>NC_089845.1:25190788-28155788 GCF_035609145.1 Eleutherodactylus coqui | reverse complement strand
ATACTGCATAAGTGGTCAAACAATCACTAGTTCAAGTCAGATATGGGGACAGAAAAAATAGTTAAATTTCTTTTTTACTGTCCTAAAAATGATAAAAGAGAAGTTAGTTGTACATCTGTAGTCCAATGTGTATGGGAATTTGAAAGAGTTGGTCAAATGATTTTATTATGCTCCTAATGGATTCTCTATCCTAACTCCATGACTTTTATAACATACTTAACATCCCCAAAATGCACCCATTTGCTGTTTGGTAATTCAGTCATGTGACTCACCATCAGAGCCACAGGCTTTATATCTTTTCATTTATTTCTTTTCTTTTTGGGTGATTCCTGGACGCTTTGGCATAACGACTATTAGCAAAAAGCACTAGCTTAGATCAGAGAGAACTTTTACTACCCGTACCTGGTAGTTGATGCAATTTTTACTCAAGAGTAGTAGAGGTTGACATCTGAACTAGCTATAGTGACTGGGCTATCATTTAATTTGGGGTAAAGGTCTGAAGGCTCACTAGCAATGAAGGTGGCTACATCCATTCTATGACAACCTTTTTTGCCTATTACACTCTATACCTCCTAACAGCTGTCTCTTATTTATGAGACTAGATAGCTTTAAATACTGAGCTAACACTCTTCTGAGATAAAGCCCTGGAAACTACTTGGCTAACAGAGTGGTCACTATTTACTATATGTTGCAACCACTCTTTCTGTCTCCAATACGCTTTGATCTATTGCGATCTACAAATTCTATATACTGTCCTTGTTTATTTTGACAAGGCTTTGACAGTTTCTCTAAGACCATAGCGATTGGAGTTTTTTCATATCACATGAGTCACTTGAAAATCACTCTCTGGGATCTAAGCCTCTTATCTATCAAGTATCTATATTGATCATCCTCGAATCACCCTATGCTAATATCCTAAATATCTTTATATCTTTGGTTTATTAGACAAAAAAAAAAGTGCTATTTTTGTATCCCTTTGATCTATTACGACACAAAAGAACTATACTAGTATCCCTTTGTACAGTCTACTGGTCTATTATGACAAAAAATGCCGTACTAGTATCTATGTGTTCAATCTAGGCTCCTGATGAACCGCAATTTCATTGTGGGGAAACGCGTCGAGCTTGCTACATTTAAACAATTTTATTGTGAGTTTCTCACTTTTTAATGGTCTGCACTGTAGGAAGAGTTTGTTATATCTAAACAATCCTACTGTGAGTACCTCTCTCTATAAGAGTCTTCTTTACAGGATGATTCCCTTTCCTGTTCTTCTTTCTATCCAAAAAGAGCCTAAAACATTGTTGCTTGTGTCTTCCATTAGCACTGACTCATTACTTAGCCTCTATAATTTTGACATCGAGATAGAGGCTACTATCGTGATAACTTTTGGACTTTTCCGTTTTTTGTGTGTGGTGTTTGTGTGTTAGCCCATTTATGTTTTTAAAATAAATATCCTTAAAGGGGTTGTCCCGCGCCGAAACGGTTTTGTTTTTTTTTTCAATAGCCCCCCCGTTCGGCGCGAGACAAACCCGATACATGTGTTGAAAAAAAAAACGGATAGTACTTATCCGAATCCCCGCGCTCCGGTGACTTCTTACTTACCTTGCGAAGATGGCCGCCGTGATCCTCACCCTCGGTGGACCGCAGGTCTTCTGTGCGGTCCATTGCCGATTCCAGCCTCCTGATTGGCTGGAATCGGCACACGTGACGGGGCGGAGCTACGAGGAGCCGCTCTCCAGCACGAGCAGCCCCATTCAACACGGAGAAGACTGGACTGCGCAAGCGCGTCTAATCGGGTGATTAGACGCTGAAAATTAGACGGCACCATGGAGACGAGGAAGCCAGCAACGGAACAGGTAAGTGAATAACTTCTGTCTCGCCTACGACCTGAAGGTTGCAAGTTCGATCCCCGCATGAATCAGGTAGCCGTCTCAAGGTTGACTCAGCCTTCCATCCTTCTGAGGTCGGTAAAATGAGAACCCAGCTTGGTGGGGGGTAATAAATAATAATTACCTGAAAGCGCTGCGGAATAAGTTGGCGCTATACAAATACCATGATTTGATTTGATAATTAATGCACAATGTACATTACAAAGTGCATTAATATGGCCATACAGAAGTGTATACCCCAACTTTGTTTCGCGGGACAACCCCTTTAATAAAGATTCTATATTTTAGTCTATAACTGTGAATAAAGTCATGTGACTAGCGGTCACCTCGAGATACAGGGGCTATGACACTTTGCAAACATAAGACATGACATAGGGGGCTATGGTGCCAGCCATGTCTACGGAACATTGCCACTGGTGGAGCTATCTTGCTCTCCAGACAATTAGCAGATTAGTTACCTTGCAGGATCACTACCATTCTTCCACCTATGTGGGTGATTGCACTTCAGTGACTCATATCTAGACCAGAGTAGGTGGTAAAAGTAAGGAAGCACATTTTATTTTGGCAGTAAATAATAGTTACAAAGGTAACAACTCTTTGCACTGCATTAACAACCGAACTCCTAGCCGTCTGGCTTATAACTCACATAGGATTCTCTCCTATCTTACACAGTAACCTAGCACCACTACACGTCACAGCACTGTCCAACAACGTACCCAGGATGTCAGTCTATGGGCATCCATCCCAGTCAGGCTCGTGGTCGTACCACAGCCTGTTCTGCCACAGATCTCAGACTTTCAGCCTCCTCCCAACATCTCTCACAGGGAGTAGCTCCAGCAGCAGCCTCTTGGCTCAGTGTGTCTGGAGGATGCTGCTGTCCCTGCTGATTAGCACACAGAATGCCTGCTTTACAGCCCTCTACAGGCCATTCTGAGTACTGCCTTGCCACGAGATATTTATATATATATAATCCAATTCTATCCGTTAAGTCATGTCTGACTCTTGCATACTCTGTAGAGTGGTCCTCACCATGCTTCTTTATTCTCTATGGCTGCTTTCAATTGTATGATGTCCATTCCCGTTTCCTTCTGTTTGGTCTCCAGCCAACTCCTCTTTTCTTTTTAATAATTTTTATTGGGTTTTATAATAAACAAAGAATAAAAGAAAGTTGACCTATTTGTTGTGTGGGAATACCAATTCTGTATTGTGAATACTTTAAGCATGCAATGCGTTGTTGCATAGTAATGAGACTAATGTTCCTTCTTACAAAGGAAAAGAAAATAGCTGCCAGGTTAATATAGTACATTAAGCCTTCCTAGCCTAAGACAAGCGCAACTACAGTCACTCAATGAGACGATTTCCGAAAAAGAAATACTCTTGGCTATCCAGACGTCAAAACCCGGGAAGGCCAACACCTCCTAAAACTTCCCTGTCTCCTTTTACCAATAACCATTTCAAGTAGCTTCTCTTTTTCTAACAGATTCACCCTCATCCGTTGTCTAAAGTAAGTCAGTCCCTGTCTCTCCCCTCCCATAGTTCGCTCAAAGTACTGGTAGGGGGTCAACAGATGCCATACCAACAGTGGCGGTCATGTGGCTAAATGCTGTGTCTTGGGGAAAGACCTGGTGACCCTGTAAAGACTTCACCATAAAACTCTATGGATCAGAATCAACCCTCCAAATATGTATATTTATACTTACATACAGTATATGAACTTCACAAATGTGTGTATGAAAAAAACAGAACTCCCCAGCTAAATTGTCTTATAACGGAACTGAACTGTGTCATATTGACCCCATTAGTTATACTGGGGTCCATTTGGGTTCCGGCAGGCCGTTTGGCATTTCCCAGGACAAAATAGTGCATTATGCTGCGCTTCTTTGTCCTGGTTTTTAGCATAAATCAGCAACATAAACATGAGCAACACAGCTCTCTCATTTAACTGCATTGGGAGCCAGTAAAAAGGCATTTTGTTCTTTATTTCAGGGGGCTCATCAGGTGTGCTGAGGTATGGGGGCATGTTTGGGCTGTTATTATTTTTTTTTAACTCAATAAGTTCCTTTAACCCCTTAATGACACGGCCTATTTTGGGCTTAAGAACGCAGCAATTTTTGGCGGATTTTAATCTCCATTTTTTAAAAGCCATAACTTTTTTATTTTTCTGTCGACGCGGCCGTATAAGGGCTTGTTTTTTGTATGGTGAACTGTAGTTTTTATCTCTGCCATTTTTGGGTACATCGACTATATTGTAAAACTTTTTTTTTTATGATAGCAGGGAGAGAAAACGCATCAATTCTGCTCAGTTAAAGAGTTAATCATGCAGCATAAATGACACAATCTATTTTTTTTCTGCAGGCTGGTATGGTTACAATGATACCAAAATTTTTATATTTCTTTTTTACGTTTTTCCACTTTTCTGCATAAAAACCCTTTCTTAGAAATATTTTTTTTCCTAAATCGCTGCATTCAAAATCCTGTAACTTTCTTATTCTTTAATGGACGGGATTCTGTGAGGGCTTATTTTTTGTAAGACGAGCTGTAGTTTTTATTGGTACCATTTTGGGGTACATACGTTTTTTTGAATTACTTTTATTGTGTTTTTTGGGAGGCGAAATGCTAAAAATTAGCATTTTGCCTCAGCTTTTTAGCATTTTTTAATGCTTTTTGCTGTGCAGGATAAAAAGCATGTAAAACTTATTGTACGTGTTGTTACAGACACGACGATACCAAATATGTGGGAATTTTTTTTTCCCCCTCTGTGAACCCTTCCCATGCAGCGATCTACATAGATTGCGGCAGGAAAGGGGTTAATAGTGGGGGGGCGCATCTCTGATGCACCCCTGCTGTTGCAGCGGGAGGCCGGCTATCAGTGACAGGCAGCTCCCACTGCTGGATAGCACGAGATCGCCTCTGATCTCGCGCTATCCCCATGACGTAAGGGTATGCCCAGTTGTGGGAAGTACCCCGCAGCCATGACGTACCCTTACGACATATGAAGAGAAGGGGTTAAGGAGTCAGAAAGAGACAAATGTAGTTATTAGAGATAAGCAAACATGCTCGTTTAGGACAATTACTCGATCGAGCAGCACTTTTTTTGAGTAACTGCCTACTTGGGCGAAAAGGAGCACATTGCAAGGAAAAAATAATGCCAGCATGGTTTTGTTTTAGTTTTCCATTCATGTAGCCTAATGAAGCTTGTGTTTTGAGGAAGAAATCATATATTTTGAAAAAAACATACTCTGCCGAGCTTGATGCTCATTCGAGTATTAGCGTACTCGATGGTGTTCGTTACTCGAGAGAGAACCAAGAAAAAAAAAGCTCTCGAATTTTTTGAAAAGCTCGACTCGAATAATGCGGACCCGAGCATTTGGGTGCTCGCTCATCTCTAGTCTTCACACTATGGATCCCATATGTAACCACCTTGGAACATTTACTGAGGTGGACATGTAAGTGTAGGTGGATGAGATATAGGTGAAGGCAGTTTGATTTCACAGTTGTAACTTTTACTAAACACATGTTAATTACATTTCACTCCATGGAAGGACTCATAGATCAAACTGCAAAAAGGTTACAAAGTAATATTGTCATTTACAATAAAAACTTTATAAATAAGCTCTTTTTTATTGAAGTACAACATAAAACCCTCACCCTGGAAGACAGTCAACAAGAGCGGACACGCAGGTCCCTGTAGCTTAATTACAGCGCAAGAATAGCAAAAGTAAAAGAAAACTATTGTGTCCAGCAAAGCGATGAAATTAATGTGCAGACTAATTAACATTCCACCAATAATGATACATTTTGTCTCCAGAACTAAGCAGCCAGAAGAAATTTAAAAACAGCTACTGGGAGGGATGGGTAGGGGGGTGGGAGAGGGGGAGGGAGTAGGAAGGTGGGGGACAAGGGAATGAAACGGGGAAAGGTGGATGGGTAGGGGGATGAGGGGAAAAGGGGAAAACTGTGAGAGGTCCATTAGCAAATAAGCCATATTGAAATGCACCTCGCTAAAAAAAACATGAAATGAACGTTTACATATTAGTTATTATGAGTCACATTTGAATTTGCTTCGTCTTCACTATAACCAACCCATGGGGTCCAAAATGACAGGAATTTGTCCCTTGAGCCTGTTTCCCATGCTGCAATATCCTTAAAGCAGAAAATCTGGGAGACTTTTTCTTTCCACTAGGTAACTGGAGGAGTTCATTTGACCAAAGAAGAATTTATTTGTCTGGCCAGAGTAGGGCTTTTTCTATATTTATCGTCGGTGCATCCAATTTGGGGTCTAAAGAGATCCAGCTTGCGATGTAAATCGCTTTATAGTATAAGACTAGATATGGAATGCCCATCCCTACTTGCTGTCTTAGTTGTGTTAGATATGAGAATGCCAAGCGTGGTTCATATCTATCCCAGACAAACTTCTTGAAGAGTTGATGCATTTGGGAGAAGAAAAGGTTAGGCACTTCGATTGCTACTGTTTGTAGGATATAAATAATATAGGGAATATAAGTAGCTAGTATATTTTATCTACCCATCCATGAATGGGAGATTAAGTTGGTGAAGCTGGGTCGTAAGTTTTTTGAGAAGTGGGGTGTAGTTTGCTTTATATAGGTAGGCTGGGTTGGAGGTTAGTATTGTCCCTAGATACTTGATGCATGAGATGGGCCATGTAAGGGTGTAGCGCTTCTGTAGTTTGGTAACTGAGCTGATACATTCAGGGCCTCTGATTTTTCAAAATTAATTTTAAAATTAGATAATTTACCAAAGCGATCAAAAATGTTCTTGATTGTCAAAATGGCTTTCTCTGGGTTGGAAACAAGTATGGGGAGGTCATCTACAAAAGCTACCACAGTGTGAGTAGTATTACCCACCTTCAGACCGTCTATGTCTTTGCTTTGCCTTATCTCCTGTAGCAATGTTTCCATCACCAATATAAAGGGCGTTGAGGATAGTGGACATCCCTGCCTTATTCCGTTTTTAATGTAAAGAGTTTTGACTTTGATCCGTTTATGAGTATCTTATCTGAGGGCTCTGAGTAGAGGGGGAAAAAGCCCTAATATTTTATTCAGGGAAGCCAAATTTCCCCAGCGAGCATCTCAATTAGTCCCATCTGACCCTATCGAAGGCCTTCTCAGCATTCACAAAAAAACTTGAACTGGAATCACAGTTTATGAATATCAGTTTGGCTGATTGCTTTGTTAATACCAGCTTCAGAAGCCCAGATTGACAGTGGAATGAAGATTAGCCTTTTTTCAAAGCAACATGCAACTTTACATATAATTGACCCACTTTTTATAAGAAAACTGTAGTTTGCAGTGCTTCTCTCAGACATGTACACATCAAACCCATAACCACTGTTTAACAGGCTAACTCACTGAATCTCATACATTGGGCTGATGGCCCGAAAGGATACATGCCTCATCTTTCTTTCTGCTTCGTAGCACTGAGACTAGAACTGGGTAATGCAGCTTTTATTTGGAACGGTCTTACTGGGACCACTTCACAGTCTCTTTTGTGGCAAGATGGACCTGATGTGACTTTGAATTACACACAGCATTTCATGAAATAAGACATATAGTCTGTCTCTCTGTAGTAAGGTCAACTTAACTCTTCGGTCCCACAACTTTCTTAGTGTCAGCTCAATCTCCGGTTCAACGCAGCTGACTTTCTTCTTAGTTGTTTCCTTTTTCATCCACTGCCAGTTCTTCTCCATTTGCATTAATGGACTTGGACTTGCATCCAGTTTTTTGCATGAGAGCACTTATCATTCTGATATTGGCTGTCCTTACCTATCTTCGGCTTTTTCTTCCCTTCACAGCGGCTAGTCTCTCTTTTCTCCAGACTCTCTCTTTCTTGATTCCATCTCACTGGATCTCTCAGAATCCTAGTCTCTCCACTTGCTGATTCTGTTTTTCATGAACTGTGATGTGTTTAACACAGTCTCTGCGTGTGGATTTAACTATAAACAATATTTTTCGTGGGGCGACCCATTTACTTATAACTGCGATTTTTATTGAACGTTTTTAATCATACACATAAGAATAGGAAAGCCTAAAAAAGTCCTGACAACTCCTTTAAATGTCCAGATTCTATGCAATTCTATAAATACATTTTTAAGGACTATGAAAAATAATGCCTGTGGCCATAACCGATAAGGTGGAAGAATATGTGCAATCAGTGATTCGTTCATTGTAAGTTTTAGAACCTTCCCTTTAGAAAGGAGAATAGTCAACAGGTCTGAGTACTGATATTTAATCAAGAATTGCTGAAGAGACATTTCAACATGTAGTTGTGCTGATTACCGTTTCAATCCACCTGTCCAGCTTGCTTTAAGAAGCCGAGCAACATCCTTTTAACAGCTAATGCTGCCGAAAGTTTCCAATGATTCTGATGCATTAGGACCCTTTTGAAGTTCCATGTCTTAATTGTAATCTAAAACAAAGATTTGGTTTGGCAAGAATGACAGCCAAATCACAAACTGTGGCTGTGGGTTTTGAGATTACTAATGCAGTTTTTAGACTTTAGCTGTTCTTCTAATGAGGACAGAAGCTGAGCATTGCTGGCAATGGGGTAGAAGCCCCTCGGGCCGTGGAGAGGATGGACAGATGAGCCAATGCTATAAAAGTTCTGCATTGTAATGAGATTTTCATAAAATGAACTTTGTAGCATTTGTTTCTGCATCAAAAGTATTCTATCTTCCAAACTATATCTCACAATGGATGATAAAACATGTAGAGTTAGAGCGGAAGATATAATGTAACAAAAAAACATCACACTGAATTCTTTATCCGTAATCTTCCCCACGAACTGCTTCGTTTGTCGCTCTCTGCTGATAATGCATACCATATGTTCCATACTGCGTCAATGTCACTAAGATGCTCTTGGCGTCTAACAAACTGGTACATTTTACACATATAAAACTTATTAATCAAGTTTGCACATACTGTGCGCGAATGTTGTGCAATACAGTTACAAATAAAATCACATTAGTCTCACACAAGCATGTAGGGCAAGCAAGAAAACTGTAGGAACGAGGATGCCACTGCCTGATTTAGAACATTTTCATAAAAAAACAAGGCTGAGGCTGCTCTCACGCAGGCGACAAAATTGTGCAATTTTGCCGTAATGCAATAGCGCGAGAAAACGCATGTATGTCAAGCCCATGTTTCCCAATGGGTTCCTTTACATTTGCGCTGTTTTCTCTGATGCTAACTTGCAAGGAAAAAAAAAAACAAGGCATGCTCTATATTGTCGCAATTTACGTTTTTTTGTAGCCCATGTTTCTCTATGGAGCCTTTGTTTCTGTCACATCGCAAGGCATGAAATCATGGTTTTCGTGTGATGCAACTTTAACATTCTAAAATAAGCTCTAACCCAAAACTAAGCCCTAGCTGCACTCCAAAAAAAAAAACACTGAGGAATACGTATGTAGCAGGCTTGGTCCAGGTCCTCCCGCTGCTCTCTGGAGCTCCGCCAGGTATCCTGCAGTCCTCGTTTGCCCACAGAAGATCACTTTCTAGTTGCTGGATTCATAAATCCCGCCTCCCGGAAGCAATGGCTCTGAATGGTTCATCCAGCGCTGCATTGAATGGCTAAGCAGTGCTGGATCAACCAATCACAGCCATCGCTTCTTGGAGGTGGAATTTATTAATCCAGCAACCAGGAAGTGATTATTCTATGGGCGAATGAGGACTGCAGGACACCAGCGGAGCTCTGGTGAGAAGCAGGAGGACTGAGCCTTTTAGGTAAGTATTCCTTTTTTTCATGGAATGCAGCTAGGGCTTAGTTTCAGGGTATGGCTTAACCTTCTCATGATAAAATTGTGCAAGCTTATCACGCAATTTTATTGTGGAGAGCAGTGATGTGAGGCTCGATTTTTCACAAAAAAAATTCTTCATTGATGCTACAAAATCCCCTTTCATAGACTTCTATGGGGCATTTGGTATACTAATCTGCAGAAAAGTAGAGCATGCTGCATTTTTTTTTTCATGTGCGCAATTTTTGTGCATAAAAACAGGTGAAATGCGTGAATTCCTTGAAATAAATGGGTTCTATTCTCTGTGTATTGTGCATGCAAACACGTTCATATGAGTCAGTCCTCAGGCCGCCTCCACATGGGCTTTCCGCAGCAGAAAACCTGCCGTAAATGCTCGCTAATTCTGCAGTGGCTAATATAGCACGTATATGCTGCAGATTTGGCAGCGTTTTCAATTGCGGATCTGATACGGAATTTAACCCCTTGGGTTTCAAAGATTAAATTCAGCAGCCTAAATAGACACGGGCTCTGATTAGATCCAGCAGTCAGATGGTAACCATTCCAAATCAAACACCAGGAGAACCGTGAGGTTGCAGCTCTGAATTGCCGGGGGTGAGGACAGCTCAGTACTTTAACTTATTTTATTTTTATTTTTTAACAGATTTAGATCTATTAAGAACAAAATAAAACGGTTAACACACGGACAGCCGACTTAAGGTTTCAATTTGTGTGCTCCAATAAAATTCTCATACACCTGAGTGCTCAAATTGTTGCAAAAAGTCACTTCCTATTACTGTACCAGAACACAGGTTTCACAGTCCTAACATTGTTCCAGATATGTAAAGAATAATGCATAGAACTACATTGCTTTTCAAAGAGTGATACAGAATATATGTCTTACCTTACTAAGCTATTAGCACTGTCAGGATCGTGAGCCGTTACCATTCCCACGATGGTTCCTATATCCGCGTTCTCATAAACATCCATCTCATAAGAAGGCTTTGTAAACAATGGCGCCTCATCTACATCCCCAACAATGACTTTTAACATGGTAGCATCTTTGAAAGGTCCCAGATGAGAAAATCTTGAATCCAGATGAGTATTTACTCCTTCAATGTTCAGTGAATATAGTTTCTTTTTCTCATAATTTAATGGCTGAAATAGAGATAGACATGTATTAGACATAGCAAGTCACATGTTATTCTAATGCTGCCAGAAATTACATACAAATGGCATAAATATGAAATTCCCATAACTACTGAGATTTTTGCCCCCCCAAAACTGCTACACTACTGAGTCATATGGATTATCTCAACTGTCGGGTGGGGTAACATCTCTGCTTGAGGAGAGCACCTAGAAGGAATGTAAGGAGCCTTATAAGGCCACCCATGCTCCTCTGGGTAATATGCAAATAAGGAAGATGGAACAATACCTCTGCAGCATGGTTTCCAATTCCCAATCTTTGTTATGACCTGTATAGATGGTCGGACATTGATTTGCAGGAATGCTGCCATCCAATAGGTGGCGCTGCAGAGGTATTGTTCCATCTTCCTTATTTGATTGTCTCCACTCTAATACATTATTTTTTATACAATTCCTATTGTCCTATATATTTACTATTTCAATAACGATGGCTTCTGGTTCTCATTGAAGAGATCCTGCTCTGTACTGAAGAAGAGCAAAACCGCTAAAACAATGGTATCAACATATGGGTGTTTCTTCCTTCTGGAAGATTCTCTGGTTAAGCTAGTATGAGAACATTTTCTTCCTTCTGGGGGAAAGCTTATTTGCATATATTTTGCATTTATTTACCCATGGAGCATTGCCTGAAAAAATAGCCTCCATACCATTTGGGTCTCCTCAATGAAAACCAGTACCCCTCCTTCCTCCTGAGCTACTGTCTACACATGGGTATCTCTTTCCTTTGGAGGAGTCTCTAGTTTGGCTGGTATGAGAATTTACTTTTTCCTTCTGAAGAAAGGCTTACACTGCCTGCACACGACCGGATTGGATTCTGCATGCGGGAGCCGACAGCTGAATCTGGCTCTGGACCTGACCGGCAACCCCGCGTACCTTATCTTTTCTGTATTGCGGATGACTGCGGGCACTCACGTTGGGCAATGCACAGCACAGATTTTTTTTTTTAATATTGGTTTTTTTCCATGCCGTTGCTAGGTGATGACGGTGGTACCCGCAGCCAATCACCGTATCAATGGTGGATGGGCTGTAGGTCGAATGACTTCTATTGACTTCAATGGAAGCTGTCCAAGTGGAGTCCACACAAAATAAGAACGCGCTGTGATTTTAAATCTCCTCGTAGAAACCTCATTCACTATCCGCCCATGTGAGTGGACATGCGAATGTTCTATTTTTTCAGTGCGTGCAGAATACTGGATGGCGATCGCGGATTCCACAGTTCAAATCCGGTCGTATGCAGCCGGCCTTATTTCCATACAATACGTGGGGTAAAAACCATGTATGCCGCATACGATCAATTTCTATATGTACCTCAGCAAGACATAAAAATGATAGAAAAAGGTAAAAGGACTGTAGATTTCACGGTAAACCTTATATAACTAGTAATACCCTACTAGCAGGTTAAAGATTTGACATTACAAACATCAATTCGCGGGACTTAATACAACACAAGTTATTCTGCTCCAATGAGAGAAGAAGCAGTCCGGGCTTTATTCAGATAATCCGGATAAAACAATAGATTATAGTGAGTACATAGATGTAATAACATTTCTATACAGGTACAGAAAAGACGAATGTTTCCCAAGCGTGTGCTTCTTAGTCCTATTGAAATTTCCCAAGCGTTTTCCGGCTCGTAGCGGCAGCATGTTTCATTGTGTTGTGCTACAAAGAAGCCGGATGAACAAACAACGGTGGCAGATTTAATAGGTTAAATCGGGGTTATTTGGTGTGCTGTGCTGTTCCATAAAGATGTCTATTCAGCGACGGTGACATAAATATGCACTTATTGACTGATTTTCCTCTACCCTGGAAATTTCATTACATTCTTATTTTACTTATGATCCTGTTTGTTAGCACCACGAATGACAATATCCCATACAGCGTGACCTTCAGAGTTTGCTCAGCACAACATTGCCCTTTATGCTGCATGTTCACAAATGGTGCTTTACAACATCACATTAGTTCCTTATTAGAGATGAGCGAGCACCAAAATGCTCGGGTGCTCGTTACTCGAGTCGAACTTTCAGTGATGCTCGAGAGTTCGTTTCGAGTAACGAACCCCATTGAAGTCAATGGGCAACTCAAGCATTTTTGTATATCGCCGATGCTCGCTAAGGTTTTCATTGGTGAAAATCAGCAAAACCCAAGAAAGTGCTGGAAACGACACATAAATGGATAGGGCAGGCGAGGGGCAACATGCTGGGCTGCATGTTCAGCCACAATAGCGGCAAGAGTGAATTCATGAATGGGTGAGTGAGTGCTGCCTCTGATTGGCTCAGCGCAGGGACCAATCAGGGGCAGCTCTCAGCTGTCATTCAGCTGAATTCATGAATAGGTGTGAGTGAGAGCTGCCTCTGATTGGTCAGGCTGTGACCAATCAGAGGCAGCTCATTCAGCTCATTTAAAATCCCCGCCTGCTGAATACTACTCAGAGCAGTTCAGGAGAACTGCTGCCCACCGCGGCTATACTCCGTCTGCCGGGACCGGGAGAGTATATATATTTTTTTTGTTTTTACACATTTCGGGATGAATTTCAGGGAAGGGCTTATATTTTTAAGCCCTTCCCGAAAATTCATCCCGCGATCGCCGGCAGCACATTGCTTTCAATGGAGCCGGATGTATTGGCGGCTCCATTGAATTCAATGGTCAGTGCTCGTTTAATCGAGACGAGTACCGCGTGGTGCTCGTCTCGAGTAACGAGCATCTCGAGCACCCTAATACTCGAACGAGCATCAAGCTCGGACGAGTATACTCGCTCATCTCTATTCCTTATTGATCCTACTGTGTATATGTGATAGGAAAATTAGACACTCAGGACAAAATGAGATGATAAAGACATTCTACCCCTTAAGGGCTCAATCAGATGAGCGGTTTCTTTTGCGCACCTATGTGCACAAAAAAAGTGCTTTATGCAATAGCAAAATACGCGTGACCATAGCTCGGTGCCCATTGCTTTCAATGGGGCCAGTGCTGCTGCCGGCGGCCCTATCGAAAGTAAAGGGATGCAGGCAACCCCTGCAGTGATTGTCAGGGAAGGGCTATAAATCGAAAACAAAACCGTTGCAATCAATGGCTTCACTTTGTCAAGTTTTGCAGGGTTGATTTTCAAGACGTCCCACGAACACGGTCATCTGTTGAAGCCCTAACGGCAATACAATTAGGGATTATGGGAATCCCACCATCAGACACATTACAAACTGTGATTATAATAACTGGGAAGTGTCAGATTTCAGTTCTCTTAACTTCTTTTCTTTCTAGAGTATGCGCACGGACGGATTTGCATTGTGGAATCCATAGTGGGCAAATACGTTTCATAGCATGATATGGAAAAGCGTTTTTTCTACCCACGAGCTGAAATCAATGGCGATTTTCTGCTCGTGAGGGAAAAATCGCAGCATTCTCTATTCTGTGCGGACGGCTTCCCTTGAAGTCAAGGGAAGCCGTCCGATCCGCAGCCCTTTTGTAATCATCATTGTGGAAAGGTCACGGAATCTGCGTCATCACCTAGCAACGGCACAACATTATCTGTACTGCGCAAGAAGAATCCGTACAGGTACGCCGGGGGTCACCGGCTGAGCACAGGGTCAGATTTCAAAAATCCGGTGTTTTTACTTGGGAGAAATCTAGAAATCAAGGCGGTGCCTAATAAGCATCAGACAGGGGGCTGCACTGCAGGGAAGTGACTGCAATATACACAGGAGACTCCAGAGAGCGACAGACAGCCAGGAGAGGTTTGCAGTGATGGAATCTTGTGTTTTTATTGGAGGGGGGATATATTTAGACAATAGTGTGGAATTTCTGGTGTAAAAGGCACACATTCTGGCAAACACTGTATTTGCAGCAGTTTTCTTTTGCTTTTTTGGTTTTCTAATGCTGTGGCCTTCCTCTAGATTTACTATAAAACACCAATCTGAGATTTGGCTTCACACAGAAGTAAGCACAATTGCGAATACTTTAGTGCAACTTTTTTTGTGCTATGAATTAGGCTTTTTTGCATGTGCATCAGCGTACTTTATTGTACTTTTTCTGCCCGCAGGGCATCGCCGGCGGCGAAATGACTTGAAATGACTAGTTCCAGATGTGTTCTTTATCTAGCGGAATTCTGCAGTGATTCACGTATCTCCTTCCGTATTGCGAGCGTATTTGCGCACCCCACCATTGACTTCTATGGAGAACTTTGTTGTGCAAATGTGCAAAAGGTAGTGCATGTTCTATTTTTTTTTTTGAGCGTCCGAAAATGCGCCGCAAAATACGTACATGTGAATGAACCTATTGAAAATCATGGGTTCTATTTCCTGCACATTGTGTATGCAAATACATCTTTGTGAAGCAGTCAATTATTTCCTTAGGGACCCTTCACACAAGTGTATGCACAAAAATGCTTGTGTAAGCGCAATGCATTTGCACCGTGAACGATGCGCTTTTAGAGACATTTGACATATATTACCGTACTATTTGTGCTCGCACGGACAGCTCACATGGGCGCAGGACACATCCATTTAAGCGCTATTTCACCTGAGGCGTTGCAGATGTGTTCCTTTTTCCATGAAATTGCGCAGTGTATTGCACATTTACGTGCGTATTGAGTGCATACTTGCACACCTCCCATAGATGTCTATGGGGATTTTAGTCTGCAAATGCGCACAAAAACAGAGCGTGACACATTTTTTTCCATGAGCATTAAAAAAATAGTACTAGGAATGAACCCACTGAATTTATTGGGTTGCACTCCCTGCGTAATGTGCCGCCGGCACGCTCATGGGAAGGGGACTTAGTTTTCTAATTCCAACATATTTTTGGCCGTACTCGCCGAATACATTGTACTGCTCTTACAATAAGAATGCCTAATGCTTCCGCGTTGGGGATGTTGTAGACGCAGCAATCATGTTGGATTACACGCCACTGAAAATCCACCGGCAACTCTCGACTTGAATGAAATATGCATGAGAGAAAAACATAAATCATCATTTACCGGCTACCTACTGCCTAGTATGAAGGAGACTGCTGGGCGACAACAGCATCACACGTCGGGTGACAAGATCTGCGGATTGTTTCATCCGGCAGGGATAATGGCATCGCTAAGATAACAAAGCCGTAGATCCCGCGGCGAACGCTCTGTACCTGCGCAGGTGTTACATGGCTTATATAAGAGGGATTATTCTAGTCTCTGGAATTCTCCCTCCCATATTCCCTTTCATGGACTGTCCATACCTGACTACATATATAATGTGCGCACTACGCAGAACAAGTCCGTTTTTCTATCTCTTATTCCCATCATGCAACATTTAAGAAAAAAAAAATTGCCTGCAAAACCTTTGCATATAAGCGCTTAGTCAGACAAGTGCATTGCCACGTGCAAAATCTGTGCATGTGATGGGCAGAGAATAGAACCCATTCTTACTCTCGCTTCTGCGTGCAAAGAAAAAAACGGAGCATGCTTTATTTTGGTGTGCATTTGGGCATCAAAGTCGCCATGGGAGTCTATGGAGGTGCCCCAACGTGCACCCGATACCCTCGCAATTAACGGTACTATTTCACGGGAAAACAAACACGCCAGGGTAAATTAAGGTTGCACAGCCTCTTAAATCGTGGCGAGGGTGTGTCCAGCGCCGAAGTGAACGGGCCCCAGCTACGCAGAAAATACTGTAGAAACAGCAGCTATGCACACAATAGCGCAACGTTCACTCCGCCAAAAAATATCATGTGCATTTCTGTACTCCGGCTCGTGTTAAGAAGCCCTAAGTAACTGAACATCTCCTCGTTCATGAACTATTATTGAGCACATTTAGTAAACCAGAACACACAAAGTGGGTTTCTGACCCCTAATAATATGTTTCCACTGCTGGTAAATGCTATAATACGGTATACACTGAATGGCCACTTTAGTAGAAGCACCCATCTAGTACATGTTGGCCTCCTTTGGCCTTCAGGGCTTAAACATAAGGGGCGTGATTGGTCCTGTTTGGCAGACGTGAAAATCACGGCCCCAAAACGGGACAAAATGAGTCCATTAATGTCAATGGTTTCGTTTTCCCTAAGGAGATTCCCGAGCGTTAATACTATGTTATCCATCTTAATGCCTTTTTTTTTTTCAACCTCACGCGCAATAGCGCAAAGTTTGATTAGTCAAAAAAAACAAAAAAGCAAAACCTCAGTTCATGGGCTAATACATTCCTTATTAGAGCAATGCCCCATCTGTTTAAGCCCTCAGAGTTAAAACAATTTATTGTGGTACAGATTCTTTTAGTAGGTGGGGTTCATGAGTAGGTGGGCCACCCTACTTAGAAAGTGGGTCAGCTGACTTAGTAGGTGGGGAGGCCTTCTTAGTAGGCGGGTTAGCTGCCTTAGCAGGTGGGTCAGCTGACTTAGTAGTCAGGGAGGCCTACTTAGTAGGCAGGTTAGCTGCCTTAGCAGGTGGGTCAGCTGACTTAGTAGGCGGGTTAGCTGCCTTAGCAGGTGGGTCAGCTGACTTAGTAGGCGGGTTAGCTGCCTTAGCAGGTGGGTCAGCTGCCTTAGCAGGTGGGTCAGCTGACTTAGTAGTCAGGGAGGCCTACTTAGTAGGCGGGTTAGCTGCCTTAGCAGGTGGGTCAGCTGACTTAGTAGGCAGGTTAGCTGCCTTAGCAGGTGGGTCAGCTGACTTAGTAGGCGGGTTAGCTGCCTTAGCAGGTGGGTCAGCTGACTTAGTAGGCAGGGAGGCCTACTTAGTAGGTGAGTTAGCTGCCTTAGGGGGTGGGTCAGCTGACTTAGTAGCCGGGTTAGCTGCCTTAGCAGGTGGGTCAGCTAACTTAGTAGGTGGGAAGGCCTACTTAGTAGATGCGTTAGATGCCTTAGCAGGTGGGTCAGCTAACTTAGTACGCCCAGTTATTGTTTACATCTGCAAAATTGTGCAGTTTAGTGCGCAATTTTGGGCAGACAGGCCTTCACTGCGCAATTGCTCATCAAAATAGAGCATGTTGCATTTTTTTCTCGTGCTTAAAATGCGCAAAAAAAAAAAAGCACATGTGAAGGAAGCAATTGAATTCAAAGGGTTATATTTGCTGCACATTCAGCATGCAGATGTTGTGGCCGTAAATGTGCACGCAATGCACCTGTGTGTGTGTGTGGGGGGGGGGGGCTCTAAGATTTGGGGATTGTAAAGGCCAGAAAAAACTCCCTGTCATGTTCTTGGAACTAATCCGTGCCTATACGACCTTGTAGCGCGGTGCTGCTGAGAGTCTCCTTCTACTATGCCGTAAATTGTTACCATGAAGGCATGAACATGGTCGGATACAATGCTCAGCTAAGCTCCACTTTCCTTCGGTACGCCCACTGTCATGGGAAACCTTTCAACAACATTGTCATTGTACTAAAATTAACAAATTGTAGCCTTTCACAATAAGCCTTCTAGCCATGGAAAACTTTTTAGTGGCATCGTCAAAACTGCTGATAGACTTATATTAACCAATTCTAACAATGTTGTGCTGCAGGAAAGTGTAATTTTATAGTGCAAGCCACAATGCCAAGAGTCTATTACGTGATTCCCACTTAGGAGCCAAGCTGTATCATTCTGATCCCGATGCCATGTTTCAGATGAGCTGATGGCTGCGGAGCTTCGGCCACCATCTAAAGATTATTAGTAAATTATATTGTACATGACAAGCAAAACGGATGTTCTGTGCTGAGCCTTGCCAGAGCAGGGTCGGTGGTGTGCGGCACAAGGGGCTAGAGGGCAGCAAAGAAAGGATCCCTTACATTGTGCAGTTAATGTAACAATGAAGCTGTTCAGCCCAGATACTCCGTTTACTGAAACTGAACTATTTGTCGCACAATGTAAAGTAAAAGGCTGGAAAGAAATGTAACTGAGGGCTCCTACAGACGAGCGTAGGTGTAGATACGCTCGTCACTGGCGTAATTATAGGGGATGCAGGGGATGCGGTTGCACCTGGGCCCAGGAGCCTTAGGGGGCCCATAAGGCCTGTATTATCCATATAGGGAGCCCAGTACTATTAATAAAGCATTATAGTTGAGGGCCCTGTTACAGGTTTTGTATTGGTGCCCAGGAACTTCAAGTCACACCTCTCTGTTAAGGGCTTAAGAGAAGATGGGGGGCCCCAAGATAAAGTTTTGCACCCGGGCCCATGCACCTTTAGCTACGCCCCTGACGCTCGTGATAGCGTGGTGTAACTGCGCTGTGAAGGGAGCGCTATCATGGGCTGTCACGTGCCTATTTGCACATTTTAGTGTACTTTTCTACGCTGCTGGGCTAAATCAATCCCCGGTGTTATTGATCACCACTGCAAAATCACGCTGTACAGAGCGCAGTTTTGTGTAGACAGGTTGTGCATTTGCGCACCCTCATAGACTTCTATGGCGCCCTGGGTGCGCAATTGTGCACAAAATCTAGAGTATGCCGCATATATTTTCATGTGCGCAAAAATTGAGAGCAAAAACACAGAATGTGAAAGAACCCATTGTATTCAATGGGTTCTATTCTCAAAATCGCTCTAACCTAATGAAAGGATGTTAAGTAACGTGGGTGTAAGAGCGGCTTCAGACGAGCGTATTCAAAATATGCTCACTCCTGCACACCTTTTACAGTGCAGAGAACGCGTCTATTTTGCACTCGCAATCAACTTTACATATTTGCGCAGTCACCGCTAGTTCATATGGGCGAGGAAATCACCCCACCCTGATTAAAATAGTTATTAAGCCAAACAAGGTTCTGATGCGTGCGGTTTGCACATGCACACAAATTAGAGCAGGTCCTATATTTTTGTGCCCATGGGAAAAGCGGGTGCAAAAAAGTAGTAATGAGAATGAACCTATCAAAATCAATGGGTTCTATTCTCCGCGTTTTGCAAAAACGTGCTAAAACAGCCGTCTGCAGGAGCCTGGGAGCTGGACTATCAAAATACATTTTAATTTTCATGTTGGAGGGAAGCTGCACAGAACGGGCAGCGAGGTATCTTAATCAATGGAACCATTTGAACTCTCTCCAGGAGAAGCTTTTGTTCTGCACAAATTAAAATATTTTGGCCGAGGTCTAAAAAGAGCCGATTCAATACAAAACTGCAGACTGGAAATAAAAGGAGGCAAACAAACAGGATGATGCTGTGATGTGTTTGTGTACAAGCCAGAGAGACAACAGTAAGATCCCGAATACATTGTTACTGGCAGAAGTTCACTGCTTGCCGGAGTTCAGGAGGTCAATAAATCACAAAAGAATAGTTCATTGTCCTCGTTAGGAACACACTTTTATGTGCGGACTAATGTGCCCTGCAGGGGACTCTACAAAGAACAAGAAGTATATCCCCACATTTTTATTTCATAATTATATACTTTTGCAGTGTTTATACATTAATGCTCACCCAGAAACATACTGTGGCAGACGTGTATTGTGGACAGTGCTGGTTCATATGCCAGTCCAAGTAAACAACGTTCCAAGCTAAGGGCATCTTCATACCAGCATATGTGCAACTACGCTCTCCACTACGGTGCCCAGTTTCACCTGAGCAAGGTAGAAATCTTTTTTTCTTTACCTTTCGAACTCTGCGTTGTTTATCTTTCTCCTCATTCCCTCCCAGAACAATGGTGTATGGAGTCATGCATGTTTTACTTGGTGTTGTTGCATGCATGAGGTTCTGGGTGGAATTCCCTCATCTGTTGGTGGGAACAGAATCCTGTTCTGCTTGTGTGCTGTTTACCATCTATGGCGAGTCAGGCCCCTAGGTTCCAGCGTCGGGCCGTCCCTATTGGGACGATCACCCTACTTGTAGGCAGGATTCCTGGGGATTGAGTTGTCTTGTAAGAGTAGAGACTCACAAGACAACAAGGACCCTTGTTGAAGGCTTGTGACTTGGCCAAAATACGAACCAATACCTGGTACGTACTTTAGCTATTCCACCTGCTTATGTGTGTTGGTATTTTAGGTAAGCGTTTTGGCGTTTGTTAGTTATTGTTGGACGTCTGCCCTCAAGTCCTGTTTGCAGTTCACTTTACTTTAGTTTGCAGTTACTGCATACTTGAAGCGGACATGACAACTTCCTAACTGTTTAGTCAGAGCAGGCCAAGTGGCGGGCAAATCATCGATAAGACCATACAGCTTCTCACATTCCATTGATGCACGTTCACTGAAACTCTGTATAATCGTGTACATTAAAGATTGAATTGTGAAACAATGTTCTTTGAAGCTACCGGAAGTTGATAGAGGAAGTGCCTGTCTTGGATATGTGCACTAATGCAGCTGGAATGCTGAGGTGGATGATTCTCCTTCACAGCAGCCTTTGGGCAACAGATAGACTTTTTTCCACACAACTGAATGCTTTGTACCTATTGGTTTATAGGCCCATTTGTAAAATGTATTGCTTTCATCTTTGATTGGATGTACATGTAGATGTCATATTGTGAACACCAATTACTTTGCTAATCATATGCTTGCTTGGTCATTTACATATGCTTGAAAAAGGCTTCATTAAGGAGTTGAAACATTGCTGCTTTTTGTTGGACTCTTCTTTTTCACTCAGTCACTCTCTTAATTCCTCTCTCTTACTCTTGCCACTCTCTTTCCCTATCTCTCTCACTCTTTCTCAACCCAATTTCTACAACCTTGTCTCCCACTCCTCCTTCATTCTTTCACCCCATCACCCTTTCTCTGCCCTTCATTGAGAAAGGACAATGAGTTTTGCTCACTTTCATAGGATGACGTTTGCTAGAATTTCATCTATTTCCATACTAAATGATTCACAGTCTGGGAATCTAATTTGCATCTGTTACACTGAAGCACTTGATTATTTATGATCCCCCTCAAAAGAGATAGAATTACACATTTGTAAATAGTAGCAATATATCCCAATCAGGTTATCTCTCCAGTAGAAAACAATGCCAACAATGAAAAGGTTCTAGTAAAACAATTTCCCAATTATAGTTTAACATTTAAATCAGTTTAGTTCAGGAGGAAATGTATTCATGATGCATAGAAATGAGGATGTAAGTATTAACCATAACCGTTGTCCAATATACCCCAATTTCTATAATCTTGTGTCATTCTTAGCTAAACTGCACTCTTGTTTTATTCTATTGTTTGTTTGGACATGCAGGTACATTAGAATGCTCCCACGGGCATTGCTGCACTGCCTGCAGGGTTACAGCTGCTCTCCTAAGGGAACAGTAGAGAGAAAAAAGCTTTGATTCCATCCATTACAAAGGTTTTTAAATCACCCCCCAGATGAACATGGCAGTAGTCAGATGCACAATAATTTACTTGATACCTATCAACCACAATCCACTAAGTAACACTCTCTAACTATACGGATATTTACAATATAGTCTTACTTATGTAGTGTACAGAAGTTGATGTGTGAAAGCTTCTAGGTGCTTCTGAATAATCTATGTAGTCCTGTGCTTATGTGTATTGTCAATGTGTTCCATGGGAGTGTATATGATGTGTATTGCATAGCAGCAGCAGCACTGAATGGGTTACTGTCTGGGTTATGTCTGGAAAAGTATCTCTTTGTATGTCATGTGACCTTGTTTTATATATGTGGGTGCAAGGTGCATGAGTGAGGAGAGTGAATGGTTGGAGTCAGTCTTGGCTGGTTCTATCTACCTGTCCGCCCTGAGAGGAGCTGGTCTGCACACAGACAGCTTTAATCTGCGTGTAGATAATATGGAAGAGGCTGAAAGGATAGAGGACGAGTGTTGTGGACCTCCTTCTTCTTCCCTGCATGGAGGAATAAGAAAGTAAGAAGTCA
The DNA here is from genome assembly GCF_035609145.1 of Eleutherodactylus coqui. NCBI lineage: Eukaryota > Metazoa > Chordata > Amphibia > Anura > Eleutherodactylidae > Eleutherodactylus > Eleutherodactylus coqui. The sequence continues at coordinate 28,133,223 of NC_089845.1, read as the reverse complement.
CAAGACGTGTGAAATCCCACTGTGCAGCACTGTGTGCATTCTTCTACTCCGTGAGTGTGTACCGGTAGAGAGTCAGTGAGTGATTGTGATAAAGTGTCCGGAAGCAGAGGCCCACAGATAAGTAGGCCTGTAAAAGTAACCCTGTCCTCCCATGTTTCCTCCCTGTCGCACCATGTGTTCTTCTGCACTAAGCGTATTGCCAGTGGATGTAAATTGTTACTGGACTGTATTGGATTTACTCAAGTTTTGTTTAAGTAAACCTCTTTACCGACTGTTCCTGGTTCTGCCTTTAACCCTCAACTCTGTGCGTGTGGACTCTTTGTTCCATCATTGTGAATTCACCGCGGAGGAAGGAACGGTGGCGTCACACGTGACACATAGACTAAGGTAAGCCACTCATAGGTTAACCATAGGCTGTCCCTGGTTACCCTCTGGGTTTGAGATGGTAAAGCCACCGTGACAAGGCCTACATCTATACCCCGCTGTCTGCTAGGCTGGGGCCCGCTCCTCGGACGCTGCACTTACAGAGCATTTACACTGAAAAATCTCTATTTTTACAGATGAATATGTGGCAGAAATTTCTGGGCCAGATACAAAGAATCTGCCAGGACTTACTGAGGTTCCTCCTGCATTACCCTTGCCCTCATACTATCTAGGTTGCCGCAGTTATGATTAAAGAGCTTATAAACAGGGGCATTGTGCATAAATCATAAGGTTGTGTTGGAATGGCTGGGGAGCAATTGAGTTTCTCTTACACATAATACATGACTTTTTATTTGTCCTCCAGTGCAGCTATTCATTGATTCTAGAGTTCCTGTTGGTTTGTTATCATAGACATGTGACTCAAATTCTTCGGCGGGGATGGAACCTACCATAGGACTGCTGGGCAGATTAAATAGTTCAGCTCTCGTATAGTTGGTCAGTCATTAACAGTGATGTGCTGCCAACATAGGCTGGCCACACAACTGCTATGAGGCCAATGGAACAAGGGGAACTGGGACTAATTTGACTCCACCCCCAGACCCATCACCAAATCACCTCCCCCTTCTGGCCAGCAGCACAACTCTTACTTACATTGTATTTGCTCAGATCGCTGGTCTCTCCCACTGCTTACTACTCTAAGTGTTGTTCTGTGGAGAGAGGGGGAAGGAATAGCCTGCACCGACTGAGAGAAACATCCCATGCAGCTACAATGTAAGTGAAAATTACTGGACTGGACTAAGTGAGACTGCTGAATATTCAAGAGAAGAGAGACACACAGAGGGGACTATCTTATCTTATGAGGCAATAGAGAAGGGGCACTATGGCTATGTGGTACCAGAGAGAGGGGCTACTACTGTGTTTCTAAAGGCCCTTTTACACACAAAGAGAATTTTTCAAACAACTGAAAGATTAAAAGATTTAGCAATCATTTCCCAAAAAGTGTTAATGGCCATTAACACTTTATCATCTTAATTTGCATGTAAAAGGGCCTCCAGGAGCTATTTGCAGAACCCAGCATGTGATTAATCACACCCCAGCTGTGCACATACCTGCATTATTCTCCTTGCAGCTGTCAGCAGGTAACAATGTTATCTGCCGACTCCCCACTGAGATAACAGCCTGCAGTCCACTGAAAGATAAATGTGTTTGCTTTATCTCCAATAGCTGAATGATGGATTTTAAGTTCACCTTAAAATCATCGTTCAAACGAAAAAAGTGCAGGATGCCTATGCTTACATATAACGATGATCCCTCAAATTCGGTCGCTTGAACAAATTGTGAGCGATAATCATTGCGTGTAAATGGGCCTTAGCATGAAAACGTAATTGATTATGTTGCGCAATTACATCATATGCTAACTGATTTGCACAAGCAGTTTTTAACTTTTCTTGTGGACCTGGATTCAGTGCACTTAAAACACTGTCTGCTTATTGGTCATTAGCTGGTGATCAAACAACATCTTGCCAAAGTCTTGCAGCTTAGATTGGATGGGCCTTCCCAGGTATTGTTGACATCAACCATCAACCATCCAGCCATCAACTTGGAGGGTAAACCCACCTAGATCAACACCTCCAAATGCAAAAAAGGTTCCATCCCCTCTCTGCCCAGACACCTCCTGTCACTTGGAACCTGTTGTGATCAAAATTTCTGGTTTTCAATCACATTTGTGAGGGTTTGTAAGGGTCATAACTAGTAGGGTTTTTTTAACCCTTTCTGCCTCCTCCTTTCTTTAGTACACAGCGCTCAATGAGCACTGTGTACTAAAAAATGAAAGTGGAAGTATAACTTCAACTATACAAGCTGGCAGTCAAGTGACCGCCAGGATTCCCTGCTACAGCAGAGCTCAAAACCTCTGAAACAAAGTGAGAAACCCATTTCCATACCTTATTTCAGCGTATATATGGTAATTAAAAGAAAAATGACTATAAATGTTAAAAAAACTTTTTTTTTTTACTTTTTACCCCAACTAAAAAATGAAAGAAAAAAAAAATAGTGAAAAAGATATATATAAAAAAAGTGAAAAATATTTAAAAAACGCAGCAAAAATAATTTTGGTAACTGAAGGGAAAAAAAATAGGGCATTTAAACCACCACATGGGTAAAATCCCTAAAAAATGTCTGTTTCTTAAGGGTGCATTCAGAGGACCGTATATCGGCTAGGTATTCATGCCGGGGCTAAGTCCCGGGAATTAGCTCCACCCCATCCCGTCTCTCCTTATTGCAAATAGTGCAGAGGGGCGAGAGGGGGTGGAGAGGAGGCAGAGAGACCGCGGGAGCCCAGAGCACTGTTCCCCGCTCTTCCAGCCTTCTCCCCCTGCAGAGACAGATGCCATATATTGTCCGGCGTGAATACCCGGCCGATATACGGTCGTCTGAATGCACCCTAAAGTACAAAAAACAGCCTGGTCATTAAGTGGTTAAACACAGTTTCAAGACAATAAGGGCTTCTTCATTTGTCTCATTTTGTGGACGTGAAAATCACGGCCGCGAAACAGGATGAAATGAAACCATTGATTGCAAGTAAAGGTAGGGCATGACCAATCTTTCCGCTTTTTTTTTTTTACAAACTTTTGCAAACAAAAAAAAATCACTGGTTCATGCGCTAATAGGGTTCCGTAGAGGCAAGTGTATTAGAGCATGCACCCATCTGTTTAACCCCTAAAAGGCAGACCTTTGTGCTTATTCACACAGCCGTTGGTGTTTTTACATGAACGGACGCACAAAGCTAAAGTTTTTGCACCTGTTCAGACGACCCAAGCCCGGTGCATATATGCTGAGTTCGCAATGCCGTTGGGCGGAGGAGACAGTTTAGCTCTGCTAAACTGTTCTCCCTATCCCTCCCCTTTGCCAGCTGTCTGCAAGCGGAGGAGGAGGAACGGGGCGGGAGCTAGTCTGCTAAGCTCCCACCCCCTCTCCGCTGCTTGTCTCAGCCAGCAATGGGAGATTAGCTCCTCCCATCCCACTCCCTCCCATTGCAAACAGCCAGCAAGGGGCAGAGAGGAACAGGGAAGGGGGTGGGATTTTAGCAGTCACGCTGCTAAACTCCCCCCTACCTCCCGTTTCCGGCAGCTGTCATAGGCTCCCATAGGAGTCTATGCAGCCGCCGGCTTAAAAGCGCCCGACCAAAATGCTCTATTTTGGCCGGCCGGGCACTTTTACACCGCAGAAATACGCCCATGTACACTGATGCATTGTAAACCAATGCATCAGATTGGCAGTGTATATCGGCCAGGCGTGAAAACCTGGACAATCTACGCCCATGTGAATCCGGCTTTAAGCAGTGAAGTCTCGCCTCTTATCACCCTGCCGTGCATTGACTTAAGTCCCTCAGGCAGGGTTTGTTTTCTGGTATTTCAAGAATATCAAAGTCCCACTTTAGCTTTACCTCTGTCAGGGCTCCCACCCACTGGCGATATTTTCTTTCTTGCGCTGCAAGAGCACGAGAAGAATCTCGCATCGCAGCACAAGAAAGAGGCCAGTATAGAAGCGGCATATCGCAAGTGCTTTAATGGGGCCAGCGGCAGCAGCGCTAGCCCCATTGAAAGCATAGGGAGAATGCCACAGACTTCTGCAACAGCTGTGACAGCTGTGGAAGGAGTTTCCGTCATCCCCGCGGGGACCGCAGGGATGAAGGAATCCTCTGCCACAGCTGTCACAGCTGTCACAGCTGTGGCAAAAGTCCCCGGCATTCTATTCCATTGCTTTCAAATCAATGGTTTCTGCCAAGCCCCGCAGAATGATTATCGGGGAAGCGCTTGAAATATAAGCCCTTTCCCGATAATCATCAATAAGTGTGAAAATTTTTTTTTTTAAATCATACTCACCTCTGCTGCGCTCAGTCGCTTCCTCGTGCTGGCTCCCCGGCACTGCTATGAAGCTCTTTCAGCAGTCAAGGATTTAAAAATCCCCGTCTCCTGAAAGGACTGTGCAGATTGTCTGAGGGCTCAGCCAATAGCAGCTACTGCTTAGCTATTGGCTGAGCGCTCAGCCAATCACACATAGCCCTTAGCTATTCATTCATCTGGTCCCCGCGGGGATGAAGGAAACTCCTGTCACAGCTGTCACAGCTGTGGCAAAAGTCCCCGGCATTCTCCATCTCTTTTCAATGGGGCTAGCACTGCTGCCGCTGGCCCCATTGAAAAGACTCGCGATATGTCGGCGTGATGCCAATTTTTTTCTCACACTGCGATGCGAGACTTTAACTTTAGAATCGCATCGCAGTGGAGAAAATATCGCCAGTGGGTGGGAGCCCTTAGGGCTGCAGTGGGAGAGGAGTCAGGGCTGCAAGCTCTGGGCTGTCTGTGGATGGGCGTCTCTCTCCTCAGCGGAGATAGCCAGAAGAATGCCATTGGCAACATAAATGCAGGACAGATGTTGAAGATGCATAAACTAGTGGGCTCAAGAATAGTAGGGCTCGGTGAGTAGGCAGAAGCGCCACACCAACACCCAATCCCTTGTACGAGGAAAGGTACAAACATCTTCTTTCACTTCTCTCAGGGTTTCCCTGGCCAGGAAACCCGTGACCCTCCAGCTTGTGCCTGCAGCCACCATGCCTCCCGCTTAAAGTGACCATGACTCAAAGTATAACACATAACTAACATGCAAGGGAGGGCAGAAAAAAGAACCACCAACCTCCTTACAGCTCAGGGCTCACTACAGGCCTCTGGGTGCCAGAGAGCACTGACAGTGCAAGCATTGCACGGTGAGGGGAGCGCTGTATCTGCTGAGAGCAGCTGTGGATACGCAGCTGATTTCAAGTCAAAATCTGCACCGATGCTGCAGATTTTGATTCTGCTTTGGATGTGGAAATTCTGCAGAATTTGTAGAAGAATTTTCTGCTGTGGATATTCTGCAACATTTCTTCCCCATGTGAACATAGCCTACTTGCTGGGTGTGCAGCCACGTGCCAGCCGCAGCTACTGTAGGCCCCATGTCCACTGCTAAAATAAAATTAAAAATCCGCAGTGTTTTTCCCGCAGTGTGATCCGCGCCCCATAGGGATGCAGTGGACACCCGCAGGTAGTTAAATACCTGCGGATGTCATTTTCCCTTGAAGCGCGGATTGCGTGTGCGGAAATCACCTGCAGCATGCTCCATTTTAGTGCGGGTCTCCCGCAGGGTCGGCTCCCACAGGCTTCTACTGAAGCCTGTGGAAGCCGTCCGGATCCGCGGCACACCCGCACCTGAATTTCTGCTCTCCAGCGCGGGAGCGCAGGAGAGCAGCAGTTTAAAAAAATGGAGTTCCCGGCGCATGCGCGCAGCATGCTGCCAGCATACCAAGCACATCCGCCGGGCCGAAGAAAGAAGATCCGGCTGCGACGGAGGGCAGATCCGCAGCGTCCAGTACAGGTAAGTTTAATCTTCTTTTTAGCCTCATGTCTGCGGGAAAGGAGGGACCCGCTGTGGGATTCTGCATGAAGAATCTGCGGCGGGCCTGATTCTCCCCGTGGACATGAAGCCATAGGCCTCTCACTGGTAGGGGTTCCAATAGGCCGAACTGAGATGCTTGATTCCTTATCTAGTACAAAAATAGTGACTAGATCCTAGAAAAGTGAAGTCACTAGCTTGAAGGCAGCCAGCTTGTTGCATGCAACTCATTGTGATTCTGGATTGTGCTGTATCAGTAGACGCCAAGGTAATTGAACGACTATAAACGTGCCCTAAAATGTGTTGGAATGTAACTGCATATAGAAGCAGATTAGGAAATACACCTGTTAGAAGTGCGTATTTTCATCACTTTGGTAGAAACTCAGCAAATCCTTTTTACAATATTATTGACACTAGAAATGTAGCTTACACACAAAAAGTAAGAGCAATTTTAACTCTTTCAGCTACAGGATTGATTTGTTTGTGCAAGTAACAACCAAGAGTTTTCTGTCTCATTATTCAAATCAGTCTTTAATTTTGCCAGGGCATTTGTGGGCTTTGAGGCTACGGAGCCTATAAGGGGCATCTATTTGTGGTGCCAGCTGTGCAAGTCAGACAAAATGTGACCTTTTCTGAAAAAATTAAGGGAAAATTTACTGAACCCAACATTTCCAACACTTGGGCTTATGTAGACAAGCGTTTTTGCGCAAGCAAATTCTCACACGCAAAACACAGAGAACAGAACTGAAAGAGAGAAGACACACATTAGATATTGGAAAAAAATTTCTGACAGTGAAGGGGATCAAGGAATAGAACAGGTTGCCTTGGAAGGTGGTAAATTCTTCTTCAATTGAAGTCTTCAAATAGATACTGGAAAGACATCTGTCTGGGATGATTTAGTGATCCTGCACTGAGCAGGGGGTTGGACCAGATCACCCCGGAGGTCCCTTCCAACTCTACCAGTCTATGATACTATGAGAATCCAGCTAGGTTGTTAATCCGGGTCTTGTAATCAGGTGGAAACTTTCAAAACATTGATCCAGGAATTATTCCGACTGCCATTATGGAGTCAGGAAGGAATTTGTCTGCAAATAGGCTAAATTGGCTTCTGCCTCATTGGGGTTTTTTGCCTTCCTCTGGATCAACAGGAAGGGGGGGGGGGTTGAAACAGGCTGAACTAGATAGACTTTGTCTCCTTTCGGCCTAACATTCTATGTTACTAATTAGTCCCCAGTGTGTTCTTTTGCCTGCAAATTTGTGCAATCATGCCGCGCACTTACCCACCCCCATAGATTCCTATGGGACCTTTGGTGTGCCAACTATGTTCTTTTTTTCTGTCCGTGAAATGTGCACGCTTAAGTGAAAATAGGAATGAACCCATTGAAAACAATGGCTTCTATTCTCTGCACAAACACACCCATGTGAAACCGCCCTTTATATACCGTATTTTTTGGTCTTCCACCTGTGGTGAGAAGATAAAGCTTACTTTAAACCTGACTCTAGTGCATGCTATATAAAGTTGTCTGTGTGAAAAACACAGAGTGCAAATACATATCTGCTACCCTCAATGTTTTTCTCTGCACTACCTTAATAGCCATTGCAAAACAAAATTTTGCTGGAAACGGGAACTATCTACAGTGATTATCCGTACATATAATCGGCATTCTTGTTATCAAGATGTTTTCTCCAGTATTGCAACCAATAAAAATAGTTGCTTCTTTTTGAAAAACAATAAAAATATGTTATATAAAAAATAATTGCTTCTTAAGGCCTCAGTCACACGGGCGCATCGGCACCCGTACACCGGCGTCGATGCGCCCGTGTGACTGCAGGAAGGAGACGGACGTACCTGCAGACGGCAATGAAGCCGGTCACATGTTCTTTCCTCCAGCGCTGCAGAGAGACGGCCGTCTGCAGGTACGTCCGTCTGCTGGTGTCAGTCACACGGGCGCATCAGCGCCGGTGTACGGGTGCCGATGCGCCCGTGTGACTGAGGCCTTAAGATGTTTTACAGGCTATTAACTTGCCGACGGGTGCTGTGGCATACTTTGGCTAGATTTGTGTTTCTTAGTACAATCATTGGTGACCGAACTGTGTTGTGTTGGAGGTAGGCAACAATAGTTGTTCTGTTTCCCTCAGGATAATATAGTGTGCTCCATTGCTAATGAGAGAGAGACGATTTTTGCCTCTGCTTAAAATTATTGTGAACATTGGGAGGTGTGCCTTTCTCTCTCAGCAGTGAGATGCAGTTCCCCCAGTTTAGAAGACTCTTGGACACATTGAGGGGTGTGCCTTTCTCTCTCAGCAGTGAGATGCAGTTCCCCCAGTTCAGAAGACTCTTGGACACATTGAGAGGTGTGCCTTTCTCTATCAGCATGGAGGTGTAGTGCTCTTCTATCAGAAGACTTTTCAACATTCTGGGAGGCATATCTTTCTATGGCGCCCTGGATGCCTGCATAGAATTGCATTAAAAAACGCAATCCTAGGCAGACGGACGCGATTTGTTCGCATGAAATCACACGCAGAGAACAAATCGCGGCATGCTCTATTTCTGTGCGGGTCTCGCAGAGGCCCGCACAGAAATGTCAATCCCGGGCCGCCGGCTCCGCTCTGCGCATGCACCGGCTGGCCGACACATCAAAAAGCCGGACCCGCGGGAGAGGTGAGCGCCACACTGGACCCTGCAGGGGCTCGGGTCGGGTCTCGCTGCGAGAATTCTCTCAGCGGGATCCGCTCCAGCCATCTGCAGGCGGCCTTTATCAGCAATTAAACTAACCTCTGTCTGTCGTGTCAATCCAAGGCTTGCCTGAATCTATCCAAGGAGAGTAGATCATACCCGTGTGAGGAAGATTTGGTTACCCTTTGGAAGCCATGTCAAATCTTACCTTGCAAAAGACACGCTTCCCTTTGGGTGCTACCCTCCATTGTGCCTGTGTAAGCGCATCCTTTTGGTGGCCGGTGTATATTGTATATGGAAGTTATATTGTGTATTACACGTGTGCAAACATGTCAATATAAATAAAACAAAGTTTAAGATGTCGGCTTAGATCACCTAATAATGGTGATATTGAGGAAACAACACGTTATTGAAAATACAGATTTCGGGCCACTCTTGTGCATAAATATTGTTATGACTTTGCAAGTATCAAATAGATTTTGATGAAACAGCCTATAATGTGACAACACGATATATAAAACCACGTGAGAATGAGGCCAGCGCCTCTGGAGTTATAAGCGAGCCGACAGATGTGTTATAATAGGTGTTTGTATATACACACATCGGCTGTTTAGGACGTGCTTATACAGACCTGTCTAATGCAAAACAAGTTTACATGTTTAATGATGGAGCAAGTGAAAAAATGGGCTATCCGGCACCCGTCATTCACGGGATGAAAGCAGGTTTTTATTCTGACAAAATATGAAAAAACTTTGAAAACTAAAAAAGTCAAAATCAATAGTTCAGCCCTGAAAACACATTTCTGACAAATCATCTGTCAGGACCAGCAGTTCCCAGGGCCTCCGTACCCGCACTGCTGGGGTGCTGCGCAAGGGACCCCGATGCTGGTGACCGCCCCTGGCCGCTGTTGCCCTGTTCACCGCTGGGTTGCTAGGGACGCGGCGGGTGCCATCCCGCTCCACGTCCCCATTGCCATGGCAGCCGGATGCATGTCCTTTATCTCCACCTAGCCAGCTAATGCTGGGGCGGGTTGCTGGCACTCTGGATTAGCTTCTGCTGCTGTTGTGCTCCCGCCCCAATCAGCTCCTGGGGTGGGAGTTCTGACAGCATTTGAACCTCTCTGTGTCTGTCAGTACCGGCCAGTGTATGTTTGTCTCCAGGCTACACCCGCATATTTGGATTGCGCTCCCCGCTTTTGACCCTCGGACTTCAGACCTGACCTTGCTTTGCCTGACCCCTTTTGTACCGCGTACCCTCCAGTTGCCGACTCAGACTATTTTTTTTTACCTATAATGTGTGAAAAATTTGCTCGTCTGACTGAGCCCTTAAAATGAAACGCACCCAACCATGTGATCCATGAAAACCAATGAGAAAGCCTGCAAAATGTAAGGATCTCAAACATAATGGTAGGAAAAGCCCATACACATAAATAGTATAATGTAATATATCGCCTTCTGTTCAGACCATGCGGACGCCTTTTGAACATCCATTTCTCCTCCATCTTTAGTAAGGTCTTTCTATACTCTTCTCTCCTGACTGTTTGCTGTAGTCGTCCGTTTCCCTGGAATGTTCTCAGTATTCTCCTGGTGCGTCCCATAAAATGTTGCGCTGCCGCTGATGTATAAATATTACCGTCATGTAAAGCATCAGATAAATGACGCTTGATCCTCACCTTTAGTGGTCCTGTTGTACATCCAATAATGTTGCAGATCACAACATGTACAAGTGATACAATAGATTATATGGGGTGTATTGCAATGGATATCATATATCTTGTTTGTTGAACAAGATACAAATGATTTACCAGGATAAGGAAATCTACAGGCCGTGCAAATTAAATGGCGGCAACGATAAAATCTTGCTGTTGAAGGCCATGTTTTGTTAGGTCTCTCATTACTCAAAACAGGCTTGGAGACAATGAACGGTCTGCTGGGGGCGCTCTGCTAGTTACACATTTAATGTTATTAGATAATATTTTATGAAGCTTTATATCCTTGTGTAGTATATGAATATTTTTTAATTATGTTCACAATTTTATTTTATTGATTGCTATATGTAGTGGGAAAAAACAAATATATTGCCTCGAGTGCCAGCATTATGGGGTTTGTTTTTTTAACCAATAATTTCTGTTTATGGAAGAAACTTTATTGTCATCCATATTTAGTCGCCGCTCCAGATACTCCCCTTTAGATCATTTGTGTTAAATAATCAGTGTCAGGCCTTATTCACACAGGCGATGCGTTTTCACACTGGTCACATCGTGGCCGAAAATTGTATGAACAGTAGAGATGAGCGAGCGTACTCGGAAAAGCACTACTCGCTCGAGTAATTTGCTTTATCCGAGTATCGCTGTGCTCGTCCCTGAAGATTCGGGTGCCAGCACGGAGCGGGGAGCTGCAGGGGAGAGCGGGGAGGAACGGAGGGGAGATCTTTCTCTCCCTCTCTCCCGCCCGCTCTCCCCTGCTCCCCGCTGCGACTCACCTGTCAGCCGCAGCAGCACCGTATCTTCAGGGACGAGCACAGCGATACTCGGATAAAGCAAATTACTCGAGCGAGTAGTGCTTTTCCGAGTACGCTCGCTCATCTCTAATGAACAGGAAAAGGCTGCAATCGACTCGTGGCTAAAATTTGCGTTTATACGCCGCAGCCCAAAATTACCTCGATCGGCATAAATCCTTGGAATTACTTCTAATTAGAGATGAGCGAGCACGCTCGTTTAAGGCTGATGCTCGAGCGAGCATCGATCTTTTTGAGTAACTGATTACTCGTCTGAGCACCGTGCGGGAAGGGGGGAGGGGGGAGTAGCTTTCTCATTGGTCTAAAGAGATCACATGGTGTGATGTGTTCAATGTGTTCAACTCCATCATTCAAACAAAAAGTGTAGGATGCCCGCATTTACATGCAGCAGTTATTGCTCACTTTTGGCCATTTGGACGAATTTTGAGCAATAATTGTGAATGGTAGCTGGTCCCTTATCTCCATCCCCATTGAGGGGGGTGGGTGACAGATAAAAGAGTCGACTGGACTTTTCTCACATGTATGGGTATTTAGTATATAGCATATATAGAGTTACATATATTAGTCTGTTTGGTAAAGTTTGATTAGTTATATTGATATGTATACTAGGGTATGTCATGTGTCAGTGAAAATCATAGCTTTTTATATATTGGCTTGTACATTTGGAACCTCAGAACCTAATGTATTTGGATATGGAGAATTCTTTTCTGTTATTATTTTTGTAAAATTTTGAGGTTTACCAAGCGGGAAATGGTAATTAAAATTACTTTTATTGACAGTATAGCGGCATTTAGTATCAATTAGTAACATTTATTTAATAATTAAAATGCAAGATGGAAGTAAAATAAAACCTACTTTAGTCGCTGCTAGTAATAAAACACCAGTACATTTCAATAAGTCAAACAAACAGGTGATAAATAGAGATGAGCGAGCACCAAAATGCTCGGGTGCTCGTTACTCGAGTCGAACTTTCAGTGATGCTCGAGAGTTCGTTTCGAGTAAGGAACCCCATTGAAGTCAATGGGCGACTCGAGCATTTTTGTATATGACTGGTGCTCTGCTAAGGTTTTCATTTGTGAAAATCTTAGCAAATCACCAAAGTCATGTAAAAAACACAGAAATGGATAGGGCAGGCGAGGAGCAACATGCAGGGCTGCATTTCGGGCTCCGAGGTCTCACTATTAAGCCACAATAGTGGCAAGAGTGAGACCCCCCCCCCCCCCCCGCACTGTCAGCATAAAGATCGTTCTCCTCTGCCACAGCTGTAACAGCTGTGTCAGAGAAGAACGATGTTAGCCCATTGAATTCAATGGAGCCGGCAATACAGCCGGCTCCATTGAAAGCAATGCGCTGCCGGCGAGCGCGGGATGAGTTTTCGGGAAGGGCTTAAAAATATAAGCTCTTACCTGAAAATCATCCTAAAATGTGTAAAAATAAAAAAAAATGTATACTCACCTTTCCGCTGAAGCCGGAATTCAGCCGCGGCCGCCGGCAGTTCTGAACTGCTCTGTGTAGTATTCAGCAGCCGGGGATTTAAAATCCCCGCCTGCTGAATGAGCTGCCTCTGATTGGTCACAGCCTCACTAATCAGAGGCAGCTCTCACTTACCCATTCATGAATTCAGCTGAATGACAGCTGAGAGCTGCCCCTGATTGGTCCCTGCGCTGAGCCAATCAGAGGCAGCACTCACCCATTCATGAATTCATGAATGGGTGTGAGTGAGAGCTGCCTCTGATTGGTGAGGCTGTGACCAATCAGAGGCAGCTCATTCAGCAGGCGGGGATTTTAAATCGGCTGCTGAATACTACTCAGAGCAGTTCAGGAGAACTGCCGGCCAGGCGCGGCTGAACTCTGGCTGCAGCGGAAAGGTGAGTATACTTTTTTTTTTATTTTTACAAATTTTAGGATGATTTTCAGGTAAGGGCTTATATTTTTAAGCCCTTCCCGAAAATTCATCCCGCGCTCGCCGGCAGCCCATTGCTTTCAATGGAGCCGGCTGTATTGCCGGTTCCATTGAATTCAATGGTCAGTGCTCGTTTAATCGAGACGAGTACGGCGCGGTGCTCGTCTCGAGTAACAAGCATCTCGAGCACCCCTAATACTCGAACGAGCATCAAGCTCGGACGAGTATGCTCGCTCATCTCTAGTGATAAAACAACGTGCATACAAATTATGACTGAACTGCAAAAAAGTATATCCGCATTCTGTTTCAGTGCACAAAAGCAAAACTCCAGACAGCCAGTGATATTGTTATTAGTTATTATTTAAGCTTGGAACACTTTTAGAAAGTCTTTCTTTGTTTTCAGAGAAGGCTTCACTTCCTGATTACGCAACTGTGTTCGTTTAAAGCCATCTCTCTTGGCCCAACCACACACTGATTCAGCTGCCTCTGTAACCAATTTGACTGCTCTCTCACAACTATGGGTGTGTAGTGGATATGGAGGAAGCTCCAGGGGGTCAACTTTCAATGCATCAAGTTGGACCAAAGACATGTTTGCTGTGACAACTGGTTCAGTGATGGTCTCTACCTTCCAATCAATGAGTGCTTTGAAGCCACAAGCATCAAGGTTTACCGATTTGGGAACTATAAAAGACCGCACTGCAGTGGAACCTTGTTTACTTCCAGCCCTGACTGCCATTATTGTGTCAAATTACAAACACTTTCTGTCTTGTATCATCAGGACAGAGAAGGGAGATGAGTACATTCTCAGGATGAGCCCACCAGGACCTGTTTTTTAGGTGGGGCTTTGAGGCATCTTTGACCCTCACATTTTGCCAAAACTGAAATAATTTTATAAGATGCCAAGGTTCATACTTGATCTCATGTTTCACCTTAATCTCATAGAACATGGGAAGGTAAACTTGTGTTATCCAGGGTGCAAGCAGCTTCAAGACCTCCATATCCTCAGGTCCAAGATCATGCTTGCTCATATAGAGCAGCATGCCCCTCATGCCACAAGTAAGCCACCTACTGTGTGACAGTTGACCACATTTAAGAGCTTCTACTTCAGGATCGAGCTTGCCTTTCACTATTGCATGAAGATACGTTCATGCTACTATGCTGTCAGTGATCATTTGGCTAGCAATATTCTTGCTGATAATAACAAGAGGTTCCAGATACAGAATTGGTTCAAACTCAGTCATTCTATCCAGAGTCTCAACTTTGTAAAAGAGTCTACAAACTGTACCACACCAGCCTTTATCTGAAGAGGCTGGTCCATCAAGCTTTGCCACAATATGATGGAATGGCTACTCATTGCTGTGAAGCCATCGGAAAGACCTAAAAAGTCTTCGTTTGAGGAGTTCTTCAACACAGCGAAGCATGCCACCTTTCCAGCCAGACGTATCATTAGTGATATCGCTGCCAATTAGTTTGAGGCTAAGATCTACACCTCTGTCCTTTAACCAATCGAGTAATCCAATTGCACAGTTTGTCTGGTTTTGCTGTTCTTGTTTTGCACTCTTATAGTGAGTAAGATAGCGACCCTGAGATGAGCGAGCACCAAAATGCTCGGGTGCTCGTTACTCGGGATGAAATTATCGCGATGCTCGAGGGTTCGTTTCGAGTAACGAACCCCATTGAAGTCAATGGGCGACCCGAGCATTTTTGTATATCGCCGATGCTCGCTAAGGATTTCATTTGTGAAAATCTGGGCAATTCAAGAAAGTGATGGGAACGACACAGCAACGGATAGGGCAGGCGAGGGGCTACATGTTGGGCTGCATCTCAAGTTCCCAGGTCCCACTATTAAGCCACAATAGCGGCAAGAGTGCCCCCCCCCCCCTCCCAACAATTTTTACTTCTGAAAAGCCCTCATTAGCAATGCATACCTTAGCTAAGCACCACACTACCTCCAACAAAGCACAATCACTGCCTGCATAACACTCCACTGCCACTTCTCCTGGGTTACATGCTGATAAACCCCCCCCCCCCCCCCCCCCCGCACGACCCAGTGTCCACAGCGCACACCAAACTGTCCCTGCCCAGCCTTCAGCTGCCCTCATGCCACGCCACACTCATGTCTATTTATAAGTGCGTCTGCCATGAGGAGGAACCACAGGCACACACTGCAGAGGGTTGGCACGACTAGGCAGCGACCCTCTTTAAAAGGGGCGGGGCGATAGCCCACAATGCTGTACAGAAGCAATGAGAAATCCAATCCTGTGCTACCTCCATCTGGAGCTGCACACGTGGGCATAGCAATGGGGAACCTATGTGCCACACACTATTCATTCTGTCAAGGTGTCTGCATGCCCCAGTCAGACCGCGGTTTTTTATAAATAGTCACAGGCAGGTACAACTCCGAAATTGGAATTCCGTGTGCACCCACAGCATGGGTGGTTCCCTGGAACCCACCGGCGGTACATAAATATATCCCATTGCATTGCCCATCACAGCTGAGGTAATGTCGTGCTTAATGCAGGTGGGCTTCGGCCCACACTGCATGCCCCAGTCAGACTGGGGTTCTTTAGAAGTGGACACATGCAGTTACAACTCCGTGTGGACCGACAGCATGGGTGGGTGCCAGGAAGCCCCCGGCGGTACATAAATATATCCCATTGCATTGCCCATCACAGCTGAGGTAATGTCGTGCTTAATGCAGGTGGGCTTCGGCCCACACTGCATGCCCCAGTCAGACTGGGGTTCTTTAGAAGTGGACACATGCAGTTACAACTCCGTGTGGACCGACAGCATGGGTGGGTGCCAGGAAGCCAACGGTGGTACATAAATATATCCCATTGCAGTGCCCAACACAGCTGATGTAACGTCAGCTGTAATGCAGGTGGGCTAAAAATTAATTTGATTACACTGTAGGCGAGGGCCCCCAAAAATTGGTGTACCAACAGTACTAATGTACCTCAGAAAAATTGCCCATGCCCAACCAAGAGGGCAGGTGAAACCCATTAATCGCTTTGGTTAATGTGGCTTAATTGGTAACTAGGCCTGGAGGCAGCCCAGTTAAAATAAAAATTGGTTGAGGTGAAAGTTTCAACGCTTTAATGAGCATTGAAACGTATAAAAATTGTTTACAAAAATTATATGACTGAGCCTTGTGGGCCTAAGAAAAATTGCCCGTTCGGCGTGATTATGTGAGGTTTCAGGAGGAGGAGGAGGAGGAGCAGGAGGAGGAGGAGGAATATTATACACAGATTGATGAAGCAAAAAGGTCCCCGTTTTTGATGGTGATAGAGAACGATGCTTCCATCCGCGGGTGCAGCCTACGTATTGCTTAGGTATCGCTGCTGTCCGCTGGTGAAGAAGAGAAGTCTGGGGAAATCCAGGCTTTGTACATCTTGATGAGTGTAAGCCTGTCGGCACTGTCGGTTGACAGGTGGGTACGCTTATCCGTGATGATTCCCCCAGCCGCGCTAAACACCCTCTCTGACAAGACGCTAGCCGCAGGACAAGCAAGCACCTCCAGGGCATACAGCGCGAGTTCAGGCCACGTGTCCAGCTTCGACACCCAGTAGTTGTAGGGGGCAGAGGCGTCACCGAGGACGGTCGTGCGATCGGCTACGTACTCCCTCACCATCCTTTTACAGTGCTCCCGCCAACTCAGCCTTGACTGGGGACCAGTGACACAGTCTTGCTGGGGAGCCAGAAAGCTGGCAAAGGCCTTGGATAATGGTCCCCTGCCTGCGCTGTACATGCTGCCTGATCTCTGCGCCTCCCCTGCTACCTGGCCCTCGGAACTGCGCCTTCGGCCACTAGCGCTGTCGGATGGGAAGTTTACCATCAGTTTGTCCACCAGCGCCCTATGGTATAGCATCATTCTCGAAGCCCTTTCCTCTTCAGGAATGAGAGTGGAAAGGTTCTCCTTATACCGTGGGTCGAGCAGTGTGTACACCCAGTAATCCGTAGTGGCCAGAATGCGTGTAACGCGAGGGTCACGAGAAAGGCATCCTAACATGAAGTCAGCCATGTGTTCCAGGGTACCTGTACGCAACACATGGCTGTTCTCACTAGGAAGATCACTTTCAGGATCCTCCTCCTCCTCCTCTGGCCATACACGCTGAAAGGATGACAGGCAAGCAGCATGTGTACCCTCAGCAGTGCGCCAAGCTGTCTCTTCCCCCTCCTCCTCATGCTCCTCCCCCTCCTCCTTCTCCTCCTCCTCTGGCCATACACGCTGAAAGGATGACAGGCAAGCAGCATGTGTACCCTCAGCAGTGGGCCAAGCTGTCTCTTCCCCCTCCTCCCCCTCCTCCTCCTCAACCCGCTGAGATATAGACATGAGGGTGCTCTGACTATCCAGCGACATACTGTCTTCCCCCGCCTCCGTTTCCGAGTGCAAAGCATCTGCCTTTATGCTTTGCAGGGAACTTCTCAAGAGGCATAGCAGAGAAATGGTGACGCTAATGATTGCAGCATCCCCGCTCACCATCTGGGTAGACTCCTCAAAGTTTCCAAGGACCTGGCAGATGGCTGCCAACCAGGCCCACTCTTCTGTAAATAATTGAGGAGGCTGACTCCCACTGCGCCGCCCATGTTGGAGTTGGTATTCCGCAATACCTTCACAGATATAGATTAAAATATGACATTTATTGAAAATTTCTAAAGTTGTGGGCTCACATATAACACTTATAGACAATACGTAAAAAGGACAGGTAACATATAAGCAAAGAATAGGCCCTTATGGATATATGTAAGACAACGTATCTCTCGGATAGATTTTTAGAGCTAGCTGCCGCTCATACAAATGAGAGAGGATAGAACTCCAGAAGGTGAAAGAGTGATATCCACGTCTAAGGATTATTTGCACTTAGATGTTGATATGGTACAGGAATTGGTGCCTGTACTAGGGCACAGTATTCTTATGTGTACTCTTGTTGCTAGAACGTTTTTTTAATGACTTCCCATTGGTAGCACAGTTATTGTGTATACAGGTGTTAAACACATGGGCTCATTGTGTGTCAGTGATGCTGACCAGAACGTTTCGGAAAGCTCGCTCGACGCGTTTCCCTACCCATGTAGGGGGCAGTTCCTCAGGAGCGCGGGTAATTATTGCTCGAAAAGTACGTAAAGACAATAGAGCAACAGGATTAGTGCGTCAGGACATAGTCCTGCTGCAGTTTGATACTGCTAAGGTGATGCCACCTGTTCGATAGTCACCTCTTCTTGCTTGTCACTTCCCGTGCGGTACCAACACAGGTATGACCAGTGTGGGTAGCTTTTCAGAAAGCGCTGAACCACCATATTAAAGACATGGGCCAGGCATGGCACGTGCGTGAGGCTGCTGAGCTGCAGAGCCGCCACCAGGTTACGGCCGTTGTCACACACGACCATGCCCGGTTGGAGGCTCAGCGGCGCAAGCCAGCGGTCGGTCTGCTCTGTCAGACCCTGCAGCAGTTCGTGGGCCGTGTGCCTCTTCTCTCCTAAGCTGAGTAGTTTCAGCACGGCCTGCTGACGCTTGCCCACCGCTGTGCTGCCGTGCCGCGCGACACCGACTGCTGGCGACGTGCTGCTGCTGACACATCTTGATTGCGAGACAGAGGTTGCGGAGGAGGAGGAGGAGGGTGCTTTAGTGGAGGAAGCATACACCGCCGCAGATACCGGCACCGAGCTGGGGCCCGCAATTCGGGGGCTGGGTAGGACGTGAGCGGTCCCAGGCTCTGACTCTGTCCCAGCCTCCACTAAATTCACCCAATGTGCCGTCAGGGAGATATAGTGGCCCTGCCCGCCTGTGCTTGTCCACGTGTCTGTTGTTAAGTGGACCTTGGCAGTAAGCGTGTTGGTGAGGGCGCGTACAATGTTGCGGGAGACGTGGTCGTGCAGGGCTGGGACGGCACATCGGGAAAAGTAGTGGCAACTGGGAACCGAGTAGCGCGGGGCCGCCGCCGCCATCATGCTTTTGAAAGCCTCCGTTTCCACAAGCCTATACGGCAGCATCTCCAGGCTGATCAATTTGGCAATGTGCACGTTTAACGCTTGAGCGTGCGGGTGCGTGGCGGCGTACTTGCGCTTGCGCTCAAACAGTGGCGCTAGCGACGTCTGGACGCTGCGCTGAGAGACATTGCTGGATGGGGCCGAGGACAGCGGAGGTGAGGGTGTGGGTGCAGGCCAGGAGACGGTAGTGCCTGTGTCCTCAGAGTAGGGTTGGATCTCAGTGGCAGGTTGGGGCACAGGGGGAGAGGCAGTGGTGCAAACCGGAGGCGGTGAACGGCCTTCGTCCCACCTTGTGGGGTGCTTGGCCATCATATGCCTGCGCATGCTGGTGGTGGTGGCTCCCCAGCTGATCTTGGCACGACAAAGGTTGCACACCACTGTTCGTCGGTTGTCAGGCGTCTCTGTGAAAAACTGCCACACCGTAGAGCACCTTGACCTCTGCAGGGTGGCATGGCGCGAGGGGGCGCTTTGGGAAACAGTTGGTGGATTATTCGGTCTGGCCCTGCCTCTACCCCTGGCCACCGCACTGGCTCGGCCTGTGCCCACACCCTGACTTGGGCCTC
Organism: Eleutherodactylus coqui; assembly: GCF_035609145.1. Lineage (NCBI taxonomy): Eukaryota > Metazoa > Chordata > Amphibia > Anura > Eleutherodactylidae > Eleutherodactylus > Eleutherodactylus coqui. The sequence continues at coordinate 28,113,728 of NC_089845.1, read as the reverse complement.
CACGTCCTCGCCCGCGTCCACGTCCTATAGGCCTACCCCTACCCCTCAGCATGGTGTATTACCAGTAGTGCAGAAACAGAACGCTGTAGTTAAATGTGCCGCTTATTGGCCTGTGGTTGGAGGCTGACTTCGCTTACGGAACGCCAGGAAATAATTTTGCGCAAGCCTGCTGTAACACTTAGGTGGCTGCGTATGAATTAGGAGGACTACTACACCCAGCACAAACCCAGAACACTGAGGACAGTCACAGGCAGCCCAAATAGATTTTTTTCCCCAAATGTTTTTGCAAAGGCCCACTGCCTATATTCAATAAATATATCTCTTCTCTCTCTGCGTCACCACTACTGGCCCTGGAGTATGTCAAATAACTGCAGAGTGTTGCACTGTGGACTGGAATACAGCGGTCATTTAACAGCCAACACAGAGCCAGGAAATAATTTTGCGCAAGCCTGTTGTAACACTTAGCTGGCTGCGTATGAATTAGGAGGACTACTACACCCAGCACAGACCCAGAACACTGAGGACAGTCACAGGCAGCCCAAATAGATTTTTTTCCCCAAATGTTTTTGCAAAGGCCCACTGCCTATATTCAATAAATATGTCTTCTGTCCCTGCCTCACAATATATGTCTTCTGTCCCTGCCTAACCACCACTTCTGGCCCTGGAGTATTACTGCAGGGCGCAATGCTCTGCACGGCCGATATACAAAAAAAAAAAAAAGTGCAACACTGCAAAAAGCAGCCTCCACAGTACTGCACACGGTTAGATGTGGCCCTAAGAAGGACCGTTGGGGTTCTTGAAGCCTAAAATACTCCTAACGCTCTCCCTATAGCAACTCCACCAAGACAGCACTTTCCCTAAACTATGTCAGAACGCATCTGTGGCGAGCCGCGGGAGGGGCCGATTTTTATACTCGGGTGACACCTGATCTCTCCAGCCACTCACTGCAGGGGGTGGTATAGGGCTTGAACGTCACAGGGGGAAGTTGTAATGCCTTCCCTGTCTTTCTATTGGCCAGAAAAGCGCGCTAACGTCTCAGAGATGAAAGTGAAAGTAACTCGAACATCGCGTGGTACTCGTCTCGAGTAACGAGCATCTCGAAAACACTAATACTCGAACGAGTATCAAGCTCGGACGAGTACGTTCGCTCATCTCTAATAGTGACCTTTAGGCTCTTCTGTAACGGTCATATGACTTTGCTTGATGGTGCATTTCCCGAAGGTGCCTGTGATCTCATCATGCATAAGAATTAAAGTGTTATCCTTCCTGCTATCAACAAAAATGTTACTTTTTGCAACATTAGAATTCTCCTCTGCTTTCGATTACTGCATAGCACGCTCTTTGGCGCGAAACATCTTCTTGCTATCACATATGAGGTGGTTCTTATTTTCACCTAGATGGCCTGTACACAGGCACAGGAAAAATCACCGATAATAGGAAATGCTATGACGAAAACAGTCGAAAAACTCAAAATTTTAAGTAAATTGTGTTTTCCTGGTAGCAAAAATTGCTTCCCCCAATTTTTTTTTTACTCCCATTCAATTCTGAATTTATCAATACATAAAAAAGTGGCGCACTGAATCGAAAAAAAGCATGCATGTGCATGACATACCCTAATGTATATAGCCCATAGATGAATACTATTGTGTGTATGTGTATATATATATATATATATACAGTGTTTCCCTGAAAATAAGACACTGTCTTATATTTTTTTTTGCCCCAAAAAGGGCACAGTGTCTTATTTTCGGGGGAGGCCTTTTACTTACCTGGTCTGCGGCGTCCCGATTCCTCCCTATGGTGTCCGGCAGTGGCGCGGTGTCCTTCTGGTCTTACAGATGCCTTCTACTGGCGACGGGGTTTTGAATGCCCCGCCTCCAGCAAGGCAAGCGCTGTGATTGGCTCTTCGGGCACCGGCTGTGATTGGCTGCCGGCGCTCGATTTGCCAATCACAGCACTCGCTTTGCTGGAGGCGGGGTATTCGAAGCCCCATCGCCAGCAGAAGGCAGCTATAAGACGGAGGAGGACCCCGCTGCTGCCGAGACACCGCCGCCAATGCCAACACCGCTGACACTGCCGGGATGCCGCCGCCGATGCCAACACCACTGGGACGCCGATGCCGACACCACTGACACCGCCGACCATGTGAGATTTTTTTTAAAATAGGGCACCCAAGACAGGTCCTATTTTCGGGCGAGGCCTTATTATTGGGTCTTATTAGGTCTTATTATTAGGTCTTACTATCGGGGTAGGACCTATTTTTGGGGAAACACGGTGTGTATATATCATATGAATTTATAACCTTCACGTAAGCTTTAATTGATTGCCAAATACTGTTAATTGCAAATTATCATAAATGTTAATCAAGCATTATACAGATAGTCAACATGATGAGAGACAAAGTTTACTTAAACTAACTAACAGATAGTAGGCGGGCAGGGTGTGACCTGGGAAGAAGGAATTCCAACCTAATGAGTTGACTTCACTACTACTGCTAAGGTTTAATGACCAATACTAATGATAGGATTGTAGGGGGTTATCCATAATTCTGAGTAAGGTGTCGCCTAAGTTTGTTCTTTGTTTAAAAACTACAAATAATCAAGTCTGTTAGAGGAATAAATAAATGCAGCCGATTACACCAATGCGGTGTGCCCTATAATTCTTCCAGCAGCTTGAACACTTCAAATTAATTCCGAAAGTAAGTATTTACCTGTAGTGCTACAATTTGTGCTAACAAACTATTACTAGACGAACATTTAAACCATTACAAATATCTTACGTTTTAGGAAAAATGTTGTAAGCATCGTCACGGGACCGATATATTACTGTAGGGGATAGTCATAATTGGAGTGCTACAATCTCAAATTATACTCATTTTTATGTCAGAATGATCAGTTCCCATCAGTGATCGATTCTGCTTTCATGATTCATTGTTGGTCATTTTGTGCTTGGTCAATATCACTTTAAAGCTCCAAATTGTAGTAATCAGTACATTTAAATGGGCCTTTAAATATCCGTTTTTTGACAACATGATATTATTAGAATTTCACTCTTTAGCAACAAGACTTTCCCAGGTAATACGGATGCAATGGAGTCTAACACTGGTCACAGTCTGCAGTCTTCAGATTCTTGACAGACTACAAGATGCTTTGAGCAGTTAGCATATCAGGAACTGGAATGCTTTTTTTTTTTTTTTTTTTTTTTTTTTTTTTAAACAAATTTTATTGAGTTTTCCATGAACAATATAGTCAAATATCACACATCATATGTCAACCTTTTACATAACCACTCAAGTCAGCGTCCGATATCTATATCACAAGTACGCGGTTCTAAGAATATGATTAAGTTTCACTTGGCTCCAGTGGCGCCTCTGAATGCCAATGCGTTGCGACAGAGACAACTCCATATCTTCATGAGTGAATAAAACATAACAATCTTAAATTTAAAGACATTAAAGAGGAATGGGGGGAGTATGGGAGGGGGGGGGAAAGGGGGGGGGGGGAAGATCGGGAAAGGGGGTAGGGGGTCTTGAGAAACAGATATAACAGGCTATTTTGGACTATGGTTACCTGACTATCTTTCCGGTAAAGTAGCTCCTTTTCCAGGGAGCTTTCTTTAAGATGTGTATTCCGCTGGTCGCATCGCCACTATATTGCCAGTGTATCGAGCCATGGTTGTCCTTCATCCGTCCGGGCCAAACCCTCCAGTGTTGGGGGGCTAGGTAGGTATGGGTAGGTTGTGTTGTTCGGATGGGGTCACAATTGCCACTTCTCCCATCGGCCAAAGAAAGGGTAGAATTTAATTTGTGTTTATTTGCCTCCAGGGGTGCCAGGTGGTTATGAATTGCTCATGCGTTCCCTTATTCCAACTGTGTAATTCCTCCATGTTGTATATGGAGTCTACTCTTAACTTCCAGGCTGCCAGCGTAGGAGGTTCTTTTTGTAGCCATAGAGATGAGATTAGAGCTTTCGCAGCATCTAGTAAAAAGGCTAGTAGTCTATCCCTCAGGGGGTGGAAATTTGCTGAGGGTCTCCAAAGAAATAGAGCTTCCGGTGTGATCTGAAAATTGGGTTTTAGGCGATGTAACTCCCCTTCCAGCCCCCTCCAGAACCTGGACAGCTTCCTACATTCCCACCAGATATGGGCGTAAGAGCCCGTTTCCGCGTTGCACCTCCAACATTTGTCATGGTCCGCTAATTTATGTGTGAAAAGCCACTGTGGCGTTCTATACCAGCGGACCAAGATTTTATAATGGCTTTCCTGGAGCAGAATGCAGGGTGAAAGGCCAAAGGCAGTTTGTAGAATTGACTTAATATCTGATGTGGTGAGAGAGATTTTGAGTTCTCTCTCCCAAGAGGACAAGAAGGCCGGCTTGTAAGATTTCTCTGGGTTGAGAATCTTGTTGCGAATTATAGATATAGATTTGTGCCTGGACTGTTCGCTGACCAGAATTTTCTCAAATGGAGTTTCTGGTCTAGTGGATTTGAATGTTTTCTGGAGCTCCTTGAAAGCCTGGAGTATGTGCGCCTTTTGTAGGAAAGAAAGAGAGAGCTGTGGCGCTAGAGTGTCTAAGATCTCATTGGGTTGTTTGTGGGCAATAACTTGCCATTCTTTTACTCTCAGGGGGGTAAATTTCCTCCAGAGGGCTCTAACATCCCTATCGGTCGATCTGCCTAGATGTTTGCTTATAATGCTTAATGGCGCTACAGGGGAAATATCTGGCGCTAGAGTCTGCCTAAGTTTGTCCCAGGTCTCGCAAGGGCCACGTAGTAATGGGTTAAAATTTTTAGCTCTGTAAACTTTTTTAGCGGGATGCCAAAGGTCCTCGAGCAAGGTGTCTTCCTCGTTTCCTCTGGCCAAAGATTGAAGTAGACTATCTCCAGATGGGGAGGTAAGGTCTATCCAATATCTGATTTGAACTGCTTGATAAAAGTCGTGGACGCATGGCAAGCCAATCCCTCCCTCGGTTTTCCTTTTGGTCATTAAGCTGAAGGCTAGCCTCGGTCTTTTCCGTCTCCATGTATACCCTGTAAAGGCTGCGCGTAGAGCTTTAAAGAAGGACTGTGGGAGATGGATAGGTAGCATTCTCAATTTATAGAGTATTTGCGGTAAGACGTACGTTTTTAGGATGTTTTTCCTGCCAAACCATGAAGCAAGCGGTATGTCATATTTCTGTAGAAGTAATTTGATTTGGGATAGCAGGGGTATAAAATTGGCACTGAATAGGTCTTCTGTTTTTTTGGTGATTTTTATGCCAAGATAATCTATTGAAGTGTCCGACCATTCGAAGGGTGAGCTGGACCTGATACGGTGACTACGCTCCAGTGGGATGGAGATGTTTAGGATAGTGGACTTCGAGTAGTTTATCTTAAAGTTTGATATGTTTCCAAACGAGTTCAGGAGGGTAATCAGGTTGGGAATTCCCTTTTCTGGTTCGGAAATAACGAACATAATATCGTCCGCAAAAGCGGCCGTATTTAGATTAGTTGAACCAACTCTCAGTCCACTGATCCCTGAGTCCGCTCTAATATTCCTCAGTAGAGGTTCCAGCGAAAGGATGAAAAGGGTCGGGGAGAGCGGGCAGCCCTGACGAGTGCCGTTCCTGATGTCAAATGGCGGCGAGAGTAAGTTATTGACTTTCAACCTTGCGTATGGTTCCTTATATAAGGAAAAAATAGCAGCAAGGAAGGAAGGTGGGAAATTAAAAGAGATCAACACTCTCTCCATGTAGGTCCAGCTCACCCTATCGAACGCCTTCTCAGCGTCTGTCCCCACAAGAGCCAACTCTATATTATGTGTTTGAGCATATCTGATCGCGTGGAGCAATCTGTAGCAATTATCCCTGCCCTCCCTATTCTTAACGAAGCCCGCTTGTTCTTTATCTATCAGAGAGGGGATAAGGTTTTCAATTCTTTTGGCTAATAGTTTTGCCCAAAATTTGACGTCCACATTGATAAGGGAGATGGGCCTGTAACTGCCACAGAGCTCCGGGTTTTTGTTCTCCTTGTGGATGAGCGCTATATGAGCCTCCTGTGCTTGTTTGGGTAATGGCTTGCCCGACATGAGGGCATTCATTAGGTCTTTTAGTCTAGGGGCCAGTGTCTCCTTAAAGGTCCTGTAATATTGGACTGGATAGCCGTCAGGGCCAGGGCTCTTACCCGTGGGGCTGTTTTTTATTAGATCCTCTACTTCTTGCAGGGTAATGGGAAGTGCTAAGGCTTGAGCCTCTGAGTCCTTTATCTTGGGAAGGTCTACTGATCTTAGAAAGTGGTCAATTTGCTCTTTGTTACAGATGGGGTTTATATTAGGATTCGGGTCATTCAGGTTGTAAAGCTCTGTATAAAATCTTTGAAAGGCCTCTGCTATTTCTTTTGAGGACGATTTAAGTGTCCCTGTGTGGTCTTTAATGGCTGAGATATGGTTTTTAGTTCTGGCCTTCTTGATCATGGATGAGAGTAGTTTGCTCCCTTTGTTGCCATGTGCATAGAACTTGTATTTAAGGTACAAGTGCTTTTTGTTGTATTTGGAGTCTAGCCTGGATTTGAGCTCTCGTCTCAACTCAGTTAATTCTTCTAAGCTGCTTGTGGCTAGGGATAGTTTGGAGTGGCGCTCTGCTTTTGCGATTTTGAATAAAAGGTTATCTATCTCAAGCTGTTGTTGCTTTTTATTTTTGGAACCTAGGGAAATGAACAGGCCTCTCATGTACGCCTTGTGTGCCTCCCATACGACCGGAAAATCGAGGTCGCCGGTGTCATTTATTTGGAAGAATTCCTCCAGCATACACGAGAGGCGGTCCGTCTCCGGCCCGGAGTCTAGCAGGGAAGGATTAAGTCTCCAAATCCATTCCTTGTGCCCCTCTGTGGTTAGGCTAAGGTCAATATGTATTGGGGCATGATCTGAGATGGTTATAGGTTCTATTTTAGCCCCCTTTACCCTTGTCAGGATATCATGCGAGACAAACAAGTGGTCTAGCCTCTGAAAGGATGTATGGACCTGAGAAAAGAAGGTGAAGTCTTTTGTCGAGGGATTGAGTATTCGCCATGCGTCCACGACCCCCATCTCTTGGAGTGTTTTAATAAGCCTACTGACCTGTCTTTGAGCGATCCACGACCTGCCTTTTGACGAGTCTAGTGTAGGGTTAAGGAAAACATTAAAGTCTCCTCCTAGCACAATTGGTCCCTCTGCAAATTCTTTCAGAGTGTTTAATTGCTCGACCAGCCAGCCTACTTGATTTGAATTGGGGGCGTACAAATTCGCTATCGTTAGCTTTTTGTTTTCGATGGACCCTTTTAGGTATAAAACCCTTCCCATTTCATCTGAATATTTGGCCTTCAGGGAGAATGTGACGGACCTGTGGAACATAATAGATACACCCTTTGAAGCGGAGGTGGGATGTGTGCTATGGAAGCACTGGGGAAAGAGTCCCCCTGGGAGATGATAGCTATTGTCCGCTTTAAAGTGTGTCTCTTGAAGTAAGAGTATTTTTGTGCTGAATTTTCTGATCATGTGTGAGACACTGTACCTTTTCTGAGGAGTATTCAGGCCCCGGACGTTGAAGGACGTGACTCTCCATGGCTTCGCGACCCTTGGAATGTCCATTATAGCTCTTGACCAGCCGATGTAACCTTACGACCAAAAGGAAAGGAGTATATATTAGACAGTCAAGTTACCTCACTATACACGTGGGTGTTATCAAGGACGGTACTGTCACCGCCGGCTATTCCGCCCTTTCAGGGGTTGTTGTCTGTGGTGGTTTGTTACCTGCTATCTGTTATGTGGTAGGGGAGGGGGGAGGAGAGGACCAGGAGAGAAGGGGTATGGAAAGAGAGGTGTAAACAAGGTTAATAACAATCTCAATGAAAAATATCTTCAGTAGTGCTTAATGTTGCGGGTTTACGGGGTGGCTCCCCAAAACTCTGGAGCACAGCCGTAAAAGTGGGGTGAGCGAGAAAAAAGAAGTAAAAGAAAATTTTGAAAAATTAACTAAAGGTGTTAACTATTGCCTGATCGGGGGAGGCACAGATTAGGCACCTGCAATTGGGTAGAAAAATGGGAAGGGGGGAGAGTCCCGCTTTAGAAGGTTAGAGACAGAAAAAGACCGGCTTTGTCGTGAAGATCCATAGATCCGCCGGTAGAGTCCAGCATGTGGAAGCCCTCAGATCTTTCGGAAAAAAAATTCTCCTGACAAGTCGAGGGGAAGGTGTCGTTCGTATGGACTCGGTTATGCTGTTCAGCTCCTTTTAGTACAGAGGACGATCGTCCGAGAAATTCAGGTTTCGCCCGATGCATTCTCCTCTCTCTGCTTCCTTCGCTGTTTGCCACGGGGAGACTTTGAGGATGTAACCGTACGCCAGGCCTCCTGTGTAGGTAGGTTAGGGAGAGTTGGGAATTCCGGCAGGGGAAGCCAGTTGGGGAGGTCTATGGGTTCCAGACCCAAGTGGTGCCAGCACTCCTGGAGGTCCTCTGGGGAGCGTATATTAAGTCTCTTGCCTTTGTGGGTCACTCCCAATCCAAAAGGAAACAGCCAAGCGTATTTAATATTCTTGGATTTCAGGGCCTCCAGCAGGGGGCGCAACAGTCTGCGCTTGGCTAGGGTAGTTGGCGAGAGATCTTGAAATATTTGAATATCTGTGCCCTCATATTGGAGGCTTCTAGTGCTGCGTGCCGCATTTAAAACTGCTACCGCATCAGGGAAGGACAGGAGTTTACACAAAATGTCCCTTGGGGGGTCCGCCGGGGCTGGCAGGGGTCTCAGAGCTCTGTGCACCCTCTCTATTGAGATCTTTGATGCTCTGTCCTCACCTAGCAGTCCTGTGAATATCTCCACTGTGACTTTGTGCAGTGTCTCATTAGCCCAGGACTCCGGCAGCCCCTTTATACGCACATTATTACGGCGGCTCCTATTTTCCAAATCCTCCTGCATGAGGAGCGCCCTGTTTAAGTGTGTATGTTGCTCTTTAACTGCCGCTGCCAGATCTCCTGTGTGGTTCGCAATGCTGGCAGTGGAGCCCTCCAGATCCTCCACCCTCCTCCCCATACTCCTTACTTCCTCTTTAATGGCTGTTAACTCTGCTAGCAAGGGCCCCATGGATGTTGCCAGGAGTTCTCTCATGAAACCTTTTGATGCTGGTTCGTCCTCTTCTCCCTCGGAGGAGCTCTCTCCCTCCCGCGCCGAGCCCAGCGCCGCTGCAGCCGCCGGCGCCATCTTGCCTGCAGCATGAGGAGAACGGGCACTTCTCTCCTTGAGGAACCGCTGCATGTCGGACTGGCCCCGAGCGAGGCGGGGGGTCCCTGCGTGATCCCCAGTCTTTTCCTTGCTGAGCTTGCCCATTTTCTGTGCAGATAGCGGCTGTTAGGTGCCTATATGTGTGCCGTGGAGATGGAGCACAAACTCTATGCGGCCATCTTACTCCGCGGTCAGGCCACGCCCCGGAACTGGAATGCTTTCTCTGCTAAAGACAGTGATACCAATGATAGCATTATCAGGCCATGTCTAATGTATCAGCGAGCTTACTTTTAGTATCTTATAGTATTGTATCTTTCGTTCATTATAGTTATTCTCCCAACATGAAATGTATATTGTATACCAAACAATTTGTGCTTACAATGTAATCCTCCAAAATACCCCTCATCTTATGGCTTGTTAATCATTATGTTCATTACATTCAAAGATTGTTTCAGGACAGAGGTGCATGTAAATTCCTGCAGCTGCAGTTAATGCCATCCATTTCATGTCATGGAAGAAGCTGTCGTAATCAATGATATACAGGCAATTATTGGAACTGATGTTCACAAGCACTTTTGTATATATGCAAGTGGGTAAAGTGGTTAAAGACAAAGTGGTTATGTCTGATCTATGGCTATGGGGGGGGGGGGGGGGGGAGAGAGAATATTCACCAGTAGAATAAATGATAGGTGATATTTTGGGGAGACTTGTTGCAGATTTCTAATTGTGGCCCAGGAGCTTCAAGGTTTGCTTCTGGCCCATATGATTATATCATATGGTCGCTACTTCCTTGATGTGCAATTAAAAAGAGATTTATAGTAGATGTGTGATGCATGTGATATGACAATTATTAGAAACTGGCTTAAAGGGGTTGTCCAGTTGTAAACTATTGATCACCTATCTGCAGCATAGATTATCAATAGTATATTGCTTGGAATCCATCACTCAGGACCCCTGATCAGCTGTTCACCAGGCTGGTGCACTTGTGTACTCAGCTAATTTCTACAGGAAGCAGACAACTCCGTTATTACTGCGGTGGCCAGGTTCGATATTACAGGTTTAATTCCCACTTAAAATTATTGGGAACTGTATCTGCAATACCAAGCCTAGTCACTGCAGTAAGAATGGAGCTGTCTTCTTCCTGCAGAAATCAGCTCAGTGCACAATCGCGCAGACTTGGTAAACTGATCAGTGGGGGTTATCGGTGATAGACCACAGCCAATCAACTATTAAGGATAGGCAATCAATATTTTACAACTGAGCAACCCATTAGGCCTTATTCACACAGGCCACAAAGTCATGCAATTTTCCTGCAATGTGACAAATCTACAAATTGCATATATGTGAAGCCCATATTTTCCGATGGGTTCCTTCACATTTGCGATATTTTGTAGCCTGCTACATTGCGAGTCAAAAACCTTGCTGGTTTCGTGATATGCATGTGACCTGTGATGTTTTGTAGCCCATGTTTCCCTATGGAGCCTTCCTCTCTGTTGCATCGCATGAAGATATGGTTTTCGTGCAGTGTGATGCAACTTTGATAGCAGGAATTTCTACTGTAAAAGCCCTAAACTAAGCCCTATCTGCAGAAAAAAAAAACATCACCTAGAAGGTCTGCCTGGGTCTGGCCCATCTTCTCCCCGATCCGTAGCAGTTGTCTTCTGCATCTCTTCTGGCTGGGGATTAGAAAATCCCTGCCTCAGGGAAGCACTGCCTCTGATTGGCTGAGGGACATAACTCAGCCAATCAGAGGCAGCGCTTCCAGGAGGTGGGGACTTTTCAATCCCCGGCCAGAAGAGATGCAGAAGACAACTGCTACGGATTGGGGAGAAGATGGGCCAGACCCAGGCAGACCTTCTAGGTGATGTTTTTTTTTTCTGCAGATAGGGCTTAGTTTGGGGCTTTTACAGTAGAAATTCCTGCTATCAAATTCCTGCTATCAGGCCACTATAATTAGTTCTTCAGTAGAAGTTGGAAGTTGGTGCAGTACCTCCATTAAATAGCTCAGTGCCTGTGTCTACATACTTGCCAAAAGTCCAGACCTTTTTAATGGAAATCCCAACAAATAATTGTCCCGGACACTGTCCCACAGATGCAAGGGTAGCAGTGTTTATTTATTTATTTTAATTGGCTGTTGCCATTTGGATTAATTCAATAGGTAACTGCTGATATTAATTAATACTCAGTTCTCCTGACACCTCCTCTGCAACCCTGGGTGTCACCACACAGAATGTTGGCCAGCATCAGGATGTTGTGTGTAGCGGGACACACAATGTGCTGGTTGGTGTTCACCAATATTCACCACACCCTGCACTCTGCACCCCAAGGCGATGACCCTAAAGATGTTGTTATTCATTCTAGCCCTTCCATCAGCAGTGAAGGGACAGAAGAGCAAGGCAAGCTCAAAGGGAGGGAGGAGAGGTTTACTGCTTACCTGCTCATGTACTGGGGGCAACAGAAGGTGAGCTCCTCTAGCCCTGAGGGACGAGGAAAAAGGAGGGCAAAGTGTATGGTTTTGAGTTAAACACAAAGTGTAATCTTTATTAAGATTAGTTACAATAATGTGATATAATTCAAGAAAAATCACCCTTGGGGCTTCTATCCACTTGTGTTTTTTTAACACGATTGTCAATGGGACTTTCTAATGTTAAAAACGCATTGCACATAAATTGCAAAGCACAAACTTGCGATGCGTTTTTAACATTGGAAAGTCCTATTGACATATTTGTGAATGGGAATCAGGTAATATTTGCATGCAGCTATGCAGGGGACCCCTAGTATTAATTTTACTAGTGAGGCCTGGCCCCCCCAGACTGACACTGCCTCTGCTGGTGGCTTATCTCCAATCAAAACAGAAGGATCAAGCATGTTGAAATCCAACTGTCAGATCCATCTTCCCCTGACATATGCCTTGGGGGTGGGTTAGGTTAGTGGTGGTGGTGGTGGTGGGGGGGGGGTGAGTTAGGAAGCTACCTTACACATCATATGGTCAGCCAGTCAGCAAGTTCAGCCAACATATACCTAATGTGTATGATCAGCTTTAATGTTTTATTTTTATGGTGATTAATGAATAGTGACAATTTCCTATATACAAACATATGCTAGTTTGCTTAAATTAACTCATCTAGAATTAAACAAAAGTCATAAACAGTTGGTTTGACTTCCTCCTATTCTCATACTACTGGTCTATCCTGAATGGCAATAAATCAGTTGTGATGTTCACTAATGTCTCACCCCCTCCCTTGCCGGCTGTTTGCAATGGGAGGGGGCGAGATGGGCAGAGCCAATTGGTAAGCTCCCACTCCATTCTGCCCCCTCCTATTGCTGGCTGCCGACAAGGGGCAGAGAGGTGGTGGGAGCTTAGCGCACTAGTCCCCACCCTGTCCCGCCTCCTCCCTTTGCTGAAACTGGGCAAGGGGGAGGGAAGGGGGAGACAGCTTAGTAGAGCTGAACTGTCTCCCCCTGCCCAACGGCATTGTGGGCTGGGTGTATATGCATTGCGTCAGGGCCGTCTCAACGGGTGCACACACGTTAGCTTATGGCGTCGGCGAACGAACATAAAAACGCTGACGCCTGTGTGAAAGAGCCCTGAGGGTGAACACATACCACATTAATATAAGATGAATTATATTGTGAGATTACAGTATATATGATATTCTTTTTTTTTATAAAGTTTTATTGAGCAAAAAGATCCACTTATTGAAATGTAGAGTAAAGAAATCCTAATTCTATAAAATGCGTATAAACACCTCCACATAACATAAACAACATATAACTGATTGTTTTCAAGGGGATATTACAATGAGAGATTGACTTTCTCAGAATCATAAAGATAAGACATAGCGCAGAGTATTTTCAATGGGTCTTATCATGGAGTACAGAGATTAAGTGAGGACACTAACCAATTTCCCGGTTATGATTATATTTTGCAGTACTCCTGTGTACTGCTGACAATGTATTCTCCATTCTACAATTGTTATTAATGTGATTGATAAACTCAGACCAGCGGGGAACTACCGAGATTTTCCAGTACTTTGCAGTAAGGTTTTTAGCAGATACCAAGGCATGAAAAACGTAGGAGGTAGAACCCCTCCCCTCCCATATCCAATAGTGCAGGGGAGCAATAGACGTATCTTCCAGCACTACAAAAATCTTCTTTAAAAAACATATATTTTTATTTATAGCGGTTAAAAAACATGATCAGTAAACGCCTGCGCTCGCGTCTCCAACGCGTTTCTAGTGGATACACCCTCTTAATTATGGCGGTTTCACAAGATCATTCTAAAATACTTGAAAAGTTTTATGTCAATTTCTGTCCTTATCAGTCATACGAGGTCAGCTGATAAACCACTCCCATATTAGTCACATGATTATAGAATTCCACATGCCAACAAATACATCTTATATATAAAGCGCACAATCTATTTGTTTGTGTTGTATACAAGCACACAGTTCTGGAACGATTTGAGTGAAATTTTGCATGAGAGTTCTTGAGCACCAGGTGGCGAATATTGGCATAATTAAAATGGAAAACTCACCGACTTCTCCTGTAATTTTTGTTGCCAATGGCAACCAATCACTACTCGGCTTTCATTTCTTATACTGCCGAGGTCAAATGAAAGCTGCGCTGTGATTGGTTGCTATTTCTTACATTGCTGAGGTCAAATAAAAGCTGTGCTGTGATTGGTTGCCAGAGCTCAGCTTTCATTTCTTATGCTGCTGAGGTAAAATGAAAGCTCCACTGTGATTGGTTTCTATGGGCAAGACTGATTTTTTTTTTGGACAGCTTTCATAAGAGTGCGGTGTTGGGCTCATTTTGTGGCCCACTTTATATATTCCAGAACTGCTATTCAAAAAATCACCATGCAACACACCGATATATTACTAGTTCAGTATAAATATGAGTTCACTTTTGAAGTTTAAACCCCTAGATATCTTCTGCCCAACTTTAATATCCAAAACACTTCATGCCTATATAGATATTTCAGCCCTTTCTCCATTTTAGTCTGGATGTCTCCAATAAGCTCTGCTGTTCTGCATTACAGTTTGCACATTGTGCAGCCTACATATTTCAAATGGCAGGACGAGCACTCAATGATGTATACTACATGATCTGTATCACAATTGATGTGATCTCTGATTTCATAAACCCTTTTATCAGGATCCCCACTGAAGCATGACTTTTTTCTGGAATATCTGCAGACATTGCACCTACTTAATCCACATACATAATTCTCCACATAACCCGATTCCATTGTTGTGGTGATATTTCCAACAAACATGGTTTCTGCCACAATATTTGTTATGGTTTTTCTACTTGTAAAAACAAAATTAAAGCCTTTTTGCTCGATATCTCTGCTAATACATTATCCTGGTTTAATAAAAGTAATTTTTTTTGTACTATTGATATTAGCTCCTTGTAATTAGCACTATTCTCGCTTGAGAATGTAGCCATTGTTCACTTTCTGTCATTGTTTTCACTCCCTATGTCCTATCTTTTTGCCCTTCTTTAACAAATCATATCTGTTCCTTCCTGTTACTAATTCTGAGACACGATCCAGGGTCCATTTGGGATAGATCCCTTCCCATAACCCGTGTTATATTTCATGCAGGCCCGTTTAATTCTAACCATTTCCCCTACTGGTATAGACTTAATTGTGTGCTTTGGGTGTGGACTACTAGCATGCAGAATAGTATTGTTAGGTTGTGCTGCTGGGATCTGTTGTACTACTGGGTTTCAGGAGCACACCTTCACAGGTAGGGGTTAATTGGGTGTGTTGCTCTCCGCCAGGCAATCCCCTTTAGTCTGCAGCACTACTATTGTACTGTTTGGATATATCTGTTCAGTGCCCACTCAGATCTGTGTTTGCATGCCTGTCGGTTTGTGTCTCTCTGCTTCCCAAAGATGGTTTGGACACCTGTAGTCCTTGTCTGTATCACATGCAGACCCCCTCTTCCCTTCCCCTGACAGGTGCGGCCTCCAAAGGTCTTATGTCTTGTCTGTGTGTCAGTTGGTGGATCCCTGACACAGTTCCCTATGTCAGCTCTGTGGCTGACTGTCTCTCCCCCTGATATGAGAACACTTTTAGACTTGTTCTGGAGTTTCATCTGTGTGCATGTGAGATCTGGGTGGAGTCCGTGTTGTATGCACTACCTGTTGTAATATGGTGTGAGCAATCCTGTTCTGTGCTCATTCTGTCTCTGTTTGTGGTGTGAACAGGTTCTATGTGTGGTGGCTGCAAGAAAGGTTTGTGTCGTTGGACTTCTGGTTAGTGTAGGGACTAGTGGTATAGGCAGGAACTGTGACGTGGCCCGCTAGCTTCCATATTTTGATTAAAATGTCAACTAATACCTGGCATTTATAGCTTAACCTCTACTATTAGTGTTTGCATTTTGGCTGCTGTATGGTGTGTTTTCTGGCTGTGTCTTCTTATCCTGTCCAGTTGTCCTTGGCGGTGGTGGCAGCAAGGGCCCAGATCCGAAGACCGCTGGGACGCCCTTTATCGGGGCGATGTCTCGCTCAGGTAGGTCTGTATCACTAACCTTGGTGGAAAATAGGGAGAGGTGTAAATCTGTGTTAAGTCCATGTGTTCCCTATCCCTCTTGGACACGTTCGTGTGGGCCCAGTGCTCAGTTGCTCACACGAACGTAACAAGTATTAACAGATTTCCAGATAAATAGTAGCTAGAATGGGGGGAGTCAAGTACCAACTATAAAGAATTTTCCCCAAAGACTCTAAATGGGATGAATTGCTAATGTGAGTGACTTGGGCCAGTCTTGGTTACTAAATGAAACTTCTAGGTCCCTTTCCCAGTGCTACAAAAATGAAAATTTTCCATTCAAAATTTCACTGGATCTATTTGAGTAGATACTCAAACTACCCTTGTTGAGTTTATTTAGGTTAGAGAAGGCCATTTCAAAAGTAGTTTGAGGAGAGACCTTGAGTTTGATATCTGACTAATGAAGTGTCTAGTTCATTTTTGTAAAAATCTTTGTTTGGAATATGATATTTAGCAGAGATGTCCTTAAAGGGTGTAGGGTTTCCACCCACCCAAATGAGATCAATGTAATGCCAGCATTAATCCAATTTAAGACTACAAGATCGGGAATAATAAAAGGTAGCACATGCAAAGGTATCTTGGGGATTTTAAGAGGGATGCTACACCCAGGACCACTTATGTATTCCCATGCCTTTTCCCTGCCTCAATTGTTAAATAAGGCGATTTATGTATAGAGATCCCAAGAGTCGTTTGCCATAGGAAAACATCAGCTAGAATATCATCCTGGACTGTCTTTTCCATATTAATCCAATGTTTTGTGGCCACAGTAGTCCTCCGCTGTCTAGGTTGGTCTATTAAAGTAGCATAATGATAACAGGCCTCCTAAGGCAGGCTAAGACTACCTCTAGTGTTGACAAGAAATAGAATGCTAGTTGCTCCCCTTGATTTTATCGGTTTTCAAACATGTTTGTTGAGGATTTTCTGTAGTTTTTGGAGATAAGATAATAAGGAAAGAGGGAGACTCCTAAAAAAATAGGGAATTTTAGGGAGTACAATCATTTTGACATTTGCTATTTTCCACCACACAAGATGACTCATAAGATAAATGCATAATCCTGTTCAATTTCCTGTAATAATGGGACATAATTGTTGGAATAATCTTATTCCTAACTATGACAGGGAAGTAGGGACCCAGGAAAATTACAATTTCTCATTCCATATGGAAGAAAAAGAGTCAGCTAGAGGATATGATCAAACACCTTCTCTGCATCCAATAAAAGAAGGAGGGCAGGCATTCGAAACCTCAATATGGTTAAAAATATTGATAAATCTATGCATAAAGAAAACCACTTGGTCTTTATGTACTAATGAAGGAGGAATATCGGCAAGATGTGAGGCTAAAATTTGGGAGTATATTTTTAGGTCTGTATTATGTAATGAAATGGGTAAAAGTTGAGTTAAGTCATTATTGTTGTTTGTAACATTTCTTTGGGAAAGTTACTTGTATTTTGATTATTATGAAATTAGTTTAGGAAGTGAGATGCTAGTGATTACCAAAAGGACTTATAACAATAATTTGTCAGCCTATCGGGACCAGGGGTCCTTTGTGGGGTTTAATAGTTTCAATGGTATTATTAATGTTTATTACATACGAGGGGGCAGCTAATGTAATTAATTGTTGCAGTGACACTGTTGGCAGGATGACAGAGTTTAGAAAAGCTGTTATTTCAGACAGAGGTTGAAGAGTTAATGGGTCATTTTTAAGACTATAAAGGGATGTATAGCTGTCAGCCATGGCATCCGATATCTTCAGGGGGTTGGATATTTTTTTATTTATTGTATTAAATATAAAAGGTATTTTAGCATTAGAAGGGTGAGATTTAAAACAAGATGCCAGCAAAGCACTTGATTTGTTACCATAGCCATAATATCTAGCCTTAACACATTGAACAGCTTCATCATATTTATTTAAATCCCAATTATGTAACTGATTTTGTAAATTACTAAGCAGCTCTGGGAGGATCAGTGTCCGCCACATAATTGAGCTTGAAAAAGTCACAAAGTGTACTAAGTAAGTTTTTGCTGACTAAGTAAAGGATTGTACAAGACATTTATTGAGTCACCAAGGTACTGAAAGAGAGTTATAAAACATGTTTTGGACATAATATTAGAGATTGGTGCATGAGAGCTAATAGAAGTGTGTCTGATACCATCAACTGCAGGCCATGCCCCCAGTACAGATTTCCAAGTCCTTTAGTGAATTGTTTGGGAGAACCAGGAAAATAATATATCAATAACATGGTACATTTTGAAGAAAAAAGGAACTCAATATACAACAAAAACATTAAAAGCAAAAAATACTGTGATTTCTAAAACAATATAGACCATAAGGTCTATATTGTTTAGAAAATATACTGCCTTGAAATAGTTGACCCATGTGTCAGGTTGTGCTGCTGGGACTTGTAGTTCTATGAGGCTCCAGGAGCATACTTCCACAGGTGTGGGTTGATTGAGCTGGCTGGGTGTGGTGTTCTCCAGCCAGCCAATACACACTGGTCTGCTGCACATATAAACCAGCCCCTCTGTCTAGAGGATGCTGCTTTCCCAACATCCTGGTGTTTGCATTAAAGAATGTTGTTGTGTAATTGTGTACATCATGTTCTGAGTGTCTGTGCAGATGGCCAGCCATGAGAGGTGAACAGGCCTGTTCTGTGTGAATTGGTGTGT
This sequence comes from Eleutherodactylus coqui, assembly GCF_035609145.1. Lineage (NCBI taxonomy): Eukaryota > Metazoa > Chordata > Amphibia > Anura > Eleutherodactylidae > Eleutherodactylus > Eleutherodactylus coqui. The sequence continues at coordinate 28,095,275 of NC_089845.1, read as the reverse complement.
ACAGCAACGCGTTCTGTGTGTCTGTACAGGTGGCTGACATGGTTGAGAAACAGTCCTGTTCAGTGTAAATGGTGCTCTGTGTGGTGTACAATCCCTGGTGTGTTGGTATGAACTGTGTACTGTGCTGCCTGGACCGTTTACTATCTAGGGTTAGGTAGGTCCCTAGGTTCCAGCATGGGGCTGTCCCTTTCAGGATGATCACCCCATGTTCAGGCAGGTTTCCTGGGGTCAGTTGTCGCATTAGATTAGTGAACTGTGAGATAATGAGGACCCTTGTCACGGGCTCATGGGCTTAAGTGTTTTAGTCAGAACCAATACTTTATACTTAATCTATTCCATCTGTGTATGCATGCAAGTATGCAAGGTCCGTGTTTTGGATCATTTGTCAGTCCTTGTGCTATGTCTGCCCATGAGTCAAGTTAGCAGTTCACTTGCTTTTGGTGTTCCGTGTGTGCAGTTCTCTAGTTTATGGAGGAACTAGACGGACCAGACATAACACCACTGAGTTCAGGAATGTAAGTGTTATACATACCTCTACTGTTATTCCCCCAATATCACAGCTGAAAGCTGCCTACATTTATAATGGGAGGACAACTTAGCAGAGCTCCTTAATGCATTGTGTGGTGGCTTTCAGTGCTCACACCAGGGAAATGATGGAGAGGTAAGTATAACACTTACATCCACGGACTCAGTGGGTCACCTGCTTTCAGCCCATAAGCTTGGATTTTAGGGCTAAAAGTAGGGGACAGATTCCATTTAAAGTAACATTGGGTTACAAAAAGATAGAAACAAATGTAAATGATAAAAGCTGTTAACAACAAAGACACAAAGACAGTGAAAAATGCTCAAAAAGTTTTTTAAACTTCCTTGAGTTTGGCCATATTTGAGATCCACCCGTCCATCTTGAATTGTTTGTGTACAGCAGAGTATGTGTGCTTTGTGGCAGCTGAAATAATTGGGAGTCAATTGAAAGAGAAATGCCATAGATCATTAGTCTCCAGGAAGTGATGGGCTACAGCCATCTCCTCCAGAGACCAAGAAGTGTCAAGGGAGATGCATACAGAGTCGTATCTGCATATATCATTATTCTATGTTGCCTTATATAGGTCTTTACTAATACAATAAAGCTGACATTAGCTCGCATGTCTATGAATGCAAATGAAATTATTCTGCTCATTCTCTTCTAGTTTATACAGCAAAGCTGACAAGCGAGATTAAGAAGACAGGGGAGATCAGCATGATGGGGCTGCCTTTGTGGGCAGTGTGAAAACTTGAATATATCAAGACTTATGTGGATAGTTAACAAAAATAAACAATATGCTTCTATTTAAAAATCATTTAAATAATCTATAATTTTCTGAAGTTACATTACCTTTAATATATAGTATATTTCACATTTCCTTCGAGCCTGTAGACCTTTTTTTTTTTTTGTAATAAACACATATTGCAAAAATTATTTTTCTTTTTTAGAACCAACAATAAACAACTCTTCTAAGTGTGTCAACAGTAATGACAAAATAGCACCTGAAATGTGTTACATGTCAATTCAGAATCCTGTGACTCACAACACATGCTGAGAAAGTAGCACTTCATCCAGAGCTGCAGTTATTGGAAGCTACAATGTCTTTTCCCAAAACTCAGCAATGATGGAGAAATATTCTTGAAGTTTTACATTTATTGGGGCAGATTTACTAATTCTGTGTAATACTTAGTGCAAACTGCCTGTGATGCTCGGAGTAGGGGTCAGGTGACCCACGGTCAGGCCGAGATGCAATTCATATTTTGGACACAAAAGGGAGCCCAAAATACAGCAGTATGTAGCTGGCCTTGGACAAACAGTCTTTAACCCCGTAAGGAAGGACATTGATTATTTTGCCCATGAGGACGCAACGATTTTTGGGGGATTTTCACCTCCACTTTTCAAAAGCCATAATTTTTTATTTTTCTATCAAAATGGTGAAATAAGGGCTTGGTTTTTGTGTGGTGAAGTATTGTTCTTATTGGTACCATTTTTGGGTGCATATAATGTATTCTAAGACTTTTATAATTCTTTTTAGTGAAAACACATCAATTCTGCTATTGTTTTTTATTTTTTTTTACAGCGTTAATCATACAGCAAAAATGACAAGACACATTTTTTCTTTGCCAATACTAAAACATAATATTTTTTTTAGGTTTTTCCACTTTTGCACAATAAAACCCCTTTTATAATTATTTTTATATCGTTGCATTCAAAGTCCCATAACTTTTTTTAATTTTTTTGCATGACGAGCTGCAGTTTTTATTTGTACCGTTTTGGGGTACATATGGCTCTTTTGATCACTTTTATTGCATTTTTTGGGAGGTAAAACTAACAAAAGCATTTTGCCTCAGATATTTGGGTGATTTGCTATGTATGATGAATAGTGTGTTCAATTTATAATATAGGTTGTTACAGATATGATGATACTGATGTGGGTTTTTTCTTACATTTTTTATTTTTTTAAACAAATAGGGGGGAAATGAGCAAAAAAGGGGGTTGTCTTGTTACTTTTTTTACATTTTTATTTACACAATTTATGTTTTTTACATTTTTATGTCCCTGTAGGGCACCTGAATCATAGCAGCTATGATAAGGCATTGTAGGACTTCTGTACTGCAATGCCTTATTGCTTGTAATATCAATCATAGGCAATGGCAAGCGGGGGCGCCAGTATCTGACATCCTGTTCCCATGACAACCCATCGGCCCTTACATCGTGAAGGTCTGATAATGTAACAGATGGGGTGCGCTACCTCTGTGAACCCTTTACATGCCATGATCTACATAGATTGTAGTAGCATGTAGGAAGTTAACAGCGGGTGGTAACTGTCCTTATGTACCCCCACTGCTGCAGCGAGAAGACAGCTATCCATAACAGCCGGCTCCCACAGCGGGATCGCATGGGCTCAGCTTCTGATCCCATGCTATCCCCAGGATGTAAGTTTATGTCCTGTTGCATTAAGTACCACACAGTCAGGACGTAAACATACACCCTGTGGGGTTTAATGTGCCAGATTTGTAAGAGTGGCCCATCCTGGATGATAAATATAGAACATCTTTAGACTGTCTAGTCTAACTTTATATCACTTATTACTTGGCTTACTTTTATGTCAAAATTGGGCAATGCCACAATGAAGCCACGCACACATTCCATGATACCAGAATGCTTTTTTTTAGATGTGTCCAAAGTGTCCAAAAGGGTCTAAAATGCATCACAATGTGGACCAAAGTGTGCAATTTGTTCCTAAGCACTGCTATATTTTTGATTGTAAATCTGCCTCAGTGCCACGTTTCACCATAACGAACCCCGGTCCCCCACTTTATTCTGGTATCATACAGAAGCCTGCCAACAGAGAGAGCTTTTAAGCAGATTTGTAGAATGAGTTTCATCCTGATCGTGTTTTTAGGATTTGGGGTGTAATCCAGGATGGAAACTCAATCTTGTTTTGAACATATCCTAGCAAGACAAAGACATATGCACTAAGCAAAGGCGCACTTGTATCTACCGTTATCATCTTATTTTAGTGAAAATACAACAGATCACTTTTCCTGTTGAGGCCTTAAGAGAACCCTGTGTCCAAACATATGATCTAAGAGGCCTCCTTACTCAAAATAAGCCTCCTTCAAGCTCCACAACTTGTTGGCTTAATTTTAACCACCACATCCAGTGCCTATCATGTATTTCAATAACAGGTTTAACATGTGTAAAATGTGTTTGCTAGAGGGTATTTTAAAGGGATTTTCCCATTAGAGACAACCCCTTTTAGAATGCAGACTCTGTGGTGAGCAGCTTATCACCCTGGGTTCTGCTCCTCGAATCCCTGGCAAACCACCATAGGACTACATGATCGTCATTCATATGAATAGCTGTCCTTGTAATCCAAAGTTGGATCAAGTTTGCCAGAATGGGCTACTCTGTAGCTCGAAGATGTAGGTACCTAATAGCGTATATGAATATGGCTTGTCTTCCTGGGACAATCCTTTCGAAGCTTTCTTGTTCCACAACCTACAATACATTCAGCAGTTTATATAGGGCGCATTCTATGATATAAACATGACTACGGTTTGTGCGTCATCATTTTTAAAATTGGAAAAACAATCTTATATATATGAAAATAACACATCAAACCAGCATTTACAGATGCGGCATTTCTTAAAAGGATTTTCATGGTACGCGATACTAATGGAAAACGCTATTTGGATACTCCAACAGTCAGCTGTCAAAGGCTAAGGAAATAGTGTAAGACGAGGAACAACCCAATGGCACATTAAACACACCAAACACTTATTTGGTGCCCGCTGGATCCGTGTGAGCTTTTCTTTGTTTTAGGCAATTTGTACTAAATATTTGTGCTATTTATTTATGTAATGTTTTGATTGGTCCATTTGCATGGAATTGTGACATAGGCTCTGACAAAGGGCGAAAATAGTCTAAAGAAGTCAGCATTTACAATCATGGACTTGAAGCAGCATGGTTTAAGAGTAGAGATGAGTGAACGTACTCGTCCGAGCTTGATATTCGTGCGAATATTAGGGTGTTCGGGATGCTCGTTACTTTTAACGAGCACCACGCGGTGTTCGGGTTACTTTCACTTTCCTCTGTGAGATGTTAGCGCGCTTTTCTGGCCAATTGAAAGACAGGGAAGGCATTACAACTTCCCCCTGCAACGTTTAAGCCCTATACCACCCCCCTGCTGTGAGTGGCTGGGGAGATAAGGTGTCACCCAAGTATTGAAATCTGCCCTTCCCGCGGCTCGCTACGGATGTATTCTGACATTAGTTCAGGGAAAGTGCTATCGTGTTGGAGCTGCTATAGGGAGAGTGTTAGGTGTATTGTAGGCTTCAATAACCCCAACGGTCCTTCTAAAGGCCATAAATCGTCTCTATATGCGATCAGTGGGGCCGGCGGCAGCAGCGCCGACCCCATTGAGAACATATAGAAGACAAATCCTTCTTTTCTGCCACAGCTGTAACAGCTGTGACAGAGGAGAACGATGTTTGCCCATTGAATTCAATGGAACCAGCAATACAGCAGGTTCCACTGAAAGCAATGGTCTGCCGGCGATCGCAGGATGAATGGTCGGGAAGGGGTTAAATATATAAGCCCTTCCCTGCAATTCATCCAGAAATGTGATACACTAAAAATATATACCAGCGTATAAGGCGACGGGGCGTATAAGACGACCCCCCAACTGTCACCTTATACGCCGGCAATACAGTGGAGCAAAGAATAAAAAGCATTACTCACTTCTTCAGACGATCTGCGCCGCTCCTGTAGACTGTCACTCCTTCCTGGTGTTCTGCGGTGCTCCTGCAGGCTGTCGCTCCCTCCTGGTTCCCGGCAGAGCATTGCTTTCTCTACGAAAGGCTTTAAATCCACGCCTCCAGAAACACACGTGCCTTCAGCCAATCACAGCCAATGACAGTGATGTCATTGAATTGCTGTGATTGGCTGTGTTTCTGGAGGCGGGGATTTCAAGCCTTTCATAGAGAAAGCTTTAGTCTGCCGTGGACCAGGAAGGAGTGACAGTCTGCAGGAGCGGTGCAGATCGTCTGAAGAAGTAAGTAATGCTTTTTATTCTTTGCTCCACTGTATTGCCGGCGTATAAGGTGACAGTTGGGGGTCGTCTTATACGCCCCGTCGCCTTATACGCCGGTATATATTTTTAGTGTATCACATTTCTGGATGAATTGCAGGGAAGGGGTTATATATTTAACCCCTTCCCAATAATTCATCCTGCGATCGCCGGCAGCCCATTGCATTCAGTGGAACCTGCTGTATTGCCGGCTCCATTGAATTCAATGGGCTAACATCGTTCTTCTCTGCTACAGCTGTTACAGCTGTGCCAGAGGAGAACGATCTTTACGCTGACAGTGCGGGGGGGAGGGGGGGCACTCTTGCCGCTATTGTGGCTTAATAGTGGGACCTGTGAACTTGAGATGCAGCCCAACATGTAGCCCCTCGCCTGCCCTATCCGTTGCTGTGTCGTTCCCATCACTTTCTTGAATTGCCCAGATTTTCACACAAGGAAACCTTAGCGAGCATCGGCGAAATACAAAAATGCTCGGGTCGCCGATTGACTTCAATGGGGTTCGTTACTCGAAACGAACCCTCGAGCATCGCGAAAATTTTGTGCCGAGTAACGAGCACCCGAGCATTTTGGTGCTCGCTCATCTCTATTTAAGAGATTTCAAATAAAGAGCAAGAAAGTGCTGGATAATAAGCCCTTAATGACTGGCCCATTTTAGGCTCTAATGACCAACCAATATTCTCTGTCCTTCATTACTGGATTCCAAAAGCCATCCCTTTATTATTTTTCCATGGACATAACCGTATGAGAGCTTGTCCTGATGGGACGAGTTGTAGTTCCTAAGAAACAGTAGCATGATTGTGAAGTACAGAAAATGTATTATTCATATTGATATATTGCATCTTTTGCACACAAAAAGTTTTTTTTTTTAATCCTTTTGGCTTGTTGCTTTCAAAAAGCTATAATATTTTTATTTTTCCATCAACAGAGATCTTTGAAGTCTTGTTTTTTGTGGGTTGAGCTGATACCATTTTTTGAAACATATGATATTTTTATCACTATCTATAACATTTTTGGATTCAAGATTAACAAACTGCAACTGTTATTTTTTTTAGTTTTTGCTTGATAGTGCTCACCATACAGTATAAGGCCTTAGTCAGACGGGCGTTTTTTCGCGCGATTTGCGGATCGCATGACGGATGCGCATCCGCAAATCGCGTGACCGATGCCCGAAAATCGCCCGAAAATCTGCTCCTGGCCGCGTTTCATTAGAAACGGGCTGGAGCTGTCCAGCGCATTGCATTCAATGGAGCCGGCAATACAGCCGACTCCATTGAAAGCAATGCGCTGCGGGCGAGTGTGGGATGAATTGTCGGGAAGGGCTTAAATATATAAGCCCTTCCCTGCAATTCATCCAGAAAAGTGTTAAAATAAAAAATATATACATACTCACCTGCTCCCGGCAGCCTGAGCCAATCAGGGGGCAGGTCTGACTCACACCCCCTTCACACCCACTGCAGGCCGGCTGCGCGGAGCTCCGGCTGCCGGGAGCAGGTGAGTATGTATATATTTTTTATCCATTATGACAAAGCCTTCTGGTGGCTTAGTGTCTATAGCAACCCAATGATACCCTGCATTTGTGCTACGGGGAAACGATGGGTGACAGAGGGACCCCCCCTTCTTCCTTTTTTTATATCTTGAATACAAAAATCTCATGACTGTAGCACCTAAATGTTTAAATGACCAGGAGCTAAGCTAACTCTGATCCCTGATGTCAGAGTAGAAGTCTGGCTGTCATTAGAGCTGAGCTCTAATTCTACCTCATATGAGACATCCATTCAAGGCTTCCAATAAAGTAACATAAAAAGGTGATTGCAATGGAAGGAGACCTGTTAGTGGCCACCATAAGAAAGTGCATAGGTGGTCACTAATGGGTTAACTCTTGTAACTCGTCTCACAAAAATGGCAGTTACATCACTGTAAAAATAAGAAAAAAGTGAGTATTTTCTGTAATATTTTGAAGAAAAAATAAAATAAAAAAAATGCTCTGTCATTAAGATGTAGCGGTCATGTGAGCGAAGAACCAATCAATATCTTATCATCACTTTGTGTATCAGCATGGATCGGAGTTGAAGGAACCAGTACTGCAAGAGGACTGTATAAACAAAATGGCAGGATATCTTTCAGTATTTATTTACATATTATTTGTATCCAAACCTACCTATCTTTATTTTAAGTACTTGTCCCTATAGCCTAGAATGCAGTGCTTAAGCATTATCCTGCTACTCACGGACCATAGGCACATATTATTATCTCCTCTACTGTAGCATGCACAATAGATGTAGCATGCACCAACTTGATCACTGCACATTAGGTTAATAATTAGAGATGAGCGAGCACCAAAATGCTCGGGTGCTCGTTACTCGGGACGAACTTCCCGCGATGCTTGAGGGTTCGTTTCGAGTAACGAACCCCATTGAAGTCAATGGGCGACCCGAGCATTTTTGTATTTCGCCGATGCTCGCTAAGGTTTTCATTTGTGAAAATCGGGGCAATTCAAGAAAGTGATGGGAACGACACAGCAACGGATAGGGCAGGCGAGGGGCTACATGTTGGGCTGCATCTCAAGTTCCCAGGTCCCACTTTTAAGCCACAATAGTGGCAAGAGTGGGCCCCCCCCCCTCCCAACAACTTTTACTTTAAAGCCCTCATTAGCAATGCATACCTTAGCTAAGCACCACACTACCTCCAACAAAGCACAATCACTGCCTGCATGACACTCCACTGCTACTTCTCCTGGGTTACATGCTGACCAACCCCCCCCCCCCCCCCCGCACGACCCAGTGTCCACAGCGCTCACCAAACTGTCCCTGCGCAGCCTTAAGCTGCCCTCATGCCACGCCACACTCATGTCTATTTATAAGTGCGTCTGCCATGAGGAGGAACCGCAGGCACACACTGCAGAGGGTTGGCACGGCTAGGCAGCGACCCTCTTTAAAAGGGGCGGGGCGATAGCCCACAATGCTGTGCAGAAGCAATGAGAAATCCAATCCTGTGCCACCTCCATCTGGAGCTGCACACGTGGGCATAGCAATGGGGAACCTATGTGCCACACACTATTCATTCTGTCAAGGTGTCTGCATGCCCCAGTCAGACCGCGGTTTTTTATAAATAGTCACAGGCAGGTACAACTCCGCAATGGGAATTCCGTGTGCACCCACAGCATGGATGGCTCCCTGGAACCCACCGGCGGTACATAAATATATCCCATTGCATTGCCCATCACAGCTGAGGTAATGTCGTGCTTAATGCAGGTGGGCTTCGGGCCACACTGCATGCCCCAGTCAGACTGGGGTTCCTTAGAAGTGGACACATGCAGTTACAACTCCGTGTGGACCGACAGCATGGGTGGGTGCCAGGAAGCCACCGGCGGTACATAAATATATCCCATTGCAGTGCCCAGCACAGCTGATGTAACGTCAGCTTTAATGCAGGTGGGCAAAAAATTAATTGGATTACACTGTAGGCGAGGGCCCCAAAAAATTGGTGTACCAACAGTACTAATGTACGTCAGAAAAATTGCCCATGCCCAACCAAGAGGGCAGGTGAAACCCATTAATCGCTTTGGTTAATGTGGCTTAATTGGTAACTAGGCCTGGAGGCAGCCCAGTTAAAATAAAAATTGGTTCAGGTGCAAGTTTCAACGCTTTAATGAGCATTGAAACGTATAAAAATTGTTTACAAAAATTATATGACTGAGCCTTGTGGGCCTAAGAAAAATTGCCCATTCGGCGTGATTACGTCAGGTTTCAGGAGGAGGAGGATGAATATTATACACAGATTGCTGAAGCTAAAAGGTCCACATTTTTGATGGTGATAGAGAACAATGCTTCCATCCGCGGGTGCAGCCTACGTATTGTTTAGGTATCGCTGCTGTCCGCTGGTGGAGAAGAGAAGTCTGGGGAAATCCAGGCTTTGTTCATCTTGCTGAGTGTAAGCCTGTCGGCACTGTCGGTTGTCAGGTGGGTACGCTTATCTGTGATGATTCCCCCAGCCGCACTAAACACCCTCTCTGACAAGACGCTAGCCGCAGGACAAGCAAGCACCTCCAGGGCATACAGCGCGAGTTCAGGCCATTTGTCCAGCTTCGACACCCAGTAGTTGTATGGGGCAGAGGCGTCACGGAGGACGGTCAGGCGATCGGCTACGTACTCCCTCACCATCCTTTTACAGTGCTCCCACCGACTCAGCCTTGACTGGGGAGCGATGACACAGTCTTGCTGGGGAGCCAGAAAGCTGTCAAAGGCCTTAGAAAGTGTTCCCCTGCCTGTGCTGTACATGCTGCCTGATCTCTGCGCCTCCCCTGCTACCTGGCCCTCGGAACTGCGCCTTCGGCCACTAGCGCTGTCGGATGGGAATTTTACCATCAGTTTGTCCGCCAGGTCCTGTCGTATACCATCACTTTCTAACCCCTTTCCTCTTCGGGTATGAGAGTGGAAAGGCTCTCCTTATACCGTGGGTCGAGCAGTGTGTACACCCAGTAATCTGTAGTGGCCAGAATGCGTGTAACGCGAGGGTCACGAGGAAGGCATCCTAACATGAAGTCAGCCATGTGTGCCAGGGTACCTGTACGCAACACATGGCTGTCCTCACTAGGAAGATCACTTTCAGGATCCTCCTCCTCCTCCTCCGGCCATACACGCTGAAAGGATGACAGGCAAGCAGCATGTGTACCCTCAGCAGTGGGCCAAGCTGTCTCTTCCCCCTCCTCCTCATCCTCCTCATGCTCCTCCTCCTCCTCCTCAACGCGCTGAGATATAGACAGGAGGGTGCTCTGACTATCCAGCGACATACTGTCTTCCCCCGCCTCTGTTTCCGAGCGCAAAGCATCTGCCTTTATGCTTTGCAGGGAACTTCTCAAGAGGCATAGCAGAGGAATGGTGACGCTAATGATTGCAGCATCGCCGCTCACCATCTGGGTAGACTCCTCAAAGTTTCCAAGGACCTGGCAGATGTCTGCCAACCAGGCCCACTCTTCTGTAAAGAATTGAGGAGGCTGACTCCCACTGCGCCGCCCATGTTGGAGTTGGTATTCCACTATAGCTCTACGCTGCTCATAGAGCCTGGCGAACATGTGGCGCGTAGAGTTCCACCGTGTGGGCACATCGCACAGCAGTCGGTGCACTGGCAGATGAAACCGATGTTGCAGGGTGCGCAGGGTGGCAGCGTCCGTGTGGGACTTGCGGAAATGTGCGCAGAGCCGGCGCACCTTTCCAAGCAGGTCTGACAAGTGTGGGTAGCTTTTCAAAAAGCGCTGAACCACCAAATTAAAGACGTGGGCCAGGCATGGCACGTGCGTGAGGCTGCCGAGCTGCAGAGCCGCCACCAGGTTACGGCCGTTGTCACAGAAGACCATGCCCGGTTGGAGGCTCAGCGGCGCAAGCCAGCGGTCAGTCTGCTCTGTCAGACCCTGCAGCAGTTCGGGGGCCGTATGCCTCTTCTCTCCTAAGCTGATTAGTTTCAGCACGGCCTGCTGACGCTTTCCCACCGCTGTGCTGCCGTGCCGCGCGACACCGACTGCTGGCGACATGCTGCTGCTGACACATCTTGATTGCGAGACAGAGGTTGCGTAGGAGGAGGAGGAGGAGGAGGAGGAGGGTGGTTTAGTGGAGGAAGCATACACCGCCGCAGATACCACCACCGAGCTGGGGCCCGCAATTCTGGGGGTGGGTAGGACGTGAGCGGTCCCAGGCTCCGACTCTGTCCCAGCCTCCACTAAATTCACCCAATGTGCCGTCAGGGAGATACAGTGGCCCTGCCCGCCTGTGCTTGTCCACGTGTCCGTTGTTAAGTGGACCTTGGCAGTAACCGCGTTGGTGAGGGCGCGTACAATGTTGCGGGAGACGTGGTCGTGCAGGGCTGGGACGGCACATCGGGAAAAGTAGTGGCGACAGGGAACTGAGTAGCGCGGGGCCGCCGCCGCCATCATACCTTTGAAAGCCTCCGTTTCCACAACCCTATACGGCAGCATCTCCAGGCTGATAAATTTGGCTATGTGCACGTTTAACGCTTGAGCGTGCGGGTGCGTGGCGGCGTACTTGCGCTTGCGCTCCAACACTTGCGCTAGCGACGGCTGGACGGTGCGCTGAGAGACATTGGTGGATGGGGCCGAGCACGGCGGAGGTGAGGGTGTGGGTGCAGGCCAGGAGATGGTAGTGCCTGTGTCCTGAGAGGGGGGTTGGATCTCAGTGGCAGGTTGGGGCACAGGGGGAGAGGCAGCGGTGCAAACCGGAGGCGGTGAACAGCCTTCGTCCCACCTTGTGGGGTGCTTGGCCATCATATGTCTGCGCATGCTGGTGGTGGTGAGGCTGGTGGTGGTGGCTCGCCGGCTGATCTTGGCGCGACAAAGGTTGCACACCACTTTTCGTCGGTCGTCTGCACTCTCAGTGAAAAACTGCCAGACCTTTGAGCACCTCGGCCTCTGCAGGGTGGCATGGCGCGAGGGGGCGCTTTGGGAAACAGTTGGTGGATTATTCGGTCTGGCCTTGCCTCTACCCCTGGCCACCGCACTGGCTCGGCCTGTGCCCACACCCTGCCACTGCCTCTTCCAACCTGCCCTGCTGCTGCACTTGCCTCCCCCTCTGAAGACCTGTCCTCAGTAGGCGTAGCAAACCAGGTGGGGTCAGTCACCTCATCGTCCTGCTGCTCTTCCTCTGAATCCTCTGTGCGCTCCTCCCACGTACTTACTCCAATTACTACTACCTGAGTGATAGACAACTGTGTCTCATCGTCATCGTCCTCCTCACCCACTGAAAGCTCTTGAGACAGTTGCCGGAAGTCCCCAGCCTCATCCCCCGGGCCCCGGGAACTTTCCAAAGGTTGGGCATCGGTCGCGACAAACTCCTCCAGTGGGAGAGGATTCGGAACCATTGCTGCCCATTCTGGGCAGGGGCCCGAGAACAGTTCCTGGGAGTCTGCCTGCTCCTCAGAATGTGTCATTGTAATGGAGTGAGGAGGCTGGGAGGAAGGAGGAGCAGCAGCCAGAGGATTCATTGTAGCAGTGGACGGCGTAGAACTCTGGGTGGTCGATAGATTGCTGGATGCACTTTCTGCCATCCACGACAGGACCTGCTCACACTGCTCATTTTCTAATAAAGGTATACCGCGTGGACCAATTAATTGTGAGATGAATGTGGGGACGCCAGAAATGTGCCTCTCTCCTAATCCCGCAGCAGTCGGCTGCGATACACCTGGATCAGGAGCTCGGCCTGTGCCCACACCCTGACTTGGGCCTCCGCGTCCTCGCCCGCGTCCACGTCCTGTAGGCCTACCCCTACCCCTCAGCATGCTGTATTACCAGTAGTGCAGAAACAGAACGCTGTAATTAAATGTGCCGCTTATTGGCCTGTGGTTGGAGGCTGACTTCCCTTACGGAACGCACAGCAGAGCCAGGAAACAATTTTGTGCACGCCTGTAGTAAGACGCAGGTGTGTATGACTGAGCTAGTGGAATTCACAGCGCAGAAGCAGTCAAGTGGCCAAAGGCCAGTAGTAGGCCTTAAGTATTTTGCTTCTATTTTTTTTAAATGCTGAGCTGATACAGCAGACAGATTCTGTAGGCAGCGTATAATATTATGTATACTGTTTCCCTCTGGCGGGATGACAGCACTGATGTAACAGAGACAGCAGATCCAGGAAACAATTTTGCGCAAGCCTGCTGTAACGCTTAGCTGCGTATTAATTACGACTACTACCCCCAGCAGATAGATACTGTAGGCAATGTATAATATTATGTATACTCTTTCCCTCTGGCGGGATGACGGCGATCATGTAACAGAGACAGCAGATCCAGGAAACAATTTTGCGCACGCCTGCTGTAACGCTTAGCTGCGTATTAATTACGACTACTACCCCCAGCAGATAGATACTGTAGGCAGCGTATAATATTATGTATACTGTTTCCCTCTGGCGGGATGACGGCGATCATGTAACAGAGACAGCAGATCCAGGAAACAATTTTGCGCAAGCCTGCTGTAACACTTAGCTGAGTATTAATTAGGACTACTACCCCCAGCAGATAGATACTGTAGGCAACGTATAATATTATGTATACTCTTTCCCTATGGCAGGATGACGGCGATCATGTAAAAGAGACAGCAGATCCAGGAAACAATTTTGCGCAAGCCTGCTGTAACGCTTAGCTGCGTATTAATTAGGACTACTACCCCCAGCAGATAGATACTGTAGGCAACGTATAATATTATGTATACTCTTTCCCTCTGGCAGGATGACGGCGATCATGTAACAGAGACAGCAGATCCAGGAAACAATTTTGCGCAAGCCTGCTGTAACGCTTAGCTGCGTATTAATTAGGACTACTACCCCCAGCAGACACGCAGTAAACTGAAGACGGTCACAGGCAGCCCAAATATAGTATTTTTCCCCAATTTTTTGGAAAAAGCCCACTGCCTATATAGCCTGAATATCTCTTTCCCTGCCTCACCAGTACTAGCCCTATACTCTGTACAATGACTGCAGACTGCGGACGCAATGCTCTGCACGGCCAATATACAAAAAAAAAAATTGTGCAACACTGCTAAAAGCAGCCTCAACAGTACTGCACACGGTCAGATGTGGCCCTAAGAAGGACCGTTGGGGTTCTTGAAGCCTAAAATACTCCTAACGCTCTCCCTATAGCAGCTCCGGCACCAGCAGCACTTTCCCTGATCTCTGTCAGAATGCATCTGTGGCGAGCCGTGGGAGGGGTCGATTTATATACTCGGGTGACACCTGATCTCGCCAGCCACTCACTGCAGGGGGGTGGTATAGGGCTTGAACGTCGCAGGGGGAAGTTGTAATGCCTTCCCTGTCTTTCTATTGGCCAGAAAAGCGCGCTAACGTCTCAGAGATGAAAGTGAAAGTAACTTGAGCATTGCGTGGTACTCGTCACGAGTAACGAGCATCTCGAACACGCTAATACTCGAACGAGTATCACGCTCGGACGAGTACGTTCGCTCATCTCTATTGAAATCATAACATGTTACCTCTCTTTTGTACTCAACCAACGTGAGTGTAATACATAATTTCAGTAAACTTATACATGTGAGTCATTGCAGTCGTCTTGTATGTTATAAGTGGGTGAACAGGCTGTTAACAAGATGGAAGGGGGAGGAGGGAATGGGGGGTGGGAGTTATGACATTTCCACTTCCTAGTGTTCAGGTAGTTAAATACAATTTTTCCTTATCCTCTTAAGAGGTGACTATTTCCCTACATGCATAGTTGCCTATTATTGTGTCATCCTATTGTAGTAGTTTATCCATGGTCACCAAGAAGACTCAGAATTGGGTATTTTGATGTTCCTAATAGCTTGTCGTTTTTTATAAGTTTCGTTTTCAGATATCCTGTCTATAATATTTTGAAGGGAGGGTGGCTATGTGGTCTTCCAATTCCTTGCTATGACCAATTTCGTTGTTAGTAAAAGATGGAACACTACTAGAGATGAGCGAGCATACTCGCTAAGGACAATTACTCGATCGAGCATTGTCCTTAGCGAGTACCTGCCCGCTCGGAAGAAAAGGTTCGGCTGCCGGCGCGGGTGAGAGGTAAGTTGCGGCAGTGAGCAGGTGGGAGCGGGGGGAGAGAGAGATCTCCCCTGCATTCCTCCCCGCTCTCCCCTGCCGCTCCCCGCCCGCCAGCGGCAGCTGAACCTTTTCTTCTGAGCGGGCAGGTACTCGCTAAGGGCAATGCTCGATCAAGTAATTACCTTTAGCGAGTATGCTTGCTCATCTCTAAACACTACTCATCTTTATCTGCTAGGAATCTTTTTCCCTTCCAGCATTAGTAATGCAATCTGAGGGTTAGATGGCAAACAGTTTCCTGTGAATTTATATATTAATGCTAATATTTATTTCCAAAAGGGCATTATTTGTTAACAGCTCCCAAATATGTGGTATAAGGACCCTGGCTTCCCACAATCTCTCCAACACTGATCCAGCATGCCTGGAAAGATCCTGCCAAGTCTGCTCTGCGAGTAAAACCAGTGTGTGGCTACCATGTAGTGATTTTCTAGTAGACTGGTGCAGACTGACCTTTTATGGACCCAAATAAATGCCTTTGACCATTGGGCAGTGGTGAATTTCTTTTTTAAGTCTCTTTCCCAGTTGAGGATATGAATTATTTCATATTTACACTCCTTGTCTTCTCTTTCCCCAAGGATTGTATAATAGAGATATTTGAAACTACAATTGAAGTGCGTTGAATTCAGTAATAGATTGTGTAAGAATATGGGTAGGTTTCCATATTTCGCTACTAAACTTTTAATTTGTAGGTACTTTAAAAAGTCCCCTTTGGCCAGATTGTACTCCACTAGTTCCTCAAATGCTTTTATTTTGGAATTTGGTATTATGTCCGAGATTGGTACTGGTATTGGTATTATGTCAGGACCACGACGGTAACAAGAGGACATCCGCTACGATTAGAGGAAAGTAGGTTTCATCACCAACATAGAAGGGGATTCTTTACTGTAAGAGCAGTTAGACTGTGGAACTCTCTGCCTGAGGACGTAGTAATGGCAAAATCCTTAGAGGAGTTTAAAAGGGGACTTGATGTCTTTCTGGAGAAGAAGGATATTACAGGATATAAATATTGGGTTAAGTGTCAATCCTGGTATACAGGCAGGTAGGAACTATTAGGGGTTGATCCAGTGAACAGTCTGATTGCCATTAGGGAGTCCGGAAGGAATTTTTCCCCCAAAAGGGCTAATTGGCTTCTGCCCTTGGGGGTTTTTTTTGCCTTCCTCTGGATCAACAAAACAGGAGGATAGACAGGCTGGTCTAGATGGACATTGTCTTCATTCGGCCTTACATACTATGTTACTATGTATTTATATCACTCCTATGTCTCTAACTGACATTGTCAGGACATAACCAGTTAACAGAACAAACATAGTTGATGTATAGTAACAAAACTGCCATCTTATACCGTCTGTATCTACGATTTATGAACTATTGCAATTATGCCTAAAAATATCATTGCAAAGACTCTACACGGCCTAATTTACCTGATCAAAAATGAAGAACAGAAACAAAGCTGAGCTTCGGCTCGCGGTACAGATTGTAATAGTTCTGTGCTGCAAGTATTAGAGCTAATTAGCATTTAGAAATAGGGACATATGGCATGTTTCATTTACTGTACAATTATTCACATACAGTATAGCATAGCTTGAGGAAACTAATTCATTTGGATTTTCTATTTCTGGGTTTATACACCGGCTTAGCTGAAGCTCTAAGGTGTAATAAAGAAAATCCAAGTACCTGTGTCAGATAAAGACTTTTATATTGAAGCAATCAAGTGTGTTAAGAAGACACTCAATAGACATATAGTAAGCAAGTTTACATCTATATGTACATATATATTAAATTAATTTACAAAGAAGGTGGAAATGTATAGCTTTGAAATAATAAAATGTTAGAATGCTAAAATAAAAATGTTAATACAGTAAATATTTGCTAGAAATATTAAATATCCTCTTCCTTTATTTTAAAGTATTAAAATCTGTGTATATTAGCTCAAAATGGCAAAACAAACTTTTGAAACATACTTATTAGAGATGAGCGAGCATATTCGCTAAGGGCAATTACTCGATCGAGCATTGCCCTTAGCGAGTACCTGCCCGCTTGGAAGAAAAGGTTCGGCTGCCGGTCGCGGGTGAGAGGTGAGTTGCGGCAGTGAGAAGGGGGTAGCAGGGGGGAGAGAGAGATCTCCCCTCCGTTCCTCCCCGCTCTTCCCCGCCGCTCCCTGCCGGCCGCCGGCAGCCGAACCTTTTCTTCTGAGCGGGGAGATACTCGCTAAGGACAATGCTCGCTCGAGTAATTGCCCTTAGCGAGTATGCTCGCTCATCTCTAATACTTATCTTACTATTTGGGGCCTGATTCCCAGGACTGGGAAGTCCTACATCACACTTGTCATGATTTCCACAGTGACAATCAACAGAAGACACATCGGATGACCATAAGAATATGACACAATTGGTGTCAATTAAAATATTCCTTTTTTCCACCATTATGTGACATTTTGGTTCTGTATGAACCTTTGTCAGGTATCTATAAGAGATTCTATGGTATGGTGTGGGCTGATGCTAGATTGAACATCAGATGACCATGACAGTCATTTATGGGCTGCAGCAGAGTCTTCCTGTTTGCAGTGATGTCATTATTGATGCCAGCTGCTTCCTGACAGCTTCACCTACTATGTCAGCACTGGGGATGTTTTGTCAGCAAATGAGGAGTAAATAAGAGGTGTGGCAGGAAATGCAAAAATAAAGTGAGGAACCATAGTTTAATTAGTAAAGTGTACCCTAAGCATTAAGTATCTGTAAGTACTTACTGCAAAATAAAGACCTTTTTCTGTGCTTCAAATGGCAACTTGTAATTCTAGTTTCTTACAGATGATCAGTTTGCCTAATTGTAGCTTTACCTTTTGAACTAAGCACAAGACAAGTGTAGCTATATAGATGGTAGTGAAGCAAAACAGATCCTAAGTTCTTTCCCTGGATTTGCCCTAACTAAAAATTATAACAAATTGGGGCACCACCATAACCTTCCCCACCCCCCACCAAAAAAAGGGCAACCACGTGTCTGAAACCTGACTAGAATCCCTAAACAAAAGTATTAGCAGCATTCTCTGTACTGAACAGCTCGACTAAATACCCAAACGAAAGTTCCTGACTGGCTGGGCTGTCAATCACCCTCCAGACGATTGGCAAAACAGCAGAAGGGAGATACTCTGCCAGTGTCCAGGGCTGAATGAAGCCATGCAAGCACCAGCAGGTTTGAGGCTAATGCTGTCATGTCACCCCAGACCTGTGTCCGAAGCAGAAGTCTAATGGCGCCATGACAAAATCATTCCAAAGAATTCTTACTCTATTGTTGAGTATTATAATTTGGTGTTATAGCGAGCTTTCAAATTATGCAGGCTGTGGAAGAACCCTGTATAGGTTTGAAAGCTTGCTATAACATTGTGTATTTTTGTTATTAAAAGGTATCATATCTACAAGTTTACTTGGTCTCACATAATTTGGTGTATGCTGCACAAATAGCTTATTATCAGAGTTAAGAAAATGAGGATACTGTGAATAATAGTAATGACTAACAAACACAGGATGCTGCATAAGTAAATTGGTACTGCAACAGTGACCCCCATGGAGTAAGGCAAAGAAAACATAATTAATGGAAAGGACAAGGCATGAAACAATAGAGCCAGCACAGTAACTGAAAATGCCAACCAGGAATCAGTGAAAGGATATGTCAATGACTAAACATATACCACTAGTTATGAAAGAATAGGCACGTCTGTACTAATGACTTCCATGAATTAGAGTAATATTACATATACAGCAGTTCACTCTATTGACCCATCCAAACAATTATAGTACTGTTTACTCTGTTTATTTCTTGCTGCTCTAACGAAACAAAACAGGAAGCAGAAATGAAAATTTAAAAAGGTAACACACAGTATATGACTATTAGGCCTTAGTCAGACGGGCGTTTTTTCGCGCGATTTGCGGATCGCATGACGGATGCGCATCCGCAAATCGCGTGAACGTGTGCGCGCAAGTCGCCCGCAAATCGCCCGAAAATCTGCTCCTAGCCGCGTTTCATTAGAAACGGGCCGGAGCTGTCCAGCGCATTGCATTCAATGGAGACGGCAATACAGCCGTCTCCATTGAAAGCAATGCGCTGCGGGCGAGCCCGGGATGAATTGTCGGGAAGGGCTTAAATATATAAGCCCTTCCCTGCAATTCATCCTAAAATGTGTAAAAATAAAAAAAAATTGTATACTCACCTTCTGCTCCGGCAGCCGGAGCTCCGCGCGGCCGTCCTGCAGTGGGTGTGAACGGGGTGTGAGTCAGACCTGCCCCCTGATTGGCTCAGCGCTGAGCCAATCAGAGGCATGCCTCACTCACACTCATTCATGAATTCATGAATGGATGTGAGTCAGACCTGCCCCTGATTGGCTCAGCGCTGAGAGGCAGCAGTCACTCACCCATTCATGAATGGGTGTGTGAGTGTTTTCAGCCTCTGATTGGTCAGGGCTGTGACCAATCAGAGGCAGATCATTCAGCAGGCGGGGATTTTAAAGCCCCGCCGGCTGAATAGTGCCTAGAAGCAGTTCAGGAGAACTGACAGCGGCCGCGGCTGGACTCCGGCTGCAGCGGAAAGGTGAGTATACAATTTTTTTTAATTTTAACACATTTTAGGATGAATTGCCGGGAAGGGCTTATATATTTAACCCCTTCCTGACAATTCCCCCCGCGCACGCCGGCAGCCCATTGCTTTCAATGGAGCGGCTGTATTGCCGCTCCATTGAATTCAATGGGCAAACATCGTTCTTCTCTGCCACAGCTGTTACAGCTGTGGCAGAGAAGAATGATTTGTCTTCTATATGTTCTCAATGGGGTCGGCGCTGCTGCCGCCGGCCCCATTGAGCGCATATAGAGAAGAGAACAGGAATCGCAGATCGCAGATAGGTGCGATCTGCGATTTTTTGTTCTATAATTTATCGGACGAGCGCATAAAAAGCGCTCATGTGTCCGATACCATTGCAAAGCAATGGTTTTATAAAAACACCGGACGCATGCGCATGCGCAAATCGCGGCTAAAAATGCCTGTCTGACTAAGGCCTTACACATGATACCTTAACTATGCTACCTAAATACTGCAGCATTAGGCTACGAGCCTCTTCCCAATGATCATTATGCTGAGCGCCATCTCATCGGAATTCACCTTGCAGCCATTGACATAAATTCTAAGAAATGTGTTCAGTTCATCAAAACGAAGTGGACTGGTTGCCAAGGCCTGGAGATCTGCCATCTTGGTTTGGATAGCTTTCAGTTAGATGTTCGTTTAGCTAGCTCTTTAGGGAAGCCAGGCATATACAGTCGTGTCTAGAGATTGGAGTTTAGTAATTCCCCCGATAAACAAAGACTCTAATAAAAAACAGCATCACCACTGGAACTGTAGCAAATGACATATACATGAATGAAATCTAGATATTGAAGCATTTTAGAGATGGGCATATAATACAATTCTTAATACACAAATTATCCACTGTAGCTTGGATGTGGTCATAAAATACAGTGTGATAGAAATTACAATGCATACTGTATTTAAAAAGGAGATGTATAGAGAGGGTTAAATTAGTGTGAAAAAATCAGTATATCAGGGAAAAAAAGGTGGTAAAAAGCCCTTTAATTTATAGAAGCACTAAGATTGGAAATATACAACATTGCCTCCATATAAATGAAAAACACTGCTCTTTTTTGCTTACTGGTGATTTTAATTTACTAATGAACTCTCAGTTGAATAAAAGGCAGCTTGGAAGTAACTTGTCTAAAGGCTCAACTATATCTGAATGAGGATGGCCCAATATACTCTAAAGCATCATCTAAAAACCTAATTTTCCTTTAACTCAAAAACATTGCATTATTTTTATAGCAGATTTAGGCCTTAGTCAGACGGGCGTTTTTTGCCGCGATTTGCGGATCGCATGACGGATGCGCATCCGCAAATCGCGTGACCGGTGCGCGCAAGTCGCCCGCAAATCGCCCGAAAATCTGCTCCTAGCCGCGTTTCATTAGAAACGGGCCGGAGCTGTCCAGCGCATTGCATTCAATGGAGACGGCAGTACAGCCGTCTCCATTGAAAGCAATGCGCTGCGGGCGAGCCCGGGATGAATTGTCGGTAAGGGCTTAAATATATAAGCCCTTACCTGCAATCCATCCTAAAATGTGTTAAAATAAAAAAAAATTGCATTCTCACCTTCTGCCTGCAGCTCCGGGCAGCCGTCCTGCAGTGGGTGTGAAGGGGGTGTGAGTCAGACCTGCCCCCTGATTGGCTCAGCGCTGAGCCAATCAGAGGCATGCCTCACTCACACCCATTCATGAATTCATGAATGGATGTGAGTCAGACCTGCCCCTGATTGGCTCAGCGCTGAGAGGCAGCAGTCACTCACCCATTCATGAATTCATGAATGGGTGTGTGAGTGAAACCGGCCTCTGATTGGTCAGGCTGTGACCAATCAGAGCAGATCATTCAGCAGGCGGGGATTTTAAAGCCCCGCCGGCTGAATAGTGCCGAGAAGCAGTTCAGGAGAACTGACAGCGGCCGCGGCTGGACTCCGGCTGCAGCGGAAAGGTGAGTATAGAATTTTTTTTTATTTTAACACATTTTAGCATGAATTGCAGGGAAGGGTTTATATATTTAACCCCTTCCCGACAATTAACCCCGCGCACGCCGGCAGCCCATTGCTTTCAATGGAGCGGCTGTATTGCCGCTCCATTGAATTCAATGGGCAAACATCGTTCTTCTCTGCCACAGCTGTTACAGCTGTGGCAGAGAAGAATGATTTGTCTTCTATATGTTCTCAATGGGGTCGGCGCTGCTGCCGCCGGCCCCATTGAGCGCATATACAGAAGCGAACAGGAATCGCAGATCGCAGATAGGTGCGATCTGCGATTTTTTGTTCTATAATTTTTCGGACGAGCGCATAAAAAGCGCTCATGTGTCCGATACCATTGCGAAGCAATGGTTTTAAAAAACCGCCGGACGCATGCGCATGCGCAAATCGCGGCAAAAAACGCCCGTCTGACTAAGCCCTTACTGGTTATTATATACGTAGTAGTAAACTTTTAAAAATAAATCTATTTGAGTATAATTTTTGGATTTAAGAGAAAAAATTAAAGGGCTGTCAAAGGTTAAAAAAACGTGGCTGCTTTCTTCCAAACACAGCGCCACCCTTTTCAGATTATCAACTGCAACATGTCAAATATGTGCATACATACTGTACAGAGTTTTGGTGAGATATATTTCCATCTGTTTATTCTGTAAGCACATGTGAAAAACTTTAGTTTTTTTATTAAACATTTAGGAGACGTACAAATCTAACATTAGTTATTAAACGTTTGAGGATGATTTTGTTTTCCAAAACCAAGCCAAGTTTGCAAAGGCTCATAGGTGTAAAGGATAGATACCCCCACAAATGATGCCATTTACAAAAAATCTACTCTTAATGTATTCACTGAGGGGGTCAGGAGTATTTTGACTGCACAGTTTTTTTCAGGAGTTAATGCAATTTAGAGGAGAAAAAATAAAATTTCATATTTTTGCAAATATGCCGTTTTTTTCTATAGTCAAAATGAAAATGAGGATTTGCACCCTGTAATAGTTACCCCTGTTTGTCATGTCTTAAGAACCAGACCCATTTTGGCCCTAATCTTATGTCCCTATGCACAACGGGGGGCAAAACAACAGAAATTTTGCTTGAAGGTGCTTCAGGCCCCATTGAACACCTGTAGAGCCCTTGAGTGGGCAAAATTATGGAGAACCCCAACAAATGACCCAATTTTGAAAACTAGATCCCTTAACAACTTCATCTAGGGGTGTACCCCAAAATTTTGGAATAAATCTAAGAAAAATAGAAGAAAAAAAATATGATTTTTATTTTCTTGGCACTTGTGTAATTTTAAAAATCTTTTTGTTTGTACAGCACACATGTGAATAAAAATTTGCACCCCAAAATGGATAGCCCTGTTTGTTCTGTTTTCAGAAACATACCCATTGTAGCTCCAATTTTCTCACTGGACTCATAGCTAGGCCTGTGATTGATGGAATACCCTTTGGCTTTCAGGGCACAAGTGAATAAACTCCAGGCCCCATTGCACACTTGTGCAGAAAAAAAATTGACTCCCTAAAAAAAATTCTCCCCTTCCCTTTCGCATTCCTTAAATCTTAGATAAAAGTAATAATGTAAAACTGTGTGGAATGTCTCAAAACAGGAGTAATTATGGAGGCCTGGTTGCGATGGGCACATGGGGCAATAAAACCAGGGTTCCCTCCTGCTTAAATGCATGTTGCAAACCTGACACTTTTTTGGAGGTATTTCTTGACCTCAGGCAGGGATGGGGTGTAAAAAGTGGCACTTTGTGAACCTTTGCACCTCCTCATACTCGGAAGCTTGCTGTGGTGCAGTGGTCTCCAACAGAAGGTGTTCAACAAGCTGCTCCTGGAACTGCAAGAAAGTGAGCGTTTCCAATCCATCAAAAGCTCCAGGCTCTCAACTACCTTCGGTAGCTGGGAGCAGGGAGATTTTAATTTTCCTGGGCAATCCTTGGCTTCTGTACATGTGTCTGCCATTTTGCCAACAGGCGCATGCACAGAAGCCGGTGAACAGTCCATGGAGAAAGATCATATTGGGGACCAAATCCCGGGGCCTTAGGTAAGTAATTTTATCTCTGCATTAGAAAACTGCAATCACGTGACCAGGGACCACATATTGTGGGAGCTGTCACACTCCCCAACCCCGAATCTTTAGTCTACATGGTCGTAAAAAACACACCCATACACCCAGGTTGTGAAAACATGTATGGGTGGTAACTAACGGGTTTAAGAGTAAATACAAACTTTTCATAGTATCAACTCTCTTCCTTTCTGATGATGGTGCATACTTTCAAATGATAATGCATACAAATATTCCTGGGTTGACAAGAATAACAAGGCGGTAGTGAACTGATTGTTAATATATAATAGACTATGTTTGATGGTAGTTCTTTAGAGTTAAATATGATGCAATGAAAAACTTTGCAAATTAGACTTAGATTTCAAATTACAATTCGGCAATGGATTTTGTAGTTAATTAAAAAAAAAACTCTTAAAATAATGAGCAACATCATTGTCCTTTGATGAACATTTAAAGTTATCTTGGGGAAAATGTAATGGGGTAGTATGCCTTTGGAAGGTACAGATGTATCAAAGTTTAACTTGACATGTTAAATAAAGTGGGGCACTGAACTATTTCTTGCCTTTTCATTGGCCTTTGTTGTGTTATGATAACTTATAAATAACTTATGAAACACGTTATTAGTGTTGGTTAAACTTGCTACATCCGTACTTTAATTTTTCTATTGTCAGTATTGTTTGACTAGTGATCCTGATCTTTTGCATTTTGGGTTGGATTTGACATATTTAGGCATGGTAGCTAAGCATTGTCAGTAGGGACAGTTTAGTGTTTCAGCTATTGCACATCTTTAACAACTAATGACCAATCCATTTTTTTAATCACCATATTCCAACAGCCATCATTTTTTATGCAGAAATGGCTGTATGAGGGTTTTTTTACATGCTGAGTGGTATTTCACAATAGCATCATTTTAGAGTAGATATAACTTATTAATTCTTCCTGAGGGAGAATGTAAAGAAACAGCCATTGCATTTTTTTTGTGTTGTAAATTTTGTGCCATTCAGCATGCAGCATAAATAATGTATTACCTTTACTCCTTGGTCCATGTGATTTATGGTGATACCAAGTATTATAGATATAGATTTTTAAGATTTACCACTACCGCACAATAAAAACATTAAAAATGTGTTTTGTGCTGCCATATTGTTTGATATAAAGCTATGTTTCCATCAACAAAGCAGTGTGAAAGCTTGTTTACTATGGGATGAGCTGACAATCACATTTTATGGTGCATACATTTTTTACTACTTTTATTTAGTTTTTCAGGAAGGCAGTAAAAACAAAAAACAACAATCCTGCCATTATCTTTTTATGTCATTCTTCACGTGGGTTAAATAATGTGATATTTTAATTGGTTAGGTCATTACTTGCATTTTATTATCAATTATATGTGCTAGGCAACAAAGAGAGCCTTTGCCATATGAAACCTTAAAACATAACTGTTAATTATGGAGTTAAATAACAGAGGAATATCAACAAGGCTCTAAAAATGACCCT
Organism: Eleutherodactylus coqui; assembly: GCF_035609145.1. NCBI lineage: Eukaryota > Metazoa > Chordata > Amphibia > Anura > Eleutherodactylidae > Eleutherodactylus > Eleutherodactylus coqui. The sequence goes on along the minus strand of NC_089845.1, from coordinate 28,069,932 downwards.
AATGTTTTGCACTACCTAATCAGAGTGATCACACTGATAAGGGCGACTCTGATCCCGAATCTATGCCTAAAACCTCCTACACTAATAGGGAAAAGGGAAAGAAAGCATAACTTACTGCTATAATGCAAATTAAAAATATAAATGGTTTTATTATGCAGTCTTTAATCCAAATTTTGGACAATATTAATCCTGAAATACAAATATCAGAATCTAATATGGTACCCAAAATATCACAATGACAATGCAAAGAGCTAAAAAATTACATTTCTGACTAGATATAATCCTTTTGCAAGGCAAGAAGTATAATCCGAAAGGTTACACACATCTTACATTTAGTACACAATAATGATATAAATCCTAATCATCCAATGCATTTCCCCTGTATATAGCACAGGTTCTTTAGGGAGGATTTCAACTGACATTAAATGTATGAATTCTATCACAGGTAGTAATACCGCGGGAGGTGGTGAGTTCTCCTTCAATGGAAGTGTTCACACAAAGGCTGGACAGATATCTGTCTGGGATGATTTAGTGAATCCTGCACTGAGCAGGGGGCTGGACCAGATGACCATGGAGATCCTTTCCAACTCTACCATTCTATGATTCTACTCTGACTACTACACTTTAATACGGACAGTATTAGGATATTTTATATACAAACAATGATATGATCCAAGACAGTCATGAATTGCTCCTCACACCTAAAGACATTTAATCCAAGTCTTATTAACAGGATAATAAGTCAACTTTAACTTAGTTCCTTTGCTCAACTCAGCGAGCTAACACACTTGGATGGATAACCACTGCCCCCTGTGCTTCTGTACCATTACAGATCCACGGAACTATCCTATCCTTCAGGAAATGAGTGAGCTGGTGGTACATGCACAAATCAATGCTCTGAATCTGCCCACAAAAGGGCCAAATGCTGTGTGCATGCGCCAGTCCACGGTCTCACGAGATGTGTGCAAGATTACAATTGTCCTGTGGATTACAATTACAATTTTGCACATGCTCCATGAGAATGTGGACCCGTGCATGCACAGAGCATTTGGTCCTTTCGTGGGCAGATTCAGAGTACTGATCTGTGCATATGCCATTAACTCCCTCATTTCCTGAAACTGGGATTGTTCCATGGATGACATCACAATACAGAAGCTGAAGGAGTGGACCCGGTGTGACTGAGGGCTCATCGGACGTGTAACACAGGCGCATCAGCGCCCGTGTTACTGCAGCCAGCAGATGGCCGTACCTGAAGACGGACGTCTCTCTGCAGCGCCGGGAGGAGGAACATGTGACCGGCTTCATTGCCAGTCCTGTGTTCTTTCATCAGCGCTGGAGAGAGATGTCCATCTTCAGGTACGGCCGTCTTCTAACTGTCAGTCACACGGGCGCATCGGCGCCGGTGTACGGGTGTCGATGCGCCCCCTTTGTGACTGAGCCCTGAGCCCTAAATCTGATAGCTGTCAAAATATTACATGAAATGTGAGCTAGAAAACTAATAAAATATCAAGTACATAAGCAGAATTTTTTATGTGTTTACATATTATTTAAACCCATATTTGTACACATTATATACGGCATATTTGTAAACAGACATGTCTGTTCAAAGCTTTCCACTTGCATTCATGCTCACAGCTCCACAGCTAACGTAAACCACCCACTCTTCACTCTGATTTGTAATACACAGGCATCTAAGTACTTTAGGAAATAGAAAACCAATTCTTCATCGCTGCTATATTACCCATGCAGGCAATGTGTTTGTGCAACTCATATTGGAATTTGAGTTAAAAAAAATGTTACCGAGTATAAAAAGTGTCAGAAATGTTCATGGAACTAAATCTAAAAATTGTGAAAATTAAAGCAGAAATCTGAGTCCTTGCTGTGGGTAACATCAACGCTCTTCATCGGAACAGTTTCTATGCAAAACACCCAATGTACTTAAGTTATAGAAGCTCATTGTATCTGTTTAAAGTTTCTGGATTTAAATATTTGAACTGTATACTATATATAGCCCATTTTCCCCAAAATAAGAGAAGGTCTTATATTATTTTTGATCCAAAAGACTTGACCTTTTGTACACATATAGCTGCATGGACACTATTTAAATCGACTTTTTTTTTAAATTAATTATAACCAGGGCTTATTTTTGGAGTAGGGCTTATATATCGAGCATACTCAAAAATCCTGAAAAATCATGCTAGGGCTTATTTTTTGGGAAGTAGGGTAGTGCACAATTACTAAAATATGATACACTAAAGTAATACCCAACCTACAGAGATATGGGCAGGAGTTAGCTACAGGATTAAGTGGCAGCGTTGTTCATAAAAACCATATCACAGTAAAGCTCTGATAGAATATGATGGAAATGCATAAGTGATAGTGGCATAATAACACCCGTCTTTTTTGATTTATTATTATATATGCAAAGCCACTCTTCCATATGGAACATGTTTTATCTGTGTTTCCAATAATTAGAGTTTAGCAGAGCGTCAGCTGATGTGTCTCTTGTTGTTGGATTTCTTTGCCTCCAGTGGGTTCCTCCTCATGCATATGGATATGTTGGATTTACTTGCAGTAACTATGCTATTATGACCACAGTGATGGACTCATCAAGATGAATATACCTTTATGAAACTGTACATTTCTTTCCACGTTGATACATACAGATGAATTGAAAAACAAAGCTGCTGTATGTGTATACATATTTTTAAGCCTACAGTTTAGTAGAAAAAAATGTTCCCTTTCTCCATGCCATATTCTTTGGTCTTTATGATCTCTGCCCTTAACCTTTTGTAGACTTATCACATCTGTCCAGGTCTTCCAATCAAAAACAAGGCTAAAATAGGGAGCTGAGAACCAGGCATAGACTAGAATGTGTGTATATGAGTAGCTAGTAGTAGCTAGATGCAGACAGTAAAGGGGACAGAGCACTCCTAATCTCCCTAACTGGACCCACCTTGATGCAGAGCACCCATCCTGAAAAGAACAACCCCACTGCTTGTATGAGGCAGGGTCTGAGGGGAGCAAGGAAACAGGGCACTAAAACAAACACAGAGAATAAAACACAAGGAAAGTAGTAATAGACAGATGTGGAACTAAAAGGTTCAGAATGACACACTACCAAACAAAACCAGCATAGAAGACAGAGTAACTGAACACCAGACCTCACCATTATACAGAAAGTATAACTGGCACCTTCTGCAAGGAGGGGTGGTTTAAATACTATAAGAACAAAACTCACTGTCTGACTCATCCCAGCCAGCCTTTCAGCTAAACAGCAGACGTGCGTGCGTGTATGTGTGTGTGATCCCTGAATGCAGCTCAGTTGCTAGCACTATTGCCTTTAAGTGCTGGGTTCCTAGGTTCAAGTCTCATTAAGTATGATATCCATATGGACTTTGAAAAACTCCATGCAGATGTTGCCTTTGGTCAGACTTGAACCTATAACTACGGAACTGCTAATAGCTGAGCCAAAACAGATGTTTATTCCACTCCGGATGAAAATAGCAACTACAAGAATAAAAACAAAGAGCACATTCAAAAACTCATCTAGATGTAGCCCTTGGACAGAGTTGAACCTAAAATGCCAGCACAGTCAACAGTGCAAATGACTTATTGTTCTTCCTTCTCCCATTTCCTCCTTCAGTGGAGAAGGAGAAAAAAAGAAGAAAGTGAAGGAGAAGAAGCATAAGGAGTAGTAGGAGAAGAAATATAAGAAGAAGGAGATGGAAAAATAAGAAGGTGATGCAGGATATCTTCTTTTACTTTACCTTCTCCTTTTTCTCCTTTTCCTTCAGTGGACAAAAAGCATGAAGGAAGAAGATTGGTGGCTCAATACCTGTGACATCCTGTAAACTGGGTGAGCCGCAGCCTGTAAACAAACAACAGAATAGAGGACCAAGCCCCAGCTTGGGACCCAGCGCCAGTGGGGAGAGGTGAGTATATCACTATTTGTTATGTTACTGCATGAGAAAGGGGTGAAACTGAGAACTTACAACTTGAACAACCCTTCAGGGAAAACTTAATTTGTATATTAGATTTAAAAATTCTGATTCATGACAAGGGGATCTTCTCGCTCTTGGCTAGAGGGAGCATAATAGGGACGCGTCCTGTTTTGCATTACACAGTCGACTCACTAAATTTGGCAACTTTGCCGAGGGTCTCAACAGAGGAGCACTTTTTAATCTACTTATTGTTAAAGAATAGAGATGAGCGAGCATACTCGTCCGAGCTTGATGCTCGTTCGAGTATTAGGGTGCTCGAGATGCTCGTTACTTGAGACGAGCACCACGCGGTACTCGTCTCGATTAGACGAGCACTGACCATTGAATTCAATGGAGCCGGCAATACAGCTGGCTCCATTGAAAGCAATGGCCTGCCGGCCAGCGCGGGATGAATTGTCGTGAAGGGCTTAAATATATAAGCCCTTCCCTGCAATTCATCCAGAAATGTGTAAAAAAAATATATATATACTCACCTTGTCCTGGCAGAACGATGTTAGCCCATTGAATTCAATGGAGCCGGCAATACAGCCGGCTCCATTAAAAGCAATGGGCTGCCGGCGATCGTGGGATAAATTGTCGGGAAGGGGTTAAATATATAAGCCCTTCCCTGCAATTCATCCAGAAATGTGTAAAAAAAAAAAAATATATATATATACTCACCTGGTCCCGGCAGACGGAGTTCAGCGCGGCCAGCGGCAGTCCTCCTGAACTGCTCTGAACAGCTGTGAGTAGTATTCAGCAGCCGGAGATTTAAAATCCCCGCCTGCTGAATGAGCTGCCTCTAATTGGTCACAGCCTGACCAATCAGAGGCAGATTCCACTCACACACCCATTCATGAATTTATGAATGGGTGTGTGACTGCTGCCTCTGATTGGCTCAGCTGGACCAATCAGATGAGAGGCAGCAGTCACTCATAAATTCATGAATGGGTGTGTGAGTGGAATCTGCCTCTGATTGGTCAGGCTGTGACCAATTAGAGGCTGCTCATTCAGCAGGCGGGGATTTTAAATCCCCGGCTGCTGAATACTACTCACAGGTGTTCAGAGCAGTTCAGGAGAACTGCCGCTGGCCGCTCTGAACTCCGTCTGCCGGGACCAGGTGAGTATATATATATATTTTTTATTTTTACACATTTCTGGATGAATTGCAGGGAAGGGCTTATATATTTAAGCCCTTCCCGACAGTTCATCCCGCGATCGCCGGCAGCCCATTGCTTTCAATGGAGCCAGCTGTATTGCCGGCTCCATTGAATTAAATGGGCTAACATCGTTCTTCTCTGCCACAGCTGTAACAGCTGTGGCAGAGGAGAACGATCTTTATGCTGACAGTGCGGGGGGGGGGGGGGGGGGGGTCTCACTCTTGCCACTATTGTGGCTTAATAGTGGGACCTGGGAACTTGAGATGCAGCCCAACATGTAGCCCCTCGCCTGCCCTATCCGTTTCTGTGTCGTTCCCATCACTTTCTTGAATTTCCCAGATTTTCACAAATGAAAACCTTAGCGAGCATCGGCGATATACAAAAATGCTCAGGTCGCCCATTGACTTCAATGGGGTTCGTTACTCGAAACGAACTCTCGAGCATCACTGAAAGTTCGACTCGAGTAACGAGCACCCGAGCATTTTGGTCCTCGCTCATCTCTATTAAAGAACTATTTAGCAAAGATTGTCCAAAACAGAAAACCTATGTCATAAAACTTACATGCATGGCCCTTCAGGTATTTGCTTTTTACATTCTGTTTAATGAACACTACGACCAAAAATCATATAACCAGCTCATACAGCACAATACTATTTCCTCCACATTCCGCTAACCTTTCAAGTAGAGTTCTGTTAAGTATTTTTTCTCTTTAACTACTTGCATTCTAGAAAACATAAGACTGCCTTTTGTTCACCTTAGATTATGCAGTTATTATTATATTACATAATAGACTGATGCTTTAATATCTTACAATGCCCAAAGGAGAATGGCTCTTCCATAATGATAGCATCTGATTGTATCACAGTGACATAAGATAAGACCTTTCTGTGATGGTAATTCAGAGGAAAAAGTCTATGTGGGTGGATTAAGGAAGACGGAGTTCCACGATAGACTATTCACAGGAAGTAAAAAAGTGCATTACATTATTAGAGATACTAAACTTATACATTAATAATAAATTAGGGAATTTCATGCGTATAGAGCCATTGAGCAAACTATTATATTAGGAGGAACGAATCCATAGCACAAGTGATGAGAGTATGTTGTCTTACAAGGTTCAGTATTTCATTTCGTAAAGAGACAACTTATCTTTTTGTACAAAATGTTCCCATCATTATTTTTTATGGTGATACATGCGAGTGCAGTAAATGACAAATCAGAAAAGAACTGATTGAACAGCATTGATTTAAGTCAACTAAGGCTATGAACCTTAATGCATTATAAGGTGAATAGCTTACCTTCTTAAGTGAAAGGATTCCCTCCCTTGTTTCTCTATCAGTGGATATGGCAAAAACCCCATCTCCATTGATGATGGAGTACCTGATGTCGGCATTCAGTCCAATATCTGCATCATTTGCCTTGATTTTCCCAACAGCCGAACCAACTTGGGCAGATTCTGGAACATATAGTTGGTAATGTTCTGTGGAAATATTTGCAGAAGAATAATGATCATTATACATTCATCCGAAGGCTAGAACACTTATCTTAGCTAATGTGTGCATGCTAATTTATAAAAAGGCACCATGCTTAAATATGAAAGGACCAAGTAATTGTATATTGGCGTAGGACTGCGAGCTGGGAAAGATTTCCTCTAACGGAACACTAGTGTGAAGAAAGGTATTATTTACGGGATGAAGGTTTTGGCACTGACAATGGTATTTCTGGTGGTATATACTTAAGTTTATAATCCCATTTCAAAATAACCCAAATTGAAGCTAGATTGGCAATCAATCGATTGAGTAGGGTCAGACATCGTAAAACTACAGCAATCTGCTCTTATTACCAGAGAGGCTGCCTACTAAACGTTGGACAATTGCATAATACTTTGGTGAGCCCAGTTTTTGCTATCAGCTTTCAATTGCGGCTTCTATAAGTGAAGCCAAGGAGGTCAACCTCTGTTATGATGGCCATATGGCAAATGGTAAGAGGCAGTATTTATGAGACAACCAGTTTAATGGTCTTGTTACCAAAAAATGCACCTGGTGTTGCAATTCAGTCTTATAGAATAAGCTGCAGTGAGTCAATACATGAACAAGAGTGGTACAGTCCTGATAAAAAAGGAAGTCCAGTTGTTTTCAAATCTCATATAATCATTTTAATCATTGTTTAAAGGAAAGTTTTGGAACTTTACAATATACTTACAATTTTCTTGTTAGCATACAAAAAGGACATTGCTACAAAGGGGAATGGTGAAGCAGGTGCCCTGGTGCTAAGTGTCGAAGGGGCACTGACAAACCACTCTGGCTTGGCCAGTGTAATCATAGAAAGGGCTTGACAGAAAACTGAACCTTTGCCACAAGTGAAGGAAAGCCTAGCTATGCTCTGCATACATAAACAGACCTAATTAGGAAGTAGCAAATGTTACCTTGACATTAAACATGGTAAATGCACAGTTAAAGTAAAAGTTAAATTGACCCATGGCAAAACAAAAAAACATTAAAAAGGTCAGATTAAAACCTATTGCAACTGTATATTTAATGCATAAAGTGTCAAGTTAACATTTGCTAGGTCTGTACTTCTGACAGCTGAGAGTTTGTTATAATTGATTACTTTCATACAATGTAAAAAGGTATTAATGCCTAAAGAGAACATAATTGTATGTAAATCTGAGCGCTCATTCAGACGAGCGTGTTTATGTGCGTAAATACTTTCGCACAAAACCACACATCTATTAGAAGAACCATTGTTTCCCTATGGTGTGTTCATATGTCCGTGTTTTACAGGTGTGCAAAAGCACGTATCTGCAAAACATAGGACATGCGTGCACCATAGGCCTGTGGTGCGTGTCAATATTTCCCGCAGGGAGTCCCTGTATCACTGAACACTGGGACAGCACTCTCACAGTGTTTAGTGACAAGGGGAAAAATCCCCCTCCACAGCCATGACAGCTGTGGCTAAGGATTGTGATGTTCTGCCATTGCTTTCAATGAGGCCGCTGCTGCTGCCGGCAGACCCATTGAAAGCAATAGGATGCCGGCTCCCTTGCAGTGATTTTCGGGGCAGGGTTTTAAATATAAGCCCTTTCCTGAAAATCATCCCTGGTTTGTGTAAAAAATGAAAAAAATATATACTATTACTCACCTTTCCGCCGCTGTAGGGGCCCAGGTGCATCTAGCCGCTTGGATCCTGGCACTGTAAAGAAATTCTTTCAGCAGGCAGGAATTTAAAATCCTGGCCTGCTGAACGGGCTACATCTAATTGGCTGAACGCTCATCCAATCATAGACAGCCCTCGGCCATTCATTTAATTGAATGAATGGCCGAGCACTGCCTGTGATTGGCTGAGCACTGTGACCAATCACAGGCAGCACTCAGCTGTCATTCAATGACGCAGCCCATTTTAAATCCCCACCTACTGAAAGAACTTCATTAGAGTGCCGGAACCCAAGCGACTAGACGCGCCTGAGCCCCGGCAGCAGCGGAGAGGTGAGTATATATATTTTTTTATTTTTTACACAAACCAGGGATGATTTTCAGGGAAGAGCTTATATTTAAAGTCCTTTTCCGAAAAACACTGCAGGTGTTGCCGGCAGACCATTGCTTTCAATGGGGCCACCAGCAGCAGCCACTGTCCCATTGAAAGCAATGCTGCATGGATCTGCATTCACACATGTTTGTGTACGCACGTAGATGCGCCAGTTTTATGCGCACCTATGTATGCACCAGTGCACACTCATGTGAATGACGCCTTAGGCTACTTTCACACCTGCGTTAGGGTCAGTTCAGGGTTTGGGTCTCTCTGCTCTGTTTTTGAAGGAGAAAAACTGAAATAAAACAGAAAAAAACTTGATTTCAATGGAGTTTAAAAAAATGGAAAGCAAATGAAAAGGCTTCCACTTGCTTCCATTCCATCATGTTTCCATTTTTTAGGACCGAAAAATAACACTGCGGACTGCCCTAACACAGGTGTGACGGCAGCCTTAGCTGCGAGAAGTATTAGGTCGGAATTAGTTTTCAGCCTCTTAAAGAAAAGAAAATAAGTTCCTATCTACTAACAGCAGACGGAGATATCAAAAATAGTGAAGAACGGAAAAACAACCTAAAATTGCAGATCTTTGCATTGTAAAATGATTTAACTTGATTGTAATGAAACCACATTCTGACATTACGTAAGGCAATTTTCAAGTAAACCATGGAGCAAAGCAAAAAAAATCTCACAAGAAAATACGCATGTTTTATTTTTTTTTTTAAGAAACTGAGAAACAGGATGGTGACTGACGCCAATCAGCAGCTGTGAATAACTGTAGTTTGATGCTTCTGTAGGTTCCACCTCGGGTCAATTTGGTCTGCTGGCAAGAATAAGTAATCATTTTGCACTCCAAACAAATGTATGAAACACCTTTCATCTGATGTAACTATCTGCAAGTTATTAGTCTTTCTTCTGTCATCGGCCCCTATTCACATCTATATACCATCAATTTTTGTTACATATTCATAATTTGCATATAAATAAACATTTTATGTCCTCAGGGTTAATAATATTCAGCTCTGGAATCAATCAAATTATGTTTATGATATACAAAATATGAAGTTACAAAATAGTACAATTAGGGTGGGTTCACACGAGCGTGTTTTGATGCATGCATACGCACGCACAAAAACACACTGGTATTTACAACAATGCATTCCCTATGGTGTGTGCACATGTCCGTGTTTTACAGGTGCGTGCCTGCAAAGATAGGACATGCATGCACCATAGGGAATGCACGCATTGCTTTCAATGGAGCCGCGGCTGCTGCCGGCGACTCCATTGAAGACAATGGTCTGCTGGCACCACTGAATTGTTTTTCAGGGAAGGGCTTTACATTTAAGCCCTTCCCTGAAAAATCAAGTAAAAGTGATTAAAAAAACAAAAAAAATAGATACTCACCTCCCTTCAGCTGCCGGGGCTCAGTTGTGTCTTCTCCTGCTGTCCCCTGCACTGTGATGCTGATCTATCAGCAGCCGGGGATTTAAAATCCCCGCCTGCTGAAAGAGCTGAATGTGATTGGCTGAGGTGCTCAGCCAATCACAGGCAGCTCTCCCCGAATGAATGACAGGTGAGAGCTGCCTGTGATTGGCTGAGCACCTCAGCAAATCACATTCAGCTCTTTCAGCAGGCGGGGATTTTAAATCCCCGACTGCTGATAGAGCAGCACCACAGTGCAGGGGACAGCAGGGGAAGACACGGCTGTGCCCCAGCAGCTGAAGGTAGGTGAGTATCTTTTTTTTTTTTTTTTTTTTTTAAACACTTTTACTTGATTTTCAGGGAAGGGCTTATATTCAAAGCCCTTCCCTGAAATCAATTGTCGGCAGTAGAATTTTCTACCTATGAAGCCCTTCCCTGAAAAGTCATAGACGGGATGCCGGCAGCAGGATTCTCTACCGAAGCTGTCATGTGTGACAGCTGCGGTAGAGAATTAAAAAATTTCTCTGCGAGGGACACAGCAGCGGCAGACAGGTAAGTAATTTTTTTTCTTATTATTTTAAAAGGCTTTTGAGGGAAGGGCTTATGAAGCCCTACCCTGCAAAGCCACTGACAGCTGCCAGGGCTCAGCAGGGACTTCTGCCGCTGTCCCCGGCTCTGCAGCGCTGCTGAGCCATCAGCAGCTGGGGATTTAAAAATCCCCTCCTGCTGGTAGCTCTAATTGTGATTGGCTGAAGCACTTCAGCCAACCACAATCAAAGCTACCAGCAGGCGGGGATTTTAAATCCCCGGCTGCTGATAGCTCAGAACTACAGAACAGTGCCAGAAGTCGCGGCTGAGCCCCGGCAGCTGAAGGGGGGTGAGTATTGTTTTTTTAAAATTTTTTGCACTACTTTAAATGGCTTTTCAGGGAAGGGCTTCATAAGCCCTTCCCTGAAAAGCCATAGACGGGATGCCGGCAGCAGGATTCTCTACCGAAGCTGTCATGTGTGACAGCTGCGGTGGAGAATTGAAGAATTCCATTGGCTGCATCTGGGGGTAAGGGAAACATCTGTGTATATGAGAGTGGCCTAAAGCTTCAGATTTTGCCTGCTGTGTGTCTTCAGCTGCTTGTTCTGACCTCCCTTGTGATCAGGTGTGAGGCCATTAATTTGTATGTGTAGCTGTTCAAATGTGCACACATATTTAATGAACATGGTGTATTTGTGGCAATATGATAAATGCCGGCAGCGGCATTTAAATCCCGTGAACGATGTTCCAGGGTCCTGTAGACCCCCCCTGTGGTGAGCTGGGCAGGTGTCTTGGCTGCTGGGGGCCTTCTGAAAGGCCCCAGGGCTGCCTTAGGAGACTGCCTATCAAGCCGTGCCCGTGGGGTGGCTTGACCGACTACCTGTCAAATTGCAGTATGGCGTAATGCTATAGCATTATGTCATACTGCAGGAGCATTGCTCGCTAGTTGTGGTCCCCCAGGGGGGCTTAAAAAAAAAGTGAAAACAAGATCAGAGAAAAAAAATGTAATTGTAAGAAAAGAAAAAAAAAGTTATAAAAGTTCAACTACCCCCCCCTCTTTTGTCATATCTATAATAAGAAAATTAAATCAAATCAAAATCATAAAAGAAAAATACATATTTGTAATCGCCACTTCTGTAAAAGTCCGATCTATCAAAGTAGTGCATTATTTACCACGCGCGTAAAAATGAGATGGAAAAAGACCAGGGGGTACTAGTGGACTGTAGATTTAACTGGAGCAATCAATGCCAGTCAGCTGCTGCAAAGACAAATAAAGTATTGGGGTGCATTAAAAGAGGTATAGGGGCGAGGGACGAGAACATTATTCTACCGCTATATAAGGCACTTGTCAGGCCCCACATGGAATACTGCATACAGTTCTGGACAATGGTACTCAGGAAGAATGTCGCAGCACTTGAGGGGGCTCAAAGAAGGGCAAATAAATTAATAAACAGAATGGGAGGACTAGAATACCCAGAGAGGCTAACAAAATTGGGATTATTCACCCTAGGAAAAAGACAGTTAAGGGGTGACCAATAACTATGTATAAATACATTAGGGGTCAATACAAGAATCTCTCCTATGATCTGTTTATACCCAGGACTGCGACGGTGGCAAGAGGGCATCCTCTACATCTAGAAGAAAGTCAGGTTTCATCAACAACATAGAAAAGGGTTCTTTACTGTAAGAGCAATGAGACTTTGGAACTCTCTATTTGCGGATGTGGTGATGGCAAAATTGATAGGGGGGTTTAAGAGGGGACTAGATGTCTTTCTAGAGCGCTACGATATTAAAAGATATAGACATTAAATAGTCAGAAGTGTTGTTGATAGGGGGATATTCCAATTGCCAAACTTGGGTCTCGAAAGAACATTCTCTGAAGAATGTTGATCCAGGGATTATTCTGGCTGCCATGATGGAATCGGGAAGGAATTTTCCCCCAAAATGTGGTTAATTCACTTCTACCTCTTTTTTTTGCCTTCCTCTGGATCAACATGGGTATGCTGGAAACAGGCTGAACTGGATGGACATTTGTCTTTTTAAGCCTAGCATGCTATGTTACTATGTTTGCACTTGTCTTCTAAACAGCTTGAAATCTTCTAAAATGGCCCTGCAACCTTCAACCAAGTCACATACCTTTTAATACAGACCAATACGTATAATGAAGATTTCCATGTTTAGTAGGGGGTGAAATGGAGATGCTTAAGACTGCATATATAGTGCATAACGGATGGAGATGTGCTTAGTTTTTTCCTTTATCTATGCCACCTGTCCAAATAGTCTCTACAATGACTCATTTCAAAGTCCAAATTGAAAAAACACTTCTACTTCTAAATTAATACTTTTTGGAAAAACAAATGTTCTCACTCAGACCTTTTCATTCTCTGCATCATTACGACAAACACAACCAAATAAATAAACTCCCCGCAAGTCTAAAACATCTTTATTATAACAATGAAACAAAAGCAACTGATTTTCTACCTTCGCACAAAAGCATTTATTGTAATGAATCATTTATCAGTCAGAGATGAAGAGCTGATAGTCGGCTACAAGTTGTACTTTATTTGCTGCATTGCCAATTCTTACAAAGCCAAAATAAACTGCTATTAGGAAATACTTTTATTTTGATGTATCGCTTGAAAGCTTCCCTTTTTTACAGTTAAACCAAGAACAAAGTACCAAATTTGAATTGATACCAACTGTGACTAGCCATGAATCGCAATCACACTATTAACGCTAAGCCTTAAAGTCTTTGTGAGGTATGCACCGGAATTACTCCTCAAGATGAGATGAAATCATTTTCCACTACTGAGACGGAATATATTACATTGGAATCTGCTGCACTGAGTCCTGACTAAAAACTACAGCTCGATTATCTGAAAATATAGTATCACTGGCATCAGCTGCTGAATGATAAAGAAAAATGAGCTGAACTGGCGCGCAGCGCAAGTGATAAAATGTGGCTTCAAATAAAAATGCTGAGTGAAAAAGAAGGTTTTAGAACTTCCGTAGGATTCCAAATGGCTTCTCGTTTGCTGTTTGCTGCAGACATTTCTCTGTATCGCATCCCAAAGAATACAGACTTGAAAAAGGCCCAAGGTGACGGGTTGAAATGTCGCACGTACAGGTTTATTTATTCACCATTTTGAAGTGTTTCCGAATGTTAGAGATCAGGTCTCACTCAGAGGAGACGCTGTTTCCGCTTGCAGCATCTTATCTTATTTTTAACATCTTCTAGTGATAAAGCTTTAACTTACTTTTTTTCAGACTTTTGTCACGGTGCCATATTTTTTTAGCAGTTTTTGTATAACAGTGGGTGTTTGGAAAGAACATTTGTCACTTAGTATCTTTAAATTCAGAACCGAAACGTAGGGGTAGTCAGTAGAAACCCATAACTTGTAAAGTCTATATCTGGCAGCTAGCACAGGAAGACACTAAGGCCGGCCTCAAACATACATATGCACAAACACATTGGCATAAGTGCAGCACACACGTGTCGTGAACAATGCGCTTTCGTGCACGTTTTTGCGCATACTACTGTATTTTTGCGCTCGCTGGGTGATTTCACATAGGCACGTGACACAGCCACACCCCAATTTTAATGGCTATTTAGTCTAAATAGTTCCAGATGTGTTTCTTTCCTTGTGAAAGCATATTGCGTAATAAGGGGGTATTGAGTCCGTATTTGTGCACCTCCCGTAGACTTCTACAGAAAGTATAAGATTAAAATCAGTACAGAGTATCAAGCACTCTGGGGAACATGGCCTTATACTTGCAGAAAAGGGAAGCAAAGAAAATCAACTTACTTTACAGAGGGGTCGTACCCTGGGTGCGGCTTAAGGCTCATGGGTCCGGGTGCAAAAGTTTATCTTGGGGTCCCCCAACTTCCCTTTACCCCTTAACGCAGAGCTGTAACTTGAAGCTCCTGGGCTCCAATGTAAAACCTGTAAAAGGACCCCCAACTATAATGCTTTATTTTTACTTGGCTCCCTATATGGAGAAGAGAGACCTTATGGGCCCCCTATGGGTGCAACCGCATCAACTGCATTCCCTATAGTTACGCCAGTAGGTCTCAGTTAAGAGCACCCCCTAATCCTAGTTAGCAATGTGCCACTATGGTATTCCCCAGGGCTTGGAGTCAGTAATCCACCGCAGGTAAGATATCCAGGGTTTATTAATAGAGCGGCACATACACTTAATATCAATACACTATAAATATAATAAGATAATAAACTGAAAATAAGTATCTAATGAAAGTGTGCAACGCGTTACCTTCCCACCCCAGGAGCGCTGCCCTTGTTTATTATCTCTCATAGACTTCTACGGGGCCTTTTGTGCACAAATCTAGAGCATGCCGTGTCTATTTTCAAAAAGAGTGGTGAGAATGAACCCATTGAAAATAATCGGTTCTATTCTCTGCACGCACATAGTTTGTGCACAGACACGCTTGTGTGAGTCCGACCTAAAACACATTCCTCGATCATGATGTTAAGTTGGACAAGTGCACTACACGCAGCTGTTTGCAAGAACTCTTTGAACTTACAGTCTACCGTGACATGATGGTCTATAGACACATATTGGAGGGTGCAAGGTTATAAAAGCTGGGTGCAGCGTCATCAGGCAAGCTCAGCTGATTCCGGGCACCTGTTGGTTGCTGTTGTCTTTGAGCGAACTTCCATACTGGACAGAGCACGCAACGGATGAGCTACGCCGGCACGGAGCTAATATGTACATATGTAATACTGTATTTACTTCTCACCTCTGCACATTATTCTAATTTGATTGCTCTACTTTTGCTGTATCTGCTTGATACTCAGTAAAATCACAGAACAGTCTGGTGTATAATCCTTGCATTCCCTGAACCAAAATGTTCGGATAAACAAATAGGTAAAAAACGCCCGCGCTACCCAGATCTCGTAACCAGGTTCAGGCTCCACACACTTCTTGTTAGGTCATCAATTTATTTGAGGCAATATCTGTGCCTCAAATAAATTGATGACCTAACAAGAAGTGTTTGGAGCCTGAACCTGGTTACGAGGTCTGGGTAGCGCGGGCGTTTTTTACCTATTTGTTTATCCGAACTACTTCTGAGTGGGTCCCACTATCCAGTGGGACACAGAAGCCCAGCAGCTGACCGGACACACCGGGGGATTTTATAAGCCTACGTGGAAATGGAGGTGTTGGTGAGGCTTCTTCACAGGAGTACTCGCCTAACACCGGGTGAGTCAATCTTTATATTATCAATTATAATACTCCCTTAGAGTATTATATTATATTAGAGTATTATATCATATATAATACGTATAATATGTATAACTCCAAGCCATCACGGGTAACGCCTCCCTGACGTATCTTGTGCTGAACCAAAATGTAACCCTTTAATACAGTGTTCCCCAACTCCAGTCCTCAGGGACCGCCAACAGGTCATGTTTCCAGGATTTCCTCAGTGTTGCACAGGTGATGTAATTATTGTCAGTGCCTCAGACATTGCCACAGGGGTTCTTACTATAGGATATCCTGAAAACATGACCTGTTGGTGGTCCCTGAGGACTGGAGTTGGGGACCCCTGCTTTAATACACAGTGCTTCTCACCTACATATCTTTAGACTTCTTATGGCGTTGTGGCTTTGTCACTTTACAGGTGATTTATGCTTATCCAGAGGTTGTGCACCTAACCTTACGCATTTCTCTGCTGCTTCTTCTTCTGCTTATATTTTATAAATGTCTGCATTCAGAGGCAAATCAGGCCAGCATCAGCAGATAGGTGCAAGCTGACTTGCTGTTAGTTTTAGGGCTCCTGTCCATGGGCGGGTCGGATTTTGCATGTGTGAGCCCATAGCAGAATCCGACCCTGCAGCCAAAGACCCTGCTTACCCATCAGGGTCTTCTTTTTTCTCTACTGTGGATTTGTGCGGAAGCGCCGGCGCACATGCGCAGTAGAGGGTTTTTTTTCAAAGTCCTGCTTTTCAGCGGAATCCACGGCCTGTCCGTAATGTCAATTGCAGCATACAAGGTGCAAAATATTCTTGCTATTTATTCCTTCATGAACTCTGAGTCATTGGCTCTGACTTATATGTGGTGTGACATATGGACTTTTTATAATTTCATATTTTGAGCCCCTGAATTAGTTAAAGGGGTTGTCCCGTGGCCAAAACGAAAAATTTTTCACACCCCAGTCCCCCATGTTAAGCAAGCATCACAAACTACCCATGTAAATCGTTTTTTTAGAGCGTTTCTACTCACCATGAAGCTGTTTCATGAAGTTATAAAAATCTTCTTCCAAGATGGCCACCGTCATTTCCCAAGGTGCACCGCTGGTCTTCTCCCATGGCGCACTGCGGGTCTTCTCCCATAGTGCACCATGGATGTTCTTCTCCAGTCTGAGCTCCACTGCCAATTACAGCCACCTCATTGGCTGATCAGCACCACGTGACAGGGCGGAGCTACGCGATGACGCTAAGAAGGGGGAGGAGCCAGGATGCCGCTCGTGAGCCCGGAGCCACCAGGAGATGATTCTTCTCTGCGCAAGCCTGACTGTTGCGGCGACCAGAGAAGAAGGCTTCAGTCGTCGCCATGGAGACAGGGACGCCAGCACCGGAGGGGGTAAGTGTATAACTTCTGTATGGCCAATATTTAATGCACAATGTATATTACAAAGTGCATTAATAACTGCACTTGCTTCTGCGGGACAACCCCTTTAAGCGCTGCTGACAAGATTTCATTGAAGAGGCATAATGTCTATTGCAGACGGGCCGTGGATCAGATAGCTTCCATTGACTTCAATGAAACACGTCAGTGGGGAACCGCACTGAAATAGAGCATGCTGCGATTTGCTTTCCGCACCCAAAGGTCCGCAAATCAATGCTTTAATTTAGCTACAGATGCCTATGTTTCCTTATTTGCAGCTTGAACTGCTAATCAACTGCACGGGTGCCAACGCGGATTCCAAAATTCAAATCCGCCCATGGACATAGGGTCTTATATAAAACATTGCAAACCAAACAAAAATAGCATAATAAAATAGATTCTTGCTTGTCTGATACTCACTATACAAGAGACATCCCTGTCTGACTGCTACAGTATCTGTCAGCTGAGCAAACTATTGAGGCTCTTTGGATACATTAAGAGAGCCACGTGCATTGACCCTGTATGATAGTGAATAGACCTCCATACTGTGGATCCATAAGCACTATGCATGCCACCATATAACACTACATCACTGAGGTATCCTTCCTTAGAGAAAATACCTGCATAATACAGCTTGAGATGGAACATGCCAATTAATACATCAACATCCTCCATACATGTGCAGTAGATGCTTGGTATCAGTGTATACAGCAGGCTTAGGATGTGAGCTAGCTCTAAAATGGCAAGTGTTGGCTGCCTTTAACAGTTGTCACCTGACTACAACAGTTGAGATCACAGATAACTCTGAATATGGTCATTCAACCATTTAGATGCCACTGTCCATATCGACAGTGGCATTTAAATGGCCTTTCAGAGGGAGGGGACTCCCTCTGACTCCTAAATGGCCACCTGTGACAAAATCACATAGGTCTGTTTGTCTACCATAGCAACCTCTGGCCTTGTGTAGACCCTTAGGTTTGCCATTGATGTTTACCTGTTAAGCTCTGTCACAGGGAATATCTGTAAATCTACAATGTAATGCAATGCTGAGGTATTGCAGTATACTGTACACGTGATCAGATGGGCGCTATTTCAAGTCCCTTATGAGGATTAAAAAATAAGTTTACTAAAGTTTTTTAGCTACTAGTAAATTTAAAAAAACATTAAAAGATTAAAAAATCCCCAAGTCATTGCATCAATAAATAAATTAAAAGTTAGCATAGCACCATTTTTAAAAATTTCAATTCATGAAAATATCACATTAATAATCCCGCATTGTGAACTTCATCAGTATAAGGGCGCCCACCCACTTGCGATTTCTTTTCCTGTGATGTTTTGCGTTTTTTCTCAAGAGCAATTAGTATAGAATGTGTTCTTGTCCATCTGGGTTTTTTTTCCGTTTCGTGGGGTTTTTTCACATAGGAACTGTCAGTTGCATATGTGTCCTTATTTTTCTCTTAATGCACCCATGATTGTCAATGGAGGGCGGCAAAAAACGCAGTGAAAAACGCGCGAAAATCGGCAACGCAAGTGGGTAGGCGCCCTAAAAAAAAGTACCCAATGCCAAAATAACTCTTTCTTTTGCCCCTTCATTTATAGAAAAAATTGAATAAAAATCTACTAAAAAGTTGTATACCCCAAAATAGTAGAAATAGAAACTAAAGGTCTCCCCACCAAAAAGAATTTTCACACTATTGCATCGATGGAAAAATAAAAAAGTTTAGGAGGTGAAAAAATAGTGACAGAAAGCAATTTTTAAAAGTTATTTTAGTAGTATAGCATAAAAAACTATATAAATTGTTATAGCTAAAGTCTTTGCACACACTCAGCCATGCAAATCAATATCCCAACGATTTTAAAAGGACAACTATCTAATACCCTTAACCAATACAACAAATCTATGCATTTTTATCTGACATGTTTCTAAAGAGAACAGTACAGTTCCTGAAAGGGGAAACAGACCTCTCGAGTCAATTCTCCCCACTAGAATGGCAAATCGCCCTAAAATGGGCAGTAACATCTACAGCATGCGCATCCCACCATGAACACTACTATCAATTATTCTTCAGACGGTACCATGCTCCATTAAAACTATTGTACATCTATAGCAGCGCATCCTTTAAATGTTGGAGAAACTGTGGACAAATAAGGTCGCTGCTCCATATTTTCTGGGGTTGCCCTCTAATCTCCACCCTATGGAAGACGGTGTTTAAAATGCTAAAATCCCTCCACCCCTTCTCAACCTAAAACAAACCTGGTTTGGCACTTCTACTGTTAGGGATATATATTTCCCATTGGAATGCAGAACAATTATCTGCCATAAACTACACAAAACTCGTCTTACAATACCACACAACTGGAAAAGCTCCGAAGTTTCTTCCATAAAAGACATAGCCTTTATAGTCTCGACCAACTGCACCAAAGGCTGTCCAAAATGGAACATTCAATCCCTTTATATCCAAATGGAACATTTGGCTGACAAATCATCCCTCAAGTAACTAGCATACAAATCCCTCCACATCCCACCCTTCCAAATATCTCCATGTCATAAACTGCCCACCTTTCCCCAATAGGTAAAAGCCTTCAAGTGGTACACACACGTTTCTAGTTTCTGGTTCATAGTTGATATCTAGTGACAAACTACATTAACCTGGCAACTATTTTCCTTTCTTTTGTAAGAAGGAACATTAGTCTCATTACTATTGAACAACGCATTGCATGCTTAAAATACTCATGTGACAATACAGAGATCATATGCATCAAATTCAACAAATATATCACATTTTTTATTCTTTTTTTTTACTGCAAAATCAAATAAAAATTATTGAAGGAGAAAAAAATTTGTACCAAGTCACAGAATAAAGAAAATATTTTTACTGCACTGTTAACATTATAAAAGCACCCCACCCAAAATATGGCAGAATTGTGTTTTTCTTCCATTTCACCCTATTTTTAAAAGTTTTCGAATATGGTACATAAAATAAGAACATTGAAAAATACAACTCCCCCCACGAGAAACAAGCTCTCAACGAGATATGTCGCTTTAAAAATATAACAGTCATAATTTTTGGAAAATAAGGGTGGAAAAGTGGAAACAAAAATAAAAAAAGAACTGAGGCAGGAAGTTAACCCTCTCCAATCCACTGTCTGACGTCTAAAGACATTATGATTTAAGGCTGTACAGCTCTGATGTTGGAAGACGTCTGTCGGGGTTCTCTTACTGTATATTGCCAGCTTCTCTGCTGTAAGAGCCTATCCAACGTGTCACCTCATGCAGTACTAGCTTTAGCCAGCAGATAGCGCCGTTGTATAACGGCAGAAAAAGAGTAAGCCCCTTAGGAAAACCAGGATACAAATTGGATTGGAATGGGTTAAATTAGAGGTATACAAAGGTCTGGAATGCACTCATATATTGCTATGGCTGCTCTATTGCAGTTTCATGTAACTCAGAACTTGAATATAGCCAGAATATGGTCATGTGCAAAAGTCCCTATTATACCTACCTATAACTGCACAAAGCCTGCATTCTTCAATATAACTATGTACACATTCATACACATTTATTTTCATTTATATTCATGACCCACATTCAGGGTCAATAGATGATTGATGTGGTCTGCTGCTCATGCTCCCCACTGATCAGCTGATTCTTGGCACTGCTATCAGTACAGGCAGCACAAGAAGAAGATACTACCTTCCATACTGCAGAAGACCGGGTGGGTAGTGTAGAAGCTGTGCTTGCACTGCCAATCTGGGTCTGCAGTATGGATGGTGTGGGTGGCAGGAATCAGGTGATCAGCTGGGATCCCGAGCAGCAGACCATCACCATCAAAGAAGAAGGCTGAGAGGAGACTTAATAGCTGTCTACAAATATCTGAAGGGCTGTCACAGTGCAGAGTGATAGGCCCTATTCTCATCCACACAAGGAAAGACTAGAAGCAATGGGATGAGACTGAAAGGGAGAAGACACGATTAGATAGTGAGGGGGATCAATGAGTGGAACAGGTTGCCACAGGAGGTGGTGAGTTCTCCTTCAATGGAAGGCTTCAAACAAAGGCTGGACAGACATGTTTTGAGATGATTTAATGAATTGAGCAAGGGGTTGGTAGCATGACCCTGGAGGTCCCTCCCAACTCAACCATTCTATGATCTAGTGATGACCTACAGTGCCCTCAGGATAGGTCATGAAAAAAAAAATTCCAATGCCCTTGACAAAGTACTAGAACATGTCATATACAAAATAACATAAATTAGCTGGAGCTTTAGTAGGTTAATGCCATTGAAAATGTAGTGTCACAGATCCTACTAATTAATAACATGCATGTAGCTGGAAGAAAAAGGAATAACAATACAGCAATCCTAAAAACCATTTAGTTAATTAATACATATAATAGTGTAAAATCATCTATATTTATACATAACATTTAATCTATAGCACAGAAGAATAATAAACTGAGTATATCTGTTTTGCTTTCACAGATTGCAGCTTTGTATCACCTCCTTGTAAAGAAATGAGACAAGAATAAAAATGTGTCAAAAATGTTGCATCAACTAAGCAAAGTGTCATAACAGTGCAATAAAACACATCTGAACATACAGTATTTCCATTTTTTAAAATAGCACTTGATTTACAATACAGCAGCTTCAAATATCAAGCAAAATGTACATTCAACTTTTTTTTTAGCCCAGAGATAGAATGCAGCTACACATACTTCATGTTTAGCCATGTTTGTAAATAGAAAACATCACATTAAACTCCTTAAAGGGGTTGTCCCACGCCAAAACGTTTTTTTTTTTTTTCAATAGCCCCCCTGTTCGGCGCGAGACAAACCCGATGCATGTGTTGGAAAGAAAAAAACGGATAGTACTTACCCGAATCCCCGCGCTCCGGTGACTTCTTACTTACCTTGCGAAGATGGCCGCCGGGATCTTCACCCTCGGTGGACAGCAGGTCTTCTGTGCGGTCCATTGCCGATTCCAGCCTCCTGATTGGCTGGAATCGGCACACGTGACGGGGCAGAGCTACGAGGAGCAGCTCTCCAGCACAAGCAGCCCCATTCAACACGGAGAAGACCGGACTGCGCAAGCGCGTCTAATCGGGCGATTAGACGCTGAAAATTAGACGGCACCATGGAGACGAGGACGCTAGCAACGGAGCAGGTAAGTGAATAACTTCTGTATGGCTCATATTTAATGCACAATGTATATTACAAAGTGCATTAATATGGCCATACAGAAGTGTATACCCCCACTTTGTTTCGCGGGACAACCCCTTTAATTATCCTTTAAGTGGTTACCCTACAAAAATTGTTTCTAATGAAATCCAGGCCATAATTAGAAACAATTTTGTATTTACATTTATTAAAAATCCCTATACCCTTAGATATTCCAGGTCTAATGTTAGAATACCATCACCAGCTGTTTCTATTGAAGAGTCTTCCGTGTCCAGTCCTCCACAGTAGATATTCCAAGGTGGTTACACCTATTCCGTCTTGCTTCTCTGCAGTAATGCTGTCTCGCTCTCTTATCACTTGCTCTGTATCTCTTCTGACAACAGAGAAGAAGCCACTTCAGATGAAGCTGCTCACCACACCAGGGATTCACATATCCAGTGGGGCAGAGAGGGAAGCAAAACGGAGCAGGTGTAACCACTCTGCATCAATAATTGAGGTGAACACATAACATAAACAACACTAGGCACTTATCTACCATTAGTAGTGTAATATCGGAATATATAAACATTTAATAATAATTGTAAATACAATAATTGTTTACAAATATGGATTGGATTTTACTAGAAGGAATGTTTTACGTAAGACAACCCCTTTTATTATGTGGTTTATTTTGATCCTTTGGGGCACAGCAATTTTTTTCTCTATTCATGTAACTGTATTTTAAGAGTCATAATTTTATTTTAATTTTTCATTAATATTTTTCGATGACACAGCCATATGAAGGCTTATTGTTTTTGTCAGTGACACTATTTTGGGGTGCATGAGATTCATTAAAGGGGTTTTCCAGCACTTTAGTATTGATGACTTATCCTCAGGATAGGTCATTATTAATAGTTGATCAGTGGGAGTCTGCTGCTTGTGATCTCTGTTGATCAGCTGTTTGACAGACCCACTGTCCTTATGGACAAAGCTAGAAGTAATTAGCTCTGTCTGAAGTGCAGTGGACCGAGTTGGTATTGCAGGTGCAGCTACCATTGAATTTCATGGAAGATATCATGTTCAGTCAGCGCACAGTCAAGTCTTTGCCAGCACACCTTTGCTTCTGTGAATTCTATCCTGACTAGATAGACTTAGCATCTCCTTTGTTTACTAGTTCAGGTTATTTAGTCCTGCAGCTGCCAGCAAGGTGTGAGTGGTGATTGACAGTTCTGTTTACCAATCAGCTTCTCCCTTTTCACTATATAGTCCAGCTCTTCCTGGCTGGGAGTTGCCAATGATTTTCACTGTTCCCTGTGCAGTTAGCCTGCTCAGTATTTCTGTGTGTCTTGCTTCTGTGTTCGGGATTGTTCTCTGTTTGTCTGGTCTTCTGTTGTTCTTGTCCTTTAGTTTTTCTTAGTCTCTGTTTGTTCCTTTGCTGTCAGTACTCTGGTTCCCCTTGGAAATCCCGCAAAAATGACGTACCCTTACGTCATTAGGATAGCGCGAGATCATAGCAGATCTCGCGCTATCCAGCAGCGGGAGATGGCTGTCACTAGTAGCCGGCGTCCGGCTAAAACAGCGGGGGGCATCGGAGATGTGCCCCCCGCTGTTAACTTCTGCCTGCCGCGATCTAAGTAGATGGCGGCAGGGAAAGGGTTCACAGAGGGAGTGCACTCCCTCTGTGACTCCAGCCGGCTCTCGTGATAACATCGTGAGAGCCTGGCTGGTTGCTATGGCAACTGGATGCTGGACACCGGCGTCCTGTATTGCCATAGCCTGTAATCGCTATAGTAGGCGATAAGGCATGGCAGGAGAGAAGTCCTGCCATGCCTTATCGTAGCGATCTGCAGTGCTACAGTAAAAGTCCCTCAGAGGGACACAAACTGTTTAAAAAAAAGAGAAAAAAAAAGTACAAAGAATAAAAATGTTAAAAAAAAGTTAAAAAACCCTTTTTTATGCTTTTTCTCATATTAGCATAAAAATTTTTTTTAATTAAAAATCCCACATATTTGGTATCGACGTGTCCGTAATGACGCGTACAATACATTGAACATGCTTATTATCCTGCACGGCAAAAAGTGTTAAAAAAATCATAAATAACTTAGGAAAAATGCACATTTTTAGCATTTTGCCTCCCAAAAAACGCAATAAGGCCTTAGTCAGACGGGCATTTTTTTGCGCGATTTGCGCATGCGTCCGGCGATTTTATAAAACCATTGCTTTGCAATGGTATCGGACACATGAGCGCTTTTTATGCGCTCGTCCGATAAATTATAGAACAGAAATCGCAGATCGCACCTATCTGCGATCTGCGATTCCTGTTCTCTTCTTTATATGCGCTCAATGGGGCTGACCCCATTGAGAGCATATACTAGACAAATCATTCTTCTCTGCTACAGCTGTAACAGCTGTGGGAGAGAAGAACGATGTTTGCCCATTGAATTCAATGGAGCCGGCAATACAGCCGGCTCCATTGAAAGCAATGGGCTGCCGGCGATCGCGGGATGAATTGTCGGGAAGGGCTTAAATATATAAGCCCTTCCCTGCAATTCATCCAGAAATGTGTAAAAATAAAAAAAATATATACACTCAACTTGTCCCGGCAGACGGAGTTCAGCGCGGCCGGCCGGCAGTGGGTGTGAGTGAGAGCTGCCCGTGATTGGTCCCTGTGCTGAGCCAATCAGAGGCAGCTCTCACTCACACCCATTCATGAATTCATGAATGGGTGTGAGTGAGTGCTGCCTCTGATTGACTTGACCACCCCGTGTGCGTTCTTTCTGGTTGCGGAGACCAAGCCACCTGCCTTGCTCTCGGTTCACAAATTGGCGTTAGTCGGCAGGATCCGCTTTCCAGAATGAACGGCAACGCACCAGTTAGAGGGGATGGTGCCAGAGGAGGAATGCCAGCAGGAGCTATAGTGAGTCAGTTAGTTAAATTTGATGGCAATAATATGTCTGTGAGTATGTGGGTGGAGCAGATAAGAATGGTACAGCGAATGTACCAGACCGCACCAGAAGTACTAGTAGAGCTAGCAATATTGACGTTACAAGGTGATGCTAAGACCACAGTGATATTAAGGCCATTCGATCAAAGGCAGACATTTGAGCAAGTGGTACAGATTCTAGAAACCATCTATGGAGAAACAGCATTGCTGGGATCCCTGCAGACTCGATTCTTCCAGAGAGTGTAACAGGAGAATGAAAGTCTCCCCAATATGCAAATGCCCTACAAGAACTGATCTGAGATATTCAAGGGAAGGAAAGAGGCTCACCGGCCTTCTGTAACCCTGATCGGACTCTCCGTGACCAGTTTGCTCTGGGGATCCGCGACGGCAGTTTGACTGTTGCTATGCAGGACTTTATACAACGAGAGACTAATGCTAAATTTCATGACGTGCAGCTAGAGGCCATTTCACGTGCCAATAGTATTGTCCCAAAGCCCCAGACCGCAGTTGGAGTCACTTTGTCGCAGGGGGCTAGCTCCAGCCTAGAAACAGTAGAAAGAGTGCCAGCTAAAGAAATTCTAACAGTAATGCAGAAATTGCAAGAGCAAATGGAACGCTTGCAAACCTGTTGTGATGAAAACTCTATGAGAATTGCAGACTTCCAGAGAACTAGAGATGAAGGAGTGGGCCGTCCACACCAAGAAGATCAGAACCATCCACAACCCCGCTGGAGGGATGAGAACAGGACCTACCGAAGGGGTCCCAATAATTTAGTACAGCGCTCAGGAGAAACCGAAGGGGCTTACCGAAGGGGCCCAAATCGATGTCCAGAACGATGGGAAATACGTTGCTGGGAGTGTGGACGGATGGGCCACGTTGCTGCCAGATGTCCAGACCAGCGACAAGCTTATGAGAGACTGCCGTTAAACTAAGGTCCCCTGCTCCTGTAGGGCACGGAGTAGGGGAGACTGAGAAGGAGATTATGTGGGGAAAATGCCCTGATGATGACCTAATTGCTGCAAGTCCTGTCATCCAAATGGAATTAGAAGGTATTCCGGTTATCGGGATGATTGACACAGGTTCTCAAGTAATGACTTTGAGTAGAGATTGTTATGAACGGTACTTCCGACAACATGTGAAATATGATCCCCATACATTCGTACGAGTGGTCGCAGCCAACCAGTTACCAATCCCAGTAGTGGGAGTTACCTGGATGAATGTCCGGTTATGTGGTCAAGATCTAGGTAAGAAAGGCATTGTGGTGGTACAGGAGCCACATGAAGTAAAGGCCCCTGTCATTTTGAGGATGAATGTGCTAAAAGAATTGGATCAGATCCTCTTTGAAAAGAAAGGTTATGGTTATTGGAAACAAACTACCACCCATCGGCCTACTCGAGCAGCGTTCCAGCGGCTGATCCGAATATGTGGCTTACAGGAAAGCTCGGATGCACAGCGTCCTCTGGCACGAATTTCTGTCCCTATGCATACAAAAGTTACACTGCCACCCCGTCGGGAGATGATAGTGTCCATGCCTGTAGGCACCTGTCGGAAATTAGAAGGCATAGCTGTCTTGGTAGAACCACTGCCGGCAGCCGAAGGAGGTGTTGATCCGCTAGTAGCCCGTTCCTTGGCAATAGTTCGCAATGGGAGAGTACCACTCCGATGTGTAAACACCCAGGACCAGAGTGTAGATCTGACACCAGGAAGGATGCTGGCTAACATCTATGTAACTCCGGAAGAAGTAAAGAACGTAACGCCGATGCATCTGAAGCCAGCTGAAAGAGATGAGTGGACCATAACCGTGTCTATGGGAGAAGATGAGGGTCCCTCCTCTGAATGGAATGGCTGTGCAATTCGAGAACAGATGAAGATGGAGACTTATTCGTGTTCTCCAAAACAGGTCCAGAAGATAGATGAGCTGTTGTGGGAAAACAGAGCCACTTTCACGCGTTACGCTGAAGATTTTGGATGTACAACTGGGGTCTGCCATGAGATTCCCACAGGAGACACCCCTCCAATTAGAGAGCGCTACCGACAAATTCCTCCACGGTTGTATCAGGAAGTGAAAGAACTGTTGACTAAGATGCTGCAAGGTGGGATCATCCGAGAAAGCCAAAGTCCCTGGGCAGCTCTAGTGGTGTTAGTAAAAAAAAAGGATGGGTCTCTTCAGTTTTGTGTGGACTGTCGAAAGTTAAATGCCTGCACCGTGAGAGATTCCTACCCCTTACCCTGGATTGAAGAGTCCCTCTCGGCGCTAGGGAGAGCTCGGTACTTCTCCTCACTAGATCTGGCTAGTGGGTATTGGCAGGTGCCGATGGCTGAGAAAGACAAGGAGAAGACAGCTTTCATCTTGCCCATGGGACTATATGAATTTAACCAGATGCCCTTCGGGCTGACAAATGCACCCGGAACGTTCCAGAGATTGATGGAGAAATGTCTCGGTGACTTCAACTTTGAGTTCACTCTCATCTACTTGGATGACATTATAGTGTATTCTGCAACTTTTGAAGACCATCTCTACCAACTGGGTCAAGTATTTCGACGATTGCGGGAACACGGGCTCAAATTAAAACCCAGCAAATGTCGGTTGTTCCAATCTGAAATTGATTACTTGGGTCATCGCGTATCAGGAGAAGGGGTGAGACCGTCGAGGGACAAGATAGCGGCTATTCAGGATTGGCCGACACCAACTACCCTGCGAGAAGGGAGGGCGTTTCTTGGAGTAGCCGGTTACTATCGACGGTTTATTAAGGATTTTGCCAGGGTAGCAGCACCACTAAATGCCCTCCTACAGGACACATCCGGTGGTCCGAAGAACCGGACTGTGAAATGGGGAACTGAACAGGAAAAAGCCTTCCGGGAATTGAAGGATGCTCTGACAACGACCCCAATCTTGGCGTACGCTGATTACCACTTACCGTTCCAGCTATATACGGATGCGAGCCTGTATGGTCTCGGAGCAGTGCTTTCCCAGGTTCAGGATGGCCAGGAGCGGGTTATAGCCTACGCCAGCCGGTCTTTGCGGGATTCTGAAAGAAATCCTGAGAATTATAGTTCATTTAAGTTGGAGCTGTTGGCACTAGTATGGGCCATGACTGAGAAATTCTCTGAATACTTGACTGGGGCTGAAGTTTTAGTACTGACTGACAACAACCCATTAGCTCATCTGGAAAATGCTAAGCTTGGGGCTTTAGAGCAGAGGTGGATAGCCCGAATGTCTAAGTTCAATTATCACATTAAGTATCGGTCCAAGACAGAGAACCAGAATGCTGATGGACTTTCTAGGGTAACTACCCAGACCCCCACAGGAGATGTGGATCACGAGTTAGAGCATGTGGAGGTGCCTGACTTCAGCAGATTTTCACAGGCCCTGGCCACCGCTAATCAGTGTGAAATGGAAGGGACTGAAGTGGCTCCTTTCTGTGGTCCCTCAAGACAGGAATGGGCACAGATGCAGCAGGCCCATGAGGGGCTGGCACGGATGATCAAGTTTGTTGAGGAAGGCAAGAAGCCCTGTAGAGAGGAAAGAGAACGACTGACACGGGAGATATTATCGGTTCTGAGTCAGTGGGAGAAGTTGGAGATGAAAAATGGAGTTCTATGCCGAAAGGTTTATCTACCTTCTGAAATCGACGTTCGATACCAAATTGTGGTGCCTAGTGAACTGGCTCGCTCATTTGCGATGGAGGCTCATAACAAGAATGGTCACTTTGGTCACGAGAAGACCTTTCGTTGGTTACAGCGTCTGATTTACTGCCATGGTCTCCGTCAAATGGTTGAAGAAGTATGCCGCAGCTGTTGAACTTGTGAGATCCATAAGGCAATAGAAGAGAGGGCTCCCCTGCAAACCATAGTGACCCAGGAACCTTTGGAAATCGTCATGATAGACTATCTAATGGTGGGCCCATCCAACAGCGGGCATCAGTATTGCCTCGTAATGTTGGACCACTTCACCAAATTTGCAGTGGTAACCGCCACCAAGGACCAGACAGCTGAGTCAGCAGCTCGGGCTCTGTGTCAAGATTTCATTCGAGTGTATGGGTGTCCTCAACGCATCCACTCTGATCAGGGAGCCTTCTTTGAGGGCCATGTAATGAAGGAAGTTCAACGTATCTATGGAATAAAGAAGTCGCACACAACTCCATACCATCCGCAAGGGAACGGGGCCTGTGAAAGATTCAACAGAAATCTGCTACAGATGCTGCGGACGCTGGAGGAAGACAAGAAGTTGCAATGGCCTCAGTTCTTGTCTGAGATGGTCTGGGCCTATAATAATCAGGTCCATTCTACAACAGGGTACTCCCCTTATACTCTCTTCTTTGGGCGTTCTGGGCGAAGCATGGGAGAATTACAGCTGACTGATGTGGATGGGTTCCCTCCAAGGGATCCAAACTCCTGGGTATGAGCACCTCGGCAGAGACTTGAGACGATCCATCGATTGGTGCGGCAGCGTCTACGAGAACATTCTCATTCTGATAAGACCCCAGTGCAAGAAGCACCATTGCAGCCAGGCGACCTGGTTCTGGTGCGTGTCAAGAAGTCCCAAGGGAAGCTGGAAAGCAGATGGGAGGCTGTGCCATATCGTGTTGTTTGCCGCAAGTATGCCAATGGGCCAGTGTACCAAGTCCAGAAGGAAGGAGCTGATTGTGTTCGAGTACTTCACAGAAATATTCTTCGCCTATGTCATTCTGAAGAAACAAATTGTACCAGAACTGCCAACGTCAACGAGCTCCCGCAGTCAGAGACTGGTGGTGTGGAATGGGCCTATGACGATGAGGATGATTGCTGGCCGATCCTTGCTCCTGAGGATGTTCCACCGGTGACTACTGAGCCTCCAGCCTGTGCCCCCACTGGTGCAGAGTCTGCTAGTACTTCTCAGCCCATGGCTGAAGTGCCCCAGAGTATTTCACAGGTCCTCAGACGGACCACTAGGACAAATGCTGGCACCCCCCCTGTTCGGTATTTGCAGGATGAGTTTGTTTGGCCTGCCATACAACGATACACTACCACTTTGCGCATAAAAGTACAACCCTCTGGATATTCAGTCATTGGCAGGGACTGCCAATCTTAAAGTGGGGGGGAATATGTAATATACAGACTGTGTCCCAGCCTTATGGCAATAGGAGTGCTGCTTCTGTGCATATACTTGTCCTAATATACAGCCCAATGATGTGTCAAGTTTCATTTGTTTAAACTGTGTTAAAGTTGAGTGTATATGTGTTTCTGTGATTCTGGTCAGCAGCCCCTGCAATGCGAATGTGATGCTGGAGGGACACACCCCTATGAGGTCAGCCTGCCTGTCTGCAGACACAGTATGAGAAGGAAGCAGGATGTGACGACACACAGAGAGCAGCAGCCATCTTTGCAGAGAGAGAACCAAGTGCCTGTGCTGCATTGAGAGTGTGTGGAGATCTTAGAGGACTTTCCTGTGCAGCTAACCTGTATGTAATTCAGTCCAGAGGCAGACAGAGTGTAAAGAGACAGTATGTTCAGTGGAGCCATGCTGAAAGGACTGTGCCCAGTGGCTAACCAGTAATACTGACATTGTGGCTGTGGACATTGCCACCAAAGTTATAGACTGGCAGTGCTGTTGAGTACCGGACGGTAACTGCACAACCCCTGGCTTATATCACACCGGGGTGTATGGATTCTGCAGGACTGTCAGGGTGCTGAGCTACTTGCTGTTGGATCCCATTTCATCCATTTTGTTTTCCTGCCTGCTGAGAAGGATCTTATTGCCTCGGATGTTGTGATAACCGTGAGGAGAGGACGCTTCGCTATACTAGAAAGGGACGACATTGGGCCCCAACGCGCGCTTCTACAAACTGTGAGCAGTCCACCCGGACCACTGGTAAGAGGGGTGCGCACCCAAATGTGAAGTTAGGGTCAGTTAGGGATAGTTTTGGGACTATTGTTCTTTCAGTGTCCGTGCTGTGGAGGTGGACATAGTAAACGTGGAATATATTGTGAAATCCAACTTGAATTGTTCCAACTATACTGTGTATTGTGCTTGTCCTTATTCCTGTTCTTTTACCATTAACTACTTTATTAACCTGTAGTAAATACATTTTTCTTAACTTGACCACCCCGTGTGCGTTCTTTCTGGTTGCGGAGACCAAGCCACCTGCCTTGCTCTCGGTTCACAATACATCCCAGAATTGTGTTTGCCTTTTTGGCTGCTGAATTACCAAACTGGGCCACTGCACTACAGACAGAGCGATCTGCTTCTGGCTCTTTTAGCACTGACAGCTGGCCTGATATCAGCTGATTGCAGGGATTCAAAGCAATTGACCAAACTGATCAACTACTGACGACTTATCTTGAGGATAGATCATTAATGGTAAAGTCCCAGAATACCCCTTTAACACATAACACATTTTAGTAGCATTAGAGAAAAACAGCAATTTTGTCATTATTTCATTGGTAGTGTTCTTTGTTTGTTGAGGTATAAATACAATGTTAATTGAATTGTAAAGGTCTTTATGATTTCCGCAATACTAAATTTGTGTAGTGTATTTTTCTCAGTGCTTTAGCACAATAAAACATTTTGAAAAAGAATGGTTTGTCATTTTTTTCAATTAACGTTTCAATAACATTCTAAAACGTCTTTTTTTTTTAGTTCCTCCAGGGTACTTGAACTTGCAAGGCTTTGATTTCTTCTATAATACATTTCAATTCTGCTGTGTTGCAATGTGTTATGCTTGTCATTGCTTTTCTAACAAGCACTATATTACACGGCCTCTGGGACTGACAGACATTGGAAGCTTAAGGGACCTTTTTTTGTCCATGGCTACCATGGCAACCCACTGGCACCCTACAATTGCAACTTGTGTTTCATGGGTGTGGATAGGCTTGTAGAGGGAACCTTCTCCCTCTTTAAAACCAATCAGGTACCATGCTTACCAATTGGTTATCTTTAATAAAGCTTATTGCAGCAGGATGCCAGCAGAATATTACACCATACACTCACTGCTGATGTAAGTCAGCCCCTGTGCTGGCATAATCCTTCAGATCTATGTATATGTACATCACAGTGCAAGAGTGACCTCCAGCCTGTGCAATACATGTATGCCACAATAAGGACATAGTTTATAGTAAAACTTAGTTTAAGGGCGCTTTCACATGAGCGTATATCGGCCCGCCCTTTTCATGGTCGGCAGATATACGCTACGATCTGATACATTGCATTCCAATGCCTCAGATCATATGGCCGTATTCCCAAGGCGTAAAACATCCACCGGCTGGCCAATATAGTGCCCGGCGCTTTTACTTCGGAAAAAAAGTTAGTCCTGGAACTATCTTACGGGCCGGAATACGTCGGTGGCTGCATGGGCTCCTATGGGAGCCAATGACAGTGTCCAGAGAAGGGAGGTGGGAGGGAGTTAAGCAGCGTGACTGCTAAACTGCCTTCCCCTTCTCTCCTCCCCTCTAGCTGATTGCAATGGGAGGGGGCGGGATGGGGGCGGAACTTTCATGGGGAATACAAACATTAACAGATGCAATGGTTATTCTTGTCCTTATCCTATTCCCCACCTGTAACTATGTCTGCATTTATACACTCATTGCCAAAAAAAATTAAGCACCTAGAAGGAGTTGTCGGAATTGAATGAAACTTTCTATGTGTGATTGTAACATTGATATATAAGTGAGTGCAATATCAGAGTAAAAGGATAATTTATTGCAGACAGCTGAACATTTGATAAGCAGCTCTAAGACCCTGTTGAACTGCCTCTAACTTGGATTTAAGATGTAATACGGGTGGGCATGGAGGCTCTAGTACCCTATTGGGCCACCTCTAGCTTGGATATAAGATTTGATATGGACAGGCATGGAGGTGTACAGGGTTTATATGCTATATTGTGGTCTATTGATCCACATTTGCTGTAACTGAGCCTCTAGAGCATAAAAGCCCATAGGGTATTGAAGTAGTCATCCTGGATGGTCCCAAAAATGTACTATTGGCGATAAATACGGCAACTAGGCAAACTACAACAACGTGGTAATGTTATGGAGGCATTCCTGTAACACCCTTGCCCAAGTTTTATCCTGCTAGAAAATGCCTCTTGGAAGCCCTGCCATGAGAGACAACACATGTGGCTGCAGGGTATTTTGAACATATCTTGAACATATCGCTGAGCTGTCATTGTCCCTCGTACCACTGCAAGGGCTGACTGACAGTCTTATGTGATGGCCTCCCAGACGATCACACCAGCAGTGAGGGCAGTGTGCTGCTCCACAGCAAAGGCAGGATTGAGGCACTCATCCCTAGGTCTCTGGACTCAAACACGGCCATCGTCAGTGCCCAAACTCATCGTAGAAGATAACCCGCTTCCACTCTGTAACAGTCCAGTTTTATTGTTCATGGCACCATTGCTAATGGTGACAATGGTAGGTGGGTGTCAAAAGCAGTACACACAAATAAGGAAGATGGAACAATACCTCTGCAGTGCCACCTATTGGATGGGAGCATTCCTTCAAATCAATGTATGGTTCTTTAAACAAGTCTTTAAAACAACCATTTGGAATAGGAAACTAAGCCAGAAAATCATACACAGACAGGTGTTTCAGGGTGTTTGCCCCTCATCAGTGTGCAGTAGGTTTCTGGCTTGGCTTCTGAGAGGCCTGTGGCGTGAGTCAGGAGGGGTGTCTTTAAGAAGAGCACCTAGAAGATGTGTGGAGCTCACAGGCCTCTCACTAGCCAAGTGAGAAACCTACTGCACACTGATGAGGGGCAAACACCCCGAAACAGCTGTCTGTGTATGGAGTCTGGCTTGGTTTCCTATTTCCAATCATTGTTTTAAAGCCTTGTTTAAAGAGTCATGCATTGATTTCAAGGTTTGCTGCCATCCAATAGGTTGCACTGCAGAGGTATTGTTCCATCTTACTTATTTGCATATAATACCCAGAGGAGCATGCATGGCCTCATAAATCTCCTCACTCACATCCTGTGCGTGAACGGGGCTGCCTCTAGTTCTGCGGAGTAGCCTGTTCACACGTCCATAGTGTGGGCAGCCTGCTTCCACAGCTCCCATAGGAGCCTATGGTAAGCACCCTGGACAGCGCGCACCACAGAGCTGGCAGGCAAGTCGGCACTCGCTGTCCATTCTTTTTTAGAATCGCAGATTCTCCGATTCTAAAAAGGGTCTGTGTGATCGCTTCCATAGCAACCTACTGGTTGCTATAGAAGCGTGGTTTTACATGCTGCTGTAGTAGCATGTAAAACACGTTCGTCTGACCGAGCCCTTATAGTGTAATTGCAAAACAGTGCAACAGCAGTCTTAGGCTGCTCTCACACATCCGTTTCTTACTGCGTTTTGAACGCCAAATTAATCGCAGTATAACGCTCCATTGATTTCAATGGGGTCTCGCAGGCATGCGCCCGATTCCGGTGCCGGAAGGCGCTTTCCAGTGCTGCAATTTTCGAATGCAGTCTGCTCTATTTTCAGTGTTTAGTGCAAGTCATCACCCATCACAATGATGGGGTGCGTTAAAACCCACTGTAAGTCGCAAGGAGCTGCCACCGAAAGCAAAGGTAAAAACGTGGCAAGGCACCGCGATCAAATTTTTCTGAGGTGCTGTGTAAGAGTGGCCTTATGCTTATTCACAAATGTGCACGCAAAACGCAGAGAATTAATCTTATTGATTTTAATGGGTTCTCTCATTTTCGTTTTTGCACTCGAAAAATAAAAATATCATGCTCTAATTTGGTCTACATTTACGCACTAGAGGTCTTTAATGTGGGGCCTATGTGGGCATGGAAATACGCACAAATGTATACTCAGGTATGTGCAAAACACTGTTCATACCCGCGAACACCGCCTCCTCATTTGGACATTTAAATCAGGGCAGGGGGTGATTCCCGCATGTGAAGTAACAGTGCCACAGTATTTGAACAGGCACGCACACAACAAACACTCCTTCATTGTGCAAATACATTGCATAGGAGCAAGCGCATTTGTGCATACAGTCATCTGAATAAGCCCTTACTGCTGGATTGAACTATTAGTAGATATTTGTTATACTGCTATTTGATAAACATAGATTTTTGGACATAATCTAAGTAGTAGTCTAAGTACATAGTAGTCCATTAAGGAAACTTAATTAAACTTTACAATAGAAGTCCTCTTTGATATTCTACTAATTAGGGTATCTGCACTCACCCTCGAACTCAATTTCTGCTGCGTTCACACATGGCATTTTAGATATATTTTTGTTATATTTTTGAAGCATTTGTGAACCATGACAAAAATGTAAAAAAAAAAAGCACCCAAAAACCACATGTGATTTTAAAAGAATGTATGAGATTTTTAGAAAAAACAAGCATACTTTTTCTTACAACATTTTTTGCTGCATTTTCAAAATGCGTCCAAAATATCACATGTGCGCATAGCCTTAGAGTTCATAACTTGCTACAATAAAATATTTGTCTGTATGGGACTGAAATTTAAGGAATGAATGAAACAGTAGTCTGCCCTGATAAGAGGTTTGCCATCTTTCGTATTTCTCTGCATAATATTTCTGCTTCTTACAATACATTTTTACATAGAAATGTCAGAACTGCTAACAGGTCTTCTTTAACTTATAGTAAAAACCTGTAAACCTTAGAAACAAATCTCTATTAGAGATGAGCGAGAGGACTCGGTTCGGGTGTTTTTGCTGACTTCTCGGACAAAAGGATTTGGGGGGTGCCGCGGGTGAGTGGGGATTGCAGAGGGGAGTGGGGGGGGGGGAGAGAGAGAGAGAGAGCTCCCCTCTGTTCCCCCCGCTCCACCACGCCGCCCCCTGGCGCCCCCCGAATCTTTTCGTCCAAGTAGTCAGTTAC
The DNA here is from genome assembly GCF_035609145.1 of Eleutherodactylus coqui. Lineage (NCBI taxonomy): Eukaryota > Metazoa > Chordata > Amphibia > Anura > Eleutherodactylidae > Eleutherodactylus > Eleutherodactylus coqui. The sequence goes on along the minus strand of NC_089845.1, from coordinate 28,033,768 downwards.
TCGGAAAAAGCAGTGCTCGAGTGCAAAAACACCCGAACCGAGTACGCTCGCTCATCTCTAATCTCTATTAAAAAGCATTTCCAGGACCTTAAAGGGACCTTGTCACATCCTCACAGCACCATAAACCAAGTTGGGTCATGTATTTTTTATACCCACCCACTCCCACGATCCAGCACTGTCACCCAGAGAAGATCGCGTGGCGCACAAAAATCTGACTCTTTTCAGATTTCCATGCACTCTTCTATGCAAATCTATGGGACAGTGTACACACATGAGCTTGAAAAGAGTCAGATTTTCTTGCTATGTGTCAACTTCACCAGCTGACAGTACTGGATCGCGGTAGTGGGTGATTATAAAAAAAAGCATCACCCGACTCCCTGTCACCTCCCCTAACAGCACCATAACTTAGTTTATGTTGCTGTGGAGACATGACAGGTTTCCTTCAATGCTGATGGCCTATCCTTTGGGTAAGCCATGAATATCAGATCATGGGAGAATAACTCTGGGCACACTCAATGATCAGTTGACTGAAGCGACCCTGACTCTTAGACAAGTGTTGCAGCTTACACCTTTTGTACCAGGTAGACCTTTGATGGCTGTGTATACTACTGAAGCTCAGTCAGACTCACTTGGATAAGACTGTGCTGCAGTAAGCTGCAATACCAAACTAAAGCAACAATATTAAAGTCTCGTAAACCCCATTTCATTCAGATAAAAATGAGCTCTTTTAAAGCCCTGATAGAAAACAACACTTCAAATCATGCATTGAAAATATATTTGTAGTAATTTTTTAAGAAGAATAAAGAAAAAGGACCTTCATACTTTGAGGAAATCTTGGTGGATTATCATTGACATCAATTAGTGTGACGTTGATAGTAGTTGATCCAGAGAGTCCTCCAACTTGACCTGCCATATCCTTTGCTTGTATAACAACAGAATAATGTTCTCGAGCTTCTCTGTCCATGTTTGGTAGCGCTGTCCTAATAACTCCTACAAAACAAGAGAGATCAATGTCAAAACAAGGAGATACTGTAGCATGAAGATGCATGTACATAATGGACCTATCACCAAATGGCAGAGAAGATTCCATCTATTACCAACACCGCTCACTGAAATCCAACAATTGGCTATTAATTATTTAGGATTTGTAACTGTTAGTAAATTCACCAGGTATTTGTTGTTTTGTATTGTGATATGTGTTGTGGGATATTTTTCATTATGTCTTTCTAGTTACCGGTTTGAATTAGCTACTGTTGGGGCTTTTTATCTAAATCGTGTGATCTTTAAGGCTTTATCCTCAGCACTTCTTTATTATTACCCTTGGTGGCTTGAGCAGTCCTTTTTTCAGTTCTTTGAATGGCAGTAGGCCATAGGTCCGCTCTGCGCAGCCGGGGCTGGAGCCAGAGCAGGTCTTGGAGCTGAGCTTTGACAGTCCTCTCCCTGCTTGGGGGAAAGGGCTGAGCCTCGTAAGATGCAGGCAAGGCTTCAGGTTCTTAAGTCCTGACAGGACTAACTGGCATTACCTGATCCTCCGCTGACTGATCATCAAGGATTGTTGGCGCTCCATTTTAATGTACACTAGTTTGGCTCTCTATCCTTAACTTTTATTTTTTGGTTCCTTGTGAGCTAGTCTTTTCTTTTGAATAGGGAAACATGTTGAATCAGGGAACAAATTAGCAGTCTTAGCCAGTTGAGTCTGGCAAGGTCTTACTTTAGTACAGGGAGGAAAAAGAGGGGTGGAGCAAAACCCGTACAGTTATGTTTGTTGTGAACAATGATACTATAAATGTCATGAAGAGAGTGAAGTGGTGACTTCAATAGTGGAGGTGCTGCCTGACCAGATGACGCACCACCTGGATGGGCGTGATAGAGTAAGAGAACAGAACTAAAAAAACTGGCAGTGGAGAAGGTGCAATACTACAGGGTAAAGTAAATAGGAAGTGACCAAAGGTTTGGGAAACTTCTCCTTTTATTTAATAAAGTAATGATCATGTACTTTATAAATAAAAGGAGAAGTTTCCCAAACCTTTGGTCACTTCCTATTTGCTTTAACCTGGAGTGTTGCGCCTTCTTCACTGCCAGTTTTTTAGTTCTGTTCTCTTACTTTAGTACAGAGCATTTACAGATTTACCTATTGCCAGTTACTTTACATTTATCCATTTGTTTAGTGGTGCTTATTATTCATGTAGGTGTCCTTTTCATTTTTTATCTAACCCTTTGAGACATTTATTTTTAAGGCTTAGGGTTTTAAAGGGGTTGTCCCGCGTAGAAACGTTTTTTTTTTTTCCTTTTCAATAGCCCCCCCGTTCGGCGCGATACAAACCCGATGCAGGGGTTTAAAAAAAAAAACGGATAGTACTTACCCGAATCCCCGCGCTCCGGTGACTTCTTACTTACCTTGCGAAGATGGCCGCCGGGATCTTCACCCACGGTGGACCGCAGGTCTTCTCCCATGGTGCACCGTGGGCTCTGTGCATTCCATTGCCGATTCCAGCCTCCTGATTGGCTGGAATCGGCACACATGACGGGGCGGAGCTACAAGGAGCAGCTCTCCGGCACGAGCGGCCTCATTCAGAAGGGAAAAGACCGGACTGCGCAAGCGCGTCTAATCAGGAGATTAGACGCTGAAATTAGACGGCACCATGGAAACGAGGACGCTAGCAACGGAACAGGTAAGTGAATAACTGTATGGCTCATAATTAATGCACGATGTATATTACAAAGTGCATTAATATGGCCATACAGAAGTGTATACCCCCACTTGCTTTCGCGGGACAACCCCTTTAATACCACTTCTTTGAGCTCTACCTAGGGGATTATTTTGGAGTTTTGGTCAGATATATTGTATGGAATAGTGACTGATGTACATATAACTCCATACAATTGCTTCTACTTATATTCGGGGTGTATCCTTCTTTTTGCACTAGTGGGACTGATTTGTTGGTCCTTTCTTGGCATGTGATTAAATAAGGTTCTCATAGTCTGTATAGTTTTCAGTATAGGTCCTGTAGTTAATATCAGTGGTTGAGGTATTAGTTCACAGACATTATTACCCATTTTTTGTACTTACTAATTTCTTAACAATTTAGTATTTGCCCAGTATTACACAATTTTAACTATATATCTTAAAAGTTACATTTTCAGCGAGTGGAGTACATAATAGAACAGTTTAAAATGTTAAAGGGTCACTCCATAGAAACTTTATTAATTTCCCAGAGTGCAATTTCAGTACAGTGCATATTGGGCAGTTAATCTACTTATCCACTGCTTTATTGATTAGATATTTGTTCCTGTACCCCATTGTCGAACCTGAGCTGTAGTGCGTCTTGCTGAATCCTATAGCATTTGTTGTTTGGACTGGAAATCACTTTCCCTATCTCTTTATATGAGAGCTGCAATGTGAGTCTCATAGGAATGAATAGAGACAATGACTTTCGATCTACTATATGATTTGGCTCATCAGAGCTGGTTTTAGAATAAGAGTTGACCTGAGCAAAATCTTGTGATGAAATGTATTGGCCTATAACCCCAGGTAGCACATTGTCATTTTTACGTTCATGTGTATGGTGAGGGGGGCCTTGGGTGACCTAAGCTTATGGGGCCTGCAATTATCACTCCTATTACTACACCACTGCTCAGGTAGGCAAGTCCAGTCATTGCTCAAGATTGCCATGGGAGACAGGGCGCTGGAGTAGATATTTTATCAATAAAGCATAAGGTATTATAGCTAGATTAACTGCACCAATTTGCCCTGCATGGTAACTACATCCCTAATGAAACAATCAAAAGTTTCACTGAAGTGGCTTAAAAAAATCTTGCAAATGTAGAAAAGTGAAAGAAAGTGAACAAAGGGCACACAGGGAAAATAAATATAACTCTGGGTTAAAATTATTGAAATTTAAGAGAGTCAGTAATTGGCCTATTGCTAATCTCATTTTGAAGTAATATTTTTTTGCATATTAGACAAGCCAATATGAACCTTATATGGCATGTTTTTCTTTATCTTCGCTATTTACTTCATTATTATTTTTATTTCATGTTTGATTAGTTTTGACTTATATTCCTCAGAGTGTTCTATCAGTTGATTTGGTTTTGAGGATACTAAATGCTCATGATTTATGTTTATGTATTCACCTATCTTGTTTGTTGATTGCCCTATCCTTTAACAGTCATGTTTAATAGTGTACTGACTTTTCTGATATAAAATGTCAAATAAGATTAGATATGTATGAAACAAGCTGCAGTCTTCTAACTTGTACATTATCTGGAATGCTAATCTTTATTTAGTCAAGGATACATGTTTGTTTGTTTTAATTTTAATTTGGCAAAAAAATGTATTCACCAGCCCCTTGGGGTGCTTCTACATATACTGCTGTGCTAGCTTACCAACACAAATGGCTTTGATTCTCTGATGCCATTTTTTACTGATGTGGTTTTTCTATTTGGTTTTTGCAAGTGATTCTTGTTAAAAACCTGTAAAAGAATGCCCGGCTAAAACTTTGGTAATATGAAACACACAATCTATTTTACTTCTTAGCTATGCTATAAACTACTACTATGTTTACAGGCAAGTTTTATCTCTACCCTGAACTTAAAGATGAGTTTACACAGAATTATTTGCACTTAAGACTTAAGTCTACAAAATGCCTGCAGTTTTCAAAAGTTTTATGTTTTTATATTGTTTTTACTGACATTTTAATGATGGTTTTTAAGTAATGTTTTTTATACGAGTCTTTAAAATGCCAAGAAAATGCATTACCACCGAATGCTGAACACTGACTATAAAAACATGAAAAACCATAATGAAACAAACCTAAATGCTACGTGTATAGCTATTCATATGTTCTTGCAGACTAAAAGCAATTAACTGGCCTCAGCAAAAATGCTGCTAAAAATGTAAATATATCTGGATTTCTGCACTGATTACTACTAAAATGTGGGCAAACACAATCTAACTAAACTAATAGCGCACACAGTTTTATAGTTTATGCTTTTTTTATTTAGCACATTGAGTGAATAGCTACAATGTAGGGAGAAAAAAATAAGTAAACCTTTTTTCTAATGACTTTTCCAAAAACTCACAAAAAGTGTTTCAATTAAAGAAATTTTATTGGAAATAAGAGTTTCACAGGTGCTTTGCATATTAAATGAAGATATATCATGCCCGGTTACTGAAAAATCTGTTCTTCTTAGGAAAGGCTGCTTTATTTGAACAATGGTCTAATGCTAACAACTTTCAGAAGACTTCAAAAAATCTGTTATGTCTTAGTAATAAATGAAGCTGAAAAAGTCTACAAAAGCTAAGGACCAAGTTGATCCTGGATAAACAATTCTACAAATGGAGACAATTCTGAACTGTTGCTACTCAACTTGGAGTGGGTATTCCATTAAGATCACTCCAAGAGCAAGGGGAATCTTGAAAGAGTCAATTAAAAAAAGTAACATGAAAAGATCTACAGAAAACTGTATAAACTGCAAAAACCTCTGTTTACATGTCTAGTCTTAGAAAAGCACTTAGCAGAAATGGTGTTCATGGAGAAACACCACAAAGGAAGCAGCTGGTGTCCAAAAACAAAATTTCAGCCTGTATGAAGTTTGGCTGAGAACACCCAGATGTTCCACAATTAGAGATGAGCGAGTACGTCGGGATAAGTCAGTTACTCGAGCTAGCCTCGCTCTTCTTGAGTATCTGCATTCATGTCCGAGTGTGCTCGATGGAAGCGGCAGGGGACAGCGGGTGATAGCAGGGTGTAGCGGGGGAGAGAGTGAGAGAGATCTCTCTGTCTCTCTCCCCCCACTACTCCCTGCTGCCCCCCGCACACCCCTGCCACCACCCCCCCTGAGCACGCACGGACAAGAATGCAGTTACTCGTGACTTGCTCGAGTAACTGACTTATCCGAGCGTGCTCGCTCATCTCTATCCACAATGCTTCTGTGAAAGTGTTCTATGAACTGATGAGACAAAACTGGAGTGTCTTAGCACAAATGCTTAATTCCATCTTTGGAAGAAAAAGAAAACTGCACATAAAAGCCAAAACCTCATCCCGACTGTGAAGCTTATGCAGGGAGTATCATGGTTTGGGGCTACTTTGCTGCCTCAGGGTCTAGATTCCTTGTGATCATTGACAGAACAAGGAATTCAAAGCTGTAGTTACAGGGTAATGTAAGGGCAGCAGTCCATAACCTCAGCCTGAAAAGATACTGAGTGATGCAACAAGACAATGAAAAAAACTCATAAGCAGATAAACTAACAATGGTTGAAAAAGATTTGTGCTTTGGAATGTCCGAGCCATAATCTCAACCTTAGAGAGATTGTCTCAGGATTGACTTTAGCTATCTCCGTCAGTGCCACTGCTGCCTCACTTCCGAACACACAGGGGCCTCCTTCTCAGGAACATTGGGGCTCTTAACAGTTCAACCCCCCCTAATCTGATATGGAAGAACTTTCAATACCGGCATGGTGGTGGCTGTGCATGCAAGTCATCCAAGAAGAATTGATGAACTGAAACATTTACAGGGAGGAATGTCCAAAATCGCTCTTTAATCCTGTAAAAATATTATTTGCAGCTCAGGAAACATTTGGTGTAGGTGTTTGCAGCTAAAAGGGTATCTATTAAATCCTAGTTTGGTACTTAAGGTCGTAACAATTTTTCTCTTTCTGTTTTTTCATCTTCACTTTAAAAGTTATAACTTTTTTCTTTTGTCACCAACATAGCCATATGAGATCTCATTTTACAACTTTAATTTATTTTTTGGAGGAGGCACACAGATACAACTTTTTCTTTTTCAAAGCATTCACCATGCAGTATAAATGACACTATAACTTTTTCCTGCTGCTCAGTAGGATATATATATATCATAATCATACTGACCTGCAGGAAAAAAGTTAAGCTCGAATGAGCGTCAAGCCGTGTTTGACTCCGCCCTAGTTTTTGGCTCCTCCCCGCTGTGACGTGCCTGTTTTGGCCCCTCCCCGCCGTGACGCAGTGCGCGTCAATGGCAAATTTTTGAGAGAGAGAGAACCTAGGGAAAAAGAAAGAAAGGCTCGACACCCGGTGTCCCACATACAAAAATGCTCGAGTCTCTCATTGTAGTCAATGGGCTTCATTACTTGAGTAGAGCTCTCAATTTTTACAAAAATCTCGACTCGATTAACGCAGTCCCGAGCATTTGGGTGCTCGCTCATCTCTAATCAAGATCATCCAGAAATGCCAGCGTCTTTTCTGGGCCAAAGCTAATTTAAAATGGACGAAGACAAATTAGAAAACTGTTCTTTGGTCAGATGAAGCAAAATTTTAAATTATTTTTGGAAATCACGGATACCATGTCCTGTAGACTCAAAAGGAAAGGGACCACCCAGCTTATTATGAGCGCATAGTTCAGAAGCCTGCATCTCTAATGAAGTTGTATTAGTGCCAATGGCATGGACAGCCTATACATCTTGAAAGACACTATCAATGCTGAGCTGTATATAGAGGTTTTAGAGCAAAATATGCTCCATTCAGAAAGCGTCTCTTTTAGGGATGGCCTAGTATATTTCAGCAAGACAATACTAAACCACATACCACATCCATCACAACAGCATGGCTTTGCAGAAAAAGATTGTGGGTGCTGAACTGACCAGCCTGCAGTCAAGACCTGTCATCAATAGGAAGCATTGTGAAATGAAAAATCCCACAAAGATGATCCAGGACTGTTGAGCAGCATGAATCCTACATCAGACAAGAATGGGACAACATTCCGCTCCTAAAATTCAAGCAATTGGCCTCTTTATTTCCAGCAGTTCCAAAAATTTGTTGCAGTTAGTAGTCTTCTCAAGATGTTGGAACCATCTAATTTTGGATGGTATCAGTAGCTGATCTGGATGTTCATCAGGGTGAGCATGCTAGGGACCAGATATCTCTAGGATGTGGGGATAGGCCCCTAGGTATAAGTGGAGTAGTAACACAGATCTAGGCACTCTCTGCTGCTTGTGGGTTTTTTTCCAGTGTTTTAGCTGAGTAGGATATGCCATGATGTTGGAAGACCAGGACAAATATCAAACCCCACTTATACTTCAAATTTACCCTAGTGCTTGAAGAGCTTCAGTAATCTGCCTTAGTGTTTTCCATTTAGTTAATGTAGTTGGTGCAATATCCACAAAGAGCTGGGCGAAAGATGGAAGGCCAGGTAGTGGGACCAGCTGTCTAGCGGAAGATAGTAGTTCAGCATGCAATGAAGTTTTAGGATCACATCTCAAGATCTCGAGTTGGAGGTTAAGCAAGGGCCCTCTAGATTCTATCAATTCATAGAGAATTTTGGTCCACATTCCGAAGTAAGGCAGAGAAGAGGTTAAGTGCAGTTTCTTTTAGGGCAGCTATCATTTCTGGTAGATTTTAAATGCATATTTTGGATTCTACTAAATATCTGTTTTATAGATCTTCATATTTAGCTTCCAGAAATTCTAGTCTAGATCCCAGTTCCTCTTTCCTAGTTTTATCTTCCTCCATAGCTTCAATAATATTGTCTATTTACATTCCAAAATATTTGTTCGGTGACCCAGGTCCTTTATCTGGTCCACAAAGTCCCTGACCGCCATAGAAAATTCCTGTTTAAATATAGCCTTAATTCAAAGGAGAAAGGTGGATTGAGGTTCTGTGATACCAGGGGATCCATTCTCTTGACTCTGCTGGAGTTGAAGTTAGCTGGTCAGAGAGTCAGCTGAATTTGGCAGGCCAGATAGTGTGGATGAACCCACCTTGGGATGAGATGCAAATAATTCTGAAAGTGTGCCTCTCTCAAGGGTTTGTGAGTCCCTGGGTGTTTTTTTTCCTATATCTAGTCATTCTCATGGCTTAGCATTATAAATTGTTAGGAAGATGAGCTGGGCTAAGTATGTCCAAAAATCCAGCCGGACCGTAGCCTAGATGAGCATTATTATGCTTATCTCATCTAAGACCACCCATGTGTTGTACCATCTCTAAAACAATAGAGCATTGTCCATATTTGCTATCGGAACATTGTCCATATTTGCCAACAGAAAAGGCTGAGGACCGGGGAGGTTAGTAGGCCACACTAGGGATTGCCCGTCACAGCTTCATTCTTAATCTCAGGTGGTGTGTCCCGGCAGATGGGCCTGCTGGTGTAAGTGCTTGAGGTGCGAAGACCACATTTTATCAGCAATAAGTGCAGAAATCCATGCGATATCAAATGGTTCACATGCTTTTTCTTTTTAGAATTAAATGTCAATAGTCATACATATTTTTAGCACAACACTTCAAGATTCTATCTTATAGATCAAGAGCAGAGCTAACCAGATGTGCAAAGTATAGCACTTCCCAGATGAAATAAATTTAGCCGATATATTTATGCCTTTTGCAGATGTAGTTTCTAGTTCTGCAAAATTTAAAACTGCACATTTAATGCTGCCTGTGATTAAATTCCCTTAAAGTAAAGAATAACAGCCATTTAAGAATTACCATCTGTTAAAAATACACACACGTTGTGATTAGTATTTACAGAAATGTGTTAAAATCTAAATATATTACACTTGGAAAAGCTTAAAACAGCCATTTACCAAAACACGTTCCATTCAAGAGTTTTGTAAATTATGCGCATGAAAAGATTTACTTTTCCAGTATGCAAGATACTATTTCCAGGCATAATATTTGTTAGTATGCCAATCAGACTATCAGGTTAATATAAAAATACCTTATTGTCACCTCATGTTATGCTTTTATTCCATTTCAACTATGTAGAACTAGTAAGAACGGACCTGTACTATTATAGAACCTACATTTACGCTAAAATGTAAAATCCAGATTTTATCATGTCATGATGTTGTAGATAGGAGACTCAGCATGCAAAAAAAACCCCATTTAGGTCCAGATCGAGAGCAAAACTGAATTCACAGACACATGTTTGATTTAGTTTTTGGTGCAAAGACTACAAAATATACACAGGGTAAGTACAATATATCCAAGGCTTTTAATTAGAGCAGATGTTAGCTGGTTCCCACATACCTTGCTCTACAGACCTGTATAAAGGGTCAAGCAATGATTTGAGTCAATGCTGCCATCTAATAGTTGGCGCTACAGAGGAAATTGTTCCATATTCCTTATTTGCATATTACCCAGAGGAGCATGGATGGCCTTATAAGTCTCCTCACTCCCCTTCTTGGTACTCTCCCTAAGGAGTGTTGTTACCCTTCCCAACCCATGTCATAGGCCTCTCACTAGCCAAGCCAGGATCCTACTGCACACTGATGAGGGGCACAAAACCCTGAAACAGCTGTCTGTGTATGGATTTCTGGCTTGGCTTTTAATTCCCTATCATTGCTGTACAGACCTGTATAAAGGGTCAAGCACCGATTTGAAGGAATGCTGCCATCCAATAGTTGGCGCTACAGAGGAAATTCTTCCATCTTCCTTATTTGCATATTACCCAGAGGAGCATGGATGGACTTATAAGTCTCCCCATTCACCATCTTAGTGCTCCCCCTAAGGAATGATGTCACCCTTCCCAACCCATGTCATAGGCCTCTCACTAGCCAAGCCAGGATCCTACTGCACACTGATGAGGGGCACAAAACCCTGAAACAGCTGTCTGTGTATGGAATTCTGGCTTGGCTTTTAATTCCCTATTATTGCTGTACAGACCTGTATAAAGGGTCAAGCACTGATTTGAAGGAATGCTGCTACTCAACAGGTGGCACTGCAGAGGTATTCTTCCATCTTCCTTATTTGTATTCATATTGTTATACTCACCAGCGAGTAGGTCTGTTAGTGTAAAATTTCATCTACTCATTTACTTTGTGTTGCGCAAATAATGTTGAACACCGAGCCACATTTCATGCTGGCAGTCAAGATAAAGACTACTACATTTGTATACTTGAAGCTCGTACTTGGCTGCATTATCACAATTGGCTTTTGAGTCCTTTCATTTGATTATCTCTAGCCTACCTAGATAGGTTTTCTGAAATCCTCAAATGCAAATGATTTACTGAAAGCTATAAGTCATAGGAAATGTGTTTTCATGCTCTTCAAAGGTGTTATGTTAATCCAATATTTGTTGTATATGACAAACAGCAATCATGTTTATTTTCATATAGCAATTTATTCACCAGAGGAAAGCACGAGTTCTTAATCCGAACACAGCTCTATTTTCTTTTAAGGATAAATGGCACAACATACCGCATGATGAGATCTCACGATTAGAAATAAAGACTGTAAGATTTTGAAACATTATGTCAATGTTAAAGTAGTTATAACAAACTGAAGAAATAAATAAATAACTGCAGAGAAGTAATGGATAAAATATCAAAGTGTAGGGAATATTGCTTCCCTTAATGTATGTATAAAGCACCAGAATAGTCTGCATTGCTGCACACGGAACGCATTAACCCCCATCAATTCTCATTCGCAACATAATTTCTCGATCCCGCAGACTAATAGGCAATAGTTGATATTAAAATGATATTGGAGGTCAGAGAACTTCCTGAGCAAAGACTTTATGAAGTCCTGAATCATACAGTATATTTAAAAGACCTGTCGTTAAGTAAATCGCTGGTAGGTTTAAGCAAAAAAAGATTATATGCTAAATATGTATGTTTTTAAAAAAGTCTCTAGATATCTGATTGCTAACGGATGGTATTTGTCGGAGGCATCGGTCACAGCCAGCCAATACAAAAAAAAGTATGTTAAGGCCTCCCTCACACAAGGCGTTTTGTACAGTGTTTAGCGCTGCATTTTCAGCCCAGCGCTAAACGCTGTACAACGCTCCCATTCATTTCAATGGGGCTGCTCACACAGGGCTGAAAACGCAGCGTCTTCCAACGCTGCGCTTTGACAGCGATGCATATTCTATTTTGGGGCGTTTTCAGCCCTGCGTCGCCCATTAAAATGAATGGGCAGCGGTTTTAGCACTGCTGAAAACGCGGCAACACTTGGTGCTGCGATTTGGCAGCATTAACCGCTCGCCGATTTTCGGGGTGAGGGCTTGCAATAGAAGCCCTACCCTGAAAATCTGCCCCAGCTAGGTAGAGAGAAAAAAAGAAAGTTAATACTCACCTAGCCGCTGCAGTCCGGGTCGCGGCCGCTGGTCTCCGCCGCTCATCCGGGCTTCCCCTGCATTCACAAGTCTATTGCCGTAGGCCAGGTTTGAGAACCCCGCCTCCGGCAATAGAGTGCTGTGATTGGTTATCGGCACGCTCGATGCCCAATCACAGCCCTTCATTGACTGTCTCAGCCAATCAGCGCCGGCAAGCTAGGTGAGTATTGCTTTTTTTTTTTTCAGCATCCTTGGCTGCGTTTTCAGCTGTGCTGAACATGCAGCCAAAACGCTGGCATAAAGGATGCCAGTGCTGCTGAAACCGGGCGGAATCTGCAGTAAACGCAGCATTGAAAAACACTGCAATTCTGTAAACGCCCTGTGTGAGGGAGGCCTTAGTGTATACTTTTTTTGAAGATGGGAACTTTTTGGTGATGGATGGCTGATGGATGGTACCTGAGGGTTATCCCTAAGATCTCTCAGAGATTTACACTTTGTAAGCATTAAGGAAAGACATATTTGTATACTGGGATGTGATTTTAATTCTGAAATATAAGTTACTTGTGTATGTGGATGTATAGAGGCATCCTAGCTAATGGGCATCCAAATTTATCTGCATACTCATTATAGTAGCATCAGGTATGATTTCTAAGATTGGTCAGTGAGATTTTTCAATTTGTCTCTTGTAGATAATAAATCTGACAAAGTTTTTTCAGAAAAGATAGGTTTGTGCTCAGATTCCAGAGATCAGGATATGTGTGGAATTAGGACCGTTCTTATACAAACTTGTATGCCTCCCATCTCAATGTTAAAAGTTAATGTGTGATAAAAAAAAATGACCAATAGTGTCTTCGACACCAGAAATGCGCAGAGCATCTGTAACGGAAATGATCAGTTTCCACTACTGTAAATATTGGGAGGAGTCAGGTATAGTTAATGTGGAGTTTACTTGGCTATGTTCAGATCATACCACAGATCCTATCTGCATAGAAGCATGTGAACATTAGTTGGTGATTACTGCTAAAGGATGTATCTGGAGAAGGATCAAACACGAAATAATCTCCTACAATGATAAGGGCTTTTGCAAATTAATGTATCAGTAATTTGCACAGAAACAATCAACAAGTTCAGATCTGATCCTGGTTAGGGAGATACAGTACTGTTAACATTAAGCCCCATTTACACAGGACAAATGTTGGGCAAACGATGCCCGCCACTCGTCCCCGCATGTACTCACTCCCAGGTTGTTGCACAGGAGCTAGTATTGTTGGCTCGCAGCGGGGCGGCTGGAGGAGATTTCTTTCCTCGCTCTCGTCCGCCCCTCTCCATTCACGTTAACAGCGGACGTTCAGTACTGAACAACTGCTGTTTACACTGAACGATCATCGTTAATCTCATCTTTCATTCTTTAGGCTGCATAAAATCCTGAATGATGATCATTCAGTGTAAACAACAGCTTTCAGTACTGAACGGCCTCTGTGTTAAGTGAATGGAGAGGGGTGGGGGAGAGCAAGGAAAAAAATCTCCTCCTGCCATCCCATCCCCCTTCTGTATGCTTTGTCAGAGACCCAGGGATACTCACTCCTGTGTAACAGCAGAGGAGCGAGTATGTGCAGGGACAAGAGTCATTTGCACAACATCCGTCCCATGTAAATGGGACTTTAGTCAGTGTGAAAACTTTAGAATGTATCTTAGTAAAAACATATTGCCCCTCTATATCACATTGTCTCACCAGTATAATATGTAATACGAATTGTCAATGTAGGAACCCTTTGATTTAGAATAGGGTTAGTACTATGATGTCAAACTACATAGTATCTATAAATAAACTGAGGAATTCAATGTACTTTAAAATGTGGGTATTTGGAAAAGAAGAGATTACACGATTTTTATGAATATGGCAAAGAACTTGAAATATTCAAAATCTGAATATTAAGGAAGGACATTTTTAATGGTGTCAAGTTGGATAAAAGGTAAGGAATGGAAGGAAGTGGGAAAAAGTACAAACAAAGAAAGGAAAGGAAATATTGTAACAAAAGAAATTAGAAAAGAAAGGACTAACCTTTTAGTATCTATAACAAAGGGTCATTTTGAAATAGAAGTGCTAAGGAATATTGTCAGTGACAGTGCCAACCTTGGGGGCTGTCTTGAGAAACCACAAGTAGAGGCCCAGACCTAGGCCTAGGTCTCCATGAGAACCAATTAAACAGTAATTACATGTCATCTATATAGCCATATAACTCCCTAAGTAATGCTGGATTCTATAAAAGCAGTTTTTCCTATCCCCCACCACATGACCATATTTTGAGCATTTTAAAGTTACATGATGTCACCTTGAAAATAATCAGTCATGATATACACAAAATAAAAACATCTCTTAAAGGCTTAAGAAAGGAGTTGAGCAATAGCCACGTAACATTATAGCATAAGGTGTATCGTGTATTCTTAAGGGATACAAGAGTAAACCTTGTAAGTAAAGAGTGATACATGGATTTGTTGTCCTGAGTAAATAGTATAATACCGTGAATGTATAGACCAATATTATAGACCAATTCAGAAGACTTTGATAAATATCAAACCTTTAGATATCTAATTAAGTAGAAATAGAAGCCTGTGTTCTTTTTGAATTGTAATTCTTCTCATATCTTATCCAATGTGAATCGTGTTATTTAAAATATGTTGGATGCACCATTAGTTCTCTGAAAAGATGAATGGCTAAGATTTTAGGGCCATACATAATAAAGGCATACATAATCTATCAGGTGCTGCAAAACTTTCCTCCATATACATCCAGGTGACATTAGTTTGGTGTAGGAGCTGGATTCATTGAGGAAGACTATCAGCTCCCCATGCTAGACTTGGTTATACTGCCTCAGGTTAATTACCCAACCACTTAGGCATAGCACTGTAATTCATAATCCACAAACTCATAAACTCTTGCTTCTTGCTGTGCTTTGGCATAGGTTGGCCCATTGTTAAAGCAAACTGATATATGATAAAAATGATTTTGTAACTGTGGCAGCCGCTGCTATATTGAACAAGCGATAAGTCTATAATTTATTATCTGTTCTGGATATTTGTTTTTGTATCATTGACCAATCATTCTACTCTTTTGTGGCACTGAATGTTTGGTTTGCACAAACAATTCCAATAAAAAGATATTTCAAAAGAAGGAAAGACGGCATTAGTAACCTTACGGTTATAGTAATTGAGGGTGCTTCAAAGCCATGGTGAGGTGGGAATTGGCTGCACAAATTAATACATAGAGAGTCATATTGGATAGTGAAACTCTATACAAGGTAACACCATGGAACACATCCTTCCATTTAATTATGAAAATTGCTGTGAGGGGTTGAACACTGTTTTTTTGTGTTGTTCCTCAGAGAATATATCGTTTTCTGTTTTACTAGACCATTTGCTATGACTTAGGCCTTAGTCAGACGGGCGTTTTTAGCCGTGATTTGTGCATGCGCATGCGTCTGGCGATTTTATAAAACCATTGCTTTGCAATGGTATCAGACACATGAGCGCTTTTTATGCGCTCGTCCGATAAATTATAGAACAAAAAAATCGCAGATCGCACCTATCTGCGATCTGCGATTCCTGTTCTCTTCTGTATATGCGCTCAATGGGGCCGGCAGCAGCAGCGCCGACCCCATTGAGAACATATAGAAGACAAATCATTCTTCTCTGCCACAGCTGTAACAGCTGTGGCAAAGAAGAACGATGTTTGCCCGTTGAATTCAATGGAGCGGCAATACAGCCGCTCCATTGAAAGCAATGGGCTGCCGGCGTGCGCGGGATGAATTGTCGGGAAGGGGTTAAATATATAAGCCCTTCCCTGCAATTCATCCAGAAATGTGTTAAAATAAAAAAAAATTGTATACTCTTACTCACCTTTCCGCTGCAGCCAGAGTCCAGCCGCTGTCAGTTCTCCTGAACTGCTTCTCGGCACTATTCAGCCGGCGGGGCTTTAAAATCCCCGCCTGCTGAATGATCTGCCTCTGATTGGTCACAGCCCTGACCAATCAGAGGCCGGTTTCACTCACACACCCATTCATGAATTCATGAATGGGTGAGTGACTGCTGCCTCTCAGCGCTGAGCCAATCAGGGGCAGGTCTGACTCACATCCATTCATGAATTCATGAATGGGTGTGAGTGAGGCATGCCTCTGATTGGCTCAGCGCTGAGCCAATCAGGGGGCAGGTCTGACTCACACCCCCTTCACACCCACTGCAGGACGGCCGCACGGAGCTCCGGCTGCCGGGAGAAGGTGAGTATACAATTTTTTTTTATTTTAACACATTTTAGGATGAATTGCAGGGAAGGGCTTATATATTTAAGCCCTTACCGACAATTCATCCCGGGCTCGCCCGCAGCGCATTGCTTTAAATGGAGGCGGCTCTATTGCCGTCTCCATTGAATGCAATGCGCTGGACAGCTCCGGCCCGTTTCTAATGAAACGCGGCTAGGAGCAGATTTTCGGGCGATTTGCGGGCGACTTGCGCGCACCGGTCACGCGATTTGCGGATGCGCATCCGTCATGCGAACCACAGATCGCGCGAAAAAACGCCCGTCTGACTAAGGCCTAAGAATGTCTCTTGGATTCAAAATGCATAAACGGATCTAGGTTATCCTTTTTATCTTGAAGATTTAATAAAGTTACAACTTTTTATTGAAAGAGTGCTGTAACTTTAGGGTTTCGTTTCTACATCACCCTGGAGTGCAGCATAGAATCAAATGAACACAATTTCTGTGGATCAGTTTCAGTGTAAATCCATATTAAAATAGGAAAATTTAGCGATTTGAGTGACTTTGATCGTTACATATACTGCAAGGAAATGAGGGGCATTTCAGGCTTAGCAAAAAAAAATGGATGTATTTGTGGGAATCCTCCCTTCCACCCAACCGAAAAGCAAAACAAGCCCAAAAGGAAAGAGAACAATCAAATGCTGTGCTAATTCCAATCTTTCTTTATTGCATAAGTGAACATTTCAGCTGAACATAGCCTTTATCAAGCTTTGCTACCTCTCCTCCTTTTTCACTTTTTTTGAGTTGAGCAGCAGGAGTTTGCATTTAAAAACTTGTGAGTTTGTGCAATGATGCTGAAAATGAAAATGGTGTTATCAAGGAAAAACATCCAGCGCAATGTGAACCTATGGATGTAGAAAACTCATTGATGAAAGGAGTCAGAGGTAGATATCAAGACTCATTTTGATGGACAGGAGATGCATAGACAAGCAAGTTGCAGCCAAATATAAAACTAGTGCTCCAACTAACACAAGTCTTCATTCCTTAGCATGAATAGGCTATAGCAGTAGACAACCAAAAATGCACATGAGGCAAAAGCTAGAGGGGCTTGGGGGCTACTGCTTATGTAATCAAGTGATCAAATCCTTAGGAATCATACATTTACCACCTGCCCTGTGGGTGAGTGCTGATTGTGTTTAGTGAGAAAAAAGCACTTTGTTGTAAGTTTATTGTCAACTAAAATCTTTAAAGGGGTTGTCCCGCGCCGATACGGGTTTTTTTTTTTTTTCAATAGCCCCCCCGTTCGGCGCGAGACAAACCCGATGCAGGGGTTTAAAAAAAAACAAAAAACGGATAGTACTTACCCGAATCCCCGCGCTCCGGTGACTTCTTACTTACCTTGCGAAGATGGCCGCCGGGATCTTCACCCTCGGTGGACCGCAGGTCTTCTGTGCGGTCCATTGCCGATTCCAGCCTCCTGATTGGCTGGAATCGGCACACGTGACGGGGCGGAGCTACGAGGAGCATCTCTCTGGCACGAGCAGCCCCATTCAGAAGGGAGAAGACCGGACTGCGCAAGCGCGTCTAATCCGGCGATTAGACGCTGAAAATTAGACGGCACCATGGAGACGGGGACGCTAGCAACGGAGCAGGTAAGTGAATAACTTCTGTATGGCTCATAATTAATGCACGATGTACATTACAAAGTGCATTAATATGGCCATACAGAAGTGTATACCCCAACTTTGTTTCGCGGGACAACCCCTTTAAGTCCTTCTCTATGTCAGTTTTGCCCAATGGTTTCCCATTTATCATAAAATGTATTTTCATACCTAGGTGCATAAACTTGCATTTTTCACTGTTAAACCTCATTTGTTACTTTTCTATCAAATTCTTTTACTTATCCAGATCCATATGCAAAAGTATACCATCCTTTACTGTGTTAACTGCATTACACGGTTTCATATCACCTGTAAACATTTTAGGCCTATATTTTTCATGCCCATCTTTTGACCAATTCTCGACCTACAAGTGCAATTGCTTTCACCCTGATACCAAGTTAAACACTCCAGGCTTCTAACCTTATTTTCCTTCAGTTTAGCTACAACCTCAATATTCAGATGTAGCTCATTCCTACTGAAGTGCTTAAAGTTTACCCAGCTGTCCAATATCCCAGACCCTTCCTTCCTACAGCAGTTCATGAGCCACTTTTTATGGCTCTAATTTCTCGTTGCCTTTCTGATGATGTGTGGGGTACAGGTATTATTTCGTACAATGCTACGTTTGGATTTTTCTAAGCTTACAGTCACTGAAATCATTTGTAAAGACCTTCCACTGACATTGTATCAATGTGCACCAGAATCACCATATCCTCACCAGACACTCCAGGAACCCTTCAATATGATTTGAATATGTCAAGCTGGAGCACCACTCAATGATCCTGGTCTTTGTAATAGATTGTCCTCTAACTGAATCCCCCACTACCATAACCTGTCTGGCCTTTGCTATATTTTTACTCTTTGGGCTGTCAGAGGAAGTAGTCTGTTTCACCAATGTTATCCCTGAAATGAGATCCAATTTATGTGCCAACTTGCCAAGCTTGTTGGGGTGTCCCCAACCAGGATTGGACAACTTGACATTCTTACCTCTTCTCTGCCTTTTGTCACCCAGCGGCCTCATTTTTCTACACTTCCATGCTTCCACCTCCCCTAACATCTGTCCCAGCAAGTGCCTGCTTAGTGAACAGTAAATTCCTTTTCATGTTATCAAAGGATCTTCGTGTTAGAATTTGCTCTTTTAAGGATCTAGGCTTGCAAAAACGTAAGTAATTCTTCAGGTGCAAAGGACCTCAAATCTCTAAATAAATGTGATCAACATAAGATTGCAAAGTGCATAAGGGTTCTATTTTGCTTAAAACATACCTGATATGCAACTATAACTTATTTTTTTTTCAAAAAGCAAGACAAAACTATTAAGTAATGTAGAACTGCAGTGCAAAATAGTAGATAAAAAAATAAGGCAAGTGACGGAGGCAAAGAAATTGCAGTTCTCTACTAATTAAAAATTGATTCTGAAATATTTGTTTTAGTTGTAGAGTTTGTATAGTTGTAGATTTTCTTCTATTTTCTTGACATGATTATGTTGGTAATCATCTTATATGAGTGGTTGCTGTGACATTCAGACATTAATCCTAGAGATTTGCTCAATAGCTGGCATGTGGTTAAAAATAATTCAGTCAAAAAATAAGACATGGACATGTATGGGGGGTTGTAAGCCGCTCCCATCACCTATTGTCAATGTTGTGATCCAGCGATATCTGCTATATAATAGAGCTGTTGTCTTTCATTGTAATACTATCCTCTGATGGTAATGAGTTGACTGCTGAATAAGAGTCTCCACAAAAATGGAAGAAGTAGCCTAATATAAATATAGGTGATACGGATATAAAAAGATCCACATAAAAACTTGATGTATACAATAAGTCATGACACATTCCATTTAATGCAAATCTGCTCTATCTGCACAAAAGTAAAATGCCAGCAGATGCTGTTATCCCTGAGCTGCTGCACATGAGTAAAGGGTCTGCAGCCTGCTTACTGCAGTAATATGTCCCAATGAAGTAATCACATACATGAAACAGAATATTTTTGCAAGATTTGTTTATTGTAAAAACCATAGTGTTCACTAGACTTTTCCACTAGAATGAATAAAAGTGTCCCCCACCATTGTAATATCCTCTGAAACTATAACAAAAATTAGGAAATAACCCCAGCACTAATTATAAAAAAAAACACTAATCTAATATAAAAAAGCCTACAGGCTTTTTCTAGCACCACACTTTGACTCCTTTGCCTGACCCTAGGTGAGTTTAGTATATTGGGTGACCCATGAGGGCAGCTCAAAGTCGCAATGTTAAGTCTATGGGTGGGCGCCGCTAGGGAGGGTAAGGTATTGCTTAATAGTGCAAGACGCGAGTAGCGAGAAGGAGAGAGTAAAGCGTTGCTAAGAGAGCGCGAGACGCGCAATGGGGGGGAGAGAAAAAGGGGGAATGGTGAGAAGCGGAGGTGGAAAAGGGAGAGAGTGAGGCAGAGGGAGGGGAGAAGGAGAGGGAGATGGAAGTGGCAAGAGGTAGAGAAGTGGTGAGAGAAAGAGAAGCATCAAGAGAGAAGTGTTGAGAGAGAGAGAAGCGGCGAGAGAAAGAGAAGCAGAGAGAGAGCGTAACACTCTGAATAATCACCTAACCAAGTAGATTTAGAAGTTCACAACAACCATCTTCCCAAGCATTCTATGTTCCCGCAGCAAACATCGAGTCAATCTAGTTATAAAAATGTAGTACCGTTTGAAAATCTATATTCACTAAACAGCAAATTGTTCTTTTGCATTTTCCTGATACTATGGGGCCGATGGTATCGGAGAGGTTTCAGAGTCTGATGTTGTGTACTTATGACCAATGGATAGGCAACATTTCCATGTATTTGAACTGTGGTTAAACTGCTAACTGCTAACAGCTCTGAAATGTCTTTCACCATCACTGTGTTGACCTCAAAATATGAAAAATAATTGAGGCTTGTATCATACCTCTTCTACCTGGCCAAGACTGTTTTAATCAGAACATTATAGGACTGGTTTCTATCTACCCAGAGTCCATTTTGTACACCTATAGCAAGGACTACATGGCAACTTTAGCTGCAACAGGGGTTACACAACCAAAAATCACAGTGCAGCCCTACGATCTGGCAATTGCATAAAAGTCAATGAAGTCAGATTACGACTTGCAAATAGCTGCAACCATGACTCACAGATCACGAAAAAATCCAACTCAGTGGGATGATACCATCTTAGGATCACACCACTGACTGAGAGCTTAAACAGACGAATGTATGCGTAAATACACTTGCTACAATGGAGCGTATTTGTCCATGAACTAGATTTGCAGATGGCCCTAAGCTGATACGCTTAGGGCCAGCAGTTTTTTTTCTACCCCCATTTTTCCCTCCATTTTTTTAAGCTGTCATAGACTTCTATGGCAGCTTTCTGCATAACATGGAGAGAGATAGATTAAGGTCTATCTTTTCTCACATTCATAATATGTTCACATGAAAGACACTTGTGAGAATGAATCCATTGAAATCACTGGCTTTGCTTTGTCATGTTTTACGGACATGAATTCCACCTGCTCAAAGACCTCAACAAACTCGTTCATCTCTTTAAGCCCTAAAGCTGAGGCACTGAGCTTACTGTAGCTTTTCTCCTTCCATATTAACTTTTTTGCATGTCACAGATCATAGCACACCTATAGAAGTCAATGAGTCCCATTTTAACAATTAATTCTGTTACGTCCATACATCTGTTGCAAAGCAAGTCTCAGAAACGGCTGCTCACAGCTCGAAGAATCCGCTCAGACAAGATGGCTGCCCTATAATTCTAAAAATAAAAATAGGAAAAAAATATATAAACAGAAAATAAAATAGATTTAAAAAGAAAAATGTTTCAGTCTTTTTTTGCTCTGCCTTTAAATCCCACCAACAGCAGCTTCCTTACTTTCTGAGCAAACTTGGAGAGAAAAAATGATGGTTTACGCAGTTTATGCTCAATATGTCCTACACCGAAGACTTTTTTGCAGATCTAATAGTATGAGATAGTATCTTTTATAAGCAATCATCCAAGTATTCATGCGCTATACTGGAAATATTTACAAGAGATAAGTATATAACAATGACATAAACTTGCAAATTGCTTTACAAAGCCATATCTCCAGCTATAAAACATGTAGATTTAAACATAAAGTGGAGCACAGATGCACAATATGTCATAAAGCCCTTGAAGCACAGTTCCGCCTCTCCTGGCAATTTCTCACAATGTTTCACTTTGCTTCAGCCGTAGTCAACAATCATACATGCTCTTGTTTTACATTGCAGCACAATCACTTAATCAGTTATACAGCTGTCACCGGGAAATGTCAAGTTCCTTATAAAATATGAGCTTTCTTAAACATGTAGATACCGGTAGGTGTCTAAGAAAAAATGGTTTCGGATGGTATTAAAATTATACAGACGGCTTCTTGACCACCTGATTACCGCAATAGTGAGAAAGCGAAATTCAGTGGCAGCTTATTTAGATGAGCGCTTATTCTGAATTAAGATAAGAGCGGCACAGGGCAGTCTTATATTTACTTATAGGTTTACTTTTCTATGCTGATCATATATTCAATTAGTAGAATTCATTATGGGAATGCTATATTATGGCTATATTATACCTATAGACGTCAGAGGAGATATGAAAAAATGTGTTGTGTATTTTCCCATCCCAATCTATTCCCAAATAGGAATTTACAGTAAATTACTAGCAAGGCTCACAGAGATTAAGAAGCATGCCAATATAAGCTCAGTGGATAATGGATGATAGAAAGCAGAGGGGGTTATAAATGGTACACACTCTGATTGGGTCACTGTTACTAGTGGGGTACCCCAGGGAGCAGTGCTGGGCCTATTATTTGTAATATTTTATTAAAGACATGCTAGAAGGAATGTACAGTAAAATAGCAATTTTTGTAGATGATAGAAAACTATGTAAAGCGGTTAACACAAGTGATGGGAGAATGTGGTTGCAAATGGATTTGGATAAAGTGTGGGGTATGGGCAGAAATGTGGAAAATGAGGTTTAACACTGATACATATAAGGTCATGCACATGGGCAGAGGAAATACATGTCACCATTACACACTAAATGGGAAACCACTGGGGAACACTGACATGGAAAAGGACTTGGGGAGTTTAGTTAACTGTAAGCTTAACTGGAGCAACCAGTGTCAGGCAGCTGCTGCCAAGGCAAATAGGATCATAAGGTGCATCAAAAGAGGTCATGGGGGAAATGATGAGAGCATTGTTCTTCCTCTTTACAAGTCACTGGTCAGATCACATATGGAATATTGTGGACAGTTTTGGGCACCGGTACTCAAGAAGGATATATTAGAGCTTGAGCAGGTACAAAGATGGGCAGCTAAAGTAATAAATGAATGGACTACAACACCCAGAGAGGTTATTAAAATTGGGGTATTTGCTTTAGAAAAAAGACTGCTGAGGGGCGACCTAATAACTATTTATAAATATACCAGGGGTCAATACATACAACATTGAATGGGGTTCTTTACTGCAAGAGCAGTGGGGCTATGGAACTCTGTGTCTGAGGATGTAAAGATGGCAAACTCAATAAAAAAGTTTAAGAGCGGTCTCAATGCCTTTCTTCAGAATAAACGTATAACAACGCAGCACTCTATGCAGGATTCACCAACCTAAGTTGGACTTCAGTAAGAAGTGAATGGTGCAATAGCCCAGTGAGGTCCGGATCAAGACCCAACAGATAGACCAATATTTAAAGTGAAGCCAGGCAGCATCTGATGTATAACAATAAGCCCTGGGCTTGAGAAAGGCTTCAGGTGAAGCCGAAACGTCGCCAGTCTCTTTTTAATATGGAGGAATAAAACGTTTTTCTACTTATTGTTATACTTCAGATGCTGCCTGGCTTCACTTTATATATTGGTCAATGCCTTTCTTCAGCGGAACAATATTAGACGTTATAGTCACTAATGACTTCAGAAGGAGTCAGTTATCCAGGGATTATTCCAATTGCCAGATTGGAGTTGAGAAGGATTTTTTTCCCTTAAATGGGAAAAATTGGCTTCTACCTCATTGATTTTTTTTTTTGCCTTCCTCTGGATCAACATTGGAGGGTTATGTACTAAGAAAATTGGATACCGCGCTCCTAGGGACATCCACCTCCCGGACAACAGTCTCTTTCTTTTACCTCGTTTATTTGGACCTAAGAAAATTGGATACCGCGCTCCTAGGGACATCCACCTCCCGGACAACAGTCTCTTTCTTTTACCTCGTTTATTTGGACCAAATAAACGAGGTAAAAGAAAGAGACTGTTGTCCGGGAGGTGGATGTCCCTAGGAGCGCGGTATCCAATTTTCTTAGTACATAGCTTTTTACTCCAGCGGCTGTCGTGGCAGAGAGACGGAGGATCCGCAGCATCTCTTCCCTGTCTAGCCCAGAAGGATTCTAAGGGACCTACCGGCAACAAAATCTACAGGCTTTTCTGGATAAAAGGGTGTTGTTAGGGATCTTTTGCAAGGTCTTTGCCAAACACCGGGTAAGTGTGAAACGCACATTTTACACATATTACTTATATTCTGCCTATATACTCAGGAGCGCTGACCTGGTTTTGTCAGGACAGTGTCCGGGATATGGGGGTCCCTGAGATATCCCGCAACCCCTGTCCCTGCCTACTTGCCCCCCTGGGCTAACCCCCAGGGCGACAACTGGGCGACGGTCCCTACCCTCACTAGGGAAGCGGGACACGGGAGACAAACAGACACTGAGACAAGCAACGGTAGAATGGTCAGACAATCCGGGTCGGCAACAAGAGGGTACGCAGTACGGAGGGGTCAGGCAAAAACGTAGTCAAGTCCAAAAGCAGGTGTCAGAAAGGCCGAGGTCACAAGAGCAGTCAGGATAAACGCGGGTGCAGCTGGAGAACCAAACTAACACTGGCGAGGCCTGAGAGGAAAACACACCTATTTAAATGCTGTCAGCGCTCCCGCCCCAGAAGCTGATTGGGGCGGGGAGCCTGACAGCAGCAGGGCTAATCAGGGCGGTGCTGGGGACACGCCCCCAGTCTAGCTGCACAGACAGTTACTAGGGAAGCCAGCCTGGTAGTCAGGACACTAGAAGCACCAGCTGCCTCCCTAGCAACCCGGCGGCGACCAGTCTTACAGCGGCCCGGGGAGATCACAAGAACCGGGGTACCTCTGCGCCGCGCTCCTGCACCCCGGGTGGCCGGACCGGTGGTGCGGGCACGGCGGCCCCGAGAGTTGCCGGTTCTGACAGTACCCCCCCTTCTACGGGGGTACACCGGACCCCCATGGCCAGGTGCGGGCTTAAGCGGGAAAGCCCTGTGGAATGCCTGGACTAGGCGTGGCGCATGAACGTCCCTGGCAGGGACCCACGTCCTATCCTCAGGGCCAAATCCTCTCCAGTGGACCAGGTACTGCAGCCCACCTCTAACCCGTCGGGCATCCACAAGCCTTTCTACTTCATACTCCAGTTCCCCCTGTACCAGAGAGGGAGGAGGCGGGTTCTGGGTGGGGAGAACTGGAGTCACATACTTCTTAAGCAAGTTCTTGTGAAAAACCTTGTGGACCTTCCAGGGGTCAGGAAGTGCCAACTTATATGACACCGGGTTGATAACCTGAGAAACCGTAAATGGGCCAATGAACCGAGGAGCAAGTTTCAGGGAGGGAACCTTAAGTCTCAGATTCTTAGATGATAATAAAACCTGCTCCCCGACCACAAAAGGTGCAGAGATAGTACGTCTTTTATTTGCGTATTTACGCAGTTTCTCTTGGGAACCCTGAAGGTTCTTACGAACCTGGGCCCAAACTGTGCACAGTTCTTCGGCGGATATGTCGGCGGCCGGATTGTTCGAGACCAAAGGAGTAGAAAGCGAGAACCGGGGATGGAACCCATAGTTACAAAAAAAAGGTGACAGTTGGGTCGACGAGTTACCATGGTTGTTAATAGCAAATTCGGCGAGAGGTAAGTAGTTGGCCCACTGATGCTGGTTATCAGAGACAAACAGTCGCAGATACTGGATAAGTTCTTGGTTCATCCGTTCCGTTTGTCCGTTACTCTCGGGATGGAAAGCAGAGGAAAAGGACAAATTAACGTTTAGATTTTTACAGAAGGCTCGCCAGAAGCGAGCGACGAACTGAACCCCTCTATCAGACACAATATCCTCGGGGATCCCATGTAACCGAACAATCTCCTTGATGAACATCTCAGACAAAAGTTTGGCGTTAGGCAACTTGCCAAGTGGAACAAAATGAGACATTTTGGAGAAACGGTCAACTATTACCCAAATGACCGTATTCCCCAGCGAGGATGGCAGATCAGTAATAAAATCCATGGACAACTGGGACCATGGCCTGGACGGAATGGGCAAGGGCAGAAGAGGCCCCTCAGGACGTCTCCTGAGGTTCTTCCCCCTTGCGCAAACCGGGCATGCGGACACAAATACCCGTACATCCTTGGCCATGTGCGGCCACCAATAGAGTCTGGCCGCTAACTCCAGAGTACCCCTGATACCGGGGTGTCCAGCTAGGACTGAAGCATGTGTCTCCTCTAACACTTTCAATCTCAGTGACAACGGGACAAATAATTTGCCTTCCGGAAGGGCTTCAGGAGCAGATTGTTGAGCGGCGTGAATGAGAGGTGAAAGGTCGGAGGAGACAGCAGCGAGGACCACCCCAGGGGAGAGAATGCTCTCAGGCTCCGGCTCGGAAGGTTCCGGAGAACCAAAACTCCTAGACAGGGCATCAGCCTTGACATTCTTAGAGCCGGGTCTATAGGTAACAACAAAATTGAACCGAGAGAAAAACAAGGCCCAGCGGGCTTGCCGAGCATTTAACCTCTTAGCGGAATCTAGATAAGTGAGGTTTTTATGGTCAGTGAGTACCGTAATCTGGTGATGGGCTCCTTCCAAAAAATGCCTCCACTCTTCAAAAGCCCACTTAATCGCCAGCAATTCCCGGTTGCCTATATCATAGTTCCGTTCGGTGGACGAAAACTTCCTAGAAAAATAGGCACACGGTCTAAGGTTGGTGAGAGTGGAGGGACCTTGGGACAGTACCGCTCCCACACCAAACTCAGAGGCATCTACCTCCACCACAAAAGGACTGGACAGATCCGGTTGTACTAGGACAGGTGCAGACGAGAACGCCGCCTTTAGGGTATTGAAGGCCCTCAGAGCCTCAGAAGACCAGGTCCTCACATCTGCCCCCTTTCTGGTGAGGTCCGTTAGAGGTTTAGCCACCACGGAGAAGTCTTTAATGAATTTGCGATAGTAGTTGGCGAAGCCGAGGAAGCGTTGAAGGGCTTTCAACGACCCTGGCTGGGCCCACTCCGTGATGGCCTTCACCTTTTCAGGATCCATCTGGAAGTCGCATGGCGTGATGATATACCCCAAAAATGATATCCTTTGTACCCCGAAAACACATTTCTCGAGTTTAGCAAACAGCTTGTTATGTCTGAGTCGAGCTAGCACAGTCTGAACGTGAGTATGGTGACTCGGCAAGTCGGAGGAAAAAATCAAAATGTCGTCTAGATATACAACCACGAACACCCCCATGATATCCTGAAACACTGAGTTCATGTACCCCTGAAAAATGGCGGGGGCGTTACACAATCCAAAAGGCATAACTAGGTATTCAAAATGCCCGAGGGGCGTATTGAAGGCGGTTTTCCACTCATCCCCCTCCCGAATGCGGATGAGGTTGTATGCTCCCCTGAGATCAAGTTTGGAAAACCATCGGGCACCAGCGACCTGGTTGAGGAGGTCAGGAATGAGTGGAAGAGCATACTGGTTTCGGACTGTGATTTTATTTAGCTCTCTATAGTCAATACAGGGCCGGAGACCCCCATCCTTCTTCTCAACGAAGAAAAACCCGGCACCCACCGGGGATTCTGAGGGCCGGATGTGCCCCTTGGCCAGGCTGTCCTGGATGTAGTCCCTCATGGATTCTCTCTCTGGAACCGTAACGTTATAAATGCGGCCCTTAGGAAGTTTGGCCCCAGGAATCAAGTCTATTTACAGTCCCATTCCCTATGAGGGGGCAGAGCTTCAGATAATTGTTTGGAGAACACGTCAGAAAACTCGGAGAGGTATTCTGGTAGGGGGCTCCCCTCGCAGGTGGAGATTCCCACCTTCACCGCACGAAGGTGGTTGGCACAGCGGGGACCCCACTTTACCAGTTCCAACGTGTCCCAATTTACTACCGGGTTGTGCTCCCGGAGCCAGGGGAGGCCTAGGACGACGTCCACAGACAAATCTCTCATCACTAGAAAGGTGCAGGTTTCCACGTGTAAGGCTCCTATAGTAAACCTTACTTCAGGGGTCACCAGATTAACCACCCCTGCTTGCAAAGGAGTGGAGTCCACTCCTGAAACCAGAATCGGAGTTTCTAAACGTAACAAAACCCCGGACAGTTGAGCAACGAAATTAAAGTTAACGAAATTAGCCGCAGCCCCCGAATCGACAAAGGCTTGCCCAGTACGGTGGAAAGCATGAAATTCTAGGGTGCAAGGCACTAACATTTTGGACAACACAGGGAGTACCTTGGCTCCTAGACAGTCCCCCCGACAACTGCCTAGGAGCGGGAGTTCTTCCTGCCGTGGCTTCTTAGCGCAGGTAGCAATGCGGTGACCCGGCTCCCCACAGTAGAAGCAGAGGTTCTTCTTCAGGCGGTGTTCCCGTCGTTGCTCGGGGTTCACGGCTCCCAGCTCCATGGCCTCGGTGGTGGGAGGGTAACAGGTCGGGTCAGTCGAAGAAGTAGACGTGGGGAGTGGGGTGGTCCGAGCGGCGTGTCTGGCCCTCAAACGTCGGTCGGCTCGAATAGCCAGCGACATGGCTTGCTCCAGGGTTTTAGGCTCTGGGTGGGCCACAAGTAGGTCCTTGAGACCCTCAGACAGACCGGTCAAAAATAAGTCTTTTAGGGCGGCATCGTTCCACCGGGATTCCGTACAATGTTGACGGAATTGGGAACAGTAGTCCTCCGCCATCTTACAACCCTGGCGCAGGGCCAGAAGTTTGGAGACTGCGTAGCCCGCCCGGTCGGGTTCGTCATAAATTTGACCCAGGGCGGAAAAAAAGGCGTCAAGGGATAGTCGGGCTGGAGAGCCAGCTGGTAGCGAGAAAGCCCAATTTTGGGGCTCTCCCCTCAGGCGGGTAATTACGATTCCCACTTTCTGGTATTCAGTACCAGAGGAGTGGGGGCGGAGATCAAAGTAGAGCTTGCAGCTCTCTCTAAATGCAAAAAACTGATCTCTCTCTCCGGAGAAGCAATCCGGAAGCGTGGCTCGAGGTTCTGACATCGTTCCTGGAGCGGACGAGGGCTGCATGGGACCTGCAGCTGCCACTTGTTCCCGTGGCTGCAAGCGGGCTGTTAGGTCCTGGGCAAGGGTCGTAAGGACCTGGACCTGGTTCGCTACAGCCGCCACGGCCTCCATCGAGGGGCTCAAAGTTGCCGGGCGGATGCAAGGGTCTGACCTTAGTTCGGCCAGTGTTACTGTCAGGACAGTGTCCGGGATATGGGGGTCCCTGAGATATCCCGCCACCCCTGTCCCTGCCTACTTGCCCCCCTGGGCTAACCCCCAGGGCGACAACTGGGCGACGGTCCCTACCCTCACTAGGGAAGCGGGACACGGGAGACAAACAGACACTGAGACAAGCAACGGTAGAATGGTCAGACAATCCGGGTCGGCAACAAGAGGGTACGCAGTACGGAGGGGTCAGGCAAAAACGTAGTCAAGTCCAAAAGCAGGTGTCAGAAAGGCCGAGGTCACAAGAGCAGTCAGGATAAACGCGGGTGCAGCTGGAGAACCAAACTAACACTGGCGAGGCCTGAGAGGAAAACACACCTATTTAAATGCTGTCAGCGCTCCCGCCCCAGAAGCTGATTGGGGCGGGGAGCCTGACAGCAGCAGGGCTAATCAGGGCGGTGCTGGGGACACGCCCCCAGTCTAGCTGCACAGACAGTTACT
Organism: Eleutherodactylus coqui; assembly: GCF_035609145.1. Taxonomy (NCBI): domain Eukaryota; kingdom Metazoa; phylum Chordata; class Amphibia; order Anura; family Eleutherodactylidae; genus Eleutherodactylus; species Eleutherodactylus coqui. The sequence goes on along the minus strand of NC_089845.1, from coordinate 28,003,890 downwards.
AGGGAAGCCAGCCTGGTAGTCAGGACACTAGAAGCACCAGCTGCCTCCCTAGCAACCCGGCGGCGACCAGTCTTACAGCGGCCCGGGGAGATCACAAGAACCGGGGTACCTCTGCGCCGCGCTCCTGCACCCCGGGTGGCCGGACCGGTGGTGCGGGCACGGCGGCCCCGAGAGTTGCCGGTTCTGACAGGTTTTTTATACTGTGAACATTGGAGGGTTGATAGGCTGAACTGGTTGGACATGTGTCTTTTTTCAGCCTAGTATACTGTGTTACTATCTCATGTGTCTCGACAGACTGGAACATCAATAGTAGAAATGAGCATACCAAGCCAGCAGAGCTTAAATTTGTGTTGAATATTGCAAAAAGTTCAGTATGGCGAGAACTTCAGGCAGTTTTTTTCTGCTGAACTGAAAGTAAATTCATGAAAAACCTTAAAACAAGTGCTGAACACATCCCAAAAGCTTTAAAACAACAATAATGGTGATGGCATTTCTTTAATGGATGATGATTAGTGGTAAACACTGCTGCCTCGCAGTGCTGGGATTCTAGGTTCACATCTCAGTAAGGACAAGATCTGCATGGAGTTTTTCAAAGTCCATACGGATGTTGTCCTTGGTGAGATGTGAACCGAGGACTCCAGCGTTGCAAGGTAACGGCCCTAACTTCTGAGCCACCACATATTTTTTTTTGGGTCCTGAGAAGGACAGCATGAAACGTAACGAGAACAAACAAACTCCATACAGATGTTGTCCTCAGTCAGTTATGAACCTAGGGCTCCAGCGCTGCAGGGCAATAGATGTAACCTCAGAGACACCATACCTCTTTTTTCTTCTCTAAAGGAGGAGAAGGAGAAGAGCAAATACAAATAAAAACCTATAACCTCCATGCAGATGTTGTCCTTGGTGAGATTTGAACCTGGGACCCAAGCACTACAAGACAACTGTGCATAGCACTGAGAACATCCATTAACCACTTAATGACACGTCCCTTTTTTCTTTTTCCATTTTCGTTTTTTTCTCCCCTCTTCAAAAAAATCATAACTCCTTTATTTACCCATCGATGTCGCTGTATGAGGGCTTGTTTTTTGCGGGATGAGTTGTGTTTTTCAATGGTGCTATTTAAAGTACCATATAATGTGCTGAAAAACTTTTTAAAAATTCTAAGTGGAGTAAAATGAAAAAAAAAATGACATTCCGCCATCCTTCAGTGCGTCTTGTTTCTACGGCGCACAAACGGCAACAAAAGCGACGTAATAACTTTATTCTATCGGTCAGTACGGTTACTATATACCGAACTTGTATAGGTTTTTTTACTGTACTACTCTTTTTTTTTTTCAAAGACATTTAATTTTTTTCAATTATTTTCTGCTGTCATCCTCTGTGCGCAATAACTTTTCTATTTTTCTGTCAACATAGTTGAGCAAGGGCTCATTTTTGCAGGATGTTCTGTAGTATCCTTTAGTACCAATTCGGAATACATATGACTTTTTGATCACTTTTTATTGCGTTTTTTTCTAGGAGACAGAGTAACTAAAAAAGTGCATTTTTGGCATTTTTTTTCCCGAAATACATTCACCATGCGGGAAAAATAATGTGCTACTTTGATAGATCGGACTTTTAAGGACGCGGCGATACCAAATACATATTTTTTTTATGATTTTGATTTTTTAATAATAGATATGGCAAAAGGGGGGTGATTTAAACTTTTATAACTTTTTTTTTTTTTTTTACAATTAATAAAACTTTATTGATTTTTTTTTTAACTTTACTTTAAAGCCCCTCTGGATGAGTACAACATGCGATGCTTTGATCACTCCGGCAGTATGACGTAATGCTATAGCATTACGTCATACTGTTTTTTGACAGGCAGTCTATCAAGCCACCCCATGGGGTTGGCTTGATAGGCAGTCTACTAAGGCAGCCTGGGGCCTTTCAGAAGGCCCCTGGCTACCATGACACCTGCACGGCTCCCCCGATCTCACGGCCGATAGCTGCTATTGCCCGCGGGTGTCAGCTGTAATAAACAGCTGACGCCCGTGCTGTATGAAGAGAGGTCACCTCGCGACCTCTCTTCATACATACCCCGACGCTCCATGATGTACCCTTATGTACTGGAGCAGGAAGGGGTTAAAGAATAACCAGAACCACCATCACAGTGTTATGAATTTACTTCTGGTTTGTCAGAAACAAACTGTCCAAATTCGGGTCCCACAGGTTTGGTTCATTACTCTCTAGCAAGGAGTTATGCAACACATGCTTGTTACTAAAGACATTTGCTCTGGTCAGAGTACAGCTCACATGAAGGCACACTGGCGTTCCACCAGAGAATGCACTGATGCTGCGTACCTCCTATAACTGTACTACGGATGACTGCGGAGGCTCGTAGACGGTCATGAGCAGTAGGGTTTTTTCGTTTAGTTGTATTTCCCACGCAGTCACTTAGCGATGACGCAGGTTCCATGCTAATTGCGCATGAGCTACGGGCCGAATGGACAACAATGGAGGCCGTCCATGCGGATTCTGCAGCAAGATAGCGCATACTGCAATTTTTCTTCCGCTCGTCTTTCAATGCCTGTGTTTTACCACATGGACAGCGATTGCAGAATCCACAATACAAATCCGCCCATGTGAGCCTGGCCTTACACGCCGGACTTTTACCATTTACTATATCTGAATGACAAACTTGGGTTGCTTTGACCCCCTTCTCTAGCTTATGTTCCAAACTGTTGCTGTTCTTCTGTGTAATAAACCAGGACTATTTCTTGCCTATTCTTGCTTTATTATGAAACAGTTCAAAACTGAGATATTACCTCTACACACATTGTTTTTATTTTTACATTGTTTTTATGTGCAAACCTCAGCTTAGGCTAGGTTCGCATCTGTGCTAGAGACTCTGTTCAGAGCCTTGGGCACAGAGCTGGCACTGAAATGCCGACTGCATTATGCTGTGCTGTAAAATACCGGAGGGCATGCAGGAAGCCAGTTATAGTGAATGGGGTCCCGCTGGTGCTGTTCGGTCAGGCACTTCACAGGGCAGAACTGACAAATAGAATGTATGGCATTGGTGTGAGCCCAGCCTTAGATATGAGTTTCAGGCACAAATATGAGATTTAATGTATATATTTCTTCTTTTTTAAAACCCCGTTTACATGAAAGTGGACATTGTCATCAACGGAAAGTCAAAACATCTGTAATTGTCAGCTTGTCTGCTGACAGGAAATGTATAGGGACTGAGAATATATTTACTTTCAGGTCTCAGTCAGACGGGCGTTTTTTCGCCCGATTTGCACATGTGTCCGGCGATTTTTTAAAACCATTGCTTTGCAATGGTATCGGACACATGAGCGCTTTTTATGCACTCGCCCGATAAATTATAGAACAAAAATCGCAGATTGCACCTGTCTGCGATCTGCAATTCCTGTTCTCTTCTCTATATGCGCTCAATGGGGCCGGCGGCAGCAGCGCCGACCCCATTGAGAACATATGGAAGACAAATCATTCTTCTCTGCCACAGCTGTAACAGCTGTGGCAGAGAAGAACGATGTTTGCCCATTGAATTCAATGGAGCCGGCAATACAGCCGGCTCCATTGAAAGCAATGGGCTGCCGGCGATCGCGGGATGAATTGTCGGGAAGGGCTTAAATATATAAGCCCTTCCCTGCAATTCATCCAGAAATGTGTTAAAATAAAAAAAATATATATACTCACCTTGTCCCGGCAGCCGGAGTTCATGAATGGGTGTGAGTGAGACCTGCCTCTGATTGGCTCAGCGCTGAGCCAATCAGGGGGCAGGTCTGACTCACACCCCCTTCACACCCACTGCAGGCCGCGCTGAACTCCGGCTGCCGGGACGAGGTGAGTATATATATTTTTTTTATTTTAACACATTTCTGGATGAATTGCAGGGAAGGGCTTATATATTTAAGCCCTTCCCGACAATTCATCCCACACTCGCCCGCAGCGCATTGCTTTCAATGGAGCCGGCTGTATTGCCGGCTCCATTGAATGCAATGCGCTGGACAGCTCCGGCCCGTTTCTAATGAAACGCGGCTAGGAGTAGATTTTCGGGCGATTTTCGGGCCCGGTCACGCGATTTGCGGATGCGCATCCGTCATGCGATTCGCAAATCGCGTGAAAAAACGCCCGTCTGACTAAGGCCTCATGGTGTATAATTGCTACATTTTATAAAAGTAGTACTTTTTTTGCCCATCTTAAAACCAGATTTTTGGTTTCTTTGGTTTTGGTGCTTTTATGAAAATCTGTGCATGTGGCCAAATCCATAAGAACCCTTCACATATTAAACCCTTATTCTTAAGAGGTGCGGTACATGTCATACTGTGCTCGGATCATACTTGTACTTGTAGCAAATCACTGGAAGGCGTCTAAAATACTCAGAGTGGCAGTTTGGCAAGGTGCCATGTGTCTACTTTTAGAAAACAAAGTGACATGGAGGTTGAGTATGACATCTTATTTTACTATTTCACAATCTGAGTTTTATTGCTAAAATCACAAATGGGGTGTCAGAATATACAAGCACAGTCACTGGGCACATCCCTAAAATTTAACTTTTATTGAAGATATCTAAAACATTGGGCCAATATAACATGCAAAACTCAAATACTAGTATACACAAAAAAAAAGAGTGATAGAGGCGACTTCATTTATAGCAGTCCCAAACTACCGGTTGCTTAATCGAGGACCCTCAGCAGACAGCACCCTCAGCAGTAATTCATGCATTGTTCTAGCATTGTCCAAAGGACATAATACTGTTTGAAAAACTCCTAAAATGGATAATACTACTTCTGTCCCTAAGGGTGCATTCAGACTAGCATGTTTATGTGTGTAAATACGTGTGCACATAACCACACGTCTATTGGTTCCCTATGGTGTGTTCATATGTTCGTGTTTTACAGACGTGCAAACGCGCGCACCTGTAAAAGATAGGACATGCATGCACCCCATTGGTCTGTGGTGCATGTCAGTATTCCCCGCGGGAGTTCCCTTATCACTGGCCACTGTGACAGCACTGTGACAGTGTTCAGTGACAGGGGGACTCCCTGCGGGGAGTGAAGAATCCCCTGTCATGCTGTGACAGCTGTGGCAGAGGATCACAAAGCTCTCCGATTGAATTTCAATGGGGCCGCCGCTCAGCTAATCACAGGTAGCGCTCAGCCATTCATTGAATGAAACGACATATGTTCACAAAAATATTTACTCATGCAGTCAATACTGATAATGCATGACTGCCCAGTAGATAATAAAGAGAGTGTTTCAACAGTGTGTTAATTGCTATCATTGGATAGTGGTTCAATCAGGTATTTGACCAGCAAGAGGAACACTTAGACAAAAAGTCCTCAGCATAACTCACTGTTGAACACTTACTAGATATAAGCTGAGAAACATATTTCTCTGCATACCCACTGCTATGTTTAGAGAATGTTTATTCTCACTGCTGTCACTGAGAACTGTCCCTTTAACAAATAATGCAGAAAAAACCATAGAAAACGATAAGGGGAAGGCAAATCTATTAAAAAAAATTTTCTCAAGTCGTGTATTCACGACTGAAAAAGAAATGTCACACGAAATGTAGGGGAATAAAATGAACCCCTCACTAAATATTGCATGCCTAACACAGGAGGCACTACACAGTTGGATAAAAAGGATTAAAATCAATAAATCGCCGGGGCCAGATGAAATACACCCAAGGGTTCTAAGGGAACTAAGTGATGTGATAGCTAGTCTGCTATATTTATGGATACTATCAAGACCGGGGTTGTGCCACTGGATTGGCGCATTGGCAGTATTGTTCCAATATACAAAAAGGGGGCTAAAAGAGAGCCTGGTAACTACAGGCCGGTAAGTCTCACTTCAATAACTGGAAAAATATTTAAGCGGTTTCTTAGAGACGCCATCCAAGGAGAACAACGGCATAACTCCTCACCAGCATGGATTCATGAAGGGTTGATCATGTCAAACCAATCTGATCAGCATCTATGATGAAGTAAGCTCTAGGCTGGACCTGGGAGAATCTATTGATCTCATATATCTCGATTTCTCTAAAGCATTTGACACCGTGCCGCATAATAGGTTGATATATAAAATGAGACAGCTCGGTCTGGATGAAAACGTGTGTATCTGGGTAAAGAACTGGCTCCGAGATAGAAAGCTGAGGGTGGTAATAAATGGTTCGTACTCTGATTGGGCCACTGTCACTAGTGGGGGGCCACAGGGTTCAGTATTAGGCCCCATTCTGTTCAATATATTTATCAACGACCTGATAGAGGGGCTGCACAGCAAAATATCAATATTTGCAGATGATACAAAATTATACAAGCTAATTAATACACTGGAGGACAATGTGCGGCTAGAAAGGGACCTAGATAAGCTGGGGGCTTGGGCAGAAAAATGGCAAATGAAGTTCAATGGTGATAAATGTAAGGCTATGCACATGGGCAGGAGAAACGGATGTCACCAATAAACACAAAATGGGGTACTGCTATGGAAAAGGAAAATGGAAAAAGACCTGGGGGTACTAGTGGACTGTAGATTTAACTGAAGCAATCAATGCCAGTCTTGGCAAATAAAGTCTTGGGGTGCATTAAAAGAGGTATAGGGGTGAGGGACGAGAACATTATCCTCCCACTATGTAAGTCACTTGTCAGGCCTCACATGGAATACTGTGTACATTTCTGCACAGCAGTGCTCAGGAAAGATGTTACAGTGCTTAAACAGGTTCAAAGAAGGGTCGACTAAACTAATAAACAGAATGAGGGGACTGGAATACCCAGAGAGGCATCAAAATTGGGATTATTTACCCTGGAAAAAAGACGGCTAAGGAGTGATCAAATAACTATGTATAAATACATGAGGGGACAATACAGGGATCTCTCCCATGATCTGTTTATACCCAGGACTGCGACGGTTACAAGAGAGCATCCACTATGTCTAGAAGAAAGCAGGTTTCATCGCCAACACAGAAGGGGGTTCTTTACTGTAAGAGCAGTGAGACTATGGAACTCTCTGCTTGAGGACGTGGTGATGGCAAAATCCATAGAGGAGTTTAAGAGGGGACTAGATGTCTTTCTAGAGCGCTATGATATTACAGGATATAGACATTAGGTGACCAGCAGGGTTGTTGATCCGGGTCTTGGATTTAGGTAGGAACTCAAATGTTGATCCAGGATTATTCTGACTGCCATATGGAGTCTGTGTTAATAAGTTTTTAGATGCTCATTATTTCTGCTGGCATGTGTGCTGTGATAATGAGAGGGTAAACTGCAGTCACATTTCCATATGACTTATAGCATGACACACAATTACGGACATGAAATAGTATTTGCGAGATGTATACATGAAAGAAGGACAATCAGGCAGGAGTAATCCAGGTGCTGTAGACACACTTTTGCCGGTGAGGGTACACTGTATAATTTAGGGAATATTAATAAAAGTGAAGTTTTATTAAACTGGTGGAAAATAGGTATTTTTTGCCTTAGGGTAATTGGAATTAGAAGTCTGCTGGAATGAGAACAAAATGGTATTGAGCATTGTATTATAATATATGGAAGCTGCAGAAGCTAAATGGTAGAAAGTTTTTAATTAAAAGCAATTACAATTTGTTTTATTTCTAAAAGGACATGCAATGCAATAAAAAATATATATTCAAAGGCCTCTATAGCCTTTAAAATGCCAGGATTTTGTTTATATGTAATATGCATTATAAGGCATTTTTCAGTGGTGTTTTTGTGGATTTTATTTACAGTCATTTTGCATGCATGCATTTATCCTGGAGTTTTTCAAATCCTGTGGAAAAGCAAGAGATACAAATGCCAGGAAAAAACACTATACACAGAGCATGCTTTATTTTGGAAGAAGAATAAAAAAAAGTCACTGACTTAATTGCATTGTCTATTCATTGTAGACTTTAAAGCCACAAGTCGCTATTAACAAAGCATGGAAAAATGTCATGTATCTAAGAACAATAAATTTTTTTCAAATATGCTCACCCTGCTGCAAAAAGAAACAGACACTGGGAATACCCCTAAGGGCTTATTTCCCCGAGGGTATATCGGCCAGCGTTTTCACGGCCGGACGATATATGCTTCCATCTAAGCAGTTCCACCCTTACCTCCCACTCACCAGCTCTCTCCTCCCCTCCGAGTGGTTTGCAGTGGGAGCGGGCAGGACGGGGTGGAGCTAAGCCTTGGCCCCTTGTCCATAGCCAGCAATAGGAGTGGGTGGGACATAGCAGAGCTTAGCTCCGCCCCTGTGCCGCCCCCTCCCATTGCAAATCCCGGAGTGGATGAGAGAGCCAGAGAGTCGGTGAGGGGGAGGGAAGGGGGCACAACTCAGATGGAAGCCCTAAAGTATAACTTTTATTAAAGATATATAAAAAATGGGCCAATATGATGTAGATACACAAATATTAGAATACATGAAAGCAGGGTGGTCAGGGTTGCTTAATTTGTAGCAGTTCCAAACCACAGTAGTGGAGCTGGTGGCCTGCATGGAGGATCCGTCTCATCAACAAATATATTACACAAACTGAATATACGTGTAAAATCCTAGTGAAATACAAACACAAGTATAAACTGTTACAGACATATATAAGAACCATCCACATATGATAGTGGTGGCATTAGTGATTTCGGAAATAGGGAGAACCTTTGTGTCCCTCGAACCTCTTGTTAGAAATGATGTAGTTACTCTTAAATTTCACCAAATGAAAGATGACAATACTGAATTTACTGTGGTAAAGAATTGCTGTGGTGTTATAAGATCAATATACTCTAAATTATAGAGGAGCTTCGGGGGGGCTGTCATTCTAAAAAAAGGTTTATTCTCCCAGCTCTGGATAAATCTATTTGTTGATGGGATTTTTGAATCTTTTAAGCAACTACAACAGACATATGATATACCCCCGATCAAGCCTCTATTGGTTTCTTCAGCTATGTCATGCAGCACCTGCCCAGTATCATGACATTTGTCCAACCATCTTGACCTATCCTACGTACACAAGGGAATAAAGGGTTAATTTCAACTAATTTAGTCTAAATCTTCAGCTATACACGTAAAAGTAGACGATAAATGAAGATCCCTTGCTTCATCACTTGCTTACGAGGATTGGTTGAATGCTATGAAATCTCATAAATAAGTATCTCATGTGATAAATAACCAACTTATTCATTTATACATTTTGCATCAGGGCTGCTTTACTCCTAAAAGGCTGTAACTGATGGATAAAGGAAAGATGTGTGTCAGCAGCACCAGGAATAACCCAATCTGGGTAGGATCACAAGATGCAACAGCCAGATGAGAGTCCAAACCAACACTCTCACAGAAGTCCACATAGTCTAGAAGAAGCTTCTGGCAGCATGCAGGGGTGCTATATAAAATATATCCTTTATTCTCCCTTTACACAGAAACAGCATCATTTCGGCTGTGAGGCCTTTTTCAAGCTTAACAACCATAGTAGCAACATGACCATATATAAAGTACATTTGCTCAATAATTAGTATCAGCCAATGGCAGTGGAATGGTAATTAAATCCCACCCCCTGGCGCAGGTGCTGCAAATTCCATGCATGCATATATAGGCATTTCTTGGTAAGTACCTGAAGGCCACCATCTCTCCTTCTTCTCATATACATCCAGCATGTATTGGTGTCCGAATGCTAAACTGCACATGTGTCTCATACATTCATTGAGCATGTGCAGGATCATCAGGGTCTACTGCAATGTCTCCAATCCGCCATATTTATGAAGAACAAACACAGCTGCGCATGCGGGAGCAGCAAAAAGTACAGCAGAGGCCCATAGTGGACAAAAGAGCAAAGCTGTCATATCTATGAAGATCATGTATACTCTGTGCACTCATCAGCGGTGAACCGCATCGCAAGGGCACAGAATAAAGGCAAAAGCCATAAATTCAATATGACGCCACACCAATACTTGGCAGCGTGTATCTCTGTGTGATGGGAGAATAAAGGATATCTTTTGTATAGCACCCCTGCATGCTGCCAGAATCTTCTTCTAGACTACGTGTACCTGATGGGTCATCAGACCAATTCCCAATGTCATAGATGTTTTGAACCTGATGGGTAGTCGGACCAATTCCCAATGTCTTAGATGTTTTGTACCTGAGGGGTAGTCAGACCAATTCCTATGTCGTGGAGGTTTTGTATCTGATGGGTAGTCAGACCAATTCCTATGTCATAGATGTTTTGTACCTGATGGGTAGTCAGGTCACTTCCAATGTCTTAGATGTTTTGTACCTGATGGGTAGTCAGACCAATTCCTATGTTGTGGATGTTTTGTACATGATGGGTAGTCGGACCAATTCCCAATGTCTTAGATGTTTTGTACCTTGTGAGGAGTCAGACCACTTCCTATGTCTTAGATGTTTTGTACCTGATGGGTAGTCAGATCACTTCCTATATCTTAGATGTTTTGTACCTGATGGGTAGTCGGACCAATTCCCAATGTTATAGATATTTTACACCTGATGCTGATTTTAAGCATAATATGTAGGGATGCACTGTGGTTTAAACCGTTTGATGCAAAGTCACTGATTTTGTAAGGTTTTTGGGATTCCGGTACCAAGAGTCCCAGAGATTTGTTCACTTGGACTTCTGGACACCAAACAATGGTAACACCATGTACAGATTTTATTATGCGAAAAGCTTTTTTGGTGTGCAAAGCGGTGGCGATGAAGTAGATGGATAGATGGCCTCCAACTGTGGCCCAATGCAGATATGGTTAACAATAGAATTTCCTATGACAAAATTATCTTTAAAAATAAAAAATTTTAAACATTTCCTAAGGTTTGGAATATATGGTGTAAGTCTTCTTGTACGATTTTTACCCCAAAAGCTTTTCAATTCCTAACAGACCAACTACACAGTTATGTTATCCTTACTTCCCTGTGATTTATCAGCATGTGGTAGAAGCTCTTCAATTGTAAACAGTAAATAATCACAACCCAAATTTTTAACATTCCTATAAATATTTATTTTATCCCTTACCAACACAAGACATACATTTATATCATGTTCGTTTTGGGTTTGTATGAAGGGGGATCAGGAGCTGATCCGGATCCATACAATGCAGGTGTTTCTTAGAGGTAACACCCCCCGGCTAAAGCCGCAACCAGCTTGAATGCCGATCGCAGCTGTTAACCCTTTAGAGGCTGCTATCAATCTTTACAGAGGCATTTAAATCCCCCGATCAAAGTTGAGGGGTGGGGGCACACACAGCCTCCCAATGGTGCGATTGTGAGGTGCCATTGCGCCTTCTGATGTTTTGGAGGTGGACAGATAGAGTAAGTTTTGTATTTATCAGCTTTTACCATTTTTAGAGACAAGCTTCAATAATATGGGTGGTCATCATTCCTGAGGTATGAGAAATAGAAATCATAGCAAGGAGGATAGAATTTGGGTTCTAGCCAGAGGCATAACTAGAATCTCTTGGGCCTCAATGATAATCTATAACAAGCCCCCTTACCTACCAAGTTACATTTATAATACTAGCATCTTCTTATGTGATAGAAGGGCCTTTGGTCCCCTTAGGCTCTAGAGCTACCTCTGCACCCCCTATTGGTATGTCCTTGGCTGTTACAATGCTCATTTCCATACCTATCCATTGTTTGTATGAGTTCATAACCACAAGTTTCTACACAGATCTATTAGACACACTCTACTCTACTAAAAGGATTTGTCTGTTTCCCTGGACAACCCCTTTTTAATAGTATGCCCTGTGTGTAAATAATAAACAGCTGCCTGTCCATGGCCATGACGGAATATTCCTAGGAATAGGGAGAGGAAGGTGGAGCACTGACTGGTCTCCACGATGAACCTATCTAATAGATAGACTCACCACAGAGAATCACAGCAAATCACAGTGATTTCAATCCTGCGAGTGACGAATCGCTATGATTCTCTGCTCATGTATGTTGGGCTGCACTTTCCATAGTTAGTCTATGGAAAGCTTTTCATAGCGTGACCCGCGGGCGATTTATTGCAAGCGGATCATCATCTGTGGACAGGCAGCCTACCTCTCCGTCACAACAAACCCTGGTACCTCAGTGGACCACAGCACTGCATCCCAGCAGTTCTGAAGACTCAAGTATCTCTGCTTATTATTTTTTTTACACAGGGGTTCCCATTGAAAAGGGGTTGTCTAGTAACTGGACAATCCCTTTTAACTGTATGTGGGCATCGCAAACTTCCATAATCAACTGGAACAAACAGGGTCTTGGCAGCCACTCTGGGGGGTTTCTTTTGCCAGATAAAGAGCATAATTAGAGATTGTAATGGCTTACGTGAACAGGGATATTCCCCAACTAGTATAGAATCTTGGGAAGTAGCATTATTTTGGTGGTTGCAATGAAATCAAGCCAGAAAGTAGGCATTTTGCATATGTGTTGATGTTGTTCTGTATTATCTGTATAAGCTTGGTGAAGTTGCTGGCATGTAGCTTAGAAATAGGGCTTACGAGGGTGATGCCCAGGTATGGACATTTGCCATCGACCCAAGCAAAGTGGAAGGTTAATTTAAGCCTAGTTCTTGTCTCCAGAGACACTCCCAAGTCCAAAATCAGCAATTTAGAAGCATTCACCTTTATAGTATGGTACCTAACCAAAATGATGGAGCACATCTGAAAGGTGAGACAAAGAAGTCTCTGAAGAGGAAATAGCCAAGATCACATAATCATCAAAAATATCTACCACTAGCCTCAATACCAGTATTATTGTGTGACTCCTCCTATTTTGAGCTAAGCATTTCATTGTGATATTTAGAGGAAGAAGGGCAGCCTTGATGATACCAGTGATACTGAAAGTTTAAAATAAAGTACTGAATGTGTATAATTGTGCAGAGCGGCAAGAGTATAAAACTAGTACGGCTCTGAGAAACTTATTTTTAAAAGCTAAACTTAGTCAGGACTACCTTTAACTAGCCACAATGGACTCTATTGAACACTTTCTCTGCATCCAAAGTAAAGGCTCATTTACACGCAAAGACAATCTTTCAAATGATTGAAAGATTGACAGTTTTAGTGATCATTTTGCATAAAGTACTAATGGTCACTAATACCCATTAGGACTTTATCAGCCTCATTTGCATGCAAATGAACCTCCTGGAGCTGCTTGCAGAAATTAGGTGGTCTAAGCTCTGCAGTCAGCTCCTTTGTTCTGGCATGGGCTGTCACGGGCTGCCAGCATGAATACAATGTAATCAGCCACCCTGTGGAGAACACAGACTGTGATCTGTGTTAGCTACTCTCCAGCTGAAAGATTGATTTTAAGCTCAGCTTAAAAATCATCGCTCAGCCAAAGAGTAAATGTTGGGAGCATTTACACACAATGACTATCACTAGAGATGAGCGAGCACCGAAACGCTCGGGTGCTCGTTACTCGAGTCGAACTTTCAGTGATGCTCGAGAGTTCGTTTCGAGTAACGAACCCCATTGAAGTCAATGGGCGACTCGAGCATTTTTGTATATCGCCGATGCTCGCTAAGGTTTTCATTTGTAAAAACCTGGGAAATTCAAGAAAGTGATGGGAACGACACAGAAACGGATAGGGCAGGCGAGGGGCTACATGTTGGGCTGCATCTCAAGTTCCCAGGTCCCACTATTAAGCCACAATAGTGGCAAGAGTGAGATCCCCCCCCCCCGCACTGTCAGCATAAAGATCATTCTCCTCTGCCACAGCTGTAACAGCTGTGGCAGAGAAGAACGATGTTAGCCCATTGAATTCGATGGTCCCGCTGAGCCAATCAGAGGCAGCAGTCACACACCCATTCATAAATTCATGAATGGGTGTGTGAGTGGAATCTGCCTCTGATTGGTCAGGCTGTGACCAATTAGAGGCAGCTCATTCAGCAGGCGGGGATTTTAAATCCCTGGCTGCTGAATACTGCTCACAGCTGTTCAGAGCAGTTCAGGAGGACTGCCGCTGGCCGCGCTGAACTCCGTCTGCTGGGACCAGGTAAGTATATATATATATTTTTTTTTTTACACATTTCTGGATGAATTGCAGGGAAGGGCTTATATATTTAACCCCTTCCCGACAATTCATCCCGTGATCGCCGGCAGCCCATTGCTTTTAATGGAGCCGGCTGTATTGCCGGCTCCATTGAATTCAATGGGCTAACATCGTTCTGCCTGGACAAGGTGAGTATATATATATTTTTTTTTTTTCACACATTTCTGGATGAATTCCAGGGAAGGGCTTATATATTTAAACCCTTCCCGACAATTCATCCCACGCTCGCCGGCAGGCCATTGCTTTCAATGGAGCCGGCTGTATTGCCGGCTCCATTGAATTCAATGGTCAGTGCTCGTTTAATCGAGACGAGTACCGCGTGGTGCTCGTCTTGAGTAACGAGCATCTCGAGCACCCTAATACTCGAACGAGCATCAAGCTCGGACGAGTATGCTCGCTCATCTCTAACTATCACTCATATGCCATCATCTTAACTAATTTTGAGCGATGATCGTTCCCTGTAATTGGGCCTTAAGGTGCAGAGAAGGCATTCAGAATGTCTGTGCCTTAAAAAAATTATTAATGAAACATCAATCTTAATTCACAGTCGTCAGACCCTGAATGAAACCTACCTGGGCATTGCATATTAATGATGAAAGGATGTTGTCTAGGCTTGTCGCGATTAAGGAAGCATACATTTTAAGCTCTGTGTTCAGTAGTGAAATTGGTCTGAAATTTGCAGGTCTGCCAGAGCTTGGGGGGAATCTCTATGAAGGTGATGAACATTTTGTTAGGAAGGGGGAGACCCTCAATGATATTGTTAAATATAATTGCCAAATATAGGGCTAAGATGGAGCTATATTTCCTATGACAGTCATTATCTAGGCATCTGGGCCTTAGGATTTATTAGCTTTGCAGGTATTTTATGGCAGATACTGTACTAAAAGGCTGGGAGATCTCTGCCACTTGTTGCTCTGTGATATGTAGAAGAGAGATACTGCTAAGGAAGTGTGCAATGCAATCCTGAGATGGATGTGGGATTGATAGTCAGATGAGAGATTACATAAAGTGGTGCAGAAGGCAGCAAGGCCATCTGCTGTGCCTTGAGGATAAAAAACGTTGTTATCTTGGTAAGTAGGTAAGGGATCCTGGAGTTAAGGCCTTGAGTCGTTTTGCTAGTAGTGCACCTGATTTGTTGTCCTACCAATAGTATGTCATCTTGAGTCTTCTGACAGATACTGTAGATCAATTTTATATGAGTTAAGCTCATGTAATTTAGCTTGCAGTTCGGAAATTTCAGCTGCTCTGGAGAGGGAGGAAAATACCTTATTTAAAGCATGTACGGTAGTTAGTTGCTGTGCAGATCTATCATTAAGCATCCTCGTTCCTTTTTTTATGAGAAGCAGATTGTGTAAATTGACCTCTCAATGCCTTACATGAGCACCATAAGGCAAAAGAGGAGAGTAGTTTGTTATTGTTAATAGAGAAGACTTTTTCAAAGGCAGTTCTGGCTCAAGGAGAATATTTGGGGGAATGAAGAATGTCATTATTTTATTTCTAGATGTACAATTTGTACTTTTTGAGTATCTGAGCATGGATAGAAGCATGATCAGACCAGGATATGACTCCAATTTTTGAAATGAGAAGTGTGTCAATTAAGATGATGTCTTTTCAAAAATATGCTTTATGGGGATTAAAGGAACAGATAATCTCTCTCTCGGATGAATACTACAATCTCCAGGCATCGTATAGATTTTGCTTTTGAATTATCTTAAAGAGAGAAGATGGGTTAGTTATGAATGAAAGGCTATAGAAGCCATATTTTCACGTTGAAGTCTCCTGAGGTTATAAGGGAACTTTTTTTAATGAGAGTTGAGGATTTTGAAAAATGCATTGAAAAATTTAGTTTGGCCAGTATTTGGGGCATATATCACAGCTAAAGTATATAAAGTGATGTTAATGGTGCATACAATTATGACATACCTATCATTTTCATCAATCATCTGTTCATTTGTGGAAAAGGCCAGAGTATTTAAAAAAAAACTATATTTCACTGCCTTTTTTGTATTTTGGGGCTGCTGCTATAAATATGTGGAGGGAACTTTAGTATGCAGACTGTGCATGTCAAGTTGGATAAAGTGAGTCTCCTGGACATAGAGAATGCTTGATAAGGAGGATGTAGCTTCCTTTCATAGTAAATAACATTTTAAAAGAAAATGTAATCCCTTTGCATTTACTGATGTGAATTTAATAACCATAGTTAAGTAGTGGAAATTCAGCTTGGACTATGGTGACTAAAGTCATTGAGAGACTGGATGAAGTTTCTAAGTAATAGTGATATATAATCGGCGCTGCATATAGGAGAGTAACCAATCCCACCACAGCCTTTGCCATAAGCTGAAACCCACAATTGGGTCCCCTTAAAAAGTAAGTTTTATTGATATGTAGTAAAATATATTAGGTGGCAATGAATTAAAAAAAAGTCTCAATGTAGTAATTTTTTAAAGAAAAGTGATCAGGTGCTCATGGGGTAATGTGCAGGCAGATGTAAGAAAGAGGGCACTTACTCATATGGGAGGTCTCTCATATATAGGACTAAATATATAGTTATAGGACTAAAGAACGCTTAGGATTTGCTTGATAAAGGAGCCTTGAATAGCTCCAAAACGCGTTGCAAACTTCATCACTTGGATCTTCCTTCCCTCCCCACTTCTTATTTCTGTACCCTGCTTTGGAATATTAAAAACCTTTTGAACCTTCAACTCAAAGATCCTTTTTTTCTCCTTGAGAATTGTTCTCCGGGAGGTCTCTAGCAGAGAGACCTCCCATATGAGTAAGTGCCCTCTCTCTAATATATGTATATTTCTTTATGTGTCTGATCAGAGCGCTGTCCCCTAAATATCTTTTTGTAGAGTTTCAATGTAGTGTGCATGAATGTAATACAGTAGACAAAACTGGTCTAAGAGAAACAATATCCTGCCTTGCTGAATATGCACAAATCTCAGGATCATGACTGTAACACTTGCTGCAAATGGTGCACGCTACCATGCAGCAGTACACTGCTATGTGCTATAGATATGGCAAGTGATTAGATCCCTGCATAAATGATGAGCGGTGAGTTTAACTATGACATTGCAGTGTAAATAGCAGCCGTTTAGTATTGAACAGTAACTATTTTAACTGAATTAAGAGGGGGGGGGGGAATTAAAATCTGCTCCTGTCGCCCCACTATGAGCCAGCGATACAAGCACCTGTGCAGGAGCATAGGACCGTGTATATGCAGTGACAATCGTTGAGCATTGTTTGCCCGACATTCATCCTTGCCCTACGTGTTGTAGTATCTGGGATAAATTCTGGAAGGAACTGATTTTGTGATACCTCTGATCTGGAGATTGTTTCTGTTTTCCCTGTTTTTGAAGGCAATCATACATGCTACATAGGTGTTTTGTGCTATAGCAATAGCGCTTTGAGCTCTCTCTCTACAACTTAAATTTGGGTACTAATACAATGGTCATCTTATTTGATATCCTGAAGATCTTTTGTTATTTGTTTGAGTGCTTTATACAATACTTTTTACATTAATAAGTGTGAAGTGGGTAAGTCATTTTCAAAGTCCTCCTTTTTCCTCCACAAAAGGAAAAAGAAATTGAGTAACCTAGTCCAAGGTGGAAGGAAAAATTGGATCTGCGCCCATTATAGGTAAGCTGATGCAATATTGGGGGAGGTAATATAACATCTCTGTGGAAGACCATTGATGATTGTCAGGCGTTATTAATTCAGGTGTCTGTGGTGTCCAGATATGTAAAGCTGCGATTCTGGGGGATTCGGTAGGCTATGGAAGGCCCTCCAGACTTGATTAAGAGCCATGAAGGGTGGGATTATTGCCTCAGGAACATCAGGGAATAGTCTGAGCCCTCTGGGCCTGTAGGTGGACAGCCACCAGGAAGATCAATCTAGGAACTGGCCAGATGGTAAGCAAATGGAGGTCACAGATTGGGGACCAGCATATCATAACAGATGGTCCAGATTAAAGCTTCTCCAGCTTCTGATATTCCGCTAAATCTATTAGGAGGAAGTCTGTTATATGCAATGTGCAATGTATATATGTCCTGGGGTCAAGGAAGTCCCACAGATGATGCAAGATATGAGAATAAGTGATAGAGCACAAGTAAGACATGCCTATCCTGTGAAACAGCTAGACCATGCCCTGTTAACCCTTTCCAATCCACTGTCTGACCTCTGAAAACATTATGATTTAAGGCTGTACAGCTCCAATGTTGGAAGACATCCGTCGGGGTTCTCTTACTGTATATTGTCAGCCTCTCTGCTGTCGGAGCCTATGCAGCGTGTCACCTCATGCAGTACTGGCTTTAGCCAGCAGATAGCACCATTGTATAATGGCAGAAAAAGAGTAAGCCCCCTAGGAAAACCAGGATACCAATTGGATTGGAAAGGGTTAATTCTTCATTTGAATAGATTCTTCTTTAATAGACCCCCACCAAATAGCAAGTTATTCCCTTTCCTGTCGATAGGGAATAACTTGAAATTCTGGCAAAATGCCTTTAAAGCCAATTGTCTATGGAATGCATAACTGTTGCAAAAAGGTATTTGTTGTCAAATCCTTTCTGCCTATTAAGACACTCAAATTCAAAGGTCTAATGTGAAGTATTCAACCTTATGTAAATTTCTTGTATCCAAAAATAGAATGTAGCCAACAATTTTTTATCCCCCTGGTTTTAAACCTCTATGCTTTAATTACTACAAGGTTGAACAAGGAATAAATACATTAGTACTGTGTTTCAGAGATTTTGCTGTAATTGCATCGTAAACAAATACGCTAATCATAGCTTTCAACCTTAATATCATTTACAAAGAAATTAAGCATTAAGCATTGATCCCAGTACAGAACTCGGAGCTACCATAATTAGAATACCAGCCATTGACATCCCATGCCTAAACATTGTTGTTTAGTAAGATACTTAGCTCAGCATTTTAGGATCTAGAAGTCGAACTGTTCTATGCCCACCTAACTAAGGGCTTCCTTTATGTTTAACCATTGCATAGCAGAAGTCTTTTCACTTTAAAGTGAAATGTAAACATTTAGTTCACCTTTTCCTCCACTATTATCACTATTATTATTGTGAATAGCATTGATGGCATTAAAGCAGACGGAAACATTAACTTGAGGTTCAGCCTTTACTTATCGTTGGTTATATACAACAATAATCAAATATAAAATTGACCAACTTTGTAATATATCATTGTCAGGGCCTGTTCACAATACATTTTTTTGTTTATATTCAGCTTGCATGCCAGGAAAGCTCCAGACAGACTTGTTAAGTTAAATGTGTCCATAGGGCTCATTAGTTAGACAATGGCCAATAGAGTGTCCTTTTGGCCTGTTTGGCTGGTATACAAAAGTGCACTGCAGAAAAAAAGGTATGAAATAGAGTAGTAGACTACACTACTATATCTATTGGGGTCCAGTAAAAAAGAAAAAAAACACATTATATATATATATATTTTTTTTATTATTAACATAGTAGCCTGCGAGTCACATATACAACTGTGTGGCATCTGTCACAACTATCCATTAAGCTGATAAGTTGTGAGCTTTTCAATAACTTTTCTGTTAAACAGATGCCAATATATTCAATGGGAGATGCATTAGATGAGTGCCTAGCTGCACCACTATTCAAGTTCAGGAGCATGTCTCTGAATCTATAATAAACAGATAAGAGCAGCAAAGAGATTGACTTCATCTAAAATGCATCAGTATTGGCGCTCCTTTATTTCTCCAAGAACATAGCACAGCACGATGTTTCGACCCGCACAGGGGTCTTTTTCAAGTTCTCCACTCTTGCTTTATATGAATCTATTGTGACACTTGCTCTCTTGTGATAGATACAGTGAAAGAAGAGGAACCCCGCACTGCTTAAAGATGAATGAGTGGAGACCGACTGTTTATTAGAACTTATGATGAAGCAGTCTATGTGTTTCAGAGTTGTAATGACTCCTGCTTTGAAGACCAATAGATGTGTTCCTCACACATAGTATGTAAGGCCAATAAAGACATATGTCCTTTCAGTTCAGCCTATTAATCCCCTATGTTGATCCAGAGGAAGGGAAAAAAAACTCAATGAGGTAGAAGCCAATTTTCCCCATTTAAGGGAAAAAATTCCTTCCTGACTCCAGTCTGGCAATCGGAATAATCCCTGGATGATTATAACCTATAATATTGTATCACTCAAGAAAGGCATCCCAGCTCTTGAACTCCTATCGAATTTGCCATCACCACATCCTCAGGCAGAGAGTTCCATAGTCTCACTGCTCTTACAGTAAAGAACCCCCTTCTATATCAGTGTAGAAACCTTCTTTTCTCTAGATATAGAGGGTGCCCCCTTGTTACAGTCACAGTACTGGGTACACATTGAAGGGGTGCATTAAAAAGCAGTGGTGAACGCTGTAGCCTGCACTCCAATGCGTCAGCGAATCTGACCAAGGCCACATCTGCGTAGTGTTTGTATGCTCTTTCTGTGTTTGTGCGCATTTCCTCCCACACTAAAAAAAAACAAAACATACTAACGTGTAGAATAATCCAGGGATTATTCTAACTGCCATCATGCTGTCAGCCCACCACCAGGACTGACATGCCGCCGTTTTTTTCATTTATTTTGTTTATATTTTATTATCTAGTTCTCATCATAGGGCATCAGGATTGATGAGGGTATATCTTAGCTCTAGCAAAGCTTTAATAGGGACTAGTTAGTTGAATCTTTATCTCCTTATATATCTATTGGAGACTCTAGCTAGTTCATTACAAAATCAAACGGCTAGACTTAGATCAGGAATTATCATTCTGGTCAATTTTAGGAGAATAGATACATTATTATCTCACTCCTCTTATTCTACTCCTTATTTTGTACTTGGAATATCAGTCTGATTAAGGATCTATTAGAAATCGTGTAATTTTCTTAAGCCACTATCCAGTTTATTTTTACTGGAATCATTCTATTCTTGCCCCTGAGGAACCCAACGAGTTGGGGAAACGCATAGGGATAATTAATCACTCAGGTCCTTTCGTCTTGCTATCCAATTCTATCAGGATGATACCTGTGCTGCAATTTTGAAAACATCCAGGACATTTGTCAATTTAAGACTAAGAATACAAGTTGGTTAAGTTGACTCTCTGTCACTTAACTCGATTAGTCTTTATTTTCCTACGAAAGTGGCATAAATCGTAGCACACTTTATTCATCATTTTTTCTATCTTCTACAATACATGTATGTGTTTGTTCTTCTTTCTTTTAACTATTAGTAATAAAAGTTACATTTTAATATTTATTAGTTCTAAGGTCCATTTAGTTAGCTTCCATTATGGAGTCGAGAAGGAATTTTTTCCCCCAAATGGGCTAAATTGGCTTCTGCCTCATTGGGTTTTTTTTTGCCTTCCTCTGGATCAACAAGTTGTGTGAAAAGAGGCTGAACTAGATGGACATTGTCTCCCTTCAGCCTAACATAGTATGTTACTATGAATATAGGTTCTGTAATATGAATGTGTGTGTATAAATAAAGGTGATTATTATAAAATAAAGGGAGAACATACAAACTCCATGCACGTTATCAGATTTGAACGTAGGACCTGATCACTGCAAGGCAACAGTGGTGATCCACAGGAGATCCACCATGTTCAGCTAGGATGAACCACCTGAGGTTTGGGTTAACCACAATCCAAACTTTTAGCATAGTTTGACCCAAAACAGAGTTCAACTGGTTCGGTTCGCTCTACACAAGTAACGATTATGATATTTAATGGTGGCACAATTCCTTTAAGTGCCTATTAGTATATTGGTTCCCCTCTTATCACAGCTCAAGGAGTTGGTTATTAAATAACATATTGGACTCAATACTAGATTTTCAGTTTTCACCAAACATTCAGTTTTCATTTTTCTAAAAGAACTCGAACTTCATATATTACCTTTTAACCTGAGCCATATTTTTAATATTGTTTTCAAAAAAATACCTGATCTCATTTTTATTCCACATTGCTGAACGTAAATACTTGTTAATAATCGCATTTATATTTATCTCAGACTCTTTGAAGTTGTGTGCTTTCTAGATACAAACATGTAAAAGAATAGAAAGGCTTTGAAATTGTAAGAATTGGCACAAATGTCTTTGAGGGGTATTTTCCAGTGAAATAAGCTTCTTGTAATATAAATAATTAGCTTTTCTTTGTCCCTTTTTTCATTTGCCTATTTGGCAGCATATTTTTTTAAATACTAAAACTTTACATATCAAAAGTTGTCCTGAATTTTAATACCTTGAACACAGAAATAAACACAGAAACTTGAAAAAATATGAACATTGCAAAAGTTTTCGGAAAAAGTAAGGAAATTGTATATTTTTACCTATATATTACCCATCACAATGTTGCTACTGCTGCTGTCTGGATGCTGCATCTTGTGAAAATATTGGATGTGGCATGAAATGCTGTCTTTGTGTGATTGATGTCCAGCAAATGCATCATTCCTAGCTTGGTACATCTAAACATGTGGATGCTTTTAAAAGATTAGGACAAACTAGATTGCGAACCCTGACTTTGTCCACATGGAATTTGTATTATTTTATCTAATCTGTGTTTTGCTGTATTTTGGTATGGGCAACACAGATTTTCTTTAAAATCCATGTTAATGTGTCTTTTGTTCAAGTTGTAAGGCAAAATCTGTCTGTTTGTATTGTACAACCCAATTTTTATTTGTCATACTGCTGAGATAAAAAGAAAGCTGCGCTGTGATTGGTTGCTAGAGCCTAGCTTTCATTTCTTACACAGCTGAGGAAAAATAAAAGCTGCGCTGTGATTTGTTCCTATGGGCAACACAGATTTCAATCTATGTTAATGTGTCATTTGCTCAAGTTTTAATCTTGGGCAACACCAGGTATCTCTGCTGGCTTAATAATCGCATATGTGCGGCAACGACGTCTGCCCTCACGTGTCTGCCCGTTTGGGGAGGCCTAGCTTATGATGTGCACCCCCTTCCCCTCCGCTTCACCGCACGGTGGCAGAGTGGAGGTGCGCTTCTGCATCACCAGATAAACCTGTCTTGTTTCTCCCTAGAGAACTCTATACATTTTTGGGCTAAAACGTAGCATCTGTCTTTCCTCAAGATGCAAGCTATCTCTCTGCCGAATTTAATCAAAATAGCTTCAGCGGTTTAGCCGTGAAAAGGTAGCAAATAGACAGAGTTACTTTCGCATTTATATTAGTATGGATATGATGACATCAAAACATTAACCCCTTAACAAACAATGACGTACCGGTACGTCATGGAGCGTCGGGGTATGTATGAAGAGAGGTTGCGTGGCAACCTCTCTTCATACAGTGCGACGGGCCAGCTGTTTATAACAGCTGACACCCGCGGGCAATAGCCACGAGCGGCCGCGGGTATTATCCATTTAAATGCCGCTGTCAATTCTGACAGCGGCATTTAAATCCCCCGAACGATGTTCGGGGGTCCCGCACGGCCCCCCCGCGGTGAGATCGGGGGAGCCGTGCAGGTGTCATGGCAGCCGGGGGCCTAATGAAAGGCCCCAGGGCTGCCTTAACAGACTGCCTATGAAGCCATCCCCGTGGGGTGGCTTCATAGGCTGCCTGTCAAAAAGCAGTATGACGTAATGCTATAGCATTACATCATATTGCAGGAGCGATCAAAGTATTGCATATTAAAGTCCCCCAGGGGGACTTCAAAATCATGTAAAAAAAAGAATCAATAAAGCTTTTTTTAATTGAAAAAAAAAAAAGTTGCAAAAGTTTAAATCACCCCCCTTTTGCCATATCTATTATTAAAAAATCTAAATAATAAATTAAAAATATGTATTTGGTATCGCCACGTGTGTAAAAGTCCAAACTATCAAAGCAGTGCATTATTTTTCCCGCACAGTGAACGTCGTCCGAAAAAAAAATAAAGAATGCTAGAAATGCACTTTTTTAGTTACCCTGTCTCCCAGAAAAAACGCAATAAAAAGCGATCAAAAAGTCGTATGTACTCCAAATTGATAGTATCGGAAACTACAGGACATCCCGCAAAAAATGAGCCCTTGCTGAACCATGTCAACGGAAAAGTAAAAAAGTTATTGCGTGCACAAAATGACGGCAGAAAATAATTGAAAAAAATTAAATGTCTTTGAAAAAAAAAAGAGGAGTATAGTAAAAAAAAACCTATACAAGTTTGGTATCTTAGTAATTGTACCGACCCATAGAATAAAGTTATCATGTCATTTTTTTTGCTGTTTGTGCGCCGTAGAAACAAGACACACTAAAAGATGGTGAAATGTCGTTTTTTTTTCATTTTACTCCACTTAGAATTTTTTAAAAGTTTTTCAGTACATTATATGGTACTTTAAATAGCACCATTGAAAAACACAACTCATCCCGCAAAAAACAAGCCCTCATACAGTGACGTCGATGGATAAATAAAGGAGTTACGATTTTTTTAAAGGGGGGAGGAAAAAACGAAAATGGAAAAAGAAAAAGTGCCGCGTCATTAAGGGGCTAAAGATACTAAATAGAGATGAGCGAGCATACTCGTCCGAGCTTGATGCTCGTTCGAGTATTAGGGTGCTCGAGATGCTCGTTACTCGAGAAGAGCACCACGCGGTATCCGTTTCTGTGTCGTTCCCATCACTTTCTTGAATTTCCCAGGTTTTCACAAATGAAAACCTTAGCGGAGCATCGGCGATATACAAAAATGCTCGAGTCGCCCATTGACTTCAATGGGGTTCGTTACTCGAAACAAACTCTCGAGCATCACTGAAAGTTCGACTTGAGTAACGAGCACTCGAGCATTTTGGTGCTCGCTCATCTCTAATACTAAATAATAGGCACACTTGATCTCCGCATCTGCCATAATGAACATCAGTTTTAGATTTATTTTAATTGTCTACAATATAACTTCTTACTGTATAATTATGAGTCAGTAAATTTCCAACCAACTGTTACTTTTAAGAGGTTGTCCATGTCTAAACTATTGATGACATGTACTGGAGATAAGTCATTAATACTTTAGACTTGGGGAAGCCATGTAGCAAACATTATAATAAGTTCAAACATTAATAACTTTGGCTGCTAAGTCACATATTCTTATCTTTCTGCATATAGAAGCTGTCTTCAGGTTTTGGGGATTTAGATATCCTTCTTTAACCCCTTCCCTCCCCATGACGTAAGGGTACGTCATGGGAGCGGGGTACTTCCCGCAAAATGATGTACCCTTACGTCATAGGGATAGCGCGAGATCATAGCAGATCTCGCGCTATCCCGCAGAGGGAGACGGCTGTCACTAGTAGCTGGCCTCCCGCTGCGACAGCGGGGGCATCGGAGATGTGCCCACCTGGTGTTTACCCCTTTCTTGCCGCGATCTAAGTAGATCACGGCAGTGAAAGGGTTCACTGAGGGAGTGTGCTCCCTCTGTGACTTCAGCCGGCCCTCGCGATAACATCCCGAGAGCCCGGCTGGTTGCTATGGCAACAGGACACCAGATACCGGCGTCCCGTATTGCCATTGCCTAAGATAGCTGTAATAAGTGATAAGGCATGGCAGGAGAGAAGTCCTGCCATGCTTTATTGTAGCGATCATTAGTGCTGCAGTGTAAGTCCCTTAGAGGGACACAAATAGTGTAAAAAGAAGAGCAAATTAAAGTACAAAAAATAAAAATGTAAAAAAAATGTTAAAAATCCCTTTTTTTATGCTTTTTCTCATAATAGCATAAAAAAATTAAAATAAAAAAAACAACACATATTTGGTATCAACGCATTCGTAATGATACGTACAAAAAATTGAACATGCTTTTTATCCTGCATGGCAAAAAGCGTTAAACAAAACGCTAAAAAACTGAGGCAAAATGCAAATTTTTAGCATTTTGCCTCCCAAAAAACGCAATAAACGTGATACAAAAACCTATGTACCCCAAAATGATACCAATAAAATCTACATCTCATCTCACAAAAAATTAGCCCTCATAGAGTTCCATCCATGGAAAAATAAAAAAGTTATAGTACTTTGAATGCAGTGATTTTAGAAAAAAATAATAATTTTTTAAAAAAAGGGTTTTTATTGTGAAAAAGTGGAAAAACCTAAAAAAAATCTAAAAATTTTGGTATCATTGTAACCATACCGTCCTGCAGAAAAAATGTATTGGGACATTTATGCTGCATAATTAACGCTTTAAAAAAGAAAATCTACCGCAGAAATGATGCGTTTTCTCTCCCTACAATCATAAAAAAAATAATAAAAGTTTTACAATGTAGTCTATGTACCCAAAAATGGTACCAATAAAAACTACAGTTCGCCACACAGAAAACAAGCCCTTATACGGCCGCGTCGACGGGAAAATAAAAAAGTTATGGCTTTTGAAAAATGGAGATGATGTCATTAAGGGGTTAAAGCAATAAAACATATAGATGTTCTGCATTTTTAGAATATAGCGAAGGGAAAATATTCAAATGTCCTTTAGCCTTTAGTTTTTTTGAAACACTTTAAGCTTATCATACAGATTAGTAAAACCAGTAGATTTTTTCATATATTATATATGTTTGGGGACCTTCAAACAGTCCTCAACATCACGAGTTTGGAAAATTGCAGACCAGAAACCTTGAATTTTAACATGTTCTTGTTGGAAATAAGTCATTGTCAGAAGTGTCTGACAGCCGCTTGTTTCTCTCTTCCCTACTGAATATCCACTTATCTGGGGGAGCGTATATCAGTTGAATGATCATTTGATTGACAGATATCATATGTATACGGATGGCTTGAATCACCCTAGGGGGTCTCTATAACCTTCCCACCAATGAACTAATGTTCATTTTTACTATTTAGAAATGTAGCAAATGCATTTTCTATATCAGAAGTTCTCAATAAATCCATCATTCCTACAACTGATCTGAGATCCCTCTTTTGAGTCAGCTCACACCTTAACCAATATGTTTACTTCCATTGGGCGTGCAATAAAATCATTTTCCTTCACTATACGTCTTACATGGTTAGAGTGCCCAATACTAGTACCAAAACTTATAGTACATCTTTTTGTGCCATGTCTTGGGAAAAACTAACTTGATATTTCTTTAATGAAATTGGGATTTTCTTTTAAATGAAATAAGTGACAAACAAACAGAAAACTTCTCCATAGTTTTAGCCATTTAGCTTCACATGGAACAATCTGGTTCATATTATATATACAAGAGAGCTAGATTGTTCCATGTGAAGCCAAATGGCTAAATCTATGGAGAAGTTTTTGTATGCCTTGCAGATGGTTCTAACAAACTTCAGTGTTCACAAGTGTGAAGTGCTGTGGCGCTTAAATAAATATTATTAAAATTCTGCCTGATGTCATTATCAATAAAGCCAAATCCCCTATACTCAGCCGGCATTCTGTCTCTCCCCAATGCGCTTTAAGAGCATGTGAACCACTCATAATCATGCTTCCTCCAGTAAACACAGTACAGCTGACATCTGCGCATGCACAGATACTGGATGTCAAGAACTGTATTACAAAGCAGAAAGTATGATCATGTGTGTATCATATATCTCCATATATGACTATCCTATGGACAGGATGGCCATCCAGAGGAGACTGAAGGCTAGCAGAATGGAAGAGGCATGGCTTTAGCAATATTGACATCAGGTGCATTTTTAATAAAGTATGTACGAGTACCAAATCATAGCAGTTAACACACAATTCTGAAGACTCCCCACAAAGTGGCCAACCCCTTTGAAGCTCCCCAAAGGTTTCTCAGATTTGCAAATTATAACTATCAGTTTATCTCAGAAATACTCTCAAGTCTGTTTGCCCCCAACATCCTTAACCTGGAAAATTAAAAATACTCATGGCGAGCCAACTTCCACAGCTTAGGCTAGTACTCTGCTGATCATCCAGGAAGTCACCCACTCTCATCTTTAGGAGATTCAGCTACTGATCTACATTGAGAGTCCATGGAATGAGCACAGGTCCAATGAGACAATCGAGCCAAATTCTAATCCACACATTCACGCTGAAATTTACATTGTCTTCTGACCATATCATGCATTTACTAGTAATTTTATTAAATCTACATTGAATCGGCACTTTGTAATATTCTAACATGGTCACACAATGATAGCTTCACCTCTAGACTGCACTGTCAAATGGATCCATGCATTTATCGCAATAGGAGGAAGCCACTTCGACTACTCTATCCATAAGTCATAGCAATGGTTCCAGGGAATTTAAAGATATATGAAATTGGGTTTTACTCTCTCTCTCTCTTAGAGGAAGCACATGACAAAATTTCAATCCATATTTTGGTGCCCACAGATGCCCATGCACCATACCATCATGTAGCACATCTACGCCTTCCTATTCAAGTACTCTATTGTTACTTCAATATAAGACATTGGTATTGATAGACGGCACTTTCAAAACTCAGCAGTCTTTAAATACTTTTCAATGGGGAAGAAGAATATCAGCAGGCTGAAAACTAAAGTTTGAGTGAAGTAACAAGTTACATGAGGTGTTTCTGTGTTCTGAAAAAATTATTTTCATATCTCCTAATTTAATAAACAGGATTTTATTTGCATTGTGAGAATCTTGTGAACAATATAATCCAGTACTTTCAGTCAATAATGAATATCTGATAACTCTGAGTATCACTTCATTAGATTTTAGAAGATGAAATCCCACTGAGCGCTGATGGTACAGACAGAATGCACAAAATTGGAAAATTTGATTCATCTGTAGAAAGCAATTTTGTAAAAAAAAATCTCTTCCCAGTCTTCATACTGTCGTAGATTTAGTAGTAGAGTTTTTTCTCATGCACAGTAAATTGGTAATATAAATCCAGGGTCAGAGATAATATTATCTGTAAAATATTTTAATGAGAAGCATTCAATCTTTTATATCCAAAAAGGTTATGGATGACATCAATGACAAGCATCGCAAAGTGATACTTGAATTCTTGAGAGGACAGTTTAACAAAGTATACAGGAATTAAATGTGCAGCTGGGAAGGGTCATACTTTACCTCGAACAGCCATTAATCTTTTTCTAAGCAAATTTCGAAGGTCAAAAATTTCTAGGATCCATGTATAAGCATAGTTTCTGTATATTTGGCTTCATATTCGGAGCCATGATTATTTTATATCAGGTAATTACTTATAAGATTACAACTTTAAAAACATTTTTTTCAAAGTATTTATCTTACTATATTCGAATGTGTGGGGAAAGCAACTTCTTGTAAACTTGGGTTTAGTGTGCTCAAGTGGTCTGATATTCTTCCTGGCTTAAATAGAGACTAAGAACAGCACTAATATTCACTGAGCCATTTAAATGGATGCAACAGTCCATCCTTGATGGAGCAGTCTCTTAATATAGCCAATACATCCAGTATAAGGAAAGGCAAAAGGACATCAACATCCCAAGAATTGGCAGAATTTAGTTAGGCAAGGAAATATACCAGTAGAAACATTTCGACCCTACTATAGAGTCTTTTTGAAGCACTTTTTAACCATAATCTAATGAAGTGAATTTAACAATAACTCCATGACAACCAGGGGTATACATGTATGCTGGGGGGATTATAGAGCTGAGTCAACTTCATATACAACAGGTGCTGGCTGTGTTAGGCGGCTGACACACATCTACAATTGCAGCTCTATTCACAATTGTCTAACCACATAGACGGCATGGTCAATGCTGACCATGGCATCTAAGCCGTTAGAGAGATAAGGGGATCTATCTATTGTTCTATTAACCCAACCCTTCATCACAGTAAGATTTACAGCAAAGAAAAACACAGATATTTGAAGTGCCTAGGAATGCTGGGGCTGCTAAAAAAAAAATCACAGACTTTTTGTTTTACCCCCTAAATTGATGCCCAGGAAAACAGAATAATCCAGCGTCGTGTAAAAAGCATCTGTCACCTACTTTTAGTCCTATAAACTTAATTAATTGAACGGCGCTGGTAAGTAGTAAAAATGCATTGAGTGGCAGCTTCCAGTGCTGGCACCGAGAGAACAGCAGGGAAGGTAAGCATAAAACTTACATTCCCAAAGGCCATGGGTTACCTGCTTTCAGACCATGAGTTGAGTTTATAGGCTAAAAGTAGATGACAGATTCCCTTTAGGTTCTAAATAGGGAAAAATAGCATGGCGGTAAGGCTGCCTGTCCACGGGCGTTGCAATATCGCGCTGCGGATCTCCCCCGTGGGAGCCACCGCCCGGGAGCAGGAGCTAGCAGACGGTTCCCCCCGGTAAGCCTATCTGACATATAGTCTCATCGCAGAGAATCACAGCAATTCTCAGCATGCCGCGATTTGCCAACCGCAAGCGGAGAATCGCTATGATTCTCCGCTCGTGGACAGGGGGCTGCGCTTTCCATAGTAACGAATTATCGCCATGGGGAACGCAATGCAAAAAACGCCTGTGGAGAGGCAGCCATAGTTATGAGCTCCAATAATGAAATAAAACAGCATTTTGTTTTGCTTGAGAATTCATTTTGTGTGTAAGTAGTGCTAGAGGTAGTATGGACCAAAACAAACTGCGTGAACTGAAGTATAGGCAAGTTGTGGTATTTGTGTGCCAAGCACTTGACATGTACAGCCAGCTAAGATTAATGAAACTGTTACTTACTGAACTTCTAGTTTAGTGACCTACTTAATTTAAAGCTCTAGTTTTCTGTAGCTTTTGTCCAAAATTCAGAGCATAAGAATATTTTTTTTCTCGCTTGTGGTTTTGTGAGCTTCATACAACTGCTGTTCACAGGAATTGTAACCCCTGGGACAATGCAGAATAGTGTAGGGTATGAGTGTACAAACGTGTTAAATACACTACCTGTCCATGTAAAGTCGGTCTAACTGTAAGAACTATGTTCTGTGAAACTGCAGTATAGCACTTTGTTGTATCATTTATGGCAAAAACTATATTTGAACTTTTATAGGGAACCTGTCAGTGGTTTTAGCCATACCAGACCGACGACAGAGGCCATTCCAAATAAATATTTGTAACTGTCCCATTTCTAAGTATAGTTTCAAAAAATGTTTTTAAAACCCTTGCGTGCTGCATGCAAACACCAGGGTCCAGCCGCTGGGCGGGCCTGGATAGTCTCCAGTGGCTGCAGGTCTTAGCATACACCCGCCCACCCCGGCTGTTGTTGTGTTACGTCATTCTGAGTGTGCTTGGAACTTCTTGCATGCACTGTAATATCCGTGGACCAATGCATGTGCGGATTAGAGCGACAAATCTGCCCACAATAGGAATACATATTCTGTGCATGCGTCGGTCCGTGAACTTCCAGCGCATGTGGGAAGTTCCAAGAACACTCAAAATGATACAACAGACGCAGCCAGGGAGGGCGGGTGTTTGCTAAAACCTGTGACCAAAAGAAACGGTTCGCACCCCCCTACTGGACTGGACCTCGGTATTTGCATGTGGGAAGGTTTAAAAAACGTTTTTTAAGGTATGCTTAGAAATTGGACATTTTGGAAAGGCCTGTTACTCGGTAGTTTGCTCCTGTATTCTGTCTAGTGCAGTTAAAATCACTGATAGGTTCCCTTTAAGTATGCGCTGTGGTAAGACTTACAAGTGTTAGAAGGGTTAAATAATCTGATAAATTACTGTCTAATGTACTGTTAGATCATACGGACATTATACAGGGTCGGCCATGGAAAATTAGCCTGGCACCACACTCTTATGTTCACAAGAAAATCTGTCTTTGTTGCCCATAGCTACCAATCACAGCATAGCCTTCATTTTCCCTCAGCAGTATAAGAAACGACAGCTGCGATGTGATTGGTTGCTATGGACAACAAAAACAGACCTTGTTTTAGACAGTTTTCTAAGGAGTCTGGTGCCTTGTTACTTTTCCGTAGCCCACCCTCTATATGTAGGGTGATAATTCCCGGTATGACAAATGGGAAGCCCCAGTTCGGGTGTACTGGGTGTGCATATATTTCCACATCCATAACTTTCGCTTGCAATGATGGTTGATTACCAGGGTTTTCGTTGCCAGCACCATGGCAATCAGTTCAGATGGATGAATAGATTGTAGGAGTTAACATTTTAATTCAAGAAAATGAAAGAAATTAAAGCGGTTGTGCCAAGTTTTAAAGTTATTCAATATCCACAAGACAAGGGATAACTTTATGATCAGTGGCGGTCTGGCTGTTGAGACTCCCGTTGATCCCAATGATGGAGGTATTAAAGCCCTTCACATGAGTGGAGCCCAGGTTGTATACCCATGCTGCTGATCCTTTCATTTTAACTAGAGTGTTGGAGATTACCTTGTATTTGGCAATCTCCAACGCTCTCAGCTAAAAAAATGGAACAATAACACGCATGCACAACCTCTACACCATTCATGTGGGACCTTTGTGACCCTCGTTCTCAGGATCAATGCTGGACGCAACAGTTGAACCCCTAGTGATCAAAAGGTTATCCTCAGCCTCCATTGTCTTATACGATAGAAAAGCAGCTCTGTGAAATGATACGTCACCAAAGTGAATGAGAGTCACTCTCTGTAAATGAGTACATTCTAATGTAACTGTATTATATCAATCATATTAATATCCCAGGGGTTTACAATGTCAACAAACAGATAGTATAAGGGGCGGTTTTAGAGAAAATCTGGCCCTAAGCAAATTTAGAAATTGGGCTCCATATACTAGAATACTGTATTAACAGCACAGTCACGGTAAATATATTCAGGAGGCGACGTGCAGAGTGCTGCAGCACTGAACGCTAGTACTGCCAAGGGTGTAGTTAGTGTTTACAAATAAAATTATTCATATACATTTCTAGTTATTAAATACCAGGACCAAATATTACCAGCATACCAGATTACATACTGTGTTACTTCCATATTGATTTGGAACAAAATGCACTATATAATGGTCAATATTACCAATCATACTACCACACCATGCCCACTACCAGTACCACTATATGGTATTATCAGAACATAGCAGGGACAGGGGTATGGAAGAGGGGAAAAAACAGCCTAATGAACTGAAATGAAAACTTAAAGAGGTTATGATATGAGGCAAAGCACCTTTAAGAATGCATTGTGCAGCACCAACACCACCTTGCACCCCTGGCAAACAGCTGATTTTTAATGAGGGAATCACAACAGCCAGCCAGACATCTCCTCTGCCCTAAAATTTATTGGAGAAAAAAAAATAAATAAAAAAAAAAAATATATATATATATATATAAACTTTTCACACCCATTCACATGAAATATGTTGGGTTGTAACCCTTTCCCTGCTGGTAAGGTGGCATGTGCCCCTCACACATCAGTAAAGACTGTTTAGAGTTAAAGGGTTATTCAATGTAAACATCCCATAGACACTAAGCCCTGTATCAGATATAGCACATATAGCAGGGCTACTGGGTGCAAGTTACATACTGAGCCCACTGAGAGATTTTCAACAGATGATAGCTCAGGGGGCCTTCTGCAAAGACAGGAAGAAGGCAATGCATTACCTGTCATTTGTAATTTCACGTTAGTGGTGAGGGGGCCCTTGGGCCCATAAGCTTAAGGACCCTAAAATAGTGACCCCTATTACCACACTACTGCTCAGGGAGGGTGCCACAACCTATCTGTACACTTGCACATTTGCAAGTCCAGTTAGTGCTTCAGAATGCTTGGGGGCACCACTGGGAATGGGAGCCATGAGCAATCGCCCCATTTTCACTCCCTCCAAACCCTCCCTGCTTACTATTTATGAGTCACAGACAGAGTGTATTAAACAATATATTTATTGATTTCACTGGTATTCTCTTTTTGGCATAATTTCACTGATTTCTGGTTTACATTATAGTTTGTAACATTTTGGTTCATACAGTTATAAAACCATTTTATCAGTAAGGATTGCTATCTTCTCAGTGATTTATTTGTACTGTTAGTGTGGAGACTCCCAAGATAACGAGGGCTCTTGATGAAGGCTGTGAGCTATTTGGGCTAATATATTAACTAGCATCTAATATTTATCATTATTTCTGCAGGAAGCAGTCTAGCTTTAAAAGGTTGACCCTGGGGTGTCACTACCACTGTGGTTCACTTATAAGGTGCAGGACAGCCCACTGGATAATATGAGCTTCATTAACCCCTTAAGGACCAGGTTGTTTTGTACCTAAAAGACCAGGCACTTTTTAAAGATCTTACCCTATTTTTTTACTTTAGCTACCAAAATTATTTTTGCTGCATTTTTTTTCTGTGAGATGTAAGGCTATTTTTTAGTATCTTTTTCACAGATTTTTTTTCCCAGTTCCTTTTTTGTTTTATTGGGGGTAAAAAGCTAAATAAAAAGATTTTTTAACATTTATAGTTTTTTTAATGAGTATATTTATGCTAAAATAAAGTATGGGAATGGTTTCCTCATTGTGTTTTGGACGTTTTGATATATAATGTATACGGTTTCGGATTACAGGGTGCATACGGCGACGGTTTTGGTTGACGTTGGCTTTAGATCATTTTCTTTCTTATGTATATATTTTAATTTTATTCTGTAATTGTTTTTTTTACTTATTTTTGTAACTATTTTTTTTTACCATTTATGTCCCCATGATGTCATATAAGACATTCACATAGTCTTTTTTTTTTATTTCTCACTTTTCCACTGTACCTGGGGCATCCATAGTAGTATCATCCATAGGAGCCGCAGTTACAGGGAAAACATCCCGCTGTAGTGACAATAGTCACTGGCAGAGCTGATCTGGGTCTGCTAGGACACTGAAGCCCTGCTGTAACAGGGGGCCCCGGCGGTCACAAAGCAGAAGAAACACTTCCACTTTCTTAGTGCATAGTGCTCATTGAGCCCTATTTACCTAGGAAAAGAGAAGGTTAAAAAACACTTCTCCCTTCTCCTCCTGGTTCTTGGCTGTAACTAACAGGACCCGGAGGACCCGACCTGCTCCTGCTTGATTGCAGGAGCAGAGGCTTTAACTCTGCACCGTATTTATGCCATTGGCTGGGATTAAAGTTCAGGACCAAGCGCCATAAATTTATCAGTCTTGGTCCTTAAGTGGTTAATAGGCTGTTAGATTGCATGGTGCACTACTTGTAATATTATACTTGTACATAGTTACCGCAGTCACCCCCTTCCCCAATATGCAGTATGAGTGGTGGGAAATCAGTATTTTGCACCATTGCTACCTCCTCCATATAGCATTTTGCCCGTTCTGCATGCTGTCAGGAATTGGTGTTTTTACCTGCCCTTATACTGGTATAACAGTATATACTTGTATTGGTATATCAGTAACTTTGGCCACCTTCTGGGATTTTGAACTAGTTTATAATATACAGCTGATGCAAGAAGTAGCAAATTGTTTTGCTTAATATTACAGACTATTCAAAGTGCACTGAATAGATCTCCTAGATTTCTGGCCATAAAATATACATCTGTCTTTGCCAGAAGTCAGTCATATGATAAGCTGACATTTTTTTCAGGACTGAAACAGATTTAGAAAACAAGAAAATGGCAAAGGCTGTCAATGAGATGGATAGCATGCCATGCAAGGAGTGTCAAGAAATATTCGGGAGAAAATAATGCAGTAGTGATAAAGTATTCTATGCCTATCATGGGAGAAAACGGAATTCTAATTTAATTTATCCCCATCTGATAAAATATAGCATAGCAACAGAGGAGACGCTGACATCTTAAATATTTTAAAGGATTTAATTAGTGCAAAACAGTAATGTCTTCATTTATACCAAATTCAATTTGAATAGAAATGAAAGAAACATTATATTATAGATAATCTACGAGTGCGGCATTTCATTGCTAGGTTTTATGTTCAACAATTACAGAATTACATAGATTTGGACGTTAACTAGATTGGAGGAATAGTTGATAAATATCGAAGCATGAATAACAAAAGAAAGTTAATGAGATCAGATAAGAAAGAATTGAGAGAGGAAGATCTTTAGTGCAGGTTGTTTTCAACATATGAAATTGTCAATTCTTGAGAACATGTCAGAGAAGAAAATGGGACGCTGGAGATAAAGAAAATGTGACATTTCTGTGAACGTATGGGGCCAGAAAGGCAAAAAAAAGAACAGAAAAATATTTCACAGAGCAATCCATAGTTATTCTGTTAATAGTAGGTATGGTAAAAGTTATACAATGCTTTATATACTTTGTGTATCATTGTACAGCTTCTGCTTGCTGCCATCAGATGGCAGAATTCATTGAGACTGAAAATCTGTCTTGGTCACATGACTTGTTACTGTACAGTTATTAGACATCAAATATTAATGACCACCTGTCTGTGAGTGAGGGAGTTACATCCTCTGCCCCTGATCACATGACCGTGATGTCATCACAGGTCCTAAAACATAAAACCTGCAGAGTCGGACAGCAGCTGAGTGCTCACATGACCTGTGATGATGTCACCTGTGTGGGAGGAATCTGGGGTCAAATAACCAGAGGGTGATCAGTGTGTGCAGGACTCTGCCGTGCTGGTTGTGATCCCTGTTGTATGGAATCAAGAAGGTATATAGCAGAGCTGTATGTGATCTACATGTAGCAGAGCTGTGTGCATGTGATGCGCATGTAGTAGAGCTGTGTATGTGTGATGTGCATGTAGCAGAGCTGTGTGGCGCACTGCGCCACCAGAGGCACTGGTACTATAATTTCCTAATAATTACTAGTCTATTTTATAACAAGCCCTATAAGGGCTCTTGTCAACGTTCATTTTTTCTCAGCATATTACGCGGCCGTGTGATACGCGGTGAATGGAGTCAATGGATTGTTATTGTTCCATGCACATGTGTATATACACATGAGAAATAGATTGCAGTGTGAGCCCTATACATTTGTATAGGCAGTGTATGCAACGCTGTCCATATACAATCCATTGCGTATGGGACGTGTTTTCATACGCAAACCCTACTATGAAACAGATTGGGAATTTTAAAAAAAGAGACACTGTGCCTGACCGCATGCGTGTGATACATGAGCATGTGCAGTAGACTTGCTGCCATACGCGTTTTTTGCTGACTATGTCGGCAAACTTGCTATATACAAATACAGTTAAAACGTTGTGGAGAGACCGTAGAGTTTTAGCGATACGGCCGTGGACATAAGCCTAAGTGAGACAACATAAAGTAGTTTTATCATAGTTTTGCCATGATTTTCAAAAAATCCAGCACAACACCCCAACACAACCGCAATGTGTGTCCCCACCTATCAGATGTCCAGGACAGATTTTCAAAGCATAGAAGTAAACACTGAAAATATCCCCTGAATTACTGCAGGAAATTGATACACAAATTATATCAGTAAGTTATACAACTTTTTGCTGCACTGCGAATAAGCTTTGCTGAAATTGGAAAAAAAAATCTACTAATTACACCTGCAGGAAAGTGGAGAAAAAAAATCATTTTCCTTCACTACATTATGTTCATTAACCGTAGAAGTATAATTCATTAACATGCCCACCGGCGTGCTCCGCTGTTAATACTGCATGTCACAACACTCT
This sequence comes from Eleutherodactylus coqui, assembly GCF_035609145.1. NCBI lineage: Eukaryota > Metazoa > Chordata > Amphibia > Anura > Eleutherodactylidae > Eleutherodactylus > Eleutherodactylus coqui. The sequence goes on along the minus strand of NC_089845.1, from coordinate 27,966,405 downwards.
GTTATTTGTGTAGTGCAGTCTTTTTCCTGCAAAGTGAATGAAAAGCATATTATGCAGATAGTATAGGTGCTCTACAGGTGGATTACTCTTTAGCTTGATTGTTAACGTGATATGATATCACGGTGTGTTGTGCTATCGGGGTGGTTTACTTACACTCTGAATTGCTTTGCAATGGGTTTAGTTGTGGTAAGATGAGAGAACGATAGCTTTTTAATGGGTTAATATAAGATAACTTTCTGTGCTAGCAGAATCAAGCTACCATTTGCTGCATCTGTATGTTAAAGGTAACCTGGCAGCTCTGAATAGCACCATAAAATAAGTCATGATGCTGCTTGAAGAGGTGATGGAAGCTGGGAATGTGTTTTTTATACTCAACTACCCAACCAATCCTGCTGTGTTCCCTGGTGAAGTCCACGTGCCTCACAAAGTCTGACTCTTTTCAGACTGCCATGCACGTGCTCCCCCATAGAAGTCTATAGAAGATTGCATGCCCAGCAATCTGTAAACAGTCAGATTTTCGTGAAGCAGACACACTTCTCCAGAAGACACTTCGGAATGGGTAAGCTGGTGAGTATAAAAAGCACATCCCACTGTGCCAAGTCACCTTCCTGGACAGTCTATGGTGCTGTTTGGAGCTCACAGGTTCCCTTTAAGAGCACAGCACCCCACAAGAGCAGGAATAGCACAAAGGGCTAGTGTTGCTCTTCTTGATTGGCTGTAGAATAAATTTGACCAGATTTTTGCAAAATCAGATCAGGTAAGTCCAACCCAATTTTTGACGAAAACTGTAGAAAAATCAAATCAAATTTCCAAAATGCCCACTACAGAGGTCAGAGTGCAGCCAATCAGAAACCAGGGCATCTTGATGATGTCACCAAATCTGTCTTCCATTTTGCATATGGGCAGCAGTTTTGTTGGACAACTGCATCACATGACCTTGCCATATATAACATAGACAGAGTAATCAGCCGACATTTTACAGTTAGGTTCAGGACAGAGAAGCTGCATTGAGAATCTTCTGTCTATATAGAATATAGTCTGTTGTTAAAGACAGATATTATACAGAAGACATACTGCTACTGGGTGTGATACCTTGTATAACAGCAAAGAAGTTAAAAAGGGTATTGGAGGTACCATAGAAAGGTGATCTGTACATTGGTAGAGGGTATATTCTACTGCTATAAATGTATATAACAGGAAATCAGACCAACAAATTATGCTTTGGCATGGGGTATATTGCAGTTTACTGTTTGCAGCCTCCGATATTGTTCAAAGTCACCAATTTGGCCAGTATTTATTATTGGCAGGCCTTATGCAGCTAGCAGTGGCGTGAGGGAAATTCAATTATGTTGCACCGAATACGTACACTTGACAGGTATACAAGTTATCCTACATGGCCTTCTCTTCTCAGATATTGGGCCACCCAAGGATTGTGGCCCAGTTAGCTGTTGCTGTTTTTTTGATGAATATACAACAAAAGAATCCCAAACAGGGAAGCAGCAACTACAGAGTGTGTGTCAGCAGCCTCAGACGTTCTTCAGTTGTGAGTCCAGCCACTAAAAACATGAAAAAAGTGCTTGCAGAAGGACCATGATATAGCCTACATCAAAACATTAGATCACTACTGGGTGAGCACCCTCTTTGATCCATGTGCAAGGCCAAAATGACAAATTTTATTCCAGCAGTGAAGGACTTTAAAATGCAGCAGTATCAGGACAGACTGTTAAGCAGCTTCAGCAGAATTGTTTTCTTTGGCTGTGTACTATCAGAAAGCACAGCTGGGGGTGTGATAACAGACCGACCATCTACCTGTCCACAGACCCTGTGGATTGCTTAACATTTATAGAAATGAGCCAGGCATGTATTTCATCTGACTTCTACACCCCCATGGCAGATTGGCACTGATTAGTTAGCATGCTAACACTTTTTCCTCACATAAGACTGAGCACAGATTTATATCACAGATCACACTGTGCCCTCAAAGTGCTGTTGCTGGTGGTGGTGGTGGTGCTGCTGCTCACCTTCTCCAGCTTCAACCATGTTTCCTCCTCCAACCCCTCATTCTCCTAAAATGAAAATGTTGTGTTCAACTGGTAAAAAAATGTTCTTGTAAAAAATATTAAATTGTTTTTACAACAAGCAGCACACCGGCTGTGTTCTATAGTATAATTTTTGGTAACTCTACAGCTGTTCCTTGGAGCAGGCCTGTGCTTAAGTGTTGCATTCACCAGATAGGATCTGTCCTTTGGAAATTTATGTAATTGCTTTTAAAACTGGCAACACACTTGCTGTATTCAGGGGCGTAGCTAAAGGCTCATGGGCCCGGGTGCCAAAGCTTATCTTGGGGCTCCCAACTTCTCTTAACCCCTTAATGCAGAGGTGTAACCTGAAGCTCCTGGGCCCCAATGCAAAATCTGTAACAGGGCCATCAACTATAATGCTTTATTCATAGTACTGGGCTCCCTATATAGTGACAAGAGGCTTTATAGGCCCCCTAAGGCCCCTGGGCCCAGGTGCCACCGCATCCCCTGCATCCCCTATAGTTACGCCCCTGGCTGTATTCATTCTGTAGGCACAATTTTTGATCTAGGAGACCCTATATGGGCCTTCTTTTGTTTTCAGTGACACCCCTCTGCTATAATTGATCCACACACCACTGTACACTATGTTCCCCAGTTGTGTGGCTGTATTCCCACAAAATTTAGGTGGCTTTTGTTGCATTGGGGATCTACTACTATTGACTTTATTGGGAGTCGGAATTGGTCATACTGATTCACAATAACTTTCCTGAAATCAGTCCTATCCTGGTACAAATCGATTATTCCACAAATCGCTCACCATTACAAAGGACAATTCTGACATTATTTTGCTACCTCATAATACATTTTCTTAATATAAAAAAGCCTATTTAGACTATGTTTATTAGCAGTAAAGCAAGTAAATATGTCACTATTATGACCTCTTCTAAAATAGGAAGCGTTTCAGAGGGTTGACAAAGAAGAGGCATATGCTTAGATCCATCAATGCTTGTATGAGCACAATGCTCATTATAAGCCATCACACAAATCAAAGAAAAGCCCCCAAGCGCTCGAAAGCGAGTTGCACGGACTCATCATGTGTCATCTGTTGACGGAATACCTTACAGGTATGACACTGGAATTTTATCATACTTGATAATACATTTTGGCATTATACCTTTATGGCATTCAGACACTAAACAAGGCAGTCAAACCCTATTGAATGCTTTTCATATCAAATACAGAAGACACCAATCAGAAATTAACATACTGGACATGGCTAGAACTTTATCTGCTAACTCAATGGTAAGGATTTACTTGACGCACTGACCATATGTTATTTAGTGTGCTAACTATGGCAAGTTATTGATTTCTTCACGTCATAGAAGGTGCTTCCATTCCAGTCATTTTGATCTACATTTTCTATGTGTTTTCCTTATTTCTTGGTGGTAAATTTGGACATATGAGTGAGCTTAGAACTAAACATCCCGTATTCAATAGTATTGCACTGATCTGCTGGCGGTCTATAGAGTTGGGTCAATCCTTATACAGGTCTGCCAAGAAAACAAGCTGCTTTCATACCCTCTTCTAGATCTCCATCTAAATGAAATGGTATCAGAGTATCTCTAGATGCAATTGTATTATAACGTGGCATTTACGTCTTTTCTTTTTTGTTATATTAGTTCATTATGCTTTAGAAAATGTGTGAAAGAATCAGAACACATTAACAATAATCTTACTTAGTGTGGCATACATGATTAGGGATGACTGGATTAACTGAAGACGATAAGTTCAATAGTTGTAGGAAAACAAGCTAGTGATTCATCATTTTGGATGGAATCTCAGAGGGACAAAATGGGAATTAAAAATGGAAAATAAGGGAAAAAAATGTTATTATGATAAAAACTCATTTGATTTTTAGATATACTGACATATAGAACCATTTTTCCATTAAGTTACATTGAAGTTCATGTATATTGAATATCCATTACTAAGATAAGGAAAATTGAAATTACCTTAAACACAACGACCTCCTAAGATGACCTTACAATATTCCAGGCCTCATTATATCAGTCTAATTACTTCATAAATAGCCTCACTAGCAAAACATTTCAAATACTTACACATAAATCTATGCACATGTAGTAATCTCTACAATATGAAATGCGAATTCTTGTCACAGCAATATTATAATGCATGAAAATGCAGAGTTGTAGTGAAAATCACCAAAAATACTGTTCTGACATCATTTGTCAAAACCACAAGACAGCAATATTAATGTGGCAGGATTGATTAAAAAGTCCTTGAATCTTAATTTGTTGATGCTTGTTATTCAAAAAAATGAAAACTACACACACACTTTGATTTCTGATATGGCAAGGTATGACTTGAGATTTAATTGTGTTTTTCGAAGCCCTCATGTGCACACTGCCATATTATGGCTCCATACAAGGATTGGCTAGTACAGCATCCAATATAAGTGTATGGGCCTTTATTTGTCGACTACATGTCTCTTATTTCACATGTGTTCTTTCTGTTGGATACTTCATTAGATGTCACATCAGTCCTACTGGGAACAAATCAAGAAGGGAACAATGGAATATACTATGTGAGTTTCATTTCAAGTTATTAATGTGTTGTCTACAAAGCTTGCAATGCATGGAAATCATTATCTTTCACTATAATTTAATGTATACCTTTAGATAAAAATGACCATGCTATATTACTGTATCTTTACACAGCAAAATTGTGTTCTATCATGAACTCTGAATGTATTTAACAGCTACTTCTGAGCAGCCGTATTTAAGGCCAATTTACACACAAAGATAATCTTTCAAACGATTGAAAGATTGAAAGTTTTAGGGACCTTTTTTGCATAAAGTGTTAATGGACACTAATGTCCATTAATACTTTATCATCTTCATTTGCACGTAAATTGGTCTTCAAAAGCTGTTTGCAGAGCCCAGCATGTGACTAATCACACACCCTGCTGTGCAAACAGCTGCATACTGCCAGCAGAATACAGTGTGATCTCCCGACTCCCAAGGAGAACACAGCATGTGGTCTATTGAGAGATGGTTTATTCACCTTAAAATCATTGTTCAGACTAAAAGTGCAGGATGCTCGTGTTACATGTAACAATATCACTAATTTTCGGTCATTTGAATGACTTTTGAGTGATAATTGTTACTTGTAAATTGACCTTTACTCGCATGGAGCTGTTGAGCTTACATAGTTATCCATTAGAGATGAGCGAGCACCAAAATGCTCGGGTGCTCGTTACTCGAGTCGAACTTTCAGTGATGCTCGAGAGTTCGTTTCGAGTAACGAACCCCATTGAAGTCAATGGGCGACTCGAGCATTTTTGTATATCGCCGATGCTCGCTAAGGTTTTCATTTGTGAAAACCTGGGAAATTCAGGAAAGTGATGGGAACGACACAGAAACGGATAGGGCAGGCGAGGGGCTACATGTTGGGCTGCATCTCAAGTTCCCAGGTCCCACTATTAAGCCACAATAGTGGCATGAGTGAGACCCCCCCCCCACTGTCAGCATAAAGATGATTCTCCTCTGCCACAGCTGTAACAGCTGTGGCAGAGAAGAACGATGTTAGCCCATTGAATTCAATGGAGCCGGCAATACAGCTGGCTCCATTGAAAGCAATGGGATGCCAGCGATCGCGGGATGAATTGTAGGGAAGGGCTTAAATATATAAGCCCTTCCCTGCAATTCATCCAGAAATGTGTAAAAATAAAAAATATACTGTATATATACTCACCTGGTCCCGGCAGACGGAGTTCAGCGTGGCCGGCGGCAGTCCTCCCGAAGTGCTCTGAACAGCTGTGAGTAGTATTCAGCAGCCGGGGATTTAAAATCCCCGCCTGCTGAATGAGCTGCCTCTGATTGGTCACAACCTGACCAATCAGAGGCAGATCTCACTCACACACCCATTCATGAATTTATGAATGGGTGAGTGACTGCTGCCTCTCAATGGCTCAGCAGGACCAATCAGATTGGTCCCTGCGCTGAGCCAATGAGAGGCAGCAGTCACTCAGCCATTAATGAATTTATGAATGGGTGTGTGAGTGAGATCTGCCTCTGATTGGTCAGGCTGTGACCAATCAGAGGCAGCTCATTCAGCAGGCGGGGATTTTAAATCCCCGGCTGCTGAATACTACTCACAGCTGTTCAGAGCAGTTTAGGAGGACTGCCGCCGGCCGCGCTGAACTCTGTCTGCCGGGACCAGGTGAGTATATATATTTTTAAATGAATGACGAGTGAAGCCGTCCAGTCATTGGCTCATGTTTAGAGTAAATGATTTTTTGAACGATAATCTTTTAGTCTAAAAGTACTCTTAGGATGAAAGGAGTGTAAGAGATACTATTCAATAAGAGAATGAGATGTTGAGGAGTAATAGTAATAAAATGACAGGAGTCAATTTACGAAATGCGATTAATTCATGAAATGTGATAGGCCTGCAAAAATGGTCTTTAATTAAACTTAGAACTGTTGATATTGGAAACTAATCTGATTGTCCATGGTATCAGATTTCAGAGAACTGGTGCATCATGAGCAATGTCTTGCTGATATGATACTGGTGGATCACAGCTGGAATCTATTTGCTGGAGACAGAGAGCTGAATGCATTAAGGATGTTTGGCAAGGGTTTTCAGAGAGGTAGCTTGCAAAGTGATTGCTAGGTAATGGACAATCATCAGGGATATGGAAACAGTCTATGAAAGAAAGTTCCATGGCATGAGATAACATAGAAACCACGACTACAGTATTAGGCCTTAGTCAGACGGACGTTTTTTCGCGCGATTTGCGCATCGCATGTCGCATGCGCATGAGCAAATCGCGTGACCGGAGGCGAAAAATCGCAGGAAAAATCTGCACCTAGCCACGTTAATCGTCGCAGCAAAACGCCCGTCTGACCGGAGAAAAATCGCTGTGCGCATCAAAATGCGCATGAAACTTCGTCTGACCGGCGAAAAAAATGATTTTGGTGCGCACATAAAACGCAGAACGCAGATAGGCGCGATCTGCGAATCGTCGTGTCCTATAATTTTTCGCATATGCGCATAAAAAGCGGACATGTGACCGATACCATAGCGAACCATTGGTTCTATATATGCGCAAATCGCGCGAAAAAACGCCCGTCTGACTAAGGCCTTAGGCTGTGACTGCTGTCAGCTCTATCTCTCCCATTCCTGGCTGGCTGTATTTCACCTCTCTCCAGTTCTAGCTTCTATGTTTTCGACACTTTGAGCATTCTCGGAATGCGATGATGAATATGCCCTATGTTAGCTAAGTAGACCCAAACAGAAAGCAAGATAGTTTCTGCAAGAGGCAACATTGACCATCTTGGTTAAGGGTAAGTTTAAGAGTAAAGAGTGTCCTCCAGTGGTTTGGAGTAAAACATTTTGCGCAATAGTTTTAAGTATGAAACAGTGGCCACTAGTGACTAATTCCTGGAATGACAACACAATCCTGACACTTGGAAACAAGAGTGAAAGATATGGATTATGGATGATGTTTATCTTAGATCATTGAAAGAACATAGTGCATGGATAGGATGGTAAAACGATTTGAAGGAGGAGATATAGGGAGGTGTGGTGTTCTTAAAAGCTTTGTGGATAACAGTGAGGAGTTTAATTTGAATTCTAAAGTTCACAGGCAAGCAGTGCAGTCACTGTCATAGGGAGAAGACATTAGTGCAGTGATTAAATATAAATATGAGCCTAGCTGCTGTATTCAGGATAGACTGGGCAGCGGAGCATTTGCAGAGGGAAAAATCGATTAGCAATCATATACAATAATCTAGATGATAATGTGAGCAATATGAGTTTTGTCCATATCCTCTGTAAATAAAGGGTGGATTCTGTGGCTTATGTGTGAAATTTCGACATAAGGAATAAAGGAAAAATCTGAGTTAAACAAAATCCCAAATCAGCTTTTTTGGTATTAGCAAAAATGGAAATGTCTGCCTTATATATTGTAAATTTTTAGGTGGCAAAAACGTAAAAATCCATGTTCTTAAAAAAATTCAATTTTAGATAGAGGATATAATGTTATACACAGCTGGCAGACAGACAAAGGTATTTTATAGCAGTGCAGGGGTGATGTCATAGCGTAAGAGGTAATGAGCTGGTACTGATAGTTTGTCCAAAAGAGTCTGTTTAGAGAGAAAAGAGGAGAGGACCTAGGACTGAACCGTGAGGAACCCCAAATGTAAGGGGAAGAGAAAAAGTAGAGTAAGCAAATGATACGCTAAACATCTGGACAGAGAGTTAGCAGGACAACCAAGAACATGTAGCATCTTTAAGGCCAAAAGAGTGAAACATATGGAATAGTAGTCAGTGATCTACATTGTTAAACCCTACAGACAGATCCAAAAGAATCAAAAAAAGAATTGTTGTCCTTATGTCTGGCCATGATGAGATCATTTTAGACTTTAGTAAGATCAGTATCTGTAGAGTTCAGAAACCAGATTTTAGGGGGCTGAGAACAGAGCTAACTGACACATACCAGATAAGGAGAGGGTAGACCAAGTTTAGGGACAAAGGGAAGTTTAGAGACAGACAGAGCAGGATTGGTCAAGAGACTTTTTTCTTTCATAAATGGGGTAATGATAGCATATTTAAAAGAGGAGAGAAAGATACCATTATTTAGGGCTGGGTCATCCTTGCACAGGTATGCCAAGAAAACAAGCTGCTTCCATACCCTCTTCAAGATATACATTAGTTAGCATGCTAACAATCTTTAATCTGGCAAAGCATAGATTTATATGATTTATATCAAAGAACACACTGTGCCCTCAAGATGTTGTTGCTGGTGGTGCTGCTACTGCTCTCCTCCAGCATCCACCTTGTATTCTCCTACTACTTCCCCCCAAATGTAAAATATGTCAATATTGAAGTCCGGAGCTACAGCTATCATTTTTCCATGAGGGGCACACTCTGCCATCAAGGTGCTGTTATTGGTTGTGGTGGAACTGCTGTTGTTTTCCCTCTGCTTCAGCCATGTTTCCTCATCCTCATTCTCCCCAAACACAGATTTTGTGCTCACCTAATAGAATGTGTTTTTATAAAATGTTTGACATTGCTTTTAAAACAAGCAGCACACGGGCTGTGTTCTATAGTGTAATTTTTGGAAGTTTTACAGCTGTTCCTTGGAGCAGGTCCGTGCTTGAGTGTTGTGTTCACCTGGTAGAATTTGTCGATGGAAAATGTATGACATTGCTTTTAAAACAAGCAGCACACCTTCTGTCTTCCTTAGTGTAATTTTTCATCTAGGAGTCCCAATGTGGGCCTTCTTTTGTTTTCAGTGACACCCCTCTGCTACGATTGACCCCCACACTGCTGTACACTATATTTCATAATTTTTGCAGGAGCATAGTGTTCTGTAGATGTGTGGCTCTACTTCTACACTGTTTGGCCTTAGTCAGACGGGCGTTTTTAGCCGCGATTTGCGCATGCGCATGCGTCCGGCGATTATATAAAACCATTGCTTTGCAATGGTATCGGACACATGAGCGCTTTTTATGCGCTCGTCCGATAAATTATAGAACAGAAATCGCAGATCGCACCTATCTGCGATCTGCGATTCCTGTTCTCTTCTCTATATGCGCTCAATGGGGCCGGTGGCAGCAGCGCCGACCACGTTGAGAACATATAGAAGACAAATCATTCTTCTCTGCCACAGCTGTAACAGCTGTGACAGAGAAGAACGATGTTTGCCCATTGAATTCAATGGAGCTGGCAATACAGCCGCTCCATTGAAAGCAATGGGCTGCCGGCGTGCGCGGGGTGAATTGTCGGGAAGGGCTTAAATATATAAGCCCTTCCCTGCAATTCATCCTAAAATGTGTTAAAATTAAAAAAAATTGTATACTCACCTTTCCGCTGCAGCCGGAGTCCAGCCGCGGCCGCTGTCAGTTCTCCTGAACTGCTTCTCGGCACTATTCAGCCGGCGGGGCTTTAAAATCCCCGCCTGCTGAATGATCTGCCTCTGATTGGTCACAGCCCTGACCAATCAGAGGCCGGTTTCACTCACACACCCATTCATGACTTCGTGAATGGGTGAGTGACTGCTGCCTCTCAGCGCTGAGCCAATCAGGGGCAGGTCTGACTCACATCCATTCATGAATTCATGAATGGGTGTGAGTGAGACATGCCTCTGATTGGCTCAGCGCTGAGCCAATGAGGGGGCAGGTCTGACTCACACCCCCTTCACACCCACTGCAGGACGGCCGCGCGGAGCTCCGGCTGCCGGGAGAAGGTAAGTATATAGATATTTTTTATTTTTACACATTTTTGGATGAATTGCAGGGAAGGGCTTATATATTTAAGCCCTTCCCGACAATTCATCCCGGGCTCGCCCGCAGCGCATTGCTTTAAATGGAGCCGGCTCTATTGCCGTCTCCATTGAATGCAATGCGCTGGACAGCTCCGGCCCGTTTCTAATGAAAAGCGGCTAGGAGCAGATTTTCGGGCGATTTGCGGGCGACTTGCGCGCACCGGTCACGCGATTTGCGGATGCGCATCCGTCATGCGATCCGCAAATCGCGTGAAAAAACACCCGTGTGACTAAGGCCTTTAGGGGGCTTTCCCTGTATTAGGAACCATTTGGAGGGCAAGTCAGTGAACCTGATTTTTACCCCTAATGACTTGTTCGGAATCAGGCGAATTCATTCCACAGATTGCTCACCACTACACAGGACAATTCTGACATTATTATTTTGCTACCTCATAATACATTTTCCTAGAGTAAAAATAGGCTTTTAAACCATTTTTATTAGCAGTAAAGGGAGTAAATATTTCACTATTATGACCTCTTTTATAAATGCAAAGTGTTTCAGAGAGTTCACAAAGAGTAGTGGCATATGCTTAGATCCATCAGTACTCGTACAAGCACAATGTTCATTGTAAGCCAAACAAAAGCCCTTGAGCGCTCAAAAGCAAGTAAGTTGCATGGACTTATCATGTGTCAATTGTTGACGGAATACCTTACCGGTATGACACTGGAATTGTATTTCTTTAGTAATATATTTTGGCATTATATCTTTATGAGATACAGACACTAAACCAGGTAGTCAAACCATATTGAATGCTTTTGATATATAGAAGAAACCAATCAGATATTAACATATTGGACATGTCTAGCAGTTTATCTGCTATCTTCATGGTAATGATTTACTTGACACACTGACCATATGTCATTTATTGTGATAACTATGTCAAGCAATGGATTTCTTCACGTCATAGAAGGTGCTTCCATTCCAGTCATTTTGATTTACATTTTCTATGTGTTTTCCGTATTTCTTGGTGGTATATTTGGACATATGAGTGAGCTTAGAACTAAACATCCCTTATTCAATAGTATTGCACTGATCTGCTGGCGGTCTATAGAGTTGGGTCAATCCTTGTACAGGTCTGCCAAGAAAACAAGCTGCTTTCATACCCTTCTCTAGATATCCATCTAAATGAAATGGTATTAAAAGTATCTCTAGATGCACTTGTATTATAACGTAGCATTTACGTCTTTTCTTTTTTGTTATATTAGTTCATTATGCTTTAGAAAATGTGTGAAAGAATCAGAACACATTAACAATAATCTTACTTAGCGTTGCATACATGATGAGGGATGACTGGATTAACTGAAGAATATACATCTCAGTAGTTGTAGGAAAACAAGCTAGTGATTCATCATTTGGGATGGAATATCAGAGGGACAAAATGAGAATTAAAAATGAAAAATAAGAAAAAATGCATGTCATTACGATAAAAACTCATTTGATTTTTAGATATACTGACATATAGAACCATTTTTCCATTAAGTTACATTGAAGTTCATGTATATTGAAATTCCATTACAAGAAGATAAGAAAAATTGAAATTACCTTAAACACAACGACCTTCTAAGATGACCTTACTATATTCCAGGCCTCATTATATCAGTCTAATTATTTCATAAATAGCCTCACTAGCAAAACATTTCAAATACTTTCTACACATAAATCTATGCACATGTAGTAATCTCTACAATATGAAATGTGAATTCTTGTCACAGCAATATTATAATGCATGAAAATGTAGAATGGTCGTGATAATCACCCAAATACTGTTCTGACATTTGTAAAAACCATAAAGTCACCGACAAGAAAGTAATATTAATGTGAGCGGGTTGATTAACAAAAGTATTTGAATCTTAATTTGTGATGCTTGTTATTAAAAAAAAGTTTGACTAGTCTACTATAAAAAAAACTAAGATATCTCAGGTATATCTGCTATTGTAATAATCTGTATAATAATGACAAGATTAAAACTTTACAACATGATACAAAATACCCAAAATCTATTGTTGATTCGTTATCATTTCCTATTTTGTCCAAAAAATGTAATTAATTTATGTATTCATCATATTCCACAGAACTTTTTATTTCAGCGGATGCATGTAAGAATAAAATCACACATTATAAAATAATAAACTAATCAACAATTTAAACAAGAGGAATGAAGGCTTCTCTTACTAGAGCTTTAAAACCATTTGGAAATAGGTGCGATACAAGAAATAAACATCTTTTATTTGAACAATGGACCAGCAACCTTTAATATCAAACAGAGTAGCACACATAAAACTACATGACCCAGTCACCAATGTGTTAGGTGACTGGAGATAGCCAGAAAGAGAGACTCAACAAGATGTGAGAGAATAGGGTTACTGATGCAAGTGGTTGGGTGAAAGCATGAGAGTAGCCATGGGCATTCATCCTCTGACAGTAAAGAAGATGGTCTGTCGAAGTGAAGACGATCAAAGCTACTTGGGATCAAAAGATATTATCCCATTTTTTTTCACTTTTAACTTTTGAATACAGTATATGGCCAGGTCTTCCATACTGAGATCCATGATAGGTGCCAGTGCTTTAGGACTAAAGATAGACTGAGGAGTATCATAAAGTTGTTTTACATGATAAGATAATGTGGAGAAAATTTAGGTAAAGTAGGGTTGTGTTGGGAGGCCTGCAGTGTAGAAGACACTGGTTTGTCGAGCAACTTTTGAGAGTTTCATTGTAGTGTTTGACATCTAGATAGGGACAGGGAAGGTAAGATATTGAGGTTTTAGTGGCATGTTGTGTGTGGCACAAATATATTTTAGTAGCAAAGAAGTGAAGGTTTTTATCAGAAAGTGGAAGAGAATAGTTGTTAAGTTTAGAAACTGGACAGACCTGAAAGGAGACCAAGTCAAGTCAATGCCATCTTCATATGTAGGAAAATTAGTATTTTGTGAGGAGCCTAGTGAGCGGATGAAAAATAGAAAATTTGGGTTGTCAAAGTGGATATTAACCCCTTAATGGCACAGGACATACATTTACGTCCTGCCTGTCCAGGGTTTGTATGGAGAGGGATCAGCAGCCGATCCTGCTTCATAAATGTGGGTGTTGGCTGTTTCTCACAGCTAACACCCACTGGCAACAGATGAATTCAGCCTTAACACTGATTGTGTCTGCTAACCCTGTAAATCCCGGTGTTAGGAAAACGGTTGTCAAAAATTCCCTTGATGATAAATTCCCCCAAATTACCTTTTCCAATGCTTTTCACAACGTTGACATAAACTAAACTACTTACAATGATAGTGATGGGATTAAAAGAATAGGCAGATTATCTCATGAAGTTTTCATTTAGTAGGGAAATGTTTTACTTATGGCCAGCAATGTATTTTATGTAACACATAGACAATAATATACACATTCGTGCACTTTTCATGCTTACCCGTTTTTGGATCGACTGAAAAATATGGTTGTCCTTGAAGTATGCTGTAAACAACTCTCGCACTGTTTCCATATGTAGGGTCATCACCATCCGTAGCGGTTACCTGAATAACAGAGGTACCTGCATGTAAAAAAAAGCTGTTACACATAGTTTAAATACAGTCTTTAACAAATACTGTCATTTCCCACAATATATAAAATGTCAATGTCATATTTGATTCAAAGCTAAACATGCTGTTATGGTACAGTCATCCAAAGCCATGACTCACATGACTTTTTAAATATAAAGTAAAATTTTTCTATAGTAATCGTGACTTATATGAAGTGAAAGTTTTCAGAGGGGTCTTTAGTAAACCCATTAAACTGGTTTGTTATTTAAACCCTTATCCAAAACTGCTATAATGTATGTTGCATTCTGCAGAGGATTACAACAGGTGCGAAGTAGTGAAGTCAACCCTTTGTTGTCATTTCAATATTCATTTGATGCTATGGGAAAGGCTTCAAATATTATTTTTATGTGAGCGTACCTGTGCATAGATATACTTGTATGTAGTTTGGACAAGTAAATGGGAAGGGGCTGGATAGGGTGTATATCTCACCCATGCACTTAGCCTGGGTGTTGTAGGGATTCAGTCCAGAACGTTCTTGTAGGTCCTAGTGAGCTCATCTGAAAACACTGAGCTCATTACTGGGACATAGAAGACTGCAAGGCCATTCAGACAGTTTGAGTCTGGAAGTGAATGCAACATTTGCTGCAAGCCAGTCTTGGATGAGAAGAACCTAATATATAGCTGGCGCCTTGCCAAGTTACGGATTATTTTGTGTTCCGCTTTGCACTACAGCTCAAGGGCCGCCAGTGGCTGCCGTTTCATTGTGTTGGCTTGTTTGTTACTGGAAGTACGAAAAATAAAAGCAACTTGAACTTCTATTGGGCATGTCATACATCCCAATACAGAACAAGGGAGAGTCATCAAGAATACTTCACAAAATTAAAACATTACAGTTTTCTCCCTCCTTCCAGAGTTTATATTCCCCCCTTTTTCTTTTAAACAATTTTGGCCATTATAACAAAGGAGACCAAGACTCGCAACCTAGGAGAATCATAACAAATAGAACAAACAACTATAAACTAATCCCATAGCTCCAGTAACAATATTGTGTTTACGCATTGTCCATGCGAGTCACAACAACCAATAGAGAAAAGACCTTCAGTTTTCCCAGAAAAGAGGAGTTAGTCAGATACGTCCAGTGCAGTATTGGGGCAGTAAACCCACCGACCCCATACCTTGGTGAACTTGGCAGGGCCTTCCCTAGCCATATATGTCAATTTATATAGCAGGGCAACACTGTTTAACTCACGTAGCCAGGCAGCCCTAGTGGATTTTTTGGAATGTTTCCAATTAAGTAATATTACCTTTTTAGCATAGAAAAAAAACAATTTGTATAGTGTGTGTGCTGCCGCATTGACCGGAATGTCTTCCACTAGGCCAAAGACACAGACATTAGGGTGCAGGATACATGGTGCTCCCAGATGCATTTCAATGAACTCAAGAACATTCCTCCCATAAGCTTGTAAAACATGACACTACCAGAACATATGAATAGTTGTGTATCCATCAAGGACCTTGGACAGTCTGAACTAGGAGTTAAGCCCATAGTGTTTAGACGGCTAGGAGTATAATAGACTCTATTGAGGAACTTGATTTGTATCAGCCTGTCTCTAGTACTTATTAAGGGAGGCCCAGAGCCTGCCAAAAGGCCTCTCTGGTCATCTGAGTCCAGGCCCGGTATATCCAAGCCCCATTTTTCAAGAGCCCTGTCTCCCAGTGAAGCAAGGCTATGCGTCAGCTATCTATAGAAACAGGAGAGCAGCATTAGAATATTAGCCATCTGTGCCAAATCCTCCAGCCGAGTCAAGACAAGGGGGATACCCAGGCCCTCAAATTGGGCTCTGAGGACATGGCAGCGTGGAAATACCTAAAAAGGGAGCTACTATGGAGGCCAAAGGGTGTCTGCAACTGTAAAAAGGTACGGAAAATGCCACCTTCAACAACATCTGACAGGGTAGTGATCACATGCTGTCTCCAGAAGACTATATCAGGCATACATTGCAAGTGTGGAAGGTTGGGGTTACAGCATAGAGGGGTATAAGGAGACCACTTGGCTTCCTCATCAGGTATCAAATTAAGGGTGGTGTTCCAGATTTTGAAGGTCACCCACATGGGCGCAGGTAGGGCACTTACATGCAAGGTCAGGCCTCTTAGTAATAAACCTCTCAAACTTTGTTCTGAGTCTACCACACTGCACTCAAGTCCCACCCTTGGGTTATAGTCAGCAGACGACAGCCACCACCCCACACATACCAATTGACTAGCCAGGTAATAACAGTAAAAATGGGGAAGGGCCAACCCTCCTCCATCCATGGGCAGGCAGAGAGTTTCCAATATGATTCTTGGGGTGGAACCCCACCATAGTATGCAAAGGAGTATTTTATGGAGAGCTGTAAATAATCTTTAAGGGATCAGGACAGAGGCATTCTGAAATAGATACAAACATTTGCGTAATAACTTCATTTTAGGTTTATACAACAACTAGGGTCAATGGGAATAAAGCCCATCTCTTTGCCATGTCTCTTGTCCAGTCCAAAAGTGGAGCAAGATTATCTGTGTAAAAATGGTCAGTTGATCTCCGCACCACTATTCCTAAATAATTGATGCTATCTGTCCACTACAGGGGGGCAGGGAGGGCTAGTGATGCCGCAGGAAGATCGACCGCCAGCAACCTAGTTTTATCCCAGTTAACCCTTACTCTTGAGTACTCTCCGTAAATGTTAAAAATTGAGAGCACTGAGGCTAAAGAGGATTCTGGGTCTTGCAGAAACAGAAAAGTATCATCCGCATACAATGCCACCCGCTTTTAATGAGTTCTCAATTGGAACCTTGTGACTGCCATTGACGCTCAAATCTAAATTGCAAGCTGCTCAATTGTGATAGCAAAGAGGGCTGGGGACTAAGGACAGCCCTGATGTGTCCCTCTACCAAGTGAAAACTGCTTAGATATATGGGTGTTCGTCCGCATCCGGGCCACCAGAAAATGATACAGCACCTGTACCCACTTAATAAAGGTTGTCCCGAACCCAAAATGAGCCATCACTTCCCACAGATACCTCCACTCCACCGAGTCAAAGGCCTTAGCCTGATCAATAAAGACCAAGGTATGCTTCCCTCGGTTGAAATGCAACAGCGAGAAGTTAGTAAAAATTCTTCTGACATTCATAGCTGTACTCTTTCTTGGCATAAATCCTGAATGATCAGTGTGTATGATGTGACTAAGGGCCCTATTAATATGCATTGCCAGAACCTTACCCAGGATTTTAATATTGTTATTGAGTAGGGAGATAGGCCAGTACGAGCCACAGTCCCCTGGGTTTTTCCCAGGCTTGGGAATCAAGACTATCAAAGCCTCACGTATATTTGGTGGCAGAACCTTCTCCCAAAGGATTCTGTTAAATAAAACAAGGAGTTTTTGGGTTATAAATTCCACATCTACCATTCCATGGGGAGCCTGTCGGGACCCGGGTATTTCCTGTTTGGGAAAGACTAAATAGCCTCTACAATCTCCTCCTGCTCTAAGTCATTATCCAACATTGTCACACTTGTCTGGGGCAATGTTGGGAGAGTAATAGTGTCAAGGTTGGACTTCAGGGCTTCATCAGGGCAGACGAGCTGGGAGGTATACAGATTTGTGTAAAAGGCAACAAATACATTATTGATGAGCTCAGGGTCAGTGACCATGGCCCCAGATGTATCCTAGATTCCTACAATTGGGGGAATAACATTTTTCTCGCTGGGGAGGTAGGCTGAAAGTCAACTATTTTTATCCCCTTGATCAAAGACTCTATGTTGGGAGTGCAAGAGTCTTTTCTTAGTATATTCAGGCAGTAGTAACTTATATTCTCTCCTCAGACAGTTAAGTGCAGAGTGATTTGCCCCAGTGGGAGCCATAATATAACAGGTTTCCGCCTCTGAGAGACAACGCTCCATGTCTTCCCTTGCCTTCTGCAGAGACTTTCTATAAACTGAGATGGGCGGAGCAAAAGAACCTCTACTGAAGGCTTTTTTAAGGCCTCCCAGACTGTGGACTATTAATTGTGGCAGCATTAACTCCCCAGTAAATCTCCGCCTCCTAGTCAGTATAACTGCAAACCACCTGTTGGTCAAGCCCAAGGAGATTAAGTCTCCACAAGGGACAAGTGTCCCCTTCCCGCCAAATTGAGGACCAGAAATCACAGATGTCACACATTAAAGGAAAACATTCCAGGTCAATTCTAGAAAAAGAACAACCATGAGTAACTTGAACTCTGAGCTAAGTGAGCCTTTGTGTAATCGCTGACCCCACGCCCTACGCAGACATTGCTGCAGTAGGTACAAGTCTTCATAACAATATTGATGCTAATGTTATCTTAATTATGACTTCTTCATAGCTCGTTAGGACCATTGTTTTATGTTCCATTCCTTGAGACAATTTTCACTTAGCTATATTATCTTATTAAAATTACTCAATTCAACTTGGCCTCTTTATTGTAGACTCAATGCGTTTACCTCTGACAGAGTCTGTTTTTATCTCCCCATGTTTGAAATAATTATCCATACCTTCTGATTGCACTTCATACCTTGAGATATCTAGTCATGCCACTGTTCATAATATGATATACATTTTAGAATTGTAAAACTGTTATTTTGATTTTTTCTACATGAGTACAAAATGACTCTTCCTGACATGTCATGAAATGAAGTCATCAGAATCTTCAAGTTATGTGTGGGCCTGTACCTAGCAATCATGTTTAGCATAGAACATACTGTATTTCAAAACATTTTTCATCCTAAGACATTTGACAATCTAAGGCAAGAATATGAGATTTTTTTCAGACATTCCGTCAATAGGGTTGTGTGAGGGCTCGTCTTTTGTGGTAGTTTCTACTACTACCATTTCGAAGTACATACAACTTTTTGATTGCTCAGCTGTACAGAATACATCAGCCCTCCTAGGTACACAGGGGCATTGTCACTGCCAATAGAAAGGCTGCAAGGCATTACACACATCATCATCACCCCGATCTCCTGTGGTTGCGCATGAACTGGGGTTTGCTTTGTTTTTGTTTTCAGACCATTCAAATGCTATTGTGTGCGAGTTTGAAAAAAAAAAACGGGAAGATAGTTCCTGCCCTATCTTTTACTTGCAAAAAAAAAATAGGGAAAGCCTTATCTTTTCTCGCCCATACTATTAATGCGTGAGAATACCGCTAGGCAAAACAAAATGATTTAAATCAGTGGTTTTGTTGCATCCCGTTATGCGTCTGTGATTTTCACAGCCGCATAACGGGACAAAATCACGCCCGTCTGTGTAAGCCCTTAATGCTATGAAATCTGCTAAATCAGTAGCGAATATGTCACAAAATACGCAACATTAATTCTACAGCATAAGTGTAAAGATTTCTTTAAGAATGATACTGTACACAGCTTTGCACATAAGACCTGTGCTGTATGTATATGTATTTTAAGCAAGTGGGGGTGTTATATACGGTGCGGTGGTCATAGACAGAGGTGGAATCAGCACGTTTTATAAACGCCACTAAATAAACTGGAATTATGTGTCTTTCCATGGAGGATACGAATATGATAACGTTACATATAATTAAAAAGAATTTCATACTTATAGCATATGTCTCCAATGAGCAGTCTCTGTACTTTTTGCATTCGGGATTAATGCAGCATTGGTGAAGGATACATCTGCCCTAATTTCCACCTTGCCACCATGTCCATTACACACTTCATACTTGTATCCATCATCACTAATCTTTGGCCTTGTGGTACTTCATTGTTCTCCATATAACCGAAGGTCCATGGCATGTTACCCTCATGGCCTATTGCACCATAGGTGCTGGCGCACATCACTGAATTTAGGAGTATCATGTCACTGCAGGCTCACACACAGAAGGTAAGAATATCTCGAGTAACTTTAATCTCATGTGAATCTCACTTCATCTTGAATAAGCGCATAGTGTTGCTATCCTCAAAGTGCCCTGTGCCGTCACACCTCTTTATACTTCACATCATATCAATGAATATTCTATATCATGTGAGCATTCCATAACATTCATCAGGTAAACATCATATAACTCCCATTATCTCACTAAACATGAAACATCCTACTGTGTCATCCCAATTACTGCATTCCCTGTATCATAGTGCCTGGGGAGATTCTCCCTCAGTTTGAGTTTGTCTGTCATAGTCACTGTCCTTATTGTGTGCACAATAAAATCATTGGACTAGTCTTAAATTTCTTGCAGCTTTCATTAATTACAAGTCCACGATGCGTCATCTTCATCTCATGTCCCCTGTGGAAAAGGAGTCTCCCTCTCCTTCCACGGGCCTGTAATCTTTTGGCCCCTGGATCATCAGGCCCTCTCACTGACATATCTGCTGAGACTCTAGTAATGGCTGCGGCCATGTCCTCTGTGCACCTGCATGCAGTTCTCACACTACTGCTGCCCACACACTGGTATGAAGTCTCTCTCTGTCTCTGTGAAGCAGCTTCTGCTGCCACATACCCAACTCAAATCTATGGGCCAAGATGGCCACCATGACATCACCTCGGGACAGGGTTTAGTCATCACGCACAGCCACAGAACTAACGTAGAGCTAGTCCTAGTGACTTTCAGGATCATTGTAATGTTACAATCATGTAATTTCTATCTCTGAAGGTCCTGCTACCCAGGTATTCACAGGCATATCCAAAAAGTGATTTAACCCCTGACATTTCCCCATTTCACATTAGTGACTCCCAAAAAACTATTCTTTCCATTTAGTGTCACACTTTGGTGAAAAGCGTACCCTACATAACTCATGCTTCTTACTTGATAATTCCACATCAGATTTTTCCAACATAGATCTGACAGTTCAATCCATGGAAAAACGTTTGATTTATAAACCTTGGAGTTCTGCTATGGATTTTGATGTGGATCTGCACCCAGCTTTGGCCTCAGTAAATGGGACAAATGCAGTGGTGTCTAAGCAAATAATTGACTTGCCTTTTTTTTTAGCAAGGCAAATTTTGAAATCCATGTGTGGAAAAATTCGACCCACATGAACTACCTCATTGCTTTTCATAGCATCCAATAGAATGCAAAAATGATGCAGACTTTGATGCAGAATCCTGTGGGGAGGTTCCCCCTTTTCTGCTGAGAGTCCCCACTCCTCTGGAGACATTACACCTACAAGCAGCACTTCTTTTCTGGACATTATGCAGTGACTCAAGGCTGGCTGCACACGACCGGGTCGGATTCCAGATGCGGCATCCTACACCAGAATCTGACCCTGTGCCCGGCCGGTGACTCCCGTACCTGTCATTTTCTTTTCTTTTTCTGTGCTGCGTGTGGTCTGGATGACTCGCTATTGGACATGCACAGTACAGATTTTCCCATGCCATCACTAGGCGATGAAGCTGGTACCGCGACTTTTACACAGTGTTAATTGTGGAAGGGCTATGGGTCGGATAGCAACCATTGACTTTAATGGAAGCCGTCCGTGCGAACAACACACAAAAATAGAGCATGCTGTAATTTTTCCTCCGTAGAAAATCGCAATTGATTTCCGCTCGTGTGTAGGAAAAAGCGCTATTCAATAGCATGCTATGGATCATATTTACTGTGGAACCCAAGGGCGGATGCCCACCCCGGACTCTGCAATGCAAGTATGCTTGTCAGTAGGCGGCCTTAGGAGGGCAGGTCAGAAGTGGTCTTGTACTGTATACTTTCACTGATTTCCAGCTATCCACCTGCTTCCTTCCATAGATGAGCAGGTGAATGGCAGTGTGAAGTAGGGAAGTAGGGGTCTGGTCAATTGCCCAGTTTGCCCACCCAATGCCAGACCTACTATTTCAAAAATTGATATTTTATAAAAATCCATAAATCCATTATTAATATGCAAGAAAAAGCCCAACAACAAGTAAAAATATTTAAGCCCAACACACTAGCATTGTTGGGGTTGTCTGCTATTTGTGTTAATCCATGGACAACAGACAACCCCATCATAGGGCTATATGGTCATGCGTGTTGACGTTTTTTTCACGCGAACCAAAAATGCATCACCTATCCTAGTCCTATCGATGTGACTTGGACAGCATACGGACTGTGTGCTGTCCAATGTGAGTTGCATCCTTGCACACATGGGAAGTGTGCACCCGTTCTTAAAAGGAAGAACTACCCATCCCTGTAGAAGGGTTATGCTGCCTGGTCACCTCAACAATAAGAGAACTGAATAATAAATAAAATGTATCTATTCCATACAGTCAGATGCGTAACAGCAGAAAACTTCAGATGCAGCAAAGTTTAACTTGTTTATGATACATTTCTGTGAAAAGTTGTCTTACCTTAAACCCTTAAAAACTATTTTTCTCTTATCTTAACGCAGTAAACAGATTGCAATGCAATTAAAAGTTGTAAATAAACTGTGACACAGAAAGTTATCAAAAGTCATGTTAAACTCTTGTTCATCTGTATATATATATACCTCATCTCAAAAAATAATTTCCAACAGATGGCTCTAATCACATAAAAGAGGACTGAGTAATATGTTACTGAACAAAATCCTCCAAATCAGTTGGATAGACAGGGTCAGGTGACCTTTTTCGGCCAATAAAATTAACTTTTCATGATTCACTCATAAAAGTTAAATGTTTTACCGATCTTTATTTATATAATGCCAACATATTCTGAAGCACATTACAAGTCAGAGGGAGTATAATAAGACATAACATACAAAATTATACCAATAGACAGTTTGAAAAATAGGGAAGAGGGCTCTACTGGCAAGAGTTTACAGACCATGAAGATATAGGGGTGATGTAAAAGATACAAGTGCTTGCTGTGTACAATGGTCCATCCATTAAGGTATACATAAAGTTGTATGAGCCAATCGCCAGCTGGTATCTGTGTATATACAGATATGAGGTGCATTAGGGTGTATGGAATATAGAGGATACTGTGGGATGAAGGGAGTCAGGCAATCAAGGGATAATATAGAAGCGTGGTAAATGGAAAAGAGTTAGATTAGGAAATATCGTAGGCTTCCCTAAAAAAAAACTGTTTCGCGCTTGCTTAAAACTATGAGCATTGGGAAATAACCTCATTGTCTGGGCTAGCACATGTCAGAGAACTGATGCAGCGCAGGAAAAATCTTGCAGGCAGTGTTTGAATTAAAGAGGAACTCAGTCTATGGTCATTAGCAGAGCGGACAGCACAGGTAGGATGGTAGGGAGATGAGGGAGAAGATGTAGGGAGGTGCAACACTGTGAAGAGTTTTTAGATGAGACTGATGAGTTTAAATTGCATTCTATATTGGACAGGCAACCACTGCAGTGACTGGCATTTCCTGCCCCCACTTCTGACAGCTATAACATTTTTAACCTTCCATCATTTTTTGTGGGGTATTCTGTAGTTTGTATAAATTGGAAGTTTGTGTGCCTTTTTGATCACTTTTAAGTAACTTTTTCGTGGAGACAGCGTGACCAAAAATGCACATTTCTGACATTGTGTTATTTTATCAGGATGATTACCCTGCAGAATACATAATGTGTTACTTTGATAGAACGGACTTTTACAGATGCAGCAATACCAGATATGCTTTTATTTTAATATGGGAAAAAGAATTTTTTTTTTCTTTTACTTCCTTTATTTTTTCCAATAATTACATTTTTTTTACTTATGTTTTTAAAAAATTTAATCCCCATAGGGGACTTGAACTTGTGGTCATTTGATTGCTTATAACATATAAGGGAAAACCACACTATTACATTATACAGGCATTCAATCATAGCAGCCTTGAGGGCCTTTTGAAGGCCCCTGGCTGCCATTATAACGGAATAGCACTCCACAATTGTTTCGTGGGCGGCTGGCATTTGAGACTGCCAAATTACAATTGGGGTACTTAAATACCGCCGTTAGAATTGATAATGGCATTTAGATGGCATTAATGCACTGCACACAGAGAATGGTATAGCTGAAATGGCCTGCACAGGCCAAGATACTTAAAAAAAATATATATGGTGCACTACTTCTCCCAGCAAGCCACAAAAGTAATGCACACAATGAGGAGTAGCCCTAAGAAGGACCATTGGGGTTCTTGAAGACAGGATCCTACACTAACACAATCCCTGTATAAGCAGCAGCACTTTCTCTAACCTCTGCCAGCATGCGTCTAAGGCAAGTTTAAGTACTCGGTGGTCACCTGATCCCACCAGCCACTCACTACTGTGGGGGGTGGGGGGGCTGGCACGTCACAGCAGGAAGTGGTAATGCCTTCCCCGCATGTTTACTTTCTAAAAAATGGTGCTAAACATGCGGGGAAGGGAAATAAAATTGACTCGAGTACTGTGTGGTGTTCGTCTCGATTGCCGAGCATCTTAAAGGGGTTGTCCCGCGCTGAAACGGGGTTTTTTTTTTTCAACCCCCCCCCCCCCGTTCGGCGCGAGACAACCCCGATGCAGGGACTTAAAAAAAAACCGCACCAGCGCTTACCTGAATACCCGCGCTCCGGTGACTTCTTACTTACCTGCTGAAGATGGCCGCCGGGATCTTCTCTCTCGGTGGACCGCAGGGCTTCTGTGCGGTCCATTGCTGATTCCAGCCTCCTGATTGGCTGGAATCGGCACGTGACGGGGCGGAGCTACACGGAGCCGGCATCCTGCACGAGCAGCCCCATTGAGAAAAGAAGAAGACCCGGACTGCGCAAGCGCGGCTAATTTGGCCATTAGACGCCGAAAATTAGTCGGCTCCATGGAAACGAGGACGCTAGCAACGGAGCAGGTAAGTAAAAAACTTTTTATAACTTCTGTATGGCTCATAATTAATGCACAATGTACATTACAAAGTGCATTAATATGGCCATACAGAAGTGTATAGACCCACTTGCTGCCGCGGGACAACCCCTTTAAGTACCGTAATACTCGAACAAGCATCAAGCTCGGACGAGTGTGCTCACTCATCTCTAATTTACAGGTTTAACACCCATGATTAGTGTTAGCATTGGGCAGGTGTCGGCTATCACAAACAGCTGGCACCCACCTTGTATTGAGCAGGATTGGTTTGTGATCCCGCTCCATAAGAACTTGATATACCCCAGACGTAAATGTATGCCCTGTGGTGTTAAGGAATACTTTGCTTAGAAAAATTAAGGGGACACTTAAATCGCACATGGGTCCTTGATGGCCTTGAATGTTTCCAGACTCTTTCACGTCAGTTACGTGTGCTTAGTATCAACTTGCTTGAATCTATGAAGAGAATAGGGCCCCTACCAGATCTAATATTCTGTGTGGCGAATGCCAACTGAGATGCTTCTTTGACTGCCTGATGTACACCGCACACTGGCATGCATTATTAGTCAAAGACAGAACACGCTGCTTTGATTGGCTAGAGCTGCCCTCATGAGCAGTGCTGGCCAATCAGAGCAGCACGTATTAGACTTACAATGTATAATAATACACAATGTGCATCAAGTAGTCAGAAGGCTGAGTGGCCATTTTTCTTTGTCCAGGATGTCCAATAGACCATTTTGACCAAAAACTTGTATACATAGCGATTGCTCTGTATGTGTGCGGCCAAGGCCTGCAAGAACATTGAGGAATATTGTGTTGCCATGTTTCCATTGAACAATATCTTCTTGAGCCTGATGTCTCCTGTTCCATATGAAGCTGAGCAGGTCTGTCATTTTAAACTTTGAATGTGACTAATGGCGGCCTCTGGCGGACGTATTTGCATGTGCAAAATATACGCAGATATTAGAACCCATTGATTTTAATGGAATTGCTCTCATTTCTGAATTTTTCGCATGTGCAACAAAACATGCTCTCTTTCTGCGTATTTGTACACCAAAGGGCTTCATAGAAGACAATGGGAGGTGCACAAATGCGCATGGAAATGTGCAATACCCTTCCCCATTTTCATAAAAAAAGAACGTATCTGTCCCTCATTAGGCTAAATAGCCTTTTAAATCGGGGGGGAGGGGGTTGTGCTGGCAAATGAACAAGGCCTGCATGTAGAAAAAAAGTACAGTACTACTGTATGCGCAGAAACGCAAACAAGACTTGCTCACTGCGCAAATACGTTGCACTTAACCGTCTGCATTTGTGCATAGACATGTCTGAAGCTGCCCTAAATGTGACAAATTTTATAGCATATTGATGAATTTACATAGCCCACAGTAGGATTGATTACATGTGACTGAGCCAGCAGTATTAAGCCATGCTGCCCATCTAGAATTAGTCTGCACCAAGCTAGGAGACGCAATGTCACGGATAGTTGTGGCTCTTCTTGCTACAAATTTGCAACCAGATGTAAGAATTTGTCGTAAAGTTTCATCTCTAAATAACACTGGGAGGAATCTCTTTATAATGGTGATGACATCATTCTAATCAGGACGGCACTCGGTACTGGACATTACCAGATCATTTATAGCATCATTAAAATGCTTTGGGGCTGCAGATATCACATTGCATCATCAATCCTCAGAGCGAGCCTTAGATCCAACTAACCGATGTGCTCTCTGAAAAATACCTGATGTGAAGTCATGCTTAATTCATCTATGATCAATGCATTTGCATTCCTGAGCAAAGACATAATCATTAGTGCAGTTTACCCAATGATAAATTCTTTATAACATGTTTAGGCTGATAACTGCGGACTTGAAGGATAAAGTTACAATCTATAGGTTTGTGATATAAGCTACACAAAATGTGATTAGTGGCCTGCTTAATGAAAGATCCAAAAATACAATACAAACATGTATATCTATACACAATGTCACACTGAGTGTCTCTTCAGAAGGGCGCATGCACAAATACATTCACCCCCACGGAGTGTATTGGCCATAACCCTGTCAAAAATCCTTTTTAAAATGTTCAAACTTCACGCTATTGGGCACAAAAAAAAAAATGTAAAAGCCAAAAGATTGGTCCTGCTCTATATACTATCTAGCTACATGTGAGCGCAAATGGTTTTATTTCATCACGTTTTGCGGGTTTGATTGTGACACTACCGTAGGGCCTTTTACATTGGACGACCTGTTGGGTACAAATGCCCTACCAGTCATCCCAGCGATAATCCTTCCTGGGCTTTTGCACAGGAATGATCATAATTAGTAAATGGAGGCGGATGGGGATGGTCTCGGCCCACCCGCCTTCATTCACAGTAAGCAGGCAGTGAACGACTGACTGTCTATTGACATGGGCCTATCCCCGCATGCAGAAACTGGATGACAAATGAGAAGCTAATGGCTTCTCGTTCGTTGTTTAATTGAAGCATACTGTCAGGATTTGATTAAATGGTGAACAATTTGATACTGTCTGCACTCTGAGCTATTCAGCATGCTGGATAGCTCCCTCTGAGTCCTAGCCTTGTGTTTGTGTCCTTGTCTCCTCTTCCTTGTTCCTAGTTCCATGTCTTCCCTGTCTAGCTCACCCCATGTCTTGTTCCTTCCCTGATGAGGCTCTCTATAAAAACCTGGCTTTGTCACTCCTTCTTTGCCTGTTTATTGTGCTCAGTCTTCAGCTTATAAACCTGCTCCTATCTTTACCTGCTCCCTACAAGAGAAGACTGTTCCTGTGTATCAGACCTCGGCTATCCCACCTGACTATTCATCTGCCTAAAACTGCTGTACGGCATTGCCATCTTGTGTACTAGTTCTCAGCTTCCTCCTGACTACTTTACTGCCTAACCCCATTGTACTGCACCACCGTCTTGTGTACCAGACCTAGCTATTCCTGAACTATGACATCATCCAGTAAGTGGCTACAACACGAGTCTTCAGTCCCACGCTCGTGACACATACATTTAGGGCTCAGTCACATGGGCGCATCGGCATTCGTACACCGGCGCCGATGCGCCCGTGTGACTGCAGGAAGGAGACGGACGTACCTGAAGACGGCCGTCTCTCTGCAGTGCCGGAGAAAAGAACACATGACCGGCAATGAAGTCGGTCACATGTTCTTTCCTCCGGCGCTGCAGAGAGACGGCCGTGTTCAAGTACATCCGTCTGCTGGTGTCAGTCACACGGGTGCATCGGCGCCGGTGTACGGATGCCGATGCGCCCGTGTGACTGAGCCCTTACAGTGAACTACAATTGTTAAGTTCCCCCCCGGATGCCCGTGTAAAACGACACCTACTTTATAGGCTGCATCACTCATACAGCCACTCTCCTCAAGCACCACTATATACCCAGGAGAAATTCATTGCAAAAGTGAGAAGAGGAGAGTGGAATAGGACAGCATACAGAGGAAAACAACTGCCCAGAACAGCTTAGGACAGAACAGTACAGCACAGGACTAAACAGATACAACCAGATCTGCTCTAACCCTACAGACAGAGAGGAACATTTACAGCATTTTCAAAGGACATTTTTGAATCAGGGCTACCATCCCACCTCCGTTGATGACCAAATCATCAGAGCAACCAGGATACCCAGGAATCAGCCACTCTAATACACAGAAAATGAAGAAAATGATCTTGTACCTCTAGTAGAAGTATTAAGGAAAACCACAAAGAAACTCTATCATACCCTACACAAGGATGGCCATCTTAGAACCATATTTCCAGACCCCCCCCCCCCCCCTCCTTCTGTGTTACAGGCAGCCTCCTAGTTTGAGGAACTTTATAGTCAGGAGTGCATTGCCTTCCGACACACAAAAAGGAACTTATTCCTGTAAGGTAAGGAGCTGCAAGACCTGCTGACATATACTGACTGTGGACAGAATACAAATCCCCAACACACTGCAGGACTATAAGCTCCTAGCGAAACTCATACAGATAACTTGCTAAATTCCCACTACTGTGTTGCTATAAGCTCTTTTTAGTTCCCACACAGGCCGGCCATTGAGAAGGGAATATGGTCAGACTTAAAGACAGACTTAAAGAAATCTATTAGGATTGGCAGTGCATTTGCCCTCCAAAAGGTCCCCAATGCAGCCCAAGCCATCCAAATTACATGGGGATGCAGCCACACTTCTGGGGAACATTGTGCTCCTCCCAAAAATTGGTAAAAGTAGTGTACAGTGGTGTGGGGCTGCAGCTGTTTCTTGTGCTTTAGAAAATTTGCATTTTGAGAGGAGGAGAATATATATATATATATATATATATATATATATATATATATATATATATATATATATATATATATACTCTTAGTCCTTTTTTGTTGGTATACTTTTTAGTGTAGTTTTATGCAACTTTTCAGCTAACTTTGTAGCTTACAGAAAATTATTGCCAGCTGCATAAGACCTGCAAATAATTCATAGTGGTCGGACTCATAACTAAACAACGTGTGAGGCCATTGTCACACACTGTGTGTATTTTCTGTTTCCCTCTTTGGTTTTCTTCTTGATTTATATTACCAAAAACACCACCAACTGAATAAGCCACTATCCCTGAGTGGCAGGATGTGTTAAAACAGAAGGCCACACAATATAGCATGTATAGTTGTAAATAACGTTATTGAATTTCCCTCACCCTACTGCTACCTGCCTGAGGCCAACAAATAATTTGTAGTGGCCAGACTGGCAATTTCAAATGACCCCTGAGGCCACTGACATGCACTGCGTGTATTTGATGATTCCCTGTTTGGGATTCTTTTTGTTTTAAATTAACAGAAAAAGTGCTGTCAACTAAATAAGCTGCAATTCCTGAGTGGCATGACATGTGAGAATAAAAGACCAAATAGTATAGCTTGTATATTTGTCAACTGTCCCTGTTTGGTATAGCATCATTGAATTCCCCTCACCCAACGGCTAGCTGCGTAAGGCCTGTAAATAATTTGTAGTGGCCAAACTGTTAACAACATTCAAGACTGCAAACAGTGAACTACAATATTCCCCATGCCAGAGCGTAGTTTGTCTGTCTGCTTTGATGCTATATTTGGGGACAGCAGCAGAAATATACCCTCTCCCGATTTACAGACCACCTTTTGTATAGCCATTTAAACATGATACAGCTTTTTTCTCTGGTCCTTCCAACAGAAACCAGTTTAAGTTCTCTGCTGGTATTTGAGCTTTCACACCCAGCAGGAATATATCATATGTAGAATATCTGTCCCTAACAACAGACTTTCCTGATGAAGAATCCTAAGAAGATTTGAAAGCTCGCCAAGACATCATTGTTTTTTGTTAGCCATTAAAATGTATTATAGCTACAAGACTTTTTGTGTTTAACTTTTTACTTTGCTAGCTTACATTGTACCAAGATGTTTTTCCTTTCTACAAGGGCGAAATATAGAACAAAACTCTGTGATCACTGTGGCTCTTTCATTGTGTTGATGAACAAGGGTACTGGAGGTCAGACCACCATGATCAAACATTAATGGGCTATTCCAAGCATAGGCCATCAATGTTTTAGTTTAGAGAAAAAAAATCTAAGTCAACCGCACTGTAGTGCATAAGGTAAGGCTAAAACAACTAACATATATTCAAATTTAATAACTATTCATGCCACTATTTATATAATGCTTTTTTTCTTCATCATTGAATGTGCTGATCCTTGGCAGCATACAGCTCTTTTGAAGTTGTTCCCAGCTGCTCCTTCACCTATAACTCATCAGAAACTGCAGAAAATGCTCGAAACAATAGCCTCTCATACAACACTCAATGAAAATGACAAGGCAGCAAAGAAAACCAGCAGCAAATAGACATCTGCAAGTAGACACTATGAAGGACAAGAGAAACAAGTGACAAATGTCGGATTGTATTTAGTTTTCACGTGTTAGCTATTTTATGCAATGTTACATAGGGCGCTCTTAAGTGCGTCGGAATAAATGACTAGCAGTACTGAATGCTTGTTTATTAGTCTGTAGTAAATCGTAATAGTATTAAATACGGATATATTTACCCCAACATTAGCTTATATTATATCTTATTTTTCATTAAACCAATTCAAAACAATACTGCAACATATTAGCACAAGTACCATAAAAAGTAATGGAAAAGTTAGAACTGCTCAATAAAATCTAATGGCTACTAAAGAAAGCTGTTCATTATAAAGAATAGAAAAAGTCTCTCTCATGTGTTATGAGTTAGGGGGTCACATAATACAAAAAACATACAGCATACTGCAATCATCAAATCGATGAAACGTTTGCCATTCCACAGGATCACTGGTGAGATTTCATACTTATAGATCGTGTCACAGACACCTCTGATGATAGCAGCAGGCTAAATTAACAGCAATCAATACAATCTCCTAAAAATCATAGCAATGTTTGCCAAATCGAGCCACTACAACAAAAAAGGCGCCAGCTGGGCAGGCAGGTAATATCGACAGGGGAAAAAAAAGACCCGCAGGATAACCTACAAATCACAGTAAATTCCAATACTACAAAAGGAGAACAAGACATTTCTGCAGTAATTCACATATCAACCTGGTTTTGATAAAGGACCATGTTGCACAAAGTTTTGAACTTTGCTCCTGACAAGTTTTATCGTACAGTACATGAACATGAAATAGTTAATTTGCTGCATTATAGGTGACACATTTGTATCCACTTTCGTTAGATTTTTCTAGAATTAAAATGACGTATTTCATATGCAGTATATGAGCTTGTTGGACATTCGGGTCCAAAATGTTGAGCATTAAATATGAATTTGGGCTCTTTTTTGTTTTTTTAATAGCCTCTATTCTTCTAAGAAGGCTTTCCACAAGATTTGAAATCATGTCTATGGAAATTTGATCTCATTCAGCCAAAAGAGCATTTGTGATGCTAGACACTGATTTTGGACAAGAATGTCTCTGTTAGGTTGTGCTGCTGGGACCTGTAGCTCTATGGGTTTCCAGGAGCACACTGCCACAGATGTGGGATAATTGAGCTGGCTGGGTAGGGAGTTCTCCAGCTAGCCAATCACCACTGGTCTGCTGCACATATATACTAGCCCCTCTGGCTGGAAGATGTAGGCTTCCCAATACCCTGGTGTTTGCATTAATGGATGTTGATATGTAGGTGAGAACAGTGGCGTGTTCTGTGTGTCTGTGTAGGTGACCAGACATGTGGGATGAACAGTCTTGTTCTGTGTGGGATGCATTTCCTTCTGTATTGGTGTGAACTGTGTCCTGTTTGCTTGGATTGTTTACTATCCAGGGCAGGTTAGGTCGTTAGGTTCCAGTGTGGAGTCAGCCATGTTGGAACAATTGCACCACATGCAGGCAAGATTCATGTGGAAATAGTCTTGTCAGAGTAGAGACCCACAAGACAACGAGGACCCTTGTCGTGTGCTTGTGGGCTTAAGTGTCTTGACCAAAATATGAACCAATACCCCATACCATATCTATTTTATCTGTTTATGCGTGCAAGTATGCTAGGTGAGTGTTTTGGGTGTTTGTCTGTTGTTGTGTTTGTCTGCCCATGAGTCCCATTGCAGTTCTGTAGTTAATGAATGGATGAAGGAAACACAACAGTCTGGCTTGAAATTGATGTACACCTTTAAACAGTTATGGCTTGGATCTAACTTGCAACTTGCCGCAGTCAAATATTGCAACTTTCTTTTCCATTTTGCTTTATGTTTTTTCTTCACAAGAAATACAATTTTCTAGCACTAAAAGAAATTTATGAAGACTGCATGCAAATTAGTAGAAAAGTCTTGTTTAGCTGTATCTGCACCATAGCTAAAGTGCTATTCAATACAGTTTAAACTCAGCTTTGGACCAATTTTACACCAGCGTACACCTTTGGAAAATAGGCACCTGTAATACAGCCATATTTACGAATCATATACTTTAACATCTATATCACATTCAGATTTATATTAATCTTTACCATTTTCTTATGCTGAAAATGAAATGAATGTATCTGTGAAATTAATGATTTTCAATAGGGTGATTTTTCAAGAGTATCTTTAAAAAGCAGTTTCTACTCCATATTTTTGCATATTTCATTTCAAATGATACATATATTTAATACTACAATATAACTCAATGTGATCCACCTAAACTTCATCTCCCGATCTTTATCAAAATGTGTGTTCATGAATATGCATTAGGGACTCTAAGGCTGCTATTGTATGACCGCTGGTGGCAGCCACTAGTGCTCGTGTTTTTCTGCTGTATACCGGGTTGCAACTGTGCTAGCAGGTGCAATCCAGCACTTAGCGCTGTTACATGAGTGGTAGCCGCTGGCCCTTGCATAATGCATAATGAAGCAGTGTCCTGTAAAAGCTGACAGCTGACTGGCCTGTCATGTAAACTCCCAATTAATTTTGTGCAACAGTGAATGTGATTATCAAACATCATCTGTTAAGCTCAAGCCTTTAGGGTATGTTTATATAGGGAGGAAATGCTGTGGACTTTCTGCATGTTAGGCCCAATGTTCACGGGCAGAATTGAATTACAGAATCCACGCGGCGCAATTAGGGCTCCCACCCACTGGCGTTTTTTCCTCCACTGTGCTGCGAGAGTAAGTGAAAACTCTCGCAGAGCAGTGCGAGAAATCGCAGAGATATCGCTGCGACAGTCTTTTCAATGGGGCCAGTGGCAGCAGCACTAGCCCCATTGAAAAGATATGGAGAATGCCGCGGACTTCTGCCACAGCTGTGACAGCTGTCACAGCTGTGGCAGGAGTTTCCTTCATCCCCACGCGGACCGCGGGGAGGAAGGAACCCTCTATCACAACTGTCACAACTGTGGCAGAAGTCAGCAGCATGCTATCCCATTGCTTTCAATGCGATCGGCACTGCTGCCGATCCCATTAAAAGCAGTGGTTTCTGACAAGCCCTGCAGAATGATTATCAGAGAAGGACTTGAAATATAAGCCCTTCCCCGATAATCATAAAAAAGTGGTTAAAAAAATAATAAAAAAGTTACTCACCTCTCCTGCTGTCAGCCGCGTCCTCCGGCTGGCTCCCCGTCACTGCTACTGAGCTCTTTCAGCAGACGGGGCTTTAAAAAACCCCGCCTCCTGAAAGGGCTGTGCATATTGGCTGAGGGCTCAGCCAATAGCAGCTACTGCTTAGCTATTGGCTGAGCGCTCATGAATGAATAGCTAA
Organism: Eleutherodactylus coqui; assembly: GCF_035609145.1. Taxonomy (NCBI): domain Eukaryota; kingdom Metazoa; phylum Chordata; class Amphibia; order Anura; family Eleutherodactylidae; genus Eleutherodactylus; species Eleutherodactylus coqui. The sequence continues at coordinate 27,932,549 of NC_089845.1, read as the reverse complement.
GAGCTATCTGCCATTGGCTGAGCGCTCAGCCAATAGCTAAGCAGTAGCTGCTATTGGCTGAGCCCTCAGCCAATCTGCACAGCCCTTTCAGGAGGCGGGGATTTTTAAATCCCCGTCTGCTGAAAGAGCTCAGTAGCAGTGCCGGGGAGCCAGCCGGAGGATGCGGCTGACAGCAGGAGAGGGGAGTAACTTATTTATTATTTTTTTAACAACTTTTTTTATGATTATCAGGGAAGGGCTTATATTTCAAGCCCTTCTCCGATAATCATTCTGCAGGGCTTGTCAGAAACCACTGTTTTTAATGGGATCGGCAGCAGTGCCGATCGCATTGAAAGCAATGGGATAGCATGCCGCTGACTCCTGCCACAGCTGTCACAGCTGTGGCAGAAGTCAGCGGCATTCTCCATATCTTTTCAATGAGGCTAGCGCTGCTGCCGCTGGCCCCATTGAAAAGACTGGCGATGTCGCAGCGATATCCCAGCGATTTTGGGATATCTGCCTGCGTTTTTCTCGCACTGCGATGAGAGACTTTAACTTTAGAATCGCATCGCAGTGGAGAAAAAAAACGCCAGTGGGTGGGAGCCCTTACGCAAACAAACTGGAGTTTAAGCCGCCCATAGAGAAACATGGGCGTCCGCACTAGAATTAAAGCATATGGATTTGTTTTGCGGATCTTTTGGTCCAGAAAATAAATCTTAGCATGCTCCTTTTTAGTGCGGATCCCGCACTGACTGCTTTCATTGAAAACAAATTGTACTGCGTATGCACACCGGCCAGCGCAACCACACGCATCCCCACACCAGAAAATAGTAGACTTGGACAGAACGCAGAATACCTGGACACGTAATGCAGGGTCCTCTGCTGTAGGCAAGGTCTGATTCCGTTGTGGGCTCACGAATGCGGAATACGAACCTTCCCTCGTGGACATGAGGTCTTAAACAGCATCAAAATCTACACCATCTGTACAGATTTTGACCAGAAATCGGCTATGCATCTGCAGCTGATTTTAGCAGTGACAGTGCACCCCTTCGTTTCGCAATGCATTGAATCCACCTAAAACATCACCTGACAGCCTCTAATGAACACTGAGATGCTGGTCAGCTGATTTGGAAGTGCCTTTACCTGACCAATGGTTCGGCATTCACTAGAGGTGATGGGGTGCAATGTATTGTGAGGTGACCGGGAATGCTGTGGCTGCTAAAATCAGCTGTGGATATGCAGCTGGTTTCTAGCCAAAATCTGCACATTTTATGCAAAAATGTTGTGTAATTGGCTGCAAAATTTTCTTCTGTGGACATTTTGCAGCATCTCCATCCCATATGATACCCTTAGACTCATTCAAACATAGTATAACCACCTAAAGCCATCGTATTAGTTAACATTTTGGTCAAATGTCCTAAAAACCTGTTTAATAAGAAACTAAATAAGTGATACCATTTAGCTGAATTTTGCTATGATACCATATTGTAAAATAAGATTGATTATAACTTAAGAAACTGAAAAAGATGTTTCTAAGGGCTTAAACGGATTTGCGTCAATCAGTCCCGTTTTGCGGCCAGGATAATCTTGGCCGCATACTGCGATGACACTAAACCATTGATTTCAATGGTTTAGTTTCCACTATCAGGATAGAGTTAATACTATCCCCAATAGAAAAAAATTAAACTCTTACAGAATATTTTGGAGTTTGAAAACTAAAAAGAAAAAAATGCACAATTACTCTCCATAGCATCGAGCGTTGCTGCACATATGCCCGTGTGAAGAAGTTCTAAATCAAGTACTCCTGTTTTGGATTTGTAATAGAGGTGCAATGCACCCATAGTTTATGCACTCTGTATAGAGTTTGAATAGAGTTTTTTTGCAACAGCAAATAGGAAAAATTAGTACACGCTGCATAATATGAGTATTTTATACAGGCATGTGATTAACACTGACTTTATCATTCAGATGGTATAAATACAGATGTAACAGCTGCAAAACATCCTCATGAGAGTGTAATCAGATATCATTAAAAGGGTTTTCCCACATTAGGTAAATATATAATTTTTCAGAAATAACGTTTTTTCTCAGTCATCTCCACGACAGCACCAGCTGAGATCGCCTCCTTCTGATAGGACAGGAACACACAGAGGTTTAAAAGCTCCCCCCTCTCCCACCTTCCTCAGTGTTTTCCTGTCCTGTCAGGAGGCGGGATCACAGAGAGGTTCTGGGATTTTCCCAGCAGGATACTTACTGGGATCGGAGGTCAGGAAGTTGGTACTCCCTTCCCAAAAGATCGTCTCCTGGGATGCTGAATCGGGTGGTAAACCTAGGCTGGAGGTCCATCGGGAATTTAATGTGGGGGCCATGTCCTCCTCTTGGTCTCCCTATGCAACTGGTCCACGTTGATGCCGCGGGCCTGCATAGCAGCAGGCAAGGCAGTCCTGAGCTCCCTTAAGCAGCGGTGCTGGTGGGGGCAGAGCCTGCGGCGACATGTGACTGGTGTGATAATGCGACAGTGTCAGTGGCGAAGCTGGGGGCATGGCTAGGTGCAGAGGGCGCTAAAATAATAATAAAAAAAAAAATATATATATATATATATATATATATATATAAAGGAATCCGAGAGAAGACAGACAGTGGATACTAAGGAAGCTACAAACACACTTTCCATCCATGGGTGGCTGCAGTACTTCAGAAAAATGAGTACTCCAGCACTGGATATTCCCGAACCAGCTACTACCGTGGGTGGTGTAAATAGCCCGTTGGGTAAAAAAGTCACTTTAAAATTGTATGTTATGTCTAGCATATTAGTTTTATATTGCTTGCATTTCTCCTGTTGTTCATTAGGGGGAAAAGAAAATAGAGAGACCAAAAAAGTGCGCGGAGTGCGCAAAAAGATTGCCATCTGCATACAGCAAACCACTATGCAAACTTTGTATAGCCAAAGTAATTAAGGAGGGATCAAGCGGATTTATGGAGGATATTAGGCAGTGAAGAGAAGAGGTGCGCTCTGCCCTAGTATCCTAATCAATACAGTCAGCTATACCATCCGCATCAAAGCGCTTAAGGAAACCCTGTAGCTCAGCTTAGTACTTGGACTCCGAAAGAAGTATCACGTTCTCGGATCTAGAGGAGCCAGCTCCAGAGGAATCCTCGGATGTGGACAAATATAAAAAAATCCTGTTCAATTAAGAAGATCTCTCAGAGCTTATTAAAGCAGTCAGAGCTACCCTCAAGATGGAAGAACCCAGACAACCCCGCACCATCCAGGATGAGGTTTTCGGGTGGCTAGAGGAAAGGCATAGACAAACCTTTCCAGTCCATAAGAACATCCAGAAAATGACCAAAAAGGAATGGAGTAAAATTGATATGGGATCCTTTACAAGTAAGGGAATTAAAAGACACTACCCATTTTTAGATGAGGTAAGCGTGGATTGGGAGGAGATACCCAAGGTAAACGTCCCCGTGGCTAAAGTGGCCAAGAGAACAACTCTACATTTCGATGATGCCGCACAGCTGAGGGATCCCATGGATAGAAAAGCAGAGGGCCTTTTGAGGAAAACCTGGAAGGCAACAGCCAGTTTACTCAAACCAGGTGTAGCAGCCACCTGTGTGGCCCAAACCCTAAGCATGTGGTTGGAACAGTTGGAAATACACATTCTAATAAGCCCCGAGAGAGCAGATTCCAGATTCCCTCCTGGTCTTAAAAATGGACATAAATGGGCAAGATGGGCAGATGGAGGCAGGGAATTCCTCCTTAACATTTACCAGGGGTATTTCCCCAAACGCAGACCATGACGCCATGCCGTCGGGGCGAGACTAAAGGTGTTCGAAGACAGATGGGCCTCATTCTGCGAAAGCATCGGGATTCCCCAAATTCTACACCAGGGGTACCAAGTAGAACTCATATACTGCTCTCAGAAGAGATTTTTAACAGTAGGCTCAGGCCACCAACTACATCTCCTTCAGCAAGGGGTTCAAGACCTACTGAAGTTGAAGGCAATAGCCCTAGTCCCTCAAATAGAAAGAACTACGGGCCATTATTCCAGACTGTTTCTAATAAAGAAACCATGTGGGAAATCCTGAATGGTCATAAATCTAAAACCACTGAACGCTCACATAAAATATCAAAGGTTCAAGATGGAGTTAGTGAACTTGGCGATAAAACTGATAAGGCAGGGGGAATTTATGGCATAGATAGATTTAAAGCATATGTACTTCCATGTACGGATTTATGTGGACTCGCAAAAATTCCTCAGGTTCGCGCTCTGAGTGGGGGAAAGAACAAGGCATTTTTAATTCTCCTGCCTCCCTTTCAGGATATCATTTTCCCCACACATCTTCACCAAAATCATGGCAGAACTAGCGGCATACGTCAGGCAGAAATCAGTTCTAATAGTGCCATACTTGGACGATATCCTAGTCATAGCAGAAACCAAGGAGCTCTTAAAAGAACACCTGGCAACGGCCATTCACCTTCTCCAGTACTTAGGGTGGGTAGTAAACTGGGAAGAGTCGGACGTAGTTCCCAGCCAGAAGAAGTTGTTTCTCAGCATCATGCAAGACTCTACAAATCAGTGCTCATTTCTCCTTGGTTTAAAAATACAGGGGGTTCAGCACTTTTCTGAAGAACAAGACATGTCCGATTAGGGAAATTGACTTCCTGTATCCCAGGGGTGGTGTGGGCTCAAGTACACACTAAGGTCTTACAGAGTGCAGTTCTGCAAGCCTGGGACAGAAGACAGGCCTCATTTGAAAAAAGGATGTGTATAGAGAAGTCAGTCAGGATATCCCTGTGTTGGTGGCTGGCAATCCCAAACCTATCAAGAGGAGTCTATTGGATTCAGGACCCAGCTATATGTATCACAACAGATGGAAGTGCCCACAGCTGGGGGGTCCATATCGGGGACTCGTTTCTTCAGGGGACCTGGGCTCCACAGTTCCAAAATTGGGCCTCGAATTACAAGGAGCTCCGAGCGATCTGGGAAACCCTTCATCAATTAGGGAACTCTTTTCAGGGTCAACATCTAAGAATGTTTTCAGAAAATATCACGGCAGTCGCCTACATCTGACACCAAGGGGAAACAAAATTCCCATCCTTGCAGGACCTCTCCCAAAAGATTTTCTACTGGGCAGAGGGACAGGCCCTATCCTTATCAGCAACCCACCTGAAAAGCACCCTAAATCACAAAGCGGACTACCTCAGCCAAAACCAAATAGATCCAGGAGAGTGGTCTCTTTCCCAGGAAGCCTTCAAATTCCAAACCAACAAATGGGGAATTTCACAGTTAGACCTCTTTGCATGGAGGGGAAACCACAAGGTAGAGCAGGGGATACTCTGGCCCAGGACTGGGGCGGAGGGCTATCCTACGCATTTCCCCAATCCCACTAATCCCCAGAGTCCTTCAGAAATTCCCTTCCCAGAAGTGTGCTCTCCTCCTGGTAGCTCCATACTGGCCCAGAAGGAGTTGGTTCGGGCTCTTAAAAAACCTAAGCCTTCAAGACCCAATCCTCCTGCCCGCTCAGCCAGACCTTCTGACACAGGGTCCCCTGAGAAATCCGGACATAGCGGGCCTTCAACTTACAGCATGGATACTGAAAAATCCATGCTGCTAGGAAGAGGCTTTTCCGATAATGTAGCACAAACCTTGTTAGCGAGTAGGAAAGTAGTCACCAACAATATGGAAAAAATATCTCTCATGGAGTCATGGGAAAGGACTTTCAGTCTCCTCCCCGAACATCCCAGCAATTCTTGAGTTCTTACAGGAGGACCTTGATAAAGGCCGCTCTCCAAATACACTGAGGATCCAGATATCGTCCCTCAGTGCCTTCTTTGACATCAGACTCTCTGAAGTGAGGTGGATAGATAGATTTTTTAAGGCAGCAGACAGACTAAAAACCCAAAATCACAAATCTAGTCCCAAATTGGAACTTGAATTGGGTCCTTAAGGCACTGTCCTCAGAACCATTTGAGCCAATAGAGTCCCTCACTATTAGAGTCCTAACTTTAAAAACAATCTTCCTAGTGGCGATTACCTCAGCCAGATGGATTAGTGAGCTACAAGCCTCATCCATACTCCGGCCCTTCTTCCAGAATACAGGATCTAAAATAATATTCCAACTAGACGCATCCTTCATGCCCAAGGTAGTGTCACCATTCCATAGGGCACAGGACATAATAATGCCCTTGTTTTTTGACAAACCTAAAAATAGGCAGGAAAGGGAATTTAGTTGTTTGGACGTTAGGAGAGCAGTCCTGCAATACATCAACGCCTCGAACCAGTGGAGACAGGATGACTATTTATTTAGTTTTTTGAACCCAACAGGGGCAAAAAAGCAGCAAAAAGTTCTATAGCCAGGTGGATTTGTCTGGCTATTATAGAGGCATATAGGGAAATTAATAAGGAGCCCCTGCTAAGCTCAAAGCGCATTCCACGAGGGCAATATCCACTTCCTGGGCCGAACACTTTTTGGCATCGGTGGAGCAAATCTGCAAAGCGGCAGTAAGGAAGAGACCTCATACGTTTGTTAAACATTTTTTAACATTATAGGTAATACTTTAGTTAAGCTCCTACCCCTGGCGGTTCATTAAAAATGACTGAGGAAGGTGGGAGAGGGGGGAGCTTTTAAACCACTCTGTGTGTTCCTTTCCTATCAGAAGGAGGCGATCTCAGCTGGTGATGTTGTGGAGATTCCTGAAAACCCGATTATCGGGTAGGTATAATCACCTTTTCATTAAGTTTGTAACTATTCTTATTTTTCATACTTATGTGGTTATTGTTTAACATTATTTTCATTTTATTAGAAATTTGTTAAAGTTATGTTTGATACAAATACTAGACCCATAATGTTTTAATATTTCCATCAACATAGTGAATGAGGCCTTGTTTTTTGAGGGATGAGTTGCATTTTTTAAGGCACAATTTAGTATACTATTTTTTTTGCTGTATGTGGGGTGGAATTAGAAGAAAAAAATGTAATTATGCCATTTATTTTTTAGTTGCATTTTTACTTCCATGTCTCTTCTGAACTCTTTAAGTAAATTCACTATCACCACATCCTCAGGCAGAGAGTTCCACAGTCTCACTGCTTTTACAGTAAAAACCCCCCTTATGTTGTGTAGAAAACTCCTTTCTGCTGGATTTATAGAATGCCCCTTTGTTACAGAACTCTGTTTTGACTCCCGCGTATATTTATGCATATTTATTAGGTCACCCCCTAAAATGTTTTATTACTGTTGATAAGTGACTTTTTTTCTGAAACAAATTTTTTTTTCATTTTTATTTCTAGTCATTGATCTGTATGAGGGTTTGTTTTTGCAGGGTTAGCTGTAGTTTCTATCGGTACCATTATGGTCAAGGTGACCGAAGATACAATTGCTATTGAAGTTTTTATGGATTTCAACATGTGGGAGAGATAATGTGATACTTGAATAATTTGGACATTTCTGGATATGACAGCACCAGCTATATGTAATTCTTCTATCATTTGTATTCTTTGCATGATAAATGGGAAAAAGGTACTTATTTGTAATATATATATTATATATACTGAATAACCACTTCATTAGAGACACGTGATTTGTGCATTTGGACACATTAATTTGAGCTCCAAAATTGTATTTGTCTGCAATTTACTTGATGAAATATGGTGACAAGAAAATTCCATAAGGTAGGCAGTTTTTGTGATATTCACCCCACTTAGTCTAGCACCAATAACCATAGTTCTCAAATTTTCTCAGATTGCTTAATTTTCCCATTGGAATGTGGATTCATGTTGAAAATGATGCATCAAAGTGTGCTTACTAGAGATGAGCGAACGTACTCGGTAAGGCCGATTTCGCAATCGTGCACCGCGATTTTCGAGTACTTCACTACTCGGGTGAAACGATTCGGGGGTCACCGGGGGGCGGGGCGTGGTGTGGTGGAGCGGGGGTAGCAGCGCGGAACAGGGGGGAGCTCTCTCTCCCTCTCCCCCCCACTCCCCTCTGCAACCCCCCGCTCACCCACGGCGCCCCCGAATCTTTTCACCCGAGTAGTGAAGTACTCGAAAATCGCGGTGCTCGATCGTGAAATCGGCCTTACCGAGTACGTTCGCTCATCTCTAGTGCTTACTTGATTTCACACTGAACGCAGGAGTCACACGTCTAAACGCCTTATAGGAAAGCTATATATGTGAAAGGGCAGGTGTCTGTAATAAAGTGGCAACTTACTGCATATAAAACCTAATTAACCTTTTTTCTTAGTCTTCTATAGGTACTTGAACATGTGATCAATTGATCACTTGTCAATACTCTGTAATACTTCCATATTGCAGTGTATTGTACCTGCGGTATTATCCTTTTACATTCACACGGTAGTAGTAAGATGGCAGGCTTTGTTGGCTTCACTAGATCCATGGATGACACAACAGCCTCTCAGCACCCCATAATTGGGTCACAATGGGGCTGATCAGCACCTACGGGTGGTTAAATGGCTGGAATCAAAGTTTTTCAAAACTTTGTTAACAAAACGAAAACACACCCATCTGTTTAAGCCCTTAGGCCGCCTGCACATGGGCGGATTTGCATTGCGGAATTCGGAGCGGGCATCCGCCTCCAGATTCTGCAGCAAACACTGCCTATAGCAACCTGTTGAAAATCACTTTTTCCTCTACATGAGCGGAAATCAATTGCGATTTTACACATGTTCTATTTTTGCAAAATTTCCACCCAGACAGCTTCCATTGAAGTCAATGGAAGCCATCTGATCTTGACATTGCGGAAAGATTGCAGATTCCGTATCATCGCTAAGTGATGATGCGGGGAAAGCAGAGGTTTTTTTTTTAAAAAAAAAAAAGGTACTGTGCCTGTCCGACGGCTTGCTATGCGGGCCATCCACAGTACAGACAAGATTTCAGGAACGCACAGATGCCGGCTGGGTACAGGGTGAGATTCCGCTACAGGATTCCGCATGCGGTAGGCGACCCGCCAGTATGCAGCCGGCTTAACACATCAATTTAATGAAAGCTCATTTAAAAATACTGACAGTTTGGCTAAATATTAGTAGACACGACTGAATAATAAGCCAATACTAACATATTGTACAACATCCTATACATTGAGATTCATTCTGTATCATCAGCATCTCCACTTTATTATCTGTTATTATTCACATCTGCTAATACACTAGCGGTATCTGTGATTAGCGTTCATCTCTATATACTCTATGGGCAGATTTATAGTTTTGAAAGCCCAGTATTAGTAGCTTCATGGAATCATTAGATATACTGATGTGTACACTCTTCAAAAATAAGTGCAGTTATCATTTTTTATTAATGTAAAGAATAGGCAATTTTAAGCCTTTTTTTCAACATAGTTTATCAAAAGATTCTAGAGGCTTCTAATTGAAAATCCATCCACAGTCTATTCTGTGAAGGGCTTATTTCAGTTATAGACTTATTTTGCCTCTGTGATTTAATTGAAAATCCATATTGAACTGTTACCCCTATACTTACTCGGCTATGCAGTTGAGGATCTGCTGCTAGGAAAAATCCATTTTCACCTGCATGGCTGAATAGAACGACTGACAATAGGGATGCTGCTCCTCGCTGCACCCGTCCGCTATCACACCATACAGGACACACAACTGCATATATAAGTTTGGGATCAATGATGGCCTTTTCTCTTTGCGGCATGTAAGGGGTTAACAACGGGGATCAGTGTTCTCACCAATTCCATGCTATTGTATTCCCACAACCGACTCCCACTGCTGAATGACATAGGCTCAGATTCTGAGCCCTCTACATCCACAGGATGTAAATTTACATCCTGTTGCATTAAATGCCCCCGGGCCGTTGTGGCATTTGCAACCATATTTCTCCCCAAAATGCTTTATCTTCTGTGTCTGGTTAGGAGTGGTAGTAGACATGCAGAATCTGTCCCCCTGAGGCTGGGGTCACATGGGACGGAAATTCTGAGGAATATCTGTGCGGATGCTCTGCAGGGATATTCCACATGCATTTTTTAAAACTGAGACTAAGCAGCAAAATAGACGATAGTTGCAAAATCTGCTGCTGACAGTCCGCTGCGGACAAGCTGTGCGGTAACTGACATGCGGTGCAGAATTCTATTCCACGACATGTCAATTTTGGCACCGTTTTTGCTTCAGACTCTCTTCTCTTTATGGCCCTTCACAGACTAGACTCTTTGAAATGATTATTCTTTATTGAAAAGTATCTAAAAACATACGCACAAGGGCTAGACCAAATGGGATAGGGGTACATATGCCCCAAACCCCCATGAAAACACACAAAAACAGACTCAGACACAAACAAGAACTAGGAGAGACACCGCTCTCTAGTAAAGTCCCATCATGGGCTAAATATGGTGATACGAGAAGATGACCCAATGCACATCTGTATCCCTAGTGTAAGGGTCGGGTGTAATGGATAAGGAGCAGAGGGTCTCAATAGAAGTGCATTGGGGGTAATAATTGTTGACACATGAGCATCACTACAGGCTCTTCTCTTTATGGGGAGAGATTTACGCAGCAGAATGCAGGCTGAAAAGTCACTTCAAAACCCAAGCCAAATGGCGTTGGTTTTGAAGTGGCCTTTCGACAGCAGAAATCTTGCAAAATTTCCGTGCAGTCCCACTGTGGACATTCTGCTAAATTCCTGTGAGATTTCTCTCCCATGTGACCGCAGCCTTCAGACAAAAACAGACGTCCATATGCACAACCATGCAAACCACTACGGAACGTAGCTGTATATGAACTTTTTTTTTTTCTTCCAGCTTTTCAAGCTCGCTTGCATTTAAAAAAAGAAAACTGCGAAAGATAGGTAGTTAATACTACCTACGGAAAAGTTAGGCCAAGTCCTAACTGTTCTTCCCCATACTATTAACGGGCAAGAATATCGCTAATAAAAATGAAAACATTGAAATCATTGGTTTTCTTTTGACCCGTTTTGCGGCCATGATTATCTCTGCCGCATAATGGGACTGAATCACGGCCGCGTGCTTAAGCCCTCACAAACAGCTGTATTCAGCATCTCTTCACAGAGCACTCACACTCCAAGTACCCAGTACACTGGGTCTCTGTACTTTGGATTAGTGTGATATTAACCCAATGTTAACGTGTACATTGTTTTAACATGAAAGGCTATGGAAGGCGAATGCTGAACAGATGGCATCCATCAGAGGCTTTGTCACAGGTATTTAGTAAAATAATGTGTGTGTTATACATCTTATGTTCTATATCTTGGGGCATGTTGAGTTTAGAGACAAACTAAAGAAGGACACATTTGTACAATGAAAGAATATGAGTTTGTGGCAACACCCATCTAATGTAGGGCACAAGAAGGGGGGGGGGGTGCTAGTACCGAATTCCTAGTGAGCCACAAAGTCATAGAGGTCAACAATAAACCATTTTACCTCTGCATAGCATTTACTTTCTGCAATCTGCATAGGCATTGACCAACTGTGTTTCTGGTCTGGGCAATGTTGGTCATGGATTTCCCGAGTTAAGCAAAAAATTGGCCAATGGGAAAAATGTGCTGAAACAATTTAAAAAATTGCTTATCTGTTTTTAATCCCCACCACTCCAATGCTGCCACTCCGGAGCTCTCTGCCAGTCTGTGTCTACTTGGTAGCAGCAATGACTATATACCCACATGACCATGGCAGACTGGCCTCATTGATCTCTTTTCAAAGACTTTAGTGACCATATGGATACACAGGTTATTGCTGCCACTGAAAAAATACAGACTGATGAGGTACACCAGAATGGCAGCTTTGGAGTTACGAGGTAATAAACGGGTGAGTAATGGTCCTCATTATTTTACCATATTTACCCCTTGAGCAATTTTTCCCAACTCCTTCTTTAAATAGAAGAAGACCATAGCTTACTGTATACATCCATGACCCATAAAACTAAGAAGGATTTGATTTTTTCCTGTTTATATTTTTGGTGGTTTCATTCTACCACCAGCAGAACATAAAGAAATATCAAGTCTATTCCATATTATTTCTACTGTCAAATAAATATGCAAATTTTATTCATCAAAGTGCAGAATTTATACTGTCTGGCATGGCTTTAGCTCTCATCATTGGTAATGGCAGCATGCTATGCATTTCAAATACAGTATTCTACAATTTTGAGAACAAATGGCATAGAATGAACATAATCTATCTAGAATATAAAGAGGATGAAACACAAACCTGAAATAATAATTTGACTATTATTCTGTTTGAGTGCATGTGTTATTAAAACAAAGAAATGGGGTTTATACTGTGAAACATTGAGAAAGGGCTTTTTCTTCTTAACACCAGGTAACTAAGGAAAATTTGAAATAACTACATGTACATATAGCCATAACATGAAAACCACTGACAGATTATGGGAATAGCATTAATTATCTTGTTAAAGTTACATCTCTGAATGGGCGTAATATGCTAAGCAGCAAGTGAACAGTCAGTTTATGAAATTAATGTGTTGTGAAAAAGAAATTGGCAAGAGTAAAGATCTGAGCGAATTCAACAGAGGCTCGTAGCTAGACAGCTGGGTCAGAGTATATTCAGAACGGCATATTTTTTCGGGTGGTCCTGGCCTAAAGTGGTTTATGCCTACCAAATGTGATCCAAGTAAGGAAACTGGTGATGGTCATGAATAAGGGATGGAGTCCGAAATGTCATTGACCTGAATTTCCATCATTTTGCTGGTCTCCTCATGCATACACTAATTTAATGATACTTCCAGGAACACTACTCCACATCTTTCGGGAGTTCGTCGGTGTGAAACCTCTCTGGGAAGTAGTATCTAATACAATAAACACTATAGCGAATGCCGGTGTGCCCAAAAGTCCTGAAACAACAACAGTCCTATTAAATCGAAAAGGTTACCAGGCTGGACTTAGGAAATTGTTAGGTCATATCTTTATGGCAGCTTCTAATTTAATCACCAGGATTTAGAAGGTCAAACTACCACCAAAAGGGGAAGACCTTCACACCCTACTGTCCGCTCATGCCACAATGGGAAAATTGATGGCTTTCAGATCAAATACTTTTCACAAGTATCAAGAAGTGTGAAAGGTTTGGCTTACACATTATCCAAATTAATGCCAACAGAGGGCAGTTATTGATTGTTGTTATAGTTATTTAGTTATTAAATGTTTATTTACCTAAAGTTATAGATTTCTAATAATACAGATAAGCAACTGTCAAAAATGTTTAAAATGTTGAGCCTTGTGTGATATTGAGATCGTTGTCTCACTTGTCATGCCGATGTAGCATAATTGTTTCGTATGCCCAATGTTTTCTACCGCAAAATAAAAAATGTTCAAAACTAATTCCATGATACCATGGAGTTTTTATGCTGCTTTTAATAAAGGATGGACATTTTATCTTACATTGTGCTGGGTTATCTATTTTTGCTGGAGCTTCTCCTGGAGTTATCTGGATCCTAGCATAGCTGAGGTGGACAGGCTCAACTACGTCTTGTTGGGTAAGGAAACTGGGGACCTAGTGACAGTATCATGGGCACCCAAGGCTCATTGATGTATTTGGGGAGGTAAGGCTCTAATCCCCAGAAGAGCTACAGTTTGCTGAAAAAGTTAAATCTGGCTGCAGTGGAAAGGTACCTGAGAACACAGTGCATTCCAAGTTGAGGAGTTTGGGGCTGGACTATTAAGCAATAAAAAAATGTGACTGATGAATCCCTTTTTCTGGATATACACATAAAGTTAGGGCTACATGACAACTTCTGGTTGTGGCCTTGACAGGGGTTGCATGACCAAAAACCACTGCAAAGCCCTGTGACCTCGTACTTATATTGACATATGAGTCACAGTTGCTTCAATTGATTTTTTGTGACCCATGGCCACAGGAACCTTTGACTCCCACTGCTAACTAATTCACTTAAATGCAAATGTGGTCACACAAGCTCTGTCACAGCCCAAAGTTGCAGTGTAGTTAATGGACATGCCATCTAATAAGAGTATCCATTTCCAACTATTAATTAAAATGCATGAGATGTATGTCCTACTTCCGACTTCCATCCAAACAAATCCATTTTGAATTAACACACATACTAGGTAGTTAACTGTTGGCAGAATGCAGACTATATGTACACTTGAGGAACATGATGCTTACCAATGTCAGACATTTCTGGGACTGTGACAATATAAGGTCCATCAGGAAATTCCGGTGCATTATCATTGATATCTTGAACTTTAATAATAAATTCCGATTCTGGTTCAAGAGGCTTGTTCGTTCTCCTGTCGATAGCTTGTGCATGTAAAACATAATGTGACTTTTGTTCACGGTCTAGACTTTTTGTTGCATGAATGTCCCCTGTCGTGTCATCAATGACAAATATTGTCCCAGCTCCTTCACCAGTTAATATATATTTCACAGATCCATCACCTTTGTCCGAATTCGAGTGCAACTGTAAGAGAAATAGATGACAAAGACTTATCAGTGTGTGAAAGTATACACTCATATATTCCATGAATAATATATACAAAATAACTTCAAAATGCATTTTAGACCCTTAAGGAGACCAAGTAATTTATGCTAGAACCACATTTTCCTCTCTTTATGATTTTCCATTAAAGCACTCATAGCTGCATAGATGTATAATGGCATTCTGGAGAAAAGTGAACTTTTACAACATGTGAAATTTCATACTTAAAAATTACACACAAAAAATTAGCAGGAACCATGTAATATTAGTGAAGAAAACAATACTGATGGAGGAATCAGCCTGGGATGGCCTGGGACACACCCCACCGGGCACACGTTCAATTCAAGCAGTTTAAACACGGATCTTCAAACTCCAAGGGCCATTTATTTTACTTCCACTTTGTGTGACTTTACAGACATCAGCCTTCTCAAACAGTAACAAACAATAACTGCTGGCTTGGGGACTATCCTTGTGTGGTGCAGAGTATTAATACAGTCCTAAGCTCTTGCTCATGACCTGAAGGTTGTGAGTTCATTCCCCGCATGGTTTAGGTAGCCGTCTTAAGGTTGACTCAGCCTTCCATCCTTCTGAGGGGGGTAAAATGAGTACCCAGCTTGCTAGGGGGTAATAAATTAATTACCTGAAAGCGCCGCAGAATACATTGGTCCTATACAAATAACAAGTCCCTTTCCTTCTCCCTATCTCCACTCAGCCAAGTCTAGCAATAGCCAGTCTAGTTAGTCCTGTACTCACACCAGGTATAGCAGCTCTCACATTTGTGTCTTCAGGGCAAAGACAGAGACTGCACATTTCCTCTGCCCTTTTACATCCACCAACTGGAGCAACTAATTAACTAGCAGGTGAACCTGCTATATGTTACCTCATAATATAATAGGAGCTTCTCCCATTCATTGCAATGCCTACCATTTGGTCATATGACGTACATTTTGTAATTGTAAGTTATTTGAAGGGATTGAAAGCATGCTAGGGTAAAGCATTAATGACCGACCTGCCCCCATTCTCCAGACTCACGGATAGAGTATAAACTAGCACTTACTGTACACCAGCACTTCATCATCATCATATACTGTTATTGCTGCTGCTCAGCTAAGGTGCAAAGGCCAAAAACATCAACAGCTTTTTGGCAGGACCTTGCCTGCTTATCATAGCATTATATCAGGTAACTGGCACGGTTCCTAGATTGGTCTTTGCCCAAGTATAGTGGATGCCACTACCAACACTTGGAAAAAATCACTATATTTTATTTTAGAAGTAAACAAGAGTTGCAGTATATCTCTATTGTCATTGGTCATTAGTGCACTCCGTCCCCCAGGTTCGGCTAGGTGAAATCCCTGGCCAGGGTGGGGGTCTTGGACCTACTTGAACTACCTGAAAGGGTTAATGTAACCATATGGTGTGATATAAATTTGGAGCCATAGTTAGTGCAAAGCTTTGCGTAGTCATTTGATGTGATGATGTACTTACGGGTCTATGATTTAAAGTGATATATTTATTACTATTTTTGGGGCCCAGCAGAGGCACCAGGGGCAAGTAACATTACATATGTTAGGGTATTTGTAACATTGGGATAAAGTAGTGCACAGCAATATATCCAACAAGGCTTTCACGTATGATCAAGCATTTCGATGGTTGGTTCCACAAATGTGGGTCGAATGGTAAAAGCAAAGCAAGTTGCAAGAAGTGGATATTTTAGCGAAGGCTTCCGTGCATATGTTATGTGCCAAAATGTAGTCATGGATATGTAAAACCCCTGTATGTTGTAAGCATGGTGTGCTGAGTGTGTGCAGCTGAGGAGCTTCCACATGACATAAAAGAAGGAAGCTGGATGTGGAATCACAACATCTGCCAATATGAGTAAAAGTGCCAGAAAGAATGGTGAGAGTCCTGCATGAATGTAAAACAGAACTATTTAGTAAAGAGTTGCCAAATTCAAACCAAAGTGGGTATATTTGTACAGACCCAAGTGTACACACGCCTTCCTACTGCCACTTCAGGGAAGCAGAGAGACTTGTACAGACTAATACATAATGCCGAGTATTGGAAATAACATTTCGGTTACTAGTGCTTTATAGGGAACCTGTCACATCCCCACAGCACTATAAAGTAAGTGGGGATGTGACAGGGTGATGTATTTTTTATACTCACCTGCTCCCTGGTTCCAACAGTGCCTGCTGCTAAAGTCTGTATGCCACACTGCCACATACAAGTCTATGGGTGAGGGGCCCACCTTTGAAGTCTGTGCATCCAAAGAGTCAGATGTTCCTCTAGGAACACAGAGAGCAGAGGTGGGCACCACCGGAAGCAAGGAATTAGCGAGTACAAAAAGTATCTCCCCGGCTCTCTGTTTATCCCCTAATAACACCATAACATAGTTTATAGTGCTGCAAGGAGGTGCCAGATTCCCTTTAACCCTTTATTGACCGGCCTATTGTGTTTTTGCGCCCTGCAGATTTTCATCCATACATCACGGCTGCTGGCTTTCTCTTACAGCCGTCACCCGGCAGCAACATCTCTGATAAGCTGTGTGGCTCATCGGAGCTGTTAACCCTTTAAATGTCATGGTCAGTTCTGATGACCCGTATGGCGTCCCGCAATGAGATCCCTATGGCAGAATGCCTATCAAGCCATGTCCGTGGGGTGGCTTAATAGACTGCTTGCCCGATAGCAGGAGCGATCAAAGCACCGTGAGTTGTTGACCCCTCTGGGGACTAAAAAAAAAAGTAAAAATTAGATCAATAAAGTTATACCAATTATTTTAAAAAAGTAATTAAGAGTTTAAAAAAACCTTTTGCCATATTTATAATGAAAGAATCTGAATACTACAACAAAAATACATATTTTGTATCTCTGCATCCGTAAAAGTCCGATCTATCAAAGTAACAATTTATTTACTGCACACAATGAACATCGTCAGAAAAAGAGAAAAAAAAACGCTAGAAATGCACTTTTCTGGTCCCCCTGTCTCCAAGAACAAATGCAATAAAAAAGCTATCAAAAAGTCGTATATATTTTGATAGCGTACCAATGCAAACTACAGGGCATCCCACAAAAAATGACCCCTTCCACAACTAAGTCGATGGGGCAATAAAAAAGCTATTGTACGCAGAAGATGGTGGCAGAAAATACTTAAAATTAAATATCTTTGAAAAAAAATGCAATTAGTATAGCAAAAAAAAACCTATATGTTTGGTATTGTAGTAATCGTACTGACCCATAGAATAAAGTTATCAGGTCATTTTTGTTGCAGTTTGTGCGCAACAGAAACAAGATGCACCAAAAGATGGCAGAATTTCATTTTTTTTTTCATATTTCTCTCCACTTAGAGTTTTTTTTGTAAAAGTTTTTTAGAACATTATATGGTAAATTTTAACATTGAAAAATACAACTCGTCCCGCAAAAAAAGCAAGCCTCCATACAGCTACGTCGAGAGATAAATAGAAGAATTAGGATTTTTTAAAAGGGGGAGGAAAAAATGAAAATGAAAAAAAAAAAACGAAAAAAAGCTTTGTCACTAAGGGGTTAAAAAAGTGTTATGATGTAACATCTTAGTACAAGAGCCCTCCTATAGAAAAATATCATGTAAATAATATTATGGCTTAGTAAAGTTCATTTTTGCTGCTTTATCTATTGCCCCCCCCCCCCTTCCTCCGTCTGTCGCTGCAGCGCTACTACATTTCATCCACCTGTTTACTTGCTTGGAGAATGACAAACTCAACAAGTACACTACAATGTCAGACATTATTGGAGAGTGTAAACGAATTACTCCTAAATGTGTGAAGAATGTCTGTCCTTCTCATTAAACACCTCTTTGGCCTCAGGAAAAAAAAATGAATATCCACCTATTTCTACATTGCTTCATCCACCTCTTTCTGCCGCTTGCCTGAGTTTTGCTTACACAAACGCATAAAAGAGCAAAGGAGGGAAGACAAGAGCGCGTGGGAGGGAAATGGTTAATGCTAGATGGCTCTAATTAGAGCACAAAAATAAAAAAGAACATACAATTCTTATTAGCCTTGATTCACATTATTCCATGCAAATAAAACCAAAGAGCTGCTAAGTGATTTTCAAGAGTTCACTCATCTCTAGTTGCTACTTTATTGCTCTCTTTTGTAGGGATGCCAAGCGCATTCATATTAGAAAAGGGTTTTTTTTTTCTATTTTATACTTTGTGGCTTAGGTTTATATGACAGCACATTAAATATCTATATATATATAAAGATGAAAGCCCTCATTGACTGACTGACTCACTGACAGACTCACTAACTCGCCACTAATTCTCCAACTTCCCGATGTCGTAAAAACTTGAAATTTGGCACGAGCATAGATTATTTCATAAATAAGAAAAGTTGATGGGCCCCAACTTGATTATTCAATTCTAAGTGCAAAAGAATTAGCGTCCAAATTTTACATGCAGAATCTAATTCTCTAACTTCCCGATGTCATAGAAACTTGCAATTTTGCACAAGCATTGATTATGTCATAAATAGAAAAAGCTAATGGGTCCTAGCTCAATTATTCAATTCAAAGCGCAAAAGAATTAGCGTCCAAATTTTACATACGTAATCTAATTCTCTCACTTCCTGATGTCATAGAAACTTAAAATTTGGCACGAGCATTGATTATGTCATAAATAGGAAAAGGTAATGGGTCCCAACTCGATTATTCAATTCTAAGCCCAAAAGAATTAGCGTCCAAATTTTACGTACAGAATATTATTCTTTCACTTGAAATTTGGCATGAGCATTGATTATGTCATACATAGGAAAAGTTATTGGGTCCCAACTCCATTATTCAATTCTAAGCACAAAAGAATTAGCGTCCAAATTTTACGTACGGAATCTAATTCTCTCACTTTCCAATGTCATAGAAATTTGAAATTTGGCACGAGCATTGATTATGTCATATATAGGAAAAGTTAATGGGTCCCAACTCGATTATTCAATTCAAAGCACAAAATAATTAGCGTCCAAATTTTACGTACGTAATCTAATTCTCTCACTTCCTGATGTCATAGAAATTTGTAATTTGCACGAGCATTGATTATGTCATAAATAGGAAAAGCTAATGGGTCCCAACTCTATTATTCAATTCTAAGCGCAAAAGAATTAGCATCCAAATTTTACGTACGTAATCTAATTCTCTCACTTCCTGATGTCATTATATATAAAGAAAACGTCGCATGGTTTCCTCCACGTGGTGCTTCCTGGGTAACGCAAAAAACTATGCAAAATGGTGAACATATTTTTTTTCTCGGTATCTCTAAAGTAATGACGACTTCATAAGATTTTCAGTGTGAACACCAGATAAACACCAGTACCAAATTAACTCGGGCGAAGCCGGGTATATTAGCTAGTCTTTTATATTTATAGTGTTATACGTCATGGCAGCATGTATGCTTGGTCACTGCTTCATACGACTCTAAAGTGGAGGGGATGTACAGGGGGTGGACAAAAATATGGAAACACCATACAAAACTCATGCCTTAAAATTGGTCTCTACATGTCTTATTGAAAAATGATTTATAATCCCATATAACTTAAGTGGAAGTAATACAATAGAGATGCCTCGGGTAGATGTTGACACCTGCCCAAGCAACAAGGTTCCTTTGGTCAGGGGTTTGCGCCACTCAGCCGCTGTTACCAGCTGGCTGCCAAAATCACCCAGAGCAGGGCAACAGGTGGAGTAAACGCAAATTTCATGGGAAAGCTCTCAGCCAAGCAGGAATCAAAAGGGAAGCCCAGTGCTAATGGTTACAAACCCATGCATTTCATATGGTGTTTCTATATTTTTGTCTATCCCTGCAATTGCCCCTGCAAATAACTAATGGGTTTACAGTAACCAGATTTCAGTCAATCACAACTTCTTAGCTATCCACAGTGGGCCAGCGTACCTTAAAAGTTGGACAAAAGTGAAATTTACGAATTTAATGGTCAAAATTGGTAGTTTTGCTAATTCGGGGATGCCGAATAAGAATCCGATTAGTTTGTTACGATAATCGGCAATATGGCCATATGCTGGGCAGCTGGCCAGCCAGAATTCCTATATAAACGTGGTCAAAAGAATAAATTTGTTATTATTAGCCTATATAATCTTTTAGTGAAAAAACAAATATTGTCAAATTTAACTTGATAAAAATGTTATTTCAAATAATAATTAATTTCTGTATTGTTCATAGCTGTAATAATGTAATATATAACGTTATGAATATAGCCTAATCAACATCTGAGCTCTCTTTCTATTTCGGATTCTGCTGCTGATGCTGATTTCAGTGGCAGATCTGACTGACTTGAGTATAATTCGAGGGGAGATTTTCAGCCCATTTTTTGGTGCTGAAAATCTCGATTTATACTCAAGTGTATACAGTATTTAAAACTTTTTATGGATTTTAACCCCCTTAAGGACACGGCCTATTTTGGCGGTGAGGACCAAACGATTTTTGGCATTTTTTCATCTCCATTTTCAAACTCCACACTAATGCACGCACGTTTGCGACATGGATAGGGCAAGTTCTATCTTTTCTCGATCGTAGTAATAACACACAAGATTCCTAATAGTCAAAACGGGACAAAAACATGCCCAAGTGTTATGCCCTAAGGGCTAATAGTACGTGTGAGAGAGATAAGGCAGGGCCTATCTTCCCTTTTGTTTTTTTTTCAAACTCACGCAGAAAAGTGTTGAGTTTGAAAGGTAAAAAAATATATATATTTTTTACCTCATTCATACGCTAATATGCTCAGTAGCGATGAGCGTAGTTGCACAAATGTCTATGTGAAGAAGCCCAAGATTAGTTTCACATGGGTGATAATGATATTGCCGCGAGAAAATCACAGCAAAATCGCAACTTTTTTCCCTGCGATTTTTGAGCATCAGCGCTGCTTTTTCTCACCATAACATTGTTGCCACTTGCTATTTTCGCGCACTTTTTTGTGCTTTTTTTCCGTGATTTTTTTAGCATGAAAGTCAAAAGGACTTTCTAATGTTAAAAATGCATTGCATTACATGAAAATCGCAAGTTCGTGCTTTGCGAAATGATAAAAAGAAGGCTCCATAGGGAAGCATGGGAGATTAAAAAAAAAGACGCAAAACGCAGAAAGATAGGGCATGCTGCAATTTTTTTGTCGCAACATCATAGGAAAATCTTGCAAGTGTGAAGGAAACCATTGAAAATCATTGGTTTTCATAATTCAGCATTTTTACTTATCACATGATTTTATAGCCTGTGTAAAACTAGTCTTAGGGCGCCCACCCACTGGCGTTTGCGATTTTCGTGCGTGAAAAACGCAGCGTTTTCGCGGCGTTTTTCCCGCGTTTTCGCGGCTTTTCCATTAATTTCCATTGACTTTCATGGGTGCATTAGGAGAAAAATAAGGACACATATGCAACTGACAGTTCCTATGTTAAAAATCGCAACGCAACGCAAAAAAAAATGCCAGTGGACAGGAGTACATTCAATTCTAATTGCTCTTGAGAAAAAACGCAAAACGCAAAGAAAAAAAAATCGCCAGTGGGTGGGCGCCCTAAGGCATACTCTAACACTTTGCTCTAACAACATTTCACATGATCCGGTCATCAGGCATCACTAGTTTTTACTAAGACCTAGTGCTGCAGCTAAGAATATATATATATATATATATATATATATATATATATATATATATATATATATATATATATATATATATATACACACACACACATATATATATACATATCATATTTCGACCTAAAACTGCAGATATTGTTGCTCTCTCCAGAATATAGACGGTTGCTGACAGCTGAGTCACTACTCATGATCACACTTGTACAAGCTCCGTATTGATGGGTACAAGACGTATATATGTAAAAATGCAAGGATGAGATCTGTTTTATATATATACACCTTTTTGTGTCAAATAGTTATTGCAAAAAGTATCAGATTGAATGGATACATTGTATGAAGCCAGCTACTTTATGAATTCGATACAAAATAATAGTATTTCCAAATCCTACATTCCCACAAAGTCATTAAGTGAATTTTATATCTTCTCTGTATCCATAATTTTGCTAGACATTCAATAGCAGCGTCTAACGTCTCTATGAATAATTATCCAATGAAAATTATAGCTACATTGCTAACTGGCTTCTTCTTTTTTATAATTCAGTACTAAATGTAAGCAGCTTCATCCATATTTTATTATTGTGCTTTATTCGCTAGTAAGCAGTGCTGATTTGTTTTCAGATCAGCATAGGTCAAGTTTACAGGCATTAAGTACATGCATTAGGAGTAGTCTGCTTCCCCAATATCCTTGCAGACCAAATTGGGATATTTTGAAACCATGTAGCAAGCATTCTTCACTCGGTGAGAGATATTCAGAATATGCACAATGGTCTATCTGAATAATTCAGAGGCTGTTTGTCAAGGTTGTCTTAAGAGCTGGTATCTCGGTGTTTATCTTCTCCTTTCATAAATAAGGTATTCTAAAAATGTATCCTAGTGAATAACAATTGTGCAATACTACAACAAAAATGAAGTATTGTATAATTCATACTTATGCAGAGTATCCCCATAAAACACGATTTGTAGCTGTGCCGCATTTTTCAGTTGCACAACACTTTATGATCATTTTTTACTGTATATACATAAGAAATATCCAAGAATGGCAACGCAATACTTGTTGTTCTGTAGTTGTGGGGCATATATAAGGCCAAAAAAGACATATGTTCATCCAGTTCAGCCTATGACCCCCCAGTGTTGATCCAGAGGAAGGCAAAAAAAAACTAAGGTAGAAGCCAATATTCCCCACTTAAGGAAACAAATCCCTTCCTGACTCCAATCTGGCAATTGGAATAATCCCCGGATCACCGACCCTCCTGAAGTCGTAAGTGCCTATAACATATAATATTGTATCGCTCAAGAAAGACAAGGTGCAATGATATTGGTGGTTCCTGACTTTGGTAAAATAAATCCAAAGTAAGTCAACTCTTGGTGATACAGTACATTATTATATTAGGGCAGCTTCACTCGGACTTATTTGCGTGTTCTTTTGTGCACAGAGAACAGAACCCATTGACTAATTGGTTCCTTTTCATTTCCTTTTTTGCATGTACATTTCTTACGCATTAAAAAATAAGGCTCTGCTCTATCTTTCTCCATATTTGAAGTCTATGGAAGGTGCCCAAATGTGCATTCAATACACAAGGGGATGCACAATACGCAAGACCACGAGAAAAAGAACACATCTGGACCTCCTTAGGCTAAATAGCCTTTTAAATCAGGTCAGGGGTGTGTGGTGCGCACATATGAACAGGACTTGTAAGCGCAAAAACATACAGTAATATGCACAGACGTGAGCAAATTAATCTAGCTCCCTGTGCAAATATATTGTGCATATGGTCATCTGAAGGAACCCTTCTATAACACTTCTGCCCTTTGTGAAACAGTGACCAGATACATGTACATTCTCAAATCAGGAAAGCTTCAACAGCTTCTGAGAATATCAGAATGAGGGCTTATTTGCTTGAGCGTATCGCGTTTTCACGGCCGGCCGATATACGCTTCCATCTGAGCAGCCCCCCCTTCCCTCCACTTCACCGACTCTCTGCTTCTCTCCTCCCCTCTGAGTGGTTTGCAATAGGAGTGGATGGGATGGGGGCGGAGCTAAGCTCCCAACCCCTCCATACCCCTTGTCCATAGCCAGCAATGGGAGTGGGCGGGCCAGAGCAGAGCTTAGTTCTGCCCCATTCCACCCCCTACCATTGCAAATGCTGGACTGGAGGAGAGAGGCAGAGAGCTGGTAAGGGGAAGGGAAGGGAGGAACTGCTTAGATGGAAGCATATATCGGCTGGCTGTGAAAACACCGGCCAATATATGCTCGTGTAAATAAGCCCTCAAGCTCTGTTCTAAATGGAAATTGATTTTTCACAATATAATTATTCATTACCCCTTAAGGATCAGGGTGTTTTGGTTATAAAAGACCAGACATGTAAGAATTTTACCCATTTGGTGGTTTCACTGTCCTATTTTTTTATCAGCTATCAAAACTATTTTTGTAGCATTTTTAAAATCTTTTTTTTTACCTTTTATATCTTTTTTCACAGATATTTTTTTTACAATTTTTTTAGCTTTAGTAGGGGTGCAAATCAAAATTAAACTAAAATTCAATGTAGGACTGGGTTCATCATTTTGTTACCAGGTACCATTGTCCCTTAGCGACTCTCAGCTATCACTAATGGCAGCAATACCTGAAACACTGAGCCTGAGAAATAAATTGGCAATAAGCAAGCAAACAACAAGGTTCGGAGCCAAGACTGGAATAAAAGCAACCACAGAAATAAACTATACTGAAAGGAAAACAAGTCTTAGCTAGGAACAAGAAACTGGAAGCATACAAAGAATGCTGAATTCAAACACATAGCGTCATTATTACCAGTACCACTCTGCAGAAGCCAAAAATATTTAAAGAGAGGCTAGCCAATGATGAACTTCTCCTCAAACAATAATGGGTTAACCAGTGTTGTCAGCTGATCTACTAATGACTCAGCAGTTGTATAGCAATTTCACCAACAACAAGAAGACAGGAGATGACAGTGTGGCAGAGTCCCTGCTGATTGTAAAAGAAGGAACTGAACTTCAAAAGAAGGGAGAAGACAGCAGCCTGAAGCATTGGTGAGATAGGGGGCATGTCTCAGACTATCTCAAGTCTCTGTAGGCACTGTAGATAAACTATAGTCACAGATCACAGCTGTGTCATAATGGAACTGATCTAAAAAGCAGTCAAGCAGCAAGATCTAAGGAAAATAATTAACAGTTAATCATCCCCTGTAGAGACTGACTCACATAGAACTATGGAGCTCCTGAATAGAAAGTCCCCTTAAATGGTTAGAGTGGGGAAGGTATAATAGAGACAATGTCTAAAGACACAGATATCAAAAGCACCAGAATACTGAGACTAAGTTTATCGCTGACAGTGGCTAAACACTAATATTATAAAAAAACATCAAAAATATAAAAGACAGAGTAAATTATCAGACAGTATCACAGCTGATGACTCATTGTGACACTTCAAAGTATGGGGATTCTTTCATGTTTGCTCATTACAACCGCAATGAAGCGCTGCCAAAAATGATTCTGCCTTTAATTCAGCAATAGCAATGTACAGAGCCAGCAAAGTTTAACTTGACACTTAATGTGTTAAATAATCCAGAAGCAATAGCTTTTTAATTTTTCCTTCGCTGTTGCCATACGAGGGCTTGTTTTTTGTGGGACAAACTGTATTTTTTAATGGGTGATTAGCACATTAGCTCCCACTTCGTCCCGCCTCCTCCTATTGCCCAGAATCGGCAAGGGGTGGAAAGGGGAAGGCTGTTTAGCACAGCCAAACTGTCATCCCCCACCCAACAGCATTATAGGCTCGGCGTATATGCACAGGGCCTGGGCCATATGAATGGGCACACAAACGGCAAATTTGTGCGCCCGTTCACACTTTTTACGGCCGTGCCGTGTCCATGACGTGGACGGACGAAAAATGCTATGCTTGTGTGAACGATCCCTTAGGAAGATGTAACAATGCCTCTGCAGCACCACCGGTTGGAAGGCAGCATTCCTGCAAGTCAATGTCAGACCTTTTTAATGGGAAGATAGAACAATGCCTCTATAGCGCCAAATAGGAAATTGGAACAAGGGCTCTACAGCAATTTAGCTCATAAATTACAGTCACCTCACACTAGCCAAGCTAGAAACCTGATGAGTCCAATCAGCCCGAAACATCTGTATCTATCTATATGTTTATTCTAGCTTTGGCCTATAACTCCCAGTCTTTGTTACAAGACTTGTTAAAAGATCAGATATTGACTTACAGCAATGCTGCCTTCCAGTAGCTGGCAGAGGCATAGTTCCATTTTTCATTTGAATATTCCCCAGAGGAGCACGGATGGCCTTATGAGTCTCTGGGAAAATATTGTCCTATTTTTCCAATCCTCCACAAACCCATTAACTAGTTGAATAAAATGAGTCCCATAAAGGCAAAACCTTCAAGGTTATAGGAAGGAGTGATCAAGTAGATAAGAAAAAGAGGGAAGTGAAGTCACTGATGCAGTATGCTTGACTTATTTGTACAGGCACTGCTTGTTCACATGGGCGGGGGAAGCACCTCACCCTGATTTCTAATTAGCCTAACGAGGTTCTAGTGATCCCAGTGTTTAGTACATACCTGCTTATGGAGTTGTGCATGTTTGCACACCTCCCACAGATGTGGCTGTTTGGTGCACAAATAAACACAAATTAGAACAGGTCCAACAAATCAATGGGTTCTCTTCTCTGCTTTTTGGAGGTGGGATTTTCCCGAGTGCAAAAATCAGCAAAAACACACTTGTCTGTGAACCCTTAGGCTTGTTCATGTGTTTACGTATGATGGGGAAAAAAGTAGACTGTAGCACAGATTTACTGATTTCATGAAGGACAAACCAAGAAATCTTCTTGTAAATGATTTAGTTATAGGTGGTTTGACTAATTTGTGCCATTTATGGTAGGATTACGACTTTACTTTAAGGTGCCCCTTCACATTAATTTATCCTGGTAAAACAACACAGCAAAGGCTAAAAGGTAATTTTCAATGCCCCTTTTGAGAACCTATATTTAATAATGTATGAAAATACCCCCAGAGGTATGCTTTGGCATATCTGTGAAATGACAGCTTCCTGCTTTGGAGATTATTTTTGGTCTGTAATCTCACTAACTGTAACTCAGTTTTTTTATACTTCAGTAAAAACCTTTGAAACTAAAAGAATGTCCCTAAGTGATCACATACGTATCTCAGGTTGTCGAAAACCATTTGTCTCCCTGAATGTTATCATAGTTCATGTAGTTAAAAAACACACAAACACTCCCAGGTACAGTATTTCTGTTAGTTATGGAACAGATTTTTCTTTCACGTCTCACAAGTCAGTTTTACTGTTTAATTTTTTTCACTCAACAACGGGACACTAAAAACATAGAAGAAATCCTACAGACTCCATCTATAAAATCCAGTGACTGCGCCCGAACGAGAGGGAATAATAGTGCAATCCATATACATAGGGGAAACATTGTCTAGCAAATGGACATAAGCAAAAAAATATTCTAATCTACTATAGCTTTTTATGATCTATATATATAAAATTGAATGTATGTCTGTCTGCGTGCGTGCGTGCGTGCGTGTGTGCGTGCGTGCGTGTTTGTCCTTTATGCGCTACTACACCATTCATCCGATCGCCATGAAACTTTGGGAAGTTGTTGAGTACACTCCTGGGAAGATTATAGGCATAGTACAAATATCCTACGATAAATGGCGCGCGAGCTTCGTCGAAAGTTACGCCCCCCCCCCCCCCACGTAGATCGAATAAGTAAGCCACCTGCTATTGTGATGTCATCACTGATGTCATCAACATCGGACGCCCTTGAACATGCCCCAACATGTTCTATAAAGCTGCATTGTGATGTCATTAAGGCTCTATTATGACACGTACAGCTTGGAACCACTAGAGCACGCCAGCCAATTACCATTGGAGTTGGAAGTGGGTAAACAAGTACTAGGATATCTTCCTAAGAAGCCACAGCAGCCGGATAAATTGTATGTTCCACCCAACGGCTATTTTATTCAGCCCGCAAGGGGGAAGCAGCGGCCTACAAAATCTCATTCAGGTAGGTAGGTTCAGTTCTTGGAGGTTGGGGAATGCTTATGGGCAAGGCCTTATGTCTCATCCCAACTCGATTATTCAATTCTAAGCGCAAAAGAATTAGCGTCCAAATTTTATGTACGGAATTTAATTCTCTCACTTCCCAATGTCATAGAAACTTGAAATTTGGCACGAGCATTGATTATGTCATAAATAGGAAAAGTTAATGGGTCCCAACTCAATTATTCAATTCAAAGCGCCAAAGAATTAGCGTTCAAATTTTATGTACGGAATCTAATTCTCTCATTTCCGGATGTCATAGATAGATAGATAGATAGACTGTATGCAATAACCTAGATAGATAGATAGATAGATAGATAGATAGATAGATAGATAGATAGATAGATAGATAGATAGATAGATAGATAGATAGACTGTATGCAATGACACGTACAGCTTGAAACCATAAATACTAGAGCACGCCAGCCATTTACAGTCAGTCTCCATTGGAGTTGGAAGTGGGCAAACATGTACTAGGCTATCTTCCCAAGAAGCCACAGCAGCCGGATAAATTGGATGTTCCACCCAACGGCTATTTTATTCAGCCTGCAAGGGGGAAGCAGCGGCCTACAAAACCTCAGTGGGAATTAGCGTTCAAATTTTATGTACGGAATCTAATTCTCTCATTTCCGGATGTCATAGATAGATAGATAGATAGACTGTATGCAATAACCTAGATAGATAGATAGATAGATAGATAGATAGATAGATAGATAGATAGATAGATAGATAGACTGTATGCAATGACACGTACAGCTTGAAACCATAAATACTAGAGCACGCCAGCCATTTACAGTCAGTCTCCATTGGAGTTGGAAGTGGGCAAACATGTACTAGGCTATCTTCCCAAGAAGCCACAGCAGCCGGATAAATTGGATGTTCCACCCAACGGCTATTTTATTCAGCCTGCAAGGGGGAAGCAGCGGCCTACAAAACCTCAGTGGTCGCTGCTGCCGTCATCTAGATATATAAAAACGAATGTATGTATGTATGTATGTCTGTCTTCGCAGCAACGCGCGACGGGTACGCTAGTTGTAAATAATACATAAGATAAATAATGCAGATCAATTAGAACACAATGTGGCTCCTTCAGATTGCCGAATCTTTTCAATCTGCAACTATTGAATTAGCAATAACTAGTTTATGGATTACAATTAAATTCCGTTATATCCAAGCAAATAGTCAAGCCATATGGTGAGGCCTATATCTTCGATATGTAAGATTGAGCACTTTGCGTTATTCTACATTTTTCAACCACCAGATGTTTCATAGTGCCGTCAGGTGTGAAGACGCTACTACATTAGGTACTCACCAAACTGAAATGAACCTAGAGTAGGTTTGTAAATGGCAGGTGAAAATCATTCATTATGATGCTAACGTATTAACCCTTTCCAATCCAATTTGTATCCTGGTTTTCCTAGGGAGCTTACTCTTTTTCTGCCATTATACAATGGCGCTATCTGCTGCCTAAAGCCAGTACTGCATGGGGTGACACATTGGATAGTCTCCTACAGCAGAGAGGCTGGCAATATACAGTAAGAGAACCCAGACGGACATCTTCCAACATCGGAGCTGTACAGCCTTAAATCAAATATGTCTTCAGACGTCAGACAGTGGATTGGAAAGGGTTAATATCTTTGTTTAGAACTTTCTATGGTGACTTTTTTTTAATTTGATGTTTTATAAAATTAAAATATTACTATGGTATTCATTCATGTAATACAAAAATCCGCCATCCCTAACCCTTCATACAGCATGGCTCTTTGCATTTCTATAAGCCTTGTTGACTGTGATATAACATAATAATAACAGAGATCACAGTTAAACTAATTTATATCATGGAAAATTTATCATCATCGTAGATTCTTTACTGTAAGAGCAGTAAGATGGTGGAACTCTTGGCTAGAGGATGTTGTAATGGTTGATTTGTTGTGGATTTGTTGTGTGGATTACATTGCAGATTTTCAAGTCTACAGCATACTCTTTCTTGTCTGGATTTGCACCACAGATTTCAGCCTTTGCAATGCAGAAGGATGACATTTTCAGTGAGATAACAACCACATTTGCAAAGGAATCTATATGCAACACATGGATTTTGTCACAGATTTGTCATGGATTTGGCACATATTTACAGCCCAATCCATGGTGGATCTAGACCAACCCTTATTTTGAATGCCATATTTAGAGTTGGGAAGGAACGTAGAACACCAAGCCGTACACGGTTAAGAGTTCGAGCCGAATCCTCGTTCGACAGTTCTTAAAACATTTGCAACCATTGTTCCAAACACTTTATGTCTGTGTAGCGAACTTCGAGTCAATCTACTTTAACAAAAATCTTTCTACTCATTTAGTACAAGACCTACTTTATAAGTTATATGTATTTATTTTTAATACATTATATAAAGTAATAAGACACATTCTATGACAAGTTAACTGTTCTTCAATTGCATGCGATTAGCATTATAATGTTATTGTATTTAGTGATCTTTGAATGAACAAATGAATACAAATTGTAATTTGCCGTTTAACATACTTTAGATTCCTTACTTCATGTGTTAATGGATGTCATATTATTTAATGTAACATAGTAGAAACATGAAAAATTCCAGTATATATCATAAGAATTGTTGGCTGCGATGTGATTCACCAGTGCAATTAACTGAAATTTTGCTCAGGTGCACCTAGAAATCCCCAATGTTGAGCAATTCCCATAATAAAACAAAGGTAATCATGTACATTAATGAAACTATTAGTCAGATGTCACACGGATAGTTGTTCTTGCTGATTGATGATCCATCTAGTCACGAATGAAAGAGAGAGCAAACTACTACAATATTCGTATCCCTGGCAGGTACTACATTATTGTTGTGGCTTGTAGTATTTAAGTATTATTAATATTATTACTACATACATTATCTATCCATCTCACATCTATCTGTCTATCTATCTATCTATCTATCTATCTATCTATCTATCTATCTATTCATCTCACATCTATCTATCTATCTATCTATCACCGTGGACATGCTAAAAACACTCATTATTGCCCTCATTTACTCTCAGCTCAATTATTGCAACTCGTTGCTGATCGGCCTCCCCTGCACCAGACTCTACCCTCTCCAATCCATCCTGAATGTGGCAGCCCGGCTGATATTCCTGTCCAGCCGCTACTCGGACGCCTCTGCCCTGTGCCGGTCACTGCACTGGCTGCCCGTTAAATACAGAATTCAATCTCGCTATCTTCATCCACAAAGCCCTCCACAGCACAGCGCCCCCTATATCGCCTCCCTCATCTCAAACCATCTCTGCTAATGAAACCAGACTGAGCGCCCCTTTAAATTCGAACTTCTCATCCCCGCCTCCAAGACTTCTCCAGAGCAGCACCGGTCCTCTGGAATGCACTACTAAAGGCTATCCGGGCAATCTATTACTCACAAAACTTCAGGCGTGCTCTAAAAATGCACCTCTTCAGGGAAGCATACCATATCTCTTAAACCAAACCCCTTTGTACTCCGCCTGATAACATGCTCCCTGACCTACTGACTGCAATCCCTGCCAGCCATAATCAACTGCCCTCTGCAGTCACACCATTTCTGCCGTCACATGGCTTAATGTCTGACCATTGTCTATGTGTAAAGGATCCCTCACTCTCCACCTCGCCATACCGTGCACATCTCCAGCCCCTTTACCTTCTGTATCACCGCATTACTTGTAGCATGTAACCTTATTGGAGCAGGACCCTCACCCCTATTGTTTCCTCCACTACATGTAACCGTGGTTCTGAAATGTTTGTACTTTTGTCTTTCTGTATTCCCCCTGTCTATGTAAGCGCTGCGGAATATGTTGGCGCTATACAAATAAAGAATATTATTATCTATCTTTCTTAGCATATGCCATGTTGATTTTATGCTGTATAAATGTAAAAAAGATTAACTGTGTTTGTATCAAAGGTATAAAATATTTAACCAACTGTGAGCCTGTGTTTGCATAGACAATCAAATTGATAAAATATTTATTACATACAAACTATACAAGGGCTGAGGTGTAATAAAGAAAATGTTTGTCATTTTCATGATAACAAAATAGTCAATTTTCAAAGTGAAAAAACACAGCAACAATTTTAATAAGGCCCTGAACTTTCAACAAACTTTGCATAAATCAATAGCACTGACAAATATAAAAACAACTTTGGAACGTAACTTATCTGAGTAAATGTCACTTAACCGATTCCTTTCCACCTCCCTTTTAAACTGTTCGCTCACCCGGAAAATTTGCTAAAATCTGTCTTAGTAGACAAAATAGATTAATAGCGCACTGACAACTCAGATACTATAATGCTGCTCATAGAAGTCTATAGAGAGGGCAGGGGTGAGCAGAAGCCAAATGAGAGAGGGCTGACACCCACTGGCATTTTTATTTTCTCTTGTGCTGTGAGAGCGAGTGAAAACACTTGCCTCGCAGTGCAAGAAAAGCGCTGTGATATTGCCAGTGTTTTCAATGGCCCCATTGAAAACATACGGAGAACACCGCGGACTTCTGCCACAGCTGTGCCAGAAGTCCAGCATGCTATCCCATTGCTTTAGTCCCCTTTGGGGAATAAAAAAAAGGTAAAGATAAGATCAATAAAGTTTTACTAATTATTAAAAATAGAAAAAAGTAATAAAAGTAAAAAAAAAAAACCCCTTTTGACATATTTATAATAACAATCTAAATAATTAAACAAAAATACATATTTGGTATTGCTGCGTCTGTAAAAGTCTGATCTATCAAAATAATGCATTATTTACCGCGCACAATGAATGTCGCCCAAAAAAAATAAAGAACACCAGATATGTGCCTTTTTAGTGACCCTGTCTCCAAGAAAAAAATCCAATAAAAAGTGATCAAAAAGTTGTATGTATTCCAAAATGATACCAACGCAAACTACAGGATGTTCTGTAAAGAATAAGCCCTTGTACAACTATGTCGACAGAAAAATAAAAAATCTATTGTGCGCAGAAGATGGCAGCAGAAAATTAGTTTACAAAATTAAATATATTTGAAAAGTAATACAAGTAGTACAAAAAAAAAAACTATATAAGGTTTGGTATCGTAGTAATCATACTGACCCATAGAATAAAGTCATGATGTCATCTTTGCTGCAGTTTGTGCGCTAAGGGGATAAAGTTACATTTATGGCCTCCTTCCCACGAACGGATTTCCGCCGCGTAATTCGCGTATTGCCCGCAGCTATTAGGTTCTATTGAACCTAATAGCTCAGGGCTCACTGTGCGGAATTCCACCATGCAATTCCGCACCGTGAAATCTCCCGTCCTCACCCGCGGCATGCTCTATTTGCCGAGGGTGTACGCGCGGACGGCTTCCATTGCAGTCAATGGAAGCTGTCCGTCCACGCTATCTTCTGCTTTAGCACAGCGGAAGATAGCGTGAAAACGCTTCCCCGCCTACCGCCGGCGCGTCATATGACGCTGCCGGCGCGTCACATGACATGGCCGGCGTGTCACATGACGCGGCGGCGGTGGGCAGGGAAGCGTCGTGCAGGAGCGAGGACGCCGGATCCGCTGGTAAGTATGGGGTCTCCTGGGGGGCGCCATGACGGGCTCGCTGCGGAATTTCGCGGCGGAGCCCGTCACGGACGTGTGAAGCCGGCCTTAGGTTACAATTGTTGCTACCAAAAAGAAGCATTGGCCCTGGTCAAGTAAAAAAGGCTAGTGTGTTTCTCATTGTGATCAAGGCTGGGTGATAAAATTAAGCTGCGCTGATCCAATTGAACCTACAACTGTAGCACTGCAGAACAGTCATGTTAACAACTGAGCCATCACAGCTGTCTGATCTGCTCCAGAGGAGTAGGAGAATAAATCAAGAATAAAAACCAAAAACACACAGATGTTGCCCTTGGTCAGATTTGAACTTAACCCTGTTGCCTTGCATTGCCGGAGTTCTAACAACTAAGCAGCCAAAAATCTTCTTTCTTCTCAAGAGAAGAATAATATGGAAAAGAATAAGCATAATAAACACAAAGAGAACTCCATGCAGATTCTGTCCATAAACAGCAAGGAACCTAGAACCACAACACTGCAAGTCAATAGTGTTAGCCATTGAGCCACCAAGCTACTCTCTTCTTCCTCCATCTACTTATTCTACTCCACAGCAGGAGAAGAAAAAGAAGAATTAGGAAAATAAGTAGATTGTATTCTTCTTCTTTATATCCATTTTCCTTTTCCTTCTCCTTCTCCTCCTACTCATCTTTCTTCTCCTTCTTATACATCTTCTTCTCCTACTATTCCTTTTCCTTATCCTTTTTCTCCTTCACTTTCTTCCTCTTCTCATTCTCCACTGGAGGAAGAAAAAATGTTTTAATGGTGTTTTTACATTCTCTTTGTGTTTATTCTCTCTGTTCAGGTGTGGTTTCTCTGTTGTTAGCACCTCAACCTTGCAGAGATAGAACTATAGCGTCATATCTGACTAAGGGCAACATCTGGACGAGTTTTTTATGTTCTCTTTGCATTTATTCTGTTCTTCTTCTCATCAGAGCAGAATAGACAAGTATGGTGGCTCCGTTGTTAACGGTATAGCTTTGAAGTGCTGGAGTTGTAGGTTCTAGTCTTCAAAGATCAACATCTAGATTCAGTTTTTGAAAGTACATGAAGATGTTATCCTTGATGGGGTTTGAACAAGAATGCTAGCCACTTGAGCCACATTATAGAAAAAGGGGGGCACATACAAGTACGTTCATTCATGGTCTTGAAGCTGATTTTTACTCCAATTGATGTCAATGGAAGTTGGAATCGGGCATCCCGATTCACAATATTTTTTTTAGAAAATCACATCCGTACTTCTGATCTGAATATATTATTAATCGCCCAACACTAATCTTGAGGGGGTCTTTTGATTTCACAATTTGTAATATAAATACAATCAATGAGTTTATCTATCTTTCACATCTATCTGTTTGTCTGTCCTTCTACACATTTTTGAAGCTCTTATCTAAGTCTGAAAGCTTCAAAGTACCTTATTTAATGGATTTTTTAAGGCAACATTTAAATTTCACAATTTACTCAAGCAAAGGATTTTGCTTATTTCCTTTTTTTTCTAATGACAGACGGAATCTCTTCGTTCCCATGAACAGCAAATTACTTTGCCAAGTAACTAGGTTTACATCTTGTAGCTCAAAGCCAAAATGATACTCCATGCATAACTTAGATAAATGTGGAATATTGTATAATCCATACGTTAGGATTGTAATATACAGTATAAATGTAATACAGTATATTTAGCAGCTTCCAAGCAATATTATGTTCAAATAATCTAAACTACTTAGAATCTACTTCCTACTACATCACATAAAATTGTGTCAAAACCTGTGACACTCCCTTGAAGGAAAAACACAGATCTCAAGCATTGCTTTTTCTACAGTACATTGAGCAGTAGGGTCGTTTTCACACCATTCATGTGTCACACAGCAGAAATATGGGATTATTTATTTATTTTATTAAAAAGGAAAAAAGGTATTCTGCTAAAAATGTAATGCAGCTCTATACCCATATTGTATATTATTTTAAGAAATCCGTCAAACTGAAGTATCTACAGAAACATATGAGTGCATGATATTACACTTTAGGAGAAATTTAGTAAATCTGACATTTCCGATGCTGGGCTTAGTACAGTGTTCTATGTACTTAAAGGGGTTGTCCCGCACTGAAACGGGTTTTTTTTTTTTCAATAGCCCCCCCGTACGGCGCGAGACAAACCAGATGCAGGAATAAAAAAAAAACAAAACGTCCAGTACTTACCCGAATCCCAGCGCTCCGGCGACTTCTTACTTACCTA
This sequence comes from Eleutherodactylus coqui, assembly GCF_035609145.1. Lineage (NCBI taxonomy): Eukaryota > Metazoa > Chordata > Amphibia > Anura > Eleutherodactylidae > Eleutherodactylus > Eleutherodactylus coqui. Next base: position 27,896,583 of record NC_089845.1, on the reverse strand, counting down.
AGTAAGATGGCCGCCGGGATCTTCATCCACGGTGCACCATGCGGTGCACCGTGCGGTCCATTGCCGATTTCAGCCTCCTGATTGGCTGGAATCGGCACACGTGACGGGGCGGAGCTACGAGGAGCCGCTCTCCGGCACGAGCGGCCCCATTCAGAAAGGAAGAAGACCGGACTGCACAAGCGCGTCTAATCGGGCGATTAGACGCTGAAAATTAGACGGCACCATGGAGACGAGGACGCTAGCAACGAAACAGGTAAGTGAATAACTTCTGTATGGCTCATAATTAATGCACAATGTACATTACAAAGTGCATTAATATGGCCATACAGAAGTGTATATCCCCCACTTTGTTTCGCGGGACAACCCCTTTAATACATGAAGATGCTCCTCCGTGCGTTTTCAGAGAAATGTACACCAGGTCCAGCCTGTTGTATATTCCTGGTATAATTTACATCAGTTTTTGGCTTAAATTATACAAAAATATGTTGGTCCTCAGTCCTGCGCCCCCTACCGACAAGCCCTGCACACTTTTTGAAAAAGTGGCAAGGCCAGTACAGAAGAAAAAAGGTGCAATTTTTTGTGCAAATACCTAGAATAGGGAATCTTATCGGCTAGCTACAAAAATACTAAACAGTAGGAGGGCAAAGTTCAATGAGCTTAGAGATGCCCTGCACACCTTATTGACTGGGGCAATGTCCTCAGAATTAGGAGTAAAGATGATAAATGGGAAATTTTTAAATGCTCACTATGAGCAGTTCATAACTTACAGGAATAAAATGGTCAGGAGTAGGAAAAAAACAGTGGGGTTCAATAAAACTCCAAGGGGGTCAATAAACAACAAAAAGAAAGCATTTACAGTACTAAAATAAAAAGGCAAAGAAGAAATACTAAAAAGCTATAAGGACAAAATAAATCAAATAAAAGTAGGAAAGCTAAAAATAGGGAGACTCATTGTCAAATGGAGTAAAATTAACCCCAAACTGTTCCTCAATTATATAAATAGCAAAAAGATTAAAATGGTAAGTGTTGACCCTTTAAAAAGTTATGAGGGAAAATAGTAAAGGGTGATGGGCAGAATGCAAATCTGTAAAATAGTTTTTTTTCCCCAATGTATTTTCACTCAGGAAAATGAAGGGTCAGATGAAATACTGAGTGATAAAGCAAACTGCCTATTAAATGTCACCAGTCTAACCCAGGAAGAATTGCAGAGCCACCTTAAAAATATGAAAATAGACGAATTGCCAGGTCCTGATAGCACACACCACTGGGCTCTAAGAGAGTTAGGTAATGTGGTAGACAGACCACATGACCTAACATTGTTTGTTATATTTAAGGACTCTATATTGAGGGGGTCTGTTCCACTGGTTTGGCAAATAACAAACGCGGTGCCGATTTTCACAAAGGGATCAAAAAGCAAACCTGGAAACTATTGGCCGGTAAGTTCAACTTCTATTGTGGGTAAAATGTTTGAAGTGTTTCTAAGAGGTTCTATCCTTGAGTAACTCAAAGAAAATAGCTGTATACCTCTATATCAGCATGGCTTTATAAAGGTTTGCAAATGGGTCTGGCTAAATTAGAGGCTTCAGCAAAAAAGTGACAAATGAGGGTTAACACTGTTTAATATAAGGTTATGCTCATGGTCAGGGAAAATGCATGTCACTGTTAGACACTATATGGAAAAATACTGGGCAAAAGTGACATAGAAAAAAACTTGGGGATATTAATTAACTGTAATCTCTACTGGAGCAATCAGTGTCAGGCAGCTGCTGTCCAGGAAAATGGAATCATGGGGTGCATCGAAAGAGGTCTAGGAGCACATGATGAAAACAGTGTTCTTCCTGTTTACAAATCACTCATCAGACCACACATAGAATATTGTGTACAGATAGATGTATACTTATATGGTGAGGGAACAGTTAGCTAACTTAAATGAATCCAAGTCTTCAGGGTCAGATCAATTGCATCCCAGAATACTAAAGGAAACAGCAGAGGTAATTGCTGAACCAATCGCTGTAATCTTTGAAAATTCATGGAGAACACGAGAAGTCCCAAAAGATTGAAAAAGAGCAAATTTTGTCCCTATCTTCAAAAAAGGGAAGGTGGACAAAGGAAACTACAGTCCTGTGAGCCTGACTTATTTACTGGTAAAGATATTTGAACAAATTATTAAACAGCATGTATGCAAGTACTTGGATGAGAATGAAGTAATTAAGAGCTAGCATGGGTTTGTAACAAACAAGCCATGCCAGACTAATCAAGTTTCCTTCTATGATAGAATCACCAACTAGTTTATTCAGGGAAATGCGGTGGATATTTTTTAGTAAAGCATTTGACAAAGTATCTCATACCATACTTATTGAAAAAATGACTAAATATGGGATAGACAAGGCAACTGTTAGGTGGATCCACAACTGGTTGAGTGATCATACTCAAAGAGTGGTCATAAATGGCTGCACATCCAAGTGGAAGAATGTATCAAGTGGGGTACCACAAGGTTCTGTCCTAGACCCAGTATTGTTCAACATTGTTATAAATCTAGTTTAGGTGGGAATTGAGGGGAAACTGATCAAATTTGCTGACGACACAAAGCTAGGAGGGATAGATAACACTAGTGAAGAGAGAGAGGATTGCAAAAGATCTAGAAAAGCTTGAACAGTTGACAGCGACTAACAGAATGGTATTTAACAAGGAGAAATCAAGCAGCAAAACAGGCAAACACAATTCTGGGATGTATTAAGAGTAGCACAGATTGTAGACTTTCTTAGTCAGACCTCATCTGGAATACCTTGTCCAGCTCTGGGCACCCCAATTTTAAAAAGATAGACAAACTGGAGCAAGTTCAGAGAAGAGTTACCAAGATGGTGAGCGGTCTGCGAATCATGTCCTATGAGGAACGGTTAAAGGGTCTGGGAATGTTTAGCTTGCAGAAGAGAAGGCTGAGAGGAGACTTAATAGCTGTCTGCAAATATCTAAAGGACTGTCACAGTTCAGAGGGATCAACCCTATTCTCATCTGCACAAGGAAAGACTAGAAGCAATGGGATGAAACTGAAAGGGAGGAGACACAAATTAAATATTGGAAAAAACTTTTTGACAGTAAGGCCGGTCTCACACAAATGGATTCTGTGATTGCTATTTGCGTGGAAGAGCCGTGGTAAAACACGACAATGAAATGCATGTATTTTTTAATTTCCCTTCACATTTACAGGTATGAATTGCATATTCTGCAAGCAAAAGAAAAATCACAGCATACTCTATCTTAGTGCTGATGCTGCACCGACGGCCTCCATTAAAGTAAATGGATGCATGAGTCCTGCTGCCCATGAGTGGCGAAATCGTTCGGACTCGACTATTTTCTCTTGAGCAGCCTGAATTCTAGCGCTGGAAGAGAGAGAGAGAGAAGCTCACCTGAGCGATGTTCTTTTACTTACAGGTGTCATTCTCTACCTGCAAGGTTTCTTCTATGCGGGCGATACACTGTGTATATGCATACAGCTGCACGGAAAATCACACACATCCGCAAATGAACGCGTCCACACGCAGGTCCTCCACTGTGGATTTCCACATGCGGAATCTGACCCATTCGTGAGAGCCCAACCTGATCAATGAGTGGAACAGGTTGCTACAAGAGGTGGTGAGTTCTCCTTTAATTTAAATCTTCAAACAGAGGCTGGACAAATACCTATCTTTATTATTTAGTGATCCTGCATTGAGCAGGGGGTTGGACCCGATGACCCTGGAGGTCATTCTATGATTCTATGAGCATACTGTTGGGTAAACATAATGCAAACAAAGTCTTCTAGTTAGCTTTAACTAATGTACACCTCTGATTCCACATAGTTACAGTATTCCCTTATTACCCTGTGACATGTTTGAAAATACAGTAAACATGGGAGAGCCTCGGTGAACTATACATAATTACATAACTAGTGTTCAAAAGAGAGCCTAATAACTCATTTTACATGAATACTTCTCTTATGAACAGTTTCCATAGAAAGCGTAATCCATAGAACTACAAATAAAATGCTTTGGAGGTTTGCCGCCTTAAACACAATAGAAAAATAACAAAAAAAGCCCAAAAAACAATTAAATGTTAACATTTTTAAAAAATAACATCACATGAAAAGTGCTTTGTGTCACGTAGCTTAGAAAAGCACTTCATGGGAATGAAAAGTTCTATTTTCCCTTCAATAAAATGTAGTTTTTATAGACACCAATAGTGTGAAGTCAGATGGGTTAGATGCACACTGCATTATAAAGTATTTAGTCACCGTGTTTGGGCTCTGGTATGGAACTGTAGACCTATACAATACAGTATATCTATATGTTTTAAGGTCACGGTTGGACTGAAGAGTGTACAGTAGTTGATGCTGCTATTCAATACTGGTGAGACAACAGTATCCTAGTGTATACCAATCAAAGATAACATCAAAATGATGTTTACTTGGCATACTATACATCTGGCTAATTGTGGACACGTTGGGCTCCTAGTATGTGTCGAAGGTAATTCGGATTTAGTAAATTGTATATGACAAACATTGACTCTACGCGTTCTTTGAACCTAACTTAAAGGGAGCCCATCACCTTCAAACAGCACCATAAATTAAGTTATGGTGCTCTTCAGGGAGGCTACGGGGATTAGGGAGACTTCTTTTTAATACTGTGCTGTTTGCTTATGAAGTCCATGCAAGGTCTGAAAATATGACTCCTTTCACACCACTGCGTTAGCGCCTTTGCATAGAAGTCTATATGAGAGTATGTGCACAGGGTTCTGAAAAAGAGTGCGATTTTTCAGACTATGCTTAGTCGTTACCAGCTGATAGCACAGGAGCAAATGACTATAAAATATTAATCCTCAATTCCCCGTTACTTCTCCGAACAGCATCATAACTTGGTTTATGGTGCTGTTACAAGGTGACAGGTTCCCTTTATCTATAACTCACTAGATACGGATTATTCACTTGGACTTCATATTGTAATTTAATTTAGAGGGCCACTCCAGCAAAACCAAATTTTCCATACCTGCCCCCTCATCTGATTGCCTATCACACTCTGGATGTCTCCTCTGTATATTGTAGTCATTTCTCTGCAGTACAGCTCCATGTTTGATGCTTGTCAAATGCTGTCTTGAGGTTGAGATATCTTACTTTCAGTTTCACATCAATCCCATGATACATTCCTCACACCCTGAGCTAACGCTATACCACTTTGTCTGCTTGGGGGGGGGGGGGGGGTATTATGATTACCTTTTATATTCACCTAAATAAGCTAGAGACCATAATTATACAGTCAGGAGGATGAGCTGTGATCTCCTTTATTATAGCTGTGTGACAGGAGGTGTGTGATCATCAGCAGTAACTGTGATAGGAGTATCTGTATCATCCTGTGAACTGTTTCAGTGGTAGATGCCTGTAATGGCATCACACAGACTGAGAATCTGATTAGAAAATGAATTCACAACCCTCAATGACCATATGAGGAAAAAGAAAAAGAGGTTGGGAGTTTCAGACAGAAGCAAAGAAATAACCCAGATAATACCAGCTTACATGTACGTATATATATATTAGAGATGAGCGAACGTACTTGGTAAGGGCGATTTCGCAATCGAGCACCGCGATTTTCGAGTACTTTACTACTCGGGTGAAAAGTACTCGGGTGCGCGGTGGGTGAGCGGGGGGTTGCAGAGGGGAGTGGGGGGGGGGGGGGAGAGAGAGGGCTCCCCCCTGTTCCCCACTGCTACCCCCCGCTCCGTCGCGCCTCCCCCTGCCCCCCGGCGCACCCAAGTACTTTTCACCCGAGTAGTGAAGTACTCGAAAATCGCGGTGCTCGATTGTGAAATCGCCCTTACCGAGTACGTTCGCTCATCTCTAATATATATATATATATATACACACACACACACACACACATATATATACATACAGTATATATATATATATATATATATATATATATATATATATTGGGTGAATAGCTGCATAATGAATACATTTTAAAAAAAAACATCAGAGTGCCCTTTAAATATGACTGGCCCCTTGCTTGCTTTCTAATAATCACTCTACAATCCAATCACTTAATAAATGGAATAGAGATAGAAGATGCAATGTTGTAACAACACAATTTTGGTATTGCTTTTAAAAGCATTCTTCGTAACTCCATAAGTCAACTAAGATGATAATTGATTCCTGCATGATAATGCTTCAATTATGCAGTGAATATACACTCATTGTTAAAAAAAAGACAAAAAACATCAAGCACCTAGGAGTTGTCAGAATCGAATAAAAGTTTCCATGTGTGATTGTAAAGTTTATATAAGTAAGAGATTACAATATCAGAGCAAAAGGATAATCTATTGCCCAAAATGTAACCATTGAATGGAGGCTCCTGTTCTATTTGTGATAACTCTGGTGACCAGGCAGGCCAAGGAAGTGTAACAATGGTGTGGAGGCATTTGTGTGATACCCTTCTGTGTGCGGCCGAGCATTAGCCTGTTGGAAAATAGAAAATGCCTATTGGAAGCCACCAAGAGAAGCAACACATGTGGCTGCAGGATGTCCTCAACATATCGCTGACCTGTCATTGTCCCTCAAACTATTACTAGGCTGACCAACTGTCATGTGCAATTTCCCCCAGACCATCACACCAGCGGGGGGGGGGCAGTGTATCATTCCATAGCAAAGGCAGGATTAAGTCGCTCACCCTGAGGTCTCAGACACAAACATGGCTGTTGTCAGCGCCAAAACTAAACCTGGATATCTCACTGAAGACAACCCTGTTCTACTCTGGCAGTCCAGTTTCGTCATTCATAACACCACTGGAAACAGAGGTGATAGTGAGTGCCAAATGCAGTACATGTGATATGCACCAAATGTTATTCAGTCAAGCATCTGGAAATGGTTCCAACAGACACAGAGGCCTATAACAATAGTGTCACCTTTCTCTGGATGACGGACAACAAAGCAGTTGGAGCTGCTTGTGTTTGTCGGACAATCGAATGATCCTCTCTATTAGTGTCTGTTGAGGGCATCCCGGTCACCTTGTATGCATGCGTTCATACATCCACTGGTCCCAACATGTCCTAACATTCTGGTGAGAATGGCTGAGGTGGCGAGCAATTCGTCAATAAGATCGCCCAATTTCTTGCATTCAAATAACGCGCCCCTTTTCAAACTCTGTTACCTGGGTGAAATCTCTTTGATTGCATCGTAGAGGCATGTCTGGTAGTCAGCAAGCTTTACACAAGTGAAAAAAGAGGACCATTATGAGCAAGTAGCCTCTGAGAGCCTTTTCATAGGCCAAGAGTAGAATGAAAAGTAACATTTGGCTGCAGATTTTTTTGGACTAAAAAAAAGCAATCACTAGAAAAATCAAGGAAAATGCTTAGAAAAATGCCATGTGAATCCAGTGTAAAAGCGCGGTAGCTTTTCAGAATTGTTTTACTTTTACAGAAACTGGAAGTTAAAGGGGTTGTCCCGCGAAAGCAAGTGGGGTTATACACTTCTGTATGGCCATATTAATGCACTTTGTAATGTACATCGTGCATTAATTATGAGCCATACAGAAGTTATTCACTTACCTGCTCCGTTGCTAGCGTCCCCGTCTCCATGGTGCCGTCTAATTTTCAGCGTCTAATCGCCGAATTAGACGCGCTCGCGCAGTCCGGTCTTCTTCTTTTCTGAATGGGGCCGCTCGTGCCGGAGAGCGGCTCCTCGTAGCTCCGCCCCGTCACGTGCCGATTCCAGCCAATCAGGAGGCTGGAATCGGCAATGGACCGCACAGAAGACCTGCGGTCCACCGAGGGTGAAGATCCCGGCGGCCATCTTCACCAGGTAAGTAAGAAGTCACCGGATCGCGGGGATTCAGGTAAGCACTATCCGGTTTTCTTTTTTAACCCCTGCATCGGTTTTGTCTCGCGCCGAACGGGGGGGCTATTGAAAAAAAACAAAAACGTTTCAGCGCGGGACAACCCCTTTAAAGGTGTTTTCCGAGGAAAATACTATTGATGACCTATCCTCTGGACAGGTCATTAATAGTTGATCAGCTGTGGTCCATCGCTCAGGACCCTGACTGATCAGCTGAGTGGGCGCAAGCTGTCAGTGCCGCAAATGCACAGAGGTCGGAGCTGAAGCAGCAGAAGCCTCCTCGCCGACCTCCGTGTAGTGGCTAGGACTTGTAACTGCGGGCACGGCTCTCATTGAAATCAACGCCAGCTATGCATGCAGTTACAAGCGCCGGCCACTACACAGAGGTCGGCATGGAGACCTCCGCTGCTTCCGCTCCGAACAGTTATTTTTTGATGAATACATTTTTGTATTATGATACTGATTGCTGTGTGAAATGCTGTGTAGCAATCCTCTGTGTAAACATAAAGCACACCTGGCATACTTTTTGATCATTAGGCATATTCTAAAATATGTCTCCTGTATTTCTTAATAGAAAATGCATAGCTAATAGAGTTGTATATCTGTATATTCCAAACTTTTTTCCACAGCCGTTACAATGCACCATTTCATTTTTTATAGAGACACAATTACACTGCTGACAGCCTGCCCTTTTATTTATATGTTGTTTGGGAAACCTGCCACAAAAAGATGAATGTGTAAACAAGTATTGGAAGTAATATACTCTAAGCAGAATATATGTTGAAAGGGCACATCTCAAAAGTAAATAACATTGCACATACTCAACAATGGGTAGTAAAAAAATATCATATCTTTACAAGATGTGCACTTTTTCAAATTTTTGCTTACAGTGAGGGAAGGTCTGATCTATAGATAGAAGACTTTAGTTAAAAGCAGCACTTCAAAAACAACATGATTATTCTCATATTTGACCTAAACCTTAGTACAGTAATTAGCACGGTTCTTAATTGTTTTTTACCAATTTGAATAAGGACAAGATCTCTCTATAGTCTTCATAATCAGTCAGGACTCCAAAAGGGGTTCCTAAATGCCATGTCAGTCCTGTGTAGTAAAATATGATTGTTCTCAGTAGGAGAAACCAAGTCATCTTGTAGATGTGATACCCTTTAATGGCTCACAAAAATACATGATGTTACTGCGAGCTTTCGGACCTCTCAGGATCCTTCCTCAGGCATAATAAAGCAGATCCTGTGTAGTTTGTTGCAATGCAAAATCTATGTAACTTAGATGAACATTTTTTCGGTGCATGAATAGGCACGCAGAAAGATTGTGTCCATTAGAACCAATGCTTTCCTGTGAAAGTGTTGACTTGTACGTTTTTTAGAGGCGCAAAATACTCGCACCTGCCAAAGATAGGACATGCGAGTGCAACTCGCATCTAAAGGTCCGTGGTGCAGACAAAGATAGGACTTGTCTTATCTTTGTACCATGCTTTCCATAGACTGCTATGGGAGCTGGAAAACACACACCATGCATCTCTGTTTATGTGAATTTTGAATTCAATAAATGGCCAAGCACTGCCTGTGATTGGCTGAGTGCTGTGACCAATCACAGCATTACTCAGCTGTCATTCAATGAATGTCTGAGAAAGAGAAGGTATACAGCAGCACTCACAAGATATACCTCCTCAGGGTGAGGTGAAAAGTAGATGCACGCCACTATAGTAGGTCAGAGCCAAACGACCTCATGCAGTCCAGAAGAAATCAGAAGCAGTGGCAGCATAAACCGGAGTAAATATTAAAAAAGCAACCCTTTTAATTCTCCATAGTCTTAAAATGATAGGCTACGTTTCGGCCCATAATGAGCCTTTATCAAGCGCTTTATAAAGGCTCATTATAGGCTGAAACATAGCCTACTATTTTAAGACTATGGAGAAATAAAAGGGCTGCTTTTTTAATATTTACTCAGGTTTATGCTGCCACTACTTCTGATTTCTTCTATTCAATGAATGTCTGAAAGCTGCCTGTGATTGGCTGAGCGCTCAGCCAATCAGATACAACCCTTTCAGTAGGCGAGGTATTTTAAATCCCCACCTGCTGAAAGAGCTTTAGAGCAGTGCAGCGAGAAGACAGGCTAGACGAGCCTGAGCTCCAGCAGCTGAGGAGAGGTGAGTATAATTTTTATTTTATTTTAACACATTCAAGGGATGATCCTCAGGAAAGGGCTTATATTTAAAGCCCTTCTCTAAAAATCCCTGCAGGGCTTGCCTGCAGCCCATTGCTTTCAATGGGACTGCAGAAGTACCGGTCCCATTGAAAGCAATGGGAGAACATCGCGATCCTATGCCACAGCTGTCACAACTGTGGCAGGGGATTCTTTTCTCCCCACGGGGAGTCCCCTTGGCACTGAACACTGTGACAGTGCTGTAACAGTGTTCAGTGACAAGAGGACTCCCCGCTGGGGAATATTGACGCGCACCCGGGACCTATGGTGCACACTTGTCCTATGTTTTGCAGGTGCGTGCTTTTGCACACCTGTAAAACACGACATGTGAACACACCATACGGAACCAATAGTTCTAATAGGCGCATGTTTTTGTGTGCACAATTGTACGCACATAAACACGTTTGTCTGAATCCACCCTTAAAGTGCTATTATGAATGAGTGGATTTCTTTTTACAGTTCAAACAACATACTGAAAGGTTAACGAGTCTCCATTTAGAATTCTACATTTTTCTGAGTGAATTCAGATTGCAAGTATTGTGAAATATATTGGCACAATATATGTACTGGGAAAATTAGGTGAAATAAACTTATGATATATCTATATAATATAAGTTATAGTATGTGTGTGTGTGTGTATATATATATATATATATATATATATATATATATATATATATAATTTATTTCTAGACTTCCGCTTTGCTAACTGACCAAACCTGTTTCCCCACATTATTATGATCACTGCTACATTACTGAACTCAGTTCTTAAGTAATTCAAACTTACATAATTGAAATTGAAGCTAGGATCCTGTGCTTTTCATTTATAGCAAAAGCTACGATTCCTCAGGTACAGTAGTTGTGATGTGCAGCTTATTCCTCTAAGTGATGTCATCCACTGAATGGCTGTGAATAATCGATCGGCAGCTGTGATTGGCTGGCGCTCGATCCAGTCACAGCACTGACCTACACAGCTCTGACGGCGGCGGATTTCAAAGCTGAGCAGGGAGCTGACAGCTGGGAGAATTCTCAAACAGCTAGCCGCACCACCGGGGAGACCATCGCGCCGGGGACACGGATGCAGGCTGGGAGATGAGTATTGCGGGTTTTTTTTTTTTTTTTTTAACCAAATATTTTTTATTAAACATTTTCACATAATACATATGTTATATTCTCACATATGTTATTTATGCATGGAATATACAATTATGTTTACCGCCTCATTATGGAGTATTTTATTAGCATTGAAGGCATACTGTATACTGACTTTGAGTTATTACAAACTTAACACAAATTAGCGCATGAAATTTAAGAGTGAGATATTGTTCAATCTAGTTGTTATTTAACCTGGTAAAATGTTATAATTTTTTAAATTTTTACTTTAAACAAACTTAAAACAAACTTAAAACAGTTCACGACCTGTGTTCCAGCCAGTTCTTCCAGACATCATTAAATTTATGCAGACAGTTATTATTTTTTGCATGCAACCTTTCGTAACAACAATGCTCTGTCATAATTTCCATCAGGACTGTGATTTTTGGAAGATGTTCCAATTTCCAGTGTCTCGCGATTAAATTTTTTGCCGCTAGTAGGAAGTGGCAAACCCATTTCCTTTTCTTTTTGGGAATGGTTTCGCAATTTAGGAGTAGAAGGGCTAGATGTGGGGAGTATACCAACCTCTCCCCCATGATGTCATGTACCTTCCCAAACACCTCTTTCCAATATACTTGTGCCTTGGGGCATGTCCAAAACAAGTGAAGAAGAGACCCCTCACCTCCACACCCTCTCCAGCACACATTTTTTACATTTTCAAAACATTTTGCTAATTTCAGTGGAGTGTAATACCATCTCGAGACCACCTTTTGATGGGTTTGAATTAAATGAGCTGAAAGAGTGGCTTTATTTGCCCATGTGAAAGATTTAACCCATTGTGATGGAGAAAAGTTTTCCCCCAGGTCTCGCTCCCAGTTTATTACATGCATTTTTTTAATGTTGTTCATGTTCCCCGATATATTGTCGTATATTGTTCTTGTCAATGTGTTTTGGGAGGTCTCGCAGATATGAAGTAGATCCTCAACTTGTATAGGCAGAGAGCATCTCTCTAGATGAGTATTGTTTAGGAAGGAGGTTATTCTCATATATGAATACAACTCTGAATTTGGCATGTTAAATTTTTCTTGCATTTGTCTAAACGTAAGGGGTTTATTATTTTCTATTAGGTCCGTTATAGATTCAATACCATTCTTTTTCCATTCCCTTATGTTTACATTCTGAATAATATACGAGAGGATTTCTATAGGGATATGTAGAGATGAAATGCGGGGTGCGGATTTAAATTTGTATGCCAAGTCCTTCCAACATCTTATAGTCTGTTTCATCATGGGGGGAAGATTTTGTGTATCCAGCGTTGGAATATCTTTGGGGTACAACGTTTCCATAATAGAGGCCCTAATTAGTGGTCCCAAGGGTCTATTGTGGTTTTTATATTTTTCTATATAGCCCCACGGAGGTATATGGGACTCTCTTAGCCAGACACTTGATTGATTTATGATAATCGCCTGGTAGTATGCAAGTAGGTTCGGTACTCCCAGTCCTCCTTGTCCTTTTCGTAAATACAGGATTGATGCTGCTATTCTGGGTCTTTTCCCATTCCAGATAAACATTAATAGTTGCTTTTGGAAGCTTGCAATACTGTTTCTTGGGATAGGATAAGCTAATGTGCGAAATATGTACAGGATTTTCGGTAGGATCAGCATCTTGTACAGAACTATCTTGCCAATCCACGAGAACTCTTTTTTTTTTAAATCGTCTAGTTCTTTTTTAATTGTATTTAATAGTGGGTCTAAGTTGGAAGGCACAATCCTCTCCCTAGATTGACATATTTTTATTCCCAAGTATGGTACTTCTGTGCACCATCTGAAAGGAAATTCCCCTTTAATGTCTTTTTCCAAATTCTTATCTATGTTGAAGCCGAGAATTATCGATTTATCTGAGTTTAACTTATAGTAAGAAGCATCACTAAATTGAGATATACGTTTTTGGACTTTCCTTAGGGAGTTTAAAGGGTCGACCAAAGACAAAAGAATGTCGTCAGCGAAAAGTCCAATCTTGTGCTGTCTTAGGTTCGTTGGTATCCCTCTTATTTTGATGTCTGATCTAATTGCCTCTGCTAGCGGTTCGATGAACATTACAAATAGTAAGGGAGATAAGGGGCATCCCTGTCGGGTTCCGTTAGTTATACCAAAAGAGGACGATAAAGCTCCATCCACTAGCACTCTTGCGGAGGGTTTTGTGTAAAGAGCCTGAACTGCGTTCAGAAAGTTGCCGTCCACTCCAAATTTCCGGAGGACCGCAAAAGCGAATCCCCAGTGGACCCTATCGAACGCCTTCTCTGCATCCAGGGAAAGGAAGAGAGAAGGCGTCCGACTCGGGCCCACCATTTCTATCAAGTTTTGAGTTCTACGTGCTCCATCTGACGCATTTCTTCCCCTGGTAAACCCCACTTGATCACTATGTATTATATCTGGCAGGATTTCTAACAGTCTCAAGGCCAAGATTTTCGAGTAAATTTTTGTGTCTGAATTTAAAAGCGAAATGGGCCTAAAATTTGCTGGGGAGGTGGGATTTTTCCCCGGTTTAGGGAGTGCTATTATCGTGGCCTGGAGCATTTCTTCCGGCATCGTACCTCTGATCATGGATTCGTTAAAGATGTTGACTAAGCGTGGGGATAAGATAGTTGCAAAAATTTTATAGTACTCATTGGACAGGCCATCCGGGCCCGGAGACTTATGGTTTTTTGATATGGTTATAGCTTTATTTATTTCATTTATAGATATTGGCTTATTTAAAGCTTCTTTTTGTTTTCCTATTGAAGGAAGAGAGATCCCTTTCAGGAAGTTATCTATACTTTCTGGTGTTGGCTGGGGTGTTATATTGCAGCTCCTCAGATTGTACAGGTTAGCATAAAATTTCTTAAATTGCTCCGCAATGTGTTGCGGATGTGAAATCTTAATTGCAGGATTTTCACTGCAGTTGATATACGGGACTTTTGCCTTTACTGGTCTTGATTTGGCTAGTTTGGCCATCAACTTTGATGGTTTATCAATGTTGGAGTAATAGGTGGCTTTTGAGTAAAACAAATTCTTATTATAGCTATCTAATAATTCTTTTCTTAGTTCATTTCTCAAAAGCATCAAATCTGATACGGATTTACTATGGGGGTTATCCTGTTCTATTTTTTCTTGTTTCTGTATTTTTTCTAGTAAGGCGTTTATTTTTGCTTGTTTACTCTTTCTTTCTTGGATTTTTATTTTTATCATAACCCCCCTAATTACAGCCTTATGCGCATTCGATATTGTAAATTTATCTGTATCTTGATTCTCGTTTAAAGCGAAGTATTCCAATAGAGCTTGATTTATTTGTTCCTGAACTTTAGGGGTTTTGAGTAAATTTATATCATTTCGCCATATCCTGACTCGGTTTAAAGGGGCGTCTGTTTTGATTTTTAAATGTATCGGGGAGTGGTCGGACCATGTGGTCGTTCCTATCTCAGATTCTACTATGGAATTAAGGGTCCATCTATCCACTATAAATAGGTCTATACGTGAAAACATTCTGTGCCTTGGGGAAAAAAAGTGTACTCCCTTGAGGTGGAATTAAGGCATCTAAAGGTATCATATAACCCCTCTTTGTGTAGCCAGGGTTGCAACACTGCTGCTGTTCTGGTTTGTGCTGTGGAATCTATTTCTTTATTGGGTATGATGTTAAAGTCCCCACAAATGATCAATTTACCCTTTTGAATTCTCCTAATTTTTTTAATTGTGTTGTTCAGGAAGGAAATCTGGGAGCTGTTTGGGGCATAAATATTAGCTAGAGTAATGGGTATTTTATTTAGAGTACCTTGCAAGACGATGTATCTCCCCTTCAGATCCACTAATTGTTTTTCTACCGAGAACTGAGTGTTTTCACTAAATGCGATTGCCACTCCTGCGTGTTTTTTATTCTGAGCGCTGGCCAAAAAAATTTGAGGGTAGTGTTTATTCGAGAATTTTGCTGCAGCTGTCCCCTTAAAATGTGTCTCTTGCAGACACAGGATGTCTGCTTTGTTTGTCTTTGCATCCCTCCAGATCATGGACCTTTTAAAGGGGGTATTCAATCCCTTTACATTCTGGGAGTAAATTTTAATGGACATGGAAAATTTTATTGTAAAGCTTCTTGGTAAGATTTATACTGACGGTGTGGGTCGCGAACAAAACATTACAAATTCTGTGTAACATAGCAACTATAGGTCTTCCTTGAAACACCATTACATTTGTGTAAACAACGTAGTATAAGTGTAAGACCTGTAACATAAAACACTTGAATTTATGCATATTCTCAGGGTAAACCTGATGAATTTTTGGGGGGATAAAAGTCCGCCTTGCATGGTGAGACCCCTTTTACTCACTTATTTTGTAGGCCCAGACAGTCCATTGTGCTTGGATCATTATGGATTGGGGTGTTCTTCTCTCTGTGGAGTGGATGGTAGTGTGCGCCTGTTGATCCCCTTCCTCAGCCCTTCATGGTCCGTTGCTTGTAGCGGGATGTTCCATTTTTCTAAGATTTTTTTTCCTGCTTCTGGTGAAGAAAAAACATGCATAACATTGTTCTTGTGAATTATAATTTTCGTTGGGAACCCCCATTTATATGGGATTTTGGCTGAGCGTAGGGACGCGGTTACTTGTGAAAAAGCTCTCCTGGCTTTTATTGTGGCTTGTGACAAATCCGCGTAGAAGCTAATGCCCGCATATGGGGAAGGTAATGATTGTGTACGTCTCACTGCTGCCATTAATTCTTCCTTTATGTGATAAAAGTGCAGTCTGGCAATTACATCGCGGGGTACGGTGTCTGGTAAGAAACTTGGTTTAGCCAGCCTGTGTATCCTGTCGATTGTGCATTCTTGCTCGTTAGAGTTAGGGAGTATCTTTTTTATCAATGTAGTAAGATACTGCTTCAACTCTGGTTGAGATACACTTTCTGGAACTCCTCTTAGCTTGACATTATTCCTCCTGCTCCTGTCTTCTAAGTCCGATAATTTATTCTTGATATTCTCTACTTCTTCCTCTAACGTATAGTGGGCATCTATCAGTTTGTTGTGAGATGCCGTAACTTCTCCCATTTTTGTTTCTATATGATCAGTACGGACCTCTATCTCTTGTATGGAGGTATTTATTGTGGATGACAAGGCATGAATATCCTTCTGCAAAGACTCATGCAGGGCGAGCATCATATTTTTAATAAAGTCCTCTGATGCTGGGAGACTAGAGGAGGGCACATTTTTTATTAAGTCTTCCCCGAAGTGAAGACGCTGTGTGCAGGGGATAGGAGAAGCTGAGAGACGGGGCCTCTGTTTCTCAGGGCTTATATCTGGTGAGGAGGATATGGAGAGGGATGGGGTTTGTGAGCCGACCGGCGCCATTTTGGGTATCTGTGCCGGTGTGTTTGGGAGCCTTTCAGCCTCTTCACTCACCCCGTTGCGGTATGCTTCCCTCGTTGCACCTCCGCTCCTTTTGCCCGGGCTGACAGCCTCTTTAGGAGATGAAGCCTGGGATGGTGTCCAGGAGCGCGGCTCTTCTCTGCTTGCTCCAGCGCTCGTGCGCGGGACGGCGCCATCTTGCTCAGCCGTCTGCACTATTGCTGGGCCGCGGGAGGAGAAGAAGTCCGATACCTTATGCACCGGTGTTTTCCTTCCTCTTCTTTTCGGCATCTTGCTCCCTGGATCTTCAGGTACCTCTCTTTCTTCTTTAACTGTGCTGGGTTCGCTTGTAGTAGCGTTTTTTAAGGGGTCTGTGAGACGGAGCCGAGCTCTATACGTCTGCCGCCAACTGCATCAGGCCACGCCCCCAGTATTGCGGATTTTGTTGTTGGTTGTTTTTTTTTTTTTTTACTCACTCGAGTATAAGCCGAGGGGGGCTATTTCAGCATAAAAAAATATGCTGAAAAACTAGGCTTATACTCGAGTATATATGGTAGTCTAGTATCAGTATATATATATATATATATATATATATATATATATATATATATATATGAGTGTGTGTGTGTGTGTATATATATATGTGTGTGTGTGTGTGTGTGTGTATATATATATATATAAAGGAAATGATCAATATCGGCTTTATTCTAGCAAATATTTTATTCTATTGCTATTGTATTATTTATGAAAAATGCCTGATCTTGAATGGATTCAGCCGTTCTATATTAAGACATCGCAACTGATTTCCTATGTTAATGATTGCAGAAATGTCTTATAATGAAGACTTTGCAAGTAAAGTTAGTATTCAGGATTTCATGCTAAGATTTTCGCAAGAGGCATAAAAAATCTTAAGAATTCTCCTGAGGATATCGCACTCAGCAATCCTCTGGTGTCTTCATGTACCCAAATGTGACACTGACAAAGTCTTTATTTGCAATGTACTGTTTGTCTCGATAGTTTGCTGTGTGAGAATAAATAAACACAATAGCAAGTTTAGCTTGAAGGAACGCTAGACACAAGAATCATATAATAATAAGCAAAACTGTGAAATTCAATAGATGGCTTGGTTTACACTGCACTTTATTAAATCCAATAGGGCATAATCTACTAAATCATATTCCGATATATTCTATGGGGAAATGTGAGAGCCACAAACATAAAATTACTTACAGTAGAAACTTTTTAAAGGATATTTCCCTGAGAAGACCACCCCTGGTCTAAAGCACGGTTATAGTCATATTCGATGAATGTTGACTCTCCTATTTAGGTCTCCTTCACACTGGATTTTCTCGCGATGCGACAATGCTATAAATCGCATGTACGTGAAGCCCATGCTTTCCTATGGGTTCCTTCACATTCGTGGTGTTTTGTAGTATGTGACATAGCTAGTCCAAAATCTTGCTGGTTGCACGAATTGCACGCGACAAGTGAGGTTTTGTAGCCCCTGTTTCCCTATAGAGCTTTCCTATCTGTTGCATCATATTGCATGAAAACGCGGCTTTGCGCAGTACGATGCAGCTTTACACGTAGGAAATCGTACTGTCAAACCCATAGCCTAAGCACTAGCTGCAGGGAAAATTTTTTTTAAAAGTATACATCCCCTAGAAACGCTGTCCAGTGCTGCTTCAGCTTCCTCCCGATCCCCGGCATTGTTCTTTATCTCTTCTGGCCGGGGATTGAAAAATCCCTGCCTCCTGGAAGCGCTGCCTCTGATTGTCCAAAACTTAGCCAATCAGAGCCAGCACTCAATGAATGGCTGTGATTGTTTCTTCGAGTGCGGAATGGCCATGGGATTTGCGTTATCATCTAGCGACGGCGTGGTCACATCTGTACTTTCACATGTGCGTAGGCTGGCATATCCACAGTACCGAAGAAAAAGCATCGGGACAGGAATGCAGGGCTCACCGGTCGGATTCCACATGCATTCGACAATATGAGGGACTGTTTTGTCATAACGTATTATTTTCATTGGCATCACTTTGGGGTGCAATTCATGTATTTTTTTATTTTTTTTTTAGGTAGGATGAATATAAATACCTAAAATTCATTCACTGTTTTTGAGTTTTGTTTTTATGGCGTTTACTGTGTGGTATAAATAGCATGATTAATGTATTCTCTATATGAATAACGCAATACTAAGTTCATTCTTTTTATGTTTTACTGATATTGCATAATAAAAAGACTGAAAAAACTATTTTTTTTATGTTTTTTCTTTTTCTGCAAGCAGAGCTGTATAAGGCCTTATTTTTTGTCGGATAATGTGTAGTTTTCATTAATAGCATTTTAGCGCACATATTCAGTTTTTTGTGGAGCTTCGATAAACAAAAACCAGCATTTTGTGATTTTTTTTTGTAAATGGAGCTCACTGTGTGGTATACATGATATTTTTCTGCTGTTAAGTACAATTATGGAGATAAAATTTAGATATTTTTTAACGCTTTACTACTTTTGTTCCATAAAACACTTTTAAAGGCTGTATTTGTAGGGCCTCATTCCAAGGTCTACAACATTTTTTTTTTTACCACAAGAGATGCATAAGAGCTTTTTAGTGTGATGAGTTGGTTTTCATTGTTACTATTTTGGGGTACATTAAAGGGGTTGTCCCGCGAAACAAAGTTGGGGTATACACTTCTGTATGGCCATATTAATGCACTTTGTAATATACATTGTGCATTAATTATGCGCCATACAGAAGTTATTCACTTACCTGTTCCGTTGCTGGCGTCCCCGTCTCCATGGTGCCGTCTAATTTTCAGCGTCTAATCTCCCGATTAGACGCGCTTGCGCAGTCCGGTCTTCTCCGTGTTGAATGGGGCCGCTCGTGCTGGAGAGCTGCTCCTCGTAGCTCCGCCCCGTCACGTGTGCCGATTCCAGCCAATCAGGAGGCTGGAATCGGCAATGGAACGCACAGAAGACCTGCGGTCCACCGTGGGTGAAGATCTCGGCGGCCATCTTTGCAAGGTAAGTAAGAAGTCACCGGAGCGCGGGGATTCGGTAAGTACTACCCGGTGTTTTTTTTTTATCCCTGCATCGGGTTTGTCTCGCGCCGAACCCCCCGGCTATTGAAAAAAAAAAACCTGTTTCGGCGCGGGACAACCCCTTTAAACTTTTTACCTACTTTTTTGGGCAGATGGACAAAAACAGTAATTCTGCTATAGCTTTTTTTCTTAGAATGGATAAATACCATTGATAGCTGGTTAGCATGGGTCATTAGCAACATCGGTCTGATAAACTTCAGTTCATGGCAGACCTAGAAGCCATTGTTAGGCTTCTAACTGCCATGGCAAACCATTGGTGCTTGACAATCACATTGCGGGATGGTGATGGGTTACAAAAGGAAATCCCTTCCTCTGAAACATTCAGATCCTGTAGTCACTACGACCCTAGGATCCTGAAGGTTAAATGGCCAGGATCATACATTTTTCAGATTCCAGTAATTATAGCAAGAGTCTGTTGGCCATTAGATACCCGAGCATTGGCACCTTTTGACACAGGATGTCCATGCAAGCCTGTAGAAAGGTAGCAGCGTAGCCCCCTACTGACCATCATAAAAACATATCTTGGTAGTCACTAGGTGGTTAATCTGCACCCACTCTTCAACCTTCTACTTTAGGAAATATCACGCTGACTTTAGTTAATATTTATGGCATTACTGCAAACAATCTACAGTAATAATTTCTTAATACTGACCAAATGCTTTAACTCTGTCATTGCATTTGTATTGCATTCTAATGTTGCATTTGAATGCAAATTTTGAAAAAGATGACAATAAAAATAACTAATAATGAGTAATTAAAATGTCAAATGTTCTTCAGTACCGTCTTTACTCTTCTATTGTCTAGAGTACTTTGTTTACTATGGGCTATCTGAAATAACATTAAACATTCTAGGATGGAAATGTGCCATCGTACAAGTGACCACTCAGACAATCGCTAACTTCAGTGGTCACATGACATTCACTGTCTGAGCAGTCATGTGTACAACGAGAAGCATATAAATGCTACAAATTGTTCCAGCATATGGGCCGGTGGAGACAATGGAGGCATCAGACCAGTGAGCATATGTTTCTTTTTTTGAAGAACCCCTTTAAGTAGGACTTTGCCAATTCATATTTCTGTTTCTAATCATATAATAATCGTTGAGTTACTATGTGGCAATTCTGACTTATCCAGTTTTTTTTTTTGCTCAACAGTGATAGCATAAATTGACAAAGCCATCCATTTACTAGTCTTCTCTTGAGAACTTATAAATGAAAAAAAAATCAAGCTAATTCAAACACATTTTTCATTTATCTGTATTTTTACAGTTATTTTTAAGCCTTTTGCCTTCTAGAAGAGGAAGGAAAGAATATTGCTAATGTACATCTACAATTGTCAGTGGATAGAATAATCATTTCTGTTTATCTTTCTGCCGTTTCTCTAATCCGTAGAATGTCTACAGCAATAAATACTTGCCAGCAAAAGCAATTTAAAGGGGTTATCTGGGACTTAAATATTGATGACCTATCCTTAGGATTAAGTTATCAATATCAGATCGGTGTAGGTATGACTCTTCGCATCCCTGCAGTCTCTTCATTGTTTACCAAGCACAATGCTGTACATTAAATGGGATAGAGCTACACCAAATATATATATATATGTATATATATATAAAAGCATTTATAACTACCGAGCATATGTGCGGGTGTATATATATTTAGACGAAGCAGCTGTCTGTGTATGGATTCTAGCTTAGCTTTCAATTCCCAGTCATTGTTACAAAGCTTGTATAAAGATTCTAACATTGACTTGCAGGAAGCTGCCTTCCAATAGGTGGCACTGCAGAGATATTATTCCATCTCCCTTATTTGCATATTACCCAAGGAGCATGAATGGCCTTATAACTCTTCCCTCTCACTCACTTACCTTCTAGGTGATCTCCCTAAGGAGAAAAGATAGCATTTCTAAAGCACATCACAGGCCTCTCACTAGCCAAGCCAGAAACCAACCATACACTGATAAGAGGAAAACAACCCGCAACAGCTGTCTGTGTATGGATTCTGGCTTGGCTCTCAATTCCCAGTCATTGTTACAAGGCTTGTATAAAGAGTCTAATATTGACTTGCAGGAAGCTGCCTTCCAATAGGTGGTGCTGCAGAGGTATAGATCCATCTCCCTTAAGTGAAGGTGGAAGTACATCTGAAAATATTCATCTTTCTCAGATTTTTAACTGACAAAATGTAGCATTTTAACAGGGGTGTGTAGACCTTTTCTATCTACTGTATCTAAATGATTCTGAAAAATGATTTAGATAATTATTAAACATAAATAAAATTATGGTTTAATATATTCTAGCAATGTGCGCGTTCTTAATGTCATTGCTTCAGAGGTTTATTGTACATTACGTATTAAATATGGAAATCAACTGAACAAACATCCTGCTGTTTTTGGAAATATTAACATACTGTAATGCTAGCTGAAGTTTTATTTAACGGAAACTGCACATCCAAATTGAAAAGGGAAAATGAAACATGTACTAGCACTCATCTGCTTATAGAACCCACAATATTCATACAAGGCATAAAGACAAGCAATGAAATCGGATCACATCCAATAGGAAAGATAACACCCACAGTGACTTTGAAAAACTCGATGCAGATGTTTCCCTTGGTCAGATTTGAACCTACAACTCCTGCACTAGCAAAGCAGCAGTGCTAAAAACTGAGCCACCACAATTGTCTGTTCAGCTCCTGTAGGAAATAGAATAGGATGGATAAACACAGAGAGAACATAAACATGGCATCCAGATGTTGTCCTTGGTCAGATTTGAATTTAAATTTGTAGATTATTCAAATATTATACCTCAAGTTTTGCGACCAATTCAGTTTAGAATTGATGTGCCCACAAACAAGTATACCATATTATGTTTTATCCTTGAAGAACAGATATTGCAAAACGTATGGCTAAGATGATAGTAGCTGAGTTGTCAGAAACATCCATTAATGACAAACTGTCGAAAACTACCTTTGTAAGCAGCGATTCCCATTAACCCTTTCCAATCCACTGTCTGACGTCTGAAGACATTCTGATTTGAAGGCTGTACAACTCCAATGTCGGAAGATGTCCTGCAGGGTATTCTTACTGTATAATACTGGCTGCTCTGTTGTCAGGGGCCTCTCAAGCATGTCCCATACCACAGTACTGGCTCTAGCCAGCAGACGGTGCCATTGTATAATGGCAGAAAGAGAAAGCCCCCTAGGAAACCCTGAATCCAAAATTTGATTGCAAAGGGTTAAATCCAGATTGGTAGGTATAGAAAATATTATTTATTTACATTCAATAGGACAGAAGACAACAGGACAACATGTTCTGGATCGGAACATCATCCTTCCTCAGATTAGTTCTCTATCTAAGGTTGGTATAGCCAGAGAAAGGACTGTGAGGCACATGATCACTTGTCAAAAATCGTCTCATAGCTGCACCTCCCAAGCAGCCTGTGATGTCTGCTTCACAGTCTGTCAAAGACTGATCTATGTTGATGTCTCTAAATGGAAATAGAGGTTTACAAATACAAATGCAGATAAGTTTTCTTTCAAAATGCGAAAAAAATAACCCCAGCACATCTTAAATCCAAGTGCTAAAATTTAATGTAAATATTTAAACCTTTTATGAAAATTAAAGCAATTCCATCTTCTTCAATATAGTGGCATATCAGCCTCACCTCAATTTAAAATTAGGAAACCATAGAAACACGAGATAAAACAGACTATACAATACAGTAGAAAATTATATTGTTTCGATGTGAATTGTATTAAGTGATTCACTCCTCAACACATTCAGAGACAAAGTGTCAATTGTGAATGTGGAATATATAAAACACACCGAACTGTAAGGTGTTATTGTGAGCAGGATCACGTGTTACAAGGATTGTCTTATGTAAAGGTTAATTATATAAAGCAAAATCAAATATGTTTTCAATTTAATTAACATGGAAAAATTGGCACACGCATTGTAACCTTGTAAGAGTTCAACAATATATAGTTTTAATCACCAGTATGAATCACCGAAGGGAAATAACAAACTAAAATCTAACCTAAAGAAATATTTAAAATATGGCGAAGTGTCAATATATCAATACCAATAATCAAATATGACATATTTTCACAAAAGCATCAATAGATGAATGGTTACTAATGAAAATTACCAGTATGAAAATGAACACTACATTTACTGTAAAATATTAAAAGAGTGAAAGTCATATTTTCATCCCCTTGGCATGCCACTAGAGATTAGCGAGTATACTCGCTAAGGCAAACTACTTGAGCGAGTAGTGCCTTATTCGAGTACCTGCCCGCTCGTCTCTAAAGATTCGGCTGCCAGCGGGGGACCGGGAGCGGCGGGGAGAGCGGGGAGGAACGGAGGGGAGATCTCTCTCTCACTTACTCTAACCCCCCCCCCCCCCGCTCACCCCTGCTCACTCCCGCAACTCACCCTTCACCCGCACCGGTAGCCGAATCCTTAGAGATGAGCAGGCAGGTACTTGAATAAGGCACTACTCGCTCGAGTAGTTTGCCTTAGTGAGTATACTCGCGCATCTCTACATGCCACGTAAAATCGAATGATTAAAAAAATCTTAAAGACTTCAAAAAATGTATGATACACACCAAAAAGCAAAGTACCAAAAAGGGAGCTTTGGTAGAGGGGAAGGTATATGTGTCTCTTGATATGTTCATATTGCAGGCTAAGCCAGTTTTTGAAAAGAAATGATATCTCAGATAACCCCTGTCTCCCACAGAGCCTAATAGACATTTGTCATAATCTTAGTATGGGTTTGTGCACTCCGGCAAAAGTGCCAGCCAATAACTCGCACATACCTATTAGATATTTTCACCTGTCTGGTTGTTCAGTACATTGGGAAGTATTTTGGCATCTGTTCTTTTTGTGGTTGTTTGTATGCACGTTCGATTTGTTTAGGTGTCCAGGTACATATTCTTTCTGTTTATCTTCCCTTTCTTCCTTCCAGCTCTTATTTGGGCTGCATCCATGTAGGTCATTGCTCCCACAGCCTGCATGGCCATAACACTCTGCTTATCATAAGTAAAGGAAGATGAAAGGCCATGTATCAATTTTCTCTCAATAGCTGCACTACTACAGCAGCTTTTCTAATGGTTCTTCTATAACAAAGCATTTTGCATGGGGGTGGGGACTTTGTATTTTGTGGCATATTATGCCTGTCATTGTTATACTAAGCAACTAATTACGATCTAATAGACTCATGTCCATGGAAAACCTGGTGGCCCTTACTAGGCCCCCAGCTGTCTTGGCAACCCATCGGCATCTAGCGAATATATCACAGACACATCAATGACCTTAGAGAGGGAATCCTCTCACTCTGTAAAATCACTAAGGTGCCACCATTACTATAGACTATGACATACACTGGTTTAAATGTTTGGACAGAGGAACATTTATTCAGCTGCACTGAAGCTATCAACATTGTAAATGTATGTATATGGGGTAATAGGTAGAGTTGAGTGAACAAACTCTGCCGAGCTTGATGCTCGTTCGAGTATTAGTGTACTCGATGGTGCTCGTTACTCCAATGAGCATCGAGCTGTGTTCGACCCCGCTCCAGTTTTTGGCTCCTCCCCGATGTGACATGCCTGTTTTGGCCCCTCCCTGCTGCGACACAGCGCTTGTCATTGGCAGATTTTTTTGTCTGGCAGGGGAGAGAGACCTAGGAAAGAAAAAAAAAAAGCTCGGCTCCCGGCGTCCCACATACAAAAATGCTTGAGTCTCTCATTGTAGTCAATGGGTTTCGTTACTCGAACTGGAGATGAAACATAATGTTATACAGATGAAAAAAGTTCTGTATAAAAGTCAGAGAAAACAGATCACTTTAGGAAATTACGTTTTAAGTTAATAATGAAAGTATCTTCAGTATTTTGTGTAGTACACAAGATACTAAAAAAAAAAACAACATATGGAGCCACCTTACCTGCTGTCCAAATGTGCAGGCCTGGCATATGTAGCACCGTACTGTGGAGAAGTTAACTAAACAGCTACAGTGAACTTTTGTCTTTTTGTCTAATAAATTTTAAGTTAAAAATGAAGGAAAATGGCCAAATGATATGCAGATGATCTCACATGAGAGCTGGCAAGAAATATTAAGGAGAATTTCAGTTATATGATTACAAGCCTCATACAGAGTTTTCCAGTTGTTTCTCATGCACTGATTATATTGTATTTTTATTTGAAATAGGAGTTTGGGTAAAAGCAATGTATTTCTACTGTAAAGAATATGAAGCTGAGGTAATTTCTAGAGATGAGCGAACATACTCGTCCGAGCTTGATACTCGTTCGAGTATTAGCGTGTTCGAGATGCTCGTTACTAGAGGCGAGTACCATGCGATGTTCGAGTTACTTTCACTTTCATCTCTGAGACGTTAGCACGCTTTTCTGGCCAATAGAAAGACAGGGAAGGCATTACAACTTCCCCCTGCGACGTTCAAGCCCTATACTACCCCCCTGCAGTGAGTGGCTGGCGAGATCAGGTGTCACCCGAGTATATAAATCGTCCCCTCCCGCGGCTCACCACAGATGCATTCTGACAGAGATCAGGGAAAGTGCTGCTGGTGCCGGAGCTGCTATAGGGAGAGCGTTAGGAGATATTTTAGGCTTTAAGAACCCCAACGGTCCTTCTTAGGGCCACATCTGACCGTGTGCAGTACTGTTGAGGCTGCTTTTAGCAGTTCCCAGTCGCCACTACTTTTCCCGATGTGCCGTCCCAGCCCTGCACGACCACGTCTCCCACAACATTGTACGCGCCCTCACCAACGCGGTTACTGCCAAGGTCCACTTAACAACGGACACGTGGACAAGCACAGGCGGGCAGGGCCACTATATCTCCCTGACGGCACATTGGGTGAATTTAGTGGAGGCTGGGACAGAGTCAGAGCCTGGGACCGCTCACGTCCTACCCACCCCCAGAATTGCGGGCCCCAGCTCGGTGGTGGTATCTGCAGTGGTGTATGCTTCCTCCACTAAACCACCCTCCTCCTCCTCCTACGCAACCTCTGTCTCGCAATCAAGATGTGTCAGCAGCAGCACGTCACCAGCAGTCGGTGTCGCGCGGCACGGCAGCACCGTGGTGGGCAAGCGTCAGCAGGCCGTGCTGAAACTACTCAGCTTAGGAGAGAAGAGGCACATGGCCCACGAACTGCTGCAGGGTCTGACAGAGCAGACCGACCGCTGGCTTGCGCCACTTAGCCTCCAACCGGGCATGGTCGTGTGTGACAACGACCGTAACCTGGTGGCGGCTCTGCAGCTCGGCAGCCTCACGCACGTGCCATGCCTGGCCCATGTCTTTAATTTGGTGGTTCAGCGCTTTCTGAAAAGCTACCCACGCTTGTCAGACCTGCTTGGAAAGGTGCGCCGGCTCTGCGCACATTTCCGCAAGTCCCACACGGACGCTGCCACCCTGCGCACCCTGCAACATCGGTTTCATCTGCCAGTGCACCGACTGCTGTGCGACGTGCCCACATGCTGGAACTCTACGCTCCACATGTTGGCCAGGCTCTATGAGCAGCGTAGAGCTATACTGGAATACCAACTCCAACATGGACAGCGCAGTGGGAGTCAGCCTCCTCAATTCTTTACAGAAGAGTGGGCCTGGTTGGCAGACATCTGCCAGGTCCTTGGGAACTTTGAGGAGTCTACCCAGATGGTGAGCGGCGATGCTGCAATCATTAGCGTCACCATTCCTCTGCTATGCCTCTTGAGAAGTTCCCTGCAAAGCATAAAGGCAGACGCTTTGCGCTCGGAAACAGAGGCGGGGGAAGACAGTATGTCGCTGGATAGTCAGAGCACCCTCCTGTCTATATTTCAGCGCGTTGAGGAGGAGGAGGAGGAGGGGGAGGAGGATGAGGAGGAGGGGGAAGAGACAGCTTGGCCCACTGCTGACGGTACCCATGCTGCTTGCCTGTCATCCTTTCAGCGTGTATGGCCTGAGGAGGAGGAGGAGGATCCTGAAAGTGATCTTCCTAGTGAGGACAGCCATGTGTTGCGTACAGGTACCCTGGCACACATGGCTGACTTCATGTTAGGATGCCTTTCTCGTGACCCTCACGTTACACGTATTCTGGCCACTACGGATTACTGGGTGTACACACTGCTCGACCCACGGTATAAGGAGAACCTTTCCACTCTCATACCCGAAGAGGAAAGGGGTTCGAGAGTGATGCTATACCACAGGACCCTGGCGGACAAACTGATGGTAAAATTCCCATCCGACAGCGCTAGTGGCCGAAGGCGCAGTTCCGAGGGCCAGGTAGCAGTGGAGGTGCAGAGATCAGGCAGCATGTACAGCACAGGCAGGGGAACACTCTAAGGCCTTTGACAGCTTTCTGGCTCCCCAGCAAGACTGTGTCACCGCTCCCCAGTCAAGGCTGAGTCGGCGGGAGCACTGTAAAAGGTTGGTGAGGGAGTACGTAGCCGATCGCACGACCGTCCTCCGTGATACCTCTGCCCCCTACAACTACTGGGTGTCGAAGCTGGACACGTGGCCTGAACTCGCGCTGTATGCCCTGGAGGTGCTTGCTTGTCCTGCGGCTAGCGTCTTGTCAGAGAGGGTGTTTAGTGTGGCTGGGGGAATCATCACAGATAAGCGTACCCGCCTGTCAACCGACAGTGCCGACAGGCTTACACTCATCAAGATGAACAAAGCCTGGATTTCCCCAGACTTCTCTTCTCCACCAGCGGACAGCAGCGATACCTAAACAATACGTAGGCTGCACCCGCGGATGGAAGCATTGTTCTCTATCACCATCAAAAACGTGGACCTTTTAGCTTCATCAATCTGTGTATAATATTCATCCTCCTCCTCCTGCTCCTCCTCCTGAAACCTGACGTAATCAAGCCGAACGGGCAATTTTTCTTAGGCCCACAAGGCTCAGTCATATAATTTTTGTAAACAATTTTTATACGTTTCAATGCTCATTAAAGCGTTGAAACTTTCACCTCAACCAATTTTTATTTTAACTGGGCTGCCTCCAGGCCTAGTTACAAATTAAGCCACATTAACCAAAGCGATTAATAGGTTTCACCTGCCCTCTTGGTTGGGCTTGGGCAATTTTTCTGATGTACATTAGTACTGTTGGTACACCAATTTTTGGGGGGCCCTCGCCTACAGTGTAATCCAATTAATTTTTTGCCCACCTGCATTAAAGCTGACGTTACTTCAGCTGTGCTGGGCACTGCAGTGGGATATATTTATGTACCGCCGGTGGGTTCCAGGGAGCCACCCATGCTGTGGGTCCACAGGGAGTTGTAACTGCATGTGTCCACTTCTAAAGAATCCCAGTCTGACTGGGGCATGCAGTGTGGGCCGTAGCCCACCTGTATTTAATCGGACGTTACCTCAGCTGTGATGGGCACTGCAATGGGATACATTTATGTACAGCTGGTGGGTTCCAGGGAGCCACCCATGCTGTCAGTCCACACAGAGTTGTAACTGCATGTGTCCACTTCTAAAGAACCCCAGTCTGACTGGGCCATGCAGTGTGGGCCGAAGCCCACCTGCATTAAACATGACATTACCTCAGCTGTGATGGGCAATGCAATGGGATATATTTATGTACCGCCGGTGGCTTCCTGGCACCCACCCATGCTGTGGGTCCACACGGACTTCACAATAGGGAGTTGTACCTGCCTGTGTCTATGAATTACAAACCCCGGTCAGGTTGGGGCATGCAGTGTGGGCCGAAGCCCACCTGCATTTAATCGGACGTTACCTCAGCTGTGATGGGCACTGCAATGGGATACATTAATGTACAGCCGGTGGGTTCCAGGGAACCACCCATCTGTGGGTGTACACGGAATTCCCATTGCGGAGTTGTACCTGCCTGTGACTATTTATAAAAAAACGCGGTCTGACTGGGGCATGCAGACACCTTGACAGAATGAATAGTGTGTGGCACATAGGTTCCCCATTGCTATGCCCACGTGTGCAGCTCCAGATGGAGGTGGCACAGGATTGGATTTCTCATTGCTTCTGTACAGCATTGTGGGCTATTGCCCCGCCCCTTTTAAAGAGGGTCACTGCCTAGCCATGCCAACCCTCTGCAGTATGTGCCTGCGGTTCCTCCTCATGGCAGACGCACTTATAAATAGACATGAGGGGGGTGTGGCATGAGTGCAGCTGAAGGCTGCGCAGGGACACTTTGGTGTGCGCTGTGGACACTGCGTCGTGCGGGGGGGTGGGGGGGTTGGGCAGCATGTAGCCCAGGAGAAGTGGCTGCGGAGTGTCATGCAGGCAGTGATTGTGCTTTGTTGGAGGTAGTGTGGTGCTTAGCTAAGGTATGCATTGCTAATGAGGGCTTTTCAGAAGTAAAAGTTGTTGGGAGGGGGGGGGGCACTCTTGCCGCTATTGTGGCTTAATAGTGGGACCTGTGAACTTGAGATGCAGCCCAACATGTAGCCCCTCGCCTGCCCTATCTGTTGCTGTGTCGTTCCCATCACTTTCTTGAATTGCCCAGATTTTCACACATGAAAACCTTAGCGAGCATCGGCGATATACAAAAATGCTCGGGTCGCCCATTGACTTCAATGGGGTTCGTTACTCGAAACGAACCCTCGAGCATCGCGATAATTTTGTCCCGAGTAACGAGCACCCGAGCATTTTGGTGCTCGCTCATCTCTAGTAATTTCTCTTTTGACACTGCCTCAAACTGTTTAGATATCGGATTGAGTTGATAAAATGGGCCAATAATTGCCAAGCCTTTGGAACCTATAAATTTTATTTTGAAAGAAGGCAAGAAGTCGACATTAAATAGATGTTAATATCTGTTATTGGCTCAAATATTATTTCAAGCAAGACTAATAATAGCAAATAAATGCAAGCTTTAGGTAATTCTCACAGTAAGGGACTTCTACATTGGACGATTTTCGGCCGCCAAAGCTTTCACAAAGGAGCAATGATCACTAAGTGTATGGAGGAGGAGCAGGACGGAGATCGTTTCCATCACTTACCCCCATTCACAGTAAACAGGCAGTCATTTAGTCGCTGACAGCATTTACACTGAGCAATTACCATTCAGATTCCCTTGATCTAGGAAGAATCTGAATGAATTGTTCAGTGTAAAAGCGCCCTAAATGAATACTTAAATGTAGCAGAGAGTAATACAAAAATTAAAATGGGCGTGTATGATACTATCTGGAAATCTTGCAATTTGATTTAACTGAAAAACATTTTGACCCTCTCTCTCTTTCCCTCTCCCCTTCTCTTTCTTCATGGTGGTTGTGGGGGGTGGGGGGAAAAGTAGTTGATTATTTTTTGTAAATTGTACAGTTTATACCTGCCTGTATAGCTTGTATATTTTTATTGTTCTATTGACGGAACTCAATGAGGGCTTATATTTTGGGGATAAACTCTAGTCTATATTTATCCTACTTTTGGGAACATACAACATTTTGATTGCTTTTTATTCCATTTTTTTTAGAGGCAAGAATTTGCAATTCTGGCATGTTTTTTTTTATTTTTAATGACATTCACCATATAGCCATTTTGACATGTTTTTTGTATTTTTTTCATTACGTGCAATGCGCAGGCTAAAGAACATGCTAACATTTTTCTATCGCAAATTACGAATGCGGTTATAAAACATATGTGATTTTATTTTACATAGCAAAAGGAGAAAATAAGGATTTGATTTTTTTATTTTTTTGAAATTTTTTTAATGTTTTAGCTTTTTATTTTTGGCCCACTATGGTACTTGAATATCACCATAGGTCACTATAGCTGGCAGACACAGAGGCTATATTCAAGGCTCTGGGTGCCATAGTAAACCATCGGGACCCCACAATCATATTTTGACGGTCCAATGTGTGACAGAGGGAGCTGCCTCCCTCAGTCAGTTTTTACATGCCACAGTCACACTAACAGCAGTGTATTAAGAGGTAAAACAGCAGGAATCAAAGGTTTCTTGGGCCCCTATTGTTGAAGTAAGTGCCAGGTTGTATTCCTTCCACAGGATCTCTGTGGTGATGGTAGGTCAGTGTCTCCGGTCAGGACTGATGAGTTGTGTTTGACATAATAACAGCTTAGTTGTGTTTGACATAATGACAGCTTATTCTCAGTGTGTTAGGACCTGCCATAAAGGTGCCAGGGGGTGGAGTTATGATGGGGTCAGGGGGTGGGGCAATTACATCACCAGGGAGCGCGGCTATAACATTGCCAGGGAGCCGAGCTATGAGAATTACTAACACACATACTTACATACATACAAACACACAAGTGGTTGTTAGTAGTTTGATTATGTCAGTGATCCATGTATTGACCCCTGATATATTTATGCATAGTTATAAGGTCACCCCTTAAGGCCCATTTACACTGGACGAGTTTCAGGCAAACAATGCCTGACACTCATCCCCACACATTTTAAGCAGCTTAAAATCCTGAGCAATGATCGTTCAGTATAAACAGCAGCCAATCAGTACTGAACAGCCACTGCTTACAGTGAATGGAGAGGGGTGGGAGAGAGTGGGGAGAGAACTCTCCTCCAGCCACCCCGCCTCCCTGCTGCCCACTCTGTGAGTGAGCCAGAAAAACTTGCTCTTGTGTAACAGCACAGGAGCGAATATATGCAGGGATGAGTGTCGGGCATCAGTTGCCTGACACTCATCCAGTGTGAATTTAATGGAGAGTTTACTTGATAACTCTGCATTGCACCAGACATTTCAATTTCCGGAGTGAATGCACTGATGAAAAAACTATTTAATATATCATTGTGATTCGCCGCTTCATTTATTTGCTACAGTAATATATTTCCAGCGGCTTTTGTTATATTTGCAGTCTGTAGAATATCCCTATGAGGATTTTATTATTGTTTTTCCCTCCATATATCTCTACCAATATAGATTCTGCATATCCATCTACCTCACATATATATTTTCATAGTGTGGGCTTTCAACAGGATTTTACTTTAACCCATTCCCCTGCTGTAATGTATAGAGATTAGAGATGAGCGAACACCAAAATGCTCGGTTGCTCGTTACTCGGCACGAAATTTTCGCAATGCTCGAGGGTTCGTTTCGAGTAACGAACCCCATTGAAGTCAATGGGCGTCCGGAGCATTTTTGTATTTCGCCGATGCTCGCTAAGGTTTTCATGTGTGAAAATCTGGGCAATTCAAGAAAGTGATGGGAACGACACAGCAACGGATAGGGCAGGCGAGGGGCTACATGTTGGGCTGCATCTCAAGTTCACAGGTCCCACTATTAAGCCACAATAGCGGCAAGAGTGGGCCCCCCCCCCGCACTGTCAGCGTAAAGATCGTTCTCCTCTGGCACAGCTGTAACAGCTGTAGCAGAGAAGAACGATGTTAGCCCATTGAATTCAATGGAACCAGCAATACAGCAGGTTCCACTGAATGCAATGGGCTGCCGGCGATCGCAGGATGAATGGTCGGGAAGGGGTTAAATATATAACCCCTTCCCTGCAATTCATCCAGAAATGTGATACACTAAAAATATATACCGGCGTATAAGGCGACGGGGCGTATAAGACGACCCCCCAACTGTCACCTTATACGCTGGCAATACAGTGGAGCAAAGAATAAAAATCATTACTTACTTCTTCAGACAATCTGCGCCGCTCCTGCAGACTGTCACTCCTTCCTGGTCCATGGACTAAAGCTTTCTCTATGAAAGGCTTGAAATCCCCGCCTCCAGAAACACAGCCAATCACAGCAATTCAATGACATCACTGTCATTGGCTGTGATTGGCTGAAGGCACGTGTGTTTCTGGAGGCGTGGATTTAAAGCCTTTCGTAGAGAAAGCAATGCTCTGCCGGGAACCAGGAGGGAGCGACAGCCTGCAGGAGCACCGCAGAACACCAGGAAGGAGTGACAGTCTACAGGAGCGGCGCAGATCGTCTGAAGAAGTGAGTAATGCTTTTTATTCTTTGCTCCGCTGTATTGCCGGCGTATAAGGTGACAGTTGGGGGGTCGTCTTATACGCCCCGTCGCCTTATACGCCGGTATATATTTTTAGTGTATCACATTTCTGGATGAATTGCAGGGAAGGGGTTATATATTTAACCCCTTCCCGACCATTCATCCTGCGATCGCCGGCAGCCCATTGCATTCAGTGGAACCTGCTGTATTGCTGGTTCCATTGAATTCAATGGGCAAACATCGATCTTCTCTGCCACAGCTGTTACAGCTGTGGCAGAAAAGAAGGATTTGTCTTCTATATGTTCTCAATGGGGTCGGCGCTGCTGCCGCCGGCCCCACTGAGCGCATATAGAGACGATTTATGGCCTTTAGAAGGACCGTTGGGGTTCTTGAAGCCTACAATACACCTAACACTCTCCCTATAGCAGCTCCAACACGATACCACTTTCCCTGAACTAATGTCAGAATACATCCGTAGCGAGCCGCGGGAAGGGCAGATTTCAATACTCGGGTGACACCTTATCTCCCCAGCCACTCACAGCAGGGGGGTGGTATAGGGCTTAAACGTTGCAGGGGGAAGTTGTAATGCCTTCCCTGTCTTTCAATTGGCCAGAAAAGCGCGCTAACGTCTCACAGAGGAAAGTGAAAGTAACCCGAACACCGCGTGGTGCTCGTTAAGAGTAACAAGCATCCCGAACACCCTAATATTCGCACGAATATCAAGCTCGGATGAGTACGTTCGCTCATCTCTAATAGAGATGAATAAAGTGCCCCCCCCAGCTATCCAGTATCAATAAGCTGCCGTTCAGGACACTAGTAAAGTTGAGTTGACATCCTTTCCCCTTACTAGGTAGCTATAAGTCAGATACATATATATATGTATGTATATATATATATATATATATATATATGACTGATATTGATAGATATATCAATAGATATCAATAGATAAAATAGTTAAATGCTTCTCAGCTTCCAGAAAAGCTGAGTGCTGAAATATCTTTTAAGTAGACTGCAGCAAAGTCTGTTACACTCCCCCTCCAGCGGGTCTCTGTTGTCCTATAGCCCTGCTGATGCCAGAGCCAAAAAATTTTTACACTAGGAGATTTTTACACCAGACCTGATAACTTTTGAAGGCAAAGTTAACAAAAGGACATTCCCTCAAGATAAAGAAAAAATTTAATTTAGAAATGATAAAAAAGACCTGTACATCGCAGCCCACTGACGGGGATATTTGGGAAATGTCGCATCAC
The DNA here is from genome assembly GCF_035609145.1 of Eleutherodactylus coqui. Taxonomy (NCBI): domain Eukaryota; kingdom Metazoa; phylum Chordata; class Amphibia; order Anura; family Eleutherodactylidae; genus Eleutherodactylus; species Eleutherodactylus coqui. The sequence goes on along the minus strand of NC_089845.1, from coordinate 27,861,801 downwards.
CGTGAATAAGATTCAGGGACTACCATATTTGCACAATGCTCAGGAACTGAGAAATGCGTATCTTGGACCAGATATGTCCAAAACTACTCCTGTGTGGGTTCAAAACACACAGAAAATCATGAGAGGAAGCATTGTCATCATATTTTCATGGTGGGTCACACCCACATGGAGTTATAAAGAAATATATATTCCAAGGTAAGAAACGCCCATGGGGGTTGGAAGGAGCTAAATGAGAGTTACCCCAGTAACAGTTTAAAAATCATACATGGACATCTACTCGGGGCAGCCCCTTGGAGGTCACTATACGTGATGACTGCCCCATTGTATCCCGCGAGACTCCGTGCATAAGAATAGTAGCACTCTTATTTTAATCCCAGTTATTTTACTGTCTCTGATATCATATGTAAGTCTCTTGCCGATTATATTGAAACATCATTTTTTGTATTTTTTCTGTAAATAAGCACTGCTCTTTTGAGAGTTAAACTTTAAATTAATTAGTGAGCCTTATCCGTGTTAACGCAAAACCATATTCTCCAAAGATTATATTAATAAGTCCTAAATTGGGATCCAATTTACCATCACAAAATTTAACTTTGCCTAAGTGCACTATGACTGCCGGGTCCTCACCAGCCCCTCCCAGTAATCTGTCAATCCGATCCATGATGTGTAGAACTCTAGCGTCAGGAAGGCAAAACACTATTTGGTGATCCCAGTCCGTTTGACAGATTGTCCTTTCTGTCCTGTACTACCAGGACCTATCTAGCATGTCCTCTGCTCTCTTTCTCCTCTTACTGGAGCAGACATTCCCCTAGTAGTCAGAGGGTATGTCGTGCTACAGCAGTGCTAAGCCAGTAATGACATTGCCTTCATCTGCCAACACTGTAAACTTGTTGGGGTTTGCTACTTCATAACTAGCCTCACTGGCACTCTTCTATCTACCTGTCCATCTAACTGTTACCCAGCTAGCTTGTGATCATCCTGCACTGTCATACTATCATCCACCCCCACATCTATCTCAGAAAGTGTCTGCTCAGTGAGTAGCAAACCCCTTTCCAGATGGCCAATAGATCTCAGTGTTGCAAGCTGCACATTTAGATCCAGGATCTGGGCTTCCAAACGTGTAACATGCTCACATTTCATACAGCAGTATGCACCCTCAAACGACTGTTCAAGGACTGCATGTACGAAACAATATGTGCCTGGGACTGTACAGCATTGGCAATCATGGAGCACATTCTAAATAGGGATTATACAAATGGGTTACATAGAAGTATTATTTGCAAGTGAAAATTAAATTAGGTAGGCAGTAAATAAATAGAAGTGACTTTTCTAAAGTCCCCCATTCTAAAGTCTCTAATCTCAAATCACACACTTAACCCCTTGAGTGGCACGCCCGGAAAATTTCCGGGACGAGCTCCACTGCTCATAGCAACATAGCCCGGAAGATTTCCGGGCTATGTATCACTATGGGAGCTGCAGAGCACAATGCCACAAGCTGTGACATTGTGCTCTGCCTGCACAGACCCACAGAGAACAAAGCAAGGGCTTTGAAAAACCAGCAGAAGATATTGCCGATATGTCGGCAACCTCCTGCTTTGTTTACAGGTTGCCATAGAGACCATCGGCTTGTCAGAAGCAAGCCGATGGTCTCTGTGGCAGGGAGAGCTTGGTGTTTGGCTGTCAGAGGACAGCTAGGTACCTGCTCTTACAGCAGAGATGAGAGAAAACCTCCGATCTCTGCTGTGTTAACCCTTTAGATGCGGCAGTTTATGTGACTGCAGCATGTAAAGGGTTGTCACTGCAGCATGTAAAGGGCTGTCACCATCGGACCCCCGGAATGTGATCAGGGGGTCCTGATGGGTCCCTGTGGAAGTCCCCTAAAGGGACAAAAAATAAAAAATAAAAAAGGTAAAAAATTATTTAAAAAAAATTATAAAAACACTTGTCTCCCTTTACTTTGTAAAAAAAATCAAAAATATAATCACACATGTGCTATCCATGCGTCGTAATGACCCAGAGAAGGAAGTTAATACATTATTTAACCCCTTAATGACATGGCCCCTTTTTTTCTTTTTTCCACATTTCTTTTTTTCCTCCCCCCTGTTTAAAAAATCACAACTTGGCCCGCAAAAAACAAGCCCTCACATGGCCATGTCAATGGAAAAATGAAAAAGTTATGGCTCTTGAGACGCAACTGCAAAATTAGTTGAAATTCAATGATTAGACCATTTTAAAAAACCTGCCCTGGTGGGCACGACAGGGTGGTAGGAAACCCGCCACTCAAGGGGTTAATAAACAGCACATTTTAGAATACAACATGCACACTCAGTTCACAAACTTGCTTTTGTTTGCTTTGTATAGCTTTAATCTCTCCCATTCCTGCTCCTCCTCTGTTTGGTAAATTCCAAATATGCAATTTATCACATCCTGATTGAGTAACTCTGTCCTTATTGTTTCACCTGTGCAAAGCAATGGAGATTGCACCCACAAGCAAACTATATGTTTTTTAAAATGTAACAATGTTTAACAATATAATCCTCCAATATACCCCCCTCCCATCACAATGTATTTACTCTCCACGGAACAAAGAAACAATATAGCTACACTGTATGAGCTAAAAGATTACTATGACTTGATCTAAAACACAAATAAAATGGGGAAAGTTTATAATACTTTATAATACTGGACACTTGGATTGCTTCATATACAAACAGCTTGCACACTCACTTTTATTTCCTTTATGTAGCTCTAATCAGAAATACTACTCTTTCTCCCATCTTCAGAAAGGAGTTAACTCTCAAAAACTTGTCATCTGATTTTTGTAGTGGCCTTTGGTCTGCCAGACCTCTTCCTATCAGAATGTTCTCCAGTTTCCAAGTGCCCTTTGATTGTATAGGGAACTATAGTGGCTGCCACCTAGACTTTCAAATCAAAATTTGCTTTCTGCACTGTAAAGCAGCTGTCCTTGATGTGTTCCCTGAAAAAAGCCCTTTGTTGTAGACTATCCCTTACCACTTCTTTTGCAGCCCTCACCAACTCTTCAGAAAATTCATCTGGAATAAACACAAATCACGATTCGCCTTCTCCTATTTAGTCTAAAAAAACAAAACACAGGGGGTTTTGGCCTCCCAAACATAGTTTTATACTACAAAGCGATGCACATCGCCAGATGGATCTCCATAGTGGAACCTAGTCTAGACTCGCCCACAATCAACTTGGAGAGAACTATATTCAATTTGGATAGCTTATACCTCCTTTGGTCAAATGACAACTTTTTGCACAAATCTCAAGCACTTAGTCTTATCATGAAAGGCACGATCAAGGTCCTGTGCTCTCTACGCCTCTACAAATCTAACCGCCTCAAGCTCTTCCCAATAATACCTGCCCCACTAATCCCCTCTATCTTAGCTAACAAACCACTAAGAATATCAAGTTCATGGTCAAAACTTGTCTCCCTTACAATCCATGATAAATATTAATCTATGCAACCAACAGCACAAAAATGGAAACAACCCTTCAAAAAAAGGGGGGGGGGTCTCTAACGCTGCACAGCCACAAACAGAAGATGGACTCCTCTTCCTTTTAAATACGTCCCAATATCAAATTAAGTGACAGCAACACAAGTCCAGGTGCAGTAAAACAGGTTTCCTTTATTCCATAAGTAAGACACGCGACGTTTCGGCCATTACAATGGCCTTTCTCAAGCATGATAAATATTAAGGGAGCCAAGATCACAAGCTGAGCTCAAGTTAACACACGTATCCCAAACAGGTGATTGAACTTCCTAGAAACTTTAGACATTTATACTTCACTTTAAAACATTTCCAGGTGTTTTTCCATTGTAGGTTGAGAGATCCACTCTGGTTTGAAACTTATCTGTCCCTCTCTGAGTGACCATGGGAACTCATGACATGCCTTTATAAAGGTCTACTATTAAGCTCCTCATCTGACAAGCTGTGGTTTCTCAGAGTTTGGGAGAGAGAACTGTGTGGCAATGTTACCAAAGAAGACACCAAGAGAATTCTAAATAATTCACATAGATTCTCCATATGCAGATGCAAAAAAAAAATAAATACCCACCGCTTTGATAACCATTGCAAAACTCCTCACCCCCCTTTTTTTTTTTAAAGATAGATTGACACCTACAGTGTCCCATTCGAGAGATAAGGTGTCTCAAATCCATCTTTTCAAGGAAATTTTTTCTGCATGGGAATCAGACTCGAGAACTAACTTTTTGACAACGTGGACTCCATGGTTAACATATTAAGAGAAGCAATCTTGATATCCCAACTGCCAACATCCATTTCAATGATACTTCTAAGTTCTAAACTAATCACTGATAAGTGTCTGCTTTGACGATCTCTCATTGGTGTTTCTTAATTTTCTGTTAATTTATTTAGTTTACGTTATGGTGCTTCTGTAGAATCTACTGACCAAAATTGCTATGAAACATGCCTAACTTAATAGCTATGGAATTTACCTGGCCATGTAATTCCTTTTTGAATATAACTGAATATGGACCTGCGGGTCCACTTATATCAGGAAATGTTTTTAGCACGTAGACCACCCGTTTATCTGGACAACTTTACATTCGAAAACTCTTAATAAAAAGAGATTGTTTTAAAAGAAAAGTATATTTTTATGTTTTAACTTACTTTTGAACCTTTGAGCCATTTCACGTTATTTGTTAGATTTGAACTGTGTTATTGACAAAAATAACTGAAACTATTGAGATGTTCTATATACACAGTGGTGCGTGTATACTGTAAGTGTGTAATGCAGCACAATGAAAGGAAAGAGGTACTGTATGCATCCTGGTGGATGGAACTAGCTGAAGTGTTGCAGTGCCACTGAATGCAGTACAGCTGGAGCGGATGTATCCTGGCTGCTCTACTGTTCTTATCATAGCCTGAAGCTTGCAGACATCTGTCAGGTGTTTCCTAAATCTGACACAGCTCCACAACTTCTTGGTTTATTTATAAGTACAAGTGTCTTTACAACAAAACAAAATGCAGCAATAAGACAAAATATTGTATCTAGAAGATTACGTTCACTATGGTTAATTACTAGAGATGAGCGAGCGTACTCGGAAAAGCACTACTCGCTCGAGTAATTTGCTTTATCCGAGTATCGCTGTGCTCGGGTCTGAAGATTCGGGTGCCGGCACGGAGCGGGGAGCTGCAGGGGAGAGCGGGGAGGAACGGAGGGGAGATCTCTCTCTCCCTCTCTCCCGCCCGCTCTCCCCTGCTCCCCGCTGCGACTCACCTGTCAGCCGCAGCGATACTCGGATAAAGCAAATTACTCGAGCGAGTAGTGCTTTTCCGAGTACGCTCGCTCATCTCTATTAATTACACATTACCAATTCAAAATATAAGGTGGGAAGCCCTTACCAACATTTTTATGGACTCGTGCCCACGGATAGATATTTGCTGTGGAATCTGCGGTGGACATCCACACTGCGGATCTGCAGCAAATAGCGCCCATAGCATGCTATCGGAAAACAATTCTTCCTGCACACTTGTGGAAACCAATTGCGGTTTCGACAAGCGAAGGAAAAATCGCAGCATGCTCAATTTTTTTGCAGATTCTACGAGAACGGCTTCCATTGAAGTCAATATAAGCCGTTCAATCTGCAGTCTATTCACAATCACATTGCGGAAAGGCAGCGGATTCCATGCCATGGTTAGGCGATGACACAGGAAAAGGAGATGGTTTTTAAAAAAATTAGGTACTGCGCATGTCTGATGGCTTGCCGTGCGGACCATCCACAGTACAGAAGAAAAAGAAACTAAACAGGTATGCAGGGACGCTGCTGGCAGAGATTCTGCTGCGGGATTCCGTATGCTCATTCCGCATGTGGAATCCGTCTCCGCAGTGTGCAGAGAGCCTAAGTTTGATTTAGGTTTCCCCTTTGTGTGAATCCATTTCCTTTTCCTTGTGTTGTGTTCAGTGGGTGCAATGGACAGAGTTGTTAACAAACACAATGTAATTAGTAGCAAGACAGGTAGAGGCAATCATCAGTGAGGCCAAGGCAAAGCCTGGTGCTGACACAATGTGCTTTTGCACTGAGCGCTGCACCCTGGGCTGCCATGAAGAGTTGGAGGATATATTAGCAGGTGGTTGTGCAGTGCAGTTTTAACTGTGTTTGCAGACAGACAGACCTGCTACGAGTGCTGTGATAGCAGTAGGCCTGACCCATTCTAAGAATGACCAGAAGGAAAGAAAATTAAACTTCTTAACCGCCTGGGAGGACTACGATCCTAGGAAGTGGCTGGAATGCTCTATCTTGGTAGATTACAGCCTCTCTCAGTACTACAGACTTGTCGCATTGAAGCATCATCTCTGGTAATATAAATCCTGCTGATTTATTCTATATGGATGAGTAGGAGGCTGTATATAAACCACACACATATGGAGGAGATTCCATTTGTCTTTCTTTCCAAGTTGTTTTATGATTCATCCTGACATTAACTCTTTCCCCTCCTTAGACCAGTAGGAAAGCTTTATTTTGTATTATATATTTTTTATTATTTTATGCTACTAGGTGCTTATTCACATCAGCAGCATATATCGGCTGTTGATTTACGCTACCATCTGATGCATTGGATTCCTGCAGCATAAAAGCCCCTGGAAGGCCGATATAGCGCCGGGCACTTTTATGCCGGGAAAGAAAGATAGTTCTGGAACTATCTTTCTGCCCGGAATACATCGGCCGCTGCATAGACTCAGAGGTGTAACTTGAAGCTCATGGGCCCCAGTGCAAAACCTGTAACAGGGCCCCCAACTATAATGCTTTATTCATAGTACTGGGCTCTCTATATGGAGATGAGAGGCCTTATGGGCCCCCTAAGGCTCCTGGGCCCGGGTGCAACCGCATCCCCTGCATCCTCTATAGTTACACCAGTGCATAGACTCCTATGTGATCCAATGACAGCGGCCAGAGAAGGGAAGTGGGAGGGAGTTGAGCAGATCAACTGCTAAACTTCCTCCCCTTTTCTCCTCCCCTCCAGCTGTTTATAATGGGAGGTGGCGGGACAGGGGCGTCGCTAAACTCTGCCCATTCCCGTTGCTGGCTGCGGACAAGGGGCAAGGAGGGAGCGGGAACTTAGTCCCATTCCCATCCCGCCCCCTCCTATTGCAAACAGCCGGAGGGGAGGCGAGAGGAGGTGAGACGGCGAAGAGGGAGACAGTTTAGCAGACCTAAACTGTCTCAGGCCGCCCAATGGCATTACGGCCTCGACATATATCCGCCAGGCCCGGGACATCTAAATGGGTGCACAAATGTTAAATTTGTGTGCCTGTTCACGTGTTTTACTGTGCCGGCGGGCGCACGTAAAAATGCGATGTGAAAGAGGCCTAAACCAGTACATTCTAGGTCAGCTGTGTCTTATAGTTAAAAAAAAATGTATAAGTATACTTAAAATGCAATCAAACTGTTTGTTTTCGTGTTTACATTACTTGCACCTAATTGTCTGCATGTAGAACTATTTTCCTTTGTTTTGCTGCCTCAGTAGGCGCACTGAATGTGTTTATTAATCTTGCTTACAGTCAAGCACAACCATCTTATTAATTTTGTTAGTCACACTCAACTGCTTATACGTATCTTCTTATTTATTAGATTCTTATCATTTCCTGCGAATTGTCATTTGTCATACCTGAAGCTTCATAAATTGTGTCTTCCTCTGTAATTTAAAATAGGATGTATAAAACAAGAGCGGCCAAGACAGATACAATTCCAAGACATACTTTAAGGGAAAATAGCAATAGTACGTGTTCAAGGTTTCTTCACAAGGGGTCAAGCAATACTGACTACTGCTACAGAACAGAACCAAATGAATAAGGGAAGATGACAATGTGATAGAAAATGTCATCTGAAGAAATAGAAGCATAAATAATAAATAACTAGAAGGTCTAAAAGGGTTGTAGAGTGTCACCCGCTGAAGAGGGGGTAAAGAGCTGAGATTTCCATTTCATTTATTTTTTGCCCTATTACTTAAAGCTTATCTCCCAACACCTGTAAGAAAAAACTAAATCAAACTGGGGTTTGTTTAGAAATATTTCCTTTTTTCTACTAGAGTATAAAATATAGTTTGGCATCTTTCACACAAGCGTATTTGTGCGCACAAAATATGCGCAACTTGGGGTTATGACTTTTTTTCTAACTTTTTCCAATGCGTGTGCATTGCACAGAGAATAGATCGCATTGTTTTCAATAGGTTCCTTCTCACAAAAAAACATGACATGCCCTCTTTTAGTGCAGATTTGCACACCTAAGGCACCATAGTAGTCTTCAGGGTTGTCAAGATACGCACTCGATCCCGTGAAATTAGAGAATCAACTGCGCAATTTTGCGGGGAAATCAATAACACTGGGAACAAATTAGGCAGCACAGCCTTTTAAATCACACCCACACAGATGTGAATGGTCCCCGGCAGTGCAGAAACTACAGTAAAAGGCATTATTATAGTGCAATAGCGCGACCATCACAGCGCACATTTTCCACCCTCATGTAAGACCGCCCTATAAGTACACAAAATACTCCTACACTCGCATACAATGGAAGACAGAGGGAGAGGCGTTTGGCTGAGAACGTTGACTACATGTAGCAGATTCAGTATCAGAATTTCCAAACCGGTCATGTATCTCAGGGACCACTTTTGAGTGGGGGCTTAAACAGACGAAGGCATGTGCAAATACGTTCACTACAACGAAGCAAATTTGTACGTGAACAACTTATAAGTCTTAGTTTTTTTTGTAATGTTCAAACCCTGAGCCATTATGGGTGCAAATAAAGTGCAGGAATTGTATGTGAGAGGCACGCTCATGAGAACGAATCAATTGAAATCAATGGCTTTGTTTTGGCAGTTTTTCGGATGTGATTTTCACTTGTGCAAAAAGCTGTACTAACACATTCATCTGTTCAAGCCCTCAGTGCTCCTCCACACTGCGAGAGTAATATCAGGCCATGAGTCACAGCCCAATGTCGCACTTGCACCCTGTGAAAGGCACTTAGATGCGAGGCATTTTCATGTGAAAACAGCCTCGCATCACTTTGGGGATGAAGGAATCCCTACCATGGCTGAGGATCACAGAGTTCTCCCATTGCTTTCAATGGGGCTGGCGCTGCTAGATAGGACATACTGCGGGATCTTCCCAGCATCGCCATGCTATGCAGGAAAACATCACTAATGTGAATGAACCTATTCAAAAGAATGGGGTTCATATTTGTGCTTCTCGTAATGCTCAAATCTTGCACGATTTTCACGCCAGGCGAAGGCAAAAAATCGTACAGTAGTAGCCTTGCAGAGAGTACTGCTGCTTCTTTCATTCATAATGCCCTGCCAGCCTCCCTAGTAAAGGCGCTGTGCGCTGTTATGTGCCTCCCACCTCTGGTGCCTTGGAAGTCATAGTATACATTATCAAGCACCCAGTAGTAAATGCTGGGCAAGATGAATGCAAACACAATAAGGTTGGCTTCACATGAGGATATGCGCAAAAATGTTCACCGCGGAGCAACTTATTTGTGCATGAAAAAGGTTTGGAGAAGTACATAATCTGTATGTTCTGCACATAGTATTGTACTTTCTCTACAAGCAAGCCTAGTTCTCACCTGCGGGTGACACACCCTATCCGTGGATTTCATGGCTACTTTAAATCTAATGAGGTCCAGATATGTTCTTTTCCCTGCATTTTGCGCAATGTCAAACCCTTTCTTTTACATATTTCCGCACCTCTCATAGACTTCTATGGCGCCATTGCTGTGCAAAACGCAGTCAAATGCAGCAGGTCCTTCATTTTCCGTATGCGTGAAATGCGCACGCAAAACATACTTATGTGATTGAATTAATTGAAATCAATGGCTTCTATTCTCCGCGTATAGAGCACAGATTTGTCTGCGCAAATACTTGCGCAAATATGGTCTGAGAAGAAGCCCGCATGGCCCTTTTACATGGAACAACAGTTGGGTACACGACTGCACCATTAGCGCTTGTGCAGAGCGTTGACACAGGCAGGCTTCATCTCTGGACCGCGGGCTTCTCGCTCAGCACTTTACCTACTATGTGAAGCACTGAGCGGGGAGCGTTTACACTGAACGAGAAGCATGCGAATCAGCGATGGTTTCAACGCTGACTGAAAGTCACTGATAAGGATCTGCGAATGAATAGTGAGCGATTTTCTTTTTTTGCATTTACACGGCACAATTAGTGCTCAAATGTGTTCATTTGAACGAGTTTTGGGCAATAATCATGCTGTGTAAATGGCCCACTTAGGGCTCAGTCGCATGTCCGTTTTTCACAAGTGTTTCAAATTTTCACCTGCAAAGTATGGGACATGCAAATGCAAATGCTCCAGTCATGGAGCCCCTATAGAGTAGATCCAGTGACTAGAAAGCTATTTCCCAATACAAGATCAGATGTGTATTTTTAACGATAACAATCAATAACAATGCCCCAGTGGAATCAGATTTTTTGGGAAGGGGGTGCGGATCAAGAATCCTACAGATGTCTGTGAGTCTGGATTTGCACGGACTTATTGTTCTTTCTTCCAGCGCATTGGTCAGGTGATACCGAAACACCTAAGGCTTTAGGGTACATTCACAATTGTGTAGTCTGGCAGTTTCTTTGTTACTGGGGAAATAACATTCTGATGGATCTGTTGATGTCTATGGGAAGCAATTTGCACCAATCTCCAACAACTCAGGATTTAGGTTTTGTTTTGTTCTTCAATAAGTTGCAGAGAAAACAATATGGAAACTCCAAGTGGGAACCCATTTAAAATGTTACATTATATCATAATTTCACAACGAAACAGTAAATTAATTTAATCTCACATTAATCATCTTCTAAAAAAACACATTTCAGGAGCTATCTATTTCATTCTTCATTTTATTCTTTTTTTTTGTTGCTAAGGCCTATATATTATATGTATATGTAGCTGTATTTTTAAAAGAAGGGATACAAACGTATACATTTATTATGGTTGAAAAATATGCTTATTAAAGGGGTTTTCTAATTAGTTTTTCTCTTGGCCATTGTGCTTGTGCACTGAGATGATTCCTGCAGGAAGCAGACAGCTCTGTTCTCACTGCAGTGGCAAGGCTTGGTATTACACCCATTCATTTCATTGAGAACTTGGCATGCAATACTAAGCCTGGCCCCTAAAGTGAAAGCAAAGCCGTTTGCTTCCTGCAGGGATCATTACAATACACAAGTAACGACGGCCCAGAGAACAGCTGATTGGTGCGGGGTCCCTGGTGAGAGAATCCTGCTAACCTACTATTTGACCAAACCTGAGGATAAATCATCAATAGTTTACAACTGGACAACTCATTTAAGTTCAGCCAAAGGATAGAAAAGTAAACAGGGAAAAGGGAAACCAGAATTCTATACATTTCATGAGCAAAATTGTTTTTCTTTTGAAGTTGTTAAAGCCATTTTTGAAGCCATTAACTGTTGTTGCTCCTGAGCTGTAAATTCCAGGGCTGATTTAACTGTAGTACAATCAGTGCATCTGTCTGTCAGTACCATTAACCCTTTCCAATCCAATTTGTTTCCTGGTTTTCCTAGGGGGCTTACTCTTTTTCTGCCATTATATAATGGCGCTATCTGCTGGCTAAAGCCAGTACTGCATGAGGTGACACGTTGGATAGGCTCTGACAGCAGAGAGGCTGGCAATATACAGTAAGAGAACCCCGACAGACGTCTTCCAACATTGGAGCTGTACAGCCTTAAATCATAATGTCTTCAGATGTCAGACAGTGGATTGGAGAGGGTTAAGGCCTCTCATGCAAGAATATATCAGGGGCCAACCAAGGAATTTGTCAGCTTCTTGGGATGCTAGTTGGATTTCATCATATAGCAGTGTAGTGGCAGCAGTTATTTAGATTATAGAATTGTATGCATTTCTGAAAAGATGTTTTTTTTGGGGTTACTTCTGATGTTTTTAAAGGTGGAAAGACTTTGATTGCTTGGAATTGGGAATTACAAACTATGGAGTACCACAGAAGACATTTTGGAGATGATTATGTAAAGAGCAGACAAGAGTAGAACAAAGAATCCTGTGTGTGAAACCAGCCTTACGATAGTTTGAATATAGCCTAATTGAATGTTTATTAATTGCTACAATTAATTATTACAATACACATAAGTAAATGAGCAATAGACTGGTATAAAGGGAGAGAAAATCCTGAACACAGGGGGCTTAGAATATACAGGGGGAGGCGGGAGGAGACGGTAGTAAGGGAGATAGCTGCTCATGTTATACTCTAGGGGCATCAGACATATTGTAGGTTTTAAGCTTTTTCTGAAGAGGTGAGAGAGGCTGAATATTAGGGGTTGTGAGTTTTAGAGAATGAAGAATAGACAAAAGAAATCTTGGAGACAATTCTGTGAGGAGCAGATAAGAAAGTCTTGTGAGGAATCGAAAATACGTATGGGAAGGTTTATGAATGCCATTATTAATATTTTTTATTTAATTCTATGGGCAGTGGATCACGATAAATGTATATTTGATCAGGCTCGACCGCCTTCTTCCATTGGTCCATAGTCTATATCTGATGCTCATGTGCCTAGGTGCTTTTGGTGGTGGACAGAGGTTTAACATGGGCACTAGCAGTGATGTACTGTGTTTTTTAACATCCTTCTACAATAGCCAACATTAACTTCATAAGCAATTTGCGCTTTAGTAGTCAAACAAGACAGGGCTAGACTTCACTCTTCATTCATATTAATAAGCCTTCTGTGCGTGCCAGTGACCCTGTTGCTGATTACAATTTGTCCCTCCATGAACCACTTTCGGCAGAGAACACTCTACAAGAACTCCATTTATATGCCTTACCCCCCTCCCCTCCACACCTTATCTTAGGATAGTCATTAATCAACCTTTTGGCCCTCATCAAAGTAATTTAGGTCTTTATGCTTGCCTATATTTTATGTTTCCACCAAATCAACTTCAGGAATTAACTGCTGCCTAATGTATCCCACCTCTGGAAAGACACCATTGTCACAAGATAGCTATAATGTATAGTAGAAGATGGAGACTTTGAGGGACTGCACTCCAGATCCACAAAAACTATCTTCAATATGATTTAATAAAATGTTTTCTGAGGCTCCTTTTGATAAGCATTTCAGGGTATGTACCCTTTTTTCAGACATTGAGATCATACAACATGACTTGTAGTGGTTACATTTGAACATAAAAATGGCAACAGGTAAGCTCAATAGGGGTGGATTCAAAAGGTCAAAGTTAAGAAGACACACAGATTTTAGTTCTATCTATCTGTCTATGTACATTCATCAATAAAACAATCAAAGCCAATATTGTTTTACTGAGGGGGATAGAAGAAATAGGACAGATCACAAAAGCATTAATAGTATGTAAATAAATTGCAACATTTTTGGAAAATGCTGCTGAAAACTCTTACATGTCACAGCTGCGTTGTAGCAACAGAACATTGCTGAGGCCTGATTCTGAGGCTGGTTGTGAAGGCTTATTTATGTACACTAGATTGACCCGATGTTCACTACGCGAGCATAAAAGGTTTGGGAAAATGTCTTTTTGTGTTTCTTTGCCTATTTTTATGTCTCTGCCTATGTCTCTCTTTTTCTGCCTCTCTCTTTTCTGTTTCTGTGCCTGTATCTCTGGCTCAGTCTGCCTCCGTGTGTCTCGCTGTGTTTACATGTCTTTCTCTTTGTCTGCGTCTGTCTTTTCTCTGCATGTCATTTGTCTGAGGGGCCACGATTGAGCAGTGCTTGATGAACGGGATTTATGAATGTGGCTTAGCCAATTTATAAATGCTGCTTCCATGACACGGTGGCTGTGATTGGTTATCCAGTGCTGCATCAAAAGGATGAACCAATCACAGACATCCCACGCTCCCCTTCAGACCCGCTCGCTCCCATGTAGCACCGCCCGCTGTCCTTCAGCACCACCTCCGCTGTCCTTTAGCACTGCACTGCTCTCCTTCAGTGCTGCTGCTGTCCTTCAGCACCACCCTACTCTCCTTCAGTGCCGCTGATGTCCTTTAACACCATCCTGCTGTCCTTGAGCGCCACCCCATTGTCCTTCAGCACAACCCTGCTCTCCTTTAGTGCCACTGCTGTCCTTCAGCACCACCCTGCTGTCCTTCAGCACAGCTCTGCTGTCCTTCAGCACTGCTCCTCTGTCCTTCAGTGCTGCTGCTGTCTTTCAGCACCGCCTCACTGTCCTTCAGCACCGCCCTGCTGTCCACAGCTCTCCTTCAATGCTGCCACTGTGTGTTTTCCCATGTAGATCTCCTGCTCTTACCTGATTGGAGTTTGCTGGGCTGTCAGTCTGTGTGCCACCGAGGAGGGACGAATCCAGAAGAGGGAGGGGGGAGGAATTCTATCACCCTGTGCAGTGAAGGACTCTGCCACCTGTGGAGGGAGGAAGACTGCAGCATCCAACAGAGGAGGGGGGAGGGGGAAGCGCCAGCATCTATTGCAGGGAAGGACTCACCACCTTTCTTCTGGTGATGCCGACTTCTCTGGTGAGTGAATGACGAGTCAGCGTGGAGCTGTAGTTGAGGAGAACAGCAACACGTGGAGCTACTGGCTATTCTCCTCATATCAACATCACTTAGCACTTCTCTCCCTAACCGCATGCCGATAGACTTAACATTGGGAAGTTTAAACTGCTCCGATAGGACTTACTGTACTTAACTAAAGTTTAATTTTAGAATTTTACAGCACTGATGAGAATGGTACAAATCCACTGAGACCAAAATCAGTCACCAGAGGTCTTACAAAGGAGTCAAAGAGTGGTGCAGGAAAAAGCCAGTAGGCTTATTTATGTTAGATGTGCCACACTATTAATGTTAGCTCAGTTTTCTGTTTGCGCATGCTTATCACATCACTTGCACATGTGCACAAAATGTCAAGCTAGACACATGTACCTTGCACTTGTCTTAACAATGCAAAGTAACCAAGCTAATAAACTGAGACCAGCTACTAGATTTATGTCTGCATGTGTATGTCATTGATTACTCGTACAATTAAGTGGTGATAAAACAGTAAATACAGTACTTGCTCAAAGATAAAAGACTTCTTCCTTATTGAAATATCCATTAAAATACTATACTCCATGTTGACAAACCCTTATGTGTTTTGAACTAAGTGTACTTAATTGTAGCATGTTTTGCAACGACCCACATGAACATTTAAAATTAGAAACAGCCAATAGACTAATAGACTCTTCCCATAGAAAAATGCAGACAAAGTCTTTTTAGCATATGCTATATCCTGTATATCATATCCAGGGAACATAAATGTATGTAAATACCGTAGCTCTTTTAAATGTGCATCAAATAATTTCTATAATGCAATCCATGAAGCTTTCTTGCTGAGGAGGCACATTCTCCAGTTTTCTCCCCTTAAGGTTGCTTTCACATGGGTGACAAAAATCCCCATACCCCAAAAATAAGTACGAGCTGCATTCCCAGAAAGAAAAGAAAAAGGAATACCTACCTAGCTGGCTCGGTCCATGTCTTCCTGCTACTGTCCAGAGCTAAACTGTGTGTCCTGCAGTCTTTATTCACTCACAGAAGACCATTTCCTGGTTAGAGATTAATAACTCCTGCCTCCTGGAAGCAAGGCTCTGATTGGTTCATCTGGCGCTGCTCAGTTTATTTTCAGGGTAGAGGCCTAACCTTCTCACAATAAATCTCGCGTGAGTTGATCATGTTATTTTATTGCGGGCAGCAGCGATGTGATGCACTATCCTTCACAAAAAAATGCATTGCTATCACTACAAAATCGCAAGTACAAAGCAGCAATATCACTGTGATTATGTAGCGGGGATATTACTGTCATCTGTGTCAAAAAGGCCTAAAGGTCTACATAAAGGTTCTAATAAAAAAAGCAACATTTTTGTTATAACTTTCCAGAAACAAAGGGAACAAAAAGGAGAAAACAATGTTGCTGACCTTAGTGTAGCACTCATGAATCATATTTTGATATAAGAGGTATAACAACCTGCTGGGGTTGTGCTCATCAGATAATAGCCAAAGTGGAATTAATACTCTAGTTCATCAACCTCTAGCCATAGTGACACTAGAAAAGCCTAGCCCCATACACTTCAACCAGGTCCACAAGTAAATCCAAATACAAGAAAGACCACCCTATTGGTGCTGCTGGATAACTGGACTCTCCTCTCCTGAAGTTGAGATGTCGAACGTGTTTGTTTATTCGTAAAAGCCACAAGATTGAATAAACATGTTGTGAGATTCCAGTTATTGAGCAGAGCTAACAATGTGATCTATCTTGTGTTTACTATTTTTGTATTGTCTTTCAATGAAATTTCTGGTGGCTCCCGACAGATTATTTGATGAATGGGAATGAATGTCAATGGATGTAAATGAAACCATCTTCAGGCTAAAAATAAATAAATAAATAAATGTATCGGAGAGATAGCAGGAACTTCAGGAGTGGTCAAATCAATAGTTTGTTACATTATTCAGAAGAAGGAAGACACTATGGAGCTGCATCATCATCAAGAGACCTGGAAGACCATGGCAGACAATTAAAGTGGATGACTGCGGAATTCTTTTTAGTAAAAATGAATGAATAAATACTCCACAGCAGCTAGCCAAGCCAAGAATACTTCATGAATCTACTGTAAATGCATAGGGTTTATATCAAGATCTAAACCGCTGTAACAAGGGCATATATGGTTGCCAATGGACCTTGGTCACTATTGTTTACTGATGATTTGACTGTGCATACATGTCGTAGGATGTATCATATATATATATTGCCATTAGGGAGTCGGGAAGGAATTTTTTCCCCAAAAGGGCTAATTGGCTTCTGCTCTTGGGGTTTTTTGCCTTCCTCTGGATCAACAACACTGGAGGATAAACAGGCTGGACTAGATGGACATTGTCTTCATTCGGCCTTACGAACTATGTTACTATATTACACATCATGGTATAGAAGAATAATGAGTAAGTCATCTCATTTCAACCCGATTGAGTATGTTTTATACTTGCTTAAGACAAAAGTGAAAGCAGAAAGACCTACACAAAAGCAGTGACTGAAGGTCTTGCAGTAAACTCCTCATTTAATGATGTAAATGCATCCCAGACTCCAGGCAGTCATTGACTCCAAATATTAAACATAGTAACATTATAGTGATAATTATGTTAGTTTGTCCAATTACTTTTGTGCCTTTGAAAATGGAGGAACAATGTAAAAAAAAGGTTGCAATTTCTAAATGGTTAATGCAATACTTTTTTGAAAGTCTACACTTTAATCACGGGTTGATGGCTTTGCCTAAAAACCATTGAGATGGTACAGAGCCTAAATCATTAAAAATAATCTCACTGTCCAAACGCTTCTGGACCCGACTGTATATTTAGTATATTTTTTTTATTGTTATAAGCATGCATTATTCTGATCAACTTTCTTTTCCAACCACATTGCAAGCAGCTGTCAGATATGACAGTCATGCAGTAAAATCTCCAGCAATGCAACATTTCTTTTCGATTGACAAGAAGGAAGATGAGTTTCAAAGAATGACCTTTAAGTCATACAGAATTTCTAATATTGCGATATATGAAAGTATTCAGAAAATTGTGGTACTGTACTGTAACAAAGCATAGCTATAAAATGTAAAAAAACAAATGACTGAGGCTATATATTGCCATCTACCTCAGTGCTATGTAATATTTAATATAAGAGCTCTAAAGGGCAGCTAATAGTTCCCTTTGAATTGAATGCATTGCCATGTTCCATTCTTATCACCACAGAATCCTCCAATTCCACAGGCCTGTGAAATTCTCTTTATATCCAGAATATCTCAAGGGAAGATGATGCAGACATAGTTTCCATAAGTCCAAAGCACATGGTAGATTAAGAGACAAAGACTTAAATGCAGCGGTTTGACAAATGATGGACACATCTTCAAGACTGATAGAGTGCTACAGAAAAGAAAAATAAGCTTTTTAGCCATTTAAAAGTAAATCCAGGTTCTTAAGCTTTTAACATTTCACTTCCATAGTGAATCACCTAAAATAGATCTGTCACATTTCAACCTTTTGCACATATTTCAAGAACATTTAATTTTAACTTTGCAACTTATATTAATTACTTATTTCAAGGATAAATCTATGTACTTTCATATAGAAGAGAGGCTCAAGAGACCATAACCCTTATCCCAGCCCCAAGGATGGCTTCAGACAAGCATTTTGCAAAATGCACAGAGTAGTACCCATGGTTTTCAATGGGTGCATTCTCACTTTCACTTATGCATGTGTATTTCGCACACACACAAAAAATGCAATGCAAAAAGCGTTCTATTTTGGTGCACATTAGCACACCAAAGGCAACATAGGAGTCTTTGAGGAGTGCACAAATACTCACCCTGTTCCCAATGAACTGCACAATTTCGTGGGGGATCAAAAACATCAGGAACTAATTTAAAATCATGGCTTGGGTGTGTCCCGTGCGATGTGAATGGTCCCCAACAATTTTTTTTTATAGGTCAATGGTTTGTATAAAAAAAAAAAACAACATGTCCTATTCTGGTCTGATTTCTCAGACGTCATTCACCTATTCAAGTCAATGAAGGCCATGTATACTCCGTGTTTTACATTGCTTTTCACATCATTGAAAGCAATACTAGGGAAAAAATTGCCTTTTTGTGCACAAGAAAAAAATGAATGGCATGTTAGTAAAAACAAAAAATGGACACACACAATACATGCGGATGCAACATAGACATACACATGGACCAAAATTGGAAATGTTCCTCTTAATAAGCCATTATCTTGAATTATTATCTGCCTGTAAAGACTGGGGAATTTGCTCAGTTGCATGGGCCAAATACTTTACTACAGAGTCTGACAAATGTATTATAAATGATGTCACTCTTTGAATTGCTCGTAACACAGGACAAAAATGCCACTAGTACTTATTTATGTTACTTATATAGCATTACCATAGTCAATGGCACTGTACAGAAGTCACAATCGTGCACATTAGTTCCTGTCTCCAATACATCTCACGGTCTAATTTTCATATTTCTCCAATGCACAAGGGCCAATTTTGCATTAACCAGTTATTAATTATGTGTTATAATTTATGATGGGCAATTACATATGGAGTATGGAGCGGATCGGGAAGCCATGCCTGCTCTCTACCTGGATTGCGCCAGCTGTTTGAAACAGCAGACATAGAGGAGTGTAACAACTTGAATACCACAATCAATGCTGGCTGGAGGAGGGGGTGCTCTCCCGGTTACCCCATCAGGTCCCCTGAACTTGTGAGAGGCTAATTGATTCATACAGACAACCACAGCCTAGAGAAGGCTTGCAGGACTGCCATGCATTGCAGTCTATTAAGCTCTGCCTGTGGCAGGACTTATTAGACATTGAAATGCACAATATACTGCAATACAGAAACACTGAAGTATATTGTGCAAGCCATCAAGTGAACACAAGTTGAAGCCCCATAGTGGGATTTAAAAAACTAACATTTTTAAGAATATTAAGAGTTTAAAACAATCCTTTTCCTATTCTCTATTTAAAATGATAAAAAAGATAATTGGTATCACTGCATCACTTATCCCGTACAGTAAATGTTGGAGAAAAAAAAAGCACAATGTCAGAATTGCATTTTTGGTGGGCAATCTGTCTCTTAAAAAAATGAATACCAAATGATCCAAAAATTGAACATACCTAAAAGTAGTGCCAATAAAAACTACAGATCGACAATAATAGTAATAAAAAAAACCTCACACAGCTCCATTGACAAAAACAAATAGTTATGGGTCTCAGAATACGGCAACAGGAAGCAATTTTTAGATGATTTTTCGTTAAGCAGTAAAACATTAAAAACAATATAGATTTGGCATTCCCACATTTGTACTGACCTGTAGAATAATGTTAACACGGGATTTTTGCCACATGGTGAACTCGGTAGAAACAAAACCAAAAAAACTATGGCACAATTGTGTTTTTATTTTCCATCCCCTCCACTAAAAATTTTTAAAACTTTTTCAATTCATTATAGGATATATTAAATAGCAAAAAAAAAACAAAAAACAAGCATTACATATCACAATTTATAAAACAAATCAGGGACTTACATGTCCACGTACCAATGGCCGCTTGCTGTGGCGTCCCGGTCAGTGCAGATACCACTTCTGGGTATCATGACAGAGCAAATTACGTACACACGCTCATTGAAAGGTGCGGCTCGTGCCGGTGGAACGCAAGTGCCCCCACTTCCGGGTGTCGTCACAGAGTGAGTGACATACATCCGCACGGCCCATACAATCGGACTGCATATATTACAGGCATTTCAGCGCTAACTCCTGTCACCTAAAATCTGTTATACAGCCTTTGGATTTTTGCCGGACTTTTTCCATAGATAAACATATCAGTTTAAATAAATAGAGTCTTATACCTAATAAAACATACATGGATAAAAATATATCGATATAGATGAAATTCGCTAGATGAAAGTCCATTTGTGGACTGATCGTAAGTAGAGATGAGCGAACGTGCTCGGCCCTGCCCCTTTTTCGCCCGAATACCGCGATTTTCGAGTACTTCCGTACTCGGGCGAAAAAATTCGGGGGGCGCCGTGGCGGCGCGGGGGGTTGCAGTGGGGAGTGGGGGGGAGAGGGAGAGATAGAGGGCTCCCCCCTGTTCCCCGCTGCTACCCCCCGCACCGCCGCGCCTCTCCCCGCCCCCCGGCGCCCCCCGAATCTTTACGCGCGAGTACTGAAGTACTCGAAAATGGCGGTACTCGGGTGCGTAAGTACTCATTACGAGTACGTTCGCTCATCTCTAATCGTAAGCCGACCAGGACGTGGAGGGGTCAGTGGGGGGCCTGCATCCCAGGTCATCCCACTGATGCCGGGTAAGTCCTGCTTCTTTTATTTTGCACTTCTATTTTGGTAAAGCTGGAGTGCTGTCCCTTATATATGGTTTCTTATTTTATGAACAGTAACTTTCTCATCCCCTGTCAGAAAACTCATGAACTTTAACTTAATTCTTCTTGCAAGCCAAGATCTGGGTTTTCTGGCCTTACAACCAGCATCGCCGACACAGCGATTCTCATGAAACATATCTGAGTTGTTATGTCTTGAGGTGGTGTGGAAAAGTACGGTTTATCAGTTTCTCATGAGATCCTTGTTATCATTTGTCACCTTGCTATTTCTCAAAACAACTTGTATACAGCTTTGGCATAAACCCACTCCCTCTCTTTCTCCATAAAGGTCTATGTTTGTAGAATAAACTATAGAATTCTTTGAAACACAGCAACCTGTCTGTGTTGCACTGTTTTTCTCCAGGCATGAAATAACTACATTCACTATTAATTTGGAGCCTGGCAACATATTATAGGGGTCCCTGAACTATCCCTAACAGTTCTTGTAAAGCAGGGATGAAAAACCAAAAAAAGAAAAATTTGAAAAATTGCTGGTTGTTAAAGGGTTAATCTAAATAACCTTGCTGTATATTTTTGTCCTATGGGAAGAGACCAGATTACTGTTTGTGGAGGAAACCCAAACAAACATGGAGAAAACAGAAAAAACTCCATGCATGTGTCTTTGGTTGGACTCCAGCATTATAGATGTCACTATAGATGTCAAGATTACCTAATCCTCCTAAAAGCCAATATTTAGGTTTACCTTAAAAGCTATGGGTTTTGTAATGCTGTGGAGGTTTCTTAATATATAAACTACTAGCTGATATCCCCGGCTTCGCGAGAGTTAATTTGGTACAGGTGTTTACTTATTGTTCACACTGAAATTTTATGAAGTCATGGTTACTTCAGAGGAACAGAGGCCTAAAATATGTAGACACATAGAGGAGTGTTAGATTCTCCTCCGACTGCATATACCAATGTCGCTCTGCAAAATGTGCCACCCCTCACTTTTTACCTTTAAAGGTAATGTCCCTTTTTATTCAAATTTAACCCCAGACTGGAGGTTGCAGCCCCTTCTTAGCTTTAGAGGCATGCTCCATTACTGCAGTCTATGACCACTTCATTATGTACCTTACAGCCTTTCAGTATATGCACATAGTGGTCAGTTAGATTGTTCTCAGTATATACACATAGAGGTGAGGTAGTTTCTCCTCAGTATATACACACAGAGGTGAGGTAGATTCTCCTCAGTATATACACATAGAGGTAAGGTAGGTTCTCCTCAGTATATACACATAGAGGTAAGGTAGATTCTCCTCAGTATATACACAGAGAGGTGAGGTAGATTCTCCTCAGTATATACACAGAGAGGTGAGGAAGATTCTCCTCAGTATATACACATAGAGGGGAGGTAGATTCTCCCCAGTATAATCACATAGAGGTGAGGTAGATTCTCCTCTGTATATACACATAGAGGTGAGGTAGATTCTCCTCAGTGTATAAACATAGATGTGAGGTAAATTCTCCTCAGTGTATACACATAGAGGTGAGGTAGATTCTTCTCAGTATATACACATAGAGGTGAGGTAGATTCTTCTCAGTATATACACAGAGGGGAGGTAGATTCTCCTCAGTATATACACATAGAGGTGAGGTAGATTCTCCTCAGTATATACACATAGATGTGAGGCAGATTATCCCCAGTATACAAATCATTTCCCTAGGCTTTATGGTTTCTGAGAAAAGAACTATCTTATGTATTATGGATTTTCACAGTTTTTCATGCTTAGAATTGAATATTGATGTTGTGACCCCTTTACTTTTCCTATTAGAATTTAAAAATGGTCATGGCAAATTTCATGTTTGTGCAGATCTGTGCTATTAGTTACATTACATATGAAGTTACTTACTTTCGCACTTAGAATTGAATAATCAAGTTGCAATTCCTTTACTTTTACTCTTTATGACCGAAAGAATAGTCGTGTCAAATTTCAAGGTTGTACGACACTGGGAAGTTAGAGAATTAGGTTAGGTACATTACATAGGTGTGCACTTACTTTTGCACTTAGTATTGAATTATCAAGTTACAACCACTTTACTTTTCCTACTTAGGATTTAAAGAATCGTTGTGCCAAATTTCACGACACCGGGAAGTTACATAACATAGGGGGCCACTTACCTTTGCACATAGAATTGAATAATGAAGTTGTGTGGCCTTTATTTTTCCTATTTACAACCTTAAGAATGCTTGCACCAAATTTCCCATTTATGCGGTACATATGTGTTTTATTAGTTACATTATATAGGGGGTCACTAACTTTTGCACTAATCACTGAATAGTCAAGTTACGACCCATTTACTTTTCCTATTTAGGACCTTGAGAATGCTTGTGCCAAATTTCAAGTTTGTACGACATCGGGAAGTTAGAGAATTAGATTAGATACATTACATAGAGGTGCACTTACTTTTGCACTTAGCATTGAATAATGAAGTTGTGACCCCTTTGCTTTTCCTATATAGGAACTAAAGAATGCTTGTGCCAAATTTCATGCTTGTATGACACTGGGAAGTTACATAACATATGGGGTCACTTACTTTTACACTTAGCATTGAATACTCAAGTTGCAACCTCTTTACTTTTCCTATTTAGCATAGAATGTATAGAATGGCCATGCTAAATTTCTAGTTTGCATGACAGCGGGAAGTTAGGGAATTAGATTAGGTGCATTACATACAAGTGCACTTACTTTTGCGCTTAGCATTGAATAATCAAGTTATGACCCCTCTGCTTTTTCTATTTAGTACCTAAAGAATGGTTGTGCCAAATTTCTTGTTTGCACGAAACCGGGAAGTTAGAGAATTAGATTAGGTAAATTACACAGGGGTGCTAATACTTTTGCACTTAGCAGTGGATTTTCGAGTTGTAACCCCTTTATTTTTCCTGTTTAGGATCTAAAGAATGCTCCTGCCAAATTTCATGTTTGTGCGACATTGGGAAGTTACATTACATAGGAGTGTCAATACTTTTGCACTTAGCAGTGAATAATCAAGTTGTAAGCCCTTTACTTTTCCTATTTAGGACCTAAAGAATGGTCATGCCAAATTTCATGTTTGTACGACACCGGGAAGTTAGGGAATTAGTGGCGAGTCTGTCAGTGAGTCAGAAAGGTCTTTCACCTTTATATATATAGATGGGTTTTAGAAATTTGTTATACAATAACTTTGTTTTTTATTAAGATAACATGATTTGATAAGCAATGACATTATAAATGCCCTTTATTATCAAAATTGTTTTTATTTATTGCTTTTATAGCATGCATTGTCAAAAAATGACAGCTAAGCACAGAGGAAATTCCGTAATATTAAATAAAATTCCAAAGGACTACCTTGTAACTTTTTTTCCTTTTTTATTACATTATCAACAAAATATTTTATTAACATCACACAAAAATAGTAACTTTCTGAATATATAACTTTATACTCTTTCCCAGGGTTGATGTGCACAGCTACATTACAGTTTTATTAACCTTTCTGTTGCATGTAACAGTTTTCCAGCTCCCATGGAAGCCTATAAGACAATACTATGCCTGTACTCTATGCCTCCAATTTCAAACAAAAGCAGACAGCTGTTTTTTCTGGTAGTTTCATATAAAAAAAAACAAAAAAAAAAAAAAACGGAACTGTTCCATCAGATGCTCTTTTACAGACGTATTCTCCCCTACAAGCAACTTACAAAATGACTGCACACACAGCCCTGTCTCTGTATATAGGTTGCTGCTAATTTACAAAGTGCTAAAATATACAACACAAAATGCTAAAAGTAAGTGTGAGTATTAGAGTTCAGCTAATTTTCAGCTAATTGCACCGGATATACTGTAATGGCTTTAAGCAAAGTGTTAAAACATTCAAGGCAAAGATGATAATCATTTCCATCATTGTTAATAAAAGAAACATTTTAAGGATTAATGTGATTCATTTTGTAAATGCAATATCTAAAGTCAGACAGTGTAGAGGCAGTAAACAAGCCTGTATTGTCATTGTCCTTAGCAGGGATACTTTGCATGAACACTGCACTGCTGTCTCTTTTGGTAAGCAACAATAAACTCTATGATATACGGTGACTATAACAAGTCCACACACCCCTGTTAAACTGCCATGTTTTTGTCATGTTAAGAAATCCGACAAAGATGAATTATGGCGAATGCAGCATTATTCTTAGAGGCTCTTTTTCTGCTGCTGGAACCGGGGCTTTAGTCAAGGTGGAGGGAATTATGAAACATTCCAAATATCAGTCCATTTTGGCACAAAACCTTCAGGCCTCTACTAAAAAGCTGATGGTGAAGAGGAATTTCACCTTTCAGCATAACAATGACCCAAAACATACCTCCAAATCAACAAAAGAAAGGCTTTGCCAGAAGATCACAGCTTTTAAATGACCCAGCCAGAGACCAGAATTGAATCTATTTATGGGTTGGCCTGAAGAGGGCGCTATACATAAAATGCCCTTGCAATCTGTCAGATTTGTGGTGCTTTTGCAAGGAAGAGTGGGCAAAGATTGCAAAGTAAAGATGTGCCATGCTGATAAACACCTACCCAGAAAGACTGAAGGCTGTCAGAAAGGCAAAGTATTAGTTTTAGGGTGTGTATATTTATGCAACTACATTATTTTTTTTATTTTTTTTTCACCATAAAAGTTTTCAGCTTGTTTTTCACTGGAATTGTACAGATAACGGGTCACATTGAAAATGGAAATACATATGAAATGGTTTGTTAGATTTTTCAACATGTCAAAAACCTGGCATTTTAACAGGGGTGTGTAGACTTTGTGTATCAACTGTACTGTAAGTAACAAGAAGGCACACAAACACTATTAAACTCTATTATGAAAAATGAGGGTAAAAAAAGGATAAAACATACCACTAGGAGCAAAAAAAATCAAACGGGAGTTAGAAAAAAAAAAGAATGCTGGAGAGTAACATTCCAAATGCCCCCCCCCCCCCCCCTCACAAATAAAGACAGATATATAGATATTTATAGTTTTAAATGCAAATATCCCATACAAATATTTTAGTCACACTAAAAAACTGTACAAAAAAATCTTTAAAATGATCACAGTAGTGAATATAATCTGAAAACCCCCAGGTATGAATTATTATTCCTTCTGATTGGTGCATATATCGCATTAAGTATTGAAATGTTATGGTAAGTTTCCAAAACCATATTGCAACATAAATGTAGATTTCTACAGCAAGCAACCTTTAGCAAAACAGAACCCCATACCAACATTGATACATTTTCCATAACCTCTTTACTATGCCGTAAGTTTAGCAGACAAACTATTATAAAATCATTCATAATGACCTTTTTAGCAGCTAAAAGAATGATTTTCTCCTCAATGGCCATTGGTTACTATTCCAGAAAGCACAGCGATAACATGCTGAAAACATCTTCCATGTTAAAGTCATATAATCGATTATAGCAACAATAAAACAATTCCAGGATTTCTATCTAATAATTGAAATCAACAAAAGATATACAAAGTATTTTACAGATCGCTCACAGTATATAGTTTATGAGTGTAAAAACTGTGGAAACAGTTAACTAATCGGTGGACATACAATATTGACAAATTTTAGAATATTTAATAGGATAAAATAGGAATTTACTGCTGTAGCTGCATGATACTTGTTAGGGCTTCTGAACACTTGCGTTTTTCTTGCGCTTTTTTTTACACAATTAGGCCTCGGTCAGACGGGCGTTTTTTGCCGCGATTTGCGGATTGCATGACGGCTGAGCGCAGGGACCAATCAGAGGCAGCTCTCAGCTATTGAATGACAGCTGAGAGCTGCCCCTGATTGGTCCCTGCGCTGAGCCAATCAGAGGCAGCACTCACTCACCCATTCATGAATTCATGAATGGGTGAGTGAGAGCTGCCTCTGATTGGTGAGGGCTGTGACCAATCAGAGGCAGCCCATTCAGCAGACGGGGATTTTAAATCCCTGCCTGCTGAATACTATTCACAGCAGTTCAGGAGAACTGCCGGCCGCCCGCGGCTGAACTCCGTCTGCAGGGACAAGGTGAGTATATATATATTTTTTATTTTAACACATTTTTGGATGATTTTCAGGGAAGGGCTAATATTTTTAAGCCCTTCCCGAAAATTCATCCTGGGATCGCCGGCAGCCCATTGCTTTCAATGGAGCCGGCTGTATTGCCGGCTCCATTGAATTCAATGGGCAAACATTATTCTTCTCTGCCACCGCTGTTACAGCTGTGGAAGAGGAGAATGATTTGTGTAGTATATGTTCTCAATGGGGTCGACGCTGCTGCCGCCGGCCCCATTGAGCGCATATAGAGAACACCAGGAATCGCAGATCGCAGATAGGCGCGATCTGCGATTTCTGTTCTATAATTTATCAGAGAAGCGCATAAAAAGCGCCCATGTGTCCGATACCATTGCAAAGCAATGGTTCTGTAAAATCGCCGATCGCATGCGCAAATCGCGTGAAAATCGCCCGTGTGACCAAGGCCTAACGCTGCATTTTTTTCCCGCGATTATCAATGGGACTTTCTAATGTGAAAAACACATTGCAAGTTGGTGCTTTGCAATTTTTGTGTGATGCGGTTTTAACATTAGAAAGTCCCATTGACAATCACGTGAAAAATTGCAGCTATGTCGCATGAAAAAACGCGCAAGAAGAATGCAAGTGTGCAGGAGCCCTAACAGTGATAAACAACCTGAGATTTGTAAAGGTGTTCCTTGTATTGCCAATTGCTACAGGAAATTGCTAAATTCATTTCAAAGGTCTACTCAATCCCTTTATCTGTAACAGGGAAAGCACTGTATTTCAGTGTGAGCACAGATGGGGCCTGGTAGTTGTATTGCACATTAAATAATTTGAATAGATTGTCAGCTTTTTATTACAAAAATGCAATTAACAGTTAAAGGGGTTTTCCATGAAAATACAATTGATGACCTATCATTGAGATAGGTGATCCATAGTTGATCAGCTGGGGTCCGTCGTTTGGGATCCTGACCAATCAGCTGTGCAGTGGAGTGGAAGCCTCTGTGCCGACCTCTGTGTAGTGGCCGCTGTTTGTAACTGCAGGTGCAGCTTTCATTGAAATCAAGCTGTTACATGTGCCAGCCACTACATTAAAGGTTGGCGCAGAGGCTTCTGCTCCAAATACACAGAGGTTAGAGCAGAAGCCTTCGAGCCAACGTCCCATGTAATGGCCGTCGCTTGTAACTGCAGGCACAGCTCTCATGGATTTCAATGAGAGCTGTGCTTGCAGTTACAAGTGCTGGCCACTACATGGAGGTTGGCGCGGAGGCTTTCCCTCTGACCTCTGTGTTATTTCAGTGCTAACATCCGAACAACGGATCAACTAAGGATACGTCATCAATAGTATTTCCACAGAAAACCCCTTTAAGTAAGAATACATGTTCTGTATATGCATTTTTGTTTCCCATAATATCGACTCACTTAATTTGCCAAAAGAATTGCAGGACTCTTCCAGGTTCTTTTTGACTTGTCAGTTTCTAGAACATCTATTACTAAAAGTTTTAGGCACTTGCTATGCATTAAAAATAAAATAAGACTAATGTGTATTATGGTAGGAGACATTGTCAGGATTAGATTGTTATTGTTCATGCTCAAATATGGAAAATCAAATACCAATTCCCTAATTGTGCACATCCTGTAATGTTTATTCCAGGCATGATACAAGTTGTGTCATCACCTCCGAAGAAAAATCGGAATTGAAATGAATAATGTATTCAATGTATACAATGAAATGCTTAGTACTTTCAGTACTTTCAAGACTTGTCACCTGGAAAGAAAAAGAGCCTGGCATCTGTGCTTGGATTAAAAACTAAACTTTTATCAGGAATGCAATTAAGTCGGACAAGCACATTTTTCACACATTATAGGAGCACAACACTTGTAGAAAACATTGTGTGACCGGGTGCATTGGAACTCACTAGAGATGAGTGAGCCTACTTGGCCACGCCCCTTTTTCGCCCAAGCACCGCGCCACCACGCCTCCTCCCGCCCCCCGGCGCCCCCCGAATCTTTTCACCCGAGTACTGAAGTACTCGAAAATCGCGGTGCTCGATCGAGTAATTACTCGAAATGAGTAGATTCGCTCTTCTGTAGAACTCACGTGACCTACCTTTTGCAGGTGCAAATTTTGTTTGCATGTAAAAAACGCACATGTGACCACTTACATTGGAAAGCATTGGTTGATATATATACGAAACATTTTTTTTTTGTTACTCTTATTTCATTTTCTCAGTTTTCATGCCTTTAACATGTCCATTAGATATGAAATAGCCTGAGATAATCTGAACAATCCTAGCAACCAGTCTAATTACAACGACTAATCCAATAATATAATCAAATATAATATATATATAAAGATAGCTTTACCTTGCCCACATACTGGGGATCTGGTCCTATGTGTTCTTCTAAAACAAAGAACTGATTCCATACCCATCCACGTTTTGGCCGGTGGTGAACTTCCGTTTCTCCTTCTATGTGTTTGGTTTGATTTCTGGTCACTCTTATAGAGTTGTGATGGGTTGCTCCATAACATCTCTGCACAAAACAGAGACATACTAGAACTGGACATATACCAGACGTGCTTGTAAATCTCATGGTAGAAAGTGTTCTCTTCTTATCAGAGTTGTAAATTTTTAATCCAAACGTCTTGGATGTGTTTGGTTTACAGCTACACTCTGTCTGGTAAAACAGTCCAACATGGTTTTCTATGAGCATCCATTGTTTATGTCGATTTTTAGATAATAAATGTATGGTATTTACATCCTGAAACAAAATCTGTCTGGGCTCAGTCTCTGTGGAATTCCTTAAGATGTTGTCCGGAAGAGGAGCATCTTATATCTAATGAAGGACAGAAAGAAAGAAAAAAATCTCATCAGGATGATAAGTCAACTGTTCAATGGATTAGTAACTATTGATTATAGAGAAATAGTAAGGAGCTTTAATTAACTTTAATCAATGAAGACACCATTTCCTAAAGAGTCTGTATCAGGATTAGAGATGAGCGAGTATACTCGTTAAGGCACTACTCACTCGAGTAATGTGCCTTAGCCGAGTATCTCCCCACTCGTCCCTAAAGATTCGGGGGCTGGCAGAGGGCAGGGAGCGGCGGGGGAGAGCGGGGAGGAACGGAGGGGAGATCTCTCTCTCTCCCTCTCTCCCTCCCCGCTCTCCCCTGCTCCCCACCGCAACTCACCTGTCAGCTGCGGCGGCCCCCGAATCTTTAGGGACGAGCGGGGAGATACTCGGCTAAGGCACATTACTCGAGTAGTGCCTTAGCGAGTATACTCGCTCATCTCTAATCAGGATCACATGTTATACTCTGTCCATAGGATAGGGGATAACTTGCAGATCAGGGGAAGTCTCACTGCGGAGAATCCCACCATTCTAAAGAACGGGGTTCCCAGGTCTCCCCAGTTCACATTACTCCTGGGTCACTTCACCCCCTACAGCTATGCAAGAATGAATGAAGAGCTGGCCAATCATCTGTGGCTATCAGTCCACTCATTTCAATGAGGCTGATGGAAATACCCAAGTGCGTAGCTATCTCCAGAGTCCCATTGAAAATGAATGTAGTGGTAGCATGCTTGTGCAACCGGTGCTCCATTTTGTCTCTTCACAGCAAGGGGTGCAGACAGCCCACATTAAGGAGGACAGGGACATGGTAATCCTATTCTCAGGATTGGTGAGGGTCTCAGTGGTCAGACCCCCACTAATTAGCAAGCTATCCCCTATCCTGTTGATAGGGGATAACTTGTGATCCTGACACAGTGCCTTTAATGAACATAAGATATACGCTTGTTATATCTGCAGACTCATTTATGGGCATTAAACTTTTCAGAAATAAATATACCCATCTTTCGATAACAGTCCAAATATCACTTAACACTTAGTCTTCATGGTATTTCCTAAATGTGTTTAATATAGACAAAGATTTCAGTGAGGTAAAAGCGAATCCCCGTGTTAGGATAAGGTAATAATAAATAAAATGACAATGATAGCATTGGATTTTTTATATGGACACAAAGTAAAAACAATAGTTGTAGTAGCTTTCTCTTTAAGAAAAAAAAACTATGAAAACAACATGAATTTGTATATTTTTTATTGATGTCATTAAAAATGTAATAAAAGCCATTTGTATTAACAGCTGATAATGTGCGGATGGTTTTTACTCCCTTCTTGTTACAATTAAGCTTATGTGGTTTTAAACGATCCAAATGGAGTGAGGGATTTTTATTACCATTTCCTAGGGAGATTCTCAGTGTCTTCATGCTACTATACACCTGAACAGAAATTGGACATTAGAGGGTGACGGACTGACAATCCGTGCGTTTTTTTCTGTGTAGTTTTATTTTTTCAACTAGCAGAAAATATCTTGCAATTTTCCATAATTTAGTTATTACAGAACTATCTCAATTCTACATAGACGTTATATAAAGGATTACTCTTGCTTTCATTCATGCTTCATTATTTTATTCTTCACAATTTTTAAAAAACATCTCTGAACATAACAATTAGAACAAGTAATTTGAGAAATCTTATAAGAACATTGCAATCTGTGCTACAATATAGTGTTTGAACACTGCAATAGTGTTATGTGAGAAAGTCTGTAAGTCTTATAAGAAAAACAAAGACCTTAAAGGTCATTTTTTTGAAACTCATCTGCCTTCTTGTCAATCAAATACACATTTTGAACTGTTGGTGATGTTATTGCATGGCTGTCATATACATAGCTGGGTTGTCTGGAAAGAAACTTAATCCATATTATGTATATTTACAACATTTATGAATATTCGTATATTTTACTTAGAATTACAATAAATTATACATGTATTATATGTAGAAATGATAGCAGAATAAGGAGTAGAATATAAAAAATGTTATCTATGATCCATCATATTTAACAATATGAGGACACATTGCATGAAACAATTAATATTACATTCACCATAGGAGCTGATTTTAAGAGACCAGTACAGTTAAAAAAAAGTTTCAATGCACTTTTAATACAGGCATAGTGTCACATTTTTCAAAGTACAACATTTTAAATATTTGTACCAAAGTAGATTCAAAATGTAGCATCACTTTCAGAGATCTAGTTATTCCTAGTCATTAAGTAATATAATTAAATAGTAGAGTAGAGCAGGGGCGTAACTATAGGGGGTGCAGGGGATGCGGTTGCACCCGGGCCCAGGATCCTTGAGGGGCCCCTAAGGCCTCTCTTCTCCATATTGGGAGCCCAGTACTATGACAAAAGCATTATAGTTGGGGGCCCTGTTACAGATTTTGCATTGGGGCCCGGGAAGATTCAAGTTACACCTCTGGCGTTGAGTGTTATATTGTAGACATTATAATGATATTAATGACAGTAGAAAGTTTGTTGCTTAAACAATACCCCTATCAAAAATGTTTGCAGTGGATGCTTTTCAAAAGTTATACTTTCTGCTTTTTTTAATTAGTAAATAAAAGGTATCACATTAGAATGTGATAAGTTTGGGAAATTAGCAAATTTAAAGTAAATACTTTGGAAATCCAAAGTCCTGAATATTAACTTATCTTCAAAAGAGGTTGATTATCTTGAAACATTATTTTTAGAGATGAGCGAGCATACTCGCTAAGGACAATTACTCGAGCGAGCATTGTCCTTAGCGAGTACCTGCCTGCTCGGAAGACAAGATTCGGCTGCTGACGGGGGGCGGGGAGCGGCGGGGGAGAGCGGGGAGGAACGTAGGGGAGATCTCTCTCTCCCTCTCTCCCCCCTGCTCCCCCCTGCTCACTCCTGCAACCCACCGCTCACCCGCGCCGGCACCCGAATCTTTTCAGGACAATACTCGCTCAAGTAATTGTCCTTAGCGAGTATGCTCGCTCATCTCTAATTATTTCCTTTCCCATTTAAAAGCACATCAATTAAGTACTTAAGAATCTGTCTTCCTGCTGAACCAGGCCAGATATTTATAAAAAATAAAATGCTAGCTTGCTCTAAGTTGAAATGAGGCAATGGGAAACACAATTTTGCGCTATATCATAAAGCTTTTATTTGGAATTGTATTCTTCATCTCAACACCACAAACCCACCAAACTTTGGGTGGCGACTGAACATGAAGTAATTCCTATGAAAATTCAAGCTACATTTTGGTTACCAGACAGCAAAGAAAATCCAACAACTTGGCCATAGAAACATAAAATCCAATTCTTTCTGAAAGTCCCATTTAAATGGTTGTGCAGCTCTTACAGCTAAATAAAGAACAGGATTTTATATTTTTGTAGTCAAGTTGCTGGATTTGTACGGCTATTTTCTACTTCATATAGCCGTGAGCTGACAGTGATGTATCTAAGCACCTGTAGAACAAATTGCAGTGTGACATTGCCATTTTGAAATGATGTGGAAGTGAGCACTCTTTGTGAACTGTGCCTACATTCTGCTAACTTCCAAAAAGTAATGGAAATATTTTGGGAGTATCACCTCCTATACTAGGTCTTGTGAGAGCTTGGTTTTGCTTTGCTATGTGCCCTCAACTAGTCTCTTCCCCATGTCCTTTTTTTACATTACTAGACAACTCTGAGTTTTAACTACTTTGAGGTGTTTGTCTTTCCTGTACTTGCCTGAAAACCTCACGAACAAGTTGCAGTGATTTCTCCTGGACTAATGCCTCTCAGACCTGGGGAAAAGTTCTGGCACTCTTCTGGGGTCCTGTCTCCAGTACCTGCAGTTATGATGCTATATCAATTACTTGGCACTAATTTACATTCTTGTTCTATAGAAGAGCAGGTTATTTCTTGAAAAGTTGCAAACACTATAGTAACAACTATGGTAAAACGATCTCTATAATGCAGGCTCTGTGACCTCACATGGATTTACTAGTGAACTAGCTATAGCACTGACCAGTCTCTGACCTAGTCCAGAGATTAACCTGCCTGATACAGGGGTGATGTAAATTCAGACATCTGACCACTGTCCCTAGCTAGAGATCAATCGCAACTCTACTCATCAACCCGAGGCATACACTCATCTGACTTGTTATTTCCAGGGAATGATGCATGAGCCAGGTCTTCAACCCAATGACAGTAACCCTGTTTTTACAGCTGCCTTTAATTTCTTCCATCTCTCTCTCTCAGTACCTGGTTCTCTGGCTTAGTCATCTGGTCAACACTAGACTCTGTGTGGAAGGAGACACCCTCTCCTCCCAGCCACTAGTGCTCTGGCTCGATCCTCATCACATTAGGGTCCCAAGTCCTCTAGAGCCCATTTCATTGGTAGAGCAGCCTTTACTGATGGTCCTTTTGGCTATCTTAAGCTATAATATCATATTTGGCCTTATTGATCTCTCTAGGGTCCTGCTGCACCCCTAGCATGGGGGTGCAGCTGCACATTTTCCTCTATGTCTCTGGCCTATACCATTTCAACTGCCGTGTCCCACTAGAGGCAGGTAGCACCCATCAGGCACTATTTATTTAGGCCTGCCTACTAGAAGATGCCTCTAGGTCATCGCTAAGGTCGACACTTTAGCTAGTGGAGATGGATCTGGACTTGTGACATGCTACAGTAGGGGCATCATTGCTCATATAATTTGAGAGATGGGGCTTCTCCTCCTCTATCATTAGAGAGCTATGCTTAGGCTCATCAGAGCACCTAGTAAAGAGAATGCCCAATATTCACTGAAGGAGCAAGGTAACTTTTTCAGCATCTTACAGTAAGGCCTTAGTCAGACGGGCGTTTTTAGCCGCGATTTGCCATGCGCATGCGTCCGGCGATTTTTTGAAACCATTGCTTTGCAATGGTATCGGACCCATGAGCGCTTTTTATGCGCTCGTCCGATAAATTATAGAACAAAAAATCGCAGATCGCACCTATCTGCGATCTGCGATTCCTGTTCTCTTCTGTATATGCGCTCAATGGGGCCGGCGGCAGCAGCGCCGACCCCATTGAGAACATATAGAAGACAAATCATTCTTCTCTGCCACAGCTGTAACAGCTGTGGCAGAGAAGAACGATGTTTGCCCATTGAATTCAATGGAGCGGCAATACAGCCGCTCCATTGAAAGCAATGGGCTGCCGGTGTGCGCGGGGTGAATTGTCGGGAAGGGGTTAAATATATAAGCCCTTCCCTGCAATTCATCCTAAAATGTGTTAAAATAAAAAAAAATTGTATACTCACCTTTCCGCTGCAGCCGGAGTCCAGCCGCGGCCGCTGTCAGTTCTCCTGAACTGCTTCTTGGCACTATTCAGCCGGCGGGGCTTTAAAATCCCCGCCTGCTGAATGATCTGCCTCTGATTGGTCACAGCCCTGACCAATCAGAGGCTGAAAACACTCACACACCCATTCATGAATTCATGAATGGGTGAGTGACTGCTGCCTCTCAGCGCTGAGCCAATCAGGGGCAGGTCTGACTCACATCCATTCATGAATTCATGAATGGGTGTGAGTAAGGCATGCCTCTGATTGGCTCAGCGCTGAGCCAATCAGGGGGCAGGTCTGACTCACACCCCCTTCACACCCACTGCAGCACGGCCGCGCGGAGCTCCGGCTGCCGGCAGAAGGTGAGTATACAATTTTTTTTTATTTTAACACATTTTAGGATGAATTGCAGGTAAGGGCTTATATATTTAAGCCCTTACCGACAATTCATCCCGGGCTCGCCCGCAGGGCATTGCTTTCAATGGAGACGGCTGTATTGCCGTCTCCATTGAATGCAATGCGCTGGACAGCTCCGGCCCGTTTCTAATGAAACGCGGCTAGGAGCAGATTTTCGGGCAATTTGCGGGCGACTTGCGCGCACCGGTCAGGCGATTTGCGGATGCGCATCCGTCATGCGATCCGCAAATCGCGGCTAAAAACGCCCGTCTGACTAAGGCCTCATAGAGCATTTTATATCATAATATATATATATATATATATATATATATATATATATATATATATATATATATTTCTGCACTTGTAGGCCTTAGTCACATGGGCGTTTTTTCGCGCAATTTGCGGATCGCATGACGGATGCGCATCCGCAAATCGCGTGACCGGGGCCAAAAAAATCACCCGAAAAATCTGCTCCTAGCCGCGTTTCATTAGAAACACCCCCTTCACACCCACTGCAGGCCGGCCGCTCTGAACTCCGTCTGCCGGGACAAGGTGAGTATATATATATTTTTTATTTTTACACTTTTCTTGATGAATTGCAGGGAAGGGCTTATATATTTAAGCCCTTCCCGACAATTCATCCTGCGCTCGCCCGCAGCGCATTGCTTTCAATGGAGGCGGCTGTATTGCCGGCTCCATTGAATTCAATGGGCAAACATCGTTCTTCTCTGCCACAGCTGTTACAGCTGTGGCAGAGAAGAATGATTTGTCTTCTATATGTTCTCAATGGGGTCAGCGCTGCTGCCGCCGGCCCCATTGAGCGCATATACAGAAGAGAACAGGAATCGCTGATCGCAGATAGGTGCGATCTGCGATTTCTGTTCTATAATTTATCGGACGAGCGCATAAAAAGCGCTCATGTGTCCAATACCATTGCAAAGCAATGGTTTTATAAAATCGCCGGACGCATGCGCATGCGCAAATCGCGCGAAAAAACGCCCGTCTGACTAAGGCTGTAAATTGAACTTTTTAAGAGTAGCAGTTGATAAAGTTTTCTGAGAGTGGACAATATGACATAAAGAATAACTGAATACATTGTTTGAATCAAGAAATGAATTGGACTCTCAGCGTACAGTACAATACCTTTCATTGCAACATTCAATTGAAGCAAAAGTTGTTCCAGCAAACGTAAAATGGTCAAAATAAACTGATAATTAAGTCTTTATAACAAACTAATTAATTAGTTATATCCACTTACACTTATTTCAGTGTAATAAAAATCATTTCGAATTTAAGAGCATTGTAGAAATGACAAATTAGAAATCATTTTAGATTAAATAAATATACCACATGAAATCAAAACCATGAGAGTAAAGTCATGAACCCTCAAATGTGATGCATAACACAAAGTGAGAGCTGATAGCAATGCAAATTTGGGTACTTTCTCATAAAAAAAATGTGAACCTAGTGAGTATAATCTGAAAGACAAATCATTTAAATATGATGATTTTAGAATTAAGTCGCTATGGTATTTTTTTTTCTTATCTTTCAAGAATGTTTCAACATTATTTGCTGATAAAGGATGTCTTCTGGAGCATGTCACACAACTGCTGAAACAATGATAATTTTCACTTCCACTTGACTGGATCTTAGGTGAAAATGTGAAGGTAGATGTTTTGAACAAAATGTACTTGTTAAGTTTTGTGAAACAATTCAATAGTTTTATAGCAATTACTAGAATGCCAAGAAATAGTTCCTATATGTCTGTTTTATTAACAAGAAAAATAAGAATAACTATTTAAGAGATGGTTTTTAGAAGTTGATCGGGACCAAATAGAAGGCAAGTACTAATAAATGTGTCCAGAATAACACTGTGTGTGTCTGTGGGTATTCAATGTGTTCAGTCATAATAAAATCTAAACAAAAATTATAATCTACAGGAATGGTAATTTATCAGGCAAAGGGGAATTGCTAAAGCCTTTGGCCATGGGCAGTACTGTTCCAATAGCTAAATATTGAACAGCCACTATGTTAAGTCAATGGAGAGGGGCGGGGGAGTGCGAGGAGAGAAATCTCCTGCAGTCACCCCGCCTCCACGCTGGCCACTTTGTGAGCGAGCCAGCGAAACTAGCTCCCGTGCAATGGCACTGGAGCGAGTGTATGCGGGGATAAGTGTTGGACATCGTTTGTCCAACATTCGTTCCATCTAAGGCCTCAGTCACATGGGCGCATTGGCACCCGTACACCGGCGCCGATGCGCCCGTGTGACTGACACCAGCAGACGGACGTACCTGCAGACGGCCGTCTCTCTGCAGCGCCGGAGGAAAGAACATGTGACCGGCTTCATTGCCGGTCATGTGTTCTTTCCTCCGGCACTGCAGAGAGACAGCTGTCTTTAGGTACGGCCGTCTCCTTCCTGCAGTCACACGGGCGCATTGGACCTTTATTCATTTTTCCTCTTGGCTGGATTTGTTCAGATATGTGTATCATGTGATGATCAGGTTTACAAACAAGTTGATTTTGTGATACCCTGTCATAAGGTCTCTGTCCTACATGTGTCTATTGTGACCACCCTTTGGTTGCATAGTATATTGCAGAGTCAAAAGGTTTTGCTAGAAACACAATATTTCATAAAAAATTGCAGTCCTTAACTAAATTAGAGACAAAGTAAAGGTGGCCACATTTGTGCCTTGAGAGGCCAATACTTCGGGTGAGAAGGGAGAAATAATACCTAAATATTTTAGGCTTTCTTGTGGCCTTTTGTAATAGCACTACCTAACAATACAGGCTTAAAATCAAATAAAAATGTGCACATCTGAGATAGATTATGGGATTAATAGAACTGCTTGTATAATTGCAGATGGCACCAAGCTATTAAAAGCAATACAGTCTACTGAGGATGCTTATAAATTATACCTATTTGACTGGACATCCATTTGACAAATTACATTTAAAAGGATAAATAAACAATTGTGCATCCGTCTACTAATACGTTACAAGTAGAGATGAGCGAGCGTACTCGCTAAGGCAAATTACTCGAGCGAGTATTCCCATTTTCGAGTACCTGCCCGCTTGTCTCAAAAGATTCGGGGGCCGGCGGGGGTGAGTTGCAAGAGTGAGCATGGGGGGGGGGGGGATCTCCCCCCCGGGGGGGGGATCTCCCCCCCGTTCCTCCCCGCTCTCCCCTGAGGCCAGCCAGCCCCAAATCTTTTGAGACAAGCGGGCACGTACTCGAAAATGGCAATACTCACTCGAGTAATTTGCCCTAGTGAGTATGCTCGGTCATCTCTAGTTACAAGCACCATGTGCCCTAGGTGGTATGAAATTGGGGCACCACTAGTGTTGCTACTGGAGAAAAATGTGGATGCACTTGTAGATTATAGGACAAATAACGTCAGGTCAATTAGATGTTCCTAGTAAGATGCTCGTCTTTGCTACTAGTAAGATGCTGTCATGTATTAAAAGTGGCATGGAATCAATAGAGGAAGATGCAATTCTGTTTCTGTCTCAATTATTGTCATTCGTTCATAAAAATGATAATTCACTCATAATGAAAGATCAGTAGCAGAAGCAGGATTCATTGTTTTGTATTACAATGCATCTAACCATATTCTTCTAATCCTTGTTGGTGCATGTGTACTACAGTATTACAACAATTAGATATACTGCTCAGTAGCAAGCTGTTTTCCTTTTGGTTGGTCCTGTTGTTTATGCAATTTTCTTAGACTCCTGTTGAAAAGTTAATAAATGAAATACAATTTAGAAAATAAATCAAACGAGCACATCTGACTGTGTGGGATAAATGAATCTTGGTGCACACTGAGTGAGTATTCCACTTTATAGAATGATTGCAGCTTTCTGTATCTCAATCCATTAAGTATTATGATACATGTACACAATGTTTCAGGTACATGTTGGGATCTCATGTGCAGAGCCTCTAATTTATGATTGATGATCACAGAACAGTACAACTTTGTGTTTTCTTTGTAATTAGAGGATAGTTGCAGGTAACTAAAACTATAGCCTGGAAGTATTGGCTAAAAAACCTTTTAATTTTATACATATAGTTTCTGCTATTTATAATATTAGACTACTAAAATGAACAGAATGGTTTGATTGTAAATACATTCTCCAAAGTGCATTGGTGCACTTATAATTGCACAATAATTAAAAAAAAAACTGAATTTTCCAAACATTAAAACTTCACATGTCCACGTGAAACCTTCTATTCTGTTAGTAACCAGAATATTTCATTTGTTACTGCATTTACTGCTGCTGTACTGCTTTCTTTTATGTAGGGACAGACAACTGAATTTTGGTGGATGTACATTATTGTTTTGGGTCACCTGATCACCCAACCTATAAACAAGACAGCACAGATGGTTCCCTGCTTTTTATGTACTGTACTTCAGTCTTACCGCCCATGGCAGCGGCGGTAAGTGGGAGAGAGTTTAGCAGGCTCACCTCTCGTTCCTCCCTGCTCATTCTGTGCAATTGGAGGGGCCAGGGTGGAGGCGGAGCTAAGCACTAGTCCATCCCGCCTCCTCTCATTGATGGTTATGGACAAGGGGGGGAACGTAGGCAGAGTTAAGTGCCTGTGCTCTCCCCACACTTTGCCCATAGCCATCAATGGGAGAAGGCGGGGCTAACCGGCGCTAAGCGCCGCCCCACCTCATCCCCTTCCATTGCGCAGAACGAGCGGGGAGGAATGAGAGGTGAGCCTGCGATGGGGAGGGAGGGTAAATGGGTGATGGCCTGGTGAGCTTGGCGCATTTGCGCCGGCCTCACCAGGCCATATGAATGGGTGCACAAACGTTTGATTTGTGTGCCTGTTCACCAGAATTTTCAGTCCCAAGCATCCAGACCACATGATTCTATCAGAATGGACAAAATGGGATGTGTTCACGTACTTCATATAATTACATACCTTTGCTATCTACGTATTTCTGGATTTGCATATGAGAGTAGAGTACTCATACACTGCAGCTAGATCACAAAACAATCTATATTCATCTTGGAAATGTATGCAAATTATTATTCCTTAGGTTTTTATTCAGTCATACTGGCCAATCATTTATTAATCAATTAAAATCATAATCTGGCCAAATTATCTCTCAATTATAAAACCTTAATATTGCTTCCCGGTTTATATCCAAGAAATTAGAGTAAACAACTTAAAAAACAAACCAATATATGAGAATTGTGTGTCTGATCTTTAGATTAGGACAACATTTGTTGCAGCTTGTTTCCATTAATGTGGTAAACTTACATTACTAGATTTGAAGCTCCCCTTTCTAGCCTTTAGCTAATGTATATGTCAGACAGTACATCTGTACCTAATTAGCATGAAACTATAGAAGAATATCTGTTCAACTAATATGAGCTACAGATAATCAGTTTATAGAATCCAGGCATAACATAAAACATACAAAAATATATATTTTGATGGGTTGGTTGTCTTATTATTTGAAATTCAATTATTGAAAAGGTAAAAACATTTAGCACCAATGTCAATGGTTGAGGTGATAAATGTATGACTGCTGGAGTTCTGACGGCCAGGACCCCCGCTAATCCTTAGAATGTTAAGATATTTGTTCTTGAATTCTAGCAATAAATGCTCCTTACAAAACATGAAATATTATTAGAGATTCATATATTAATGGAGTGGAAAATTGAAAAGATGTACGTAGCATGTAGAGCTGGAGCAAGCAGAATATTTGCCTAATTGAGAAAGAAATCTCTTTCGGAACAGTTCCACTTCAATTTCACTTATTAAAAAATTTGGTTAGGGTTGTTCAGTATTTTTAATACTTCCATAAAACATTCCATGGTACAGCTGCAGTTGGACGAGCGTGTTTTAGGTCTGTGACAAAGGAACTCTTCTAAAAGAACCAATGGGTTCTTATAAAAGCGTTCATATGCAAGGTATTTGCAGCGCAAAACTGAGCGCACCTAAAAAAGATAGAACATGCAGTATCTTCTGTGCATACCGGTTGGAGTTTCCATTGACTCCTATGGGAGCAGGAGTTAAAAGAAATTCCGGTGCTGGTAATAGATCCCCCACTGCTTACAGCAGGGCATTTAAAGGTGATTCTGGCCAGAAGCACCTTTTAAGTGTCCCACTGCTAACTCCTGTTAGTCCCCGCTGGGATGAGGGGACTCTCCGAGGGTTCTGTTAATCCCCACAGGGACTGACAGGATTTTACAATGGGATATTTCAAAGGTGCTTCTGGGCAGCACATTTTAAATGTCCTGCTGTAAACAGTGGGGTATTCCTACTGCCCCCCTGCTGGGCAATTCTCCTGCAGCAGGGGACTACCTCCACCTCTCTCCTAAAGGGAATTCCCTATAGCAGAGAGAGAGTGGGATGGGGTTACAGGGCTTCCCCCAAGAATGTAGGAAGAGGGTGTGGGCTAGCGGGACCTGTCCCCTAGCCCCGCCCTAGCCCGACCCTCCATGATTTACTATGGGGATTCAGTTCTACATGTGGATAAAACTATCTCTAGTCATGATATCTGCTAGGACATGCCAATATTTTTTTCTGTCAGTAAAAACACATTTACCTCTACGGGAACGGTGCTATGCCTTAATAATGTACAGATGCGCTTTAAAAAAAATATTTATTATTGTCTTAAGACATAGTTTTATCTTATGTAATTGCAGCACAGGTCAAAACTGTCATAAACAGTAGTAAACTCATTGTTCAGGCACCAGCTATTAGTAAAAGGCACTCTAAATAGCAATAATCATGGGGGGAAAAATGGACCGTATACGCAACCCGGAACAGAAGGCTTATTAGCAAGAGGGAAATAACCTGATTCTTCTTTATTAATTAATTAATAGCCAGCACATTTGACACATTTTGGGGATCCAGTCCCTTTCTCAGAAATGGCTGGATAGAGTGCTGTCCGTAGGCTCCCAGAAGCAGCTGTCTACATCCATCTACAATTCCTACATCCATTTCATGTATATACAGAATTTGAAATGAAAGAATAATTTAACGGCATCAGTGCATTCTACTTTCCAATGCCATCCGAGAATGTAAATTATTCTGTTTTCTGCCTCTGGCTACGTAAACCATCAGGAAACCAAAGGATTAATCTATCTACCTGAGTTACTCATATTTTCTCTGTTGATATTCAGCTAAGTATAGAAACAAGAGCAGATCACTGGGGACCATATGCACCTTGTATGGTCCTAAAAGCTTCTCTTCTCTCACATTAGGAAATATAGAGTATTAGAAATCATACCGTGTTACTTATTTAGTCTGACCACAAAATAACTAGAAACCTTTTAATGTCTGTGGTGTAAATTTTAGAATTCTGCTTGCGTTTGACATTTAGCTGGATACATGTACAAGTCATCTTGCTAACCTTTAGATACAATTTTCATTACTAAAGAGATATTTTCAGCACCTACTGTGATCACAAAATGTAATTTATTTCCCATAAATGGTTTCACAATTCCATAGAATTGAGTATCATGTTCAATAATGTAGGTTTTGATTCTAAAATATATTGTTATATTCTGCAGTTCTTAGCTCTATAGCTACATGTACAATAAAAAGTAAGTGAACCCTTTAGAATGACCTGGTTTTTTGCAATAATTACAAATAAAATGTGGTTGTATTGCTGTAGAAGTCACAATTCTAGACACATGCAATCTAATTTAACTAATAACAAAGAAACTATTGTATTGTTTATGTCTTTTTATTGAGAACATTAAACAAACTTCCATAGTGCAGAGAGAAATAGTAAATACGCCGTTGAATTTAATAACCTGTAGATCCCCCCATTTCCTCGGTTTTTGTAAAATTCAACTCCACAAAACATTTCCTCTAACTGAAAACGAGATTTGCACAATCTTGATGAGGAATTTTGGACTATTCATACCTGCAAATGTGTCAGGATTTCATCAATATTTCTGTAATGCCTTGTGTTCACAACACTTTTCAGGTCACACCACAGCATCTTGACAGTGTTTAGTTCAGGTTGATTTTACCATTCTAAAACACAAGTTTTTTTTCATCTCAACTATTTATTGAATTTACTTTTGTTCTTAGGGTCATTGTTTTGTTGCAACACCAAACGTCTTTTCAGCTTGAGGTCCTGAACTGTTGCCCATACATTCTTCTATAAAGTTTTTCGAAACACCTTAGATTTCATTGTGCTTTCAAAAATTACAAGGTGTCCAGACCCTGAGGCAGCAGCAGCCCAAAGCATGATGCTCTTTCCACTAGGCTTTACAGTTGGGATGAGGTTTTGATGTTGATATGCAGTGTTCTTTTGACTCTAAACATAATTGTGCATTTGTGCTTTGCTTTTCTATCATTTATCCAGAGAACCAGAGAATCCATAGAATGTTTTCCTAGAATCATTGTGGATCAGCCAGGTGGTCTTAGACAAAGTTGAGATGGATCTCTCTCTCTCTGTCTATATCTGTCAATAACCTATCTTTGTGTGCTTTTATTTATTGAGCAGAGCATCTGTAAAACTCATACTTACACTACCGTTCAAAAGTTTGGGGTCACATTGAAATGTCCTTATTTTTGAAGGAAAAGCACTGTACTTTTCAATGAAGATAACTTTAAACTAGTCCTAACTTTAAACAAATGCACTCTATACATTGCTAATGTGGTAAATGACTATTCTAGCTGCAAATGTCTGGTTTTTTGTGCAATATCTACAAAGGTGTATAGAGGCCCATTTCCAGCAACTATCACTCCAGTGTTCTAATGGTACAATGTGTTTGCTCATTGGCTCAGAAGGCTAATTGATGATTAGAAAACCCTTGTGCAATCATGTTCACACATCTGAAAACAGTCTAGCTCGTTACAGAAGCTACAAAACTGACCTTCCTGTGAGCAGATTGAGTTTCTGGAGCATCACATTTGTGGGGTCAATTAAACGCTCAAAATGGCCAGAAAAAGATAACTTTCATCTGAAACTCGACAGTCTATTCTTGTTCTTAG
The DNA here is from genome assembly GCF_035609145.1 of Eleutherodactylus coqui. NCBI lineage: Eukaryota > Metazoa > Chordata > Amphibia > Anura > Eleutherodactylidae > Eleutherodactylus > Eleutherodactylus coqui. The sequence continues at coordinate 27,817,301 of NC_089845.1, read as the reverse complement.
AAATGAAAGCTATTCAATGCGAGAAATTGCTAAGAAATTGAAGATTTCCTACAACGGTGTGTACTACTCCCTTCAGAGGACAGCACAAACAGGCTCTAACCAGAGTAGAAAAAGAAGTGGGAGGCCGCGTTGCACAACTAAGCAAGAAGATAAGCACATTAGAGTCTCTAGTTTGAGAAACAGACGCCTCACAGGTACCCAACTGGCATCTTCATTAAATAGTACCCGCAAAACACCAGTGTCAACATCTACAGTGAAGAGGCGGCTGCGGGATTTTGGGCTTCAGGGCAGAGTGGCAAAGAAAAAGCCATATCTGAGACTGGCCAATAAAAGAAAAAGATTAAGATGGGCAAAAGAACACAGACATTGGACAGAGGAAGACTGGAAAAAAGTGTTGTGGACGGATGAATCCAAGTTTGAGGTGTCTGGATCACAAAGAAGAACGTTTGTGAGACGCAGAACAAATGAAAAGATGCTTGAAGAATGCCTGACGCCATCTGTTAAGCATGGTGGAGGTAATGTGATGGTCTGGGGTTGCTTTGGTGCTGGTAAGGTGGGAGATTTGTACAGGGTAAAAGGGATTCTGAATAAGGAAGGCTATCACTCCATTTTGCAACGCCATGCCATACCCAGTGGACAGCGCTTGATTGGAACCAATTTCATCCTACAACAGGACAATGACCCTAAACACACCTCCAAATTGTGCAAAAACTATTTACAGCAGAAGCAGGCAGCTGGTATTCTATCGGTAATGGAGTGGCCAGCGCAGTCACCAGATCTGAACCCCATTGAGCTGTTGTGGGAGCAGCTTGACCGTATGGTACGCCAGAAGTGCCCATCCAACCAATCCAACTTGTGGGAGATGCTTCTAGAAGCGTGGGGTGCAATTTCACAAGCTTACCTCAACAAATTAACAGCTAGAATGTCAAAGGTGTGCAATGCTGTAATTGCTGCAAAAGGAGGATTCTTTGACGAAAGCAAAGTTTGATGTAAAAACAATGTTATGTCAAATACAAATCATTATTTCTAACCTTGTCAATGTCTTGACTCTATTTTCTATTCATTTCACAACGCATGGTGGTGAATAAGTGTGACTTTTCATGGAAAACACAAAATTGTTTGGGTGACCCCAAACTTTTGAACGGTAGTGTACAATTTAATCTTCTTAAGTGAAATAAATTAGCTCTTGGAGAAGTCATTAACAAAGAGGATCTCTTACTTTCTATGACAACCATATGATTAGTATGATTGTGTGTTGTTAGTTTATATAAATTGTGTTTGTCAATAATTGAAACTTAGATATCAATTAGATCAGATTTTATGAGTATTAAATGCTGAAAAGCAGGTCATTTCAAATGGTCATCTTACTTTTCTTGCAATGGTTATTTATTTACAGAATTTGTGTTCAACATATCTTAGTACTCTAGCTTTCTATAATCCTAATCCATTTTTTAAAAGCACATACATATATATCAAACATTAACTTGACTTTTAAAGTGAACCTCTCAGCTCAAACATGCTATCCAAACTGCAGGCAACATGTTATGAAGCACGAAGAGCAGATTAATATATAGCTTTATGGGGAAAGATTCAGTATAACTTATGTTTTATTCATTTAAACCTCTACATATTTTGATCTGCATGGTCCTATGGGCAGTCTTATCAATGACTGACAGCTGTCTCTTTATGTACTGTCATTTACAAGCAGCTGTCAATCACTGATAGGACCACCCACTGGACTGTCCATCTCAAAATGTGTAGAGGTTTAAATGAATAAAATGCAAGTTATATTGAATGTTTCCCCTTAAAACTATATATTAATCGGCTCATCTCCTCCTGGTCTATAACATGATGCCTACAATTTGGACTGCATGCTTGAGCTGCCAGGTTCTCAGAATATATTATGTTAACCTAACTATAATGAGCAACAAAAATGTGAATCAAGTTATCACAAAGTGTAAGTCATATTAATGACTGCTACTTATGTATGTAGAGTGGAATTTGACAAGCCCTGTCTCTTACATTTCTGGTGTCACAGTTTTTTGTGCAAGTCTAAGTTGTGCAAAAATATGGAACTTTTTTTTTCTTCTGCCATCCTTTCAACATTTCAAAAAAGTGGGCAGAGCCCATTAAAGGGTGAAGGATTACCCTCAGGTCAATGATTTTACGCTACTTTACACCAAAACGCTCATAAATTCAAGCATGAATCTACATCAACTCATCGCTGGTGTAGATTTGATATTTTGGCGCACAAGGCAAGAAGAGATTCTACAAATTTACTAAGAGGTGTGCGCCTCTTAATAAATGTGTTACATCTTACTTTGGCAGGCACATTACTAAGACCTTCATATGCATTGCCACTTGTAGTAAATGTGCCCTACAATGCTCCGTAGTATTCAGCAAACCAAATGTGTTGCCGGGTTACTTTTTCAATTTCTTAATACTGCAAATACTGTCCCTACAAGAGGCTGGACATATATATCCACAAAATAATATTTGAAAGCTCAAATATCAATCACTCTTGTTTTGTCCTTCTACTAGTATAGTGATAGGGGACAATTAACATGTATAAAAGGAATGCCTCAGTTAGAACTTAATTGTAGGAAAAAAGCAACACTTCAGCATGTCTCTATTATGGCTGCACAGTGGGAATTTCAGACATAGAACATCTACCTGTCGTTCGTAATCCTTGCGTTACGGCTAATTGAGAGGTGATCAACCATTTAATCATTACCTTCCAGGTAATTAGAAAAATGAAAATTCCACAACAGCAGAACTGGAAGCATGTCATATTTTACATGGAAGTTAAAGTTACGGTTTGGAACCGCATAATGTACAGTATTTTATTGCTGAAATAGTTCCCTAATATAAATTTATTACCAGAAATTGACACTTCTCCACTGCTGTCTTCCAGGAACACTCAGTTGCACACCGTCAATATTAATGGCACACAACAGAGGCTGTAGCTACATGATCACAAACATTACAAAAGCTTTCATGCGCCATTCATTGACAGGCTGCTGTAAATGTTAGTAGAGCCTGCAGTGCATCAGGAAAAAAAAGAAACCCTACTGGGTCCTTAGCAAATACTACCGCTTGGAAAGGAAACCTGTCACATACACAGTTTCTCAGCATGTGTGGTGCGCACCACTGTAAATGGTTGATCTATTTCCTCTCACTCAATCTTGCAATCACCTTCTGCTTACTATATGTTGGAAATTGGGTATGAATTACAGCTTTCGAGTTCTGGACCAATAGGCACCCAACAAACACACACACAACTCTCAAGCAGTCAAATGGTTAAATACTCTAGAAGAGGGCAGGGGTGTAGCTAAAGGCTCATGAGCCCAGGTGCAAAAGTTTATCTTGGGGTCCCCCAACTTCTCCTTACCTGTTAATGCAGAGGCATAACTTGAAGCTCCTGGGACCCAATGCAAAACCTGTAACAGGGCGCCCAACTATAATGCTTCATTCATAGTACTGGACTCCCTATATGGAGAAGAGAGGTCTTATGGGCCCCCCTCCTGGGCTGGGGGGGAAATTGCATCCCCTATAGTTACGCCAGTGGAGGAGGGTATGGATTCTTTATAAAATAAAAGGGCCAAATATATAAAAATTTTAATAAAACATGCAATGTTTTATATGGCAAAAATGGAACACCAAAATACCCCATTTTATAACCCACCTGCTGAATACTACAGAGAGCAGTTCAGGAAAAGAGTCGGCTGGACATGGCTGAGCCCCGGCTGCTGCAGAGAGTTGGGTATAGATTTTTTTTTTACTGTTTCGTACAATAATCTGCATAGCTGGATTATTTCCTGAGCCCCACCATCATACAGTACATAATATACTTGTTTCTATAGCTTTCTCTATTTATTCTTATTTCAGTATGTATGTCATCCACATATTTAATACAGTCTACAAAACCTTTTTTTTTTCCAATGAATATCTACAAAAACAGACAGCATAAGAAATGTATTACTTTTTGTTATCAGACACCAATGCCGAGCTTGCAAAAAAGAAACTAAATGTGATAAATACTGATAGCAAAATTGAAACTACACACATTTGGAAAGACTAAGTAACATAGTTGCATTGTTAGCATTTTAAATAAGCCGTATCTGAGCTAAATGTCATGACATTAGGCAAATTACAGATATATAAAATCCTGGAGCAGTTCTGCGATGCTGCTGGAAATACAGAACAGTTCATTTTTTTTTAAATCAAAAAGTTTTGAAATATGAGAATGAAATCGACCTTCCACTTACATCCTCCCCTTATAAATCACATTCAAGACATTTAGGGCTCGTTGGGATGAACGAAAAATTCTGTGCTGCTAGCAGTGCACAGGCTACGCTTGTAATAGGAACCAATAGGTTCACTTGGAGGTTGTTAGGTATGCGAAACTCTGCGCTTCTAACAAAAGATGGGACATGTGAGTGAAAACTGGCAGGCCGGCCCCCGAGGTGCAGGAAAAATCGGACATGTCCTATCTTTGCTGTCTGCTTTCCGTAGGCTTCTATGGGAGTCTTGAAAGCACGCAGCCCGCACCTTGGAACATGTGAACGGGCTACTTCAGGGAGCTTGAAGTAGACCATCCACACGACCCTCACAGCGCTGTTAGCAGTGAAGAATTTTACTCTCGACTGAAAGACCCCCTGTTCTCCCATGAATTTTTGTTTTCAGTTATGAGGAGATCCTTTTCCCATCATGTGCAGGAGGTCCAGTCTTTCATGTCTTTTTAATAAAAGGAGATTCAGATGACATCGAAGTTGAATAGCAGAAAGAATTCCTAGTGAATCTAATCCTATTCTTTCCTATTGAACTCATAGTGATGCAATCATTGCAATCTCATCCAGCAGTTTTCATTACTATCATCTTGATTAATTTTATATAAAAGCCGTCATGATTAGTGATTTGCCAAATTTATTTCTTCTCGCACCAACTCGCCTCGATAGTCTCAATAAGCATATTGAGTCAGAAGAAAAATTATGCAAATTATGGACCCCCACCCCCTCACATACTGCTAAAAGGGAATGCAGCTCATAGTCCCTCTTTGTGATTAGCTGAGTTTTTGAAGATCACTGAGGCTGGTCACTGCAGGACTTCAATGAGTACTTTCCTTGTGTGTGAATGTCATGCTCATTTCTTGATACAGGCCCCATCTGTGTGATAGCCACCTATATTAATCAATGGTTTATATACCAAAGCAAATTCAATATACATTGAGGGCTCAGTCACATGGGCGTTTTTTCGCACGATTTACAGCTGCGTTTGAGATCCGCATCTATATAGACCCAATGCTTTGCAATGGGAGCAGTCACATGTGCGCATTTTTTATGCACACAAATGCATGTGGCGAAAATTATAGGACACAACGATTCGCAGAACGAATGTAAACCATTCTGCGCAAATCGGTGTTTCTGTTTATGTGCGCTCAGTGGGGCAGGCGGCAGCAGCACTGGCCCCATTGAGAACATATACTGAAGATCGTTCTCCTCTGCCACAGCTGTCACAGAGAAGCACAATGTTCTCCCATTGAATTCAATGGAGCTGGCAATACAGCCAGCTCCATTGAAAGCAATGGCCTGCCGGCAAGCGCTGTAGTACTTTTTAGGAAAGGGCTTAAAGTATAAGCCCTTCCCTGAAAACGATCCTAAAAAAGTGTAAAAAATAAAAAAAATCTATACTCACCTCACTGCAGCAGCCGGGGCTCAGCCGCGTCCAGTGCTGCCTCTGATTGGCTGAGCGCAGGGACTAATCAGAGGTAGCTCTCAGCTGTCATTCAATAGCTGAGGGCTGCCTCTGGTTGGTCACAGTGCTCAGCCAATCAGAGGCATCCCATTCAGCAGACGGGGATTTTAAATCCCCGCCTGCTGAATACTACAGCGAGCAGTTCAGGAAAAGAGTCAGCTGGACGAGCCTGAGCCCCAGCTGCTGCAGAGAGGTGAGTATATTATAAAATATTATATTTTAAGCTCTTCCCCAAAAATTACTACAGCACTTGCTGGCAGCCCATTGCTTTCAATGGAGCTGGCTGTATTGCCGGCTCCATTGAATTCAGTGGGAGAACATTGCGCTCCTCTGTGACAGCTATGGCACAGCTATGGCAGAGGATAGCGAGCAGCGCTCTTTTTGAGTGTCAAAACACCCGTGTGACCAAGCCCTTTTGTGCGGATAAACACTGCTAATAGCGTTTTTTTCCGCCGTGCCGCCGGCTTCGGTCACGCGATTTTTTGAGCACATCAGCTATGGCAGAGGATAGCGGGCAGCGCTCTTTTTGAGTGTCAAAACACCCGTGTGACCGAGCCCTTTTGTGCGGATAAACACTGCTAGCAGCAGTTTTTTCCACCGTGCCGCCGGCTTCGGCTACGCGATTTTTTGAGCGCATCAGTTATGCGCACAAAAAATCGTCCAAAAAAACGCCCATGTGACTGAGCCCTCATGTTCATATTGTGATCAATCATTTGCTGTGGGTAAATATTATACCTCCATTTACCTCTGAGGCTCACTGGTTATAGATTTATTTACAATCTATAAGAAATGCTTCATTACATACCTTATTTTAAAGTATTCTACCCATATAAATGTTGCTTGTAAGGGCTTCTGCGCACTTGTATATGAAAATGTTACATTCCCGCATTGTATCTAGCTTTGTTCCACATACTATCCTGAGTTATCCATTTTTTAGCAGTATTTCGTTATGGTAACTGTGACAGGTTGTATGTCAAATCTATCAAACTTTACAGGAGATACAACAAAAAAAATTCCATTTTGCTCCCATCATCTTGATTCATCCTAAAGAAAGAGAGGGAATTTGATGGTTTCTCATTGGTCTGTTGACATACGATATGATGCAGTTGGTGTAAGTCACCAGAATGGTCACTGTGGTGCAATAGACCAAAATTAGATTTTTTTTTATTGACATACGACCTATTGCAGTTAACACAACAATTTGTTCAATTTTTTATTAAACAACTATGATTAAAAACAGATTGCACTTCAAGAATGGCTAGAAAAATACAAGAAAGAAGACAAGCACACTGTGTGTGGGAGATCAATTCACAGAAAATAGGACCTTCATTATTGCCCAGAGGCAGAAAAGCCAACAAGATTCCACCAAAGGAGGTATCCTTTCCCGTTACCAGCACATGCACCAAGGTGGGTACCGCAGTTATGTCTTGGTATGACAACTTTATGCAAGAAACAAGCACAGCAGTGCTCAGGGTTGTGTACCAAACTACTAGTACCCAATCAATAAGGGTCGAGGGAGAACGTGCTTGGCCAAAGGGACATTGTAAACAACAATACTAGCCTTTTGCAGGTCTGCCCATAGTAATTTAGGAAGGACCCTTGAATTCAATAAAGCTCCAAAGAACAAGCAGTTGCATTCACAGCAAGCCCATGCATACAAGGCAACACATTTCAGAGGTTTACACCAATACTTCGTTCTTTAGCCAGAGTAGAAATGTGAGTATAAACCATCTAACCTGAACTGCAGTTATTTAGAGAATCGCTATATAGCATCCCCATTGGCCATTTACACAGTGAACACATTGACTTCTATGGGAGAAGTGGTAGTAGATGAGTTGTGACTATCACCCACAGGAAATGTGACCACTGGATCCTATGTTATCTCTATATAGATGTCATAATTCATTGTAATCTTATCTGTGGCTGCTGAAAAGTTTTCTCTACAGAATAGGAAGTGTCAACCTAGGTTTAGTGCTCAGTGTGAAAACTAAAGATATGAGATTTTTTTTAATACAGACTGTGACATAGGACATTTACAAAAACACCAAAAATTCTTAAAAATATGGTTGACATCAAAACTTGATTTATGCCATAGGTCATTTTCTGATTACACATTCCCTTTAAAAGATTAGCTTTATTTTCTGTTCTCAGAATGTTGCTAAAATATGGATATAAAAAAATGGAACAGATACGCACATCTGAATTAAGCCTAATGAAACATAGATTTTAAAATTCCATCCCTTTGAGTTATATGGGCTAAAAAAACTGTACTAATTTGGATCCTTGGAATGTGCTGCAGATTGAGCAAAATATTAACAATAGAGATGAGCGAGCACCCAAATGCTCGGGTCCACGTTATTCGAGTTGAGCTTTTCGTAAAATTCGAAAGCTCTACTTAAGTAACGAATCTCATTAACTACAATGGGAGACTCGAGCATTTTTGTATGGGGCTGGCTGGGTGCCTTTCTTTCTATTTTTTTTGGTTCGTGTGTTCTCTCTCTCTCTCTCTCTCTCTCTTCCCCCACTCCCAGCCAGTCAAAAAAATTGCCATTGACATGCACAGTGTCGCAGCGGGGAGGGGCAAAAAATGGGATGGGGTCGAACACGGCGTGATGCTCGCTCGAGTAGTGAGCACCATCGAGTACGCTAATACTCAAACGAGCATCAAGCTCAGAAGAGTACATTCGCTCAACTCTAGTTAACAACATAAAAAATTGAGGTAAAAAAATTAATAAACCATTTAAATAGTATTTACACAATTTTTTCAACATAGAAAAGGGGAAAAAAATGGAATACAGATCCGAATTAGGAAAGGGAGAAGAAGAAGAAAGCTGGGGAATACTTTGCTTCTGTAATTAGCATCTAATTTTGGGTTTTGCTTTAATAAAAAAGGATGAAAAATACTGATCTAGTACTGATCTATATATAGAGAGAGATTATAGGTTCGTAATACAACCGATAGGGACTCTGTAGGTCTCAGTATAGGGTCTGTGCATGAGACCCTGCATGAGCCCTGAGGGTTCAACAGGACAGTCATGCTCTTATTTAAACAGATTAGTTGCATGTTTAACCTTCTGGTGTGAAGGTTGTGGCATTTTATAAAATAGTTTTAAAAATTACAATAATTAATAATGTGTTAATATACTCTAAGTAATGTTAGCATAAGCATACTTGTTCTAAACTTGGTATATATTGACATAACAAATTGGTTGACTATTGCAAATTGTGTGTTTCATGTATTTAAGTAATTGCTGTAGATTTTGTTTCAATGGAAGAAAATGCTCTGAAAACTCTTCTTGCTACAGCAGGTAATATGAGCTTCCTAATGACCTCCCTCCTACTATATACACATTTACACAAAAATTATCGACATGAACTTTTGTGTATTTTACTTTCTCAAAATAAAGATAACTATCTGAAAAGATCACCTGACAGAACTGCAGTGTCTGAGACAACACTTTTCCCAGCAGGAAACACACTGCTGGAATTCTTTGTATTATTTATCAAAGGGAATTTTAAGAACATAGGAGGCAGAGTAAGTGTGAATAGTTCAGGTAAATGAAGTGATTGTATAAAGCAAAACACTGCACATTGTTTTAACATTTGCATTGTTTTCGATTTAAACAGATTATATATATACATATGTGTGTCCATATATATATATATATATATATATATATATATATATATATATGTGTGTGTGTGTGTGTGTGTGTAAGATTCTAATAATATATTATTATATCTAGCCTCATTAAAAAAATATATCAGCACATTGAGGAACTGAACGTTCTTGCTGAGCAAGAAAAAAGTTGTCACATAGGATGCAAAGAACAACTACTAATGGACTCAGTTATTCTACGGCAATGACACAAACAACTCAGAAACATACACATGGCATACCTTCGACAGCATCCCTCATTCTTGCCTGCAACATACTACATATTTACAAAATGCAAGCAACTGTCAATTCATTCCTTCTACCGGAGAACAACACTACATCTCACACTTCAGAAGAAATCAAATACATATTAGGTGAGGAATCTTCCAAGGAGATTTATTGAGCCCACTGTGCTTCTGTTTAGCCTTAAACCCAATATAAAATGGGCTAAACAATACAAATTATAGGTACAATTTAACCCTCTCCAATCCACTATCTGACATCTAAAGATTTAAGGCTGTACAGCTCTGATGTTGGAGGATGTCCGTCGGGGTTCTCTTACTGTATATTTCCAGCCTCTCTGCTGTTAGAGAGAGCCTATCCAACGTGTCACCTCATGCAGTACTGGCTTTAGCCAGCAGATAGCGCTGTTGTATAACAGGAGAAAAAGAGTAAGCCCCCTAGGAAAACCATGATACAAATTGGATTGGAAAGGGTTAAATCACAACAAAATATTAAATTTCACATTATCACACTTTATGTATATGGACAATATAAAATTCTACGCTTTCACAAACACACAACTAACTCACCTTTAAAACATTGCACACATTTTACAATTACATACTAGGGATGAGCGAGTATACTCGCTAAGGCACTACTCACTCGAGTAATGTGCCTTAGCTGAGTATCTCCCTGCTCGTCCCTGAAGATTCGGGGGCCGTCGCAGCTGACAGGTGAGTTGCGGCAGGGAGCGGGGCAGAGCGGGCGGGAGAGAGGGAGAGAGAGATCTCCCCTCCGTTCCTCCCTGCTCTCCCCCGCAGCTCCCCGCCCCGCGGCGGCACCCGAATCTTTCGGGACGAGCGGGGAGATACTCGGCTAAGGCACATTACTCGAGCGAGTAGTGCCTTAGCGAGTATACTCGCTCATCCCTATTACATACACATCCTAAGAGTCACCATACGTACTGCTGACAGAAAATGCCACCAAACAGCAAATATAATCCACCAGACGAGCAGAAGCTATCAGACACTTGTATTTCATACTACAAATACATTCCATAGACCATCATAGAAAACAACAAGAACAAACTGTAAAACGACAGAGCCAAAATCACAGAAAAAACAATCCACCACAACAGACCAGACATCACACTCATTGACAAACATAACAAAACCACAAACATCATAGACACATCCATCCCAAACACTCACAACAGTCATACATACACTGAGGAAATCAATACCCCTTAAAGGTATTAATGCTTATAAAATACAAAATTGTAACGCTCAAGAAAGGCATCCAGGCCCCTCTTGAACTCATTTATCAAATTCCCTATCACCACTTCCTCAGGCAGAGAGTTCCACAGTCTTACTGCTCTTACAGAAAAGAAGCCCCTTCTATGTTGGTGTAAAAACCTTCTTTCCTCTAGACGTAGATGATGCCTCCTTGTTACAGTCCTGGGTATAAACAGATTATGGAGAGGATCGCCCCATTTGTGACCATTTCCGTCCATAGTATGTGCAGCATACGCCGCCAACACCACAGCTCCAAGGTCTCCATCATTCTTCTGTCTACTTTCTTGAGTGTCCAGCTTTTGCATGCATATGTAGTTATTGGGGAAATAATTGCATTGATTATTCGGATATTTGTTGCAATGTAGGCTAATAGCATTGCACACTGTTATAGAATGCATGTTTGTTTGGCATAACCAATACTCATTTGACAACTGCTACATCTGTACATTACCAAAAATTGCATATCACAAACATCCCACGTGACCCAGTCATCTAGGCATCACAATTTGGCCTTTGTTAAAGTTCCTTAAAAATGTATTGTTGTGTATATTTTCGACTTCAACACATTGACTTCAGGAAGGGACAGTCTACTTCCAACCTAATATATTTCCCTCATTGACAGATGCAATTGTCACAAAATGATCAATGTTATTCACTTCACTTGACAGTGGTTTTATTTTTGATTGATCCATGTGTAATGATGAACTAAGCCACCAAGACTAGAGATGCTTACTATAATGGCAGCATGTAGTGACATCATAGGGTATACTTGCCAGAAGACATTACCTCCCAAGGCATTTTTTAAAATATAACCCTTATTGGGGGGCCTCTGTGCTCCCAGAGTTCACACATCTGATGTATATTTTATTTTTACTTTTTTAGATTTATTATCTTGTTCACTTTGTTGCAATTTATAGTTGGGGATTTGTGAATGTCTTAATTTTTATAAATCTTTATTATCTTCTTTTTTACAATTATCCACAAGCGTTTTTTATTTTCTTACTGTAATATTTAGATATAACATTTGTTCTGGTTTTTACTCCCTCCTCTTTGTTCTTAATGTGAGGGACGTTATACTTCCGTGTTGCTGACATCACATGCACAAGGTTTCCCGCACTCCCTATCAGTTCAAATAGTGGACTACCCTTGTATTATAATGGGTAATTTGATGAAAGCGCCATTCTGCTGCTGAAACGCATCCTCCAAATAAAGGATTCTTCTTCACCCCTTTTGGCTTTCCAGTACAGCAGTGCTGTGGTCTTCCTCTTTTCCGCCTTCTTCCTTCAGTATATAATACCTTTAACCCCTTAGTGATGTGCCTTTTAACTGACCCCCCTAATAGGATTTAACTTGCACATACATTTTTGTAAGGTAGTGGTCTAGCTGACTACTGACAACCAGGCTCCATCTGTAACCGCCAGTAGTGGAAAAACCTCAGACCGTGACAGTTTAACCTCTTACATGCCATAATCAATAGCAACTGCAGCATGTAAGAAGATGATGGGGAAGGGGGCTCCTCTGTCACCAGCTGGCATCCTGCAGTAGCAGTGGGTTTGCATGGCAGCTGGAAGCCTGATGAAGGCCTTCGTGTCTGCAATGTAACCCAGCCTATTAGACCCCATCTCCAGCAGAAACTTATAGGCTTCTATTATAGGCTTAGTAGAATGCACTACATAAGTAATGCAGTGTACTATCCTAGTGATTGAACTATCGCATCTTCAATAAAGTGCAATAGAGATTAAGTTAGAGAAAAATAATCCAGTTTAAAAATATATATTCATTTTCTCCCACAAAACCCTTTTTAAATGGATAAATGGCCAAAGAAAATTTTTAAAAAGCAGCACGTAAAAAGTACTACGCTTCCGTAATGATCCAGACACTGAAAATATTTTGTTATTTATCGAATATGTTGAACGTCGTAAAAATAATTTTAAAGACTAATGCAAGAATTGATATTTTTCCTTTGTTTGCCTTCTAAAAAGTGGAATAGAAAGCAAGTCACATGTACCTCGAAATGGTACCAATAAAAACTACAGCTCTTCCCACAAAAAACACAACCTCATATAGTCTGTTGCTGGACAAATAAAAATGTTATCAATCTTAGAATGCAGCGATGCAGACTCAATTACTTTTCTTTAAAAAACGTGCCTGTATTGTGCAAGAGTAGCAAGAAAAATCTCTATAAACCTGGTATTGCAGTAATTGCACTGATTAAGGGCTGAGTCACATGGGCGCAGCGCCAGATGAAAGAACACATGACCGGCAATGGAGCCGGTCACATGTTTTGTCTTCCGGCGCTGCAGAGATTCGTCTGCATCTGCAGTGCGGCCGTCTTTCAGTGCAGGAACACAAGCGCCGATGCGCCCATGTGACTAAGCCCTCAGATCAAAAAATAATCATGTTATTTTTACGAAATGATGAATTTTTTTTCCATCCCCCCCCCTCAAAAAAAATAATAAAAGATATACAATACATTATATATGCCCCAGAGTGGTGCCATTAAAAACTACAACTTGTTCTGAAAAACAAGCCCATATACAGCTATATCAACAACTTTGCAGGCACCTTGCTTCACTCATTAGGAGAGCTTTAAACTAGAACAATATGGGAAAGTAAGTGAAAAGCTAGGTAAAAATATACAGCTAATTAATACATTTGAGAACTTTGCAATTAGAAGTGGAAGAAAGAACAAAGACAAAAAATTCTGAAGTCAAGTAGAGGAGGAAGAGACCCCGATCACAAACTGAAATGTTTTTACACAAATGTTTTTACAGAGCATGGGAAACAAACAAGGTGAATTGGAGCTCCTAACACAGGAAGAGAAATATGATATCATAGGCATCACAGAAACTTGGTGCAATGATACACATGATTGGAACACAAGGCTTGAAGGATACAAGTTATTTGAAACAGACCAAAAAAAGGGGAGGAGGTGTTGTGTTGTGTGTTTGGAAAACATTAATCTCCACAGAGATTCAAGCTTCAGAGCATGGGAGTTCTGTAAAAACTGTTTGGGTAAGAATACAAGAAGAGAACAACAGAAAAGGACACCATTGTAGGCATTTACTATAGGCCACCTGGACAAGCAGAAAATATTGATGAACTCTTTCTACATCAGATGGCCAAGCTCTCAAAAAAAGCATGACATAGTGATCATGGGAGATTTTAACTATCCAGACATTTGTTGGGAATCTCAGGTAAAAGTAATGGATCCAATAAATTCTTGTCCGCTCTTGCTGACAACTTTATCTTCCAAAAGGTCGAAGAGAAAATAAGGGATCTGCTATCTTGAACCTAAGTCTTACCAATACGGAGGAAATGGTTGAGGAAGTAAGGGTGGCTGGGACCTCAGGGGGCAGTGATCATGCTTTCCTTGAATTTTGTATATAAAAGGGAAGAAGACCTGAGAAGACTCAGACCTCAAGGTTGGATTTCAGAAAGGCAGATTTTAATGAAGTCAGAAAGCGGGTAGGAAGAATCCAATGGCTGGATGTTCTTAAGCACAGAAATGTTCAAGAAGGTTGGGAAATATTGCGAAATAAAATTCTCAAAGCACAATCCCTAAGTAAAGAAAGAATGGGAAGCATTTAAGGAAACCAGGATGGATGAACACAGAACTTGCACACATGTTAAAAAGAAGAAAAATAAGTTTATCAAATGGAAAGAGGGGGGATTATCTAAAGAAGAATATAATGCGGTCTGCAAAAACTGTAGGGCAAGTGTTAGAAGAGCTAAAGCTGATAATGAATTGAGGCTTGCAACAGAGGCCAAAAGCACTAAGAAAGGCGTTTTGGGGTATGTCAAAAACAACAGAAAAGTTGTAAGCTATTGGATGCTTACAAGAAGATTAAAATCAATACATTGTGGGGCCCAGGTGAAATACACTCAAGGGTTCTAAGGGAACTAAGTGATGTGATAGCCAGGCCGCTATTTCTAATATTTATGGATACTATCAAGATCGTGGTTGTACCACTGGATTTGCGCATTGCCAATGTAGTTCCAATATACAAAAAGGGGTCCAAAAGAGAGCCTGGTAACTACAGGCTGGTAAGTCTCACTTCAATAACTGAAAAAAATGTTCAAAGGGTTTCTGAGAGACGCCATTCTAGAATACCTCAAGGAGAACCACAGAATAACTCCTCACCAGCATGGGTTCATGAGGGGTTGATCATGTCAGACCAATCTGATCAGCTTCTACGATGAAGTAAGTTCTAGGCTGCACCTGGGAGAGTCTATTGATCTCGTATATCTGGACTTCCCTAAAGCATTTGAGAATATGTGCCATTCAATAGGTTGATATACAAAATGAGGCAGCTCGGACTGGATGAAAACGTGTGTATCTGGGTAAAGAATTTGCTCAGAGATAGAAAGCAGAGAGTGGTAATAAAATGGTTCATACTCTGATTGGACCACTGTTGCTAGTGGGGTGACAAAGGTTTCAGTATTAGGCCCATTCTGTTTAATATATATTTTAACAACCTATAGAGGGACTGCACAGTAAAATATCAATATTTGCAGACGATATAAAATTATACAAGATAATTAATGCAACGGAGGACAATGTGCGGCTACAAATGGACCTAGATAGGCTGGGTGCTTGGGTAGAAAAATGGCCAATGAAGTTCAATGTTGATAAATGTAAGGTTATGCACATGGGCAGGAGACACTGATGTCACCAATATACACTGAATGGAGTTCTGCAGGAAAAAGTGAGATGGAAAAAGACCTGGGGGTAGTAGTGGATTGTAGATTTAATTAGAGTAACCAATGCCAGTCAGCTACTGCAAAAGCAAATAAAGTCTTGGGGTGCATTAAAAGAGGTATAGGGGCGAGGGACAAGAACATTATTCTTCCACTATATAAAGAACTTGTAAAGCCCCACATGGAATACTGTGTACAGTTCTGGACACCGGGGCTCAGGAAAGATGTTGCAGTGCCTGAGGGGGTTCAAAGAAGGGCAACTAAATTAATAAATGGAATGGGAGGACTGGAATATCCAGAGAGGCTATTAAAATTGGGATTATTTACCCTGGAAAATAGACGGCTAAGGGGTGATCAAATATCTATTAGAGATGAGCGAGCACCAAAATGCTCGGGTGCTCGTTACTCGGGACGAACTTTTCGCGATGCTCGAGGGTTCGTTTCGAGTAACGAACCCCATTGAAGTCAATGGGCGACCCGAGCATTTTTGTATTTCGACGATGCTCGCTAAGGTTTTCATGTGTGAAAATCTGGGCAATTCAAGAAAGTGATGGGAACGACACAGCAACGGATAGGGCAGGCGAGGGGCTACATGTTGGGCTGCATCTCAAGTTCACAGGTCCCACTATTAAGCCACAATAGCGGCAAGAGTGCCCCCCCCCCCTCCCAAAAACTTTTACTTCTGAAAAGCCCTCATTAGCAATGCATACCTTAGCTAAGCACCACACTACCTCCAACAAAGCACAATCACTGCCTGAATGACACTCCACTGACACTTCTCCTGGGTTACATGCTGACCAACCGCACCCCCCCCCCACACAGCGCACACCAAAGTGTCCCTGCGCAGCCTTCAGCTGCCCTCATGCCACGCCACACTCATGTCTATTTAGAAGTGCGTCTGCCATGAGGAGGAACCGCAGGCACACACTGCAGAGGGTTGGCACGGCTAGGCAGCGACCCTCTTTAAAAGGGGCGGGGCGATAGCCCACAATGCTGTACAGAAGCAATAAGAAATAGAATCCTGTTCCACCGCCATCAGGAGCTGCACGCGTGGGCATAGCAATGGGGAACCTATGTGCCACACACTATTCATTCTGTCAAGGTGTCTGCATGCCCCAGTCAGACCGGGCTTTTTAATTCATAGACACAGGCAGGTACAACTCCCTATTGTGAAGTCCCTGTGGACCGACAGCATGGGTGGCTCCCTGGAACCCACCGGCGGTACATAAAAATATCCCATTGCATTGCCCAACACAGCTGAGGTAGTAATGTCGTGCTTAATGCAGGTGGGCTTCGGCCCACACTGCATGCCCCAGTCTGACTGGGGTTGTCTACAAGTGGAAACAGATGCATTTATAATTCCCTGTGGACCCACAGCATGGGTGGGTGCCAGGAAGCCACCGGCGGTACACAGAAATATCACATTGCATTGCCCAACACAGCGGATGTAACGTCAGCTGTAATGCAGGTGGGCTAAAAATTCATTTGATTACACTGTAGGCGAGGGCCCACAAAAATTGCTGTATCAACAGTACTAATGTACATCAAAAAAATTGGCCATGGCCAACCAAGAGGGCAGGTGAAACCCATTAATCGCTTTGGTTAATGTGGCTTAAGTGGTAACTAGGCCTGGAGGCAGCCCAGTTTAACTAAAAATTGGTTCAAGTTAAAGTTTCAACGCTTTTAAGAGCATTGAAGCATATAAAAATTGTTTAGAAAAATTATGAGTGAGCCTTGTGGCCCTAAGAAAAATTGCCCGTTCAGCGTGATTACGTGAGGTTTCAGGACGAGGAGCAGGAGGAGGAGGAGGAATATTAGACACAGATTGATGAAGCAGAAATGTCCCCGTTTTGGATGGTGAGAGAGAACGTAGCTTCCATCCGCGGGTGCAGCCTACGTATTGCTTACGTATCGCTGCTGTCCGCTGGTGGAGAAGAGAAGTCTGGGGAAATCCAGGCTTTGTTCATCTTGATGAGTGTTAGCCTGTCGGCACTGTCGGTTGACAGGCAGGTAGGCTTATCTGTGATGATTCCCCCAGCCGCACTAAACACCCTTTCCGACAAGACGCTAGCCGCAGGACAAGCAAGCACCTCCAGGGCATACAGCGCTAGTTCAGGCCACGTGTCCAGCTTCGACACCCAGTAGTTGTAGGGGGCAGAGGCGTCACCGAGGACGGTCGTGTGATCGGCTACGTACTCCCTCACCATCCTTTTACAGTGCTCCCGCCGACTCAGCCTTGACTGGGGAGCGGTGACACAGTCTTGCTGGGGAGCCATAAAGCTGGCCAGGCCCTTAAAGACTGTTGCACTGCCTGGGCTGTACATGCTGCTCGATCTACGCACCTCCCCTGCTACATGGCCCTCGGAACTGCGCCTTCTGCCACTACCGCTGTCGGGTGGGAATTTTACCATCAGCTTGTCCGCCAGGGTCCTGTGGTATAGCAACACTCTCGAACCCCTTTCCTCTTCGGGAATGAGAGTGGGAAGGTTCTCCTTATAGCGTGGGTCGAGCAGTGTGTACACCCAGTAATCCGTAGTGGCCAGAATGCGTTGAATGCGAGGGTCACGAGAAAGGCATCCTAACATGAAGTCAGCCATGTGTGCCAGGGTACCTGTACGCAACACATGGCTGTCCGCACTAGGAAGATCACTTTCAGGATCCTCCTCCTCCTCCTCCTCCTCCTCCTCAGGCCATACACGCTGAAATGATGACAGGCAAGCAGCATGGGTACCGTCAGCAGTGGGCCAAGCTGTCTCTTCCCCCTCCTCCTCATCCTCCTCATGCTCTTCCTCCTCCTCCTGAACGCGCTGAGATATAGACAGGAGGGTGCTCTGACTATCCAGCAACATACTGTCTTCCCCCGGCTCGGTTTCCGAGCGCAAAGCGGCTGCCTTTATGGTTTGCAGGGAACTTCTCAAGATGCATAGCAGAGGAATGGTGACGCTAATGATTGCAGCATCGCCGCTCACCACCTGGGTACACTGCTCAAAGTTTCGAAGGACCTGGCAGATGTCTGCCAACCAGGCCCACTCTTCTGAAAAGAATTGAGGAGGCTGACTCCCACTGCGCCGCCCATGTTGGAGTTGGTATTCCACTATAGCTCTACGCTGCTCATAGAGCCTAGCCAACATGTGGAGCGTAGAGTTCCACCGTGTGGGCACGTCGCACAGCAGTCGGTGCACTGGCAGATTAAACCGTTGTTGCAGGGTGCGCAGGGTGGCAGCGTCCGTGTGGGACTTGCGGAAATGTGCGCAGAGCCGGCGCACCTTTACGAGCAGGTCTGACAAGCATGGGTAGCTTTTCAGAAAGCGCTGAACCACCAAATTAAAGACGTGGGCCAGGCATGGCACGTGCGTGAGGCTGCCGAGCTGCAGAGTCGCCACCAGGTTACGGCCGTTGTCACACACGACCATGCCCGGTTGGAGGCTCAGCGGCGCAAGCCAACGGTCGGTCTGCTCTGTCAGACCCTGCAGCAGTTCGTGGGCCGTGTGCCTCCTATCTCCTAAGCTGAGTAGTTTCAGCACGGCCTGCTGACGCTTGCCCACCGCTGTGCTGCCACGCCGCGCGACACCGACTGCTGGCGACGTCCTGCTGCTGCTGACACATCTAGATTGCGAGACAGAGGTTGAGGAGGAGGAGGAGGAGGAGGGTGCTTTAGTGGAAGAAGCATACACCGCCGAACATACCACCACCGAGCTGGGGCCCGCAATTCTGGGGGTGGGTAGGACGTGAGCAGTCCCAGGCTCTGACTCTGTCCCAGCCTCCACTAAATTCACCCAATGTGCCGTCAGGGAGATGTAGTGGCCCTGCCCGCCTGTGCTTGTCCACGTGTCCGTAGTTAAGTGGACCTTGCCACTAACCGCATTGGTGAGGGCGCGCACAATGTTGCGGGAGACGTGGTCGTGCAGGGCTGGGACGGCACATCGGGAAAAGTAGTGGCGACTGGGAACTGAGTAGCGCGGGGCCGCCGCCGCCATCATAGCTTTGAAGGACTCCGTTTCCACAACCCTATACGGCAGCATCTCAAGGCTGATAAATTTGGCTATGTGGACGGTTAACGATTGAGCGTGCGGGTGCGTGGCAGCGTACTTGCGCTTGCGCTCCAACACTTGCGCTAGCGACGGCTGGACGGTGCGGTGCGAGACATTGGTGGATGGGGCCGAGGACAGCGGAAGTGAGGGTGTGGGTTCAGGCCAGGAGACGGTAGTGCCTGTGTCCTGAGAGGGGGGTTGGATCTCAGTGGCAGGTTGGGGCACAGGGGGAGAGGCAGCGGTGCAAACCGGAGGCGGTGAACGGCCTTCGTCCCACCTTGTGGGGTGCTTGGCCATCATATGTCTGCGCATGCTGGTGGTGGTCAGGCTGTTGGTGGTGGCCCCCCGGCTGATCTTGGCGCGACAAAGGTTGCACACCACTGTTTGTCGGTCGTCAGGCGTCTCGGTGAAAAACTGCCAGACCTTAGAGCACCTCGGCCTCTGCAGGGTGGCATGGCGCGAGGGGGCGCTTTGGGAAACACTTGGTGGATTATTCGGTCTGGCCCTGCCTCTACCCCTGGCCACCGCACTGCCTCTTGCAACCTGCCCTGCTGCTGCCCGTGCCTCCCCCTCTGAAGACCTGTCCTGTGTAGGCGTTGCACACCAGGTGGGGTCAGTCACCTCATCGTCCTGCTGCTCTTCCTCCGAATCCTCTGTGTGCTGCTCCCTCGGACTTACTGCCCTTACTACTACCTCACTGCAAGACAACTGTGTCTCATCGTCATCGTCCTCCTCACCCACTGAAAGGTCTTGAGACAGTTGCCGGAAGTCCCCAGCCTCATCCCCCGGACCCCGGGAACTTTCCAATGGTTGGGCATCAGTGACGATAAACTCCTCTGGTGGTAGAGGAACCACTGCTGCCCAATCTGAGCAGGGGCCCGAGAAAAGTTCCTGGGAGTGTTCCCGCTCCTGAGCATGTGTCATTGTAGTGGAGTGAGGAGGCTTGGAGGAAGGAGGAGCAGCAGACAGAGGATTCGGATTTGCAGCAGTGGACGGCGCATAACTGTGGCTGGACGATAGGTTGCTCGAAGCACTTTCTGCCATCCAGGACAGGACCTGCTCACACTGCTCATTTTCTAATAAAGGTCTCCCGCGTGGACCCATTAATTGGGCGATGAATGCGGGGACGCCAGAAACGTGCCTCTCTCCTAATCGCGCAGCAGTCGGCTGCGACACACCTGGATCAGGAGCTCGGCCTGTGCCCACACCCTCACTTGGCCCTCCGCGTCCTCGGCCGCGTCCACGTCCTCTAGGCCTACCCCTACCCCTCAGCATGCTGTATTACCAGTGATTTGATTTCCCAGGCAGGAAATAAATTGGCGCAAGCCTGCAGGTCAAATATAATTAATTCGCTTTTTTGCAAAGGGAAGGCCCCACTGCGTATATTCAATGAACAATACGTTTAATAACTGTGGTGTGGCCCTGAAAAAGTGTCACACAACTTTAGTGTAGCAGAGTTATTAACTCTGGCAGAGCAGGTATTTGCCAGTCAGGAAAGACAATGGCGCAAGCCTGCAGTAAACCGTAGCTGGTTGCGTCTGATTTTTGTACGTTCTCCACGCAGCACACACGTACACGGAGACCTTAGGACTGACACAGGCAGGCCAAATATAATGAATTCGCTTTTTTGCAAAGGGAAGGCCCCACTGCGTATATTCAATGAACAATACGTTTAATAACTGTGGTGTGGCCCTGAAAAAGTGTCACACAACTTTAGTGTAGCAGAGTTATTAATTCTGGCAGAGCAGGTATTTGACAGTCAGGAAAGACAATGGCGCAAGCCTGCAGTAAACCGTAGCTGGTTGCGTCTGATTTTTGTACGTTCTCCACGCAGCACACACGTACACGGAGACCTTAGGACTGACACAGGCAGGCCAAATATAATTAATTCGCTTTTTTGCAAAGGGAAGGCCCCACTGCGTATATTCAATGAACAATACGTTTAATAACTGTGGTGTGGCCCTGAAAAAGTGTCACACAACTTTAGTGTAGCAGAGTTATTAACTCTGGCAGAGCAGGTATTTGCCAGTCAGGAAAGACAATGGCGCTAGCCTGCAGTAAACCGTAGCTGGTTGCGTCTGATTTTTGTACGTTCTCCACGCAGCACACACGTACACAGAGACCTTAGGACTGACACAGGCAGGCCAAATATAATTAATTCGCTTTTTTGCAAAGGGAAGGCCCCACTGCGTATATTCAATGAACAATACGTTTAATAACTGTGGTGTGGCCCTGAAAAAGTGTCACACAACTTTAGTGTAGCAGAGTTATTAACTCTGGCAGAGCAGGTATTTGCCAGTCAGGAAAGACAATGGCGCAAGCCTGCAGTAAACCGTAGCTGGTTGCGTCTGATTTTTGTACGTTCTCCACGCAGCACACACGTACACGGAGACCTTAGGACTGACACAGGCAGGCCAAATATAATTAATTCGCTTTTTTGCAAAGGGAAGGCCCCACTGCGTATATTCAATGAACAATACGTTTAATAACTGTGGTGTGGCCCTGAAAAAGTGTCACACAACTTTAGTGTAGCAGAGTTATTAACTCTGGCAGAGCAGGTATTTGCCAGTCAGCAAAGACAATGGCGCAAGCCTGCAGTAAACCGTAGCTGGTTGCGTCTGATTTTTGTACGTTGTCCACGCAGCACACACGTACACGGAGACCTTAGGACTGACACAGGCAGGCCAAATATAATTAATTCGCTTTTTTGCAAAGGGAAGGCCCCACTGCGTATATTCAATGAACAATACGTTTAATAACTGTGGTGTGGCCCTGAAAAAGTGTCACACAACTTTAGTGTAGCAGAGTTATTAACTCTGGCAGAGCAGGTATTTGCCAGTCAGGAAAGACAATGGCGCAAGCCTGCAGTAAACCGTAGCTGGTTGCGTCTGATTTTTGTACGTTGTCCACGCAGCACACACGTACACGGAGACCTTAGGACTGACACAGGCAGGCCAAATATAATTAATTCGCTTTTTTGCAAAGGGAAGGCCCCACTGCGTATATTCAATGAACAATAACTGTGTTGTGGCCCTGCCTACACAATTCTGTCCCTGTAGTATCAATGGAGGGTGCAATGCTCTGCACAGACGATTTTTAGAAAAAAAAAAATATGCAACACTGCTAACAGCAGCCAGCACAGTACTGCACACGGTTAAATTTGGCCCTAGAAAGGACCGCTGAGGTTCTTGAAGGCTACACTCACTCCTAACACTCTCCCTGCCTAAGCACCACTTCTGTCCCTAATGCCGGGTGCAATGCTCTGCACTGCCGATTTTGAGAAAAAAAAACAAAAAACCACTGCTAGCAGCAGCCTGCACACAGGTAGATGTGGCCCTAAGAAGGACCTTTGGGGTTCTTGAAGCCTACGCTAACTCCTAACGCTCTCCCTACAGCAGCTCCAACACTATAGCACTGTCCCTCACTAACTCACAAGACATCTGAGGCGAGCCGCGGGAGGGGCCGACTTTTATACTCGGGTGACATCTGATCGCCCCAGCCACTCACAGCAGGGGGGTGGTATAGGGCTTGAACGTCACAGGGGGAAGTTGTAATGCCTTCCCTGTCTTTCAATTGGCCAGAAAAGCGCGCTAACGTCTCAGAGAGGAAACTGAAAGTAACCGGAACACCGCGTGGTACTCGTTACGAGTAACGAGCATCCCGAACACCCTAATATTCGCACGAATATCAAGCTCGGACGAGTACGTTCGCTCATCTCTAATAACTATGTATAAATACATTAGGGGACAATACAAGGATGTCTCCTATGATCTGTTTATACCTAGAACTGTATTGGTAACAAAAGGGCATCCACTATGTCTAGAAGAAAGCAGGTTTCATCACCAACACAGAAGGGGGTTCTTTACTGTAAGAGCAGTGATACTGTGGAACTCTCTTCCTGAGGATGTGGTGATGGCAAAGTCCACAGAGGAGTTTAAGAGGGGACTAGATGTCTTTCTAGAGTGGAAGGATATTAAAGGATATAAACATTAGGTGACCAGCGGGGCTTGTTGGTTCGGGTCTTACAGACAGGTAGTAGCTATCAGAGGTTGATTTAGGGATTATTCTGACTGCCATTATGGAGGCAGGAATGATTTTTTTTCCCTGAAAGGGCTAATTGGCTTCTGCCTCTTGGGGTTTTTGCCTTCCTCTGGATCAACAAGGAGGTTGAAACAGACTGAACTAGATGGACATTGTCTTCATTCAGCCTAACATACTATGTTACTATGTAAGATGAAAATGGTAAATTGGTTAAGAATGATGTTGAGAAGGATGAACTTTTAATTTCCTATTTTATATCTGTTTCCTCTCAGAAAGTAGATGGAACATCAACTGATTTTCCATGTGCCATTGGGCGAATAAAAGAATGCAGGCTATCTGCAAGCAGAGAGATTGTGAGGGAACACTTAGCTAACTTAAATGAATTCAAGTCTCAAGGTCCAGATGAATTACATCCTAGGATACTGGAGGAAGTAGCAGAGGTAATTGTTGAACCACTCGCCATAATCTTTGAAAATTCCTGGAGAACAGACGGAGTTCCAGAAGCTTGGAAAAGGGCAAATGTCTCTATCTTCAAAGAAGGCCTGTGAGCCTGACTTCTATACCAGGAAAGATCTTTGAACAAAATATTAAACAGCATGTATGTAAGTACTTGGATGAGAATGGAGTAATTAACCAGAGCCAGCATGGGTTTGTAACAAACACCTCATGCCAGACTAATCTAATTTCCTTCTATGACAGAATCTCTGACTGGGTTGATCAGGGAAGTGCAGTGGATATAGTTTATCTTGACCTTAGTAAAGCATTTGAGAAAGTATCTCATACTATACTTATTGAAAAAATGACCAAATATGGAATTGACAAGGCAACTGTTAGGTGGATTCATAACTGGCTGAGTGATTGTACTCAAAGAGTTGTCATATATGGCTGCACACCGAAGTGGAAGAATGTATCAAGTGGGGTACCACAAGGCTCTGTCCTAGCCCCAGTGTTGTTCAAACATTTTTATAAATGATCTGGAGGAGGGAATTGATGGGAAACTGATCAAATTTGCCAACAACACAAAGCTAGGAGGGATAGCTAACTCTAGGGAAGAGAGAAAGAGTATTCAAAAACATCTAGAAAAGCTTGGACAGTGGGCAGGGACTAACAGAATGGTATTTAACAAGGAGAAACGCAAAGTCCTACATATGGGCAAGAAAAATGAAGAAAGCACATACAGAATGGGAGGAATTGAGCTAAGCAGCACATGTGAAAAAGACTTGGGTATATTAATAGATCATAGACTGAACATGAGTCAACAATGTGATGCAGCAGCCAAAAAGGCAAACACAATTCTGAGATGTATTAAGAGAAGCATAGAGTCTAGATCATGTGAGGTAATTATCCTCCTCTAATCTTCCTTAGTCAGTATTTCCCATCTGGAATACTGTGTCCAGTTCTGGGCACCCCACTTTAAAAAAGACATGGACAAACTGGAGCAAGTTCAGAAAATAGTTACCGAGGTGATGAGGGGTCTGCAAATCATGTCCTATGAAGAACGGTTAAAGGCTCTGGGAATGTTTAGCTTGCAAAAAAAGACAGCTGAGAGGAGACTTAATAGTTGTCTACAAATATGTGAAGGGCTGTCGCAGTGCACAGCGATCAGCCCTATTCTCATCTGCACAAGGAAAGACTAGAAGCAATGGGGTGAAACTGAAGGGTAGGAGACACAAATTAGATATTAGGAAAAACTTTCTTACTGTGAGGGTGATCAATGAGTGGAACAGGTTACCACAGGAGGGGGTGAGTTCTCCTTCAATTGAAGTGTTCAAACAAAGGCTGGACAAATATCTGTCTGGGATGACTTAGTAAATCCTGCACTGAGCAGGGGGTTGGACCAGATGACCCTGGAGGTCCCTTCCAACTCTACCCTTCTATGATTCTATGAAGTTATGGCTCCTGCAATGAAACAATGCCAATCGCTTGGTCCTTTAAGCAAGAAAAATAGGCTAGACATAAAAAGGTTAATACTTTCCTATTATAATTCTATTTGTGAGTACTGTGCATCCCTTTAACAATTGGAATGCCAATCTAGCTGTCAATTTATTCACACACTTCCAGGAGGAATATTAGAGGATTAGCATAAAGTGGAGTTGTTAGAAAAGATGCTTTACAATATTTATATAATGGGTAATGCTGCACATACTGTATTTACTAAAACTAAACATGGGAACATGAGAGCTAATTTGTGCTGTTATAAGTTATGTTTTAATCCTGAGTGAATTATATCTACATAAGAGACCCCATGGTAGGTGGAAGTTGAGAGTATGTGCTCTTCCAAGAGAATAATTAAATTAATTTGCAAGTAAACAAAAATACCAAATATTGCTCAGTAGGAGTCTTCGCTCATGTGGAGGGTTTAATAAGTGAAAGTTGAAGGGATCTGAGGATAGTCTGCAAGACTCCAACAACATGCATGTTCATCAGAAATTTCTGTAATGTACAAAGGGATATAAAATACGTGAAAGACATCCCTGTCATAATCTAATTTTTTTTTAAAAAACCTGCTATGTACTTATGATAAGGGAAACTTAGCTATGTATCTCCACTTAAGTGCCATGAGTTTTGGCCTCAGGGAACAGCAGAATTCCATATTGGTTCAACTTAAGGGCAAAATCGCATGTGGCGTGCGCTAATACGCTGGCCGTATTAGTGCATGAATATTTTGTTTTGCATTTTTTCAGACTATTCAAAATCCATGCTAGTGTATGCAGATTTGAAAAAAAGGGGGGGGGGGGAGATAGGTCCTTTTCTATCTTTCTCGCACATAGCATTAACTATGTGCGAGAAAGATAGGGCAAGTCCTATCTTTTCTCGCACATAATAATAACGCACAGAAATCCCGATAGTAGAAACGAAACCATTGAAATCAATGGTTTTGTTTCATCCTATTATGCAGCCATGATTTTCAGGCCCGCAAAATGGGGCTAAAACTCGTCCATCTGTTTAAGCCACCAGTGACCAAGCCTGTTTGCACCTTAATGACCAGGCCAAATTTTGGAAATCTGACATGTGTCACTTTAACATAGAATAACTCCGTAAAGGTATTGAAGATCCAAGTAATTCTGAAATCATTAGTTCCCAGCATATTGTACATCAATGAGATGGTACAAATAGACCAATATAATTTGTGTATATTTATTAAAAGTTCCAAAATTGGGAAAATTTAAAAAAAATAGTTTTTTTTAAAATTTTTAACTGCAATATCTCAGATATGTGCAAAAATACTGTACAAATTGTTGATGATATATATATATATATCCATCTGTTTACTTTATTCTGGATGCACATTTGAAAAACTTTAGTTTTTTTAACCATTTAGGAGATGTAAAAATGTAACATTAATTGTCAACATTTTAAGAAACACTTTGATATCCTACACCTAGCTAACATTGCAAAGGCTCATAGGTGTCAAAATGATAGATACCCGCATAAATAACCCCATTTAAAAAAAATACACATCCAATTGTATTCACAGAGGGGTGTTATGAGTATTTTGACCCCACAATTTCTTTTCAGGAGTTAATTTAATTTAGAGGAGAAAAAAAATGAAATTCAATATTTTTTTAATATGTCATTTTAAAGACAGAGTTTTTTTGATAGTGCACATGAAAATAAAGACTTTCAACTGAAAATGGATACCCCTGTTTGCCCCACGATCAGAAACATACCCGTTGTGGCCCTAATAGTATGTCCGTATGCACAACGAGGCCCATACAAAAAGAGCGAACAGTGGGTTTCAGAACAGACATTTTGCTTGAAGGTTATTTAGGCCCCATTGCACACTTGTAAAGCTCTTGAGTGGACAAAACGATAGAGAACCCCCACAAATGAAAACTAGACCTCTTAACAAATTTATCTAAGGGTGTACTGCGTATCCTTTGGATAGCGGCGATCACGTGACCAAGACTCGTGGGTATGAAATCTCCAGGCTCGTGGCTACGTTTGGTAACCAGGAGCGGGGAGATTTTTTATTACCCTTGCAGTCCGCGGCTTTTGTGCATGCGTTTGCCATTTTGGCAACAGGCACATGTGCAGAAGCCGGGGTAAAGTCCGCAGATAAATCTGGGGCCTTAGGTATGTAATTTCATTTCCCATGAGGAAAGATGAAACAAACTTTTTTTTTGTTTGTTTTTTTTGAATAACAGCAATCAAGTGACCGGGAACCGTATGCACCAGTCCACGGTGATATCTCCCTGCTCTTTGCTACTCTTACTAGCCGGGAGCAGAGAGTTTGTAAATTTCCCGGACCTCCTGGGCTTCTGCATGTTATCTGTACAATTCCATTGGAAAACAAACTGAAATTTACAGATAACTGATCACATTGAAGGTGGAAATAAATCTCAAGTTATTCACCTTTATTGTATATTTTTAACACAACAAAAACATGACATTTTAATAGTGATGTGTAGACTTTTTATATCCACTGTATGTGTATATGTTACACATACACACATTTACATTGTCACGTTGGTCCTGGGCGCAAAACACATCATGCCCAGAACAGATGCAAGGCTATATCAACACCAGACAAATGGGAAAACTGACCCTGCTCACAACCGGGAAGGGTCCCTACCTGAAAGCAGATTGACTGCTCTGAAAAGTGGAAACCTGTTGAACGCCTCTCGGCCTGCTACCTGACCCTAACAGGGGGTAAGAGAGCAGCCCAAACCACAGTATAATTAACCCAGGGTGTGGGAAACAAACTATAACTTAACTGACAGATGAATTGCTAACTCCAGCAACTTGCTACCACGGCCAAGGGAACTGAAAATTAACAGTAATGAGCTATGGGAGCAGTAAGAATATAAAGGCTTCCCTACTTGCTGATAGGTAGACCATAGAGATGAGCGAACGTGTTCTTCCGAGCTTGATATTCGTGCGAATATTAGGGTGTTCGGTATGTTCGTTATCCGTAACGAACACCATGCGGTGTCCGGGTTACTTAAACTTTCTTCCCTGAGACGTTAGCGCTTTTTTCTGGCCAATTGAAAGACAGGGAAGGCATTACAACTTCCCCCTGCAACGTTTAAGCCCTATACCACCCCCCTGCTGTGAGTGGCTGGGGAGATAAGGTGTCACCCGAACATAAAAGTCGGCCCCTCCCGCGGTTCGCTATGGATGCATTCTATATGCGCTCAATGGGGCCAGCGGCAGCAGCGCTGACCCCATTGAGAACATATAGAAGACAAATCCTTCTTCTCTGGCACAGCTGTAACAGCTGTAGCAGAGAAGAACGATGTTTGCCCATTGAATTCAATGGAACCGGCAATACAGCCGACTCCACTGAATGCAATGGGCTGCCGGCGATCGCAGGATGAATGGTCGGAAAGGGGTTAAATATATAACCCCTTTCCTGCAATTCATCCAGAAATGTGTTACACTAAAAATATATACCGGCGTATAAGGCGACGGGGCGTATAAGACGACCCCCCAACTGTCACCTTATACGCCGGTAATACAGTGGAGCAAAGAATAAAAAGCATTACTTACGTTTTTAGATGATCTGCGGCGCTCCTGCAGGCTGTCGCTCCCTCCTGGTCCACGGCAGAGTATTGCTTTCTCCACGAAAGACTTTAAATCCCTGCCTCCAGAAGCACACGTGCCTTCAGCCAATCACAGCCAATGACAATGATGTCATTGAATGGCTGTGATTGGCTGTGTTTCTGGAGGCGGGGATTTCAAGCCTTGAAATCCCCGCCTCCAAAAACACAGCCAATCACAGCCATTCAATGACATCATTGTCATTGGCTGTGATTGGCTGAAGGCACGTGTCTTTCTGGAGGCAGGGATTTAAAGCCTTTCATAGAGAAAGCTTGTCTGCCGTGGATTAGGAGGGAGTGACAGCCTGCAGGAGCGCCGCAGATCATCTAAAAACGTAAGTAATGCTTTTTATTCTTTGCTCCACTGTATTGCCGGCGTATAAGGTGACAGTTGGGGGGTTGTCTTATACGCCCCGTCGCCTTATACGCCGGTATATATTTTTAGTGTATCACATTTCTGGATGAATTGCAGGAAAGGGGTTATATATTTAACCCCTTTCCGACCATTCATCCTGCGATCGCGGGCAGCCCATTGCATTCAGTGGAACATGCTGTATTGCCGCTCCATTGAATTCAATGGGCAAACATCGTTCTTCTCTGCTACAGCTGTTACAGCTGTGCCAGAGGAGGACGATCTTTATGCTGACAGTGGGGGGGGGGGCACTCTTGCCGCTATTGTGGCTTAATAGTGGGACCTGTGAACTTGAGATGCAGCCCACCATGTAGCCCCTCGCCTGCCCTATCCGTCACTGTGTCATTCCCATCACTTTCTTGAATTGCCCAGATTTTCACACATGAAAACCTTAGCGAGCATCGGCGAAATACAAAAATGTTCTGGTCGCCCATTGACTTCAATGGGGTTCGTTGTTCGAAACGAACCCTCGAGCATCACGGGAAGTTCGTTCCGAATAACGAGCACCCGAGCATTTTGGTGTTCGCTCATCTCTAGTAGACCAGAGAAAAAAACACACTTAATAAAATTTGTCTCAGAGGTGGTGGACTCTGAGGGAAATATCAGCATGCAACTATACGTATACAGATAGTAGCAGACAACCCTGACACAAAGTGTCAACTAACTAGCAACTTGTATAGGAGCAGAGCGACCAGTCTGCCACTGCATCATGGTTAACATCCCAACAAGCTGCAACATGCATTATACACATATGCACACATACACTGTCTACACATTGGCATATTGACATTACATAAGCATGCACAAAACACAACATGTCAATTACACACATATATACACACTGTACACAAATATACAGTATTTATACATACAGTCACTTTTTTTTCCTGCAGGAGATGATATCAGGACCTCTAACACACAGGCATACTCATGAAATAGGGGCAATGAGCCCTTGTCTATTCCTAGGACAGAAACTAAGAGGTGCCATTTATTGAATTTGCCATCACCACATCCTCAGGCAATGAGTTCCATAGTTTCACTGCTCTTACAGTAAAGAACCCCTTTCTTTGTTAGTGTTGAAAATCTTCTTTCCTCTAGACACAGAGGGCGCCCACTTGTTGCGATCACAGTCCTGGATATTAATAGATGATGTGAGAGATCTCTGTATTGTCCCCTGATATTTCACAAATGATAGAGCGTGCTCTAAAACTAATTAGCTCTTCCCATGAGTGCAGGGTAAAGCTGTCCTTATATCTCAGCATCTCAACTGTATAGCCAGATGTTGAGATGTAGTGCAGAGCGCTGCGATATCATTTTAAAGAGATATCTTTTGTCTTGATTGTGTCGTCTTTCATCTAAAGTTGGATTGGTGCCATTAGTGGGTGGCAACTTCTGCATAACTCATTGTCCCAGCCCTGATGCTTATTCCAAATATCAAAAGATTACCAAAGGAAAGCATTAAGATTAAAAATGCATTGCATTCCATACGATGCTTTGTATGCTTGGCAACAGTGCATTTTAATCTAATGAAAAATCACAATATTCCATAACTTTTGGCAGTAATATTGAAAGTGGCCAGGAAGCACAAAGCTATATATCAAATATTATGCAGCCATGTATATGTGCAGGAAAGGGCTCATCAGACCAGTTCATTAAGAGGAAACAGAATCACAAATATTATAATTTTATGAGCATCAATTTTCAAAACCAAGTAGTAGCAGCTGCAGTAACCACGGAATTGATTGATAGAAGAAAATAAACTATAAATGTTGCACACACTAATTGAGGAACTTGAGCCAACTGCTGGATGTCTGAATTTTTCATTAGAAACCATTACAATAGTTATTTTTTTTTATGTACCAGGGAGAGGGAACTATTCCACATGACAAAATAGTTCTGCTGAAAAAACATTTAATTGCCTTAAAATTACATAAAATTAAAAATAAAACATTAGGCTGAATATTATTTTCTGTATGCAATCATGCCAAGAAGGGCTGTTGTTCTATCCAAAATCTATCCATTTAATCTATCTATCCGTCTATCTATCACTCTAATCTTTCCACCCATTTATTTATCTCTCTCTCTATCTTTATTCACTAGAATTAATTAAACTTGATAATAATCTATATAGAAAAGCGATATTATCTATCTATTTTGAAACAAACCTTAACTGCTTTTTGGATAAACCATAAAATTAATTTTTAGGGTTTGTACTATGCAGTCTTAGGGTGCATTCACACGAACGTATATCGGCTCGCTTTTCACGCCGAGCCGATATACGTTGTCCTCATGTGCAGGGGGGGGGGCTGGAAGAGCCCAGGAGCAGGAACTGAGCTCCCGCCCCCTCTCTACCTCCTCTCCGCCCCTCTGCACTATTTGCAACGAGAGGAGGTGAGATGGGGGCGGGGCTAAGTGCTGTGAATTAGCCCCGCCCCGTCCCGCCTCTCCCCATTGCAAATAGTGCAGAGGGGCGGAGAGGAGGCAGAGAGGGGGCGGGAGCTCAGTTCCTGCTCCTGGGCTCTTCCAGTCTCCCCCCCCTGCACATGAGGACAACGTATATCGGCTCTGGTGAAAACCGAGCCGATATACGTTCGTGTGAATGCACCCTTAGGCCTTAGTCACACGGGCGTAAATACGCGCGTATATACGCGCATAAAAACCCACGGGCGTAAATACGCGCGTATATACGCGCATAAAAACGCACCTACAAAAGATAGAACATATTGTGGGCAATGGACATGGTCACGCGTTTTTTTTACGCGCGTATATACGCGAGTATATACGCGCGTATATACGCGCGTATTTACGCCCATGTGACTAAGGCCTCAGCATGAGAAATTCCCAACAATGGAATGTGTTATCCTAATTGGCTGTATATAAATATGGTCCAAACAAAGTTCAAGGGATCAAATGTGAAAATAGGTGCGGTGGCAGGCGGGTTCTAACCAGGTGTCCTCAAAGAGCTCATTTCACTTATGCATATTCCCTTGATGATGATGAGGATGATGATCATAGTAATAAAGCACACTTCCAATAGATTGGCACAAAGTACGTGTTTTGCTTGTTTTCAAAATGGGATCAAGCTCTTCCCCAAAACTTTACTGAGCTTGGAGAATTGTTTCTACCATTTCTACATAAATATGTAAGACTTTTTTCCAATGTCATTTGCAATAAAGAAAAAAGTTAGACTTCCTCTACAAGAGTGGTTTATAGAAATATGAAAGGTGAGGTTAAGTGGAATAAAGATGCGGTAAAATGCTTGGTTGCAAAAAAAGCCCACAGCCATATATGGCATCTCTCTAAGAGTCAATTTATTATTACTGCCTCAAGCTAGTACAATCATTCATCCAGTAAGCTATACAGTAGTTATTAAAAAAAAACATTATCACAAGGCTTTAAAAGAAATCTGCTAGTAACTCTCTTCAAAAGAATACACAAATACTTAACTGTTTCTAGACTACAGTTGTCCTGGCAAGTTTTTGTTACAATTAGTGATAAGCAATTAGTGGAAAAATCATTTTGTGTCGGTATTGGGCCGATTTCACCTAAATCATTGGGAATCGGGATGGACGATTACGACTCACATTAAAGTTAATAGGAGTAAAAATCCAGATCACTAGTTTGCCCTCCAGAAGGTCCCCAATACAGACATACATTTGGGGAACACTGTGCTTCTCACAAAAATTGGTCAATATAGTATACAGTGCTATGGGAATCACTCATAGCACAGGGGAGTCACTGAAAACAAAAGAAGACCAACGTAGGGTTTCCTAGATCAAAAATTGCACCAAGGAAAAGAGCTTGTTTTAAAAGCAATGCCATACATTTTCAAAGGGCAAATTCTGCCAGGTGAACAAAACAGCCAATCACAGGCCTCCAAGGAAAATCAGTAGAGCTATTAAACATTATTCAAAGGGAGACAGCAGGTGTGGTGCTTGTTTTAAAAGTAATGTCATACATTTTCAAAGAAAAAATTCTGCAAGATGACCAGAACACCCAAGCATAGAACTTCTCCAAGGGACATCTGTAGAGCTACAGCTGTTCCTATGTTTTAGAAAATTTTCATTTTGGGAGAAAGAGGAGGAACATGGTGGAAGCAGGAGAAGGAGAGCAGCACAACCAAGACCACCTTGAGGGTAATGTGTGCTCATGATTGGATGCCTTCTGTAATAAGGATTTGGTGAAATTCGATTTTCCTACAATTTTCACCAAAAATCGGGTTGGACTTTCCCGATTTGATTTGGTGAAAATCAGGGCGATTTTTCTGCCTGGATTATCAAAACAAGCAGTGCTCGTTACAACATATATAGCTCCCTTTGCAACTGAGGTGGTAATCCAGCTGTAGCATACTATGCAGTACTCTTAAATGCCAAGTCTACTGTTAAACAAAGATCCCTATGTGGATACACTTCGACTTAGAAAATGGTCTACAGCTTTGAGTTGTTTCTGTGCACCTTGTACATTCCTTTTATGCAGAGATCTGAACTGGGTGAACTGATCCTCTGTTTCCTAAAGTTTGAGGGAGAAGAACAGCGAAGTGACTAAAATACACAGTTGTTTTTTCTTTTTTCTTTTAGTAAGATTCTACATAATCTTATAAATAATGTTTGCTGATATCAGCAAGGGAAGAGTCCTGTATCAAAAGTAGCAGGCCCCAGATACTGGATGAACAGGTATGTTTGTTAAGACTTGTATGTTTGCAGATCTCTCCAACCAATTATCTATTTTTAATAAATGGCGTAGTCCATGTAATAGTGGCCCTAAAGATGCCTAAATAACTAAATTGATATTAACTGTATTTAAAAACAACTCCTTCTATGTGCACAAGTTCCTCTTTTGCAATTCAATAAACCAATGAGCTTTTTGAGGTTTAATTACCAATATCACTTATACACTTGGATTGTGGCCGTATCCAACATACATTATATTTCGAAAATACTCTTATTATAAATGAGTATGAGTTAGAAAAGAATATTCACAATTACAGCCACTTTCGACTTTAACTGGTAGAGTGACAATAGAAAGTTGATAAAAGTCAGAGATATATAGCCTCTTGTCGTAAATTCTGCATCAAACCTATATAATGAGAGCTGAAAATGACCATGGGTTTGAAAGAAGACTCCAAATTATATAAAATGACAAAAAACTTTCTATTAAACTCAAAAAAAGATAGATTGTTCACATAATAGCAGATGAGTAAAGGGGAATTTTACTTTCATCATTCCTAATATTATAGTTCAGAAATTGCATGTCCTACATTGGCACTTATCATAACAAATTAAGAGAATTGCTGCACCCCAAGTAATGAAATCCAAATCATCAAAACATCAGAAAAGCAGAATACTTCTAGATTAAGAAGCAAGTATCCGAACACTAAGTAATTTTTCATCAAATTGAAAAAAAATTGAATAGTTAATTCAAAAACAAAGTAAATATTATTCTAATGTATAAACTTTGTCAATGTCATAAATGCTACCATGTTCCCTGAAAATAAGACACTGTCTTATATTAATTTTTGAGGCACAGTGTCTTATTTTCGGAGGATGTCTTATAATACTCACCTAGCAGCCAGCGTTCGGGTCCCTCGTGCTAGTCTCCATTGATGCTGCAGGCTTCTGTGTCCTCCTGCAAGCCGACAGAGCAGTTCTTACTGGTAGCGGTGCTTGAATACTCCGCCTCCAGCAAGCTAATGCTCTGATTGGTTAATCAAGCGCCATGCCAGCCAATGATAACCGACGCTCGATTAATCAATCACAGCCATTCATTGAATTACATCATTGAGGAGAACACGGCAGCCTGCAGTCGTAAAATAATGAAGACCAACTACTTGTTGGACCCAAAACAGCATAGCATTTGTGAAAATTGTGCAGATCAACTCATCTCATTGATTTCTTTGCCCATGCCACACAAGTCTTGGATGACGGTGCCTAGGATATTGCCTGCCTGGACTTTAGCAAAGTGTTTTGATACAGTTCAGCATGAAGAGCTCCTAGATAAGTTATTAAAAATCGTACTTAATTCCTGAGTAGTTCAGTGGATTTGTTGTAGCTGAATATACAGGTGTAGCAGCGTTGATTTAGGAATCAGGCTTGCTACATTTGCTGGGTAGACCGCCAAGTACCTGTTAGCCGCGCTACGATAATTGCATAGCACGACTGCTGCCATTTCCTTTGAAGGGTGAACATGCTGAGCAATTAGCAAAGCCACACCAAGTAGTGCTGAGCCACAACTTTATTTTAGATGTAGCCCACTATCGCAATGTGTTAGTGGTGTTACATCTGTAAGATAGATACCAGTAACATAGAAAAGTAAGCTTGTTGCCAATAACACAAGAGTTGCAGATGTTTGATGTTCCTGGAGGTTTTTGTAACATGAAAAATGTTTTAGTAATTCTGTAAAAAAAATGTTAAAACAATTGACTCTGCAGCTCAGTGTCTCTAATGTAAATCTATTTGTTAGCAAAACATTTCTCTGAGTATCATATCTGCAGTTGGCTACTATCAGGGCTTAAACACACGGGCGTGATTTTTTTTTGCCATTGTGAAGCCATGAAAATCATTGATTTCAATGGTTTCGTTTACACCAGCAGTATTCTTGTTATACTAGTTAATAGTATGTGCAAGAAAAGATAGACCTATCGCCCCCCCTTTTTTTTTCAAACTCACGCACAATAGCGCAGAATATGAAAGGTCCGAAAGAGAAAAAATGGTGTTTCATGTGCAAGTATAGCGAATACTCCCCTCTAAAGAAGCCTTCAGTCCCCTGACAACTGACTCCCACTTGTGACATGACCACACTGACCATGGGATTACAGTAACATGCATCTAACCCAATAGTCATAGAGATGGAACACCATTATCCAAGCAATATAAGTAACCTATACACATTCAAAATTCTAAGCAAAGAGTTGAATTCCTAACTTGAAAAACATAAAAAATGTTAAATTATGAATAGAGATGAGCGAATGTACTCGTTACGAGTACATACGCACCCGAGCACCGCCATTTTCGAGTACAGCAGTACTCGCGCGTAAAGATTCGGGGGGCGCCGTGGCGGCATGGGGGGTAGCAGTGGGGAGTGGGGGGGAGAGGGAGAGAGAGAGGGCTCCCCCCTGTTCCCCGCTGCTACCCCCCGCACCGCCGCGCCTCTCCCCGCCCCCCGGCGCCCCCCAAATCTTTACGCCCGAGTACTGAAGTACTCGAAAATGGCGGTACTCGGGTGCGTAAGTACTCATTACGAGTACGTTCGCTCATCTCTAATTATGAAGCAATATTTTAAGGCTCCATCACACAGGCATATTTGCGCATGCTTTTGTGCGCAGAAACACGCTAATGCAAGCTGCGGACAATGGAGTCTATTGATTTCAATTGGTTCGCTCACATTACTCATTTTTGCGAGTGCTTTTCCATTGGGTGAAAAAATACGTGGCCTGCTCGATTTTTGTGCACATTTTGCACCAAAGGCCCTGTAGGAGTTTATGGGGGTGCGCGAATGCACCCAAACTCCACAAAAACATGCGTGGAAAATTATGTAATTTCACAGCCACCTGTCAGGATGCTATAAGAAGGCACAGCAGCCATTTGGGGGATTGTTTAGGATCATCTCATTTCGGAAGGATGCTCAACCGAGTTGAGTTAGTTGAGCATATGTCGGCGCTCTGGGCCACCAGAAGATGAGCCCTGAACCACTGAATCCTTCTTCTAGGAACATTGTCGGCCATCGCCCATGACTGCCCAAATCTGCAAGACAGCAACCAAGCCAAAATAACATCCTCATCATCAGAAGACGTCTCCAACCTCGGCTACTGTCTCACATACTCAGAAAGTTCCAGAAGCCCTGTAGGATAGCATCATGCCGCACATGTTGAATATTTGTGAGTGATTGCAATGGGCGGAGTCAATGATGACAGAATGACATTGTTTTCATGCACGCACAAATGCGCAGCTATTGGGAACAGAAAAAATATATACATATATTATGTATGCAAAGCTAACTTCTTCACTGCGCAAATACGTTGTGCAGGAGCAATTGTATTTGTACTTATACTCATCTGCAGGAGACCTTAATATTAAATATGGCAAAGTCAGAGCATCAATATAACCGCCATTAGGGCTCATTAACACAAACGTTAATAAGCGTACATATAATACATAGAACCCATTGTTTTCAATGGTGTCATTCACAACTATGTATTTTTTGCGCAATGTAGCATGTCCTATTTTGGTGCATATTATGCAACAAAATGGCCCATTGAAATCAATGCGCTTGTGGAAATACGCAGCAAACATGCAGGATTTACCGCATATTTACACAAGTAATCAATGTGGAAAAAAAACACTAAAAATAACGTTAAAGATAAAAATAAGCACTGAAACAGCATATTTTGGCCCATGAACGCACTATGTATTAATAGCCTGCAATACGCACTACGCCCATTTGAATGAGTCCTTAGGCTAAGGGCTAGTCAGACAGGCGTTTATAAAA
The DNA here is from genome assembly GCF_035609145.1 of Eleutherodactylus coqui. Taxonomy (NCBI): domain Eukaryota; kingdom Metazoa; phylum Chordata; class Amphibia; order Anura; family Eleutherodactylidae; genus Eleutherodactylus; species Eleutherodactylus coqui. The sequence goes on along the minus strand of NC_089845.1, from coordinate 27,779,160 downwards.
TGTGTTTATTTGCGTGTGAAAAAAACGTGTGCCCACGTCCATTGACACCCATGTTGTCTTTTGTAGGTGCCAATTTTAGACATGTGACCTCTACCATTGAAAAGCATTGGTTCTATAGAGATGCGATCGCAAATGCAAAAAACATGCACAGCCAAAAACGGCAGTCTGACTGAGGCCTAATAGTACATGGCAGCGTTTATGTCTATATTAATGACAGTATTGAAAATGTACATACGGTACATCTTTAAGTTTTTGGTGCTTTTTTAAGCAAAAGAACACTGCGGTGCAATAGCACCCTTAATGGTAGCATGTATGCTGCAATCAAATAAAAGTGTAACCAAACTGCAGTGCTCGTTAATAGATTGTAAAAAGAGCTTCGAGGCATAATTTAGATTATAGATAGGTTTTTTTTAGGACATCAGGAATTCCAAATATGCATATTAATTTCCTTGGGGATTTGCAGTAACTGAATAGATGGAACAACGACTGGAATTAGCATCAGGTATATTAATTGTGGCTGGAGCTATATTAGACAGAACCTTCCATCTGGATTTTGTTACTAGTTTTTATTATTTCTATAGAAGATTATTCCATAATGATGTCATATTTGCGTATTTGTAATCATTATCCGTAAATACATGAGTTCAGACTTGGGGCGACTTTTTAAAACCACATCAACATGTTCCAAAAATAATGCTGCCGATTTTCTAATCCACAGCATCAATTTTGTTGCAAATTAAAATGACCATTTTATCACCAATAGGGCTCTACCTTGAGACAGAAGAGCTAGAATTGGTGGTTTCAGGTCCCGTGATAGTTGCTGAAAAATGGCTTCTTAAGGAAAGAGTCCTAGACCTGTTTTTCAAAAAAAGTGAAAATATTGAGACAAGACGTTTGATTTATTGCCAAAGAAAATACACCAACGTTATTTTTGGTTTGCACAGGTTGTGCCCAATAAATTTGGGGGGGCCAAAGGCATTGGAAAAGACAAGACTAGTTGACATGTTGTTATGTTTTCTGGCGATCATTTTCTGAAGTGTTCATAAACTGGTCTAATAAATGCACTGTTTCCAGAGAATGGACAAAGCAGTCATTCTCTTGGTTAGTCTTGTTAAAACCAATAAATATTGTACATTAGGAGTCGCTGAAACTACATTATCCAAGTAAATGGCCATTTTCCCATTTTATCCAGTAAATGACTGGGGCACTTCAGTGGCATTCACTGGCATTAACCAGATCACAGCCAGAGAATGACCACCCAATTAGTTATGAGCTGAGCTATGGTCATTCACTGGGGATGAGGTGATTTTTCATGTATTGCTTGGCTTAGGTTATTTTGAATATTCATGAGAAAAAGTAGTAGCCGAGGCCTATTTAGGCTATTGGAAGAGCACTAAGCCTACTGAAGCAGACCATTGCAAGCACGAAAAGCAAAATTCCAGAGCATATCAGTGGCTTAGATATTCGGAAGAAGATTTATCTGCTGCTATTGAATCTGTACGCTCAGGTGGGATAAGGATAAACCAAGTGATAAAGCAAGCAATTTGGAATTCTGAAAGGTACTTTGGTCAACCAGTTGCATGGGTCTGCCTCCACCACTCTCAACAGATGAAGAAAAAGTGCTTGATGAAGGCATACTTTAAAATGTCAAAGTTATCTTTTCAATGCATCTCAACAAAGTCAAAGACACTATGCAGAAAACTATAGAAAAGACCAGCAAATAAAATCCTTTTACAGACAACCAACTAGGCAAACTCACCATCCACCCAGCATCATTTTGGAAACACAAGACAGATAATGAGGATGGGCCTACTGAAAAGACAAGTATTTTCTGAAAAGACAGGTTGAATTACCACAATGACAGTTAGTAGTCAATAACATTGAAAATAGCCAATGAAGGAAGACAAAAATGCAATACAATAAAGATACTGTTAAAAAAAAACATATGTGTGCCCGTGTCAGTGAGCAAGCATGGTCAGGGGCATAGCTAGGCTTTCTTTTACCTGGGGCAAAGAATCAATTTGGCACCACCCACAAAACATGTCTCACTTCTATATGCAAGGAGCCAGTAATAATGTCACCAACAGGAGGGCCATGTGACTACTGCAATCATTCACCAATTGTCTCCTCCTTAGTAACAAAGGTCACATGACATCAGTGTTCTGCACCCAGAGGCGACCAGGCACCTGCGAAACGGCAGCAGAGTAAATCGGGGAAAGTGAGTATATCTTTTTATTTTAAAGGGGTTGTCCCGCGCCGAAACGGTTTTTTTTTTTTTCAATAGCCCCCCCGTTTGGCGCAAGACAAACCCGATGCAGGGGTTAAAAAAGAAAACCGGATAGTGCTTACCTGAATCCCCACGCTCCGGTGACTTCTTACTTACCTTGTGAAGATGGCCGCCGGGATCTTCACCCTCGGTGGACCGCAGGTCTTCTGTGCGGTCCATTGCCGATTCCAGCCTCCTGATTAGCTGGAATCGGCACGTGACGGGGCGGAGCTACGAGAAGCCGCTCTCCGGCACGAGCGGCCCCATTCAGAAAAGAAGAAGACCGGACTGCGCAAGCGTGTCTAATCCGGCGATTAGATGCTGAAAATTAGACGGCACCATGGAGACGGGGACGCTAGCAACGGAACAGGTAAGTGAATAACTTCTGTATGGCTCATAATTAATGCACGATGTACATTACAAAGTGCATTAATATGGCCATACAGAAGTGTATACCCCAACTTTGTTTCGCGGGACAACCCCTTTAAGACAACAGACTGTACATCTTTTTTAAAACCAATATTTGTGGATAACCCTTTAGTGAGCAGCCATACAGAGCTGTGTGTGGGTTTGTTTTTGGTAGGATAAGCTGTAGTTTTGATTAGTGGCATTTTTAGGCATATATGACTTTTTGATTTCTTTATATTCTTGTTCTCAGGAAGTGAGATGAAGAAAGAAATGGCTATTTTGACTTTTGCTTTTTTAGTCTTTATTTTGCTTTACACAATTAACCAGGCTGGATAAATATAACATTTTTAGTATGACTTGTTACAGATGTGGCGATACCAGTTATGTGTAGGTTTGTTTTTGTTTTTATTTTTTCAATATTTTAATAATCTTTCCATTCTTAATATTTTTTCAATATTTAAATTATTGTGTAACCCCTTGGTCAGCTGAACGTTTTTTTTTAGTACCAATAGGCATGCAAAAAGAAGCACCGCTCGCATCTGACAAAATTGCATAAATGGTCAATATTTCATGTGCATGAGGAACCAACCATGTGCATGAAATTCACCCATTTACTGAAGCAGCTGTGCTGGGAGAAGTGCAGCTGCTGGAGAAGGAGAGAGGGAAGAAGCAGTGCATGGCTTCAGGATTTCTCCATAACGGGGAGAGACAAAGTGGGTCTGTGGGTTAATCCCCATTGCTCTGCTCTTTCTCCCTGCTATAGGGAAATCCCCCATAGCTCTCTTCTCCCTTCCTGCTTGGGGAAATCCCCCAAAGCTCCCTTCTCCCAGCGATAAGGACCCCTGAGGGATATCCCGATAGTGCAGAGATTGGGTGGGGCAGGACTATAGGGATTCTCATAGAGATGCCCCAATAGCAAAACATCGAGGGGGCACAGCTAGAGAGGCAGGGCAAGGAGTGGATCACTCTAGCCTCACCCCCTCCTAACATGCTCATGGGGGAAGCCCTCGGGGAAAGCCATGTAACCCCTCTCCCCGCTGTAGGGAAATCCCTTGGGGAGAGAGGGCTAGGGAGTCCCCTACTGCCCCTGCTGCTGAGGAATTGACCAGTGGGGGGGGGGGGGGGGCAGGAGGAATACCCTGCTGCTTACAGCAGGGCATTTAAGAGGTGCTGCCCAGAATCACATTTTAAATGTCCCATTGTAAATTCCTGTTAGTCCCCATGGGGATCAACAAAACCCTCGGGGAGTCCCTTCGTCCTCATGGGGGCTAACAGGAGTTTACAGTGGGACATTTAAAATGTGCTTTCTGTGCAGTATCTTTTAAATGTCCTGTTGTAAGCTGCGGGGAGTCTATTCCAAGTGCAGGAGTTTCCATAAACTCCTGCTCCCATAGGAGTCAATAGAAACTCCTGCACATCGTGCACCAAAGATAGCCAATGTTCTATCTTTCTTAGGTGTGCCGCTTTGCGCTACTAATTTCACTCATGTGAGCCCTTCTATAGGAATCCATTGGTTCTTTTAGAAGCACTCTTTTTGCGCACCCAAAAACAACGCTCACCTGACTGAGCCCTAAGGGGAAAAGGGTGCATTTTATTTTTCCTCTGTAAAAACATTTAGATGCTGCTGTCAGCAATGGCTGTGGAATTTGCAGGATTAAACAGCATAGAGAAGTGATAAGAAAAGCAAGGACTCATCTTTTCATTCCTTTTCTGGGAAAAAAGACCCCTATTTGTGACAGAGAATAAATATGTTTCCTGATTGATGTGATGGTGGTGGTAGGGTAGAAGGAAGGGGGGGTGATAACATGAAGAGAAGTTCATGTCACCCCCTTCCTTGGGACACACAGGAGAATCCTGAGTCCTTCCCTCTGCCCCCTCATTACTCTGCACACAGACATGTTAACAGTCGGTTCAGTACTCCCGACTCCACTTCCAATCGCTGTATCTCCGGTTCTGTAAGTGTGACAGACAGACATTTGGCTGCATTTTAAATCCAATAAAGGTCATAAAGGTTTTATGTAAACCTAAATTGATGGTGGTCATTAACCCTTTGCAATCCAATTTTGGATTCAGGGTTTCCTAGGGGGCTTTCTTTTTCTGCCATTATACAATGGCGCCATCTGCTGGCTAGAGCCAGTACTGTGATATGGGACATGCTGGAGAGGCCCCCAACAGCAGAGCGGCCAGTAATCTACAGTAAGAATATCCTGTCGGACATCTTCCGACATCGGAGCTGTACAGCCTTCAATCAGAATGTCTTCAGACGTCAGACAGTGGATTGGAAAGGGTTAATTGGAGTTAAAGAGAGTCTGTCAGCTTGAGCAAACTGCAGGCAACATGTTATAGAGCAGGAGGAGCAGAGTACATTGATATATAGTTTTATGGGGAAAGATTCAGTTTAATTTATATTTTAATGCTGTAATTCTAATATGAGTTGAACAGTTCAATGGGTGGTCCTATCAGTGATTGGCTCATATCATTTAATATATAGGCATACAGATAGCTGTCAATCACTGATAGCTCCGCCCATTGGACTATTCAGCTCAGAATAAGCAGAGGTTTAAATAAATAAAATACAAGTTATATTGCATCTTTCACATTAAACTATGTATCAGTCTGCTCGGCTCCTCCGGCTCTATAACATCATGCCTGCAGTTTAGGCAGCATGTTCGATCCATCGGATTCCTTTAAGTTGTGCATTCAGTGGGTCATAGAGATAATTTACTGATCTTTTTTTAACTAGAAATGTTTTTATAAACATGTTATAGATCAAAATTTTGCTAATTTCTCTAAGCAATGTATTGCGGAGCCTCAAGCTATACATTTCAATTATTTACCTTCTAATACAAGAACACAAAAACCTTTGAATTACTTTATTAAAATGGCATTCCTCTTAAATGTCCATTTACTAGTCTGCTCACACTATAGTGATTTTATTGGTTATTTTGATATAGCAGGTTTTGTTCAATAATAGTATAATGGTAATGGTGATGCTTGCTGCTTGGGGTTCCAGTCCGGTGAGTTTGGGGGCCAAGCCAGTGTGGACTATTCATTATAATGTTCCTCCAACCATTTCTTAGTGATTTGAGCTTGATGACACTGAGTGTTGCCCTGTTGAAGGATGGCACTATGGTCGGGGAAAATTTCCTGAAGATATGGGTGTAGGTGATCAGCTAATAGGTCACTGGAGTATTCACCATTTAAGGATTGTGGTGTGATGACCAGAGGTCCTAGGTCATGTCAGGAAAACGTTCTCCAAATCATGACACCGCCACCACTGGCTTGTTGAACTCCAACAGTAGATTAATGATTCAGAGACAGCACATTGCAGGGAATATATCATTAGTGTAATTTATGACAGCTGTTTTGGCAGCTTTTTTCCCTTCTGCAGTTTAAAGAAGCAACAAATTTATTAAAGGTCAAATGATATTAATAATTTGTTGCATCTTTCAATATGTCTCGAGCCGTGGAGTTACTTTGTATGCCAGCCAGCTAATGGAGTCAGATTAGGACACATTTAACAACTTTTTAAAAAGTTGCATGTTATGAATGTCTCTAAATAATTGCCGAGCCGCAACGTGTGGCAGAATTGTGGCATCACTCCAGTAATAAATACAGCCCATTATTTGTATGCTATGCAGTGCTGATTTTCATTATAAAATACACATGTCCACCTTTACCATTTTGCTCAAACTGATTTTACAGACATCCTAAAATACAGTTCATCTGCTGGATCCACAATAATATGTCACTCCCTTGAAAAGCAACAGTTGTAATTGCAGAAATTCTATATCATGTCAAAAGTAGGATACGGCACATTCGTAAATAAGAACAGTATGGATCTCCAGCAAACTTCGAATTTCTATGGATATATATACTGTATATATATATATATATATATATATATATATATATATATATATATCAATTATCTTATAGTAATTTTTATGAGATATAGATACACATCTATAATACAATAATAGATTATCTCAGCAAACAAAAAGAGAACACAGGAGAATGGGAAAACTCTGTAAAGAACTCAGATTGCAACAGAGTTGAGTTGGATTCAATACCAGCTTGAATTTTCTTAACTACAATCAAGGGTACTTTTGAATAATATAAATAAGGACAATGACATTCACTGAAAAAGCCAAAAAATGTAATACCTGAAAGGCTGTAGAACAGGTGCAATAGCTGCAGAGCGGGCACACTCACCACAGGTGCAATCGCCGTAGGGCAGGCACGATCGTCATAAGGTAGGCATACTCGCCATAGGGCAGGCGCAATCACCGTATATCCTAATAGAATGCAGTCAGCCAGACTATGATACGGAGGAGCCAGTTGTTCAGTGCAGACTATTATGCAGTCACCCACTCAACCCAGCCCAGATTGGGGAGGAGCAACTGCAAACTACCATAGCCAGCACATGTGAACGATACCAAAGAAGCCAGCCAAAGATGGGTGTGCCCGACCGCATAGCAACGCTCACTGACAAGCAGCTAGAGATTTGGGGGAGCCCAAGATGTCAGTCAGTGCGGCCCACTTTGGAGATACAGGGCAGCCTACTGCTTGTCAGTAAGAGTTGCTATACGGTGGGGCACACCCATCTTTGGCTGGCTTCTTTGGTATCATTCACATGTGCAGGCTATGGTAGTTTGCAGTCGCCCCTCTTCACCCTGCGCTGGGTTGAGTGGGTGACTGCTTAATAGTCTGCAGTGAACAACATGCTCCTCCGAATCATAGTCTGGCTGACTGTATTCTATTAGGGTATACGGTGATCGCGCCTGTCCTATGGCGAGTGTGCCTACCTTATGGCGATTGTGCCTGCCCTACAGTGATTGCGCCTGCTCTGCAGCATTTCAGGTATTGCATTTTTTGGCTTTTTCAGTAAATGTCTTAGTTTTTTTTTATTTTTTTCTCACCTCTGTGATTTTACAAATAAGGACAGATTTACTAATACGGGGTAACAGTTAATTCATGCAAATTTAGACAGTTCTAAGATGTGCCAGACTTATCTCAGTGGCTCTTGCTGGATGATAAATCTGGTGCATCTTTAGACTCTCTTGTCCAACTTTATACCACCTATAAGTTGGTTTAGTTTGCGGAATATTTCACAGCAAAATTTGGAACAAGTTTTGGCACAATTTTTGGCGCATTGTGTCACATAGAAGCCACGCAACCTTTCTCATAAATGCATGCCCCTTTGTTGGACATGAGAAAAAAGTACAAAATAAGTGAATACCATCGCTTTGTAACTCACAAGTTGCTGCAAAGACAACTTGACAATCACAAAAAATTCAGCAGCTTTCAATTTCTTGTACCTGTTATGCAATGCCGCTGCATTCACTTACATTACATGCAATGAATACAATGCAACACAGCAATCTTTGGTTGTTATACCTGTGTCATAGCCATAACTATAGTATAGCCCTCGCCTTGAGGCAAGTAATTTTTTTTCTTGGTATTATAATATTGATGTCCCATCCTTGGCCAATTGTAGGTTAGACCATCAACATCTATGCTTGGGGGGTCAGACTTCCGAGTCCCCTAAGGTCCAGCAGAGTAAACGGGTCTGATAGCTGAGTCTGCTACCGCTGTACAGTCTCATTTACTTGATGGGACTGAGCTTCATTACTAAACACATAAGCTATTGTACCATGCAGACAATGACAGGGACACATCGCACACTGGAGCACTGTGTCAAATTCAGTCAGGGACAACCTTGTGGCCTTTATGTGATCACTTCTATAAATGTACTGTATTCATAAATAAGATAAATAACAGTGCAATTGAAAGTACAATGCTAGCGAGGTACAAAAAATCCTTCCATGTGATACAATATTTTCTGGTTGAGATTCATCTTTCATAACGTAGAAAGGTTTCGTTGACTGCTGAAAAGAAGAAGCTACTGAAAGGCACACCTGAACTACTGTATGAAACATATCTTTTAGGTACAAGGTCTCCTTTGGTTTGACATCTATACCAGAATTAAGGTATTATTACTGAGGCTTTCAAAAATATCATTGTAAATTAGGCAATAAATATCATATAATATAGAGCAGTGAGATATCTCTGCTTTCATTTACCATTATACGCAGGTGAAGTTTCAAAGTATGCATAATATACTCGCACAACTTTTTATTACTTATGACTAGAGATGAGCGAGTATACTCACTAAGGCACTACTCGCTCGAGTAATGTGCCTTAGCCGAGTATCTCCCCGCTCGTCCCGAAAGATTCGGGGGCCGCCGCAGCTGACAGGTGAGTTGCGGCGGGGAGCGGGGCAGAGCGGGCGGGAGAGAGGGAGAGAAAGATCTCCCCTCCGTTCCTCCCTGCTCTCCCCCGCAGCTCCCCGCCCCGTGCCGGCCCCCGTATCTTTCGGGACGAGCGGGGAGATACTCGGCTAAGGCACATTACTCGAGCGAGTAGTGCCTTAGCGAGTATACTCGCTCATCTCTACTTATGACACTATTAAGCCTGCAACATGGAGGAGTTTCCCAATTAGGGAATATGTTTCTCTTTTACTGTATTTGTTATACAATATTTACAGGACAGAACTAAAAATAGCCAGAATATACTATAAGGCTATAAAGAATGGTTAAAAAAAGATTTGTGTTTAGGAATGGCCAAGTCAGAGTCTTCAGAGCCTTCACCCTAGCAAGATACTTTGGCATGAATTGAAGAAGGTTGTGCATGCAAGGCATCCCATAAATATTGATGAACTGAAATACATTTGGTTCAAAATTCCTTCTCAAAATAGTGCAAATCCTATCTGTAGCAATGGGAGATTTTGGGGGGGAGGTAATTCCTGCCGGAGGGCATATCTGCAGGTTATTAAATTCAAGGATTCGCTTACATTTTGTCACTGCACTGAGAATGTTTGCTCAAAGTGTCCAATAAAAGTCATGGACAGTACAACTGTTTGCCTGTAATTAGTTTATTTAGAGAGGGTTTGTCTAAAGGACCATTTGCATGCAAATATGATTACTTAAAATTCGTTAGAAGCTGGCAGTTTTGAGCAATCATTTTGCATTAGGTACTAATGGGTTAATCAGCCCATTAGTAGCTAACTAGCATCAATTACATGTATTTAAAGAACAGCAGGTGGTTTGTTCTCTAAATACATCACTTTTGTTCTCCTGCGGGCTGCCTGCTGCATATAATGTTATCAACGCTGTCCGCAGAGAACACAGCATGCCGTCCTGCTTATCAGGGACGATAGCTTTTATGCTGAGCTGAAATCAGTGATGAACGAAGAGTGCATGGTAAGTGCATGATGGGCGCACATTTACACACAACGGCTATCGCTCAAAAGCAATCGTTTGGACGAATTTTGAGCTATAATCATTGCCTGTAAATCAGCCTTAAGATAGTGACTTAGATAACAATCAGACCACATTTTATTAGTAACAAATGCAGAAATCCAGGTAATTTCAAGAGTTCATTTACTCTCTCTAGCAACTACATATGTGTGTGATATGTATACATGTGTGCAGCATGAACATATATATGTATAACGTGTATGTTACTATTTGTTTCATGTGCATCTTGTATATGAATACATCTGTGGGTATGTCATGTGCAGTATATATGTGTATGTAATATTCAATATATGAACATGTGTATAATGTTTATATAATGTGCATGCCTGTGTATATATGTGTTTGTAATTTACATATGTAGGCCTCAGTCAGACGGGCGATTTTTCGCGCGATTTGCGCATGCGCATGCGTCCGGCGATTTTATAAAACCATTGCTTTGCAATGGTATCGGACACATGAGCGCTTTTTATGCGCTCATCCGATAAATTATAGAACAGAAATCGCAGATCGCACCTATCTGCGATCTGCGATTCCTGTTCTCTTCTATATATGCGCTCAATCGGGCCAGCGGCAGCAGCGCCGACCCCACTGAGAACATATAGAAGACAAATCATTCTTCTCTGCCACAGCTGTAACAGCTGTGGCAGAGAAGAACGATGTTTGCCCATTGAATTCAATGGAGCTGGCAATACAGCCGGCTCCATTGAAAGCAATGGGCTGCCGGACAGCGCTGGATGAATTGTCGGGAAGGGCTTAAATATATAAGCCCTTTCCTGCAATTCATCCAGAAATGTGTTAAAATAAAAAATATATATATATACTCACCTTGTCCTGGCAGACGGAGTTCAGCGCGGCCGGCCTGCAGTGGGTGTGAAGGGGATGTGAGTCAGACCTGCCCCTGATTGGCTCAGCGCTGAGCCAATCAGAGGCAGGTCTCACTCACACCCATTCATGAATGGGTGTGAGTGAGACCTGAGTGAGACCTGCCTCTGATTGGCTCAGCGCTGAGCCAATCAGGGGCAGGTCTGACTCACACCCCCTTCACACCCACTGCAGGCCGGCCGCGCTGAACTCCGTCTGCCGGGACAAGGTGAGTATAGATATATTTTTTTTACACATTTCTGGATGAATTGCAGGGAAGGGCTTATATATTTAAGCCGTTCCCGACAATTCATCCTGCGCTCGCCCGCAGCGCATTGCTTTCTATGGAGCCGCTGTATTGCCGGCTCCATTGAATGCAATGCGCTGGACAGCTCCAGCCCGTTTCTAATGAAACGCGGCTAGTAGCAGATTTTCGGGTGATTTTTGGGCCCCGGTCACGCGATTTGCGGATGCGCATCCGTCATGCGATCCGCAAATCGCACGAAAAAACGCCCGTGTGACTAAGGCCGTAATGTGCATGTGTGTGCAATAAATGTATACAGGTGTGAATCATATAGAGATTGTAAAATGAAACCTGTCATCAGAAAATGACATCATATAAACCATTACAATTCTTCATTTTTCACTCTGATCACTGAGCCTAATACTAGTCTGATACTACCTGTTCTGTAGAGAACACTTTGCTGTGGTCATCTTACTAACATCACAGGCCAAATTACATTGAAAGGTGACATGTATATGTAGATAACACAGGATGTACGATTCACAATAGGTGATCACGTGACATTCTACTCCCCCTCCCTTCAAAATGGCCTCTACACAGGTCATAGCATATGCATAAAACAATCTCCCATTTAAGTCAACGGGTCAGCTCCTGTCCATTGTGTGAATAGCCTATGAGGGTGCTGTAAAGCATATCTTTTTAATGCTAAAGATGCTATTAAATGCAGTTCAGTCAAGATGGCCACCCTCATAGTCATCTATAAGACAATAGAATAAAGAATTCTACAATCACAGAATAAAAATAGATTTGAAAAATTGAAAATGTTTCTCAATCGGGTTTTAATTAATGAATAAAAAAAGGAGCTATAGTCCCTTTAAGGACTGCAATTTATCATGGAACTAAATCAACACAATATCATGACACACTAGCAAAATACTTGAATTCTGCAATGCACAACACAATCACTAGGTTACCACAATAGACATAAATAGGATAGAAATCCCATGTTAGAGTGTTGTAAAAGTAGTTCTTGACACATATATCTGAACTCATCCACCCAAGAGGAAAAGTAAAGAAGGAAACACCTGTGTTATAGAGATACTATGTTTGCGTAAGGTGTAGCAGTACTATATATTTATTTAGTACACATCACGATAAGTTGATTTACAGCATTGTAGGTATTACATTGTGGCTCAGTTGTCATAATGCATTAAATGTCAAGTTAATGTTTGCACAGTTACATAAAATAGTCCAAAGCCTCTCCTCTCACTGACATGCACAAGTGGAGCCAATGTCCCGTCATCCTTGTATAGTCCTGTAATTCTGACAAGAAAGGCTTAGAAATATGCGATTCCAGTAGGAAAAGAAATGATAAACATGGAGAATGCTCTGAGTACATGACGACATACAATATACGTTCTAGTATGATCCGGAATATAGTATACAAGTAATGGGATGTGCTTAAATGGGATCCTAAATTTGGACACTTCTTCATGCAACCACCAAGGTTCATTTTCTGTGCCTTTTTTGTCAGAACTCTTCTAATGTGTTGAGGGGTGGGATTATCTACCGTCCAATGAAAAGTCATGAATTTAAAATTTAGCGGATACTACATATGTAATAGCAAAAGGGTTATCTACATGCTCCAGTGCCCCTGCGGGGAAATATATGTAGGGCAAGTGTCCCATGAAATAAAAATCCTACTCAATGAATATTGAGCGGTGATTAGAGGTTATCGGCAAAGAAGAGTGGTTCGAAAGCAACTAAGGATTAATACCATTGAAGAGAGAGAAATGAAGACAGGAGTGGCTAGACATTACTGTGAGATAAAACACAAGGTTTTTGTTTAAGGTGCACAATTTTGGTAGCAATACGAAGATGTAACGAAGAACAGGTGAGAAGGAGATTATTACAGAGAGGTCTAAGGCCTCATGTCCACGGGGAAAATCAGGCCCGCTACGGATTCTCCATGTAGAATCCGTAGCGGGTCCCTCCTGCCCCGCGGACATAAGGCATAAAAATAAGAATAAACTTACCTCTCGCCCGCTCCGGATCTTCCCTTCGCCGCGGCTTCATCTTCTCTCCGTCGCGGCCGGATCTTCTTTCTTCGGCTCGGCGGATGTGCAGGGCACGTCGATTACGTGCCCCGCGCATGCGCCGGCCCGAAGAAAAAAGATCCGGCCGCGACGGAGAGAAGATGAAGCCACAGCGAAGGGAAGATCCGGAGCAGGTGAGTTAATTCCGATTTTTGTCTCCCGCGGATCCGGACGGCTTCCATAGGCTTCAATAGAAGCCTGCAGGAGCCGTCCCCGCGGGAGACCCGCACGAAAATGGAGCATGGTCCAGATTTTTTCATGCTCCATTTTTAAAAAAATCACTTTTATTGAGCATCCGCAGGTATTTATCCACCCGCAGGTGGTCAATGCATCCCTATGGGATGTGGATCCGCGGGCAGGAGAAGAGTTAAAATCTGCTGCGGATTTTAATTCTTCTTTTGCCTGTGGACATGAAGCCTAATGGATATATATGCTTGATTCAGTACAACCAAAAGGTGTAAACAAGCAGTGCAACTTTAAGGTGTTTTTGTAATGACAGTTTTACGGTGGGTCTCAAGTAGGAATATATTTTCAGATAACAAGCTAATTGTCGGAATTGCATAATTGAATTTGCTAGAGAAAGGCTGTATAAATGAATGAAGAGGTATGATGCCACCTAATCATGGTACAGCAGAAATTCATCATTTATGTAATGTATGCCATTTGATTAGTTAGTAAAGTGATTTTCACTTTTACTATTTATTACATTGGTGATCATATAAGTACAAATTATTTGAGGAGTCATTGACCATTTAGGTTAAAGGATGAGGACAGCGCCTCAAGAAATTAAAGTCCAAATAGTGAGTAATGAGATGAGAAGAATTGGACTTACCTGGTGTGAACAGCTCGGCCCAAAGCAATGGGGCCAGCTGTCACACCCGTAGTCACTGTAAGCATTTACTATGTGGCCTCTTATTCAGAAGATAGGCTGGAGAGCTGCAGAAAGGTCCAAAACTCCGCATGGGGTTTTGTGTAAAGAAAGAGACAATTACGTATCTGTAACCAACTCCTCTTATGAGCGTAGAAGGCTTTTTTGCTTAAATATTGTTTTTGATCCATTTAAGTTGTCCATGTGTGTTTGCATGTGTTGAGTGGTGCAACATTGAATCTTTGCCTTGCATGAAGAAATAATTAACTACAGACCAACATGTGGCTCACCATACACTTTTTTGTCACTGTTGGCAAGTAGCAGGTGTATAGCTATATGTAGGAAAGGTAGCATCACATCCTGGCCCTGATGGGTAGGGGGAACACAAGGTCCCTCTATCAGATAAGAAGATACTAGTATAATTAATGTTGGGTTAAATCCAAGAAAGCACCAATACTGTATTTGTCTACACTGAATGGCGCATACCATTAGTGAGTTGTATAGTATTTGCTAGTGTCTCTTGCTCTAAACATGATTGGTTTAAAGTAGGAAGGATTACTACCATAGAATAATTTACAGGAGTGTTTTATCATGGAGACCTCTTCATACATGGACAGTTGGTTTTTTATCAAGTAGCATCTTTATTCAGTGTTAACAATATCTCACCTCTACAAAGGCTTACATTTTGAAACCATATTGATGTTAAGAATAAACTAAATGTATTAGAATTCTATTAACATAAATTTAAAATTATTAATTTACCTGTCAGATCCTTGCAATGTAAAACCACTATGCCCTGCATCACCAAACGAGACAAAGAAAAACTAAACAGACACAGAACATGAATTCTTTCCTTAACTGAACCTTGGTGGACCTCTGCCTGAAAGCAGGGCGATCGTCCTGACAAGCACGGACCCATGTCTCATACCTACAGGGCCTAGTCTTTCCCTAGATGACAAATAGGACAGCCAGAGACAGAGCTACAAGTCAGACAGGGAACATGGCCACACCAAACACACCAAACTGCATAAAAGACAGACATCTGCACACCTACAGATGGTGGGGACTCAACAGACAGGACAAGACCCAAGCATTTCCCCACTAATGAATGAAGATGAACAAACAGAATTAAACTCAGGCCTTCACCCACCAACGGACAGGTAGAACAAACAGAACAGGAACCAGGTGTCTGACAACCATTAGAACGGATGGTACAAATAGAAGGACTGATAGTCAGACAACTACAAAAACTAACAAACAGACAAATGGACAAACTGATTGGGATCTGTACAGCATGCATGCAACAACAACATAACAAACAGCACTGGATCAAATGAAAAGCACACATCTCACATCAGACATAAGCAAAATGATCAGTGCCCATGACAGAGCAGGGCCGGATTATATAACATTGTGTTTTCCCTGATTGTCTGACCAGGTGAACCGCCACCCTGACAGCCAATCAGAACATGCACTACAGGGGATGATTCAGCAAGGAAGAGAAGAGGGGAACCCTAAGGTATTCCCAACAGCCGACACAAGGAAGATCTGCAGCGACACGACTTCTAAGGCATTCCCAATAGTTGACAAAACTTCTGCATTGCCAGGACATGAATTCCTGAATGCGGCTGGTATACTGCAACACATCTTCTCCTCTTTACCTTCAAGAACCACTGCCGCTCAGATAGAATGGTGACTGGTTGACTGGACTAAACTGAACATGAGCAAAACAGATGTAAAGACAGGAAGTCCCGACTGCCAACAGTCACACTGTGACATTCCCCTAAGCTGCTCCTATCAAGTAGGAGTGATTTACAGGTATACAGTGTACTGTAGACAATCAACACCTTCTTGCTGCTCTTCTAGTTTTGTCTACAAAAAACAAGCACCATTTACATTGTAAGTGCAGGACGCAATTAAAGAGCCTCCGTCACCTTGGACCAACTTCCACCCCTGTAACCCTAGGTAATGAGTGAGGAGTATAGAAGACACTGCGTTCAGATCTGTAATTTGTATCTTTAAATTCCCTTTTATTTCCTGCTGTGCTCTGGAAAAATAACCAGATCTTTGCTGCATGCTGATGCATAAAAGGCTTGGTCCGGGCCACTATTTGTGCAGCTCAGTAGTCTATGCAGCAGACAGCCTGCTTGGGGTGCACAGCAGGGAAACAAGAATTTATTATATTATATGATGCAAATTGTAAATTTGAATTTGGTGTCCACTATACTATCACTAATTGCCTTAGTTTATGGGGGGTGATCTGAGGTAACAAGATTTTTATTTAGTAAAGCATCACAGTCCTGGGGTTCATTTTAGTTAATTTTAATTACTATAAAAGGAAACTATTCTGATGCTAGCGTTATATTAAGGATTTGTAACTTTTAGGCCTTAGTCAGACGGGCGTTTTTAGCTGCGATTTGCGCATGCGCATGCGTCCGGCGATTTTATAAAACCATTGCTTTGCAATGGTATCGGACACATGAGCGCTTTTTATGCGCTCGTCCGATAAATTATAGAACAGAAATCGCAGATCGCACCTATGTGCGATCTGCGATTCCTGTTCTCTTCTCTATATGCACTCAATGGGGCCGGCGGCAGCAGCGCCGACCCCATTGAGAACATATAGAATACAAATCATTCTTCTCTGCCACAGCTGTAACAGCTGTGACAGAGAAGAATGATGTTTGCCCATTGAATTCAATGGAGCCGGCAATACAGCCGCTCCATTGAAAGCAATGGGCTGCCGGCGTGCGCGGGGTGAATTGTCGGGAAGGGGTTAAATATATAAGCCCTTCCCTGCAATTCATCCTAAAATGTGTTAAAATAAAAAAAAAATTGTATACTCACCTTTCCGCTGCAGCCGGAGTCCAGCCGCGGCCGCTGTCAGTTCTCCTGAACTGCTTCTCGGCACTATTCAGCCGGCGGGGCTTTAAAATCCCCGCCTGCTGAATGATCTGCCTCTGATTGGTCACAGCCCTGACCAATCAGAGGCCGGTTTCACTCACACACCCATTCATGAATTCATGAATGGGTGAGTGACTGCTGCCTCTCAGCGCTGAGCCAATCAGGGGCAGGTCTGACTCACATCCATTCATGAATTCATGAATGGGTGTGAGTGAGGCATGCCTCTGATTGGCTCAGCGCTGAGCCAATCAGGGGGCAGGTCTGACTCACACCCCCTTCACACCCACTGCAGGACGGCCGCGCTGAGCTCCGGCTGCCGGGAGAAGGTGAGTATACAATTTTTTTTTATTTTAACACATTTTAGGATGAATTGCAGGGAAGGGCTTATATATTTAAGCCCTTACCGACAATTCATCCCGGGCTCGCCCGCAGCGCATTGCTTTAAATGGAGGCGGCTCTATTGCCGTCTCCATTGAATGCAATGCGCTGGACAGCTCCGGCCCGTTTCTAATGAAACGCGGCTAGGAGCAGATTTTCGGGCGACTTGCACGCACCGGTCACGCGATTTGCGGATGCGCATCCGTCATGCGATCCGCAAATCGCGCGAAAAAACGCCCGTCTGACTAAGGCCTTAAGGTATGTTCACGAGTCGCTGATTGGTTCACGATTCGCTGATTTGCTGCAGATTTTGATGCAGATCTGCAACTGATTTCACCCTTTCAGATAAATTTAAATTGAATGGTTGAAATCTGCTGCCGGTCTGCCAAAAAATCCATGAAAAAGTCTGCAGCAAATCGGCGGTGTGAACGCACATTAACCCTTGCCAATCCAATTTTGGATTCAAGGTTTCCTAAAAGGCTTTTTCTTTTTGCTGTTATACAACAGTGCCATCTGCTGACTAAAGCCAGTGTGTGTGCGCCATAGAGGCTCCGACAGCAGAGTGGCTGGCAAGAGACGGTAAGAATACCCTGTTGGATATCTTCTAACATTGGAGCTGTACATGCTTTAATCAGAATGTAGGAAGACGTCAGATAGTGGATTGGAAAAGGTTAATTACTGTGTATTACTAAAGTTTGTACAAAGGAATAGCATACATAAACCTTTGTTACTCATTAAGACCTTGCAAAAAATACACTGCAGTGTGGAAATCCATAGATCGGTAGAAATCCTCAGAATGAGTACTAATGCTTTAATAGAGCCGTCTGTCTTCTTTTCCCAGCATTGGACGCAGGTAAACTCCCTCCCCTCCTTTTTTATCCAGATCCCATAGGAGTCTATGGGAGCTTCCAGCGTATCTCAGCCAAAGAAAGGACAAGACCTATCTTTTCACGCTGCGTATAAAATCCGTGACCACAAATGGTCACCAATGTCCTATCTTTCCTGGCGCAATTTGTTTACACACCCTAAAATCGTTCATCTGAACGAATACATTGGAATCCAATGCTTCAGATGGTCACAATTTTGGGGCGATTTTTTGACGCCGGTAAATAGCAGCATATATCTATGGCTGTGTGAACAAGACCTCAGACAGAGATGCAGATGATCCATTACAATATGGTGATGGGGGTAATTATTTGCTGATCAAATCTATAAAAAAATTAACATATCGCAATATTTCAACAAGTAAAAAAGTATATGTTATCACTTGAAATGAGTCCATCTTATAACACTAAAATGATCCAATCGTCCTCACTATCTTGCTTGAGAAGACACAGTAGGGTCACTGATAAATCCTAGAAAATCCTGAAACAGTTACTTGAAGTGAAGCTAATTAATATTTGTAATGTAACCTTCTTTACAATGTAAATGAAATGTTCCGTAGAGCTTTGCCGTGTTCAATATAAATAGACGGTAAATCTTTTACAGCTTCACATTAATGCTTTATACACTTTTCTAAAACCTCAGGCTGATCTGTACAATGTGATTATTTCAGGGGGCATTTGTTATGGAACCTGTTTTAGGCAAAATATATATATCGTGTTGTATGAAAAGCCTCGGATTCCGACCCGCTCAACCTGAGTCGGTCCACCAACTCTACTCTCTTTTCTCATTTTGTAAAAGGTTATAGCGGGATTGCTATGCGAAAATTACCAAAGCACAGTGTGAATAAGTATATCAAGAAGGAAGCATCTAGTAAACATTGTAGACATTCTCCCGCTAACCATATTCCTTTATATACTTTAGCATGTGATAAAAACATTTACTAGGAGTATGGTCCCCAAAGGTATTTGTTAAACGCTTGTATGTTTTCTAAGCTGGGTTATGAAATGCACTGAATTTCTGAAATTATTTTGAGATTCCCTTTTCATTTATCCAATGTGATTTTATGTAACATATGGATAGAAAACACATTTCGAAGACGTCTCCACATCCAGTTTGATGAAAGCCATGTTTTATTTAAAATGTTGACTTTCATTACCCCGCCATATGAAAGCTATAGAATATGCAATTTGTACGGGGCAGTTTTCAATTCTCTTTAATAGGAATGTCGGCACACTTATTAAAATAGTATATGACATACAACCACTACAAATGTCTACATTTATGCTTTTATTTACCTCTTTCATTGTATTGCTTTTTGGAGATTGTTCGTAAACTGTCCTTTCGAGCTGAAGCTGCTTTTAGCCTCTTGGGGACTCAACATTAGGAGTGATATGTTTTTACGAATGCCACAAGGGCACAACTAAACTCCTTCCACTCTTCAATAAAACCTAAAGCGGTTCCTGTATTGGCAGGGCCTACTAGGCTTCCATACATGGCAGGTCTATAGGCTATTGTTATTTATTGTGCTGCCACAACAACTGCTCCGCACCTCCCGATGCCGGGGTGTGGAGTGGGTTTGTGTGATAGAGGGAGTCCTCTGTCTGTCTAACTGCTTAGATGCCGCAGTCACTATTGACTTTGGTCAATTAGAGCTGTGACTCTAGTAACTTTAAGGTACAAAGGATTGATGTAGTTAAAGGGGTTGTCCCGTGAAAGCAAGTTGGGGTATACACTTCTGTATGGCCATATTAATGCACTTTGTAATGTACATCGTGCATTAATTATGAGCCAAACAGAAGTTATTCACTTACCTGTTCCGTTGCTAGCGTCCCCGTCGCCATGGTGCCGTCTAATTTCAGCGTCTAATTGCCTGATTAGACGCGCTTGGCAAGTCCGGTCTTCTCCCTGGTGAATGGGGCCGCTCGTGCCGGAGAGCTGGTCCTCGTAGCTCCGCCCCGTCACGTGTGCCGATTCCAGCCAATCAGGAGGCTGGAATCGGCAATGGACCGCACAGAGCCCACGGTGCACCATGGGAGAAGACCCGCGGTGTATCGTGGGTGAAGATCCCGGCGACCATCTTGCTAAGGTAAGGAAGAAGTCGCCACAGTGCGGGGATTCGGGTAAGTACTAAACTTTTTTTTTTTAACACATGCATTGGGATTGTCTCGCGCCGAACGGGGGGCCTATTGAAAAAAAAAAAACGTTTTGGCGCGGGACAACTCCTTTAACTGCAGTAAAAAGGGGGTGATGTTAGAAAGATATTGGAACAGGAGTGCATGTGGATCATTACATTGGGTACCATGGCACCTGATGCACTCAACGAACATGGAAGTTTTGCCTCATTCTTATAATATGTATATTATTGACATTTTTTAATTGACTATGTTTAATTACTGTTGTAATTAAGTATTTGTAATGTAATTATTGTGATAGTTGTTTTGTGGTTTCACAATGCTCCGTGGATATTTCATCTATTCAGTTTACTGATCTGTGAGGTACTTTTGAAGTGTGGACCTGATGAGCTTTTGAACTTCGACACAATTCTGTTGACCCCTTTTGTGTTTTGTTTTCACTTTTATCTCTGAGAGTTTATTTCCTCCCTTAACCCATGTGTTGTGATAGTCTTTGTACTTTTTCATGGCTTAAATATATGATTGTACCGTTTTGTTCGTGTTTTTTCTGTTGTGTTACACTTTCTAATATGTATTTGTATTTGAATATATTTCATTGTGACTTTGTATATCTTATTGGTCTATATCATTGGACTTGCACTTTGCTCACATGCACTGTCACTGCAAGAAACTATTTTGGTTCTTATTTTATTATTCTAAGTTTATTATTTGAGTTAAGGGAAACCGCTGCCATGGGTCCCCTTGGTATAAAATAACCAATCAGAAGTTACTCACCTCTCCCCCCCCCCCCCATTCATCCTCCGCTGCTGGCTTTGGTCTCCCTATGGCATAACTTTTCATGCTGAGCCGATCTACATACAAGCTACAGCAGCCAATGACAGCACTCAGTGATCATGGCTGAGCGCTGTCATTGGCTGCTACAGCTGCTTTACAGGACTGCTGAAAACAGTGAATGTGAGAGCGGGGACAGGTGATTAACTTCTGATTTGTTATTTTATACCATGAGGGACCCGGTGACGGGGATTTCCTTTAACTTGGACAACCCCTTCAATATTTCTATTCTGCAATGGGGTTTTCTTGTAGTAAGATCTTTTGCCATGAATTTGAATGTAATATATACAATTGTGAATATCCATGTATTATTCTAGTTTTGGCTCTATGGCCATTTGCTGTGCGCATGCTTTCTGATGCTGGTGATGGCGAGAGTCGTTCCCATCTTCGTTATGTGGACTGCACATGCGCAGAACCTACTTCTGGTCTGCATGAGCGTGGTGTCACTTGAATGCTATGATGAAATGTAGACGCCTTGGCGGGATGCTGGGCACATGCACCATTAATGCAGAAGCATATGTGACACTATATAAGTGAGACACAGTGTGATAGCAGATATACCCTGAGGAAGTTACCAAAATGCATTTCGCGGTTTGGGAATTGTAGAATTGTCTATTGAAATGTATATTGTCATTATTTTTGGTATCACATTATTTGTATAATTTTGTGACTATTTCCTCCCCATTTGGCTTTTTTGTATGCATTTTCTGTTAATCTCCTTTTTTTGGTTGTACCAGTAAAATTATATTTTTGGTTTCTCCAAAATTTTAATTTTTTAATGTATTTTTTTTGTAATAATTTTTGCTCTTATTGTATGTGGGCTGTTTTTATTAGTTTTGTACTGCTTCCTAGTCACTTTTCTTATTACGGAAGACACTAAATGAATTGAAAATATGCCCTACAATGCAGATACTGTGTTTATTTATCTTTATACACCATTGACTTTTGTATCTATGGAGTAAATGGATGATCTGGTTCTCATTTCAGCCATTGTAGGTGGGTATCAGCCTTATGACACACAGCCTATGACGCTGGCTCAGCACCAGGCCCCGCTCCTTCCCTTCCCATGCAAGCTGTGATATACATGAACATAACATTTCAGGAAGGGGTTAATATTGACTAATATAAATGAAAAGAAACTTCATTTTTTTGCATGTACATTTGGGAGAGTGGCTGCCTAGATTTTGGCCATGCGCTCCTATCCATCAGTTCTAGACTTTTAAATAAAGCTGAGTATACCTGGATCCTACCTGCCCTGAGTTCATAATGGAGATTTTGGCCAAGAATAGATGAATCTGCTATTGTAAAGTCCCATCTAAAGATGTCAGCTTGTCGTTGACACATGGACTATCACAATTTGACTAAATTGTGTGCTAAGAACCTCAAATTTATATGTAAATATAGCAGAAATGTAATTAAAAAAACCCCATATATTCAATGTTCACATCTATCACAGCACTTAAAGCCGTACTCTGCTCTATGCTTGAGTCTTTTTGTCTTGATACTACACTGCACTACATAAGTACTTCAATGTAGTGCACCAGCTATTGAACAGTCATATCTTAAAAAACCCTTGAAGGACTAAAAAATTGTGGAAAGTAATTAAACAGAGCTTAATACATATTTTTACCTAAAACCTATTTTTCTAAATGAAAAATATTAACATGAAAGGTATAGCCATGTTTGCACTGAAATAAACTATACAATTATGATGTTATTTATCCCACAGGGTGAACGAGTTTAAAGGAAAAAATGCTACAATAGATGTTTTTGTTCTTCCGTCTATTAAAAAATGCAATTAAAAACTTCCAAAGAGTCGAATGTGCCCCAAAAGGGTACCAAAGAAAACTACAAATCATCCAACAAAAACACCTCATATTGCTATTGAAGTAGAAAAATAAAAATGGTATGGGTCCAGGACTGTGGTGATGCACAGGAAAACAGTTGTAAGTGTCTCTTTTGTGGAAAGATTTAAAGAATAAAGTAAAAAATAATTTCAAAAATTATAAACTTGGTATTGCCATAATCATAGTAAAATCTGCATTAATGCGATTATACGGTGCGTACGGGCAAATGTAAAAGCACATACGGTCATGTGAAGGAAGTCTTAGGCGCCCAGTATGCACTGCATAATCGCATAAATGAAGATTTGACCCAAACGAGTGATGATCTTTATTCCTGTATTTCATGCCATTTGCATGGGGCGCTGCTGAGTGAATATTAAATAATACGCAGAAGCGATGAAAACCAACAATCCGAAGAAAATGCTCGGAATGCCCAATACTGCTTAGGTAGGGCGAGCTGCCTTCCTTTCCCAGCATTGTACATCGGGTAACTCCTTCCCCCTCCCTTTTTTCCAGCTTCCATAGAAGTGTTTGGAAACTACCGGCATTACACATCAAAAGATAGGACAAGACCTATCTTTTCACACGGCACTGGTGACCGAAACCGATCACATTGGTGATATTTTCCCCGGCGCGATTATTTTATTCGGCAAAAACATCGGTCTTCTGAATGAACCCATTGGAATCTAATGCTCTGCGTGGTCACGTTTTCTCGGCGATTGTTTACACAGCGAAATACCTACGAAATACCTGCAAAATGTGTGCAAATACGCTTGTGCGAAGAAGCCCTAAGCCAAGATGACTCAAAGTTGCTTCAATAAAGGACCATTGCAACCTGCCAAATTCTTTTTCCGCATCCATTGACTGTATCAACTTTGAGATCTTTTGAGAATGGGTAAAATTAATAGCATTTATTGCTGTAATGGTTTTGTCCGTAGACTCCATACTTGTTATGAATCCTACCTGAGCATTATGAATCATTTCCTCCAAATATGGGACTAACCATGTGGCCATTATCTTTAAGAAGAGCTTATTATCCACATGAAACAGTGATATCAGGCAGTATCTAGAACATTGGAGCAGGTCTCTCCCTTACTTTCCAATCACCATTATATAATTTCCAAGAGCATAATCCCTAGAGATGGCATTTAATGGTTCCATAAAATGTGGAGTCAAGCTTTTATGTTCTATGATATATAATATGTCGCATGTTCTATAATATGTCGGAAAACCCATCCGGGGCTGGTGCATTATTCTTACTGGTCCCTCTTATTGCTTGTTTAAGCATTTCCTCTGAAATTGGCAGTTCTAATTTGTCTAATACTTTGCTGGCTACAGGAAGTATTCCATATATACAAATGTATACCGCAGATGCGGCAAACGTCTGCCTAAATAGTGTATCTTCCCCTCCAGTGCCCCTGAAACATTATAAAGTGTCACATAAAAATTCTTAAACTCCTCCACTGTCCTCTCTGATGTGAACAATTTTCTTCTGTTCTCCGTGTTATACTTGCTATAAAAGATCTCAGTTGTTGCTGTCTGAGAGTTTTTGCCGATAGTTAACTCGGCTTGTTTCCAGGCTCATAAAATGACCTCCTACACTTTACCAAAGTGGATTTAGTCTTTTCTAACAAACGACTTCATAGCTTCTCACTAGTCTGCAGCTAAACAACACTAGCCTCCTTCGCTAAGGTCATCTTATGAGCTTGTTCCATTTCCCCAACCCACTCCAACAAGACTGTCAGTCTAGCTGACTTTTCTCTCTGCAATCTTGATCCGTGTTTAATCAGAATATCTCGCACAGCCCACTTATGTGCTTCTCACATCCCTGGGGGATTCACATCTGTCATTTTGTTTACCTTAAAAAATGTGCTCGGCTCCCTTTGTAACTCAGCAAACATTATCGGATCCAGCAGCAAAGAATCATTAAGTCTCGATCAAAGCCTTAGTTAACATATATACATTTGAATGCTGAATAAACAAATATCTTATACCTGAGTATTGTACATGCTGTTTGGGACTGAAAAAAATACGGAATTCCATTCTCCAGGGTTCACAGCCATTTTTAAAAATTTCTGTAAAACAGCAAACAAATGGGAAGTTCCCCTGGAAACACCCACCAAAGATGGAAAGCCATAGCAGTGTTTCCCCATACTACCACTACTCTCTTCTTATAACCCGCTGATCTTTCCACCTGAATCTCCAGAGAATTCATCTATTCAGTCTGTGGAAAATACAATGACACAAATCTGTACATTTTGGGTTCTACTTCCCCCCCCTTCATAAACAAGGCTCTCCCCTCTACTTCACATCTCTCACAAATTCCCAAGGAATGATACTGAAAATCAAAATGTTTCTCCCCTTCCATTTAGAGTTTGGTGAAAAAGTCTGATAGCAGTCTAGAAGCAGACTACTGTATCTCTGTGGGGGAGAGATAAGGCTAAAATGCGTTTCCCTTTATTAAAGCAACATGGATTTTCTTCCTCCGTAGTTAATTCAAGAGCTTAAGTACACATAAGGGCCATTAAGACTTCTTATGTTTAAAAAGCCTATTGTTAACTCCCCAATGGGGTGGATAGAAACCTCCAGGATACATCCACCCCCCCCCACCAAAAAAAAAGGAAAAGGGGAAAAAAAGGAACACCAGAAAGAAGGTCAACTGATTATTGTGTTGTCTTCTTTTAAATATGCTATATATATATATATATATATATATATATATATATATATGGAGGAGCGTTCTCCCTCATCCGCAGCAGTAGCATGTAAGGGTGGTTTCACACCTGCACTTGGGGTTTAGCTTTCCTGCTCCATTTGGGGAGGAGCAAAATATAACAAAATATATATATAAGGACAGCGCCCACAGGATAAAATCCAATAAAAAAACTGTGCCTATTGGCCAAATACACGGGGTATACACTTACCCGGTGTATAGTAGGATCCTGTATAGGGACCCACTAACACCCCATATCCACGTGTGCTTTGAATATATATATATATAAAATCCTCCTCCAGAGTTCCTTCAAATCCTGTCAGGCTAGAGACAAGGAGAGCCAGCAGACTTATCACCGTATCCCTCTGTGGATCCGTGTCAAAGTAGCAAGGTATAAAGAAAAAAAAAAGAGAAAATCCGCGCTCCTTCAGGAAAAAGTTATCCTCTGGTAACCAATGGTTATGAAAAAACTCTGTTTTATTCGTACGGTTATTTCATAACCATTGGTTACCAGAGGATAACTTTTTCCTGAAGGAGCGCGGATTTTCTCTTTTTTTTTTCTTTATACCTTGCTACATTTGGGGAGGAGGAAAGGGGAATCTCCATGGTCAAATAGCTCCGTCTTAGGACAGAACCAAAGAGTGCCGAATGGACCTCATTGACTATAATGGGGTCTGTTCAGTTTCTGCTTAGGTGCTCGGCTTTTGGATGGAAGAAAAAGCGTAAGTGTGAAACCAGCCTAATATGCATTTGGTGCTTATTTGCTGTTGCTGAGAAGCAGGAAGGATGTTCTTTCTCTCCGAGAAGTGTGGCTATGGACTACCCGCCATGCGAGGACTGCATTTTTAATGAGTGGGGGAAACTAGCAGATGGTAGTCATGTAAATTAGCGGGAACACTGATGAGTAACAACAGAATCAAGGATGCATGCTTATTAATTACTTATGTACAAGTATAAGACCAGGCCGAAACTGATAAGGAAATACCGTAAGGCCCAATGTCCACTTGCACCACGGATTCCACTGCTGAATCCCGCAGCTGAATCCAGCCGTGTCCGCAGACATGGACAGGCAAAGACATTTTCTTATCTGTCCAGCTTCAGCGTGGGTCTCCCCCATGCCGGCTGGATCTTCTTTCTTTAGCACGGCGGTTGCTTCCAGATGGCCTGGTGATGTGCTGGATGCATGCGCAGTGTAATTTTTATATTTTTTTAAATCTCCTGCTTTCCCGCTGATCCACGGCCCATCCACAGTGACAGCTTTGGTTATGCCATGGATCGGACGATTTCTATTGACTTCAATGGAAGCCACACCGTACTATCCGCAGAAATATGGAGCATGCTGCGACTTCTTCCCGCACATGCGATCCACACGCCGGGAAAAAATGCATGCTTTTAATTGTCTTGTGGATGCTAATATATCCCTATGGGTGGCTACAGGTGCGAATCTCCAATGTGGGAGACGTGCGTGGATTTTATATTTAAAATCCGCCCGTAGACATAGGCCTAACACATTTAAGGAAAATGAGAGTGTGTAATGACTGAAGTCTAAATGAAGCTTCATCCATACACTCAAACATATCAGTAAAAGGCGGACTCACACAAGTGTGTTTGCATGCGTATTTCGCAATCAATACACAAAGAATAGAGCTCATTGATTTCAGTGGGTTCATTCTCACTTTTCTTATTTTGTGTGTGAATTATGTACGCGTGAAAAAAATGTAGCATGTTCTATGTTAGGGTGCCTACCCACTTGCGTTGCCGATTTTCGCGCGTGAAAAACGCGGCGTTTTTGCGCGTTTTTTGCGCGTTTTCTGTGCCGTTTTTCGCGCCGTTTTTTGCAGCCCTCCATTGACAATCATGGGTGCATTAAGAGAAAAATAAGGAGACATATGCAACTGACAGTTCCTATGTGAAAAAACCCCACGAAACGGAAAAAAAACCCCAGATGGACAAAAACACATTCTGTACTAATTGCTCTTGAGAAAAAACGCAAAACATCACAGGAAAAAAAATCGCAAGTGGGTAGGCACCCTTAGTGTGCATTGGTGGACCGAAGGCCCTGTAGGAGCAATACGCTGCACAATTTTATAGGAAAAATAACACATCAGGAACTAATTAGGCAAAATAGCCATTTCATTGAAATCGCCCAGCCAGAGTAAAAACAGCAGTTATATGCTCCAAAACGCAAGCAAAAAAGACTCAATCACAGCGTAAATATGTTGCGGTGCATTTTTGCACATACGCCCATGTGAAGCCGCCTTAACACATAACAATTGACACATTAGGGAGGCTTCACACAGGCGCATCCGCTTTTGTGCGCACTGCAGTGCAGCGTATTTGTGAGTCCGTCTTGCGTGCTTATCTGAATATTTTACTGTACTTTTGCCATGCGTAAGGCATGTTTTTTGCATGCAGGACACAACTATGCTGCAATTTAACCGGCTAATTCGTCTAATGAAGTCCAAATGTGCTTTTTTCAGTATAATTGCACAGAGTTTCACGCATCACAATGTGTATTGCATGCGCCTCTGCATACCCCCAATAGACTTCTTTGGGGACATTTGGTGCACAAATGAACATACATGTAGAGCAAGCTGTGTTTTGTTTCATGCACACATAATCTGTACATGTGTGTGAGCTCATTGACGTCAATGGGTTCTATTTTCTGCATATTGTGCACCAAATTTTGCACTTGTGAAAAAATGTGAGCAAATAGGCCCGTGTAAAGGAGCCCTACGAAAACATACGAGACTCAGGCAAGCTCAATATCGGTCCAAGAAACCCAGCTTGACATTGAGCTAGTCAATATGCGTTTTTCCTGTGGATGTGAGGTGTTTTCACGTGCATCGGAGGATCGAAAAGTGTTTCCCATTCATTTCAATAGGAACATCACATTGCAACATGCGATGTGTTTAACTGTCCCACTGAAAACAATGGGCGATGCGTTTTTAAGGGACATGAAAAAAAGGACTTGATGCAAATTTTTTACCTCGCAGGATTGCTGTGAAGGAAAAAAATTGCTCATGTGTATGACTATTGAAAAGAATGGAGTTCACATTTACACAAGTTTTGTGCGTCTCGCAATCAGCACAACTCACGCGAGATTCACGCTCATGTGAATGTAGACTAATATTCAATAACATGCCTAAGGGCGGCTTCAAGTGGATGTACTTGTGCAGGCAATACACAGAGAATAGAACCCATTGATTTCAATGGGTTCATTCTCATTTCCGCTTTTGCTGCCCGCAAAAAAAATGCATAGAAGCCTAAAGAAGATGCGCATATGTGCAAAACGCTGCACAAGTCCATGAAAAAAAGAACACATCTGGAACTTATTAGGCTAAATATATTTTTAAATTTGGTCACAGTAGTGTCTCGTGTGCAAAAACCCTGCCCTGCACACAAAAAGTACAGCAAAATGCTCCAATACGTGCGCAAATCTATCTCATTCATGGACCAAATATGCTGCACTGAAGCATGTGTAATTGCACATAAATGCGCCTGAATGAGCCCCAACAGGAAATCTGGTAATATAGCATGTAAGGCAAAAAATATCCATCCAGTTCAGTCTATTGACTCCCAATGTTGATCCAGAGGAAGGCAAGTGGTAAGATTTAGGGCAGTTTAATAATTCCCACTTAGTTCAGATTTTAGGCCGCCTGCACACGGGCGGATTTGCATTGTGAAATCCAGAGCAGGCATCTGCCTTCAAATTCCGCAGCAAATACCGCCCATAGCATGCAATGGCAATACGC
Organism: Eleutherodactylus coqui; assembly: GCF_035609145.1. NCBI lineage: Eukaryota > Metazoa > Chordata > Amphibia > Anura > Eleutherodactylidae > Eleutherodactylus > Eleutherodactylus coqui. Next base: position 27,749,653 of record NC_089845.1, on the reverse strand, counting down.
AATTTCATGTCCGCAAGGGAAATCGATTGAGAGGGATGCTGTGATTTTGTGCAGACTCCACATTGATGGCTTCCATTGGATAAAATCCTTCCCGTGACCCTTTTGCAATCATCATTGCGGAAAGGTTGAGGGATCTGTGTCATCGCCTAGCAACAGTGCGGCCTACTCCGTACTATACATGTGCCCCGGCAGCCAGCCGACACATCCCCGGAACAGAATAGAAGACTCCGGACAGGTACACTAGCGTCACTGCCTGGGCACAGGGTTGGATTCCGCTGCAGGATTCCGCATGCAGAATCAGACCCGCCTGTGTGCAGGCGGCATTAGTGTCATTTTTATTACTACCAGACTACCCAACCTCTTGGTACTTGAAGTGATGCCACATCACAGGTGCCTGAATCCAGCTTTAATTTCTTTAGATTAGGATTCATTGTAAGGCCTTAGTCAGACGGGCGTTTTTAGCCGCGATTTGCGCATGCGTCCGGCGATTTTTTTAAACCATTGCTTTGCAATGGTATCGGACACATGAGCGCTTTTTATGCGCTCGTCCGATAAATTATAGAACAGAAATCGCAGATCGCACCTATCTGCGATCTGCGATTCCTGTTCTCTTCTCTATATGCGCTCAATGGGGCCGGCGGCAGCAGCGCCGACCCCATGGAGAACATATGGAAGACAAATCATTCTTCTCTGCCACAGCTGTAACAGCTGTGACAGAGAAGAACGATGTTTGCCCATTGAATTCAATGGAGACGGCAATACAGCCGACTCCATTGTAGCAATGAGCTGCCGGCGAGCGCGGGATGAATTGTCGGGAAGGGCTTAAATATATAAGCCCTTCCCTGCAATTCATCCAGAAAAGTGTTAAAATAAAAAATATATATATTTACTCACCTGCTCCCGGCAGCCGGAGTTCCGCGCGGCCGGCCTGCAGTGGGTGTGAAGGGGGTGTGAGTCAGACCTGCCCCCTGATTGGCTCAGTTGAGTGAGTATATATATATTTTTTATTTTAACACTTTTCTGGATGAATTGCAGGTAAGGGCTTATATATTTAAGCCCTTCCCGACAATTCATCCCACACTCGCCCGCAGCGCATTGCTTTCAATGGAGCCGGCTGTATTGCCGGCTCCACTGAATGCAATGCGCTGGACAGCTCCGGCCCGTTTCTAATGAAACGCGGCTAGGAGCAGATTTTCGGGCGATTTTCGGGCACCGGTCACGCGATTTGCGGATGCGCATCCGTCATGCGATCCGCAAATCGCGCGAAAAAACGCCCGTCTGACTAAGGCCTTAGAGTTCAAGAAAAGCAAAAGTAGCTATTTGAGAAAACTTTTTCTGCATAGTATCCTTTATTGACATGTTCCACAAGCCTCTACTGCTTCATTATAAAATCACCTAATGTAAATACTGAATTCCTGTGGAAACTATTACATGTTTATGTCACCAGGTGAAAACATAAACCGCTAATGACATTGTAAATCAATTGTTATGTGAGATAATAAATGGTAGATTAAATGTATTAGTTTACAGCACATTTGCATATTTCTATTCAGTACAGTTGTATTGTAAATAAGACAGATAGGCAAAGCGTATTTATAAATATGTTTACATTGCCTTCTGGCACTTAAAAATGTATTTACAAAGTATAATTCTTGCAGTGACTTCTAAAGGAAGCTCTAATAGGCCTTCTATGTTGAAAGCCAGAAGGGGAACCCACTGAGTCATTATGAGATTTTGCTAAAACAAGTCAAGGATGCAGAATCTCAGGATAATCCCATCCTCACCCTTAAAAAGGTTATTCATTTTAAAAATAATTGAAAGGGCTTTTCAATGAGCAAAACTATTGGTGCTTAATCCTTAGGATAGGTCACAATAGCAGATCAGCATGGCCCAGTTTGGTATTGCAGCTCTCTCTCTTATTCACGTCAATGGAAAACAGTTGCAGTGCCAAGCTTGGCCACTATACTATGGATGGTGCTTTGATAGTTCTGAACATCGGGGGTAGCATGTAATCAGATGATCAGCAGATCTCCACCAAAGCGATATTGGTAACTGATCCTGGGGGTGCAAATGTAGTGAATGTTAACTTAACATTCAACACATTATGATAACTTAGCTACAATGTACCATGGTGGTATAAATCGAGTTATAATGATGTGCCAGTCATGTTAATGATTGCCTTATCTGTAGGTCACCAATAGTTCAGCTAATAGACAATCTCTTTAACCTATTAAGGACCAAACGCTATAATTTACTGCACTGATTGTAAAAATACGACAGGGAATTAAAGCTCCTGCTTCTGCAATCAATCAAGCAGGTTGGGTTGTCAGCTATTTGCCACAGCTGAGAACCCAAAGGAGAAGGCAGGAGTGACTTCTGCCTTCTCCTTTCCTTAGTACACAGTGCTCAATGAGCACTATGTACTAAAAAGTGGAAGTGTTTCTTCTACTGCATGAGCCAGCAGTCACGTGACCACTGGGATCCACTGGCACAGCGCTACAGGGTCCTAGCAGACCCTGATCAGCTCTGCCAGTGACTATCGTTACTACAGGGGGATGTTTTCCCCTGTAACTGGGGCTCCTATGGATGCGGCTCCTATGCCCCAGCTACAATGGAAAAGTGTCAAAAGAAAAGAAACAAAAAACATGTGAATATCCCCCAGAGGTCTTATTTAACATCATAGGGAACATAGATAGTAAAAAAAATAATTGCATAAATAAGTAAAACTAAATTACAGAATAAAATAAAAATATCTACATAAAAAAGAAAATAACCCAAAGCTGACACCAACCAAAACTGTCGCTGTATACGTAATCTGAAACCATACATATTATATATCAATATGTCCAAAACAAAATAGGGAACCCATTCCGATACTTTATTTTAGCGTTAAAATACTAATTAAAAAAAAAGCTACAAATGTTAAAAAATATATATATTTTTAGCTTTTTATCCCAAATAAAACTAAAAAAACTCAGTGAAAAAGATATTTAAAAAATAGTCCTATGTATCATGGGAAAAAAATACAGCAAAATTAATTTTGGTAGCTGAAGGAAAAAAATAGGGCAGTTAAACCATCACATGGGTAAAATGCCTAAAAAGTGCTGGTCCTTAAGGTACAAAACAGCCTGGTCCTATAGGGGTCAAATAATAATGGCTACAAATAAAATAAAATGTTTAAAAAACAGTCATCTGTAATCTGCCCCAGCCATTCAGTGCTCTACTCCCTATCGTCCTCCCAGTCATTGTTTATATGCAGACACAATGAGATCGCTGCAGCCAATCAGTGGCCACAAAAACCACATGCCTGTATTCCTGGCATCACCACTCAGAAATGGGCGCCATGATACCAGGACTACGTGATGTTACCATTGTGCCCACTGAATGGCTACAGAGGTCACCAGAAGTATGAGTCATTACTGCCGGCCAAGTATAAACAACGAACAGCAGGTGAGTACTGTTTTTTGTTTTATTTTAATGTATTGTGAAATTTGCAGCCTGTTTAATTTTTATGAAAGTGGATGATCCCTTTTACTGGGGCGCAGCTGTAGGGGCACAATTGCAACCCAAAGAGCCTCTGCACCACAATGATGGTTATTGCAACTTCCCCGCCCTCCCATTCTGGTCCCTGACCTCTCATTTCTGCACACAGGAGCAGATGATCAGGACCTTATTATTAGAGTTGTAGGAGAAGCAGGAAGGGGTAATAGGGGACAGGCAACTCTAAATTTCTGTTGGGGGTCCGGCCCAGGTGAGCTCCTACCTCCATGCACCCCAGCCCAGCCTGTCCCTGTTAGAGGACACTATTACTGTGTAGGGGAAGTAAGAGGGCACTATCATTGTATAGGAGAAGAGGACACTAAACCTGATGGCACTAAGCTGACATCTTATCTGTGTGGTGGGCACCAAAGATAAATGTTTGCTGTGCGGAAGGCACTGAAGGAGCACCTTTTCTGTGTGGTATCAGTAAAGGGATACTATTACTGTAAGGATGGCTCTAATGTTGCACTATTACTATGTCTGGACACAAAGGAGGCACGGGTATTGTGTTAGGGCAATCTTACTTGTGTGGGCACAAATTATGGCATTGCTACTGTGTAATAGCACTAAGGGACCTTTTACATGGAACAATTGTTGGATCGTGTGAATTTAAACAATAATTGTCCAGTGTAAACACAGCCAACAATTGAATGATGAACGAGAATTAGTTTGCATCTCATTCGGCATTCACTTTAGGCGAGCATAAAAATAATCATTTGCATGTTGCTGTGAATGACTGGATGATTTATGGGTGAAGGATTTATCTGCCTGTATAAACAAGCTGTATAAGCAAAAGAGCAAACTGTGTAATCGTTCCCTTGTGCAAACAATAAATCTTTCTCAAGGCGGAATTATTACTGTGTCAATGCCACTAATTGAGTACTGTTCCTGTGTGGAGCACAATGGGGAGAACTATTAATGTCCTGGACAAAAAGAGGGGAAACTATTAGTGTGTTTGGCTCAACATAGGACATGTGTATTATGCGGGATGCTACTGCCATCTTGAATTTATAATTATGCAGTAATATATGGATAATATTGTGGGAAGCAACAGGATGAAACTGCTAAAGGAGCAGAAAGATTAGAGATTTGTCTAGAATGTGCTGTGTAATATATTTATTAAATATCTGCAGCAGAATTTAGTGCCATTTGCAGCAAGACATCAGTTTGTTAAAGTGGAGTGAAAATGGGCGTGGCTTACTTCTCGACTAGGATTTACATACTTTTATGAAATTAGATTTTTTTTTAAAAGTCACAAAAATTGCAAATGAGAGAAAAGTTACAGTACATCTTTACTCCACACTGACCCTGGGTTAGAAGCATTGACTTATGTTGCCCTCAGAAAGTGTAGCATAGGCGATGGGCGTTAAATAAAATTAAATATCTATAATCCCAATACCTATAGCTGGACCTAACGAAAAATGATGCCGAATATTCTTAAAATAACATTTTATGGATTAATCTAACAGTTATATCTAAACATCTATGTAGAACAACTTCTTCTAGTTAGTTAAAGGAGATGTCTCGAGGAAGCAGTGAATTTTTTTTTCCCAGTCCCCCCCATTAAGCATACATTACTAAGCCCCCCTGTAAATGACTTTTCTAGCTGGTTTGTACTTACCGTTCCAGCGTTTCAGCAACTTATAAAAGTTTCCCCAAGATGGCCGCCGGCTCTTTTCCCATCGCTTGCTGCAGCCCGACGTGCGCGCTCCCGAGACGCTACCAGCTGTGTCTCCATGGCAACCAGACGCCCCGCAGCCGCCGACCGGACCCACCGCAGCCGCCGACCAGTCACCCACCGCCAGGCAGCAGGTAACCGGCGCTAGCCCCCGGCTCCCCAGCGCTACGCTCCCGGCTCCCCAGCGCTAGACCCTCAGCCCAGGTGAAGGCCCCGGAGCCCAGCGCTAGGCCCCGGAGCCCAGGTGAAGGCCCCAGAGCCCAGCGCTAGGTTCCGGAGCCTAGCACTAGGTTCCGGAGCCCAGGTGAAGGCCCCGGAGCCCAGCGCTAGGTTCCAGAGCCTAGCGCTAGGTTCCGGAGCCTAGGTGAAGGCCCCGGAGCCCAGCGCTAGGTTCCGGAGCCCAGGTGAAGGCCCCGGAGCCCAGCGCTGGGCTCCGGGGCCTTCACCTGTCAGTGAACATCACCCCCAACCCATCACTTACCTGGGCGGCTTCTCGGGACAGCTGGACACCTGGGCGGCTTCTCGGGACGGCAGCTCCAGTTTCTGCACCTTCCTCTAACAGAGGATGGTACAGAATGGCTGCTCCAACGCGCTCCCGAGCAGTGACAGCTCGTCTGCGCATGCGCAGAAGAGCTGTAGCGGGGAGCACACTGAAGCGGCTCGTGCTGAAAGGAGAAGACCGGACTGCGCAAGCGCGTCTAAAAAAGCAAGCTGCCAGCGAATTTAGACGGAACCATGGAGACGGGGACGCTAGCAACGGAGCAGGTAAGTGGAATAACTTCTGTATGGCTCATATTTAATGCACAATGTACATTACAAAGTGCATTAATATGGCCATACGGAAGTGTATAACCCCACTTGGTTTCGCGAGACAACCCCTTTAAGATCCATTGGGGAATTATGGACTGGTCTGCCCTGTCCTGGGTTTTTAACCCCTAAATGCTTTAGCTGTATTGAGTCTATAGACAATATAATATTAGTAGGGATTTATAATCCTGTTATTTATGGGTTTCTGTGCCTTAAATTTCACTCAATTCACATTACTATTGAATACATTTGTGCCTCGAATGTAACACAATCATTTTCTCCTTGCTATGTTTCATTAGATGGATACATTTGATCTTAAATAAACATGGATTAAGCCTGCACTGCCATGTGACACTGAGAAAAGTCATAAAGTATTTGATCTTTCAAAAATATAGACAGATTTCTTTTTTTATGAATGATCAAAGCCTCTTCTGTTCCGAATGTTCTATTTTTATCAAGCTCACTTTTTTGTCAGCTTTCAACATGACAGTAGGAAGTCGGCAGAAATGATTGCTTCCTCCAGATAATTAGCTATAGATAGATGGATAAACTATGTTGACAAAAGTATTAGGACACACATAGAAAGTAATGAAATTCATTTTTATTCACATTTTTCAATATGATGTTGGGCCGCCTTTGGACTTTACTACATGCTGTATGACATGGTGGTAGAAACACTGAGCTGTACCAAAGTACTGTCACATGATCAGTAATGCCACATTGTCCAAAATGTCTCTGTGCCCATTAATCTTAAGGGGGGACTTCACTATAACCAATGGCCCTAGTTGTTCCCTGCAGAAACACCACCACACCAAAACTGGATCTCCTCAATACTTCACTGTTGGGACGATGCAGAGACGTAGAAACCGCTCTCCAGGCAATCGTCACACCCAAGTGCCGCCATCCAATTGGAAGATCTTTGTTGTCCGCAACACTTACTTCCATCCATTTATAGTCCAAGCACCATCACTAAATGCGCTATTTTTTCTAAAAACTCTGCGGGCAAAACTTCCCTTTCCAACAAGCGTATTTTTTTAACTTCGGTCCATGTTTTGTGGACTGCAATATGGAGCTAACATAAATCTATACTTAATAATCACTGCATTAGTAATATATACTCAATAATGGGTTAGTCCACCTTTTTGGGTCATCATGACTTACAGATGTTGGAAATCAGATTTCACAAGGTGGCGAACATTCTCCATGTTCAACTTGACCCATGCCAGCTGCAGCAGCTACATCAGTTGGTGCACATTTTGCGGAATATTTAGTGGCTAGAAGGTGAGGGACATGCATATGTTCATGTACACTGTGACGAATGACAGCAGTGTGAAGATTGTGTTAACTTCTGTTAATTTGCCACCATAAGGGCTTATCCGTACAGGTGTGTTTGCACATATTTGAATGCGCAAAATCTGTGTGCGTGATACGTAAAGAATAGGACACATTGTTTTCAATGGTTTCATTCTCACTGTTCTTTTTGCGAACACATTTCAATCTGGGACACGCTCTATTTTTGTGCGCTTTTGTGCACCAAAGGTCCCCATAGGAGTCTATAGGGATGCACAAATGTGCACATATGTACTTGCAGGTATGCACAAAACACTGTGCATACTTGAGAACACCGACACCTAATTTGGATTGTCATTTAAATCAGGGCAGGAGTGATTCCCCCAGCCATATCAACAAGCGGTGCCTGCGCAGTATTTGTGCAGGCAGGCGTGCAAAAAAGACTCCTTTACTGTGCAAATATGTTATGCAGGAGCGAACATGTCTGCACCTACATTCGTCTGCAGGAACTCTTAAACTACCAAAGTTCATGCAGTACACTCCTTAGTATAAGCTACATTCATTTAAACCACTAAATAGCATACTTAGGTTTCACCCATAGTATTTTCAGGGGAATAATTGCATTTTTTTGGCAATTATTTTGCTTTATTATACGCCCTCATATACATTAGTGAGCCCTTAAAGGGATTGACCCACTGCTATCTGTTTTGCTGCTGAAAATGGACCGCTTCATACATTATGCAGTGACCTGGGTTGGTTTTTACAGGTGGCTTCACACGAGTGTGTTATGCGTGCATACGCGCGCACAAAAACACACTTCTATTAGAACCAATGCATTCCCTATGGTGTGTTCACATGTACGTGTTTTACAGGTGTTTTACAGGTGCACCATAGGGAATGCACGCATTGCCTTCAATGGAGCCACGGCTGCTGCCGGCAGCTCCATTGAAGGCAATGGTCTGCCGGCACCCCTGAATTGTTTTTCAGGGAAGAGCTTTACACATAAGCTCTTCCCTGAAAAACAAGAATTTTAGTGTACAAAAATAAATAAATAAAAAAATTCTTACCTGTCCGCCGCTGCCATGTCCCGGCGGGGATAAAGAACACATCTCTCGCATGCGGCAGATGTTTCCTTCATCTCCCCGAGGAAAAAGAATTCCCTGTTGCACCTGCCACATCTGTAACAGATGCAACAAAGGAATTCTTCATCCCTGCGGGAAATAAAGAATTCCTTACCACAGCTGTCACAGATAACAGCTGCGGTAAGGGATCCAGCTGCCAGCATCCAGTAATTGTTTTTCAAGGAAGGGCTTTAATGTAAGCCTTTCCCTGAAAAACAAGAAAAAATGGTGATAAAAAAAAAAATACTCACCTTTCTTCAGCTGCCGGGGCTCAGCCGTGTCTACTCGGCTCTTCTCCTGCACTGCTCTGAGGAGTATTCAGCAGGTGGGGATTTAAAATCCCTGCCTGCTGAATTGTCTGCATCTGATTGGCTGAGCACTGTGACCAATCAGAGGCAGCTCTCAGCTATTGAATGACAGCTGAGAGTTGCCTCTGATTGGTCCTTGCGCTCAGCCAATCAGAGGCAGCACTCACCCATTCATGAATTCATCTGTAGCAGCTGTGGTAGGGAATTCTTTATTTCCCGCAGGGATGAAGAATTCCTTTGCTGCATCTGTCACAGATGTGGCAGGTGCAGCAGAGAATTCTTTTTCCTTGCGGGGATAAAGGAAACATCTGCCACATCCGGCAGATGTGTTCTTCATCCCCACGAGAAATGTCAGCGGCGGACAGGTAAGTATTTTTTTAATATTTTTTACACTAAAAGTCTTGTTTTTTAGGGAAGAGCTTATATGTAAAGCCCTTCCCTGAAAAACAATTCAGGTGTGCCAACAGACTATTGCCTTCATTGGAGCCTCCAGCAGCAGCCGCGGCCCCATTGAAGGCAATGCACGGACCTTCATACACGCGTGTTTTTGTGCGTAAATAGGTGTGCACCTATGTACGCACAAAAACACGCTTGTGCGAAGCCACCCTAAAGCTGAGTTCAACTGAAATAAATGGCACTCAGCCTGCAGTACCAACCAGGCCCAACGCACCATGTATGGATCTGTCTCTTCCTGCAACAAAACAGCTAAAAATGAAACAACCCTTTTATAGCGTACCTAATTTTTCAGACAACTTTCGCTAATTTAATAGCCTGTTTGTGATATACTTTCATTAATTTTCTTTGTGTTAGCACTGTGAATCAAGGCTGTAGCGCAGCTCCTCTGCAACCTACTTCTTGTTGTAAGAGCTTAAGCTGTGATCATGCGAACACACAAGACCTAGAAAAGCAGTTAATAAAGATCAGTGCAATGAGAATTATGCTGCTTCCCCATAACAAACTAAAGAGACGCATAAGGGGACATTTACTTAGCCTGGCATTTCCTGAGCCGGCTTCATGTATTCCCGGTATTTCTGTGTGCTTTCTCAGAACTGTATGCCAGGTCTGAGCTGGCATGAATACAGTCATAAATGTGCCCCATAATGCCTACAACTTATAGATAAGTGCACATATCAGGTTAGGTACATCTAACATCAGGAGAGGCAGAGACTGTGTACACACTGACTGCAGACCTGAGAGCATCTGACAGCAGGCAGAGATGTAGGAGTGCACGGCAGCCATACTTGTGAAGACAGCCCCTTCCCCACAGCTAAAAAAAGATGTCCTAATGTCCTAATTGCCATAGAAGCCAAATGCCTAAAAGCAGGCAGGGGAGCGCAGAGGGGCCGCACTTTAGCCTTGATGTACAGTGGTAAAAGAAAAAAAAAAATTAATCAAAGTGTATTAAAAAATTGATGAGCCACACAAGCTATTAGATGACCATAAGTTGTCTGAAAGGTAAGGTATGCTTTAATGTGGTTTTATTTTTTGCAGTTCTCTAATTGTTCTAAATATTAAATAGATTCACAATCAAAATGAGACAATATAGCAGTCATCTAGCAGAAGATTCTTCTAAGCACATACAGCAGGGATACGGTATAACAATACATGGATATTCTATAAAATCATTCGAATGCTATCAGCTACATTAAAGGAATCCACAGCACATTCAGATATATGGAGGTTTGACTTTGTATAAAAGTCTATATTGAGAGGCTATGGATGTGAAGAAAATGGAAGGACTATATACGGATTTGGTGGTTGATAAAAACCTTCATGCGCTGAATGAAATTAATTATCAGGGGGAAAAAGTACATGAATGAGAGTAATATCCATTTGAATGCCAGGACTATAGATTTCCTAGCAGACCATTGACCAAATTGTAATGCACCGAGAGACACAGTTAATTAAACTAGTGTGTCTTAAGCCTGTCTAAGCAAATTCTGAGACAGAGTCAGTGAGACAAATGTATTGGGAAACACAAGATTGTTAATACTTTTGTGGTGTCTGGCAGCACCTCTATGTGCTAGACTGAAACCGATGCCAGCTCCAAGCTGCCGTAGATTTGTGCTATGATGAATCACTTTCTGTCATGCATTATAGTAAAGGTGATGGGCCATTTGTGGCCATGCTACTAAATCTAGGCCCTGCCCACTTTTTGAAAAAGTAGCAGGGCCAGACATAAAAGCCCAAAAAGTTGCAATTTTGGCAAATTCATGGAAAATGCGACTTTTGGACGACAAAAAAACAGCATACAAACAATAACAGATACACCTCTGTGTGTTTTGGCACCTTTCTATCATAGTCAGCAGCAATTTTTTCAGGTGAAGTGTTACAGTAGATCTTCTTTGGGTTTGAACCAGATAGACTGGCCTTCCATTTTTATACACATCAATGATCTTTGAGTGCCCATACCTGAGTGCTGGTTTATCAGTTGGCTTTTTTTGGACCACTTTTAGGAGTTGCTAACCACTGCATGCCAAGAATATCTGATCCAGAAGACCTGCTGTTTTGGAAATGTTGTGACCCAGTCATCTAGCCATCATGATTTGGCCGATGTGAAGGCAACTCAGATCCTGATGCTTGCTATTTCTTCAGTTCCCACAATATCAACACATCAATTTCAAGAAATGATGGTCATTTGCTGCTTAAAATATCCCACCCCTTTACAGGTACCATTGTCACAAGATATTAATGTTATTCACTTGTCAGTAGTTCTACTTTAATGGCTAATCAGTGAAAGTAAATAAACTTGAAAGTTTTAACCTGAACCTGTATGATCTGGCTTAAAGTCCCTTAACATGGGCGACTGTTGGGCACATCAGTGCCTGATAGTCTACCAACAGACTATCACTCCTGTGGTTTCATAGAGAAATGATAGCTGTTCAGAGAATTGAGGTGACGCATTAATAGACCTCTTCTGGCCGCCCACCATTGCAAAACTGGTTGATCGCCACTTGGCAACTATCGGCGGCCGCATATACACAGGGCAACTATCACCTAAATTCACAGTTTTAATTGATTATTTGTGCAGTAATCACACCATGTAAATATACCTTTAGTCAAAATCTCTATGACTTCAGGTTTTCTATGAAGAACCTTACTGAATAGAAAACCTTCCGAAAAATAGCAAAATCTGCTGATAGACAAGGATAACCTTTTCTTCCATTGCAATCAGAAACAAAACAGTCTAGTCCTACATAGCATCTAATCAGATATCTTGTTTGATCTGCAAACTTCTAAGAAAACTGTTAGAATCATATCAGTAGCCGAGGGCTACCACAGGATTCAATTGCACTACTCATAAATTTTGTTTTATTTAATATTTACAACAAGTATTTTTTTTTACCTTTTATCTTCATCTTACAAGCAAATATTAAACAAGTAATTAAAGCCGTACAAGATCAAAAACATCACAACAAACGACCCACTAAGGAAATTGTGCCCACAGGAGAACTAGAGTATTTTAGTATCGTCTTCCAGAGAATAAATACAGATATATAACATTAAAACATTTTGAAAAAAGTTAAAAAAAATCAAAAATGAAGATGAGCACAAAGGCTTTCAATAAGCTTCAAAGATAAAATTTTAAGAATTGATACCATGATGTTGTACTGTAAAGAGCAATTGTATGACTCAAAGATAAAATCAGTACTTTTTTATTGTGTGTCTGTACTGTTCCTTAGGATACTCTGAAGGGGTTGTCCAGTTGTAAACTATTACCGGCATATCCTCAGGATAAGTCATCAAAAGTACATTGGCATAGTCAGTCAATATTGGCCATTGTAGCTGTTCAAACTAGCCATACCTGTTTAATCATGCCAAATGATAGACAAGTGAGCTTTCTGGGAACATTCTTTCAAAGTCAGGTTATTTATGGCTAAAAAAGATCTTTCCTTTGACTATCAGATAAAGATTTCAATTGCAGCTGACTTCATTCATCCATTGTTAAATTGTACACAGCAAACAATTGTTTTGGCTAAAATTGCCTATTTTCATCAACTTTAGTCTAATCTGTATGTGTGCCTTTAATCCAATACTCAGTGGCCAAGACAACTGGTTTATCTAGCAAAGCAAAACCTTTATTGAGAATCTTTATTATTAGTCTTTCTGCCATTATAATAGGTTTACGGATTTCCAAAAAGCTATCCAATCTTTCAAACTTCATAGCCTATCCTCAGGGGGTTGTTTAATTTTAGGAGCTTGTCTGTGGCCTGAAACATTTTTGGGTCTGGTCTTGGATCTGATTCATTTTGAGGATCTATTCTGGAGTCTGAATTCATTTGAGGGGTTGGCCTGGGGTATGATTAATTGTAATAGTCTGGTTTCAGTTCAGAAGTAATTTTAGGGGACTGGTCTTGCAGTTGGTTAATTTTTAGGGTATGGTCAGGGTGTGATCAACTTTAGGGGTCTGATCAAAAATCAAAATGAGTTTAAGGGGTTTGAGTAAGTTTAGGTGTTTGATGTTTTAGTTAAAATTGAGTCTGATATGAATTAATCTAGGGGTCTGGTATCCTTTTCCTGAACAAATAATAGTAAATCTGGATATCTGGAGCTATACAAAATTGGCACAATGCTTACACAATTACTTTACTGTTAGTGTTTAGTTCAAACATTCACCTGATCACTGACTCAGATAAATGGACCTTTGCTAAAACTTTCATTAATTACCCATGATTTAGTGATTAAATAGTTTCTTTTGAAATAAAAAATAATTATTTCAAAAATCTATCATCATTAGTGATGAGCAATTACTGGACTAATTTGTTTTATGTCAGTATCGGCCAATTTCACGAAAATCATCATGGTCGGTTCTGACTCCCACTAAAGTCAATGCTGTAAAAATCTGGTTCACTAATTTTTCATCCAAAATGTCACCAATGCAGCTAATGCCACCCAAAATTGCATGGGAATACAGCCACATACCTGGGGAACACTGTGCTCCGCCCAAAAATTGGTTAAAATAGTGTACAGTGGTTAGAGGCCAATCATAGCACACAAGTGTCACTGAAAACAAATGCAGCCCAAAGAGGGTTTGTGCCAAGGAAGACAGCAGGTGTGCTGCTGGTTTTAAAACTAATGTCATACATTTTACAAGGATAAATAGATGAACACAATATTCAAGCATCAGCTTCCTCTTTATTCTCCAAGGAAAAGCAGTAGAGTTACCAGACATTATGCCAAGTGGGACAACAGGTGTGGTGCTTGTTTTAAAAGCAATATGATAAAGTTTGAAAATGAAAAATTCTAGCTGAACAGAACAACCAAGCACGGGCCTTCTCCAAGGAAAAGCTGCAGAGTTATAGTTGTTTCTTGTGCTTTAGCAAATTTTTGTTTTGGGAGAAGGAGGAGGGGGTGAGAAGGGGACAGACAAGGAATAATGTCCCACAACTCTTGGAAGTATTATGAAACGTGGACTACCACTTTTAGCTTCATGCCCCAGCTGCAGGACATTTACCCAGTGTGCTGTTAAGGATGTGTAATACCCCTGTTCATGATCGCTGAACCACATGTCCATGGTCAGGTGCATCCTGCCACAGACAGAGTTCTGCAATACCAGGGGCACATTATCACTGACATGACTGTGCAGGGCAGGGGTGGAATTTTGGGCAAATAAATGGTGGATGATCATCTGGTACTATGAGTTAGTTAGGTTGGAACATCTAAATGAGAAGGTGTCTGTGTCCACTAGCCTGAAGAGCAGCATTTCCATTGCAAGAAATTGTGCAATGCCTGTGTTCAGGCTCTGTGCTTGTGGATCATTCGAGTGGTACTTTTTTTACATTCCCATAGTTGGGGGAATGGAGGGCTACGTGCTGGCCTGGGACATGCTGAAATATGGGGTAGATATCAATGTCATTTAAGGTGATGGTGATGGCGGCAGCTCAACTTCTGCTCTCCATTTTCAGCTCCTGGCTCCAAAGCCTTCCGCTTGATCATTAATTGTGAAGTGGCGACCTGAAGTAGGCATGCTATTGCCCCTACACAAAACTGTTTATCTGTACTCAGAGGTTACTGCATGACTTGGGAGGGATATGGAGGAAGAGGCAGCTACAGCAATGGAAGAGGGAGCAGGATGAGGCTGACTCTTTGCCTTCTGGTCCAGGTGGGCTCTCAAAGGCAGCAGGTGGTGGCAGTTCATGTAATTGTTCATACACATTGTGTTGAGGTTCTTTACATTTTTGCTGTGTTTTAAAAACTTACAGAACTAACAGATGACCACTCTTATGTTAGCATGCATGGTTTTAAAGAATGCCCAGGCTGCACAAGTCCTGTAAGTAGACCTAGCTGTGGCCTGATGTTGCTGCTGTTACAATTAGCAGTAGCTGATGATTACGATAAAGCCCTTATAATTTCTGTAACATCCTACTTCCTGTCTTAGCATAGGGCTGACCCACAATGCCCACCTCTTCTTCCTTCCCCTGTGAGCTGCCATGATGACTCACTCTGTCTGTCCATGTTGGGTCTAGCACCTTTTCATCTTCCTCTTTGTCGTACTTTTTCTCCAGAGGGGATTGTATGTCACAGTTAGCTGGCACCTCCGTTTCCACAGCCCCCCCGATTACACATTGCCTTTGGAGGGCTGACCACATGTGGTGACCCACCCTCATCTTCCTCTAAAGAAGAAAATATTGGTTGGTCATCAGTGCATTCAGTGTCTTGGAATTCTCCCTCTGGTTGTTTGAACTATCCAGTTGATATCAATGATATCCATGACACTGAATTATCAAACACCTCCTTAGACTGATTCATGTGGACTGTTTCAGAGGGTTCCGTGGATTTGGCACTGGTGCAGACTTGGACCACTGGTGGTACTTGAGGCATGCTGTGTCATCCACTTTATGACCTGTTCTGCATGTTAATTCATGGGCAGAATCACTTCCAACGAACGGGAGCAGGCTTGCATCGCCTCCTACAGAACGTGGAGCTGTTACTTCAATGGGTGCCACTTGAAGTGCCAACTTGGCCTGTACTCTACCACCACTACCAACACGTCTCCTATCCTTGCTTTCTTCATGTTTCCTTTTTATATATTTTTTTTACATTTTTTTGTTTATCTTTTAGTGCAGTTTTATGTAACTTATCAGCTAACTTTGTAGTTTGAAGAAAACTACACTGTTAGTTGTGTAAGGTTTGCAAATAATTCGTAGTGGCTGGACTGGTGACTTTGAACAACATCTGAGGACGCTTGCCTGTTTGGGTTTTTATTTGTTTTATATTTACAAAAAAAACCACCGCCAGCGAAACAGGCAGCAATCCCTGGGAGGCTCAATATGAGAGAACAGAAGGCCACAGAGTATAGATTGTATCTTTGTGAGCTGTCCCTGTTTGATTCAGATTCAGTGTAATTGAATTCCACTCACCTCCCTGCTAGCTGCGTAAGGCCTGCCAATAATTTGCAATGACCAGACTTGCGACTTTGAACAGCATCTGAGGCCGCTGACAAGCGCTGTGTGTATTTGCTGTTCCTCTATTTGAGTTTCTTTTTGTTTTGTATTAACACAAAACACGACCGTGAAGTAAATAAGCCGCATTCCCTGGGAGGCACGATATGTGAGAACAGAAGACCAAGCAGTACAGCTTGTAAATTTATACATTGTCCCTGTTTGCTGCAGCTTAATTTAATTCCCCAAACCCCACTGCTAGCTGCATGCAGCCTGCAAATAGTTCATAGTGGCCGGACTGGCGACTTTAACAACGTCTGAGGCCACAAACAGAAAACTACAATATTCTCCACGCCAAAGCATAGTTTGTCTACTTTGCTGCTAAATATGTTGACAGCAGCAAAAATCTACCCTTTCCTAATGTTGAGCCTGCATTTCATATAGTCATATAAACATGATGCAGCTTCCTTTTCTGCTCTCTTCAACAGAACCCCATTTAAGTTCTCTGCTGGTATACCAACATTCATTCCCAGCAATAATATATCCTCTGCAGAATATCTGTCCCTAACAACAGACCACATGTTATATAGGCATATAAACATGATGCAGCTTTTCTGTGCTCAACTGTAAAATGGCCACTAGTTACACTGTGCCTATGTTATATATGGCTACATCACGTGATCCAGACATCCAATTCAATTTTTGCCCATATGCAAGATGGAGGACACATTTGGTGACATGATCAAGGCACCTTGGCTGATGATTGGCTGCATGCTGACCTCTACAGCAGACATTATAGAAAATTTGATTTTCCCATAATTTTAGCCAAAAATCAGCTTAGACTTGCCCAATTCAATTTTTGCTAAAATCAGGGTGGTATTATCGCCTGGTCAACCAAAACGAGCAAAACCAAACATATTTATTAAAACTTATTCAAAGGTCCTCAAAAATACTAAAAATATATCTTAATAGACCAGTTTTCAAATGTACAAAATATGTAGACACCAGGCACTACATTTCTGACAGTATGTCTGACTTCTCCCTATCACATTTTATCAGATATACTGTACTCTCTTGTATTATAACCACTTCTGATGTGTGTCAGATAATTAGGTCAGTTTAACCCCTTCATGTAATCTGACGTTAACTGCTGTCAGATGTATGTGGTGTTAGTGACAAGTGTTTGCTGCTAAACATAACTGTTTGATTGGAGATAACTCAGATCCTGGCTGTTAACCCTTTAACTGCTGTGGTTAGCGCTGACTGTCATTGAAATGACTTGATAGAGAGAGGGCATTTACCCTGTCCTCTGTACAGACCCCCTATGACAAGATTGTGGGGCGCCTTTCAGTGTCATGAACTTCAGCTCATTTATAGGATTGATAAGATGCCAACAAATATTCAATATGCTGCAAATCAAAAGTATTGCAATATATTGTAAACGCAATTAAGCAATCAAGTCCTCTATGGGATCATAAATAATAGGTTTAAAGGAGATGTCCCGCGCCGAAACGGGTTTCTTTTTTTTTAAACCCCCCCCCCCCGTTCGGCGCGAGACAACCCCGATGCAGGGGTTAAAAAAACCACCCGCACAGCGCTTACCTGAATCCCGGCGGTCCGGTGACTTCAATACTTACCGCTGAAGATGGCCGCCGGGATCTTCTACCTTCGTGGACCGCAGCTCTTCTGTGCGGTCCACTGCCGATTCCAGCCTCCTGATTGGCTGGAATCGGCACGTGACGGGGCGGAGCTACACGGAGCCGCTCTCTGGCACGAGCGGCTCCATAGAAGAAAGCTGAAGACCCGGACTGCGCAAGCGCGGCTAATTTGGCCATCGGAGGCCAAAAATTAGTCGGCTCCATGGAGACGAGGACGCCAACAACGGAGCAGGTAAGTATAAAACTTTTTATAACTTCTGTATGGCTCATAATTAATGCACAATGTACATTACAAAGTGCATTATTATGGCCATACAGAAGTGTATAGACCCACTTGCTGCCTCGGGACATCTCCTTTAATAAAGCAAAAATTGGTTTATTTTGTTTATGTATTATAAAATTATCTTCGGAACAGCAGTGACAGAAAATTTGAGAATTCAGGGCTTAAACAGACAAACGTGTTTGCGCAAAATGTGACAAATTGAACGCATTAATTTCAATGGGTTCGTTCTCGTGAGCGTGTTTCTTGCACTCAATTCCTATTCACAGTAAAATATAGGTTTTACTCTAGCTTTGCCCATGTAATGCAGAAAGCTGCCATAGAAATCTATGGCAGGTTAAAAAGGCGAGACGAGGGCGTGACTGGCCTTTATTAGGCTTTAAATAGCCATTCTACTCCAGGGGAGTAACACGCGTGTGTGTGAACGGGCACTGTGAGCACAAAATGTACAGTACTACGCGCTGACATGCACACATCAGCCAATGATTTCAATGAGTTCATTCTCGTTTCCTTCTTTTGCACACACATTTCTTGTAGATGCAAAAAACAGGACCTGCTCTATTTTTGTGTGCATTTGCGCACCTAAGGTTCCCAAAGAAGCCTGTGGGAGGTGTGCAAATGCACGCAATATGCAAGGGGATGCACGAATAACAGAGCAAAACCGCAGGGAAAAGAACACATCTGGGCCTCATTAGGCTGAGTAGCCTTTTAAATCAGGGGCAAACATATCATCAGGCCTTGTGTGTGCTAAAAAGTACAGTATAATGCACAGACACACATGCAGAAGCACCTCGTTCATAGCTAAAATACATTATACTGTAGTGTGCACATTTACGCCTACACTCGTGTGCATCTGCCCTTAGTATGCATGTAATTTTTGAGTGAGTTTGAGGGCAATTTGAATATGAGCCCAATAAGGGACAAGAAAATTTATGAGTGAATATTCTGTGTACATAATAACTGAAATGGTTTATACATGGAGAAAACAGCAGATTGCACTCTACAGCACACTGCAGGAGAAGTACTGAGCAGTGTAGATGTGATTGTAATAATTCTTTCCAAAGCAAGGATAATATAAGAATTGCAACAGTTCAAATGCAATTTATGTTGTGGAATCTTTTCTAAAATATATGTTGGATGTACGCCATGTAAACTAAAAATTTGTATTTTGGAGCACCTAACTCTGTGTGGTACACGTGATATCTCAATTGTAACAAGACATTTTTTTCAAAAAAGATGATGGTTCATATACTTCCATGATTTATTTATGGTATGGAAATGGTCAGATGATCTCTCAGAGGCAACAATATGCCACGTTGCCTCTTAACCAGGAAGGGTTTCTGGACTTTCAATTTGCATACTACAATTCCTTTGAGTCTCCTCAAAAAAATAATGCATCACAGTAAGTGAATTATGTATGGACTGGGCTATGCTTACTTATAGATGGTCCATCGCCACTGTGACTTACATGGCCTGAACATTTAAGTTATAAAGGACTAACCTAATGTAGAAAAAGTGTTTACTAGCAATATCAGCAGATCTTACTCATATTATCATTGACAAGTACTACAATATATCTACGTATCTTAATCTAAATGATTAACTCTGACATATTTTCTGACTTATACAAAATACATTATAAATATTTTCGCAATTAAATATCAGATGATGTTCAAATTGAAAAATCCTAAACTATATTATATATACATAATGTTGTACTTTACTCTTTAGATAAATGTATACTCAAGCAAAAACATAGTATTAAATTGTTTTTCCTTGAAAATTGCTTGTTCTTCCAAGTAATGGTGAGTTATGTACGAGCCATAAATGAAAAAGTGTGAACTGTAGCTGATCAGACTGAATTAATGTTAACGGTCCGAGCTCACACAACCCTTGGGAGTTTGTTCAATAACAACATTTCTGAAATGTCCTGGACAGTAGCACTGTATTTTTTACAGTTATTTGCGCCTCTGAGGCCAAGTTGTTAAACCTCGGCTCTATGTGGAAATTAAAAAGGGAACAACATAGACATAATTGTTCTACACAGTTAGATTGGTTTCCTGTTAAGAGAAATATATATTTTGGGGACAAATATTTGCTATAAAATTCATTAAACATAATTTTCTCCAATGCAAATGGCTTATAGTATCGAGTGAACAAGAGAACTTGTTTGGTTATTGTACTTTTTACAAGGCTGTAGACTCATGATCATTGTACTTTTTTCTATATTATGTGGCAGAATAATCAGTGAGTATTGTACAGTGACTACTGATGGAACACCGATCCGAGACAGCTGAATTATAAAGAGAAAGCATTCACAATTATAGTCAATCATAAACAATATTTTACAATGTACACATATACATAATCTACATACAAATACGGAAACTGTAGCTGTGTAAACACATTACACTGATTACTACTCAGATCAGTATGAGTCTATACAGATTGAACTGTTGTAACAGCTGACAGCTAGCTGAGAACTATGCAAGTATGGAGCTGGCAAATGATTTCTTTCCTTTTTCTTTCTTTCTTTCTTTCTTTCTTTCTTTCTTTCTTTCTTTCTTTCTTTCTTTCTTTCTTTCTTTCTTTCTTTCTTTCTTTCTTTTTTTTCCCTTCCTTTCCTTTCCCTTCCTTTCCTTCCTTTCCTCCCTTCCTTCCTTCCTTCCTTCCTTCCTTCCTTTCTTCCTTCCTTCCTTCCTTCCTTCCTTCCTTCCTTCCCATGAAACCAAGTTCCTTTAACCCTTTCCAATCCACTGTCTGACCTCTGAAGACATTATGATTTAAGGCTGTACAGCTCCGATATTGGAAGATGTCTGTGGGGGTTCTCTTACTGTATATTGCCAGCCTCTCTGCTGTCGGAGCCTATCCAACGTGTCACCTCATGCAGTACTGGCTTTAGCCATCAGATAGCGCCGTTGTATAACAGCAGAAAAAGAGTAAGATCCCAAGGAAAACCGGTATACAAATTGGATTGGAAAGGATTACGAGTATTTGCATGACATATTTATTCACATGTTATCAGGCATGAAGATATGTCCAATAAAATATCTTTTCAGGAATACTACATAGCGGGATAGCACCTGAGATGGTGTAAAAAGGTAGGAAGTCTCACCTAGTGTGGACAGCTTGACACTAGAGTTGAGCAAACATGCTCATCCGGGCTTGATGCTCATTCGAGTATTAGCATACTTGATGGTGCTCATTACTCGAGTGAGTACCACGCCAAGTTTGACCCCTCCCCGTTTTGACCCCTCACCACATTACCACTTCCTGCTGTGCACACGTCCACAGCAGTATGTGGCTTACTGAGGGGAGGAAAGAGAGAGAAAAAGAGAGAGAGAGAGAGAGAGAAAAAAGCTCGACACCCGGCGGGTCCACCACAAAAATGCTTCAGTCCCCCAATGACTTCAGTGGGGTTCATTACTCGAATAGAGCTGCAGGATATACAGGGGTCCTCAATGGGAGGATCCTCCCATGTAAATGATAAGAAATAAAGAACTAGGTTATAAAAACCCTGCACTCACAGGATTCCCTAATAGTACCAGAGTAGTCCCACACACACTCTACTGTATATTAGTCACTTACTTTGAAGGAGGAGGATATGATATCACAGAAGCCCCCTCCTATTGCAGATAATTCCAGTGATAATTCCAATTGGACAGTGGTGTAGACAAATGGAATTATCACTGGGATTATCTGCAATTGGAGGGGGCCGCGATCAGACCCAGCCTTTTCAGTAGGCGGGGATTTAAAAGAATTTCACTATACTGCTGGGGACCCAAGCAACTAGACGCGCCTGAGCCCCAACAGCGGCGGAGAGGTGAGTATATGTTTTTTTTTATTTTTTACATAAACTAGGGATGATTTTCAGGGAAGTGCTTATATTTAAAACCCTTACCAAAAATCACTGCAGGGGTTGCCGGCAGCTCAGTGCTTTCAATGGAGCCCCAACAGCAGCAATGGCCACAGTGAATACAATAGGAGAACGCTGCAATACTCTGCCACAGTTGTAACAACCCTGATAGCTGTGGCAGTGGATTTTTAACTCCCCACAGGGAGCCCCTTTGTCACTGAACACTGTGACAGTGCTGTCACAGTGTTCAGTGACAAGGGGACTCCCTGCTGGGGAATATTGACAAGCAGCAGGAGCCTATGCTTGCACGCATGTCCTATGTTTTGCAGGTACGTGCGTTTGCACACCTGTAAAACACAGAAATGTGAACACACCATAGGGAACCAATGGTTCTAAATAGGCACATGGCTTTGTGTGCACATACGTACACACAAAAACTCGCTCGTGTGAATGAGGCCTTATATATCATTTTTGAAAAAATAACTGAACAGCCCTTTATTGTACATAAGTAATGTACTATATAACCTATCACTTTTAAAAAAATTAAACAGTTATTCCGAAGACTCGGCAAAATCTTCAAAATTTTCATAACTTTTCCAGTTATTGCCATTATTCCAAACTTCCATCGAAATTATGAAACTGAACTGTTTTCCAGCCAGTTTCAGATTTCCACATTGTCATTTGAAGTAGCTGCTGGGGAGTGCAAAAACTACATCTCCCACAATTCCTCACTGTCAGTTACTGATGATTGCGCATTCACAACTGAACACATTGTGTTGTCATTACAGGAGTTGAAGGCATTAAGCATGGCTGACCAGTAAAATAGCTGAGAATACAGGCCATAAGCATTGGATACCAATGGAGAGCCAAGAAGGGGTGGAGACCACATATAAAGAAGTATCTCTGCCGCTTTGTAAAACAAGTTATAATTTTATATTGCAGAATTACAAGTTATCGCCTTGTGAAGCATATAACTTCCTCTGAAATACCCCTTTAAGTTCTTGCTACAGTAAATAACAACAGTATGGCCTATAGTAATTTTCTCTTAAGTGCCTGATTATATGCAGCCATTGTATCCTAAAGCAGTCTAGACTCTAACCTGCCAGTTATAGATTTAAGCTAAGTGTAATCAATATGAATATAAGGAGATTGCAATTACAGAATATTACAGAACGATATTATTTTTATTACTGCTTGTTGACAAGCCTTTTCTGTGGGAGTTGGGCACATTGTTGGAGGCTGACTTTACAGGAAAATGGCACTAAACTAAAGTGATATTTAATATTGCATTATTTTCATATTCATTTTAAAAACAGGGAGTTTAACGACTGCGATAACAATATTACTTTATGGTTAGTGGAAATATAGAAATTGATTTATATTCAGTAGAAAAACTCCATCACTTCTGAAAAAAAAGAAAAGAAGCATTTTATTTCAGACATGTTATTTCCATTATATAGGAGAAGTATAGATGCCGGCAAAGTTCATCTTAGAGGTTGCCCTTTAATTTCCTTTGAGCAGACATTTTTCAAAGCTCTGTCTTCAGACAGAAAAGCCCTTTAGGGACTTCCGTCTCAACATTTTTCCAGGTAAATAACTAGTTTCAGTTAAGGATGCTACCCTGGGTATAGATCAACC
Organism: Eleutherodactylus coqui; assembly: GCF_035609145.1. Taxonomy (NCBI): domain Eukaryota; kingdom Metazoa; phylum Chordata; class Amphibia; order Anura; family Eleutherodactylidae; genus Eleutherodactylus; species Eleutherodactylus coqui. The sequence goes on along the minus strand of NC_089845.1, from coordinate 27,726,095 downwards.
TACTGATCAATAAGACAAAAAGGAAAGGAAGGAAGAGTTTAAAATGTTGCACAATAGGGAGACATTTTTTTTCTGGCCATGAGAGATATCTATTTTTTCAATGTAATCATTTTACAGTTGAGTTTTGGGATTATACTGTAGAACGGAATGAGGGAAGTTTTAATCCCATCCAGTACTATGTTGATAATGTACTTTATTTTCACAGTAATGCTGTAATAAAAGTTATACAATACACTATATGTATCCAAAAAGTGGTGCCAATAGAAACGACAGCTTGCCACGCTAAAAAAATATGGCCATGTTGATGGAAAGTCTAAGGCTACTAAAGGTTGTTCTACTTACTGTATATGTGCAACATGCTATTCTCAAATGCAGAAGAGCTCCTTCACACTGGCGAGAAAATCACACAATTTTCCCGCCATCTGACAGTGAGTGAAAACGCATGATTATGAAACCAATGATTTTCAGTGATTTCATTCTCATTTGCGATGTTTTCACTCCTGCGATGCTGCGTGAAATCAAAATTGCAGCATCTCCTCTCTTTTTGCGATGTTGCCCAGTGTTTTCAACAGGGCTGCTGGCCCCATTGAAAACAGTGGGAGAACATCCCAATCCCCTGCTGAGGCTGTGACAGTTGCGGCAGGGATGAAGGGAACCCCCGCAGGGATGCAAGCTGTTTCCATGTGAAGACGCCTTGCATCCAGGGGTTTTCAAAAACATTGCAAGGGTGATATTGGGTCTCAGCCTCGTCAGTGTGCAGGAGCCGTAATATATTTGTCATTACGAGAAATCCATTTAGATTTCACCATACAGTCACATTACATTTCACTATTTTCATATTAAGTGCTCAGTCAAATGAGCAATTTTTTCATGCATGTATAGGTGTGATTAAAAAAATCCTAGATCACGTGTAGAAAAATTGCGTGACTGGGTCCATTGACACTTATATGTTCTATCTTTTGCAGCTGCAAATTATAAGTGCATATAAAAATCGCACATGTGACTGAGCCCTAAGGATATATTCACACTTAGAGCTCAGTCACTTGAGCAATTTTTTCTCGTATGTATAGGTGTGATTTTAAATCGCATCTACATAGAACCAATGCTTTCCAATGGAAGCGGTCACATGTGCTATTTTTTATATGCACTTAAAATTCCCACCTGCAAAAGATGGAACATATGAGGGTCAATGGACCGGGTCACGCAATACTTCTATGTGCAATCAGCTTAAAATTTCACATCGAAACTCACATCAATGGTGCAGATTTTGTTATGGATTTTGATGCAGATCCACAGCAGACCGCCACTTCAATTGAAAAAATGAAATCTACTGCGAATTCACAGCAAAATCCATTATGTGTGAACATAACCTAGAACTTTATCATACACTAATGCCATGTTGCAAGTTTGTAATACGAAAACAAAGCTTGCTATGTGCCCGTATTGACCTTGTGTGCATCCAAATTCATATGGAGGATTTCATGAACAGAATCTGTATGGGCCATAAATTATGGCATGTTCTAATGCATTGTTTCTCAACTCCAGTCCTCAGGGTCCCCCAACAGGTCATGTTTTCAGGATTTCCTCAGTATTGCACAGGTGATGTCATTATTGCCGGCGCCTTAGATATTGCCACAGGTGTTCTTACTATAGGAGATCCTAAAAACATGACCTGCTAGAAGTCCCTGAGGACTGGAGTTTGGGAAACAGTGTTCTAATTCATACTTAAAGAATTGTACCCATTTAATAAAGTGATAGCATATCACTAGGACATGCCAACACTTTGTGCACTTGAACTGAACATAACATGTAGAGGGAAAAATGGTTAAAGGGCTGCAGGGCAAAAGTATTGCTGCCCCCTCATCATACAAGTACATGTACATCATAGTACAGCATGGTACTTATATGGCATTATATTTCTGCATCTATACAGTACAATCATTTTAGTTTTCAAAGGTCTATTTCTGAAATAAAACCAAAGCTAGGTATAATAGAAGTCAACAGTTGAACACATGCGTTCATTAAAAAATGTTTTTAAAGGTGGCCAAACACTCTAGGGGGCCTTTTACACAGGCCACATTTTGGCTACAGAATGCAAAACACGCACAGAGACGGTTTTGTCCTGTAGCCAAATTCCACACTTGCGAAAGGACCCTAAGGCCTCGTTCACATGACCGTGGTTTACATGGTAAACCACGCTGCTGACATGCAGGAATTCTGCGGTGAACGAGCTGCTTCGCATTCTATGGAGCAGCCCATTCACATGTCTGTGCTGTGAGCAGAGTGCTGCCGTGCCTCCCATAGGGACCTGTGGTCAGCACCATGGACAGTGCCACAGTACTGAGCTGACAGATGAGTTGGCACTCGCTCTCCTATCTTTTTTACCAGCGCAGATTCTTTGCTGGTAAAAAAAAGCTCAGTGTGAGCGCTTCTATAGCATTAGCAACCTATTGGTTGCAATAGAAGCGTGGTTTACACGTTGCTGTAGCAGTGTGTAAACCACGCTCGTGTGAACTAGGCCTTAGTGAACGGTCAGTCAGATGCTCATTCCACTCACAGATTTTTATCCTGAACTCACCATACACTTCCTCGCTCAGCTCATTTAACTGACATTCATCTAAACTGTATGGCCACCTTTATTGGAGTTCTGAAAGTATCTGAAATAAAATGCAGAGGAAATCCTAATTTTATTGGACTGTCAAAGGTCAAATCTGTTGCAAAGCAGCCTACAATTCATCAGTAACACTACATGTAATAACATACAAAGGTAGATAGTATTTTTATAATATACTTTTTATCTGAATAGATTTTTGGCACTACATACAAGTAATAATACCTAGAAAATAATTTTTATGACCCTCTTTAACTATACCTCATTAGGATATACTAAAGTGAACAGATTTTCCCCAGGATTAAAGCAGGACAGAGGGGTATGGTCAGGGGGTGGGTCTTATCAAAGCGTATGATTTTACCTCTGTCTTTATAAAATGTACAGGGCCATTTCAAAAAAGACAGGGAGCAAATTCCGGAGCATTTCTGCATCGAAAAAACAGTCAAAATTCATACCATTGGTGTGGACTTTGACTGGAAATGAGATGCATATTCCTACCTGAATTCATAATATGCAACACTCTGCCTCATCTCCTCCGAAGGCTTCCCGCTGTCAGCGCTTCTTGGCTTCTGGTTCACAGTGGTCTGTAGTGGCTTTACCCAATCAGCATCACCTGACCAGCAGCATCAAACCTGACCATAGGGTACCAGAAGCCAGGGAGCTCTGACTGTGGGAAACCTTCGAAGGAGGTGAGTGGAGCACCACATAGTATGAAATCAGCTGTGGATACATTGCATTGGATGCTGAAAATGCTGCAGAATTCAAGCCACAGCATTTTTGCCATGTAAAAACATACCCCAAGTCAGCCTGAGTGGCCTCATTAGTAAGAGTGATTTCTATATCAGTCTCAGTAGTAATAGTAACCCGGACAGTGGCCTCAGTAGTAATAGTATCCCCTATACTTGCCCCAGTAGTAATAGTAACCCCCCCCCCTCCCGTAGACCAATATACTTACCTCTTTCTCCTGGTCTTTAGAACACTGCTGCTCCTTTGCTTGGCCTTACTGTGGGATGCACACACTGACTGCGGTGTGTGCATCCAGACTCCTCCTCTCCTCTTCTTTCCTCCTGAGGAACCAACGAGGAGAAGTCAGGGGAAAAGGATCCTGGGTGCACAAACTGACAAACTGATGGCAGTGTGCGTGTGTCCTGCAGCAGCAGCAGTGGTTGATTGCCAGCTGTGAAGCTGGAGCACCACTGTTGGTAATCACCTTCATGGTGACCCCAAGTCCGGAAAGTGGAACAGACGTCCCAAAAGAGGGACAAGTGGCAGTCCTGCCTGGGACCCTGGGAAAAGGGGGACACAGGGTCCCAAAGTGGGACTATCCCACCTAAAGTGGGACTGTCCCACCTAAAGTGGGACATATGGTCACCTTAGATGTATTGATTTACCACCTAATAGTCTGAACTTTCTAGTGTGCATCAGAGATTGCAAATCAATCAAAAAGCAGCAATGACAGTCATTATGCTCACAAAATATAAAGGTGCTTAATGTACAACCCTTTGTAAAACTCAGAGAACTTTCTTATTATTTTCTAAGCCAAGATTTTTATTTCCATTGTTCTTGTATTGATGAGATATGCCACCATGTTTGCTCTCTTGACAAGCCAAATATCATTGATGTGGCAAAATGGGAATTATGCTTCAAAGATCACTACATCTTCTTCATTTTAGTGATCAGTGACTCCAAGTGATTGGCACCGTTGATACATTTCTTATAAGCCCTACTGAAATGCCATGAATCTTAAGGGTATAAAAATCCTTTAAGGGTGGTTTCACACAATCAAAAATGTGCAACCATAAAAACCCCAATAAAAAAAAGCAGTGGTTAAAAATCCAGTGCTTATCGATAATGTATTAATTTATTAGAGTCATGAAATAAAGCAGAAAGTATATATTTAACTTGAACAGAAACTTCAAAAACAATCAGTTTTTTGTGTTCTAGTTTTTTCTTCAGTATTTTCTGTGTGCATCTAGTTGCAGCTTTCATTTTTAAGACAGATGTTTTTTTTTCTCTCCAAGAAACCTCTAGGGATATTGTTCTTGTTTCTTGAAAACATCTTCAAATTTTAGTACCCTTATACTTTTTACAGTCCAAATGATTTCATACATGTTGAGTGAAATCAGGATATTCTCGACTGACTAGCCAATTGACTTGAGAACACCAGTAGTTTGTTTTCTTGGTAAATACAGCTTGATCTTCACAGCAGTCTACTAGCTGTTGAGTTAATTCTCAACCATCATGCATGGCATATTAAAATTTGTATATACTTATCAGCACCTATGCCTTCAATTAAAAGGAATTCACCAACCTCAGATGTTGTCCATCTATTGGCTTTCAGTGATCTTCCACCATGCTCAACTGATGTTGTTGTAAATATGATTCAAGGGGTTTTTAATTGGTTTGGTAATATACATAGACTTATCCATCCATAAAACCTAACTCCACCTCTCAGATATCCAAATTTGGAATTCAAGTTTACACTTTCTTCTTTTTGTTCATTTTTTTCTCTGCCTAATGACATCTTGACAGCTAAATGTCCTTTCAGAACCACCGTGCTTTGTTCATCAGATTTAAAGCAAGAACAAAGCTGTATTTTACCCATCTCTCAAAATTAAAGCTTGAGTACTATTAATCACATGGCTACACTCTTTCAAGATCTTGTTTATTAAAAATATATTATACTTAGAATTAGCGGTTTCTTGTAATATTCTGTATGTTTTCAGTTTTCTTTCTTTCTTTTTTAATACAGTTTTTTGCCTTTCAAAACTAACACATAACCCATATCCTTCCTTGAACAGATTTCAGATTTTTAATACAAAAAGGTCATCTTCAGAACAACAGGGGGAAAAAATTGTGAATTTTAATTGTTAAGATCTTTTCAGTCACTAACACAAGAACTCTAACACTTGGATGTATGATCCACTACATGGAGACTTCACACCCCCATGAGACTGACTCTGGAGGTACCTTTACATGGCATGCTTTCACACAGGAGTGATAGCCATTCAGAGAATAAAGTTGGAGTGCATTGGATATCTCTTCTGGCCTCCCGTATCCATTCACTGTGAACAGGCAGTTCTTTATAGATGAACAACTGCCTATTTACACAGGCTAATAGTTGCTTGGATTTTAGGTGAGCTAAAAACAGAGTGACTCTGACAGGTGAGTGACTTCTCTCTCAGTGCCCTTTTGGTGCCTGCATGTACACAGAATGACTATTTCCCAAAATCAGTTTCCAACGATAAATCAGGCTATAATCTTTTCTTGTAAAGGTGCCTTATAGGGCATAACCATTAACCTCTGCATACATACGCAAACCTCAGTTGTATTGCTCTGGCTTATGTTTATGAGGTTTTACCCCATGTACAACCCTTTATATTACGTCATTAAGTGTTGTGTTTTTTTCTCTGTTTTTTTTAACTGGCCTGATGAATGAGTCTATGTGACCCACAATCTTGAAAATATCATTTTTATGGTTAGCTTATAATGGTTTGACTTCTCTAATACTGTTGTCATTGTATGCAAGAGTAATTAACTTCACATATATTGCAAGCAGTAATGCAGGAATGGATTTATTAAGGGGAAAATGGACGAAAACCAATATATAGTGGAGATGAAGCAGCATCCAGGGAGATTATTTTAGAAACAAACGCTTTAATTCATCCAGCATAGAACAACGTTTCAACCACTGTGTGGTCTTTGTCAAAATGGAAAATGGACTTAAGAATGTTAGGAAGGTCTTAGCTGTTTTGGATTGGGACAAAAGGTTTAACCCCTTGAGTGGCACGCCCAGAAATTTTCCGGGACTAGCTCCACTGCTCATAGCAACATAGCCCGGAAGATTTCCGGGCTATGTATCACTATGGGAGCTGCAGAGCACAATGCCACAAGCTGTGACACTGTGTTCTGCCTGCACAGACCCACATAGAGCAGTGCAGGACTTTGAAAAACCAGCAGAAGATATTGCCCATGTGCCGGCAATCTCCTGCTTTGTTTACAGGTTGCCATAGAGACCATCGGCTTGTCAGAAGCAAGCCGATGGTCTCTGTGGCAGGGAGAGCTTGCTGTTTGGCTGTCAGAGGACAGCTAGGTACTAGCTCTTACAGCAGAGATCAGAGAAAACCTCCGATCTCTGCTGTGTTAACCCTTTACATGCTGCAGTCTATGTGACTGCAGCATGTAAAGGGCTGTCACTGCAGCATGTAAAGGGCTGTCACCATCGGATCCCGGAATGTGATCAGGGGGTCCTGATGGGTCCCTGTGGAAGTCCCCTAAAGGGACAAAAAATTAAAATTAAAAAAAAAAAAAGTTAAAAAATTATAAAAAAATAATAAAAACACTTGTCTCCCTTTACTTTGTAAAAAATCAAAAATACAATCACACATGTGGTATCCATGTGTCGTAATGACCCAGAAAAGGAAGTTAATACATTATTTAACCCCTTAATGACATGGCCCCTTTTTTTCTTTTTTCCCCATTTCTTTTTTTCCTCCCCCGTTTAAAAAAATCACATTTTGTCCCGCAAAAAACAAGCCCTTATATGGCCATGTTAATGGAAAAAGGAAAAAGTTATGGCTCTTGAGACGCAACTGCAAAATTAGTTGAAATTCAATGATTAGACCATTTTAAAAAACCTGCCCTGATGGGCATGACAGGGTGGTAGGAAACCCGCCACTCAAGGGGTTAAAAGACAGGGCTTATTATCTTTGAAACCAAAAAATAATTTGCAGTGTTGATTGATCCTGGATCAGAACAGTAATCGAATGAAATGGCATAAGTGAATATTTCTATAAAGTAATTTTAACTATGCATAAGCAACCAGATGTACAAATGAGTATCACAGACAACTTGTCATCTAAATGCAACCTAATTAGAAAGACCAATCAGGGTGCCCTATATTCCCTTATTATTAGCTTGTGTATATTGACTCTGTACATAAGGGATAAACAGGACATAAAGGGATATCAAGTGAATGTGAACAAAATATTGTGTTACTTGCAGATGATTTGTTGATTTTCCTTGAAGATGTCAAAAAGGATTTAAGTAAAATCTTGAGAATGATAGAATTTTTGGAGGCGGGTCGGTTTTAAAATGGACAAAGAAACATGTAAGTTATGGTTATTAACTAAAAAACATAAAAAAGCACAAAACAGATAATAAAGGCAGCCAATGGGTCAGCTAATTATTGGAGGGCAGATTATATTTGAGTGCAATATTTTAGTGGCTATAATTATTTTTAGGAAGAACACCTGGTCAAATTGGCTTTGTTCGAGAGTACTCTACATTGTATCTTTATTAAGGCAATGGAACATTTTTATTGAAAGTATGCAATGAAAAGAAATGCAAGGGAATGAAATAGAATGGAATGAAGGATCTTTATTAAGGGTATGATAAAGGCATAAGTCCAAGTGCATACAAGAAGAGGCATGAGGAGGTGAAACTAGGTTGCTTAGTAGAGGTACTGGGTGAAATATACTAAATGGGTGGAAAAGTATATGCTGGGTAGTTTAGTACAAATATAGAAGAAGATGATGCAAATGATTCTTTTTAGAGTCTTTTATGCATTTGTTTTATCAGCTATGATGGGAAGAACAGACTAAATCACGTCATGTCCCAAATATGACCAAAATGAGCCAAGTCTATTTCTCTGCTTGTGGGATTGTCCGGCGATCCAGATTCTTATTGAAAAATTCTAGGGCGGTAATATAAATTAGATATATGGTTTGCATTATTTCAGGATTTGAGATAATTAAATGTGAAAGTAATTTAATGAATGAGATACATTTAATTTCGGTAGCTGCAATATGTTATGAATATGTGGATTTCGACTAAATCCCCAAGGTTTGATTAATAATTTAAGGCTTTTAATTTCTATGGAATGATTAGTGATATAAATATAGATCTTGCACACATTTTAGGAAGAAGTGAATCCAGCCTTAAGGCATAGCTTACAGTAGTATGCTTAAGGTTGGTTGGGGGAAATAATTAGGATGAAAGGAATGAGGATGGACCAGATTGTGTGATGGTCCTTTATAACCTCTATTGCATTTTGCACCATGTAGAAAAAGACAAAGCTATTTGTATATTTTTTATGTTATTTTTTAAATAAAAAACATACTAAAACCATTGTACATACTGTAACTTGTTTCTGGTAAAGAGGATACTTGACTATTTAAAAACTAACAACCTGTTGGACCTTAAACAACACAAAGGTGTGCAAAACAGTTGATACTCCTGGTGGTGTCCTAAACATGGAAAACAATTTTGCTTTAATGGATAAATAGTCAAAACAATGGAAAATGTAGTTCGAGAAGGAATACTTGGACAGAGTATCACATCGACTGTTCTGTTTTATCTAGGACTTCAAACAGAAGAATTTAGGTGTTCTGATTTTTGACAGTTTCAAAATGAGTCAACTGTGCGGTCAGGCAGCAGGGAAAGCAAGTCTATTGCTTGACTGTAAAACTAGAAGTATAACTAGAGGTATAACCAGTAGAAAGAGTAGATTGTGATCCCTCTATATAGAGCTCCGGTGAAACCACATCTGCAATATTATGTTCAGTTTTGCAGACCTCATCTACAGAAAAACATTGAGAAAGTAGAATGAGTCCAAAGACAGGCTGCAACAATCATGGAATATTTCAAGAAGAAAACCTATTAGGAAAGACTTAAAGAACTTAATTTGAATAGCCTGGAGGAAAGAAGGGAGAGGGAGGACATTTAAATAAAAATAAAGCTTTAAAAGTGTTAAAGGTATAAATAAGATTCAGGAGGGAAATGTTTTTATTAGGAAATTAAACACAAGAACAAAAGGGGCACAATTAGAAATTAGTAGGGGGAAACATTAGAAGCAATGTTAGAAAATATTTGTTTACTGAAAGAGTGGTAGATGCTTGGAACAAACTTCCAACAGATGTGATTCGAAAATAAACAATAGATGAATGTAAGCATGGGATAAGCATATATCTATCTTAAAGGAGAAATAAAAAGGAAATAATATAAGGGCAGAATAATGTTAATTTTCTGCTTACTGTTAAGCCAGGTATTCATATGAAATAGCTGTGGGCTGAACACTCATTTGGCCAAAAGCTATTATCCCCTACCTCCCAATAAACGGGCAAGCACAGCTCAGTATACATGTTTATTCTATAAAGGGGGGGGGGGGGTATTTGAGACACTGTCAGGCACATTGATAATAGATTATCTTCTTGCACAACACAGGATTGAGCATTTTGAAATATAACCTCACTTCTGCTGACATAATTCGAGCTCAGTCAGGCGCAGCGTAGGGACATTTGTGCTAATCTTAGTAGCTCCTTGCTCCCCACTTATGGTCTAAATTGTATAAATATGTATACCACTTTTGTAATAATTATTGCCACCATACACAATGCTGGCCAAGTGCTATATAGAGTTTCTACTGCCATATACTGCAAAAACAATATACTGTACAGTGCCTAAGTAGGAGTGCCAAACAATGTTCAAAGGAGCTTTCCAAGATTGACTTTTATGACTTATCAATAGTATAGGTTATAAACGTCTCATCAAGGAGAACTGCTGAGATCCTCACTGATTTTGAGAATGAGGTCTAACGCCACCCTCTCACCCTACCCTCCTCACTATGGGTTCACTACACCAAATACAGTGAGGAGGAAATTGAATGGAATTGCTGTAACACATTCATCTTCATTGCGGTTCCCAGAGATAGCTGAGCACTTATGTTCAACTATTTCCATCCACCCCATTGGCATGTATGGAATGACCGCTGCCCCATTCAATCTCCTTCTGCCTGTAAGTAGTGCAGTGAGCCTGTAGTGACAAGAAGAAGGGAGTAACAGTATTCCCTATTTTTATGACTGGTGGTGGTCTAAGTGATGAGACCCGCAATGATCAGACTTCTTTTAATTATCCTTTGGATGGGTGATAAAAAGTAAATTTTGGAACAAGCTTCTTAAGTAAGCAACACTATTGTGCTCAAATTATACCAACATACATTGCAGCATCATGATTAGCACCATTGTCTTGCAGCACTGAGGTCCTTTGTTTGAATCTAACCATGGAAAACCTCTCCATAAAGTTTTAATGTTCATTATATGTTTGCATATATTTCCATACACTAGAAAAATACTAAAAGGCAGATTTTAAATTAAAACTCTGAGCAGTGGGGACATGGATGATTGTGAGTGATGAAAGCATTACATATATAAAATAATAAAGTAATGTTACCATACAATCTATAAATAAAGCTGCTATGAAATTGACATTATGAATTGTGGTTGCCAGAAACCTGGGGTGCTAGGCCGTTAGTAGTGCCCTTTAGTAGAGCAGAACTGAAATTAAAAATAAAAAGGTATAAATTTACTTTTTGGTGAACATTCAGCCAATACTGTTAGTGCTGCTTGTCATGACCGGCCAAGCAGTAAAATCGAGCTGAATTTTGCAAAAATAGATTGGGTTACCTTGACTTGTGTCAGAGATCAAACCCAGGACCTCCTGTAGTCCAGTCATCAGCTCTGCCTGCTGAGCCATCCAGACCTTTGGACAGCTTCCCTGCATGACCATAGTGTTGTTCCCAGATCCTGCAATCCAGTCCCTGTTCTAGCTCTGCCCTATTCCTGGTTAGACCCACTATAAAAAACCTGACCCTGCCACTGCATGTGTGTGATTATTGTGCCACATCCTGCTCCTCTACAGATGAACAATACCTCCTGTTATTGACCACTGGCATTCCTTCTGACAACCTTACCTGCCTCTTCTCTTGTACTGCAAACCAAGACCTCCTGTTACCAACCACTGGCATTCCTCCTGACGACATTACCCCGCTCCTCCCTTGTACTGCGAAGTGAGATCCACTGTTGTCAACTCCTAGCTCTTCCCTGACTACTCTCTTGATCTGCATGGCTACTATACCCACAGCTCCAACCTAGTGCCTGAAATGTTACAACCTGATTTTTAGCAAAAACTGTCAGAAAACCTCTTTTTCTAATAAAAGATAAAGAAAAGGTGTCTTCTCCTTTATCACTATCGCCTTTTGGTGCTGGGGTTCTAGCTTCAAGTCCCGTGAAGAATAACATCTGCATGGATTTTGAAAAACTCCACCATGATGTTGCCTTTGGTCAGATTTAAACCTACGACTATAGTACTGCAAACAACTGAGCCACCACACTTGTTTAGTCTGCTGCAGAGAAGGAGAAGGAAGAACAAACACAAACAGAACCTAAAAACCCCACGGAGATGCTGCCCTTGGTTAGATATAGAGCAATAACTCTAGTATTGTTAACAACTGCTAACAACTGAACTACCACATCTGTTGTTTCTGCTCCAGAGGAGGAGAAGAACAAGAACAACAACGACAAGCAGAATATAAGAACACCACCTTAGAACTTCAACACTGCAAAGCAGCAGTAATAGCAACTGAGTCACCATGCTTGGTTTTCTATTTCTGGAGGAGACAAATAAGCACAAAGAGAACATGCGAAATCTATGTACAGATTTGAATCTAGAACCCCATAACTGTACTCTAACAGTACTAATGACTGAGCTATTTAGCTTGTTCTTCTCTGTCCTCCTTTTTCTACCTCTTCATCCTCCTCCAGTGAAGGAGAAGAAGGGATATAAGAAAGGGAAGGAGGAATAGGAGGAGAATGAGGAGGATAAAGGGAAGAAGATGAAGGAAAGTTAGAAGATTTTATCCTCCTCCAGAGAAAAAGAGGCATGCAGGGCAAGAAGCTTGGTGGCTCAGTGGCTAGCCCTGTTGTCTTATGTCACTGAGGTTCTAGGTTCATGGTTGATTATCAACATTTGCATGGCATTTGTATGGAGAGTGGGGAGAAGAACGAAGAAGTGTGGTAGCTCAGTTGTTAGCACAGCTACCTTACAGTTCTGGAGTTGTAGGTTGAAATCTGACTTATGATGATTTTTGGATGGGTATTTTAATGTTCCCTTTGTATTTATTCTTCCCATCTTTCTCCTCCTATGATACAGAAAGGATGTGTGGTATCTCAGTTCTTAGCACTGATGCCTTAGAGTGCTGGAACTGTAAGTTCAAATCTGGCCATGGGCAACGTTAGATTTGCAAAGTCCATGTAGATATTATCATTGATGGGGTTTGACCCCAGCACTGAAAGGCAACAGTGCTAAGAACTAAGCGACATTTACAGGAAAACATACACACCACTTTAGTGATGCTGATTTTTACTTCCATTGATTGCAATAGGAGTTAGAATCGGCTGTTCCAATTCACAATAATTTTTCAAAAACCTGGTCAGGTATTCCTGACCCAAATATTTCAGTAATTGCTCAACACTAACTGCTGATTTTTCTACTGATGTTCTAAAAAAAAGATCACATATATCACAGAGAATGAACATAATAAATGTGGGATTATGAATTTTATGCAACAGCTTTTATTTTTTTAAACATCAGACACAATGGCAAAACATTCAGTGTACATACTGCAAAGATGCAAATCACTTACTAATATCACCTTACATATAGGATTCTCAGCAAGAATTATCGATAATCATTAGAGATGAACGAGCACCAAAATGCTCGGGTGCTCGTTACTCGAGACGAAATTTTCGTGATGCTCGAGGGTTCGTTTCGAGTAACGAACCCCATTGAAGTCAATGGGCGACCTGAGCATTTTTGTATATCGCCGATGCTCGCTAAGGTTTCCATTTGTGAAAATCTGGTCAATTCAAGAAAGTGATGGGAACGACACATCGGACAACGGATAGGGCAGGCGAGGGGCTACATGTTGGGCTGCATCTCAAGTTCCCAGGTCCCACTATTAAGCCACAATAGCGGCAAGAGTGCCCCCCCCCTCCCAACAATTTTTACTTCTGAAAAGCCCTCATTAGCAATGCATACCTTAGCTAAGCACCACACTACCTCCAACAAAGCGCAATCACTGCCTGCATGACACTCCGCTGCCGCTTCTCCTGGGTTACATGCTGCCCAACCCCCCCCCCCCGCACGACCCAGTGTCCACAGCACACACCAAAGTGTCCCTGCGCAGTCTTCAGCTGCCGTCATGCCACGCCACACTCATGTCTATTTATAAGTGCGTCTGCCATGAGGAGGAACCGCAGGCACACACTGCAGAGGGTTGGCACGGCTAGGCAGCGACCCTCTTTAAAAGGGGCAGGACGATAGCCCACAATGCTGTACAGAAGCAATGAGAAATATAATCCTGTGCCACCGCCATCAGGAGCTGCACACGTGGGCATAGCAATGGGGAACCTATGTGCCACACACTATTCATTCTGTCAAGGTGTCTGCATGCCCCAGTCAGACTGCGTTTTTTTATAAATAGTCACAGGCAGGTACAACTCCGCAATGGGAATTCCGTGTGCACCCACAGCATGGGAGGCTCCCTGGAACCCACCCGCTGTACATAAATGTATCCCATTGCAGTGCCCTGGACAGCAGAGCTAACGTCAGATTAAATGCAGGTGGGCTTCGGCCCAAACTGCATGCCCCAGTCAGGCTCGAGTTTTTTATAAGTATACACAGGCACGTACATCTCCCTAATGGGAAGTCCATGTGGACCGACAGCATGGGTGGGTCCCAGGAAGCCACTGGCGGTACATAAATATATGCCATTGCAGTGCCCAGCACAGCTGATGTAACGTCAGCTTCAATGCAGGTGGGCAAAAAATTAATTGGATTACACTGTAGGCTAGGGCCCCAAAAAATTGGTGTACCAACAGTACTAATGTACCTCAGAAAAATTGCCCATGCCCAACCAAGAGGGCAGGTGAAACCCATTAATCGCTTTGGTTAATGTGGCTTAATTGGTAACTAGGCCTGGAGGCAGCCCAGTTAAAATAAAAATTGGTTCAGGTGCAAGTTTCAACGCTTTAATGAGCATTGAAACGTATAAAAATTGTTTACAAAAATTATATGACTGAGACTTGTGGGCCTAAGAAAAATTGCCCGTTCAGCGTGATTACGTCAGGTTTCAGGAGGAGGAGCAGGAGGAGGAGGATGAATAGAATACACAGATTGATGAAGCAAAAAGGTCCCTGTTTTTGATGGGGATAGAGAACGATGCTTCCATCCGCGGGTGCAGCCTACGTATTGCTTACGTATCGCTGCTGTCCGCTGGTGGAGAAGAGAAGTCTGGGGAAATCCAGGCTTTGTTCATCTTGATGAGTGTAAGCCTGTCGGCACCGTCGGATGACAGGCGGGTACGCTTATCCGTGATGATTCCCCCAGCCGCACTAAACACCCTCTCTGATAAGACGCTAGCCACAGGACAAGCAAGCACCTCCAGGGCATACAGCGCGAGTTCAGGCCACATGTCCAGCTTCGACACCCAGTAGTTGTAGGGGGCAGAGGCGTCACCGAGGACGGTCGTGCGATTGGCTACGTACTCCCTCACCATCCTTTTACAGTGCTCCCGCCAACTCAGCCTTGACTGGGGAGCGGTGACACAGTCTTGCTGGGGAGCCATAAAGCTGGCAAAGGCCTTGGAGAATTTTCCCCTGCCTGTGCTGTACATGCTGCCTGATCTCTGCGCCTCCCCTGCTACCTGGCCCTCGGAACTGCAACTTCTGCCACTAGCGCTGTCGATTGGGAATGTTACCATCAGTTTGTCCGCCAGGGTCCTGTGGTATAGCATCACTCTCGAACCCCTTTCCTCTTCGGGTATGAGAGTGGAAAGGTTCTCCTTATACCGTGGGTCAAGCAGTGTGTACACCCAGTAATCCATAGTGGCCAGAATGCATGTAATGCGAGGGTCTCGAGAAAGGCATCCTAACATGAAGTCAGCCATGTGTGCCAGGGTACCTGTACGCAACACATGGCTGTCCTCACTCGGAAGATCACTTTCAGGATCCTCCTCCTCCTCCTCCTCCTCAGGCCATACACGCTGAAAGGATGACAGGCAAGCAGCATGGGTACCCTCAGCAGTGGGCCAAGCTGTCTCTTCCCCCTCCTCCTCATGCTCCTCCCCCTCCTCCTCAACGCGCTGAGATATAGACATGAGGGTGCTCTGACTATCCAGCGACATACTGTCTTCCCCCGCCTCCGTTTCCGAGTGCAAAGCGTCTACCTTTATGCTTTGCAGGGAACTTCTCAAGAGGCATAGCAGAGGAATGGTGACGCTAATGATTACAGCATCCCCGCTCACCATCTGGGTAGACTCCTCAAAGTTTCCAAGTACCTGGCAGATGGCTGCCAACCAGGCCCACTCTTCTGTAAAGAATTGAGGAGGCTGACTCCCACTACGCCGCCGATGTTGGAGTTGGTATTCCACTATAGCTCTACGCTGCTCATAGAATCTGGCCAACATGTGGAGTGTAGAGTTCCACCGTGTGGGCACGTCGCACAGCAGTCGGTGCACTGGCAGATTAAACCGATGTTGCAGGGTCCGAAGGGTGGCAGCGTCCGTCTTGGACTTGCGGAAATGTGCGCTGACCCGGTGCACCTTTCCGAGCAGGTATGACAAGTGTGGGTAGCTTTTCAGAAAGCGCTGAACCACCAAATTAAAGACATGGGCCAGGCATGGCACGTGCGTGAGGCTGCCGAGCTGCAGAGCCGCCACCAGGTTACGGCCGTTGTCACACACGACCATGCCCGGTTGGAGGCTCAGTGGCGAAAGCCAGCAGTCGGTCTGCTCTGTCAGACCCTGCAGCAGTTTGTGGGTCGTGTGCCTCTTCTCTCCTAAGCTGAGTAGTTTCAGCACGGCCTGCTGACGCTTTCCCACCGCTGTGCTGCCACGCCGCGCGACACCGACTGCTACCGACGTGCTGCTGCTGACACATCTTGATTGCGAGACAGAGGTTGCGTTGGAGGAGGAGGAGGAGGAGGGTGGTTTAGTGGAGGAAGCATACACCACCGCAGATACCAGCACCGAGCTGGGGCCCGCAATTCTGGGGGTGGGTAGGACGTGAGCGGTCCCAGGCTCTGACTCTGTCCCAGCCTCCACTAAATTCACCCAATGTGCCATCAGGGAGATATAGTGGCCCTGCCCGCCTGTGCTTGTCCACGTGTCCGTTGTTAAGTGGACCTTGGCAGTAACCGCGTTGGTGAGGGCACGTACAATGTTGCGGGAGACGTGGTCGTGCAGGGCTGGGACGGCACATCGGGAAAAGTAGTGGCGACTGGGAACTGAGTAGCGTGGGGCCGCCGCCGCCATCATGCTATTGAAAGCCTCCGTTTCCACAAGCCTATACGGCAGCATCTCCAGGCTGATCAATTTGGCTATGTGCACGTTTAAAGCTTGAGCGTGCGGGTGCGTGGCGGCGTACTTGCGCTTGCGCTCAAACAGTTGCGCCAGCGACGTCTGGACGCTGCGCTGAGAGACATTGCTGGATGGGGCCGAGGACAGCGGAGGTGAGGGTGTGGGTGCAGGCTGGTAGGCACTCGTGCCTGTGTCCTCAGAGGGGGGTTGGATCTCAGTGGCAGGTTGGGGCACAGGGGGAGAGGCAGTGGTGCAAACCGGAGGCGGTGAATGGCCTTCGTCCCACCTTGTGGGGTGCTTGGCCATCATATGCCTGCACATGCTGGTGGTGGTGACTCCCCAGCTGATCTTGGCGCGACAAAGGTTGCACACCACTGTTCGTCGGTCGTCAGGCGTCTCTGTGAAAAACTGCCACACCTTAGAGCACCTTGGCCTCTGCAGGGTGGCATGGCGCGAGGGGGCGCTTTGGGAAACACTTGGTGGATTTTTCGGTCTGGCCCTGCCTCTACCCCTGGCCACCGCACTGGCTCAGGCTGTGCCCACACCCTGACTTGGGCCTTCGTGTCCTCGCCCGCGTCCACGTCCTCTAGGCCTACCCCTACCCCTCAGCATGCTGTATTACCAGTAGTGCAGAAACAGAACGCTGTAATTAAATGTGCCGCTTATTGGCCTGTGGTTGGAGGCTGACTTCGCTTACGGAACGCACAGCAGAGCCAGGAAAGAATTTTGCGCACGCCTGCTGTAACACTTAGCTGGCTGTGTATGAATTAGGACAACTACCCCCAGCAGAGACCCAGTACACTGAGGATGGTCACAGGCAGCCCAAATAGATTTTTTTTCCCAAATGTTTTTGGAAAGGCCCACTGCCTATATACACTAAATATGTCTTCTGTCCCTGCCTCACCACTACTGGCCCTGCACTATGTAAAATTACTGCAGACTGTTTCACTGTGGACAGGAATACAGCGGTGATGTAACAGGCAACACAGAGCCAGGAAAGAATTTTGCGTAAGCTTGCTGTAACACTTAGCTGGCTGCGTATGAATTAGGACAACTACCCCCAGCAGAGACTCAGTACACTGAGGACGGTCACAGGCAGCCCAAATAGATTTTTTTTCCCAAATGTTTTTGGAAAGGCCCACTGCCTATATACACTAAATATGTCTTCTGTCCCTGCCTCACCACTACTGGCCATGGACAATGTAAAATTACTGCAGGATGCAATGCTCTGCACAGCCGATATACAAAAAAAAAAAAAAAAGTGAAACACTGCAAAAAGCAGCCTCAACAGTACTGCACACGGTTAGATGTGGCCCTAAGAAGGACCGTTGGGGTTCTTGAAGCCTAAAATAACTCCTAACACTCTCCCTATAGCAACTCCAGCAAGACAGCACTTTCCCTGAACTATGTCAGAATGCATCTGTGGCGGGCCACGGGAGGGGCCGATTTATATACTCGGGTGACACCTGATCTCGCCAGCCACTCACTGCAGGGGGGTGGTATAGGGCTTGAACGTCGCAGGGGGAAGTTGTAATGCCTTCCCTGTCTTTCAATTGGCCAGAAAAGCGCGCTAACGTCTCAGAGATGAAAGTGAAAGTAACTCGAACACCGTGTGGTACTCGTAACGAGTAACGAGCATCTCGAACACCCTAATACTCGAACGAGTATCAAGCTCGGACGAGTACGTTCGCTCATCTCTAATAATCATACAATTGCAGAGGCTGGCAATAATGTCTGGACATACCAAGAAGGAAAATGCATTGGGATTGTAAAATAATCAGCATTTCTAACTCTCATTATGTACATGTACATTCAGAAATGAAACAATAAAATATTTACATCTTCATTAGAAAAAAATACATGTAGAAATATTCTGTCAAACTCCGAAAAGTCATATAACATTCATTTAGAAAAAGCCTTTTCATCGAATATTCAAAACAAAAAAATATGCTATCTTGGTTAATTTGAAAACAATAGTTCTTGAAAAGATTCAGTTCTTACAACATTAATCTAAAGTCTCAATATCCTTATCAGTTGGATTACAGACGTAATTACTGCCTATAATTACTGCCTGTTGATAAAACAGTTCTTATTTATAAAACCCAGAAGATCAGAATGCGTTTACGAGGATGCCAAGGTTCAAAGGTATATGTAGACTAACGCAATTAGAGGAAAAATTAGGTTGTCATAAACAAAATAATGATGTTAACTGCTTAAGCCTCATTTAGTTAAACTCAACGTTCATCATTTATGCTGCATAAACAATGAGTTTAACTATGACAGTGCAGTGTAAATAGCAGCTGTTCAGTATTGAATGACCACTATTTTAACTGAATGGACAGGGGCGAGGGAGAGCGAGTACTAAAATCTGCTCTTGCCACCCCACTGTAAGACAGTAATACAAGCTCCTATGCAGAAGCGTGGGGGCGAGTACGTGCGGGGATGAGTGTCGGGCATCGTTTACCCGACATTCGTTCCGTCTGAATGGGTTGTTTACAGAGGCTGCCTAATTTAAGCCTTAAAGGGGTTGTCTGGGAATTCTATATTTAAAACCCCATTCTAGCACAGGTGAGTGCATATTTAAACAAGAGGGAGAAGAGGGTGTGGTCATAGATTGGGCCACAGGAAAGGGAGGAGTTTAACACCATATTGTTCATTCCTTTTAGGCTGAATGGTAATTCTGACAGGAATAAGCAGTGTGGTGTTAGGGTCTGTCCACCTATAGCCCTGCCAAGCCCCACCCCTTCTCTCTCAAGTCAAGAGATGAATTCTAATAAAAGATGAAAAGAAAAAAGAAGGAGCAGAGCAAATCCATATACCAATGTTTTGGTTTGAAAATTGTTTTTGTTTTGTTTTTCTACTCCTTTATTATAAGTATGAAAGTGAAATTGATTGATCCTTGATGAGTCTAAGAGGGTGCAGCCAGTCCACCAAACCTCATACCTTCCAAGGGGGATGTGCAAGTACATGAGATAAATGCAGGGAAAGTTGTGGCTATAGGCGCAATCCCATTTAACTCAAAGAGGCATGAGACGTGTTTTGGAGCTTGACTCCTGTTTTCATTGAAAATTAATCCAGCATATAGACATGTTTCAGGGCCGTTGTGCCCCTTCCTCAGTATTATAACTGGGAATACAAAGTAGCTCTGCTCCTTGTCAGCTGCCAGCAACGGGAGGGGGCGGGATGGGGTGGGAGCTAAGCAAGTAGCTACTGCTCCACACTGTCCCATTTCAAACAGCCACCAAGGGGCAGAGAGTAGGAAGGAAGGGGGTGGGAGTCTTACAGACACGCTGCTAAATTCCCTCCCAACTCCCTTCTCTGGCAGCTACCATAGGCTCCCACAGGAGTCTATGGCAGTGGCCGTATTCCAGCTGGGAAAGATAGTTCCTGAACTATCTTTCCTGGCTGGCGAAAAAGCAGTCACTGGTGGTGCTTTTACGTGGCGGAAAACTGTCCATCTGATCTGATGCATTGAAATCCAATGCATCAGATGGTAGCATATATACACCAGCAATGAAAACGGCGGCCGATATTCGCTTGCGTAAATAAAGCCTGAACTAGATGGACATTGTCTTCTTTCAGCCTAGCATACTATGTTACTATGTTCTGTATTTTGCAAACGCAATTCGATTGCGCGAAAAAAAAAAAAACAGCAGCATGCTCTACTTTTCAGTGCATTTGCACACCAAAGAAGGTAATGGGGGATGCGCAAATGAGCGTGCAATACAGCAATACACAAGGACATGCGTAATATGCTGCATAGTTCAGCTGGAATAAATAACATGTCTGAATTAATTAGCCATTTCAAGTGGTGTGTCTTGTTCGCTGCGCGCAAATGAACATGCCCTGTGGGTGGAGAATGTACAGTAAAGTATGCAGACAAGCGCGCAAAAAAAATCATTTGTTTCTCAAGAACACAGTTCTGAGGCGCGCAGAAACGCACATATGCCCTTCTGAAGGAGCCTTCAAATATAGCATGTGTCTCAGTCATCCTGTACAATCTATGCTAACATGCGGTATAAACTTGTTTGCTTTAAATGTCTTCCTTCTGCTTCATTTTCCATTTTTCCAATAGTATGCAGCAACTATAAAAGGAAGATACATGCAAAGAGCATTTAAACATCTATAGTGCCCCATGCAGTGCTAGAAGGACCCTCCCTCAACCACATTGATCAAGCTAGTTAGCTAGTTCTGTCTGCTCTGCCATAGTTATATGAAGTCATACTGGGACACAGGCAAAGTCAATGGAAATTACCACGAACAGCAACACTACAGTACTCAGGCAAAAAATGGTATTAAAAGTTTAAGTTTCCCATAAAGCTGTTTCAAGGACTGCTTTTATGAGAACACAAATACTTACTTGCTGTTTTTATTGCAGTTACTTTTTCACATTTTTAGTCAATGGGTGAAAAATGCAAAATACAGATTTCAGTTTCAGCAGCAAGTCATAAATTCCACATTTACTTTTTGGCAGATATTGTGAAACATTAGAGGCTAGTATAGTATGTGCCGTAGGGTTGTAGCCCCATTGGGTGTTTTAGGGTGAAGCCACCGTGGTTGTAAAATTGTTGCGTTAGCCACTATATTTTGTGGCTTAAAGAATACCTTAAATAACCTCACTTGCCATTTATTTTAATGCACACTCTGGAATACAGTCACTTTTCAACCACTTTTCCCCGTAAAGGTCACACATTTCTGTAATATCACAAATATACTACTTGTTGTGTTAGTCACGATGGAATTACCCGTTAACACTTCATGCTACACTGAAGCGCTCACTTTTCAGATAAGAGTATTTTCTCATGATTTATTCAATTCATATATCAAGGCATTGTTCATTCCCCAACTGGCAGACAAACATCATCTCATTGTTGGACTAGGATTCTCTGACTAGGGAAAATAATTTCAAGACCCTGCCCTTCTATTCAGGACATGTACACATACAATTTTAACTGCATCATAAACTTGGTTATCATCGCCCACACTGGTAATATTAATAAGGTCCATTAGGCTGTTATAGCGTCAAGAGTCTGAGCCCACTGGAGGATCCTCTGGTTGTCTGGTGGGCTCCTTACAGCCTGTTGAATGACTCCTTATTTCGCGGTGAGATCGGGAGAGCCATACAGCTGTCATGGCAGCCAGGAGCCTTCTGAGGGGCCCCAGGGCTGCCTTGAGAGACTGTCTATCAAGGCATCCCCGTGGGGTGGCTTTATAGGCTGCCTGTCAAACTGCAGTATGACATACTGCTGTATCATTACGTCATACTGCAGCAGTGAGCAAAGTATCGCATATTGAAGTCCCCCAGAGAGACTTAAATGTAAAGTACATAAAAAATCAATAAAGTTTTTTTAGTTGCAAAAAAAAAGTAATAAATGTTTAAATCACCCCCCTTTTGCCATATCTATAATTTAAAAATCTAAATAATAAAATAAAAATACATATCTGGTATCGCCGCATCCGTAAAAGTCTGCTTTATCAAAGTAGCACATTATTTACCCCACACGGTGAACTTTGTTTGAAAAAAAATATAAAGAAAGCCTGAAATGCACTTTTTCAGTCACCCTGTCTCCCAGAAAAAATGCAATAAAAAGTGATCAAAAGGTCATATGTATTCCGAATTGATACTAGCGGAAACTACAGCACATCCCACAAAAAATAAGTCCTTGTTAAACTACATCGATGGAAAAATAAAAAAGTTATTGCGTGCACAAGATGACCACAGAAAATAATTGAAAAAAATTAAATGTCTTTGAAAAAAAAGAGTAGTATAGTAAAAAAAAAAACTATACAAGTTTGGTATCATAGTAATCATACTGACTCATAGAATAAAGTTATCATGTCATTTTGTTGCAGTTCGTGCGTCGTGGAAACAAGAATGTTTTAAAAGTTTTTCAGTATATTATAAGGTACCTTAAATAGCACCATTGAAAACTACAACTCGTCCCACAAAAAAACAAGCCCTCATACAGTGACATCGATAAATAAATAAAGGAGTTACGATTTTTTTAAAGGGGGGGTAGGAAAAAACGAAAATGGAAAAGAAAAAAAAAGGGGGCTGCGTCATGAAGGGGTTTAAACATGCAAACAATTGGAAACAAATGGGCCCTGCTCCATACAGAATTTCTGGGATTCCCATAAACTCTTGAAAGTTTGTCACCTCCAAGTCTCCAATTGTTTGTATGTTTTAACCAGCCGGACTGATGAAGGGGTGTGACCCCGAAAAGTGTTTTCATATGCTGGCTTTGCACATTGTTCAATAAAAAAGAAGTTCCTTACTACTCTATCTATGATCTCCAATTTCCACCAAGTTTACAGTGTTGCGTCTATTCACCAGTCTTTTTAATCTTCTCTCCGTATATATTTAGTTGCAGCTGTTACTGAAGTATTTCAGCTCACTGGAGCTCAGTTCCATTCAAGTAAAACTGTAGTACCAGGAATAGCTACCACCAAACATATGAAGCCATGCCTGGTAAACACTGAAGAGGAAGGTGCTAGTCAGAATGCCAAAACCAGAATGCCTTTGTTTATCTGATCGGTAGTGGCAACTAAAATTGGACCCTTACCAGTCTGGTAATGATGGTGTAAGGATGGGCTGTACATTTTTAGTACTGGAGAACCACTTTGAAGTCCAGGATTAGTAGGCATGGCAGGTTTCTTCTAGAAAGAGCACCTCAGCTGTTCTTGGGTTGTGTCTGATATTGCAGCTCGACTCCATTGAAACCAAGGAGACTGAGCTTTAATACCACACAACATGTGGACAGCTGCGGTATTTGGAAGAAAACACCTGTCCTTCTAATCCTTCTGGGGGTGGAAGGGATGTGCTTTACCCCTTCATTCTGTCATTCAGTCTTGTTTGGTCCTACATTCTATTTGGTCACCTCCAAAAGGAAATTAAATGCAAAACATATAATAGTAATTGATTTACAATAGTCGTTTTATGAAGTAACCCTTTATTCAATTACAATCTGTGTATCACAAAGTTGATCAAATCTGCTGCAGAAAAGACATTACATGATCAATATACTTTTATAGCTTTAATTAAATGAAACGATAAATTTCAAGTTGTATACTGAACAACAATTTATAGTCATTTATGTACCTATTCCAGTTATGGCAGGAAAAACACCACTCACTGTAATATCATAAAAAATAATCAATTTCCTATATTCCAGGCATTATGCTTCTAGAATGTACAATAGACAGAGATGCAATTTAGACAAAGTAGCAATCATCTTAATCAAATTTGCATACAGAGGATTGAGGGCAGATTGTTATTATGTTTTAGTGTTTGGAACAATTGTACTAAATAAACAATATTTGGATGTTTGGTTTATGAGATGCATTTAGTGTATGACACTGATAGATTATTAATAGAGATGAGCGAACACCAAAATGTTCGGGTGTTCGTTATTCGGAACGAACTTCCCGCGATGTTCGAGGGTTCGTTTCGAACAACGAACCCCATTGAAGTCAATGGGCGACCAGAGCATTTTTGTATTTCGCCGATGCTCGCTAAGGTTTTCATGTGTGAAAATCTGGGCAATTCAAGAAAGTGATGGGAATGACACAGAAACGGATAGGGCAGGCGAGGGGCTACATGTTGGGCTGCATCTCAAGTTCACAGGTCCCACTATTAAGCCACAATACCGGCAAGAGTTGGCCCCCCCCCTCCCAACAACTTTTACTTCTGAAAAGCCCTCATTAGCATGGCATACCTTTGCTAAGCACCACACTAGCTACAACAAAGCACAATCACTGCCTGGATGACACTCCGCTGCCACTTCTCCTGGGTTACATGCTGACCAACCGCCCCCCCCTCCCCCCCACAGCGCACACCAAAGTGTCCCTGCGCAGCCTTCAGCTGCCCTCATGCCACGCCACACTCATGTCTATTTAGAAGTGCGTCTGCCATGAGGAGGAACCGCAGCCACACACTGCAGAGGGTTGGCATGGCTAGGCAGCGACCCTCTTTAAAAGGGGTGGGGCGATAGCCCACAATGCTGTACAGAAGCAATGAGAAATAGAATCCTGTGCCACCGCCATCAGGAGCTGCACACGTGGGCATAGCAATGGGGAACCTATGTGCCACACACTAATCATTCTGTCACGGTGTCTGCATGCCCCAGTTAGACCGGGCTTTTTAATTCATAGACACAGGCAGGTACAACTCCCTATTGTGAAGTCCCTGTCGACCCACAGCATGGGTGGGTGCCAGGAAGCCACCGGCGGTACATAGAAATATCCCATTGCATTGCCCAACACAGCTGAGGTAGTAATGTCGTGCGTAATACAGGTGGGCTTCGGCCCACACTGCATGCCCCAGTCTGACCGGGGTTCTTTACAAGTGGACACATGTAGGTTACACTCCGTGTGCACCTACAGCATGGGTGGCTCCCTGGAACCCACCGGCGGTACATAAAAATATCCCATTGCATTGCCCAACACAGCTGAAGTAGTAATGTCGTGCTTAATGCAGGTGGGCTGCGGCCCACACTGCATGCCCCAGTCAGACTGGGGTTCTTTACAAGTGAACACATGTAGGTTAAACTCCCTGTGGACCCACTGCCTGGGTGGGTGCCAGGAAGCCACCGGCGGTACATAGAAATATCCCATTGCATTGCCCAACACAGCTGAGGTAGTAATGTCGTGCGTAATACAGGTGGGCTTCGGCCCACACTGCATGCCCCAGTCAGACTGGGGTTCTTTAGAAGTGTACAGATGTATTAAAAACTCCGTGTACACCTACAGCATGGGTGGCTCCCTGGAACCCACCGGCGGTACATAAAAATATCCCATTGCATTGCCCAACACAGCTGAGGTAGTAATGTCGTGCTTAATGCAGGTGGGCTTCGGCCCACACTGCATGCCCCAGTCAGACTGGGGTTCTTTACAAGTGGACACATGTAGGTTAAACTCCCTGTGGACCCACTGCCTGGGTGGGTGCCAGGAAGCCACCGGCGGTACATAGAAATATCCCATTGCATTGCCCAACACAGCTGAGGTAGTAATGTCGTGCGTAATACAGGTGGGCTTCGGCCCACACTGCATGCCCCAGTCAGACTGGGGTTCTTTAGAAGTGTACAGATGTATTAAAAACTCCGTGTGCACCTACAGCATGGGTGGCTCCCTGGAACCCACCGGCGGTACATAAAAATATCCCATTGCATTGCCCAACATAGCTGAGGTAACATCAGCTGTAATGCAGGTGGGCTAAAAATTAATTTGATTACACTGTAGGCGAGGGCCCACAAAAATTGCTGTATCAACAGTACTAATGTACATCCCAAAAATTGGCCATGGCCAGCCAAGAGGGCAGGTGAAACCCATTAATCGCTTTGGTTAATGTGACTTAAGTGGTAACTAGGCCTGGAGGCAGCCCAGTGTAACGAAAAATTGGTTCAAGTTAAAGTTCCAACGCTTTTAAGCGCATTGAAACTTATAAAAATTGTTCAGAAAAATTATTTGAGTGAGCCTTGTGGCCCTAAGAAAAATTGCCCGTTCAGCGTGATTACGTGAGGTTTCAGGAGGAGGAGCAGGAGGAGGAGGAGGAATATTAGACACAGATTGATGAAGCAGAAATGTCCCCGTTTTGGATGGTGAGAGAGAACGTAGCTTCCATCCGCGGGTGCAGCCTACGTATTGCTTACGTATCGCTGCTGTCCGCTGGTGGAGAACAGAAGTCTGGCGAAATCCAGCCTTTGTTCATCTTGATGAGTGTTAGCCTGTCGGCACTGTCGGTTGACAAGCGGCTACGCTTATCTGTGATGATTCCCCCAGCCGCACTAAACACCCTCTCCGACAAGACGCTAGCCGCAGGACAAGCAAGCACCTCCTGGGCATACAGAGCTAGTTCAGGCCACGTGTCCAGCTTCGACACCCAGTAGTTGTAGGGGGCAGAGGCGTCACCAAGGATGGTCGTGCGATCGGCTACGTACTCCCTCACCATCCTTTTACAGTGCTCCCGCCGACTCAGCCGTGACTGGGGAGCGGTGACACAGTCTTGGTGGGGAGCCATAAAGCTGGCCAGGCCCTTAAAGACTGTTGCACTGCCTGGGATGTACATGCTGCTCGATCTACGCACATCCCCTGCTACCTTGCCCTCGGTACTGCGCCTTCTGCCACTAGCGCTGTCGGCTGGGAATTTTACCATCAGCTTGTCCGCAAGGGTCCTGTGGTATAGCAACACTCTCGAACCCCTTTCCTCTTCGGGAATCAGAGTGGGCAGGTTATCCTTATACCGTGGATCGAGCAGTGTGTACACACAGTAATCCGTCGTGGCCAGAATGCGTGCAACGCGAGGGTCACGAGAAAGGCATCCTAACATGAAGTCAGCCATGTGTGCCAGGGTACCTGTACGCAACACATGGCTGTCTTCACTAGGAAGATCACTTTCAGGATCCTCCTCCTCCTCCTCCTCAGGCCATACACCCTGAAAGGATGACAGGCAATCAGCCGGTGTACCGTCAGCAGCGGCCCAAGCTGTCTCTTCCCCCTCCTCCTCATCCTCCTCATGCTCCTCCTTCTCCTCCTGTACGCGCTGAGAAATAGACAGGAGGGTGCCCTGACTATCCAGCGGCATACTGTCTTCCCCCGCCCCCGTTTCCGAGCGCAAAGCAGCTGCCTTTATGGTTTGCAGGGAATTTCTCAAGATGCATAGCAGAGGAATGGTGACGCTAATGATTGTAGCATCGCCGCTCACCACCTGGGTAGACTCCTCAAAATTACCAAGGACATGGCAGATGTCTGCCAACCAGGCCCACTCTTCTGAAAGGAATTGAGGAGGCTGACTCCCACTGCGCCGCCCATGTTGGAGTTGGTATTCGACTATAGCTCTACGTTGTTCATAGAGCCTGGCCAACATGTGGAGCGTAGAGTTCCACCGTGTGGGCACGTCGCACAGCAGTCGGTGCACTGGCAGCTTAAAGCGATGTTGCAGGGTCCGAAGGGTGGCAGCGTCCGTGTGGGACTTGCGAAAATGTGCGCAGAGCCGGCGCGCCTTTACGAGCAGGCATGAGAAGCGTAGGTAGCTTTTCAGAAAGCGCTGAACCACCAAATTAAAGACGTGGGCCAGGCATGGCACGTGCGTGAGGCTGCCGAGCTGCAGAGCCGCCACCAGGTTACGGCCGTTGTCACACACGACCATGCCCGGTTGGAGGCTCAGCGGCGCAAGCCAGCGGTCGGTCTGCTGTGTCAGACCCTGCAGCAGTTCGTGGGCTGTGTGCCTCTTATCGCCTAAGCTGAGTAGTTTCAGCACGGCCTGCTGACGCTTGCCCACCGCTGTGCTGCCACACCGCGCGACACCGACTGCTGGCGACATGCTGCTGCTAACACATCTTGATTGCGAGACAGAGGAGGAGGAGGAGGAGGGTGCTTTAGTGGAGGAAGCATACACCTCCGCAGATACCACCACCGAGCTGGGGCCCGCAATTCTGGGGGTGGGTAGGACATGAGCGGTCCCAGGCTCTGACTCTGTCCCAGCCTCCACTAAATTCACCCAATGTGCCGTCAGGGAGATGTAGTGGCCCCGCCCGCCTGTGCTTGTCCACGTGTCCGTAGTTAAGTGGACCGTGGCAGTAACCGCGTTGGTGAGGGCGCGTACAATGTTGCGGGAGACGTGGTCGTGCAGGGCTGGGACGGCACATCGGGAAAAGCAGTGGCGACTGGGAACTGAGTAGCGCGGGGCCGCCGCCTCCATGATACTTTTGAAGGACTCCGTTTCCACAACCCTATACGGCAGCATCTCAAGGCTGATGAATTTTGCTATGCGGACGGTTAACGTTTGAGCGTGCGGGTGCGTGGCGGCGTACTTGCGCTTGCGCTCCAACAGTTGCGCAAGCGACGGCTGGACGGTGCGCTGAACTACACTGCTGGATGGGGCCGAGGACAGCGGAGGTGAGGGTGTGGGTGCAGGCCAGGAGACGGTAGTGCCTGTGTCCTGAGAGGGGGGTTGCATCTCAGTGGCAGGTTGGGGCACAGGGGGAGAGGCAGGGGTGCAAACCGGAGGTGCTGAACGGCCTTCGTCCCACCTTGCGGGGTGCTTGGCCATCATATGTCTGCGCATGGTGGTGGTGGTGAGGCTGTTGGTGTTTGCTCCCCGGCTGAGCTTTGCGCGACAA
Source organism: Eleutherodactylus coqui (assembly GCF_035609145.1). Lineage (NCBI taxonomy): Eukaryota > Metazoa > Chordata > Amphibia > Anura > Eleutherodactylidae > Eleutherodactylus > Eleutherodactylus coqui. Next base: position 27,697,174 of record NC_089845.1, on the reverse strand, counting down.
AGGTTGCACACCACTGTTCGTCGGTCGTCAGGTGTCTCTGTGAAAAACTGCCAGACCTTAGAGCACCTCGGCCTCTGCAGGGTGGCATGGCGCGAGGGGGCGCTTTGGGAAACACTTGGTGGATTATTCGGTCTGGCCCTGCCTCTACCCCTGGCCACCGCACTGCCTCTTGCAACCTGCCCTGCTGATGCCCTTGACTCCCCCTCTGAAGACCTGTTCTCCTGAGTAAGCGTTGCACACCAGGTGGGGTCAGTCACCTCATCGTCCTGCTGCTCTTCCTCCGAATCCTCTGTGCGCTGCTCCGTCGGACTTACTGCCCTTACTACTACCTCACTGCAAGACAACTGTGTCTGATCGTCATCGTCCTCCTCACCCACAGAAAGTTGTTGAGACAGTTGGCGTAAGTCCCCAGCCTCTTCCCCTGGACCCCGGGAACTTTCGAATGGTTGGGCATCAGTGACGATAAACTCCTCTGGTGGGAGAGGAACCGCTGCTGCCCAATCTAAGCAGGGGCCCGAGAACAGTTCCTGGGAGTGTTCCCGCTCCTGAGCAGGTGTCATTGTAGTGGAGTGAGGAGGCTGGGAGGAAGGAGGAGCAGCAGACAGAGGATTCGGATTTGCAGCAGTGGACGGCGCAGAACTGCGGGTAGACGATAGGTTGCTCGAAGCACTTTCTGCCATCCAGGACAGGACCTGCTCACACTGCTCATTTTCTAATAACCGTCTCCCGCGTGGACCCATTAATTGGGCGATGAATGTGGGGACACCAGAAACGTGCCTCTCTCCTAATCGCGCAGCAGTCGGCTGCGACACACCTGGATCAGGAGCTCGGCCTGTGCCCACACCCTGACTTGGCCCTCCGCGTCCTCGGCCGCGTCCACGTCCTCTAGGCCTACCCCTACCCCTCAGCATGCTGTATTACCAGTGATTTGATTTCACAGGCAGCTAATAAATTGGCGCAAGACTGCAGGCCAAATATAATTTTTTCCCTTTTTTGAAAACGAAAGGCCCCACTGCCTCTAGTGAATGTATAATCTAAGTTTAATAACTGTGCTGTTTTCCTGCTAATGTGTCACAGAACGTGAGGGTAGCAGAGTTATTAACTGTGGCAGAGCAGGTATTTTTTTTCCCAATTAAGGAAAGCAAATGGCGAAGCCAGGAGTAAAACGTAGCTGGGTGCGTCTGATTTTTACAGGTTGCACACGCAGCCGACACGTGTCCACCGCCCTTAGGACGGACAGAGGCAGGACAAATAGAATTATTTTCAGTTTTTTTGCACCAAAAGGCAGCACTGCGTATATTCTATGAACATGAGAAGTTTAATAACTGTGCTGTTTTCCTGCTAATGTGTCACAGAACGTGAGGGTAGCAGAGTTATTAACTGTGGCAGAGCAGGTATTTTTTTTCCCAATTAAGGAAAGCAAATGGCGAAGCCAGGAGTAAAACGTAGCTGGGTGCGTCTGATTTTTACAGGTTGCACACGCAGCCGACACGTGTCCACCGCCCTTAGGACGGACAGAGGCAGGACAAATAGAATTATTTTCACTTGTTTTACAAGCAAAAGGCAGCACTGCGTATATTCAATGAATAATAACTGTGTTGTGGCCCTGCCTATACAATTCTTTCCCTGCAGTATCAATGGAGGGTGCAATGCTCTGCAGAGGCGATTTTGAGAAGCAAAAAAAAATGCAGCACAGCTAACAGCAGCCTGGACAGTACTGCACACGGATAAATATGGCCCTAGAAAGGACCGTTGAGGTTCTTGAAGGCTACACTCACTCCTAACACTCTCCCTGCCTATGCAGCACTTCTGTCCCTAATGCCAGGTGCAACGCTCTGCAGAGCCGATTTTGAGAAAAAAAACAATTGCCACTGCTAACAGCAGCCAACACACAGCTATCAGTGGCCCTAATAAGGACCTTTGGGGGGTCTTGAAGCCTACACTAACTACCAATTCTTTCCCTACAGCAGCTCCGGTACAAACAGCACTGTCCCTCATCTAACTCACATGGCATCTGAGGCGAACCGCGGGAGGGGCCGACTTTTATGTTCGGGTGACACCTGATCTTCCCAGCCACTCACAGCAGGGGGGTGGTATAGGGCTTGAATGTCACAGGGGGAAGTTGTAATGCCTTCCCTGTCTTTCAATTGGCCAGAAAAGCGCGCTAACGTCTCAGGGAAGGAAGTGAAAGTAACCAGAACACCGCATGGTGTTCGTTACGAATAACGAACATCCCGAACACCCTAATATTCGCACGAATATCAAGCTCGGAAGAACACGTTCGCTCATCTCTAATTATTAACTTTTTACCAATTTACTCTCATAAAGGTAGAATATGGTGTTGTCTATAAATGCAACAGTGGGAACGCTGATGTTTTTTGTGATACATAAAGTAAACCAGGTTATTAGACATGAGTTTCTTTGTATATGCAGTGACTGGTGTATTTAATTTAGAATGCAGTTGTATGCTAATATTATATAAATAGATAGATAGATATGAGATAGATAGATAGATAGATAAATAGATAGATATGAGATAGATAGATAGATAGATAGATAGATAGATAGATAGATAGATAGATAGATAGATAGATAGATATGAGATAGATGGATAGATATGAGATAGATAGATAGATAGATAGATAGATATGAGATAGATAGATAGATAGATAGATATGAGATAGATAGATAGATAGATAGATAGATAGATAGATAGATAGATAGGAGATAGATAGATAGATATGAGATAGATAGATAGATGGATAGATAGATATGAGATAGATAGGAGATAGATAGATAGATAGATGATAGATAGGAAATAGATAGATAGATAGATAGATAGATAGATAGATAGATAGATAGATAGATAGATAGATAGATAGATAGATAGATAGATATGAGATAGATAGATAGATATGAGATAGATAGGAGATAGATAGATAGATAGATAGATAGATAGATAGATAGATAGATAGATAGATGATAGATAGGAAATAGATAGATAGATATGGGATAGATAGATAGATAGATAGATAGATAGATAGATAGATAGATAGAATCTCAATTCCCCAAAAAAGTTGGAGCGCTGTGTAAAATTTAAGAAAATGTAAAGAAAAAAGACTTCAATGATTTTAAAAATCTCATATAACCATATTTTATTCACAAAAATGGAGAACACATATCAGAAGAGGCAAGGGAGACATTTTACCATTTCATAAGAAAACAAAACTTATTTAGAAATTGATGACAGCAACTAGAGATGAGCGAGCACACTTTGTTAAGGCAGATACTCGAGCGAGTATCGCTCTTCTCGAGTAACTGAATACTTATCGAAGGAAATGCGGGGAGAGGGGGGAGTGAGAGAGAGATCTCTCTCCCACCAGCTCCACCCCCACCCCCTGCATTTGCTCGGACAAGTATTCAGTTGCTCGAGAAGAGCGATACTCGCTTGAGTATCTGCCTTAACCGAGCACGCTCGCTTATCTTTAACAGCAACACATCAAAACAAAGTTGTCACAGGGCCAAGCATTATGTAGCATCCCCTCTTCTCTTTACAACAGTCTGTAAACATCTAGAAAGTCAGCAGACCAATTGCTGGAGTTTTGGGAGAGGGATGATGTGCCACTCATGAGATTTTAGCTGTTCAACAGTCCTGGGTCATCTTTGTCAGATTTTTTGTTTCATAATGCACCGAATGTTTCATATTGGTGAAAGGTCTGGACTGCAGGTGGCCTGTTCAGCCCCCGGACTCTTGTTCTAGGAAGCCATGCTGTATAGATGGGTGAAGTATGTGGTTTAGCATTATCCTGCTGAAATATACAAGGCCTTCCCTGAAGGACACATTGTCTGGATGGGGAATATGTTGTTCTAAAACCTCTATATTTTGCTCAGCATTGATGGTGCCTTTTAAGATGTGCAAGCTACCAATGCCAAAGGCACTAATGCAACCCCATACAATCAGAGATGCAGGCTTTTGAACTGTGTGCTGATAACAAGCTGGATGGTCCCACAGGACATGGTGTCCGTAGTTTTCAAAAATACTAACACATTTTGATTCCTCTGACCACAGAAGAGTTTTTCCTTTTGGCACAATCCATTTTATTTGATCTTTGGCCCAAAGAAATCGGCAGAATTTCTGGATTTTGTTGATATGTGGCTTTTTCTTTGCATGATACAATTTTACTTGCATTTGTGGATTACATGGCGAGCGGTGTTCACATACTATGAATACTGAAGATATCACTGAGCCTATGCAGTGATTTGCATTTCAGAATCCAGTTATTTATTTTTTTTTAATGCAATGACATCTGAGGGCCCATAAATCTTGATCATCAAATATTGACCATTAGCCTTGTCCCTTGCTCACATTAATTTCTCCAGATTCTCTGAATCTTTTCATGATATTATTTACTGTAGCTGGTAAAATATTCAAAGCCTTGGCATTGTATATTGAGGAACATTTTTCTATAATTGTTCCCACACTTTTTAGATGCACTTTTTCACAAATTAATGATCCTCTGACTATCTTTGCTTCTGAGAGACTCTGCCTCTCTAACATGCTTCTTATACAGTCATGTGGCTTAGTAGAAAATTGACCTTCCAGCTGTTTTTTATTATTACCACTTACTTTTGTAGCCTCTTGTTAACCCTGTCCCAACTTTCTAAGATGTTTTGCTGCTATCAATTTCTAAATGAGTTAATGTTTTTTTTATGCAACAGAAAAATGTCTTAGTTTTAACTTCTGATATGTGTTATTTGTTCTGTTCTGAATAAAATATAGTTGTGCGACATTTCCAAATCATTGCATTCTTATGATAGATAGACAGATAGATATGGGATAGATAGATAGGAAGTAGATAGATGGTAGATAGACATATAGATAGATAGATAGATAGATAGATAGATAGATAGATAGATATGAGATAGATAGATAGATAGATAGATAGATAGATAGATAGATAGATAGATAGATAGGAAATAGATAGGAAATAGATAGATAGACATATAGATAGATAGATGATAGATAGATAGGAAATAGATAGATAGGAGATAGATAGATAGATAGATAGATAGATAGATAGATAGATAGATAGATAGATAGATATGAGATAGATAGATAGATAGATAGATAGATAGGAAATAGATAGGAAATAGATAGATAGACATATAGATAGATAGATGATAGATAGATAGGAAATAGATAGATAGGAGGTAGATAGATAGACAGATAGATAGATAGATAGATAGATAGATAGATAGATAGATAGGTTTTCAGTGGGTTCTGGCTCACACTGATTGCAGCCAGCTTCATTGTATAACACACAGTATAGCAAAAGCACTTTGAATAATATAATGCAATATAGAAAAACAAACCCATGCATAATAGATGAATAAAAATATTTTTCTTTTGCACCTGAGATGCTGTTATAAACATTTTTACTGGACTATTGAACATGTGGATTCCAGGCTCTGTATTAACCCTCATGTACCATATACTCTATATGAGGAGTTTTGGTTACATTGTTTATTTGTTTTACTAAGAGCTGCAGGGCTTATCTCTTTGATCCAACCTCCAGAGTCAAAGCTCCTGCACTTTCGTACAATTACATCTCAGGTCACCCCTACTGTAAGCATCATATGATCATAACCACTCTTAAAATGTAAAGTTCAGGAAGCATTGTATAGCTGTATTGTTTGTTGTGAACAAACAGAAATAAAATCATTTTTTTCCTGTCAACCTCTTAAACCATCAAGGTTTTTTTTCAGGAAAGTTTGCCTGATTTGATATAATAGTACAAACTACAAATATAAGAAACTTTGTAATATATCTTAGCAGAGAAAAATGCCTCTTTCTTCACTAAACAGGCTATTTTCTCCTTGACCTGTCCCTCCTAAACTGCTCAACCACTCTGAATTCTCTACTAAGTACATCTTGGTTTTCCAAGATGGACTGCCAGATCACTGAGGAATCAAATTACATGCTACTCATAAAAGTCTATGGAGTGTTAGGGAGAAGAGAGCAGCGGCAGAGACACACATGCTGCTGCCCATAGAAGTCTTTAGCGAGAGTAAGAGAGAGGAATGGGGAGAAGAAAGAAGAGTCAAGTGAGAGAGAAGCAGAGAGACACACATGTGGTTATTGCTCCAGCTAATGGTGAGCTTTCTAACTCATATCAAGAGTTTAGTTCCCATTAATACTATTATCTACTTCATTATAATATCATATATGGCTCTGCTGCAACTTTGAAGTGAAAATGAGTTAAAGAGAAAAACCTCCTGGTTTCTCTATGTGCAGTGTATAGGAAACATTATGGCAGCTAGTGTCCACCTACCAGTTCAGGGATAACTGAAAAGTATAGAGATACAGCCTGCAGAGGAGAAAGCTGGTCATAAATGTCATATACAAATTAAATAATGGCCAGATATAGTATCACTCCTCAAATGCCACGTACAGTACTACGCAAAAGTTTCTCTACAGCACTATGCAAAAAATACTACAAAGTAGGAATATTTTTGAAAATAAAAGTTTTAATAATTTTTTCTTAATTAACAAAATGCAAATGTGTAAGTATGCTTGCTGCAGTGCAACGTAAGTGCACATGAATGGGGTTGGATGAGGTAGATTTGCACATGTGTCTACGCATAGTACTGTACCTTCTGTGCATGCAGGGTCAGTTAAACTGCACACGCGACACACCCTTTCTATGGATTAAAAGGTTATTAGCCTGAAGAGGTCCAGATGTGTCATTTTTATACAGTTTTGCGCAGTGTTTCACACACCCATTTATGTATTTCCGCATTTTCCATAGAATTTTATAGGGTCCTTTACTGCACAAAACTAAAAAAATAGAGCAGGCTCAATTTTTTTTTACACATGTGCGATACGCATGCAAGAAAAATGCTCATGAGGATGATCACATTGAAATCAATGGGTTCTATCTAGAGATGAGCGAACACCAAAATGTTCGGGTGTTCGTTATTCGGAACGAACTTCCCGCGATGCTCGAGGGTTCGTTTCGAACAACGAACCCCATTGAAGTCAATGGGCGACCAGAGCATTTTTGTATTTCGCCGATGCTCGCTAAGGTTTTCATGTGTGAAAATCTGGGCAATTCAAGAAAGTGATGGGAATGACACAGAAACGGATAGGGCAGGCGAGGGGCTACATGTTGGGCTGCATCTCAAGTTCACAGGTCCCACTATTAAGCCACAATACCGGCAAGAGTGGGCCCCCCCCCTCCCAACAACTTTTACTTCTGAAAAGCCCTCATTAGCATGGCATACCTTTGCTAAGCACCACACTAGCTACAACAAAGCACAATCACTGCCTGGATGACACTCCACTGCCACTTCTCCTGGGTTACATGCTGCCCAACCGCCCCCCCTCCCCCCCCACAGCGCACACCAAAGTGTCCCTGGGCAGCCTTCAGCTGCCCTCATGCCACACCACGCTCATGTCTATTTAGAATTGCGTCTGCCATGACGAGGGACCGCAGGCACACACTGCAGAGGTTGGCACGGCTAGGCAGCGACCCTCTTTAAAAGTGGCGGAGCGATAGCCCACAATGCTGTACAGAAGCAATGAGAAATAGAATCCTGTGCCACCGCCATCAGGAGCTGCACACGTGGGCATAGCAATGGGGAACCTATGTGCCACACACTATTCATTCTGTCAAGGTGTCTGCATGCCCCAGTCAGACCGGGCTTTTTAATTCATAGACACAGGCAGGTACAACTCCCTATTGTGAAGTCCCTGTCGACCCACAGCATGGGTGGCTCCCTGGAACCCACCGGCGGTACACAGAAATATCCCATTGCATTGCCCAACACAGCTGAGGTAGTAATGTCGTGCTTAATGCAGGTGGGCTTCGGCTCACACTGCATGCCCCAGTCTGACTGGGGTTCTTTATAAGTGTACAGATGTAGTAAAAACTCCGTGTGCACCTACAGCATGGGTGGGTGCCAGGAAGCCACCGGCGGTACATAGAAATATCCCATTGCATTGCCCAACACAGCTGAGGTAGTAATGTTGTGCTTAACCCTTTCCAATCCAATTTGTATATGGTTTTCCTAGGGGGCTTACTCTTTTTCTGCTGTTATACAACGGCGCTATATGCTGGCTAAAGCCAGTACTGCATGAGCTGACACGTAGGATAGGCTCCGACAGCAGAGAGGCTGGCAATATACAGTAAGAGAACCCCGACGGACGTCTACCAACAACGGAGCTGTACAGCCTTAAACCCTAATGTCTTCACAGGTCACACAGTGGACTGGAAAGGGTTAATGCAGGTGGGTTTCGGCCCACATTGCATGCCCCAGTCAGACTGGGGTTCTTTACAAGTGGACACATGTAGGTTAAACTCCCTGTGGACCCACTGCCTGGGTGGGTGCCAGGAAGCCACCGGCGGTACATAGAAATATCCCATTGCATTGCCCAACACAGCTGAGGTAGTAATGTCGTGCGTAATACAGGTGGGCTTCGGCCCACACTGCATGGCCCAGTCAGACGGGTTCTTTAGAAGTGTACAGATGTATTAAAAACTCAGTGTGCACCTACAGCATGGGTGGCTCCCTGGAACCCACCGGCGGTACATAAAAATATCCCATTGCATTGCCCAACACAGCTGAGGTAGTAATGTCGTGCTTAATGCAGGTGGGTTTCGGCCCACACTGCATGCCCCAGTCAGACTGGGGTTCTTTACAAGTGGACACATGTAGGTTAAACTCCCTGTGGACCCACTGCCTGGGTGGGTGCCAGGAAGCCACCGGCGGTACATAGAAATATCCCATTGCATTGCCCAACACAGCTGAGGTAGTAATGTCGTGCTTAATGCAGGTGGGCTTCGGCCCACACTGCATGCCCCAGTCTGACTGGGGTTCTTTACAAGTGGACACATGTAGGTTAAACTCCCTGTGGACCCACTGCCTGGGTGGGTGCCAGGAAGCCACCGGCGGTACATAGAAATATCCCATTGCATTGCCCAACACAGCTGAGGTAGTAATGTCGTGCGTAATACAGGTGGGCTTCGGCCCACACTGCATGGCCCAGTCAGACGGGTTCTTTAGAAGTGTACAGATGTATTAAAAACTCAGTGTGCACCTACAGCATGGGTGGCTCCCTGGAACCCACCGGCGGTACATAAAAATATCCCATTGCATTGCCCAACACAGCTGAGGTAACGTCAGCTGTAATGCAGGTGGGCTAAAAATTAATTTGATTACACTGTAGGCGAGGGCCCACAAAAATTGCTGTATCAACAGTACTAATGTACATCCCAAAAATTGGCCATGGCCAGCCAAGAGGGCAGGTGAAACCCATTAATCGCTTTGGTTAATGTGGCTTAAGTGGTAACTAGGCCTGGAGGCAGCCCAGTGTAACGAAAAATTGGTTCAAGTTAAAGTTCCAATGCTTTTAAGCGCATTGAAACTTATAAAAATTGTTCTGAAAAATTATTTAAGTGAGCCTTGTGGCCCTAAGAAAAATTGCCCGTTCAGCGTGATTACGTGAAGTTTCAGGAGGAGGAGCAGGAGGAGGAATATTAGACACAGATTGATGAAGCAGAAATGTCCCCGTTTTGGATGGTGAGAGAGAACGTAGCTTCCATCCGCGGGTGCAGCCTACGTATTGCTTACGTATCGCTGCTGTCCGCTGGTGGAGAACAGAAGTCTGGGGAAATCCAGCCTTTGTTCATCTTGATGAGTGTTAGCCTGTCGGCACTGTCGGTTGACAAGCGGCTACGCTTATCTGTGATGATTCCCCCAGCCGCACTAAACACCCTCTCCGACAAGACACTAGCCGCAGGACAAGCAAGCACCTCCAGGGCATACAGCGCTAGTTCAGGCCACATGTCCAGCTTCGACACCCAGTAGTTGTAGGGGGCAGAGGCGTCACCAAGGATGGTCGTGCGATCCGCTACGTACTCCCTCACCATCCTTTTACAGTGCTCCCGCCGACTCAGCCGTGACTGGGGAGCGGTGACACAGTCTTGGTGGGGAGCCATAAAGCTGGCCAGGCCCTTAAAGACTGTTGCACTGCCTGGGATGTACATGCTGCTCGATCTACGCACATCCCCTGCTACCTTGCCCTCGGTACTGCGCCTTCTGCCACTAGCGCTGTCGGCTGGGAATTTTACCATCAGCTTGTCCGCAAGGGTCCTGTGGTATAGCAACACTCTCGAACCCCTTTCCTCTTCGGGAATCAGAGTGGGCAGGTTCTCCTTATACCGTGGATCGAGCAGTGTGTACACCCAGTAATCCGTCGTGGCCAGAATGCGTGCAACGCGAGGGTCACGAGAAAGGCATCCTAACATGAAGTCAGCCATGTGTGCCAGTGTACCTGTACGCAACACATGGCTGTCTTCACTAGGAAGATCACTATCAGGATCCTCCTCCTCCTCCTCCTCCTCCTCCTCCTCCTCAGGCCATACACGCTGAAAGGATGACAGGCAATCAGCCGGTCTGCTCTGTCAGACCCTGCAGCAGTTCGTGGGCCGTGTGCCTCTTATCGCCTAAGCTGAGTAGTTTCAGCACGGCCTGCTGACGCTTGCCCACCGCTGTGCTGCCACACCGCGCGACACCGACTGCTGGCGACATGCTGCTGCTAACACATCTTGATTGCGAGACAGAGGAGGAGGAGGAGGAGGAGGGTGCTTTAGTGGAGGAAGCATACACCTCCGCAGATACCAGCACCGAGCTGGGGCCCGCAATTCTGGGGGTGGGTAGGACGTGAGCGGTCCCAGGCTCTGACTCTGTCCCAGCCTCCACTAAATTCACCCAATGTGCCGTCAGGGAGATGTAGTGGCCCTGCCCGCCTGTGCTTGTCCACGTGTCCGTAGTTAAGTGGACCGTGGCAGTAACCGCGTTGGTGAGGGCGCGCACAATGTTGCGGGAGACGTGGTCGTGCAGGGCTGGGACGGCACATCGGGAAAAGTAGTGGCGACTGGGAACTGAGTAGCGCGGGGCCGCTGCCTCCATGATACTTTTGAAGGACTCAGTTTCCACAACCCTATACGGCAGCATCTCAAGGCTGATGAATTTTGCTATGCGGACGGTTAACGTTTGAGCGTGCGGGTGCGTGGCGGCGTACTTGCGCTTGCGCTCGAACACTTGCGCAAGCGACGGCTGAACGGTGCGCTGAACTACACTGCTGGATGGGGCCGAGGACAGCGGAGATGAGGGTGTGGGTGCAGGCCATGAGGCGGTAGTGCCTGTGTCCTGAGAGGGGGGTTGCATCTCAGTGGCAGGTTGGGGCACAGGGGGAGAGGCAGGGGTGCAAACCGGAGGCGGTGAACGGCCTTCGTCCCACCTTGTGGGGTGCTTGGCCATCATATGTCTGCGCATGGTGGTGGTGGTGAGGCTGTTGGTGTTGGCTCCCCGGCTGAGCTTTGCGCAACAAAGGTTGCACACCACTGTTCGTCGGTCGTCAGGCGTCTCTGTGAAAAACTGCCAGACCTTAGAGCACCTCGGCCTCTGCAGGGTGGCATGGCGCGAGGGGGCGCTTTGGGAAACACTTGGTGGATTATTCGGTCTGGCCCTGCCTCTACCCCTGGCCACCGCACTGCCTCTTGCAACCTGCCCTGCTGATGCCCTTGACTCCCCCTCTGAAGACCTGTCCTCCTGAGTAAGCGTTGCACACCAGGTGGGGTCAGTCACCTCATCGTCCTGCTGCTCTTCCTCCGAATCCTCTGTGCGCTGCTCCGTCGGACTTACTGCCCTTACTACTACCTCACTGCAAGACAACTGTGTCTGATCGTCATCGTCCTCCTCACCCACAGAAAGTTGTTGAGACAGTTGGCGGAAGTCCCCAGCCTCTTCCCCCGGACCCCGGGAACTTTCGAATGGTTGGGCATCAGTGACGATAAACTCCTCTGGTGGGAGAGGAACCGCTGCTGCCCAATCTAAGCAGGGGCCCGAGAACAGTTCCTGGGAGTGTTCCCGCTCCTGAGCAGGTGTTATTGTAGTGGAGTGAGGAGGCTGGGAGGAAGGAGGAGCAGCAGACAGAGGATTCGGATTTGCAGCAGTGGACGGCGCAGAACTGCGGGTAGACGATAGGTTGCTCGAAGCACTTTCTGCCATCCAGGACAGGACCTGCTCACACTGCTCATTTTCTAATAACCGTCTCCCGCGTGGACCCATTAATTGGGCGATGAATGTGGGGACGCCAGAAACGTGCATCTCTCCTAATCGCGCAGCAGTCGGCTGCGACACACCAGGATCAGGAGCTCGGGCTGTGCCCACACCCTGACTTGGCCCTCCGCGTCCTCGGCCGCGTCCACGTCCTCTAGGCCTACCCCTACCCCTCAGCATGCTGTATTACCAGTGATTTGATTTCACAGGCAGGAAATAAATTGGCGCAAGACTGCAGGCCAAATATAATTTTTGCCCTTTTTGGAAAACGAAAGGCCCCACTGCCTCTAGTGAATGAATTATCTTAGTTTAATAACTGTGCTGTGTCCCTGCTAATGTGTCACAGAACGTGAGGGTAGCAGAGTTATTAACTCTGGCAGAGCAGGTATTTTTTTCCCAATTAAGGAAAGCAAATGGCGAAGCCAGCAGTAAAGCGTAGCTGGGTGCGTCTGATTTAGCAATGTTGTTCACGCAGCTCACACGTGTCCACCGCCCTTAGGACGGACAGAGGCTGGACAAATAGATTTGTTTTCAGTTTTTTTCCACCAAAAGGCAGCACTGCGTATATTCAATGAACATGAGAAGTTTAATAACTGTGCTGTGTCCCTGCTTATGTGTCACAGAACGTGAGGGTAGCAGAGTTATTATAACTCTTGGAGAGCAGGTATTTTTTTCCCAATTAAGGAAAGCAAATGGCGAAGCCAGCAGTAAAGCGTAGCTGGGTGCGTCTGATTTAGCAATGTTGTTCACGCAGCTCAATCGTGTCCACCGCCCTTAGGACGGACAGAGGCTGGACAAATATATTTGTTTTCAGTTTTTTTCCACCAAAAGGCAGCACTGCGTATATTCAATGAACATGAGAAGTTTAATAACTGTGCTGTGTCCCTGCTTATGTGTCACAGAACGTGAGGGTAGCAGAGTTATTATAACTCTTGGAGAGCAGGTATTTTTTTCCCAATTAAGGAAAGCAAATGGCGAAGCCAGCAGTAAAGCGTAGCTGGGTGCGTCTGATTTAGCAATGTTGTTCACGCAGCTCACACGTCTCCACCGCCCATAGGACGGACAGAGGCTGGACAAATAGATTTGTTTTCAGTTTTTTTCCACCAAAAGGCAGCACTGCGTATATTCAATGAACATGAGAAGTTTAATAACTGTGCTGTGTCCCTGCTTATGTGTCACAGAACGTGAGGGTAGCAGAGTTATTATAACTCTTGGAGAGCAGGTATTTTTTTCCCAATTAAGGAAAGCAAATGGCGAAGCCAGCAGTAAAGCGTAGCTGGGTGCGTCTGATTTAGCAATGTTGTTCACGCAGCTCACACGTGTCCACAGCCCTTAGGACGGACAGAGGCTGGACAAATAGATTTGTTTTCAGTTTTTTGGCACCAAAAGGCAGCACTGCGTATATTCAATGAATAACAACTGTGTTGTGGCCCTGCCTATACAATTCTTTCCCTGCAGTATCAATGGAGGGTGCAATGCTCTGCAGAGGCGATTTTGAGAAGTAAAAAAAAATGCAGCACAGCCAACAGCAGCCTGGACAGTACTGCACACGGTTAAATATGGCCCTAGAAAGGACCGTTGAGGTTCTTGAAGGCTACACGCACTCCTAACACTCTCCCTGCCTATGCAGCACTTCTGTCCCTAATGCCAGGTGCAACGGTCTGCAGAGGCGATTTTGAGAAAAAAAAATTTGCCACTGCTAACAGCAGCCAACACACAGCTATCAGTGGCCCTAATAAGGACCTTTGGGGGGTCTTGAAGCCTACACTAACTACCAATTCTTTCCCTACAGCAGCTCCGGTACAAACAGCACTGTCCCTCATCTAACTCACACCGCATCTGAGGCGAACCGCGGGAGGGGCCGACTTTTATGTTCGGGTGACACCTGATCTTCCCAGCCACTCACAGCAGGGGGGTGGTATAGGGCTTGAACGTCACAGGGGGAAGTTGTAATGCCTTCCCTGTCTTTCAATTGGCCAGAAAAGCGCGCTAACGTCTCAGGGAAGGAAGTGAAAATAACCAGAACACCGCATGGTGCTCGTTACGAATAACGAACATCCCGAACACCCTAATATTCGCACGAATATCAAGCTCGGAAGAACACGTTCGCTCATCTCTAGTTCTATCCATTGTGTTTTGCTAGCATATATTTTACGTTTCAAAAACATGTGCAAATACAGTCATGTGAAGAAGCCCTTAGGTGTGAAAGGTCCCTATGAAGGGTCATATTTGTGTACATACTTTTTATGTAACGCAGAAAAATTGCTATTATATTTATTTTTCAATCAGGCAACATTTTAGTATGAATGTATATTTATAGGTGTATAAAGTGTAAAGCGAAATGAATTAGGCGCACCCTATATAGTCTACCTTGTGGGTGGAATTAGTAACAGAATTGTAGCACATTTGGCTTATCAAACCTTCTGCACTATTGTGCAGCTTGTTGGCATCGGGTGAAGTAATAATAAACGGAGTTGTCTTCACAGTGCCATCAGTTTATCATTGCATGTATAGTAACTAGAGATGAGCGAGCGTACTCGCCAAGGCAAACTACTCAAGGGAGTAGTGCCTTATGCGAGTACCTGCTTGTCTCTAAAGATTTGGGTGCTGGCGGGGGAGAGCGGTGAGTTGCGGGAGTGAGCAGGGAGGAGCACTGGGGAAGGAGTGAGAGAGAGATCTCCCCCTGTTCCTCCCTGCTCTCCCCCCTCGCCGCTCTCTGCCCCCTGCCGGTATCCGAATCTTTAGAGACGAGTGGGCAGGTACTCGCATAACGCACTACTCGCTCGAGTAGTTTGCCTTAGCGAGTACGCTCACTCATCTCTAATAGTAACCTGAAGTTTGCAATATCTGCATGTATTTCTAACTTTAGAAACTAAAAGAACAGTTTATCAGAGGACAGATCACACTACACAGGTTGCAAATTCTCATTCCATACCACTCAAATTATATTTTTGTTCCCCAAAGTGCTGTTCAGAAAAGCTCAAGTTCAACAATAAAATGAAAAATTGATTTGCACAATAGGATGTAGTTCTCTAAATTTATTATTAAATGTAATCCTTTGAGACGCCGTGATGGGTCAGAAATTTTGGAAAAACCTGACAAGTCTGGAATAGAAAAGTAAATTGAAAGCAGTCATTTTGATTCATTCACCTGTTCTAGCAGAAATATGTCTTTTAAGGATTCTCCTAGAAACTGGTCTGCCTAACACTTTTGTATGTTAAATACAGAAGCTAAGACATTCGTTTGTATTACTGATGGATTTCTGTATGCATTTGGAATTGTACGGAGCCACAATACAACCTTAACACAACCTTAAAGTGCTTTGGAATCAGTAGGAAGCTTCTAGACCACTAATTCTAGTTTTTGCGCTTCCTTTATTTTAAACCCTATTCTTACGGGCTTTATACCTTTCCTTATAAATCTACAACATATAAATTTCAAATTATGCTATCAAGATTGTAAAGTTATTAATTATATTATATTAACTATGCATTTTCACAATGAGCACTACATTTAGTTTGTATTTTTTAGCTCTGATTCTTTATATAACTTTCCGAGCATTTTGAGTTATTTCCCTTCCTGATGTACATAGCCAAGTTGTAAATCAAGGTCCTTGAGTGACTGCATTAATAAAGGTAGTTTTACACAGACAGATATTCTGGCCCCTAACGAGCACCAATCAACAACATAGTATGATGAATG
Organism: Eleutherodactylus coqui; assembly: GCF_035609145.1. Taxonomy (NCBI): domain Eukaryota; kingdom Metazoa; phylum Chordata; class Amphibia; order Anura; family Eleutherodactylidae; genus Eleutherodactylus; species Eleutherodactylus coqui. Next base: position 27,681,346 of record NC_089845.1, on the reverse strand, counting down.
TGTTTGTTATGGCTGTTTATATGCAGCAGGTGATCACAAGTATGTGAAGGAACGATCGTTAACATGATTGTCTGTCCCTAGGTAGATTGCATTGCTCTCGAAGACATAAAAAAAGGTTTGGTACCGTGTTAGCCAGTAGAGCAAAATGTGATTGTTCTCAGTAAGAGAAACAAAGTAATCTTGTGGATATCATACCTAATGGCTAACAAAAATACATGATGGTAAAGTGAGCTTCTGAAACTCTCAGGATCCTTCTTCAGGCATGTGAAACAGATATGGATATATATACACACACATGACAAGGCACAGACATAGCAAGACTAATTAGCACTTAAAACAATACTAGATGAGCAGAGAAGTAAATACTTAGTACACTGGAAAGGAATGTGACAGTTTTAGGATTTCTAAATTGGTGTTGAGTGGTCATGGCCTGCGTGTTATCTCTCCTTCAGACCTACAAATAAGAAAGATGGAATAGTTCCCTTTGTAGCACCACCTATTGGATGGCAGCACTCCTTTAAAATCAATGTGTGACTTTTACCAAGTCTGTAAAACAATGATTGGGAATAGCACCCCTTCTGGGTGCTCTCCTTGGGGAGAGATGATGCCATCCTCTGACCCACTCACCCCCCAGATGTCTCTACACACCCCTTGAGTGTTCTCCTAAAGGACACTCCTCTTGATCCTTCAGACCTTTTTATATTCTCCACTGATGTAAGAACCCTGCTCTGAGGTTTATTCCATTCTTGAGGGTATCAAAAATGGCCATAAATCTATACACACAAATTTTTCTGTGACGCTGTGACTGGAAGTTGCCCTTCAGTATGATAACTCTCATCTGTTCCATATTGTATCCATGACTAGAAAAATGTTTTGCCAAGACATCTCACATTTACATTTGGAGATATGCAGACACCCCCTACTGGCCGCAATTCCACTTTGGATAGATATATAGACTCATTTAGACAGGAGGTGCAATCTACTATACTGGATAAGCAGAAAAATGAAGCATTTAATAACAATATAGAAGGGTCGTCTATGCACTCAAAAACAACAAGGAGATCACCATCAAGCCTACGGATAGAGGTGCTGCAATAGTCCTCATGAATACCAAATCAGTTTCATTAAGCCTAAGGAAGTGTCCATAGAGGATCCAAAACGGGCTACAACATCATGTATTTTTGTTAGCAATTTAAAGGTATTATCTACAGTATATATATATATACACACACATACATGTATGTTGCAGTCAGTAATTTGAAGAATAGTTTCCAAGTATTCCGTTTTTTTATGTATTCCTAATGCCGTATGGTGGCTATTAGAGATGAGCGAACGTGTTCTTCCGAGCTTGATATTCGTGCGAATATTAGGGTGTTCGGGATGTTCGTTATTCGTAACGAACACCATGCGGTGTTCTGGTTATTTTCACTTCCTTCCCTGAGACGTTAGCGCGCTTTTCTGGCCAATTGAAAGACAGGGAAGGCATTACAACTTCCCCCTGTGACGTTCAAGCCCTATACCACCCCCCTGCTGTGAGTGGCTGGGAAGATCAGGTGTCACCCGAACATAAAAGTCGGCCCCTCCCGCGGTTCGCCTCAGATGCGGTGTGAGTTAGATGAGGGACAGTGCTGTTTGTACCGGAGCTGCTGTAGGGAAAGAATTGGTAGTTAGTGTAGGCTTCAAGACCCCTCAAAGGTCCTTATTAGGGCCACTGATAGCTGTGTGTTGGCTGCTGTTAGCAGTGGGAATTTTTTTTTTCTCAAAATCGCCTCTGCAGACCGTTGCACCTGGCATTAGGGACAGAAGTGCTGCAAAGGCAGGGAGAGTGTTAGGAGTGAGTGTAGCCTTCAAGAACCTCAACGGTCCTTTCTAGGGCCACATTTATCCGTGTGCAGTACTGTCCAGGCTGCTGTTAGCTGTGCTGCATTTTTTTTTGCTTCTCAAAATCGCCTCTGCAGACCATTGCACCCTCCATTGATACTGCAGGGAAAGAATTGTATAGGCAGGGCGACAACACAGTTGTTATTCATTGAATATACGCAGTGCTGCCTTTTGGTGCCAAAAAACTGAAAACAAATCTATTTGTCCAGCCTCTGTCCGTCCTAAGGGCTGTGGACACGTGTGAGCTGCTTGAACAACATTGCTAAATCAGACGCACCCAGCTACGCTTTACTGCTGGCTTCGCCATTTGCTTTCCTTAATTGGGAAAAAAATACCTGCTCTCCAAGAGTTATAATAACTCTGCTACGCTCACGTTCTGTGACACATAAGCAGGGACACAGCACAGTTATTAAACTGAGATAACTCATTCACTAGAGGCAGTGGAGCCTTTCGTTTTCCAAAAAGGGCAAAAATTATATTTGGCCTGCAGTCTTGCGCCAATTTATTTCCTGCCTGTGAAATCAAATCACTGGTAATACAGCATGCTGAGGGGTAGGGGTAGGCCTAGAGGACGTGGACGCGGCCGAGGACGCGGAGGGCCAAGTCAGGGTGTGGGCACAGGCCAAGCTCCTGATCCAGGTGTGTCGCAGCCGACTGCTGCGCGATTAGGAGAGAGGCACGTTTCTGGCGTCCCCACATTCATCGCCCAATTAATGGGTCCACGCGGGAGACGGTTATTAGAAAATGAGCAGTGTGAGCAGGTCCTGTCCTGGATGGCAGAAAGTGCTTCGAGCAACCTATCGTCTACCCGCAGTTCTGCGCCGTCCACTGCTGCCAATCCGAATCCTCTGTCTGCTGCTCCTCCTTCCTCCCAGCCTCCTCACTCCACTACAATAACACCTGCTCAGGAGCGGGAACACTCCCAGGAACTGTTCTCGGGCCCCTGCTTAGATTGGGCAGCAGCGGTTCCTCTCCCACCAGAGGAGTTTATCGTCACTGATGCCCAACCATTCGAAAGTTCCCGGGGTCCGGGGGAAGAGGCTGGGGACTTCCGCCAACTGTCTCAACAACTTTCTGTGGGTGAGGAGGACGATGACGATCAGACACAGTTGTCTTGCAGTGAGGTAGTAGTAAGGGCAGTAAGTCCGAGGGAGCAGCGCACAGAGGATTCGGAGGAAGAGCAGCAGGACGATGAGGTGACTGACCCCACCTGGTGTGCAACGCTTACTCAGGAGGACAGGTCTTCAGAGGGGGAGTCAAGGGCATCAGCAGGGCAGGTTGCAAGAGGCAGTGCGGTGGCCAGGGGTAGAGGCAGGGCCAGACCGAATAATCCACCAAGTGTTTCCCAAAGCGCCCCCTCGCGCCATGCCACCCTGCAGAGGCCGAGGTGCTCTAAGGTCTGGCAGTTTTTCACAGAGACGCCTGACGACCGACGAACAGTGGTGTGCAACCTTTGTTGCGCAAAGCTCAGCCGGGGAGCCAACACCAACAGCCTCACCACCACCACCATGCGCAGACATATGATGGCCAAGCACCCCACAAGGTGGGACGAAGGCCGTTCACCGCCTCCGGTTTGCACCCCTGCCTCTCCCCCTGTGCCCCAACCTGCCACTGAGATGCAACCCCCCTCTCAGGACACAGGCACTACCGCCTCATGGCCTGCACCCACACCCTCATCTCCGCTGTCCTCGGCCCCATCCAGCAGTGTAGTTCAGCGCACCGTTCAGCCGTCGCTTGCGCAAGTGTTCGAGCGCAAGCGCAAGTACGCCGCCACGCACCCGCACGCTCAAACGTTAACCGTCCGCATAGCAAAATTCATCAGCCTTGAGATGCTGCCGTATAGGGTTGTGGAAACTGAGTCCTTCAAAAGTATCATGGAGGCGGCGGCCCCGCGCTACTCAGTTCCCAGTCGCCACTACTTTTCCCGATGTGCCGTCCCAGCCCTGCACGACCACGTCTCCCGCAACATTGTGCGCGCCCTCACCAACGCGGTTACTGCCACGGTCCACTTAACTACGGACACGTGGACAAGCACAGGCGGGCAGGGCCACTACATCTCCCTGACGGCACATTGGGTGAATTTAGTGGAGGCAGGGACAGAGTCAGAGCCTGGGACCGCTCACGTCCTACCCACCCCCAGAATTGCGGGCCCCAGCTCGGTGCTGGTACCTGCGGAGGTGTATGCTTCCTCCACTAAAGCACCCTCCTCCTCCTCCTCTGTCTCGCAATCAAGATGTGTTAGCAGCAGCATGTCGCCAGCAGTCGGTGTCGCGCGGTGTGGCAGCACAGCGGTGGGCAAGCGTCAGCAGGCCGTGCTGAAACTACTCAGCTTAGGCGATAAGAGGCCCACGGCCCACGAACTGCTGCAGGGTCTGACACAGCAGACCGACCGCTGGCTTGCGCCGCTGAGCCTCCAACCGGGCATGGTCGTGTGTGACAACGGCCGTAACCTGGTGGCGGCTCTGCAGCTCGGCAGCCTCACGCACGTGCCATGCCTGGCCCACGTCTTTAATTTGGTGGTTCAGCGGTTTCTGAAAAGCTACCCACGCTTGTCAGACCTGCTCGTAAAGGCGCGCCGGCTCTGCGCACATTTCCGCAAGTCCCACACGGACGCTGCCACCCTGCGCACCCTGCAACATCACTTTAAGCTGCCAGTGCACCGACTGCTGTGCGACGTGCCCACACGGTGGAACTCTACGCTCCACATGTTGGCCAGGCTCTATGAACAACGTAGAGCTATAGTCGAATACCAACTCCAACATGGGCGGCGCAGTGGGAGTCAGCCTCCTCAATTCCTTTCAGAAGAGTGGGCCTGGTTGGCAGACATCTGCCATGTCCTTGGTAATTTTGAGGAGTCTACCCAGGTGGTGAGCGGCGATGCTACAATCATTAGCGTCACCATTCCTCTGCTATGCATCTTGAGAAATTCCCTGCAAACCATAAAGGCAGCTGCTTTGCGCTCGGAAACGGGGGCGGGGGAAGACAGTATGCCGCTGGATAGTCAGGGCACCCTCCTGTCTATTTCTCAGTGCGTACAGGAGGAGGAGGAGGAGCATGAGGAGGATGAGGAGGAGGGGGAAGAGACAGCTTGGCCCGCTGCTGACGGTACACCGGCTGATTGCCTGTCATCCTTTCAGCGTGTATGGCCTGAGGAGGAGGAGGAGGAGGAGGAGGAGGAGGATCCTGATAGTGATCTTCCTAGTGAAGACAGCCATGTGTTGCGTACAGGTACCCTGGCACACATGGCTGACTTCATGTTAGGATGCCTTTCTCGTGACCCTCGCGTTGCACGCATTCTGGCCACGACGGATTACTGGGTGTACACACTGCTCGATCCACGGTATAAGGAGAACCTGCCCACTCTGATTCCCGAAGAGGAAAGGGGTTCGAGAGTGTTGCTATACCACAGGACCCTTGCGGACAAGCTGATGGTAAAATTCCCAGCCGACAGCGCTAGTGGCAGAAGGCGCAGTACCGAGGGCAAGGTAGCAGGGGATGTGCGTAGATCGAGCAGCATGTACATCCCAGGCAGTGCAACAGTCTTTAAGGGCCTGGCCAGCTTTATGGCTCCCCACCAAGACTGTGTCACCGCTCCCCAGTCACGGCTGAGTCGGCGGGAGCACTGTAAAAGGATGGTGAGGGAGTACGTAGCGGATCGCACGACCATCCTTGGTGACGCCTCTGCCCCCTACAACTACTGGGTGTCGAAGCTGGACATGTGGCCTGAACTAGCGCTGTATGCCCTGGAGGTGCTTGCTTGTCCTGCGGCTAGCGTCTTGTCGGAGAGGGTGTTTAGTGCGGCTGGGGGAATCATCACAGATAAGCGTAGCCGCTTGTCAACCGACAGTGCCGACAGGCTAACACTCATCAAGATGAACAAAGGCTGGATTTCCCCAGACTTCTGTTCTCCACCAGCGGACAGCAGCGATACGTAAGCAATATGTAGGCTGCACCCGCGGATGGAAGCTACGTTCTCTCTCACCATCCAAAACGGGGACATTTCTGCTTCATCAATCTGTGTCTAATATTCCTCCTCCTCCTCCTCCTGCTCCTCCTCCTGAAACCTCACGTAATCACGCTGAACGGGCAATTTTTCTTAGGGCCACAAGGCTCACTCAAATAATTTTTCAGAACAATTTTTATAAGTTTCAATGCGCTTAAAAGCATTGGAACTTTAACTTGAACCAATTTTTCGTTACACTGGGCTGCCTCCAGGCCTAGTTACCACTTAAGCCACATTAACCAAAGCGATTAATGGGTTTCACCTGCCCTCTTGGCTGGCCATGGACAATTTTTGGGATGTACATTAGTACTGTTGATACAGCAATTTTTGTGGGCCCTCGCCTACAGTGTAATCAAATTAATTTTTAGCCCACCTGCATTACAGCTGACGTTACCTCAGCTGTGTTGGGCAATGCAATGGGATATTTTTATGTACCGCCGGTGGGTTCCAGGGAGCCACCCATGCTGTAGGTGCACACTGAGTTTTTAAGACATCTGTACACTTCTAAAGAACCCGTCTGACTGGGCCATGCAGTGTGGGCCGAAGCCCACCTGTATTACGCACGACATTACTACCTCAGCTGTGTTGGGCAATGCAATGGGATATTTCTATGTACCGCCGGTGGCTTCCTGGCACCCACCCAGGCAGTGGGTCCACAGGGAGTTTAACCTACATGTGTCCACTTGTAAAGAACCCCAGTCTGACTGGGGCATGCAGTGTGGGCCGAAACCCACCTGCATTAACCCTTTCCAGTCCACTGTGTGACCTGTGAAGACATTAGGGTTTAAGGCTGTACAGCTCCGTTGTTGGTAGACGTCCGTCGGGGTTCTCTTACTGTATATTGCCAGCCTCTCTGCTGTCGGAGCCTATCCTACGTGTCAGCTCATGCAGTACTGGCTTTAGCCAGCATATAGCGCCGTTGTATAACAGCAGAAAAAGAGTAAGCCCCCTAGGAAAACCATATACAAATTGGATTGGAAAGGGTTAAGCACAACATTACTACCTCAGCTGTGTTGGGCAATGCAATGGGATATTTCTATGTACCGCCGGTGGCTTCCTGGCACCCACCCATGCTGTAGGTGCACACGGAGTTTTTACTACATCTGTACACTTATAAAGAACCCCAGTCAGACTGGGGCATGCAGTGTGGGCCGAAGCCCACCTGCATTAAGCACGACATTACTACCTCAGCTGTGTTGGGCAATGCAATGGGATATTTCTGTGTACCGCCGGTGGGTTCCAGGGAGCCACCCATGCTGTGGGTCGACAGGGACTTCACAATAGGGAGTTGTACCTGCCTGTGTCTATGAATTAAAAAGCCCGGTCTGACTGGGGCATGCAGACACCTTGACAGAATGAATAGTGTGTGGCACATAGGTTCCCCATTGCTATGCCCACGTGTGCAGCTCCTGATGGCAGTGGCACAGGATTCTATTTCTCATTGCTTCTGTACAGCATTGTGGGCTATCGCTCCGCCACTTTTAAAGAGGGTCGCTGCCTAGCCGTGCCAACCTCTGCAGTGTGTGCCTGCGGTCCCTCGTCATGGCAGACGCAATTCTAAATAGACATGAGCGTGGTGTGGCATGAGGGCAGCTGAAGGCTGCCCAGGGACACTTTGGTGTGCGCTGTGGGGGGGGAGGGGGGGCGGTTGGGCAGCATGTAACCCAGGAGAAGTGGCAGTGGAGTGTCATCCAGGCAGTGATTGTGCTTTGTTGTAGCTAGTGTGGTGCTTAGCAAAGGTATGCCATGCTAATGAGGGCTTTTCAGAAGTAAAAGTTGTTGGGAGGGGGGGGGGGCACTCTTGCCGGTATTGTGGCTTAATAGTGGGACCTGTGAACTTGAGATGCAGCCCAACATGTAGCCCCTCGCCTGCCCTATCCGTTGCTGTGTCGTTCCCATCACTTTGTTGAATTGCCCAGATTTTCACACATGAAAACCTTAGCGAGCATCGGCGAAATACAAAAATGCTCTGGTCGCCCATTGACTTCAATGGGGTTCGTTGTTCAAAACGAACCCTCGAGCATCGCGGGAAGTTCGTTCCGAATAACGAACACCCGAACATTTTGGTGTTCGCTCATCTCTAGTGGCTATGTATATCTCTTACTGGCATTCATCAGCTTTTTTTGCTGCAATGCATTCCTACAGAAAAGAAGCGTCTTCAAAAACAACACCCCAAGAGTATGTTGTCTTTTGGGGAAAAAAACAACAGAAACACCAGGAAGAATAATACTAGAGAAACGCCACAATTCATAACACAAATGGGCAGATTTACTAATTCTTTTTTGATATTTAGACAGTGCAAACTTAGACTAGACAATGTGAAAATGCCCCAAATGTATCACAGTAGCACATGTTGTATGCTATATTTGGTGCATGTTTAGACATTTTTATCTAATCTTGTATCACCTCTTAGTTGGCTTACCTCAATCCAAAATTTAGCACCAAAAATTTGGGGACCCTTTTGTGGTGCACATTTTTTTTTCATTTGAAGCCATGTCCTCCTTCCTACTAAGGTGTAAATGATGTCCCAAAAGTATCAAAAACACATCAAAGAACCTCATTCAGAAAAGCGTATTTGTAAACACCTATAATATGTACATATAGTATCACAGATGAGATTGTTTTAATATATCATCAGTATTTCATCAATATCTGCCTGTATTTGAGCTTTTATTGACTTTATTTTATATTGAGTGAATTAGGTTTTAGTTTTTGGCCTTTAGAAGATAATAGCAAACAAATGCAAATATGTATGCTTATATGAATGCAATACAGATGGAATGTGGATGCAATACTAATGCATCTATATTTTAATCATTTCCAATAAACTTTAGTGGACATATTACATCCGTCAGATGGATGAATCCAGTGCATGCAGTGCTTTTCAAATATGTGTGTATTTTATACACCTGTGTAAATAGACTTATAGATTTTCCTTGGCTCCATAGGGTTTGCAAAACATGAAAGAAATACAGACATACAATATGTTCATCTGAAAGAGACCTAAATGTGGTGAACCATATGTTCACCAATTTTTTTTTGTAGGGGTCAGCACAAACTGAGCCAGAATTCTAGCACATTTGGCTTGGTAAACCTCCCCCAATATATGTTGAAAATGTTATATTTCCTATTGGCTAATGCAAAAGATCTGGCTGTATTATTTTGTCTAAGAAAGAGATCTACAAAACATGCCATTAAAATAGTAAGAAAAACAAATCTAATCAACTCTGGGGAAAATGTACTAAAGAATGGCGACCCTACACTAGTCTTCACTAGGAGCGCGTTGCAATCACTAAATTCATCAACAGGTGCATGCCTTCTTGGCCAGTCTACGCACCACAAAGGTAAATCTATACTAGCTGGTGTAATACTGCACTACTATTTGCACTATTTTCTGGTGTAAATCATAATGCTGTACATTTTTTGGCCCATGGGAATCCCGATATTAATATTGTGAGATTTATTATACACCATCTATGGTAGCAATGGCAACAAACTATCTTTATGCTTTACTTCCAGATTCAGAAAGCATTCTGTAAGTTTATTGACAGCTACATTTAGTTAACAAACATACAGCCTATGCTATTGTAGTGAATGATATTGTTACATTACATAAAAGACCTCCTATCATTTATGTGGTCAGAACTGACAGTCAGGCGTATAGCAGATGAAGAATGGCTTATCCTTGTGGTAATATCATTTTAATGCATAATCCAGCTACACATCATATCTCCCTCACATATTATATCTGAAACATATATTTATTAGATTACTATTTACATGTTTAAAAATGGACAACCCATTTAATTGACAACTGATGCATTATCCTTAATATGGGTGACTAATAGTTGATCAGCGGGAGTTTACCACCCAGAAACTGATTTCTACATGAAGCAGACAGCTCCATTCCTACTGCAGTGGCCAGCTTGGTATTACAAGCAAATCTCCTATTCACTTTAATGGCAACTTTGGAGCTGTCTGCTTCCAGCAGAAATAATCTCAGCAAACAGCTGATTGGTAGGGATACAGAACAGCGGACTCCCACTGATCTACTATTAACCCAAGCAGAAGATATGGATTAACTATTTCTACATCAGATGGCAAAGTTCTCAAAAAAGCCCAACATGGTGATCATGGGAGATGTTAACTATCCAGACATTTGTTGGGATTCTCTCTCAGGTAAAAGTAATGGATCCAACAAATTCTTATCCGCTCTTGCTGACAATTATCTTCCCAAAGGTAGAAGAGAAAACAAGGGGATCTGCTATCTTGGACCCAATTCTTACCAACAGGGAGGGAAGAGACCAGGATGGATGAACACAGAACTTGCACACATGTTAAAAAGGTAAAAAAAATATCTTTATCAAATAAAAAGATGGGAAATATCTAAAGAAGAATATAATACGGTCTGCAAGTGTCAGAAAAGCTAAAGCTAATAATGAATTGAGGCTTGCAACAGAGGCCAAAAGCAATAAAAAGGGATTTGGGTGGTATGTCAAAAGAAAAGTCAAAGATGCTATTGGATGCTTACAAGATGAAAATAGTGAATTGGTTAAGAATGATGTTGAGAAGGCCAAACTTTTAAATTCCTATTTTGTATTTATTTTCGCTCAAAAAGGAGATGGAACATCAGCTGATCTTCCCTGTGCTATTGGGGGAATAAAATAATGCAGGCTATGTGTAATCAGAGAGATGGTGAGGGAACACTTAGCTAACTTAAATGAATTCACGTCTCAAGGTCCAGATGAATTACATCCTAGGATACTAAAGGAAGCAATGGAGGTAATTGCTGAACCACTCGCCATAATCTTTGAAAATTCCTGAAGAACAGGAGAAGTCCCGGAAGATTGCAAAAGGGCAAATGTTGTCCCTATCTTCAAAAAAAGGGAAGAAGGTGGATACAGGAGACTACAGGCCTGTGAGCCTGACTTCTATACCGGGAAAGAACTTTGAACAAATTATTAAACAGCATGTATGCAAGCTCTTGGATAAAAATAGAGTAATTAACCAGAGCTAGCATGGGCTTGTAACAAACAAATCATGCCAGACAAATCCTATTTCCTTCTATGACTCATCGACTGGGTTGATCAGGGAAATGCGGTGAATACAGTATATCATGACTTTAGTAAAGCATTTGACAAAGTATCTCATACTATAATTATTGAAAAAATGACCAAATATGGGATTAACAAGTCAACTGTTAGGTGGATTCACAACTGGCTGAGTGATCGTACTCAAAGAGTGGTCATAAATGGCTGCACATCCAAATGGAAGAATGTATCAAGCAGGGTACCACAAAGCTGTGTCCTAGCCCCAGTGAATTGATGGGAAACTGATCAAATTTGCCAACAACACAAAGGTAGGAGGGATAACTAACACTAGGAAAGAAAGGGAGAGTATTCAAAAAGATCTAGAATAGCTTGAACAGTGTGTCGCGACTAACAGAATGGTATTTAGCAAGGAGAAATGCAAAGTCCTACATCTGGGCAAGAAAAATGAAAAAAGCACATACTGAATGGGAGGAATTGGGCTAAGCAGCAGCACATGTGAAAAAGACTTGTGTATACTAATAGATCATTGACTGAACATGAGTCAACAATGTGATGCAGCAGCCAAAAAGGCAAACACAATTCTGAGATGTATTAAGAGGAGCATAGAGTCTAGATCATGTGAGGTAATTATCCCCTCTACTTTTCCTTAGTCAGACCTCATCTGGAATATTGTGTCCAGTTCTGGGCACCCCACTTTAAAAAACACATAGACAAACTGGAACAAGTTCAGAGAAGAGTTACCAAGATGGTGAGCGGTCTGCAAAACATGTCCTATGAGTAACAGTTAAAGGATCTAGGAATGTTTAGCTTGCAGAAAAGAAGGCTGAGAGGAGACTTAATAGCTACCTACAAATATCTGAAGGGCTGTCACAGTGCAGAGGGATCAGCCCTATTCTCATTTGCACAAGGAAAGACTATAAGCAATGGGAGGAAACTGAAAAGAAGGAGAAACAAATTAGATTTTAGAAAAAACTTTCTGACAGTGAGAGTAATCAATGAGTAGAACAGGTTACCACAGGAGGTGGTGAGTTCTCATTCAATTGAAGTGTTCAAACAAAGGCTGGACAAATATCTGTCTGGGATTAATCCTGCATTGAGCAGGAGGTTGGACCAGATGACCCTGGAGGTCCTTTCCAACTCTACCATTCTATGATTCTATGAACCCCTTAAGAACCAGGCTGTTTTATACCTTAAGGACCTGACACTTTTTAGGGATTTTAGCAATGTGGTAATTTTATTGCCCCTATTTTTTTCCTTTAGCTACCACCTTTTTTTTTGGCTGTGTTTTCTTCCCGTGATATATAGGGCTATCTTTTTAATACCTATTTCACTGACTTTTTTTCAGTTTTTTTAGTTTTATTGGGGGTAATAAGCTTAAAAAAAGATTTTTTTTTTTACATTTCTAGTTGTTTTGGACGTTTCAATATATAACATGTATGGTTTTGGATTACAGGGCGCATATAGCGACAGTTTTGGTTGGCGTCGGCCTTTTTGTTATTTTCTTTTTTTGGTAAATATTGTTGTTTTATTTTGTATTTTTTTACTTATGTATGTAATTATGTTTTTTACTATCTTTGTCCCCTATTATGTCATATAAGACCTTTATGGGACATTCACATGTTTTTTGGTTTTGTTTTATTTGATACTTTCCTACTGTAGCTAGGGCATCCATAGGATCCCCAGTTACAGGAGAAAACATACCCTGTAGTGACAATAGTCACTGGCAGAGCTGATCAGGGTCTGCTGGGACCCTACAGCTGTACTGTAGCAGGGAACTCCCGCGGTCATGTGAAGAAACACTTCCACTTTCACTTTAGTACATATCGCTCATTGAGAAGAAAGGAGAAGGCAGAAAGGGTTAAAATCCACCTCTCCCTCCTCCTCCGGGTTATCAGCTTTGACTAACAGCTGACAACTTGTCCTGCTTCTGATTGATTACAGAAGCAGGAGGCTTTAATCCAAGCCATAATTTTACATACGGCTGGGCTTTAAGCCCGAGATCAAGCACCATATATTTACAGTGCTTGGGTTAATAGCTTATTCTGTGGATGTTCCATCAATAGTTTATTACTAAACAACCCCTTGAGCCTCTTTTAGTCTTAAATGGCTACTTTAACCACTTAGCAAATTCCATTAAAACACAACTGTTGAAAAGACCATCTTTAAGTACAGTCAGGGGCTTAACTATAGGAATGCGGTTGCATCCAGGCCCAGGAGCCCATAAGGCCTATCTTCTCCATATGGGGAGCCTAGTACTATGAATAAAACTTTACTGTTGGGGGGACCTTGTTGCAGATTTTGCATTGGGCCCCAAATCTTCAAGTTACACCTCTGGATACAGTGTTGGTTTCAATACATATATATGTATGATGCAATAAATGTAGCAATAATTCTGGTAAAAAAATATTCCTAGGTATTGCTTCTTCATCTGAAACCAAATGCAACTTAATGATACATAATGTTAACAAATCACACAGGTAAAATATATTTGTTTTCCCGGAACATTTCATTCTCTGATTTCCTTGATGTTTGTATATCTAAGACGAAGGTCTAAGATATTCATACAGTAAGCTTGCTTTTATTGATCTATGAAGGTGCAGAAGTAAAAATTATTTTTTTTTAGTGTTACTCTTAAATGTTAGTATTAATAACTTTTTGACCTATTTTTACATTAGGAATATTTACATGTGCATTTTCACCGCATATTTGTGCAATAGGCATTGCATATTTGGACGCGCATGTGTGTGTTTTACTATACTTTGCTCAATAAAATACGCAACCATGCTCTCAGTCATTGAAATGGGTAATTAATGTAATTAGTTCAATATATGCTCTTTTCCTAGGCAAACAAGCAGGAAAATAGTGCATGTTGTGAATTTTTTTGCGCACACAAAATAAGCTTATGTGAACTAACTCATTGAAATCAGTGGGCTCTATTCACCGAGTATTTATTGTACACGCAAAATTTTTATACCTAATACGCTGCACAAATACGTTTATGTAAATCTAGCCCAACCCTGTTTATTATTCCTGTTTGTTTGGCTTATGTACTATAATTTCCTCATTATTGAAACTCATCTTACCGTATATACCGGCGTATAAGGCGACGGGGCGTATAAGACGACCCCCCAACTGTCACCTTATACGCCGGTATACAGTGGAGAAAAAAAAAAAATTATTACTTACCTCCCACGGCGTTCTGTCGCGCTCCGGCAGGATGTCGCTCGCTCCGGCAGGCTGTCGCTCGCTCCTCGTCCCCGCCGCAGCATAGCTTTCTGAATGCGGGGCTTGAAATCCCCGCTTCCAGAAAGCTAATACACACGCCGGCAGCCATGACATCATTGAATGGCTGTGATTGGCTAAAGCACACGTGGCTTCAGCCAATCACACTATTCAATGACATCATTGAATGGGTGTGATTGCTAACACGTGCGCCTTCAGCCAATCACAGCCATTCAATGCTGTCATGGCTGCCGGCGTGTGTATTAGCTTTCTGGAAGCGGGGATTTCAAGCCCCGCATTCAGAAAGCTATGCTGCGGCGGGGACGAGGAGCGAGCGACAGCCTGCCGGAGCGAGCGACATCCTGCCGGAGCGCGACAGAACGCCGTGGGAGGTGAGTAATAAATTTTTTTTTTTTTTACACTTTTTTTTTTTTTGTATTACCGGCGCATAAGACGACCCCCGACTGCAGAGCAGATTTTTCGGGGTTCAAAAGTCGTCTTATACGCCGGTATATACGATACTTACAAATATTTTGACATTTTAGTTTGAGCTGAAGTTCTAGCTCAATGATAAAACACTCTTTATCAAACATATTTTCGATTTTAACATATGCCCTATGTGCTCACAGAACTTAGGTCCCATGTTCTTTTACTTGGCATTCAAAGACATTGTAGTATTGATATTAGTGGTGAATGACCTTTTTAAAAGTTCGGTTTGGACAGTTTGCCGAATATTACCAAAAAACTCAGTTCATTCTGAATTGAGTCAAACTGAACTGAAACTTCACTAATTCTCCTTAAAATTGATACATAACATTGGATGTGCTGGTAGTCCAGTGTTTAGCGCTGTTACCTTGCAGTACAGGAGCCCTTAGTTCAGATCTGACCAAGGACAACATCTGCATGCAGTTGTTATGTTCTGTTTGTGTGGGTTAATTTATTGTAATATTAATCGCCTTTATTTTTATGGCACATACATTTCCTGAGGAGGAGGATGAAAAAGCAATATAGCGGCACAGTGCTTAGCATTGTTTTTTCAGTGCAGGGGTCCTAGGTTCTAATCTGACCAAGGGCAACACATGCAAGGAATTTTTTGTTCTCCTAAATTTATGGAGATTTCTTACCCACTTAACAAAATAGTAATAAGTGATATAATATAGATTGTGAGCCACAATGGGGACAGACAATATCAAGTGATATAAAGTGTTGCACAATATGTATATGCTATATAAACAAAGGTGATTATTATAAAGCACAGAGATAACATTTAAACTCCATGCAGATGTGGTCAGATTTGAACCTAAGACCCCAGTGACACAAGATGACAATGCTAACTGCTGGACCACCACCTCTTAATGGGTTTAGTGGAGACCAACTGTCTGAGGTTTGGCTTCACTCTAATCTGAGCTTTTAACAAAGTGGTTCGCTTCACTCAACACTAATTGATATTTATTTTCTCAAAGTTATTGTTGCAATTAGAGATGCGTTGTTTGTGAGATAATATAATTCCTAGTAAAGAGCCATACTTATGCCATTTTAAGATGTTAAGATAGTAACTTAGTATGCTAGGCCAAAAGAAGACACATGTCCATGCAGTTGAGCCTATTTCCCCCCTTCGATGTTGTCTCATAAGAACCAGCACTGTTGATTACATATCCTATTAGAGCATATAGACATCATAAGTGTCATCTCCCACTCAGGCCACCATCTGCATTACAGAATGAACAGCCATTCTGTAAGATTAATTTATTAGAATGGTGGATGTATAATGTTGTATTCTCCCAAGTGCAGCTTTCCTTGGACATAGCAGAAGATCATTGGGTTTAGAGAAGACAGCTGTTTTTTTAAACCCATTAGGGACCAGGCGCGGTAAATTTATGGCGCCTGGTCCTGGGCTTAAAACGCCGCCGATAGTAAAATTACAGCAGCGCTTTAAGCCTCCTGCCTTTGCGATCAATTAGAGGCAGGACGGGTTATCAGCAGTTAGTAACAGCTGATAACCAAAAGAAGAAAGCAGGAGGTGTTTTAATCCTTTCTGCCCATTACTTCCCCAAGTACACAGTGCTCAATGAGCGCTGTGTACTAGAAAGTGAAAGCGGAAGGGTGTCTTCCACTATGTGACTGCCAGGATTCCCTGCTACAGCAGAGCTGGATGGTCATACTAGACCCTGGCCAGCTCTGCCAGTGACTGATGTCACTACAGGGGATGTTTTTCCTGTAACTGGGGCTCCTATGGATGCCCCAGCTACAGCGGGAAGGTGTCAAATAAAAAAAATATGAATGTCTCCCAGAGGTCTTATATGACATCACTGGGGGACATATATAGTAAAAAAATAATTTAATACACAAGGAAATAAAAATTACAGAATACAACAACAATATATACATAAGAAAGAAAATACCCCAAAGCCTGCGCCAACCAAAACCATTGCCGTATGCGCCCTGTAAACCAAAACCATGCATATTATATATCAAAACGTCCGAAACAAATAGACGAACCCATTCCCACACTTCATTTTAGCATAAATATACTAAATAAAAAAATAACTATAAATGTTAAAAAAAATCATTTTTTTTAGCATTTGCCCCCCCTCCCCCCAATTAAAAAAAAACAAAACTGAAAAAAAAGCCATTTCAATTAGAATGCTTAGCATGACTAGCCTTCTAAGAAAATATGGTTACATTCTACTATCAGATTGCTTAACCAGATTGTTAGCAGTAACCCCCCTACAGTATAGGTTTGTAAGCCCAATGATTGTCTACATTGTTATATGCTTTCAATTAGAAACCATTATTTTATGATGTTATGAGGTACTGTATGACTCAGCTTTGAGCCCATAGAAAGGCAACTAAAGCTTGTCAGTCCCATTAAAGGATCATGAAGCTATGCCTGGATACTGATTCTTCTATACGTCATCACACATGACGTGTGCCGATTCCAGCCTCCTAATTGGCTGGAATCGGCACACATGACGGGGTGGAGCTACGCGATGACGCGTAGAAGGGGGCGGAGCCAGAACGCCGCTGCTGCCGAACCAAGCCGAAGGCAGAAGACCCTTCTGCGCAAGCGCGTCTAATTGGGCGATTAGATGCTGAAGTTAGACGGAGCCATGGGGACGGGGACGCCAGCGCAGGGAAGGTAAGTGAATAACTTCTGTATGGCTCATATTTAATGCACGATGTATATTACAAAGTGCATTAATATGGCCATACAGAAGTGTATAACCCCACTTGCTTTCGCGAGACAACCCCTTTAAGATCTTCTTCCTCCACAGCAGCTCTTTAACAGGGATCAGCCTCCTCAGTCATTAGCCCTGCTAAACAGAGGCAAATATGTTTAAGTTCTACTAGAAGATGGCAGCTCTGACCCTTTTTCAAATCTTTCTACTCCTGATATACCCAATGGGTTTGATAAGTTTTGAAACTCGTGATAAAGCAATTTCTGAGAGTCTTCTGAAAAAGACTTACTATTTACTTTTAGGAACTCCCTTCATAGTGACTTTTCAAGATAATTTTGCCTTTTTAGACCTCGTTATATGAAGTTGGGGAAAGAGTCTTCTTTATCACTGCCCATAATGAATTAGTGGACTCCACAACTTTCTTGAGGAAAACTTCTGTAACCTACTGTACAAGCAAAAGTGATTGAATTCAAAGATAGGGGTGGAAAGAATAATGTTAATTTAAAGGCATCTCAGAGACTTTCCAATGCATGTATTTGAAACCTTATATCCATCAAACTACAAAAACCTTCCTTTCTCAGCATCGATAGAGTACATCAAATCCCAAAGCCAATAAATCTTCCAGACATGTTACCTAAATATATACTTGTCGATTTATGTTTTATCAAGTGAAGGAGCAACTTGAGTACACTTCTAGAAAAAAAACTAACCATTACCTGCTTTATATACCCACCTCAAGATATTTATTGTTTTTTCAGTGAGTACTGTACAGGCAAGAAGGAACTTCATGTCAATTACTCAGCTGGTACACCAAAATAGCCTTCCTTAGAGCTGGGTTACCTCATCAAGATACTGGTTAGTCATGAAGGCCCCATTCATCTGCTTAGGAACCTAACGAATTCTATTCTTTCCCCACCAATGTCCATATCAGAAAATACTTGAAAAGAATGAAGCAAAACTCGATCAACCAGATTGCTGCATGGACTACAGTATACTTTGAATAAGTAATCTACATGCTGAGACTCTTGCCATGATGTTCATGTTTCCACTGCTATAGTTATGCTTCATGCAGTCAGTAGGAGAGACATTATTGTACAGGCTTCTGAACATTTTGCTGAATGCTAGAACAATACATACAATGTATTCTGTTTCGTTCTGTAGCTTGTACCAAATCGTTCTCTGGCACAAAATAGGTATAGAAGTCCTATCCATTAATGTCAAAGGACTGAATAATCCTTTCAAAGGATATCCTTTGTGGTGTGCAATACAATAATGTCGCAGGGCAATTTATAATGTTTTCAGGAAACACATTTTGAAGATCAAAACCCCCAAAAATTCAACACAAGTATTTCCTTACCATAATTTTTAAGAAAAAAATGAGGAATATTAACATCCTTTACATCATTTTGGACCTTAACAATTCATCACAAAATCATCAACCATCAAAGCAGATTTATAAGCATAGCCAACACCATTAATAATCTATATTAGGGCCTATTCACACCTGCGTTAGCGCCCTGTTAGGGCTTTCCATCTCTCTTTTGAAGCAGATCAGCGAAATTAAAATAAAAATGAAATGGTATTTTTTTCCCCATTGATTTCAATGAGTTTTCAACATAAAATGCTTTCAGTTTGCTTCCTTTCTGATAGCACAGCAGGCTATTATGGTTTAATGTACACCATAGTCTGCATATAGCACTACTACAATATCATGACTACACATGCCATTGCTTCACTTACTCAGTTACACATGCCATCACTTTGTCATTTTTGTAGTAATACATGTCACATCACCTAGCATCATATCCACCAAACTCTCTTATAAGCCAGTGTCTTTATCCTTACATAACTACTGTCCCTTTGGAAAATTACTCCCCCAGTCTATCCTTGTCAGATTGTCATTTTCCTTATTGTGCGCACACTAAACTGTCGATGGAACAGTCTTACACAGTTCCTGCAGCTTGTTTCATGCTCTTAAATCCAAATTGTTGTCATCTACTTTAGGGACTAAGTCCCATGTGGAACAGGATACTCCCTCTCCTGTCATATTTGGCCACTGGGTCATTGGGCCCTGCTGGCATCTTCACTCACCCCTGGTCATCAGGGTTTACAAAAAGTCTCATATAATCATATTTTATTCAAAATAGAACATAGAACACATATCATCAGGTGAAAGGGAGACATTTTTCATTTTAATTTAAAAAAAGAACTAATCTAGAAATTGATCGCAGCAACGCATCTCAAAAAAGTTGGGCCGGGGCCATGTCTACCATTCTGTAGCATTCCCTCTTCTTTTTACAACAGTCTGTAAACATCTGGGAAGTGAGGAGGCCAGTTGCTGGAGTTTTGGGAGAGGAATGTTGTTCCATTCTTGTCTGACATAGGATTCCTGTTGCTCAACAGTCCTGGGGCTTCTTTGCGGATTTTTTTTGTTGTATAATGTGTGAAAGGCAGGCCGGGCAGTACTACACCTCAAAATCATTGCATTCTTTTTTTCTTAGCATTTCTTTACATTTTTTGATCTCAGGTTGTATTACAGAACAACAAGACAACCCATAATAAATAAGTCATTTCTGACTAATTTCTGAAGCCAACACCACCGAATGTAGAATTTGTTGGATATATATGTGTGTGTGTGTGTGTTCTATTGGCGGAAGGCCTGGACTGCAGGCATAGCTAATATATGCAACTATTGAAAACTAAATTACATTATGCAAAGTATAGGCTTTAGAGATGAGCGAACGTGCTCGGCCACGCCCCTTTTTCGCCCGAATACCGCGATTTCCGAGTACTTCCGTACTCGGGCGAAAAAATTCGGGGGGCGCAGTGGCGGCACGGGGGGTAGCAGTGGGGAGTGGGGGGGGGGAGAGGGAGAGAGAGAGGGCTCCCCCCTGTTCCCCGCTGCTACCCCCCGCACCGCCACGCCTCTCCCCGCCCCCCGGCGCCCCCCGAATCTTTTCACCCGAGTACTGAAGTACTCGAAAATGGCGGTACTCGGGTGCGTAAGTACTCGAAACGAGTACGTTCGCTCATCTCTAATAGACTTCTGTACTCATGCTTATGAATCTATCAATCTGCTTTAACGTAGTCACCATTCTGGTAACTGTTCCCTGAATTTGGCCCATTTTGTTGATGTCTGCTTCTTAATTTGGAACTGGATGCAGTATATATATATATATATATATATATATATATATATATATATATATATATATATATATATCCATTAAAAACTACATTACATAATGTTAACTATAGGCTTCTGTACTTTGGCTTATAAATCTATAGAATCTATCAGATTATTGTTTGGCCCTAGGTAATTGTTTAAAGGTAAATAAACCATTTGGCGCTCACTTTGGTTTTTCATTGAGGATTTAGATCAACTTCATGGATCCTTGGTGGTATTCTGAATCTTTTTTAACATGTTGGAACACATTTGTGATTGTCACACACAGTCAGAATCTATCTTTGGCTGGCACTCATTTTGGTTTTCCATTGATTATTCAGAGTAAATCCATAGGCACTAAGTATTCTATAGGTGGGCTATGCTAAGTCGGTACAAAATATGGTTGGTTATCAGATCACCTACCATAGGTAGAGTCTTTGACATAATATTGGAACCCATTTGTGAGCATCATGCTTGTTAGTATCCATTGGGCTCACACTCACTTTTGGTCTTCATAGAGTATAAGAGGGTCCAAAGATATATGATGGTACTTTGCAAGGTGGGTGATGCTATGTCATTCCTCAGTCTGACTAGCAGCTGAATTACCCACCAAGAATCTAGAAAAAATCTAGTAAAGATGTCTTAGGGAGACAATATATCTGATACACAATATCAGTCTCCATGGTCATAATAGATTTTCTTCTACCTTTTCACCCTAATTGATTTTCACTTGGGATGGTACACCTGATGCAACACCATTTCTGGTGACTATTTTTCACTGAAGGGGCCTCTCCTATGTGTAGCATCATTTTAGGTGGTAAGAATCCCTGTTATAAAGTGATATCGGAGGGACAAGTCCATACCTGGGCTCCCCTCTCATCAATGTTGTATCTTATCTGAAACTAATTGCCAAATTGCTTGGGTTTTAATCTAAGTCAATAAAAGTTATTGTTTAATTCTATTTGGTATATCTTAAGCATTTACTAAACTCATCAGAATGTGCTCAGTTGATAAGTGCGTTGTAAGTAGCAAGAACCATTGCCAGTCATCTACTGTATAACAATAGTCATAGGCCTACTAGTATGAACAGTAAAGTTGTTTTCTACAGCCCTTATGATTTAAACCAATAAACTAATATTAATATAATATGATGCAAGAATGTCATTTGTAACAATAATATTACTTAGCTGTAAGCAATCTTAAAAATGTATCTATTTCATTATATTCTAAAAGTATTTTAAACAACAGAGAACATTTATTGAGTTTGCTATTTCTTTCAAAGAAGACTTGTATTTGTCTTCTATCAGTCTCCCCCACAAGAAGTAAAACAGTGGCATACTGTACAATATTCTGACCTTCTCAATAGAGGTTTGATATATGTCATAAGAGACAAATATTTTATTCAGCTGCTGCCATTTTAATTGGTCTATTAAATTTCATAAACCTGAAATTTTAAAATGCATTATAATTTCAGACTTTTAGAGATAAAACATCACTTATATTTAACATACAAAATATGTACCAAAGAGCTTAAAATCCCAAAAAGAAATTTTTTCAAAGTTAAATCTGAGAATTTTTGTACAGTCCATTTTAGTATGTAGCATCCACTGTCAGCAGCCAAAAAAAAACATTCAACTTCTGAGTTATGGCATTAACGTGTCTATTTTTCGGTTGCAATTCAACTTCTACCTACTGTACTATATAAAAGGCCCTTTCCGCAACTCATCATTTCATACTAGCCTTTATTGAATGTACTATGAGTAATTTCACTTATACTGTATATTCAAATGTAGTGTCCTACTTTTACAAGACCCATGAATACTTTCAGCTGTGCTTTGTACATTTCCTAGACATTTGGTGTTCTTGACATACCAGTGAAATAGTTTCTCTATATTGCTACTGAGTTTAAACCCTTTATCCCGTGAAACAATAAAACTCTGTTGAAATTATGTTGACCTGTAGCTATAATTTTTTAGAAAATATTTTTATAACGCTAATGACAGAATTTTTAAATTTAAAATAGACTTCTCCAAATGACATTCTAGCCTAAATGTGTAACTCAGTGTATGATTTTGTCTTTTTTTCAGAATGCCAAGTGATTGGACCAGAACTTACACCATCTGAGAAGTAAACACCTACCATGGCGGATTTCCTTGGACGCAAATTAGGAAATGACTGTCTACATTTTAAAAAAAAAGCCAAAAAAATGATTTTTCATGAGATGAAATATACAAATACTTGTATTTTGGTAATTAAAATAGTCCATAATTATTTGTGCATTTTTAGCTCATTAACACAAACATCAAACTTGATGTTTTCGACTGCAGCTCAAACAGTGAAATTCTGATTGATGCAGAGAATCCATAAACATTACCAATCTATTCAGATCTCATTTTAATTACTTTTCTAAACACCTATTATTTTTGTTAAATGATATAGCATCCTTGTATGAATGTATGAATAATATATATATATATTAAAGAATGTATGAATAAAAATCTTGGTTCATAATTTCTTGGAAAGGTGTTAAAGTAAACTTCTTAAGGGGTCACCTACTTTTATATTAAGAGTCACATTCAAGATACTTGTGAGTTATTTTATGTTAGCGAGTTGTCCAAATATACTTTTTATCCAAAAACAGCGCCACTCTTGTCCATGGACCGTTTCTAGAATTACAGTCCAGCCCACTTCAAGTGATTGGTTGTAAAATTGGTTCTGTCCTCTGATTCCAATAACCAACATTTCCCATTGAGTGGGAAGTACTCTTCACTTCATAAATCCTTTCTAATTAATATAAAGGTCTTGAAAAAACGACTTATTAACATCCTAGCAGTAGTGGTGCTCAACTTTTTTGTATATTATACATTGCATTCAGCTTTATGAGATGATTGAGAGCCATATTAAAGGTAAATCCCCTGGTGCAAGCACCAAGTCATGACCAGCTCCTAGGGTGACGGCACATCGTGACATTTTCTTGGCAGACCGTTATTTGCGGGGTGGTTTGCCATTGGCTTACCCAAAGTGAGCCACATTATATGTTTATTACTATACAGTATTGTAAAATGCATTAAACATGCTACTAAAATTAGTTCTCTTTTCCTCTAATGCCAACAAACTTTCTCTCTATTGTACAGATCATACAATTACATACATGGGGCCTTACATGTTAAATAACTGATGCCCTGTACATGATCACTACTGGCACAACTAATAAATTAGAGCAGACTTATTATGGTAAATGTGACAGATTTCAAGTACGAATTACATCCAAAGACTGACATGCATGCTATATGCCAGATTTGTTACATGTTTTAGACAGGTTTTGTACCTGATTATATATTTTTCAAAAGTGTACAGAAAAGAGGTCATGGCTAAACAGAGTTCTGGAATGCACCAAATTTATAAAAGGCGATGTGTTTCCAGAAAATGACCCATTATATGAATTACATTTTTGTGTTAACCATATTTTTAAAGAATTTTCGGTGATCTTTCAAATTTTCAGTCACAATCAATTTTTAAGAAAAACCCTAAAATCCTTCATTTTTCCACTGACCACAGAGCCTTTATTTACAGATCAGGATGTCTGTCACTTCCTGATATTTACAGCAGTCAGCTCACCAACATAACAGGCAGGATTACACTGCAAGGTAACACACACACATATTATATATATATATATATATTTTTTTTTTATTTTTTTTTAATTTTTTTTTTTTTTAATTTTTTTAAATTTTATATGTATATATATATATATATATATATATATATATATATATATATATATATCACAGGATTCACAATGAGCTGTGACTATCTACTTCCATTCCTTATAAGATGACCTCTGCAAAAGTCACAGAACATGCGCTTATAACAATCTTCCATACAAGTCAATGGATCAGTTCCTGGTTATTGTGTGAATGGCCAATGAAACTGTTGTAAAACATCTATCTAAATGCTGTTAAATTTAGCTCAGAAAAGATGGCTGCCCCGTAGTCATGTGTAAACAATAGAATATAAAAATATGCAATAAAAGAGCAAAAACAGTTTAGAAAATGGAATGTTTCTCTATCTGGTTTTAATTAGTAAATAAAATATAGGTGCTTTCATCTGTGTGCCACAATTTTGGTGAAAAATCTAGTCTAAAGTTAGGTAAGCCACCCAAGACATGGTAAAAGTTAGACAAAACATGTCCATCAAGATGCACCAAATCTACCATACAGCATGCCTCACTATGATCACTTTGGCACATCTTCTGTCTGTCTCCTCTAGGTTTATGCTGTTTTTTTAAGACACAATTAATGCATATGACCAATGGCATGACTATAGGGGATGCAGGGGATGTGGTTGCATCGGGGCCCAGGACCCTTAGGGGGCCCATGGGGGCCTCTCTTGTGCATATAGGGAGCCCAGTTCTATGAATAAAGCATTATAGTTGGGGGCCCTGTTGCATGTTTTGCATTAGGGCCCAGGAGCTTAAAGTTATGCCAGGGGTTAAAAAAAGTTGGTGGGCCCCAAGATAAACTTTTGCACCCGAGCCCATGAGCCTTTAGCTACGCCTCTGCACACCACCCATCCTCTTATAACTGGAGCAGGGCTTTAGAGGACACAGCATAACACATGGATTCAAAGAATATCCAGGAGAGAATCCAATACACCACCCCTTAGGCCCTGCATTAAGCACTAGTCATGGTATGTCATTTTTTCCTCTAGTGATCCTTTAATGTATGGTGTTCAGAACCTACCCAGCAAAAACATGCAGTGGAGGGAGAACTAACTTTCCTTAATTCCTTTGTTTAATTAATTTGTTCCCTCACATAAATCTGATGCTGGGAATTAACATCCCCTTAAAGGGCAAATCTAGCAGAAACCCACCAAAAGACGGTATAACCGTAGATCTGCATTGACTGGACTGTCTACACTCACCTGCTTATCAACCAAAAGAAGGTGATTAGAAAAAGTCTCATGCACTCATGGTGCAGCCTCACCCATATAGTGTTTGGTGAGAGATTCCAATAAAACAAGTGGAGGAAAAAAATCCAATTTAATAGTAAAAAACACAAACCAAATAGTTGTATGATAGGTGGTTTTTACTATTAGATTGGAGTTTTTCCCTCTATTTCATGTATTGGAATCTCGCACAAAAGATCACATGGGTGAGGCTGCCCTCTGAGCGCTGTAGACTTTTCTAATCACCTTCTTTTTGTTGCTGTCCAAGATACCTCTATCTTGGGAATCTCCATGCCTGCTTTCCTCTAGATGTCCCCAAAACAGGGTGTTACCTCCACCAAATGACCACCTCTTCCGTCTTTTGGTGCACAGGACTGAAGGCGTAACGGCTAACCTCACCAGGTTCAGATGTTTACGCCAGGTGAGTCCCCCTTTAAATCTCACACATTTACTATCATTTTCATTCCAACCACTGATGAAGGGGCGCTGTCCTGACCACTTGTCCATTTCTGCTTATAAAACAGGATGGTGCTAGGAGTAAAGGTGTGTATATGTGAAAACCCCCCTTTCTGTAATAGTACCACTGTGAGCAATTGGGCCTGAGAGACACATGACTGAGGACCACTAATCTAACTACTCGTATTAGATTTGGCCTTACATTTTCAGCAAAGTACAGTACATGATGTAATTTTCAGCATTACCCAGAAAAGCTAGAAAAATGACCTGATAGCAAACCATTGTTGCTTGGAATTAACAGGCAAAAGCACGTAGAAGGGTATGAGGCAATCATGTCCCAGCTGCTATATCTTCAGTCTAGCACCTACAACTATACTAGCAAGTAGGTTATAAAAGGAAACTGAGTAAGTTAAGAAACACACACATCCACAATGGTAGATAGATAGATAGATAGATAGATAGATAGATAGATAGATAGATAGATAGATAGATAGATAGATAGATAGATAGATAGATAGATAGATAGATAGATAGATAGATAGAATCTTCATAGAAATCTATCCTTATAACCCAAGGGTTTAATTTGTTTGCTTCACTTTACATTTGTAGTCCCTTTACTGTGGATGAAAAGCTGCAGCTAAGGTAAAACCAAGTGTTGATGTATTTATCTTCAATGCAGAAACATATGGTTCTCTTGCTATTTTATCTCCAGTGTGCATCGTGTCTGCCAGCCAATTTATTAATGATTATGTTGCAGGTTCACATAATGTGCTGATATTGGGGATCACCGTTCAATTGCCATATACCATTATGTACAGTGGAGAATCGGTTTTTCAATATAAAGATTTTTATTCATATAATATCCAATAGAAAATTGCTTTTGAATCTAAAAACATCATTCAATACATGTAAGAGGTAGCCTATAGCTTGGTTTGACATTGTACTGCTTTGCTTGATGTAATGAAGAACATACCTGGATGCCAACCCCTATATCCCATTCCTCTTATACCTTTTATTCCATAGACATGCAAAATTTAAGTTTCTAAACAGAAATAATATGAGAGAAATATGATTTATGTCCACATTCTGTCATGTGGATATATTGACTATTTGTTTTTCCCCACATATCACACTGCAAAAAAATAATTAATGATGATGCTGAATATTATAATGTCAATATGAATATACATTGGATAAAAAAGCTATATATATATATATGTGATTTTTTTAACCAGTGTATATCAATAATGATATTAAAATATTCAGCATCATCATTAATTATTCATTCGCAAGTATGATATATACTCTTTTAGTATGTGGATAGTATAGTGCTTATAGTTGGGCTCATTTAAATATGCATGCTTAGTAGCTGTTTTGCATTCAGTATGTGGAATATTACAGCATTCTGCAACTGAGATTATTTCTAATCCAGTCTCCTGACTGCGTAGGCTTGTAGCTAAACCAAAAACATTGCAAGGCGGACCATATGGTTGCATCTATACACACAGCTCATCTATGTCTGAGAGTTCCTACAAACGATCCAATGCTTGAGCAAACAGACCAGTCTATGATGCTGTGCCTGCACTCCACATCTATATCAAGTCCTGACAAGGCAATGCACGATTGGTGAAGTTTACCCATTGTATAGATATCATCTGACAGCAGTTTATTACATATTAGCACAAAACCAACTTGTGGAGTTCTATCTAATAGAAAAGAACTGGCTTTCATCTTTCTGCTAACAATTGCAAGCAAGCAAGACAAGCTAAATGTAAGGCTGCTGTTCCATTAGTTGCTGAAGCTCCTGTGTTAGCTGGATGGAATTGCTAATGAAGCAAGTCTGGCAGTTTAGGAGCTCTGGTCAGCATGACATATACTTTATGTGCTTTTTTTTTTGCTGAAGACAACACAGGTTTACATGCAAAGAATAGGCTGCAATCCTAATTAGAAAATGATCGCTACATACTCGGGATGATTCTATGGAGAGATGCAGGGTGAGATGTGGATTAGACTGAGTGCTGCAGACATGTAACCTGCACTAAATACACAAGTGGGGGTTTAGTCACCTTACCTTGGCTGACTTGCCCTAACTGCTGTCAACGAACTTATTATTTTGAGGAAGAAAATAGGGAGTTTCTTCCAGCTGCCCTCATGTCCTCAGAGAGGAAAGCGACTCCAGCACTGTGTAACTCCAGAAGCCCGAGCTCGTCTGCTGAGCTGCTGCAGCTCACTGGGGCTGCTCCCATTGGTTCTGATCACTGCCTGCCTCCTTCTTCTTCTCCTCCTCCTCCCTTCTGCTTTCTTAGCAGTCTTTCTTCTTCTATTGCCTTTTATGCTTCTTCTCCTAAGCCCGTCAACTACTTCTTTTTTGCAGGTTTGGGATGTGCAGCCCTGTAGCCACAGCAACGTCCAGGGATCCTGTGAGGGATGAGCGGCCGCCGGGGACGCCGAGCTGTGTCGCTGTCCAGCATTTCAGGAGGACGGGAGTAGCTTGCAGGTCCTGTGCATGAGGAATGGCAACGGTGCTCACTGCTAATTGTGAGTGGGCTGGAGAGGGGGATTGCTTTACTGGCAGCTGAGGAGGAGGCACATGTGTGACAAGATGCTAATATCTTCCTATATTCTTCCTGTTTATCACGGACTGCTAAACATCCAGCTGCTGGATCATTCATCAGCTTTCCACAGTCCCATATAGTGTATGCCAGGCTGGGGCTGACAAATGTCCCTTTTACCCTTCGACCCTGAATTGATGGACCGCTTGCTGCAACTGTCTTACCTTGTAAATCGGTTTCCAATAAAATCCATTATGAAAATACAAGCTGTGCTAAGGTAATGGCACAGCTAGTTAAGTGCTATGTTGCAGACACAGCTATATTCACCTATTTATACTATATATATATATATATATATATATATATATATATATATATATATATATATATATATATACAGACATACTCTTTTTTCTACTTACTGTGTCAGCAGTGACCATTTTGGTTGAGAGCTATCCAGTATTCATCTGATCTGTGAACCTTAAACTGCACTGGACACTGCTGTTTTCATCTTCACTTAAAACATACAAAGACAATATCCATCTTATGGGAGATAAAAAGGGACAAGAGGAAATGAGAGAGCGCTAACTGATAAGAAAAGCTAGGACACAAATAACACCAAAATATGGCAAAATGATACGAGAAGGAAACAAATACTTAATGCAATGATATACAAGATAAAAAATGGCACAGATATACAGTATGAAACTCCAACCTAGAACATGTAAGCTTACCGAAAATGTTCAGATTTGGTATTACGTACTGCATTACTCTTACATGTCCTACTCTTTCAGTAAACTAATACATACACATCATTGTGCCATTTCTAGATTTACCAAAAGCTAAACTTCATTCTAGATGATGTTATATTGTTTGTGTGTGATCGGATTACAAAATATGGCATGTCACATTATGTTATTCTGGTTACGTTAATAATCACACTGCTACCATTTGATAATGAAACAATCTCAGCTGGATGACTTGCATTTATTCAGTCAATACAAAGAAAATAATTATTTTCAGACATTTTCTTAAGAAAACATGTGGCATCCAAGATTTAACTGGATAAATGAAGAACATTAAACAGTGGAGAACATTGACAAATAATCAAATAAGTAGTGAGAACAGGAATCCAGATGAATTGTAAGGAAAAAGACTGTTATGATGTAGTTGAAAAAGCAGAGGCAATTGAAGAGTTATCTGGACCCCTGGGCAATAATGGTCATGTGTCCATTTATCATCAATCCTAGTCATGATGCATGGAAGCTTGGTTCACAGACTGCTGTATTTAGCACTTCCACTCAAATCACTTTGGTAGTTTTATAGGAGCTGTAAACATGTAACACAAAGAGGTAGCACAAACTACTTACTCCTCCATCAAATAATATACTGCAAATTGACAAAGAGAATTACTGGAGATATTCTGCATAGTCCCTGATGGTTGGCTTCTGATAACTGATGAAATGAGGTTAATTTCTCAGATTAATGAAGATTATGTTCCTTAGTGTTCAGTGCAAACTAGGAGACAGGTAGTATGTTATGTCAATGGGTGTAAATTGAGGAAGGGCAGGTAGGTTATAATTTATGAGGTGCAGTGAAGAGGGTGCTTTAGCTAATATTACAGCATGTCCAAAGGAAAAGGGAAGTTGTACACATTTCTAGGTTTTTGTTAAATTGAGAGGGTAGGTTATATTGTCAGGTGTGCAGGAAATTAAAGGTGTATTCTCAACTCAGACTTTTATGGCATATCCTGTAGATATGCCATAAAAGTCTGATGGATATCGGCCATACCTCTGGGACCTGCTACTATCTTGAAATCTGGCCACCATGGCCCTCGGTTTGACTGAATGTGGTGATTGGGACTGTTTGGGAATTGCATAAAAATTGCTGATTGGCTGAGATGGGAATACCCCTTCATAGTTGCTTTATGCTTAGTAGGTTGGATGAATATGCAGTATTTATGCTAGCAGTGACAGTAGCTAGGTGACTTGTAGTGAGAGCAGAAAGGCCAGGACCACCCACTCACATAGCGTCGGCAAAACACTGCAATCTTATTGCATGTTATTGCTATGGTTTTTAAAGCACCCCATCATTGTGATGGGTGATGAGGTGCATTAAAAGGCACGAAAAGGTGGTAAAATAGAGCAGCCAGCACTTGAATATCATTTGAGCGCATGTCTACGAGGCCCCATTGAAAACAATCAGAGCGTTTTACCACAATTACAGTGGCATTCAAAACACTGCAGTAGTCACAGTAAAAAGTGCTTGTGTGAGAGTGGCCTAAGTGTGACAAGGTGGGGTTAGATTGTTACCTGTTGTAGGTGGAGCAGGTAGAGTGTGTGGTCTCTAGTGTGGTGAACAGGTGAATAACCTGGAGTCTAGCAAGGTGATTTTGCAGCGTTTGCTAATAAATTGGGTATGTAGGTGACCAGGTGTCATCTGTCTTCTCACTTATGGATCACTAGGTAAAACACATATGCAGACTACTAGATATTTCCTGGTTTGTAGTAAAAAAGGGTAGACATAGACTATGGATATATTGAGTCCCAAGATGTTAAGCAATAACGTTAGATAGGAACCATCTACACAGTAGAGATATGTGCTGTAGGTATTTGGTTTCTGTACTCAGGGTAAGGGTAAAGGCAGGGGCGTAACTATAAAGGATGCAGGGGATGTGGTTGCACCTGGGACCAGGAGCCTTAGGGGCCATAAGGCCTCTCTTCTCCATATAGGGAGTCCTGTACTATGAATAAAGCATTTTAGTTGGGGGACCCGTTCCAGGTTTTGCATTGGGGCCCAGGAGCTTCAAGTTATGCCTCTGGGTGAAGGGGACACTTAATATCCAGTATAGTGAGGAAGGCAGATAGCTAGTAACTAGTGAAAGGAGAGTAGTTAGACAACCTAGTGACTAGTAAAGAATAGATAGATGCCATACAACTTGTTAGTAAGATTAATAGGAATGCAACACCCACTGAGAATGGTAGGTACCTAATGTCCAATGGGTATGGACCAAATGTAAGATTTAGTAGCTATAGTACCTGTTGCCCAGCCTGGAAGGTAACCTTATGTTCTGTGTAAAACGTGTGTAAATATCTGGTTTCTGATTGAGTGGAAGATTGAGATCTTATATTCAATTGGACATAAAAAGCAAATAACTAGTGTAAATTAAAAAGTATTCATAGGCAATATATTGGTGAGTATGCTAGTGAGTAGAGACAGTTTGTAGGAAATCAGCCGGGAGGATAGATTTAGGGTTTCATTAGTATAAATGTTTAGTATGTTCAGATATGTGTGTCATGCAGTAACCAATTTTTCAAAACTGCATAGTTTTTTGATATTCTACGATGAGGTGTCTATTCTATATGTTTTTTGTTGTGGCCACTGTGAGGTACTGAGGGGTGTAGTGGTGGATGGTCGCTATGTCGCCCCTTGGTTCCGGTATTATGCATAAGGGTACTGGAGGAGGGTCATGTCTCGCTCTCAGAGACATAAAAAAACGGGAGCGTAATGTGGTCTCCAGCAAGTAGTTGCTGGAGATATATTGTTTAAAAATATCTGGGCCGGGTTTTTTTGGAATGGATGGCAGGTTAGTAACAGGGCTGTCCATTCCACCTCCTCCACTCCAGGGTGTGGGCGAGGCCAATCAGCCCAGGTGCTGAGGCTGAGCCAAACTAAAGGTGCACATAAATAGCAGGTGCATGGACACAGAGGGAGCTAAGATGGCTGCTGGACCCTGGCAGCCTGTGTGACCGGCTTGGAGGGAGAAGCCCTGCTGTGCGCTGCACTGGCTAAGTGCAACCTGAGCGCTGGGCTCTGGACTATTGCCTGCTTACCTGATACCTGGGTTATGGACTATTATTTGTTTCCCTGAAGTTAAGGTTGGACTTTTTATGTTGCTGGTATAAAAATAAACACAGGCTACGCCTGTATTTGGTCTGCATTCGCTGGTGTTCCTCCTCTGTGTATCAAGAAACCCCCATGCCAATGAGCTATAGCCCCACACCACCCAGTGCCTATCTTATGAATTGCAGTACCCAAGGGTTATGGTACCATGTCAAGATATCGTGTTGAATTGGTTCATGAGAAATTTCACTCCTTAACCAAATTAGAGATAAGGTAAGAGTAGACACATCTGTAGATATGTGTCTAGCAGAGTGATTAGATAAAGAGTCCGGTGTTGCATTAAACCAATTAATTAAAATTTTTGGATATGCTAGTGAAACACTTGACATGCTGCAACTCACAACACAACCACTCTATGATCACACATTAACAAATATAGCATATCCATCTCCTGACAGAGTATCACAAAATCATGTTTTGTTTTTCCAAAGCTGGTTGTTCTGTGACACTGATCTCAGGGTATGTCAAGAGAAGAGGAAAGGTGAGGAAGAAAATATCTATCTCTAGGTATCAAATAGCACTTGGAAAATATTGTAAGATTTAGTGGCTTTATATTCATTAAAAAAATATATAGGGAACCTGGTCCAGTTAGGAAATTAAGTACTGTATGCCTATGCAAGGTAAAAGCTGTGTAATCAGTGACAATCAATGAGATCAGCTCTTGTGTGTCCAGTCTTCGCAATGGCTGATTTAAGATGTACTATATTGGGGATGGATGATCGCTCATGTGGTTTTTGTCCCCTATACTGTTTCAGTGCTATCGGCAGCATTTACCCTGTTAACTTGGACAGATGTGCTGCTGACAATGAATGTTTTAGTTCCCCATGAAAGA
This sequence comes from Eleutherodactylus coqui, assembly GCF_035609145.1. Lineage (NCBI taxonomy): Eukaryota > Metazoa > Chordata > Amphibia > Anura > Eleutherodactylidae > Eleutherodactylus > Eleutherodactylus coqui. The sequence goes on along the minus strand of NC_089845.1, from coordinate 27,648,154 downwards.
TTAATTTGCTTGTGCACTGGGTAATTGTTCCCATGAATGTTCTTGCACAATTATTAAGCCATGTAAAGGGCCATTAAACAATGTTAGTAGAGTAGGCAGTTGCCTTGTTCCCAATGGTTTCTGGTGCCAGTATGGAGCGACAAATGCTTACTTTTCTAGTAGAATCTATGGCTTACGGCTGCTTTTACATCTGCAGCAGCGAATCTGTTTGCCTGCTTCATACGGGAAGCAGGAATGGGAAAGTCCCTGTCTGAAAGGGTCCCTCTTATGATGGAACCGAATACTGCTCAACGGACCCTATTAACTATAATGGGGTCCGTTTGGTTTCCGCTCAGCTGCATTGCACTTTACCGAACGAAAAAGCGCTGCTTGCAGGACTATTTCTTTTGGTAATTAGTGCCAGATATATGATGGAACCTCTGACTGGAGATTGCAACACAGATATGAAGGCAGCCTAAAGCATATTAAACTGATGAGTGCAATGCATATATAGTGATGTTATTAAAAGTTTAGTGAGAAGCCAGCAGATCTGAGAGTGGACTCTTCTTTAGTAACTGTCAGCAAAATAGAAATCATTCATTTCCATAGTCAGTTCTGACTTAGATTGCAAATAGCGAGCTATGAGGTCTCTATTGTTGAGTCTCGAGACACCACTTGAATGGGCAGTACAACCCCAGGATAAATCATAAATCTATTCACTAGCAAGAAATTCACAGGATGTGTGCCAGAAGGTATAACATAAAAGCACTATGCTTGTTGAAAATCTTGCATCATATCTAATACATTTTATTTTACTTTTTTAACATCTGAACTAGGGTGCTAACGAGCACCAACTGACAATGAGCATGTTGGTCAGCACTCGTAGATAAAGTCTACACAGGCAGGTGATCACCTGTATGTGAACAAAAGATTGTCCATATCCATATAGTTATCATTGGTCAGCTGAACATCTACCTGTTTACATGAAAAAATGTGCTGCCCACCAGTGAGACCTGCAAAATATTTACACAGCTCAATGGTCAGGTAAAGCAGCATTCAGGTCAACTTTCTTAATAGAGATGAAATATTCAGCTCCATGGATAGTAGACAAGAGATACTTTATTGAACACTAGAGATGAGCGAGCACCAAAATGCTCGGGTGCTCGTTACTCGGGTCGAACTTCCCGCGATGCTCGAGGGTTCGTTTCGAGTAACGAACCCCATTGAAGTCAATGGGCGACTCGAGCATTTTTGTATATCGCCGATGCTCGCTAAGGTTTTCATTTGTGAAAATCTGGGAAATTCAAGAAAGTGATGGGAACGACACAGAAACGGATAGGGCAGGCGAGGGGCTACATGTTGGGCTGCATCTCAAGTTCCCAGGTCCCACTATTAAGCCACAATAGCGGCAAGAGTGCCCCCCCCCCCCCAACAATTTTTACTTCTGAAAAACCCTCATTAGCAAGGCATACCTTAGCTAAGCACCACACTACCTCCAACAAAGCACAATCACTGCCTGCATGACACTCCGCTGCCACTTCTCCTGGGTAACATGCTGCCCAACCGCCCATTTCAGTAATAGTAGCAGTCAAGACAGGCCCCAGTAAAAATTCCAAAGCAGCAGTATAGGGGGAGCACAGTATTAGTTCCATTTCAGTAGTAGTTGCAGTCTACACAGGCCCCAGTAACATATCACTAGCAACAGTATAGGGGGAGCACAGTATTAGTTCCATTTCAGTAGTAGTTGCAGTCTAGACAGGCCCCAATAACATAGCACTAGCAGCAGTATAGGGAGAGGACAGTATTAGTTCCATTTCAGTAGTAGTAGCCGTCTGGACAGGCCCCAGTAACATATCACTAGCAGCAGTATAGGGGGAGCACAGTATTAGTTCCATTTCAGTAGTAGTAGCAGTCAAAACAGGCCACAGTAACATTACCGTTGCAGCAGTTTAGGGAGATAACAGTCTCTTTCACATTTCAGTAGCTGCAGTATAGACAAGGCCCCAGTTACATTTATGTAGCAAAAAGTGTAGGCCAACCCCACACACCTTGCTGTACCATGAGTGCAGGCGAAGAACATAGAAATTGCTATGATTACACTGTAGGTGAGGGCCCAAAAAAATTGGTGTACCAACAGTACTAATGTACCTCAAAAAAATTGCCCATGCCCAACCAAGAGGGCAGGTGAAACCCATTAATCGCTTAGCGAGGCAGCCCAGTTAAAATAAAAATTGGCTCAGGTGCAAGTTTCAATGCTTTAATGAGAATTGAAACGTATAAACATTGTTTACAAAAGTAATATGACTGAGCCTTGTGGGCCTAAGAAAAATTGCCCGTTTGGCGTGATTACATGAGGTTTCAGGAGGAGGAGCAGGAGGAGGAGGAAGAATATAATACACAGATTGATGAAGCTAAAAGGTCCCCGTTTTTTATGGTGATAGAGAACGATGCTTCCATCTGCAGGTGCAGCCTACGTATTGTTTAGGTACCGCTGCTGTCCGCTGGTGGAGAAGAGATGTCTGGGGAAATCCAGGCTTTGTTCATCTTTATGAGTGTAAGCCTGTCGGCACTGTCGGTTGACAGGTGGGTACGCTTATCCGTGATGATTCCCCCAGCCGCACTAAACACCCTCTCTGACAAGACGCTAGCCGCAGCGCAAGCAAGCACCTGCAGGGCATACAGCGCGAGTACAGGCCACGTGTCCAGCTTCGACACCCAGTAGTTGTACGGAGCAGAGGCGTCATGGAGGACGGTCGTGCGATCGGCTACGTACTCCCTCACCATCCTTTTACAGTGCTCCTGCCGACTCAGCCTTGACTGGGGAGCGGTGACACAGTCTTGCTGGGGAACCATAAAGCTGTCAAAGGCCTTGGAGAGTGTTCCCCTGCCTGTGCTGTACATGCTGCCTGATCTCCGTGCCTCCCCTGCTACCTGGCCCTCGGAACTGCGCCTTCTGCCACTAGCGCTGTCGGAGGGCAATTTTACCATCAGTTTGTCCGCCAGGGTCCTGTGGTATAGCATCACTCTCGAACCCCTTTCCTCTTCAGGTATGAGAGTGGAAAGATTCTCCTTATACCGTGGGTCCAGCAGTGTGTACACCCAGTAATCCGTAGTGGCCAGAATGCGTGTAACGCGAGGGTCACGAGAAAGGCATCCTAACATGATGACAGCCATGTTTGCCAGGGTACCTGTCCTCACTAGGAAGATCACTTTCAGGATCCTCCTCCTCCTCAGGCCATACACGCTGAAAGGATGACAGGCAAGCAGCATGGGTACCCTCAGCAGTGGGCCAAGCTGTCTCTTCCCTCTCCTCATGCTCCTCCCCCTCCTCCTCCTCCAAAACGCGCTGAGATATAGACAGGAGGGTGCTCTGACTATCCAGCGACATACTGTCTTCCCCTGCCTCCATTTCTGAGTGCAAAGCGTCTGCCTTTATGCTTTGCAGGGAACTTCTCAAGAGGCATAGCAGAGGAATGGTGACGCTAATGATTGCAGCATCCCCGCTCACCATCTGGGTAGACTCCTCAAAGTTTCCAAGGACCTGGCAGATGTCTGCCAACCAGGCCCACTCTTCTGTAAAGAATTGAGGAGGCTGACTCCCACTACGCCGCCCATGTTGGAGTTGGTATTCCACTATAGCTCTACACTGCTCATAGAGCCTGGCCAACATGTGGAGCGTAGAGTTCCACCGTGTGGGCACGTCGCACAGCAGTCGGTGCACTGGCAGATTAAACCAATGTTGCAGGGTCCGCAGGGTGGCAGCGTCCGTGTTGGACTTGCGGAAATGTGCGCTGAGCCGGCGCACCTTTCTGAGCAGGTCTGACAAGCGTGGGTAGCTTTTCAGAAAGCGCTGAACCACCAAATTAAAGACGTGGGCCAGGCATGGCACGTGCGTGAGGCTGCCGAGCTGCAGAGCCGCCACCAGGTTACGGCCGTTGTCACACAAGACCATGCCCAGTTGGAGGCTCAGCGGCGCAAGCCAGCGGTCGGTCTGCTCTGTCAGACCCTGCAGCAGTTCGTGGGCCGTGTGCCTCTTCTCTCCTAAGCTGATTAGTTTCAGCACGGCCTGCTGATGCTTGCCCACCGCTGTGCTACCACGCCGCACGACACCGACTGCTGGCGACGTGCTGCTGCTGACACATCTTGATTGCGAGACAGAGGTTGCGGAGGAGGAGGGTGGTTTAGTGGAGGAAGCATACACCGCCGCAGATACCAGCACCGAGCTGGGGCCCGCAATTCTGGGGGTGGGTAGGACGTGAGCGGTCCCAGGCTCTGACTCGGTCCCAGTCTCCACTAAATTCACCCAATGTGCCGTCAGGGAGATATAGTGGCCCTGCCTGCCTGTGCTTGTCCACGTGTCCGTTGTTAAGTGGACCTTGGCAGTAACCGCGTTGGTGAGGGCGCATACAATGTTGCGGGAGATGTGGTCGTGCAGGGCTGGGACAGTAGTGGCGACTGGGAACCGAATAGCGTGTGGCCGCCGCCGCCATCATGTTTTTGAAAGCCTCCATTTCCACAAGCCTATACGGCAGTATCTCTAGGCTGATCAATTTGGCTATGTGCACGTTTAACGCTTGAGCGTGCGGGTGCGTGGCGGCGTACTTGCGCTTGCGCTCGAACAGTTGCTCTAGCGATGGCTGGACGCTGCGCTGAGAAACATTGCTGGATGGGGCCGAGGACAGCGGAGGTGAGCGTGTGGGTGCAGGCCAGGAGACGGTCGTGCCTGTGTCCTGAGAGGGGGGTTGGATCTCAGTGGCAGGTTGGGGCACAGGGGGAGAGTCAGTGGTGCAAACCAGAGGCAGTGAACGGCCTTCGTCCCACCTTGTGAGGAGCTTGGCCATCATATGCCTGCGCATGCTGGTGGTGGTGAGGCTGGTGGTGGTGGCTCCCCGGCTGATCTTGGCGCGACAAACCTTGCACACCACAGTTCGTCGGTCGTCTGCACTCTCAGTGAAAAACTGCCACACCTTTGAGCACCTCGGCCTCTGCAGGGTGGCATGGCGCGAGGGGGCGCTTTGGGAAACAGTTGGTGGATTATTCGGTCTGGCCCTGCCTCTACCCCTGGCCACTCCACTGCCTCTTCCAACCTGCCCTGCTGCTGCACTTGCCTCCCCCTCTGAAGACCTGTCCTCAGTAGGCTTAGCAAACCAGGTCGGGTCAGCCACCTCATCGTCCTGCTGCTCTTCCTCTGAATCCTCTGTGCGCTCCTCCCTCGGACTTACTGCCCTTACTACTACCTCACTGATAGACAACTGTGTCTCATCGTCATCATCCTCCTCCCCCACTGAAAGGTCTTGAGACAGTTGCCGGAAGTCCCCAGCCTCATCCCCCGGACCCCGGGAACTTTCCAAAGGTTGGGCATCGGTCACGACAAACTCCTCCAGTGGGAGCAGAACCATTGCTGCCCAATCTGGGCAGGGGCCCAAGAACAGTTCCTGGGAGTCTGCCTGATCCTCAAAATGTGTTATTTTCATGCAGTGAGGAGGCTGGGAGAGAGGAGGAGCAGCAGCCAGAGGATTCAGAGTTGCAGCTGTGGATGGCGTAGAAGACTGGGTGGTAGATTGCTGGATGCACTTTCTGCCATCCACGACAGGACCTGCTCACACTGCTCAGTTTCTAATAAAGGTCTACCGCGTGGACCCATTAATTGTGAGATGAATGTGGGGACCCCAGAAACTTGCCTCTCTCCTAATCCCGCAGCAGTCGGCTGCAATACACCTGGACCAGTAGCTCGGCCTGTGCCCACACCCTGACTTGGGCCTCCGTGTCCTCGCCCCCGTCCACATCCTCTAGGCCTACCCCTACCCCTCAGCATGGTGTATTAGGAGTAGAGCAGAAACTGAACGCTGTAATTAAATGTGCCGCTTATTGGCCTGTGGTTGGAGGCTGACTTCGCTTACGGAACGCACAGCAGAGCCAGGAAACAATTATGCGCAAGCCTGTAGTCAGACCTAGGTGCGTATGACTGAGCTGCTGGAATTCACAGTGCAGAACCAGTCAAGTGGCCAAAGACCAGTGGTAGGCCTTAAGTAGTTTGCTTCAATTTTTTAAAATGGTGAGGTGAAAAACCAGACAGACACCGTATACAGCTTATTTATGTATACTCTTTCCCTCTGGCGGGATGACGGCGATCATGTAACGGACACAGCAGAGCCAGGAAACAATTATGTGCAAGGCTGGGTATTAATGAGCGACTACTACCCCCAGCACACATGCAGTAAACTGAAGACCTTCACAGGCAGGCCAAATATAGTATTTTTTTACAATTTTTGGTAAAAAGCCCACTGCCTGTGATATAGCCTGTATATGGATTTCCCTGTTGGAGGATGACTGTGGTTATTAGAAGCACAGTGCAGCCAGAAAAAATTATGCGCAAGGCTGGGTATTAATCAGCGACTACTACCCCCAACAGACACGCAGTAAACTGAAGACGGTCACAGGCAGCCCAAATATAGTATTTTTTTCCAATTTTTGGGAAAAAGCCCACTGCCTGTGATATAGCCTGTATATGGATTTACCTGTTGGAGGATGACTGTGGTTATTGAAAGCACAGTGCAGCCAGAAAAAATTATGCGCAAGGCTGGGTATTAATCAGCGACTACTAGTACCCCCAGCAGACACGCAGTAAACTGAAGACGGTCACAGGCAGCCCAAATATAGTATTTTTTCCAATTTTTTTGAAAAAGCCCACTGCCTATATAGACAGTATATCTCTTTCCCTGTACCACTGTCCCTGCCTCAGCAGTACTGCCCCTATACTCTGTAAAATGACTGCAGACTGAGGACGCTATGGTCTGCACACCCGATATACAAAAAAAAAAAAAATTGTGCAAAACTGCTAAAAGCAGCCTCAACAGTACTGCACACGGTCAGATGTGCCCCTAAGAAGGACTGTTGGGGTTCTTGAAGACTAAAATAACACCTAACACTCTCCCTATAGCAGCTACAGCAAGACACGACTTTCCCTGATCTCTCTTAGCTTGTGTCTGTGGTGAGCCGCGGGCGGGGCAGATTTAAATACTGGGGTGTCATCTGATCTCCCCAGCCACTCACTGCAGGGGGGTGGGATAGGGCTGGAATGTCACAGGAGGAAGTTGTAATGCCTTTCCTGTGTTTCTATTGGCCAGAAAAGCGCACAGATTTCTCAGGGAAGGAAATGTTATGGAGTCGAGTACTGCGTGGTGCTTGTCTCGAGTAATGAGCATCTCGAACACCCTAATACTCGAACGAGCATCAAGCTCGGACGAGTACGCTCGCTCATCTCTATTGAACACTATTAAAATTCGAATATTGACTTCACCAGACAAACGCATTTCAGACCTATACCATGCCCTTATTCGCTACCTCATACATATCTACTATCTGTCTTGCATTGTTTCCTCACTGCACAGGATCCGTGCTCTGGATGCAGTAGACATGAGCACAGGCGGTAAGCTTGTTACATTTTTCTCTTTGTGTCAGGTGAACTTTCGGCCTGATTATCAGGCAACGTGAAAGGCCCTTTACTCAAGGATGTGTTTTCCATAAACATCTGCCAATATTAGCATAGAAGATTTAATACAGAAATCCCTGGGCCTTTCATGCAGTGATGTCATAATTTAGTAGTCCATTGACTCTCACAATGTGACTAGCAGCAGTGATTAATTATAATGTGAGTGGTTTGGGCAGCTGCCTGAGACCCAACACTCATAGTGGGCCCATGGCTGCCCAAACTACCCACCAACTTTAAAGATTGTAAGTCACTTAATACTTACTATCCACAGCTCCTGGCTTATGTGAGTACAGCTTGACACAGCACACATGGATGCCATAGCAAGTAAGCATAAAGGGTGTTCACAGCATTGACCATCACGTTACTTGCTATGTAGCGACACTTGGATCTGACCCATGCTGTTGATAAAAACCTAGCACCAAGCAAACTGGGCACTTGCAGCCACCTTCCTCCTTTTTGTAAATATACAACAGCTAGAGTTACTGCTACTTTTAATGTACAGTACATGTCCTGTACTTGTGAACATCCCAGTAAATATAACTTTTGTACTACAAAAATTGAGCGCTCAATTTGGTGGTCAGCCATTACCAACAGCCCTGTCAATGTCGAAGAGACACGAATGGAAGGTGAAAGAGAGAAACGTATTAAGAGGAAAGAATGTCAAGATAACCCTTGTTGGGATCGTCTTCCACTTGGAAACCTATGTTCCCACTGCAAAAGAACCTGCGTATCAAGAATAGATCTCTATAGTCATCTACGGACCCACCGCTAAGCCCTTATACTTGGAAGGCAATCATGCTCGGCCACGAGTGATACTCTATGATATGATGATGAGTCCATAGTATGTCTATTTGCACAAGAGTCAGATGCTTAAGATCTGAAAAATGTATGTGTCCACATAATCTTGTAGTGATATAAAGAATTCATACAATTTAAGGGTGACTACCCACTACAGTTCTTTTTCACTGCAAAATTTGCAGTGTTTTTTCTGTCTCCAGGGGTCTATGGGACTTGTTAATAGACACCTGGAACAAAATGCAGCAAATTCGCAAACGCTAGTGGGTAGTCACCCTAAAAGGGTATTTGGGTAATCCCATATCATATGTTAATGGTAAATTCACACATAGGCCATAAATACCTGGAAGGATCAGATACCATCCCTGGGACCCAGACCTATCACAAAAATGTCAGTCCCTTGACTCCCGAACCGGGTCACCTCTCTAGCCATCAGTGGCTTACAGGCAGGTATTTCCAGATCAGCAATCCTTGACTGGGATAGGAAAGCCCTTTCACACGCTGACTATGGCTAATACATAATATTCAGTTATGTATTAATCAACACACAGTTATGGCTGAGATATACCTGATATGCCCACATATTTGTTAATATATGAATCTGTCATGTACCATTGAATATACAAATCATGTTTCTTTGCCTTTGCTTTGCATTACATGCACAGATTGTGTACAAGTTAATCTTGATGTGCTTCATATCCATGTTTTTTTTTTTGTAACAATAATTTTTATTACATTTTAAAATTTTGACAAGGACGTGCATATCAGGTACAACATAGTCTGATTGCAATATAATCAAATAGTATACCAAATTAGGTAAATGATAATTCCATATATGTTGTTCTGAATGATAAGAACTCTTAGTTTATACATGAACCTCTACATCTAAGGAATCACTAATTCAAAGATGACCTCGCCAGGGCCAACCTACTTAAGGATCAAGAGGAAGGCAGAGTAGTCGGGATTAGGAGGAAAGGGTGGGGTAGAGGAAGGGACGTGGGTCCTATCTCGTGGGGTCAGTGTCCGAAGGAGGAGTTCAGGGCTATGTGGTTGTGTTTATAAATGATATGGTGTTTGGGGGCCACTATTTTAGGAAGGGAGGGTGCAGTTTATCCATGGAGTCCAAATTTTCAGAAACCCTTCATGTCTATCTTCGACTATTGATGTTAATTTTATTAATTAATTAAATACCAATCAATTCTACGTTATACTGCGGAGAAATCTAATAAAGCCTGTTTCCATGATTGGGTGCTGATTTGTTTTGTAGCTAGGAAAAAAAAAAGATATTAGTTTCCTGGAGGCTGAGGGGATATTCTCAATACACTTATTCAGTAAAGCCTTCCAGGGATTCTTACATATTCTGCAGTAGGTTACTGTGTATATTGATGAGTAGACTCTGATCCAAAGTCTCTTAACACTTGGTCAGGAACACCAAATATGGAGTTTGTCACCTGGGGATAAACAACCGCAAAAGCAGTTTGGAGAGCAGCCTGGCACTGCATGAGCTATTCGGGTGGGAACCAAGTACCAACGTAATAAAACTTTAAATGATGTTTCCAGCATTAGTATGTTACGGGCACTTCTATTGCTGGATTTCCAGATCCAGGACCAGTCTTCATCTGAGAGGGCACTACCTATATCATTTTCCCAGCGTGATACATATGGTAATTGTGCATGATATGATGAATGGACAAGCCCACAGTATATCTGTGAGATAAGGCCCTTGGCCTGCGGGTACCTGAGGCAATAGAATTCAAAAGGGGTTAAAGTCAACAGGGATTTTGTATTTTTAAGGTAAGAGGATGCAAAGTGCTTTAATTGTAGGTATCCCAATATTTCAGAGGACAGCAGATTATACTTTCTCTGAAGTATAGGAAATGAGTTAACACTCTCCAGCAAAAGCAAGTGATATATTTTAGTGACATTATTGTCAGTCCAGGATTAAAAAGATTGAGGTGAATCATTGCCTGGAGAGAATACCAGGTATCGTAGAAATGGCAGAAGGGGTAAATGGGGAGACATTAGGTTTCCAGAGTATTTAATGGAGTCCCACACCCTAAGGGAGTGTTTTGTAATAGAGTTGGTGATAGTGGGTCTGTGTATTGGTGGGGTCCATAGAATTGAATCTAAAGGTAGTGGATAGACTTTGCTTGCCTCTAAGGACAGCCATAGTGGGGCATTAATAATTGTGTGGAGAAAAGCTAACTGGGCTATCTGTGCTGCCTGGTAATATTTTGATATGTTTGGTACATCCAATCCTCCTTTCAGTCTGTGCCTATATAAGGTAGAGCATGCAACTTTAGGAATAGAGTGCTTCCAAATAAAGTGATGGGACATTTGTTTTCAAAATGTGCCCTGGCACATGAACTGGAAGAATTCAAAAGAAATATAGGAGTTTAGGAAAGAGTGTCATCTTCAAAAAATGTACTCCTCCTATCCATGAGATATGGAAGTGGCTCCAACTTTCTAGAAGCATCTTGAGCTTGCGGAGGAGAATGATATACTTTTGGATATGTAAAGATGTATAAGACTTAGTTATTCTTATGCCCAGGTAGTCTAATGATCCCGCAAGACATTGAAAGGGCAAATTAGATTAAAGTTGATTGACCAGATTTGGGGGTAGGGTGAGATTAAAGGCATTAGATTTTGCATTATTTATTGTCAATCCAGAGAGAGACCCAAACCTGGACAGTTCCGCCAGTAGATTAGGGATTGTGGTGAGGGAAGAAGATACCATCATTAGAATATCGTCCGCGAACATGCAGATCTTGTGATGAACAGATGCAATCTCAATTCCCTTAATATTCGGGTTATTGTGAATTTTGACTGCAAGGGGTTCCATAGCTAAAATGAAGAGTAGAGGGGATAAAGGGCATCCCTGGCAAGTGCCTCGGTGGATTGTCATGGTATCTGACCCAAAGCCCATGTAGCAGACAAAAACCTTAGGGGATGTATATAGTACTTTTAGTAATATAAGAAATTCAGTAGGGAACTTCCAGTACTCGAGCACTGAGAATAGATACGACCAATTCAAAGTGTCAAAGGCTTTGTATACATCCAGAAAAAGCAACATGGCAAGAATGCCCCAGGATTGACAGATATGTGTAAGATGAGTAATTCGGCAAATATTGTCTGAGGCTTGACGACCCCAAAGCTTCATATCCATGTTTTTACCATAAGTGTTTATATGTGTGTGCTGTAGAATTAAGTCTTTACTAGTCTACTCTGCATTGCAAATGATTTTCACGGCTGCAAACGGGGATAAAAACACTTCCATGTGTTTAAGCTCTTAGCAGAGAAGATCCTTGTGTAAAAATGAGCATGTTCAAATGTGCAGGATTATTATTTTGAAAAAAAAAAGCTGCAGATTTTCATTGTGAATTTCACTCTTTTCAATGCATAGAATGAAACCTGCTGCCTAATTTGTAACACAATCCACATATAACACATGTAGGATTTTCTGTGAACTTTTGCTAAAATTGGCAGCAGAAATTATCCACCAATTCTGGACTTGCTGCTGACTACATGGAGAAGCAAATTTTGCGAACAGCCTCGGGCAAATGGTACATTGAATCCACCAATGGAGGAAGGGAGTTACAAAAGTGTAGTTCAGGATTTAAAAGAAAAGTTTTTATTTCCAGATATTCCAGGAATAATGTCAGAATAGTGCCACCTTCTGTTTCTGTGACATGTTGCTTTGATCCAAGGTGGTTGCACATGTTCAGTCTTGCTTTCCTCTCTGCTTCACTGCGTATGTGGCGGAATCCCTGGTGTGATGAGCGGCTGCTTCTAAAGTTGTTTAGTCCTCTCTGATGTCAGAAGAGATGCTGAGCAAGTTATGAGAGAGTAAGGCCACTTTCACACTGCCGAGAAAATCTCACGAGATTTGTGCGTTGCAAGACACACAAATCACGCACAAATATGAGCACCATTCTTTTGAATGTCCTTTTCACAGCCTAGACTAACTATAAACTGCAGGAATGGTAGAATTTCAACCCTAGTATAGCTATCACCTAGCTATCAGCTATCCAGCTTCAAGGGTCAGCTAATATCAGCTTAGTACAGACCCTAGCTATCACAAAGATTGTATTGAGAAGCTGAAAACTAGACCCTAGCTTACCAGATAATGGTAGCGAATAGGTTAGGAACTATAGGAACTATTAGCTTCCGCTACCATTATCTGGAGAGCTAGGATCTAGTTTTCAGCTTCTCAATACAATCTTTAACCCATTAAGGACCAGGCACAGTAAATTTACAGCACCTGGTCCTGGGCTTAAAACCCAGCCGATAGTAAAATTATGGCGTCACTTTAAGCCTCCTTCCTCTGCAATCAATTAAAGGCAGAACGGGTTATCAGCTGTTAGTGACAGCTGATAACCCGGAGGAGAAGGCAAGAGGGGATTTTAACCCTTTCTGCCTTTTCCTTTGTCGAGTACACAGCGCTCAATGAGCACTGTGTACTGGAAAGTCAAAGTGGAAGGGTTTCTTCCACTGTGGGAGTCAGGGGGTCATGTGACCGCGGGGGTTCCCTGCTACAGCAGAGCTGGAGGGTCATACTAGACCCTGGCCAGCTCTGCCAGTGACTAATGTCACTACAGGGGTTGTTTTTCCCTGTAACTGGGGCTCCTATGGATGCCCCAGCTACAGTGGGAAAGTGTCAAATAAAAGAAAACCCCAAAACACGTAAATGTCCCCCAGAAATCTTTTTTGATGTCATGGGGGATATAGATAATAAAAAACATAATTGCATACATAAGTGAAACAAAATTACAGAATAAAACAACAATATATACATAAGAAAGAAAAGAACCCTAATCCGACGCCAACCAAAACCGTCGCTATAAGGCCCTGTAATCCAAAACCATACATAACCAAAACCGTCGCTATAAGGCCCTGTAATCCAAAACCATACATATTATATATCAAAACATCCGAAACAAATAGAGGAACCCGTTTCCGTACTTTACTTTAGCATAAATGTACTAATTAAAAAAATAACTATAAATGTTAAAAAAATCATTTTTTAAGCTTTTTACCCCCAATAAAACTAAAAAACTGAAAAAAAAAGTCAGTGAAAAAGATATTTAAAAAAAAATCGCCCTTTATGTCACGTAAAAAAAACCGCAGCAAAAATAATTTTGGTAGCTAAAGGAAACAAAATAGGGCAGTAAAACCACCACATGCATAAAATCCCTAAAAAGTGTCTGGTTCTTAAGGTGCAAAACAGCCTGGTCCTTAAAGGGGTTGTCCCGCGCTGAAACGGGTTTTTTTTTTTTCAACCCCCCCCCCCCCCGTTCGGCGCGAGACAACCCCGATGCAGGGACGTAAAAAAAAAAACGCTCAGCGCTTACCTTAATCCCCGCGCTCCGGTGACTTCTATACTTACCGGTGTAGATGGCCACCGGGATCCTCTTCCTCCGTGGACCGCAGCTCTTCTGTGCGGTCCATTGCCGATTCCAGCCTCCTGATTGGCTGGAATCGGCACGTGACGGGGCGGAGCTACACGGAGCCCCATTGAAGAAAGCAGAAGACCCGGACTGCGCAAGCGCGTCTAATTTGGCCATTCGACCATTTTAGACGGCGAAAATTAGGCGGGCTCCATGGAGACGAGGACGCCGGCAGCGGAGCAGGTAAGTAAAAAACTTTTTATAACTTCTGTATGGCTCATAATTAATGCACAATGTACATTACAAAGTGCATTAATATGGCCATACAGAAGTGTATAGACCCACTTGCTGCCGCGGGACAACCCCTTTAAGGTGTTCAGATAGCTAGCGTCAGTACTAAGTTAATATTAGCTGACCCTGGGCGCTGGATAGCTGATAGCTAGGTGATAGCTATATTAGGGTTGAAATTCCACCATTCTTGCAGTTTTGTAGTTATTATCTCCTTTCTCCCATGGGGGATGCAGTTTAGGGTGAGACATTCTCGAAGTATTGGGAATCTATTGAGATATCGGTAGTAAGAGCTGAGACTCTGACCAAGATCGTTTGTGGGAATTTGATACCTTTAATGGATATAAAGTGGAAGGTTCGGGTTTGCCATTAAGCATACTGATCCATCATCCATATCCGAGTTTTTTAATTATTTCTGAGGTTTTATCAAGCTCTCTGATGATCCATAGCCTCTAGAGAAATGCGTTGGACCAGTTAAATGATTTCATCTATACTAAGCTACGGAAGCTATTCCATCATATTGCTCCTCAGTTAATAATAATAATAATAATCTTTATTTATATAGTGCCAACAAATTCTGCAGCGCTTACAAGTCAGGGGAAATAAAACAAGACCACGGTTACATAGTAATCAGTTGATGGAAACAGTAGGGGTGAGGGTCCTGCTCCAACGAGCCTACATACTACAAATTGTGGGTTAAACAGAAGGTAAAGAGGCTTGAGATGTGCATGGTATGGTCAGGTGGAGAGTGAAGGTTGCTATACACACAGACAATGATCAGGCCGTATAGTGGCGGAATCGGTATGACTGCAGGTGCCAGTTGATTATGGCTAGCAGGAACTGCAGTCGGTAGGACAGGGAGCATGTTATCAGGCAGAGTACAGAGGAGTTTGGTTTAAGGATATGGTATGCCTCCCTGAAGAGGTGCATTTTTAAAGCACGCCTGAAGTTTAGTGTGTCAGTGATTTCCCAGATATTTTTTGGTAGCCTGTTCCAGAGGACAGTTGCTGCTCTGGAGAAGTCTTAGAGGCGGGAATGAGAGGTTTGAATTAGATGGGCACTTAGTCTGATTTCGTTAGAAGAGCAGAAGGCGTGGGCTGAGTGGTGAATTGAGATGAGGGAAGCACTGTAGGGTAGGGAGGTGCTGTGGAGCGCTTTGTGGATGAGGGTAGTGAGTTTAAACGGTATTCTATATTTGACAGGCAGCCAGTGCAGTGACCGGCACCGGGCAGAGGCGTCCGAGTAGTGGCTGGACAGAAAGATGAGCCTGGCTGCTGCATTCAGGATGGATTGGTGAGGGGAGAGTCTGGTGCGGGGGAAGCCTATTGACAGCAAGTTGCAGTAATCGAGCTGAGAGTGAATGAGGGCAACAGTGAGCCTTTTTAGCATGTCCAATTGTCACCGTTGTTAATAAGGGATTTGCCTCACCACAAATGTAATACAGCCATTAACGTAAAGGTGCTTGGATGACAGGAAGTGCATTTTTAATTATAAACTTACTAGTTACTTACGTTTTGCATCGCAACAAAAAAATGGTGAGTTTTCCAGAGCAGTACACAGATGGAACCCCATCTTCAAGGCATGTGCTAGCTTACATAAATGTAAAAAAAGAAAAAAGTTTGCTACTATGTTAGTCTCTTACTAGGAGCAATAACATTTGATCTTACATAACTGCTGTTAAAAAGCAGTCCTCCACTTTTAGGTGATACTCAAGGGGTATTGAAGCCTCATCAGTCAGGTAGGTCTAATTTGTCAGTGTATCAGAGAAGAATACAGCGTGAAACAGGCAGATGGAATTTCAAGATTTGCTTCCCTCTCTGAAGCTCTTTATTGAGCAAAATGTATACATAGAAAAACATACTGCAGCACAAGCTGATCGTGAGTAGACACTCCCAGACTGTCATCGAATCATTGTATGACAGAAGGGTTGGGTTTTCCCAATTCAACATTCCAATTATTTAACACATTCCACCCTGAGCAGCTGTAAGGCAATCAAGTACTATTTCATGTTGGTTAGTGACTTAGTGACTACATCTGAGATTGTATTGCATTTGTCTGATTTACCAGTCCAAACAGTGAATATCTGATTATCTAAATAATCTGCTGCCTGCACTAATTTGTTCCACACTTGCCCAAACATTGGAACAATAAATAGGATGCTAAAAACCTTATTCACCATACCCATACACTACATGAGGCTTACCATTTGGTCTGAGCTCATCATATGATGCTCTTTAAGGCCTTAGTCACACGGGCATTTTTTCCCGCGATTTGCGGATCGCATGACGGATGTGCATCCGCAAAACGCGTGACCGGGGCCGAAAAATCGCCCGAAAAAACTGCTCCTAGCCGCGTTTCAATAGAAACGGGCCGGAGCAGTGCAGCACTGTCCAGCGCATTGAATTCAATGGAGCCGGCAATACAGCGGGCTCCATTGAAAGCAATGCGCTGCGGGCGATCTCACGATGAATTTTCGGGAAGGGCTTAAATATATAAGCCCTTCCCTGCAATTCACCCAGAAATGTGTAAAAATAAAAAATATATATATACTCACCTGGTCCTGGCAGACGGAGTTCAGCCGCGGCCGCCGGCAGTTCTCCTGAACTGCTCTCTGTAGTATTCAGCAGTCGGGGATTTAAAATCCCCGCCTGCTGAATGAGCTGCCTCTGATTGGTCACAGCCTGACCAATCAGAGGCAGCTCTCACTCACACCCATTCATGAATTCATGAATGGGTGTGAGTGAGAGCTGCCCCTGATTGGTCCCTGCGCTGAGCCAATCAGAGGCAGCACTCACTCACCCATTCATGAATTCATGAATGGGTGTGAGTGAGAGCTGCCTCTGATTGGTCAGGCTGTGACCAATCAGAGGCAGCTCATTCAGCAGACGGGGATTTTAAATCCCCGGCTGCTGAATACTACTCAGAGCAGTTCAGGAGAACTGCTGGCGGCCACGGCTGCACTCCGTCTGCCGGGACCAGGTGAGTATATATATATTTTTTGTTTTTACACATTTCTGGATGAATTGCAGGGAAGGGCTTATATTTTTAAGCCCTTCCCGAAAATTCATCCCGCGCTCGCCGGCAGCCGATTACTTTCAATGGAGCCCTCTGTATTGCCGGCTCCATTGAATTCAATGGGCAAACATCATTCTTCTCTGCCACAGCTGTTACAGCTGTGGCAGAGAAGAATAATTTGTCTACTATATGTTCTCAATGGGGTCGGCGCTGCTGCCGCCGGCCCCATTGAGCGCATATAGAGAAGAGAACAGGAATCGCAGATCGCAGATAGGTGCGATCTGCGATTTCTGTTCTATAATTTATCGGACGAGTGCATAAAAAGTGCTCCTGTGTCCGATACCATTGCAAAGTAATGGTTTTATAAAATCGCCGGACGCATGCGCAAATCGCGCGAAAAAACGTCCGTCTGACTAAGCCCTTAAAGAGAATGTGTTTATGAATACTCATATAAGAGAAATCATTATGTGGAAGTATAAATGTGGCAGGCGAGCGAGCATGCACACTCCAGTCTTATTGACTGGTAGCCATAATATCTAGACACCTAGAGCAAGTGCTACAGCTCTATTATTCAGGATGTGTGTTATGCAGTAATTGAACATTGTGTAATATATTAATTCCTACCAGTCTGTCAGCATTATTGGAGGGTTCTGTTGGCGGTGGACCATTATTGCTACACCGAAGTCCCACATACGGCCTTCACCAGAGTTGTCCCCTTTGAGATCTCAACACATGGACAGTTGCAGAAGGAGGGAAAGCACATAACTAAGGTGGATCTTTATCTGAAAGGTATTTGACTGCTTCCGCCTTCCCCAATGGGCATTGTTCAGTTGAGCACCAATCAAGGGCCCTGTAACCAAGCACTAACTTGGAGTATTTACTTCTTGCCCAGGTTTTTCCCACCAACCTGTTTAAACTTCACAGTGCAATTGACTATTTGTCTAAGTTCTGCTACGAGCGAGATGGTCATGTATGGCATGGTTTTCGAGGTTATGGGCTATGTGTACATATCCAACAGTTTTTAAGCGTTTCTAGAATTGAAGAGAACACATGTTTATGAGTAGCCGTTCATTCCTGATGCAAGGCAATCACATACAGAGTGAGGTCTCCATGTTGGGCTTGGAGCTGTTGAGGAAAGTATAAGCCTGTCACAGGGGCCATACCAAACAGGTCATCATAGGGGGACAGTTTTGTATTTCTATTGGGTGTGGTTCTTACCGAATTGAGAAGGTATTCTGGCCATGGTTTTTCTGTCTCTTCCATGATTTTCTGTATTTCTCAGGTTCAAAGTGCCATTTAGTCTATCTATCTTTCCACTACTCTGTGGATGGTATAGAATATGGGCAGTAAAATATGCACCTGTATCACTTTCCATGAACTCTGGTGCACTTTATATACAGATCACTATGTTCATTAATTTCTTAGCTGTAGTCTTGGCATTAGCATTTTTTACAGGCCACGCCTCCAGCCAGATTGAGAAGAGGTCTATGCAAATGAACACAAACTCCCAAACGCCTATCTTAGTTAGCTGTATGTAGTCAATCTGCAATCACTGGAATGGGTAGTCTAGCCTTGGAGTGCAGGGAGATGGTACTTTGACAACATTACCTCCTTTGACTCATGCATTGATCCATGGCTCAAATGTGACATCATAGAGTAGAGCATTCAGGGGAGGCAGAGGTGTTTACTCTTTCTCCAAACTCACGTTTCATCCAGTTCTGCACCCTTCTGGTGCCACTCCTTCTTTTCTTCTTGGAAAGCTTGGTCCTGCAAAATAGACAACAAAGAAATATCCAAGCCTGATCCAATCACGACTAGATAGATATCTGAAGTATCCAGTGGCAGTAGGGCTGCTGCTTTGGTCTTTGCATCTGCCCTTTGATTTCCTAGATCTTTCAAAGTCCTTTCCGTGGTATGAGCCTGGACCTTGATGACAGCTACCTGTTTGGGAAAAGCTAAAGCCTGGAACAACAAGGATACTGCCGTTCTATTCTGAATTGGTTTACCTTAAGAGCCAACACAGTTTCTACTCCACCAAAAGCGAACCTAAAATTGGTGTATACATTAACAGTCCTACCTTCAGCAAGTCTACAAGCTTCAATGAGTGCCACCAGCTCAGCTTCCTGACCAGACTTCCAAGGAGGGAGTGGTTTATGTATGATTACCTCATTGTTGGTTACCACTGCATAAGCTGTTTCTGTTTACCCATTTTCATAGTATCTGGAGCAATCTATGAAAAACTTAAAATCTGCATTAGCAATGGAAGTTTCATCAAATGTTAAAGACCTTGGTTTAATTTTCTATTACCTCTAAACAGTTATGCATTTGATGTTTCTCCTGCTCTGCTGAATTCAACAGAAGCAATGAAGCTGGCTTCAGAACTGTACACCTTTTGATAATGATATGTGAGGGTGCGAATAAGACAGTTTCATACTTAGTGAGCCTTACTGCTGAGAGGAGTCTTGTCTGAGCTCTATTAAGTATTTCCAGTACTACATGTGGAACCATGACTGTGAGAGTGTGGTCAACTACAAATGGGGTGGATTTGTCAATTAATAATGCCGCAGCCATGGCAGCATACACACATGATGATGATCCTTATATCACAGCATCTAATTTTGTAGAATAGTAGGCTACTGGCATACTATTTTCTCCATGTTTCTATGTGAGCACAACTTGTGTTTACCTGTGTGTCTCATGTGAAAAAAGGGTGAAGGAGGTCAAGAACTGGAGCTGATTCTATGGATCCTGCTGGGCCTTTATGGACAGTTTACATTTTTGGAAGGATAGACAGCCATAGAGGGGTTGCAGAAGGCTGAGGGCTTGGGATATCCATTCTCTGCAGTATCTCATCTATCTCAGGAAAGGGCACAGTTCCTAGGACTTTTTTGGAGAGGGACAGCTTGAACCGCTTGAATTCTATCAGTGGCAACGTATCTGTTACCCTGTGAGATGCAATGTCCTAAGAACATGGAAGTGGGTTGACAAAATTGAAGGTTAGACTTGGATGCTTTGCAACCGTGTTTGGCAAAGAAATGTAAAAAGCTGATGGTCTATTCCAAACACCTTTCAATGGAGTCCCAACACAGAAGTAAATGATCAACGTGCTACTGCTAGGGTACGCTGGGGCACAGTTTTTCAGAACTGTCTGTAGAACCTCAGAGTACTGGCCTGGGGAGTCGGCTGCTCCATGCAGTAGCACACACCAGCAATATTACTTGCCACAATGTGTAAAAGCAAGTAAGAGCTGGATATCTTCTTGTAGGGGAATAATGAAAAATTTGTTTGCGAGATCCAGCACTGTGAAAGAGGTGGAACTAGCCAATACCTGTGACAACAACGTGTGATATTTAGCACTAGTGGACTGTTGAAAATTGTAACATTAACTGCTCATAAATCATGCACTATATGAAAGGTTTACGGTTGTCCTTTGGCAACCTTTTTCTTGAACAGCAGAGTGTTGTAAGGGAATGGCTTGCGTTTTTTATTCTTTTTTTTAAGGTAGGCCTGGACTTGCTCATGAATACTCGTTACCTGAGCAGCACTCAAAGGATATTGCCTGATCTTAGGTGGATGTATGCTAGGTTTGACTTTAAAGTCCATTGGAGTGATAGGCAGTTGTCCAACATCCATTTTGTCTTTGGCCCACAGCATCTCTTTTACCATTACAAGAATTTGTAGCATGTAAGGAAATACATTTTCCTTGGAATCTCTAATAGTAAGCACAACACAAATGGTAGAAAAATGTTGGTTACTTAGGGGGCTAGTACCTTAATACCATTTGGGATATACTATTTCTTGTATCGCTGTAAGTATGTCTGCCCCAATGAGTTGCCTGGGCAGGCTTCTGAAACCAGAAATCTACTCACAACTTCCTGAGTATGAAGGGTAGCAATTAATTGTTTTGTTTCTCGTAATTGCATTTTTTTACCTCCTAGTCCCATCCTATGTTTCAACACCTCTGAAACCAATTCTGCTGGTACATCACATGCTATGAAAACTGATCTGTTTGCTCCAATGTCCACTAAGCAACTGATAGGTTCACTTCCTGGTAGAGTAAAGGCAGTCATAGTTGAATTATTCTCCTCTCCTAGGAAGACTAGTGCAATGAGGGGGTGTAGGACATCTCATCTCATTAGCTAGTGGGGTCACTCTGTACCTCTTGTAGATGGCCTTATGGACAATTTCAAGCAAAATGACCCATCTCATGGCAGTTGTAACACTCAGACTGTGCTGGGGTTCTCCTTTGCTGTGGAGGACCATTTTGTCAGGGAAACCAACCAGTTTGCATTTTGAGAACCTGTGTTACATAAATTCCAGAGGTTTTAGAGTGTTCCTGTAAAAGCTCTACTGAACGACAAACTGTCAACAAGTCAATAGGTTTCATAGTTTTGGCTTCTGGTCAAGCCCAGAGAACTACCTTACATATGGGTTTATGAAGTCCATCCAGGAATGGACAGGGGAGGATTCTCTCATCCATAGCCACTCCCAACTAGAACCCCATGTTTCCCATGTCACACGCAGTCATGAATAGTAATCAGATACTGTCTCCCCTTTCTTTTGTATGATATTGGCAAGTGACACAGAGTGCATCTCTAACTGCACCTTTGCCCAAGCAATCACACATTTAAGAATGTTTATTCCTGACTATAGGATTTTTTTGGACTTGTGGTTGTTGCACACCTACACCCATAGCCCAACCCCCACCCCCCAGTTAACTTCTATCTGTGCCATAAATGTCATGTCGCTTTTCAAGGAGAAAAAACATGACTGCCATAGCAGCAATGCAAGTTGTTTGTATAGACTGTAACTATCTGGCAAAACTCATCAGCTTTGTCACAGGCTCAGACAATGCTTAACTAGCATTATTTGGCCAGCTGGTGTTCAGGGTCTGTAAACAGTCTCAGTTAAGGATACTTGAGGATGCAAGCCAGTGGAATCCAGGGTACCCAAAACTGATATGTTTGTCATTATCATGGGATAGAGGTGGACACCACAGAAGATACAGTAATCTGCTAAAGGAGGATTTTGTTGCTTTGTTACATGTCTATCCTCTTGAGGGGGTTTTCACTGGAGGTACGTACAGGGTAGGGGCTGAAGCTTCTTCTGTAAGGACCTCCTGTTCATGTTCGGCCTGTTTTATACCACTGTACAAGTATCGTCAATTCACTTCCACCTCCTTATATCCTCTATTGCACACTTTCTGAGACACTGTTATCCACTCATAAGTTACCCTCTGTAACCCATGATCTTTTATCCATCCTCCATACTCATTTTGAACTTCCTCCATTTCTCTGCATCAAGGCAACCCATTTTGGGCATACCCTCCTTTTTGTATATCATATTATCCCGACATTCCCGGAGTCCTCCCTTACCGGAGTAGTCTCCCATGACCTCCATAGTGGTCACTTCTTAGTTTTCCGGACCATGGCTGTTTTTATTACCCATCTTAGACAGATAATCATACCATTCTCCAAATGTTATTGCAATTTGAACTTCCTAGAGGGTTTTTTAATCTGTTGCTTCTGGAATTTCAAATTCCAGATTAAATCAGTTTAGCAGTTGAGTATCCCTTTCTCTGGCTTCTCACCATATTCACACAGATCAAAACCAATAACAAACGCAGTCCTACCAACACAAGAGTAAATCCCTTAGTACAGTGTACTTTTGTCCACATCAAATCACCCTCACATTCATTCAACTAGTTTTCATCCCAATAGGCTTCATCTACATAGCTTGGGTCAGATCATCACTATGCATCTGGCATTACTGAGGTAATGTGTAAGTTGAGGACACTAAAAATGTCACCAAATTCAACGAATGTTCCAGTCAGGTGGGGAGCTGTTGGGACTGTTAAAACCTCTTTTAGTATCAATTTACGCCTCCGGTGAAGAAGGAGTACACTACAAATAAAGTGTAGGCATTGTCTACTTAACAATAATTACAGTTTCATACATTGTCTGATAGTTTATCGTAAAATAGAAACTGAAAACTGCATCTGTCCCTAGACAACACATTGACTAAGCAACAAGGGTCTTATAGTCTGGTGTGCACTGTCTGGAGATCACTGACAGGTTTCAAAACATCTCACTTGTCCACATTCTTCACCAAGAATGTTAAAGCAGTCCTCTACTTTTTAGGTCATCCTCAGGAGTTATCAAAGCATCATCAGTCAGGTATGGATAATTTATGGTGCATCGGAGAAGAATACAGCATGAAACAGACAGGTGGTGTTTCAAATTTCACTTTTTTCACTGTATTTTTGTTGCTCTTTATTGAGTAAAAATTATATTTTGAAAAACACACTGTAGCACAAGATGATCATGAGAAGAGAGATGACTTGGGATTTCCCAACTCGGCAATCATTAAATTATTCTAAAAGCTGACAAGGCGTTTACATTATTTCAAATTTACATGTGAACATATAAGATTGCAGAATGTCAAAGCTGGCAGTTACATTATCTCAGACTTGCTGTAAATATATACAATTGCTAAATGCTGAAATTGGCAACTATCTTCTCTGAGGGCTTAGTAACACAGGCGCATCTCCACCCGTACACGAGCGCCGATGCGTCCGTGTGACTGAGCCCTTACTGCAGGAAGAAGACGGCCGTACTTCAAGATGGACAATGAAGCCGGTCACATGTTCTTTCTCCTGGCGCTGCAGAGAGACGTCCATCTTGAAGTACGGCCGTCTTCTTCCTGCAGTAACACGGGTGCCGATGCGCCCATGTGACTAAGCTCTAAGGCTTGCACAGTGAACATATATTCTGCTAGAGCCTCAGTCAGCCTCACCCACTGCTGACTTTTTCAACGGACTGCAATGAAGCATGAAATAAAATAATGTGTAAACACACTGCAAATACATTTATGTGCATTGGACGTGAAACCAGAATTGCCTCCATCACTACAGATGATGGAGCAAGCATCACAAACAAGACTGGGATCTTCTGGACTGCAAGACAGAGCCATGTATATGGACTACTTTCTGTTCCTTGAGGGAGTTGTTCCTTGGCAGTAGGCCTATATTGGGGGGAGCGGTGGAGGGTCAAATTTCTGTTCATATTTCCTTTCTTTTTTTTTGAGAAATGTATACAAATAAATTTTCTGAACTGTTTGTTTGGTCTATGATATTTCTAAATAAAAATAAATAAATCTTGTTATTTGTATAGCGCCAACTTATTCCATAGCTCTTTTAGGTAATTTATTTATTACCTACCACCAATCTGGGTACTCCTTTTACTGACCTCAGAAAGATGGAAGGCTGAGTCAACCATGAGCCGGCTACCTGAACCACGCAGGGATTGAACTTGCAATCTTCAGGACGTGCGTGAGAACTTAGGACTGCATTTCTGCTGCCTTAGATCTCTGCGCCACATGTGATCCTCCCTCCCAGATACACCCCCCACCCCGAAAAAACACTCATATTGACATTTACAATTTTTTATCTGTTTCAAAAATGAAACAAAATTAAAGCTGTATAACAGTCCAATAAAGTACAGGAAGCAACTACAATACACACCTTTTTTGATGCATAAAAAAAAAGAAAAAAATTGAGTTGAGGATACCAGTCAAAGTGTCTGACAGTTCAGAGGCCTGTTGCAATGTTGGCTTCAAACCATAGGAGGAGTGTGCATCTAGAAGTCGCACACTATATGAGCCAGTATTGGAAGGGATAAAGTATGATTGCAGGGATCCAGTTCTAATTTGGGAACCCACTATGTGGGAAATCTTGGGGAAGAAATGGTTGAAAGACCATAAATTAGGTTTGACCATAGACACCATAATAAGAAGCCTATGGAGGGGGCTGGAGAGTAGGTAGACAGCTGGGTTGGTTCAGTATGGCCGCTGACTTGCCACTGCTCAAGTGCCTGGGAATATTTTGGGGGTTATTGGGTAAAGTGGCTAACTCAATGCATGGGTGAGCAGTTGTGTCTTCCCTGGTGTCTTCCTCAGGTAGGACATCAGGCTTCTCCTGAAGGCATCCTAAAAATCTTTCTCAACATCACTAATTAGGTAATGGAGGACCTGTGAATCCACTTGGGCAGCAGCAGAGGGTGTTGACTTCTTCTTTCTACTAACAGATCGTTTCTCTGAAGCTTTGTCATCAGGCGGTTTGGATGTGACAGTGACAAATGTACGAGGTTCAGGTGTAGCTGGTTCCTCTGAGAACTCATCTAGATGTGCGCCTGCAGTGTCTGTGTAAATGGAGGGTGGGTTTGTCAACTAGTCAGCATGTTTGCTGTTCTCCTCAGCATTCTTCATGCTGTCCTTTGTGCAGTAGATATAAATTTACAGAATACCTTTTTAACATTAAAAAATGAAGAACAATTCTTTGAATCCTTTTATTCCCTTGGACCCATACACTTACAGGTAGATATGTATGTATCTGAGCACAAAGGGCCGTGTTATGGTTATTTTAAAGTGCATCATTAGCTGAAGTTTAATTGTGTTTTTGATTTTAAATGGATACATACTATGACAACTGCTCTATACATGCATCTGATGCAGATTCATGGGGTGAAAATTCTGCCAATTCATATGCAGAATGCACTAGACACAGCTGACAGCCTGGCACAGTGTTCCGCATTCATAGATAAATATTTTTATTCATATTACAAATAATGAAATGTTACAAATGATCTGCAATTTTGCAACTCTTGTCTGCTGTTTTTAAATAAAGAGGTGTATCAGAGTAGATTTTTTCTGTGGATTCTGAAAATGACCTTCAAAATTTCGTATCACGTCAGTTTTTCTTTAGAAATCACAAAAATGGGAAAATGAAAAAAAAAAAACACAATTTTTTAATGACATTGATATATGACAACGTTTGTAATGTGTGAAAATGTTCTCTGGAGGGATAGAATTAATATAAAAAGTGAATCAATGTCATTCGGTGTACCCATGGTGTGGTGTGAGTCAATAAAGCACAGTGAAAATTGCTACTTTTGCACAGTGAGGATCGTGCGCCATACCAGTACCTGTTAGGGCTCAGTCAGATCGGCGTTTATTCGCACGTAGAAAAAGATCGTAATGCGTGTGTAAAAAAAAAAGAATGAGACCACATCCATTGCCACCCATATGTTCTATCTTTTGTAGGTGCGAATTTTATGCGCATGTAAAAATTGAACATGTGACCGCTGCCATTGAAAAGCCCTGTTTCTATATAGATGCGGATGGCTAATGCAAGTCACATGCGCACATAAAAACACCCGTCTGACTGAAGCCTAAGTGTAACATTGTGTATCCCAATATGCCATCTGCCATTAGACCAGTACCCCATAGTGAATCCATCCCTGTGCCATACCCGCCCAATGTCAAGCCCCTAGAAGACATCAATTCAGATGGTGATACAAGTGATGAGATGTACAGACACCGAGAAGGAGAATTGCTTCCGTCTTTTGCTGAGGAAGGCGGTTTGGTATACTGTCAAGATGTCCCAGCAGTCATGAAATACTTCAACATTAATTACAATTCAGGAGATACGAGGTTGTACATAGATGCCAGCAAATCCAGTTTAAAAGGTGTTTTATTACACAAACTTCATCCATCCATTCCAGTAGCACATTCTGTGACTATAAAAGAGTGCAATACAAGAGTGCAATACAAGCTTCATGAATGGTCTGTGCACAGGGATTTTAAGGTGATTGCAATATTGCTCAGCCAACAAGCAGGCTACAACAAATTTCCTTGCTTTTTGTGTGAATGGGACTCCAGAGCAAGGACTGAACATCGGGTTCAGAAGCATTGGCCAGTAAGAAGTACCTTCACACCTGGTGAAAAAAAACATTGTTTAACTTCCACTGGTTGATCTCTCGAAAATACTGTTGCCACTGTTACACATAAAACAAGGCTTAATGAAGCAATTCGTGACAGCTTTAAGCAGGGACAGTAAATGCTTTCAAAGCAAAAAGTTTTGTACCACATTTCTGAATGCAGTCCATGCAGTACAAAACTTTTAGGGGAACACAAAGGCTGCAAATTACACTTTTTTTAGTCGATGAGATGTTGAAATCCTATAAAGTGCTTGGTTGCAACATGAGCGTCAAAGTTCACTTTTTTCATGCTCATCTAAATAACTTTCCTGACAATCTTGGGGATTTAACAGAAGGACATGGCAAGCTCTTTCATCAGGGTGTTAAGGTGATTGAAAAGAGCTCTCAGGGAAAGTGGACTGCACATATGAGTGCAGAGACTGTACGGACGAACACCAAAGAAAATCCAAAAAGAGGACATTTCAAGGGGAGCCAAGTAGTAAATGTTAATTATGTTTGCAATGTCCTACATTAAAAACATTGTCATATATGAATGCCATAAAAAATGTATGGTTTTTGTAAATTTCATGGTTTGTGAAAAAACCTAATGTGATACAAAAATTTGAAGGTCATTTTCAGAGTCTGAGGAAAAAATCCATTCTGATACACCTCTTCATTTCAAAACAGCAAAACCTTGCATATCTATGAATTAAAATAACCCCCTAGATTCACAGGTGACACATCCAACAAGACAAGCAGTAAAACCATAAGTGCTGCCATGTGCGGAAAAGTCCTATTTACTATCCCACATTATTTGTAACAAAATATAAATGGTGAAAATAATAGCTACCCATATTGTAATGATACTTTTGCCTGTTTTTAGCATTGCAACAAAATCAGACAACTGATTTGCAGACATTTTCTATACATTATATGGTACATAAAATACTACCACTGAAAAATATAAATCATCCTCCAAACAAAAATTTGCAAGTGACTATATCACCACAAATATACAATTATGAATTTTTTGTTCAAGTGAGGAATCAATGAATTGAAAACAAAAGACAGTAAAACATCACACTGGAACATTGGATGTTGGGTGTATGGGCGCAGCCCCTTTTTTGGTCCACCTAAGCCACTCTTTGCCTTCTGTGGCAACTCATGGTAAAATTTGTCCCTGCAAATACACAATATTTTCCTCATATCAAAAGTAATAAAACAAACATTAAAAAAAATTACGAAGATTCTGACACATCCCAGACTTTTGACCTGTCCTGCACAAAAGCAATGAGGCGATCCACATTCATGTACCACAGTATGACTGATGTGGCCTACAATGCAGGGTCTTGGCTGCTGCTGTGATCCAATGGGCTCTGGAACAGTTTCAGCGCTGGGGAAAAGCTAAGAGTCATGTCAATGGACCCCTTGGTGTAAGAGGATTGTGCTTCTGAGTTTCCCCTTATAGTGTAGCAGCTGACAGAAGCTTCTATGGCCAAGTGTCGTAGGGTGTCCCCATCCCCTGTGGTGTGGTACAGTACCTGGCTGGAAGAAGGGGTAGTTTAAGCAGGGCCAGGCCAAGCAAAAGCTGGGCTAGTGTAGTGCTTGCTAGCACTGATTTAAGGTTCCAACTCTCCTCCCCTGCCAGACCAGCAGCGGAGAATGCTGCTAGAAGGAGATTCAACCCCACTTATGATGCAGGCGGTGATCACCACCCTAATGAGGTCTATTGATAGGGCTGGTTTGTGAGGGAGGTTCTGCCTACCCACTTGAAATTGTACAGAATTATCTGCAAGGTACATTGTGAATGGAATGCACCAGGAGACTGCAAAGCAAATGCAGATGCTGAGGGACATGAGGACATGCATTTTAATCCAGTGGGTGAGGCTGACAGGAGCAATGTGTATGGCTGCTGCAAGGACTCTGTGATGCTGCTGCAATAGGCTGTGAAAGAATAACAGAGAGAGCAGAGTCTGTTTCCACAGGGGGATTAAGTACTGTATCTGGACTGCCTGAAGATAGTGGGGTTCAGCAAGAGTATAAAACTGTACAACAAAGTAAAGGGTCAGGACAATGAATTTCAGACGCATCAGACCATTAGTTGGATGGCCTAAAACAAAACCAATCACTGTACATCAAGTCATAGACTTGCTGAGTAGTAAGCAGGCCTGCTAGAAGATTAGGAGGGATAAAGACTCCACGTGCAGAGAGATTGAGAGTTGTAGACAGGACCAAGCCTGTTTGTGCCTTAATGACCAGGCAACATTTTAAAAATCTGACATGTGTCAATTTAACATAGAATAACTCTGTTAAGGTTTTGCATATCCAAGTAATTCTGACATTGTTTTTTCACCACTTATTGTACTTCAGGTGATAAAAATAAACCCATAGAATTTGTAGATATTTAATAAAAGTGCACAAATTGGGAAACATTTGGAAAAATTGTCATTTTTTCACATTTTCAACTGTAATATGTCAAATATGTGCAAACATACCATACAAATTTTTGATAAGATATATATTTTTATCTATTTACCTTATTCTGGAAGCACATTTGAAAAACTTTATTTTTTTTATCCATTTAGGAGACGCACAAATTTAACATTGATTATTGACATTTTGAGGAACATTTTGTTTTCCTACACCAAGTCAAGATTGCAAAGGCTCATAGGTGTCAGAATGATAGCTACCCCCACAAATAACCCCATTTTAAAAATACACCCCATAATATATGACTGAGGGGTGTCATGAGTATTTTGACCTCCCATGTTTTTTTCAGGAGGTAATGCAATTAACATTTCAAACTTTTGCAAATTGTCATAATAAAGACAGGGTTCTTTTTCTATAGTGCACATGAAAATGAGGATTTGCACCCCAAAATGGACACTCCAGTTTGTCTTGTGTTCAGAAACATACCCATTGTGGCCTTAATCTGATGTCTCTATGCACAACGGGAACCAAACTGAAAGGAGCAGCCGTTGGCTTTCAGTACAAAAATTTTGCTTGGAGGTGTTTTAGGCCCCATTGCACACTTGTAGAGACCTTGAGCAGTCAAAACCTCAGGAAAACTAACAAATGACCCCATTTTGAAAACTAGACTCCTTAAAAAATTCATCTAGGGGTGTACTACGTATTTTGACCATACAGTTTTTGAATGAATATAAGCAAAGCAGAAGGAAAAAAATACAATATTCATTTTCTTGGCAATTATGATATATGTGTGCTGTTTTTTTTTTTTTTTTAACAGCACACATATGAATGAAGACTTGAAGCCAAAAATGGATACCCCTGTTTGTCCTGTGTTCAGAAACATACCCATTGTGGCCCCAATCTACTTACTGGACACATGGCTAGGCCTACAATGGAGGAAACACCCATTGGACTTCAGGGCATAACTGAATAAATTCCAGGCCCCATTGCTCACTTGTAGAGTGATCAACCTGCCAAAACAATAGAACGCCCCCACAAGTGACCCCATTTTGAAAATTTGACCCATTGACAAATTCATCTAGGTGTGTACTGAGCATTCTGACCCCACATTTTTTGCAAAAAGTATTATAAAGTGAAAACAATAACATTTAATTTTTTTCAGAAATGTCACTTTCATGACAGTTTTCTTTGTTTCAAGCAGGGAAAACTGGGGAGGCACAGCTCAAATTTTATAGTACTGGTTCTTCAGTGTTCAGCAATACCCCCATTGTAGTTGCAATCTACCTATAGTACATAAGGCTAGGCTTATAATGGAGGGAATGTCCATTGGATTTTAGGGCAACTCTAAATAAATTCCAGGCCCCATTGCACATTTGTGCAGAAAAAAAATTGACTCCCTAAAAAGAATTCCCCCTCCCCTCGGGGTAATTATGAAGGTCTGATTGGGATGAGTACATGGAGCAATAAAACCATGTATCCCTTCTGCTCTTATGCTTGCTGGAAATCCAACACTTTTTAGGTTGTATTTCTTAACCTCATTGGCAGGGATGGGGTGTAAAGAGTGGCTCTATGTGAGGCTTTGTAAGCTTGTAGGGGTGCGGTGTTCTCACACAGAAGGCGCTCAACAAACTGCTGCAGGAGCTACAGGAAGATGACATGGGTACCCATAGTCTGTACACAATATAATTGCGTATGGGCTGTCGGTATATCCACAAACATAGAGCACAATGGGCTCTATGATGCGTTTATCTGTGGTAAAATAGAACATGCTGCATTCTATTTTCCGAACCACTAATGTGACCGGAAGTATGTAATTCATTACAGTTGATTGATCTGTGTATTATTACAGCTCAAATGCATGTGGAATCTGCAATTCCTGTCTGGTTGTGTGAGACCCGCCAAAGATAATGGCAATCACGCGCCTGGGGACCACTCAACCAGGCCTCTGGCCACTGCTCCACGCTCTTGGCTACCTTTGGTAGCTAGCTGCAAGGAGATTTCAAATTTTCCAGGCCTGCCCTGCTTCTGTGGTTGAGTCCGCCATTTTGCCAATAGGTGCATGCGCAGAAGCCGGGGAAGGACTTGGCTGGAGGGTTTAGATAAGTAATTTCCCCTCCCCTCATGGATAACTGCGATCACATGACCAGGGACCGCATACCGCAGCCCCCTGTAAAATCTCCAGGCTCTTGGCTACCTTTGGTAGCCAGGAGCAGGAAGATTTTAAATTTCCCATTCAATCTGCAGCTTCTGTGCATGAGTTCACCATTTTGCTGATGGGTGCATGCACAGAAGCCGGGAAAAGGTCCGCAGACAAAGATCCTGCCGGGAAACAAACCTAAGGGCCTTAGGTAAGTAATTTAATCTCCCCTCATGGTTACAATCCATGAGGGAAGGTTTATATTTAACTTTTTTTTTTTAAACTTTTTTTAAAACTTTACACAAATGTGCAAAATACATACTGCACAGTGATACAACCCATGCACTGTCTGGGTTTTTTTTTGTGTCGCTATTGACCAAAATGAGTGAGACTCATCTACAAATCGCATCAGATTACTTCATGCCATATGTTTTTTCTAGCGGTCCATGTGTCCATATAAAAAACTAATGTGTGCTTTGCTACATTGACTAATATGGGGCAGTGTGCTGTGTGAGTCCAGTTAGTTTTTTCGGACAGCACATGGACTGAAAATCTGTATGTGTGTCCCTACCCATAGTTAGATATTTTTTAAAGCTTATACATTCTATACTCCATAGAGTATAACACATGGGCCATCGGCCTCGCTAAGTGTTTTCCTTGCTGTAGTGTAATTTGTCACAAGTGTGTTCCAAATTTAAGGTTCTGCAACATTTCAAATCAGATTAGCTGCGTTATAAAGTAACAATAGTATTATTTATAAGAGAGAATTCTTTTAAGTAAGTCACTGTCCGTTTTTCTGGCATTAGCTCTCACATCCTGGGCACCATGATGCTTGGAGTTCCGAATGGCAACAGAGACCAGGTGAACAGTGGGACTGCGCTGTTGGATAACCGGGGCCAAGGATGAGCACTGCTTGGTTTGTTATTTTACGCCATATGCACTGGACATTTAATTTTCTAAAATAAACTACACAACCCCTTTAACATTTAAAGGGGAAAATCCCATCTCAGACTTTTAATCCATAGGATATGCCATGATTTTCATATTTTCATGTGATTTCTACCTGCATAAACTGGGATCCACTGGAAGAAACATATTCAATAGGCCTGGGATGAATTCTTCAAGCTTCCGCTCAAACTTCTCCTTTGACTCTGGACAGGATTCTTGATACAAAGCAGTAGCAGACCATCATAGTCCAGGTTTCAGGTCAGTGAAGAAAAATTATAATCTGTCCTCATACCCTCCATCTCTCACATAGAGTTATATTCTGAAACCATGGGGTCACATCTACTCACAGAAAGCATTACCATCTACCAATATAGCAATTGTTAACATGACTGGTGCATTATGACTCAGTTTACAGCACTGTAGTATAGTATATTGTAGATAAGCTATTATAACTTGTGAAATGTCAAATTAAAGGGGAATTTCCATATCAGCTCTTCCTGGCTGAGATAAAAGACTCATGGCTGATTTCTCATTGACCTTTCCCAATGTTACAGAAACAGCCAAACTCAGAAACCTTATGCTGCATCTGTAGCTCATTGAAGTGAATGGGAATTATGGACACAGTGTAGCACAACATTATATACTGTTTGTGTAACACTCATACACTTGGATGGGAATTATGGAAACAGTGTAAAGCTACCATACTCAGCTGTTTCCATAACACCCAGCGAGGTAGGTGGGAAACCAGCTGCAGATTTCTCATCTCAGCCAGAAAGTGCTGAGAAGGGACAACCCAATTAACATTTGCTGCAGTACATCCGTACTTCTGATAACAAAATTATAGCAAATGAAGGGGACTGTAGAGGCACTTTTTGCCTCCTCTTTGACTTTAGTAAGGCCCTTTTCATCCAGTTTTGCACAAACTGATGAAAGCATGATTGAGCTGACTGTTGAAAGACCCCATACAGACTTAAAGCCTAAACCTAAAGAAGGGATACCTTCTTGTAATATAATTTGCCACATAATGTAATAGCTTGCTAAGAATGAAATCATCCAGAAAGTTAGAATTCTTGCTGAACATAACTTTAAGGGCTTTCCTGTCAGCATTTTCCAAGACATTTGTAATTTCACTGTGCTCAAAAGAAGGCAATTGCATCTATTCACAGGTGTTTTTTGCAAAGAAAAATCTCATGGTGCTGGCTGTGTTCCACTGGGATATACTTCAACTTCTATGGCTCCAATGCTACCATACAAGCCCATGCGGACCTGAAACCAGGGGTTGCCTAAACCTGGATAACCAACCACTGCCCCCCTGGTCATCTGTCACAGATCTGACCAAGCTGCCTGGTCTACCTTCACCACAGCCTTGGCGGGTTTGGGGCCCTTATGGTAGACACTCTTCTAAGAGTTCGCAGATTCATAATTCCTTGGACCAAGGTTACAGAATTGTCCTGTACGTGTGAGTCATGCAAGACTCACAAATGGCTGATTCATTGCAAATGTAAACTATTGTTATATGTTTGTACTCTACATTATGTCTCTTACAACTGAAGGAACCCTAACTCTAGGTAGATTTGCAAAATTATTTTTTTCATTTTTTTAATTGCCTAGCTTCAGGCTCGATTCATTGTCTCTGCTTTATTAACTTATTAACTGGACCTTTTTATAAGCTTTTAGATTTCCATTTATGAATTTTTTGGCATATAGGTATAAACTGTTAACATCCTACCTTGAGATCATACTCTGTCATTGCACTGCTGTCACCCAGGATGGTTAGGGTGACACCTACTGTACCTAGCAGTTTTATTTTTCCTGTCTTACATTTTCCACTATGGCCTCCACACTTACATTCCGTAAAAGAACATTTCATTGGTAAAACATATCAGCCTTTACAGACATAAAGGTATTTCTACAACCACATTTATTAACATGTTTTTTTTTACTTTATCAAAACCTGCTTTGTAATCCCCTTCAAGGCTTATAAAATGTACTTAGTTGATTATGCTAATTGTTTCTGTTGTTATTTTGTTATTGTCTTAGAATGTGTTTATGTCTGATATGCATATTTCCTCTCAATAAGAGACTAATCTCTCCCTCAAAGGATTCCCAAATTGATCATTAACAGATAGAACATTGCCTGAGTACATGAATGAAGATAAAGGCATAGGTATAACCATAAAATGTTGGGCACCAAACCAAATCATTAAATGAGTCTCGGATCAAACTGCAAAGTTAATCCAGACCCTTGGTTAGACCTCAGAATTAATTCACACCCCAGACCAAACCTCAAGATTAATCAAATCCAAGACTAGACTTCCAAATTAGTTCCGACCCCCAAGCAGACATGTATATGAATTCAAAACCCAGGCCAAAACCAAAAATTTATTCAAACATCAAATCAGATACTTCAATACAGACATCAGACACCAAAATTATTTAAGATCTCAGATCAGAGATCCTAAATATATTCAGATCACAGATCAGACCAAAAGACCCATGTCTTTCTCACATAGATTTGTCTCCTTGCCGCCTTTTTTCTCATAAGACTTTTTCTTTTGATCCCCCTTTTCTCACACAGATTGCTCTTCCATGCCACCCTTGTCTCTTACAAAGACTGCTCCCTATGCCCCATCTGTCACACATATTGCTTGCCATGCTACCCATCACACAGACTGTCTTCCCATGCCAACCTCCCTCGCTGACTGCTTTGCCATGCCACTCTTCTCATAGACTGCTTCTAATACCCCCTCTTTAAACTAATCTTCACACCCTTCCTTACTCATATAATGCTCCTATGGTTCCTATTTCTCTCTGACACAGACTGTTCTCCTTGCCTCCACTTTATCATACACTTACCATGGTTATCGTCCATTCCTTCCATCACGGTCTTACATACAATAAAAAACAAGCAGCCAGCGGCACTCACCAATTCCCAATACTGTGGGTAGAGTGGAATGATGCAGGCTTCAAAGCAGGACTAGACTCGTATCCCAAAGAAATCCACTTAGTCCAGTAGTAAGAGCAGCATCAGAGGTGTAACTTAACAATCCATACAATCAAGATGACTTCAAAATCAGATAGCAATTTTCTTTTTATTCCAAGGTCATGACAGCAACGTTTCGACCCACCCTCTGGGTCTTTCTCAAGGTGTCAGTCCTCCGGACCTTTGCATGTAACCGGACTTTTGCATGTAACTATGATTTCAGAACAGTTCCTATACGTCTTCGAGTTGCAGTTTTCTTGTGACTTGCATAAAAGTGTGGTAAAAAAGCTGTGCTTGTGCTGCAATTTACATAGTATGACATTAGAAACAATGCCATTGTGCATCAATAGCAGCACATTTGTAGCAGTTTTGGTAAGATTTTCACAAATTGTAGAAAAAGCCTTAAACAGCAGAAGTATGCTCAATGGGCTCCACTCAGCCAATCAGAAAAATAAGGTTTGGAGCTGCAATGACAGTCCAGTCCTGAGCAAGGGATGCAGCATGCACCACTCAATCACTCAAATAGGGTTGGGGGGGCATAAGGTTGCTGGTAATGGCTTCTAGGTGCTTTAAAAGTTAACATTGACAACATCTCCTAACATGAAATAATCTCCCAGTCTCCAATTCTTCTTGTTTACTTTTAGTCTTTAACCCTACAGAGGAAGAAAAGGTCTCCAGGCTCCTTTCTTCTTCTCACCCTACTACCTGCATTAGCAATCCTATTCTCTGACACCCAGTCCAGTCTATGCTGAAGACCTAATTATATACCTTTTCCCATTAAATCACACCTGCACGACTTCAAAACATTGGTGTTGTTTGTCTGCTGTCTCTGACTTCGTGTCCTTTCTCTATCTGAAACTGAATCTCCCAAGGTCTAAACGTCTTGCATCTTCATAATATATTAGTTTACGTACCTAAACCTGGTATTTCCATTTCAGTGTGTGGCACTACCATAACTCCAATGCAACATGTCTTCCGTCATGCAGTTATTTTGTACTCAGATCTTTCTTATCAGTCTCTATATTCAATTACTTACATGCTCATGCCACCTACACCTGAAAAGCATTTCCAGAATCCCCCCTTTTCCATGGAAACGACAAAGAATCTTATTGCTGCTCCAATTCATTCTCATTTTGATGACTTTAACTCGTTCCCCCTACTAAACCTTCTGCTCTCCACTCTATCCTGAAAGTAACAGCCAGGCTTATCATTCTATACAAGTGCTACACCAATGTCTTTATCTTGTACCGGTTACTGCACTGGTTGCCCTTTCACTACAGAATACAGTTTAAACCTACTACTTTCTCCCACAAAGCTCTCAACAGTGCACAAGTGCTTTATATCCCCTCCGTTAACTCTGTCTACCACCCTATCTATGCTCTCTATTTTGCTCATCATGTCAGACTAACATCATCCATAATCTGAAACTCCCAATCTTGTCTCAAAAACCTTTTGCAAGCTGCACCGATTCTCTTGAATGCCCTATCACTAGCAATCAGGTGAATTCCCAAATCCATAGTTTTAACCAGTCCCTATTCTTAGGCAGGCTCATCACATTCATTATTGTAATAGAACTCTTCTCCTTTTACCCGTTCTACATTGTGTGCATATACGGATACTGGCTAGGTGACTGGTTTATGCTGCTGTTTTAAGTGTGTTGCCTTATTTTACAAGAGATGGCTGTACCACATTTTACAAAACAGTTACTTAGCTTTTGTGTCACCCACATTTCCTCAAAGATTATAAAATCTTGCAAACAGGGCCCACACTTCTATGGCTTAATTAGTGGTTGATTAGTTTGTGCAAACCACCGTTTTCCCCAAAGCCATGTATGGATGTGAAAATTGGACTGAGAAAAAATAGGAGGATTGATGAGTTTGAGCTGCGATGCCGGTGAAAGCTGCTGCGTATGCCGTGGACGGCGAGAGTAACAAACAGAGAAATCCTGAATCGTAAAAGACCCGATATATCACTGGAGGGGAAGATGGCCGGACTCAGACTCACATATTTTGGTCATGTAGTGCGAGCAGAGTCACTAAAAAGATTTATAATGCTTGGACAGATCAACGGCAAAAGAAAACTCGTCCACCAAAGGGCACGATGGCCGATACTGGCATGTCTATCAACCAACGGAAAGAAGCAGTTCAGAATGACAAAACATGGAGGGAGCCCGCCTTTAGGGTCACCGAGGGTCGTGAACGACTAAACGGCTAACAACAGACTGCAATGTTTGATTTTGTCTTCTGTATATAAACCCTCTGTATTGCAAAGTGAGGCAGAATATATTCGTGGTATATCATTATAGGTTATTATTATTATTTCACTTTACTAGTGAAGCTAAATACATTCTCCTTTTATTGAATACTGAAAATGTTTCATCTATCCAAAAGGTGAATGTTTGTTGTGAATCTTTAAGCATTAATGAACTTGGTTCTTCATGAATAATGTTATTTATATATGCAGAAAGCTTGAACTTGATTGTAACAATTCTCTGGCACAAGTTATCTTGTCTTACGCCATTAAAAAACAATTGTTCTTTTATAGTAACACAAAACCTATTGTAAATTAATTGAAAGGGCAAAAAAACTGTGCAATAGAAAGTTATCAAGATACACTAAAAGTAATGTTAAACTATCTATCTATATTTAGTGTATATATATATATATATATATATACACTACCGTTCAAAAGTTTGGGGTCACCCAAACAATTTTGTGTTTTCCATGAAAAGTCACACTTATTCACCACCATGCGTTGTGAAATGAATAGAAAATAGAGTCAAGACATTGACAAGGTTAGAAATAATGATTTGTATTTGAAATAACATTGTTTTTACATCAAACTTTGCTTTCGTCAAAGAATCCTCCTTTTGCAGCAATTACAGCATTGCACACCTTTGACATTCTAGCTGTTAATTTGTTGAGGTAAGCTTGTGAAATTGCACCCCACGCTTCTAGAAGCATCTCCCACAAGTTGGATTGGTTGGATGGGCACTTCTGGCGTACCATACGGTCAAGCTGCTCCCACAACAGCTCAATGGGGTTCAGATCTGGTGACTGCGCTGGCCACTCCATTACCGATAGAATACCAGCTGCCTGCTTCTGCTGTAAATAGTTCTTGCACAATTTGGAGGTGTGTTTAGGGTCATTGTCCTGTTGTAGGATGAAATTGGTTCCAATCAAGCGCTGTCCACTGGGTATGGCATGGCGTTGCAAAATGGAGTGATAGCCTTCCTTATTCAGAATCCCTTTTACCCTGTACAAATCTCCCACCTTACCAGCACCAAAGCAACCCCAGACCATCACATTACCTCCACCATGCTTAACAGATGGCGTCAGGCATTCTTCCAGCATCTTTTCATTTGTTCTGCGTCTCACAAACGTTCTTCTTTGTGATCCAAACACCTCAAACTTGGATTCATCCGTCCACAACACTTTTTTCCAGTCTTCCTCTGTCCAATGTCTGTGTTCTTTTGCCCATCTTAATCTTTTTCTTTTATTGGCCAGTCTCAGATATGGCTTTTTCTTTGCCACTCTGCCCTGAAGCCCAAAATCCCGCAGCCGCCTCTTCACTGTAGATGTTGACACTGGTGTTTTGCGGGTACTATTTAATGAAGATGCCAGTTGGGTACCTGTGAGGCGTCTGTTTCTCAAACTAGAGACTCTAATGTGCTTATCTTCTTGCTTAGTTGTGCAACGCGGCCTCCCACTTCTTTTTCTACTTTGGTTAGAGCCTGTTTGTGCTGTCCTCTGAAGGGAGTAGTACACACCGTTGTAGGAAATCTTCAATTTCTTAGCAATTTCTCGCATGGAATAGCCTTCATTTCTAAGAACAAGAATAGACTGTCGAGTTTCAGATGAAAGTTCTCTTTTTCTGGCCATTTTGAGCGTTTAATTGACCCCACAAATGTGATGCTCCAGAAACTCAATCTGCTCACAGGAAGGTCAGTTTTGTAGCTTCTGTAACGAGCTAGACTGTTTTCAGATGTGTGAACATGATTGCACAAGGGTTTTCTAATCATCAATTAGCCTTCTGAGCCAATGAGCAAACACATTGTACCATTAGAACACTGGAGTGATAGTTGCTGGAAATGGGCCTCTATTCACCTTTGTAGATTTTGCACAAAAAACCAGGCATTTGCAGCTAGAATAGTCATTTACCACATTAGCAATGTATAGAGTGCATTTGTTTAAAGTTAGGACTAGTTTAAAGTTATCTTCATTGAAAAGTACAGTGCTTTTCCTTAAAAAATAAGGACATTTCAATGTGACCCCAAACTTTTGAACGGTAGTGTGTATATATATATATATATATATATATATATATATATATATATATTATCTGAAATATGACTTTCAAACTGAAAGCAAACCTATCAATTCATTTTCTTATGTGCCAGTCTATACTAAGGAGGATTAGAGGGGATAATTACCTGACATGAGCTAGACTCTATTCTTCTCTTAATACATCCCACAATTGTGTTTGCCTTTTTGGCTGCTGCATCACATTGTTGACTCATGTTCAGTCTATGGTGTAATAATAATCTTTAATAATAATATTTATTTGTATAGAGCCAATATATTCTGCAGCCATATAAGTTCAATCCTTAGCTAAAGGTACTTCAAACAGGAGGTATTGTTTGTATGCACCATTAATCAGTTTATCAGCTGTAAGACAGATTTTATCATGTCTGTAATCTTTTGTCCTTGTGGGTATTTTTGCATTGGAAAAACTATGTGCCTACTTTTTAGAAGATTTTATGAACATTTGAACTCTTTTAATAGGTAAAGGTGTCACAAGGTTAATTAAACATGTGTGGGAGATGCAACATAATGTCCCTAGTAGTAATAGTGACCCCAAGAATTAACAGTGCCCTCAGTGGTAATAGTAGCTTCAAGTGGCAATAGTGCCTTCAGAGGTCCCAGTAGTAATAGTGGCCCCCCCAGTGGTTACAGTGCTCCCAGTGGTCCCAGTGCCCCTAGTAGTAAAAGCGGCCCCTCAATGGTCCCAGAAGCAGTAGTACCCCTAGTACCTTCAGTGGGACAGTAACCCCACCAAAAAGTACTTTACCTTCCCCACAGAGCTCTTTCAGTCCAACTGTATAACTGACAAGTAGCATAAACAAGTTCAGAGAAGAGTTCCATAATCATAACCTTATCAGATTCAACCACCTAATGTTGATAGGCAACATGATTTCATTTAGAGCTTAAAACTTAAATGACACTTTATATCTGCCACATTTATAACCCTACAGTACAAGTTTGGTTCATTTAAAATTCAAGCTAAACAGTAAAACGAAAAATAGCATACACAGGTATTTATGTTCCAACTCAATGCACTAATTATATTTAGAACTGCCATTTAGATCTATGGTACATCTAATTTTTTTTCTCTGAAGATTGCAGGTAGGAAATTAAAATAGTTTCTTCACTGCATAAAAGAAAACTAATTTTGTATAGTTCACATACTCTGAAGAAAAATATATTATACCATAATATACTGAAAGACAAAATTGCTGCCTTCACAAAACATCTACATACTGCAGCTTGTGTAAGACTACAGCTTTGATAAGCCTTATGATGTAATTGACATACATGGTAGAGCTTATGTAAGAGCTGCGGAATATGTTGGCGTTATATAAAGAAAGATTATTATGTATCAAGGTTTTTATGGCACAAAAATATATTAAAAACTTCATACACCATCTTAAAGGGAATCATCACCATCTTTATGGCCTCTTGGCCTCTCTGAGCAGCAGGGAGAGGTAAGGGAGACAGTCAGCCATAATAGCATACTCGCTTACTCAAAGAGTATTTTTATAAAGAGTATGCTTGTGTGCTGTCATAAAACTTAGCATTAAGAATAAAAACCGAGGACCTCCTGCTCTTTAGTCAGTGGCTCTCACTGCTGAGCCACCAAGTCTGTGGACAGTACTCTTGCAGCCTCGTTCCCTGATCCTGCTTATTTATTTCCTGCCTCTTGGTCTTGACCTTCCCTCTGTCCCTGATTAGGCTCATTTTAAAAGCCTTTCCCTGCCACTACACCAGCGA
The DNA here is from genome assembly GCF_035609145.1 of Eleutherodactylus coqui. Taxonomy (NCBI): domain Eukaryota; kingdom Metazoa; phylum Chordata; class Amphibia; order Anura; family Eleutherodactylidae; genus Eleutherodactylus; species Eleutherodactylus coqui. The sequence continues at coordinate 27,606,895 of NC_089845.1, read as the reverse complement.
GTGATTAATCTGCTTCACAGCACTGTTTTATGAAGTTCCACGTTACCTGTTCCTCCACTATTCATGCAAGACCTCTTGATACTGACTTATGGCTTCCTCTCTGACTACGCTACTGGCCTCATCCATTTGTACTGCAAACCAAGACCCCCCGTTTCTGACTTCAGGCTCATCCTTGACTACTCTCCGGACCTGTAGCCATTACACCTGAGCCTCATGCCCGAAACCGCTACACTTAGATTTTGATGGCCTAGTAGCTGTTTGCATTGTGTAATAAATGTTTTAACCTGTTTGGTTGGCAACCAAATATTGCATGACCTCACAAGAGATTAATAAATCATTAGCAATCAATTACTGCTTGATTAAGGAAGTAAATAGAGCTGCTTTAATCAGAATGCAAAATTTTGTTATAACTTAAAACATCTAATATTCCTTGACTGCCTGGAGACATGCGGTATACCAGGCGTACAAAAACTAGAAGTGCCTGCCCAACTTCCTTGGAAAAGTTGGCAAAGTTACACTATGCTGTGAAGTATTTTTGAAGATTTGTACAATAGATACTAATGAAAATTTTATTTGTGGGTTGAGGCTATTGACTTTTCAAATAAAAATGTAGAGTTAGGTGAAAGTGGTTTTCTGATTAAATGAAACCATTTATGGTAGTGGCTGTGAAATCTGAAAAAAAGGTAATAGTCACCTCTGTGCTGAAAACTTGTACTCCCATCTCCACTATCATACTCTGGTCGCTCTGTTTGCATTTACTGCAGTGGTCACCCATGTTACTGATGCAGTCAAAAGAAGATCCTGACGTCATCATGACTTTCGTAAACAGGACAAGGCTTCTATATTAGATGCCCATATGACCTGTTTACAGGATATCACAGGGCACATGGTTTGGCACTAGAGCGCTGAAACGCTGCTTTGGCACTATTTTGAGTATAATACAATGTATTATTTGAGGCAATGGGATGGATTAAAAAATAATAAATCAGAAATCTCCTTTTAAGATCTTTTTAATAAGCTATCTTGAGAAGTAATGTAATAGAAAGATGGTAATCCATCGGACCCTAAGCTTCTTTCATATTGGACATTTGATATATCTGACTGGACGTCTTGTAGTGTTTCGTTATTTGTAGCTGTGCTTCAGCTGTAACAGGAGCTTCTGAATCATTAAACATCAATGATATTGCTATTTTGAAGCAGCCAATGCTAAATATAGGTTTATTTCAGTCAGCTTTCTAAAACAATGATTTAATTTTGCAAGCATTGAGGTTTTTTTGTCTTTTTGAGGAGCTTAAGAACTTAAATTCTCCTCTATTATAGGATTTTGTGCCTCCTAGAGGGGAAAATGCACAGTGTGCAGCTAAAAGTATAGGATATAGAGCTTCCTCCTGTTATTAGTATCCCCGTCTATAATAGGTATTTATATTGTAGTACTGTGACTTGCCAATCTTTTTTCGGGTGAATATAAATTTGTTAATGTTGTATTTTAGCTTCCTAGCTTGCATTTCCAAAAAGGTATCTCCATTTCTTCCATCTTGCTGTCTGGAGAGGTGAAGGGTCATGGTTGCATATTACTATCATTAGTTTATGAAAGACACTTTAATTCTTTTGTAAGAATATTATTTGATTGATGTTATTAGAGTATAGGGCTTTATTCAGGTTATGAACTACTTTTTACCACAAACTGGAGTTTAAACATCTGGACCAAAACGTTTATGATGTCACGTGTTTCTGAAATAACATTTACCAACATTCGACCAAGCAGTGGTTACTGTTTCTTTAGAATTTAACAACAGCTCTAATTTAGTTCGAAATTGTATGTTTTGTCTAGATTTGTAGCTTTCTTATGTTAGTTACGCAAAATAAAGATCAGAACCTTAACCCCTTAACTATAATCTGTCAAAAAGAGGGCAGCATAAGGTAGATACAGGCACTAGTGATGACCGAGCATACTCGCTAAGGGCAATTGCTCGAGCGAGCATTGCCCTTTGCGAGTACCTGCCCGCTTGAGAGAAAAGATTCGGCTGGCGGCGGCGGGGAGCGGGGAGGAACGGAGGGGAGATCTCTCCCCCCCCCCCACTCCCCCTGCTCACTGCCGCAACTCACCTGTCACCCGCGCCAGCAGCCGAACCTTTTCTCTCGAGCAGGCAGGTACTCGCTAAGGGCAATGCTCGCTCGAGCAATTGCCCTTAGCGAGTATGCTCGCTCATCTCTAACAGGCACACTGATTTTACTAATATGTCTGTTATATGTTACTGTGGTTTGTCAGAAACTTACATTCTATTAGTATGTCACAAATAGAGGACTACAGGAAGTAGTCCTTCATATTCATGAGCTGCAGGCTGGCTGCAGCCTCCCCATCCTCCAGCTATGTATTGACAGCCTAGAAAAGAAAGGCAAATGTGGAGGAGAGCTTCTACCATTAAATATATAATCTTTATTAATTAAAAAAGCATACAGCTAACAGGTTCGCTCTGAATGTGTTTCGGCTATAATAGCTGTTGACAAAGGCTATTATAGCCGAAACGCGTTCAGCGTAAAACCTGTGAGCTGTATGCTTTTTTAATTAATACAGATAATATATTTAATGGTAGAAGCTCTCCTCCACATTTGCCTTTCTTCTCTGGAACTTGGCTGTTTGCTGTTGGCTGTCTGAGGACGGAGCTCCCGCTGGATTTCACTATCCCCTGCTATTTCGGAGGCAGTGCTGGTTGAGGTGAGCTCGCACTCTCCTTGTTATCTATGGACAGCCAATTATTGTGCATAGAGAGACAGCTATCAGTCAGTGGCTGGAGGAGATAATCTGCAGCTAATGAATATTGAGCACTACGTCCTGTAGACTTCTGTATGTGCTGCTACTTATAAAATGTAAGTTTCTAACAAGCGGCTCTACAGATACATATAACAGATACTAGTAATTATTAGGAAGTTATAGTACTAGTGTTTCTGGTTGAGCAATGTGCCACACAGCTGTGCTACATGCTACATTGACCCCACACATCACACAGCTCTACTACATCCTTCCTGATTCCCAGACATCACACACACAGCCCTGCTACATTCATCCTTATTCCCAGACATCACACATACAGCTGCACTACATCCATGTAGCTGCACAGACATTACACACACAGCTGTACTACATCCATGCTGATTCCCACACATTACACATGCAGCTCTACTACATGCATCCTGATTCCCACACATTACACATACAGTTGTGGCACATCCACCCTGATTCCCACACATTACACACACAGCTCTACTACATCCAAGCTGATTCCCATACATTACACAAACAGCTTTACTACATTCATCCTGATGCCCAGACATTATACACACAGCTGTACTACATCCGTGCTGATTCCCACACATGGCACACACAGCTGTACTACATCCATGCTGAATCACACACATGACATACACACAGCTGTGGTACATCCATCATGATTTCCACATGACACAAACAGCTCTGCTACATCCATGGTGATGGCCAGACATTGCACACACAGCTGTTAAGCATTCATCTAGATTCCCACATATGATGCACACAGCTGTACTACATCCATGCTGACTCCTACACATGACACAAACAGCTCTGCTACATTCATGGTGATGGCCAGACATTACACAGACAGCTGTACTACATCCATGCTGATTCCCACACATGACACACACAGCTCTACTACATTCATTCTGATTCACACACATCACACACACAGCTGTACTACATCTATGCTGATCCCCCCACATTACACACACAGCTCTACTACATGCATCCTGATTCCCACACATCACACATACAGCTATTGTACATCCACCCTGATTCCCACAGATGACACATACAGCTCTACTTCATTCATTCTATTTCACACACAATTTGTACAAAACTATCTGCTTCCTGCTTCTCACATAGTCTCAGTGACCAGGCAGATAGCTAGAGTCCCAATTATCAGATCCCCACTAATCAACTATTGATAATCTCTCCATTGAAATGTTGATTGCTTTACAATTTTGCAACTGGATGTTTCATAAGAAAATGTAAAGTCTAATAAAATGAGTTATAAAATATTTCTTTGTTGTAACAAAATGTAATAATTGTTCAAATGTTTTGCACTTTTTCAGTTTATGTCTTTGTGTATCTGGTGTTTGCAACATTCAGGATAAAGTGCTGCATGTATATGCTTGTAGCTCTGCTCTGTCCTATTGCTGGGTGTATATGGCATGCTCTCCCTTTCCTTTAGTTATATAGAGCTGGAATACTGCACTAAAAAGACAGTCAATGTGGCACCTTTGTAAAGTTTAACTTAGTGAGTAAGCAAAATATGTGATGCAGAAGAAACTACCACTGCAAACTACGACGGAGAGAGCTGAAGCAGCAAAGATACACCCCTGAGCTTCTAGCAGGAAGAAAACCTAAGAGTGAATTTGCACATGATGGATTTGATGCAGAAATGTATGTGACTGTCTTATTAATCTGATTGGGGCTTGCGGGAAACTATGTGTGAGCTGTATATTTTCAGACATAGATCATTTTTACAACAAATGTGCCATTTACCCAAATAAAGCAATTAAACCAATAAATTGGAAGATCCATGGATCCATATAAGATGTAGGATTGACTGTAGCTTTGTTAGGAAGAGATTGTCATTCACTACAGCATGTAATGTCTGATTTTCACATAATGTGAACATAGCTCCTCTCTACAAGGGTTGTCCTACAATGCACATTTATCATCTATTAAGAGGTGCCCCACTGCTTGGACCCCCACAACCACTAGAACTGGGTCCAGAGCCCAGTGTTTCCCCCTATCTGTGGTCATGTAGTGAGGAGAACCTTAGAGGGCGTAGGAGTCGTGCATTTACGCCATATGAAACTGAGACTTTGACATTGAATGGAGTGGCAGGGCGCATACCTGACCACTGCTCCATTCAAACTCCTTCTCACTGTGGTCAAACGATGACCAGAGGTTCAAGACGTCCATGGCAGAGAGTGCATGGAGTCCCAGCAGTGGGTCTTCTAACGAACAAACATTCATGACCTATCCTGTGGATGTCAATTGTGAGACAACTTTTTTAAAAGTTTATGTATAATTGTAATTGATTATAGTTACACTTTTCTGTTTTCTATTAAATATAGTTTTATTTTCATATTGTAAGTACTCAAATTTTGCTCCCCTGCCTGATTATTTGCATATAGTACACAGATCGAACTCAGTGACACACGCTTAAAGCGGTAAATATGTACTATTTAGCTGATGAGACACCATTATAGTATGGCTGATGGTTTCTACAGTAATCAGTCAAGCTTGGCTCCTTTTAGCCGTGTGAAGTCTGCTTTATTCTAGTTATTGAATAACTACATGAATAAATAAGCTTTAAAAACCTTGAGAAAGATTAAACTTTCTAAAACATAAGTGGAGTTTTTAATCCTGCCTGATAGTTAGACATGAATTCAGACCAAAAAGTCTAAAAATATGCCAAATTTGTTGCAATGCCTCATGCTGGATACATTCGGCGCATCTGTAGACACTTTTGTTTAACTTTATACCATTTATTTGTTGGATTATTTGGCACCAAACCTTTGCTGAGAAATGTTGCTACAATTTTGGCACACATTGTCACATTTAGGTCACACCCCCGTTCCAGGTAAGCTGTGCCTCTGTTCCATTAAGCTACTCCCCTTGTCAAGGTACAATCAATTTTACTTTTTGATACATTTTCTTCATAAACAGGTCTAAAACTTGATGTGATATTATGCGCCAAAAATGTAATATATATTTTTGATGTGACTCTTTTGGCCCTGACCTCTACCATTATTGTGATTTAGAAGGCCTGTACAATAAAATTGAAGGGTTTTCACGCCCGGACCATATACGCGACCATCTGGGGCATTGGTTTGCCATACATTTGTTCACACGGGCAAATATGCAGCATGTAAAAATGCTGCACCGTAAAACATTGAACATTTACGACTGAAATGTGCGCCGGCAATTATACAGTGGGTAAAAAGATAGTTCTGGCTCTATCTTCTGACCGATATATGGCAGCGGCTCCCATAGACTCCTATGGCACCTAGAAAAAAAAAGGGAGAGGGAAGCAGTTTAGCAGCGTCCAATGCTGCGAAAAGCTTACAGGTGCTTCTATATATGCTTTTACAGTCATTCAGAGGATTTATGCCGAGCGAGGGTTCTTCGGGGTGTGACATATTTTTTTGCTAAAAACATTGCAACATGTGAATGGATGAGAAAACGATAATTAAGCTCAAGACTTGATCACAGAAAATCGTCTATTTATGCGAATTTATGGCGCAGATGTGCGTGAAAACGCATACGCTCGTGTAAAAGAGCGCCAAGTCTTATGTTTTGCATATTACATGGTATACTACTAGGAACGAGCTAAGATTTATTTAGCCTGATACACTACGCCCTAATAAACCTTCCACGTAACAGTGAAATTGATTATTGCAGTATTATCCGTGTAGTTTAGAGCTTACCAAATATTTTAATGTGACCTTCCTGTGAGAGATCATTGAATATATACTAAGCTTTCAGCTAGCAAACAGTAATAGCAAATAGAGTAAAGTAAGAAATGTAGCTTATTTTTTATTGTTTCACGGGCTTTAATAAATACAAGATACACCGATCAGCCATAAGATAAAAGCCATTGACAGCTAAATTGACAGACATTGATTATCTCGTGGTAGTGGAACCTGTCAAGTGGTAGAATATACTAAAGGCAGGATATTAACTGTCAGTTTTGGAAATTGATGTGTTGCAAGCAAGATAAATGAGTATAAGGATTTGAGTGATTTTGACAAGGGCCATGAGTAGACAACTGGGGAATAGTATCTCCAAAATGGCAGGTTTGTGGGGTGCGCTAAGTATGTAGCTTTTAGTACCAACCAAAAGGGATCAAAAGGAGAATAAAATAGTGAACCATAGATAGGGTGAATGATGCCCAAGGCTGTAGGGAGTTAATCTAGCCCATTCTGGCAATGATAGAAAGGTGTCAGGACATAGGGTACAGCTTGCTATCTACAGGAAATCAAAAATGTCAGATTCTTTGTAAAGGGGTTTTCCGACTTAACTTTTCTTTATACTTTTGGGCCCCATGTGCCCAAAACTATATAAAATCAATATACTCATGATGCTGCTCCAGGGTTTGCTGCTCATTAATATACATATATCCATTGTGGTGATGAAGAACAGTTTTAGGGCTTAAACAGATGAGCCCAGGCACAAATACACTTGGTGCTACAGAGTAAATTTACATATGAACAAGTCAAAATTCTTTTTTTTACCTTTCAAATGTCCTGCTATTGAGTGCGGTAAAAAACATAATGGGAAGATAGGTCCTATCTTTCTCGTGCGTAGAAATATCGCTCGGGAACTAGTCGAAACGAAACCATTGAAATCAATAGTTTCTTTTTGCTGTTTTGCATACGTGATTTTTACATTCGCAAAATGGGAAGAAATTATGTTTGCCTGTTTAAGCCCTTACTTTGTTGTAAAATAGTCCATGGGGCTTGTAAGTCTTGCTGTCATGAGGACGTGGGGAACCAGAGATCTTGGTATAGAGAAGTGGGGGGAATTAATGCCCACCCTTAAACTGGGGACAAGCAAGGAGCTGTAATGAGGAGAGAAGGAGTCATAAAGAGTCACTGTGAGGGTTCCTTTACATTGCCGTGTTTGCACACGCAAAATCTGCACACTTTGAACACAAAGAATAGAACCCATTGATTTCAATTGCTTCATTCTTATAAGCACATTTTGTGCATGAAGTAAAAAAATAGGTCCTACTTTATTTTCCTGGGCTTTGTGCAGCGAAACAGCCATAGAGGTCCATGGCAGGGGTGAAATTACATAAGAGGAAGGGTGTGCCACTGCACAAAACGCAGTAAAAGAAGGAAACTGGCACTTATTAGGCCTTAAATAACCATTAAACTCCATGGAAAGGGTGTGTTACACATAATATACGCAGACACATGCGCAACAGGCTGATTATGTTCCTCTTCAAACCTCATTCATGCACAAAAATGCTGCACTGCGGCAAGCATATTTGCGCCAATGCTGATGTGTTTCTGCCTTGAGTTTAATTTTTATTTTATAAAGGTACATTGACAAGGGTAATTTTCATGCAAGAGTTCCCTCTGAGTGTGATATGGATCGAACTCTCATGTTAAATCAACACATTAATTTCAATTTATTTATTCACATGAGTAATTTTTCTCTTGAACCAATAGTCCATGATAGTAAAATTGCAGCATGTTCTATTTTTGGGCCATTCTATTTAACCCATTAAGGACCAAGCACTGTAAATTTACGGCGCTTGATCCCAGGCTTAAAGTCAAGCCATATTTAAAATTATGGGGGGAATTTAAGCCCCTGCTTCTGCAATCAATCAGAAGCAGGATGGGTTGTCAGCTGTAAATCACGGCTGATGACCCAGAGGAGGAGGGAGAAGTGGGTTTTAACGCTTTCTGCCTCCTCCTTTATTTAGTACACAGTGCTCAATGAGCACAATGTAATAACAAGTGAAAGAGGAAATCTTTATTCCACTACGTGAGCCGGTAGTCAGTGACCACCAGGATCCCCTGGCACAGCAGAGCTACAGGGTCCTAGCAGACCCTGAACAGTTCTTCCAGTCACTATTGTCACTACAGGGGATGTTTCTCCCTGTTACTGAGGCTCCTATGGATGCCCAGGCTACAGTGGAAAAATGTCAAATAAAAAAAAAAACATGTGAATGCCCCCCAGTGGTCTTTATGATGTCATGGGTGACATAGATTGTAAAAAAAAATTACATAAATAAGTAAATAAAAATTACAGAATAAAACAACAATATATACATAAGAAAGAAAATAAGCCAAAACCAATGCCAACTAAAACCGTCGCTATATGTGCCCTGTAATCCAAAACCATACATATTTGTAAGGGTTGTGCTGGATGGAATCTGTTGTACCACATAATTTTCTAGCAGCACAGCCTCAGAGGTGTGGAATAATTGTGCTCGTTGGGTGTGGTGTTCTCGTACTGGTCAATCACCACCGGTCTGGTTGCAGTTAAATATCCTCTCTCTGCAAGAAGAAGCTGGTTTCCCTTCACTCTAGGGTTTGTTGGACTTGCATGCCTGTATCTGTGTTATGTGTTTGAACACGGGCTGGTCCAGCATTTGTGCAGGTGGCCAGACATTAGGTGTGGATAGCCCTGTTTTCTGTGTGAACAGTGTCATGTTCTATATGTCTGTGCAGGTGGCTAGACATGAGATTTGAATCTTCCTGTTCTATGTGGTTGTGTGTTTGGCATGCTAACCCTAGTGTGTTGCTGTGTGATTTGCGTTCTGTGTGCCAGTCTGTTCTAGTTCCATGTATTAACCCTTGAGGGATAGTCAGGACTGAAGTTCCAGCGCGGGGCCATCTTTATCAAGGCGATTGCCTTGCTTATTAGGTAGTGTCTTGCCATTATCCCTGCAGCCTGGGGTCAGTTGTCTTCCTAGTGTAGGGACCTGCAAGACAACGAGGAGCCTTGATCGCGGCTTGTGGTCTTAAGTATTTTGGCCAATATATGTACCAATACCACATACTTTTATAGCTATATACATGTGCTTATGCGTACAAGTATGCAAGGTGAGTGTTTTGGTCATTTGTCAGTCCCTATATTATGTCTGTCTTTCAGTCCACTCCGCAATATGCAGTTCTCTGTCCAGTTGGTGTTTCCGCCAGTACATCCAGTCTGTAATCTGTTTTAGGTTCCCTTGTTTGTGGTCTCTAACCTCCATTTGGGCACATTCGTGTATGCCCTGTGCTTATTTGGCCACACAAACGTAACAATATTATATATCAAAACGTCCGAAACAAAATGATGAACCCGTTTCCATACTTTATTTTAGTGTAAATATACTAATTTAAAAAAAAAAACTATAAATGTTAAAAAAAACTTTTTTTAATCTTTTTACCCACCATAAAACTAAAAAATGGAAAAAAGTCAGTAAAAAAGATAGATAAAGGAAAAACAATAGGGCAGTAAAACTACCACATGGGTAAAATCCCTAAAAAGTGTCTGTCCCTTAAGGTACAAAACAGCCTGGTCCTTAAGGGGTTAAGAATTGCCCATTATATCCTTTGGAGCTAAAAAAAAACATTCCAATGCTCTTGCATGTAAATGGGATTTTCACGTAAATGCGATGCAATTTTCTCTTTTTATTAGGTCTTCTACAAATGGCGTATGCTCAACTATGTTCGCCGATGTGAAGCATAGTTACACCTGAACAAAGTGCTCTTCCGCATGAGTTGGAAAGCATAAAGCAGGAAGATAGGTGCTGCCCTAACTTTTTGCATGTAGTATTAACTATGTGCTGGAAAGATAGGGCAAGTGCTATCTTTTCTTGTCCATATTATTAACGGGCGAGAACACCGCTAGTGAAAATGAAACCATAACGAAACCATAAAGGGACAAAATCATGTCCATCTATTTCATTATAGCAACATACAACTTTTCCAACTGTCAAAAATACATGTGAAAGTTGGATGTGCAGCAATGCAATGCTTTTATCTCACTAAAGGCCCGCACTTGCTGAAAAATAAAATCGCTGCATTACAAGTGCATTTCCATCTGCTTTATATTTGGACATATTAGCAATTTAGTCAAAGAAGATCTGCTATGAGAGAACTCTTGGAAGGAGGGATTCTTTCCACCTCAGGATCATTGACAGAGGGTTTGCTGGTGATTTTCTTCATTCCTGGCAATAATGAAGCACATTCAGAATTAATTATAAAATGAATAATATTTTTATTGCTACAGTAGGTTGTTTTAGCTGCCAATTCAGATTTAGCAGTTTGTTAATATGCAATATACAGATGTAGCCTAATTTCAACCTGGCTTTGATCATTCTCTGCAACGCATTATGTGAGAGTCTTACAATTGCCGTCATCACCAGCTTGTTCGTACTCGGGCAGCACGTTTAGACTGCACTATTCTCACTGAGAATGTGAAACACTGAATGATCAGTGTCTAAACTCCACGATAAGTACTCGAACCTGGCTGATTTTTATGCCGCACAATTTTGTTCATCATTCAGTCGCTTGCTGCTTTTAAACTGCGCGATTATCACTTAATACAACAAGAGCCATTGTAAAATATCGGAACGAACAAATAAACTGTGGCACCAAAAGTTATCATAACGTTTAGTCATGTTTTAAGGCCAGGCTCACACGATCGAGCGGAAGACCTGCGTATGATCGCAAATTGTGTATGGTCGCATATGCGTGACGTTTTCCGTACATTTAGGGACAGCGTATCTCCCATGCAGAAGAATGAGTGCAAGCAGGGAATGATATCAGAAAGTTGCCCAACCCCCTGGATACACCCTTCTATTGCCCAGGCGCCTGCTTAGATGACATTCTCTTGTGCTTCTGAGTTGAGAGCTGTTCTGAGAACCATGCCTTTAGAATGGGATGCTGCTCTCCTGGCTTGGCTGGCTTTATACTACTTTTTTTGAAAGTAGTATAAACCATCTAAAAAAAACAAACACTGAGGGCGCCTTCACACTTGCGAGAATATAGTGCATTTTATGAGCGATGTGAGAGTGAGCGAAAACACAAAATTATCAAACCAATCATTTTAAATGGTTTCCTTCACATTTGTGACGGTTTCACTCATGTGATGTTGCGGGAAAAAATTGTGTTTTTTTTTTCATGCATTTTGAACAATAGAAAGTCCTATTAATTTTGCACTAAAAAATCGCAGCAAAATCGTGTGATAAAACGCAGAAGAAAACTGCAAGTGGCAGTGATGTTTTTTGTCAGAGAAAACATCATTGACACTCAAAAATCACAGGAAAAAAAGTCACAATTTTGCCGCGTGATATCGCAATCGCCAGTGTGCAGAAGCGCTTAAGGTGGTTTTACACAGGGCGAGAAAAACATGCAATTTCGACTGATGTGAGAGTCAGTAAAAAAGCAGATAATTAAACCAATGATTTACAATGGTTTTCTTCCCATCAGAGATGTTTTTATTGATGCGATGTGGAGTGAAAAAAAATCGCAGCATGCCCTATCTTTCTGCATTTTGCGAGTTTTTTTATCTCCCATGTTTCCCTATGGAGCCTCCTTTTTATTACATCACAACACAACAAACTTGTGTTGCGATGCATTTCGATATTAATATGAGAAAGCACTATTGACTTTCGCGTTAAAAAAGCGTAATTTTCTCACACGATTTTAATGCAGGCGGCAGAGATGCGATTCAAGATTATTCTAAAAAAAAAAAGCATTGCTGACGCTTAAAGATCACAGGAACAAAATTGCGATTGCCCGTGTGGAACTAGCCTTATTCTTCCAGAGAAATAGCCCAGAACAATAAGTAGCAGTTGCAGATAGCAGTCTGGATGGTTTGTTGATCCCAAGACCCTCTCCTGCATTGTCTGGCCATAAATTCCTGTTTTTCACATAACATTTGTTATCTGGTCTCTTAGCAACCTGCATACAAATTTGTGTCTATACTCAATGTACCATGTTTCTCCGAAAATAAGACACTGTCTTAGATTAATTTTTGCCTCAAAAGAGGCGTTAGGTCTTATTTTCAAGGGGTCTTATAATATTTACTTAGCAGGCTTGGTCCAGGTCCCTCCTGCTGCTCCCCAGAGTCCCAACGCACTTCTTGCAGTCCTTGGCCGCCAACAGAAGATTACCTCCTGGTTATGGGATTCATAAATCCCGCTTTCACAAAGCGATGGCTCTGATTTGCTGAACAGCGGTCAAATGCCAATCAATGCAGCACTCAATGAACCAATTACAGCCATTGCATGGGTTCAAAATTCATTTTCAATTGAAATTCATTACATTTCAATGCCTGCATATTACATGCATGGACAGCAATCACAGAATCCACAATTCAAATCCGTTTGTGTGAAACCGGCCTAAAACTGGCTCTCTGTACCAACACAACTATGTATGCTGTTTTAAGTCTTTGCTGGGCTTTTTTGCCATTTCTGTCGATGTGGATTGAACAATTTCAGTATTTGATATCTAGAAATTGTTTGGATATATTAAAACTATAGCCGTAATATCTGTCTTGCCTAAGGAATCCTTTATTAGATAAGGAAGCATGTAGAGGGAATAAGGGCATAATAGGCTGTATTAGGGCTAGGTTCATGTATAGGGCCGTCCTTTTGAGGCAATTACCCTATTTGTCAAGAAGGCCATCAATAGAAAATATCAGGGTCAGTGGTTCCAATTGGCAACATAACTAGGTGGTATCTCTCAGTTGAATCCTGGTAGGATTGCGCTGGGACATTGTAGAGTTAAACTGTTTTTAAAAAGGATGTAGGACACTAATTTGAGCATATTTAAAAAAATTATAATTAAAGTTAGATTTTTATATGAACTTCTGGGTGGATGTACATGTGTTCACTATTATTGAAAAAGTATCACACTGAATGTTTTATGATCAGATATTAGTTAGGAAACCTAACACACCCCCATTCATTTCAATGGGCAAAGCATCAGGTTTTAAAACACAGAAACGCATGAAAATAGAACAGACAGAGCTTGAAAAATGCAGCATCAAAAATGCTGCATTTTAATACATGTCTGAGAAGCCCCATTGAAATCAATGGTAGTGTTTGACAGCATTTAGCGCTGCACTGAAAACTGCATGTGTGAGAGTGGCCTAAGTAAATCAGTAACACTATACATACAGTCTTGTAAATAAAAGTTATTTTTCCTTTCCAGGTATCCCCCTCCTATTGAACATGTGTTTTACTAAACAGTTTCTTATATTTCAACAGACAGCGGGAAAAACGAGTAAGAACATAGCTGTCAAGTCTGGTATGAGTAGTCAATGGAACCAATAGTGACTACTTTCAGGTATGAAAATGGAGCACAGCAAGGAACAAAAAAAATGACAGTCTTTATGAAATAACTAATAATAGTAAAAGTAAATATAACTAGTAACAGAACACTACAAGGTCAAGAATGCCAGAATTGCTCAAACACGACTGATCAATCAAGTGGTGTACCTGTCCTAAAAAGGACAACCCCACTACAGGAGAGAGAGCGGAACAAATCTGAGCCTAACACTTAATCCCTGAAGCTAAAAAAGCTAAAAAACAAAAGTTTACTAACACACAACTCCTAACACTGATACACAAGATTCTCTGGCACATCATATGGCTAGTACACAATCAATATAGCCTGCAACTTGAGTTCAGAGAAGCTAGACTAAATAGCACTAGAAAGAACCTGATTGACTGACTGAGCTGACAATCATCCCAGCTAGCTCAATAGCAAAGCCAAACTAATAAAGTTACTGTCCGGCTGGCTGAGCTGTCAATCATCTCAGGGAGCCTGGGAGCAAGACAACAGACAGAATGATTAACCCTTGACTGATAAGGCTGAGTGAAATATGTAGATCATGAACCAGGAAATCACAGCACAATTAGCGCCATGACAAAAGCACAATTCCGGAATAGTTACATTTATTTAAAAAATAAATAAATAAGGATAACAACCTGGAAAAACTAGGGAAAAATGTATCTTATGATCAAAAAGCCAGCATTTAAAAAAAAAAACACAAAAACAATATGGCATACACACTAATGGTAGTTAATAGACAGTGGGGAATCAATTCAGAACCAGTATTTTTTTTCATAATGTTCACTGGTAAAGTAATGAAATCTGGACCACGATGCTGCAGAGAACTATAATATTTGTGCTCTTGAAAATGAAGTCTGATTTTTAGGCTTTATTCACACGGAGTTGTGATTTTTGGCTGCCCGCATCACACTCGAAAACCACATGAATGAGAGGAAGCCACGACCAAGTCACGGCTGAATCTTGCGTTTTCTCGCTCACTGACATGGCCGGGCGTGGCGTATATATGCCAGTCTAAAATTCCCAATTGGCTGGGGGGTGGGGGTGGGGGTGGGGGGGAGTGTTTAGCAATGAAGTACAAACCAATTTTGCCCAGTTAAGAGAAAAAAAATTCTTTCTGACTCCAATCTCGCAATCAGAATAATCCCTATATCAGCAATTCATTTGAAGGTACTGATGATTATAATATATAATATTGTATCACTCAAGAAAGATGCCCAGTCCCCTCTTGATCTCTTTTATCGAATTTGTGGTTACACGTCCTCAGCCAGAAAGTTCCATAGTTTCACTGCTCTTACAGTAAAGAACCCCCTTCTAAGTCTGTGTAGAAATCTTCTTTTCTCTAGATGTAGCAGATGCCCTCTTGTTACAGTCACAGTCCTGGGTATAAACAGATCATGGGCGAGATCTCTGTATTGTCCCCTGATATATTTATACATATTTATTAGGTCGCCCCTCAGCCATCTTTTTTTTAAAATAAATACTCCCAATTTTAATTACTTTTCTTGGCATTGTAGTCCACCCATTCCCTTTATTACTTTAGTTTCTCGCCTTTGTCCAAGCTCTAATACACCATATGGTCAAAAGTATTTGAACACTGCAGAAAATCAGCACATATGCAAATACTGAGTTTGCCGAACGGTACGCTGGGAAGGGCATGGGTAAAATAAAAAGCTGCGCATTTTGTAATAACTATTCATTCAAACGATCGAGCCCTTGTGGGATGAACTGGAGCGATGGATACGACACCGCCACCCACGCCCATCCTCACAACAATCTCTTCTCACAGCCTGGCATGAGGAATGGTGAGCTATTCCTGCCCAGACTTACAGAGGACATGTGGAAAGTATGCCTCGGTGTGTTGCCACCGTAATACAAGCAAAAGGAGGCCTGATGTGTTAGTAAATAGAATAATAAATCACTTTTTCTGAAAAACATGCAGTAATCGAATACTTTAATCCATATCGTGTATGTCCTACTTGAGTATCGGTGCTCAAAACTGTATAGAATATTCCATGTGTGATTTGACTATTGAGTGACTTTTTGTCATGTGCCCATAGACCTCTTTTAATGCACCCTATGATTCTATTTGCCTTTGCAGCAGCTGCCTGACACTGGTTGCTCCAGTTAAGCTTACCGTTAACTTAAATTCCCAAGTCCTTTTCTCTGTCAGTGTTTCCCAGTGGTTTCCCATTTAGGCCTTGGTCAGGCATGCATGCTTTTTGCGTGCGCAAAATTAACACTTCTAAATGAACCAATGGGTTCCTATTGAAGCGTTCATATGCGCGGAATTAGAGGGAACAAAACGCTGCACACCTAAGAGAGATAGAACATACACTATCTTTGGTGCGTGATGGGCAGGAGTTTCCATTGACTCCTATGGGAGCAGAAGTTACTGTAAACTCCTGCGAACGGAATAACTTCCTCGCTGTTTACAGCAGGACATTTAAAAGGTGCTTCTGGCCAGAAGGAGTATTCCTCCTGCCTCCCTGCCGGGTAATCCCCTAGCAGCTGGGGACAGTAGGGGACTCCCCCCCACCCTTCTCTGCAAGGGATTTCCCTGTTGCAGGTAGAGAGAGGGGGGCAGCCTTACAGGGATTACCCTGAGAGCGTTGAAGGAGAGGGTCAGGGCTAGACAGATCACCCTCTAGCCACGCCCCCTATGGTTTGCTATAGGGATTCTCTTTCAAGCCCCGCCCCCTCACTCTCTGCTATGGGGATATCCCTCAATATTTCCTCAGTAAGGAGATTTAGCAGAGCTATGAGGGATAGTGAGCAGATTTCTGTGGGATTTCCCCATAGCAAGGGACAGAGAGAAGAGCAATGGGGGATTAATCCTCACCCAGCTCCATCTCTCCATGCTATGGGGAAACCCCCCCACAGCTCTGCTCACTCTCCATGCTTTGGGGAAATCCCGCAGCCCTGCGGGGTGTCTTCTCTCTCCTCTTGGAGAAGCTGCACTTCTCCAAGCACAGCAGCTACAGTGAACAGGCAATATTTAATGCAATGCGCATATGAAGTATTGCTCAATCAAATTCGAGCAGCACATTTTTTTGAGTGCCTGCAATTTCAAGTTTCACTTTTTGGCCCCTTTTTGAATATCGGCACCGCATTGCCTATGCGCTAATCCAACGGAACAGACACCATTACTATAAAGTCCTGAAATATAAGAAACAAGGGTCTGTGTATCACATTACTTAATTCCAGGGGTGCATGCCAGTGGGACCCCGTAATTTGTCTATTTTAATCTTTTTAAGATGACTCTCCACTTCTTACTGGGTTAGACTGGTGACATTTAGTGGAGAGTTTACATTATCGTTCACATCTCATCTGACATTTCATTTTCCTTTGTCGATACGCTGGAAAAAAACTATGTAATAAATTTGCTTTCTCTTTATTAGTCTCTCAACACTTTCAGTATTAATCTTTTTACCATTGATTTGCTTGAATAACTGTTTAGGGTTAGTTTTGCTCTCTTTGGCAATAAGTCTCTCTTTTTCCATCTTTGCTGCGTTTATCTGATTTTTACATAATTCATTTTTTTCATAAGAGCTTTTTAGTGCTTCTTTATTGCCTTCTTATTTTAGTTTTGCTGTTTATTGCCCGCTTTACATCTTTATTGAGCCACATTGGTTTTCTCCTATTAATAAGTCTTTTATTCCTGTACGGTATGAACCGCTCACAGTAAGTAATTAGGATGTTTTTAGAAGTTTCCCATTTTTTGTTTCTACTCTTATTTTTGAGGACATTATCCCAGTCAATAAGGTTAAGGGCATTACTAAGCTGATCAAACTTCGCCTTCCCAAAGTTTAGTATTTTTGTAGTTCCCTTATAAAACTCTCTCTTGAAAGCCAAATTGAATTTTTTTATATTATGGTTACTATTTCCCAGATGCCTCCCAACCTGTACTCTTATTATTCTATCAGGTCTGTTGGTTAATATTAAGTCCAAAATGGCCGTCTCCCTAGTCAGATCCTGTACAAGTTGAGTAAGATAATTATTAGAGATGAGCGAACGCGTTCGTCCGAGCTTGATATTCGTGCGAATATTAGGGTGTTCGGGATGTTCGTTATTCATAACGAACACCATGCGGTGTTCTGGTAAATTAAACTTTCTTCCCTGAGACGTTAGCGCTTTTTTTTGGCCAATATAAAGACAGGGAAGGCATTACAACTTCCCCCTGCAACGTTTAAGCCCTATACCACCCCCCTGCTGTGAGTGGCTGGGGAGATAAGGTGTCACCCGAGTATTGAAATCTGCCCCTCCCGCTGCTCGCTATGGATGCATTCTATATGCGCTCAATGGGGCCAGCGGCAGCAGCGCTGACCCCATTGAGAACATATAGAAGACAAATCCTTCTTCTCTGGCACAGCTGTAACAGCTGTAGCAGAGAAGAACGATGTTTGCCCATTGAATTCAATGGAGCGGCAATACAGCATGTTCCACTGAATGCAATGGGCTGCCGGCGATCGCAGGATGAATGGTCGGAAAGGGGTTAAATATATAACCCCTTTCCTGCAATTCATCCAGAAATGTGTTACACTAAAAATATATACCGGCGTATAAGGCGACCGGGCGTATAAGACGACCCCCCAACTGTCACCTTATACGCCGGTAATACAGTGGAGCAAAGAATAAAAATCATTACTTACGTTTTTAGATGATCTGCGGCGCTCCTGCAGGCTGTCACTCCCTCCTGGTCCACGGCAGAGTATTGCTTTCTCCACGAAAGACTTTAAATCCCTGCCTCCAGAAGCACATGTGCCTTCAGCCAATCACAGCCAATGACAATGATGTCATTGAATGGCTGTGATTGGCTGTGTTTCTGGAGGCGGGGATTTCAAGGCTTGAAATCTCCGCCTCCAGAAACACAGCCTATCACAGCCATTCAATGACATCATTGTCATTGGCTGTGATTGGCTGAAGGCACGTGTCTTCCTGGAGGCAGGGATTTAAAGCCTTTCATAGAGAAAGCTTGTCTGCCGTGGACCAGGAGGGAGTGACAGCCTGCAGGAGCACCGCAGATCATCTAAAAACGTAAGTAATGCTTTTTATTCTTTGCTCCACTGTATTGCCGGCGTATAAGGTGACAGTTGGGGGGTCGTCTTATACGCCCCGTCGCCTTATACGCCGGTATATATTTTTAGTGTAACACATTTCTGGATGAATTGCAGGAAAGGGGTTATATATTTAACCCCTTTCCGACCATTCATCCTGCGATCGCCGGCAGCCCATTGCATTCAGTGGAACATGCTGTATTGCCGCTCCATTGAATTCAATGGGCAAACATCGTTCTTCTCTGCTACAGCTGTTACAGCTGTGCCAGAGGAGGACGATCTTTATGCTGACAGTGGGGGGGGGGGGGCACTCTTGCCGCTATTGTGGCTTAATAGTGGGACCTGTGAACTTGAGATGCAGCCCACCATGTAGCCCCTCGCCTGCCCTATCCGTCACTGTGTCATTCCCATCACTTTCCTGAATTGCCCAGATTTTCACACATGAAAACCTTAGCGAGCATCGGCGAAATACAAAAATGTTCTGGTCGCCCATTGACTTCAATGGGGTTCGTTGTTCGAAACGAACCCTCGAGCATCACGGGAAGTTCGTTACGAATAACGAACACCCGAACATTTTGGTGTTCGCTCATCTCTAATAATTATCTTTAGTAATCAACAGAAAGCTATTACGTTTATAAGATTTGCCGGTTTTGCTTATTTGCGGATAGTTAAAATCCCCCATAATAATTATCTCATTGTGATTTGATGCTTCATTTATTTGCCTCAATAATATATTTTTAGTGGCTTCTGTTATATTTGGTGTCTATAGAAAACCCCTTTGAGGATTTTGCTGTTGTTCCTCCATCCATGTATTTTCACACAGAGATTCCTAATGTTCATCTCCCCCCATATATCTTTCTGTAATTTGGGTTTTAAATAGGATTTTACATAAAGACAAACCCCTCTCCATTTCTAGTTTTTATGATCTTTTCTGAACAGACTGTAACCTTGTAAGTTCACTACCCCCAGTCACAGCCTTCATCCAACAAGGTCTCCATTATTCCCACTATGTCATAGTTTTTCTCTGACATTATTACTTCCCGTTTGGCTACTTTATTTGTCAGACTTCTAGCATTAGTCATCATACAGTTTAAAAGATTTTGGTTATCTCTTATATTACATGCATCCCTACTAACTATTCTGCCAGTTCTTACTGTACTAACCCCTCCCTGTGCTCTCCCCCATTTCCATTACTAAGTCCTAGGTCACTGTCTACACTGTGTTCTCCTATATCTCTCTGGTTGTTCTTTCCCACAGTTTCTAGTTTAAACTCTCCTCCAACCTTCTATCCATATTCTCCCCAGCACAGCTGCACCCTCACCATTGAAATGCAGCCCATCCCTAAAATAGAACCTGTAACCAACAGCAATGTCAGCTCAGTTCTCCAGGAATCCAAACCTGTAATCCAACTCCGCTGCCAGTTATTTACCTCCCTAATCTCCCACTGCCTGTCTTGTGTGGAATGTGGTAGAGATAGTTTTTTTTTAGAAAATAATACTTTGGAGGTCTTTGTCCCAAGCTTATATCATGGTTATCTCTAAGTTATTTTAAGGACCTTTCACCTACATCTAACTTTGTAATTAGTGCCAATGTGTATCATACCCACTGGTTCCTCACCAGACCCTCCCAGTAATCTGTTAACCCGAACCGTGAAGTGTTGAACTCGAACGTCAGGAAGACGACACACTGCTCGATGATTCTGGTCTTTGTGGCAGATTGCCCTGTCTGTCCCCTTAAAAATTGATTTGTACAATAACAGGACATGTGTGTCCTGCCCTGTTCTCCTATTTCCCTTCTTACTGGAGCAGGCATCCACCTGGCGGCCTGAGGCCATGCTGTACTGAAGTAGTGCAAACTTGTTGGGGTGTTCCAGTTTAGGACTAGCCTCCCTGGATATCTTCCCACTACAGCTTCTTCCAATTGTTACCCAGCTAGTTGTCTGCTCTTCCTACTTTTCCAAAATGCCATCCACCCCCACATCTACCCTAGTAATTACCTGCTCAGTGAGTAGCAAACTCTTTTCCATATTGCCAATGGATCCCAGTGTTCCAAGCTGCTCATTTAGGTCCATGATCCGGGCTTCCAAATACGCATCACGCTCACATCTCATACAGCAGTATGCACCCATGAATGGCTGTTAAAGGACTGCATAAATGGCACAATATGTACACTGGATGGCATTGTCAATAATGGAACACATTCTAAATGGGGATCATACAGACAGATAAGATTAAAAAAATATATCTAAATATGCAAAAATTTCAAATAATCAGTAATTAAATAAATTGCTTTTCCAAAATCTTTGCCTCCAAAGTCACAAATCTATATTCGAGAAACAGGACAAAAGCTTAAAGCAATGGTGAGATCCCATTACCACACAATTAAACAAAGAAAAACAGAATTACCTGTGGTGGAGCATTTTTATAGTCATGGACACAACATAGAACATATGAAAATCAACCTATTAAAGGGCAATTTGAAAACTTGACACCACAGAAGAATTTGGGAGTACAAGTTTATAACCATCTTTGACACTATCAAGAATGGACTGAGCCTAGGAGAGGGCTTTTTACATCAGTGGAGAATATGAGAAATCTGGAGCAGAGATAACACTCTGGCCTGGTGACCCCGTAACACCAATTTAAAGACCCCAAAACTTTCACATCTCTTATCAGTGGACTAATTATGTTTTCACTTTTCTGCTCATCCTGTTCTGGTATTGTGTTAAGTGCAAAGTAATCCCACTATGTCTCTGCCTTGTCATATGTATGTGTGTATAAATATATGCCTCTTCGGATCTATTCCATTATGCCTGAGGAAGGACCCTAAGTAGGTTTGAAAGCTCGCTGTAATATCATGTATTTTTGTTAGCCATTAAAAGGCATCATATCTACAAGATTACTTGGCTTCTCTTATTGAGTACAATCCCATTTTGCTCTTCTGGCTAACATGGTACCAAACCTTTTTCATTTTTGTTATAAGACAGTCACGCACACTCACTCAGCTTGCTCTCTTAAGTTTTGATTGATCTATTAACACTTAGCTGTAGCGCTTCTGTTCCTCCTCTGGTTAGAATGATTCATATTAATTCTATACTACGGTCTGCAAAACAGTGCACTCCTTTAAAACCAAACTTATAGATATCTCCCATATAGGGAAACAACGCAGAGGTGCTATAAAGGTTTATGGGTCTTCTTTACCCCTGGCTGCATATCACTATCATTGTACTGACTGATAAAATAAAGTTATTGTGTAATTTTTGCTGCAGCGTGTATGCCACGAAAACAAGACCCCACCCGCTAAAAATGTCAGATTTGTGTTTTTTTTACCATTTCACTCCACTTAGAAATTTTTAAAAACTTTTCCATTAAATTATGTGGTACATTAAGTGGCACCAATGAAAAAGAACAACTGACCCCACAAAAAATGTAAATTGAAAAATTAAAAAGTTATAATTTTTTGCAAACGGAGAGAGAAAAAAGCTGTAACCTTAAAGGGGTCTGTCATAAAAAAAATCTATACTTACCTATTACTCCCCCATCAGTCTACTTACCAGATCTTCACCTCACCTATCTTCTCCTGTCTTCAGCAGTCCCAGGGCGGTCACCTAACCTCCTGCAGGCTGATTCCTCTGCTTCCTGTGAGGTTACGTACATTCACAGGCAGTCTCCTTCCTGCCCAGCAATGTACACTATGTCACAGTTCACAGCCTAGAAGGGAGTGCCGAGCTACTGCAGAGACTATGCACGCATGCTGTCTCTGCAATAGATCAGCATTCCTTCCTAACCAGTGAATGCTACATCACAGGGACGTGACCTTCACTGACCTTCACTGAATATGAGGAATGCCGGCTTCATAACAAGCCAGCTGGCTTGCAATGAGGTGACCCGGGGCACTGGAGAAGCTCAGCGAGGAGACAATGCCGTAAGAAGACTGCCTGTGGAGGAATAGACGAGTATTAACATAGACACCAGTCATTCAGAGCATGTAGCTTAAAATATTTAAATGACTCTGAAATTATCATTAAACAGATGACAAATTCCTCCTCAGGGTCAGTAATATGTGTACAAGACATTAATCGCCTGTTTTATGATAAGGTACTGTATAAATCAGAAAATGTGCGGTGATTATGTGGGTCTCATGGATTCTTTTCTCAGTGTTAACAGATAAGATTCAATAGCCAAGATAAAATTCAGAAAAGCATAAACGTTTGCAAGAATAGATTTCTGGGGAATTCTGTTTGTCTAAATAACTATGCATCCACACTATTAAATATGTTCCTGGCACAGCTGTATATTTTCCCAGTGTACATACACTTAGGGTTTCCATTATTTCTTTTTCTCTGTTTTTAGCTTCTTTCCTCTGTGTTGCGAGCAAATCTCCAGGCTGTTACCTCATCATTTAGCAAATATTCAAAATTAGTTTACCCTGGAAGAGTTGTATCCAGAAATAATAGGAAGATGCTCTACCCTGAGGGACAGGTTTTTTCCTAAAGGGACCTTACGACTGTGATTGACAGCGTGGAACCGTTACAAACACTAAATAACTTGCTGACTATAATGTGTGTGTCTACATTGATGCTACTAAACCACACGTGTTGCACGTAATTTGCTTTGTCATAGAAATAATACATGTTGAGGGCAAATACACATGGGCACATGCGCTAATACACTCCCAGCTAAGGAGCGTATTAGTGCATGAACCGAGGTTTTTTTTTTAATTATTCAAACTCCACGCTAGTGCGCACAAGTTTGAAGAAAAGAGTGGGAAGATAGGTCCTGCCTAGAGATGAGCGAACATACTCGTTAAGGGCGATTTCGCAATCGAGCATCGGTATTTTCGAGTACCTGACTACTGGGGTGAAAAGATTCGGGGGGCGCCGGGGGTGAGTGGAGGGTTGCAGAGGGGAGTGGGGGGGGGGGGGGAAGAAAGAGAGTGCTCCCCCCTGTTCCCCACTGCTACCCCCCGAATCTTTTCACCCGAGTAGCCAGGTACTCGAAAATAGCGATCGTCAATTGCGAAATCGAGTATGTTCGCTCATCTCTAGTCCTGCCCTATCCTTTTATGCACGTGGTATTAACTATGTGCAAGAAAAATTGGGTAAATCCTATCTTTTCTCTTGCATTCTGTTAATAATTCCGATAGTAGAAATGAAACTATGTAATTCAATGGTTTTGTTTCATCCTGTTATGCGGCTGTGATTTTCACAACCGCATATTGGGACAAAATCACGCCCATCTGTTTAAGCCCTCAGTGTGTCATCTGCCTAACAAAACACATCATACCCTTTCTAAATAATTTTTAGACAAAAAGAAAATTTAAACAAGGACAGTTTATTTTTTTTTTACTATTCACACTGTATTTGTGACTCTTAGGGCGAGCACCCACTGGCGTTTGCGTTTCCCGCGATTTTTCCGCGCGTTTTTCGCGGCGTTTTTCGCGGCTTTTCCATTAATTTCCATTGACTTTCATGGGTGCATTAGGAGAAAAATAAGGACACATATGCAACTGACAGTTCCTATGTTAAAAACGCAAACGCAACGCAAAAAAAAACGCCAGTGGACAGGAACACATGTTATCTCTATGCCTGTGCAGGAAAAACGCAAAACGCAAAACGCAGGTAAAAAAACGCCAGTGGGTGCTCGCCCTTATTTATACAACACTATTATATACCCAGTGTTGCCCAGTTTTACATCTATCTATATGAATATTTTCTAGTTCTATTTCCTACTTAGACATATTTTTTGTTGTATTTGGCCCAATTAGAGAGGTACAGAAAAAAATCTACCATTTTTAAAATATTTTTTTTAACACTCTACAGTCTAATATAGTGTTCTTTTTATTATTCTATTTAATCTAGTAAAGTTTTACCCAGCTTTGCATGTCCACTTGCCATCACTCTGGACTAGGGGAAAGTTGGGTTGAACTCCATATTCATTTCCTCTTCCCTCACATCTGCAGTGAATCTTGATGCACATTTGGCTCAGGAAGTCCTTTGTCCATGACATGAAGTTAGCAAGTGACAAGGGGATGTTAATTACCCCCTGCCAGTGAGGTTTGACACCTCTGGTATTTCGCAGAGATATTTTGGCACTTGTAGCTTGCTAGTGACCTTATCAAAAGAGAATTTTATATTGGGAATTATGGATTACCCACAGGCCCCAGCTCAACATCAGGTACATTTTCAGAGTCGGGAGGACACTGTGGACCTGGCACATTAACTCCTGTTTCTGGGAAACCCCATAACCTCCAGAATTGCCAATATGCATAGGCAATCATCTACCCCCTATCATGTATTGGTATCGACAGGTATATACATTTCCAATATTAAACATGATGGCCATATCTTTCCCATTGGTGCGCCTCCCAGCGAAATATGGACAAAATATTAAATCAGGGTTTCCTACAGCTGATCCACACATATACTCAAACCCGCCCTTGATGATTTCAGAAAAAGGTTGGTGGGGCTGTGGTTCTGCGGAGGCTTTAAAACTAAGTGGCCTTCAAAGGGTCAGATTCATAGGGTGACATTAAGTGGCAGCTGATCATCTTTCTGTGGTACCCTTTGCTTTCGGGACTATTGGAATCAACATAGACTGGTATTTTCTTTTATTTTGTCTCTTTTGTTTTGTACGGTTTGTATGTGCTGGTATGCTTCTTATCTTTTATGCAAATAATCTTTTGTATATTTTTATCTAAGCACTGCAACTCTTTTTGTAGAATAAACATTTAAATTTTACTAGTCTTCCTTGAACGCTTTAAGGGGATCCATAACACCGAAATTGTGGTGATTGTGCGTGTTTGGGGGCTGACCTACCTATCGGAAACGGTCAGTGGTGGTAGCGAGGTGTGCTTGGGTTTGTTAGGTCCCACAGGGTGTGATTTAGGCTCCATCTTGCATGAGTGCAGGATCTGAGGAGCTGGAACTAAATCGACCTTACAGGTCTGCCCCGGGTGTAATCGTCCCAGAGTAGTGACTACTTGGCCCGTAAACCACCATCCGTGACAATTAGTCATAGCAAAAATGTGCTTCTTTGTGACACTCATCTTGAAAATGTCTGGAACATGTAGCATATAATTGTCCATAGGAAAATCTTGGAGACCCCAGAACCTGTTTTTTTTGGCCCACTGTGTATTATTGATGGTGATACATAATTCCACTCTGGCAGGCGTATTCATTATAAAACAGGTTTGTAAACAACATTTTTGGTGACGCATAGCTATAGAAATGATTTGGTGAGCCTACTCTTGAGCATGCTGTGTATAACTGTCCATGGGAAAAACAAGGTGACTCCAACATAATAACACAGCACTTGATTGACTAGCCCTGTGCCATGTTAATAGGGATACAAAATGTCAGCCATACCAGGAACTGTAATCACTTAAAACTGAGAGGCAAACTTGTTAGAATTAGCAGAATGCAAGAAATGAACACATGGCCTTTCTTTCCAGTCAATAATATTGCTTTTATGATGTTGGACAATATTTGTTGTACTTAGCAAGCAATCACCATTTCTTAAGCTACTCTAGTAAAATGAAAGCTATGCTATGAGCAACAAACAGTCGAATCACCCTCCGCACCCTAACTTGATTTAGAGCACGTATACCAAGCTTGATGGTTGAAAGCCACAGAGGCATGTAGGAGGCTATAGGAAGAAACAAATATACAAGCACATTTTCACACACACATATATATATATATATATATATATATATATATATATCCATACTATTATCATAAATGAGAAGGTAACTCAGTCTATCTGTTTGTTACCTTTTCATGGCTAAACTGCTAAAAGTCCCAGCCTCCTGGAAGAGCTGCCCCTAATTGGCTGACGCTTAGCCAATCACAGACAGCACTCAATGAACCAATCACAGCCATTCATCAAATACTGGCTCTGATTGGCTATGTGTCAGCCAATCTCAGCCAGTGTTTCCAGGATTTTTCAATTCCCATCCAAAAGAGATGAAAAACATTGCCGGGGAATGGGGGGAAATGCAGCGCGGCCCTGGACAGTGCTTCGAAGGTGATGTATACTTTTTTTCTGCAGCTAGGGCTTATTTTCAAGACCCCCCTTAAAATACTCGCATGTGGTGTTAGATACTTGCGATTTTGCAGCACTACATGGGACATTGTAGCGCTACAAAATCATTGTATTACCATGAGAAACTGCAGTGATATCGCACAGACCAGAGATGCAATATCGCTGCAATTTTCTTGCAGCGATGCCGTGTCGCCTATGTGAATGAGGCCTTAATAGTACTTGGTAAGAGGGAATTAAACAATATGTGTGGGTAGAAGGAAGTGGCAACAGAGTAGCTGAAGGTTACAGTGTTTTCTAAAGCTTTCAAAAGGTTGAAAGACAGGACAGGATCTAAAGTCACCCCGAGGAAGCAGACTTGTGAGACTGGGGAGAGTGTGGAGTCATTTACTGTGATTGATAGGCCTGATGGGGACGTTAAGTGAGATGGCGAAAAGATAATAAATTCAGGTTTCACCATCTTGTATTTTACAAAACAGGAGGAAAAGAACAAAGAAATACTGTAACTGATAGACACTTGATAGAAGAGAGTTAATATCTGAGCAAGAGAAGGACACAAAACGGTAAGCCGGATAGTTCACCAGTTGGTCGCAGGGTGTCGTACAACAGAAGGAATAGAAGTATGGCACCCTTAAATGCAGACTTTACTGATTGTGGGTAGTGTTGCTCATTTGTTTGGCCAGGGGATAATATCAGATCAAATTGAATGTGGCTCAGTTGCTAGAATGCTTGTATTTCAGTGCTGGGTGCTAAGTTTAAATACAATCAAGGATAACATCAGCATGGACTTTGAAAAACTCCCTCCAGATGTTGCACTTAGTCTTGAAACTTCAGCACTGCAAAGCAGCAGTGCTAATAACTGAGCCATCATCGTTGTCTGTTCTGCCCTTGATGAGAAGAACAACAAGAATAAACACAAGGAGAACATAAAAACACCATCTAGATGTTGCCCTTGGTCAAATTTGATCCTAAAACTCCAGCACGGCAGAGGAGCAATGCTAACTAACGCCTAAGCCAGCATACTCTCGGTTTCTCAGTTGTTTGCACTGCAGCTTTGCAGAGCTGGACTTGTATGTTTTTAAATATGACCAAGAAAAACATCTCAATGTTATTTTTATGGTCTCTTTTTGTCATTTGTCTGGTCCAGGGCAGAATGGGTAAGTGTGGTTGCTCGGTTAATAGCACTGCTGCTTTGCATTCCTGAAGTTGTAGGTGCAAATCTGACCAAGGACAATTCTCCCTGAGGAAGAGATCAGTGTTTAGGTCTTGATACACATCAGAGTTTTTTGGGTTTTTTCCAGCTTCAGTAGTGAGGCTATGTGAAATTACCTCTAGCCTGCAGATTCTGTGTATACAGCTGCTACCACCTCACACGTGTGCTCTGTGCATTTTTCTTAAACTGCTGGTCATTGCCTTCTGCTCCTGCCCTCCACTCGCCTTTGCTCAGTGAGTGATTTCTACATAGATAGATAGATATGAGATAGATAGATATGAGATAGATAGATAGATAGATATGAGATAGATAGATAGATAGATAGATATGAGATAGATAGATAGATAGATAGATATGAGATAGATGGATAGATAGATAGATAGATAGATAGATAGATAGATAGATAGATAGATAGATAGATAGATAGATAGATAGATAGATAGATAGATAGATAGATAGATATGGGATAGATAGATAGATAGATAGATATGAGAGAGATAAATAGTTTTGAGATAGATAGAAAGATAGATAGATATGATATAGATAGATAGATAGATAGATAGATAGATAGATAGATAGATAGATAGATAGATAGATAGATAGATAGATAGATAGATAGTATAAGTTTTTGGCAGTTTGGGGGAAAAAATGCTAAAAAGTAAGAATGCTTTTGAAAATAGTTTTTTTGTCAAATAACAAGATGGTAATTAAAATGAACAAAAGAGGAATGTAAATGAAATCAATATTTGGTTTGATTGCCCTTTGTCTTCAAAACAGCATAATTTCCTCTAGGTTACACTTGCACAGGGGGTTTGTAGGAACTCGGCAGGATATTTTTTCCAAACATTTAGGGAGAACTAAGCCCAGATCTTCTGTGGATGTCGGCTTGCTGACATGCTTCTGTCTCCATGTAATCTCAGATAGACTGGATGATGTTGAGATCCGGGTTCTGTAGGGGCCATACCATCACTTCTAGGATCAATGTTGTTCTTTACGCTTAAGGTACTTGTTAATGACATTGGATCTATGTTTGGGTCGCAGTTCTGCTATAGAATAAATTTGGTGTGAATTAGACAGCTTCTGTTTTTGAAAAAAAACTCTTGTCTTGACTTCACACGAGCGTGTTTATGTGTGTACAGTTGTGATGGGGTAATAAATTCCTTGTAGATTTTGCACCTCTATATGCTGCCAAAGCCTTTTCTTCGTTATCTGGACTTTCTGAGGGAACAAAGGTTTGGATTCTCCTCTGTTTGGCTACTGCATTTTATAGCCCGACCCAGAGTGGGTTCTCTACTGGTGCTGCTGGCACATTTCTTCTATTGTCTGAAACACGTACCTAATTACCACGAGAGGTGGGGAGTTCTCCTTCAATGGAAGTGTTCAAATAAAGGCTGGAGAAATATCGGTCGGAGATGACTTAGTGAATCCTGCACTGAGCAGGGGATTGGACCAGATGACCCTGGAGATCCTTTCCAACTCTACCATTCTACCAAAATTTGCCCCAAGCTACGCCAACATCTTCATTGGCATTTTTGAACAAAGTTTTATGACAAATCATCATCTTGTATTTTTTAGATGTTTTATAGACAATATCATTATTATTTAGAATGGATAGATAAATGAACTAGAGTCGTTTTTATCCAAAGTGAACAGCAACCCATTGAATCTGGAATTAATAGAGAATATAAACCAGAATGAAACCAACTTTCTGGATTTAGAACTGTATTCAAGAGCCGGTGAAAGAGCACGGACACCAATAGTTAATAATAATAATAATAAACTTTATTTGTATAGCGCCAACATATTCCGCAGCGCTTACATAGACAGGGGGAATACAGAAAGACAAAAGTACAAAACATTACAGAACCACGGTTACACTCGTAATCAGTTGGTGGAAACAATAGGGGTGAGGGTCCTGCTCCAACGAGCTTACATACTACAAGTAATGGGGGGATACAGAAGGTAAAATGGCTGGAGGTGTGCACAGTATCGCGTGATGGAGAGTGAGGGATGCTATATACAGACAACAGTCAGACATTTAGCTATGCGACGGCAGGATCAATATGACTACAGGAGCGGTTTATGATGGCTAGCAGGGATTTCGGTCAGTAGGTCAGGGAGCATGTTATCAGGCGGAGTACAGAGGGGTTTGTTTAGGGAATGCGGTATGCATCCCTGAAGAGGTGCGTTTTTAGAGCACGCTTGAAGTTTTTCGAGTCCTGGATTGCCCGGATGTTCTTTGGTAGTGCATTCCAGAGGACTGGTGCTGCTCTGGAGAAGTCTTGGAGGCGGGAGTGAGAAGTTCGAATTAGAGGGGTGTGCAGTCTAGTTTCGTTTGCCGAGCGGAGAGCCCGGGCTGGGTGATGGATGGAGATGAGGGAAGCAATATAGGGGGGCGCTGCACTGTGGAGGGCTTTGTGGATTAAGGTAATAAGTTTAAATTGAATTCTATATTTAACAGGCAGCCAGTGCAGTGACCGGCACAGGGCAGAGGCATCTGAGTAGCGGCTGGACAGGTCAGATGAGCCTGGCTGCCGCATTCAGGATGGACTGGAGAGGGTAGAGTCTGGTGCAGGGGAGGCCGATCAGCAATGAGTTGCAATAGTCGAGCCGTGAGTGGATGAGGGCAACAATAAGCGTTTTCAGCGTGTCTATGGTGAGAAAAGAGCGGATTCTTGCGATGTTCTTGAGGTGCAGCTGACAGGTTCAGGCCACTGATTGGATGTAGGGGGTAAATGAGAGATCTGAGTCGAATATGACCCCAAGGCAGCGGGCATGTTGTTTGGGAGTTATGGTGGCGCCACACACTGAGATGGAGATGTCAGGATGAGGTCGGTTGGTGGAAGGAGGAAACACCAGTAAGTCAGTTTTAGAGAGATTTAGTTTTAGGTAGAGAGAGGACATCGTGTTAGAGACAGCAGACAGACAGTTGGTGATGTTTTGGAGGAAAGGTGCAGAGATGTCACGGGAAGAGGTGTATAGCTGGGTGTCATCAGCATAGAGGTGGTAATGGAGGCCAAAGCTCCTGATGGTTTGTCCAACAGGGGCTGTGTAGATAGAGAAAAGAAGGGGGCCGAGGACAGAGCCTTGGGGGACCCCAACAGCAAGGGGAAGAGAAGGAGAGGTAGAGCCAGCAAAGGAGACACTGAAAGAGCGGTCAGATAGGTAGGAGGAGAACCAGGAGAGAGCAGTGTCCTTTAGGCCAATGGAGCGAAGCATACTGATGAGGAGTTTGTGGTCAACAGTGTCAAATGCTGCGGAGAGGTCGAGGAGGATCAGTAGGGAGTAGTCACCCCTCGATTTGGCTGATAGTAGGTCGTTTGATACCCTTGTAAGGGCAGTTTCTGTAGAGTGTTGGGGTCGGAAGCCAGACTGTAGGGGGTCGAGGAGAAAGTTCTCTGATAGATAGCTTACAAGGCGGGAGTAAACCAGCCGTTCTAGTAGTTTGGAAATGAAGGGGAGGTTTGAGATGGGTCGGTAATTGGCAACGTCAGTTGCGTCAAGAGTCGGCTTCTTTAGCAGTGGGGATATGATGGCGTGTTTGAAAGAAGAGGGAAAGATGCCAGAGGCCAGACCAATAGTTATTTAAGCTTTTCAAGCAGTCACACTAAACATTGGAAGACGAATATTCTGTACCGACAGTTTCAACGTATCAGGCAAAATTGTTCTTCCATCAAGGTATATGAAGAACAATCAGTAACTTTGAAAGAAAGAATTCTTGAGAAAGGATATCCTCGGACCTTTGTGCACTCGGCCTACTCCAGGGCACTAATGTTACCATTGGCTCCCACCGAGGCAGCGGTGTTCTGGGTCCCGGGGTCAGGGCGCGTCCCCCCGACTTGTGGTCCGGCAGCCGGGGGCGTGGGTGCTGGTCCGGCGTGGTGCTGGGGGCTCGCGGCAGGGTGCGCGCGCTAGGTAGTCCTGGTGTCGCCATGCGTGAGCGCACCTGACAGTGCAGCTGCTGTGCACGAGCTCCCTTTTGATGTGCTATGGGGAGTTGTCCATCTCCCTCTCTCCGCCTCTGGGTGGAGGCTTCTGTTTAGAAGTCGGGCAGTGGCTGCAATCACCATAATAGATATACCATCACCATAATAGAGTTACCATAATAACATATAACATCCTTAAAGGTTTCACCAAACACAGCGTATCAAGACATTTTCTGGAAATAACACAAGTGCAAGATGGCGGACTTTAAAGTAACACCGTTGAAATGGGTACATCTAAAATCTTTTTCCCACCTCAGGGCGCTGGAGATGTACTGGATCTTCAGATTTAACACTCTGGTTTGATTAGGCCTAAATGAAATACTGGAAAAATGTAACAAATAGATTCAGGAAGAGCTCCTTTATATATATATATATATATATATATATATATATATATATATATATTTATTTACTCTAAATATCTACTTATAGCTATACTTCATCTACAATACATCAATAACAGTTTGATATATCACTTATCCCCCAATGCTTTTATTATCCAAAGTCAAACAGTTACTAATCAAATTATTATATTTTATATACATGCATATAGCTTTTATAAATTTTATAATTTTTACTTCCATATCAATGCTCATTCCATATGTTTTATTGTAAAATCACAGACAAACTGTTACGTCTGTTGGGTGCACCTCGCCGCAGCACGGACTCAGAAGTGATATCGCTTTCCCACAAGACACGCTTGCTGGAACACCCAAGGGATAGTGAACTGTATACGGGAAACTTGACTCACAGACAGACATAACATAGGACAAATGGCCAACACACTCACCAAACATCCCTGCACACATAAGCAGAGGGAATTGCTGTAATAAATACAAGGAATTAGTTTAAGAATTGCCCAAGTCACTTAAGCCACAAGCCCAGCTTCAAGGGTTATCATGTCTTGTGGTCCCTAACAAGACAACATGAATCCCGCCTGCAAACAGAGTGTTCGCCTCAATAAAGGCGACCATGTGCTTGAACCTAATGACCACATTACCCTAGAGATGATACATGATCCAGCAGCACAGGACACAGTTCACACTCCAACACACTAGGGCTAGCATGCAAGACAGAACAAACACAGAACAGGACTGTCCACACCTGATGTCCGGCATATATATGCAGCAGACCTGTGGGGATTGGCTGGAAGGAGGAGCTCCACACCCAGGTGTGCTCCTGGAGCCCTGTAGAACAACAGATCCCAGAAGCACAACCTGACACAAACACACTGTTATTTCTCCACAGTTTGTTAAATCAAGCCACATCAGCCTACATCATTTGAAATACAATTACCCATCCAATAAATTTGGGGTTTTTTCTCACTTTTTTCTCTTCATTGAAACTTGACACAACCCCCTGCCCTCCTGGAAGTGACACATGAGGCTCAGATCCAACCCCCAGGACAAGTCTCTTTTATAAACCCCGATGACAGAGACTCACCATACCTGAACACCACAGCATCCAGCATTTCCTGCACAGGTAAAATTCAAAGGTCCCTAATACCTTGGGCTAAGTAGTATTTTAATAAGATGGATTTTAATAAGATGGATTTATCAGAAAGACATTTTATCTCACAAGCCACTGGCACCACACCACATTCTTGAGGGAAGCAATCCATGTATTGTGGGACTACTCCCAAAGTCTCCACCAGATTAAATAGAGGAACGTGCACTATATCCACATGTGGATTACCCCATATATATCCATATATGTTCACTTTACATCTATTATTTTATTTTATGTGTATATCTATATTCTTTTATCTTAGTATATGTATTTTACAATAACATATGTTTTTTCATTATTATTTGATATTCCTAAACAATATGTATCTACAATATGTAAAGTGAATCTGAAGTAAGTTTGACACATACACAATTTTATTTATTTATTAATTTAGTTATTCATTTTCTTTATGCACAGTGCATCTGTATGAATGATGACACATACATATACCTAACATTCCTACATACATACATGCACTAATCAGGACACATTTATATACCTTACATGCACAGTGTATCCGTATGAATTATAACATTTATATACGTTATCTAATATTTTTATTTCTGACCCCCATTAGCCCCAAAATGTCCATATATTTTCCCTCCACAGGCATAATGTCTTATACAGTATTAATGTACGATTATGTATATCGCTTTTAACCTCTTAAGGACATGGCTAGAGATGAGCGAGCATACTCGCCCGAGCTTGATGCTCGTTCGAGTATTAGGGTGCTCGAGATGCTCGTTACTCGAGACGAGCACCACGCGGTACTCGTCTCGATTAAACGAGCACTGACCATTGAATTCAATGGAGCCGGCAATACAGCCGGCTCCATTAAGAGCAATGGGCTGCCGGCGATCTCAGGATGAATTGTCGGGAAGGGCTTAAATATATAAGCCCTTCCCTGCAATTCATCCAGAAATGTGTAAAAATAAATAAAAAACATTCTCACCTGGTCCCGGCAGACGGAGTTCAGCGCGGCCAGCAGCAGTCCTCCTGAACTGCTCTGAACAGCTGTGAGTAGTATTCAGCAGTCGGGAATTTAAAATCCCCGCCTGCTGAATGAGCTGCCTCTAATTGGTCACAGCCTGACCAATCAGAGGCAGATCTCACTCACACACCCATTCATGAATTCATGAATGGGTGAGTGACTGCTGCCTCTCATCTGATTGGTCCCGCTGAGCCAATGAGAGGCAGAGGAAAACGATCTTTATGCTGACAGTGCGGGGGAGGGGGTCTCACTCTTGCCACTATTGTGGCTTAATAGTGGGACCTGTGAACTTGAGATGCAGCCCAACATGTAGCCCATCGCCTGCCCTATCCGTTTCTGTGTCGTCCCCATCACTTTCTTGAATTTCCCAAGTTTTCACAAATGAAAACCTTAGCGAGCATCGGCGATATACAAAAATGCTCGAGTCGCCAATTGACTTCAATGGGGTTCGTTACTCGAAACGAACTCTCGAGCATCACTGAAAGTTCGACTTGAGTAACGAGTACCCGAGCATTTTGGTGCTCGCTCATCTCTAGACATGGCCTATTTTGAGTTTAAAGACGCATTTTTGGTGGATTTTCATCTCCATTTTTCAAAAATCATAACTTTTTTACTTTTCTGTTGATGCGACCGTATAAGGGCTTGTTTTTGCGTGGCGAACTGTAGTTTTTGATGGTGCTATTTTTTCTGTACATAGACTATATTGTAAAACTTTTATTATTTTTTTTATGATAACAGTGAGAGAAAACGCATCAATTCTGCCATAGATTTTTTTTTTACAGCGTTAATCAGGCAGCATAAATGACAAAATCCAGCCGGTACGATTACAACAATACCAAAATTCTTCCATTTTTTTTTAGGTTTTTCAACTTTTCTGCAATAAAAACCATTTTTTTTTTTTTTTTCTAAATCGCTGCATTCAAAGTCGTGTAACTTTTTTAATTTTTCTATGTACAGAGCTCTGTGAGGGATTATCTTTTGCAAGACGAGCTGTAGTTTTCATTGGTACCACTTTGGAGGAAATACAGCTTTTTTATCACGTTTATTGCGTTTTTAGAGAGGCAAAACGCTAAAATTGAGCATTTTGCCTCAGTTTTTTTAGCGTTTTTTTACGCTTTTTTCCGTACAGAATCAAAAGCATGTGCAACTTATTGTATGCATCGTTATGGACGTGACAATACCAAATATGTGGGATTTTATTTTATTTTTTACCTTCTTTAATGCTAATATGAGAAAAAGCACAAAAAAGGTTTTTTTTTACATTTTCCTTTTTGGTACATTTTTATTATTTTTTTTTTACAATATTTGTGTCCCTTTGGGGGACTTACAGCACAGCCCAGCACTGATGATCGCTGTGATAAGGCATTGCAGGACTACTGTCTTGCAATGCCTTATCGCTTATACAGCGATCATAGGCTCTGGCAATACAGGACGCCGGTATCTGGCGTCCCATTGCCATGGCAACCAGCCGGGCTTTCTGCGATTATATCGCGAGAGCCCGGCAACTTCACAGAGGGAGCGTGCTCCCTCTGTGAACCCTTCCTATGCCGCGATCTACGCAGGGAAGGGGTTAACTGTGAGGGGCGCATCTCCGATGTACCCCCGCTGTTGCATCAGGAGGCCAGCTATGACTGACAGCTGCCGGATAGAGCGAGATCCCTTATGATACGTAAGTTTACGCCCTGTTGCGGGAAGGGGTTAAACACGTAGGGCATCTTTATATATATATATATATATATATATATATATATATATATATATATATATACATTTTCACATGTATAATCATTTTTTGTGTACATTTCCATTAGAATTTTTTCATACTTATCAGATTTGTGATGAAAAAAGGAGCCATTCTCAGCTCTGAAATGCTTTCTTGTATGCTGGGATTCCACATTAATGTGTATGGATTAAAGTATCATATAATCATCCATCCACAGAGGACGTGGTTTTTCCCCAGCACACTTGGGGACCATAGGGAGGAGAATTTCCCCACCTCATAGTGGGGTCCCTCATTCCACTCCAAGTAAGTTCCAGCACACTTTTTCCTTCTTGAGCACCATTGGAGCGCACTCACCCAGTTTTAATTAACTCTATCATTCTATGATTTTATAAGCAAACCAAGGTCAGAAGTAGAGAATGTCCACTAGTCAGGGTAAAGCCAAAATCACAAGCAGAAAATCAGGATAAACAATTAGCAACTGCAACTGAATCCAGAAGACCAAAAAAAGGATGTTTTTCACTATAATCAGGAAAAATGGGTTCTACCTCATGGGATTTTTGCTTTTCTCTGTATCAACATTGCAGGATAATAAGTTGAAAAAATAGACTTATGTTTGCCTTCCTCTAGATCAGTGTTTCCCAAACTGCAGTCTTCATGGACCCCCAGAGGTCATGTTTTCTTGTTTTCTAGATTTTCTCAGTACTACACAGGTGATGTAATTATTGTTGGTGCCTCGATCATTGTCATAGGTGTTCTTACCATAGGATATCCTTCGGACTGGAATTTGGGAAACATTACTCTAGATCTGTATTTCTCATACTCCAGTCCTCATGGATCCTGACAGGTCATGTTTTCAAGATGTTCTATAATAAGAACACCTGTGGCAATACTGAGGCACTATCAATAATTACATCACCTGTACAATACTGAGGAAATCCTGAAAACATGACTTGTGGGGGTCCCTGAGGACTGAGTTGGGAAACACTTATCTAGATGACCCATACAGGATAAAAGGCTGAAGTTGATGGGCATGTCTTTTTAAATCATACAAACTACAGTGTACCACTATGTTACTATGTATTCAAAGGCTGAAAAAGCTGTTGATACTTAGTACTACTTTCAGAGCCATAATTTTGTACATTGTACAGTGAATTCTATTTTATCAACACATGGGCACAAGGAAATTATACTGTATGTTTCACAAAGAGCAAATGAAATAAACAAGACAGAAATCTTACACAGAGAAAGAGATCCAAGTGCTCTGTGTTAGACAAGGAACAGGCTAATGATCTCACTGGTAAACACCACTAAGCTAGATTACATTGGCTCACAATCAACTGGAATAAAAACAGCTAGTGGAATAGGAACAACCACAGAGACAAGGTTAAAAGCAATGGTGTTTGGTAGTAAAGACCTTTTACATGACCTGACTATCAGGCATGAATGTAAGCTTGAATGTTCATCAGTTTAATCGTTGGGCAATATAAGAATGACAATATTTAGCTGATAAACGTTTAAACATTGATTTTTAGCAGACATAAAAGTGTTTGTTGCTTGGCTGTAAATCTCCCTGTGTGAAAATTGGTTTTACTGGAACAAAAAAGTTTTCAACCCCATATAGGCCATAATGGCACATGGAAAAGAAATGTGAGTTCTAATCGATAAGTTTTGTCATTTTTTGTTCATTATGTTAAAAAGAATCCTTTAAATCCCATTTACATGTAATGAGTATTGCTCAAAATGTGTTGAAATGACCGAAAATAAGCAATAATTGTTGTTTGTAAACACAATCATCATGCAGTTTTCGCTTGAACAATGATTTTAAGGTGAACTTAAAATCCATCGTTCAGCTAGTGAGAGATCATAGAATAGTAGCGTTGGAAGGGACCTCTAGGGTCATCTAGAGATAAAGTATCTCTCAATAGACCGCACACTGTTCTCTTCACAGGAGTTGGCAGATAATATTGTAATCTGCCGACATCCCCGAAGAAAACAATACAGCTGTGTGCACAGCTAGTTGTGTGATTAATCACATGCTGGGCTCTGCAAACAGCTGCTGGAGTCCCTTTTACATGCAAAAGAAGATGATAACGTGTTAATAGCCATTAATACTTTCTGCAAATAGTTCGCAAAATCTTTCAGTTATTTGAAAGATTATCTTTTCGTGTAAATGGGCCTTAAAATCCATTGAGAAGACGGTATTCTGGTCAGTATTTTACATAAGTATTTGTAAGCTAAAATCAGGAATGGGTCCGAAATGTGGTAGAGATACAAATCTTTCCATTATACTTTTTCTCTGTAGGTTCACAAATACTGATGAAAAATATTGATCAGAATGCTGATGTCTCAATGGGGCCTTAGGGACCCTTCACACAGGGTGGAATATTCCGCAACAACATTTTAATTGGATGTTGATGCAGAATTGCTGGCAGAATTCTGCTATTTTAAATTCCACATCAAAATTTGCACGTTAAAAGTACAAATTTCAGTGCTGAATATTCTGCAAGACGGAATATTCTTCTATGCTGTTACAGAATATTCTTTTTGTTATAAATTATTTAGTTATCACAGATATATATTCAGATACAATCAGATTGTTTCTTTCTCCGATTGGCAAAATACAGACTTCAGTAAAACCTCAATATCAGAAGATTAAGATCTTTTCTCTAATATAAGTAGGTACACAAGATTAGGCAAATTGCAATAGCCAAGTCTCACCGATATTTAATCTTCAATCTGCACCTCTTTCGACAGAATATTATATAAAACTTCACATCTCTTCTATCCAGACATCAAAACTTATTTTATCTAACAAAACAGACAAGACACTTAGGGGTACAAAGAAAAATTTAAATAAAGATAACAATGAATGTAAATATGTAACTAAATAATACTAAGCAGCTTGGGGGTTGAGTATCGACCGATATTCCTCTGAGTCCTGAAATACTATCCAGTGATACCAGGTTCTCCGAAACCTTTCTTGTGTACCTTTTAGTGACACTGAGGGGTCCTCCAGCTCCATAATCATTCTTACTGTATTAAGCCACAATGCAACCGATGGTGGGGCTGTCTCCAGAGTCTGGGAATACAAGATCTTGCTGCACCCACCAGATAGCATCCTAGCAATTTTTGGTAGGTCGCAAGTGGAATATCCCTGTGATGCAGAAGCAAAAAAAGCTGGAGATTTTGGTAGAGGGTAATGAGTGATCTTAGATATAATCCGCCAAACCTCTGAGCAGAAGGAGCTACCGGAGCTACGTGATGATGCGTAGAAGGGGGCGGAGCCAGAATGCCGCTCGTGCCGGACCGAACAGATGGGAGAAGACCCTTCTGCACAAGCGCGTCTAATCGGGAGATTAGACGCTGAAATTAGACGGAGCCATGGAGACGGGGACGCCAGCGCAGGGAAGGTAAGTAAATAACTTCTGTATGGCTCATATTTAATGCACGATGTATATTACAAAGTGCATTAATATGGCCATACAGAAGTACTTAACCCCACTTGCTTTCGCGAGACAACCCCTTTAAGTCTCAAGATTTATGGGCAGATTGTGGGGATCGAACACCATTTCTATACCGTCGGAACTCGCCCCAAAGAGACCCCGTGGCTTCATGGATTTGTCAAGGCTATGTCCATGGGCTCAGTCCAGTCTGGTACCAGGACCGCTGGGACATCCAGGAACTGGAATGCCCCCTCCAGGTCTACCGGTGATCTAACCGTGAAGAGGGGACCACGGTTTTTAGAGGATCAGGTGGAAAGGGGGACTCCATTTGTAGGTCGCGTCTGCTCGGCGTGCTGCATCCACCAAGGGGTGGATCAACCTCCAACTATTGATAGTCAGTCTAGAAACATCAGGCAGAATTGTAATATCAGTTTTGTTAAAACTGACTGAATCTTGTTCCCACACCGACGTTGGATTTCCTCCTTCTGCCTATAAAAATGAATCCGGCAAATGACGTCCCTTGGGAGTTTAGAATTCCGTGTTCTTCCCCCCAGGACTCTGTGAACTCTGTCCAATTCTATTGCCCTGTCTTACAGATGATGTAGCAGTTTGTTGAAGATAGTCGTTACACACTCATGCTGCACATCTGGGGGAATATCCTCTGGGAGGCCTCTTAACTTTAGGCTATTACGGCGACCCGTGTTCTCAATGTCATCAAGGTGAAAGGTCAGGTCCCTGAGATGCTTCTCCTGCTTTTCTACTGCGAGTGTTAGCTGTTGAAAGTCTGTAGAAGGGACATAGGGGTTCCCCTCTAGGGCTGTAACCCGCTCTGTTAGGGCCTGTACTGAGTTACTAACTGTAGCGATGGCCCTTTCATGTTTCCCTTCTATACAGCGCAGCTGCATCTCTAAATCCATTCTGGTAGGTAAAGCACGAATCATGGCCCAGAGGGCTTGTAGCATTTGGGATTCATCTGGGGGGGGGGGGGGGTGTTTCTGGTGGTCTGATAGCAGTTACTGTGTTGGGTGGCAGTGAGGTGTTGGCACCTGGTGTGAGGAAATTGCCCCCTGTGTTTCCCCCTGGAGAAGTTGGAGATCAGATGGTAGGAGTTGCAGTACCTCCCTGCACTGCCCTGTTTGTAGCTGTAGCGTCCTCCAGTGGTAAGATGGGAGCTGCAGCCGGACTGCATTTACTGGCCTCTGCATCAGAGCTATGCTCCTGTCTGGGGGCCCTGCAGGTCTCATGTCCCATTGGGAGGGTTGTTAGGGGGGCCGGTGGTCCTGAAGATGTCCCTGGACCTTCTGCCCCACTCCCCCCTACTAACCGTGTCTAGCAGCTGTTTTTTTTCTCCTGAGAGTGGAGCTCCTGTGTCCCCAACATGCTACAGAGCGGGTTTCCCCTGCTGACCCAGCACCATGTTGTTGAGGAGCTTCCCTGCTTCAGCGGCACATGAGAGCAGAGCCCTCGCGTCCCTCACCTGTTGCTGTACGGGCTCCACATGCTGTCCTGGTGCCTGTGAGCTTTCCTGCTCCGGTGGTGTCTGTGAGTGGAGCCCCTGCATCTCTGGACGGCTGCAATGCGTGCTCCATGTACTGTCCCTTTGTCCTGTTGATAGGAAGCTTCCCTGCTCCGGTGGCACTCGTCCAATGCAGGAATCTGCTAATGAACCTGCGGCTGGTCTCCCCTCCGTTTCCCTACTCTTGTCATCATCAGTGGAGGCTGTTTGCTGCTGTAATCCCGTTTAATTGAGAGTTAACAGCAGCGAAGCTCCGAGCCAAGCGTCCTCACTCTTCCATGCCAAGCCAAGCCACCCCCACTCCGCCCCCATTACAGAATATTTTGTCCTGTGTGAAAGGTCCCTTATGGTCTCACAGTATGTGAACATTTAAAAAACAAGTTTAATTTTCTTTTTAACTTTCTTTGATTATGGTCATTGATAACACAGCACCAATGTTTGTTAAGGCAATGTCATACAGCAGGGTTGCAGTTCAGCTGTTCTAGTTTAACCCCTTACCCCTGTTTCTTTTTGTTCCTCCTGACCAGGCCTATTTGTCAAATCTTACATTTGTCACTTTAAATGGTAATAACTTTGAAATACTTTTACTTATGCGAGTCATTCTGAGATTGTTTTTTTTTTGTGACACATTGTACCCGTAGGTTAGTTGTGAACTTTGGTCAATTTGCTTTGAGTTTATATATAAAAAAAATTCTAAATTTACAGTAAATTTTCTCCAAATAGTTTTTTTTAGTTTTTTCACATATAACACACATATGCAAATGAATATATAGCAAATACTAATACATAGGAATAATCAGTTATGTATTATTTGCTTTGCATGCGAACTAAGCTTGAAAAAATCTTACATCGGGTGTTTATAGATTCTTAAACTATTGAAGTAAACAGAATAAAAAAACAGAGATAAAAAAGTGTTATTTTGTTAGAAAACGCAGCCATAACTTCCACCTGGAGTTAAATTTATGTCGATCACAGTTATTGTTGGCAATGATTTTTTCTTACATATGGTGATCTATAAGTATTTCAATCAATTCTTTGAAGCTAGGAGGGCTTTTGGATTTCCATTTTCTAGTGATGATTAGTTTAGCCGCTAGTAAACAGTGACATATCCACTTTCTGTATTCATGCTGTACCAAATTACAATCTAGGAGCAGAAAAGCCAGTTTTGGTTTTTTTGGGTATTTTAAGACCTATTACCTCCTGAAGGATTTGAAAAACCTCTTCCCAAAAGGGTTGGACCAGAGGGCACTCCCAAAAGACATGAAATAAACTTTCCTCTCCTCCATACTCCCTCCAACATAGACTATTCACACCAGGGAAGCTCCTCGCTAACTTAGATGGGGTGAAATACCATCTTGTAATCACTTTGTAATTGGTCTGAAAAAAGACTTATTTTATGTGATCTGTTCCCCATAGAGATTCCTCTAATTTCTGGAGATACTCTGATTAACTCTGCCATGGGCTCCATGATTAATATAAACAACAAAGGAGATAAAGGGCAGCCTTGCTGGATGCCATTATTTATACAGAAGGATGTTGATAGGGCACCGTCAATCAAGACTTTGGCAGATGGGGTGGTGTATAGCGCTTGGATTGCTTTGAGGAAATTTTCCATTATTCAAAATTTTTTAAGAGTAGCAAATGCAAACTCCCAATGGAGTCTATCCAACGCCTTCTCTGCATCCAGGGCAAGGAGGAGACAAAGCCCCGACTCGACCCCATGCCTGCAACCAAGTTCAATGCCCTCCTGGTGCCATCTGCAGCTTGCCTTCCTTTAACAAATCCTACCTGATCACTATGCACAATGTTAGGTAAAATTTCTAAGAGTCTCGTGGCTAGTATTTTTGCATAGATTTTTGTATCTACGTTTAGTAACTAAATGGGTCTGAAATTTGCTGTGGAGTTTGTTGCTTTATCCAGTTCAGG
The DNA here is from genome assembly GCF_035609145.1 of Eleutherodactylus coqui. Taxonomy (NCBI): domain Eukaryota; kingdom Metazoa; phylum Chordata; class Amphibia; order Anura; family Eleutherodactylidae; genus Eleutherodactylus; species Eleutherodactylus coqui. The sequence goes on along the minus strand of NC_089845.1, from coordinate 27,563,617 downwards.
GATGATAACAATAATTGCTTGTAGCATCTTGGCTGGCAGTTCACCCGTAGACATAGCCTCATTAAAGGTCGCAGCGAGATGCTGGGATAATATATTTGGAAATAATTTATAATATTCACTAGAAAATCCCTCTGGGATGGGTGATTTAAGTTTTTTTTAAAGTTTTAATGTTTTTATGGATCTCTTCTATGGAGATGGGTTCATTTAATTTTTGTATCTGATTGTCTATTTTGGGAAGGTTCATTTTGCTTAAGAATTCATTAATTATGACCGCATTTGGTGGAGTTATAGATGAGTCATCTTTTAAGTTGTAGAGTTTGGTATAAAATATCTTGTAGATGGGATAGTTTTGTTTTAGGATATTCTGCTTTTAAGATAAACGGAATCTTGGCTCTGATGTGTCTTTTCTTTGCTATGTTGGCCATTAGTTTTGAGGGTTTATTGAACGAAGAATAATAATTTGCCTTCATAAAATCTGTGTGTTTTGGTATGTTCTATTATTAAGATTGATCTTAGTTCCCTTCTCAGGGACATCAGCATTTTTTGCCCATCAATTGTCGGGTGGTTTTGTATTACCCTCTCTTGATTTTCTATTTGAATCAGAAGGTTGTCAATTTGTGTTTGCTTGTATTTTCTGTGCTGAGCACTCATTTTTATCAAGATCCCTCTGATGAAGGCCTTATGAGCATTCCAAATTGAAAAGATATTCACATCCATGTTTGCATTTAATTTGAAATATTCTTTCAAATGATTTCTCATTTTAGAGGTATTAAGAAGTGTCACATTATTTCGCCATATCCTAGCATTTCCCTGGCCTTCTCCAAGATTGAATTTTAGCATAATAGGGGCATAATCTGACCAAGTAGTCAATCCTATTTCTGAGGTAGTGACTTTAGAGAGTGTCCACCTATCAACTAAAAACATATCAATTTGTAAAAATGAATTGTGATGTGGCGAAAAAAAAAGTATATTCCCTGGAGGAAGAATTAAGGCATCTAAAAGAGTACAGCATTTCTTTATGTAACCAGGGAAGTAGTACGGGTGCTGTTCTGTGTCTAGCCGTAGAGTCTATTGTTTTGTCTGAAATTAAGTTAATGTCCCCACAAATGACCAAATCTCCGTTCTGCACTTTTTTGATTTTTCTGCTAATTTTGTTCAAAAAGGAGATCTGGCCATTATTAGGGGCACAAATATTTGCTAGAGTGATTCGCTTCTCATTGAGAGTACCGACAAGTATAAGGTATCTCCCTCCTGAGTCTGAAATTTGTTCTGTTATCGTAAAATTTGCAGTTGCTCTAAAAGCTATCAGAACCCCTGCATGTTTCTTCTTCTGCGCACTTGCTGTATATACCTGAGTGTAGTGTTTATTAGAGAATTTTGTATCTGAACTGTGTAGAAAATGTGTTTCCTGGACGCATAATGCATCAGCTTTAAGTCGATTTGCGTCTCTCCACAAAAGCGACCTTTTAGAAGGAGAATTTAGCCCCCTAGCATTCTGCGACATAACCTTAACTGACATAATAATTGGATAACAAGCCTGTCATTGTGGCAGTTTGGAGGCTTACTGCGCATATACAGAATCTAGTCAATACTGCAACACAAACATCAACAGAACAGTCAGAGCCGCCGTCAATATCTGACATCTTCAGGACTTTGCAGTCTCTTTGGGCAACAAACTGAAAAAAAACCCAAAACATTCAACAAAGTACGTGTTAGAGCGGAATTGGGAGGCGATAATAATAGTCCACCTGACAGCGTCAGCCTTCTGCTGTAGGTGATTTTGTTTAATGTGTCCCATTCAAGTAAGACGTGTTATTCATTTATTTGTTTTCTTGTCAACTGGTACTCCCCATTTTGCCATAAGCTTTTCTCCTTCCCCAGGAGAAGTTATTATATGTAGGATACCATCTCTGTGAATTAGGACCTTTGTGGAGAATCCCCACTTATATAGAATTTTAGCAGCACGTCGAGCCTGCCTGATTGGTAGAAAAGCTCTTCTTGCCTGCATGGTTGAAGGGGAGATGTCTGCAAAGAGGGGAATGTGGGAACATGGTGCGGGTAGTGGGTTCACTGTACGTGAAGCATGCATCAAGGCCACTTTCACGTGGAAAAAAATGAATTCTTGTGATGGTGTCTCTTGGTACTTTTTCTGGGAGATGGTTAGGTTTGGGCAGTCTGTGGATTGCATCAATTATAAGCTCCTGGTGTGGAGTACCCGGAAGCAGAGGGGACATACGCTTTGACAGATATTCCCTTAATTCACTCTGACTGATGTTCTCAGGAACTCCTCTCAATTTTATGTTATTGCGTCTACTCCTAACCTCCAAATCCGCCATCTTGTTTTTTATAGCTGTCACCTCCTCTGCCAGAGAGTAATGCGCATCAGAAAATTGTGAGTTCTAGTTAACTCTTTCATTTTATTCTCCACGTGATCTGTACGGTCACCTAGTTCCTCTATAGAGGAATTAAATGTTGCAGAAATGTTGGAAATATCACTGTGTAAAGATTCTCTTAGGGCAAGAATCATATTTTTAATAGATTCTTCAGACTCTGGCTGTTTAGATGTAGGGATGTTTAGAATAAAGTCCTCCTCTTCTGGTGCATGTCTGTTTTGTGTTACTTGTGCCTGGATTACTGTTGGGGACTGAAAAGAGAGCCTTGGTCTCTGCTTCTCTGGACTAGCAGAGTGAGATGCAGTGTAGGAGGCATGTTGTTTATGGCCCAGTGCCATTTTATTGTGCACAACAGGACTGGTGTGGGATCCCGTAATTGAGTCACTCACCCCCTCCTGAAGGAATTCCTCTGGCCTCTGGCTGAGTGGTGTCTCTGCGCAGTCAGTGGTATTGACAGCTCCGTCGGACAGGTGAGAAGAGTCAGGTCGCGCTGTATCTCTCTCCTCTAAGGCTGTAGAAGAGGGGATCTGCAGCTCTGCACAGCATGGTCATGGCCGGCACTCCGCGCCGTGAAAAAGTCCTTTACTTGCTGTGGTGAGCTCTGGGTGGCTTCCTCTTCATCATGGCTCTCCACATGAAGGTTTCTTCTATGGGCAGCTTCTTTTCTAATCTTTGGGACACTTTTTTTTAGTTGCTTTAAGGCTATAGCCAAGTGGAGCAGTCAGGCCATGCCCCCAATTTACAGTTAAATTTGAAAGATTTGCAATTTTTTCTGCTTTTAAGAGAGAAAATCATACCATGCAGAATAGTTAATAAATAACATTCACCAGATGTTTACTGCACGTTAATACCTTTTTTAGAAAATGTCCTTTTATTTGTTTTGGACATCACAAAGCATAAAATTATAGCAGCAATTTTCTCATTTTGATGAACATATCCAAAATCTATTTTTAAGTGACCAATTCAGTTGTGAACTGAATGGACCCCCCCCCCCCCTTCCCATAAATCAGTGCACTGCTCAAAGTCTTCAAAATGGCTTTACAAATTTTGTTAGATCTTTAGGTTTTTCCCAGGAACTAAAGCAAAATGGAAGATAGATCTAAAAATATCATTTGTCTTGCAGATTTTCAATTTTTCCTCTGTAACATGATAGAAGTTATCAGATCACCAAAACTCAATATTTATTTCCCTAAATTTAGGAATTTTTAGAAATATCCTAAAAGTGATCCTAGTGTGTAACATGACTCAAAACACAAGACTCAGAAATGAAGAAGGATCAGATCACAAAAGTGCCGATGAGGTGACGGAGGGAGCTCTCTCCCTTTCCGGACCCAATAGATTTCGCTGTCTGCATTGACAGTGGCATCTGAAGGGTTAAATCACTAGGATTGGCGCTAAGCTCCATATCAGTGGTTGCAGCCGGAGCACAGCTGTAAGCCACAATCCCAGTACGGTTACTGGAAGCTCAGTTTCTGAGTTCCCTTCTAATCAACACCATACATGTACAGGGTGCTGCAAGAACTACCGGCCCGCTGTGCTGTACATGCATGACGAATGTTCAGAAGGGGTTAAAATATGATTTAAAATGGTGTTAATTTCATGTTTTCACATGCAAACAGATTCAATAACACCCTTCATCTGTTATAACAAAAATGATGTTTTCCAACTATAGGAAAAATTATGAAAATAATCATTGCTGACAGGTGCCTCCTTCTAGGAGTAGCAATTTAGCAATTTTATGTGTAAAATTTGATGAATTTTAGAAACAGAAACTACTTTTCTTTGCTATTTAATCACACATTTTTATGTCACACTGTAAATGCATGTTGCGCTGAACTTGGTTGCTCATGCAGTGGTTGTGGTGAACATCCATTTGGTGATGATGATGAGTGTCAGGTCGACATGTTGGATGTAACAACTTTTTCATCATGTTTTCCAAGCTGGCTGCATAGTTTCTCTAGATAATAAGCCAGTTTTGCCTTGCTCTCAGGAGGCGGAAAATATTCATCCATCATGGTTTTATATATCCACGTGTAGCTATCCAGCAGTCATCTCTTTGTACAGCTGTAAGCACACAAAAAATGAAGGATACAGCCCTCCATCCTCACTAGCAGTTCTGAAGGCCCGGTTGGTTCCAACTTTGCTCCATATTGCCATGGTTCTTCATCATCATCATGGTCATTGTCTTTTTCATCACTGTTGTCATGTTGGGTGTCTTCCTCGTCATATGATCCTTTGTCCTCTTTTCTGTAAATTTAGAGATTTCAGCCAAAATGAACTGTCCAGAGCTTGGATTTTATTGAAGTTATGGTGGAAATATGATTCTACTGTTTCAGTTCCCTGAATACTACTCAGTGGTATTAAAGATTTCACTGGATATTGGCCCCTCCATAGTGCTTCATATTTCCAAGCTGATAGTCTAGCAAGCAATCTTGACTGCCAACAAAGTGCTTTGTTTCTAACTGTATCACGCTCAGCACACACCTTTCGGGAATATATATCCACAGTAGCCCTCATGAATACTTTCACAGTCAACTTTTGGCTCACAGCAACAGTCTCAGCAAAACTTGTTACAAGACTTGGTTCAGCAGCCTTTGGCCCTTCCATGTCGCAGCCAGGTTAAGAAACAGCAAGGAGGCAGACTCCCTCTCTGCACACAGTCTCCTAGCCATCTGAGTACCTGGTTGCTCCTCAGCATGGAGGACCAGCCACTCTTGCTGCTCTCTTTACTGGCAGACACCGCTAATTCAATAGGCCACAGCCAAAACATAGGGCATGACCTATCTTTTCCGGGCCGCCGATTTCCTAATATTGCGGACGTGATGTTCTAAATTAGCCACGTAAAAACGGTTGTGTGAAAGAGGAGTTACCATGTAAAGGATGCCCCATTAATTGGGTTAACTCCTTACAGCAAAAGCATTAAGTTGCATAAATAGTGTAATTCCATTAATTCTTGTGGCGTTCAGTTTTGCAGAACTCCAAGTTCATGCTGTAATTGCACAGATAAAGTCTTAGCCTGGTTCTAAGGTTATTAATACCTCCATAATACTAATCATTGGGTTGGTCCTCTAATAACTATGTAATTAAAAATTGAAAACAACCTTCTGATAATGGTTTCTGCATTTTCCTAATAGAATCCACTTCTGCTTTTGGCAATAAATATTCACCTCCCACACAGAGCGGTCATCCCTAAGTATATGTTCTTAATTAAATACCAAAATGGTAATTAGGACCATTTGCATTAATATTGCAAAGGATTCCAAAAAAACTATTGTTGTTTGTGTAGTAAAGACTTGTGTCTTTTTTCCATTGCTGTTACTGCAGGGGATGCAGTCCACATTTCTTGCATCTCCTTGCACCTCTATAACAGCTGATTATCTGCCGTATTGCAAGATGCAATCAGATTTAATAAAAGATTCAAACAGTGTGAATTGAAAAAAAATTGCTTCTTCAGGATTTGGGTTTTGGCGTGTTTGCCCATTGTGCCTGGGACTTTGGTACTTGTGGATATGATTTTGTAGTTAGTTCTTAATTTTGTCAGTGCAGGTTTTATTACATAGAAAAGACAATTTGTTTTCCCTATAAAAGAATTTCTGAATATGTGAATGGAGTGGCAGCAAGGATGCATGACTGCCGCACCATTCATATGGGGAGGCTCCCGTTATCATGATGGGTGAAAGTCCTAGTAGTCAGACCTCCACGGGTCAGACACTTATTATATAGCCTGTGTTGGATGATAAGTTGTTATGGCAGGGCAATCCTTTTACGTTCAGATTTAGGAATACTGCTGTATATTACGTAGCTGTGTTGTTGCTTGAGAAAAGAGGAAGATTTACTATGCTAAAAGTGCCTTACATTTCTTGTACAACATTTATTATGTGTTTTAGATACTTTTTTATGCCTAAGGCTTCCCTCACATAGGCGTTTGCAGAAACACAGCGTTTTTCAACGCTGCGTTTACTGTGGTTTCAGCAGCGTTGTCAGGCATTTTTGACAACATTTTGGCTATGTTTTCAGCACAGCTGAAATCGCAGCCAAGGAAGTTGAAAAAAAAAATCAATACTCTACTAGCTTGTGCCATCTGGGTCCCTGCCGTTGCTCTCCAGAGCTCTGGGCAGGCTTCCAGACACTTATCACCGACAAAGCATCTTTTGCTAGTGACGGGGCTTGAAGACTCCAGCAAGAGAATGCTCTGATTGGCTGAGCTCGCAGGCTCAGCCAGTACTGGATGCACTAATCACAGCCATTCATTGAATGGCTGTGATTGGTTCATTGAGTGCTGGTTCTGATTGGTTAAGCGGGTGCTTGATGAACCAATCAGAGTAATCTCTTGCTGGAGGCAGGTTCTACAAACTCCGTCACTAGCAAAAGATGCTCTGTTGGCGATGACAAGTGCCTGGAAGCTTGCACGGAGCTCTGGAGAGCAGCAGCGGGGACCCAGAAGGTGCAAGCTAGGTGAGTATTGATTTTTTTTTGAAGGAAGTGTAGCTAGCACTTGTGTTTAGCACTGTCAAAAGCGTGGTACCAAGTTGTGCCAACTACGGCCATTCATTTCAATTGGCGACGCACAGCTGAAAACAGCCAAAGATAGAATATGCATCACTATCAAAGTGCAGCGTTGAAGACGCTGTGTTTTGATACGTGTGTGAACAGCCCCATTGAAATGAATGGGAGCATTGTACAGTTTTCAGCGCAACACTGAAAAGGCAGCGCCAAAGGCTGTACAAAAACACCTATATGAGTGAAGCCGTAAGCACCAAAGTTTGTGGATTATTTTAAAATGGGCAAAGATTGAAATTGCGTTAAAATTTTGCTTTAATGTACAGACACTTGGTGTGAACTATGACTTGTTCATAGTATAGGTTGAGACAGGTGTCCCTAGGTTCCAACATGGGGCCATCCTTATTAAGATGACCACTTGTAGGCTCACAAGACATTGAGAACCATTGGTGTGAGCTTGTGAGCTTACATACTTTGCCAAAATACTAGCAAATACCTTGCACTTATTTATATTCCATCTGTCTTGTTGTTTTAGTACTTTGGTAAGTATTTGGCCACCTGGTGTTGGTGTAGGCTCTATGTTCCTGTTTTCCCTCTGTTCCTTGCACATTCGTGTTATGTTTGGTGTGAAGAGTGATCGATCATGTGTGTGTAAAGCCAACATTGCTTTAGCTATAATACATTGTGTTCGTGTAGGCAAGGTGAATAAGACCTGCATGTGAGCGTGGCAGGTAGTTTTATGAGATGAGGCTGTGTTAAGGTGTGACTGACAGTAAAGCTACGGGAGGCAGTAAACGGTTTGTCTCAGGGATGGATTATACTGGCAAATATCCAGAGACTTCTACCTCTTAGGGGTCACCACCCCCAGTAACCATCATATGCTGTATACTGTATTTTACTAAGACTTAATATATCCTGGTTGATACTTATTTTATGCAACTGTAATGTCTTCGGGCAGTCATGTGCAAAAGTCCTAAGATTCCTCTCCAGTAATTTTAATGCAGCAAATTTACATTTCTGTGACAGCTGTGTCTGTTCTTTGGAATCAACTGCTAAGTTACATAAAACTATACTAAAAAGTAAACAAAAAAGAAGGCAAGAGGTGGTAGAGGACAGGTCAAGTTAGTACCTCAAGCAGGTCCCACTGAAGCAACAGCTCCACATTCTACAGAAAACGAGGCAAGCCACCTGCCATTCCCAATATGCGGTTCTGTCCATGTGTAACATCTGCAGCACACAGAACAGGTCGTAGAGTGGATGACACAGAATGCTTCAAATACCACCTCCTCCCCTTCCTCCCAGTCACAGGCACACATCAAACAGTCCCTTACCAGTTGGCAATGGGCATGCTCCCTCTACTTTACCCCATGCCAAATCCCCAACACCCTCTGAAGCAGTTCACAAGGGTCAGTCTGAGGATTTGTTTGATGTCATGGATGTCAATGCAACAGTCCAAAAAAACAGAAAGAGAGCACCAGGACATTGAATGCTCTAATACCAAAATATTTTTTCCTTTGAAAAGGAAGATGAGGGGGAGTCAGTGTGTGGTCAGCCCTCTACAGACAATGTGTTCTCAGGGGGATGTTAACTGTAACTTACAATTCCCCATTAATAGTGAGCAGAACAAAATTAATTTCTTGGATCTTCTATTAGAGGTCAGTTGCTCTAGGAATAGTATCAATGCCTCAGTATCCTGCAAACCCAGCAGTGGAAACACAATACTTAAGGCTACCAGTTGTCACACCCGACACACAATCAATGCCATACCACTCACGGAATTTATTAGGGCAAAACGCATATGCACTAATACATCAAGCTATAATATGTCAGAAAATCAAATCTGTACCCGCTTGGTGAGCAGAAGTTACAATCCACAAATTTTGAGGAATGCTAGGGACAAGGTTAATAAAATGGATAGAAAGACCTTACTGTACAAGGATAAAGATTTATCTGATGGTATATCCAACAAAATTGTCTTCACTACACCATACAGTAGGGGATTCCCACAGATAAGAAAGTTATTCTTCTCCTACCTTCCAATTTTAAAACAGGATGATGATTGAAAATCTATCTTGAATAAAGGCGTGCTATGCACCTCTCGCAGAAACCGTACTATTGGAGACAGATGTGCTGACCCACGTTGTGGTTGTTGTCAGTACACCCTTAATAAATCTAGGGAATTCAATAACCCACAGAACAACAAAAAATACAAAATCAATAGTTTTATTAACTGCAAAACTAGTGGAATAATCTATATAATAGTATGCACCCTATGCAATCTACTTTATGTAGGATGTACCTCCAGAAGACTACATATCAGAATAGCAGAACATCTGAGGGACATCCCAAAAAAAATTTATTAGGAAAATCAGGGGTTGCAAATCACTTTATCCTAAAACATGGTGGTGAAACAAAAAATTTCTCATGTTTGGGTATAGACAGAGTTTGGAAAAATAGGAAACAAAAAGTAGAAATGAAGGATATTCTCCGTAGGGAAGCGTATTGGATCTTGGAACTAAATACTAGATTTCCGTTTGGTATGAATTATAGAACGGATTTATTCTGTGTTTATTAAAGGACAAGGAGAATTTTTTTCTTTTTTTCTTTTTTTTTCTTTCCTGACTTCTGCTCTGTAAATTTTTGGTGAACTCATATATCCTGCAATTGTTTTACTACTATGCAGAGATAATTTTTGTATTTATCTATCTATGAGATGTGGGAGTATGCATTCAGAAGAGGGGGGAGGGGATAAAAAAAAAAAAAAAGAAAAAATAATTTTTTGTTTTTTTTTCTTCTGCTCTGTAGATTTTGGTGAACTTATATACCCTGCAATCACTTTATTACTATGCAGAGATAGCTTATGCAACTATATATCTAGGAGATCTAAGAGCATGTATTCCACTTTTTTTGGGTTTTTTTCTTCTTGGACTTTTACTTTGTTGGAATTTTTGCTTTCAAGATTCCTTTTCCCTTTAAAATTTTCACTTATTTATCACTGTATAGATGTATTCAAATACTACTTTCCAGATATCCACATACATACTTGTCCCTCTGTCTGTCTGTTTTAAACTCTTTTGCAACAAATCTCTGTATGCTAGTTACAACATGTGGTGCAATTAACTCCTGAACACCCCCTCCACACCATTCCTCAGCCATCTCTCCTCCTGACAAGCTAGCACACACAGGTATTGCTTCTTTGATTTTAATTTGTATTTTGTCTATAAATGTCTTGTGTATTCCATACCTCATAGCTGTTGACAAAGGCTACTATAGCCGAAACGCGTTCAGTGCGAACCTGTGAGCTGTATGCTTTTTTTATTCAATAAAGAATGAAATTTTTTTTAACGGTAGCAGCTCCTCTCCACTCCTATTTTTGTTTATATCTAATGTCTTCGGGCAGTCATGTGCAAAAGTCCTAAGATTCCTCTCCAGTAATTTTAATGCAGCAAATTTACATTTCTGTGACAGCTGTGTTTGTTCTTTGGAATCAACTGCTAAGTTACAGAAAACTATACTAAAAAGTAAACAAAAAAGAAGGCAAGAGGTGGTAGAGGACAGGTCAAGTTAGTACCTCAAGCAGGTCCCACTGAAGCAACAGCTCCATATTCTACAGAAAACGAGGCAAGCCACCTGCCATTCCCAATATGCGGTTCTGTCCATGTGTAACATCTGCAGGACACAGAACAGGTCGTAGAGTGGATGACACAGAATGCTTCAAATACCACCTCCTCCCCTTCCTCCCAGTCACAGGCACACATCAAACAGTCCCTACCAGTTGGCAATGGGCATGCTCCCTCTACTTTACCCCATGCCAAATCCCCAACACCCTCTGAAGCAGTTCACATGGGTCAGTCTGAGGATTTGTTTGATGTCATGGATGTCAATGCAACAGTCCAAAAAACAGAAAGAGAGCACCAGGACATTGAATGCACTGATACCAAAATATTTTTTCCTTTGAAAAGGAAGATGAGGGGGAGTCAGGGGGATGTGGAAACAGAGGTGCCAGTTCACGGTGCTTACTGTGACATACAGTCCACTCAGGAGGAGAAAGAAGATGAAGAGGACAAAGAGGTAGAATAGGATGAAATGCTTGATCTAAAATGGAAAGGCAAGAATAGTCATAAGAGCAGCTCATAGGGGGAGAAGGAAAAAGCTGACGTTGCGGGGCAGTACTCAACATAGAGAGTAGGGTGTTTCAAAAAACGAAATGGCAGTGCCACCACCCTCAGCTACTACTAGTTGCAACAGCATCAACTTCAACCCACAGCTAGTACTGCTCACAGGACCTGTACAACCTGGGCATTCTTTGAGACCACAGTGGATGATAGAAGAACGGTTATCTGTAAGATCTGTGCTAAGCCTTTCAAACACGGCAAGAATATAAGCAACCTCAACACAATATGTATATACAGCCAGATGAACTCCCACCACCCGCTGCCTGAAGAGCCCACCTGGACCAGAAGGCAAAGAGTTAACCTGATCCTGAAACCTCTTCTGCTGCTGTAGCTGTCTATTCCTCCATATTCCTCCATGTTAATACAGTAGCCTCAGAACACAGAAAGGCAGCTATGGAAGTGTAAAAAAAACCACCTCAACTATCCAGGAGCACAAAGCCTGATTGCAAGCATTGCACAGCTTCTTGCAATAGGAATGCTGCCCTTCAGGCTATTGGACACAGATAGCTTTCCCAATGTGATGTTCATGGTAACCCACAGTAGCAGATTCTAAGTCAGCATTTATTTGCCCAAATAGCCGTCACTGCCCTGCACCGCATGCGAGTGATAATGTGTCCCTGGCATTGAGGAATGCTGTCAGTGGCAGGGTGCACCTGACCACAGACTCGTGGTCGGGTCAATGTCCTGCAGCTAGGGCATGAAGCCAAAACTGTTTGTGGCCTCCTTACAGTGTTGCACAAGGGGGCTGACCCTGCATAATCTGAAGCCAGGCAAGGTCGTGTGACAATGGGGCCAAATTGCTGGCAGCCCTTTGCCTTGGCAATCTCACACATGTACCTTGTCTGGCCCATGTAATGAACCTGAGAGTACAGCGCTTCCTAAACAATTACGCTGGTTTACATCCACTGTTGGAAAAGGCCAAGAAACTGTATTCTCACTTTTTGGCGTTCACACCCAACTGCCTCACCTGTAATGTGCCTATATATTGGAATTCCACATTGCACATGTTGCAGCAGCTTAGCCAGCAGGAGAGAGCAATCATGGAGTACCAGATTATATGCTGTTAGCAAGCACTGTATGGAGATTGGTCACTTGACGTCCATGGAGTGGCTGCCCACCAAAGATGTGTGTGCCATTTTAGCCTGCTTTGATAAAGCGACCAAAATGGTCAGTTGTGATGATGCACTGACCAGTATGAGTATTTCTGTTGTCTGCCTGTGGAAACAGATGCTACAGGTTCTAAAGAACAATGATGTGTTGTTCTCACAGGAGGAGGTGGAAGGGATACCAATCTCCTGACTGTCTGGCCTGTCCACCCTTACTCAACAACCCAGGAAGGTTGGCTTTGGGCAAAAGGGGGGGGGGTGTTCTCCAACACATTTCTTTATCTATGGGAGAATTAAAGAGGAGAAAGAGTGGGCAAAGGGAGAAGAGGAGAAAGAGAAGGATAATACAGGTCCAAAGGCAGGGGAGGGGGCTATGCAATGTTCCTTCCATCCATCACTAACCCCAGCTATTCTACATGCATGGTGGGACCAGCCAGAGGACACTTTTAGGCCTGAACCTGAGGAAAGTGGGCCATGACCTTTAGAAACTTTGAGGCATATGAATGCTTTTATGCTGCAGTGTTTGCAGAAGGACTGTTGCATAGCCCACATCAAAACATTAGATCATTTCTGGGTGGCCACCCTCCTTGATCCTTGCTACAAGGCCAAAATGACAAATCTCATTCCGTATATGGACGGGGACCTCTAAATGCAGCAGAATCAGGGCAGACTGTAAAGCAGCTTAAACAGAGCATTACCCCATGGTCGTGGTAATGCATCTGCAATGGAGCTCTGCAGCTCATGGTAGATGGGCAGGAAGCCACTGCAGCAGCACCAACACTGGAAGCAGGGAAAGTCTAACGTAGGTGTGTGATAGCTTTTTTAAGACTGCAGCAAGAGCACAGGGTAGGACTGACAATCACATTCAGCACTTATTCCCGATGGTCTAAGAGCATATCAGCTCCTGCATGGATGTGATGGTGGTGTTGCGCCATTTCTCCTGCTTTTGCCATGTTTCTTTCTCCTGCTTACCTCATCTGAAAATATGTTAATATGGAAATACGGGGATGCAGCACTCATGTTTCCATGAAGCACACACTTCCCCCTCAAAGTACTGTTACTGATAGTTGTGGTGGTGGTGCTGCTCTCCTTTTCCTGCTTCTTCCATGTTTTCTCCTCCTTTTCCTTCTCCCAAAATAAAAATTTTCTAAAGCACAAGAAACAGCTGTAGCTCTGCAGCTTTTCCTTGGAGAAAGCTATTGCATAGCCGTTCTGTTCACCTGATAAAATTTGTCCTTTGCAAACTTTATGACATTGCTTTTAAAACAAGCAAAACACCTGCTTTTTGCTTTGGCATAATTTATGGTAATTCCACCTTAAAAAGATTAAAATAAACAAATTGCCAAGTCCCGATGGCATACACTCACAGGTTCTAATGGAATTAAGTAATATGATAGACAGACTATTGTTTCTTATATTTAAAGACTATATAGTGATGGGGTCTGTTCCACTGGATTAGTTAATCACTAGTGTGGTGTCAAAATTCAAAATGGGGGTCAAAAAGGAACCTCTCTTACCTCTACTGATATAAAATGTTTGAAGGGTTTCTAAGAGATGCTATCCTGGAGTACCTAAAGGAAAATAGCTATATAAATCCGTATCAGCATGGGTTTATGAGCTATCACTCCTTTTAAACCAATCTGACCAGCTTCTATGAGGAGGTAAGTTCTAGAGTGGATCTGGAAGACTCATTGGATCTTGCGTATTTGGACTTTTCCAAAGCACTTGGTACAGTGACACATAAAAGGTTGGTATATAAAATGGTCTGGGCGGAAATGTGTGTAAGTGGGTAAGTAACTGGATCAATGATAGAAAGCAGAGGGTGGTTATAAATGGTACACACTCTGATCAGGTCACCATTATTAGTGGGATAACACAAGGGGTAAGTATTGGGCCATATTCTTTTCAATATATTCATTAATGACCTGGTAGAATGATTGCACAGTAAAGTATCAATATTTGCAGATGATTCAAAAGTATAAAAGGTAATTAACACAAGAGGACAGAATGCAGTTGCATATGGATTTGAAGTTGGGGGCTTGGGCAGAAAAGTGACACATAAGGTAAAGATGCTGCACATGGGCAGGGGTAATCCATGTCACTATTACACACTAAATTGGAAATCTCTGGGCAAAACTGACATGGAAAAGAACTTAGGGATTTTAGTTAACTATATTCATAACTGGAGCAACCAAAGTCAGACAGATGCTGCCAAGGCAAATAGGATCATGGGGTGCATCAAAAAAAGGTCTAGGAGCACATGATGAGAACATTGCTCTTCCTTTTTACAAGTCACTGGTCGACCACATTCGGAATACAGTGTACAGTTTTGGGCATATCAAAGTTTGAGTGGGTTCAAAGGCGGGCAACTAAAGTCATAAATAGAATGGGTAAACTACAAGACCCAGAAAGGTTATAAAAATTAGGGTAATTTAGTTTAGAAAAAGGACAGCCGAGGGGCAACCTAATAGCTGTGAATAGATATATTAGAGGAAAATGCAGAGATCTCTCCCACAATCTATTTATACTATTATACTTTATTTGTTTATACAGGACTGTGACTGTAACAAGGGGGCATGCTCTACTTCTAGAAAAAAGAAAGTCTCTACACCAACATAGAAGGGGCTTCTTTACTGTAAGAGCGATAAAACTATGGAACGTTCTGCCTGAGGCCTTAGTCAGACGGGCGATTTTTCGCGCGATTTGCGGATCGCATGACGGATGCGCATCCGCAAATCGCGTGACCGGTGCACGCAAGTCGCCCGCAAATCGCCCGAAAATCTGCTCCTAGCCGCGTTTCATTAGAAACGGGCCGGAGCTGTCCAGCGCATTGCATTCAATGGAGACGGCAATAGAGCCGTCTCCATTGAAAGCAATGCGCTGCGGGCGAGCCCGGGATGAATTGTCGGTAAGGGCTTAAATATATAAGCCCTTACCTGCAATTCATCCTAAAATGTGTTAAAATAAAAAAAAAAATTGTATACTCACCTTCTCCCGACAGCCGGAGCTCCGCGTGGCAGTCCTGCAGTGAGTGTGAAGGGGGTGTGAGTCAGACCTGCCCCCTGATTGGCTCAGCGCTGAGCCAATCAGAGGCATGCCTCACTCACACCCATTCATGAATTCATGAATGGATATGAGTCAGACCTGCCCCTGATTGGCTCAGCGCTGAGAGGCAGCAGTCACTCACCCATTCATGAATTCATGAATGGGTGTGTGAGTGTTTTCAGCCTCTGATTGGTCAGGGCTGTGACCAATCAGAGGCAGATCATTCAGCAGGCGGGGATTTTAAAGCCCCGCCGGCTGAATAGTGCCAAGAAGCAGTTTAGGAGAACTGACAGCGGCCGCGGCTGGACTCCGGCTGCAGCAGAAAGGTGAGTATACAATTTTTTTTTATTTTAACACATTTTAGAATGAATTGCAGGGAAGGGTTTATATATTTAACCCCTTCCCGACAATTAACCCCGCGCAGGCCGGCAGCCCATTGCTTTCAATGGAGCGGCTGTATTGCCGCTCCATTGAATTCAATGGGCAAACATCGTTCTTCTCTGCCACAGCTGTTACAGCTGTGGCAGAGAAGAATGATTTGTCTTCTATATGTTCTCAATGGGGTCGGCGCTGCTGCCGCCGGCACCATTGAGCGCATATAGAGAAGAGAACAGAAATCGCAGATCGCAGATAGGTGCGATCTGCGATTTTTTGTTCTATAATTTATTGGACGAGCGCATAAAAAGTGCTCATGTGTCCGATACCATTGCAAAGCAATGGTTTTATAAAATCGCCGGACGCATGCGCATGCGCAAATCGCGCGAAAAATCGCCCGTCTGACTAAGGCCTGAGGATGTGGTGATGGCAAATTTGATAATAAAGTTAAAGAGGCACCTGGACACCTTTTCTTGAGCGTTACAAAATTACATGTTATAGTTAGAATGTTAGAAGGGTTGTTGATTCAGGGATAACTCAGTTTACCAGACTTGAAGTCAGGAAGGATTTTTCTTCTCTTAAATGAGGAAAATTGGCTTCCACCTCATTGCTTTTTTTTTTTTTGCTTTTCTCAGGATCAACATGAGTGGGGGGAAGATGGGGTGCAATAAGCTGAACTAGATGGACATATCTCTTTTTCCAGCCTCACAGGCTGTTACTGCTATTCCTTGAAGGCAGAGTAGGGACAGAAGACTCATGCTTTACAGTTTTTTTCACCTTGCAGAATTTGTCCATGTAAAATTTATGACATTGATTGTAAAAGAAGAAGTTCACCTGCTGTCTTACTTGGCACAATTTTTGATCTAAGAGACCTTATATAGGTCTTCCTCCTTTTGCAGTGGAACCCCTGTGCTATGATTGACCACTACACCATTGCATATTATTTTGAACAATTTTCGGGAGGAACATAGTGTTTCCCAGATGTACGGTTTAATTCCTATGCAATTTGAGGTACTTGGGCAGTATTGGACACCTTCTGGAGTGAAAATTATTGAGCCCAATTTTTACTCCCATTGACTTTAATGAGAGTCAAATCAGCCATACCGATTCACAATGATTTTTGAGAAATCAGCCCAATTATTCCACTAATCACTAATCATTACACATATGTACTAAACTGATGCTGTACATAGCTACAATTATTCCAACATGTGAGAGTAAGGGCTCTTTCACATGGCTGTTGTCGTTTTTACGTGTGCCCATCGGTGCCATAAAAATGCGTGAACAGGCGCACAAATCTAAGGTTTTTGCACCCGTTCAGATAGCCCAGGTCTGGCGCACATACGCTGAGGCCACAATGCTGTTGGGTGGGGAGAGACAGCTTAGCTCTACCCTCCCCCTCACTGGCTCACCTTCTCTCCCCTCACCCCTGGCCGTTTGCAATGGGAGGGGATGGGATTGGGGTGGAGCTAAGCTCCCACCCCTCCCCACCTCTTGTCTGCAGCCAGCAATGGTAGCTTAGCTCTGCCCCGTCCTGCCTCCTCCCATTGCAAACAGCCGAAGGGGAGGAGGGAGGAGGGAGTTTAGCAGTCACACTGCTAAACACCCTCCCACCTCACTTCTCCGACCCCACTGTCACTGGCTCCCTTAGGAGTTTATGCATCGGCTGCTGAGCGTAAAAGCACCTGGCGCTATATTGGGTGGCTGGGCGCTTTTACGCTGCGGAAATACGCCTGTGTGATCTGATGCATTGGAATCCAATGCATCAGATGGTAGCGTATATCGGCCGACCGTGAAAACCGCAGCCAATAGACAATAGTGTGAATAAGCCTTAAGACATGAACTGCGCATCCACAAATTATACATTGACTTGTTTGCTTCTCAGTGGTATAAACATAAACATGAAATTCTTATTTACATTTTGATCAAATTGTATAACCTAACTGGACATCTTTCTTCCACATAGAACAATTATGTCATTACCAAATTTATGCAGTTGTATTTTTTGTTTAACTTCTTTACATATATTTTATTAAAACAATCATTTGTTTTTGTGCCTTCACATTCTAAGGCCTTAGTCAGACGGGCGTTTTTTCGCGCGACTTGCGGATCGCATGACGGATGCGCATCCGCAAATCGCGTGACTGGTGCCCGAAAATTGTCCGAAAATCTGCTCCTAGCCGCGTTTCATTAGAAACGGGCCGGAGCTGTCCAGTGCATTGCATCCAATGGAGCCGGCAATACAGCCGGCTCCATTGAAAGCAATGCGCTGTGGGCGAGTGTGGGATGAATTGTCGGGAAGGGCTTAAATATATAAGCCCTTCCCTGCAATTCATCCAGAAAAGTGTTAAAATAAAAAATATATATATACTCACCTGCTCCCGGCAGCCGGAGTTCCGCGCGGCCGGCCACTGCAGGCTATATTGCCGGCTCCATTGAATTCAATGGGCAAACATCGTTCTTCTCTACCACAGCTGTTACAACTGTGGCAGAGAAGAATGATTTGTCTTCTATATGTTCTCAATGGGGTCGGCGTTGCTGCCGCCGGCCCCATTGAGCGCATATAGAGAAGAGAACAGGAATCGCAGATCGCAGATAGGTGCGATCTGCGATTTCTGTTCTATAATTTATCGGACGAGCGCATAAAAAGCGCTCATGTGTCCAATACCATTGCAAAGCAATGGTTTTAAAAAATCGCCGGACGCATGCGCATGCGCAAATCGCGCGAAAAAACGCCCGTCTGACTAAGGCCTAACATAGTAACATAGTATTTAAGGCTGAAATAATACACATGTCCTTCTTGTTCAGCCTATTACCCTCCCAATGTTGATCTAAATGATCGAACCCTAATGAGGTAGAAGCCAATTTTCCTCATTTAAGGGAACAAATTCCTTCCTGACTTCAAATCTGGCAATTGGAATAATCCTTGGATCACTGAACCTTCTGAAGTAATCAGTGACCATAACATGAAATAATATTACACTCAAGAAAGCCATCCAGGCCCATCTTAAAATATTTTATCTGAGAGCTATAACTTATTTTTCTGTCAGTGGAACTTCATTAGAGCTTATTTTTGTTTGACAAGTGATCATTTTTGGGATTTATAGGATATTTTTATTAATTTTACTCAATTTTTGGGAGAGAGAAGAGATGAAAATATGCAATTTTTATTATTATTTTTTTAAACTTTCATGCCACTCACTGTGCGTGAGAAATAACATGCCAATTTTACAGTACAGGTCACTATAATTGAGGTGATATCTATTCATCATGGCATCTGAGAACTTAAATTGCCAGAATTGGAGTGATCTTTGATCCTGTCCATTGCAGAAGAATATCAGCTATACTGCATGATGCACCAATGGGTTTAAAGGGGTTGTCTCATGAAGACAACTCTTTCTTGAATTTCAAGTCATTTTAGAAATCAGTGAAACACTTCTGGTATGTATACATAAACCTTTGGGGATCAGCTTTCATCACCAGAGAAACCCGCTAATCAGTAACAGCTTTATGGGCAATGTAGTATTACATATTGTTTCTTGAAATTAATGTTGTTTCTTATAATTTAATATATAGCTGAACTTTGCCTACTGGAGTGGAAACCATGAATTAACATTTTCCAGTGTTATATATTTCTTTCATTAATAGATGTACAGCAAAATATATTATGGTACCGTGTTAACCATAAATATGTAATGTTAACCCCTTAACGACTAGCCCATAGTGTTTTTACGTCCTGCACAAGTGGGCTTTATTCTCTGAGGACGTAAAAACATGCGTCCTGCAGAGAATAAAGTCCTGTGGGCTATAGACGTGACAGCTCCATGCTGTCGGTGCCCGCAGGTAGCCGACAGGATGGAGCTGTCATCCTGGGCTTTGGGCAGTCCCCCCCCCGGCATTGCGATCGGTGCTATCCAATAGATAGCGCCGATCGCAATAAAGTGTAAAAAAAAGTAAATAAAGTTAAATATTCAGCTGCCCTGATGGATCGGATCGGATCCATCAGGGCAGCTGAAAATACTCACCCATGTTCCCCGATGTCTGCCGCGGAGAAAGGGTCCTTCAGGACCCGGCGCGGCTCTTCTGCGCATGCGCGCCAGACGAATGACGTCACGCGCATGCGCAGAAGAATGGGTATCCCGGGGAGTTTAAAATCTCCTGGTTCCCGGCTCCTGAAGGTAGCTGGGAACCAGGAGATGTCCCCGGGGACCGCGGCGAGCAGTCCCCGGACCCGCGATTGCTGCTATCCAGTGGATAGCGGTGATCGCGAAAAAGTAAGAAAAAAAGTAAAAATAAGGTTAGGTTAATTTTACCTCCCCTCATGGATCGGATCCATGAGGGGAGGTGAAAATACTCACCCCCGGTCCTCAGCGGCGTCCCGGTCTTCCAGGACCTGAGTCCCCTTCTGCGCATGCGCGCCCGATGATTGACATCGGGCGCATGCACAGAGGAGCTCGGGACCCGAGAAATTTAAAATCCCTTTGCTCCTGGCTGCCATGTGTAGCCAGGAGCAGAGGGATGTCCCTGCAGAGATGATAACTGTTATCCAATGGATAGCAGTGATCATTTAAAATAAAAAAAAGTGTAAAAAAGTAATTTAAAAAAAGTGTAAAAAAGTAAAAACAAAGTTTAAAAAGTAAAAAAAAAAGTTTAAAACGCTTACATTTCATCTCCCCTCATGGATCATATCCGTGAGGGAGGATGAAATTACGTACCTAAGGCCCCCGGATTTATCCGCAGACCTTACCACAGCTTCTGCGCACGCGGCCGTCGCCAAAGCTGCAGGCGCATGCGCAAAAGCCGTGGATTGCCAGGATAACTTAAAATCTCCCTGCTCTTGGCTACAAAACTTAGCCAAGAGCCTGGAAATTTCACGGGGGGCCGCGGTGAGCGGTTCCGGGTCACGTGTTCGCCGTTATCCATTGGATAATGGCGATCACGTAAAAGTTAAAAAGAAAAGTTTGTTTCATCTCCCCTCACTGATGCGATCAGTGAGAGGAGATGAAACGTTTTACCGGAGGCCTCCGTATTTGCACCCCGGCGCAATCTTCCTCCGTGAACTTTCCCGGATTCTGCACATGCGACCGCCGCAAAACATCGGACACATGCGCAGGAGTCGGGGAGCCCAGGAAACTTAAAATCTCTGTTGGTCACCGAGAGCCTGAAGCAGTGACGGGTGGCCTCGTTGAGCGGTCCCAGGTCACGTGATAAAAAGGTAGCGATCTACCTTAGGTCGGTCTCACATGACCGGATACGAATTACGGATTCCGCATGCATTTGATTAGCGGTAATACGCAGATCAATCGCATTGGATTACACAATTCCGCTCACATTAGTGGGTTGGAATTTCGTAATCCACTTGCAGAAAAGAGAACGCAGCAGGTTCTATTTTACTGTGGATATCCGCAACATAGAGCCCATTGTGCTCCATGGTCGTGGATATACCCGCAGCCCATACGTAACTATGTTGTATACGGGCTGCGGGTACCCGTGTCATCGCTAAGCGACGGTGCGGGAAATACAAACAAAAAAAAGTACTGCGCATGACCGCCTGTGTGAGTAGGCAGTTATGCGCAGTACATTACGCAGCCGTACGCAGGGTCACAGTCGGGCTCACAGCTGGTGTCCGCTGCGAGCCTCCGCAAGCGGATTCTGCCTACGGCTGCGTGAGCCCGGTGTTATTCAGACCGCTATCTGTAATCCGTAATTTACAAGAAGCCCCGGGAACGTCCGCCTTCCTGCAGTTCCAGGAGCAGCTTGTTGAGCGCCTTCTGTGTGAGACCGCTGCACTGCAGCAAGATTACAAAGCCTCACAGAGCGCCACTTTTTACACCCCATACCCGCTACTGAGGTCACGAAATACCCCCAAGCAAGAGAGGAGGGGGGATACCCGGTTTTCTTGCCCCATGTACCCATCCCAACCAGCCTCCGTAATTACCCCTGTCTTCGGACATAAAATGCGGTTTATATTATTACTTTTATCTAATATTTAGGGAATGCCAAAAAATGGGGATAGCGGGGGGGGGGGGGGGTATTTTTAGGAAGTCAATTTTTTTTCCGAATAAGTGGGCAATGGGGCCTTTAATTTATTCATTTGTACCCTGATATCCAGCGGGCCTTCCCTCCATTATGAGCCTAGCCATGTGTCCTGTAAGTAGTTTAGGGCCACAATGGGTATGTTTCTGAACACGAGACAAACGGGGGGATCCATTTTGGGGTGAAAGTCTTCATTCATATATGTACTGTACAAAAAAAAAACAGTTTTTAAATGGACAAAATTGCCAAAAAAATGAAAATCGTAATTTTTTCCTTCTGCTTTGCTTAGATTCAGTCAAATACTGTGGGGTCAAAATATGCAGTACACCCCTAGATGAATTTGTTAAGGGGTCTAGTTTTCAAAATGGGGTCATTTCTGGGGGTTCTGTTTCGTTTTGGCCGCTCAATGGCTCTATAAGTGGGCAATGGGGCCTGGAATTTATTCCGTTGTACCCTGAAATACAACGGGTGCTCCTTCCATTATAGGCCTAGCCATGTTTCCCTTAAGTAGATTAGGGCCACAATGGGTATATTTCTGAACACGGGACAAACGGGGGTACCCATTTTGGGGTGAATGTCTTCATTCCTATGTACACTGAAAAAAAACAACAGTTTTTAAATTGACAAAATTGCCATAAAAATGAAAATCGTAATTTTTTCCTTCTGCTTGGCTTAGATTCATTCAAAAACTGTGAAGTCAAAAAAGTCATTGTACCCCTAGATAAATTCGTTAAGGGGTCTACTTTTCAAAATGGGGTCACTTGTGGGGGTTCTAAATCGTTTTGGTCACTCAAGGGCTCTACAAGTGGGCAATGGGGACTAAATCTCCTTCAAGCAAAATTTCTGTACCGAAAGCCACCGGTTGCTCCTTTTACTTTGGGCCCCATTGTGCATACAGACGTAATACTAGGGCCACAATGGGTATATTTCTGAACACGGGACAAACAGGGGTACCCATTTTGGGGTGAACGTGTTAATTACTATGTACAATGTACAAAAAAACCTGTTTTTAAATTGACACAATTGCCAAAAAAGGAAAATCATAATTTTTTCCTTCTGCTTGGCTTAGAGTCATTCACAAACTGTGAAGTCAAAAAAGTCATCGTACCCCTAGATAAATTCGTTAAGGGGTCTACTTTTCAAAATGGGGTCACTTGTGGGGGTTCTCCATCGTTTTGGTCACTCAATGGCTCTACAAGTGTGCAATAGGGCCTAAATCTCCTTCAAGCAAAATGTCTGTTCCGAAAGCCACCGGTTGCTCCTTTCATTTTGGGCCCCATTGTGCATACAGACGTAATACTAGGGCCACAATGGGTATGTTTATGAGCACGGGATAAACAGGGGTATCCATTCTGGGGTGCAAATCCTCATTTTCATGTGTACTTTAGAAAAAAGTTCTGTCTTTAAAATGACATATTTGCAAAAATATGAAATTTTAGTTTTTCTCTTCTAAATTGCATTGACTCCTGAAAAAAAACTGTGGGGTTAAAATACTCATGACACCCCTCAGTGAATACGTTAAGGGGTGTAGTTTTTAAAATGGGGTCACTTGTGGGGGTATCTATCATTTTGACTCCTATGAACCTTTGGAATCTTGGCTTGATGTAGGAAAACAAAGTGTTCCTCAAAATGCTGAAAAGTAATGTTAAATTTGTATGTCTCCTAAATGGTTAAAAAAAAAACGAACGTTTTTCCAATGTGCGCCCATAATAAAGTAAACAGATGGAACTATTTATCTTAGCAAAAATTTCTATATTTATGTTTGCACATATTTGAGATATTGCAGTTGGAAATGTGAAAAAATGACGATTTTTTTCAAAATTTTCCAAATTTTGGTGCTTTTAATAAATAAACACAAATTCTATCGGTCTTTTTTTTCTGCATAAATGAAGTACAACATGTGGCGAAAAAAAAATGTCAAAATTGCTTGGATATGCAAAATCTTTCTGGTGTTTTTTCATGTTAAAGTGACACATGTCAGATTTGCAAAATTTGGCCTGGTCATTAAGGCCTCAGTCACACGGGCACACCCGTGTTACTGCAGCCAGCAGACGGACGTACCTGAAGACGGCCGTCTCTCTGCAGCGCCGGGAGGAAGAACATGTGACCGGCTTCATTGCCGGTCATGTGTTCTATGATCAGCGCTGGAGAGAGACGGCCGTCTTCAGGTACGGCTGTCTTCTAACTGTTAGTCACACGGGCGCATTGGCGCCGGTGTACGAGTGCCGATGCGCCCGTTTGACTGAGCCCTAAGGCGCAAACAGGCTTGGTCACTAAGGGGTTAAATATTGTTGTATAAAAAGGCAAACGTGTTATAGGAGGCTCATGAAGGAATCTCTGTGCTCCTAAAATTTATAAATATAATTTTTCTGGTTAGCCAATAAAAGTATAAATTCTATATTTCTATATTAGAGCAACGGCCTTAGCTCAAAACTATTAAATTGATATATTAAATCTTCCAATAAGAGAAATTAAAAAAAGGAAATTGCGCATGTTGCTAATTCTTTGAGTAAAAAAATATTGATATGGGTAAACATTCCTATGTTACTTATACAAATATTCATAAGTTTGGTCAGTGATTAAAATGTATACATTTATTGATTGTTATTAGAGATGAGCGAACACCAAAATGTTCGGGTGTTCGTTATTCGGAACGAACTTCCCGCGATGCTCGAGGGTTCGTTTCGAACAACGAACCCCATTGAAGTCAATGGGCGACCAGAGCATTTTTGTATTTCGCCGATGCTCGCTAAGGTTTTCATGTGTGAAAATCTGGGCAATTCAAGAAAGTGATGGGAATGACACAGAAACGGATAGGGCAGGCGAGGGGCTACATGTTGGGCTGCATCTCAAGTTCACAGGTCCCACTATTAAGCCACAATACCGGCAAGAGTGGGCCCCCCCCCTCCCAACAACTTTTACTTCTGAAAAGCCCTCATTAGCATGGCATACCTTTGCTAAGCACCACACTAGCTACAACAAAGCACAATCACTGCCTGGATGACACTCCGCTGCCACTTCTCCTGGGTTACATGCTGACCAACCGCCCCCCCTCCCCCCCACAGCGCACACCAAAGTGTCCCTGCGCAGCCTTCAGCTGCCCTCATGCCACACCACCCTCATGTCTATTTAGAACTGCGTCAGCCATGAGGAGGAACCGCAGGCACACACTGCAGAGGGTTGGCACGGCTAGGCAGCGACCCTCTTTAAAAGTGGCGGGGCGATAGCCCACAATGCTGTACAGAAGCAATGAGAAATAGAATCCTGTGCCACCGCCATCAGGAGCTGCACACGTAGGCATAGCAATGGGGAACCTATGTGCCACACACTATTCATTCTGTCAAGGTGTCTGCATGCCCCAGTTAGACCGGGCTTTTTAATTCATAGACACAGGCAGGTACAATTCCCTATTGTGAAGTCCCTGTGGACCGACAGCATGGGTGGGTGCCAGGAAGCCACCGGCGGTACATAGAAATATCCCATTGCATTGCCCAACACAGCTGAGGTAGTAATGTCGTGCATAATGCAGGTGGGCATCGGCCCACACTGCATGCCCCAGTCAGACTGGTGTTCTTTAGAAGTGGACACATGTAGGTTAAACTCCCTGTGGACCCACTGCCTGGGTGGGTGCCAGGAAGCCACCGGCGGTACATAGAAATATCCCATTGCATTGCCCAACACAGCTGAGGTAGTAATGTCGTGCGTAATACAGGTGGGCTTCGGCCCACACTGCATGCCCCAGTCAGACTGGGGTTCTTTAGAAGTGTACAGATGTATTAAAAACTCTGTGTGCACCTACAGCATGGGTGGCTCCCTGGAACCCACCGGCGGTACATAAAAATATCCCATTGCATTGCCCAACACAGCTGAGGTAGTAATGTTGTGCTTAACCCTTTCCAATCCAATTTGTATATGGTTTTCCTAGGGGGCTTACTCTTTTTCTGCCGTTATACAACGGCGCTATATGCTGGCTAAAGCCAGTACTGCATGAGCTGACACGTAGGATAGGCTCCGACAGCAGAGAGGCTGGCAATATACAGTAAGAGAACCCCGACGGACGTCTACCAACAACGGAGCTGTACAGCCTTAAACCCTAATGTCTTCACAGGTCACACAGTGGACTGGAAAGGGTTAATGCAGGTGGGTTTCGGCCCACACTGCATGCCCCAGTCAGACTGGGTTTCTTTATAAGTGGAAACAGATGCATTTATAATTCCCTGTGGACCCACAGCATGGGTGGGTGCCAGGAAGCCACCGGCGGTACATAGAAATATCCCATTGCATTGCCCAACACAGCTGAGGTAGTAATGTCGTGCGTAAAACAGGTGGGCTTCGGCCCACACTGCATGCCCCAGTCAGACTGGTGTTCTTTAGAAGTGGACACATGTAGGTTAAACTCCCTGTGGACCCACTGCCTGGGTGGGTGCCAGGAAGCCACCGGCGGTACATAGAAATATCCCATTGCATTGCCCAACACAGCTGAGGTAGTAATGTCGTGCATAATGCAGGTGGGCTTCGGCCCACACTGCATGCCCCAGTCAGACTGGGGTTCTTTTGAAGTGGACAGATGTATTAAAAACTCCGTGTGCACCTACAGCATGGGTGGCTCCCTGGAACCCACCGGCGGTACATAAAAATATCCCATTGCATTGCCCAACACAGCTGAGGTAACGTCAGCTGTAATGCAGGTGGGCTAAAAATTAATTTGATTACACTGTAGGCGAGGGCCCACAAAAATTGCTGTATCAACAGTACTAATGTACATCCCAAAAATTGGCCATGGCCAGCCAAGAGGGCAGGTGAAACCCATTAATCGCTTTGGTTAATGTGGCTTAAGTGGTAACTAGGCCTGGAGGCAGCCCAGTGTAACGAAAAATTGGTTCAAGTTAAAGTTCCAACGCTTTTAAGCTCATTGAAACTTATAAAAATTGTTCAGAAAAATTATTTGAGTGAGCCTTGTGGCCCTAAGAAAAATTGCCCGTTCAGCGTGATTACGTGAGGTTTCAGGAGGAGGAGCAGGAGGAGGAGGAGGAATATTAGACACAGATTGATGAAGCAGAAATGTCCCCGTTTTGGATGGTGAGAGAGAACGTAGCTTCCATCCGCGGGTGCAGCCTACGTATTGCTTACGTATCGCTGCTGTCCGCTGGTGGAGAACAGAAGTCTGGCGAAATCCAGCCTTTGTTCATCTTGATGAGTGTTAGCCTGTCGGCACTGTCGGTTGACAAGCGGCTACGCTTATCTGTGATGATTCCCCCAGCCGCACTAAACACCCTCTCCGACAAGACGCTAGCCGCAGGACAAGCAAGCACCTCCAGGGCATACAGCGCGAGTTCAGGCCACGTGTCCAGCTTCGACACCCAGTAGTTGTAGGGGGCAGAGGCGTCACCAAGGATGGTCGTGCGATCCGCTACGTACTCCCTCACCATCCTTTTACAGTGCTCCCGCCGACTCAGCCGTGACTGGGGAGCGGTGACACAGTCTTGGTGGGGAGCCATAAAGCTGGCCAGGCCCTTAAAGACTGTTGCACTGCCTGGGATGTACATGCTGCTCGATCTACGCACATCCCCTGCTACCTTGCCATCGGTACTGCGCCTTCTGCCACTAGCGCAGTCGGCTGGGAATTTTACCATCAGCTTGTCCGCAAGGGTCCTGTGGTATAGCAACACTCTCGAACCCCTTTCCTCTTCGGGAATCAGAGTGGGCAGGTTCTCCTTATACCGTGGATCGAGCAGTGTGTACACCCAGTAATCCGTCGTGGCCAGAATGCGTGCAACGCGAGGGTCACGAGAAAGGCATCCTAACATGAAGTCAGCCATGTGTGCCAGGGTACCTGTACGCAACACATGGCTGTCTTCACTAGGAAGATCACTTTCAGGATCCTCCTCCTCCTCCTCCTCCTCCTCCTCAGGCCATACACGCTGAAAGGATGACAGGCAATCAGCCGGTGTACCGTCAGCAGCGGTCCAAGCTGTCTCTTCCCCCTCCTCCTCATCCTCCTCATGCTCCTCCTCCTCCTCCTGTACGCGCTGAGAAATAGACAGGAGGGTGCCCTGACTATCCAGCGGCATACTGTCTTCCCCCGCCCCCGTTTCCGAGCGCAAAGCAGCTGCCTTTATGGTTTGCAGGGAATTTCTCAAGATGCATAGCAGAGGAATGGTGACGCTAATGATTGTAACATCGCCGCTCACCACCTGGGTAGACTCCTCAAAATTACCAAGGACATGGCAGATGTCTGCCAACCAGGCCCACTCTTCTGAAAGGAATTGAGGAGGCTGACTCCCACTGCGCCGCCCATGTTGGAGTTGGTATTCGACTATAGCTCTACGTTGTTCATAGAGCCTGGCCAACATGTGGAGCGTAGAGTTCCACCGTGTGGGCACGTCGCACAGCAGTCGGTGCACTGGCAGCTTAAAGTGATGTTGCAGGGTGCGCAGGGTGGCAGCGTCCGTGTGGGACTTGCGAAAATGTGCGCAGAGCCGGTGCGCCTTTACGAGCAGGTCTGACAAGCGTGGGTAGCTTTTCAGAAAGCGCTGAACCACCAAATTAAAGACGTGGGCCAGGCATGGCACGTGCGTGTGGCTGCCGAGCTGCAGAGCCGCCACCAGGTTACGGCCGTTGTCACACACGACCATGCCCGGTTGGAGGCTCAGCGGCGCAAGCCAGCGGTCGGTCGGCTGTGTCAGACCCTGCAGCAGTTCGTGGGCCGTGTGCCTCTTATCGCCTAAGCTGAGTAGTTTCAGCACGGCCTGCTGACGCTTGCCCACCGCTGTGCTGCCACGCCGCGCGACACCGACTGCTGGCGACATGCTGCTGCTAACACATCTTGATTGTGAGACAGAGGAGGAGGAGGAGGGTGCTTTAGTGGAGGAAGCATACACCTCCGCAGATACCACCACCGAGCTGGGGCCCGCAATTCTGGGGGTGGGTAGGACATGAGCGGTCCCAGGCTCTGACTCTGTCCCAGCCTCCACTAAATTCACCCAATGTGCCGTCAGGGAGATGTAGTGGCCCTGCCCGCCTGTGCTTGTCCACGTTTCCGTAGTTAAGTGGACCGTGGCAGTAACCGCGTTGGTGAGGGCGCGTACAATGTTGCGGGAGACGTGGTCGTGCAGGGCTGGGACGGCACATCGGGAAAAGTAGTGGCGACTGGGAACTGAGTAGCGCGGGGCCGCCGCCTCCATGATACTTTTGAAGGACTCCGTTTCCACAACCTTATACGGCAGCATCTCAAGGCTGATGAATTTTGCTATGCGGACGGTTAACGTTTGAGCGTGCGGGTGCGTGGCGGCGTACTTGCGCTTGCGCTCCAACAGTTGCGCAAGCGACGGCTGGACGGTGCGCTGAACTACACTGCTGGATGGGGCCGAGGACAGCGGAGGTGAGGGTGTGCGTGCAGGCCAGGAGACGGTAGTGCCTGTGTCCTGAGAGGGGGGTTGCATCTCAGTGGCAGGTTGGGGCACAGGGGGAGAGGCAGGGGTGCAAACCGGAGGTGGTGAACGGCCTTCGTCCCACCTTGCGGGGTGCTTGGCCATCATATGTCTGCGCATGGTGGTGGTGGTGAGGCTGTTGGTGTTGGCTCCCCGGCTGAGCTTTGCGCGACAAAGGTTGCACACCACTGTTCGTCGGTCGTCAGGCGTCTCTGTGAAAAACTGCCAGACCTTAGAGCACCTCGGCCTCTGCAGGGTGGCATGGCGCGAGGGGGCGCTTTGGGAAACACTTGGTGGATTATTCGGTCTGGCCCTGCCTCTACCTCTGGCCACCGCACTGCCTCTTGCAACCTGCCCTGCTGATGCCCTTGACTCCCCCTCTGAAGACCTGTCCTCCTGAGTAAGCGTTGCACACCAGGTGGGGTCAGTCACCTCATCGTCCTGTTGCTCTTCCTCCGAATCCTCTGTGCGCTGCTCCCTCGGACTTACTGCCCTTACTACTACCTCACTGCAAGACAACTGTGTCTGATCGCCATCGTCCTCCTCACCCACAGAAAGTTGTTGAGACAGTTGGCGGAAGTCCCCAGCCTCTTCCCCCGGACCCCGGGAACTTTCGAATGGTTGGGCATCAGTGACGATAAACTCCTCTGCGGGGGCCCGAGAACAGTTCCTGGGAGTGTTCCCGCTCCTGAGCAGGTGTTATTGTAGTGGAGTGAGGAGGCTGGGAGGAAGGAGGAGCAGCAGACAGAGTATTCGGATTGGCAGCAGTGGACGGCGCAGAACTGCGGGTAGACGATAGGTTGCTCGAAGAACTTTCTGCCATCCAGGACAGGACCTGCTCACACTGCTCATTTTCTAATAACCGTCTCCCGCGTGGACCCATTAATTGGGCGATGAATGTGGGGACACCAGAAACGTGCCTCTCTCCTAATCGCGCAGCAGTCGGCTGCGACACACCTGGATCAGGAGCTTGGCCTGTGCCCACACCCTGACTTGGCCCTCCGCGTCCTCGGCCGCGTCCACGTCCTCTAGGCCTACCCCTACCCCTCAGCATGCTGTATTACCAGTGATTTGATTTCACAGGCAGCTAATAAATTGGCGCAAGACTGCAGGCCAAATATAATTTTTTCCCTTTTTTGAAAACGAAAGGCCCCACTGCCTCTAGTGAATGAATAATCTAAGTTTAATAACTGTGCTGTTTTCCTGCTAATGTGTCACAGAACGTGAGGGTAGCAGAGTTATTAACTGTGGCAGAGCAGGTATTTTTTTTCCCAATTAAGGAAAGCAAATGGCGAAGCCAGGAGTAAAACGTAGCTGGGTGCGTATGATTTTTACAGGTTGCACACGCAGCCGACACGTGTCCACCGGCGTTAGTACGGACAGAGGCAGGACAAATAGAATTATTTTCCGTTTTTTTGCACCAAAAGGCAGCACTGCGTATATTCTATGAACAAGAGAAGTTTAATAACTGTGCTGTTTTCCTGCTAATGTGTCACAGAACGTGAGGGTAGCAGAGTTATTAACTGTGGCAGAGCAGGTATTTTTTTTCCCAATTAAGGAAAGCAAATGGCGAAGCCAGGAGTAAAACGTAGCTGGGTGCGTATGATTTTTACAGGTTGCACACGCAGCCGACACGTGTCCACCGCCCTTAGGACGGACAGAGGCAGGACAAATAGAATTATTTTCCGTTTTTTTGCACCAAAAGGCAGCACTGCGTATATTCTATGAACATGAGAAGTTTAATAACTGTGCTGTTTTCCTGCTAATGTGTCACAGAACGTGAGGGTAGCAGAGTTATTAACTGTGGCAGAGCAGGTATTTTTTTTCCCAATTAAGGAAAGCAAATGGCGAAGCCAGGAGTAAAACGTAGCTGGGTGCGTATGATTTTTACAGGTTGCACACGCAGCCGACACGTGTCCACCGGCGTTAGTACGGACAGAGGCAGGACAAATAGAATTATTTTCCGTTTTTTTGCACCAAAAGGCAGCACTGCGTATATTCTATGAACATGAGAAGTTTAATAACTGTGCTGTTTTCCTGCTAATGTGTCACAGAACGTGAGGGTAGCAGAGTTATTAACTGTGGCAGAGCAGGTATTTTTTTTCCCAATTAAGGAAAGCAAATGGCGAAGCCAGGAGTAAAATGTAGCTGGGTGCGTATGATTTTTACAGGTTGCACACGCAGCCGACACGTGTCCACCGGCGTTAGGACGGACAGAGGCAGGACAAATAGAATTATTTTCCGTTTTTTTGCACCAAAAGGCAGCACTGCGTATATTCTATGAACATGAGAAGTTTAATAACTGTGCTGTTTTCCTGCTAATGTGTCACAGAACGTGAGGGTAGCAGAGTTATTAACTGTGGCAGAGCAGGTATTTTTTTTCCCAATTAAGGAAAGCAAATGGTGAAGCCAGGAGTAAAACGTAGCTGGGTGCGTATGATTTTTACAGGTTGCACACGCAGCCGACACGTGTCCACCGGCGTTAGTACGGACAGAGGCAGGACAAATAGAATTATTTTCCGTTTTTTTGCACCAAAAGGCAGCACTGCGTATATTCTATGAACATGAGAAGTTTAATAACTGTGCTGTTTTCCTGCTAATGTGTCACAGAACGTGAGGGTAGCAGAGTTATTAACTGTGGCAGAGCAGGTATTTTTTTTCCCAATTAAGGAAAGCAAATGGCGAAGCCAGGAGTAAAATGTAGCTGGGTGCGTATGATTTTTACAGGTTGCACACGCAGCCGACACGTGTCCACCGGCGTTAGTACGGACAGAGGCAGGACAAATAGAATTATTTTCCGTTTTTTTGCACCAAAAGGCAGCACTGCGTATATTCTATGAACAAGAGAAGTTTAATAACTGTGCTGTTTTCCTGCTAATGTGTCACAGAACGTGAGGGTAGCAGAGTTATTAACTGTGGCAGAGCAGGTATTTTTTTTCCCAATTAAGGAAAGCAAATGGCGAAGCCAGGAGTAAAACGTAGCTGGGTGCGTATGATTTTTACAGGTTGCACACGCAGCCGACACGTGTCCACCGCCCTTAGGACGGACAGAGGCAGGACAAATAGAATTATTTTCCGTTTTTTTGCACCAAAAGGCAGCACTGCGTATATTCTATGAACATGAGAAGTTTAATAACTGTGCTGTTTTCCTGCTAATGTGTCACAGAACGTGAGGGTAGCAGAGTTATTAACTGTGGCAGAGCAGGTATTTTTTTTCCCAATTAAGGAAAGCAAATGGCGAAGCCAGGAGTAAAACGTAGCTGGGTGCGTATGATTTTTACAGGTTGCACACGCAGCCGACACGTGTCCACCGGCGTTAGTACGGACAGAGGCAGGACAAATAGAATTATTTTCTGTTTTTTTGCACCAAAAGGCAGCACTGCGTATATTCTATGAACATGAGAAGTTTAATAACTGTGCTGTTTTCCTGCTAATGTGTCACAGAACGTGAGGGTAGCAGAGTTATTAACTGTGGCAGAGCAGGTATTTTTTTTCCCAATTAAGGAAAGCAAATGGCGAAGCCAGGAGTAAAATGTAGCTGGGTGCGTATGATTTTTACAGGTTGCACACGCAGCCGACACGTGTCCACCGGCGTTAGTACGGACAGAGGCAGGACAAATAGAATTATTTTCCGTTTTTTTGCACCAAAAGGCAGCACTGCGTATATTCTATGAACAAGAGAAGTTTAATAACTGTGCTGTTTTCCTGCTAATGTGTCACAGAACGTGAGGGTAGCAGAGTTATTAACTGTGGCAGAGCAGGTATTTTTTTTCCCAATTAAGGAAAGCAAATGGCGAAGCCAGGAGTAAAACGTAGCTGGGTGCGTATGATTTTTACAGGTTGCACACGCAGCCGACACGTGTCCACCGCCCTTAGGACGGACAGAGGCAGGACAAATAGAATTATTTTCCGTTTTTTTGCACCAAAAGGCAGCACTGCGTATATTCTATGAACATGAGAAGTTTAATAACTGTGCTGTTTTCCTGCTAATGTGTCACAGAACGTGAGGGTAGCAGAGTTATTAACTGTGGCAGAGCAGGTATTTTTTTTCCCAATTAAGGAAAGCAAATGGCGAAGCCAGGAGTAAAACGTAGCTGGGTGCGTATGATTTTTACAGGTTGCACACGCAGCCGACACGTGTCCACCGGCGTTAGTACGGACAGAGGCAGGACAAATAGAATTATTTTCCGTTTTTTTGCACCAAAAGGCAGCACTGCGTATATTCTATGAACATGAGAAGTTTAATAACTGTGCTGTTTTCCTGCTAATGTGTCACAGAACGTGAGGGTAGCAGAGTTATTAACTGTGGCAGAGCAGGTATTTTTTTTCCCAATTAAGGAAAGCAAATGGCGAAGCCAGGAGTAAAATGTAGCTGGGTGCGTATGATTTTTACAGGTTGCACACGCAGCCGACACGTGTCCACCGGCGTTAGGACGGACAGAGGCAGGACAAATAGAATTATTTTCCGTTTTTTTGCACCAAAAGGCAGCACTGCGTATATTCTATGAACAAGAGAAGTTTAATAACTGTGCTGTTTTCCTGCTAATGTGTCACAGAACGTGAGGGTAGCAGAGTTATTAACTGTGGCAGAGCAGGTATTTTTTTTCCCAATTAAGGAAAGCAAATGGGGAAGCCAGGAGTAAAACGTAGCTGGGTGCGTATGATTTTTACAGGTTGCACACGCAGCCGACACGTGTCCACCGGCGTTAGGACGGACAGAGGCAGGACAAATAGAATTATTTTCACTTGTTTTACAAGCAAAAGGCAGCACTGCGTATATTCAATGAATAATAACTGTGTTGTGGCCCTGCCTATACAATTCTTTCCCTGCAGTATCAATGGAGGGTGGAATGCTCTGCAGAGGCGATTTTGAGAAGCAAAAAAAATGCAGCACAGCTAACAGCAGCCTGGACAGTACTGCACACGGGTAAATATGGCCCTAGAAAGGACCGTTGAGGTTCTTGAAGGCTACACTCACTCCTAACACTCTCCCTGCCTATGCAGCACTTCTGTCCCTAATGCCGGGTGCAACGCTCTGCAGAGCCGATTTTGAGGAAAAAAAAATGGCACTGCTAACAGCAGCCAACACACAGCTATCAGTGGCCCTAATAAGGACCTTTGGGGGGTCTTGAAGCCTACACTAACTACCAATTCTTTCCCTACAGCAGCTCCGGTACAAACAGCACTGTCCCTCACTAACTCACACGGCATCTGAGCCGAACCGCGGGAGGGGCCGACTTTTATGTTCGGGTGACACCTGATCTTCCCAGCCACTCACAGCAGGGGGGTGGTATAGGGCTTGAACGTCACAGGGGGAAGTTGTAATGCCTTCCCTGTCTTTCAATTGGCCAAAAAAAAGCGCGCTAACGTCTCAGGGAAGGAAGTGAAAGTAACCAGAACACCGCATGGTGTTCGTTACGAATAACGAACATCCCGAACACCCTAATATTCGCACGAATATCAAGCTCGGAAGAACACGTTCGCTCATCTCTAATTGTTATTCATTTATTTTATATTGAATATTTTTAGCTTAAACTAATTTTATTATATTTCAGTATATCACACTTTATGCTTAATCCATTATATAGTAATAAACTCTTGGCATATTATCCTGCATAAAACACTACTAGTCAGATATATTTTGAATTTATAATTTTAAAAAAAAATGTTCAAATTAAATTTAAACAAATGTAATAAACTCCCAGCTGTGAGCTTTAATACTGATCAGTACAGTATTTAATCCCAGGAAACAGGTTGGAGTAATACTTATTTTTATGTTGCTTTTTTATTTAATTGTATTTACTTAAAAGACTTCAGATTTTTCTTTTTGCTTTCTAAATTTTCAGAGTTTGAATGCAGTATAACTCAAATAGAATACATCATAAATCTTACCTCCTGCCTTCTTTCTAATTAGTTCTGCTTTATCAGAGAAGATTTGGACACTCCCTCGCTATTCAATTTCTTCACTAAGCACATTCAATAAATATTGTGAAATTTATAATCACACCCTAAGGTTAAACTAGACAAAATGAGAATAAACAGATGTTGCATGCATATATTATCTATCTATCTATCTATCTATCTATCTATCTATCTATCTATCTATCTATCTATCTATCTAATATCTATCTATCTATCTAATATCTATCTATCTAATATCTATCTATCTATCTATCTATCTATCTATCTATCTATCTATCTATCTATCTATCCAATTAAATTAAAGATGCAAACAAAGTTATTCAACCCCCATTGAAATTAGGGTCATTTACCAAGATTCAGCTGTTTACAAAAAACAATCAGACAAGAACAATTTAAATAGCTCAACTTAACTAATATAACAAGTAGTTTCTCCAAATTTAATACAAAATGGCACGCTTAATGGCTACTGCAGTCTTAGAATTTTTCAACGACTCCCTAATAAGCATCTTTAGTAATTAATAAAGCACTCTTTTACTGTTATGGTCTGTGCCAAATGTGATGTATAGCCAGACACCAGCTGTTGACAGTGTTCCTGAGGAATCTTAGCTCATTCCTCATTGGCAATGACATCCAATTCAGTAATATTCCTGGGTTTGCATGATGTAATCGCCTTCATCAAAGCCTACCAAAGATTTTCAATGGGGTTCAAGTCAAGTGCCTGTGATGGCCACTCCAGAATCTTCCAGGAATTATTATGAAAGTAAGCTTTGGTGGACTTTAAGGTATGCTTGGGATCATTGTCCTATTGGAAGGCCCAATGATGCCCAATCTTCAAATTCCTCACAGAAGGCATGATGTTTTCTCCTAGAATTTCCTAATACTTACATAATTCATCCTGCCCTCCCCATGCTGCAGGTTTCCAGTGCCGGAGGAAGCAAAATAGCCCCAGAGCATCACCAAGCCATCACAATGCTTCACTGTAGGCATGGTGGGTTTTTTTTCAGCGCCTGCTTCATTCTTCCTCCTCGAAACATACCGCTGAACATAGGCCTTAAAACTTCCAGCTTTGTTTCATCACTTGACAGAACAAAATCTCCAAAACTTCTGTGGCTTTTTTAGATGGTTTTGAGTACATTGGAGCCAACCTTTCTTGTACATTTTGGTCAGTAGAGATGTACATCTTGGAGGTTAGGCATAAGGGCCTTACTGTGCAAACAGAAACCTTATTGCCTGCTGCCACCAATTCTTGCTGCAAGTCTTCTGCAGTCACTTGAGGGGTTTTCCTTCACAGGAATCTGGTGGTGGCTGGCCAGAGATTCTACTTTCTCCCATGTCCAAGTAGTGTAGCCAGTGTTTCATTAACTGAACCTGAAAATTATGCTTCCGATTGTATCTTTAGAAACATTCAATGCAGTTTTTTTCCTTTTTTGTGCAAGGCAGTGATCTATTCTCTTAACTTTTTGGAAAACTGTCTTGTCATATTTTTAACATGCAATCAAATGCCAGAGTCAACAAAGGCCTAGCCATTCCAGTTATTCGATGTGTTTTATCTCAAGAACACCTCATTCAACTAATGAAGCCTTTGATTGATTGCATCAAGTGTGCTTCAGAGAACAACTGATTTGTAAATGTATGATCTTATGAGGGATTCTATTCAGGGTGGTTGAATAATTTGGAGACTCCAGTAGTCATCAAAAGTGTTAGGTGCTCAAATCTTTCTGACTCTTCATGTAATCCCTGACAAACTTGATGGTGGTAAAATTGGGACTCTGTGGCCCTATATAATCACTTCCAGGGATCCTTGCTCTTCTTTATGTTGAAGATAGTTCTTAATGACATTGGCTATATGTTCGGGGTCATTGTCCTGCTGCAGTATAAATTTGACGCCAATCAGACAGCTGCCTGATGGTATTCCATGATGGATAAGTATCTGTCTGTATTTCTTAGCATTGAGGACATCATTATTCCTTACTAGTGTTGATCATCATGGTTGGCCAGAGGATAAAATTGGTCCAATTTTCATGGAATCAGATCGGATAAGCCTGTCTCAATTTATAGTGAAAATTATTGAAAAAAATACTTTACGCTTTTGTGTATCCGTGTTTAGCACTGTTGCCTTGCAGTGCTGAGTTCCTAGGTTCAAATCCCATCAAGGAAAACATCTGCATGGACTTTGAAAAACTCCATATGGATGTTGCCCATGGTCAGATTTGAACCTAGAACTGCAGCAGTGCTGACAACTGCTGCAGTTCTAGGTTCAAATCTGCGGCAGATATGTTCTTCATGCCCGCGGGGGTCACGGCAGCGGCGGAGAGGTAAGTATTTTTTTTACACTAAAATCTTTCTTTTTCAGGTAAGGGCTTATATGTAAAGCCCTTCTCTGAAAAAGAATGCAGGGGTGCAGGCAGACCATTGTTTTCAATGGAGCCGCCGGCAGCAGCCACGGCTCCATTGAAAACAATGGGTGCATTCCCAATGGTGCACGCATGTCCTATCTTTGCAGGCACGCACCTGCAAAGTACGGATATGTGAACACACCATAGGTAATGCAATGTTGCAAATACAAGCGTGTTTTTGTGCAAGAGTATGCACGCACTAAAACACGCTCGTGTGACCCCATCCTCAGAGTGGATTTCACCCTTTTCAATGTAGCAGGGCTGAGCGCTTCAGCCAATCACAATCAGAGCTACCAGCAGGCGGGGATTTTAAATCCCCGGCTGCTGATAGCTGAGAACTACAGAGCCAGGGACAGCGGCAGAAGTCGGGGCTGAGCCCGGCAGGTGAGCATTGATTTTTTTTACACTATTTTAAATGGCTTTTTAGGGAAGGGTTTATGAAGCCCTTACAGGCGGCACCTGTATTCACATTTTACATAAATACTACATATGCATTAAAGACATATACACTACAGACATATACACAGACACATATATGCATTATACACAGGCACACAGGTATATATATTTCACACACATATATGCAATATACACATACATGCATATTACACACATATACATTATACACATATACACACATATAGCATACACATTAGAATTATAACATAGTATATTGGCCCGGAAAAAAGACATATGCCCATCCAGTTCAGCCTACTACCCTTCCCCCCAATGTTGATCCAGAGGAAGGCAAAAACTATAATGAGGTAGAAGCTAGTTTTACTCATTTAAGGGGAAAAAAATTCTTCCTGACTCCAATCTGGTAATCAGAATAATCCCTGAATTAACAAGCCTTCTGAAGTAATCAATGACTATAACATGAAATAGTGTTTAATGAATTTGCACGTCCTCAGCCAGAGAGTTCCATAGTTTCACTGTTCTTACAGTAAGGGATCTATTTTATGCTGGTGTAGAAATATTCTTTCTGCTAAACGTAGAGGGATCCTCTTTGTTACAGTTATGGTCATTGGTATAATTAGATTGTGGGAGAGATCTCTATTTAAGTAACTCCAATTTTGATAACCTTGCTGGGTATTGTAGCCCATCATTTCATTTATTACTTAAGTTGCCCGCCTTTGAACCCACTTAAGCTCTCATATGTCTTTCTTGAGTACTGATGCCCAAACCTGTCCACAACATTCTCTATGTATGGTCTGACCAGTGACTTGTAAAGAGGAAGAACAATATTCCCATCATGTGTCCCTAGAGCTATTTTATGTACTCTATGATCCTATTTGCCTTGGCAGCAGCTGCCTGACACTGGTTGCTCCAGTGAGGTTTACCAGTAAGTTTTGCCCGGTGGTTTCCCATTTAGGGCTCAGTCACACGGGCGCATCAGCGCCTGTGTTACTGCAGGTAGCAGACGGCCGTACCTGAAGACGGATGTCTATCTGCAGCGCCGGAGGAAAGAACATGTGACCTGCTTCCTTGCTGGTCATGTGTTCTTTCATCAGTGCTGCAGAGAGACGTCCATCTTCAGGTACGGACATCTTCTTTCTGCAGTAACGGCTCAGTCACACGAGCGCATCGGCGCCGGTGTACGGGTGCCGATGCGCCCGTGTGACTGAGCCCTGAGTGTGTAATGGTGACTTGTTTTTTTTTTGCTCATGCACATAAACTTACATTTATCAGTTCTAAACCTCATTTGCTACTTTTCTCCTCAGGCCGCAACTTATCCAGATCCATTTGCAACCACATTCTTGGGTTAATTACTTCACATAGTTTTGTATCATTTGCAGATATTATATATTTTTTGATATATAATAATTGATATTTTACTGTGCAATCCAGCAGTTTGTTGATCCAAGTCTTACATTCAGGTAGGAACTTTCAGAGGTTGATTCAGGGATTATTCTGACTGCCATTATGGAGTTGGGAAGGAATCCCCCCCCCCCCCCCCCCCCCCCGAAAGGGCTAATTGGCTTCTGCCTCTGGGTTTTTTTGCCTTCTTCTGGATCAACAAGTTGATTGAAACAGGCTGAACTAGATGGACATTGTCTTCATTCAGCCTAACATGTTACTATGTTATATAGTAATTGAGCAGCTAAATGAGGCACTGTGTTAATCTGAACTGCAGTGATGGATTTGAGTTTAAAAAAATAAAGAAACCCCCCGACATGTTTCGCCAGACAGACAGGCTTCCTCAGGGTTAGCAATGAGGTCATAGATAAAACTGCCACAAAGTGACTACTCTTTTTTAACACAAATGGGTACCTGCAAGATCCTTGTATGCAATCCTGACAGATCTACACTATGACTGAAAGGAGTAAATACCAATCCTTTCAGTGAAGACAACCATGTCATCACACATCTCATCACCCAATAGTGCATCATATACAGACATACCTCTCAATGTAGAATGAGTTCCTACTTATGTGGCATCCCTTTAAAGAAGTCACACAAGTTCATAATTCAACTGCAATGATAACAAATGAAATTAATACAAAGTGAGATTTCTTCCGAATTTTTTTACCATGCTATGTTTTAAACTTAGATGGATCATATGTAGTCTTAATAGAAGCGCAGGCCTAATTGATACCGATGGAGGTAAAAGTCTGCTATTTCGGAGGCTGGCTCAACAGCCAGCACTGTCACACATTGATGTTGAGGTCCCTCATTCAAATCCTGCCAAGGATACCACCCACATGCAAAGTGGGGAAGAAAAGGAGTTGAAACATGGATTTGCACACGTACAGTACAGTATAATTTATTTCTTATGTTATTTAGTAGATAATTTTAATTCATCAGAAAAGGGTCACATATAATCAAAAGGAAGTTAATTCATGCTGTCAGTAGTGGAAAAAAGAAATGTGTGAAGTATAAATAAAATTAAATGCAATATAATAGTGACCTACTCCTTTTACAGACATTCAAGTTATTATAGTGTAGGTATTATTTACAGAAACGCTGCAAATGAAAAGCTCTCATTTCACCCCTATGGTGCTTTACTTTTTAAATGGGAAATCCACCTTGACTCTTCCTTTAGCAGCTTAGCATCCAAATTACCTTGATGAAGGCCAAGGGAGAGTTGTGTCAGCCCCCAAAAGCGTATCAATTTTTCCTCCATGGATGATTTTTCTATGTTTGCCAATAGGTGTATCTTCATTAGTGTGAATAGTACTCTGGTGCTTACTAGAGATGAGCGAGCATACTCGTCCGAGCTTGATGCTCGTTCGAGTATTAGGGTGCTCGAGATGCTCGTTACTCGAGACGAGCACCACGCGGTACTCGACTCGATTAAACGAGCACTGACCATTGAATTCAATGGAGCCGGCAATACAGCCGGCTCCATTGAAAGCAATGGGCTGCCGGCGATCTCAGGATGAATTTTCAGGAAGGGCTTAAAAATATATGCCCTTACCTGAAAATCATCCTAAAATGTGTAAGAATAAAAAATGTCAGCATAAAGATCGTTCTTCTCTGCCATAGCTGTAACAGCTGTGGCAGAGAAGAACGATGTTAGCCCATTGAATTCAATGGAGCCGGCAATACAGCCGGCTCCATTGAAAGCAATGGGCTGCCGGTGAGCGCGGGATGAATTTTCGGGAAGGGCTTAAAAATATAAGCCCTTACCTGAAAATCATCCTAAAATGTGTAAAAATAAAAAAAAAATGTATACTCACATTTCCACTGCAGCTGGAGTTCAGCCGCATCTGGCCGGCAGTTCTCCTGAACTGCTCTCTGTAGTATTCAGCAGGTGGGGATTTAAAATCCCCGCCTGCTGAATGAGCTGCCTCTGATTGGTCACAGCCTCACCAATCAGAGGCAGCTCTCACTCACACACATTCATGAATTCATGAATGGGTGTGAGTGAGAGCTGCCTCTGATTGGTCAGGCTGTGACCAATCAGAGGCAGCTCATTCAGCAGGCGGGGATTTTAAATCCCCACCTGCTGAATACTACAGAGAGCAGTTCAGAGAACTGCCGCCGGCCGCCGCTGAACTCCGTCTGCCGGAACCGGGTGAGTATATATATATTTTTTTATTTTTACACATTTCTGGATGAATTGCAGGGAAGGGCTTATATATTTAAGCCCTTCCCGAAAATTCATCCCATAATCACCCGCAGCGCATTTCTTTCAATGGAGCCGGCTGTATTGCCGGCTCCATTGAATTCAAT
Source organism: Eleutherodactylus coqui (assembly GCF_035609145.1). NCBI lineage: Eukaryota > Metazoa > Chordata > Amphibia > Anura > Eleutherodactylidae > Eleutherodactylus > Eleutherodactylus coqui. Next base: position 27,522,063 of record NC_089845.1, on the reverse strand, counting down.
GGGCTAATATCGTTCTTCTCTGCCACAGCTGTTACAGCTATGGCAGAGGAGAATGATCTTTATGCTGACAGTGAGGGGGGGGGGGTCTAACTCCCGCGCTCGCTGGCAGCCCATTGCTTTCAATGGAGCCGGCTGTATTGCCGGCTCCATTGAATTCAATGGGCTAACATTGTTCTTCTCTGCCACAGCTGTTACAGCTATGGCAGAGGAGAAGGATCTTTATGCTGACATAATTTTTTATTTTTTTTTTTACACATTTTAGGATGATTTTCAGGTAAGGTCTTATATTTTTAAGCCCTTCCCGAAAATTCATCCCGCGTTCGCCGGCAGCCCATTGCTTTCAATGGAGTTGGCTGTATTGCCGGCTCCATTGAATTCAATGGGCTAACATCGTTCTTCTCTGCCACAGCTGTTACAGAGGAGAACGATCTTTATGCTGACAGTGCGGGGGGGGGGGGGGGGGGGCACTCTTGCCGCTATTGTGGCTTAAAGGAGATGTCTCGAGGAAGCAGTGAATTTTTTTTTTTGCCCAGTCCCCCTAATTAAGCAAACATTACTAATTACCCCTGTAAATGACTTTTCTAGCTGGTTTCTACTTACCGTTCCAGCGTTTCAGCAACTTATAAAAATTTTGCCAAGATGGCCGCCAGCTCTTTTCCCTTCGCTCGCTGCAGCCCGACGTGCGCGCTCCCGAGACGCTACCAGCTGTGTACCCATGGCAACCAGACGCCCCGCAGCCGCCGACCGGACCCCTGGAGTGAACACGGCCGACCAGTCACCCACCGCCAGGCAGAAGGTAACCGGCGCAGCGCCCCCCCCATCACAGCGGCAGCCCCCCCCCCCGACGAAGCGCTAGTTCCCCCGGCCTAGCGACAGCCCCCCCGGCCTGGCGACAGCCCCCCCCGGCCTGGCGACAGCCCCCCCGGCCTGGCGACAGCCCCCCCCGGCCTGGCGACAGCCCCCCCCGGTCCAGCGCTAGTTCCCCCGACCTAGCGACAGCCCCCCCCCGGCCTGGCGACAGCCCCCCCCCGGCCCAGCGCTAGTTCCCCCGGCCTAGCGACAGCCCCCCCCCGGCCTAGCGACAGCCCCCCCCGGCCTAGCGACAGCCCCCCCCCGGCCCAGCGCTAGTTCCCCCGGCCTAGCGACAGCCCCCCCATCGCAGCGGCAGCCCCCCCCCGATGCAGCGACAGCCCCCCCATCGCAGCGACAGCCCCCCCGGCACAGCGACGACAGCCCCCCCCGGCGCAGCGGCAGTCCCCCCGGCCCATCACTTACCAGGACACCAGGACACCAGGACGGCAAGACGGCAGGACGGCTGGGCGGCTTCTCCGGACAGCTCGGCAGCTCTGCACCTTCCTCTAACAGAGGATGGTACAGAATGGCCGCTCCAGCGCGCTCCCGAGCAGTGACAGCTCATCTGCGCATGCGCAGAAGAGCTGTAGCGGGGAGCACACTGAAGCGGCTCGTGCTGAAAGGAGAAGACCGGACTGCGTAAGCGCGTCTAAAAAAGCAAGCTGCCAGCGAATTTTGACGGAACCATGGAGACGAGGACGCTAGCAACGGAGCAGGTAAGTGGAATAACTTCTGTATGGCTCATATTTAATGCACGATGTATATTACAAAGTGCATTAATATGGCCATACAGAAGTGTATAACCCCACTTGATTTCGCGAGACAACCCCTTTAATAGTGGGACCTGGGAACCTGAGATGCAGCCCAACATGTAGCCCCTCGCCTGCCCTATCCGTTTCTGTGTCGTTCCCATCACTTTCGTGAATTTCCCAGATTTTCACAAATGAAAACCTTAGCGAGCATCGGCGAGATGCAAAAATGCTCGAGTCGCCCATTGACTTTAATGGGGTTCGTTACTCGAAACGAACCCTCGAGCATCGCGGGAAGTTCGACTCGAGTAACGAGCACCCGAGCATTTTGGTGCTCGCTCTTCTCTAGTGATTACTTATTCTCTTTCTAAATTTTTGAATCATTTTGCCCACATAAACCTTGGGGCATGGACAAACTGCCACATATATTATTGCCCTACTGCTACAGTTGGTAAATTTCCTGATCTCATAGATTTTGTTATCATTAGGGTTCAAGAAATGAGAGGCATTCAGAACTACTGAACAAAATGCAGTTACCATATAGATGGCAGCCTAAAGGAGGAGTAGGTGAGCTAGGGAGACTGTTTATCAAGGGCTAAGTAAAATGGCTACAGACTAAAATGTCCTTAGGATTTTGACCTCGTCGAAGTGAAATACATGGGGGATTTGAAATGACTTCGGCTCGATGAGGATCGGATTTCCACATTGGCCAGTATTTGTTTAATATCTTGTAAATACGGTTTATATACCCATCATATGTTCCAATGCCTCTGATGGTTTTGACGTTTTATATGTCTTTTGAAGTTTTTGGAAGCAGTAAAGTATTTTGTTCCATTTTTTTGGCCTTATTGTATGCTTTCCGTAAACAAGAGGGTGGCTAAATCTGTGGTGCAGTATCGCATATTCAGACACAAACATATGTATAATTAGAGCAGGTTCTTCTCGCTCTAGGATATTAGCTCGTAGGTATGCTTCTTCTAAGTGCTGACAGGTGCCAGCTATTTCAATGTAATATGTTATTAGTCAATGTTTATTTACAATAAATTTCAATTTGTATTTTGCCCTTCATATCTAACCAGATGTTCAGATCGAGAAATTGGACAGATGACTCATTATATTCATAGGTGAATTTCATATTCATATTATTGTCGTTGAGAGCTGCCATGAAACAATCAAAGGGGGAATCATTACTTTGCCAAAACACCAGAACGTTATCTATATATCATGCCCAAAGTAATATCTGGCTATTGCATTTTTCCATTTCTTCAGTGAATTTCATTGTGGCCTCCCACCCCCCCCTCAAAAAAGGTTTGTGTAGGTGGGTGCACATGCTGTGCCCATTGCAGTCTTAATTTGCTGTAACTAAAAGGTATTGTCATATAAAAAACAATTTTGACGTCAAATAAACGACAATAATTTCAAAAGGAAATCATTATGTGCATAAAAGTTAACACCTCGCATTTTGAGAAAAAAAATCAGTGGCTTGAAGTTCTAAATCATGGTGAATGTTGCTATATAAGTTCTCAACGTCTATGGTAGCCAATAGGATCTCATCAATAATAACAATCATGTATGTGTCTTATTTAGAGATGAGCGAGCACCAAAATGCTCGGGTGCTCGTTACTCGGGACGAACTTTTCGCGATGCTCGAGGGTTCGTTTCGAATAACGAACCCCATTGAAGTCAATGGGCGACCCGAGCATTTTTGTATTTCGCCGATGCTCGCTAAGGTTTTTATGTGTGAAAATCTGGGCAATTCAAGAAAGTGATGGGAACGACACAGCAACGGATAGGGCAGGCGAGGGGCTACATGTTGGGCTGCATCTCAAGTTCACAGGTCCCACTATTAAGCCACAATACCGGCAAGAGTGCCCCCCCCCCCTCCCAACAACTTTTACTTCTGAAAAGCCCTCATTAGCATGGCATACCTTAGCTAAGCACCGCACTACCTCCAACAAAGCACAATCACTGCCTGCATGACACTCTGCTGCCACTTCTCCTGGGTTACATGCTGCCCAACCCCCCCCCCCCCCCGCACGACAGTGTCCACAGCGTACACCAAATTGTCCCTGCCCAGCCTCCAGCTGCCCTCATGCCACGCCACCCTCATGTCTATTTATAAGTGCGTCTGCCACAGGAAAAGCAGGCACACGCTAGGCAGCGACCCCCCCATAAAAGGGGCGTGCCGATAGTCCACAATGCTGTACAGAAGCAATGAGAAATCCAATCCTGGGTGGCCTGGACGCTGAGCAAGATGGAAGTGTGAGGGAAGTGATCCATCTAAGCAGCACCACTCAGGCCTCTTTACAGCAGCAAGCAGCCGCAATTATGGGGAAAACAACAAGGGACAGGAGCACGGAACATCAAGCCCGGCAAAAGTGCAGCCCGATATGCAGCGCTTCTTCAGGGAGAAGAGCGCTCACTCACCGAGGCCTCCCTCCAAGATGGCACCGGCCCGGGAGCTCATCTCATCTCACAGTAAGGGGGAGGAGGAGGGAGCTTCCTCAGATGGGGAAGATTGTGAATCCATTTCAAAAGGGTTCATGAGGAACCTGATTTCTCAAGCCCTGCGCCCCATCAGCACAGACCTTGCAGAGATTAAAGAGGAGTTTAAGCAGATGGGGCACAGACTGGAAGATCTGGAGTTCTCCTCCTCGGCAGTTATCTCTCATGCACAACAGTTAGAGCAAGCTTTGAAAGAGCAGCAGGCACATCTAAACAGAGCTTTACTGTTACAGGAAGATCTTGAGAACAGGAACAGGCGCAATAATCTGTGTATCAAAGGTCTCCCAGAAGCTTTTACAGGAGACTCTTTATATAAAGTCGCCAAAGAAATCTTTGTATCTCTATTAGGTGCTGAGAGAGCCGCCTCCATCTCGATTGAGAGAATACACAGGGCATTGAGACCCCCGCCAAGCGATGCAGAGCCTCCGAGGGATATAATCTGCAAGCTCCTCTCCTTCCCAGACACCCTCGCCTTACTGAAAGCTGCCAGAGCCCGTAGGTCTGTGCCCTATGCGGATGCATCTCTGCTTATATTTCAGGACTTAGCGCCTACTACACTAGCCAAGCGCCGTCTCCTATGCCCTATCCCTCTTGGAGGTTCTCAGGGAGAGAGACATAAAATACGCCTGGCTTTTCCCGTTTGGTCTTGGCTTCTCATATAAGAGTAAGAGAGTCAACGTTCACTCACAGGAAGACCTGGAAAAAGTCTGGCTGTTACTAGAAATTGAACCTATCTCCCTTCCCTGCTGGCAGCCACTTCCGGACCTCCCTGACTTCCACCCGCTGGAGGCACCGGAGGGGGGGGGCAAGCCTCCGGTAGCACTAAATCCCCTAGAGGGAAAAAGAAAAAGTCAAGAGAGGACTTTCCTTGAGATCTGGCAGCAAAGGAGTCTTTTGTCTGAGAACCCCTACCTGGTGACCCCATGGACAGGGTAGGAGGGTCACCATTGCCGATGCAGGCCAGCAGGCGAGTTCAACAACTGAAACTCGCTACATTTCAAATCGGAGAGTTTTAAAGACCCGGCTGCGAGTCCCGTTTCCCCATCAGGACATAACTAATTCCAGCCCGGGCTCTCGCTCTCGCCTCCGTAGGGAGGCTTTCGTGTTCCAGGTTGGATGTTCCGTATCCACGTTCCTGTTCTCCCTAAGCCTATTTCAAGAACTTTAGTAATATTGTTTTGCTGTTACGCTAAGATATAGTTATATGTATACCCCATGATCAGCCCAAGGGGCCCCATGAGAGTGCCTGTCAGACCAGGCTGTGTTGAGCTTTTTTGATTCCGATTGAGTAGTACGCCCTCATCTTGGAGAGGGGATTTGGGACTATAAGTATCCCACCCCCTCCCAAAGTACTACTTGTAATAGTTAGCGGACCTAATCGTCTGCGCTTGTACCCTACTCGATTTACCTTCCTCTTTCCCAATTCCATTAGCCTTCCTATCCTCCCCTTCCCCCGGACCCACAACTCTGTATAACCCCTCCCCTTCTTGTATCCTTTTACCTCCTAAGCTATCATCTCTATCGCCGGGTACCACAAATCGTCACCTTTCACCAGTACTGAGGTGCTGTGTTGCTAGTTGAATTTTTGTTCTTCTTCTCATCCTCTGCTCTCTCTTCTGAACAGGAAGGATCTGATGGGAGACCTCCGGCTCACTTCCTTCAACGTGAGAGGGCTAAATTCGCCCTCTAAAAGACATAATGTCTCGCTCCTAACCAAAAGGTATGGCACAAAAATTCTTTTTATCCAAGAATCCCATTTTAAGGGGGACAGAACCTTTAATTTGCCAGGTAAACACTTCTCCCAAGCTTTTCACAGCACTCACCCTTCATCGGCATCAAAGGGAGTCTCTATCTACATACACAAGGATATTCAATTCACGGTAGAAACACAATACAGAGATGAGGAAGGCAGGGTCTTATTTTTAAAAGGAACGCTAAATAATGTTAAAGTTACCCTAGCCAATCTCTACTCTCCAAACTCGAACCAGATTCAATGGCTTGTTCATCAACTAGAGACCTTGAAACACTTTGCTGTGGGCCATCTAGTGATAGCGGGGGACTTCAATGTCACCTTAAATCCACTTCTTGACTCATCCTCGGGCCGCTCACAAATTTCACAAACCAAATTAAGGAAACTAGGGAGGTGTCTATTCGACCTGGGTGTGGTGGACGCTTGGCGTCTTCTTCACCCCTCGACGAAGGACTTTTCCTACTACTCATTGGTCCATTCCTCATTCCAGAGGTTGGACTACCTCTTTGTCTCCTCCGCTCTCCTCGCGACCCTCGAGAAGGCAGAAATAGACACAATAACGATTTCAGACCATGCTCCGATTCATTTGGTTCTTCGGTCCCCCCACGGTGTGCCAAGGGAGTGGAGATGGAGATTGAATCCGTCCATATTAGAATCTCTAGAGGATAGGGAGCATTTAAATAAATCGCTTGAGGAATATTTCCAGTTAAATATTAATGGCGACACCTCGATCCCAATAACTTGGGAGGCTCACAAAGCCTTCATTCGGGGCCAGCTGATCTCTCTTGGATCTCGCATTAAAAAACGTATCCAAAAAGAGATAGATGAGAAGCTGATAGAGATTGCCAAATTGGAACACTTGACCAAACTCTCTCAAACCAAACTGAATCTTGAAAGCCTAGCCGCTCTCAGGACAGACCTGAGACGTTGTCTAGACTCCAGATTCAACAAAAAACAGCTCCACCTAAAACATATTTTCTTCGCTCAAGGGAATAGAGGGAGCAAATATATGTCGTCCATTATCAAAAAGACAAAGACAAAAAATTTAATTAAATCAATAAAAAACGAAAAAGGGGACTCGGTCTCCGCCTCATCTGACATAGCAAGAGAGTTTCAGGCATTTTATTCTAAGCTCTATAACTTAAAAGCTAACTCCACCCCTGAGGGACAAAAAGACTCAACTCTACTAATAGACCAGTTTCTACAGCAGATAAATCTCCCTAAGTTGAGCTCCGCAGAAACATCCGCTCTGACCTCTCCGGTCACCCTACCTGAAATTCAAAAACTGATAGCATCATGCCCTCCGAACAAGAGCCCGGGCCCAGATGGTTTAACCATACACTACTACAAGACCTTCCAGGCTACCCTAGCACCCAGACTCGTGGATCTCTTCAACGACCTGTTGAAGGGTGCCCCACTACCAAAACAGTCCCTAGAAGCCCACATAACCTTGATCCACAAAGAGAACAAGGATCCTGAACTGTGTGGCAGTTATCGCCCGATCTCTCTGATCAACCTGGATGCGAAGCTCTGGGCCAAGCTTCTCGCAGAGAGACTGGGTACTTGCATGCCAATTTTGATCGAAGAGGAACAGGCAGGCTTCTCTAGGGGAAGGGAGGGGAGAGACAATTGCCTCAGACTTTTGCACGCTGCCCGATACGCCCAATCTCATAACATACCCTTGGCCCTAGTAGGCACAGATGCCGAAAAGGCCTTTGATAGGGTAGATTGGAGCTACATGGAGGGAGTCTTGCATCATTTCAACTTTCCCAGAGAATTTATTACATCCATTTTCTCCCTCTACTCGCAGCCGTATGCTCGACTCAAGATAAACGAGGTCCTCTCCCCTCCCTTCGATATAACAAATGGCACGCGCCAAGGCTGCCCTCTTTCTCCAGCCCTCTTTATATTAGCTCTTGAACCTCTATTGCTGAAAATCAGACAGGACCCAGCCATAAGCGGCTTAAACTGCGGGAACAATTCTCTATCTTCTGCAGCTTATGCGGATGATATTGTGTTCCTAATTACAAATCCAGAGGAGGGGATACCGAGATTTACGGAGCAACTCGAGGAGTTCGGTTTGGTCTCCAATTTTAAAATTAATTTTTCAAAATCAACAATTTTGAATATCTCCATTCCCTTGGCCCGCTATGACGCACTCCGGACTAACTCGCCCTTTTCTTGGTCAAACACCTCTATCGACTATTTGGGTATTAACCTCACAAAGAAGGCAGAGGACCTATATAATGCCAACTTTGCCCCCTTGATTAGTCAAGTGAAGAACTTGCTAAGGTCTTATGATTTTCCCTTCGCCTCATGGTTTGGCAGAAAAAACATCATTAAATCATACGTCTTGCCAATCATAATCTATAAAATACGAATGCTTCCCATTCACCTGCCAAAAAGCTTTTTTACGACCTTCCGAATCTCTACGAATTTTATCAGGCCTCTCAGCTGGGATATTGGATATGTCTAGTTAAACCCTCTAAAGACGGATTACCCCGAATCCTTGCGGAAGGTTGCGACGGAGACTCTCTGGATGCGAACCTGTGGTTCCCATCAAAGACTCACCTTAAGGGTCGAGGCTTTAATCCCCTGCTCAGAGGCCCCTGCGAGGTGTGGAACATGCTGAGACACATACTAGTGCCGGACCCCTCTCCTATCCTCCCTCTACGTTCCATAGGCAGATTATTAAAACATCCTTCCGATCCATGCTCCGCCTCGATTTGGAGGAGAGCCGGATCTTTGACAATTTCGAACCTACAATCTTTAGCACACCTTCCCCCGGAATCCATTGTTCAGGCATTGGGCTTTGCTGATAACCTCTCCTTCTTACACAAAGCCCAAATTAAAAACACTGTTGAGGAATTCTTCAACTCTTACCAAGCATCCAGACAGGCATCGCCCTTTGAAAAAACTTTCCTGGAAAACAAACCCTGCCTAAGAAAAATTGCGTTCCTCCGCAAAAACTTCATCACCCCTCCCACCGACTACAAACTGGCATTTCTATCCTCGTGGGAGAAAGAGTTAGGCATCACGCTCACCCCACACGAATCCTCCCTGATACTCAAAACTTCCTTCGGGTGGTCGCCCTGCATCCTTGCCCAGGAATCCCATTATAAGTTATTAGCTAGGTGGTACAGGACCCCTCAGTGGCTGTCTGACCACAATCTGACCACCCAGAACCTCTGTTGGAGGTGCAAAAGCGATGTAGGCTCCTACCTCCATATTTGGTGGGCGTGCCCATCCATCATGCCTTTTTGGAAAGGAGTAGAAAAGATTCTCCAGAAAATCTCCCCTGATTTTGCTCTCACTCCGGACATAGTCTTCCTATGGAGACCCTCCAGGTCCTTTCACCCGCAGAAGAACAAGCTGCTGGCATCTCTGATTGATATCGCTAAAGCCTTGATTCCCCCTCTCTGGCAACAAAACACACCACCCACACTGAAACAATGGAAGGACAGGGCAGACCTCCTCTACAATTTAGAGGAACTGCATAGCTGGTCCAATAACACATATGATAAATTCCTGCTGACGTGGTACCCATGGAAAGCCATAAGTGACTGGGACGTTTGGACCCGGTGAGCGGAGGTCTCCCATCCTTTCCCCCTTCTAGGACGGTGAGTCCCTCTTCTCTTTTCTACTCTTCTAGATGACAACCATGCTGATATAAAAGGATACCCACTCCTCCTACCCCCTCCTCCCCCCCTCCTCCCCCCTCCCCCAGCACCTTCATACTCCCCCCCCCAGTGTTCATGATATTGTTTTACCAATGTTTGTTCTATATTTTTCATATTGACTGTACTCTTTTGCGGGGCTCACACAAGGATTTAACTTAGAGTGTATGTTTCCCAGCCCCACCTTGAATGTGACTTCAGCTAACCCAAAGCGATGTTGACGCGCAACCAGGAGCAAATTTATGTAACTCAAAGCTGACTTGTACTCATTCGGGCTCTTCGTTGTGTGACTGTGTACATGTTATATAATAAAATCCAAATAAAATTGATTTAAAAAAAAAAAAGAAATCCAATCCTGTGCCACCTCCATCTGGAGCTGCACACGTGCGCATAGCAATGGGGAACCTATGTGCCACACACTATTCATTCTGTCAAGGTGTCTGCACGCCTCAGTCAGACCGCGTTTTTTTTATAAATAGTCACAGGCAGGTACAACTCCGCAATGGGAATTCCGTGTGCACCCACAGCATGGGTGGCTCCCTGGAACCCACCGGCGGTACATAAAAATATCCCATTGCATTGCCCAACACAGCTGAGGTAGTAATGTCGTGCTTAATGCAGGTGGGCTTCGGCCCACACTGCATGCCCCAGTCAGACTGGGGTTCTTTAGAAGTGAAAAAAAGATGCATTTACAACTCCCTGTGGACCCACAGCATGGGTGGGTGCCAGGAAGCCACCGGCGGTACATAAAAATATCCCATTGCAGTGCCCATCACAGCTGAGGTAGTAATGTCGTGCTTAATGCAGGTGGGCTTCGGCCCACACTGCATGCCCCAGTCAGACTGGGGTTCTTTAGAAGTGGACAGATGTAGGTTAAACTCCGTGTGCACCTACAGCATGGGTGGGTGCCAGGAAGCCACCGGCGCTACATAAATATATCCCATTGCATTGCCCAACACAGCTGAGGTAGTAATGTCATGTTTAATGCAGGTGGGCTTCGGCCCACACTGCATGCCCCAGTCAGACTGGGGTTCTTTAGAAGTGGACACATGTAGTTACAACTCCCTGTGCACCCACAGCATGGGTGGCTCCCTGGAACCCACCGGCGGTACATAAAAATATCCCATTGCATTGCCCAACACAGCTGAGGTAGTAATGTCGTGCTTAATGCAGGTGGGCTTCGGCCCACACTGCATGCCCCAGTCAGACTGAGGTTCTTTAGAAGTGGACAGATGTAGGTTAAACTCCGTGTGCACCTACAGCATGGGTGGGTGCCAGGAAGCCACCGGCGCTACATAAATATATCCCATTGCATTGCCCAACACAGCTGAGGTAGTAATGTCGTGCTTAATGCAGGTGGGCTTCGGCCCACACTGCATGCCCCAGTCAGACTGGGGTTCTTTAGAAGTGGACTGGACACAGATGCATTTACAACTCCCTGTGGACCCACAGCATGGGTGGGTGCCAGGAAGCCACCAGCGGTACATAAATATATCCCATTGCATTGCCCTACTCAGCAGAGCTAACGTCAGATACAATACAGGTGGGCTTTGGCCCACACTGCATGCCCCAGTCAGACTGGTAATATGTACCTTAACAGTAACCTCGTTGGTGGTAATGTGGTGGTGACTGCGGACCTAGTAGCACGGTTTTATGTAGTTGGTTTTCGGAATGTGGCCATGATTAAGTGGGCCGTGGCGGGGGGATGGTGGTGGTGCTCTCTTGTAGTGTCGTTAAAGGTGAAATTCTTGGACTGCCACCAGACGGACCAATGCAAAGGTATTTGCCAAGAATGTTTTCATTGTTGGAGGAGGAGGGGGATGTTTTGGAGGCACTATGTGTCCTCTCCACGTGTCCGTGGTTATATGCACCTTAACAGTAACAGCGTTGGTGGGAAATGGCCTCGCCGCCATCATGTCTTTGTGAAGCCTCTGTTTCCACACCCCAGTGACATACCATTAGCTGCGGTATAGGCAGAGCCCCGAATTATTAACATTTCAGCGGTAGTATTAGGGACAGGCCCCACTAACATATCACTAGCAGCAGTATAGGGGGAGCGCAGTCTTAGTTCCATTTCAGTAATAGTAGCACTCAAGACAGGCCCCAGTAACAATTCCGAAGCAGCAGTATAGGAGGAGCGCAGTCTTAGTTCCATTTCAGTAATAGTAGCACTCAAGACCAGCCCCAGTAACAATTCCGAAGCAGCAGTATAGGAGGAGCGCAGTCTTAGTTCCATTTCAGTAATAGTAGCACTGAAGACAAGCCCCAGTAACAATTCCGAAGCAGCAGTATAGGAGGAGCGCAGGTTTAGTTCCATTTCAGTAATAGTAGCACTCAAGACAAGCCCCAGTAACAATTCCCATTGAAGCAGTTTAGGGAGATAACAGTCTCTTTCACATTTTAGTAGCTGCAGTATAGACAATGCCCCAGTTACATTTATGTAGCAAAAGTGTAGGCCAACCCCACACACCTTTCTGTACCATGAGTGCAGGCGAAGAACATAGAAATTACAATGATTACACTGTAGGTGAGGGCCCAAAAAAATTGGTGTAGCAACAGTACTAATGTACCTCAGAAAAAATTGGCCATGCCCAACCAAGATGGCAGGTGAAACCCATTAATCGCTTTGGTTAATGTGGCTTAAGTGGTAACTAGGCCTGGAGGCAGCCCAGTTTAACGAAAAATTGGTTCAAGTTAAAGTTTCATCGCTTGTAAGAGCATTGAAACGTATAAAAATTGTTTGGAAAAATTATATGAGTGAGCCTTGTGGCCCAAAGAAAAATTGCCCGTTTGGCGTGATTACGTGAGGTTTCAGGAGGAGGAGCATGAGGAGGAGGAGGAATATTATACACAGATTGATGAAGCAGAAATGTCATCGTTTTGGATGGTGATACAGAACGATGCTTCCATCCGCGGGTGCAGCCTACGTATTGCTTAAGTATCGCTGCTGTCCGCTGGTGGAGAAGAGAAGTCTGGGGAAATTCAGACTTTGTTCATCTTGATGAGTGTAAGCCTGTCGGCACTGTCGGTTGACAGGCGGGTACGCTTATCTGTGATGATTCCCCCAGCCGCACTAAACACCCTCTCTGACAAGACGCTAGCCGCAGGACAAGCAAGCACCTCCAGGGCATACAGCACGAGTTCAGGCCACGTGTCCAGCTTCGACACCCAGTAGTTGTAGGGGGCAGAGGCGTCACGGAGGACGGTCGTGCGATCGGCTATGTACTCCCTCACCATCCTTTTACAGTGCTCCCGCCGACTCAGCCTTGACTGGGGAGCGGTGACACAGTCTTGGTGGGGAGCCATAAAGCTGTCCAGGGCCTTAAAGAGTGTTGCACTGCCTGTGCTGAACATGCTGCTCGATCTCCGCACTTCCCCTGCTACCTGGCCCTCGGAACTGCGCCTTCTGCCACTAGCGCTGTCGGAGGGGAATTTTACCATCAGCTTGTCCGCCAGGGTCCTGTGGTATAGCAACACTCTCGAACCCCTTTCCTCTTCGGGAATGAGAGTGGAAAGGTTCTCCTTATACCGTGGGTCGAGCAGTGTGTACATCCAGTAATCCGTAGTGGCCAGAATGCGTGCAACACAAGGGTCACGAGAAAGGCATCCTAACATGAAGTCAGCCATGTGTGCCAGGGTACCTGTACGCAACACATGGCTGTCTTCACTAGGAAGATCACTTTTAGGATCCTCCTCCTCCTCCGCCTCCTCCTCCTCAGGCCATACACGCTGAAAGGATGACAGGCAAGCAGCATGGGTACCGTCAGCAGTGGGCCAAGCTGTCTCTTCTCCCTCCTCCTCATCCTCCTCATGCTCCTCCTCCTCCTCAACGCGCTGAGATATAGACATGAGGGTGCTCTGACTATCCAGCGACATACTGTCTTCCCCCGCCTCCGTTTCCGAGCGCAAAGCATTTGCCTTTATGCTTTGCAGGGAACTTCTCAAGAGGCATAGCAGAGGAATGGTGACGCTAATGATTGCAGCATCGCCGCTCACCACCTGGGTAGACTCCTCAAACTTTCCAAGGACCTGGCAGATGTCTGCCAACCAGGCCCACTCTTCTGAAAATAATTGAGGAGGCTGACTCCCACTGCGCCGCCCATGTTGGAGTTGGTATTCCACTATAGCTCTACGCTGCTCATAGAGCCTGGCCAACATGTGGAGCGTAGAGTTCCACCGTGTGGGCACGTCGCACAGCAGTCGGTGCACTGGCAGATTAAACCGATGTTGCAGTGTCCGCAGGGTGGCAGCGTCCGTGTGGGACTTGCGGAAATGTGCGCAGAGCCGGCGCACCTTTACGAGCAGGTCTGACAAGCGTGGGTAGCTTTTCAGAAAGCGCTGAACCACCAAATTAAAGACGTGGGCCTGGCATGGCACGTGCGTGAGGCTGCCGAGCTGCAGAGCCGCCACCAGGTTACGGCCGTTGTCACACACGACCATGCCCGGTTGGAGGCTCAGCGGCGCAAGCCAACGGTCGGTCTGCTCTGTTAGACCCCGCAGCAGTTCGTGGGCCGTGTGCCTCTTCTCTCCTAAGCTGAGTAGTTTCAGCACGGCCTGCTGACGCTTGCCCACCGCTGTGCTACCCCGCCGCGCGACACCGACTGCTGGCGACGTCCTGCTGCTGCTGACACATCTAGATTGCGAGACAGAGGCTGAGGAAGGTGCTTTAGTGGAGGAAGCATACACCGCCGAACATACCACCACCGAGCTGGGGCCCGCAATTCTGGGGGTGGGTAGGACGTGAGCGGTCCCAGGCTCTGACTCTGTCCCAGCCTCCACTAAATTCACCCAATGTGCCGTCAGGGAGATGTAGTGGCCCTGCCCGCCTGTGCTTGTCCACGTGTCCGTTGTTAAGTGGACCTTGCCACTAACCGCATTGGTGAGGGCGCGTACAATGTTGCGGGAGACGTGGTCGTGCAGGGCTGGGATGGCACATCGGGAAAAGTAGTGGCGACTGGGAACTGAGTAGCGTGGGGCCGCCGCCATCATACTTTTGAAGGACTCCGTTTCCACAACCCTATATGGCAGCATCTCAAGGCTGATAAATTTCGCTATGTGCACGGTTAACGCTTGAGCGTGCGGGTGCGTGGCGGCGTACTTGCGCTTCCGCTCAAAGACTTGCGCTAGCGACGGCTGGACGGTGCGGTGCGAGACATTGCTGGATGGAGCCGAGGACACCGGAGGTGAGGATGTGGGTGCAGGCCAGGAGACGGTAGTGCCTGTGTCCTCAGAGGGGGGTTGGATCTCAGTGGCAGGTTGGGGCACAGGGGGAGAGGCAGCGGTGCAAACCGGAGGCGGTGAACGGCCTTCGTCTCACCTTGTGGGGTGCTTGGCCATCATATGTCTGCGCATGCTAGTGGTGGTGAGGCTGTTGGTGGTGGCTCCCCGGCTGATCTTGGCGCGACAAAGGTTGCACACCACTGTTCGTCGGTCGTCAGGCGTCTCTGTGAAAAACTGCCAGACCTTAGAGCACCTCGGCCTCTGCAGGGTGGCATGGCGCGAGGGTGCGCTTTGGGAAACAGTTGGTGGATTATTCGGTCTGGCCCTGCCTCTACCCCTGGACACCGCACTGCCTCTTGCAACCTGCCCTGCTGCTGCCCTTGCCTCCCCCTCTGAAGACCTGTCCTGAGTAGGCATTGCACACCAGGTGGGGTCAGTCACCTTATCGTCCTGCTGCTCTTCCTCCGAATCCTCTGTGCGCTCCTCCCTCGCAGTTACTGCCCTTACTACTACCTCACTGCAAGACAACTGTGTCTCATCGTCATCGTCCTCCTCACCCACTGAAAGGTCTTGAGACAGTTGCCGGAAGTCCCCAGCCTCATCTACCGGACCCCGGGAACTTTCCAATGGTTGGGCATCAGTGACGATAAACTCCTCTGGTGGGAGAGGAACCACTGCTGCCCAATCTGAGCAGGGGCCCGAGAACAGTTCCTGGGAGTCTTCCCGCTCCTGAGCATGTGTCATTGTAGTGGAGTGAGGAGGCTGGGAGGAAGGAGGAGCAGCAGCCAGAGGATTCGGATTTGCAGCACTGGACGGCGCAGAACTGTGGGTGGATGATAGCTTGCTCGAAGCACTTTCTGCCATCCACGACAGGACCTGCTCACACTGCTCATTTTCTAATTAAGGTCTCCCGCGTGGACCCATTAATTGGGCGATGAATGTGGGGACGCCAGAAACGTGCCTCTCTCCTAATCGCGCAGCAGTCGGCTGCGATACACCTTGATCAGGAGCTCGGCCTGTGCCCACACCATCACTTGGGCCTACGCGTCCTCGGCCATGTCCACGTCCTCTAGGCGTACCCCTACACCTCAGCAAGCTGTATTACCAGTTATTTCCCAGGCAGGAAATAAATTGGCGCAAGCCTGCAGGCCAAATAGAATGTTTCCGTTTTTTTTTAAAGGGAAGGCACACTGACTATATTCAATCAGATAAGATTAGAAATGTGTTCCACAGAACTGCAGTGTTATATGAAGTGCAGCAGAGCGGTGATTTTTCCCAGGCAGGAAATAAATTGGCGCAAGCCTGCTGTTAAACGTAGCTGGCTGCGTATGATTTCTTTACGTTCTCCACCCACCACACACGTACCCAGAATGCTGAGGACTGTCAGAGGCAGGCCAAATAGAATGTTTCCCTTTTTATTTTAACGGGAAGGCCCACTGACTATATTCAATCAGATAAGATTAGAACTATGTTCCACAGAACTGCAGTGTTATATGAAGTGCAGCAGAGCGGTGATTTTTCCCAGGCAGGAAATAAATTGGCGCAAGCCTGCAGGCCAAATAGAATGTTTCCCCTTTTTTTTTTAAAGGGAAGGCCCACTGACTATATTCAATCAGATAAGAACTGTGTTCCACAGAACTGCAGTGTTATATGAAGTGCAGCAGAGCGGTGATTTTTCCCAGGCAGGAAATAAATTGGCGCAAGCCTGCTGTTAAACGTAGCTGGCTGAGTATGATTTCTTTACGTTCTCCACCCACCACACACGTACCCAGAATGCTGAGGACTGTCAGAGGCAGGCCAAATAGAATGTTTCCCTTTTTTTTTTTAAGGGAAGGCCAACTGACTATATTCAATCAGATAAGATTAGAAATGTGTTCCACAGAACTGCAGTGTTATATCAAGTGCAGCAGAACGGTGAAATTTCCCAGGCAGGAAATAAATTGGCGCAAGCCTGCTGTTAAACGTAGCTGGCTGCGTATGATTTCTTTACGTTCTCCACCCACCACACACGTACCCAGAACGCTGAGGACTGTCAGAGGCAGGCCAAATAGAATGTTTCCTTTTTTTTTTTTAAAGGGAAGGCCCACTGACTATATTCAATCAGATAAGATTAGAACTGTGTTCCACAGAACTGCAGTGTTATATGAAGTGCAGCAGAGCGGTGATTTTTCCCAGGCAGGAAATAAATTGGCGCAAGCCTGCAGGCCAAATAGAATGTTTCCCTTTTTTTTTTTAAAGGGAAGGCCCACTGACTATATTCAATCAGATAAGAACTGTGTTCCACAGAACTGCAGTGTTATATGAAGTGCAGCAGAGCGGTGATTTTTCCCAGGCAGGAAATAAATTGGCGCAAGCCTGCTGTTAACGTAGCTGGCTGCGTATGATTTCTTTACGTTCTCCACCCACCACACACGTACCCAGAACGCTGAGGACTGTCAGAGGCAGGCCAAATAGAATGTTTCCCTTTTTTTTTAAAGGGAAGGCCCACTGACTATATTCAATCAGATAAGATTAGAACTGTGTTCCACAGAACTGCAGTGTTATATGAAGTGCAGCAGAGCGGTGATTTTTCCCAGGCAGGAAATAAATTGGCGCAAGCCTGCAGGCCAAATAGAATGTTTCCCTTTTTTTTTTAAAGGGAAGGCCCACTGACTATATTCAATCAGATAAGAACTGTGTTCCACAGAACTGCAGTGTTATATGAAGTGCAGCAGAGCGGCGATTTTTCCCAGGCAGGAAATAAATTGGCGCAAGCCTGCTGTTAAACGTAGCTGGCTGCGTATGATTTCTTTACGTTCTCCACCCACCACACACGTACCCAGAACGCTGAGGACTGTCAGAGGCAGGCCAAATAGAATGTTTCCCTTTTTTTTTTAAAGAAAAGGCCCACTGACTATATTCAATCAATAATATATGTCTTCTGGCCCTGCCTACACAATTCTGTCCCTGTAGTATTACTGCAGGGCGCAATGCTCTGCACAGCCGATTTTGAAAAAAATAAAATATGCAACACTGCTAACAGCAGCCTCCACAGTACTGCACACGGTTAAATGTGGCCCTAAGAAGGACCGTTGGGGTTCTTGAAGCCTACACTCACTCCTAACACTCTCCCTGCCTAACCACCACTTCTGTCCCTGTAGTATTACTGCAGGGCGCAATGCTCTGCACAGCCGATTTTGAAAAAAAATAAAAATGCAACACTGCTAACAGCAGCCTCCACAGTACTGCACACGGTTAAATGTGGCCCTAAGAAGGACCGTTGGGGTTCTTGAAGCCTACACTCACTCCTAACACTCTCCCTGCCTAACCACCACTTCTGTCCCTGTAGTATTACTGCAGGGCGCAATGCTCTGCACAGCCGCTTTTGAAAAAAAAAAAATGTGCAACACTGCTAACAGCAGCCTCCACAGTACTGCACACGGATAGATGTGGCCCTAAGAAGGACCGTTGGGGTTCTTGAAGCCTACACTCACTCCTAACACTCTCCCTACAGCAGCTCCAACACAACAGCACTTTCCCTCAGCTAACTCACAAGGCATCTGAGGCGAGCCGCGGGAGGGGCCGACTTTTATACTCCGGTGACATCTGATCTCCCCAGCCACTCACAGCAGGGGGGTGGTATAGGGCTAGAACGTCACAGGGGGAAGTTGTAATGCCTTCCCTGTCTTTCAATTGGCCAGAAAAGCGCGCTAACGTCTCAGAGAGGAAAGTGAAAGTAACCCGAACACCGCGTGGTGCTCGTTAAGAGTAACGAGCATCCCGAACACCCTAATATTCGCCCGAGCATCAAGCTCGGACGAGTACGTTAGCTCATCTCTAGTCTTATTGTATCTCTGGTGTCTTATAAATAAGACAGTGGGGCCTCTACAAATAGGAGTACTATTTTTTCAACATATTGGCTGGCATTGGCTAATAAGTTATTGTTTCCTGACACAATTGGGCAACCAGTTATGGGTAATGTTTTTTATGGAGTTTGAGAAGTGCGTAAAAGGTAGCTATTGTAGGGACTGGGTTGAAGATAAAGGCAAATTCTTCATTAGAGATTAATTCTATGTCTTTCGTCTCAGAAAGAGGGCCACATAATTCATCAAGAAATACTGTTTTGGGATTTTGACATAAAATGTTATATATGCTCCTATTGCCCAAAATTCTCTCTACCATAAAGGCCCTTTTACATGGGACGAATGTCGAGCAAACAATGCCCAACGTTAGTCCCCATGTATTCCCGCTCTCGTGCTATTACACAAGAGTGACTATCGCTGGAACGGTTAGAGCATGGCCAGCAGGGAGGCGGGGCAGCTGGAAGAGAGTTCTCTCCCTGCTCTCCTCCCGCCCCCGAGACAATCTTCTTTTAAGGAAGCAGGTAGAAAGCAGCAGGTTTAAAGGCTGAGGGCTTAGAGCACAGTAAACACACTCTGGTGCAGTGGCAAGGTCAGGCTTTTATAATTGGCCTGATTAGAAACAAGGTTTGGCCAGGACAGGGAGACAGGTACTAGTTTAACAGGAGCATGGAACATGGCTAGGTTCAGCAGGGGAGCTTGTCCAGCAAAGGGGAGTGACACCATCTGAAGCACAGAAGGTCCCAGGTTCATGTTCTGACACATTCTCTCAATTGCATACGTGTTTGCCCTAAAAAAATTAGGGCAGTGCATGTATGAGATGAATTTATAACAAGACTGGTTATTAGAGTCAATTTCAGGGCCATTAATATTAATAATTGGGATTGGATGCATAAACCAAAGGATAAGAAAGGTGTGCCTAGAAAGATCTGTGTTGTACATTCTGTGGTAGCAGGTATATGTACTTGCTACAATGCAATAACTACAATGGTTTTCTGTATTATTAGACCTCAGGGATACAGGCCCAGTTGGATATGGTGTACCGTTATGGGAATGCTGACTATTATTTTTAATTTTCCTAATTAGACAACCATCCTCAATATCTAATTTTGTTTATACTTTAATCTTATGTGCTTAAGGGGAGAGGATAAAGTTTGTGAGTCCAGTGCTGCATCACACATATGCATAACCCTGACTAGGTTGAGAAGCCACCCGTCAACTCTACAGGAGTAGCTCTGTTCAGTTGGGTGGAGCTTCCTCATTTCGGATTTAGAAGAACAGTAATGAGAGAAGTAGTGTGTGTGGGGGAGGGAGGGGGATGGGGGGGGGGCTCACTAGAGGATCACTGGGCCTGTCTGAAATTGACTACAGGCAGGTGTGTGCCATTCTCCATACCCCTCACTCTCTCATGCACTGTGTGTGCCAGGCAGATGGTATGGCTGCTACAGTAGTAGTTCCACCTCTGTGTTACGATCTGGTACTGGATTAGTGTTTTGGGTGGTAGTCAGCAAGGGTGGGCAATGTGGTCAGGCAAGCCAGGGGTTGGTACACAGAGAGAGCGATGCAGTACAGAGGATTCAGCAAAGTTGTAGTCATGAACAAGCCATTGGGCATTACACAAAGAATAATCTTTAAAGGGAGCAGGAAGAGGTAGGAGCTAGTTTAAAGGATGAGTGCTCAGAGCACAAAAAAAAACCACTGAGGGAGGGCTAGGGCCAGGCTGTTATAGTATGTTTAATCAAGGGTACGAATGGAGGTAGGCAGGAAAACAGGAACTGGATTTAACAGGAGCACAGACAATGCTAGGATTTAGCAGGGGAGCTGTCCAGCAAGTTGGATAGCTCAGCATACAAAGCTGCCACCTGGATTACAGGAGTTCCTAGGTTCAAGTCCTGGCACACTGTTTCTCAGTCAAACAGCTAAATATTGTACAAAGCATCCTACTGCTTCCATTGGTGTGTCCTCTTATATTTTCTATTATATAACACCTACATATACATTATTTAAAAAAAACAACTGAATGCATCATAAAATATATCCCTATAAACAGCTTTCCTTAGTATGCAGTTTTAGGCACTAACGTGAAATGGACAAATGAACTACTGCACTGAGATTGTTAATAAAAAAAGAAAGGTTTATCAGTTTACTGTGATAAATTCAGTTTACTGTATATTTCAAATTATAGAAGCTGCAGAGGAATCAGGAAACTCCATGTCAGCTACAAGCAATACAACTTGTTTGACAAAAACTTGTGGCATCCAGCACTTGTCAAGTGCAAGTTTTTCTAGAGAAGTTACACTGAGATTCTACCTGTTATAATTATAGCTGAAGGCCATATTTTTGCTGACATTTTGACTCTAAAATTGCTTAGACACTATGATTGCAATATAATATCTTCCATTTGAGGGTTCTAGTGTATTTCTGGCCAAATAAAAGAAGATATATTTTACAAAATTTGAGGTAAAAGAGTTGGTTTTGCTAATTAGGTACAAACAAAGTCTATATACCGTAGGAATCTTTCAAATCTGTAGGATGCAAATATACATTAAGGAAGCTTTCACATGACAG
Source organism: Eleutherodactylus coqui (assembly GCF_035609145.1). Classification (NCBI taxonomy): domain Eukaryota; kingdom Metazoa; phylum Chordata; class Amphibia; order Anura; family Eleutherodactylidae; genus Eleutherodactylus; species Eleutherodactylus coqui. The sequence continues at coordinate 27,500,903 of NC_089845.1, read as the reverse complement.
TTTTTATGTTAAGTTTTTTTGTGAGCCAAAGCCAGGAGTGGGTCCAAATTACAGAAGACATGCAAATCTTTCCATTATACTTTCTTTCTACTCCTGGTTTTGGCTCACAAAAAACTGAACATAAAAACTGTCGTGTGAAAGCACCCTTAGGCCTCAGTCACACGGGCGCATCGGCACCCGTACACCGGCGCCGATGCGCCCGTGTGACTGACACCAGCAGACGGACGTACCTGCAGACGGCCGTCTCTCTGCAGCGCTGGAGGAAAGAACATGTGACCGGCTTCATTGCCGGTCATGTGTTCTTTCCTCCGGCGCTGCAGAGAGACGGCCGTCTGCAGGTACGTCCGTCTGCTGGTGTCAGTCACACGGGCGCATCGGTGTCAGTCACAAGGGCGCATTGGCGCCGGTGTACAGGTGCCGATGAGCCCGTGTGACTGAGGCCTTAGAGTGGATTAACAGGAGCAGGTGTTTTTTTTGCGCATACATCTGCACCACGTTTTTTTGCATGTGCAAATTGTGTGAATTTGCATGTGCAAAAAAAGAAAACAGAACAGAAATGGCTAATTAGTGTAATTAGTTTCATATGTACTATTTCCCTGCACAGATGTGCAGTAAAAGAGAGTATGTTGCGTTGTTTTTTTTTTTTTGCACTATGGAATTGGACACATAAAATGTGCATGTCTCAATTTTTTGTGCAAATACGCTTGTGTGAATCTTGCTTCGCCCATTAAGGACCAAGCACAGTAAATTTAGGGCACTTTGTCCTGGGCTTTAAACCCAGCTGATAGTAAAAATATGGCAGAGGATTAAAGCCCCTGTTCTGCAATCAATCTGAAGCAAGACAGGTTGTCAGCTGTTAGTCACAGCTGATAACCCCAAGTAGGAAGGCGAAGGGGTTTTAAACCCCTTCTGCCTTCTTCTATTCCTAGTACACAGCACTCAATGAGCGCTATGTACTAAAGAGTGAAAGTGGCAGTGTTTCTTCCCCTACATGAGACAGAGGTCACGTGGACCGCCTGGATCTACTGGCACAGCAGAGCTACAGGGTCCTCGTAGACCCTGATCAGCTCTGCCAGTGACTATTGTCACTACAGGGGATTTTTTCCCTGTAACTGGGCTGCTTATGGATGCCCCAGCTACAGTGGAAAAGTGTCAAATGAAAAAAAAAAAAAATAGACCATGTGAATGTCTCCAAAAGTCTTATATGAAATCATGAGGGACATAGATGGTAAAAAAAAATCATTATGAAAATAAGAAAAACAAAATTACAGAATAAAATAAAAATTTATACATCAGAAAGAAAATAACCCAAAGTCGACGCAACCAAAGCCATTGTCGTGTGCGCTGTAATCCGAAACCATGCATATATGTCAAAACACCTGAAATAAAATAGGGAACCCATTCCCATACTTTATTTTAGCGTGAATATTCTAATTAAAAAATGACTATAATGCCTTAGTCAGACGGGCGTTTTTTCGCGCGAATTGCGCATGCGTCCAGCGATTTTTTAAAACCATTGCTTTGCAATGGTATCGGACACTTGAGCGCTTTTTATGCGCTCGTCCGATAAATTATAGAACAGAAATCGCAGATCGCACCTATCTGCGATCTGCGATTCCTGTTCTCTTCTCTATATGCGCTCAATGGGGCCGGCGGCAGCAGCGCCGACCCCATTGTGAACATATAGAAGACAAATCATTCAGGAGCAGATTTTTCGGGCGATTTTTTGGCCCCGGTCACGCATCGCATCCGCCATGCGATCCACAAATCGTGCGAAAAAACGCCCGTGTGACTAAGGCCTAAATGTTTAAAAAATATTTTTTTTAGCTTTTTTCCCCCAATAAAACTAAAAAACATTAAAAAAGTCAGTGACAAATATATTAAAAAAATAGCCCTATATATCTCGGACAAAAAATGCAGCAAAAATAATTTTGGTAATTGAAGGAAAAAAAATAAGGCAGTTAAATCACCACATGGGTAAAATCCCTAAAAATTGTCTGGTCCTTAAGGTACAAAACAGCCTGGTGCTTTAGAAGTTAAAACTAACAGAAATAAATGCATTTAGTCAAGAAATAAACTGCTAAGAGAATAAATGAAACGCCAACACGGACAGGTAATATGCTCACATAGTACGTTTTTATAGGAAAAAAGTTTCAATGCATTTGTTTAATAAAGAAAAAGATCAATGTGTCATTCCACACAAATCATCACAAAAAGATGAACTTTTCAATCCAACTGTCTCTGATTTTCATGAAACGTAGTAGAATTGTACATAGCATAAAGCAACTTACAGATGTGAAATTTTAGCCCTATGTGATACACAATATTCATACAGCAAGGTTGCAAACATAAGAAAAAAAGTGAAATTTATCCTTACAGGTAGGGATGCTCGACCAGTGGGTAAAATCAGGATGATTTTCACAGAATCAGATCGGGTCAGCCCAACCAGATTTTGATGAAAATCACTTAAAACTGGTTGTAGTGCATGCTGAACAGTACAGGTGGAGGTGCCTCTTCAATGAATGTGGCTCAGTGGTTAGCACTGTTGCCTTGTAGTTTGGGGGTTCTGGGTTCAAACCTCATCAAGGAAAACATCAGCAAGCAATTGAAAAACTTCATACAGATGTTGTCTCTCATCAGATTTGAGCCTAGCACAGCAAGGCAGCAGTGCTAACCACTGAGGGACCACACTTGTTCTCTCTTCTGCTGATGAGGAGAAGAAAAAGATGAAAAATCTGCACTGCGGAATAAGTTGGCGCTATACAAATAAAGATTATTATTATTATTATTATTATAAATGTAAGATGGTAGGGTTGGGAGCTGTGATGATTTGACATGAAATGGTCCCAACAATAAGGTGCAAAGAAGTGATCACAACTCATCATAATCTCATAAATTGATACTAGAGGAAAATAGAAAATTATGTTCTTGTATTTGGATGACTTATGGGCCAGATATTGCCTCATCTCCGTGTACTTTGTTAGGAGATTTGGACCTCACAGTGGAGGTCCTCCTGATCAAGAATACCTCTATGAGCCATAGTAGAGCAGAGAATTATGAGCTGTTCAATGATTAGAATGACTAATTGCTTGTGACTGGATGTGTGACTAGATCGAAATTCTTGAGAAGGGTTTGTATAGCTTGTAAGATGACATCCTTGACAGCGCAGAGGGAGCTGACCAGAGATGTTTCATATATGTCCTGTATATTTTTCTACTCTCATGTGTCTGAAGTGCAAAGGGGGTTTCAAGAATAAATACAAAAAAACACACAAAAAGGAAGTAAACATTGTATCAACATATCAGTAGTGCAAAATCCAATGACTACAGTAATTCAATCCATTTAAATAGGAGGTTTTCAGCATAGAATCATAAAATGGTAGAGTTGGAAGGGACCTCCAGGGTCATCGGGTCCAACCCCCTGCTCAGTGCAGGATCACTAAATCATCCCAGACAGATATTTCTTCAGCCTTTGTTTGAACACTTTCATTGAAGGAGAACTCACCACCTCCCATGGTAATCTGTTCCACTCATTGATCACCCTCACAGTAAGAAAGTTTTTCATAAAATCTAATTTGTCTCTCCTACCCTTCAGTTTCTTCACATTGCTTCTAGTATTTCCTTGTGCAGATGAGAATAGGACTGATCTCTGTGCACTGCGACAGCCCTTCAGATATTTGTAGACAACTATTAAAGGGGTTGTCTCGCGAAATCAAGTGGGGTTATACACTTCTGTATGGCCATATTAATGCACTTTGTAATATACATCGTGCATTAATTATGAGCCATACAGAAGTTATTCACTTACCTGCTCTGTTGCTAGCGTCCTCGTCTCCATGGTTCCGTCTAAATTCACTGGCGGCTTGCTTTTTTAGACGCGCTTGCGCAGTCCGGTCTTCTGCTCTGAGCATGAGCCGCTTCAGTGTGCTCGCCGCTACAGCTCTTCTGCGCATGCGCAGATGAGCTGTATCTTCTCGGGAGTGCGCTGGAGCGGCCATTCTGCTACCATCCTCTGTTAAAGGAAGATGCAGAAACTGGAGCCACCCAGCCGAGAAGCCCAGCCCTGCAGCCCAGCAGAGCCGCCCAGCCCAGGTAAGTGATGGGTGACGGACTGACGGGGGTGACGCGTGACTGACTGCCGCTGTGGCCCCGGAGCCTACCGCTGGGCCCCGGAGCCTACCGCTGGGCCCCGGGGCCTACCGCTGGGCCCCGGAGCCTACCGCTGGGAGCCGGGGGCCAGCGTGGGGAAGTCGGGGGCCAGCGCGGGGAAGTCGGGGGCTAGCGCGGGGAAGCCGGGGCTAGCGCGGGGAAGCCGGGGCTAGCGCGGGGGAGCCGGGGGCTAGCGCCGGTTACCTGCTGCCTGGTGGTGGGTGACTGGTCGGCCGCGTTCAATCCCCGGGTCCGGTCGGCAGCTGCGGGGTGTCTGGTTGTCAGGGAGACACAGCTGGTAGCGTCTCGGGAGCGCGCACGTCGGGCTACAGCAAGCGACGGGAAAAGAGCCGGCGGCCATCTTGGGGAAACTTTTTATAAGTTGCTGAAACGCTGGAACTGTAAGTACAAACCAGCTAGAAAAGTCATTTACAGGGGGGCTTAGTAATGTTTGCTTAATTAGGGGGACTGGGCAAAAAAAAATGTCACTGCTTCCTCGAGACAACCCCTTTAAGTCTCCTCTCAGCTGTCTTTTTTTTGCAAGCTAAACATTCCCAGATCCTTTAACCGTTCTTCATAGGACATGATTTGCAGACTGCTCAGCATCTTGGTAACTCTTCTATGAACTTGCACCAGTTTGTCCATGTCTTTTTTAAAGTGGGGTGCCCAGAACTGGACACAGTATTCCAGATGAGGTCTGACTAAGGAAGAGTAGAGGGGGATAATGACCTCACGTGATCTAGACTCTATGCTTCTCTTAATACATCCCAGGATTGTGTTTGCCTTTTTGGCTGCATCACATTGTTAACTCATGTTCAGTCTATAATCTATTAGTATACCCAAGTCTTTTTCACATGTGCTGATGCTTAGCCCAATTCATCCCATTCTGTATGGGCTTTTTTCATTTTTCTTGCCCAGATGTAGGACTTTGCATTTCTCATTGTTAAATACCATTTTGTTAGTCACCACATGAGGATCCAATACTATTATCAAAGTAAAAGGAAAAGGACTTCACCTTTGCTGGGAACCTGCACTACACCACTGTTTCAGGCACACTTCTCCTTGTTAAATTGTCCCGTCCAGTCGTAGCGGCTTTGTAAGAGTAAATCCAAGGAAATAGGGTACTCGATTAACTTTGAAAGAAAGTTTCCTGCTTTATTCAATTAATGTGCCATAAAATACAGGTATACAGAGAACACTACAATGGGTTCTTGATCAAGAAAATTTGGGATATGACCATCCCAGAGCAAATGTCACAAAGGGGATGTTGAACTGAAACAAGCATATTAGTTCTCACAAAGAGGAACAACTTTGAACAATTGCTACAGACACTATGGTGGTAGCTTTTCTATCCAATAGCTTTAGCTGTAACTGAAGATATTTAGAACAGGCTCTTAGGACATCAGCTGTAGTCCTCAGCTTACCGCTGGGCCAAAAGAGTCTAGCCACTACCCACTAGACTCAAATACAAGTTGCAAAGAAAGTTCACACTACATCTACTGTATATGGACAGTCATGGTAAGGAGCCTCTGCTCACACTTGCTTAGCCAATATACCAATAAAGGGAACTTAGTCTTTCTGTCGAGCCTACAGTGATTCGCCGGTACATTGGTGCTATTCTCAGAAAATACAGAAACACAAAGGATTTTATCACTGCACTTAGATACCCATAACTGTCTAGAACTTAGCAAAAATTACTGAAAAAGGTGATACTTACTGATACAAAGGTACATGGGCAGATACAAACACCACTTCCCAGCAGCATACAGAAATACAAAACTTTATATGAGAGAGATAATACAACTGCAGAAACTGATAAACAGCGACACACCTACCATTCGTAGGGAGGGGGTGCTTAGTATTGTACTTGCACACAGATAGGGCTCATTCACACGATCATATGTGTAATATTCCTGTCTGGTCCAACAATGCATACACTACACATACAAATATATAGGGCTCTTGCAGCATAGCACGCAGTGAAAAGAGCAGGCTGCGATCTTTTTCGCACACGTATCTACATGCAGTGTTTACATGCTAATGTGAGCAGATCAATGAAAGTCCATGTACTTTCATTGACTCCATACACCTCGTGTCAAAATCATGCTTGTGTGAATTAGCCCTTACCTTACAGCTATCTTAACCCAGAGGTACCAAGAGAGACATGGCTTACCTCTAGGAAAGGCAGGGGAACGTATCCTTGCTCCAATTGTAAAGCCTGTGAGTACATAAGGAGAGGCCCTACCTTTGCAAGTGTAAACACCTGTAAAATATATACGAGATTCGGGACTTCATCAATTGCAAGACATCAGAAGTGGTCTACTTGGCAACTTGCCCGTGCCCCTTGGAATATGTGCGCAAAACAATACAACAATTAAAGAGAAGATTACTGGCCCATACGGGGAATGTGAAAAGGGGTGAACACACCAGTCTGGCTAACCACATCAGAGACTATCATGATCATGACCTCAGTGTACTCAAGTTTCAGGGCATTGAATTAGACAAAATGAAAGAAGGGGAAATATTGATAAAAAATTGCTTCAGAAAGAATGTATGTGGATCCACAGACTCCAGACCGTTTCACCAACTGGCCTAAATGAGCAGATTTCCTATACCTCATTCATCTGAACCAATTATAATCAGATCAAAGCAGTCCAAATTAGGTGGATTTGGGCATGTTGCTCTTTTTTCCATTGACTTGAACCAGACGTGGAACCCGGCAATTCCCTTATTTGAACCATTTGAACCCCCCCCCCCCCCAGAATATAGCCATATACTAATCCTGCTGGGATAGATAAGTGCTATATTACAGGGGTCCCCAACTCCAGTCCTCAGGGACCACCAACAGGTCATGTTTTCAGGATATCCCATAGTAAGAACACCTGTGGCAATGTCTGAGGCACCGACAATAATTACATCACCTGTGTAACACTGAGAAAATCCTGAAAACATGACCTGTTGGCGGTGCCTGAGGGCTGGAGTTGGGGAACACTGCTCTATCACACATAATGTCCCCGACCACAAGCTGATGCTTTTAAACACATTGCAATGCTTTGAGCACTGTGGAGGGAGCTGTCCAGTGCTGATCAAGCACTGAAATACTGCTGCTTTGGATCGCGAGAGCAGGGAGCTGTCAAGTGCTGAACTACTTCAGCAGAAACTGCTATGCAGCACACTATCGCAAGAGAGCAGGGGGAGTGATTAACTCCCAGCTGGGATCAGGAATTGGCTAAAAGGGAAGAGGGAAGAAGGAGCTTTTCATATATCAGATCTGCCTGGTGCAGATGCGTGGCACTCACTATCGGGATGCCGCCAGTCATCACGGTAGCTCCCTGACCTATTCTTACACTATCCTGATAAGGCAGTCTGTGTGTTCACAGACTGCTGAAACGCGTCATACAGAATAAGTGAGCTAGCTATTCCCTATCAGGTAGTCAGACAGTGTGAGTGTTAGCTGGCTGCCCGATACCATCTGTCGGGCGGCTACACCGATGCCAATCTAGTTAGCTATACATCACAGTGGCTAGTGGCTAGTGCTAATGCTATGGCATCAGGGATAGAGATGAGCGAGCACCAAAATGCTCGGGTGCTCGTTACTCGGGCCGAAAATTTCGCGATGCTCGAGGGTTCGTTTCGAGTAACGAACCCTATTGAAGTCAATGGGCGACTCGAGCATTTTTGTATATCGCCGATGCTCGCTAAGGTTTCCATTTGTGAAAATCTGGGCAATTCAAGAAAGTGATGGGAACGACACAGCAACGGATAGGGCAGGCGAGGGGCTACATGTTGGGCTGCATCTCAAGTTCCCAGGTCCCACTATTAAGCCACAATAGCAGCAAGAGTGGGCTCCCCCCCCTCCCAACAATTTTTACTTCTAAAAAGCCCTTATTAGCATGGCATACCTTACCTAAGCACCACACTACCTCCAACAAAGCACAATCACTGCCTGCATGACACTCCGCTGCCACTTCTCCTGGGTTACATGCTGCCCAACCCCCCCCCCCCTGCACGACCTAGTGTCCACAGCGCGCACCAAATTGTCCCTGCGCAGCCTTCAGCTGCACTCATGCCACAACACCCTCATGTCTATTTATAAGTGCGTCTGCCATGAGGAGGAACCGCAGGCACACACTGCAGAGGGTTGGCATGGCTAGGCAGCGACCCTCTTTAAAAGGGGCGGGGCGATAGCCCACAATGCTGTACAGAAGCAATGAGAAATCCAATCCTGTGCCACCTCCATCAGAAGCTGCACATGTGGGCATAGCAATGGGGAACCTATGTGCCACACACTATTCATTCTGTCAAGGTGTCTGCATGCCCCAGTCAGACCGTGGTTTTTTATAAATAGTCACAGGCAGGTACAACTCCGCAATGGAAATTTCGTGTGCACCCACAGCATGGGTGGCTCCCTTGAACCCACCGGCTGTACATAAATGTATCCCATTGCAGTGCCCTGGACAGCAGAGCTAACGTCAGATTAAATGCAGGTGGGCTTCGGCCCACACTGCATGCCCCAACCTGACCGGGGTTTTTAATTCATAGACACAGGCAGGTACAACTCCCTATTATGAAGTCCCTGTGGACCCACAGCATGGGTGGCTCCCTGGAACCCACCGGTGGTACATAAATATAACCCATTGCACAGCTAAGGTAATGTCATGTTTAATGCAGGTGGGCTTTGGCCCACACTGCATGCCCCAGTCAGACTGGGGTTGTTTAGAAGTGGACACATGCAGTTACAACTCCGTGTGGACCGACAGCATGGGTGGGTGCCAGGAAGTCACCGGCGGTACATAAATATATCCCATTGCAGTGCCCAGCACAGCTGAGGTAATGTCATGTTTAATGCAGGTGGGCTTTGGCCCACACTGCATGCCCCAGTCTGACTGGGGTTCTTTAGAAGTGGACACATGCAGTTACAACTCCGTGTGGACCGACAGCATGGGTGGGTGCCAGGAAGCCACCGGCGGTACATAAATAGATCCCATTGCAGTGCCCAGCACAGCTGAGGTAATGTCATGTTTAATGCAGGTGGGCTTCGGCCCACACTGCATGCCCCAGTCAGACTGGGGTTCTTTAGAAGTAGACACATGCAGTTACAACTCCGTGTGGACCGACAGCATGGGTGGCTCCCTAGAACCCACCGGCGGTACATAAATATATCCCATTGCAGTGCCCAGCACAGCTGATGTAACGTCAGCTTTAATGCAGGTGGGCAAAAAATTAATTGGATTACACTGTAGGCGAGGGCCCCAAAAAATTGGTGTACCAACAGTACTAATGTACCTCAGAAAAATTGCCCATGCCCAACCAAGAGGGCAGGTGAAACCCATTAATCGCTTTGGTTAATGTGGCTTAATTTGTAACGAGGCCTGGAGGCAGCCCAGTTAAAATAAAAATTGGTTCAGGTGCAAGTTTCAATGCTTCAATGAGCATTGAAACGTATAAAAATTGTTTACAAAAATTATATGACTGAGCCTTGTGGCCCTAAGAAAAATTGCCCGTTCGGCGTGATTACGTGAGGTTTCAGGAGGAGGAGCAGGAGGAGAAGGATGAATATAATACACAGATTGATGAAGCTAAAAGGTCCCCGTTTTTTATGGTGATAGAGAACGATTCTTCCATCCACGGGTGCAGCCTACGTATTGTTTAGGTACCGCTGCTGACCGCTGGTGGAGAAGAGAAGTCTGGGGAAATCCAGGCTTTGTTCATCTTTATGAGTGTAAGCCTGTCGGCACTGTCGGTTGACAGGCGCGTACGCTTATCCGTGATGATTCCCGCAGCCGCACTATACACCCTCTCTGACAAGACGCTAGCTGCAGGACAAGCAAGCACCTCCAGGGCATACAGCGCGAGTTCAGGCCACGTGTCCAGCTTTGACACCCAGTAGTTGTAGGGGGCAGAGGCGTCACAGAGGACGGTCGTGCGATCGGCTACGTACTCCCTCACCATCCTTTTACAGTGCTCCCACCGACTCAGCCTTGACTGGGGAGCGGTGACACAGTCTTGCTGGGGAGCCAGAAAGCTGTCAAAGGCCTTAGAGAGTGTTCCCCTGCCTGTGCTGTACATGCTGCCTGGCCCTCCGTGCCTCCCCTGCTACCTGGCCCTCAGAACTGCGCCTTCTGCCACTAGCGCTGTCGGACGGGAATTTTACCATCAACTTGTCCGCCAGGGTCCTGTGGTATAGCAACGCTCTCGAACCCCTTTCCTCTTCGGGTATGAGAGTGGAAAGGTTCTCCTTATACCGTGGGTCGAGCAGTGTGTACACCCAGTAATCCGTAGTGGCAAGAATGCGTGTAACGCGAGGGTCACGAGAAAGGCATCCTAACATGAAGTCCGCCATGTGTGCCAGGGTACCTGTACGCAACACATGGCTGTACTCACTAGGAAGATCACTTTCAGGATCCTCCTCCTCCTCCTCCTCCTCAGGCCATACACGCTGAAAGGATGACAGGCAAGCAGCATGGGTACCCTCAGCAGTGGGCCAAGCTGTCTCTACCCACTCCTCCTCATGCTCCTCCACCTCCTCCTCCTCAATGCGCTGAGATATAGACAGGAGGGTGCTCTGACTATCCAGCAACATACTGTCTTCCCCTGTCTCCGTTTCCGAGCGCAAAGCGTCTGCCTTTATACTTTGCAGGGAACTTCTCAAGAGGCATAGCAGAGGAATGGTGACGCTAATGATTGCAGCATCGCCGCTCACCACCTGGGTAGACTCCTCAAAGTTTCCAAGGACCTGACAGATGGCTGCCAACCAGGCCCACTCTTCTGTAAAGAATTGAGGAGGCTGACTCCCACTACGCCGCCCATGTTGAAGTGGGTATTCCACTATAGCTCTACGCTGCTCATAGAGCCTGGCCAACATGTGGAGCATAGAGTTCCACCGTGTGGGCACGTCGCACAGCAGTCGGTGCACTGGCAGATTAAACCGATGTTGCAGGGTGCGCAGGGTGGCAGCGTCCGTGTGGGACTTGCGGAAATGTGCGCAGAGCCGGCGCACCTTTCCGAGCAGGTCTGACAAGCGTGGGTAGCTTTTCAGAAAGCGCTGAACCACCAAATTAAAGACGTGGGCCAAGCATGGCACGTGCGTGAGGCTGCAGAGCCGCCACCAGGTTACGGCCGTTGTCACACACAACCATGCCCGGTTGGAGGCCCAGCGGCGCCAGCCAGCGGTTGGTCTGCTCTGTCAGACCCTGCAGCAGTCGTGGGCCGTGTGCCTCTTCTCTCCTAAGCTGAGTAGTTTCAGCACGGCCTGCTGACGCTTGCCCACCGCTGTGCTACCACGCCGCGCGACACCGACTGCTGGCGACGTGCTGCTGCTGACACATCTTGATTGTGAGACAGAGGTTGCGTAGGAGGAGGAGGAGGGTGGTTTAGTGGAGGAAGCATACACCGCCGCAGATACCACCACCGAGCTGGGGCTCGCAATTCTGGGGGTGGGTAGGACGTGAGCGGTCCCAGGCTCTGACTCGGACCCAGCCTCCACTAAATTCACCCAATGTGCCGTCAGGGAGATGTAGTGGCCCTGCCCGCCTGTGCTTGTCCACGTGTCTGTTGTTAAGTGGACCTTGGCAGTAACCGCGTTGGTGAGGGCGCGTACAATGTTGCGGGAGACATGGTCGTGCAGGGCTGGGACGGCACATCGGGAAAAGTAGTGGCGACTGGGAACCGAGTAGCGCGGGGCCGCCGCCGCCATCATGCTTTTAAAAGCCTCCGTTTCCACAACCCTATACGGCAGCATCTCCAGGCTGATCAATTTGGCTATGTGGACGTTTAACGCTTGAGCGTGCGGGTGCGTGGCGGCGTACTTGCGCCTGCGCTTAAACACTTGCGCTAGCGACGGCTGGATGGTGCGCTGAGAGACATTGGTGGATGGGGCCGAGGACAGCGGAGGTGAGGGTGTGGGTGCAGGCCAGGAGACGGTAGTGCCTGTGTCCTCAGAGCGGTGTTGGATCTCAGTGGCAGGTTGGGGCACAGGGGGAGAGGCAGGGGTGCAAACCGGAGGCGCTTAACGGCCTTCGTCTCACCTTGTGGGGTGCTTGGCCATCATATGTCTGCGCATGCTGGTGGTGGTGAGGCTGGTGGTGGTGGCTCCCCGGCTGATCTTGGCGCGACAAAGGTTGCACACCACTGTTCGGCGGTCGTCTGCACTCTCAGTGAAAAACTGCCAGACCTTTGAGCACCTCGGCCTCTGCAGGGTGGCATGGCGCGAGGGGGCGCTTTGGGAAACAGTTAGTGGATTATTCGGTCTGACCCTGCCTCTACCCCTGGCCACCGCACTGGCTCTTCCAACCTGCCCTGCTGCTGCACTTGCCTCCCCCTCTTAAGACCTGTCCTCAGTAGGCGTAGCAAACCAGGTGGGGTCAGTCACCTCATCGTCCAGCTGCTCTTCCTCCGAATCTTCTGTGCACTCCTCCCTCGGACTTACTGCAATTACTACTACCTGACTGATAGACAACTGTGTCTCATCGTCGTCGTCCTCCTTACCCACTGAAAGCTCTTGAGACAGTTGCCGGAAGTCCCCAGCCTCATCCCCCGGACCCCAGGAACTTTCCAAAGGTTGGGCATCGGTCACGACAAACTCCTCCAGTGGGATAGGAACCATTGCTGCCCATTCTGGGCAGGGGCCCGAGAACAGTTCCTGGGAGTCTGCCTGCTCCTCAGAATGTGTCATTGTAATGGAGTGAGGAGGCTGGGAGGAAGGAGGAGCAGCAGCCAGAGGATTCTGAGTTGCAGCAGTGGACGGCGCAGAACTCTGGGTGGTTGATAGATTGCTGGATGCACTTTCTGCCATCCACGACAGGACCTGCTCACGCTGCTCATTTTCTAATAAAGGTCTACCGCGTGGACCCATTAATTGTGAGATGAATGTGGGGACGCCAGAAACGTGCCTCTCTCCTAATCCCGCTGCAGTCGGCTGCGATACACCTGGATCAGGAGCTTGGCCTGTGCCCACACCCTGACTTGGGCCTCCGCGTTCTCGCCTGCATCCACGTCCTCTAGGCCTACCCGTACCCCTCAGCATGGTGTATTGCCAGTAGTGCAGAAACAGTGCAGCACTTTCCCTGATCTATGTCAGAATGCATCTGTGGCGAGCCGCGGGAGGGGCCGATTTAAATACTCGGGTGACACCTGATCCCGCCAGCCCCTCACTGCAGGGGGGTGGTATAGGGCTTGAACGTCTCAGGGGGGAGTTGTAATGCCTTCCCTGTCTTTCTATTGGCCAGAAAAGCGCGCTAACGTCTCAGAGTTGAAAGTGAAAGTAACTCGAACATCGCGTGGTACTCGCCTCTAGTAACGAGCATTTTGAACACGCTAATACTCGAACGAGTATCAAGCTCAGACGAGTATGTTCACTCATCTCTAATCAGGCATTATTTATGCAACCAGATCATTAACTCTTTATGGAGGAGGAGAGTGGTTGGGTCATATAGCTTTAGGGGCATTGAACAGCAGCGCGAGGTTCTCCTAACTTGACGGGGAACATTAACCCCTGGTGCGCTGGTCCTCTGTCACTGGACATGTGCAATTAATTAGGAGCAAGGTCTCTGGTTTATCAAAATTTGAAGCATGAAACTTTCATTAGGGACATGCATGTTGCTTGCTGCGGGTTCCATTGCCTTATGAATTAACCCCTACCTTTCATCATCTAATCTCTCTCTTATCTTGGAGAAAGGAGGAGTTCTTTGAACAGTTTACCCAGGAGTCGGCGTTCTTTTTCAACTGGCCGGCCTCCACCATTATTAATACATTTTTGCTTTGGGGATCATTTAACCCTTGATGTGCTGGACCCTGCAAGGCATAATTGCACAGACTGTATATAGTATTACAGTAGTAGGAGTAACAAGTTATATATCTTGAAGGTGTTGCTTCCTACACCCACACCAGTGACTTTGACCTCCATTTAACCCCCTCCTCTTCTTTATGTGTTCCCTCAAGATGGGGGGTTGCTTTTAGGATCTGGCATTAGCCGGGGGCATTCATCCTCCCCCCCTTGACGTGATATTCCTGACTGCATGGTCTCTCAGTATTTAATTACAAGGTGTCAAGGACTAACACAACTCGCTTCCCCATACGAGATTCATGAATGGGGATTAATAACTTTTATAAAGAGGTGTAATCTTGTGCCAATTTAGCACATGTAATACACCACTGTATGGCTCTCTGGAATAATTGGGCTTACCCGGAAGTCCCGAAAGAGGGGTGACTTCCTGGGAAATATAAAAAGGCAATGCCTTCCCAGTCTATGACCACTCTAAACTAACGGTTATAAGTCATCACTCCACTAGCTGCACACTATTTTACAGGGTGGTTTGATACTCAACTCCCATTGGTCACTGTGGCCATTTGTGAACGGGTTTGTTTTTCTACTTGTGGAGCCAAGGGATATTTTCATCCTAAACCATAATTCCCAAGACTCCTTAGTTTTGTTATATATGTTTTGTTCTGTCCACTCAAGTTTTTAAACATGTTTTCAATAAAGTTAGTAAATTTTAATATATTCTTCTTCAGTGAATTAGATCAACGAAAGTCCATGTACTTTTATTGACTCCATTCACCTTGTGTCAAAATCATGGTTGTGTGAATGAGCCCTTAAGGCTTGTATATGCTGCCAGACACAGAGGTAGATATAGTACAGGATGCAAGCTTGTAGAGTATGGGTGCATTCACACAAGCGTTTGCATACATAAGTGCGCACAAAACCGTGCACCCACGTACGTGCACAAACATGCGTGAATGCATGACCATGCAGCATTGCTTTCAATGGGGCCTTCCCTGAAATTCATCCCTGGTTTGTGTAAAAAAAAAAATATATATATTATATATGCTGAAAGGGTTGTATCTGATTGGCCAAGCGCTCAGCCAATCACAGGCAGCACTCAGCCATTCATTGAATTCAATAGATAGATATGAGATAGATAGATATTATATAAATATATATTTGATAGATACAGTAGATAGATAGATAGACAGATAGATAGATAGATAGATAGATAGATAGATAGATAGATAGATAGAATCCAGATCTGTCTATCTATCTGTTGGAATCTCCGATAGACTTCCATGGAAGCAGAAAAAAAGGAGGGGGAGGGAGTTATCCTGCATACAACACTGGGAAATGAACACAGTTGGCCTGATTTAAGCATTATTAGTAGAGATGAGCGAGCACCAAAATGCTCGGGTGCTCGTTACTCGGGACGAAATTATCGCGATGCTCGAGGGTTCGTTTCGAGTAATGAACCCCATTGAAGTCAATGGGCGACCCGAGCATTTTTGTATTTCGCTGATGCTCGCTAAGGTTTTCATGTGTGAAAATCTGGGCAATTCAAGAAAGTGATGGGAACGACACAGCAACGGATAGGGCAGGCGGGGGGGTTACATGTTGGGCTGCATCTCAAGTTCACAGGTCCCACTATTAAGCCACAATACCGGCAAGAGTGCCCCCCCCCTCCCAACAACTTTTACTTCTGAAAAGCCCTCATTAGCATGGCATACCTTAGCTAAGCACCACACTACCTCCAACAAAGCACAATCACTGCCTGCATGACACTCCGCTGCCACTTCTCCTGGGTTACATGCTGCCCAACCCCCCAACCCCCCCCCCCCCCCCGCACGACGCAGTGTCCACAGCGCACACCAAACTGTCCCTGCGTAGCCTTCAGCTGCCCTCATGCCACGCCACACTCATGTCTATTTATAAGTGCGTCTGCCAGAGGAACCGCAGGCACACACTGCAGAGGGTTGGCACGGCTAGGCAGCGACCCTCTTTAAAAGGGGCGAGACGATAGCCCACAATGCTGTACAGAAGCAATGAGAAATATAATCCTGTGCCACCTCCATCAGGAGCTGCACACGTGGGCATAGCAATGGGGAACCTATGTGCCACACACTATTCATTCTGTCAAGGTGTCTGCATGCCCCAGTCAGACCGCGGTTTTTTATAAATAGTCACAGGCAGGTACAACTCCGCAATGGGAATTCCGTGTGCACCCACAGCATGGGTGGCTCCCTGGAACCCACCGGCTGTACATAAATATATCCCATTGCATTGCCCAACACAGCTGAGGTAGTAATGTCGTGCTTAATGCAGGTGGGCTTCGGCCCACACTGCATGCCCCAGTCAGACTGGGGTTCTTTAGAAGGGGAAACAGATGCATTTACAACTCCCTGTGCACCCACAGCATGGGTGGCTCCCTGGAACCCACCGTTGGTACATAAAAATATCCCATTGCATTGCCCAACACAGCTGAGGTAGTAATGTCCTGCTTAATGCAGGTGGGCTTCGGCCCACACTGCATGCCCCAGTCAGACTAGGGTTCTTTACAAGTGGACAGATGCAGTTACAACTCCGTGTGCACCTACAGCATGGGTGGCTCCCTGGAACCCACCGGTGGTACATAAATATATCCCATTGCAGTGCCCTACTCAGCAGAGCTAACGTCAGATACAATACAGGTGGGCTTCGGCCCACACTGCATGCCCCAGTCAGACTGGTAATATGTACCTTAACAGTAACCTCGTTGGTGGTAATGTGGTGGTGACTGCGGACCTGGTAGCGCGGTTTTATGTAGTTGGTTTTCGGAATGTGGCCAGGATTAAGTGGGCCGTGGCGGGGGGATGGTGGTGGTGCTCTCTTGTTGTGTCGTTAAAGGTGAAATTCTTGGACTGCCACCAGACGGACCAATGCAAAGGTATTTGCCAAGAATGTTTTCATTGTTGGAGGAGGAGGGGGATGTTTTTGAGGCACTATGTGTCCTCTACACGTGTCCGTGGTTATATGCACCTTAACAGTAACAGCGTTGGTGGGAAATGGCTTCGCCGCCATCATGTCTTTGTGAAGCCTCTGTTTCCACACCCCAGTGACATACCATTAGCAGCGGTATAGGCAGAGCCCAGAATTATTAACATTTCAGCGGTAGCATTAGGGACAGGCCCCACTAACATATCACTAGCAGCAGTATAGGGGGATCGCAGTCTTAGTTCCATTTCAGTAATAGTAGCACTCAAGACAGGCCCCAGTAACATTCCCATTGCAGCAGTTTAGGGAGATAACAGTCTCTTTCACATTTCAGTAGCTGCAGTATAGACAAGGCCCCAGTTACATTTATGTAGCTAAAGTGTAGGCCAACCCCACACACCTTTCTGTACCATGAGTGCAGGCGAAGAACATAGAAATTACTATGATTACACTGTAGGTGAGGGCCCAAAAAAATTGGTGTACCCACAGTACTAATGTACCTCAGAAAAAATTGGCCATGCCCAACCAAGATGGCAGGTGAAACCCATTAATCGCTTTGGTTAATGTGGCTTAAGTGGTAACTAGGCCTGGAGGCAGCCCAGTTTAACGAAACATTGGTTCAAGTTAAAGTTTCAACGCTTTTAAGAGCATTGAAACGTATAAAAATTGTTTAGAAAAATTATATGAGTGAGCCTTGTGGCCCTAAGAAAAATTGCCCGTTCGGCGTGATTACGTGAGGTTTCAGGAGGAGGAGCAGGAGGAGGAGGAGGAATATTATACACAGATTGATGAAGCACAAATGTCCCCGTTTTGGATGGTGAGAGAGAACGATGCTTCCATCCGCGGGTGCAGCCTACGTATTGCTTAGGTATCGCTGCTGTCCACTGGTGGAGAAGAGAAGTCTGGGGAAATCCAGGCTTTGTTCATCTTGATGAGTGTAAGCCTGTCGGCACTGTCAGTTGACAGGCGGGTACGCTTATCTGTGATGATTCCCCCAGCCGCACTAAACACCCTCTCTGACAGGACGCTAGCTGCAGGACAAGCAAGCACCTCCAGGGCATACAGCGCGAGTTCAGGCCACGTGTCCAGCTTCGACACCCAGTAGTTGTAGGTGGCAGAGACGTCACGGAGGACGGTCGTGCTATCGGCTACGTACTCCCTCACCATCCTTTTACAGTGCTCCCGCCGACTCAGCCTTGACTGGGGACCGGTGACACAGTCCTCCTGGGGAGCCATAAAGCTGTCCAGGGCCTTAGAGAGTGTTGCACTGCCTGTGCTGTACATACTGCTCGATCTCCGCACCTCCCCTGCTACCTGGCCCTCGGAACTGCGCCTTCTGCCACTAGCGCTGTCAGATGGGAATTTTACCATCAGCTTGTCCGCCAGGGTCCTGTGGTATAGCAACGCTCTCGAACCCCTTTCCTCTTTGGGAATGAGAGTGGAAAGGTTCTCCTTATACCGTGGGTCGAGCAGTGTGTACACCCAGTAATCCGTAGTGGCCAGAATGCGTGCAACGCGAGGGTCACGAGAAAGGCATCCTAACATGAAGTCAGCCATGTGTGCCAGGGTCCCTGTACGCAACACATGGCTGTCTTCACTAGGAAGATCACTTTCAGGATCCTCCTCCTCCTCCTCAGGCCATACACGCTGAAAGGATGACAGGCAAGCAGCATGGGTACCGTCAGCAGTGGGCCAAGCTGTCTCTTCCCCCTCCTCCTCATCCTCCTCATGCTCCTCCTCCTCCTCCTCAACGCGCTGAGATATAGACAGGAGGGTGCTCTGACTATCCAGCGACATACTGTTTTCCCCCGCCTCCGTTACCGAGCGCAAAGCATCTGCCTTTATGCTTTGCAGGGAACTTCTCAAGAGGCATAGCAGAGGAATGGTGATGGTGACGCTAATGATTGCAGCATCGCCGCTCACCACCTGGGTAGACTCCTCAAACTTTCCAAGGACCTGGCAGATGTCTGCCAACCAGGCCCACTCTTCTGAAAATAATTGAGGAGGCTGACTCCCACTGCGCCGCCCATGTTGGAGTTGGTATTCCACTATAGCTCTACGCTGCTCATAGAGCCTGGCCAACATGTGGAGGGTAGAGTTCCACCGTGTGGGCACGTCGCACAGCAGTTGGTGCACTGGCAGATTAAACCGATGTTGCAGGGTGCGCAGGGTGGCAGCGTCCGTGTGGGACTTGCGGAAATGTGCGCAGAGCCGGCGCACCTTTCCGAGCAGGTCTGACAAGCGTGGGTAGCTTTTCAGAAAGCGCTGAACCACCAAATTAAAGACGTGGGCCAGGCATGGCACGTGCGTGAGGCTGCCGAGCTGCAGAGCCGCCACCAGGTTACGCCTGTTGTCACACACGACCATGCCCGGTTGGAGGCTCAGCGGCGCAAGCCAACGGTCGGTCTGCTCTGTTAGAAACCGCAGCAGTTCGTGGGCCGTGTGCCTCTTATCTCCTAAGCTGAGTAGTTTCAGCACGGCCTGCTGACACTTGCCCACCGCTGTGCTGTCACGCCGCGCGACACCGACTGCTGGCGACGTCCTGCTGCTGCTGACACATCTAGATTGCGAGACAGAAGTTGCGGAGGAGGAGGAGGGTGCTTTAGTGGAGGAAGCATACACCGCCGAAGATACCACCACCGAGCTGGGGCCCGCAATTCTGGGGGTGGGTAGGACGTGAGCGGTCCCAGGCTCTGACTCTGTCCCAGCCTCCATTAAATTCACCCAATGTGCCGTCAGGGAGATGTAGTGGCCCTGCCCGCCTGTGCTTGTCCACGTGTTCGTTGTTAAGTGGACCTTGGCAGTAACCGCGTTGGTGAGGGCGCGTACAATGTTGCGGGAAACGTGGTCGTGCAGGGCTGGGACGGCACATCGGGAAAAGTAGTGGCGACTGGAAACTGAGTAGCGCGGGGCCGCCGCCGCCATCATACTTTTGAAGGACACCGTTTCCACAACCCTATACGGCAGCATCTCAAGGCTGATAAATTTGGCTATGTGGACGGTTAACGCTTGAGCGTGCGGGTGCGTGGCGGCGTACTTGCTCTGGCGCTCAAACACTTGCGCTAGCGACGGCTGGACGGTGCGGTGCGAGACATTGATGGATGGGGCCGAGGACAGCGGAGGTGAGGGTGTGGGTGCAGGCCAGGAGACGGTAGTGCCTGTGTCCTGAGAGGGGTGTTGGATCTCAGTGGCAGGTTGGGGCACAGGCAGCGGTGCAAACCGGAGGCGGTGAACGGCCTTCGTCCCACCTTGTGGGGTGCTTGGCCATCATATGTCTGCGCATGCTGGTGGTGGTGAGGCTGTTGGTGGTGGCTCCCCGGCTGATCTTGGCGCGACAAAGGTTGCACACCACTGTTCGTCGGTCGTCAGGCGTCTCTGTAAAAAACTGCCAGACCTTAGAGCACCTTGGCCTCTGCAGGGTGGCATGGCGCGAGGGTGCGCTTTGGGAAACAGTTGGTGGATTTTTCGGTCTGGCCCTGCCTCTACCCCTGGCCACCGCACTGCCTCTTGCAACCTGCCCTGCTGCTGCCCTTGCCTCCCCCTCTGAAGACCTGTCCTGAGTAGGCGTTGCAAACCAGGTGGGGTCAGTCACCTCATCGTCCTGCTGCTCTTCCTCCGAATCCTCTGTGCGCTCCTCCCTCGGACTTACTGCCCTTACTACTACCTCACCGATAGACAACTGTGTCTCATCGTCATCGTCCTTCTCACCCACTGAAAGGTCTTGAGACAGTTGCCGGAAGTCCCCAGCCTCATCCCCCGGACCCCGGGAACTTTCCAATGGTTGGGCATCAGTGACGATAAACTCCTCTGGTGGGAGAGGAACCACTGCTGCCCAATCTGAGCAGGGGCCCGAGAACAGTTCCTGGGAGTCTTCCCGCTCCTGAGCATGTGTCATTGTAGTGGAGTGAGGAGGCTGGGAGGAAGGAGGAGCAGCAGACAGAGGATTCGGATTTGCAGCAGTGGACGGCGCAGAACTGTGGGTGGACGATAGGTTGCTCGAAGCACTTTCTGCCATCCACGACAGGACCTGCTCACACTGCTCATTTTCTAATAAAGGTCTCCCACGTGGACCCATTAATTGTGCGATGAATGTGGGGACGCCAGAAACGTGCCTCTCTCCTAATCGCGCAGCAGTCAGCTGCGATACACCTGGATCAGGAGTTCGGCCTGTGCCCACAGCCTCACTTGGCCCTCTGCGTCCTCGGCCGCGTCCACGTCCTCTAGGCGTACCCCTACCCCTCAGCATGCTGTATTACCAGTGATTTGATGTCCCAGCCAGGAAATAAATTGGCGCAAGCCTGCAGGCCAAATAGAATTTTTTCCCTTTTTTTTTAAAGGAAAGGCCCACTGACTATATTCAATCAATCATAAATGTGTTGTGTGGCCCTGCAGTGTGTCACAGAACTGCAGTCTTGCACTGTTATGAACTGCAGCAGAGCGGTGATTTCCCAGCCAGGAAATAAATTGGCGCAAGCCTGCAGGCCAAATAGAATTTTTTCCCTTTTTTTTTTAAAGGAAAGGCCCACTGACTATGCCCACTGACTATATTCAATCAATAATAAATGTGTTGTGGCCCTGCAGTGTGTCACAGAACTGCAGTCTTGCACTGTTATGAACTGCAGCAGAGCGGTGATTTCCCAGCCAGGAAATAAATTGGCGCAAGCCTGCAGGCCAAATAGAATTTTTTCCCTTTTTTTTAAAGGAAAGGCCCACTGCCTATATTCAATCAATAAAATATGTCTTCTGGCCCTGCCTACACAATTCTGTCCCTGTAGTATTACTGCAGGGCGCAATGCTCTGCACGGCCGATTTGGAAAAAAAAAAAAAAATGCAACACTGCTAACAGCAGCCTCCACACTACTGCACACGGTTAGATGTGGCCCTAAGAAGGACCGTTGGGGTTCTTGAAGCCTACACTAACTCCTAACACTCTCCCTGCCTAACCACCACTTCTGTCCCTGTAGTATTACTGCAGGGCGCAATGCTCTGCACGGCCGATATAGCACAAAAAAAAAAAAATGTGCACCACTGCAAAAGGCAGCCTCCACAGTACTGCACACTGTTAGATGTGGCCCTAAGAAGTATCGTTGGGGTTCTTGAAGCCTACACTAACTCCTAACGCTCTCCCTATAGCAGCTCCGGCACCAGCAGCACTGTCCCTGATCTCTGTCACAACGCATCTGAGGCGAGCCGCGGGAGGGGCCGATTTTTATACTCGGGTGACATCTGATCTCCCCAGCCACTCACAGCAGGGGGGTGGTATAGGGCTTGAACGACGCAGGGGGAAGTTGTAATGCCTTCCCTGTCTTTCAATTGGCCAGAAAAGCGCGCTAACGTCTCAGAGAGGAAAGTGAAAGTAACCCGAACATCGCGTGGTACTAGTTACGAGTAACGAGCATCCCGAACACCCTAATATTCGCCCGAGCATCAAGCTCGGACGAGTACGTTCGCTAATCTCTGATTATTAGTCATTCTGAGCATTTTACCATGATCGTTGGTTTTCATCACTACTGCTTATGTTTTATGCTGATACGCAGCAGCGGCCCATGGAAATGGTTGAAAATACGCTGCTAAAACTTGGGACTCGATCATGGTAATTATTCATTCATGCTATTTTTTGGAGCATACGGGTGATCATAGAAACGCATGCGGTCGTGTGAAAGAGCCCTAAGGCTGCGGGTGATAATCTGCAGGCAATAAATCGCCGGCGGATCACGCTCTGCAAAGCTTTCCATAGCATTGCTATGGAAAGCGCAGTGACGGCATCCACGAGCGGAGAATAATAGCAATTCTCTGTTGGCGGGATTTAAATCGCGGCATGCTGCGATTGCCATGATTCTCCACGGTGAGCCTATCTATTATTTAATTATTTTATTAGATAGGTTCACCACTGAGACCTGTCAGCTCTCACCCCATCTCTCCTGCAGCAGAATATCGCTGGCAATATTCCGCCTCGGCCGTGCACAGGGAACCTAAGTGTAGTAATTCATACAAACAATAACATGAGGAGTAATTAGCATAAGCACTTTTACGGCTGTATATTCCTAACACTATGTGAAAAATAAATCCACATTTCAATTTATTTTGCTCTCCGAATACCGTTCTTTAATTATTTTATTACTCATTTGTTGAACTAATTAGAAAGAAGACTCTATTAATACTGACCTCTCATTAACAACACAAACCAATAACCTTTCTTTGTGTCATTTTTCCTCATCAGAACTCGTTAATTTTGTTCATTGTTATGAGCAAGGCTCCAATTTAATTATTTCAACATAAAATATGCCTGTTTTTTCATTAATATTACTTTCTGACATGGAAAAATTGATTTTTACATATGTTATTGATTTGCTTGAGTTAAAAAGTTGTACTAAGCTCCAAGCGGCAATCTTTATTCATGCATTTATTTTTAGATCTCTGATACGTAGTTTGCAACCCATTCCTATTTTACACTTTTCTCACGTAAGCTTCTCACTCCCAGTAAGGGCTCATTTACACAGGCTACAAAATCATGCAGAAGTTAGCCGCACAAAAAAATTGCAGCTGAGGGCTCTTTCACACGAGTGTGTATCGGCCGCCGTTTTCATGGCCGGCATTTATATGCTACGATCTGATGCATAGGATTCCAATGCATCAGATCACATAACTGTATTCCCATGGCGTAAAAGCGCCTAGCTGGGCCAATATAGCGCCGGGCGCTTTCACACCAGGCTGTAAAGATAGTCCTGGACCTACCTTTCCGTCTGGAATATGTCGGCCCCTGCATTAGTTACTATGGGAGCCAATTACAGCGGCCAGAGAAGGGAGGTGGGAGGGAGTTTAGCAGCATCACTGCTAAACTCCTCCCACCTTCTCTCCTCCTCTCTCCTCCCCTCTGGCTGCTTACAATGTGAGGGGGCAGGACATGGGCGGAGCTATGTTCTGCCCCCTCCCATTGCTGGCTGCAGACAAGGGATGGTGAGGGGGCGGGTGCTTAGCTCCCCTTGTCCTACCCACTCCCATTGCAAACAGCTGGAGGGAAGGAGAGAGGAGGTGAGCAAGGGGGAGGGAAGGGGAGGCAATGGCTTGCGGCCTTGGCGTATTTGCACTGGGGCCCGTGCTATCTGAACAGGTACACAAACATTAGATAACTTGATGGATATCCCAGCTGTGCAAAGAGAGAGGGGAGAAGGAATCACCCCGAAGTGGTGAGACTAGGGTTCCCCTGTAGGGGAGAAAAAGGAAATCCACCACTGTGCGATGCAGGGGAGAGTAAGAGATTCCCTCACTGCAGGGAATCCCTCCATCTCCCTGTAGGGGAACCCCAACACTGCGCTCATGGGGAATATCTTATTTTCCCCTGCAGGGAAAGCCCAGCATTGTGCTGCGAGGGAATCCCTTATTCTCCCTTTGCCAGCCGCCTTGCATAGTCTCTAGTCTCTCATAGTACTCTATGGGGCTTCTAAGCTTTGCTGACCAAAGATAGGTCAGGTCCTATGTTTTCATGCAGCAGGGAATTTCAGTTGCTGAATTTCAGTCACTCATGTCCTATCTTTTCAGGTGCATATTTTTTTGCACATGAAAATTAGCTGCGCAAATTCCCCTGTGTGAAAGATCCCCAACGCATGCTTTATTTGAGTTCCATGTGACCTCAATGCTGCTGTATTTACTACATTTCATGTATCAGCACAGCTTAATTAACAGTTTCAGCCCAATTTGTTATTATAAGCCATTGAAAAGTAATTATTCTATTAAAGGGCAGAGGTGTAATATCAAGCTGCCGGGCCCCAGTGCAAAATCTGGAACTGGGCCCCCAAATATAGCGCTTCATTGATATTATTGGTTTGCAATATGGGGAAGAGAGACTTTATGGGCCCCCTTGGGCTCCTGGGCCCAAGTGCGACCGCACCCTCTGTATCCCCTATACGTACGCTCATGTTAAAGGGGTGGGATTTTAAAAATGTTTTCTATTGATAACCAACCGTATAAACACTGTACAAAATATGCAAAAAAAAGGAGTCAAAATACTTTTATGTTCATTTGGCCTTCCAAAAAATGCTATAAAAGTGATCAGAAAAGTCATATGTGCCCTAAAATGGTAACGATAAAAACTACAGCTTGTCACAGAAAAAAAAAACAAGCCCTCACACAGCTACATCAATGGAGAAATAACACAGTTATGAGTTTTTGAATGCAGCAATCGGAAAAGAAATGCAAAGAGTTTATAGAGTAAAAAAGTATAAAAAATTAAAAATAATATTTGTATTGTTGCAATCATACTGACATGCAAAAAAAAGTTTTCAGTAAAAAAGAAAAAATAGGTAAAATTAAAAAGTTTTTTTCAACCTGCCAAGACCAGAATTCTGAAAAGTCCTGTTTATTAAGGTGATTTTTGAGCATCAGCCATGCTTTTTTTTAAGAATAATCTCGCATCGCATCGCTGCTGTCCGCAATAAAATCATACAATTTTTTATTGCGCAAGTCAATAGGACTTTATAATGTTAAAATCGCATTGCAAAGCAAGTTTGTGTGTTGCGATAAAAAGGAGGCTCCTTAGGGAAACATGGGAAATAAAAAAAAATCGCACATCGCTGAAAGATAGAGCATGCCGTGATTTTTTGTTCTTGCAACATCGCAACAGTGAAAACATCGCTTATGGGAAGGAAACCATTGAAAATTTCATAAATCAGCTTTTTTCCTTACTCTTGCATGGAGTGAAAAGTGCATGATTTCATCGCCGGTGTGAAAGCATCCTTATTCATTTTTAAAGCTCCATTAATTCCAGGCTGCGGTACATATTAGGCTGCGTTTATACTTTTGGTTGCTGTTATTCGGCTCCATCATAGCAGCAGAGCAATGAGAAAAACATAGAAGTGCAGTATCTGGTATACGACTGCACAAAGGGCACCCAATGGACCCCATTAAATAGAATGTGGTCTGTAAGGCTTCCATCCTGCCTTCCAGCATTGGTATTTTGGGCTGGATTTGTGCGGGAGTCTCTCTGGCAGATATGAATATGGCCATAACGGGCCAATACATAACAAACAAGAAAAAACAATAAACACGACATGCTGAGTGACAGACTGGTGCAGAGGAATGAAAAGATTCCCCATGGCTGCATCAGGGTGCAAACAAGAAGTATTTTATTCATTCGTCAAAACTCTTTACCCATGCTGTTTTTTGTCAAACAGACACATATATCACACCTAGCATATTTATGTCATTGTCATTGCTCATTGTCTCCAGTCACAAATCTTTCCCTTATACTTTAATCTTGGGCTTATCAAATACAAAGCTATAGAAGAGTAATTTAGAATACATATAACCATATAATACTTATTAATATGATCTTATATGAAGCTTATTAGCAGGACCTATGGTGGAGCTGGATTCAAGGGACTTGTAGATGCATATATCAGGGTCTCACAACACTGACTGCGTGGGATCTAACTAATACACACTCACTATCGCTGAATGACAGCAGTCAGCTGATTGTTGCTTAGGAGTCCAAGAACGCTATGTGTAGCAGCAGACAGGAGTGGAAAGGGGCAACTAAGCAGCACTTTTAAAATCATAGACCCAGCAGCTCGTGATTTGCATGTATAAGGCCTCCTTTACATGGATGATTTTCTGCAGCAAATTTACATGCATCAAAAAAATCACATCTGATAGAACCAATGGTTTCCAATGGAAACCTTCTGATGAACGATTTGTAGCAGTGTCCAAAAATCACACCCAAGGGGGCGTGGCCTAGCTGCAGGACGAGCTGAAAGAATCTGAGAAAGCTCTGCTCCAAGTCGGCCTTTTAATATTGCATATCACTCAATAAACAGCTAAAAAGCATAAAAAAGAAGCATATTCCCTACCAGAAGTCCTCAGGATGACCAAAAAGAAATCCTCCAGGGCACAGCTGCAGAGGGTACCTGATTTCTTTGCCTGCAAGGATCAAGCTGTCAGTTCCTGTGGGCTCCCTTCTCCCACAGGCTCCTCCACTGAAGAAGACAATGGGTGGAAACTCTCCAGTTCTGCTGAATGCACACAAACAGTGGCAGTGATCAGTGAACCACATCAGAACCCTGCTATAGGAGTCCTTGTTCAAATAGGGGTGATTGGAGCTGAAGGAGAGATACTCTCCAACCACATAGGACACACCAAGAAGGCACCAGACCATGCCTCTCACTCCTCCCCCTCTGCAAGCCCAGAGAAGCAAAGATCCAAGCTTACACATTAATCTTCCCCAAAGGGATGTGCCTCTGTTGAAGAAGATCTGCTAGCCTGTATCCTATCTTCTAGTCAGCTAGCAATAGAGGACTTTATTAAAACTGTAGTAGTTGCGACTCCATAAAATACTCTGGGAACTTGCTCTCCCCTCATCTACCCCTACTACCACTCTTACATAATCCGTTATTTCCACCAGGTCATGACTCCCCTTTAGCTTTTCAAGTCTGGACACAAAGAGGCATTACTAAAGTTCACCACTTACTCTCTCGGGATGGTGTGATTGCATTCCCTATCTTACAGAAAAATAAGGACATACCATCCTCGGAAATATTCTGCTATTTACAAATAAAAAACTGGCTGTCATCCCTATTGAAAAATACAGATTCTCCACACACACTCACCCCCTTTGAATTCTTCTGCCTTAAACGCCCATAGGCAAGGGGCCTCATCTCCCAAGTATACTCCAACCTTGTTCACACTACTTACCGCACACAACTATCATATGTAACCAGGTGGGAACGGGACTTGGGGAATGTTCTAAGTGAGGAGGAGTGGTCTCAGATTTGAAGTTCTACCAATCAAGGGGTCCGTAACATATTAATGTTGGAGACTTCATATAAAATCCTTCTTCGTTGGTATTTGGTCCCCACTCGAATTGCACACGCGGTTCCTGACTACCCTAAAGAATGTTTCAGAGGTTGTTCCTCCCCCGGAGACATGCTCCATATATGGTGGTCCTGCCCCACAGTCAAAAGACTTTGGATAAGAACATACTCCCTAATTTACTCAGTAACATACCACAACCTGCGCAAAAATCCATGGGAAGCTTTGTTGAACAGAAAGATCAAGAACATATCCCCAAATTCTAGAAAATTGATTTCTTTCCTCTTCTTAGCCACAAAGCAAACTATTGCCCATTCCTGGCGTAAAGCTTCTCTGGACTTCTCTGAAGTTAAACGCCACATGAACTGGTATCTGATAAATGAAAGGCTAACCTCTATAGCAGAAGATAAAAATGACAAATTTCTTAGTATATGGACCCCATGGATAAATTATGCCCTTCCTACGACGGGGATGAGCCTATTAACCTAAACATGATTACCTGATGCCTTTGCCCTTAGGGGAGGCGGTCCTGAGAGAGAGGGAATACCCCCCACCCCACCCCACTATCCAACCCTTTCCCCCCCCCCTTTGAAATACTAATTGGCCCTGGCCAGGCCATTGTTGTTCATTTTATAATGTTCTTTCTGAAAATAGCACTGAAAGCTGTGAATTAAAATAGCAATGGAATGCTATTATTTCGTTTATATTCCCTTTCAGAAGATACAAGGCTTGTGACTACCTTCTTGTATTAGAAACGGAAACCTTTCCATACTGCTGTGCCTTTATATGTATAAATGAAAACTCAATAAAAATTATTGTTCACAAAAAAACAAACTGTAGTAGTTGCATTGAGAGGATCCATATAAAATGACATAAGCCATTTATCAGCAATGTTTATTACCTCCCTGCAGGATCTAGGTAATCGCACAGATCAGGTGGAAAAAAATAAAAGAGCTCACAACTTCTCATAACAACTTGATAGATGCACATCATGCTCTGAAAGAGCAGGTCACATTGATGAGGGGCAAGATAGCTAACTTGGAATATAGGAGTAGGAGGAACAATGTTAAATGCAGGGGCATGCAGCGTCGGAGTAGCTAGCCCCAGCCCAACAGACAGAGGGATAGAGTTTGGGCCTTGTCATGGTGGCTCTACCGCCTCCCACCCGGGGGGTAACCAGGGACACATCCAAAGGGCTGAGAGCAGGCTATGAAAGCAGGGGAACCTAGTGATGGATTTCCATAGTCCTTTTTGTCATGCATGATACCATCGCTCCATCTTCTGCAGTGAATCCAGTTGATGTTGAAAATAAAACAGTCCACACAGAGGGATTTAACTTTCTGAGCCAAACCGGGAACGGTCGGTGAAGCTCATTTACTTGCAATAACTTGGTTATACACGCCAGCAGGAAAACACAGTGCAAACTTCAAAGTGGTGTGACAGAGTAGATTCACGGGTGGACAGGAGAAACCACAGTCCTGTTATTTGTGCGGCCTGATCCCAGCAACACTCTTTCTTCCCTCCAACTCTCTACTGGTCAACACTCACATTTGGAAAAGAGGGGTGCACTGCATGGCGGCTCCTCATTCTCTCACTCTCTCTCTCTTTCCGTGTACAAGGGCGACACTGGCATCTCCTAAGTAAAGTCAGACCAGGGTAGGGTAGCCTCTTCCATTCTGGACCTGTGTGGCTCCCTTGCAGAACTCTCAACACTCCTCTCTCTTGCAAGCCAAGAACAGAACAGACAGCCCCACTCATGCACCTTGTATCCACATATATATCGCATGGTCACATGACAAACAAAAGATACATTTCCAGACAGTTAACTCTTTCAGTGATGCAGCTATGCAATACACATTAATCATGCAACACAGAAGACACAGACAATACTATAGACAAATACATGCATACTGTTATGGAAGGGCCCTCTTGTTCTGGGCCACTACAGGCATTCCTAAGAATATCCCCCAAGCTGGTCTGAATGACTTACTAACAAAATTAATGTCTGCACTACTTCCAAACAGCACCAACCATGATTGCACAATTGACAGAGCCCACATGTTGCTCAAGCCAAGATCCCTTCCAGAAACTACTTCCTGTGATGTGATTATGAGGATACATTTTTTCCATATAAAGGAAGCCCTAATGTTTGCAACACATAAGCTTCCCTCACTACCCAGTCCATTCTCCAGCATCCAGCTTCATGCAGATCTATCACAATCTACTATAATCAAAACAAGAAAGGCCCTCACACCCATTACTCTGGCTCTGTGCTCTGCTGAAATCATATATATATATATTGGGTTTCCCAACAAAATTGTTAATACATAAAGAGGGCTCCTTGCACACCATTATATCACTAAAAGAGGGAGAAAAATCCTGAAATCTTGGAATATATAACTAGTAGAGATGAGCGAACGTACTCGTCCGAGCTTGATACTCGTTCGAGTATTAGCGTGTTCGAGATGCTCGTTACTCGTGACGAGTACCACGCGATGTTCGAGTTACTTTCACTTTCATCTCTGAGACGTTAGTGCGCTTTTCTGGCCAATAGAAAGACAGGGAAGGCATTACAACTTCCCCCTGCGACGTTCAAGCCCTATACCACCCCCCTGCAGTGAGTGGCTGGCGAGATCAGGTGTCACCCGAGTATAAAAATCGGCCCCTCCCGCGGCTCACCACAGATGCGTTCTGACATAGAGGAGGGAAAGTGCTGTCTTGGTGGAGTTGCTATAGGGAGAGTGTTAGGCGTATTTTAGGCTTCAAGAACCCCAACGGTCCTTCTTAGGGCCACATCTAACCGTGTGCAGTACTGTTGAGGCTGCTTTTTGCAGTGTTGCACATTTTTTTTTTGGTATATCAGCCGTGCAGAGCATTGCGCCCTGCAGTAATTAGATATAGTGCAGGGCCAGTAGTGGTGAGGCAGGGACAGAAGACATATATTGTGAGGCAGGGACAGAAGACATATTGATTGAATATAGGCAGTGCGTCTTTGCAAAAACATTTGGGGAAAAAAATCTATTTGGGCTGCCTGTGACTGTCCTCAGTGTTCTGGGTCTGTGCTGGGTGTAGTAGTCCTCCTAATTCATACGCAGCCAGCTAAGTGTTACAGCAGGCTTGCGCAAAATTATTTCCTGGCTCTGTCTGGGCTGTTAAATCACCGCTGTATTGCAGTCCACAGTGCAACACTCTGCAGTTCTTTGACATACTCCAGGGCCAGTAGCGGTGACGCAGAGAGAGAAGAGATATATTGATTGAATATAGGCAGTGGGCCTTTGCAAAAACATTTGGGAAAAAATATCTATTTGGGCTGCCTGTGACTGTCCTCAGTGTACTGGGTCTGTGCTGGGGGTAGTTGTCCTCCTAATTCATACGCAGCCAGCTAAGTGTTACAGCAGGCTTGCGCAAAATTATTTCCTGGCTCTCTGTTGGCTATTACATCACCGCTGTATTCCAGTCCATAGTGCAAGAGTCTGCAGTTATTTTACATACTCCAGGGCCAGTAGTGGTGAGGCAGGGACAGAAGACATATTTATTGAATATAGGCAGTGGGCCTTTCCAAAAACATTTGGGAAAAAAAATCTATGTGGGCTGCCTGTGACTGTCCTCAGTGTTCTGGGTCTGTGCTGGGTGTAGTAGTCCTCCAAATTATTTCCTGGCGTTCCGTAAGCGAAGTCAGCCTCCAACCACAGGCCAATAAGCGGCACATTTAATTACAGCGTTGTGTTTCTGCACTACTGGTAATACACCATGCTGAGGGGTAGCGGTAGGCCTATAGGACGTGGACGCCGGCGAGGACGCGGAGGCCCAAGTCAGGATGTGGGCACAGGCCGAGCCAGTGCGGTGGCCAGGGGTAGAGGCAGGACCAGACCGAATAATCCACCAACTGTTTCCCAAAGCGCCCCCTCGCGCCATGCCACCCTGCAGAGATCAAGGTGCTCAACGGTGTGGCAGCTTTTCACAGAGACGCCTGACGACCGACAAAAAGTGATGTGCAACCTTTGTCGCGCCAAGATCAGCTGGGGAGCCACCACCACCAGCATGCGCAGGCATATGATGGCCAAGCACCCCACAAGGTGGGATGAAGGCCGTTTACCGCCTCCGGTTTGCACCACTGCCTCTCCCCCTGTGCCCCAACCTGCCACTGAGATCCAACCCCCCACTGAGGACACAGGCACTACCGTCTCCTCGCCTGCACCCACACCCTCACCTCCGCTGTCCTCGGCCCCATCCAGCAATGTCTCTCAGCGCACCGTCCAGACGTCGCTAGCGCCACTGTTTGAGCGCAAGCTCAAGTACGCCGCCACGCACCCGCACGCTCAAGCGTTAAACGTGCACATTGCCAAATTGATCAGCCTGGAGATGCTGCCGTATAGGCTTGTGGAAACGGAGGCTTTCAAAAGCATGATGGCAGTGGCGGCCCCGCGCTACTCGGTTCCCAGTCGCCACTACTTTTCCCGATGTGCCGTCCCAGCCCTGCACGACCACGTCTCCCGCAACATTGTACGCGCCCTCACCAACGCGGTTACTGCCAAGGTCCACTTAACAACAGACACGTGGACAAGCACAGGCGGGCAGGGCCACTATATCTCCCTGACGGCACATTGGGTGAATTTAGTGGAGGCTGGGACAGAGTCAGAGCCTGGGACCGCTCACGTCCTACCCACCCCCCGAATTGCGTGCCCCAGCTCGGTGGTGGTATCTGTGGCGGTGTATGCTTCCTCCACTAAACCACCCTCCTCCTCCTCCTACGCAACCTCTGTCTCGCAATCAAGATGTGTCAGCAGCAGCATGTCGCCAGCAGTCGGTGTCGCGCGGCGTGGCAGTACAGCGGTGGGCAAGCGTCAGCAGGCCGTGCTAAAACCACTCAGCTTAGGAGAGAAGAGGCACACGGCCCATGAACTGCTGCAGGGTCTGACAGAGCAGACCAACCGCTGGCTTGCGCCGCTGAGCCTCCAACCGGGCATGGTCGTGTGTGACAACGGCCGTAACCTGGTGGCAGCTCTGCAGCTCGGCAGCCTCATGCACGTGCCATGCCTGGCCCATGTCTTTAATTTGGTGGTTCAGCGCTTTCTGAAAAGCTACCCACACTTGTCATACCTGCTCGGAAAGGTGCACCGGGTCAGCGCACATTTCCGCAACTCCAAGACGGACGCTGCCACCCTGCGGACCCTGCAACATCGGTTTCATCTGCCAGTGCACCGACTGCTGTGCGACGTGCCCACACAGTGGAACTCTACGCTCCACATGTTGGCCAGACTCTATGAGCAGCGTAGAGCTATTGCGGAATACCAACTCCAACATGGGGGCATAGTGGGAGTCAGCCTCCTCAATTATTTACAGAAGAGTGGGCCTCTTTGGCAGCCATCTGCCAGGTCCTTGGAAACTTTGAGGAGTCTACCCAGATGCTGAGCGGGGATGCTGCAATCATTAGCGTCACCATTCCTCTGCTATGCCTCTTGAGAAGTTCCCTGCAAAGCATAAAGGCAGACGCTTTGCACTCGGAAACGGTGGCGGGGGAAGACAGTATGTCGCTGGATAGTCAGAGCACCCTCATGTCTATATCTCAGCACGTTGAGGAGGAGGAGGAGGGGGGGGAGCATGAGGAGGAGGGGGAAGAGACAGCTTGGCCCACTGCTGAGGGTACACATGCTGCTTGCCTGTCATCCTTTCAGCGTGTATGGCCAGAGGAGGAGGAGGAGGGGGAGGAGCATGAGGAGGAGGGGGAAGAGACAGCTTGGCCCACTGCTGAGGGTACACATGCTGCTTGCCTGTCATCCTTTCAGTGTGTATGGCCTGAGGAGGAGGAGGAGGAGGATCCTGAAAGTGATCTTCCTAGTGAGGACAGCCATGTGTTGCGTACAGGTACCCTGGCACACATGGCTGACTTCATGTTAGGATGCCTTTCTCATGACCCTCGCGTTACACGCATTCTGGCCACTACGGATTACTGGGTGTACACACTGCTCGACCCACGGTATAAGGAGAACCTTTCCACTCTCATTCCCGAAGAGGAAAGGGGTTCCAGAATGATGCTATACCACAGGGCGCTGGTGGACAAACTGATGGTAAACTTCCCATCCGACAGCGCTAGTGGCCGAAGGCGCAGTTCCGAGGGCCAGGTAGCAGGGGAGGCGGAGAGATCAGGCAGCATGTACAGCGCAGGCAGGGGAACATTCTCCAAGGCCTTTGCCAGCTTTATGGCTCCCCAGCAAGACTGTGTCACCGCTCCCCAGTCAAGGCTGAGTCGGCGGGAGCACTGTAAAAGGATGGTGAGGGAGTACGTAGCCGATCGCACGACCGTCCTCCGTGACGCCTCTGCCCCCTACAACTACTGGGTGTCGAAGCTGGACACGTGGCCTGAACTCGCGCTGTATGCCCTGGAGGTGCTTGCTTGTCCTGCGGCTAGCGTCTTGTCAGAGTGTGTTTAGTGTGGCTGGGGGAATCATCACGGATAAGCGTACCCACCTGTCAACCGACAGTGCCGACAGGCTTACACTCATCAAGATGAACAAAGCCTGGATTTCCCCAGACTTCTCTTCTTCACCAGCGGACAGCAGCGATACCTAAGCACCCGCGGATGGAAACATCGTTCTCTATCACCATCAAAAACGGGGACATTTTTGCTTCATCAATCTGTGTATAATATTCCTCCTCCTCCTCCTGCTCCTCCTCCTGAAACCTCACATAATCACGCCGAACGGGCAATTTTTCTTAGGCCCACAAGGCTCACTCATATAATTTTTGTAAACAATTTTTATACGTTTCAATGCTCTTTAAAGCGTTGAAACTTGCACCTGAACCAATTTTTATTTTAACTGGGCTGCCTCCAGGCCTAGTTACCAATTAAGCCACATTAACCAAAGCGATTAATAGATTTCACCTGCCCTCTTGGTTGGGCATGGGCAATTTTTTTCAGGTACATTAGTACTGTTGGTACACCAATTTTTGGGGGCCCTCACCTACAGTGTAATCAAATGAATTTTTAGCCCACTTCCATTACAGCGGGACCAATCAGGGGCAGCTCCCGCTGAGCCAATGAGAGGCAGCAGTCACTCACCCATTCATGAATTCATGAATGGGTGTGTGAGTGAAACCTGCCTCTGATTGGTCAGGCTGTGACCAATCAGAGGCAGATCATTCAGCAGGCGGGGATTTTAAAGCCCCGCTGGCTGAATAGTGCCGAGAAGCAGTTCAGGAGAACTGACAGCGGCCGCGGCAGAACTCCGGCTGCAGCGGAAAGGTGAGTATACAATTTTTTTTTATTTTAACACATTTTAGGATAAATTGCAGGGAAGGGCTTATATATTTAAGCCCTTCCCGACAATTCATCCAGCGCTCGCCGGCAGCCCATTGCTTTCAATGGAGACGACTGTATTGCCGGCTCCATTGAATTCAATGGGCAAACATCGTTCTTCTCTGCCACAGCTGTTACAGCTGTGGCAGAGAAGAATGATTTGTCTTCTATATGTTCTCAATGGGGTCGGCGCTGCTGCCGCCGGCCCCATTGAGCGCATATAGAGAAGAAAACAGGAATCGCAGATCGCAGATAGGTGCGATCTGCGATTTCTGTTCTATAATTTATCGGACGAGCGCATAAAAAGCGCTCATGTGTCCGATACCATTGCAAAGCAATGGTTTTATAAAATCGCCGGACGCATGCACATGCGCAAATCGCGGCTAAAAACGCCCATCTGACTAAGGCCTTAGGGGAAAGATGAAGTGGGAGCTGTATAAAAATCCATGCTGCACCAAGGATAGATTAGAGGTAAAGAGTCAGCAAATTTGAAATTCAGTCAACCTTGAGGAGTGCCAAGCACTAAAAAACTTAATGTCTTCTCGATTAAAAGAAGTCCTTCTACATAAAGGAGATGCAACAAAGTTTTAAATAAACTTTTTATTGTTTTTTGCAGGATTAGGGCGCCCACCCACTGGCGTTTGCGATTTCCGTGCGTGAAAAACGCAGCATTTTCGGCGCGTTTTTGGCGCGTTTTCCGCGCATTTTTCGCGGAGCGTTTTCACGGCTTTTTCGCGCCATTTCCATTGACATTCATGGGTGCATTAAGAGAAAAATAAGGACACATATGCAACTGACAGTTCCTATGTTAAAAATCGCAACGGACCAAAAAAAAAAACGCCAGTGGACTGGAACACATGTTATCTCTATGCCTGTGCAGGAAAAACGCAAAACGCAAACGCAGGTAAAAAAAACGCCAGTGGGTGGGCGCCCTTAATTGGACTGTTTTAATATATTTCTGCTGATAATTGAACTATTATGAAAGTACAAGCTGTGCTATAAAGGCATTCCGTCACCAGGTTGATGTATTTTATCTCAGAGCTGGGCTCCAAGTCACGGACGCAGGCCATGCTGGTCTCTCCCCACCTGCAGTATGTAGAGTGACAGCTTTCTTCCTACACACAACAGAGGAGAGAGCTGTCAGTCTTGATGTGGGCAGGGAGAAGCTGGCACGGTGCAAGTCAAACTTCATGAACCTGGTGACAGAATGACTTTAACATAAGAAATCTCTTCTGTTTCTAGTAGCTGGATATTTTGAACACAGTTTCTTATACATATTTTTTTTCACAAGCTTCATTTGTTTAAATTGTATTATTTTCCAAATAAGGTAACTAAACAAGCTGATCTAAGTGAAATTTAGTGGGTAGCCAGACTATTATGAAAATAGGCAGTCAAGGCATATATTTCAATTTCCCAAACAATATAAACATCTCTGTAAAATTATAATTATGAAAAACTAGCCATACTTATTTTGCACATTTTTAGTGACAAAAGTGCAAAGTGTTTGCAGAAATTCATGGCCTTGATCCAAGAGTTGACCTATGGTGAAGACTTTTATACACTCGCTCACATTTACATATTACTTCAGCATGTTGTTAATTTATTTTGTTGCATGCAAATTTTGACCTATGTGTCAGACCGTGCAAAGGCTCCTTCAGAATTCAATAAGGGAAAAGAATTAATGTGCATTAATAAATAATATTGAATGGCCTGATAGCAGCTGAATAGGTACAGGACTCCATATGATGTAAATAATAAATACATGTATTTTGATTGACATTGCACAGAAAATAAATCAAACTTGAATCAGTACATTTTTTTAAATCTAAATACTGCATAGGTGAGATATAATTTAAATTGCCTGTTAGCCAGCATTCAAAATATTTCTTTGCTAAGTCGTGTTGAAGCAGGAGCATATTTAATTGGTGTAGGATATTTTTATAACATGTTGATGCTGTCTGTGAAAACAGCATATCATATTAAAGCATAGAGAATATTTGCCTTACCTGAAATTTCGCTTTCCTGAAGTCCGAAGGCAGCACAAATGGAATATTTTGGCCATAGAGTCCAACCAAGGACCAGCCCAACTGGAATAATAAATCATGAAATTAGCATAATTAATTGCTGGTCTATAAGAACATTCCCAAACAGCTCACGCATGTGTAATAAATAGAGATGAATAGCTGCAAATATAGGTTATTGAGGGGGCATAATGTGTGCTGTCTTTGGACTTGAGGAAAGCAAAAATTTCAGGTAAGACAAATTTTCTTTTTCCTTTTTGTCTTCAGGCAGCACAGAAGGATTTTTTATAGCAAAAGAGATGGGTAAATATTGAAGAACTCTTCTTATACTGATCTTGTCAAAGACGGAAGCCTTGATGTTGACTCTAGAGCTTCACAAAGGAAGATAGCATGAACCAGGAGGCTGCCTTGCAGATTTCCTTTTGTGAGCCAGTGAAGACAATAGCCTGTATTTTGACAGTCTGAATGTCTTTGTTTCAGGCAATTAGATCTTAATCCAAGAAATGAAGGATATTCTGAATATTAACTTCCATATTAGGAAGGCCAGAAGGTGAGCTGGTTATCTGATAATGTTCTTCTTAAAAAGAGACCTTGTAGACCTAGAACACCCCTATCTGGTTACAGCCTGAGGTAATGATGTTAAAAGGAAAAATAGTTTAGAGATCTGCCCACTTCCTTCGAGATGTAATGGCCACAAAGAAAAACAATTAAAAAGAGAGGCACTCAACTGATTCCAGGAAGGAAGATGGAGTTCGCATTTGATCTCAAACTTTGAGGGCTTTAAAGAATCAAGTGATGAGCAGCTGATTTGTAAATTTCCCATTTGTCATACTTGTTACAGAAATGTGCATTTTCAGAATTTGAATGTTAATACTTTTGGAATCTTTCCTCCTGGAATTGAAGAAACAACAGGATATCACTGCAGGGTGAGAAAACATTTTAAGGCAAGGAAAAACTTTTTCTGGAGATGTGAATGAACACTATACATAACTGGTTTCTGAAGCAAACTAATATTTACAAACTCTGACATGACTTATATTCATCACTATCTCCTCTCTGCCTCCAAGCAGTAAAACTGAGCCTGCTGTAGCAGAAGGTCTTGATGTAGAGGAAAGCTCCACAGTTCTTCTTCTTACACAACAAAGTGGTTACCAGAGTTTGAGAAGCGAAAACTGAAAGGACCATGACTGACAGCTTCCCCACTGAAATGTTCTGTGGGATTATTGAAATATAGGGAGTTTGAGGAAAGATGTATAGGAATTGATTCCTCCAACTGAAAGAGCATCCACAACCCCACAACCACTACTGGATCTACACTTTGCAGAGCAAACAATTTTTTGCTTGCTTTGTCAGTTTCTGACTAAGAAGATCTACTTAAGTCTTGACAGATCCTCTGAAGTTCACAGCTTTAAGATTGGAAGAAGACACCATGCCCAATTCCTGAACTATTTACATTATTAAGAAAATTTTTTATTACTGATTCCTATGGGAGCTGCCGAAAAAGGGAGGTGGGAGGGAGTTCAGCAGAGGCTCTACTAAACTCCCTCCCCCTCTCTGACCCTTGCCTGCTGTTGGCAAATGGAGGAGTAAGGACAGAGCAGGAGATTAGCACACTAACCCCCACCCCATTCCTACCTGTCCACCTCTCCCTTTGCCGACAGCCGGCAAGGGGCGGAGAGGGAGCGGGAGATTAGCAGAACTAAACTCTCTCCTCCCACCCTATGGTATCTCGGCTCGGCGTAAATTTACTGCCTCGGGGCCGTCTGAATGGGTGTATAAATGGGAGATGCAACTGTGACCGAATCATGGCTGCCACTTGTTCATGTGATTCAGCTTACCACAAATTGCAGCGCCCGTGTGAAGGAGCCCTAAAGGAGATATAAGGCCAGCGGTCCATGACTTAAAGCTGAAGGGAAGTTGGACACTGCAACAAGAAATCCTAAAAGGACATAAGAAAACCAACTAAAGAATAGTTGAAATGATTCATGTTTCAGAATGGCAAAGTCAGATTCCTGACCTCAATAATATTAAGATGCTGTGGCAGGACCTGAAGAGGGATGTGCATGCAAGGTATCACAGAAATATGGATGAACTGAAACACATTTGCCAGAGGAATGGCCCCAAATCCTCTGCAACTGTCGCGGCTTGTTGGTCGCGATGGCATCGTGAAATGTTGGCCATGATGCAGGGACAGACTTGTCACCCTGCCACTATGCAGGACATGGGTTAACACATTGTGTGGGAGCTGCTGCTGCTACCTACCTGCATGGTGCATACTTGTATGCTAACTCAGAGTTTTACCTGGAAGAGAGGGTTTGGGGTGTGGTTCCTTATGCCTGCTACTAGAGATGAGCGAACGTACTCGTAATGAGTACTTACGCACCCGAGTACCGCCATTTTCAAGTATTTCAGTACTCGCGCGTAAAGATTCGGGGGGCGCCGGGGGCGGGGAGAGGCGCGGCGGTGCGGGGGGTAGCAGCGGGGAACAGGGGGGAGCCCTCTCTCTCTCCCTCTCCCCCCACTCCCCGCTGCAACCCCCCGCGCCGCCACGGCACCCCCCGAATTTTTTTGCCCGAGTACGGAAGTACTCGAAAATCGCGGTACTCGGGCGAAAAAGGGGCGGGGCCGAGCACGTTCGCTCATCTCTACCTGCTACCTATCAGCAGGTATGGAGGGCATTATATTCCTACCCCTCCCCTTCTCCCTTGCTGTTAATTCAGTTGAAGTTGGAGGTAGTAGTTGGAGCTGCTTGGAGCTTTCACCCTAGATTCACTTAAGTGCCAGTTTTTTTTTGCTTTTGCTTTCTTAGTTTTTACAGTTGCTTTGTGGTGTTTAGTGCATCTCTTCAGGTGCCTTCTCATGAAAAGTCAGGTCCTAGGTAACAGTGTGGCCGTCCTTACCAGAACAGTTACTCTGTGCTTAAGCAGTGGTTTCCCATCTACCTGAATAGTAAGGGCCAGGATTCTCCATCTTTTATTGCCTGAAGTGGTATAATATTTCGCAGTATCAGTATTGTATGTGCTTTTGCGTTACAGTGTGAACGCCGCCCTGCATCCATGCTGGGCATGGTGCTCTAGCGCAATACGGATCCGACAGCAATATTTTGTTCATTTTATTACAGCCACAAGAAACATTTGGAGGTTTTCAGGTTATTGAATTCAAAGGTTCACTTACTTTTCCCCTTTCACTGTGAATGTTTACTCAATGTGTGCAATAAAAGATAGAAATGGTACAGCTGTTTATGTCTTATTAGTTCAGTTATATTGTGTTTTTCTACAATTATGTCTTAGATAAATTAGACCACATTTTATTAGTAATTCATGTAATTTCAAATTGTTCCGTTATTTTTTTTGCAACTATATTACTGCATTTATTCTGCCTCTGTTTCAGCAGGTTTCCATTCACTGCACTATTCTGTCCAGCACACATGCCAAAACTGAACAGAAACCTACTGAAATGGAAAAAAAAAAGTTCACATCTTGCTGAAGATCGGGACTGATAGCACAATCACAATGGAAACTTTTGTGCCAGGTGGCCCTATTGCTCTACTGAAGGACAAACCTCGGGGCCACATGCATTGGTGGTGCTAAATTGCCAGGATGTGATGTAGTACTTGGTAATGTGGATGCATGTTGAGTATCGCCCAATTTGGCTCCTGAGGGCTCATTCACATGGGCGTAGGCAATTTTCAGTCAGCCTGTCATAGCCACAGTGCAACCAAAAATCACGTGAATGGGTGCACAAATCTCCCGTTGTTGCCTTGTATCATTGGGGTCCTAGGTTCAAATCTATGCCAAAGACAAAATCTGCATGGATATTTTAAGGTTCTTTGTGTCAGTTTCTTTTCTATAAAATTACCTTTCACTTTTATTGATATACTGCATAGATTTAGTAAGGAGCAGAAGAGGTTGTTTTTTTGATTCTTAGACAGTGTTATACCCCAGTTTTAGGGGTATTTGTAAAGTTCTGGTAAAGTTTGAACTGATTCGGACTGAACCAAACATTTTGCTGAAGTTCAACAAACTGGTGATAGGGGGCGGAAAGGGGGAGGCAGTTTAGCAGAGCTAAGTAGCACAGCATTTCTAACCCACGCTTAATAACTTCTGTTCTCAAAACGCTGACAAGATAATATATAGTATAAACACGTTACATTTTCCATCTGTTTTGTGACTTTAGAAGAAGTAGAAATCAGACATAGATAACCGCAGTCTGAAACAGCTACCACAATAATAACCCAAGCAGTTTTACTGGAAACTTATGCAAATATCACGGGGGGTTTGTGCAATTAATAGTTCAAGCTGTAATATCCAATCATATCGAAGGAACCACACGTGGGTCCAAGACAACCCACTCATCTCATCCACCACCTGATGGCCAATTACAGATGACCGGAGGATGGAAGAATTGAAAGATGCTTATCCAATAATTAAACAATACGTTGTATCTATGTAATCTTTGACCTGCCCAGATGGGCAGATATGTTAAACTCTTTAAAAGAGGCTGCGCGCCCAACAATAAAGCAGAATTGAGGAAGCTTATACATGCTGAACCTGTGTCAGTGTGAAATCTTCTTATGCGCATAGTCAATTTAGAATTAATCTGGAAGGGTGTAAACATTCCTAATTGAGTAAGTCGCTGGACGCAAAAGGAAATCCACGACAGGAGTGCATTGAAAATGCTGTTGAACGTGTTTAAAAACTGCTTACTAGACATGTTAACTATTGCTACATCTGTACAAACATGAGGAAAAATGATTTCCTTTTGCATTTATCTTTATTTTACTTTTTATGTGGGTATTGTTGGAGATCTTGAATATGATATATTCCAGATCCCTCTCTTTGTATTTCCACGGTTACTGCCACCACTGCAGTTCTTAATGTATATAGAAGGCTTCTGAGATAAGTACATTTGCTGAGCATAAACAGCAGCTTCCAGTCCAGCAATGTCTCTACAATTTCATTGTAGTAAATAGGACAGCTTCTGGGCATGCACAATAGCCAGAAATCTGTCAAAGTAATAGTGTCCCCTCTGTGCCCCAAAGAGAAATAGATCCCCTCTTTGCCACAGAAAGTAATAGAATTCCCTCTTTACCATAACATATTAGCATAACATAATACTACTCCTACTAATGATATTGTGGTAATAATATTCAGGTAGCCGGCTCAAGGTCGACTCAACCCTCCATACTTTTGAAGTCGGTAAAATGAGTACCCAGCTTGGTGGGGGGTAATAGATAAATTACTTAAAAGTGCTGTGGAATAAGTTGGTGCTATACAAATAACAAGATTAATTTTGTTTTCTCAACCTTTATGTCCGGGTCTAGGAAATTCCTGGCAATGTGACAAGTATTTAATACGGCTGCATTCTGCAGCAACATGAGTATATTTTTGCTTAGATTAAAAGTTCCTAGACTT
This sequence comes from Eleutherodactylus coqui, assembly GCF_035609145.1. Classification (NCBI taxonomy): domain Eukaryota; kingdom Metazoa; phylum Chordata; class Amphibia; order Anura; family Eleutherodactylidae; genus Eleutherodactylus; species Eleutherodactylus coqui. The sequence continues at coordinate 27,458,481 of NC_089845.1, read as the reverse complement.
TTGTGTAGTGTATGTGGTCCAACCCCAGTGGTAGAAAGGATGGCACAATAAGTACCCTATCCATTCTCCAGAGATGTCTCCACAGATTTTGTCTCTGTCATAGTATCATTTGTGCGTGTTATTCTCTAGGATGTCTGTGGAGTATACTCGTAGTATGGATTATGAGCGTCTGATAGTTTCTGCTTGTCTGCAAGAGCTTGCAACTGGAGGTGATGTGTTGTATGGTTCTGCCACCATGTGGAGTTTTGTGCACGTGCCATCAGTAAGTGTAATGTCTTTTAGGATGTGTTTTCTGTAGTCTTTTGTGCTTATGACCTGTATATGACTATGATCCTGTATGGCAATCATGAACCCCAAAGAGGTGACCCCGAGCCAACAAGCAGTTTGACCCAGTTTGTCAACATGATGCTGACTGAGGTTAAAGGCATGGCTACCATAGATTTCCTTCTTGGCCCATGATTGCTTAATAGTGTTGGCATTTTTCAGGTGTTTAGTAATGTCTAGATTACAGTAATGTAAGTTTAGTGGTATGTTGTTTCTGGAACATGAGGCTGCAGCCCATTCAATCAGCTGATTTGATGGGGAGCTGAAACTCCAACCCCCACACTTAATTTAAAAATCCTGAATAAGATCTTTAGGCAGAATATTTATAAGGCTGCCTTTTCCACAAAACATCTTAGTTGTACACTGCTAGGAGGCTAAGATGCAAAGCATTTTGTTATAATGTGCCAAGACAAAGAGTTAAGGTCCTTTTACATGCAACAATTATCACTCAAAATTCATCCAAATGGCCGAAAATGAGCAATAATCGCTACATGTGAACGTGGGCATCGTGCAATTTTTGTTTGAAGAATGGATTTCTCTTCACATAAAATCCATAATTCAACTGAAAGACTGGGCAAATGCATTCCACTTGAATGAATTTCTCTCATCTTTCAAAAGACTGGACAATGTTCTCCTTGCGGCATGTTTACACTAACCACAAGGAGAGCAATGCAATGTGTTGGCAGCTGGATGTGTGTTTAAACACATGCTGGGCTCTGCAAACAACTCCTAGAGATCTTTTTACTGGAAAATGATAAAGTGTTAATGGCAATTAAAGCCATTAACACTTTATGCAAATACATTGCTTAAACTTTCAATTGCTCTCCCATTTGAAAGATTATCTTTGCATGTAAGAGGACCTTTAGGATTATGGAATTAGGTAAAAATGGGGAGCCAAGAGTGAAGGAAGTTAAATCCAGGGCTTGTGTATTTTGGATAAAATATTAATAAATACCTTTTATTCTTTGTATTCATCATTAATTCTGCAGCAAGAAAACTTTGGAAGTTCGGAGTGTCAGAGCCAGTGTGGTTTACTTTTGAGAAGCAGGGGTACCCACCAGGCTGAATTGTATGTGATGTCATTAAAAGGTTGTAAGCCTGCATGATGCACACAGGTATCAGTTGGACTGGCACCCTTTGTATGCCTTATCTTGGTAAAAATATAACCCTAAGCAGCCACTCACACCCAATATGTTGTAGTTGGTTTTTCATCAGTATATTACACCTGTATAATGCTGCTCCACATAGTAATTTACCTGAATGCTGAGGGATGTGGTGCTTATACCTGCCCTTGTATTTTGTAGCAGTATACCAGTAATCATGGCTGCCTTTTGTGATTTTTGAATTTACATATCTTATCTCAATTCAGAAGTAGGATGCTTGCTCCATTTGCCAACAGAAATTAAAAGTGAATTTTTTTTTAGCATCACAGGCTACAAGAAGACAGTTTTAAACCAAAAAATTATTGCTGCTCTGTACATTCTGGGGCTGTAGTAAGGTTATGTCTAGTTTAACCCTTTAACGGAGATTCACAGACATTAGAGATGAGCGAGTATACTCGCTAAGGCACATTACTCGAGCGAGTAGTGCCTTAGCCGAGTATCTCCCCGCTCGTCTCTAAAGATTCGGGGGCCGGTGCCGGAGACAGGTGAGTTGCAGCGGGAGCAGGGGGGAGAGAGGGAGAGAGAGATCACCCCTCCATTCCTCCCCGCTCTCCCCCGCCGCTCCCCGACGGCCCCCAAATCTTTAGAGACGAGCGGGGAGATACTTGGCTAAGTCACTACTCGCTTGAGTAATGTGCCTTAGCGAGTATACTCACTCATCTCTAATAGACATATGTCATTAAAAAGCATTATGTGATCATGCAAAGGGACATGTCTGGGATTTACAAATGTACTCCTATACTCACAAGAAGGATCAGAGTAACAAAAGTGGTTATTACAATACAGCTAGTAATCTTCTACAGTTAGTATTCAGTCATAGACTAAAAAAGTAGATGGCTGGATATTTCAACTGATTAACTAGCACAAATATTAGTAGAAGTAAGGCCTTGTTAATTTGAGCATGCTTTTGGCGCATTGTAGGCATGTGAAAAGATTTTGTCTAATAGAACCAATGGTTTCCTATAGAATTGCTCAAATGAGGGAATTTTAAACATGCAAAATCCTCGCACCTAACAAAGATAGAACATACGAATGCAATACTCACATCTAAGGTCCGTGGTGCATGAAAAGATAGAACCTGACCTATCTCTGGTGCATGATGTGTGGGAGTTTCCATAGACTCCTATTGGAGCTGGATAACAAGCATCACGCAGCTCCCGATCGTGTGCACGGGCAATTTCACTGCTAATTAAGCTTGAGATTAAGGGCTCATGTCCACGGGGAAAATATGATTTAGGATCCGCAGCGGATCTCCCGCATGCGGATCCGCATCCCATAGGGATGCATTGACCACCCGCGGGTACATAAATACCCGCGGATCGTCAATAAAAGTGATTTTAAAAAAAATGGAGCATGAAAAAATCTGGACCATGCTCCATTTTCATGCGGGTCTCCCGCGGGGACGGCTCCCGCGGGCTTCTATTGAAGCCTATGGAAGCCGTCCGGATCCGCGGGAGACCTAAAATAGGAATTTAAAGCATTTACTCACCCGCAGCGGGCCGCGAAGCTCTGCTCTTCCTCACGGCCGCATCTCCCTTGCTTCGGCTCGGCGGATGTGCCGGCGCATGCGCGCGGCACGTTGACGACGTGCCGGCGACGTGCCGCCGGCGTCAGGAATTCATCCGCCGGCCGAAAATGAAGATCCGGCCGTGAGGAACAGCTGACCTTCCCCGCCCGCGCCGGATAGGTAAATGCTTTTAAATTTCTATTTTCAGCCCTCATGTCCGCGGGGCAGGAGGGACCCGCTGCAGATTCTACATGGAGAATCTGCAGCGGATCTGATTTTCCCCGTGGACATGAGGCCTTAATAGCTGGAAATCGCCCGTTCACGCTGTTTTTAGTGCAGCATAGCCGAGATCTTTTCAGGCACCTATACTGCACTAAAACCATCTGAAGTGTCCTAATAGTGTAACTGGTATCAGTTAATTTAACATTGGTGCTTTCTACAAGAAGTAATAATGTAACTGTAAAAATCAGAACACAGTTATCAGAGTCCTACAACTTGTCAACATGAGAAATGCTACATAGTATTTAACTCAGAAAAAGGACTTTCGAAAATCAGATTTTTTCAGTTATTATTTGTAAAGAAGCCATTTTTAATATGGCAAATCTCTACAATTCTTCATATTATTTGTACATTCCTTGATGTTGAAAGATTGTACAGGGCCATGTTAAACCAGGGCGCAGTTTTAGTTAATCTAACTCTGAGTAATGGAATTAGAATTTAGAGAATTCATTGATCGTTTTTGCTACCACAAACATTTATCAATTGCAAATACACATGCACGTATTTTCATTTTCTCCCTGTGAACAACAAAGTTCTTAATCATGAATAGTACCTTTTTAGAATTGTACGGTTATTCACTGTGGCACATGACTTTAAAACATCCATCCTAGTAATTGAAAATAGATAAAGTACGTAATTCCCATCTTTGTCTTGTTTAACTGGCCTCCTACTGTTATACAGAGGTGCAAACAGTTCCAATTAGACATTAGCCAAGATATATGAGACCTGTTTAATTAGCTAAACAAAAGGAAACTGGAAGACCCACTTGTCAGTAAAAATGCATTTTACCTCTAAATATATGGTAATGGCTCTACAGGGAGCCTAAATTAAATACCCACTTAGGGTCCTCTGCTACCAGTATTCATGGCACTTAAGAAAGTGCGATGCTATTTTTTAGCATTCCACTGCTAATTTACCAATTTTCTCCTACCTTCAGTAAGTAGCACAATACATACATAGAACTGTGGCATCATCATACTATTAATTGCTCTTTAATTTTACTTTTTTTATCTTTCTTTTTTTATTTTTAATTCATCATGAGCCCTTTTGAAGGCCCCTGGCTCATTTTAATTAGATAAAAGATTTTGAGAAACTAAATGCTAATTATTTTCTTTCTTCAAATCTAAGTAAAGAGGCAATTAATTAATGAAAATATTTGCATAGTGTTTTACTAAACAAGCATTAAGATCTTGAAATATATTTCATCCCCAGATGAATAAAAAGTTAAATGCTAATGAGGGATATTCAAATCTTACATTATAGTACCGAATTTTTGTGTTTGGCATTTTAAATTATTTACATAACATTATACTAGAGAAGGATAAGCTTAATGTACCAAATCAACCAAACGTAAGGCCCACATAAAGATTAGGAAAAAATTCTGCCGATTTAGTCAATGGTCGGAACTATACTGTTTGTGAGCCTTCCAATTTTCCCCTGATGATGTCAGGGGAACAAAGGATTGGGCCTGTTGAATTTGAATGCCCAATTTTTTTGTTTTCCCTTGGGAATAAGCCACTGTCAAAGATGTCTGTCAGTGGCTTACCTCAATCTACCCATTGAAAATATATGAATGTTCAACAAGGAGAAATACATTGTTTGCTTGGCCAACAAATATCCAGTGTGTCTGGAAACCTTTATTTTCAGTGTGTGACATCTAACAAAATTTTCCCATTTTTTTAAAGTCAGGTGCGTAAGTAGCTACCATAAAGTAAATGCCCCATAAACCTCCATAGATACCCTATTATGGATGCATGCGGAATGAAGCTATAGTATAAGCATGTGCACAAAGCCTAAGTCATAGTCTAGATTAAAGAAATAACAATGAAAAATTCAAATCATAGGTTCATCGTTAATTAAGTGACTGTATATGTGTATTAGATTATATAACTGCATTTGTGGTAATTTATTAGTATTCTTAATTATTAGAACTATCCTCTTTATCAATGGGAAAAAACAAACAATGTGGACAGCGCTCCAAATGTCAGTCACCAATAGCCTTCCTAGGAGGCAGAGACTGTGAAATGGTATAAAATAGAACTTACCCAGTGTCTAGCAGAGGAACCCATAAAGGAACACTCCACAAGAACCTAGATGTCCCAGTTCGCATAAAACCCCCATAGTGGACCTCCAGCACAAATCTTGATCCTTTGGTTTTTAGGAGAGCTGGCTTGGGGAAGTTGTTGCCAACTGGGAACCAGCGTCAAGCACACAAGTGATACAGAGACCAAAAAAAAAGAACCCAGCACTCCTTCAGATTGGTATCCAGGTGGTCGCACCGCAAAAATTTCCAATTAGGATATTTTTTTTAATTCATAGGAGAATGTCCTATTCTCCTATGAATTAAATAGAAGATCCTATTTGGAATTTTTGGGGGTGTGACCACCTGGAAACCGATCAGAAGGAGCGCAGGGTTCTTTTTCTTTTGTTCTCTGTATCTTTATCAATGGGAGCTATTTTAATTAGAAAATAGAGCAGAGGCCATTTTTATGTTCTACCTATAAAGCAAGTAAGGGCTTCCAGAAAATCTGTGTGTGTTAACTGGCTGCAAAGAGGCTTTAGGAATTTAATTTCTTCATTTATGCTATATTTTTCAGAATTCATCCCAATGAGATATGCAATGAGTTAAAGACCTAATCATCTCAACTATATGAAAAATTGGTATCAAGTACACTGTGTATGAATGTGGAAATTGCACTTCTAAAGTTCAGTATGGTAAAAAAAAAAATGTAACAGTACTTTTCTACATAGTGTATTGTATATATACCGTATAATTTCTGAAATATTCATTGTGGTCCACCAGCCTTTGGAGTAGTTTCAGGGGAAAATGTGCTAGTCTAATAGACAAAATATAACTGCATGTTTGTGTGTTTTTATAATGTCAATGTGCTAATTTTAAAAATAAAAGATCTGACACCAGATGGAATCATAATTTGGTACATATGGAAAATTCTAAAGGATTCACAAAATTTCAAACATCACTTTAAATAATATAAGATTTACCACTAGCAATACGTAGTAATCACAACTCACCTCCTCCTCCCAGCACAAAAATCTCTTCAGAGTATGTCTAGAATACTATCCAATAGAAGACAATGAGTCCCTTCTTGTTTATCATGTCTATGTCCCATGCGGAAGGGCTTATATGTAAAGCCCTTCCCTGAAAAAGAATGCAGGGGTGCCGGCAGACCAATTTCTTCAATGGAGCCGCCGGCAGCAGCTGCGGCTCCATTGAAGACAATGTGTGCATTTTTTTTCTACACTAAAATTCTGTTTTTTAAGGGAAGAGCTTATATGTAAAGCCCTTCCTGAAAAACAACTCAGGGGTGTCGGTAGGTCATTGCCTTCAATTGAGCCGCCGGCAGCAGCCATGGCCCCATTGAGTACAGTGTACGGACCTGCATCCACGCATGTTTTTGCATGTACATGGGTGCGCACCTATGTACGCGCAAAGACACACTCGTGTTAAGCCAACCTTACTGCTGTAATGTCATTTATTTTTAGGGGCAGGGGTTTACTCATAATTTTTTTTATTTTGTTTTTTACCACTATTGTTCATCCCACGAGGGGAGTTTAAGATGTGATCCTTTGATCACTTAGATAATGCACTGTGCTACTTATCTAGTACATTGTATTATCTTACATTGTCATGTTCTCATCACTGACAGCACAGCCTTACAGTAAACCTCACAAGCCACCATACATTGCAAACCAGGAGGTGATTATTTGACTTCCAGTTGCCATGGCAACCATGGTCACCATGTGATCAGATCACAAAAGTGCCAATTAGGTAAAGGAAAGACCTCTCTGTAAACCCTCCTGGTTGCTGCTGTCTGCTTTAACAGCTGAAGGGTTACATCGCTGCATTCGGAGCTATTCTCCATCTCTATGGTTGCAACAGGACCGAAACTGCAAGTTACAACCGCGATCGCACTCTGCGCACTAGGGGCTCAGCTTCTGAGATCTCTGGTAATCAGTGCAGTACATATATGACATGTGTCCGGAACATGTAGTGTTGCTCATGGTGATTGGCTGGGCGATAAAATTGGACCAATTTTTGAAAAATCATATCAGGTCATTCCGATCTAATCTTTTAGCAAAAATCCCCAGAAAATCATTTTGTGAATTTGAGCGAGTGAATGAGGGACAGTTTTCTATGACGGTGGTTCAGTTGTTAACACTCTTGTCTTGTGGTCCTAGATTCAAATCCCATCAAGGATACCATCTGCATAGACTTTGAAAAACCCCATCCAGATATTGCCCTTGGACTAAATGTATCTTTTTGTAGCAGTTTGAAGATGGAGTGACCCAATTGCCTAGTCATCACAATTCAGACCTTTTCAAAGTCGCTCAGATTCTTACATTCACCTATTTTTCCTACTTATAAAATATGAAATTTGAGACTAGTTACTTGCTGCTTAATATCTTCCAACTCTTGCCAAGTACCATTGTCACAAGATAATCAGTGTTAGTCACTTCACCTGTATGTAGTTTTAATGTTATGGCAGATTGGTGTATTCAAATAAATGCTTACAACACTCTTAGGCATTGCTGTGCTCATTACGGTTTGTAAAATATTCTATCTTTTCGAAAATGTGTTTATTTTACTCATACAAATGTGGGAAAGCAGAAGGTCTATCATATTTCACAACAGACTAATACACCTCCTAGCTATATGCTTTACTCACTTTCAAAGGAGAAAAATATGAGTTTCTTGCAATTATTCAGAGCTGCATTTTAAGTCCCGCTGGTCAAACTGCCTTTTGCTAGCTGACTTCTCAGGAAATCAGATAAAGGAACCTTTCCTACAGGATGGAATATTTCACAACAGCGTTGCAGAATTTGCCCTCCTGTAGAATATTCAGCTCCAAAATCTGTACTGATGTTGTGCAAATTTTGGTGCAGAACTGAAATTTCAAAAATGCTGCTGGCAGTGCAAATTTTTGTGTGGAATTCAGGAATGGCATATTCCACAAAGCTGTTACAGAATATCCCATCCTGTACAAAAAGTCCCAAATTAGCTCATTAACATGTCTTTGTGGAAAACACCATAGTTTTTAATTAAAATTACAATTTTATTTTCACAGCAGTACATTCAAGATATTTTTAGTAGCAGAATTAAATTGTTAATTTGCATTTATGTTATTCTAAATCTAAATTTCAGTGAAAAGTATTGACTCTGTGACACGTCTATCACAGGAACATTGTTTTTATAATGTATATTTTAAATACTTCGTGAATAAGTGTATTTATCTGTAAGTTTTCAAATAGGAAACTTCATTGTCTATAATTGTGATATGATACATACAGAGGACGGATCACCTAAATCTGTATCAGAAATCAGCATGGTTGTCATGGCACTTAAAGATACCATGGTTTTCAATGAGGAAAATCCATGAAAAATCTGTGTTAACAAGTAATACAGATGTAGAATGTGCTAAACCAATGTTTTAATGTAATTTACCAAATGACAATTCGGCGTGTTACACAATTTGCCTAATGAAAAAAGTTTGGTACGGTGTTAGCCAGTGGAGCAAAATGTAACTGTTCCCAGCAAGAGAAACTAAGCAATTTTGTAGATATGATACCTTTTAGTGGCTAACACAAATACATGATGTTATAGCAAGCTTTCAAACCTCTCAGGGTCCTTCCTCAGGTATGATGAAATAAATTCAAAGCGGCATGCATATATATACTTTTGACAAGGCACAGACATGGATGTGATTTAGCCATGTTTTAGCTTTATTACCACACAAGGAAAACACAGCTTGGCTCCTCCCACAGCAGTGATATCACCACAGGTCCTGTAACCCACCGGATCTCTGTGGTGGTGGTAGGTCAGTGTGTTCTGTCAGGACTGCTAAGTTATGTAGGAAATTATAGTACCAGTGTTTCTGGTGGTGCAATGCGCCACACAGCTCTGCTACATAGTACATGCATTATGATCCCCACACATCACACAGCAGCTTGATTACCACACAAGACAAACACAGCTTGGCTGTTCCCACAGCCGTGACATCACCACAGGTCCTTCAGCCCACTGGATCTCTGTGGTGGAAGTAGGTCAGTGTGTTCTGTCAGGACTGCTGAATTGTGTCTGACATAATAGCAGCTTAGTTGTACTCTCAGTGTGTTATTTTTGTCTTTCCCCTTTCAAGAGCCCTAACTTTTTGTTCTTCTGTCGGTCAGACTCTGTGTTTTATATATGTTGTAGGACCTTCAATGACATCACCAGGGGGTGGAGTGATGACATCACCAAGGGTGGAGCATAAGAATCACACACACACACACATGCATACATACTCACAGACAAGTGGTCATTAGTAGTTTGACTAGCTGATATACCCAGCTTTGCTTGAGTTTGTTTGGTACAGGTGTTTACCTGTTGTTCGCATGGAAAATTTTATAAAGTTGTGGTTACTTCAGAGGAACCGAGGAATAAAATATGTATACACATAGAGCAGCATTAGATTCTCCTCAAACTGTATGTACCTATGTTCCTCTGCAGAATGTTCCACCCCTCCTACTCTTCTCATTTTTTACCCTAAAAAGGTAACACCCCTTTGTATTATTGGGGTTTGAAGATCTATTTCCCACTTCTTTTTATAGGTGCTAACAGATCTTGTGTTTAAGAGATTAAAATTTGGTAGCATACTAAGATTCCCTTATCGGCTCCCTAAATGGAATTTAACTAGGTTTCTAGTTTTGAGGGGACATTAATTCTAGTGAGGAAGGGGGGGGGGGGGGGGGGTTGTAGCCGGTGACGAATTTAAAAGTATTTGAAAAAATGTGTTCTAGGGATTTTGAAAATGGATACAAGATGTGGAAAGGCCGTTGTGTGTTATAGTGTTGTTGAAAGTTCTCAGAAGATAGGGTTTCTTGTTTACAGCATGTGAGAAAAAGATATCTGGGAAAGTACTATTTCTGATTCTGATTTCATCTGCGGCATTTAGATGAGTCTCTTGTGCACAGAAGATGTTACAATTTTGGGTTTTAAATTCCTTCCAAAGAAGGGAGCGTTTGTATGGACTATTTAATCCTTTGATGTTTAGAGAACAGATTTTAATTAATGTGTACAACGGTCTAATTTTTTTTATTGAAAACTGCGGCAATCTTCAGTGCATAGATTTAGAATCATCCAATGTCCATCCACATCCCTCCTTTAATATAAACATGAGAGCTGATACTGATGTGAAATTAGTGATGACTTGATCCAGTAACTTAACCTAAACATAGTAATATAAAAATTAGCAAATATGTTTCTTGGTATTAGTCCAGGTTCTAAATGAACCCAAAAGGCTATTTCAGGCGAGATTTTACCTCTCACCTGAAATGGGAGAGGGAACCACAAAAAAAGGTAGCAAGTAAAAAGTGGAATCCTCCTTTCTATCTTGTAGGTCAGAGAAGTAGTCATTCATCTCTTTAGGCAAAGAAATGCTGTGAGTGATTCAATTTTTGAAGATGATTAGCCTTACTGGGAAGCCCCAATTATATGGCACTTTCTCCTCTCTCAGTATCCTGGCGTATCAGCGAACTCCCTCCATCTTGCTAAGGTTGCTGGAGACAGGTCAGAAAACAAGGAAATTTGCTGGAAGCGTTCCGGCAGGTTTTCAGCTTTAACGGATGACTTAAGGAGTGCTTCTCTAGGCCTCATTCACATGAGCGTGTGTTTTGCGTGCACATAATGCTCACTTCTAAAAGAACCAATGGGTTCTTATAGAAGCGTTCATATGCGTGGAATTAGCAGCGCAAAACAGCGCTCACCTATAAAAGATAGCACATCAGCTATCTTAGGTGTGTGCCAGCAGGAGTTTACATTGACTCCTATAGGAGCAGGAGTTAATAAAAAATCCTGTGCTGGGAATAGATTCCCCACTGCTTACAGCAGGACATTTAAAGGTGCTTCTGGGCAGAACCTTTTAAATGTCCTCCTGTAAGCACCAGGGTATTCCTACTGCTACAGCTGTCACAGCATTGCTTTCAATGGGATGGCTGAGCACTGCATCTAATTAGTCATAGTGCTCAGCCAATCAGAGGCAGCCGGCCACCAGAAATACAGAAGACTGCTGGGGCCCACAGATAAGTGCCAGACAGTGCTTCTAGGTGAGTTATGATTTTCTGCAGCTAGAGATGATTTTTGGGGTAGTGTGCAGTGATGAGGGAACCTTCATGGAGCAGCTTCTCCAAGCACAGATGCTTCAGTTGCACACTGATAAGGGACAAACACCCCAAAACAGTTGTCTGTGCATGGAGTCTGGCTTTGCTTTCAATTCCTTGTCATTGTTAGAAAGCTTGTCTAAAGAGTCTAACATTCACTTGAAGGAATGCTGCCTTCCCATAGGTGGCACTGCGGAGGTATTTTTCCATCTCCTTTATGTGGTTTAAATTACAGCAATGCTCTCTGCTGTTTTACACTAGTCTCAGCTACAGGCTTGGAATTCCCCAGCAGCAGCTCAGTCTCCTTCCCCTCCAGCTACATAAGCCAGGTTGGACAGCTGCCAGCACAGATCACAGAACTCCCCACACCTTTCTACTGCCTCCTCACTTCCTTCCAGTAGCTGTACTTAGGTATGTGCCCCTACTGCGGTGTTCTGCCAGCTTCGGCTTGCTGCCGCAGCTTTCATGGGTCCGCCGAGAAATATGACCTCCCGAGGATGCTTTCAAAATTTATATCCTGGCTTCTTCCTCCTTGGTAGGCTCAAAGGACTGTGATCCAGAGAAGCGGCTGTGAGAGGAGAAAAATCTCACTCCCTGTTGCTCAACAGCTCAAAAGAGTCCTTCAAAGACATTCCACTGGTGTGTAGGTTTGGAAAACCAGCCAAATGCCTAGCTTTTTATGGTGTGGCTAATCAGCTCTTTTTCCTTGTGACTGCTCTCCTTGCCAGATTAGCCACGCCTCCCTCAAGTATTTTTTGTTTTATTTTTTGTCCATGCAGAAGGACAGAAGGCCATTAGTATTTGACGTGATAACCTAGTCTTCTATTTCATCAGTAGCATGTAGTGGCCTTGCCTATCTCTGACATACTACAATTCTTTTCTAGTTTTGTATTTATTTAAATTGCTCTTATCAATCTAGCAAAGTTAACTTTACGCAGTACTGAGTTTATTAGTAGTTTTCCAGAGGATCTTAGATCCTCTATTTTCAAATTACAGTATAATGATGTTGTTGTTTGTTTTCCAATATCATTACAAAGCAATGTCTTTTGTAAACATTATTTTCTTAAAACAACCTAAAGATTGTGATTCTCATGAATTTCAACTGCATTTCTAATTCCAAATGAGTTCATGAATTTTTGTGGTAGAGATAGAAGAATTAATTTCTTAGCTTTGAAATGTATATAAATACAATCAAGACAATCTTTTTTAATTATGACTTCTGTTACTACCCAACCCCTTTAGAATATAATTACATTTAGAGGGTTATTGCTACATGCTGACTGCTGACTGGTTGTCATAATAGAGAAAAATTGGAGGGTAGGTAGAGGATGAAAGTGCAAGATAGCATTAACTAAAAGAATAAGAGGTGCACTGAGGGGTTAATGGTAGAGGTGATGGGCTCTGTTGAATAAGGATGGATTAGGATGATAATAATGGTAGGAACATAAGTTGGCAGTAAAGGCTGGTGGGAAGACACTGCAAAGTTAGTGAAATTAGTGTAGTCGCTTATGTAGTTAAGGACTCTAGCTTAGTTTTAGAAAACATTCTAAAACAGTTTCAGGCCTCATTCACACGGGCGATTCGTTCTTATGCGGCTGATAATCACATCAATGAAGAATAGCCGTGATCGGGTCCCAAGATTGATTCGCGTTTTCTCGTTCATTCACATGAGTATATCATGAGAAAAATACACTGGGGCGCGGAATTTTGGGCAGAAATCCTTGCAATGACTTCTAATGCTTAAATAGAGCCAGCTAACTTCTTTTCTGAGCACTGTACGCAGGTAAATTCCCTCCTCCCCCCTTTTTTTCTGCTCCCATGAGAGCCTCCGGCATTTTTCATCATAAGATAATTCAAGATCTATCTTTTAACGCAGCGGGAAAAATCGGTGACGGAGAACAGTCACTAATTTGACATTTTGGTGGTGTGATTTTTTTCATGTGCCCGAAAATCGCCCATATATATAAATAAATACATTGAGATCCAATGTTCACATGGTCAGATTTTCTGCCATCACTTCATCATGGCAAAATAGCCTTAGTAAATGAGGCCTTAGTCTGGATGCATTGGTATGCCCTTTAAATTATTTTCATTAAAGAAAAAAAAATGTCATCAGCACTTAACACTTAGATATATCCTGTTTACATGTATGAATTATTAAAACACATTTTATGTTCCTCAGCAAGCCTAATAAAATGTGTGCAGCGACAATGCACGCAATGACCGACAATAAATCTCAGACTAAAATCAGCTGTTTGTGCATAAAATCATCATTGCTTGTTAAAATGTTATATGCAAATGTCTATTATCACAAAATAGACTGTGGATATGATCAAATTAACATTAGACCAAATTAACATCGTTAATTAACATCGGCTGGGACGTTGGTAGATGGGCCAATGTAATTTGATCACATTATATACCAAGAACCTTATATTATTTAATGTGGTTAGAGTATTGATTATAGGTATGTAGACCTCTGATAGTAAATGTATTATAAGTGCTGTTGCCATCTTTTGGTTCTGCTTCTACTCTATGTTGCAGCCATGGTTTAACGTGCACCTGTATAGTTCAATTGGGAAGTGCTGACCTATTTTATCCTTTTTTCTCCCCCAGCACAGCTGCTCCCTCCCCATTAAGTGTGGTGGAAGTCCAGTATTCCTATATTTTGGGCTTTGGCAGTAGACAGTTATCAATTTAACATTCTGTATACATACTTCTATCTTGCTACAAATATAGTTCATGACAGTTGTGCAATAAGTACTTCCTACAGATGAAAGTATCTGTTTTTCATAACTCTGCTGACAAAGATGGAATTTAGCCGTAACCAACATGTATAAATATATTTGACTGTCCAGCTGCATGCACTAATACGGAACTAGGAATCAGACATGGATAACCGCAGAAATTACCCAAGCAATTTTACTGGAAACGTATGCAAATAACATGGGAGGTTTGTGCAATTTATAGTTCATGATGTAACATCCAATCATATCGAAGGAACCCCACGTGGCTCCAAGACAACCCACTCATTTCATCCACCACCTGATGGCCAATCACAGATGACCGGAGGATGGAAGAATTGCAAGATGCTTATCCAATAATTAAACAATACGTTGTATGCATGTAATCTTTGAACTGCCCAGATGGGCGGATTTGTTAAACTCTTAAAATAGGCTACACGCCGATCATTAAAGTTAGAATTGAGGAAGCTAGGCATGCTGAACCCCGTGTCAGTGTGAAAAACTTCTTATGCGCATTATCAATTCAGAATTAATATGGAGGGCTGTAAACATTCCAAATTGAGTAAGCCGTGATTCCGCAAAGGAAATCTACGACAGTGGCGCCCAACGTGGGGCTGTGATCGACAGGTTCCATAGAATTCGGACAGAAGACACGGACATATGCGACCTTGGACTTGGTGGGCCCAAAATATCATCAGAACACGGTGAGATAAATTAATTATCTATACCTGTGTGGCTAAGTTCAGGCTCGCCCATGTGCCGTGCCAGGCCGAATGATTTGGACCCGATCGACAGGTACTTCTTTAAGTCTTGATCACATGATAAGAACCTGTCATAAGATATAAAGGAATGTTTACATGCCTGTCGTTTTGAGAGTACTGGTTGGTTGGCAAGGTCAGTGAATTGCTTTAAGGGAGAGGAAGTCCCCGCAGGGGCCCCCTGCTCGGGTCAGGTTTGGAGTCTAAAACCTTAGAGTCAGGGGGGCCTGACGGAGTAGTTTGACTAGGTGGTCCTGCTCTGGTCAGGTTTGGAGTCTAAAGCCTTAGAGACAGGAAACGGTCAAACGTCTGGACAGGCAACGCTGCTCCGTTAGAGTCTGGTAATAGACCTAGGAGGGGGGCCTGCCAGACAGTATCCCGAGGGGCAGTTTAGACCAAACCAGCCGTACTGGTGCTCCGTCTAATTGTCTGTCTACTTGTGTGTGTCCACAAATATTTGTTTATTGTTTAAATGTCCACGAGTAGATCCCTCCGTCTGAGGGTAGATTGATAAACTGTGTAGCGACAGAAATGCTAGAGACTCTAGGGCGGGGCATACTGTGTCCGGCGTCTGAGGAGACTTCTATAATCATGAATTTGGCAGCCATGATTGAAATTGCAAGGCAGCAAACAATGAGCCAAGGTTAATTCTTACACCCTCCAGAAAAGTGTGGAAGGGGTGGAGAGTCAAGTTATCATTGATTAATCAAGCAATCTTTCTGTGTGTCCTACCTATATAAAGTTAGTGTGCTTGTTTGTTGTGTAGAGCTAATCCTGCTGAGTTGTTATATAGGAATAGTTTGTTTGTTGGTCATATAGAATTAGTATCAGTCCTGCTAAACTGTAAGAAGGGAGTGTTAGCAATGAGAATGCATTGGCTGGGTTATAGCCAAGATAATGCACCGTACACAGCGGCGCGCTGTGGGTTTGGACTTTATAGGTTAGGTTGCGTTATTGGATCCCTTCTAGTAAAAGACAGACTACTAAACTGTGTTGTCTTTGAATTGTTAAACGTTAATAATAGCATAGAAGTACAGGCTTATGCCCGTAAGTGTGTTTGGAGAAAGAAAGAAAAAAAAAAAAAAGCTGCTAACTACATTTAAAAAGAGGAAGTGGAACTCTTAATAGAAGCGGAGCAATTCCTGTGCTGTAATAAATAACTACTGTTGGATGTTAAAACTACTGCGGATGGCTTGTTATGTAACCTAATCCTTCAGACAAATACATCCGTCATACAAATGTAAAAAGTTGTATGCCACTCACATCCTGAGGGGGCTCTTAAGAATACAGACTGCGTAGCCCACCAAATCCCAATACACCGTGCCCACAAGAAAATACGTCTATGTTTGCCAAGTCCCCAATAGGTGTTTAGTCCCCAATTCAATTGTAACCACCGGTGTGACAGAAGTTACAACATAATCTATGTGATTTATGCATTAGACGTTAGAATTTCTCTAAGTGTCAGAAAAGAGGAAGTGAAGGTGGGCTGCAATGGCGTCTGTATTAATATACAAAGACACCAGCTTTGTGAATAGAGAGAATTGCAGTACATTACCAATCAGATGGAGATGCCCGGCATCTAAGACTGCATCTGCCCGGTCGCCGGAAGTCTGACAAAAATTGTTGTAAAAGTGAAAATTAGCCACGTACTCCCGTTATCTCCCTTATAATCCTGTCGCTGGGCTGTCACATGAGTAAGAGACCTAAAAAGAGGAAGTTACTTGCCCTGTAGTCCCAGCACAAGTAACGTATATTCACAGACAATATAAAATAAATAAACTACAGGGAGAAAGAGAGACGGTAGAGAAGCCAAGGAATAGGAAACAAGCAGGTAACGATAAGGCCAGGTATCCACAGGAGGAACGGGGCAGATTGACCCGTAATTTGTAAAATGTAAATTGTGTGGTGCATAAGACTTTATCTTTATTGAGTTGTGATGTGTACCCAAGGACTGCCAAACATGGAATGAGGGAATAAGGAAGTAAGTGATTAGCCACACTCAGAGGGGTGGAGCTTGATGATGCAAGAACACATCTCTTATCCAAGGAGGGGGTAAGAATCATAGATAGCCAGAAGAAAAAGTTTTGTTTTTTTCTCCTGTCCCAAACTCAGCTTTCCACGGTTCCTGACAAATTATGGGACACCTACAAGACAGGCATAGGGAAATTGAATGTATCGACCATGATAATATATACGAGACCCAGATACACACCCCTGGGTCAAGCAGTATCCCCCTAGATAAAAAAAAAAAAAAAAAAAAAGGGTGAAGGGTCAGCCACACATGTTAGGTGCTGTGTGCTGATGCTTTGGAAAAAAACTGCCAACCGGCCACAATTTCACTGTTAATTTCTCTTGCAGAAGGCTGTAAGGCCTGGAGGCCTCCAAAGACTAACCAAGTTCTGCAGGCCATACCTGTACTTACACCCGTTGCCAAATTCCGCACCTTTCTGGACCTTGTTTCATACTGCCACCTATACGACAGTATTGACACAAAAGCACGGAGGACAACCACAGCCATGAGGGTGGATCCAGTGACTTGAGGAGCTCCCTCATCTGCTTTTGCAATGGCAGCAGTACAGGCAATGGTTGACAAATCTTCTAAGTTGGTATTGGACTACCCCCTAGTGGTCCACACGCCAAATGACACCCAGAACATACTCATGCAAGTGCAACCCAAGCACTTAGCTCTGGCCTATTAGATCCGACTACAATGTGCTCTTTCCATGCCTCCCCCAATATTTCTTCCCAATGTTGTAATACCTTGAATCCGGCCACTCTTCTTTTAATCAGGTATTCAGGTTCAAAGGGGGGAGGGGAGGCATAGGTGATTTGAGTATGGCAGATCAGCTATTTTTTAAATAGCATTATTGTAGTGGTGTACACATTGATAATGATGCATATTTTGAGTTTTCTTTTGTAGATGGTATCAGGGTGAGGATTGATGATTCCGAACCAGATATGCAGAGGTCACACAACAAGATGTCCTAAACGCAGAAGCTCTGCCTCCGCATGTCTCAGGGCAAGAAGCGGAACCGGAGGCCCTCACTGGGGCGTGTGGAGTGGTAGAAGGTAAGTCGGCAACTTTTTACACTGACTCCTGGAATGCATTTGGCATAGCTCATGATTATGGCCCAATATGGAAGGCCAGACAGCTTGTTATCTCAGTAGGACAGCCAATTAAGAATGGTGCAGCGGTGCAGAGTCTCATGGAAACCCTACTACTACTACCTGGCAGTGGAGAATCCACACCGATTTCTACAACGGAGAAGCGAGAGATGACACCCTCGCCGACAACACAGCAAAGGCAGCGGCCCTCAAGCCGTGGAAGAAAGAAGAATAGATACTGACAGCATGAGTCAGTGATAAGACTTTGGACTTTGATAAAACCTTTGGACTTTGATAAAAACTTTGGACTTTGATAAAAACTTTGGACTTTGATATGTCAAGGACTTTACAGTTACAAGTCAACGAGGAAAGAAAGCAGATGGGCTAAAATACGGGAGCGACAGCACAGGACGGCGTATGGCGAACAGTCAACAGAACTTGCCCACAGAGGTCCCTGTTCCCCCAAGATGGCCCAACTGGTACCCAGAATCAAAAGCAGCGATGACGGCGACACTGAACAAGAATGGGTGACACCTGGGTTCTCTGTAGCTGCTGCATCATTTGTCCAGTTAGCATGATCTTTGCCATATGCGAGTCCGGACAGAAGTAAGGTGGCCATATAACACTTGCCTTGACCACTCTACCCATTTCAGAGATTGCCAATTTGACCACATTCAGCTCACACCTGTTGGGGAGTATGAACATGTGCTTGTTGTTGCTCGAGTCTTTCTCAGGTTGGAGGCCCACCCGGATACTAAGGTAAATGAGCAGATAACCACACAGAAATTCATGAATGAGGTAATCTGCAGATATGGGGTACCAGAAGTAATTGAGTCGAACAAAGGTACACACTTCACAGGTGAAATAATGCAACACATCATGTCTGTTTTGGGGTATATTCCAGGCTTTTCACACACCCTACCATCCACGGAGTAGGGGGAAAGTAGATACGAAAGGCAATAGAGAAAATGGGTAAATTTTGAATTGAGTGTCTTTCATTAGTTTTTCTTTTTCTTAGGAGGATACATGCCACAGAAGCTGAATTTGGGGAATGATTTTCTTGTTAATTTTGTCATAGGCCTCTCCAAGGAATTGTTAGTAATGCATTCTGCAGTCTCTGCTTTTCCCCAGGTCCTACAGATGAGTGTCACAATCTAAAACCAGGTGACAGGGTCTATGTGGAAAAGTTTAAGAGAGAAACCCTGTTTGAATGTCCCTACCAGATGTTGCTCACCACCCCAACTGCAGTCAAGCTCAAAGGAAAGCCCACTTGGACCCACATGTTGGCGTTGAAAAAAAACTAATGATCCTGCATATCCTTTACATGCTATAATGTGGTACACTGAGGGTGAGAATCTAACACTGCATCGTGCTAAGAGAGACGTTGACGCTCCAGGTGGTAACTTTGATCCACATGTACACATAGATGTAATAGGAGTGCCAAGGGGGGAGCGAGATTAATTTAATTCTAGAGATCAGGTTAAAGCAGGTTTTGATTCCTCATTTGCTTTTGTCACTGTTAATAATAATGTAGATTAGATGAATTATATCTCTTACAATCAGCAGAGGTTTGTAAACTACACCAGAGATGCTTTGCAAGGGTTAGCTAACCAGTTAGGGCCCACTGCATCCATGGCGTTCCAAAATAGAGTGGCCGTGGATATGATTTTCGCAGAAAGAGGTGGGGTATGTAATTTCCTGTACGTGTATTCTCCCTTTAATGTGACCAATGTTTCCCTTGTTTGAAAAAGATGAAGAGCCAGTTCCGATAATGCCAACCAGGTACGTTACCAGAAGAATGGAGAAATGTACCAGTACTGCACCTGCCTCAGTCTCATAAGATGGACTGTCAGTGGACTTCCCATTTGCCTAGGGAAAGTGCAGAAGACCTTAGGTTCCGGCGAGGGCACACCCTGTGGGGTGGTAACTCGTACAGATAGAGGGTATGGATGCCCGGAAATAAGCCCAGGGAATCCATGGCCTCCTTCTGAGGTGAGGTAGGGATCCCTCCCCTTTTAGGAGTAGGGACTTACGGGCAGTGGGAAAACCCTGACGCAAGGGTGAGGCGAACTGGACGTGTTCACCATTAGGACTATCTCCAGGAGGGACATTGGTGTGGGTGAAGATTAAGGAGTCCCACGCCGTGCGTGCCTGTGCACGCTATTAGTATTGTAACATTATGCTAGAGCGAGAAGAGAGGCTCCTGGTGATAGTTTTGATCTACACGTATACATTGACATCATAGGATAGCCAAGGGGGGTACCTGACAAGTTTTAAAAATTAGAGACCAAGTTAAAACTAGATTCGAGTCCATTTTTCCGATCATTAGGGTAAATAAATGTTGACTGGATTAATTATGTTTATTATAATTAACAGCGGTTTATAAATTATACTAGAGACGCCTTATAGGGACTAGTCGACCAATAGAACCTACCTCGACTACGACTTTTCAAAATAGAATGGCACTAGGTACGATTTTAGCCAAAAAAGGGAGTGTCTGTAAGATGATAGGGGAGACTTGTACCTACATTCCAGACAAAACGTGACCCACAGGTAAAAACGCAGTTGCCATTAAGAAGCTGACCGCACTAACTAAAAAGAGCTAACCTTAGTCTGTTTTCCTCAGTTAGGTACCTAACAGGAGAAGGAAAAAATATAGAAAAATAAGTTTTGGAACATTGTGTATTTAGAACACTGTGATAGGGTTTTGCTAAGATTTTGCTTTATTTTATCTGCAGTGCACTCTGCTTATGTCCACGCAACATGCCGGTGTTACAACGCCCCTGGTCCTGTTACCTTGCCGCCTCTGGAAAAGGGAAGTGGGAATAATCAGCTTGTAGCTCTTTCCTTCGAGACTAATATATATGATAATGCACTTACTAATAAGACAGGGGTTCAGTCATGTTGATCAGTCATTAGATAGTCCTGACTTTGCACTCTTGTTGATGAATCGAGGTAACGTCAAGAAGGCGGGGTTCTATACAAGTTATGCAGAGTTTACCTGAAATAGTGAAAGTCGCACCTCTCCTAACCTGATTATATTTGTCACCTTTATAGTCATTCTAATTTCTGTTTGTCGTTGCATACAGTGTATTCCGACCCTGATGACTGCCTGGTCCACCTGTCCCACTACGACGTCCAACAAAAAGCCCACTGTCAGCGCAACCGTCGTCATCATGGATCCAGAATGTGATGATGTCGAACCATCCTATACCCCCATGGCAGTAGTAGGCCCAGTCGTCTACAAAACAATGCGAGTCTAGGGTCAGCGGTGGGGGATTGGGGTGAGACGGAGCAGGGCGAGTTTAGTGAAACAGATAGTTTCAAGGGGGGTCTGTGGTGGAAGTCCAGTATTCCTATATTTTGGGCTTTGGCAGTAGACAGTTATCAATTTAACATTCTGTATACATACTTCTATCTTGCTACAAATATAGTTCATGACAGTTGTGCAATAAGTACTTCCTACAGATGAAAGTATCTGTTTTTCATAACTCTGCTGACAAAGATGGAATTTAGCCGTAACCAACATGTATAAATATATTTGACTGTCCAGCTGCATGCACTAATACGGAACTAGGAATCAGACATGGACAACCGCAGAAATTACCCAAGCAATTTTACTGGAAACGTATGCAAATAACATGGGAGGTTTGTGCAATTTATAGTTCATGATGTAACATCCAATCATATCGAAGGAACCCCACGTGGCTCCAAGACAACCCACTCATTTCATCCACCACCTGATGGCCAATCACAGATGACCGGAGGATGGAAGAATTGCAAGATGCTTATCCAATAATTAAACAATACGTTGTATGCATGTAATCTTTGAACTGCCCAGATGGGCGGATTTGTTAAACTCTTAAAATAGGCTACACGCCGATCATTAAAGTTAGAATTGAGGAAGCTAGGCATGCTGAACCCCGTGTCAGTGTGAAAAACTTCTTATGCGCATTATCAATTCAGAATTAATATGGAGGGCTGTAAACATTCCAAATTGAGTAAGCCGTGATTCCGCAAAGGAAATCTACGACATAAGATTCAGCCCGTCTCTACTGTTGAGCCTGTAGCTGACAGCAAAGTCAGCCGAGTTCTCCAGGAACCTGAACCCTTCCTTCTTACACCAACTCCTGAGCCACTTGTTTACCTCCCTAAGATCCTGCTGCCTTTCTAGTGTGGTTTTTGGCACAGGTAGTATTTCCGAGAAAACTACCTCGGAGGTCCTCAACCTAAGCTTGGATCCTAGGTCCCTGTAATCATTTTTGAGGGCCCTCCATTGACCTCTAATTTGTTCATTGGTGCCAATGTTATTACATAATTTAAATATTGTAAATGTCTATCTTTAGGGATGTTACGACTATTGTGTATACTGAGTAATATTTTGCTTGTTGGTTTGTAAAATTGTAATGCGTAACTGTAGCTTCTGAGCCTCCTTTGCAGTTAGGAAATAACACATTAGCAGAGAATTAAAAGGAATGTTCCATTAAAAAGCATTAAAAAGAATTTTCCACCGAAGATTGCTCATACTTAATTGATATGAATAATGCATACACTAGATTTGGGAAAAGTTACATATTAATTAGACAGAATCCTTTCAATACTTTTAATTCTAATTCATAGAAGTAGATTCTTAGACTAGAATTTCCAAAGCTCCAAAATAAATAAGCCTTTGACATCTCATGAATTTGAAATTACTATCGATTGCATGGTTCTTGAAGGATTTTGACAAACCTTGCCACTATCGATGCTCCTTCATCATTAGAATCTAAGGAGATGTAGACTAATTAAACATATGTGTTTTGGATTGGAGGCGGTTTTCACAGTAGAGAATTAAAGCGATAAAAATTCTGCACTGAAGAATTGTGTTTTAATACTGATGACAGTCGAATGAAAGACTAGAAACAGGCTTTGCTGAATTGGCTGCCAGACAAGAAACTCAGCTGTGATTTTATATAATCAAACAGAGGGTTAACAAAAATCTATAAGGCCCTATGATAAAGTCAATAATGTGCCTTCACCACTTAGTTGGCAACAGACTAAATACTAGATTTCCTAGGTTTTGCCAAATACATGACTTTTTGACTAATGATTCATGGAATACCTATACATTTGTCACTTTAAGGGCTTAGCCACATGGGCGCATCGGCGCCGTGTTACTGCAGGAAGAAGACGGCCGTACTTCAAGATGGACGTCTCTCTGCAGCGCCGGGAGAAAGAACATGTGACCGGCTTCATTGCCAGTCATGTGTTCTTTCTTCAGCGCTACGGGGAGTCGTCCGTCTTGAAGTAAGGCCGTCTTCTTCCTGCAGTAAGGGCTCAGTCACGCCCGTGTACGGGTGCCGATGCGCCCATGTGACTAAGCCCTAAAAGGGGTTATTTTAGATAGTATTATTTATTTATTTAACATTATTGAAAAGCTTTCATTTGCACTAATTAAAAGTTTTATTGTTTTAACATTATGTTTTTTTTCAGTAATTTTAGTGATATAAAGACTTAGATACATTGTTTACCAAGGAACAACATCCTAATTACTAACCCTCTGGTGAATGTTACCCATTCAGTCATAAAATTAAAACCAGCTGCCTAATATTAGCCTCATCCTGTTAAGGCATGGACTTTACAAGACCTATAAGGGCTCAGTCAGACAAGCACATTTTAAAAGCCTGTATAGGCGCGATTTCGTTTCGCATCTATTAGAACCAATGCTTTTCAATGAAAGCGGTCACATGTGCGTTTTTTATATGCAAATAACATTTTAACCTGCAAGAGATAGGACATGTGATTACAAATGCACCCGGTCACGTGATTTTTTTCTACAAGTGAAGTGAATTTTTTTTTTCCAGCACCTATAATGCGTGAAAAACTTGCTCATCTGACTGAGCCCTAAAGCTGTTTCTTGGTATCTTGCACCAAGACATTAGCAGCAGTTTTACAGGTTGTAGGTAGGGCCCCCATGGATCAAATGTGTTCCTGCATGGAGTAATCTCTTCTACAGATAAGCAACATACTCTAGGCACTCTGACTGGTCTAAGGCTATGCAGCCTGTACAAGAGATGCTCTATGTGTTCTATAATAGTCAGCATTGCTTTTTTCAGAATTTGTTCTACAGTAGCTCTTCTGTAAATGGAACTAAATAGGCAAACCTTCACCCTCACTGGCATCAATAAGCTTTGGATGCTCATGAATCTGTTGCTCGTTCATCGATTGCTTGTCTTTCGACCATTTCTAGTAGGTACTAACCACTGCATACAGAGAACACCGCATAGGACCTGCCATTATAGAAATGCTCTGATCCAGTCATCTGACCATCACAAGTTGGTCCTTGTCAAAGTCACTGAGATTCTTATATTTGCCCAAGTGTT
Source organism: Eleutherodactylus coqui (assembly GCF_035609145.1). NCBI lineage: Eukaryota > Metazoa > Chordata > Amphibia > Anura > Eleutherodactylidae > Eleutherodactylus > Eleutherodactylus coqui. The sequence continues at coordinate 27,434,082 of NC_089845.1, read as the reverse complement.
TCTGCTTTCAGCCCGCTGCACACGACCGGGTTGGATTCCAGATGCAGAATCCGGCAGCAAAATTCGACCCTGTGCCGGCCAGTGATGCCATGTACCTGTCTTCTTTTCTTCTCATCTGTGCTGCGTATCATCCGGACCGCTTGCCATCAGACATGTGCAGTGCAGATTTTCCCGCACCATCGCTAGGCAATAAAACGGAATTCGCCACTTTTCTGCAATGTTTATTACAGATGGGCCGCGGCTTGGATGGCTTACATTGACTTCAATGGAAGCCATCCATGTGGACACCGCACTACAATAGAGCATGCTACAATTTTTCCGTTGCAAGTCGAAAATTGCAATTGATTTCTGCTCGTGTGCAGGAAAAAGAGCTTTTCCAAAGCATGGCATGGAAGGTATTTGGTTTGGAACCCAGAGGCTGACGTCCGCTCCGGATTCCGCAATGAAAATATGCCCATGTGTAGCCAGCCTTCAGCACATAAACTTCAGAAACTGTCTGTTCACTTGCCACCTAATATATCACACTCCTTAGTAGATAATATTTTAATATAATAATCAATGTTATTCACTTCAGTTATCATTGGTGTTAACGTTACATAATTTCATGAAGCAAGTGTAACACATAATTACAAAAGTTTTGCTGTAATGTTTCATAGCAAATGATTAAAGCCTGGTTTAGACACGAATATCGCTCAAAAAAAATTTTTGAGCGATTTTTGAGCAATAATTGTTGTGTTCTTTTTACAGTGCAAGGTGATCGCTCAAAAATTGAGCGATCACCTTGCACTCTGAGCAGAGCATGCAGAAGACCAGCAGGTTGTCCCCCCTGGTCTTCTGCATCCAACTGTTCTCTGCTCGGAGTGCCCAGCTGTTATACAGTCGAGCGCTCCGAGCGGAGGATGCAGAAGACAAGCTGGGTGTCCCTGCTTGTCTTCTGCATCCAGCTGTTCTCTGCTCACAGCACCCAGCTGTTATACAGCCGAGCGCTCCGTGCAGAGTATGGAGAACACAGCTGGACTGCTCTATTCTTCATACCCCGCCTGTATTCAGGGAGCGGGATACAGCTGAAATAATAGTATCAGCTGTATCCCGCTGTGAATTCCTAATAACTGATCGCTAGTGATGGCTAGAAGTGATCAATGATGGCTTAATGAAAACTGCACGTTGTCACTGCAGTTACACACAATGATTATAGCTCAAAAGATGGTATGAGTGATTTTTGAGCGAAAATCATTGTGCCTAAAAGGGCCTTTACTTTTGAAATGAGATTAAACCTGCTAATTAGATTAGTTTAGACAGTGTTCACATTTGCCTTCAGGTTTTTATCATAAATGGAAATCACAATGCAGTGCTTGATCAGTTGCTTGACAAATACAGGCAGTGACTGATGAATCTCATTGACTTATAATAGGGTCTGTGGGGGTTCACCACCATGGTGTCCATCACTTTAATTGGCTGAATAATGTTGCCTAGTACGCTATTATTCCAATTGAAAACCATGGAATCTGTGATGAAGTCTCCCAATGGAGCCTCTAATGCAGATGTGAATAGAGAGAGCCTATAGGTGGTAGAAAAATACTGACAATAATACAAACCTGTGTACTAGCACACCTTGTTATATTTCATGCTCATAGTCAGCATATGTTCCACTCTTCAGAATAGCCTCCTGGCTTTATATGCCTCAGTTTATGTTTGATGTATTTATATTAATTCTCACACATTTTATGATACTAATTTTTAAACTTTTTGAGAAATCTGTATAGTAATTTACTTTTAGCATACAGTATATGACTTCTGGCTTGAAAACCAGCTTCTTGCAGCTGTGGGGTATCTGACATTCCTTCTGTCTGTATACACATTAAAAGAACATTTTGACTAAATATCCCCTTGTCACTCTCATGTCGACTTGCTTTATTGAATTGAATCACTTGAATACATCATGTTGTGTGGAAAACTGTACATGTTCTCTCCATCAAGCAAAACAGCAAAGATTAAAATGACCATTACTGGCATACATGTGGCTGATGGTCAAATATGTACTTTGGAAATGTAATTTAAAGGTAGATTTAAAGCCTCTGACACATGTATTTGTTGTATCTGCAAGGGGGTTCACAAAAAGGGCTCTTTATAAGACTATGGCCATAATAAAATTGGCACTATGGGATGCAATTACAATGCCCTTCTCTGTTTGAAAGCAATTTCAAAGTACTTTCCTTATTTTTCCATGTTATATAGAAGTGAATTGGTAACATAACTATTATATACATATTATATTTTGCAACAGTGATTTTACTTCAGATATACAACTTATGGACAAAAAATGAATTGGTGGAATCAAATGAAACTTTATGTATGTGAATGTAATGATGATATATGCAAATGATTACAATATTACATTGAAAGGATACGTTTATTGGTGGAAACTTTACAATTCCCAGAAGGCCCTAGTACTCTGTTGGTCTGCCTGCAGGCTGCATATATGAGAAGATACAGTCGGGCATGGAGACATACAGGCTCCATATGTTATCCTGTGCATACTTGCCCACAGATGTTGCAACGGGGCATCTCAATCCTGCATGCTCATAGGCTGCCGAAGCTGGTGCACCAGTCGGTCTCATAAATCAGCGATACATGTAATTTCCAAGGAAGTTTGGGAAGCTACAGGATACATTTCTAGTAAAATCTTCTTGTGTGTGGGGGATGAACAGCTACGTGTTTACATGGACCAATCATTGTTTGATTTTTATGCCTGCCTAGACTGAACGACAAGTGGTAAGCAAATGAATTATTATTTGTCCTTCGGTCACTGGCAGTATTTACATTAAACAATTATTTTTCAGCTTTGTTTGATCCAGTGAGAATCTAAGCGATAATCGTTCTGTGTAAAAGGGCTCTAATAAACACAGAAGATTTGTTAGTGAAGCTGAACTGATGGCTTAGTTTCCCTCTGCGCTCTCTCTCTTCTCTTGAAAATTCTTTTTGGCTAATTTATGACTACAATGATTCTTGCTTTGGTCATAAATTAGCTGCTACAAAACTGCAAGAGAGGTGAGATAATGGTTGAAAACTAAAGGCCCTTTTACACGCAATGATTATTGCTCAAAATTCGTGCAAACAGCTGAAAATGAGCAATGATCGTTACATTTCAACGTGGACATCAGGCACTTTTCGTTTGAACAATGATTTTAAGATTAACTTAAAATCCATCCTTCAGCCACTGAGAGATATGGCAAACACATTTATCATTCAATAGACCACAAGCTATTCTCCCCTCGGCATGTTTACACTAGCCAGGAGAGAACAGTGGAATCTGCTGGCAGCCGCAAGGAGAAAAATGCAGCTGTTTGCACAGCTGAGTGTGTGTTTAAACACATGCTGGACTCTGCAAAACAACTCATGCAGGCCCTTTTACATGCACATGAAGATGATTAACCGTTAATGGCCATTAATGGCCATTAACACTTTATGCAAATAGATTGCTAAATCTGTCACTCATTTGAAAAATTGTCTTTGCATGTAAAAGGCCATTAAGAGCCACTTTACATGGCTTATCATCATTCAGATTCTCACTGGATCGTGGGAATATCAACAATGATTGGCTCGTTTAAATGCCCTCAATGATGACTGAATGATAATTCATTCATTATTCAGTTTCTACACGCAAAAAAATTAAACAACGATCGACCTGTGTAAACAGGCTGTCGTTCATCTATGAATGACAGCCTGTTTATTGTTAGTGAAGGCAGGAGGGCTAGAGATAGTTCTGGTCTAGCCATCTCCATTCATTGCGGATGTCAGGGTTCATTATTTGCAAAGTGCTCTGCACAGCTTTCCTTACATTTAAAGAAATGTACTTTATTATCAGTGGGTGAACAAAAACAGTCTCTCTACATTCAGCAACTTGCTTTATCAGCAAAGGTTAGTTTCATGCTGAGCAACCATGTCTCTACATACACCTGATGCTGCTGTTTCAATGATTGCTACAATTCCATAAAGTAAATGTGTATGGAGAGCAGCATCAAGTAGAAGCTATTTCAGAAAGACATCCTGGAATCTTCAGGGAATCCAAATCCAATTAGCATCTTTATTGAGTTAAAAACTCCATCAGCATGAACAACAAAACTTGCGACGTTTCGTCCTATGCAAAGGACTTTGTCAAGCATGTTAACACGAAGACAGAGACAGGAATATAAATGAACCCTCCCCAATCATACAAAGCCAGAGGGTACAGCCCCCGACTGTGGTGTAAACAGGATTGGGCAAAAGAAGGGAGGTTCCCAGCACATCAGGTGTAATGCATAGAGGCCAAAATTACCTGAAACAGAAGTGTCAGTGATGAGACAGAGGCGCAGCAGCATTGCCGGAAGTGCCATGTCCGGCATCTAAATGGGTCCGATAGAACACAGCCATAGAGGCCTCACCACATCCTCTGATCATCAGAGCTGGATGTGTTGGGAAGCAATAAGGGTGCGGAACGCCCATGTATACTAGATGTTCAAGTGACGCCATATTCTATCCTTCTCTCCCTATTTGTGAGCCTATTGGGCTGAAGGTGTGCTGCTGAGATCTTTTGTTTTCCCTGCAAGTCCATAAAGTGGCATAACTAATTAACTATAGGAGTTCACAGCGGTCGTTATTATGACTGAGCCTCTAAGCCAGGGCGGCCCACGGGCTCACCTCACCACACTATGCTTTGCATCTGCTTGTCTGCATTTACGGGTCATGGAGAGACCCATCAGCACATCAAATAGCTGTGCTGGTGGGCTGATAAACAGCAGTAAAGAGAGGTTGTTTGTGGGGAAACGGTTTCAGCAGGATTAAGCGAGCAATAGGCATGGTGCAAAGAAATTAATTTAGCCTCAGAGATGTCACTTATATTCCACAGTGGTCCTCCTACCAGGAAGGTCAAATGACAAGTGTAGGTTGGGTTTGTCAGTGGAACATGCACAAAGGAGGAAGGGTAAGCATGCTGTTTCAGAAAGAGAAGTAGAACTGCGCACGCTCTCTAAGTGTGATATCTTGTCTGCCCAATGCGTTAAAGCATTTTTTTTCTCCCCTGTTCTCCTGCACACAGGACCTCCGACACATCCTATACATCTTTGGAATCGTGTCACCCCTAGGCATCCTGTTGTCCTATCCAGCCGAACTGACGAAGGGGTTCTTCCCCGAAACGCGTATTCCATTGCTGGTTTTTAATTTCTGAAAAAATAATAAAAAAGAAGTGCTTTCACCATCACACATTGGACTTTGATCTACATCTTCTAGTAGCTTAGAGTGTTGCGCCTCCATACCAGTTCTTTTCACATCATTTTCAATGCTGTGTGCTGACAGTGCTCCGGTCTGCAGTCTAGTCTGTCAGTCCCCAGTATTTGGTAAGTACTGCACTAGTCTGCTCCAGTAAGGCCATGAATAAATATTACTAAGCTGCAGCCCCTTTTATCTCTAATTCCAACAATGAGTTAATTGAACCTGTAAACCTCAAATTCGAGTTGAACTTTGCTAAAAATTTGGTTTGACAAGAACCTGAACCTCAGGCAATTTGTTTCTGCTGTGCCGAATATTCATAAAAAGTATAGTATGTAAGGACCAAAAAAGACATATGTCCACCGAGTTCAGCCCATTAACCCAAAATGTTCACCCAGAGAAAGGCAAAACAAAACACAATGAGGTAGAAGCCAATTTTCCACATTTAAGGGAAAAAATCCCTCCTGGCTCCAATATGGCAATCAAAACAATCCATGGATCAATAATAGAGATGAGCGAACGTACTCGGTAAGGGTGATTTCGCAATCGAGCACCGCAATTTTCGAGTACTTAACTACTCGGGTGAAAAGTACTCGGGTGCGCTGTGGGGCGGGGGGTTGCAGAGGGGACTGGGGGGTAGCAGCGGGGAACAGGGGGGAGCCCTCTCTCTCTCCCTCTCCCTCCCACTCCCCGCTGCAACCCCCCGCTCACCCACAGCGCACCCGAGTACTTTTCACCCGAGTAGTGAAGTACTCGAAAATCGCGGTGCTCGATTGCGAAATCGCCCTTACCGAGTACGTTCGCTCATCTCTAATCAATAACCCTTTTGAAGATATTAAAGGGGTTGTCCCGAGGCAGCAAGTGGGTCTATACACTTCTGTATGGCCATAATAATGCACTTTGTAATATACATTGTGCATTAATTATGAGCCATACAGAAGTTATAAAAAGTTTTTTACTTACCTGCTCCGTTGTTAGCGTCCTCGTTCCCATGGAGCCCGACTAATTTTCGCCCTCCGATGGCCAAATTAGCCGCGCTTGCGCAGTCCGGGTCTTCTGTAGTCTTCTATGGAGCCGCTCGTGCCAGAGAGCGGCTCCGTGTAGCTCCGCCCCGTCACGTGCCGATTCCAGCCAATCAGGAGGCTGGAATCGGCAGTGGACCGCACAGAAGAGCTGCGGTCCACGAAGCAAGAGGTTCCCGGCGGCCATCTTCACAGGTAAGTATAGAAGTCACCGGAGCGCGGGGATCAAGGTAAGCGCTCCGGTAAGCTGTCTGTACGTCCCTGCATCGGGGTTGTCTCGCGCCGAACGGGGGGGGGGTTGAAAAAAAAAAAAACCCGTTTCGGCGCGGGACAACCCCTTTAATGATTATATCATATAATATTGTATCACTCAAGAAAGATGTCCAGGCCCCTCTTGAACTCTTTTATCGAATTTGTCATCATCACGTCCTCAGGCAGAGAGCTCCATAGTCCACTGCTCTTACAGTAAAGAACTCCCTTCTATATCAGTGTTGAACTGTATTTCCTCTAAACGTAGAGGATGCCCCCTTGTTACAGTCCTAGTTCTGGGTGTAAACAGATCATGGAAGAGATCTCTATATTGTCCCTTGATATATTTATACATATTTATTTATTTTTTCTAAGCTAAATAATCCCAATTTGGATAACCTCTCTGGATATTGTAGTCCACCCATTCCATGTATTACTTTAGTTGCCCACCTTTGTACCTGCTCAAGCTCTGATATGTCTTTCTTGAGTACCAGTGCCCAAACCTGTACACAATATTTCATCTGTGGTCTGACCAGTGATTTTTAAAAAAGAAGAACAATGTTCTCATCATGCGCCCGTACTCCTCTTTCAATGCACCCTATGATCCTATTTGCCTTGGCAACAGCTACCTGACACTGGTTGCTGTAGTTAAGCTTACAGTTAACTAAAACCCCCAAGTCCTTTCCCATGTCAGTGTTACCCAGTGGTTTCCTATTTAGTATATAATGATGACTTGTATTTTTCCTGCTCATGTGCATAACTTTACATTTATCAGTGTTAAATCTCATTTGCCACTTTTCTGCCCAAGCCTCCAACTTAACCAGATCCGCAATGTCTTGCGTCCTCTCTTGTGTTAATATCTTTACATAGTTTTGTGTTATCTGTAAATATTGATATTTTGCTGCAAGATCCTTATAGCAGGTCATTAATAAATATATTAAAAAGAATAGGGCCCAAAACCGCCCCCCCGTGGTACCCCACTAGTAATGGTGACTCAATCAAAGTATGTAATATTTATAAGCACCCTCTACTTTCTATCACTGACCAATTACTTACCCACTTACACATATTCTCGCTGAGACCAAGCATTCTCATTTTATATACCAACCTTTTATGCAGCACGGTATCAAACGCTTTGGAAAAGTCCAGATACACAAGATCTAATCACTCTCCCCAGTGCAGTCTAGAATTTACCTCCTAGTAGGAGTTGTTCAGGTTGGTTTTACAGGAGTGATCTCTCATAAACCCATGCTGATATAGAGTTAGGGCTTAGTCACACGGGCGCATCCAGGTGCCCATGCGCTTGTCTTCCTGCAGGATAAGGCGGCCGCACTGCAGGTGCAGAGAAAGAACACATGACCGGCTCCATTGCTGGTCATGTGTTCTTTCTTCCGGCGCTGCGGAGAGTCGTCCGCACCTGCAGTGCGGCCGTCTTCTTCATGCCCGGATGCGCCCGTGTGACTAAGCCCTTCTTTAGCATTGGTTTGCAGCTAATTTTTTGAGGTCCTTTAGGGTAGCATCTCTAGAAACCCTTTAAACATTTTAACCCCTCATTTTCTGACCCCTTTTTAAATGTTGGCACCTCATTGACTACATGTCAATCCAGTGGAACAGACCCCGTCACTGTAGAGTTCTTAAAAATAACAAGCAATGATCTAACCTGGGGGTGTATGCCATCAGGACCCGGCGATTTGTCTATTTTATTCTTGTTAAGACAGCTCTGCACTTCTTACTGGGTTAGACTGGTGAAATTTAGTGGATAGTTTACATTAGCACTCAGCATCTCAGCTGACATTTCATTTTCCTTCATGAATACACTGAAGAAAAAGCGATTTGATAGATTTATTTTTTCCTCATCACCCTCTACAATTTCCCCTACATTATTTATTAAAGGGCCAATGCTTTCAGTATAAATCTTTTTACTATTTATATAGTTAAGGAGCAGTTTAGGGTTAGTTTTGCTCTCTTTGGCAATAAGTCTCTCTGTCTCCATCTTTGGTGCTTTTATCTGAGTTTTACATCATTTATTTTTTTCCTAATAGGTTTTTAATGCTTCCTTGCCGACTTCTTGTTTAGTAGTTTAAACACTTTCTTTTTTCTGTTTATTGCCCCCTTTATATCTTTATTTAGCCATATTGGCTTTCTTCTATTACTAAGTCTTTCATCCCATGCTTCATCTTATTCCTCTCGCTGGAGGAGTTAGAACATTCACCACACTCCTTGATGAATGTTTTAGGAATGGTTGGGCTATTTGTGGTACTTCACGGGCTTTAAAATGCAGCATTGCATCCAAAAGTTTCTCAAACAAAATATGCACTCCAAAGCTGTTTATAAAATGTGGTTATTTATAGAGGTGTCCAGATCCCTCAAAGTTACTTCAAAACTCAATTCATTCCTTGAAAATAGATTTTGGATATTTTCTTTAAAATTAAAAAATTTCCTTTATGCTTATAAGCTTTCTGTGATCCCCCCCCAAATAAAAAGACACTTTTATACTATATACAAGTTATACCAGCATGAAGTGGAAATGTGGTAAATGTTATTTATTAACTAGGGACCAATCAGGGGCAGCTCTCAGCTGAATGACAGCTGAATGACGCCCCTGATTGGTCCCTGCGCTGAGCCAATCAGAGGCAACACTCACTCACCCATTCGTGAATTCATGAATGGGTAAGTGAGAGCTGCCTCTGATTGGTGAGGCTGTGACCAATCAGAGGCAGCTCATTCAGCAGGCGGGGATTTTAAATCCCCGACTGCTGAATACTACTCAGAGCTGTTCAGGAGACCTGCCGGCCGGCCGCGGCTGGACTCCGTCTGCCGGGACCAGGTGAGTATATATATATTTTTTGTTTTTACATATTTCTGGATGAATTTCAGGGAAGGGCTTATATTTTTAAGCCCTTCACGAAAATTCATCGTGAGATCGCCCGCAGCCCATTGCTTTCAATGGAGCCGGCTGTATTGCCGGCTCCATTGAATTCAGTGCACTGGACAGCTCTGGTCGGTTTCTAATGAAACGTGGCTAGGAGCAGTTTTTTCGGGCGACTTTTCAGCCCCTGCCACGCGATTTGCGGATGCGCATCCGTCATTTTTTAGGCCTTTTTTCTAAAGTAAATAATCCCAATTTGGATAGCCTCTCTGGGTATTCCAGTCCCTTCATTCCATGTATTAGTTTAATGGTTAGACATAGTGCTATCCCTCATGCACACACACTGCAGATTATAAAGTTGGGTACTCTTTAAAAACAATAAGCATTTGAAAATTTCCTATTATAAAAAAAAATAATCTTTAATTATATTTGGGATATAATTAAATTAATTCACTTTTCAGAATCACCAACAAGTACAGAAAAACAATGTTCATTTTCAGTAACATTGAGTAAGGGAAATCTTTTATAATTGCTTCACAAAACTTTGAACTGACTGCAAAAAATGTTCTCTATAGCAAAACTACGGCTTGTAAAAAACAACAACAATGAAAATTAAATGCTTGGACTAGTGGAACTTCCATAAACCACTCTTCGGTAATATAAATTATTATTACTGAAGTAGTATACATAAAGGATTTGAAGAGACTGTATTGATTTTCCAAAGCTATCACAACATTGGAAGATCAATGGAAAAATATTGAGCAAATGCTGAGGTGGTAATTTATGTCGAAGCAATAAAAAGTAAAAGTTTAACATGAGTTTATGGGGCATCTAATGGTGTTCTCAGCATGCTTTAACTGATTTTATTGATATACTTCAAGCCACATTCCCAAAAGGTTGCTTAAAAATATGATCTGAACATACATGATAAAAATATCTGTGCATGGGATCAATTGAGAGCTTGAACTGTTGTAGATGGTTATTAAATTAAGCAACTTTGATGAGTGTTGTATATAATGCTATGTTACCTGTTTGAGGGATATTAATTGTTTCAAGATTGGAAATTATGACTTTAATTCAACAGGGATATTTATCTCCTAGCGCACCAATGCTATACTGTATTTGTGTTTGACCTGAAACAACTGAAATGTTATGTTATGTTAAGTATAAATAAATCTTGTTATTTATTTTATTTATTTATACTTTAAAATGCCACATAAAATTTCAGTTGTTTCAGGAAAAACACAAATACAGTACAGCATTGGTGCGCTAGGTGGGATGGGTACTCTTCGCATTTGTTACCTTTTAGATTATTTTATATGTATAGTCTATATATATAAAATTGAATGTATGTCTGCATGTCTGTGTGTCTGTTTGTCCTTTAGGCCTTAGTCAGACGGGCGTTTTTTTGCGCGATTTGCGCATGCGCATGCGTCCGGCGATTTTTTAAAGCCATTGCTTTGCAATGGTATCGGACACATGAGCGCTTTTTATGCGCTCGTCCGATAAATTATAGAACAAAAAATCGCAGATCGCACCTATCTGCAATCTGCGATTCCTGTTCTCTTCTGTATATGCGCTCAATGGGGCCGGCGGCAGCAGCGCCGACCCCATTGAGAACATATAGAAGACAAATCATTCTTCTCTGCCACAGCTGTAACAGCTGTGGCAGAGAAGAACGATGTTTGCCCATTGAATTCAATGGAGACGGCAATACAGCCGCTCCATTGAAAGCAATGGGCTGCCGGCGTGCGCGGGGTGAATTGTCGGGAAGGGGTTAAATATATAAGCACTTCCCTGCAATTCATCCAGAAATGTGTTAAAATAAAAAAAAATTGTATACTCACCTTTCCGCTGCAGCCGGAGTCCAGCCGCGGCCGCTGTCAGTTCTCCTGAACTGCTTCTTGGCACTATTCAGCCGGCGGGGCTTTAAAATCCCCGCCTGCTGAATGATCTGCCTCTGATTGGTCACAGCCCTGACCAAACAGAGGCTGAAAACACTCACACACCCATTCATGAATTCATGAATGGGTGAGTGACTGCTGCCTCTCAGCGCTGAGCCAATCAGGGGCAGGTCTGACTCACATCCATTCATGAATTCATGAATGGGTGTGAGTGAGGCATGCCTCTGATTGGCTCAGCGCTGAGCCAATCAGGGGGCAGGTCTGACTCACACCCCCTTCACACCCACTGCAGGACGGCCGCGCGGAGCTCCGGCTGCCGGCAGAAGGTGAGTATACAATTTTTTTTTATTTTTACACATTTTAGGATGAATTGCAGGTAAGGGCTTATATATTTAAGCCCTTACCGACAATTCATCCCGGGCTCGCCCGCAGCGCATTGCTGTATTGCCGTCTCCATTGAATGCAATGCGCTGGACAGCTCCGGCCCGTTTCTAAAGAAACGCGGCTAGGAACAGATTTTCGGGCGATTTGCGGGCGACTTGCGCGCACCGGTCACGCGATTTGCAGATGCGCATCCGTCATGCGATCCGCAAATCGCGCGAAAAATCGCCCGTCTGACTAAGGCCTTATGCGCTACTACACCATTCATCCGATCGCCATGAAACTTTGGGAAGTTGTTGAGTACACTCCTTGGAAGATTATAGGCATAGTACATTTATGCTATGATAAATGGCGCTCGTGTGAGCGTCGTCGACAGTTACGCCCCCCCCCCCACGTAGATCGTTCGATTTCCATCATTGCCACTAATTCTCTCACTTCCCGATGTCATAGAAACATGAAATTTGGCACGAGCATTGATTATGTCATAAATAGGAAAAGATAATGAGTCCCAACTCGATTATTCAATTCTATGCGCCAAAGAATTAGCGTCCAAATTTTACGTACGGAATCTAATTCTCTCACTTCCCAATGTCATAGAAACTTGAAATTTGGCACGAGCATTGATTATGTCATAAATAGGAAAAGCTAATGGGTCCCAACTCAATTATTCAATTCAAAGCACCAAAGAATTAGCGTCCAAATTGTACGTACGGAATCTAATTTTCTCACATCCCGATGTCATAGAAACATGAAATTTGGCATTAGCATTGATTATGTCATAAATAGGAAAAGTTAATGGGTCCCAACTCGATTATTTAATTCTAAGCGCTAAAGAATTAGCGTCCAAATTTTACGTAGTACGGAATCTAATTCTCTCACTTCACGATGTAATTTGGCACGAGCATTGATTATGTCATAAATAGGAAAAGTTAATGGATCCCGACTCGATTATTCAATTCTAAGTGCCAAAGAATTAGCGTCCAAATTTGACGTACAGAATCTAATTCTCTCACTTCCCAATGTCATAGAAACTTGAAATTTGGCACGAGCAATAATTATGTCATGAATAAGAAAAGTTAATGGGTCCCAACTCAATTATTTAATTCTAAGCGCCAAAGAATTAGCGTCCAAATTTTACGTACGGAATCTAATTTTCTCGCATCCCAATGTCATAGAAACTTGAAATTTGGCATGAGCATTGCTTATGTCATAAATAGGAAAAGCTAATGGGTCCCAACTCAATTATTCAATTTTAAGCACCAAAGAATTAGCGTCCAAATTTTACGTACGGAATCCAATTTTCTCGCTTCCCAATGTCATGGAAACTTGAAATTTGGCACAAGCATTGATTATGTCATGAATAGGAAAAGTTATTGGGTCCCAACTCGATTATTCAATTCTAAGCGCCAAAGAATTAGCGTCCAAATTTTACGTACGGAATCCAATTTTCTCGCTTCCCAATGTCATAGAAACTTGAAATTTGGCATGAGCATTGATTATGTCATAAGTAGGAAAAGTTAATGGGTCCCAACTCGATTATTTAATTCTAAGCGCCAAAGAATTAGCGTCCAAATTTTACGTACGGAATCTAATTCTCTCACTTTCCAATGTCATAAAAACTTGAAATTTGGCACAAGCATTGATTATGTCATAAATAGGGAAAGCTAATGGGTCCCAACTCAATTATTAAATTCTAAGCACAAAAGAATTAGCGTCCAAATTTTACGTAGGAATCTAATTTTCTCGCTTCCCAATGTCATAGAAACTTGAAATTTGTCACGAGCATTGATTATGTCATAAATAGGAAAAGTTAATGGGTCCCAACTCGATTATTCAATTCTAAGCGCCAAAGAATTAGCGTCCAAATTGTACGTACGGAATCTAATTTTCTCACATCCCGATGTCATAGAAACATGAAATTTGGCATTAGCATTGATTATGTCATAAATAGGAAAAGTTAATGGGTTCCAACTCGATTATTTAATTCTAAGCGCTAAAGAATTAGCGTCCAAATTTTACGTAGTACGGAATCTAATTCTCTCACTTCACGATGTAATTTGGCACGAGCATTGATTATGTCATAAATAGGAAAAGTTAATGGATCCCGACTCGATTATTCAATTCTAAGTGCCAAAGAATTAGCGTCCAAATTTTACGTACAGAATCCAATTTTCTCGCTTCCCAATGTCATAGAAACTTGAAATTTGTCACGAGCATTGATTATGTCATAAATAGGAAAAGTTAATGGGTCCCAACTTGGTAATTCATTTCTAGCGCAAAAGAATTAGCGTCCAAATTTTACATACGGAATCTAATTCTCTCATTTCCCAATATCATAGAAACTTGAAATTTGGCACAAGCATTGATTATGTCATAAATAGGAAAAGTTAATGGGTCCCACCTCGATTATTCAATTCTAAGAGCCAAAGAATTAGCGTCCAAATTTTACGTACGGAATCCAATTCTCTCACTTCCTGATGTCATCTATATATATATATATATATATATATATAAATGAATGTACGTCTGTCTGTCTGTCCTTTATGCATTACTACACCATTTATTCAATCGCCATGAAACTTTGGGAAGTTGTTGAGTACACTCCTAGGAAGATTACTGGCATAGCACAACTATCCTATGATAGGTGGCGTGCGTGCGAGCATCGTCGACATTTATGCCCCCCAGACAAAGATCGTTTGATTTCCATCTCAAGCACGAAAGCAAAAGGCATTACGACCAACGGGATGAGTGTTCAACTACAAAATGATGCATCCGCCGAATGTTTCGCAAGACAATTGCTGGATATTGAGAATGCTGAGGTAACATGAAAGCTGTGCTGTGATTGGTTGCTATATATTATACTGCTGAGGTAACATGAAAGCTGCGCTGTGATTGGTTGCTACTTCTTATACTACTGAGGTTACATGAAAGCTGCGCTGCGATTGGTTGTTATATATTATACCACTGAAGTAACATGAAAGCTGCGCTGTGATTGGTTGTTATATATTATACCACTGAGGTAACTTGAAAGCTGCGCTGTGATTGGTTGTTATCTAGATATTTAAAAACGAATGTATGTATGTATGTATATATGTATGTCTGTCTTCGCAGCAATGCGCAACGGGTAAGCTAGTACACTATAAAAAACACTAAATTAAAATGAAATAATGACAAAGTACTGTGAAGACAAAGAACTATGACAAATATACATAAACCCAATGTATATTTTAGTAATGGTCTTTTAAGCCTATGGTATTTTGTGAAATATGTCCATTACTTAAAGGGACACTTTAGCTTTTTTTTTCATAATGCAAGTAAGCACAATCACATAACTGCTGATGATTAGAGGCTATAGTCACACAGTTATGATAAAGTAGTTGGCAGTTCATCCTCCTCACGGCTGCATTGCTGATTGGGCTATTCTGGAAAAAGTCACATGGGATGGTGCCTGCAGTAGGCCACCAGCTCTGCCATATCATGTCATCAGTATATGTATTGGGGGGAACAGCAATATCAACTCCTTAGTATCAAGGTTTATGCCCTTTCATGACCAACAATTTTTTTCAGTTTTTTATTGTCTTACTTCTAGAGCCATAACTTTTTAATTTTTCCATTAACATATCCATATAAGGGCTGCTTTTTGTGGGAAAAGTTGTTATGTTTTTTGATGATATTGTCTTGGGGTTCATATATTTTATTGTGTAACTTTTATTAATGTTTTAGAGGGATTTGGGGAAAAAAAGAAATTCTGACACTTTTTTTTCGGATTTTATTTTTACAGCATTTAACATACAGAATATATCATGTGAACTATTGTTCCCTGGGTTGGCATAATTCCAAATTTATACATTTTCTTATGTTTTGCAATTTTTGTACACTAAAAGATTTGCTTTTGTTGTGCCACATTCCAAGGGCCATAACATTTTTATTTTTCTATCAATGGAGCTCTATAAGGACTTGTTTGTATGGATCAGAAGAACGTGGTAAATTGATAGATTCAGTCTTTTTTAATAGGGGGAGAGCTGGTAAACAGGGAAATGCTGGGATTTGTAGTTCTCTCCTCATATACCCTCTTGTCTGTATTACTAGATGACATCCTATAAAAAGATCCTGGGTGTGCTAGGAGTTGCAGTTCTCTCATCCTCCCTCCCCTCGCCATGATTTCATCTGATATCACATATCAGTTTGGATGTGCCGGAACTTGTAGTTCTCTCTTTTTTATTCCCTATCTGTAATTTCCGCTGATATCCAATAACGGAATGGGCATGTTGGTAGGTGTAATACACTCCTTTATTATGAGGGAGTATATGGGGAGGTGCAGCTGGGGTATGTGTCCTGGACCACCTAGGATTTTCCAGCCCTAGACTATCAAAGGTATACACCATGGATACTTAATTGTCCTAGATCACCATGGATGTGCCCCATTAACACTTTTTCTGCTTTAGACCTCCATACTGGAGGATTCCCCGACTCCCTGGTGGGCCAGTCCAAGTGTGATTCATGGTTAGTATATTATTCTGTAGTTACTTTGATGGTGTGCAAAATGGCCCTTTTACATGAGCCAACAGTCAAGTGAAGGACTGCATGAGCGCTGATGTCACTACTCCTGCAAAGCGTTTACTCAGGAAGACTTCACCGCTAGACTGTTGGCTTCTCTGCAGCTTCTGGCTCAGCACTCGCCTTCTATGCGGGGAGCGCTTACACAGGATGAGAAACCAGCAAAAGTGAGCTTAACAAACTTTGAACCAAAAATGAGTGAATTTCGTACATTTACAGTGAAGGATTATCACTCAAATTTGCTGCTTTGAAACTATCGTAACTTGATGGCGCTATAGTTTAGATTAGATGGAAAGCTGATTAGTTGGTATTGTCCTTCAATTCAGTTCAATAAATGTCACTGTTCTCTAATTGGGGGGTGTTTGTGTTCTATCTGAATGACAATGATTCCATAACATTTATCTAAAGTTTGGGCAGAATTTTTGTAACCTTTCTAACTCTCCAAATGCTTTTGTTATAATCATGAATCTTAATGAAATGTTCTAGTCTGCTGCTCGGTAGCATGACTTTGCATTTAATTATGCAGGATTCTGATTATCCATGGTTAAAAGACTGTAAATGAGCTTTCATAGAACTGTCTGTCTACAGTGTGCTCAGACAAAATGGAATAATAAGCAGCCTAAAGAAATAGTCATGTTTTGCAGAACTGGAGTCATAGAATAACCAAGAACAAAGCATGTAAAAATCATTACCCAGCATCTTCTCATATCCTACGGCTTCTTGCATTGTTTTAAATTAAATGTTGGAGAAAGAACTGTCTGTCCTAAATCAGTACTTTCTGTGCTGAAGTGTCTATGATAAATTATAAAGTAATGTTTGCTAAAGATTATTTTTTGTAAAAGTGGTAAAAGTGCTAAATAAAACAGTACCAGAAGTTGTACTACTTCTAAATCAAGAAGTATTTTTGAACAATGCAGCCCACCAGGTCACAGTAACAATATCCATATATGTGCAGAATGTATAGTTAACATATATGGAGCACTCTTTTTTAATATTGCTCTCCCAGTTGGCCCCATTCACAGTCTGGTCTCCATGTAAACTGGCCACCAGAGTCTCAAGCCACCCCATGCACATTGTACCTTGGAGACACTGACCCTTGCTCACGGTGCAAAGGCCCGTGGGAGAAGATAAAGGATGAACGCATTAGCGCTGCTGCATCTGAGAAGTAACGTCATCGCTTCACTTCACCCTCTACCTTACATCATGGCACAAATCAACTTATTGTTTAATGTAAAAGGCTGGACTCACTGCGCAAACGGGAACAACTGAAAGGCGCTTTTTACTGAAGGATCCTAAAATTTTTCCTGGGAGAACTCACAGTAAGTGCGGTTTCCCACTGGCGTATTTGCAAGCAAAATGCACAGAGAATAGTACCTATTGCTCTCAATGGGCTCATTCTTATTTTCACTTTTGCGTGTGCAAAGAAAACACAGTATGGTGTGCACATTTGCACATCAAGGGTCCCATAGGAGTCTATTGGGGGTGAGAAAATGCACACACAAGACCCATGTAAATGCACAATATGCGGCTCAATTTCTCAGGATAAAGAACACGCGGAGAACTAATTAGACTAAATAGCCTCGGGGAATGGCGGTGAACGTTCCGTGTCATTGCGAGTTTCAGTAAAATGCACAGATATGCCGCACAATAGCACAATGCTAATGGGGCAAAAATGTCATGCTATTATGTGTGTTTTGGGAAGCTGACCTAAGGGCTCCTTCCCACGAGTATATGTGTATATACGCTTACGAAAGGATGACGCAATGTGCTCTGAGTGGAGCGCTATCACATGTTTTTGTGCATGTTCCTGCGCATTTTTCTGTACTTTTTTGCGCTGCTGAATATATCCCTTGCCAGCTTTGAACCGGCTCAGCAGCCTAATTAGTCCCCAGTGTTATCAACTAACAGCGCCAAATTACGTGCACAAATTCCTATGGACAGGGTAGAGTTTGTCATGTATTTTTTTCGTCCGACGGAAATGCAGGTGCAAAATCATTGAATGTGAGGAACCCGCTGAAATGAATGGATTCTATTGTCGGCAGTTTGCGCAAGAGATTTTGCACTTGTCAAATGTGTGCAAAATTGCCCGTGTGAAGGAGCCCTTAGTCTTCAATTCCTCTAATCGGTACATTTCACCATGTTCATTTCTAGTGCTATAGTGAGCATTATGAGGAAGCTTAAATCTGTGAGGATTAGAATTGCTGCAGCATCTTGGAGATGCCTCAAAGAGCGATCATGTATTTAGGTAAATTGAGAAGAGGGAAGTGGAGAAAGACATTTGGAAAAATACTGTACAATCTGTAAAGGTCATTATTTGTTTGGAAGATATCCCAGTATTTGGAGATTGGGTTCTATTCTGTACAATGAGTAAAATCTGACATATTTATCTTTGGTGATATCTTGGGTAATGAGTTAGTTCAACTGAAATACTGTACAGTGGAAGCTTTTTAAGAGATGCTTTACTTTTTTCTTCACAGTAGCATTTACAGCTATTTCCTAAACTTACGCTATATCCTTCCTTACCTTTGGTCTTGAGCACAAGATCACCAGCATTGAGTAGACATAACCTTTGCATTAGGTCTCTTTCACAGGGGCGACAGTGATATCACAACGATATCATATTTGTGTTTGGTGTGATATCACTGCATTTTCTCGCAGCGATATTGCAATTTTATGTCCCTACAAAGTTACCGTGGCTCAGCCAATCAGAGCCAGCACTCGATGAATCAATCATAGCCATTGAATGTGATGGCTGTGATTGGTTCATTGAGCATTGGCTCTGATTGGCTGAGCTGCGGCACTCGAGAACCAATCACAACCAGCACATCCTGGAGGCATGGGGTTTTGAACCTCCAAACCAGGAAGTGCTTGCTGAAAACTACAAGCACGTCTGCCGGAGATACAGAGGAGATGTGCAGCAGAGCTGACAGTGCCTCTTAGGTGATGTATTCTTTTTTTTTTTTTTTTCTAATGCAGCTTATTTTAGGGTTAAAAGTAGGAATTCCAACTGTAAAAGTTGCATCGCACTGCACGAAAACTGCAGGTAAGTCCTTTTAAAAGGGGCTTTGTCATTAGAAAAAAAATCAATATCATATATTCCTCCCCAGGCAGTCTTCTTACGGCAACGTCTTCTCGCTAATCTTCTCCTGGCTCCTGCAGTCCCCTGGGTCACCTGACCACAAGCCAGCGGGACCCTTTTCCTCCTATTTTGGAGCATCCATTCTCAGCAGTCTCCTTCTGGAAGGTCAATGTAAATTATGTCACTGGTGATGTAGCATTCCCTGCCTAACATGGAATGCTGAGCTATCGGCGAGACTGTGCATGCACACTGTTTTGCTACGAGTGTTCATATACTATTGTCGTGATACAGCGCACATGCACAGTCTCGGCAATAGCTCAGCATTCCCTGCTAGGCTGTAAGTGCTACGTCACTAGTGAAGTGGCATACTTTGTCTTGCAGGAAGGAGACTGTTGACAATGGACGCTTCGTCACAGGAAGAAGGGGAATTGCTCGGCTTGCGATGAGGTAACCCAGGGGACTGCAGGAGCCAGGAGAAGATGCGGTAAGAAGACTGATGGGGGAGAAATAGGTAACTATTGATTTTTTTTTTGCAATAACAGAACCCCTTTATTGATATGACCCTTTAATGTATTTTACTCTGTGAATCTATTACATATATTTATCTCATTATCTCCTATTTTCCATCACTGCTAATTTGTTTTTACCTCCAACTTTACAGTCACACTAGCACAGTAACCACTGATTGCAAATGATAATTAGCAAATCAGGTTAACCGTAAAAATTTTTGGATCACCTTTGCTGTAATACTCTGAATAACAGCTCCATCAGATTTGAATCTACTAATGATAATTGTTGCTTGGCATAATGGTGTTTTTTCATCTTAAATTTTGCTATTTTATATGAAAACGAGACAAACCATAATAATGTTGTGTTTTATAGAAATAAATCCTTTAAGCTCATTTCATAGACAGCGTATTTCCAAACACAGGTCAAATTTTTGTGGTATTTTCCCTGGTGCTTTTTTTGTTTGCCTAGCAATACTAAACCTAGATGTTGCATTACAGGGGTTTTCTATTTGTATTGCTGACCTATCATCATGGAAGGTTATTAACAGTTGATTCGGCGTCCGCAACTCAGGACCCCAGCCAAAAAAGCTATCCAAAACACAGTATACAGAACAAAAGCAGATAACCACAACGATTGCATTACTGTACACTGATAAGGGGCAAAAACCCAAAACATCTGCCTGTTCCTTCTGGAGAGGACTCTGGCTTTGGCTTATATTCCAAGTCACAAGTTCTGTTGAATGTTACAAGCCTAGTTAAAAGGTCAGAAATTGAATTGCAGGAATTCTGTCTTCTAATAGGTGGCACCTTAGTGGCATTGTTCCATCTCCCATTTGTATCCCCAGGGGGAAACCTGGCCTTATAAGTCTCATACCTACTAGGTGCTGTCCACAAGGTAAAACTGACCCACATCACAGGCCTCTCACCCAACCAACCACCTACTGTACATTAGTGAGGAACCGGATTTCTGTACATGTCATTTTTTTCCTTCTCGAACAATCTCTGGTTTTGCCTTAGGCCCAATGTCCACGGGCAGATTTGAATTGTGGATTCCGTGCAAGGCACCCAGGTGGAAGATCCGCAATTCAAGTCACCTATAGGGAAGCACGAGCATCTGCACTGGATGTAAAGTATGCAGATTTGTTTTACTGACCGTTTTGTCTGGAAAACAAATTGCAGCATGCTTCATTTCAGTGAGGTTCCCACACGGTCAATGGAAGCCATCTGATCCGTGGCCCATCCGCAAATGAATTATGGACAACCCACGGATCCCGCAGGAAAGCAGGAGTTCCAAAGAAAAAAAACCTGCACTGTGCATGTGCACCGGCGTGCCGGACAGCACTTCTGCACACATCCACAGTTCAGAAAAGACCTGGACAGGTAAAGTAGGGTCACTGGTAGGGGGCAGAGTCGGATTCTGCTGTGGGCTCCCACATGTGGAATTACACCCGCCCATGGACATGAAGCCTTATATTCCCAGTCATGTTAAAAGGTCAGACATTGACTTGCAGGAATTCTGCCTTGTAATAGATGGTGCCTTAGAGGCATTGTTCTATGTCCAATTGTTCCATCTCCAATTTGCATACTAAATTTCCCAGAGAAGCGTATATGGCCTTATAAGTCCCCTCACACCTACAAGTTGCTCTCCATAAGACAAAAAAATCAATGAAAAGTGAAATTCACCTTTTTTTTTTTTAAGTATTAAAAATTGTGGAAAAATAGTGCATGTGAAGCAGACCATAGTGCTTTCCATTTTATGCAGCTAAATAAATGTTTAAGCTAATTCAGTAGAAGGTAGGATACCTTTAATATGTGCGTAGTCCAGTAACAGTTAAGTGATGCAGATAGCAGTTCTCAGATATTTGGACAAAGACCATAGCGCAGAAGAAATGGAATGCTCTTTATTTCTATGTCCAATAATGTAAATTGTTGCATTTTGCACTACTATTAGAGATGAGCGAGCGTACTCGGAAAAGCACTACTCGCTCGAGTAATTTGCTTTATCCGAGTATCGCTGTGCTCGGGTCTGAAGATTCGGGTGCCGGCACGGAGCGGGGAGCTGCAGGGGAGAGCGGGGAGGAACGGAGGGGAGATCTTTCTCTCCCTCTCTCCCGCCCGCTCTCCCCTGCTCCCCGCTGCGACTCACCTGTCAGCCGCAGCGGCACCCGAATCTTCAGACCCGAGCACAGCGATACTCGGATAAAGCGCATTACTCGAGCGAGTACTGCTTTTCCGAGTACGCTCGCTCATCTCTAACTACTATCCATACAGAATACATCAAAAGATAAATTAGGTAGATGCAAATTTACAGAGGTTTAAAAGGAAAGGACAAAAAATAGTCACAGTAATCCGTGAAGTTTCACATAACTATGTGAGAGTTGAGTTTTACTTAGTACTTTGTGCTCCAGAGTGGATTAATATAAACTATAAAATATCAAACATTCAAGTCACTGATCTGCGATGGTGAAGAACAGGTAGCTATAGATTTGTCTTTGGTCAACAATGTGAAGAAATTACTGATCCAAATCAGGTCATAACATAGTAGTTTATCTTTTTGGATTCATACGGACATTTGATCTAAACTGCTCTTGTCTGTTCACATATAGGTCATATATATTTTCTTTATGCCCCAGAGCAATAATTATCATTGACATTTCCTCTTCTGTTTTTTTTACTAGTGACTACGATTACCATAATGTACCTCTAAAAAAAGTCATACTAACAATGAAGATCAATTAATTGGTAGCAGGATAAGCTTAGTAACAGTAATGATCAGTGAGTCATATAATAATAAATTGGAACATTATGGACAGAAGTATATTCTGAACATAAGCAGCTTATAGATAAAGCCTATTCTAGGTAATGTCCAGCAAAACCCACAGGAGATCTATTCTTTAATACAGTTGTGGGAAAAATCGGAAATTGTCACAGACATCTCAAATATATATGTGTGCCTGAGGTCAGAGGCACCTGGTTTCCCTGACATGCTACAAAGTAGTTTGAGGAAGAAAAAAAATGTTGAATATGCATCAGCAAAAAAAAGTTCTACTTGACCTTTCTTTCACTGTGAGATCTCCAGCATGGTGTTCAAGGGATCGGTACAGGGCAGCAAAGGAAACCTATTTTTAGTTTAAGAGTCACCAGTTTTTCAACTGCTTATGTGATAAGTAGAGATGAGCGAATATACTCGTTTCGAGTAATTACTCGACCGAGCACCGCAATTTTCGAGTACTTCCGTACTCGGGTGAAAAGATTCGGGGGGCGGGGGGAGGCGTGGCGGAGTGGGGGGTAGCAGCGGGGAACAGGGGGGAGCCCTCTCTCTCTCCCTCTCCCCCCCACTCCCCACTGCAACCCCCCACTCACCCACGGCGCCTACCGAATCTTTTCGCCCAAGTGTGGAAGTACTCGAAAATCGCGGCGCTCAGGCGAAAAAGGGGCGTGGCCGAGTAGGTTCGCTCATCTCTAGTGATAAGCAATGTTAGTTAGTTATCTCGCTTGGACGACGTGGTCTGTAGCGCCGATCTAGAATGACCACGACCAAGAGTATTGTTCCATTCGGTGTTGATGTTGGAGGAGGTACCGTTGCCTATCTGTTGCACCCACGAGTGCCACGGACGACCGGGTGGTCTCCGCCATCCGCAGGGGGTCGTCTCTCGATTTTCCTAGCAATTGCTGCGGTTAGAGCACCGTGGGCTGGAACAGCTTCTGACAAGCGTGCAACATGACCAAAAAGTGCAAGTCGTCTCCTTGTTATTGTTTTTGTGATTGACTCAAGCCCTGTGCAAGCATAAGCAATGTGGTAATTGGCAAAAGTGCAAATTGCTTTTTTTATAGTACTTAAAGTAAGCTTTTGTGTAAAAAAATAAAAAATCTTTATTGCTGACTACTAGGGTGTCTACTATTTTTTGTAGTGGGAGTGGGTCTTTGCTGGCTCCTGTCTTAGGGCTCACACCCACTTGTGTTTTTTTAACGCTGCAATATCGCTGCATTTTTTTAACGCAATTGTCAATGGGACTTTCTAATGTTAAAAATGCATTGCACAAAAATTGCAAAGCACAAACTTGTGATGTGTTGTTAACATTAAAAAGTCCCATTGACAATCGCGTTAAAAAATGCAAGTGGGTAAGAGCCCTTACGCTGCCCATAGAAGTTTCTATGGGGAGAAAAATGAAATAAGGAGGAAGCTGATAGAGACAGACAGAGACACAGAAACACAGAGATTTGGCTGCAGATTCTAGAAAGGCTTTTTTCTCTCCTCAGTAATGGATTCCCAGATGTAAGGTTTAGGACTGCTGTATAATGTCCTCCATACTGCTACTGCTTATGTGTATGTGAGAGATAGATATAGGTGAGAATTATGCCATCTTTTATCTGGACAATGTATGTGAGACATCCTCACAGCTAGTCTCCACCACTAGTTCAAAGAAAAATGTTAATTAAATATAGAGCATGTTAAAGGTAAAACTAGTGAAAAAAATCATGTAACGGTCAGAAATACTTCTGTCTCTCTTGTACACATATGGCAGCTTTTTCTGAACGGTCATTAAAGCAAAACCACATTTCTCAATCTCTGCACCCCCAACTCAATTTCCAAATTTCAATACTTCAGGCTCAGGTGGCAGATATGAAAAAGAAAATGGAGAATACTGCATCCTTGGAATCTGTTGAAGAGCAAAAGAGAAAAATTAAAAAAGAAATAGACGCTACAAATGAACGCTATGAAGAAAAAGCAGCTGCTTGTGACAAACCAGTGAAGACTGAAACTGGACTTTAGAAGTATTCAGAAGACATTAGTGTGGATCTTGTTCACCAACATCAGATTATGTCCAACTTGGATAAACACACACAAGAAGTTTGATCCGTTGCTTGATAAGAAGAAGACAATTTCTGCCAAATATGCAGACAAACATGAGGCTGCTGAAGCAGAGGCTCATGAAAAAGAAACTAAAGCACTATCCTTGGCATGCACCCTGAAGCGGGCCCTCAGAGTTGAGTTAAAAAAGCCCAACAAGCAATTGTGTATGGAAATGCAAGACTTAGCACTAAAAAGACTGCTTTATAGAAACCTCTGGTATTAGAAAAGTTCAAGCATGTATTTCAACAGCCAGTAGAGGGAATGATGACCCTGTGGAGTATCTTAAAAATGAGTAATGAGCAACAAAGTATGCTAAATTGTGCTTACAAGATAGCCTGTAGGGTATATGTGAACAGGTAGTAATACCTAGAAAAATCTTGAAGGAAGAAATTGCCTCTGTAAACCATGATAGAGATGAAGCTATTCAAAAACTACATGCGGTGCAGGAGCAGCTGAAGAATTGCCAAAGAGTTGGAAGACTCAAAGACATCCAGAGATGACTTGAGGAGTCACTTTATAGATGGTGAGAAGAAACTGGCTGCTTCTCTGAAGCAGATGAGAGATGGCATTTTGCAAGCTGAAAATTACAAACAGTTTATGGACCAAGCCAAATAGCATTTGGAGCAGAAAGAGCTGGAAAAACTAGGCCAAAAAGACGAGTTCATCCAAAAGGAAAGGGAGTTGTTAGGCAAAATGAGAGAGCAGTAGGAAAAGTATATTGGACAACTGCAAGAAAAAGAAAACCTCTTGATTGAGAGAAACCCAAGAAAGAGGAGTTTATCTGTAGAACACAAAGCATTACAGCAGACAATGAGTGAGAAACATGTTGAAGTTCCCACTGCGTGTGATGTATGCACTGAAGAAAATGTTATGAAGTTTCGTAGAATATGAAGAGCATTGTAGAGAGTACCTGACTTGTAGAGATCTCCAAACATGGAGCTTCAACCCCGAAGGATTAGGTCCTGTGATAAGAATTATAGCCTTTTACAAAGGGGAATATGTGGCAAGGCAGTACACAGAATGGCTTGCAGAGGGCTGTAAAACAGGAATTCTGTGTGCTAATTAGCAGGGATAGCTGTATAGGTGTGTCTGCAGGAGATAAAACCTCCAGACATATTGAACACTGGGGTTGCTGCTGCTGCTGAGTGAGACTGGAAGCCACATTCTTGACAAGGGTTGACAATCCTAGGATGACAAGTGTGATAGACTTTTTGTTTGAGGCAATAGGCCTGATATAGCTAGCGCAAGATAACCTGTGTTATTTAGCAGCCAGGGATATTTATCATAAGTGTGTACTGTGACTAACAACAGTATGAAAATTACGCTGCTTTTGATGTCTGCTATGTTATCAAGCTAATTTTTACACAAACTCCTGGACATGAGTTACTGAGGTGCAACCACCCATCTTCATGGAGGACATATGACGTTACCAAGAGCTCATTACCTCTAAAGTTGCCACTATTTATAAATATGAGGGGTGTTCAAAATGTATCCACTAATCTACTTCAAAGCAGTTCCCTTGGGCAGCCACACACTTCTCCCAACGCTTCTGCCACTGTCAGAAGCAGTGCTGTAATGCCTCTTTTGAAATGCCACATAGATAGTCCTTTGCATTCTGCATGATGTCTTTCTTCTCTGGACTGAAATCTGGTTTCTTTCAGGGACATTTTCAGCTTGGGAAAAATTTCAGGAGTCATGGGAGAGTATGGAGCCTGACTTGAAATTACCTTTCAGTATCATAACTTTCATATCTTCTATGTCATGTCTGTGACTAGAAAAGTACTCTGCCAAAGGTAATTATGTCTTTCTCTGTTTACTTGTGTGATGATGAGATCTCATCCTGGCTCTCAGTTTTTGTCCTGTTTCCCCAACATTAAGGCCCCCAACAGGACATTTACTGCACATGATCAGGTACACAACATCAGACATGGAACATGTGAATGTCCCCGGAATCTTTTAGGATCTTTTAGTCCCGTTGTGTGTTGGGGATTTGCATCCTGTCCATGGTCAGTATATGTGAGCAGGTCTTACAGCTCCTTACATTACAGGGATAAGTTCCTTTTCGAGTGTTAGAGGACAATGCACTCCTGACTATAAAGTTCCTTAAATTTGGAGGTTGCCTGAAACACAGAAGAGGATGGTCCAGGAATATGATTTTCAGACAGTCATTCTTGTGTAGGGTATGATGGAGTTTCTTTATATACTGAAAGGCAATTTCAAGTTACAAAGGCATAGAAGAATCTGGGAATATAAATTTATAACAACGTTTGACACTTACAATAAAGGGCTAAATTCTTCACAAGGATTTATGCATGACTGGGAAGTATAAGAAATTTAGCAAAGATAGCACACAGACCTGGTGACCCCCCTACACTAATTCAGGAACCATAATACATTCACTGCCTTATCAGTGACTATTTAAAGATGTTTGTATTTCTGTTGTAGTATTCTTTTAAGTGCAAATTCTTCACATCTATGTCTGTGTCTTGTCATAAGTACGTGTGTATAAATATGTCTCTTTGGATCTATTTCATTATGCCTGAGGAAGAACCCTGAGCAGGTTCGAAAGCTCACTACATCATGTATTTTTGTTAGCCATCAAAAGGTATCATATCTACAAGATTACTTGGTTTCTCTTGCTGGGAACAATCACATTTTGCTCTACGGGCTAACACGGTACCAAACTTTTTTCATTATAGATAGAAAGGAATTAAGAATTAAGGTAATACTAACCGACTTCTATATACTGTAGACTTGTTACATAATGAATGAAAATAGTCACTGGAGTGGTCCTTTATATATTAGAGAATGTAACTATAAGGTGTCTGTTAAACACCTGTGTTTTTCAAATATGCATTTTCACATGCTATTTTATGCATTTTCTATTTACGTTTTTAGTAAAACTTTATTCCTAATGTTCAGTATCCCAATTGTTTCATTTGGCTATTTTTTCTTACATATAAGCTCATTCACCAATAGATTATCAGTATTTGTGTGCTATTGTTTGCTGAAATGCATTAGTAAATAATGGCAACAATGTTCTTTTCTTTTATACTGTATCTATTTTTTGTAACAAAACAAGAGAAGAAAAAGATCGTTTTCATCCATATATTGATATGTTTCTCACCTTGTACAGCAAGCAAGGCAGCCAAGTGAAAATAAAATACCAATGGTCTACATAACAAAGTTTTGGCATCAACCAACCACATTATAAACCACAATATAACTAGCTACTGCAGCATTGGTAAAAAAGTATGTTGTGTTAACTTGAATCTTTAATAAAAGGATACATTATAAAGACAACATTCCCAGAGAATTAAACTCAGCAGAAAATTGCAATTTATGAGAAACAATGTGCAGACACACAGGCCTAAACTTTGCAACTACAGCAGGTTTTATTCTTTCTGCAATATAAAACTGTCTGAACAAATGCAGGAACTGTTAATGTAAGAAACAAATGTGCCACTGACTCCCTAAGAACTCGGTCAGTAAGCTTATAAATACATGTGATTGCTAAACAGACAAACATAGTGCCCTTGAGGTTATGTATTGAATATATGAGTGCAATGAAATAAATACTTGAAGAGCTCAGTAGCGTTCTTGAGGTTTGAAGTTGATCTTAAGTGTTCAATTGATTTTGTGTTTTCTAAATGTAAAATGAAGCTCCACCTTGGAGTCATTTTCAGAAATATATTGTATCAGCAAAAAAAACTATAATGTAAAGTGGTACTTAGTCTAGTGCCACAAAAGAGACAATAAAGTATAGGAGCAGTAACACTTAAATGAGTTATCTCAACTGAACAATATGTGTTCATACTATAAGACTAGTAAGACATAGGAATGATACAGAAGATCTCTTCAGATCCCACTCCAGTAGTTGGATAGTAATCTTCCAACCTCTTGCCACACTTGATCTAATCATAGTTGAATTACGGGAGTAGAGAAATTCATTCACAATAGGTAATGTCCTGAACAAAGGGCAGCCATAGCAGGGAATCATTCAATATGATAAGTTAGTTAGTAAGTGGTAGATAGAATCCAAAAATTACTACCAATGATTTGTATCTTGAACCGATGTTAGATGTGTTGGGGGAGATTTTTGCAAAACCATCAGATACCATCTGTAAAATAGTTACATTGAAGCCCTGAGATTTTTATCAAATTTTAAAGATTTATAGTTTAGGTAAAAAACAGATTAACCGTTTTTGGCTGGTAAACTCAGTACTCAAATTGTTTTCCCATCTATGAACAAAAAGAAAATCATTGGGGTGTATGAATCTCTTCAGATAGCTTTATAACAGTAAAGGTATCTTTATATGTTAAACTGTTGGGCGCCTATACCTCCAACAGCCATCCCAGTCACTATCACTCTTTGCTTTCACATGAGAGTGATAGTATGTTAGAGAATGGAAACAAAGCAAGATCTCTTCTGGCCTCCATTTACAGCAAGCAGACAATCACTCAAAGATTGAGCGACTCCTGTTCACACTGAGCAAGAAGTTGCTCAATAGTTGTTCTGTTTCAGCTCACTGAAACAGTATGACTAGAGACTACTGAGGGACTTCTTGCTCAGTGCCCTGTTGCGAGCTTTGTGTGCATGGGCCAATAACTAGCCATCATTGCTTATATGAGCAATTATTTGGGTGACTGTCACCCTGTGTAAAGGTACCATACAATAGTCCTTTAGTAGTTCTGTTAGAGTTGATACAATAGTCCAATCTGAAGACAAAAAGAAGTGTTCAACCCACCAATGCCTATTTTGTCATTTTGCGATAAGCAGCAACAAGTGAGCATTTCAGTACACCCTTTTCAACCTACGATAAAAAGTCCAAGCTGTCACTTTACAATTTTTAACCCCTTAGTGACGGCCCAATAGTGTTTTTACATCCTGCCATTGCAGGACGTGTATGGACGGAGATAGCGCCGCTATCTCCCTCCATACAGCGTGGGCATCAGCTGTTTATTACAGTTGACACCCATGGGCAATAGCGGCCGATCGCAGCTATTAACCCTTTAAATGCCGCTGTCAATTCTGACAGTGGCATTTTAATCCCTCGAACAATGTTCGGGGGTCCCGTACGGCCCCCAGCAGTGAAATGAGGGGAGCCGTGCAGGTGTCATGGCAGCCGGGGGCCTTCTGAAAGGCCCCGGGGCTGCCTTAGGAGACTGCCTATCAAGCCATCCCCGTGGGTCAGTAGTTGCCAGTACAGGACAATATCAATTTTTTTTTTTTAATAATTAGGATATGTCAGCATGCTTAAAGGAGGAGGAAAGATACCAGAAGAAAATGAGGGGTTAAAAATTGTAGTAAAGTAATTAGTGACAGTCAGGGCAGAGACTGGATGATGTCTGATAGAACAGGGTCACTAATGCAGGCAGCAGGATAAGCAAGGGAGGAGCCTGGTGACTTCTTTGTCTGTTATTGGGTTAAATGCTGAGAGTGAACTAGAAGATTAATGGGAGGGGAGGTGATCAAAGCTCTTTGGGGATTGGGGAATTATTTTGCACCAGATATTGTCAATTTCGACTTTGATGCTTTTCACTCCCTCACTAGCCCTAAACTACAGCAGCCTCTGACAGATCTTAGGGCTGAGGACATGGCTGCATATTTCAAAGAGTCATTTTTGTATAAATAAGAATGGTGAAGTAGGATTGTGTGGCATGGTGAAGTGTAGAGTAATACATTTTAAGCATGAACCTAATGTGATTGTTCCCCTCAAGAGAAACCTTGTAGATATGATACTTTTAAATGGCTAACAAAAATACATGATGTAATAGCGAGCTTGAGGCATGAATATTTATACACTTATAACATACATACTTATGACAAGGCACAAACATGGGTGTGATTGGTTGGCACTTAAAAGAAATACTGCAACAGAAAACAAACTTTTTTGACTAGGCACTGATAAGGGAGTGAAAGTTTTATGGTCCCTGATTTACTGTTGATGTAGGTCTTATCTGTGCGATAGATGTCTCATACCTGCCATTCACCCATACATCCTCGTGAATAATTTAACCCACTGTTCAGCATGTCAAAAGTCGTTAGCAATTTATATTCCCAAATTCTCCTATGGTTTTTTGACTTGAAACCATCCTTCAATATCAAAACTTTCGTATCCCCTTTGTCTTGAACAAGCATGAAGATTTTATCCCTACAAGCACGAACTCGTAATGGACAAAATCTGCTGGTGTCAGTGATATTCTACAGAGACATTCAGCACACCTAAAGGACCAATGGAAGATACATGTTTGAGGCGCGTGCCAGGGTTGCTGTGGTCTGTGTCAGGATGGTTGGATTGTTTGAAGGCTTTGTTACAAAGTTTAGCAGCCACATTTAGACAATAAAGGGAAGAGATTGGGGATAAAGTTGGCTGTGGCTAGTCTATAAATTGCTGAGTGTTAGAAGCCTGAAGCTGTCTGTATGTGTGATAGGTAGGAGAATACTTGTTCATAGAAAGCACTAAAGATGGACATGTAGTTTTGCAGCAGAGGGCTAAAAAGTTGCTTGGGTAGCTCATATAATATATCTGTCTCCTACTCTATCAAATTGCTATGTATAACTGCCAGACGGAGGTAGTAGATTCGTTTCATATATGATTTTTACCTTCTGGTCATTTCTGGTTCAATTCTGGTATAATTCTTATGAACACCTAAAATATACACTTTGAATGATGCACAGGCCTGTACACCTCCTGTTTTGCTTTTATAAAATATAAACTACCAGTAAAAAGTTTTAAAACACCTCAATTTTTGCCGTTTTTCTTGATATTTACAGTGTATTGTCTCAAATGTACATTAAAATGAAAGCATAGGATAAATAAATAAAATGAATTAAAATAATGGATTAACTTTGCTTCAAATTAAATCTACATTGTTGACACTTCAAAGTAACCACCTCTAGCTGACCATGTTAGGTTTACACAATATAAGTATTCTTTTTACGTCCCAAACAGGCTCAACAGGGTTTAAGTCTGGAGACTGTGCAGTCTATTCCATTCTTTGAAATCTACTTATCTTCTTAAGTCGTTCTGACATAACCTAGAAGTATGTTTTGGATCATTGTCTTGCTATAGTATGAACCCCTGATCAACTAAGCTTTCATCAGAGGACATTGCATCGCATATCAAAATGCTGTAGCTCTTTTTGTCCACTGTGCCACTCACAGTTGCTAACTTTGGATCCTTTAAAAAAATCCCCAGACCATCACACTTACCCTTTCATGTTTGAAAGCTTGTGTCAGACACTCAGGAAACATCCTTACACCTAGTTGATGGCATATAAAAACCTGTGTGATGTACCAAAGATGTTAAATTGTGATTCATTAGTCCATAAGACCTTATTCCACTCTTCAGCAGTCCACTGGAGGTGATACTCTACCTCTCAAACCTGCAGATAAAAGTCTTCTTTTCTAATTGAAATGGAAACTTGTTTAATTTTTGCTGCATTAACCTGTGCTTGAAGATATTGTGCTGTGAGGAGCTGGTCACGCAAACTGTTGACTCTCAAAAACTTGTCATCTAAGTTTGTAGTGGCTTTAGTTCCTCTGGACCTCTTCCTGTCAGAGTTTCTTCCAGTTTCCAAGTGACTTTTGATGGTATAGGAAACTGCACTGAAGGTCACATTGGCTTTCTTGGCGATATCTCTGTAGGACAAACCTACACTTCTAATGGTGCTATAATTTGTATTACTAGATTGACCGGATGTTCGCTACACAAACATAAAATGTTTGGGAGAATGGTTGTTATGAATCTCCCCATCTCTGACCTCCCTCTTTCTATGCCACTGCTCTCCTCCCCATTTCTCTCCCTCTCTCCATGCTGCTCCTCGCCCCATCTCTCCATGCCACTTTTCTCCCCCCTCCATGCTGCTTCTCTCTCTCCCCTTCTCCATGCCACTTTTCTATCACTTCCCTCACCATGCCGCTTCTCTCTCCCCTTCTCCTGCCAATTCTCTCTGCCCTCTCTCCCTGCTGCTTCCCTCCCCCATCACAGCCACTTCTTTTTCCCCCCTCTCTCTTTATGCCAGTTTACTCCTCCCCTCCATGCCACTTCACTCCTCCCTCCATGTCTCTTCACTCCCCCCTCCATGCCGCTTTACCACCTCTTCATGCCACTTCTCTCTCTCCCCTCTCTATGCTGCTTCTCTCCCCCTCTACATGCCACTCTCTCTTTCCCCTTTCCATGAAGCTTCTCTCTCCCCCTCTCTATGCTGCTTCTCTCTTACCCTTCTCCTTGCCGCTTCTCTCTCCCTTCTTCTCCATGCTGCTTCTCTCTTTACCCTCTCCATGCCGATTCTCTCTCCCCCTCCCCATGCCGCTTTTCTCTCCTTCCCTCTCCATGCTGCTTCTTTCTCCCCCTCTCAATGCTGCTTCTCTCTCCTACCCCCTCCATGCCACTTTTCTCTCCCTCACTCTCTATGCTGCTTCTCTTTCCACCCTCTCCATGTCGATTCTCTCTCCCCCCTCCCCATGCCGCTTCTGTCTCCTTTCCTCTCCATGCTGCTTCTTTCTCCCCCTCTCGATGCTGCTTCTCTCTCCTCCCTTCTCCATGCTGCTTATCTTTCCTTCCCTCTTCATGCCACTTGTCTCTCCCCTCTCCATGCCACTTCTCCCCCTCCATACCACTTTTCTCTACCCCCCTCCATGCCACTTTTCTCCCCCCCTCTTCATGTCGCTTCTCTCTCCCTTTCCCTATGCTGCTCCTCTCTCCCCCTCCCATGCCACTTCTCTCTCCCCCTGCCATGCCACTTCTCTCTCCCCCTCTCCATGCCACTTCTCTCTCCTCCCCTCACCATGCTGCTTCTTTCTTCCCCTTTCCATGCTGCTGCTCTCTCCTCCCCTCTCCATGCCACTTTTCTATCACTTCCCTCACCATGCCGCTTCTCTCTCCCCTTCTCCTGCCAATTCTCTCTGCCCTCTCTCCCTGCTGCTTCCCTCCCCCATCACAGCCACTTCTTTTTCCCCCTCTCTCTTTATGCCAGTTCACTCCTCCCCTCCATGCCACTTCACTCCTCCCTCCATGTCTCTTCACTCCCCCCTCCATGCCGCTTTACCACCTCTTCATGCCACTTCTCTCTCTCCCCTCTCTATGCTGCTTCTCTCCCCCTCTACATGCCACTCTCTCTTTCCCCTTTCCATGAAGCTTCTCTCTCCCCCTCTCTATGCTGCTTCTCTCTTACCCTTCTCCTTGCCGCTTCTCTCTCCCTTCTTCTCCATGCTGCTTCTCTCTTTACCCTCTCCATGCCGATTCTCTCTCCCCCTCCCCATGCCGCTTCTCTCTCCTTCCCTCTCCATGCTGCTTCTTTCTCCCCCTCTCAATGCTGCTTCTCTCTCCAACCCCCTCCATGCCACTTTTCTCTCCCTCACTCTCTATGTTGCTTCTCTTTCCACCCTCTCCATGTCGATTCTCTCTCCCTCCCTCCCCATGCCGCTTCTGTCTCCTTTCCTCTCCATGCTGCTTCTTTCTCCCCCTCTCGATGCTGCTTCTCTCTCCTCCCTTCTCCATGCTGCTTATCTTTCCTTCCCTCTTCATGCCACTTGTCTCTCCCCTCTCCATGCCACTTCTCCCCCTCCATACCACTTTTCTCTACCCCCCTCCATGCCACTTTTCTCCCCCCCCTCTTCATGTCGCTTCTCTCTCCCTTTCCCTATGCTGCTCCTCTCTCCCCCTCCCATGCCACTTCTCTCTCCCCCTCCCATGCCACTTCTCTCTCCCCCTCTCCATGCCACTTCTCTCTCCTCCCCTCACCATGCTGCTTCTTTCTTCCCCTTTCCATGCTGCTGCTCTCTCCTCCCCTCTCCCTGCTACTTATCTTTCCTTCCCTCTCCATGCCGCTTCTCTCTCCCCCCTTTAGTGTGTGTCTCTCTGTTAGAGCGCCTGCACATTGATGAGAGAGATATCAGGCTGTGATTCACGGCCTGATATCGCTCTCGAAAACCTTCTAAAACCCCTGGGTGTGAAGGGTTTTCACATGGAAACAGCCTCATATCCCTGTGGGGCTGAAAGAATCCCCATAATAAGGAGAGCAAGGGGGCAGAGGTACAGGGGATCTCCCAGAACTCTCCCCATTTTTGGAGATATAGGGGGCGGGGTTAAGGGTTTCCCTGAGAATGAGGACAAGAGGGTGCAGGGCTAGAGAAGGGGCATTGCTAGAGGGGTTCTCATAGTGATTCCTCTCTAGTCAAGAGAGGGGGTGGGGCTAGAGCACTGATCTCTCTAGCCCCTCTCCCTCTCTGGGCTAGAAAGGAATCACTGTTGAGAACCTCATTTAGCTCCCCCTTCTCTCTAGCCCCACCTTTCTCACCCCCACTCTCAGGGAAACCCTTTCGCTCAGCTCCCCTATATCTCTACATATAGGAAGTTCTCTGGGAGATCCCCCTGTAGCTCCACCCCCTCCTCCTTATATAGCCCCATCTGCTTCTGGCTGTGCTCCCTCCTGGAAGTAAGACAGGGGGTGGTGTGTGTGTGTCTGTGAGTCAGCCACTTCTTTCATAGCAGCAGACCAGCTAGGGGGGACATTCATGGCCTCACAACAGTGAGGGAGAGAGACATCGCAAGACCATGAACGTCACTAAGCAATGCTTGAATCTGCATAACGGCGCTGCTGGCAGAAGCGCTGCTATACTTAACATGGGGAACTTTGACGGGGCCTGACAGGTCACTGAATGTACCCGCCTCAAATTTTTGGATTTTATGCCAGTGGTGAGCATCATTTGAATGGAATGATACCAAAATTATCCACCTATTTTTTAACTTACTTTTGAATGTTTAAACCATTTCACATTCTTTGCTGGACCTGAACTGTGTCAATGTCCAAAACAGCTGGAAAAATTGGATGCTCTAAAACTTTGAACCGGTAGTGTAGCTGTCATTAACAATGCAACCAAGTGTAAATAGCAGGGAGGGCGTAGGATATGTTCCTATGACGGAAACTGGCACAGATTTGTTTGTGCTGGTTCTGCCTCTAAAACCACGGCAGAAATATGTGGCTTAGATCATATATTTCTGTTGAATATTTTGCCATATATTTTCCCACAGATATAGTCTTTATGAATGGGCAAAATCCATGTATGGAATTTCCAAAGTGGATCCTGCATGGATCCAATTTAAGAAGTGATATCTGCAATGTGGGTTTCAAATCTGTCGTACAATAATATGCGTCATGAAGACGGTGACATGGATTCCCATTCAAATTAATGATGGAGATGGACTTGGCGTAGATTTTAGAATGGATTTTGGTGCAGAATCCATGCCAAAATCACCTATGTCAGCATACTCCAATAATGCTAAAATCCCAACAAATGACTACTATAGATGGTTGGGGAATGGATACAATGCTAATATCAATCAAATGTACCAATAGAAGATGTGAAATGGAAGACAGATGGAGGACAATGAGGGCTGCTCTATGTTGGGCTTGTGGTGCTGAGTTTCTTTCTTTTTATTACGTAGGTCCCCTAGAAGACCAAATAAGACAGAAGATAATGTATTGCTATTTAACCAAAAAATGAAAGAGCCCAGAAAAACCTTTTGGCGAGTTACATGGATAATTATGGTGATATAAGTTGAATTGTCCTTTATTGGTTGCAGCTGTAGATAACGCAACTTTGGAGATTGCAGAATGTTTGTTTATATATATTTGTACATAATTATGTCTTATCTAAAGTCGAGCTTCATACAGTTCACTAGATACGTTAATCAGGTTTGCCTCTGAAATATCTTGTATTCAGCATATTTCCAAAAAGCTAGCAAATACTGTTTGATGTACCTTGAGTAATATTTAACTCCTGCTTCTCAGTCACATTTCAGTATTGTATTCAGTTTGATAAAATATAAAAACTTCTTTCTATTGTAGCTTCACAGCAGCTGAAAATAAGGATACAGACGGCTTTCCAATGAGCATGTTTTTCATCAGTATTATATCTGTATTTTTTCTTTTTGCAATATGAAGCTATTAACGTAAAAGTATTTACCAAATATGTATAAAATATGCTTGTATTGTCGAATGCAGCATACACTACTTTCATCGGTTTTAGGGCTCATACCCACAGCCGACACGGGATACACCCGCGGTTTTACGTCGTGTGAGTACCGGGATTGTAAACAAACCGTGGCTGATGCTGATCACGGAATATCACGCATTTTTCCATGGTCTCCATAAAGGCTATATTGTATATATAAATCCGCAAGAAGAACATGCCATGTTTTTTACCGCTCACGTAAATCTGCGGTAAAATAACACATGTCGGCATAGAATCTATTAGCTGCATTATTCTGCCATGGATTTATGCTGCAGGAACCACGGTACAAATCCGTTCGTGGGCATTAGCCCTGAGGGTGGATTCACACGAGCGTGTTTTTGCGCGTACATAGGCGCGTACATAGGTGCGCACCTACATACGAGCAAAATCACCCATGCATGCAGCTGCATGCATTGTTTTCAATGGAGCTGCGGCTGCTGCCAGCGGCTCCATTGAAAACAATACTCTGCCAGCACCCTGAATTGTTTTTTAATGGAAGGGCTTTACATATAAGCCTTTCCCCGAAAAACAATCATTTTAGTGTAAAAAAAGGAAAAAAAAATACTTACCTCTCCGCCGCTGCCGTGATCCCTGTGGGCATGAAGAACCCATCTGCTGCATGTGGTAGTTGTTTTCTTCACCCCCGCTAGTTAAACGAATTCCCTGCTGCTACATCTGCCACATCTGTGGCAGATGCAGCAGAGGAATTCTTCAATTCTGCAGCCGTAGCTCCATTGAAAACAATGCGTGCATTCCCTATGGTGCATGCATGTCCTATCTTTGCAGACACGCATCTGTGAAGTACGGACATTTGCTCACACCATAGGGAATGCAATGTTGCAAATACAAGCGTGTTTTTGTGCGTGCGTATGCACGCACAAAAACACGCTCGTGTGAAGCCACCCTTAGGGATGGAAAATGCACATTGAATTCTATGGACAGTGTTTGGATGTAGATGCAAATATTAATGCAAAGCTGCTTAACTATTGATAGAATTTGGGATTTGTATGACTAATGTTTACAGATACACTTTTGTGAAGCAAACGTGGTGGTTTCAAA
Source organism: Eleutherodactylus coqui (assembly GCF_035609145.1). NCBI lineage: Eukaryota > Metazoa > Chordata > Amphibia > Anura > Eleutherodactylidae > Eleutherodactylus > Eleutherodactylus coqui. Next base: position 27,396,332 of record NC_089845.1, on the reverse strand, counting down.
TACAGGATTTGTGGCAGTTTATCATGTGTTTTTGTTCACTTGCCTCCTCAGAAATCTGGTTGCAGCCGGTGATAGTGTGAGAGAACCATAGTGTTTTCTGTCCTCTATCTTGTTCCTTACTACATTTTGTGATTCTTATTTGACACATATTCAGATACATGAACAGGACAATCAGAGGTTTGAAAGGTTGTTCACAAGATCTCACGAGGAAAAGCTTCAATTAACCTTCTTCTACACAAGTGTATACTGCCATAGCCCCAGGGATGAGACTAGGGTTTTCAATGAACGTCTTGGCGACTTTTCTTGTAGAGAAGTTGATGGGCCCTTGCTTTGGTAAAGGTAGAAATGTAACTTGTGACAATTTCTTCACGTCTGTCACCATTGCTGAGTACTTAAAGGAGAAGTCTACAAGTTTAGTTGGCACTATGAATAGAGATCGTAGGATAGTACCTGTAGTCATAAGTAAGCCAAAGGAAGCATTGTATAGTACAGTACTGCTAAAAAAAGATGACATATCACTCACTGTATACCAAAGTAAACAAAATAAGAATGTCTTACTCCTAAGTACCATGCATCCGTATATCCTAATTGACGCAAGTGAAAAAAAACCCTGACACTATCAGTTATTATAACTGCAGTGAATATGGTGTAAAACCATAAAACAAAAAACGTTCTGGTAAGACTGCAGTAATGTAAAAGAAAGCAATGGGGACAAATGTGTCCCTATGGCGGTTCTAGGGGTGGTGCCCAAACCCAGCAGCTCAAATATTAACTGTACTATTTCTCTAGAAATATTCTGTTTATATCCTTTTTCTTGTGCAGGCCAATGGTCTCTTCCTCTAAATTTTTTGGACCATGGTCATGATTTATTAATATTTCAAGTCAGCAAACATTATAGTCAAGAAATCCTTAGCTTTTCCATGCATTTTATGTGTTGTATCTCAAACACACCTGAAAAAAAATGATGATTCCCTCGATTAGTTGCCAAAGGAAGAGCCAGATTGGAACTATCAAGCAGCCCTGGGACAGAAATCCCACTAGCCGAAAACAGCAGAAAACAATGGCGCATGTTATGGTGAATTTTGCTTTATTTGGTCACAGCATTTCCTTAAATATGTAAACTACACCATCAACATAAATGATGAAGTAAAGGATAGAAACATCGTATGGTCAGACCCATAAATTCAGACCGCAGACAATAACAAAAATGATTGAGTCATGACCAGATATAGACTTACCCTGCTGGCTCCCAGGCTTGTCTTCAGCAACAGGTGCTTTAATTCTGTATGGTGTTAGTTGTGTGGCAGCTGTTGAAAATGAAGAAAAGACAGAGAGCAGGGAAGGTAAGTATAATCAGCCATTATTGGGTAGATACCTCCAATAAATAAAGGATGATTAGGAAAATAAAACACATTGCATGAACTCTCCCCTCCCTGCCCCATAAATCTACTTGTAGACTTATATGGGAATTGTATTCCAAGGACACTTCTTCCCAAATAACTGGTAGCAGGATTTACTTACTGCAGGATTTCTTATTTGCTCCACACACAACTCCTGTTCCTTCCACAAGCATCCCTCAGCTCCCCCATATGCCTTTCACATCATCCCACTAAACTCACTCTGCACCTCCACAAGCATCCATAGCTGCTGACAGGACTTAGAGAGACACGGAGAGGGTATTTCTGCTTCTCACGTGCTACTCTTTAACTTTGCAGTTGGGTTTTACTCTCTATGTCTTACAGGGGCCAAAACACAAAATTGAAATCCATGTTCTGGTACCTCCAGGGGTTCACGCACCATCTTATTATGTATTGCATCCTTGTCTTCACTTTAAGTACGCTATTGTTATTTCAATATAGGACATCAGCATTGAGATAAAGCCCTGGGTGATTCTTTTTGACTACACCCAGTAGATAAGCACAATCTAATTATACAATTAGACTAATAACACAGAAACAGTTGTACTGTTCATGCCTTTCATTGAATCCATTGAGTAAACATCCACAGTGCACAAGACCTTGCTTGCAAAGCTGAGGTTTGATAACAAAAGGCAGACGTTTTGGAAAATTCTTCAACAGGAAGTAATCTCTAAATCATTGGCTTGCCTGAGGGAGCAGAAGGCCAGAGGCTGGAGGAGCTTATTGAAAAGTGGCTTTGCAATGTATTCCTTCAGATGTCATTCTCCAAATCTTGTATAGTGGAATGTGCCCATTATTTTCCTACAAACATCCTACTGCTTGAGCACCACTGTACCCCTAAGTGACTAGCCTACTATACTGTAGAGACAGGGATACTATACTACATCTTGCATGCTGTGCTGAAGACATCTGCTATGAAAACTGTATCGGTACCTAGATTTCCTGTTGTCTCAGTGGAGCTGCAAAAACAGCAAAAACATCCTTTCATAAGAGTCAAGTGCTGAATAAAAGAACTGCAAATTTATATTCCGTGGCATATTCTGCTCACCTGAGAGTAGTTGACAGTAAGCATACAAGATATGTTACCTCTCTGAAGGGCATCATTACTGAATGTGTGTCCATGAATGTCATTATTATTGAGTGGGAGATGACAGCCATTTTTTCTGAGTGGGGGCCTTTGAGGGCCATTGTTACTGAGTGGGGGAATGTTTCAGTGTTTGGGACACTAAAAGCAGCACTTGTTGTATAGGGCCTAGAAGGAACAGAAAAAGGGTGATTCTATAACTGGGTGGTCCACCACAGGGTACGGTGGGGGAGATGATTATGCAGAGGTTTGGAAAACAAAGCGAGGTGGCTGGAAAATTGAGGGGTCAAATATGTATGTGTCAAATTCAAGAGAGACAAGTTGTGACTAGGAGAAGTCATCATTTTGGTCTGGACCGGATATAGAAGAAAAGGGAAAGTTCAAAGTCTCCAGTCTCAGATGATGTCACCGGAGAACAGTGGATTGAACAGTACTATAATCACATTTATGGTCTGAAGAGCATCCATGTAGAGCTGTTATCAACCACTATATGGATAGAATGGAGTGCCACCTGCCTATCACATTTATTTGTAAATCACGTAGAATTTGAACAACACCATATTCCTTAGTCTGGTTTTTACAAATGTCTCCAATTGGGCCATGCTATGTGTATTGAGTTCCTAGAGCCACATCTATCTCATCTTACGTCTGCACATTTGTATGTACTACTCCTGTGCAAGACTTGCGCAAAAATATTACATGCTGCAATTTTTCCATCTCCCAGCACTGCTGAGGGGGATAAATTGAACATGTAAACAGTTTTCTGTTTCTCGCAATGCACAAATCTTTTGTGAGAATTTCGATTGTGTAAATACAAGCTTAAATGTATCTTTTTTTAATATAAAGATTATCTCTCTGTATGCAACCCACCTATGCTCATCTACAAATATGTATGTTATCCGACTGTAAATTACTTTGTAATATCCAAATACTGTATATTGCATTTCCTTGTTTTCAGGTTTTATTCTTCAATAAAACTAGTTTAAAAGAAATCATCTACAATGCAGGGATAAAAAGGTGATTGAACCTTTGAATTTAGATTCCCCGCAACCCTGAAGCAGGGATCATTTTCACCAAACATTTCCACAATGTCTGTGGATGCAATTAAGATTTGTACAACATTCAAGAGACATTTTGGACAATTCGACCATGCCGATGTGTTTCAGTTCATCAGTATTTCTGGGATGCCTTGCATTCTAAGCCCTATTCAAGCCTCAGTAAAAAATACATGAACAGCACAACTGTTTGTGTTATGAGTTTATCTATTGTGTTTGTCTATAATTGTGATTTGAATAACAATCAGATGGCATTTTATTAGTAATCAAAGCAAAACTCAAAATAATTCCAAAGGGTTCACTAAGGCCGGCTGCACACGAGCGTGACGGGCTCCGCCGCAGAATATTACGCGGCGAAGCCGGTCACGGCGCCCCCCCAGAGACCCCCATACTTACCAGCGGATCCGGTCTCTTCGCTCCCGCATGACGCTTCCCCGACCACCGCCGCCGCGTCACATGACACGCCCACCGCGTCACATGACGCGGCCGGCCGTGTCATGTGACGCGCCGGTAGGCGGGAAAGCGTTTTCACGCTATCTTCCGATGTGTTACAGCGGGATATAGTGTGAACGGACGGCTTCCATTGACTGCAATGGAAGCTATCAGCGCGTATACCCGCGGCAAATAGAGCATGCCGCGGGTGAGGATGGGAGATTTCACGGTGCGGAATTCAGCATCGTGAGCACTGAGCTATTAGGTTCAATAGAACCTAATAGCTGCGGGCAACGCAGCGGATTTTCGCCGCGAATTACGCGGCGGAAATCCGTTCGTGGGAAGGAGGCCTTAATGTTTCGTGCAGCTGTAAAGTTTTGCAAACGTTTTCTTTCCAGTTATAAACTGATTTGCAATTAGCTGGTCATTAGGATGCACTGTTCAATCAAATTTGTCAGATTTGAGAGTCGAACATAATAGGTAAATTGATTCTCCTATTGTGTCACATTGACTTCTTGAGAATTCAATTCAATCAATCAGACAAGAGAGTCACCCATATATTTTCACACAATCTGTTTGACTTTGTTAAAGGGGTTGTCCCGCGCCGAAACGGGTTTTTTTTTTTTTTCAACCCCCCCCCCGGTCGGCGCGAGACAACCCCGATGCAGGGAGGTAAAGAAAGCTTACCGGAGCGCTTACCTTAATCCCCGCGCTCCGGTGACTTCTATACTTACCGGTGAAGATGGCCGCCGGGATCCTCTGTCTCCGTGGACCGCAGCTCTTCTGTGCGGTCCATTGCCGATTCCAGCCTCCTGATTGGCTGGAATCGGCACGTGACGGGGCGGAGCTACACGGAGCCTGCATTCTGCACGAGCGGCTCCATAGAAGACTGCAGAAGACCCAGACTGCGCAAGCGCGGCTAATTTGGCCATCGGAGGGCGAAAATTAGTCGGCACCATGGAGACGAGGACGCCAGCAACGGAGCAGGTAAGTATAAAACTTTTTATAACTTCTGTATGGCTCATAATTAATGCACAATGTATATTACAAAGTGCATTATTATGGCCATACAGAAGTGTATAGACCCACTTGCTGCCGCGGGACAACCCCTTTAAAGCATGGAAAGTAACTGTCTTTTTCATCTTTAATCATTTAGTGCAGCATTTAAAGGGAATCTGTCAAGGGTTGTATGCTGCTTGAGCCAAAGGCGGTATATAACCCCCACAGGCATGGACATTACGGACATCTATTGCATATTTCTTTCTCTGAAAAACTGAGGTGTTTCAGAAAAAACATACTTTAAAAAAACAGCCAGGAATGGAGAGAAGAGTCAATTGGTTGGCTTCCTGCTATCTTCTTCCTTGCCTACAAGTCTTTTAGTATAAACTAAATGGGAGAGAACTTTCAATCTTTCAGATCAATTGGGGAAAAATCATCAGGAGCCACATGGTTTTTCAACTCATATGCCTTGGCTCACCATCAGAGCCACAGGCCTTTCTCTTTGATTTGCTCATTTCTTTTCAATTTGATTTGGTATCGCCGTGCTCTCATTTAGGGATAGAACCTAAGGCAATTTCTGCTCATTAAGACTAGGGCAAAATATCACAAGTCATTGCAAATTAGCTCTGATAGCATTCAGTGAGAAGCTTATGCTCTTCTCCTCTAAAAACCCACCAATTTAGTAGTGGGTTTATCTGCACTATCTCTAATTGCGCTAAGTGGGTTCATCTTAACCCCAGGGACCTAACGCACCACGTGCCACATAATCTAATTGCGCATCTAGTATCCCTTACGATACCTTATCAATTCACACTGACAGGGATGAATTCTATCTCAGTTCATTGCCCAGAAGCATTCAGGATCATCTTTTATAGCTCCTGATGAACTGCTGGCAATCACAGCAGGGAAACGCGTTGAGCCGCCATATCTCTGAGTGATCCTATCTAATCTAGCATCGTTTTGACCGATGATTGATGCTAGTACAGATATTGGAGCCACTATATCTTTGAGTGATCCTAGCTATTCTAGCATTCATTTACATTGATAACTCATGCTAGTAAAAATATTGAACCTATATAGATAACAGATGTCAATATAGGACTTAATAAAGAGGTCCATATATCTTTTGACATCATCTATTCTGGGTTACTATATACCGCCTTAGATCCAGTTCCCTACATGTTGCCATTTTGACACTGTGTGTGATTCATCTTCACCAGTGTATTTACATCATCTCACCATATCGGACCTGATCTATACCTAGGCGTCACTGTCATACCTTAGATCCCAATGATAGCGATCATGATCATATCGTTCCTACAGTTACATCATCAGTGGTACTGACAGCAAATATTCCAATCTATATTTGTCTCCTTGTCACTATATGTTTTTTGTTTGTTTGTTGGCCCACATTTATGTTTTTTAAGAAAGGACTTTAATAAAAGTTAAAGGGGTTGTCCCGCGCCGAAACGTTTTTTGTTTTTTTTCAATAGCCCCCCCGTTCGGCGCGAGACAAACCCGATGCAGGGATAAAAAAAAAAAACGGGTAGTACTTACCCGAATCCCCGCGCTCCGGTGACTTCTTACTTACCTTGTGAAGATGGCCGCCGGGATCTTCACCCTCGGTGGACCGCAGGTCTTCTGTGCGTTCCATTGCCGATTCCAGCCTCCTGATTGGCTGGAATCGGCACGTGACGGGGCGGAGCTACGAGGACCAGCTCTCCAGCACGAGCGCCCCATTCAACACAGAGAAGACCGGACTGCGCAAGCGCGTCTAATCGGGCGATTAGACGCTGAAAATTAGACGGCACCATGGAGACGAGGACGCTAGCAACGGAACAGGTAAGTGAATAACTTCTGTATGGCTCATAATTAATGCACGATGTATATTACAAAGTGCATTAATATGGCCATACAGAAGTGTATAGACCCACTTGCTTTCGCGGGACAACCCCTTTACATTTTAATCTCCACTCTTGGGATTCTATGCTGCCCTTGCTTCATGCAGCAGAAAACGTCTGACAGGTTCTGTTTTAATAATATTAATGTCCTCCGTATCCTGACTGGATCGTAGAAATGACTTCAGTGTGATTTGGCATTATTGGGTCGATATTAAGATGATCATATTGCGATACTCTTAGTTCTTTTAATAGGAAACTACTAAGCCCAGTTTTTTTTTCCTGTGATAAACATCTCAGCATATGCAGTGTGTGAGAACTAAGCTCCAGCGTCTTGTATGCATCTCAGGATTTTATTAGCTACAGCAACATCTGCTTGGCACAGAATCTTGGTTCTCAGCTCACTGTGTACAAGTATTCCTAAATCATTTACCATTATGAAGTGCACTGCAAAGAGTCAGCAGCTCAAAGGCTAAAAAGAATAACAGCATGCACTTGGCTACCTGCAGAATGTAATTTCCCATGCTGTCCAACATCTACACTCAATTATAACATTCTTGAATGCTAGAAAGTTCCAGAAAAAAATGTAGACCTGACCTGACAGAATAAAATTTTAGTAGTAAATGCTTAAAGTTTTTTTTTTATTAAAACAAAACCCTGTCCCTCAGCTAGTTCCTGCCTAAAATTACAAACAAGGTTATTTTCACCTCTGCTGGGGCTCTGGGATGCAGCTGACAGTCAGCGCTGGCATCGGCGGTGACTTTCCGGTAGACAAGCCGAGCGAACCAATCAGAGGCTGCAGCATCCCCATTGGTGCTCCTGACATTAGCGCTGATATCCTGGCCACCATGATGCCCGGTGTTTGGGGATATGACGCTGTGGCCTCTTATTGGCGTCAGGCATCACGTGCTTCCACCCAGCCAGTCTATCCAGTTATCACTTCCATAGTCAGGTCTGATCTTGCATTTAAGTGTCTTATATGTTTAAGACTTAAAACACTTAATTTTTTTCTGAAACGTTAGACATAAGAAAACATCTGGTCCCTTGAAGGTCTTAAAATTAAGTAAATACAATCTCAGTTGGACAAAAACGCCCGCACACGGGCGAAAATTCGGATTGCATTAAAAAAACGCAATCATAGGCAGATGGCTGCAATTTGGCAGCGTGAAATCACACGTGGAAAACAAATCGTGGCATGTTCTATTTCTATGCTGGTCTCGCAGAGGCCCGCACAGAAATGTCACTCCCAGGCAGCCGGCGCCTCAGAGAGCCGGAGCCGCGGGAAAAGATGAGACCCTCACTGGTCCCTGCAGTGGCGATCAGACCCGGCCGTCTGCAGGTGGCCTTAGATTGTATAATTATCTATGCAACAAACACTGGGTTAAACTTCATAAGCAGAGTGTGAAATATTAAGTACACCCCATGGATCAATATCTTGTAGAAGCACCTTTAGTGCAATAAGTTGAATTTATAATTTTCTGTATGACTTTATTGGTTTTTCACATTGTTCTGGAGTATTTTGTCCGGCTCTTCTTTACTGTGTTGCTTCAGTTCATTGAATTTTATGGGCCTTTATTTATGATCAGCTCTCTTAAGGCCACAGCATTGCAATTAGGTTGAGGCCTGGAACTTGTCTGGGCCATTGCAACACCTTGGTTCTTATATTTTTAAGCCATTCTGATGTAGATTTTCTAGTATGCTTGGGATCATTGTACTGTTGCATGACCCAGTTTTGGCCATGCTTCAGCCCTTAGGCCGTCTGTCTACCGGCATTGCGAAGTCCCGCGGCAGATCTCCACCGCGGGAGCTGCCGCCCGGGAGCAGGAGCCACCGCCGAATCTCCACCAGTCAGCCCTATCTGATAGATAGACCGGTTGCGGAGATTCGGGCAATTCGCAGCATGCTGCGAATTGCCCGCCGCAGGCGGAGAATTGCAATGATTCTCCGCTCGTGGACAGGGGCTGGTGCATTCCATAGCAATGCTATGGAAAGCGTCGGCCTGCGTGATTTGCCGGTGGTTTACCGCCGGCGAATACACTGCCGTGGACAGATAGATGGCCTTATATTTAAATCTAATATAATGAATGGCAGGCAATGTATTAAATATACATACAAAAACGCTTCAAAACAGCGTGCTTTGGTCTATGAATATGTCAAGCAACAAGCAACACATTTGACTCTAGAATAAATTGGTATACAGATGAGTTTATGGATGACTCAGCGACTGCAAGGTGTCCGGGCCCTTTGGCTGCAAAACATATTCAAATCCTGACCTCTCCACTACCATGCTTGACATTTGGTACAACGTGTTTGTACTGATATGTCATTTTCTTTGCACCAAACATGATGCTGGGCATTATGGGCAAACATCTCTGACCAAAGGACATTATTTCAGATGTAATGTTGCCAATTTTAGCCATGCTGCCTTGCACTTTTTGGGAGGCAAAATGAATAGAGATGAGCGAGCACCAAAATGCTCGGGTGCTCGGTACTCGAGTCGAACTTTTCATAATGCTCGAGAGCTCGTTTCGAGTAACGAACGCCATTGAAGTCAATGGGGGACTCGAGCATTTTTGTATCGGACCGATGCTCAAATACCAGAAAACATCAAAAAGTCATGGAAACACCACAAAAACGGATAGGGAAGGGCAGGTGCTGCATACATGGCTGCATCTAAGGCTCCCAGGTCCCACTATTAAGCTAAAATGGGGGCAAGAGCCTGGCAGTCACCCCCTTAACAATTTACTTGGGACAAACCCTCATTAGCAAGGCACACGCGCTGGTACATCTTAGCTAAGCACCACACTACCTGCAACCAAGGACAATCACTGCCTGTGGGTGACATTGCTGCCTCTTTTCCTGGGTTACATGCTGCATTGCTGACCAACCCTCCGCACGATCCTGCGTCCACAGCGCACACAAAATATTCCCTGCGCAGTGTTCATCTGGCCTCATACCACACTCTCGCTTCATAGCCAAACCATCCTTATGTCGATTTACAAGTGCGTACTGGATGAGGAGGAACCGGAGGCACACACTGCAGAGGGTTAGCAGGGCTAGGCAGCCACCCTCTTTGAAAGTGTGGGCAATAGCCCACAATTCTGTTGGGAATTGATTATAAATTGATGTACGATCATCATTCCAATCCTTTGCCACCTCCGTCACAAAATTGTCAGGAGCCGCAAACGTGGGCATAAAGGGGACTCAGGTGCCAGCACTTCTACACATCTCCACAATGCAGCAATACTCTATGTGGGAAGCACGTGAGCGGGCCCAGGGTCAGGCTCGGTCCCAGCCTCCACCTTGTGTGACCCAAGGTGCCGCGAGTTACATAGCAATGGGAAATCCATGTGTCCCCACACAATTCATTCTGTGTAGATGTCAAATAGCTCAACACCGGAATAGGAAGTCTTTGAGTTCCTTGGGCTCGCCTATGCTGTCGGTGCACAAAGATGGTATTACACAGGAAGAAATCAGAGTGCCCAAACATGGCAGAGTTTCACCCCGCCAAGGAACTCGGCCCACATTTCTGCCCTAGTCAGCCAGTGTATTTGTGCCAAACAGGTAAAACAACGCAATGGGAAGTCTTTTTGCACCCACAGCATAGGTGAGCCCAAGGAACTCAAACATGGTATTACACATGAGGAAAACAGAGTGCCCAAACATGGCAGAGTTTCACCCTGCTAAGGGCCTCAGCCCACATTTCTACCCTAGTCAGTCAGTGTGTTTGTGCCAGACAGGTAAAACACCGCAATGGGAAGTCTTTGTGCACCCACAGCATAGGCGAGCCCAAGGAACTGAAAGATGGTATAACACATGAGGGAAAACAGGATCAGGACTGTATAACTTTCCCTATAGAAGTAGCTGTGTCCCTACACTCTGTGTTATGCACATGCGGGGAAGGAAGTGCAATTGACTTGAGTGCCGCGTGGTGCTCGTCTCGAGTAACGAGCATCTCGAGTACCCTAATACTCGAACAAGCATCAAGCTCGGACGAGGGTGCTCGCTCTTCTCTAAAAATGAACAAAGTAAGCATTTTGCCTCCCAAAAAATGCAATAAAAGTGAACAAAAAAGCCATATGTACCGCAAAACGGTAACGACCGCTCATCACAGAGCTCTGATCATGGGAAAAAAAAGTTAATGGACTTTGAATGCAGCAATGTAAAAATAATTATTTCCAAAAATAAAGGGTTTTCATTGTGCAAAAATGAAAAAATCTTAAAAAATTAAAATATTTTTGGTATTGTCATAATCGTACAGACCCTCAGAGAAAAAGTATCATGTAATTCATGATGTGTGATTAAGGCTAGTTTCACATCGGCAACAGCGATATTGGGTCGCGAATCACTGCCCGATATCGCACTTTTCACCACGTGAAAGCCCCGTGTATGCAAGGCATTTTCATGTTAAAAATAGCCTCGCATCACTGCAGGGAACCCCTTCATCCCATTGCTTTTTAATTAAAGCAATGGGAGAACTCTGCGATCCTCTGTGACAGCAGCGGCAGGGGATTCCTTCATCCCCATGGGGAATCCCTCCCCCCCCACCGTGGCTGAAGAGATTTTCCTGCTGCATCTGAAGGGATTCCCCAAGGGGATGAAAGTATTCCTTGCCGCTGCTGTCACAGAGGATCACGGAGTTCTCCTATTGCTTTTAATAGGGCTGATGCTGCTGCCGCCGGCTTCATTGCAAACAATGGGCGATATTGCAGAAAGATATAACATGCTGCAATCTGTTTCTCGCATAGCATTGCATCACGGTGCTATGCAGGAAAACATCGCTCATGTGTATAACCCCATCCCACAGAATGGGGTTCATATTTGGACAAGATTTGTGTGTCTCGCAACACACAAATCTTGCGTGATTTTGTTGCCTGTGTGAAACTAGCCTAACGCAGTACAAAAAAAAACAAAAAACAATTGCTAAATTGATGTTTTCTCTCCCTGCTTTCAAAAAAAATTGTACAATACATTATATGCACCCAAAATGTTGCCCATAAAATCTTGTTCACCACACAAAACAAGAGGCATATGGCCATGTGGACAGAAAATTAAAAAAAGTTTTGTTCCAAAAAAGTGGAAATTAAAATCCCCCCAAAAATTGTTGCGCCCTCAATGCCAAAATAGACCACGTCCTTAAGGGGTTAAATATATAACTGTGAATGTCTTATGTTATTGTAATCATACATAGCTAAAAGTACTACAAGCCCCCCCCCCCACCCCCCCCACCCCCTAGAATAATGTCTGTGGCTTTGAATGAAGACCGAAATGCTATTCACTCAATTACTGAAATTTAGACAGCTCTATATATCTGTGCTTCAAGATCATTTCAGGACAACTGTATCTGCTGGGATTTCTCAGCAAGCATTTTGCTAAGGCTGAATCAGGTAGTGAAAGCATTGCTGCTCAGGTTAAAACAAGTAATCAATTGCATGTAGATCAGCCATCTGTTACTGACAATACACAGTGTTACTTCATGTTATTGTTGCCTTTATTTTATTCACACACCACTTGCCAATACTTAGACATTCTGAAGTCTCTAAATATATTGCCTTACAGTGCCAAGAAAACCCGCTAAAAACGTAAATCTCTAAATATATTGCCTTACGGTGCCAAGAAAACCCACTAAAAACGTGTCTATTTATAGTGTTTAATAATTAAAAGTAACATGAATATATTTTTTTAATTTTACCTTGGGAATAGAGATGAGCGAGCATACTCGCTAAGGGCAATTACTCGATCGAGCATTGCCCTTAGCGAGTACCTGCCCGCTCGGGAGCAAAGATTTGGGTGCCGGCGACGGGCGGGGAGCGGTGGGGGAGAGCGGGGAGGAACAGAGGGGAGATCTCTCTCTCCCCCCCGCTCCCCCCTGCTCATGCCCGCAACTCACCGCTCACCCGCGCTGGCAGCCGAACCTTTTCTTCCGAGCGGGGAGATACTCGCTAAGGACAATGCTCGATTGAGTAATTGTCCTTAGCGAGTATGCTCGCTCATCTCTACATGGGAGCAATTCTGACATATATTTGCAGTAGTGTCCATGATAGAAGTTCCAGGTTGAGGGCTTCTTCAAATGAATTTGTGCGAGTTTCTTAGTGTGCATGAAACACAGAGACTAGAACCCATTGATTTAAACAGGTTCGTTCTCACTTTTTTTTGTAGGCAAAAATAAGGATTTGCTCTATCTTTTCACATATTTGTGTCAAAAAAAGGCCCCATAGAAGTGTATGGGAGGTGCACAAAGGCGCAATACACTGCACAATTCCGTGAAAAGGAGAATACATCTGGACCTGATTAGGCTAAATATCCTTTTAAATCAGAGTGGAGGGGTGTCATGCACACATATGAACATGTCTTGTGTGAGAAAAAAAAGTGCAGGACTATGCGCAGACATACAGTTAGTAGCCCAGAGTTGGGCACTACAAAAGCAAATGTGGTTGCTTTTATTTAACCGTGTGTATATGACTTTAAGGCTGTTTAATCCTTGTTGGTAACCATCTTCATCTGCCTGACAACCTGCAGCATCCTAATTGGCTAACAGTAGCCCTACTCTGATTGGGCATCTCACCACTCAGCAACAGGGATTAGTGGACTTGAATTCCTGTTGGGAGCAGAGCAGGCAGTTAGTGAGGAGTTAGAGTTTAGCAGTCAAGGAGAGAGGAAGCAAAGACCAGTGTAGAGAGAAAGGCATATAGTGTGGCAAGAAGGCAGAGATGTGAGCACTGACAAAGGCTACTCTCAAGAAATAAATTGTTTTTTTTTTTTACAGTTTATCCCTGTCTCTTGGAGTCTCGTCTACCACCAGAACACCTGCACTGAAGTACCACACCACCCTCCAGGGAAAGGGACTATATCCCACATTTTTATTTTTCCTTTTTATTTATTTTGGCCCACAGCCGGTTGGGGGCCGGTGCAAGGGCTGGCATCACAAACTAATTTATTTATTTATAACACCATACTCTGCCCGACTGACGGGTTGCAAATTAGAAATGCCAAACTAGAGACTTTAGATATTATTTTTATTCTGTTGATTGCGGCTGGGCTGTGAGGAAAAGCTGTGGAGCCACCGCCCCCAATATCACCAACACCTTGCATCCCCGGTGCGCACCGCACATACACAAATCATCCTAGTTCACTGAGCAAATACATTGCACTGAGATGTTGACTGTATGTGCAAATGCACACACATTTGCACCGTGAACAATGTTGATTTGCGCTAGTATTGGCATATAGTACTGTAATATTTGTGCATGCAGGGCCTTTCCATATGCACCCTGATTTAAAAGGCTATTTAACCTAATGAGGTCGAAACATATTCTGCTTTTCACGGAATTACGCAGTGTATTGCACATTTGTGCACCTTCCATAGACTTCTATGGGGGCCTTTTATGCACAATACACAGAAACATAGAGCAGAACCTAAAACAAACCCATTGACATCAATGGGTTCTATTCTGTGCGCAGTCTGTGCATATACTTTATGCACACAAAAACACGCATCGTCTAAAGAAGCCAGAAAACTTATCAGAGGGTTGATCATTTATTACCCTTTTTGCACTTTGTTCCAAGAGTCCTGAGTGTTCTATGTATGTATATGGAAACCTAGTTGATCAAGAATTTAAATTTAGCCCAATTCCTGCTTCTTTGCATGCTCCTTCCTATTGCAAGTCCTACAATTAAATTTAATGTAATAAAATTCTATTCCATTGTAAAAAAAATGTGGATTAGACAAAATATATTGCATATTATATCGCACTTATGATATGTCTCTTTATACATAAGATCTATTATATGAAGTGAAGTGGACAGATTTGAAGCTCTGTCACACTCTAAGTGCTCACATTGATTATATTGACTTGTTTATCTCTGAATTTATTACATTTTCCTCATGGTGTTTTATTTATACTAAGATTGTAGATTGCGGAAAGAAGTAATACAAAAGTCATCTATGACCAAAATAAAATACATAGCCTGCTATTTTCTACACAGCATTAGTTAGATTTATCTTTCTTTTGGCTAAATCTGATTGTGATGCCTCAAGCGTCTACATAAATTCAAATATTTTTACAAGCAAATTCCTAATAGTATTTCTTTTCTAACAAAGGATGTTCTATATGTACTTAAGCTATTGAAATAGAATGAAATAAAAGAAATTTCCTATAGAATGTACAAAATGTTGATCCTTTCTTTTATCTTTTGCAATGATTTTGAGTTTTTGGAAATATATATGTACAGAAATGTTGTAGAGCTAATTGCCATTCAAGTGTTCCCCTTTTTACCTAAAGTCCTATGGAAACCTCAGATGATATCTCAGTGATAACTTATTTTTTTTCTCTATAAGGTCTCAAACAGATGGGGGTGTTTTAGCCCGGTTATGTGGCTGTTAAAATCACGGCCACGTAACGGGCGAAAAGAAGCCATTGATTTCAATAGTTTTGCCTCCATTATTAGGATTTCTTTGCGTTATTACTATGTGCGAGAAAAGATAGGACTTGCCCTATCTTTCTCACATGTAGTTAATAATTATTATAATAATTATAATAATATGTGCAAGAAAGACAGGGCAGGACCTATCTTCCCACTTTTTTTAAACTTGTGCGCAGAGTTTGAATAGTAACATAGCATGTAAGGCCAAAAAAAGACATCCATCCATCCATTTTAGCCTATTACCACCCAATATGGATCCAGAGGAAGGCAAAAAACCACAAAGTGGCAGAAGCCAATTTTCTCTATTTAAGGGGGGAAAAATTCCTTCCTGCCTCCAATCTGGCAATCGGAATAATCCCTAATCAATAACCCTTTTGAAGTTATTAATGATTATAACTAGAGATGAGCGAGCGTACTCGGAAAAGCACTACTCGCTCGAGTAATTTGCTTTATCCAAGTATCGCTGTGCTCGGGTCTGAAGATTCGGGTGCCGGCACGGAGCGGGGAGCTGCAGGGGAGAGCGGGGAGGAACAGAGGTAAGATCTTTCTCTCCCTCTCTCCCGCCCGCTCTCCCCTGCTCCCCGCTGTGACTCACCTGTCAGCCGCAGTGGCACCCGAATCTTCAGACCCGAGCACAGCGATACTCGGATAAAGCGCATTACTCGAGCGAGTAGTGCTTTTCCAAGTACGCTCGCTCACCTCTAATTATAACATATTATATTGTAAAACATTTGGTACAATGTTAGCCCTTAGAGCAAAATGTGATTGTTCCCAGCAAGAGAAACCACATAATCGTGTAGATATGATACCTTTTAATTACTAGCAAAAATACATGATGTTAATGCGAGCTTTCGGACTTACTTCAAGTCCTTCATCAAAGCATAATGAAATGGATCTGAACAGGCATGCATATTTATACACACATACTTATGACAAGGCACATACATGGATGTGAATAAGGCCTCCTTCCCATGGGCGACAAAGTCGAGCAATTTTGTCGCATTGCTACAATGCTACAAATCACATGTATGTGAAGCCCATGCTTTCCTATGGGTTAATTCACACATGCGATGTTTTGTAGCATGCGACTTCCCGACACAAAAACCTTGCAGGTCCAGCTATATGCCTGCAACTCATAAGGTTTTGTAGCCCATGTTTCCCTATGGAGCCTTCCTCTCTGTTGCATCGCATTGCATGAAAATGAAATTTTCATGCAGTGCGATGCAACTTTGACAGTAGGAAATCCTACTGTTAAAGCCCTAATTTAAGTCCTGGCTGCAGGAAAAAAATTTAAAAAAGCAGTATACATCAACTTAGAAGCACTGTCAGCCCGGTAGCATCTTCTCCCCGGGTCCCCAGCACTATTCTCCTTCATCTCTTCTGGCCAGGGATTGAAAAATCCCCAGCTCCTGGAAGTGCTCGCTGTGATTGGCTGACGCTTTGCCAATCACAGCCATTCATAGAGCGCTGCCTCTGATTGGCTAAGCAACAGCCAATCACAGCCAGAGCTTCCAGGATGTGAGGATTTTCCAGTCCCTTGCCAGAAGAGATGAAGAAGATAAGTGCCTAGGATCAGGAAGAAGCTGCAGCAAAGCCCCAGACAGCGCTTCTAGGTGAAGAATACTTTTTCCTTGCAGTTAGGGCTAATTTTTAGGGTAAGGCTTATATTTCAAGACCCTCTCCAAAAAATCCTTGCATGTGGTGCTACAAAATTGTGTGACTTTGTGGTGCCACAAAATCGCGGTATTGCTGCGAGAAGACGGAGTGATACTGTACAGACCAGCAATGCGATATTGCTGTGTTGTTCTCTCACGGCGATGCCATGTTGCCTGTGTGAAGGAAGCCTAATTTGCACTTAAAAGAATAGTCACTGATAAGGGAGTGAAGGTTTTATGGTCCCTGAATTAGTGTTGGGGGTGGAAGGGGAGCACCAGGCCAGCAGTCCTATCTGTGCTATAGATTTCTCATAAAGCTTAAAGTTTTGTGAATAATGTAACCCTCTATTAAAAGTATCAAAAGTTGTAATGAATTTATATTCACAAATTTTACTATGGCTTTGTGACTTGAAACGACTCTTCAGTATCATAACTTTCATATATTCTATGGTGTGTCCATGACTAGAGAAGTGCTTGGCCACAGATAATTCTGTATTTCTCTGTTTAATCCTGTGGCGATGAGATCTCATCCTTGCTTTCAGATTTTGTCCTGTTTCCCCAATATAAAGCCCCCCCAACAGGACATTTACTGCACAGGATCAGGTACACAACATCAGACGTGGGACATGTGAATGTCCCCGGGATCTTATAGTCCTGTTGTGTGTTGGGGATTTTGTATCCTGTATGTATTTGGACTCTCTAAGGCCTGAGCTGACTTGTTGGAATATGAAGCAGGACAAATTAATTTACAAATACATATGGATAGCCACACATTTTATTCTGCAGATCATCGCTAAATAGAAGACCACTGAAAAAGTGTTTCAGGTGCTTATTGATTAATTTTGTGCAGTATAAATATATAAAACTACTGAAAGTTACAAGTTCCACAACAAGCGCTAATGTAATTACATATTTAGCTTTTGTCTTCTACAAATGGCTCTTTTACACGTGCGGACAATCGGGTAAACAGCTGCCCGAGCACTGATGTTGCCGAAAAGGCCATTAGCGCTTGTGCAGAGCATGTACACTGACAGACTTCACCACTGAATCGCGGGCTTCTCGCTCAGCCCTTCACCTTCTAAGTGAAGCGCAGAGTGTTTACACAGATCGACGACCCCGCAATCCTGCAATGGTTTTAAGGCTGGCTGAAAATTCAGCTTAAAAACCTGTGAACAAATAGGGAGCAACTTATGTGCATTTACACTGCAGGAAATTTGATAATTGGCCAGTGCAAATGGCACACTAACCTCAATATTGACCACTAGAAATGTTTACACTATTTTAGGTTGCATTATTAATTGTTCTGAACATAATTAAACCCAAGTATACAAACATCCTAATTAGAGATGAGCGAACGCGTTCGTCCGAGCTTGATATTCGTGCGAATATTAGGGTGTTCGGGATGTTCGTTATTCGTGACGAACACCATGCGGTGTTCTGGTTACTTTCACTTCCTTCCCTGAGACGTTAGCGCGCTTTTCTGGCCAATTGAAAGACAGGGAAGGCATTACAACTTCCCCCTGCAACGTTTAAGCCCTATACCACCCCCCTGCTGTGAGTGGCTGGCGAGATCAGGTGTTCGCCTAATATAAAAGTCGGCCCCTCCCGCGGCTCGCCTCAGATGCGGTGTGAGTTAGATGAGGGACAGTGCTGTTTATACCGGAGCTGCTGTAGGGAAAGAATTGGTAGTTAGTGTAGGCTTCAAGACCCCCCAAAGGTCCTTATTAGGGCCACTGATAGCTGTGTGTTGGCTGCTGTTAGCAGTGGGATTTTTTTTTTCTCAAAATCGCCTCTGCAGACCGTTGCACCTGGCATTAGGGACAGAAGTGCTGCATAGGCAGGGAGAGTGTTAGGAGTGAGTGTAGCCTTCAAGAACCTCAACGGTCCTTTCTAGGGCCATATTTATCCGTGTGCAGTACTGTCCAGGCTGCTGTTGGCTGTGCTGCATTTTTTTTGGGCTTCTCAAAATCGCCTCTGCAGAGCATTCCACCCTCCATTGATACTGCAGGGAAAGAATTGTATAGGCAGGGCCACAACACAGTTATTATTCATAGAATATACGCAGTGCTGCCTTTTGGTGGGAAAAAACTGAAAACAAATCTATTTGTCCAGCCTGTGTCCGTCCTTACGGGCGGTGGAGACGTGTGAGCTGCGTGAAAAACATTGCTAAATCATACGCACCCAGCTACGCTTTACTGCTGGCTTCGCCATTTGCTTTCCTTAATTGGGAAAAAAAATACCTGCTCTGCCACAGTTAATAACTCTGCTACCCTCACGTTCTGTGACACATAAGCAGGGACACAGCGCAGTTATTAAACTTCTCAGGTTCATTGAATATACGCAGTGCTGCCTGTTGGTGGGAAAAAACTGAAAAGAAATCTATTTGTCCAGCCTGTGTCCGTCCTTACGCCTGTGGAGACGTGTGAGCTGCGTGAAAAACATTGCTAAATCATACGCACCCAGCTACGCTTTACTGCTGGCTTCGCCATTTGCTTTCCTTAATTGGGAAAAAAAATACCTGCTCTCCAAGAGTTATAATAACTCTGCTACCCTCACGTTCTGTGACACATAAGCAGGGACACAGCGCAGTTATTAAACTTCGCAGGTTCATTGAATATACGCAGTGCTGCCTGTTGGTGGGAAAAAACTGAAAAGAAATCTATTTGTCCAGCCTGTGTCCGTCCTTACGCCTGTGGAGACGTGTGAGCTGCGTGAAAAACATTGCTAAATCATACGCAGCCAGCTACGCTTTACTGCTGGGTTCGCCATTTGCTTTCCTTAATTGGGAAAAAAAATACCTGCTCTGCCACAGTTAATAACTCTGCTACCCTCACGTTCTGTGACACATAAGCAGGGACACAGCGCAGTTATTAAACTTCGCAGGTTCATTGAATATACGCAGTGCTGCCTGTTGGTGGGAAAAAACTGAAAAGAAATCTATTTGTCCAGCCTGTGTCCGTCCTTACGCCTGTGTAGACGTGTGAGCTGCGTGAAAAACATTGCTAAATCATACGCAGCCAGCTACGCTTTACTGCTGGGTTCGCCATTTGCTTTCCTTAATTGGGAAAAAAATACCTGCTCTCCAAGAGTTATAATAACTCTGCTACCCTCACGTTCTGTGACACATAAGCAGGGACACAGCGCAGTTATTAAACTTCGCAGGTTCATTGAATATACGCAGTGCTGCCTGTTGGTGGGAAAAAACTGAAAAGAAATCTATTTGTCCAGCCTCTGTCCGTCCTTACGGGCGGTGGAGACGTGTGAGCTGCGTGAAAAACATTGCTAAATCATACGCACCCAGCTACGCTTTACTGCTGGCTTCGCTATTTGCTTTCCTTAATTGGGAAAAAAAAATACCTGCTCTGCCACAGTTAATAACTCTGCTACCCTCACGTTCTGTGACACATAAGCAGGGACACAGCACAGTTATTAAACTTCTCAGGTTCATTGAATATACGCAGTGCTGCCTGTTGGTGGGAAAAAACTGAAAAGAAATCTATTTGTCCAGCCTGTGTCCGTCCTTACGCCTGTGGAGACGTGTGAGCTGCGTGAAAAACATTGCTAAATCATACGCACCCAGCTACGCTTTACTGCTGGCTTCGCCATTTGCTTTCCTTAATTGGGAAAAAAAAATACCTGCTCTCCAAGAGTTATAATAACTCTGCTACCCTCACGTTCTGTGACACATAAGCAGGGACACAGCGCAGTTATTAAACTTCGCAGGTTCATTGAATATACGCAGTGCTGCCTGTTGGTGGGAAAAAACTGAAAAGAAATCTATTTGTCCAGCCTGTGTCCGTCCTTACGCCTGTGGAGACGTGTGAGCTGCGTGAAAAACATTGCTAAATCATACGCAGCCAGCTACGCTTTACTGCTGGGTTCGCCATTTGCTTTCCTTAATTGGGAAAAAAAATACCTGCTCTCCAAGAGTTATAATAACTCTGCTACCCTCACGTTCTGTGACACATAAGCAGGGACACAGCGCAGTTATTAAACTTCGCAGGTTCATTGAATATACGCAGTGCTGCCTGTTGGTGGGAAAAAACTGAAAAGAAATCTATTTGTCCAGCCTGTGTCCGTCCTTACGCCTGTGGAGACGTGTGAGCTGCGTGAAAAACATTGCTAAATCATACGCACCCAGCTACGCTTTACTGCTGGCTTCGCCATTTGCTTTCCTTAATTGGGAAAAAAAAATACCTGCTCTGCCACAGTTAATAACTCTGCTACCCTCACGTTCTGTGACACATAAGCAGGGACACAGCACAGTTATTAAACTTAGATAATTCATTCACTAGAGGCAGTGGGGCCTTTCGTTTTCCAAAAAGGGCAAAAATTATATTTGGCCTGCAGTCTTGCGCCAATTTATTTCCTGCCTGGGAAATCTAATCACTGGTAATACAGCATGCTGAGGGGTAGGGGTAAGCCTAGAGGACGTGGACGTGGACGTGGCCGAGGACGCGGACGGCCAAGTGAGGGTGTGGGCACAGGCCAAGCTCCTGATCCAGGTGTGTCGCAGCTGTCTGCTGCGCGATTAGGAGAGAGGCACGTTTCTGGCGTCCCCACATTCATCGCCCAATTAATGGGTCCACGCGGGAGACGGTTATTAGAAAATGAGCAGTGTGAGCAGGTCCTGTCCTGGATGGCAGAAAGTGCTTCGAGCAACCTATCGTCTACCCGCAGTTCTGCGCCGTCCACTGCTGCCAATCCGAATCCTCTGTCTGCTGCTCCTCCTTCCTCCCAGCCTCCTCACTCCACTACAATGACACCTGCTCAGGAGCGGGAACACTCCCAGGAACTGTTCTCGGGCCCCTGCTTAGATTGGGCAGCAGCGGTTCCTCTCCCACCAGAGGAGTTTATCGTCACTGATGCCCAACCATTCGAAAGTTCCCGGGGTCCGGGGGAAGAGGCTGGGGACTTCCGCCAACTGTCTCAACAACTTTCTGTGGGTGAGGAGGACGATGACGATCAGACACAGTTGTCTTGCAGTGAGGTAGTAGTAAGGGCAGTACGTCCCAGGGAGCAGCGCACAGAGGATTCGGAGGAAGAGCAGCAGGACGATGAGGTGACTGACCCCACCTGGTGTGCAACGCTTACTCAGGAGGACAGGTCTTCAGAGGGGGAGTCAAGGGCATCAGCAGGGCAGGTTGCAAGAGGCAGTGCGGTGGCCAGGGCCAGGGGTAGAGGCAGGGCCAGACCGAATAATCCACCAAGTGTTTCCCAAAGCGCCCCCTCGCGCCATGCCACCCTGCGGAGGCCGAGGTGCTCTAAGGTCTGGCAGTTTTTCACAGAGACGCCTGACGACCGACGAACAGTGGTGTGCAACCTTTGTCGCGCAAAGCTCAGCCGGGGAGCCAACACCAACAGCCTCACCACCACCACCATGCGCAGACATATGATGGCCAAGCACCCCGCAAGGTGGGACAAAGGCCGTTCACCGCCTCCGGTTTGCACCCCTGCCTCTCCCCCTGTGCCCCAACCTGCCACTGAGATGCAACCCCCCTCTCAGGACACAGGCACTACCGCCTCATGGCCTGCACCCACACCCTCATCTCCGCTGTCCTCGGCCCCATCCAGCAGTGTAGTTCAGCGCACCGTTCAGCCGTCGCTTGCGCAAGTGTTCGAGCGCAAGCGCAAGTACGCCGCCACGCACCCGCACGCTCAAACGTTAACCGTCCGCATCGCAAAATTCATCAGCCTTGAGATGCTGCCGTATAGGGTTGTGGAAACGGAGTCCTTCAAAAGTATCATGGAGGCGGCGGCCCCGCGCTACTCAGTTCCCAGTCGCCACTACTTTTCCCGATGTGCCGTCCCAGCCCTGCACGACCACGTCTCCCGCAACATTGTGCGCGCCCTCACCAACGCGGTTACTGCCACGGTCCACTTAACTACGGACACGTGGACAAGCACAGGCGGGCAGGGCCACTACATCTCCCTGACGGCACATTGGGTGAATTTAGTGGAGGCTGGGACAGAGTCAGAGCCTGGGACCGCTCACGTCCTACCCACCCCCAGAATTGCGGGCCCCAGCTCGGTGCTGGTATCTGCGGAGGTGTATGCTTCCTCCACTAAAGCACCCTCCTCCTCCTCCTCCTCCTCTGTCTCACAATCAAGATGTGTTAGCAGCAGCATGTCGCCAGCAGTCGGTGTCGCGCGGTGTGGCAGCACAGCGGTGGGCAAGCGTCAGCAGGCCGTGCTGAAACTACTCAGCTTAGGCGATAAGAGGCACACGGCCCACGAACTGCTGCAGGGTCTGACACAGCAGACCGACCGCTGGCTTGCGCCGCTGAGCCTCCAACCGGGCATGGTCGTGTGTGACAACGGCCGTAACCTGGTGGCGGCTCTGCAGCTCGGCAGCCTCACGCACGTGCCATGCCTGGCCCACGTCTTTAATTTGGTGGTTCAGCGGTTTCTGAAAAGCTACCCACGCTTGTCAGACCTGCTCGTAAAGGCGCGCCGGCTCTGCGCACATTTCCGCAAGTCCCACACGGACGCTGCCACCCTGCGCACCCTGCAACATCACTTTAAGCTGCCAGTGCACCGACTGCTGTGCGACGTGCCCACACGGTGGAACTCTACGCTCCACATGTTGGCCAGGCTCTATGAACAGCGTAGAGCTATAGTCGAATACCAACTCCAACATGGGCGGCGCAGTGGGAGTCAGCCTCCTCAATTCCTTTCAGAAGAGTGGGCCTGGTTGGCAGACATCTGCCATGTCCTTGGTAATTTTGAGGAGTCTACCCAGGTGGTGAGCGGCGATGCTACAATCATTAGCGTCACCATTCCTCTGCTATGCATCTTGAGAAATTCCCTGCAAACCATAAAGGCAGCTGCTTTGCGCTCGGAAACAGAGCCGGGGGAAGACAGTATGTCGCTGGATAGTCAGGGCACCCTCCTGTCTATTTCTCAGCGCGTACAGGAGGAGGAGGAGGAGCATGAGGAGGATGAGGAGGAGGGGGAAGAGACAGCTTGGCCCGCTGCTGACGGTACACCGGCTGATTGCCTGTCATCCTTTCAGCGTGTATGGCCTGAGGAGGAGGAGGAGGAGGAGGATCCTGAAAGTGATCTTCCTAGTGAAGACAGCCATGTGTTGCGTACAGGTACCCTGGCACACATGGCTGACTTCATGTTAGGATGCCTTTCTCGTGACCCTCGCGTTGCACGCATTCTGGCCACTACGGATTACTGGGTGTACACACTGCTCGATCCACGGTATAAGGAGAACCTGCCCACTCTGATTCCCGAAGAGGAAAGGGGTTCGAGAGTGTTGCTATACCACAGGACCCTTGCGGACAAGCTGATGGTAAAATTCCCAGCCGACAGCGCTAGTGGCAGAAGGCGCAGTTCCGAGGGCCATGTTGCAGGGGATGTGCGTAGATCGAGCAGCATGTACATCCCAGGCAGTGCAACAGTCTTTAAGGGCCTGGCCAGCTTTATGGCTCCCCACCAAGACTGTGTCACCGCTCCCCAGTCACGGCTGAGTCGGCGGGAGCACTGCAAAAGGATGGTGAGGGAGTACGTAGCGGATCGCACGACCATCCTTGGTGACGCCTCTGCCCCCTACAACTACTGGGTGTCGAAGCTGGACACGTGGCCTGAACTAGCCCTGTATGCCCTTGAGGTGCTTGCTTGTCCTGCGGCTAGCGTGTTGTCGGAGAGGGTGTTTAGTGCGGCTGGGGGAATCATCACCGATAAGCGTAGCCGCTTGTCAACCGACAGTGCCGACAGGCTAACACTCATCAAGATGAACAAAGGCTGGATTTCGCCAGACTTCTGTTCTCCACCAGCGGACAGCAGCGATACGTAAGCAATACGTAGGCTGCACCCGCGGATGGAAGCTACGTTCTCTCTCACCATCCAAAACGGGGACATTTGTGCTTCATCAATCTGTGTCTAATATTCCTCCTCCTCCTCCTCCTGCTCCTCCTCCTGAAACCTCACGTAATCACGCTGAACGGGCAATTTTTCTTAGGGCCACAAGGCTCACTCAAATAATTTTTCAGAACAATTTTTATAAGTTTCAATTAGGTTAAAAGCGTTGGAACTTTAACTTGAACCAATTTTTCGTTACACTGGGCTGCCTCCAGGCCTAGTTACCACTTAAGCCACATTAACCAAAGCGATTCACCTGCCATCTTGGTTGGGCATGGCCAATTTTTACTGAGGTACATTAGTACTGTTGGTACACCTATTTTTTGGGGCCCTCACCTACAGTGTAATCATAGTAATTTCTATGTTCTTCGCCTGCACTCATGGTACAGAAAGGTGTGTGGGGTTGGCCTACAGTTTAGCTACATAAATGTCACTTGTGCCTTGGCTATACTAAGGCTACTGAAATGGAACGAAGACTGCGCTCCCGCTATACTGCTGCTTCAGAATTGTTACTGGGGCCTGTCTTGAGTGCTACTATTGCTTACATGGAACGAAGACTGCGCTCCCGCTATACTGCTGCTTCAGAATTGTTACTGGGGCCTGTCTTGAGTGCTACTATTGCTTACATGGAACGAAGACTGCGCTCCCGCTATACTGCTGCTTCAGAATTGTTACTGGGGCCTGTCTTGAGTGCTACTATTGCTTACATGGAACGAAGACTGCGCTCCCGCTATACTGCTGCTTCAGAATTGTTACTGGGGCCTGTCTTGAGTGCTACTATTGCTTACATGGAACGAAGACTGCGCTCCCGCTATACTGCTGCTTCAGAATTGTTACTGGGGCCTGTCTTGAGTGCTACTATTGCTTACATGGAACGGACACGTGGAGAGGACACGTAGTGCCTCAAAAACATCCCCCTCCTCCTCCAACAGGGAAAACATTGTTGGCAAATGCCTTTGCATTGGTTCGTCTGGCGGCAGTCCAAGAATTTCACCTTTACCGACACTACAAGAGAGCCCCCCCACCATCCCCCCGCCACGGCCCACTTAATCCTGGCCACATTCCGAAAACCAACAAAATACAACCGTGGTACTAGGTCCGCAGTCACCACCACATTACCACCAACGCGGTTACTGTTAAGGTGCATATAACCACGGACACGTGGAGAGGACACGTAGTGCCTCAAAAACATCCCCCTCCTCCTCCAACAGGGAAAACATTGTTGGCAAATGCCTTTGCATTGGTTCGTCTGGCGGCAGTCCAAGAATTTCACCTTTACCGACACTACAAGAGAGCCCCCCCACCATCCCCCCGCCACGGCCCACTTAATCCTGGCCACATTCCGAAAACCAACAAAATACAACCGTGGTACTAGGTCCGCAGTCACCACCACATTACCACCAACGCGGTTACTGTTAAGGTGCATATAACCACGGACACGTGGAGAGGACACGTAGTGCCTCAAAAACATCCCCCTCCTCCTCCAACAGGGAAAACATTGTTGGCAAATGCCTTTGCATTGGTTCGTCTGGCGGCAGTCCAAGAATTTCACCTTTACCGACACTACAAGAGAGCCCCCCCACCATCCCCCCGCCACGGCCCACTTAATCCTGGCCACATTCCGAAAACCAACAAAATACAACCGTGGTACTAGGTCCGCAGTCACCACCACATTACCACCAACGCGGTTACTGTTAAGGTGCATATAACCACGGACACGTGGAGAGGACACGTAGTGCCTCAAAAACATCCCCCTCCTCCTCCAACAGGGAAAACATTGTTGGCAAATGCCTTTGCATTGGTTCGTCTGGCGGCAGTCCAAGAATTTCACCTTTACCGACACTACAAGAGAGCCCCCCCACCATCCCCCCGCCACGGCCCACTTAATCCTGGCCACATTCCGAAAACCAACAAAATACAACCGTGGTACTAGGTCCGCAGTCACCACCACATTACCACCAACGCGGTTACTGTTAAGGTGCATATAACCACGGACACGTGGAGAGGACACGTAGTGCCTCAAAAACATCCCCCTCCTCCTCCAACAGGGAAAACATTGTTGGCAAATGCCTTTGCATTGGTTCGTCTGGCGGCAGTCCAAGAATTTCACCTTTACCGACACTACAAGAGAGCCCCCCCACCATCCCCCCGCCACGGCCCACTTAATCCTGGCCACATTCCGAAAACCAACAAAATACAACCGTGGTACTAGGTCCGCAGTCACCACCACATTACCACCAACGCGGTTACTGTTAAGGTGCATATAACCACGGACACGTGGAGAGGACACGTAGTGCCTCAAAAACATCCCCCTCCTCCTCCAACAGGGAAAACATTGTTGGCAAATGCCTTTGCATTGGTTCGTCTGGCGGCAGTCCAAGAATTTCACCTTTACCGACACTACAAGAGAGCCCCCCCACCATCCCCCCGCCACGGCCCACTTAATCCTGGCCACATTCCGAAAACCAACAAAATACAACCGTGGTACTAGGTCCGCAGTCACCACCACATTACCACCAACGCGGTTACTGTTAAGGTGCATATAACCAGTCTGACTGGGGCATGCAGACACCTTGACAGAATGAATAGTGTGTGGCACATAGGTTCCCCATTGCTATGCCCACGTGTGCAGCTCCTGATGGCGGTGGCACAGGATTCTATTTCTCATTGCTTCTGTACAGCATTGTGGGCTATCGCCCCGCCCCTATTAAAGAGGGTCGCTACCTAGCCGTGCCAACCCTGTGCAGTGTGTGCCTGCGGTCCCTCGTCGTGGCAGACGCACTTCTAAATAGACATGAGGGTGGTGTGGCATGAGGGCAGCTGAAGGCTGCGCAGGGACAGTTTGCTGTGCGCTGTGGGGGGGAGGGGGTGCGGTTGGGCAGCATGTAACTCAGGAGAAGTGGCAGTGGAGTGTCATGCAGGCAGTGATTGTGCTTTGTTGGAGGTAGTGTGGTGCTTAGCAAAGGTATGCCATGCTAATGAGCGCTTTTCAGAAGTAAAAGTTGTTGGGAGGGGGGGGGGCCCACTCTTGCCGGTATTGTGGCTTAATAGTGGGACCTGTGAACTTAGGATGCAGCCCAACATGTAGCCCCTCGCCTGCCCTATCCGTCACTGTGTCATTCCCATCACTTTCCTGAATTGCCCAGATTTTCACACATGAAAACCTTAGCGAGCATCGGCGAAATACAAAAATGTTCTGGTCGCCCATTGACTTCAATGGGGTTCGTTGTTCGAAACGAACCCTCGAGCATCACGGGAAGTTCGTTACGAATAACGAACACCCGAACATTTTGGTGTTCGCTCATCTCTAATCCTAATTATGAACAAATCCTTAAACTGGATATGTCAACTTCCCTGTCAGAAATGATTAGACAGTGTCAGATGTAGGGATTTGCACCATTGGCAATATGGATAGTAATGCCCTGTTATCAATTTATACAGTTCCAGGAATAATAACAGAGATTTGGCAAACATCTAAGAAAGTATGCTCCAGAATTATTATTTTGTAGAAAACGCACATTTTTAATAAAACAGACAAGCCAGCTTCTCTTTGAAGTCCACAGTAACTCCAGGCAAAAACGTAAAAATTTAGTGTCGCTGTTAGTAATCCTCTGGGCAATAAAATCAGGCTGACTTTCGCAGAATTGGATCAGGTCCACTCGACTTCAATAAATGTGGCTCAGTGGTTAACTGTAGTTCTCTGTTCAAATCTGGCCAAAGGTAACATCTGTCTGGAGTTTCTATGTTCTTTTTTGTGTTTGCTTGTCCCCCCGTCTCAGGAGACAAAATAACCAGTGTGGTGGCTCAGCTGCAGTTCTAGGTTTAAATCTGACTAAGGGTAACATCTGTATGGAATTTTTCAAGAACCATGTTGTCCTTGATGAGATTTGAACCTAGGACCCCAGCATTGCAAGGTAACAGTGCTAACCACTGAGCCACATTAATTGAATAAATGGGAATTCGAATTGGAACCAATAATCGCTCATTTTTAACATTTTTAACCAGAGAAGTAGATAAAATCTAAGCTGCAATTGTTTTGGCACTGAATCTAAGAGACCTTAATCTTTAACAGGGAAGTATGGATTTTCATCTTAGGATTTTCATGTTGCAGTCCCCAGAATAGCCATTGATTGGTGGTGAATATGCTGTAGGGAAGAATGTGCAATGTAGTCAGGAACCAGGGATTGTCAATGTCATAGCAGTCAGGATTAAACAAGCCAGAGAATAGATGAAACTAGAGTCTGAAGCCAAAAGAGGAGTCGACACCAGTAAGAGAACCCCTGGAAGAAAGCTACAAAATCAGAAAGACAGACAGAAGTATAATTCAAGAACAAGGTGAAGTTTAGGATGAGAAGACAAGAACAAATAGCCAGCCAATAACTGTACATAAAAGGTAAAAATGAAAACCCCTTTAATTATAAACATCTCAGATTAAAGAACTTTATAATATTTTTATTTGATATGATTCCCCTGTTTGACAGCTGCTAGTGTGGTGTGCTAGTACCAGGTATCCTCATGTTCTACTCACATCATGTTCACTACACTCACTACCACTCCTGTCCATGATGTAAATTAAAGCTGTGGATGGTCTGCTTTCTAAGGCCTCAGCCTACGGCCAGATCTGATTCCGACTGTGAAATATGGCAGCGGAATCAGACCTGGCATCCCCCAGAGACCCTATACTCACCTCTCCGGATTCACAGTGAGCGTCTCCGCTGGCGAGCCTGCGCGCATGCATAGTGGTTTCCCGCAATACTTCCGCTGTGCTCACATTGACTGCAATGGAAGCCATCTGTGTGATTTTCCACACAAATTAGAACATGCTGCGAATCTCCCCCGCAAACAGAAAATCCCACTTGATTTCTACTTGTGGCCAGGGGAGAATCCTTTAATCTAGCATGTCTATGGATGGACAATGCTACGGAATTTGTGGTGGGCATCTAGCTGTGAATTCCACAGTGATAATCCGTCCATGGGCATTGGGCCTAACACTGGCCCATATGTGGCACATACTTATTACTGGCAGTGAAGCCAAGCAATGAATCCTGGGTGTAAAGGAAAGGCTTTGAAGCAAAAATGGCCACAGCTGGAATAATGAAAAATAAAGAAAGTTGCCATGTGGTGGAAATTACGATGGGAGTAACCAAAATGTTTTTCCATGACATTAGGGGTGTCTTTGGCAGCAGATGGCAAATAGACAAAAAAATTTATTTTGAATTGAAAAAGCTCTTTAATCTTCAGGTGAGGATTACAGGCTGAAGATACCTTTAAATAGGCCAACAGGTCTGATGATGTTTGAGTGTGCAAGTTGCCATGGCATCCCAATGCTGCTAGCAAAAAAGAGGAGGCAGAGCCTCGGCTGGATGTAGCAGAGTAAGAGCTAAAAAGAGGAAGTCATTGTCAGGAACTGGACAAGGTGAGTTGCACTACCCACTTTTAGGATCCACCCTGAAAGTGCACTGAAAGGCCTGTGGGGATATTTCAAATGAAAACTTTTTGATGAGCTACAAAGTTTGAACCCTTCCTCGGGCATCTAGTTTCTTATTCATGGTGGACACTCACTTGCGATTTTTTTTCCCTGTGATGCAAAAACAATGATTATGAAACCAATGATTTTCAATGGTTTCATACTCATTTGCGATGTTTCAGTAGAGTTTTGCATCGCAGAAAAGAAATCTGTGATATCGCTTAGTTTTATTTTTTTAATGGGGCCAGCAGCAGCAGCGCTAGCCTCATTGAAAACATAGGGAGTATATTGCGGACTTCTGCCACAGTTGTTGCAGAAGTCCAGGATGCTATCCCATTGCTTTCAATAGGGTCAGTGCTACTGCTGCCAGCCCCAATGAAAGCAATGGTTTTTAGGCAACCCCCCAGCATGAGTTAGGGGAAGGGCTTGAAATCTAAGCCCTTCCCAGAAAATCATCCCTAGCTGGTGAAAAAAAACTAAAAAATTCTTTACTCACTTCTCCACTGCTCAGGCACGTCCTCCAGCTAGCTTCCCTTCACTGTTGTCCAACACTTTCAGCAGGCAGGGATTTCAAAATCCCCGCCTACTGAAAGGGCTGTGTTGATTGGCTGAGCGCTCAACCAATTACGGGCAGCGCTTAGCTCTTCATCATGCTGAATCATGCTGCGGGGGTTGCCTAAAAACCACTGCTTTCAATGGGTCCGGCAGAAGCAGCGCCGACCCCATTGAAAGCCATGGGATAGCATCCTGGACTTCTGCCTCAGCTGTGGCAGAAGTCTGCGATATACTGCCTATGCTTTCAATGGGGCTGGCGCTGCTGCTGCCGACCCTACTAAAAGCATTTGCAATATTGCAGCATTTTGTTTGCTCTGCAAGAAGAGTGTTCTCACTTGCTCGCGCAGCACAAGAAAAAAATACGCTAGTGGGTGTCCATCCTCACTCAAATTGTTAAATCTGGTCAAGTTATCAAACAGTAATAGGCATGGGTAAAAAGAAAGCAAAAAGCGCGGTGGGGGGGGGGGAGGGGAGGAGGGAGGGAGCTGGAGAGTGGGAAGAAGTGAGTAGAAAGATTTACAGAAATAGTTCCGAACTCATCTTCAGTAGGACTCACCAAGAACCCCATTGTTCCATGGCCATCTCCGACGTCACACCACTACCCACTGGAAAGAGGATTATACCTTATGGGTAGCAAGAACACTCCAACACCCAGACGGCTGACATGTCTGGAAATACCGTAAAACAACTTATCTCCTAGGAATTCTGTCTGAGAAATCGCCAAGGGTTCCATATCTGCACAAATCCATCATGTGTGCACTTTGACCAGCTCGATAGTTCTTCCAAATTGCAGATTAGGTCTCCTTTTTCTCTCCATAGATCTATAGAAGGTGATATTTTTTAAAGCCAAAATGAGGGGATCAAAGCCTTTGCCGCATCTAATAGGAATGCAATCAATCTGTTTTTGAAAGGATAAAAACCTGCAGAAGGTTTCCATTGAAAATCATATCTGCTGTCACCGACAGACCCGGTGATAGGTGCTGTAGGATCTTCTCTACTTCCCTCCAAAGGGAACAATGATCGGACATTCCCACCAGATATGCAGATAAGAACCCAATGCATCATCATCACATTTCCAACATCTGCCATGTGGCACTAATTTGCAAGCAAAGAACTATTGTGGGGTTTTGTATTACCTCACTAGACGTTTGTAGTGACTCTTTTGCAATAAAATACATGGGGAAAAGCCATATGATATTTTCAAAATTAATTTTATTTCCTCAGAGGAGAGTGATATGTTGGGATCCTTTTCCCATGAACTAAGAAAGGCTGGCTTATTAGCTAGAGGGGAGTTATGAACTGTTTATGGAAATTCACGATTTTTCTGGTTCTCCTTGCTTAGAAGCCTTTCAAATGGGGTTTTGGACCTAGTAGACTTAAAAATATTAAGAAACTCATTGTATGAATTAGTGACATGAGATTTCTGCAAAAAGGAGAAAGTATGTTGAGGAAGAAGAGATTGCAGTATCTTGGATGCAGTTTTGTGCGCCTGTGCTTGCAAATCTCCTATCACACACTCAGAGATTTTCTTATAGACATAAACTACCGAGGGGTTGGTGGGGGTCTTCAACAGTTTATAGATAACTCGCAACTGTGTTATTGGGGAGGGTTCAGGGGCTAAGGATTCCTGGAGTCCATCCCAGGCTTTGCAAGAGCCACTAATCAAAGGATCAAAGCTGCCTGAATCAAAGCTGCCTGATCTGTAGTTATTCTTGACTGAGAACCAAAGATCCCCCCCGCAAAGATTCTCCATATGATTCCACTACTAGATGATACAATAAGGGGTCTCTAGAAGGGTGGGTCAGGTCCATTCAATAACCCAGCTGCACTGCCTGATAGAAGTTGTTGACTCAAGACAGATCAATCCCCCCTCCGAGTGCCTCCTCATCATTAAACTGTAAACTAGACGTCGTCTCCTCTGCCTCCAGACATAGCCCATAAGAACCGTATGAAGAGTTTTTAAGAAGGTCTTTGGCGGGAAGATTGAGAGCATACGGAGTTTATAAAGTATTATCGGAAGTACATAGGACTTTAAAATGTTCTTTCTACCAAACCAGGACATGAAAGGCAGCTCATAGGAGTGAAGCAATGGCTTGACCTGTGCTATCAAAGGCAGAAAGTTACAAGAATAAAGGTCCTTGGCTTTCTTGGGAAGCTTAATACCCAGGTAGTCTATTGAAGTGTTCAACTATGAAAAGGGTAAACTGGATTTCAGAGAATTACAACGGGTGTCGGGAATCAAAATGTTTAGAATTGCAGATTTGGAATAATTGATTTTAAAATTTTAGAGGGCTCCAAGGTCCTCCAGGAGTGAAGCAAGTCAGGGAATACCTTTTTCGGGATCAGGGACCACAAACATAATATCGTCTACAAAGGCAGCAGCTGATAAAGAGTAGGGTCCGAAACTCAGACCTTTAATGTCAGGGTCCTGCCTCGCCCTCTGAAGGAGAGGTTCCATCGCTAAAATAAAAAGAACTGGGGACAATGGACAACCATGTCGAGTGTGATTTCAAATATCAAATGGTGAGGAAAGCATTTTTATTAATTTTTAGTCTAATGTAAGATTTTGCATATAAGCAAAAAATTGCAGAAATTAAAGATAGAAGAAAATTAAATTGACAGAGGACTCTCTCCATATAAATCCAGTCCACGCTATCAAAAGCCTTTTTGGCATCAGATCCCACAAAGACCAAAGGGATACTATGAATCTGAACGTATGTGTAAGCGTGGAACAACCTAATGCAGTTATAGCCCGCCCTCCTTCCCCTTTACAAAGCCCCCTTAACAAAGATTGTTTTCTATTTATCAGTGTTGGAATGTAGTCTTCTACTCTTTTAGCTAACAGTTTAGCCCATAGCTTGATATCCAATTTTATCAGTGAGATTGGCCTGCAACTACCACATAATTCAGGGTCTTTGCTATCCTTCTGAATAATTGTAATGTGTAGAGCTCCTACTTGTTTCGGTAGAGCTCCTGCCTGTAGTAGCGCATTGAAAAGATCTTTCAAATGCGGGACCAGAATTGTTTTCAATGATTTATAGTATACTATAGACAAGCCATCAGGGCCAGGGCTTCTTCCAGGTGGGCACAAGTCTAGGATTCTCTCAACCTCAAGGGATGATACCGGGGCCAATGAGGCATTAGCCTTGCCATCTCCTAATTATGGAGACATAATCTGTTCAAAAACGAATCTATCCTCTCTTTTGTTTTCTGCGCATCAAGAGGTACATCTCAATCCCTGAGATTTTACAGTCCCGATAAGAACTACTGAAATTCTCTGGCTATCTCAGGGGTTGAGGATACTGATTTAACTGATTGTTTCTTTATTGATTTGATAAAGTTTCTTGTGCAGGCCTTCTTAATCAAGGAGGACATGAACTTACTTCCTCTATTACCGTGCGCATAGAGTGTTTGTTTAAGAAATAAGTGCTTCTTGTTAAATTTGGCTTTCGAACATCTTCAGAATTTGTGCCTCAGATATGTAAATTCCTCCGAATTGCTTTTAGTTTGGA
The DNA here is from genome assembly GCF_035609145.1 of Eleutherodactylus coqui. Classification (NCBI taxonomy): domain Eukaryota; kingdom Metazoa; phylum Chordata; class Amphibia; order Anura; family Eleutherodactylidae; genus Eleutherodactylus; species Eleutherodactylus coqui. The sequence continues at coordinate 27,361,964 of NC_089845.1, read as the reverse complement.
AGAGTTTAGCTGCCTGTTTTAAGTTTGCTATTTGGGAAAGTTCTTTTATCTATTTCCTTTTGTTGCTGTTTTTTAACTTTAGTCTCCAAAGTAATCAACCGGCCTCTCACGAAAGCATTATGTGCTTCCCAGACACAAGTAAAATCTCTGGGCCACCTGTAGAATTTACCCAGAAGTATTCTTGAAGTAGCTCAGTTAAGCCACCCCTCTCCTCCATTGAGTCCAATAGGGATTCATTGAGTCGCCACCTCCATTCCGGGGACCTCCTGGAAAGGACGGATATCTATATGTAATGGAGCATGGTCCAAAACTGTCATAGGACCAAAACTGGCTTTTTCTATTTGTGTCAGGAGGCCAGAGGAGACAAATAAGAAGTCCAGCCTCTGAAAATATACCTGGGAGAAATAGGTAAAGTCCTTTGTAGAGGGATGAAGATACTGTCAAGCATCAACAACTCCCAGCTCCTGTAGGAAACAACACAGTTTTTTTTAATGTCACCTGCGAGACCTGGGAACGACTCACTGAGGAGTCAGGCAGAGGGTTTAAAGTTACGTTCCAGTCTTTGCCTAGGAGAATATGTCCTTCGGCAATCTGACTGAGAGCCTCCAGCTGTTTGATTAGCCAAGCAACTTGGTCTGAGTTAGGTATATACAAGTTGGTGATGGTCATTTTAGTATTATTAATCGAGCTTTTGATAAAAAGAACCCCTCTCCTCATCAGCATATTGTGTATCACAGATAAAAAGTGGCAGATTTGTGGAACAGAATGGAAACCCCTTTTAAAGAGGAGATAGAATGTGAATTATGAAAACCCCGTGGGAAGAGTTTCCCTGGTAGGGGCACACATTTATTTCTTTTGAAGTGTGCATCCTGCAACAAAAGGACTTTGGTACTGTACCTTTTTAGAAGCAACAAGACATTGTGCCTCTTGAAGGATGAGATGAGACCCCGGACATTAAAAGATGTAAAGCAGATGGCATCCATTTCAGCACAGGAGGATCAGAGACCGGAAAGACCTCAGCAAACCAATCTAGATCACCAAGAAAGGAAATAAGCAATAGGAGATATAATTGTTAACGGTGAAACCAACTGGATACCTATTGGGAACCTAAATACTCCATGCCCACTTCTCCCTTTTCAGGGAGGAGATGTGGAGAAGGGAAAATGGGAATAAGGAATATGGAGGATTGGAAAGAGGGTAAAGATTCAGAAAAAAATTAAACACAATAAAAATACAAGGTACAGCAAGGTTCAACACAAAACTCTGAGCCGCCATGTATAAGGGTGTGGGATACAGAGAACAAAACTTCAGAAAAGTAATAACTTAGTAGTTGGACTTAGCCTGATCAGAAAGGTACAATCAGGGACCATGACTTCAGGGAAAACAGTGATGATTCTTCTCAAAGAAGAGACAATTGCCAAAAAACAGTGAGCTTATGACTAGCAGAGGGCAAGGAATGTCAGCAGTATAAAACACCCAATGCTGGCCATCAGCCATGAGAATCAGATCAATAATGACAAACCAGGATTAGTTCATCCAATGCTGCAGTGATTTAGGAATCTGACCAAGTCCCGGATATCAAGAATCACTGATAAGGGTTTCCTCCTTGCTCTTCTCCTTCTTAATTCTAGGCGATTTGGAACTTCCAGCAAGCTGACATCCCTCCGAAGTAGGTAGCTCTGGTAGTGGCAACCAGCAGAGAAGGCGAATCAATCTAGGTTTAACCCTGCAGATCCTCAGCAGAGCAAATGTTGTATCTCCTGCCTTTATGGGTGATTCCTAATTCAAAGAGGAACAGCCAGGCATATTTAATATATTTCACCCTCAGAGCATCCAGTAATGGCCGCAGCATATGTCGTTTTGCTAGAGCTGACGGTGCAAAATCCTGAAATAGCTGAATAGGTGCACCAGCATATTGCAGATCCCTGCAATTTCTTGCAGCCCCTAAAATAGCTAGTGCATCTGGAAACCCCAGGAGTTTACATATGATATTTCTAGGTAGATCCAGACTGGACCTTAGCGCTCTATGAATGCACTCAATGGTAATGGAGGCTGCTCTGTCAGCACCTAGTAAAGTCCCAAAAAGTTCCATTGCAACCCTGGGTAAAGAATCTGAAGTCCAGGACTCAGGCAATCCTTTGATGTGCACATTACTGCATCTATTATGATTTTCAAGGTTTTCTTGCATAAGAAGGGCTCAACGGTGGGAGTGCTGGTCTTTTAGCACCTGAGCACCTCTATAGAGTGAGTAATAATGGCAGTTGATGATGACTCAAAATTTTCCACCCGTCTCCCTATATGTTTAACCTCCTTGATTTCTGCTAGGTTAGACATTACAGGGCGCAGAGCCTGAGAGATCAGCTCCCACATGAAACCCCTGGAGATCTGCTCAACATGTTCCCCATCTGTAAAAGCCTCTTACTCCCACTCTGTGCTTTGAGCTGCTGCAGCCTTCTGGCTTGGCACCATCTTGCCTGCTGCATGGGGAGCGTGTGCACTTCGCTCTTTTAGATATTTTTGCATGTCCAGCTGACCTCTGGCCAGGTGGCCGTTTCCCAGGTGCTCTCCCCCCTTCTCTCTGCTCATTTTCTCCATCCTGTACTGCTGTTTGCTGCTGATCTGGTCCTGTGTGAGTGCCGCTGTAACGGAGCTTTCCTCTCAAGCTGCCATCACTCTCTGCAGTCAGGTTCTGCCCCATTAGCCTTTTTCTTAACCATAGCAGCAGCAGTTTCTATAATTCCTCTACACTTAAGTCCAATTGCCTGAATTTTCCCAAAGGTCCACAACAGCAGACACCTCAAGCTGTGCTGTAAGCAGAAGAGAAGCTTTAACCCATTAAGGACCAGGCACAGTAAACTTATGACGCCTGGTCCTGGGCTTAAAGCACCACTGTATGTAAAATTACGGTGGTGCTTTAAGCCTCCTGCCTCAATCAATCAGAGGCAGGAATAGGTTATCAGCTGTTAACCCAGAGGAGAAGGCAGGAAGGGTTTTTAACCCTTTCTGTTGTCTGCTTCCTCGAGTACACAGCGCTCAATGATCACTGTGTAGTAGAAAGTGAAAGCAGAAGTGTAGCTTTCACTGCGGGAGCCAGGGGGTCTTGTGACTGCCGGGGTTCCCTGCTACAGCAGAGCTGGAGGGTCACACTAGACCCTGGCCAGTTTTGCTAGTGACTAATGTCACTACAGGGGTTGTTTTACCCTGTAACTGGGGCTCCCATGGAAAGTTTTAAATTTAAAAAAAAATTAAAAAATGAATGTCCCCCAGAGGTCTTATATGACATCATGGGGGACATAGATAGTAAAAAAAACATGATTACATACATCAGTAGAACAATATTACAGAATAAAACAACAATATATACATAAGAAAGAAAATAACACAAAGGCGTCGCCAACCAAAACCGTCGCTGTATGTGCCCTGTAAATCAAAACCATACATTCTATATATCAAAACATCAAAAACAAATAGAGGAAGCCATTCCCATACTTTATTTTAGCATAAACATACTAAATTAAAAAAATAACCAAAAATGTTAAAAAAAATAACTTTTTTAGCATTTTACCCCCAATAAAACTAAAAAACGGGAAAAAAGGCAGTGAAAGAGATATTTAAAAAATCACTCTATATGTCACGGAAAAAAAACGCAGTAAAAATGATTTGATAGCTAAAGGAAAAAAATAGGGCAGTAAAACCGCCACATGGGTAAAATCCCTAAAAAGTGTCTGGTGCTTAAGATACAAAACAACTTGGTCCTTAAGGGGTTAAGGTATGATTCGGAGATATGATTTTTTTGGTAAGCTCAGATTAAGGTACAGGCTTTAACTGTTTACCCCGAGGAGCATTTATGTAAGTTTGGAGATACTGCTTGAGATTGCTCACTCCCAGAATGTAAAATATTTCTAAACAAACTTGCAGTATTTTGAGAGTTGGCTTTGGGTCTTCTTATTAAATTAATTGATGCAATTGCTTGCACTACATCATAAGTGTTACTGCACCAATTTGCTAATTAATTCTCAGAAATATGCTTAATTCTGCCCTATGCAAGAAATCACAGTAATTTCCTTTTTGGAGAATCAAAAACCAATTACAAACTATTTTTTAAACATGTGGTTATCTCAGGAACTTAAAATAAGAGTACAGAAAATAAAAAATATAGCACACTAGCGTTTGCTTGATATACTGTAGCAAAGTTAATTTGGTTACTTGGAACCACTCATTTTAATATCATGACATTTTCTTTGTGGGTTTTATCTAGGAATTCGGAAATATAATATTATCACATTACATCTCTTTCAGACTTTCAGAAATACACACATACCGATATTATGCTTTGTAATTTTGTATTTTCAGTACCTTTATGGACAACTAGATCATTAGTGATGAATGGATTCAATGAGAAGGGTTCAGATTAATGTCAGGGTTTGATTGCTTCATTAACTATATATCATATCACCTGCAATTAAGCATCACAACTAAGCGACCAAACTACCTTTAAATTGTGTTGTCAGAGGAAGCAAAGATCAAATGTTAACACACAAGTAGAGCGAACATTGACTTGTCACTTTATTTCCATGCTTGTGATTCCATTACAAATGCTGGATGTGATTGCCCTGCAAGGCTGATTGGTCTGCAGTTTAAACCTATTAGCCTGGTTTATAACCCTTGTTATTGCTCCTCTTTCATGGACTGTTGTATAGCCGCTGTGCGCTGACCCTAATGCTAAGGCAAACTATCTTCATGCTATTTTGTTTTGTTCTTCACTTTAAGAATAAAATTTATATAAGGATTGCTAAAAATATTGTTGTTGTTTTTTTTAATTTTCATGCAGCAGATATATTTTATTAAATTCAATATTCATTTTCTTCACAATTTTGTGTATATTCTAAACTATTTTGAATAAAAGACACCCGTGGATAGTGTCAAATCTATTTGCTTGTCCATTGTGATTTGCAAGGCTATACAATAACACTATGGTAATATAATGTTATCTTTTTTCCCACTAACAATCTAACCTTTTGGGTAATAACAGGAATAGTTATGCGAATGTTCAAATTGATTCATTTTGCTATTCACTTCCGTCAGCAGACACTGGCGGTTCTGTGATAGCCTGTACTTTTGGTAACTTTTAACATACTGTACGCTACTATAAATTGTCTAAGGGCTCAAGCACATGGTCATAATACAGGTCTTCTTTATTATACAGTTATATGCCTTTAATTTCATATGAAAAATAGAGAAGAAAAAAGGGACATTAACGCTACTGAAGACTAAGGTCAGGCACAATAGCTTAAAGGGTGAAATGCTTCAATAGGCTACCGTTTCAGAGCAGAATGGAATTTTTCATCAGGCCACTAATCTTAGGTCATTCAACTCAGAAATGGTAGCCCATTAAATCTCCCTTTTTTAAATATTCCTTTATACTTTAGTGCTCTTTCATACTTTACATTTAAAGGAGCACTAATGTTTTAGACAACTCACAGGCTGCAGGCTGACAGACCTGTAGACACTGTGATAAGAATCTCCACAGTCTATACCTTTCCTAGTGTTACAGCCTGTGAGTATGTGTTTGTGTGTGCACACATTACACACACATTATAGTGGGCTCTGCCTCCCTGCAGATTGAGCATGTTAAGTAAGAGATTCAGCATTGTAAGTAAGAACAAGGAAGTGCAGGACATGAACTACAGGCAGAATGTTAGTCTTGCTACAAACCCCCTGCCAGAAAGTTGATTGAAATTAGCAGGGAAACAGAAAAATGGGAAAGACCACCTGAAAATCAGCACATACAGGCAAGAAGCAGGATTCAAACAGCAGCAAATGAGAGGATAAGGAGAACCTGGTGTATTTTAGAAAATGTGTTGAAGACTCAGGTATGCTTTAAATCCACCCCTGACTTTGGTTGGAAAACCCACCAGACCTTTTAGGGCACACATATTACTTTCTCATAATTGCTTCTGTGCTGCTATCTTATATTTATCAAAAATTGCACCTAAAACTGCTTCAAAAACTGTTTCTCTTCTGGGTGCTTTTTTACTACACATTTTAGGAAAATGCTATGTTTTAAAAAAATACTGCTGCCAAATGTTAACTTAAAGGCAATATTGAAATATTAAGCCCACTACTTATAGTGCATTTTTGTGGCATTTTCTTAAATTTGCATGTACTTTTTGGGTCATTAATGTTTCTTTGCAAAACACATGAGGCTCTAATTGTGCCATTTTTTTCATGCATTTCCCTTATAGGCATCTCCATAGAACTAGGATAACATTAAAAACTTTGTAAAGAAATTAAGAAGCCAAAGTATCTGTGTGTATTTTAAAAGACAGTCTGAAAGGGACCTAATGAAGTAATATTCTAATAAAAAAGTGCCACCTGAAAAACACTTCTAAAAGAATTCATAAAATGTATGGCATCTCTTACGAGCAAAAAACACCACAAATGCATGGACAAAAAAAAAAAGAAGAAGCTTAGTGGCTTCTGGGGTCCTAGGTTTAAATTGTAGCAAGGGTAATATCTTCATGAACTTTGAAAAACTGCACCCATATGTGGCCCTTAAGCTAACTTCACACAGGCGAGTGTGTTATGGAGCCCACATATCGCGTTTCCCACCATGTGAATTACCCACGGATACAAGGCGGTTTTATGTCAAAACAGCCACCCATCTCTTCGAGGATGTAGGGATCGTGGAGTTTCTCCAATTGTTTTCAATGGATACATCACATTGCATGCACATAGCACATGGTGCGATGCTGCTGCCGACCCCATTGAAAACAATACGTGCTACGATGCGAGAGCACGCAGAAAGATAAAACATACCGCAATTTGTTTACTGCAGTGCCATGCAGGAAACCATTGCTCTTGTGTATGATCCCATTCAAAAGAATGGGGTTCATATTTGTGCATCTCACAATGAACAAATCTTGCACGATTTTCTCGCTCGGGTAAAGTTAGCCTTTGACAGATTTGAATCTCCAACTTTGGTATTGCAGAGCAGCAGTGCTAATAACTGAGCCCCATACCTGGCTCAGGAGAGGAAGAACAGCAAGAATAAGCACAAAGAGACAACCAGCTTGACCCTATACACAGTAAGCAGGCAGTCATTCATAAGCCTGTTTACATGGGCCGATCCAACGTTCCTGCATGAAGAAACTAAACGATGAATGAGAAGAGAATGAATTCTCATTCATTGTTCCCTCAGGCATGCATTTACACTGAACGCTGGATGCAGGAACCTGACCAATTTATCAGCTTGTGCAAAAGGGCCCCTAGTACTGTACAATGTCAGTGAATGGGGTCTTAACTAACCCTATTAACTAACCCCAGGGGCCTTGTGTGGCGCAGAGTGTTAAGGCGGCAGTGTACAGTCCTAAGCTCTAGCTCACAACCTGAAGGTTGCATGCTTAATCCCTAAAAGGCTCAGGTAGCCGGCTCAAGGTTGACACAGCCTTCCATCCTTCCAAGGTCGGTAAAATAAGTACCCAGTAAATAAATTACCTGAAAGCGCTGCAGAATAAGTTGGCGCTATACAAATAACAAGTCCATTCCCCCACTAACTCACAGTTTCATAAAAAAAACACAAATTCTAATCATTTTAGGTCCACTTCTGAGGATATTCTGTGGACTTTCACCGTGTATTTCATTCATTTCAATACAATTAATAAAATCTCCGGATATTTCAGCACCAAAATCTGCAGAAACACAATGATATGCGAATTTCATTGTGGGTTTTGCTATGGAAATTCAATATATATTCACAGCGTTTATTTTTATTTTGGTTGTGATTATTGCCTAATGGAAAACAATTGTTAAAAAGAATGACAATAGAATACTAGCTTTGAAGTGAACGTGTAGAGCTGCAATGACAGACATTGCCTGAGGACAAAAATGGTGCACTGCTTCTGGTATTTAAAAACAAAAACAAAAACTTTGTATTTTCTGAGACAAGCATATGCATGCCACATAGTTCCTTTTTCTTTAACAAATATTTTTTATTGGATTTTTTCATAGACATACAACCATACATATAGCCAATCAAAACATGAAAACTATAGTCCACAATGTAAAAAAGTAACTTAGAGGCAATTGATTATGAGATGATGACCGTATCAATGCCTAATGCAGGCAACCTTGCCACACATCAATGAGGAAGAATGTCCATTATATCCTGTAGCCAAGTTTGTGAAACTTTGCTGAAAGTATATAGTTGCAGAGATCCAAACGTGTAGGGAATTTCTGCAATAACCTCATTGCCAATTATTGGTAGTGGTCAGTCACTATTCAGTGTGGGTATGGAATGGGTGGGAAATTATAAATAAAAAAACAATTACAAAATAACAGTAAGTAACAACTAAACAGTACATGAAGGAAAAATAATCGGGAAAGCAGTCAATAATGAGCTTTTTATCCCTTTACCCCTAAAAGGGGAGAAAGGCGGAAAGAAAGACACACATAGGACGGCTGTGCTGTTTTGTTGAGTGAACACATCAACATGGTCAATATAAACCATCCGTCTATATCGGTATAATCTTCTCAATGCATATCAAATAATACAGAATCAACACATGTTTCCAGAGAATTGGAGTCACCTTGCCCAAAGGTATTGAAACTTTGCTAGTTGAACTAGTCTGTTAGCGATCAAATTTTCCATTAAGCAGCTATGCTCGACCATCAGGAATATCTCAGTCAATGAAGGGTTAACAGAGCTTCTCCATTTTCTAGCTATGGCTGTTCTGGTTGCTGAAAGAGCTATGCTTGGACCACAACTGAGATTGGCTTGTAGAATTGAGCATAGTACTTGCTGTACTTGATACAAAATATAAAAAAATAGTTTGCTCACCTGTACTTCACCCAAATGTTTTGTAGTTTGTGATGGCATGCAGACAAGGAGCTCAGATCGCACTGCTCAGTACTAGTGGTATTACAGATGAAGAAATAGCCAAGGAGAGGTTGGCTTCACGTGTGAATAAAAATGCTTTTATTTATAAATGATGCCACATATCAGGAACAGGACGCGTTTCAACCTTGGTCTTGCTCACCTACATAGATAAGAGAGGCCTTATGGGCCCCCCAAGGCTCCTGGGCCCGGGTGCAACCGCATCCTCTGCATCCCCTATAGTTACACCAGTGCTCCAGAGCACTGTCTATAGCATCTGACTAAAGGATCTGATCATCAGAACCTGCTACACTATCCTCCAGCATTTAACATGGAGGGAAACCGCATGACTGTCTAGCTATGTTCTGAGTAATAGCAAAGCTCCAAAGGGTTAATAGCATGTGATAGCAATGCCTGTGGTCTAATACTGATATTAAAAGATGAAACTGAGCTCTTGCAACATGTTTTATCAACTAGGTGGCATCTTCAGGGGAATATAGGAGCTCCTAGGATTTTGATTATAATAGGACTGGATTGGATTCTGAGCCTATGTTTCCTTGGTTTTGTCCATTTGTACGTGATACAAGTTTGGGTACTTGATGCATATACTCCTCTCCTCAGGAGCGTTGCTGTGGACAAGTCTGCAAAAAAGTGAGGTGCTTTTGAAATGTTCCAGAAGGGTAGTTGAGAGCCTGGGCACTTCCATTTTTTTTTCTTTCATGTGAAAGAAGTGTATGAGAATGATTGTGTCTCTTGGTGAAGATGAAGGGGAGACTTATAGCCCATTTAGACACAATGAGAATCGCTCAAAGCCATCTTTTTAGCGATTCTTGTTCTGTCTAAATGCAGGGACATCGTGCAGTTTTCGTGCACTAGTTGTTGATCGCTGAATTCTAGTTTGCTTGGATTGAGCTGTTATCAGCGGAGCAGGCTGTTATCACAGCCGGCTGCACTGATAAGATTCTCTCTGCTAGTTTCTCTCTGTGAATTCACAGGGGGGACACTGGCAGTCAGAGCGGAGAAGAATATAGCTGTTTGCTTGTGCAAAACAGCTGTATTGTTCTATTAGTAGCCACGGCTGTGTCCCGCTCCGCTTGCAAATTCTATAATGTCAATGGGTTTGTACAATTTTGCACAAGCTTTTCTTTTGCGCAAAAAAATCTGAGACAACTCTTTCTTTCTGTGCATTTGTACAACAAAAGTCCCCATAGAACTTTAAGAGGGGTGTGCACATGTGCATGCAATATGCAAGGGAATGCGTGAAACACTATGCAATGGTTAAAAAAAAGAACACATCTGAAACTCATTAGACTAAATAGCCATATAAATTGGAGCGTGTTCATCTGCCACGTGTAAATGAACATGCCCTTCATACACAAAAAAATACAGTAAAGTATGCTGATGCACATGCAAAAAAGATTCCTTCATAGCACAATTATGTTGTGCCGAGTTATGTACAAAACTGCATATGCCCATGTGAAGCTGCCCTTAGACCAGTTTCACATGAGCATATTGTAACATATCCATCATATGGACACATAATACGAATATGTTACAGATGACATGGTAAATGTGAGGAAATCATTGTTTGATCTGTATTTGCCTCCATATTTGCTGTCATTGATTTTTTTCTTCTGGGTAAATACAGATCTATATTTGCCCAATAGAAAATAATATCTACGAATCTAAATATGGCAACAAAAACAGACAAAAGAAGTGCATGCTACATTTTTAAAACACAACCTTAAAAAAAATCGGCCAATGTAAATACATACATGGAGTTACATTAGTTTCATATCACGGTCTGCAAGGCACGGACCAAATACAGAGCAAAATTACACTCGTCTGATGGCAGCCTTAGGTATAATCACTTTCCAGTTGCTATTGGCATGCACCTTAATAAAAAATAATTGTCCTTTTCCAAAGTGTCACTGCTTCACTGGAACAGTAGGAATGCAATATTTAGCAAACTATTATGTTGGGTTTGATTTCTTCTCACACCTGTCCAAATGTGTTTAGGATATTCATGATGCTTTCCTGCTGAGGTGGTCTATGCACACAAACTGTCTTTATGGGTTTACTGGATTATGTTTACATTTCAGTAGGATACAAATAATATTGCCTAGTGTTAAATACTACATAGCTGTGCCATGGAATTTAATCCTAGAATATAATTTTAGCAATAGTATATTTTATGTTCCACACAATCTTGAAACCTGTCCAATAAGTAATTATCATAATCACTACCATTATGACCAGTATTAACAGCAAATACAATTTAAGCATATAAAGCAGTGGCAACAATGTACTTCTGGGGGTGGATATACGTCGCCTGCCAAGTTTTCTAAATGCAAATCAGAACACTTAATGCAAAATACCTGACACTAGCTTTTCTTCATTATCGTTATAGCAATTCTAATTGTTTTCGCAATGTGAAGGACATTAACCATTCTAAAACGCTGTTTACATATTTTGTCAATCCAGTTTCTTCATTTTTTTCTATTCACTTAAGGAAAACATATCTTTCTCATTGTTTTAGTTGGCATATATGCTAAATTAACAGTTGTTTATTTAGTTCCACTACTTCAGTTCAGAATCACAGGGCCTTGCAAAAGTATTCACCCCCTCAGTGTTTTTTCCTTTTTTCCCGTATCACAACCTGGAATTAAAATTTAGTTTAATTTAGATTTTATGTAATAGACCTGACAAAATTGTCCATATTGTTACAGTGAAATGGAGAAGAACAACTTTAAAAATAAATAAATGCCGGACAAGGAGGGTTTTAATCAAAGATTTAACACAGATATCAAAGATAACTTTGAGGCTGCATTCCCACGACCGTATATCGGCTCGGTTGTCACGCCGAGCCGATATACGTCGTCCTCATCTGCAGGGGAGGGAGGATGGAAGAGCCAGGAGCAGGAACTGAGCTCCCGCCCCCCTCTCTGCCTCCTCTCCGCCCCTCTGCACTATTTGCAATGAAAGGAGGTGGGGCATGGGCGGGGCTAAGGTCTGAGAATTAGCCCCGCCCCACCTCTTCCCATTGCAAATAGTGCAATGAATAATAATATTACATGTAAAATATTAATACAAATAATCACTGAAAATGACCATATACTTACTGATACAGGAGGGCAAATATGTGCACCACCTCAGCATGAGACAGCTACTCACTCACCTCCTAGCATAGAAGGGATTGGCTGCTTGGTGTATATTCCTACACAGAGTAGATACAAAGTACCAAGCCATTCTGATACATATGGTGCACTATGCAGACTAGCAACCTATTAATGACATCATAATAGTTTGGCGGACTGCCCTGCACCTCAAAAAATGAACCACAATTTCTTGCTGGAGGTGGGGGTTTTCAATCCCCTGTCACTAACAAGATGCTCTGCTGACTTGAAAAGACTGCACGGAGCTCCGGAGAGCGGCCCCTGGGACACTGACAGCTCCTGCTAGGTGAGTATATTGATTTTTCTTTCTCTCATGCAGCGCTGCCAAAAACACGGTACCAAGTTGTGCCACATTTCGGCAGCACTGAAACCGCTGCCCATTTATTTTAATAGGTGATGCAGGGCCGAAAATGCTTGTGTGAACAGCCACATTGAAATGAATGGGAGCGTTGTACAGCATTTAATGCTGCACTGTAAGGCCTTAGTCACACGGGCGTTTTTTCGCACGATTTGCGGATCGCATGACGGATGCGCATCCGCAAATCGCGAGACCCGGGCCAAAAAATCGCCCGAAAAATCTGCTCCTAGCCGCGTTTCATTAGAAACGGGCCGTAGCTGTCCAGCGCATTGAATTCAATGGAGCCTGCAATACAGCCGGCTCCATTGAAAGCAATGCGCTGCGGGTGAGCGCGGGATGAATTGCCGGGCTTAAATATATAAGCCCTTCCTTGCAATTCATTCAGAAATGTGTAAAAATAAAAAATATATATATACTCACCTTGTCCCGGCAGACGGAGTTCAGCACGGCCGGCCTGCAGTGGGTGTGAAGGGGGTGTGAGTCAGACTTGCCCCTGATTGGCTCAGCGCTGATTTTCATTTCTGGATGAATTGCAGGGAAGGGCTTATATACTTAAGCCCTTCCCGACAATTCATCCCTCGCATGCCGGCAGCCCATTGCTTTCAGTGGAACCTGCTGTATTGCCGGCTCCATTGAATTCAATGGGCAAACATCGTTCTTCTCTGCCACAGCTGTTACAGCTGTGGCAGAGAAGAATGATTTGTCTTCTATATGTTCTCAATGGGGTCGGCGCTGCTGCCGCCGGCCCCATTGAGCGCATATAGAGAAGAGAACAGGAATCGCAGATTGCAGATAGGTGCGATCTGCGATTTCTTTTCTATAATTTATCGGACGAGCGCATAAAAAGCGCTCATGTGTCCGATACCATTGCAAAGCAATGGTTTTAAAAAATCGCCGTACGCATGCGCATGCGCAAATCACGCGAAAAAACGCCCGTCTGACTAAGGGCTAAAAGTAGCACTAAATACTGTACAAAAATGTGATTTGGTGTGTTTTTTTGGGAATATTTCAAACAAATTAATTGGATTTACATTGATTGCTATGGAAATAATTACCTCTAGTTTCGTTGGTTTTAAGTTTAGCCAATTACTTTCGGTCAGATTGCCAATGAAACTGGAGGTTTGATTGTATAGTGAATTCTTCTAAAATAAATGTGGAACAGAATAATGTGTTTGAGAATGGATATGAGTAAAATAATTAATTAAAATATAAAATTACATGATTATTAAAGTATGTGAGAATAATATGAATGAAAAATGAATAAAAAAGTGTAAATACAAAATTATATAAAGGGTTTATAAATAAGTGTATAAAATATTATAATATGATTAAAGGAGCTATAAAATAATAAAATAATACAATTTAAAATTGGAGGGACAGAAATCAATAAGCAGTAGACAGGAAAGGAAAAGAAGGGGAAAACAAACGATTAAAATAAAAAAAAAATTCAAACCATTAAAGGATGGGGTGTTCAGCCTAAAAATCCAATACATTTGTTTCTTTTGTAATATCGTGACTTCACCATATGGAATTTGTCTCAAAGGGGTAGGGCTCAGTCAGACGGGCGTTTTTTCGCGCGATTTGCGCATGCGTACGGCGATTTTACAAAACCATTGCTTTGCAATGGTATCGGACACATGAGCGCTTTTTATGCGCTCGTCCGATAAATTATAGAACAGAAATCGCAGATCGCACCTATCTGCGATCTGCGATTCCTGTTCTCTTCTCTATATGCGCTCAATGGGGCCGGTGGCAGCAGCGCCGACCCCATTGAGAACATATAGTAGACAAATCATTCTCCTCTGCCACAGCTGTAACACCTGTGGCAGAGAAGAATGATGTTTGCCCATTGAATTCAATGGAGCCGGCAATACAGCTGGCTCCATTGAAAGCAATGGGCTGCCGGCGAGCGCTGGATGAATTTTCGGGAAGGGCTTAAAAATATAAGTCCTTCATTGCAATTCATCTGGCTGTGACCAATCAGAGGCAGTTCATTCAGCAGACGGGGATTTTAAATCCCCGGCTGCTGAATACTACAGAGAGCAGTTCAGGAGAACTGCCGCCGGCCGCAACTGAACTCCGTCTGCCGGGACCAGGTGAGTATGTATATATTTTTTATTTTTACACATTTCTGGATGAATTGCAGGGAAGGGCTTATATATTTAAGCCCTTCCCGAAAATTCATCGTGAGATCGCCGGCTCCATTGAATTCAATGCGCTGGACAGCTCCGGCCCGTTTCTATTGAAACGCGGCTAGGAGCAGATTTTTCGGGCGATTTTTCGGCCCCGGTCACGCGATTTTCGGATGCGCATCCGTCATGCGATCCGCAAATCGCGCCAAAAACGCCCGTGTGACTAAGGCCGTAAGGTGCATATGAGATGAGTCTTCATTGTGGTAAATTGCAAAATGACGTGAAACACTATGTTGGGGAAAACTATTTGTGATGTTTGGATGATGTTTCTTTACTCAAACACTTAAGGCATTATTCATGTGTTCAATGTATTGTAAATCAAAGAGGCATTCCAATAAATATATATTTGGACCCGCAATTCAAAAAAATCATGTATTGAGAATTTTTTCTTATCATCTGGTAATGCTACTTCTCTTCTGCTATGAAAAATATTGATACAACACTTACAGTTCTTTACTCCACATCATAAAGACATTTACCCATACATCGGATGTAGTGGGAGATTCAGCCAGCTTACATATTTGTTTATGTTTCTGGATTCGAGACAATGCTACTGTGCTGCATAAAGTTTTGTAATTTTCTGAATATTAATTGTGGTTGATTGGAAATTTGTTCTGAGAGGAATGGATCCCTCTGTAAAATTCCCCAATGTTTTGATAGAATATTCCTAAGGTGGATATGGTGCGCATTAAACTGGGTTATGAATAATGGATTCTCATTCTTCTTAGGGTTTTTAGATTGAAGTTGGATGACAGGTTTCTCTTGTAATGTTTTTTGCATTGCTGATACTATTGATGCTTTTGGGTATACTTTTTCTTTAAACCATCTTTTTAAAATATCAGATTGTTCAAAAAAATCTGAATTCTTGGTTCAGTTTCTTCGAAATCTACAGAACTGGCCATACGTATTATTTAACTTTCATTTCTTTTTGTGGCAGCTATTAAAATCTAATTAGCTTTGAAGGTCTACTGCTTTAAAATGAGTTTTTATGTGACTCCGTCCCTCCTGAATAAAAAGATTAAGATCTAGAAATACCATCTAATTAGTGTCAATATTACTTAAGAACTCCAGACCCCATATGTTATAGTTTAAACCGAAAATAAAACCTTGAAGGTCACTCTCTGGGCCATCCCAAATAATAAAAAAAAAATCAATAAAACATTTATAAAAAGCTACTTTGGACCTTACATGCGAGTTTCACTCACATGTCCTATCTTTGGCAGTGCAAGTATTTTGCACCTCTAAAAATCGTTCATGTGAACACTTTTATAGGAACTAGAGATGAGCGAACGTACTCGTTTCGAGTACTTACGCGCCCGAGTACCACCATTTTCGAGTACTTCAGTACTCGGGTGAAAAGATTCGGGGGGCGCCGAGGGGCGGGGAGAGGCGTGGCGGTGCGGGGGGTAGCAGCGGGGAACAGGGGGGAGCCCTCTCTCTCCCTCTCCCCCCCACTCCCCACTGCTACCCCCCGTGCCGCCACGGCGCCCCCCGAATTTTTTCGCCCGAGTACGGAAGTACTCGGAAATCGCGGTATTCGGGCGAAAAAGGGGCGTGGCCGAGCACGTTCGCTCATCTCTAATAGGAACCCATTACGTAACGTAAAAAACGCTCATATGACTGAGGCCTGAAAGTATAGGAAATACGCGGAGGCAAAAAAACCCCGCTCAAGCTGTGTCATTTTTGTTTTGCTACAGATTGCTCCTTTTGTAAAGCAAAAGATGGAAGTTGGTGAAAATCAACAACAAAATGCAGCAATTTTAAAATCCAAGCATGCGTTTTGTCTAAATGTATTACACAGTGTGTGGATGATATTTGTTTAACTTCTTAACAACCTATGATGGATATATTGCAGGTGCTAGCTGTGTTAAACAGTTGAAACACACCCATGATGGGCAGATAACTCTAGTTGTGGCAGTTTAACCACTTAGATGCTGCTGTCAATGTTGTCCATGGCATCTAAGCTGTTAGTCAGAATGTCCCCTCCATTGCTACCCTCCAGTAACACGATAGTGGAGTGCTGATGGGTTGCCCTCACAGACTAGAGTCTACTAAAGGCTCCCAGGCTTGCCATGTAATAATGCCTATGAAGCATAATGAAAGGTATTGTATGCTGGGATATATTTAAGTGTACTGAGTAAGCAATCATATGTTGAAGTCATCTAGAGGGAACTCAAAAGTTAAAAAAAAAATCTATTTTCCATTTTTCTCAGAGAATTCTGAACAATAAAAAGTAAATACAATTGGCTTAGCTGCATCTGTTAAAGTTTGAACTATTAAAAAATTGCATTACTTATCCCTCATTGAGAATGCCGTAAAAAAGCCCAGAAGTGATGAGGAAGTATGTACCCCAAAATTTATACCATTAAAAACTTTGCCTCACCTTGAAAATAACAAACCCCAACACAGCCCTGCTGATGGAAAAAATATACAAGTTGTGGGTCTCAATAAAAAAAAGCAATTCTTTTTTACAATTGTTTTCTTGTTTTTAAAAGTAGTAGATTCCCAGCACATTATATGGTACAAATGCAACACATTCTGCAGAAAACAAATCCTCATTTGTTGACAGGAAAATAAAAAAGTTTAAAACCGAGGATGAAAAAGAGAAACTCAAAAAATAGTTGGTCATTAAGGGGTTAAATCTCATTTTTTTACATAGCCACTATACATTCTGTGGGTTATGTGACTAAATTTGTAGCATTTACACCCCATTGGAAAAAAAAATCTAAAGATGCAGCCACATGCGGTGAAAAATACTGTCATTCAATAGCTGAGAGCTGCCCCTGATTGGTCCTTGCGCTGAGCCAATCAGAGGCAGCACTCACTCACCCATTCATGAATTCATGAATGGGTAAGTGGGAGCTGCCTCTGATTGGTGAGGCTGTGACCAATCAGAGGCAGCTCATTCAGCAGGCGGTGATTCTAAATCCCCGGCTGCTGAATACTACTCAGAGCAGTTCAGCAGAACTGCCGGCCGGCCGCAGCTGAACTCCGTCTGCCGGGACCAGGTGAGTATATAAATATTTTTTTTGTTTTTACACATTTTTGGATGGTTTTCAGGCAAGGGCCTATATTTTTAAGCCCTTCCCAAAAATTCATGCCGCGCTCGCCAGCAGCCCATTGAGCGCATATATAGAACACAAGGAATCGCAGAACGCAGATAGGCGCGATCTGCGATTCGTCGTGTCCTATAATTTATCAGATATCCGCATAAAAAGCGGACATCTGACCGATCCCATTGCGAAGCAATAGTTCTATATATGCGCAGACCGCATCCGCAAAACGCGGCAAAAAATGGTCGTCTGACTGAGACCTAAAACGGTTGTACGAGTTACTGAACAACTTGGCTAAGGAAATGAGAGGCAATGTAAAAAAAAATGATAAAAAAAGCATTATTTGTTATATAAGAGGCTGCTGCAGGACTTACATTAGAGTCCTTCCGGAAGGTCATAGATTATCTTGCTGCAGTGAAAAAAGTGAATTTAAAAATATCATTCTTCAAAATAAAACCTGGTTGACGTTAAAAGGGTTTCTTCCTTGTGGTACCACATGATGCAATGTATGTGTTTTGCCGCTAAATCTCATTCTTTTCATTCTAGTTACGTGCCACAAACATTTAATATCAAAGATTTAATATCAAAGATTTTCTAGATTGTGATATACATCATTTTATTTATGTTGTATTATGTAAATTTGCACTTTGATACAGGAAGTTTAAGACTTTGATATAGAACATTGAAGTGGAGCATGCCGCTTGAATTGAAAAAGACCATTCACATATGTTTAGTGTTTCTAAGCATTTCATTAAATAGCATCAAGGCTCTCTGCAAGTCTTTTGCTTAATTGACTTTGTGGCTATTAAAAAGCCTTCAAAAAAAGGTATTCCATGCACTCTGGAAGTTTAATGGCTGAATCTTATGTGAAAGCAGTACATAGTGAGCTCCCTATAGGATAAAGGTTAAAGTAGTGTTAAGGATAAACTATAGTTAGGGCCAACCTAGTGTTAGGATTAGATTTAAACTAGGGTTAAGGTTTAGCTAGGCTTATGGTTAGGTCTAAGCTAGGGATATGGTTAGGGTTATATGGTTGGAAACAAACCACTGTGGACTTTAAGAGAGAAAATCTCAACTAAAGTCCAACAGTATTTACCACAAGAGAAGCAAATATGATTGTAGATGTGAATATGAAAAAGGGCAATCAAAAACTCCTTCATCAGGTACCACAGTGAACCAGATCTGTCTCACTAGACAAAAAATGACTGGAGGTGAACATCTTAAAGTTAAATAGTTGTGTACCACAATCCTACCCACTAAGAGAGGATGATGTAAAAGAGAATATGCTGGACTAGATATTATAACCTATAGCTTATTGCCCCACCAAAACTCATCTGACCCTAGATGTTCAAAGGGTTCAACAAATAAGCCTCAAAGCTTATATCAAGGCTTGTCATCCGGAGCCATAAAAAGATACTTGTGTTAGATAAAGAAAGCAACAGACCACCAAGATACACAGCAGCCAGTCAGCATGATAATCACGTTAAGCATTATTCATTAGACCCATTAGGCCAGTTGCACACGGGTAGATTTGAATAGCAGAATCACAATCATCATCCAAGTGGACGATCCACGTTATTTTGCACACATTGAAAGAATAGAACATTCGCATATCCGCTGACAGTGATTGTGATTTTCACAAGTGGATTTAAAATCGCATGTTCTACTTTTCAGCGGGATCTGCATGGACAGCTTCCATTGAAGTTAATGGAAGCCATTTGACCCGTGACCCATGCACAATTGACATTGTGGATAGGCTGCGTGTACCTACGTTATCATCTAGCAATGATGCGGGAAAAACCAATGTTTAAAAAAAAAATCTGTAAAGCACATAACCAATGGCAAGTGCCCGCTATCATCTGCAAAACAGAAAAGTGAAGGCACATGGGGTCTCTGGCTGCAATCAGAGATGGGTTCCGCTGCAGGCTCCTGTATGCGGAATATGGCCCATTGATGAGCAGCTTTCTTTAGACATCTAGGGTCAGATGAAGGACCTCATTTGCATACCATTATTCACTATTTATTGCTACACAATTCTGGGGAGAAAAATTGGGCTTCGTCCAGTTTATTTTGTGCATGGGATATGAAGATCACACACGGGCATAAAAAAAACCTGATACACACAAAACATATGGATGTCACATGGGCATACACATTAAGGGTGGCTTCACATGAGCGTGTGTTTGTGTGTACATAGGTGTGTACATATGTATACACCCCTGTATGCGCAAAAACACACCTGTATGCAGGTGCGCATTGCCTTCGATGGAGGCCCGGCTGCTGCCATTGAAGGCAATGGTCTGCTGGCACCCCTTAATTGTTTTTTAAGCAAGAGCTTTAAATATAAGCTCTTCCCTGAAAAACAACCAGTGGCGCACAGGTAAGTATATATAAATATTTCTTTTTTTTACACTAAAATGGTTGTTTTTCAGGGAAGGGCTTATATTTAAAGCTCTTCCCAGAAAACAATTCAGGGGTAGGTTCCAGCAGACCATTGTGTTACGGCACTCTGACCCCCTGAGCGCCAGGTGGGGTGCCCTGAACTTCCCGCACCCCACTGTCCCTGCCTACTTGCCTCGGCCCTGGATAACCCCAGGCGGACAACTGGACGGTGGTCCCTACTCTGGCTAGGGACCTGGCGACTACCTAGATGGAACTAACTACCGGGAGACAGAGTGCCGACAAGGAAGGCAGATGGAGATACCAACAGAAAATGCTGAGCACTAGACAAAGCTAGGGAAAGGAAGCTGACAAGCAGACTAGCGGACTGACTGGAGGGAACTGCAGACAGAACTAACTAGTAGCTGACAGAACCAATAACTGGCAGTGAGCTCAGGTCACTGCCAGCCTTATAACTGCAAAACTCCGCCCGTGGGCAGAGAGTGGGAGGAGCCAACTCCCCCACTCACACTACAAGAGAGAGGAAGGGGTGCAGGCGGCGCCCTACGGGCGGACCCACCCACGCCGCCGCACACCGACCGCCCCACGTCGCTGGGAGAGCCCAGATGTCACAGCTCCGGGACACCGGAGCCGAAGCCGAAGCGGCGTGCGCCGACCGTGGGACCCCACGCCGCGCTGTATGGTAACACATTGTGTGCATTCACTATGGCGAACGCATGTCCTATGTTTACAGGCGCACTCCTGTAAAACATAGGCATGTGAACACACCTTAAGGAATGTATTAGGTTGTAATAGATGCGTGTTTTTGTGCACGCACAAAAACACGCTCGTGTGAAGCCACCCTAAAATCAGTCCATTTTTTATGCATCTAAATTGGACATGATCGTACGAATAAGGCTTAGATTAAAGTGCTATAAAAAGGCTGATCTGTATGCCTGTTAGTGACTACTATAGAAATGCCTATTGTTGGTCACTAATGGGTTAAAAATAGAATTAAAAAACAAAAAGTTGTTCTTGTCGCTGTGATTAACCCCATGTTTTATGGAAACTCCAATTTTACACAGATTAAAAATATTGCCAAAACATTTGGCATGGATTTTGAAATCTGTGCTGCAAAAAACAGAATTGACTTTCTAATTCCTAATATGGTTTGCCCACACATACCCTGTCAGGTGGCTGCATGCATCCCATTGACTGAAACTAAATCTATGTGCAGATCAGCATATAAATCTGTTCAGAGACTCAGCCTTGAACCTCTGCCGCGGATTAAGCGTCAAATCCATGTTGTAAAAATCTGAAGTGGTTCTGACACTGACAATATTGTGTTTGCTAGGCCTAACTTAACTCTTAAAAATGGGTATTTGTATATATACAACTTCATAAAATGAGTCCAGGAATGTCAGACTCTTGTTCAGAATTCCATAGTAGACAAATAAATATAAAATATGTATTGAAGCTTATGCCAAGTACTGACACTTTTTTGGAAATGTGAATTCAAGTCTCCAGGGATAGAATTATTATTTTTCTTCCAATTTTACTGTCTTTCATGCAACAATTTTGTTTAGTAAACTACTTATTAATAGCCATCTGGGAAATAATCCCTTATCTAACCAAACGCAGAATGGCTTGAAAAAATTAATCTAACTGAAAGAGAAATTCTGACTTCCAATAACATATTTATCAATGTTTTTAAAAGACAAAATAAAATGTGGTACAAGAAAGATGTAAATAGATTACAGTTCATTAACAAAATTGTCAAAGGTATGGTCACGTTCTCCCTCAGGTCTTGTTCAGATGAGCGTGTTTTCAGCCCTGCTTAGCAATGCTAAAATCAGGCTTCTATAGGAACCAATAGGTTCCTATAGAAGCAGTCACACTAAATCAGCAGGTCTAACAGAGATAGGACATGGGTGGCTACAATAACCCGCATTGCAGGTTCCTGCTGCCCTATCTGGTGCGCGATGTGCAGGAGTTTCCATTGACTCCTATGGGAACAGTTGTTTATGGAAACTCCTGCACAGGAAATAGATCCCTCGCTGCTTAGAGCAGGACATTAAAAAGGTGCTGCCCAGAAGCACATTTTATGGTAAATGCCCTGCTGTAAACTCCTGTTAGTCCCCATGGGGATGAAGGGATTCCCCCGAGGGTTCCCTTAATCCCCATCATGACTAACATGAATTTACAATGGGGCATTTAAAATGTGCTTCTGGGTAGCACCTTTTAAATGCCCTGCTGTAATCTGTGGGGTATTTCTCCTGATCCCCTGCTGGGCAATTCCCCAGCAGCAGGGGGCAGTAGGCGACTCCCTCCAGCTCTTTCCCCAAGGGATTTTCCTATAGCAGGAGAGAGAGGGGGCGGGGTTACAGGGCTTTGCTGGAGGGCTTCCCCTGAGAGCCTGGGAGGAGGGTGTGTGACTAGAGGACACATCCTCTATCCCCGCCCCCTAGCCCTGCCCACTCTCTCAGAGCTATGGGGATATCCCTTGGGGATTCCCAGAGCAGGGAGAGAAAGAAGGGCTTTGGGTTAATCTCCCATACTGAGAGAAAGCAGAGCTATGGGGATTAATCCTTAGCAGGGATGGATAGAGAGGGCTATGGGTTAAGCTCGCTGTAGTCATGCTCTCTCTCTCCCTGCTATGGGGAAATCCTGAAGCCCTGCGGGACTTCTCTCTCTCCTGCCCATTCACATGATCTTTTAGTGGTGATATCAGTGACATTTTCTTGTTGCTATCAGCGCGAGAACAACACTCATCTGAATGAGGCCTGATAGTAAGATATAATATGTACCATGTCCATTATGAACATAAGGTTGTGTTCACACATGGAGCAGACTATGAAACGGAGTGTTTTACCATATAATCAAAACAGAAGAAGGAAGGATTAACCTCAACCTGACTTCTAAGAAAGAATAGCCCTGCCTAAAAACAAGCTTATAGCCTTGATAAAGCCGGCCCCATGTCTCATGCATTGATCACTGACTCTAGCACTTAAAAGTAAGAAAACTCAAATGGACCTCAGAAGCACCACTTAGCCTTACAGCAGAATTAAACAATAAAAACACTACTTAGCTTAGCAGCAGAACGCCAATGAACATGACCCCAGTCTAGCAAAACGGAAACAATATTCAGCAACAACCACCCCCAAAAGCAGCCTTTTATAATGGCCAAGGTAATGCAATACGAAAAGCAAAGTTCCACAAACAGCAGGGTGAAGACAGCATACAACAAAAGAAAACAAAATCAATGACAGGGGAACCACTAAAGAAATACGGACAAATGACTCAAGTAACACCTAAAGAAATGACAAGCCACATGACCCTGTCGCAAACCACAGACCTTAACAGGCACTAGAACAAAACAGTCAAAAAAGGCTTGGTGAACCAAATTGTAACACAAGCTTAGCATATCTGAGTTAAGCTGTCATCTGAAATATATTTTGGTAGTCAAATATAAACATGCAGAAGTGTAAAAATAAGTGAAGAAAAGGGGTGAAAAGCCAATTGGAGAAGGGTTGAATATCAATACCTGAAGGGCAAGAGTATATATCAGGATGATTTGCTCATATATACCCTATACAGAAAGGCTCTGACACATGCCACAGTATAGGCATCCAGTGGTATCTATTACTCATGGACTGCAATTCTAACCACATAGTGAAAAGCCTATTTTGTGCCTTAAGGACCAAGTGATTTTCATTGTTGCATTGCAAGAGCCATAATTTGTTAATATAGCCACATGAGGGCTTTTTTTTAGTACAAGTTGTATATTTTAATGGCAACACTGCAGAGTAAATATTATTTATTGTATAATATTTGTTACATTTTGGTGGGAAAGGGACAGATGGGAAAAACATCCAGAAAAATGCATGTGGGCAGGAGCCCTAAGGCCTTATTCACACGAGCGTGTGCTGGCGTGTACATAGGTGCACATAAAACCTTTGCACCCACGTACATCCACAAACGCACGTGAATGGAGGTCCATGCAGCATTGTTTTCAATTGTGGGGGGGGTGGCTGCTGCCGGTGGCCCCATTGAAAGCAAGGATATGCCGGCAACCACTGCAGTGATTATCAAAGAAGGACTTTAAATATAAGCCCTTCCCTGAAAATCATCCTTAGCTGGTGTAAAAAAAAATATGTATACTCACCTCTCCTCTTGAATTCAATGAATGTCTGAGTACTGACTGTGATTGGCTAAGCGCTCAGCCAACCACAGGTAGTGCTCAGCTGTCAATCAATAAATAATTGAGCGCTGCCTGTGAATGGCTGAGCGCTTAGCCAATCAGAAGCAGCCCTTTCAGCGGGCAAGGGGACTATTGAACTTTTTTAATGCTATTTTTTTAGTCCCTGAAGGTGACTGGAAAATGTGATTGTTCAATCACTAGGATAGTACACTGCATTACTTATTTGGTGCCTTCTACTAATACTGTTAGACTCAGTTGGAGGTGGGGCCTGATAGGCTGAGGTAGACATGGCAAACATAGAAGCCTTTGTCAAGCTTCTGGCTGCCATGGGAACCCATTGGTACCTTGCGATCACAGTGTGGGGTGCTGATGGATGACAGAAATAGTCCCCTACCCCTATCATCTGCATGGACGCTGCAGTCACTATTGAGTATGGCATGTAAGAGACTAAACTGCCAGGATCTGAGGTTTCTCCATTCCTGGCTGTTAGAGCAGGAGCCTGGCTGTCAGTATTCAGCTAAGCCACTGACTTAAAAAGATACATGTGCAGGTTTTAAGCCTATTAGTGACTGACATAAAAAGCCATATTGGTGGTCACTGAGGGGTAAAGTTTAGAAAACAATTGAAATGCTGTCTGAAAACACATAAATGATTCATACTTTCCAATAGCTAGTCAATGAGGGAAATCATGCCCTCTGTACATTATCATAAACAATGCTATTTCCCAGTGAGTAATACTGTAGCTTAAGTTTTTTTTTTGGTGGTGGTGGTAGTGTGGGAGACGGGGGAGGGGCTCGGCAGTCAGACAGCTGGAGAGATTACCTGTAAAAATATGACAATAACTTTAATTTAGGACCTTAAATTGATCACAGGCAACAGAATTAAATAGAACATTTCAATCTTTCTTTTTTTTTTTCTTTTCTCCATAGAAAAAGTAATCAATAGCTGATGGCACAGGAAGATGATTAATAAGGTTTCATGTTTACATAAGAAGTTGTGTTCGGATTACATTTGTTTTTCCGACAGTCTGTACTATTTGCAGTCTTCAATTATCTTTAAAATAATTATGATATTCCAAATGCTTGAGGCGAGTAAAACATTCATAAAGGTCAAATTATTTATATTTTGAAGCCACATTGCACGACTTTAATCCAAGTATTTTTTTTAATAGTTGCAGTTAAGATAGTTCCATATAAAGTTACTTCCAAAAGATTAAATTAGGTTTTCTAGAATCTTGTCAGTGGGATGTATACATTTTCTATTTGTTGTAATAAGGAAAAGGTTAGAATGCTCATTGCTTGCCAACAATAGCTTCTAAAAGAAGGTAATTTGAGCTTTTGAACTCAGTGATTTTTCTTCCTATCACAAATGATCTATATGTTTCATTACTGTATGATCTCTGAAACCTCAGGCAAGTACTGATATATAAACTACTCAGATACGTATATAAATGCATTGTCTTCTCCAGGTCATAAGATTACACAATATGAATGATTGTGGCATTCCAGATACATTTTTATAATCCATGATAGGATTTTTTTAGAATGTTATAATACTATTAGTATACTGTAAACCAAACACATAAAATATCCTTTAACCCCTTCAGTGGCGGGTTTCTTACCACCCTGTCAGACCCACCAGGGCAGATTTTTTTAAATGGGCCAATCATTTAATTTCAACTAATTTTCCAGGCGCGTTTTTTAAAGAGCCATAACTTTTTCATTTTTCCATTGGCACGGCCATGTGAGGGCTTGTTTTTTGCGGGGCAAGTTGTACTTTTTAATGGCATCATATTTGGTTATATAATATATTGTATAACCTATTTTTGGGGATTTCATTTTTACGGCATTCAGTGTGCAGCCAGCCAATCATCTGTGTACAAACAAACCAGCCCCTCTTGTTAGAGGGTGTTAGTCATTATCCATATCATCATCTTCTTTCAGAACCCTGGGGATTGTATGCATGGATGCTTTTCTGCTTGGTGCCTCCTCCATTTGTAGGTGTGCAGACGTTGGTGTGAATTATGTTCTGTTTTGTTGTATGTCTGAATTCCTTTCCATCCTTAGGTGGAAGGACATGTGAACCCCTTCCGTTCTTAGGTGCGAGGACACCTGAATCCCTTTGGTCGCTAGGGAAGAGGATACCTGATCCCCTTCTATGCTCAGGTGAGAAGACACCTGAATTCCCCCTCTGTCTGTAGGTGTGTAGATGCCTGGTGTGAACTATATCCTATTTGTAGTTGCTATGTTTGTATTTGCTCTGACCCTGTGTGGTGTTTCCTGCCTCTTTCTTTATTTTCATCTAGGGCAAGTCAGGTTCCCTAGGTTCTTGTGTTGAGCCGTCCTTGTTGGGACGATTGCCCCACTATTAGGCAGGGTTCTCTGATTTCTGTGGCATAGGCTCAGACTTCCCCCTTTATCTTAGTTTCTTTCAAATTTGGTTTCTTTCTTGATCTCTGTGTCTGGTCTTTAATGTATATTCTCTCTAGCAATAACTATATTATGTTTGTGTATGTCGCTGTTCACATGGCCTGCATATATGTAACAGAATTCTTCAAAAGTACTGCATATTTACATATAAGAGACAGACTACTGAAATCATGGACTGACATGTTCCCTTTGAGTTCAGGAGAAGCTTTTAATAACCAAACATCAGCTTTAGGGCTATTTCTCACTACCGTAGCATATGTGCAAAAATGCTTGCATAGGCGCAACACATTTGCACTGTGAACAATGCATTTTTTCATGGGTTTTTGTGCATATTACTGTACTTTCTGCACTCATAAGACCAGTTCACATGGGTATGGGACATAACACATCCATGATTTTAAAGGCTATTCAGCCTTATGAGTTCCAGAAGTGTTCTTTTTCTACGGAATTGTACTGTGTATTGGGCAATTGCGCATGTATTGAGTGACGTCTATGGGGATCTTGGTGCACAAATTTGCACAAAAATAGAGCATGCTGCATTTTTTCATGCGCACAAAAAAGAGTAATGAAAATGAACCCATTGAAAGCAATAGGTTATATTCTCTGTGTATTGCGTGCACACATACGTTTGCGAATTTGCCCGTGTGAAGGGGCCCTTATGGAACAATCGGCTGTTCATATAAATGTAAATCACAAACCTAGAAAGAAAAGTGATATTTATGTAGTTTTGTGTTTATGGCAGTTCACACCTTAGCCTTCACCGTATATGGCACTGATACAGGAATACAAATATTGAAGTACATTCTGAAAGTAACATACCTAAACAATACTTTACACCAGCGTGCTTTGTGCGAAGTGTCATTGAGTAATTATTTTACTAGTACTTCTATGTTACCTTTGTTATACTATTGGGCAACCTCCATTTATGAGACACGGATTTGTCAGCTCGCAATATGTACTAAATTATGTAACCTCTCCAAGATTATTGAGATAACAATCACAACACAATTTCCAATGATTTCTTGTAGCTGCTCTAATGAGATATTGTCATTTCATTTCTATTTATGAAGCATGAGATGACAAGAGAGGCAAATTGAAATACACAATATGAAGAATAATTTTATTTGTTCTGTTAGCTGCTTTGGCACGAGGGATTCAATGTTTCACAAAAAGTCAAAATGATTGGTATCAATTGAGTTTATTACACCCTTAGATTTATAGGATGTTTCCCTTGAGAGGTATGTCAACAATATGTTCTTGTTTATTAAACATTCAAATCATCTAGTGATGTAGATTTGTAAAGCAAAGTTTTAAACTTCTGAATCTTGTTTAATTTTTGTGTTATTTTTAGTAAAGCAATGAGACATATTTACGAGGTCATAAAAAAGCATTGTTTTAAAAATTGCAGGAAATGTGCTAAATAGCAAAATAAGGTGTATTCATACATTTGATGTCCTGATTCTTCATCGCCAACTCTTTGGTCATCTCTGCTGGTCTTTGTTTACATAGCTACAACTCTGATGGGCCCATATACATGACTGCTGTAGGCAAGTATTGGCCTCAGCAGGCTCATACTGAATACTACTGAGGTCAATGAGTAGCTGCCACAATTTGGTGGGTATACACGCATTTCACAACTTCCACCTTCTAATCAAAACTTTAAGGGGAAGACTATAGTGATGACGCTGGAGCACAGGGGTATTGAACAGATGAGTATTGCTTTTTTATTTTACAACATTTCCTTCCCCTATAAAATGATTTTCATATTTCGGACAACCCACTTAAGTTGGCATTGATATTATTAATAGTATTAGCTGATATCAAAGTATTGTATGTTTGCTTTAATGCTAAAACCTCTACTTTAAATGTTGCATGTAAGAGGCTGGGAAACTATGATTTACCATTTGCATAGAGTTTCTTCATTGATTGAAATCAGGTTGCTATGTTTTTTCAGGTGACAGGATGTTTTTTTTTTCTCTGTTGGTATTGAGTAGTGATGAGCGAGCATACTCGCTAAGGGTAGTTGCTCGAGTGAGCATTGCCCTTAGCGAGTACCTGCCCACTCGAGAGAAAAGGTTCAGCTGCCGGCGGCGGGCAGGGAGTGGCGGGGGAGAGCGGGGAGGAACGGAGGGGAGATCTCTCTCTCCCTCTCTCCCCCCCCCCGCTCCCCCTGCTCACTGCCGCAACTCACCTGTCACCGGCGCCGGCAGCCGAACCTTTTCTCTCGAGCGGGCAGGTACTTGCTAAGGGCAATGCTCACTCGAGCAATTGCCCTTAGCGAGTATGCTCGCTCATCTCTAGTATTGAGCCCTTTAGCATCCAATGTAGCCTCTGCCGCATCTTCCAGTAAATCAGTGCCTATATTGGCAATGCAAATTCCGTTAGTGACATTTAGAGCAGGGAGCTGAGTGATGCATTTTTATACTCACCCGTTCCCACGATCCAGTGCTCTCACCCATTGAAGATCACACAGCACAGAAAAATTTGACTCTTTTCAGAGTCCGGTGTACATGCTCTCCCATAGACTTGCACTCTGAAAAGATTCAGATTTTGTGTGCCAAGCATTGTTCACAGCATAACAGCATTGCATTTCAATGCTGTTATGCTGTGGAGTCAGTGAGTTCAACAAAAACATCACCTGGCTCTCTGTTACATCCCCTAACCGCACCAGATCACTTTTCAGAATAAGCTGCCAAGTGTGTGTTCATGAGGAGTAGAGTGGTGTACTTATAGGCGTCTCATTTGTGACTGCACCCCTAAGCCAGTGGGAGCTCACAGGCCGTCTTCACCACTCTATACTATCTAGATGCTTGCTTGGATTGGTGGGTCACAGAGAGCCGGCAACAGTGCAATGGTGAAGATGATTCATGGTAAGGGGGGTTTGGCCAGCTATTGGCGTCTGTACTGAAAACAGTCACTTAATGCTTATGCTTTCCATGTGTAGTCCTCCCACGAGGCAGCAGGTCAGGTGACGACTCAAGCATCTGCCAATGGAAGAGGAGGGGCCAGCAAGGCTAATACAGGAATATCATTGCCTGCATATCCCTCATCTCCTATGACATTTGCAGCTGCCCTCACTGGTTTAATTATAACCATAGTTCCTTACACTGTGTGGCCATAATGTGTGGAATTGAATTTTTGTGAATATTGAATTATTTTTCTAATTTTCTTGCTTGCTGTTCTGAAGCACTGAGGCAGAGAAAGAGACACAGGAGGATCGTTCAAGATACGCAAATCTGTCAGGGTGACCAGAGAACATATTACTACTCAGGGGGGCACATGGATTGCTGTTACATGTCTCTGAGAACAGTCAGACCTCCTACTACTCTGGGGACACAATGCTGGTTCAGTACTACTCCAAGGGGGCATAAAGAGGGCTCCCTACTTCTCTTGGGAGCACAATGAATGATCATTACTACTTCATGTGAAGGGATGAGTTGTAGCTAGAAGAAGTCTTCACTGCGGTCTGGGCCAGATAAAGAAGAATTACATTAATTGGATGGTTACTAGAGCTGAGTCTCTGTATCTAAGCCAGTCCTGACAAAAGCTGTCGCATAGATATCCTGGGTCATATATATATATATATATATATATATATATATATATATATACAGCTTAATTACCCTCTCCTCCCTATAGACCTCTATGGGTAGAATGAGTCATCTGCCTCCTTCTCTTTCTGTTATCCATCTTCTTATGTCTGTTACTAGGCTACTACACATGGGAATGACTTGACAATAGGTAGTGGACAGTAAATTAAAAAAAAGGGAGAATCTCCCACTCCCCTAGTGACCAGCACTTAAAATGATTTTTCAGCACATAAACATAGTTTTAGGTAAATAAAGTGAATTGCAATTTTATAAAAGGTATATATAGAAGAGCGCTCACTGAAAGGATACTGAAGGGTACAATTGTTAGGCAGATCCAACTTCTAAAGTCTGGGGGTTCGATCTTCTTAGATGGAACCGAAGATTGTAGGTGCTTTTAAGAAATCTCACATAATATGTGAGAGGGCAGCCAGAGGAAACTCCGATCACACGGTGAGGGAGACAAAATCAATGCAAGAAAAAAGGAAAAATCCTCAGTGCTCACACCATACTATGTGCAAAAGATGGATAGATGAAGAAATTGTGGAACCTACTTAGTAGAGGCGCCTATAGCCAAGACGCCTCTCAATCCAGGGTGGCTTATCACATAATGATGAATGCCCACGGTAGTGGAGATACTTTCACAACTTTAATATGTGCAAGGGTAAAATACACAACGCGTTTCGGCCGGACGGCCTTTTTCAAGTGTCACTTGAAAAAGGCCGTCCGGCCGAAACGCGTTGTGTATTTTACCCTTGCACATATTAAAGTTGTGAAAGTATCTCCACTACCGTGGGCATTCATCATCAAGTGTCACTTGAAAAAGGCCGTCCAGCCGAAATGCGTTGTGTATTTTACCCTTGCACATATTAAAGTTGTGAAAGTATCTCCACTACCGTGGGCATTCATCATTACGTGATAAGCCACCCTGGATTGAGAGGCGCCTTGGCTATAGGTGCCTCTACTAAGTAAGTTCCACAATTTCTTCATCTATCCATCTTTTGCACATAGTATGGTGTGAGCGCTGAGGATTTTTCCTTTTTTCTTGCATTGAATTGCAATTTTGATAGTTATCACATTGGATATTATATAAGCACATGTTAGTGACCATTTAAGGACTGGAATTTTTCATTAAGCCAATTCAACACAGAATTGCAACATGCTAGCAAAACCTTTGAATTCTGGAAATAGGAAAGAGATCTCATGACAGTATCTTGAGCTGGTATTATTTTCAAAAGTTGGTTATCCAGTACCACATATATCTTAATGTGATTGTCCAGTCGTAAAATATTGACTGCTTATTCTTAGGATCAGTCAACAATAATAAATCAGTGGGGGTCTGTTACCCTGGAGCTCCTTTGATCAGATGTTCATCAGGCAGGTGTGCTCATGCACTGATCTGAATTTTGGCAGGAAGCTAACAGCTCCCTACTCACTGCAGTGTGCAAGTTTGGTATTGCAGGCCAAGTTCACTTTGAAATGAATGGAAATTAAAGGAGATGTCCCGCGCCGAAACGGGTTTTTTTTTTTTAAACCCCCCCCCCGTTCGGCGCGAGACAACCCCGATGCAGGGGTTAAAAAAACCACCCGCACAGCGCTTACCTGAATCCCGGCGGTCCGGCGTCTTCATACTCACCTGCTGAAGATGGCCGCCGGGATCCTCTATCTTCATGGACCGCAGGGCTTCTGTGCGGTCCATTGCCGATTCCAGCCTCCTGATTGGCTGGAATCGGCACGTGACGGGGCGGAGCTACACGGAGCTACACGGAGCCCCATAGAGAAGAGGAGAAGACCCGGACTGCGCAAGCGCGGCTAATTTGGCCATCGGAGGGCGAAAATTAGTCGGCACCATGGAGACGAGGACGCCAGCAACGGAGCAGGTAAGTATAAAACTTTTTATAACTTCTGTATGGCTCATAATTAATGCACAATGTACATTACAAAGTGCATTATTATGGCCATACAGAAGTGTATAGACCCACTTGCTGCCTCGGGACATCTCCTTTAAGCCTGCTATGCCAAGCCTGGCCACTGAAGTGAGAGTGCTGTCTACTTTGTGCATAAATCAGATCAGTACATGAACGCACAAGTCCAGGAAACAGAGCCACACTGATCTACTCAGGCCATCAGTAGTTTGGAACTGGACAGCACCTTTAACATATTTAGGGGAAAGGTAAGCAAAGACACATCTGTAAATGGCTGAAAAAAATATCCTGAACAGTAACAAAATAATTGTTTTATTTATTTAAAAAATTAATAGCAATAACTTATCTCTTTCTTATAAACTGAAACAAAACTACAATAACATGTAAAATAGAAAAGATTTTAGATATATCGTATATTATCATTGTGAATCTCCCTATTTTCTTTTAATGTTATTTGATTCCTTTGTAATGTCATTATGCGCATCTGTGTCCCAGACTTAAAAAAAATGACTACAATATTATGTTGGTCTCTGCAGCATATTTTTACACATCATAATCAACTGACTTTATTAAATACTTTTATGTGTTAATTTATTCATAGGTACTTACAACCACTTTATTTCATAAATTGCCCTTAAAAAGATGATCATGTCAAAGTGTTAAATGAAGTAACATGAATTATGGAGTGGTTTTAGAGCTGAGAATCCTCATTACCAAATATAATTAAGTGATAAGTATTATTAATTTCAATTATATGTGAACATATTTTAATTTATTTGGAGTTCACTACCATCAATATCCTTTACTGCATCTTCAAAGAAAAAAAGACAATCTATTTACTGCATATAATCTACAAATTGTAAATTCCTCTCCCATAGCTTTATTACTTTTGCTTGCAGATATTGATCTGTTGACCTTAATTGACGATTATGTGCTTATGTCCTAAAACCAAATTAAGGTTTACTAAAGGTATAATTTGTATATTTACATGTAGCAGTTAGGGTGCATTCAGACGAGCATGGTTTACACGCTGCTACAGCAACATGTAAACCACGCTACTTACATGCAGCAATTCTGCATTGAGCAAGCTACTCCATGCTCCACATGCAAAAATACCCTGTGGGCTGCATTCCCACGAACGTATATCGGCTCGGTTTTCACGCCGAGCCGATATACGTCCTCCTCATCTGCAGGGGGGGAGGATGGAAGAGCCAGGAGCAGGAACTGAGCTCCCGCCCCCTCTCTGCCTCCTCTCCGCCCCCCTGCACGATTTGCAATGGGGAGAGGCGGGACGGGGGGGGGGGGGCTAATTATCAGAACTTAGCCCCGCCCCATCCCACCTACTTTCATTGCAAATAGTGCAGAGGGGCGGAGAGGAGACAGAGGGGGGGCGGGAGCTCAGTTCCTGCTCCTGGCTCTTCCATCCTGCCCCCCCTGCAGATGAGGAGGACGTATATCAGCTCGGCGTGAAAACCGAGCCGATATACGTTCGTGGGAATGCAGCCTAAGGAGTATGTACTGTTTTATTGATCTGCTTTCACATTAGACCTTTGATGTTTCCAGGTAGAGTATAATGTTAAAACATCAAATACTTTGTCAAAAACAAAATTGCAAAATGGAAATGTTCATTTAAAAGATTATTTACCGTTTGCAAACTTGAAATGTTGACCTTAAGGACCCTTTTTTGCATTCCACTACTCATACCTTTATTTGCTGATTACATAGCTAAACTATACCATGTATACTGCTTTTTGTACAATTTAGGGCTTTTGAAAAAGTATTCATCCCAACTTTTTTTCCTTTTTGTTGCATTACAACCTGGAATTAAGGCCTTGTTAACACGGGCTACAAAATCTCACTACAAAATCATTGTTCTGTTTTGTAGCCTGAAAGAACCCATTGGAAACCATGGGCTTCACATACATGTTTTGTAGTGATGATTTTGTAGCAAGATTTTGTAGCCTGTGTGAAAGAGAGCTTAAATGGATTTTAATTTAGTTGTGAATGCATAAGTATTTGCTTCCGGATCTATAAAACTTTTAAATAAAGCCTGATCCAATCAATTAGCTTTAGAAATCACATAATTAATTGAATAAGGTCATCCTTGTGTGCAAACAAAGTGTCACATAATCAGTCATGTGTTGTTGGCATAAATTCACCTGTTATGAAAGGTTCGGGGTCTGCGACACTACTAAGTTAAAGGGGTTGTCCCGCGCCAAAACGTTTTTTTTTTTTTCAATAGCCCCCCCGTTCGGCGCGAGACAAACCCGATGCAGGGGTTTAAAAAAAAAACGGATAGTACTTACCCGAATCCCCGCGCTCCGGTGACTTCTTACTTACCTTGCGAAGATGGCCGCCGGGATCTTCACCCACGGTGGACCGCAGGTCTTCTCCCATGGTGCACCGTGGGCTCTGTGCGTTCCATTGCCGATTCCAGCCTCCTGATTGGCTGGAATCGGCACACGTGACGGGGCGGAGCTAGGAGGAGCAGCTCTCCGACACGAGCGGCCCCATTCAGAAGGGAGAAGACCGGACTGCGCAAGCGCGTCTAATCGGGAGATTAGACGCTGAAATTAGACGGCACCATGGAAACGAGGACGCTAGCAACGGAGCAGGTAAGTGAATAACTTCTGTATGGCTCATAATTAATGCACGATGTATATTACAAAGTGCATTAATATGGCCATACAGAAGTGTATACCCCAACTTGCTTTCGCGGGACAACCCCTTTAACATGAAAACTAAAGATTTTTCCAATAAGTTCAGAGGCAAAGTCATGCAGAAGTATAGATCAGGTTTTGGTTATAAAAACATCTAAAACAAATGTGAGCATCCTACAGTGCTTGATTAAGGCTATTATAACTAAGTGGAAAGAATATGGCCCAACTATAAATCTGATAAGAGAAGGCCATCTACCGAAACTTACACCCTGGGCAAATGGGGCATTAATCAGAGATTCAACAAAGACAAGAGCTATAACTCTGAAGAAACTCCACAGCAAAGATGGAAATATCTTATCATAAACTGTAAATCCATAAGCCATGAATCCATAAACCACACACTCCACAGAGTGAGCCTATGGAAGTGTAGCCAGACCTCAATCCAATTGAGAAGCTGTGGCATGCCATAAAGACTACTGCTCACCAATACAATCCAACCAACTTGAAAGAGTTGAAGCAATTCTGCCTGAAAAAATGAGCAAAAATCCCAGTATCTATGTGTGTCAAGATAATAGAGACATACTCTAAGAGACGATCATCTGCAATTGCAGCAAAAAGTGGCTTACCAAATCATTGATTTTTAGAGGAAGAAGCACCACAAAGTTTTTTTGTCTTATGTCACAATAAAAAATATAATAAGTAGTAGGCATAAAGCCCAAAGGATATGACAAAGAAAATCAACTTTAATCATAGGTTGTGATTAGAGATGAGCGAGCATACTCGTCCGAGCTTGATGCTCGTTCGAGTATTAGGGTGCTCGAGATGCTCGTTACTCGAGACGAGCACCACGCGGTGCTCGTCTCGATTAAAGAAGCACTGACCATTGAATTCAATGGAGCCGGCAATACAGCCGGCTCCATTGAAAGCAATGGGTTGCCGGCGATCGCACAATGAATTTTCGGGAAGGGCTTAAATATATAAGCCCTTCCCTGCAATTCATCCAGAAATGTGTAAAAATAAAAAATATATATATACTTACCTTGTCCCGGCAGACGGAGTTCAGCTGCGGCCAGCTGGGAGTTCTCCTGAACTGCTCTGAACAGCTGTGAGTAGTATTCAGCAGCCGGGGATTTAAAATCCCCGCCTGCTGAATGAGCTGCCTCTGATTGGTCACAGCCTGACCAATCAGAGGCAGATCTCACTCACACCCATTCATGAATTCATGAATGGGTGAGTGAATGCTGCCTCTAATTGGCTCAGCGCAGCTCTCAGCTGAATGACAGCAGTTCAGCACCACAGTGCAGGGGACAGCAGGAGAAGACGTGGCTGTGCCCCGGCAGCTGAAAGGAGGAGAGTATCTATTTTTTTTGTTTTTTAAATCATTTTTAATTCATTTCCAGGGAATGGCTTATATGTAAAGCCCTTCCCTGGAAAAGAATTCAGGTGTGCCAGCAGACCATTGTCTTCAATGGAGTCGCCGGCAGCAGCAGCGGCTCCATTGAAGAGAATGCCTGCATTTTTATTCTTTTTTTACACTAAAATCTTTCTTTTTCAGAATTCCCGAAAATTCATCCCGCGCTCGCCGGCAGCCCATTGCTTTCAATGGAGCCGGCTGTATTGCCGGCTCCATTGAATTCATTGGGCTAACATCGATCTTCTCTGCCACAGCTGTTACAGCTGTGGCAGAGGAGAACGATCTTAATTCTGACATAATTTTTTTTTTTTTTTTTACACATTTTAGGTTGATTTTCAGGTAAGGGCTTATATTTGTAAGCCCTTCCCGAAAATTCATCCCGGGCTCGCTGGCAGCCCATTGCTTTCAATGGAACCGGCTGTATTGCCGGCTCCATTGAATTCAATGGGCTAACATTGTTCTTCTCTACCACAGCTGTTACAGCTGTGGCAGAGGAGAACGATCATTATGCTGACATATTGTGGCTTAATAGTGAGACCTCGGAGCCCGAAATGCAGCCCTGCATGTTGCTCCTCGCCTGCCCTATCCATTTCTGTGTTTTTTACATGACTTTGGTGATTTGCTAAGATTTTCACAAATGGAAACCTTAGTGAGCATCGGCGATATACAAAAATGCTCGAGTCGCCCATTGACTTCAATGGGGTTCATTACTCGAAACGAACTCTCGAGCATCCCTGAAAGTTCGACTCGAGTAACGAGCACTCGAGCATTTTGGTGCTCGCTCATCTCTAGTTGTGATAAAACAAAAATGGTAAAACACCAAGAGGGATGAATACTTTTCAAAAGTACTGTATATGCTAGTGATGTAGTTTATGTTGACTTATATCTTGAAGGAAACTCCTAAAACTGCTTGTATTCAATATTTTCTTTATTTTTTTTAAGGCAGATGCCAATCCTCTTACATAGGACACAATCTTTCACTGAGGCAGAGAAGTCTATATATTACGATTTGTCTGCATACACCTTACTCCTATTATTTGGTGAAAGAGTGCAGGTAACTAGACATACAAATATACACTATGACTCAGACAAGTATAGCTAAAGGGAAGGCCTACAACAAGGTTCCCCACTAGTTGTCGGATTAACGATTCTTTCCAACCCCAGCTTAGATACAAGAGAGGGTAGGAGTCTGACCACCTAATCTGCAAAAAGCATTATCACCAGTAGATTCACTTAGTATAGTAGTTTTTGGGGAATTTCTTTTTAATTGGTTTTTTATTGGTATTTTTGCATTGTAAGATACATACAATTTATATAGAGAGTTACAAACACCATCCATATGCAATATCTTGGTAACATCACAACAGTAATTTGCTCAGAAATTATTGTTATATTTTTGTACACAAACTGTATAATTCTATTTTTATAAACCATATTGAGTGCGAGTAGCATTAGAAATATATTAACTAATAAACACTATTTTAACAAAAAGCGCAGCCATGGATTCCACATTTCTTTACATCTATTTTGATTTCCATTTGCAATAGCGATAATATTTTCTTAGGTGTAATGATCCGCAATTATCTCATATATGTCTTTAGCGCTGGGAGGGAGCCTCGATCTTCACTTTCTGGTGATGGATAGTTTAGCTAC
Source organism: Eleutherodactylus coqui (assembly GCF_035609145.1). Taxonomy (NCBI): domain Eukaryota; kingdom Metazoa; phylum Chordata; class Amphibia; order Anura; family Eleutherodactylidae; genus Eleutherodactylus; species Eleutherodactylus coqui. The sequence continues at coordinate 27,324,062 of NC_089845.1, read as the reverse complement.
AAGTAGACAATGACATATCCATTTTCTATATTTTAATGGAATTAGATTGCACTCTAATAATAGTAGGGCCAATTTGGGTTTTGTTGACACCCTGAGCGAATTTCTCCTTAAGATTTTGAAAGGGGATGATCTTTTTGTCTGCTATTAGATCAGAAGTGAGTTTGATGCCTCGTTTGGTCCAATCTTTAAGAGACAGGTTGGGGATAAAATGAGATTGTGTCTCTAAAGGTAGTGTCACATATTTTCTCTCGGGAGTATTTTTACATTTATAGGTAAGAAGGTTCCAAGCCTGAAGGGAAGACAAGATGGGAGGAGACATATTATTTACATTGAGAAACATATGTAGGTTTGGGTATGCAATACTGAGAATAGAGGCCTTAGGGTGACTACCCACTACAGTTTTTTTTCACTGCGAAATTCGCAGCGTTTTTTTTTTTCTGCAGGGGTCTATGGGACTTGTAATGTTAAAATTGCGATCGCGCAAAAGTGCGATTTCTCGGTAAATTGTCATTTTACGCGATCGCGATTTTAACATTACAAGTCCCATAGACCCCTGCAGAAAAAAAAATGCTGCGAATTTCAAAGTGAAAAAAAAAACTGTAATGGGTAGTCACTAGAGATGAGCGAGCACCAAAATGCTCGGGTGCTCGTTACTCGAGTCGAACTTTCAGTGATGCTCGAGAGTTCGTTTCGAGTAACGAACCCCATTGAAGTCAATGGGCGACTCGAGCATTTTTGTATATCGCCGATGCTCGCTAAGGTTTTCATTTGTGAAAATCTGCAAAACACAAGAAAGTGATGGAAATGACACAGAAACGAATAGGGCAGGTGAGGAGCTACATTTTGGGCTGCATCTCAAGTTCCCAGGTCCCACTATTAAGCCACAATAGCGGCAAGAGTGAGACCCCCCCCCCCCCACTGTCAGCGTAAAGATCGTTCTCCTCTGCCACAGCTGTAACAGCTGTGGCAGAGAAGAACGATGTTAGCCCATTGAATTCAATGGAGCCGGCAATACAGCCGACTCCATTCAAAGCAATGGGCTGCTGGCGATCGCGGGATGAATTGTCGGGAAGGGGTTAAATATATAAGCCAATCAGAGGCAGCCCTCACTCACCCATTCATGAATTCATGAATGGGTGTGAGTGAGGGATGCCTCTGATTGGTCAGGCTGTGACCAATCAGAGGCATCTCATTCAGCAGGCGGGGATTTTAAATCCCCGGCTGCTGAATACTACTCACAGCTGTTCAGAGCAGTTCAGGAGAACTGCAGCCTGCCGCGCTGAACTCCGTCTGCCGGCACCAGGTGAGTATATATATATTTTTTTATTTTTACACATTTCTGGATGAATTGCAGGGAAGGGCTTATATATTTAACCCCTTCCTGACAATTCATCCCGCGATCGCCGGCAGCCCATTGCTTTCAATGGAGTCGGCTGTATTGCCGGCTCCATTGAATTCAATGGTCAGTGCTCGTTTAATCGAGACGAGTACCGCGTGGTGCTCGTCTCGAGTAACGAGCATCTCGAGCACCCTAATACTCGAACGAGCATCAAGCTCGGACGAGTATGCTCGCTCATCTTTAGTAGTCACCCTTAAGGAGAGAATCCAAACATTTATACGTAATTAGCTGTTCCTCCATATAACTCCATGGTGGCTTCTGCGGGCCCTCCAACCATAGCGGGGCTTGATTTATATTTGTAGCTTGGTAGTAGGACCATAGATTGGGAACTCCCAGTCCTCCCTGTCTACGATGGAGATATAGGATATTTGCTGCGACCCTAGGTCTTTTCCCTCCCCACACAAAATGTAACAGTTGTTTTTGAAATTCATCAATGACCTTGCGCAGGATTGGGCAAACCAGGGTGCGAAATACATATAGAATCTTAGGCAAGATCAACATCTTATACCAAACCATTCTTTCAAACCATGATGGTTCTTGTTTTTCAATCTGTTTCAGTTCTGATTGTATTGAGATAAGTAAGGGATTAAAGTTTAGGGAGATAATATCTTTTAGTGTGAAACATAGTTTTATGCCTAGATAGGGGATCGTGGAGGACTACTGAAATGCAAACTCCCTCTGTATATCTGTCTTTATGGGTAACTTAATGTTTATGCCCAAGATCTGGGATTTATTTATATTTAGGTTATAATTAGAGATGAGCGAACTTACTCGTTTAGGGCGTTTTTGCACTCGAGCACCGCTCTTTCCGAGTAACCGACTACTCGGGCGAAAAGATTCGAGGGTGCCGGGGGTGAGTGGGGGGGTTGCAGCGGGGAGTGGGGGGGAGAGAGAGAGAGATCCCCCCTGTTCCCCACTACTCCCCCCCCGCTCCACCATGCCGCCCCCGCCCCCTCGAATCTTTTCGTCCGAGTAGTCAGTTACTTGGAAAAAGCGGTGCTCGAGTGCAAAAATGCCCTAAACGAGTAAGTTCGCTCATCTCTAGTTATAATATGAGGCTTTTCCAAATGATCTGACAATGTTTCATACTGCTCTCAAGGAGCTCAGGGGGTTTGTCAAGTCAAGAGCACATAATCAGCAAATAGTCCAATTTTGTGTTTCCTGTTACCCATTGGATAACCCTGGACTTCTGGAGAAATTCTTATCAATTCCGCCAAGGGTTCCATAACTAATATAAATATTAGTGGAGAGAGAGGGCAGCCTTGGCGAGTTCCATTGGTAATCTGGAAGAATGATGACAAGGCTCCATCAATCAAGCAGATGGAGTCGTGTATAAAGTTTGGATTGCACTAAGGAACTCCCCTTTTATGCCCCATTTTTGTAGAGTGGCAAAGGCAAATTCCCAATGGAGTCTATCGAACGCCTTCTCTGCATCCATCATTGCTGTCTGATGATAAAATGTATGGAATTTTAGTATGATTTTGTCACTTCTTTGTCAAGTTACCCATCCGCTTTGAGGGTTTGTTGTAAGAGGAGTAATAATTTGCCCGCATAAAATCTGTATTTTTGTTATATTCTTCTTATAAAATTGTTTTTAATTCTCTTCTTCCATAGGATGAGTCTGTAGAATTGTTTCTTGTAATTTAATTTGGGTTAAGATATTATTTACTTGGGCATTTTTGGATTTTTTATATTGGGCACTAATCTTAAGCAAAACTCCTCTGATATAAGCTTTATGGGCATTCCAAATTGAAAAAATATTGGTTTCTGGTACTGAGTTTATTTCAAAATATTCTTGCAGGGATTTACTGATTGAGGGATTATGCGATGGGGATTTGAGCTGGTTAACATTGTTACGCCAAACTCGTGCATTCCCTCGTCTTTCCCCTAAGTTCAGTTTCAGGTATATTGGAGAATGATCTGACCAGGTAGTCATTTCAATTTCTGAGGTCGTGATCTTAGGAAGTGTCCACTTATCCACCAAAAACATGTCTATTCGTGAAAATGAGTTGTGGCGGGGAGAGAAAAAGGTGTATTCTTTGGAAGATGAGTTGAGGCATCTAAAGCAATCATAAAGTGATTCTTTGTGGAGCCATAAAAGTAAAATGGGATATGTTCTATGTTTGGTTGTGGAGTCAATAGCTCCATCTGAAATAAGGTTGAAATCTCCACATATGACTAAGTTGCCTTTTTGTATGTTTTTTATTTTCTTTATGATTTTATTTAGGAAGAAAATTTGGCCTTTATTAGGGGTGTAAATATTTGCAATAGTGATAGGGTTCCCGTGTAGATCCCCCACCAGCACCAGATATCCCCCACCCCTAGTGTCTGTAATTTGTTTGGACAATTTAAAATTAATAGATGCTCTAAAAGCGGTAAAAACTCCAGCATGCTTTTTCTTTTGGGCATTCACCATATATATCTGGGGATATTGTTTATTGGAAAATTTTGGGCAAGCATTGTGTAGAAAATGTGTCTCTTGTATGCATAATATATCAGCTTTATAATGATTAGCATTTTTCCACATCTGTGATCTTTTAAAAGGAGAATTCAACCCTCTAGCGTTTTGGGACAAAATTTTAAGTGACACCTGAAATAAAAGCATGTTGATTTGTACATTCCATGACTTACTGCGCTTGTAAACAGATTAGTTAACTTCATATCAAAAACAGCAATAGAAACATCAGGACTGTCGCCATTTATGGTCAGGTATACGCCTTCTTGATCAGAATTAGCGAAATCCAGGAAAATAAAACAATTAAACATAATGAAAGTTAGAGCAGGAATTGTTGCCTGCATGTCTTGGGGGCAGCAACAATAGTCCACCTGACAGCGTCAGCCTTTCTTTTTAAATGCTGTGGTTAGTGTATCCAGCGGTAAACGACATATCAAATTTTGGATACAATAGAGTAATCAAGCATTTTCTTTTATGTGGAAGATCCTGGTGTTTGGGATCTTCTTAGATTTCTCCAAATTTGTGAATTGTTGGCCTTTATCTATTGGCATTCCCCACATTGACAAAAGCTTTACTCTGTCCTCAAGGGATATTACTACATGCATGGTCTGGTCTCGAGGGATGAGCAATTTCGTAGGAAATCCCCATTTATAGGGCACTTTAGCGACTCCTAGTGCCATTGTGATTGGCGAAAAAGCTCTTCTGGCTTGCATAGTAGCGGGGGATAAATCTGCATAAACATGGATTGAAGCGTAGGGAGCAGGTAGTGAGTCCATTCTCCGGGAAGCGTGCATCAATGCCTCCTTTATGTGGAAAAAATGGATTCTTGCAATAATGTCCTGTGGGTTTTTTTCTGGAAGAAAGCTGGGTTTAGGTAATCTGTGTATCCTGTCTATCACCAGCTCTTGGTGTGGGGTATTGGGCAGTATTGTAGACATGAATTTTGCTAAAAATTCTTTTAGCTCAGCTTGGTTTATGCTCTCTCGGACATCTCTGATCTTTATGTTATTGCGTCTACTTCTGTCTTCTTGAGCGGCCATTTTGTGTTTGATAGCCATTTCTTCTTCCTCTAAGGCATAGTGCGCATCAATTCCACTGTTGTGAGAGGTGGTTAACTCCTCCATCTTGTTCTCAATGTGATCAGTACATTCCCCCAGGTTTTGTATGGAGGAGTGAAATGTGGCTGACATGTTATTAATGTCAGATTGCAGTGATCCTCACAGTGCTAGAATCATGCTTTTTATAAATTCTTCAGACGCTGGCTGGTCTGATGTGGGGACATTAGAAATCAGGTCTCCTTCTGAATTAGAGCTGGTGTTAGCAGAGTAGGGGTAGTTTTGCAGTGCAGGCTGAGGGGGAAGTCTGGGTCTCTGCTTTTCAGGGCTTGCAGAGGGAGATATAGGAGATGCTGCAGGGAGCTGCTGATTGTGAGCCAGCACCATCTTGTCAGAGGTGGCAGGGCTGAGATGTGATATGGCAGTGGAGTGACTCACCTCTTTTTGCAGAGATTCATCTGGGCTGCGCCCCTGTGATGAGTCCCTACTGTCAGCAATCCTCTTATAGCTGTGTGCTGAGATGTTGAGGTGGTTTGTCCCGGCTAGATTTGCTCCTGCGGCTACAGGAGATGGAAGCTTGCGGCTCCTCACATCATGGCAGTGGCTGGCTCCCCGCGCTGTGAAGAAGTCCTCCACCCGCTGTGGAGGAGCCTTGGAAGGTCTCCTTTTGGACATTCTCCTCCTCCTAGGGTGCTCTGCTGGGAATATTTGCTTGATTCAGCTGCTGGAACGCTGTATTTAGTGGCTTTAAAGGCTGTTGCTGAGCAGAGTTCAGTGAGAAGCCTCCATCCCAGACTGCAGTCAGGCCACGCCCTGTTTTGGGGGAATTTCATGTTTATTTTCCCTTTATTGGTTATCAAGTGCATGATGAGTATTTTTTACAGCAAATTCTCACTACACTTAGCATAAAGGTTGGTGCTACAGGGGAAAGCCCTGTAACTCCACCCCACTCTCCCTCCCCGCTATAGGGAAATTCCTTGGGGAGAGAGATGGAGAAAGTACCCCTACTGCCCCTGCTGCTGGGGAATTTTTCAGCAGGGGGGCTGGAGGAATATCACGCTGCTTACAGTAGGACATTTAAAACATGCTGCCAAAAAGCATATTTTAAATGTTCCATTGCAAATTCCTGTTAGAACCCTCAGGGAGTCTCCTCATCCCAACAGGGACTAACAAGAGGTTACAGCGGAACATTTAAAATGTGCTTCTGGGCAGCAGGTTTAAAATGTTCTGCTGTAAGCAGCGGGGAATCTATTCTCTGCACTGGAGTTTCCATAGACTCCTGTTCCCATAGGAGTCAACGGAACCTCCAGCATATCGTGCACCAAAAATAGGTCAGATCCAATCTTTGTTAGGTGCATGCCATTTCACGCACCTAACATTCTCTTATATGAGCACTTCTGTAGGAACCCATTGGTTCTTTCTTTTAGAAGCATTCTTTTTGCATGCCTATTGGTGCACAAAAAAATGCTCATCCTATGGTAAATTGAATTGTATTCTCCCTATGATTGCCAATACTATACTTGGGAGTATATGGTAGTGCTCATCATAGCTTGTTGCTGATTATTTTTACTCTGTTTAACCCTTTGCAATCCAATTTTGGATTCAGGGTTTCCTAGGGGTTTTTCTCTTTCTGCCATTATAGAATGGAGCCATCTGCTGGTTAGAGCCAGTACTGCGGTATGAGACATGCTGGAGAGGCCCCCCGACAACAGAGCGGCCAGTAATATTCAGTAAGAATACCCTGCCGGGTGTCTTCCGACATCGGAGCTGTACAGCCTTCAATCAGAATGTCTTAAGACGTCAGACAGTGGATTGGAAAGGGTTAATATAAAAAAATCTCTTCTTGCAACTTAGAAGTTATAAGTTACCTTTCTGCTGATAGAGTTTGCAGTGATGCTATTATAGTTCAATGCATCTACTATACATAATTAGAGATGAGCGAACACCAAAATGTTCGGGTGTTCGTTATTCGTAACGAACTTCCCGTGATGCTCGAGGGTTCGTTTCGAACAACGAACCCCATTGAAGTCAATGGGCGACCAGAACATTTTTGTATTTCGCCGATGCTCGCTAAGGTTTTCATGTGTGAAAATCTGGGCAATTCAGGAAAGTGATGGGAATGACACAGTGACGGATAGGGCAGGCGAGGGGCTACATGTTGGGCTGCATCTCAAGTTCCCAGGTCCCACTATTAAGCCACAATACCGGCAAGAGTGGGCCCCCCCCCCTCCCAACAACTTTTACTTCTGAAAAGCCCTCATTAGCATGGCATACCTTTGCTAAGCACCACACTACCTCCAACAAAGCACAATCACTGCCTGCATGACACTCCACTGACACTTCTCCTGGGTTACATGCTGCCCAACCGCCCCCCCTCCCCCCCACAGCGCACACCAAAGTGTCCCTGCGCAGCCTTCAGCTGCCCTCATGCCACACCACGCTCATGTCTATTTAGAATTGCGTCTGCCATGACGAGGGACCGCAGGCACACACTGCAGAGGTTGGCACGGCTAGGCAGCGACCCTCTTTAAAAGTGGCGGAGCGATAGCCCACAATGCTGTACAGAAGCAATGAGAAATAGAATCCTGTGCCACCGCCATCAGGAGCTGCACACGTGGGCATAGCAATGGGGAACCTATGTGCCACACACTATTCATTCTGTCAAGGTGTCTGCATGCCCCAGTCAGACCGGGCTTTTTAATTCATAGACACAGGCAGGTACAACTCCCTATTGTGAAGTCCCTGTCGACCCACAGCATGGGTGGCTCCCTGGAACCCACTGGCGGTACACAGAAATATCCCATTGCATTGCCCAACACAGCTGAGGTAGTAATGTCGTGCTTAATGCAGGTGGGCTTCGGCCCACACTGCATGCCCCAGTCTGACTGGGGTTCTTTATAAGTGTACAGATGTAGTAAAAACTCCGTGTGCACCTACAGCATGGGTGGGTGCCAGGAAGCCACCGGCGGTACATAGAAATATCCCATTGCATTGCCCAACACAGCTGAGGTAGTAATGTCGTGCGTAATACAGGTGGGCTTCGGCCCACACTGCATGCCCCAGTCAGACGGGTTCTTTAGAAGTGTACAGAAGTATTAAAAACTCAGTGTGCACCTACAGCATGGGTGGCTCCCTGGAACCCACCGGCGGTACACAAAAATATCCCATTGCATTGCCCAACACAGCTGAGGTAACGTCAGCTGTAATGCAGGTGGGCTAAAAATTAATTTGATTACACTGTAGGCGAGGGCCCACAAAAATTGCTGTATCAACAGTACTAATGTACATCCCAAAAATTGGCCATGGCCAGCCAAGAGGGCAGGTGAAACCCATTAATCGCTTTGGTTAATGTGGCTTAAGTGGTAACTAGGCCTGGAGGCAGCCCAGTGTAACGAAAAATTGGTTCAAGTTAAAGTTCCAATGCTTTTAAGCGCATTGAAACTTATAAAAATTGTTCAGAAAAATTATTTGAGTGAGCCTTGTGGCCCTAAGAAAAATTGCCCGTTCAGCGTGATTACGTGAGGTTTCAGGAGGAGGAGCAGGAGGAGGAGGAGGAGGAATATTAGACACAGATTGATGAAGCAGAAATGTCCCCGTTTTGGATGGTGAGAGAGAACGTAGCTTCCATCCGCGGGTGCAGCCTACGTATTGCTTACGTATCGCTGCTGTCCGCTGGTGGAGAACAGAAGTCTGGCGAAATCCAGCCTTTGTTCATCTTGATGAGTGTTAGCCTGTCGGCACTGTCGGTTGACAAGCGGCTACGCTTATCTGTTATGATTCCCCCAGCCGCACTAAACACCCTCTCCGACAACACGCTAGCCGCAGGACAAGCAAGCACCTCAAGGGCATACAGGGCTAGTTCAGGCCACGTGTCCAGCTTCGACACCCAGTAGTTGTAGGGGGCAGAGGCGTCACCAAGGATGGTCGTGCGATCCGCTACGTACTCCCTCACCATCCTTTTGCAGTGCTCCCGCCGACTCAGCCGTGACTGGGGAGCGGTGACACAGTCTTGGTGGGGAGCCATAAAGCTGGCCAGGCCCTTAAAGACTGTTGCACTGCCTGGGATGTACATGCTGCTCGATCTACGCACATCCCCTGCAACATGGCCCTCGGAACTGCGCCTTCTGCCACTAGCGCTGTCGGCTGGGAATTTTACCATCAGCTTGTCCGCAAGGGTCCTGTGGTATAGCAACACTCTCGAACCCCTTTCCTCTTCAGGAATCAGAGTGGGCAGGTTCTCCTTATACCGTGGATCGAGCAGTGTGTACACCCAGTAATCCGTAGTGGCCAGAATGCGTGCAACGCGAGGGTCACGAGAAAGGCATCCTAACATGAAGTCAGCCATGTGTGCCAGGGTACCTGTACGCAACACATGGCTGTCTTCACTAGGAAGATCACTTTCAGGATCCTCCTCCTCCTCCTCCTCCTCCTCCTCAGGCCATACACGCTGAAAGGATGACAGGCAATCAGCCGGTGTACCGTCAGCAGCGGGCCAAGCTGTCTCTTCCCCCTCCTCCTCATCCTCCTCATGCTCCTCCTCCTCCTCCTGTACGCGCTGAGAAATAGACAGGAGGGTGCCCTGACTATCCAGCGGCATACTGTCTTCCCCCGCCCCCGTTTCCGAGCGCAAAGCAGCTGCCTTTATGGTTTGCAGGGAATTTCTCAAGATGCATAGCAGAGGAATGGTGACGCTAATGATTGTAGCATCGCCGCTCACCACCTGGGTAGACTCCTCAAAATTACCAAGGACATGGCAGATGTCTGCCAACCAGGCCCACTCTTCTGAAAGGAATTGAGGAGGCTGACTCCCACTGCGCCGCCCATGTTGGAGTTGGTATTCGACTATAGCTCTACGCTGTTCATAGAGCCTGGCCAACATGTGGAGCGTAGAGTTCCACCGTGTGGGCACGTCGCACAGCAGTCGGTGCACTGGCAGCTTAAAGTGATGTTGCAGGGTGCGCAGGGTGGCAGCGTCCGTGTGGGACTTGCGGAAATGTGCGCAGAGCCGGCGCGCCTTTACGAGCAGGTCTGACAAGCGTGGGTAGCTTTTCAGAAACCGCTGAACCACCAAATTAAAGACGTGGGCCAGGCATGGCACGTGCGTGAGGCTGCCGAGCTGCAGAGCCGCCACCAGGTTACGGCCGTTGTCACACACGACCATGCCCGGTTGGAGGCTCAGCGGCGCAAGCCAGCGGTCGGTCTGCTGTGTCAGACCCTGCAGCAGTTCGTGGGCCGTGTGCCTCTTATCGCCTAAGCTGAGTAGTTTCAGCACGGCCTGCTGACGCTTGCCCACCGCTGTGCTGCCACACCGCGCGACACCGACTGCTGGCGACATGCTGCTGCTAACACATCTTGATTGTGAGACAGAGGAGGAGGAGGGTGCTTTAGTGGAGGAAGCATACACCTCCGCAGATACCACCACCGAGCTGGGGCCCGCAATTCTGGGGGTGGGTAGGACGTGAGCGGTCCCAGGCTCTGACTCTGTCCCAGCCTCCACTAAATTCACCCAATGTGCCGTCAGGGAGATGTAGTGGCCCTGCCCGCCTGTGCTTGTCCACGTGTCCGTAGTTAAGTGGACCGTGGCAGTAACCGCGTTGGTGAGGGCGCGCACAATGTTGCGGGAGACGTGGTCGTGCAGGGCTGGGACGGCACATCGGGAAAAGTAGTGGCGACTGGGAACTGAGTAGCGCGGGGCCGCCGCCTCCATGATACTTTTGAAGGACTCCGTTTCCACAACCCTATACGGCAGCATCTCAAGGCTGATGAATTTTGCGATGCGGACGGTTAACGTTTGAGCGTGCGGGTGCGTGGCGGCGTACTTGCGCTTGCGCTCGAACACTTGCGCAAGCGACGGCTGAACGGTGCGCTGAACTACACTGCTGGATGGGGCCGAGGACAGCGGAGATGAGGGTGTGGGTGCAGGCCATGAGGCGGTAGTGCCTGTGTCCTGAGAGGGGGGTTGCATCTCAGTGGCAGGTTGGGGCACAGGGGGAGAGGCAGGGGTGCAAACCGGAGGCGGTGAACGGCCTTTGTCCCACCTTGCGGGGTGCTTGGCCATCATATGTCTGCGCATGGTGGTGGTGGTGAGGCTGTTGGTGTTGGCTCCCCGGCTGAGCTTTGCGCGACAAAGGTTGCACACCACTGTTCGTCGGTCGTCAGGCGTCTCTGTGAAAAACTGCCAGACCTTAGAGCACCTCGGCCTCCGCAGGGTGGCATGGCGCGAGGGGGCGCTTTGGGAAACACTTGGTGGATTATTCGGTCTGGCCCTGCCTCTACCCCTGGCCACTGCACTGCCTCTTGCAACCTGCCCTGCTGATGCCCTTGACTCCCCCTCTGAAGACCTGTCCTCCTGAGTAAGCGTTGCACACCAGGTGGGGTCAGTCACCTCATCGTCCTGCTGCTCTTCCTCCGAATCCTCTGTGCGCTGCTCCCTGGGACTTACTGCCCTTACTACTACCTCACTGCAAGACAACTGTGTCTGATCGTCATCGTCCTCCTCACCCACAGAAAGTTGTTGAGACAGTTGGCGGAAGTCCCCAGCCTCTTCCCCCGGACCCCGGGAACTTTCGAATGGTTGGGCATCAGTGACGATAAACTCCTCTGGTGGGAGAGGAACCGCTGCTGCCCAATCTAAGCAGGGGCCCGAGAACAGTTCCTGGGAGTGTTCCCGCTCCTGAGCAGGTGTCATTGTAGTGGAGTGAGGAGGCTGGGAGGAAGGAGGAGCAGCAGACAGAGGATTCGGATTGGCAGCAGTGGACGGCGCAGAACTGCGGGTAGACGATAGGTTGCTCGAAGCACTTTCTGCCATCCAGGACAGGACCTGCTCACACTGCTCATTTTCTAATAACCGTCTCCCGCGTGGACCCATTAATTGGGCGATGAATGTGGGGACGCCAGAAACGTGCCTCTCTCCTAATCGCGCAGCAGTCGGCTGCGACACACCTGGATCAGGAGCTTGGCCTGTGCCCACACCCTGACTTGGCCCTCCGCGTCCTCGGCCGCGTCCACGTCCTCTAGGCCTACCCCTACCCCTCAGCATGCTGTATTACCAGTGATTTGATTTCACAGGCAGGAAATAAATTGGCGCAAGACTGCAGGCCAAATATAATTTTTGCCCTTTTTGGAAAACGAAAGGCCCCACTGCCTCTAGTGAATGAATTATCTAAGTTTAATAACTGTGCTGTGTCCCTGCTTATGTGTCACAGAACGTGAGGGTAGCAGAGTTATTAACTGTGGCAGAGCAGGTATTTTTTTTCCCAATTAAGGAAAGCAAATGGCGAACCCAGCAGTAAAGCGTAGCTGGGTGCGTATGATTTAGCAATGTTTTTCACGCAGCTCACACGTCTCCACAGGCGTAAGGACGGACACAGGCTGGACAAATAGATTTGTTTTCAGTTTTTTCCCACCAACAGGCAGCACTGCGTATATTCAATGAACCTGAGAAGTTTAATAACTGTGCTGTGTCCCTGCTTATGTGTCACAGAACGTGAGGGTAGCAGAGTTATTAACTGTGGCAGAGCAGGTATTTTTTTTCCCAATTAAGGAAAGCAAATGGCGAACCCAGCAGTAAAGCGTAGCTGGGTGCGTATGATTTAGCAATGTTTTTCACGCAGCTCACACGTCTCCACAGGCGTAAGGACGGACACAGGCTGGACAAATAGATTTGTTTTCAGTTTTTTCCCACCAACAGGCAGCACTGCGTATATTCAATGAACCTGAGAAGTTTAATAACTGTGCTGTGTCCCTGCTTATGTGTCACAGAACGTGAGGGTAGCAGAGTTATTAACTGTGGCAGAGCAGGTATTTTTTTTCCCAATTAAGGAAAGCAAATGGCGAACCCAGCAGTAAAGCGTAGCTGGGTGCGTATGATTTAGCAATGTTTTTCACGCAGCTCACACGTCTCCACAGGCGTAAGGACGGACACAGGCTGGACAAATAGATTTGTTTTCAGTTTTTTCCCACCAACAGGCAGCACTGCGTATATTCAATGAACATGAGAAGTTTAATAACTGTGCTGTGTCCCTGCTTATGTGTCACAGAACGTGAGGGTAGCAGAGTTATTAACTGTGGCAGAGCAGGTATTTTTTTTCCCAATTAAGGAAAGCAAATGGCGAACCCAGCAGTAAAGCGTAGCTGGGTGCGTATGATTTAGCAATGTTTTTCACGCAGCTCACACGTCTCCACAGGCGTAAGGACGGACAGAGGCTGGACAAATAGATTTGTTTTCAGTTTTTTCCCACCAACAGGCAGCACTGCGTATATTCAATGAACATGAGAAGTGTAATAACTGTGCTGTGTCCCTGCTTATGTGTCACAGAACGTGAGGGTAGCAGAGTTATTAACTGTGGCAGAGCAGGTATTTTTTTTCCCAATTAAGGAAAGCAAATGGCGAACCCAGCAGTAAAGCGTAGCTGGGTGCGTATGATTTAGCAATGTTTTTCACGCAGCTCACACGTCTCCACAGGCGTAAGGACGGACAGAGGCTGGACAAATAGATTTGTTTTCAGTTTTTTCCCACCAACAGGCAGCACTGCGTATATTCAATGAACCTGAGAAGTTTAATAACTGTGCTGTGTCCCTGCTTATGTGTCACAGAACGTGAGGGTAGCAGAGTTATTATAACTCTTGGAGAGCAGGTATTTTTTTTCCCAATTAAGGAAAGCAAATGGCGAACCCAGCAGTAAAGCGTAGCTGGGTGCGTATGATTTAGCAATGTTTTTCACGCAGCTCACACGTCTCCACAGGCGTAAGGACGGACACAGGCTGGACAAATAGATTTGTTTTCAGTTTTTTCCCACCAACAGGCAGCACTGCGTATATTCAATGAACCTGAGAAGTTTAATAACTGTGCTGTGTCCCTGCTTATGTGTCACAGAACGTGAGGGTAGCAGAGTTATTATAACTCTTGGAGAGCAGGTATTTTTTTTCCCAATTAAGGAAAGCAAATGGCGAAGCCAGCAGTAAAGCGTAGCTGGGTGCGTATGATTTAGCAATGTTTTTCACGCAGCTCACACGTGTCCACCGCCCGTAAGGACGGACAGAGGCTGGACAAATAGATTTGTTTTCAGTTTTTTCCCACCAACAGGCAGCACTGCGTATATTCTATGAATAATAACTGTGTTGTGGCCCTGCCTATACAATTCTTTCCCTGCAGTATCAATGGAGGGTGGAATGCTCTGCAGAGGCGATTTTGAGAAGCCCAAAAAAAATGCAGCACAGCTAACAGCAGCCTGGACAGTACTGCACACGGATAAATATGGCCCTAGAAAGGACCGTTGAGGTTCTTGAAGGCTTCACTCACTCCTAACACTCTCCCTGCCTATGCAGCACTTCTGTCCCTAATGCCAGGTGCAACGCTCTGCAGAGCCGATTTTGAGAAGAAAAAAAAATCCCACTGCTAACAGCAGCCAACACACAGCTATCAGTGGCCCTAATAAGGACCTTTGGGGGTCTTGAAGCCTACACTAACTACCAATTCTTTCCCTACAGCAGCTCCGGTACAAACAGCACTGTCCCTCATCTAACTCACACCGCATCTGAGGCGAGCCGCGGGAGGGGCCGACTTTTATATTAGGCGAACACCTGATCTCACCAGCCACTCACAGCAGGGGGGTGGTATAGGGCTTAAACGTTGCAGGGGGAAGTTGTAATGCCTTCCCTGTCTTTCAATTGGCCAGAAAAGCGCGCTAACGTCTCAGGGAAGGAAGTGAAAGTAACCAGAACACCGCATGGTGTTCGTCACGAATAACGAACATCCCGAACACCCTAATATTCGCACGAATATCAAGCTCGGACGAACGCGTTCGCTCATCTCTATACATAATGTATATTTTTGTATGTTGCTCGATGGGCAAGGAGGGTATATAGAATCTCGCAGGGAATCACTGTGGGTGTGTGCTATGAATATGGCACGAATTTATAGAGAATATCTCCATAAAGTCATATATCCAGCCATGAAATTTGGCATAAAATTACACAGCCTGTATAAAATTAAAAGCACAATGAAATATTCAAATACTAAGTGATATATTAATTTAGAATGTAAATTGGGAGACCCAGTAGGGACAAGGACCAATGTAAGTTTGATACAGTATAAAACACGGAGTATATTGTCACTGTGTACAGTATGAGTAAAATTAGTATGGTAGGGCCATATACACTTTGATGGATGTTTTATGGATTTATTTTGGATGCTCTGTGGATCGGTAATAAGCAAATTACATAACATTCTTATATTACAAAGTTGTTCAAAATGCTATTTGATCTAATCTTAAACAGCTTTGCTTTTAAGTGAATTCAGACAAAATACAATCTTTGTTCTAGTCAAGTTTTTGTTGGGAAAATAAACAGGTTAAGGAATGGAAATGAGGGACAATCATTAGTTATCATTTTTCATAATCACCAAAATTTAGAGTGGCTTACAAAGAAAAACAGGGCTCAGAAAGCCAGAGTTAAATTTGATAAGTTTATACTTTTGAAGATTTAGCTTAATGTTTCTCTAGAAGATGAGTGCTCAAGAGCCTTGAAAGAAAATAATATTCTTTACAAGGAGACAGAAAAGTTAAGAAATACATTAAAAACAAATAAAACGGCCTGAAGCAAAAATATTGTTTGCAATAGAAAACTGAAAAATGATCTTGGTTTTAAGATATTACATTTTAATGCTATTGTGTGTGAACAGAAAACTTCAAATTTTGCAATTATACAGCTATTAAATAATGTGTGTTTGCTGGACAGTTTCATTACCCTACATTTTTACAGACTCCCATTTTCTTTCAAAATTAAAAGTTTGTAAGTTTCAAGTCAATTTTAGAATCAAAGGCAGACATATTTGACATTAAATGATACTTATTAATCACTATTAAAATTATAGTAGATTTTTTGCCTAGGTAATGCAAAGTTATCATTGAAAAGTTTAGATATGTTTCCATGAAGGGGTTTTCTTTAGTTTTCTTTGTTCTCATACACTTTAGAATAATATGAAAGTCATTGGAACTTGGAAGCAATACAAATGGAACCATACAGTGATCAAGAAAATGTAATACAATACAATTCAATGCTATCTTATATTCTTCAAAGTAGTCACCCTTTTCCTAGCTGACACTTATCCTATTCAGCAGAGCTGACTCTTGATCTGCCTCTCCTGTGGCAATATTTTTAGAGAGCCTGTTTCATCATAGAACTTAAAGGCTATGAGAACTTTAAGGCTACCTTCACACATAACATCTGAGCCGTGGGAATTCTGCAGCAGAATTTCTGTTGCATTTTTGTTGATGGGCAAAGTTAACGAGTTGTGTGGAATATACTGTGGATTTAGCACTTTTATACTGTGGATTTCCGCTGTGGAATGTGTTGCAGTTTGGTCATATGGTGTTGCTTTCTAATGAACTCAGGTGTTATAAATTGTGTAAATACGGTTAGTACATTCCACCTCTTTTGGAAAGAAGCTTCTTTATTTCACTTATTAACTTTTTAGTTGCCATTTTGCATTACAAGTGAAAAGCACAAAGAGTTATGTGTATTTCATTCTATTTTCCTGTGCCGTGGATAGAAATTCTGCCAATGTGTGGCCTCTATTCCGTTGCAGGCATCATTTGTGGATCATATTGAATGTCACTTTGATGATTGGGAGGCGACAAAATCTGTGGCAGGTGAAATATTTATTTATTTTTGCATCAGAGGTTCTTATATGCCTGTATTTTTTAAATGGTCAACCATATATAAGAGTGACAGCATACTAGGTGTCTAAATTCCAATAATATTTTTATTCCTCCATTAGCGCATAAAATTATTATTGGAATTTAGATGCCTAGTATGCTTTCACTCTTATATATGGTGGACTTTGTAAATGATTCTTTGGCTCTGACTCTTATAGTGACGGACATCAGGGACCTGAAGGGTCTGTCATCTGGAATACATGCTTCAAAGACTGCTGCAGATTAAACCTATTATACAACTCTTTGTATTTTTTAAATGGTCATTTTCTATTTCATAAGTATTGAACCTTACCCAGAAAAAATGGAGCTAGGAAGCTAAAACTGCCTACTTCATTCTACATGTTCCCCCAGAATGTAAATGCACTTGCGACATCTCTTCTGCAGCTGTTTAAGTCCCAGCAAATATAATTCTTCCTACAGCTGGTCAAACCACTCATTTGCAGCATTAGTTGCCTCCAAAACACTCCCAAACCGTTGTCCCTTTAGGTGTTTTTTGATATTGGGAAATAGATGGTAGTCAGACGGAGTCAGATTGGGTGAAAAGGGGGGGGGGGGGAATCAGTTGAAAGCCTAAAGAGGTAGTTTTTGCTATACTGGCACTTGAACTGTGTTACAGGGCATTGTCATAAAACAGGTTGACACCTTTGGAGAGCTTTCCTCAATCTTTTACTGGATTTTGCCTCAGATTTTTAAATAATGAACAATAATATGTAGCATTGATGGTTGAACCATTTGGAAGGTAATCCATGAGGAGAATTCCCTTCTTATTCCAAAAAATAGTTGTCATTTACTTCTGCACTGACCTTTGCACATGGAACTTCTTTGGCCTGGGGGAACCACTGTCCCTCCATTCCTTATGTTGCTTTGTCTCTGGATCATAACAGTAGATTCATGTCTCATCACCAGTTACCAGTTTGTCCCGGAAATCTGACTCGTTTCTTGCAAAATGCTCCAAAACAGCCACCGGTATCTCCACATATCTCCTCTTCTTCTTCTTGGTTGTCAAAAGTTTTAGGATCTACTTCGTCATAAGCTTTCTCATTTCCAAGTCATTGTCGATAATAGCACCAACTCTCTCATGTAATATCCCCTGATATGTAGCAATACCTATGGCTGATATTTGCCAGTCCTCCATGATCATGTCATGGATGGCTTTCACATTTGCAGGCAAGGATGCAGAGACAGGCCTTCTACAGGGTTTCTCACTCTCAACACCAAAATGTCCAGTTTTAAAATGTATAACCCAATGTTTAATGTTGAATATGAAGGCCCACTGTCACCCAAAGATTGTTAAATTTCATAATGGATCTACTTTGCACCTTTGCCTTGGAGAAACAGTAACTTAATTATGTTCCTATGCTATCCTCACTGAATGTCTTTGGAGATGCTGCCATGTTCACTTTGGACTAGAAATAAAAGATAAGTTAAAATCATGGGTAGTTGATTTTTGCATCTTTGAATATAGAGAAATAAACAAGTACACCCTGCAATTTACAGCTTCCTAGCTTAAAGGGGTTGCCCCGCAGAAGCAAGTGGGGTTAAGCACTTCTGTATGGCCATATTAATGCACTTTGTAATATACATCGTGCATTAAATATTGGCCATATAGAAGTTATATACTTACCCCCTCCCGGTGCTGGCGTCCCTGTCTCCATGGCGACGACTAAACTTCTCCTCTGGTCGCCGCAACAGTCGCGCTTGCGCAGAGAGGAGTCCTCTTCTGGAAGGTCCGGGCTCACGAGCTGCGTCCTGGCTCCTCCCCCTTCTCAGCATCATCACGTAGCTCCGCCCCCGTCACATGGTGCCGATCAGCCAATGAGGTGGCTGGAATCGGCAGTGGAGCGCAGACAGCAGAAGAACATCCACAGTGCACCATGGGAGAAGACCCGCAGTACATCGTGGGAGAAGACCAGCGGCAGCCATCTTGGAAAGAAGCAATATCTTAGCTATTCATGAATGAATAGCTAAGAGCTATCTGCCATTGGCTGAGCGCTCAGCCAATAGCTAAGCAGTAGCTGCTATTGGCTGAGCCCTCAGCCAATCTGCACAGCCCTTTCAGGAGGCGGGGATTTTGAAATCCCCGTCTGCTGAAAGAGCTCAGTAGCAGTCCCGGGGAGCCAGCCGGAGGACGCGGCTGACAGCAAGAGAGGTGAGTAACTTTTTTATTATTTTTTTAACCACTTTTTATGATTATCGGGAAAGGGCTTATATTTCAAGCCCTTCTCCGATAATCATTCTGCAGGGCTTGTCAGAAACCACTGCTTTCAATGGGATAGCATGCCGCTGACTTCTGCCACAGCTATGACAGCTGTCACTGCTGTGGCAGAAGTCCGCGGCATTCTCCATATCTTTTCAATGGGGCTAGCGCTGCTGCCGCTGGCCCCATTGAAAAGACTGTCGCAGCGATATCGCTGCGATTTCTCGCACTGCTCTGCAAGAGTTTTCACTTACTCTCGCAGCGCAATGGAGAAAAAAACGCTAGTGGGTGGGAGCCCTTAGAATTATATATCAAGGACAGGTCCATACATTGCAAAACCCATTTCAAATCTGTCGATTCAAACAGTTATATTGTTTTCTATTTTCACTGAGGAAGCGACTGTCTATATGACTACCTTATTCAACCCATCAAAGTTATAGACAATTAAAATAATAATACTTTATTAATTTACAATTAAAAACTGGGGCCAATGAGACAGACCAACATACAACACACTTATAGATAGTCTTCACTTAATACTCAATGAGTGGTAGAGACCTACTTCAATATCTAGAATTACTAGAGGGCTTGTTCTCTATATCACAACTATGTCAGGCTCAGAAAAGAAAAAGGGGTTTCACCGTTACAGGGGATCAGTAGGCGCTTAATTTTTTTTTCACAGACTGTAATCCTAAATTAAAATATAACTTTTATTGATTATTTATTCTAAAATCCTTTTCGGATATGAGGGCTTTCATAAAAAAACTTTTATAATGGGCGTGTGATGCATTCCATTAATAATTGTATGTCCAATGAAGCACCTTGATGTGTTGTTTAGTGAAGAGAATCTGCTGTGTATAACTGTCACTTCGCAGAAACTCTTGCATGTAGAAACGCTAGCTTCCAACCAGATTTAATGTTTTTAGCGTACCATATGTTGTTTTGTACGCTTTTTTTCCGGCTGGGGGTTGGACATACACAGAAACAAATATTGTAGTCTAGGACTGAGATCCTTTTTGTAAGATTCAATTATAAATCTTTTTCTAGAGAGAGGTGTGTAATCTCTCTTGGTTCTGTTGTGTATAGCTCGACGCGTTTCTTCGCTATTCGCGATTCGTCAGGAGCAACACTGTTTGTCACATAGAACCAGATAGGTAAGGATGGTTTCACAGTTGCAGGAAGAACACCTAGATGAAAGGTAAATTTGTCATAGTAGGGTTCTGTAATGTCTCTAAAACATAACTTTTAATCAAAACTAAAATAAAAAGGAATTTGTACCACAAAGTCCTAAATTCTAGACACACAATTACATAAAAAAGCTGCACCCCTATATTTTAGAAGGGGAAAGCAGTGTATGAGACGCCTAGGAAACCAATAATTTTATACCAACGGTATCCAAATTTCTATCTCTGTATTCGTTGGTATACGTCCTAGAACTAGAAAGATTAGAAATTGGGTCGGCTCACTAAAGATGGTGTTCCCGGCTTATTAAGACAACTGCAGCTATTCAGTAGATGGAGGACATATATCCGTTTTATAGAGCACAAACGTTAATCCTCCCATAAAGAAAAAGCTGCCTTTAATGTCACAAAAAATGCCGTAAGTGTGATAATGATCACACTAATTAAGCTAGTTCCAAAAGGAATCAGGCATAAAGCTGGCATTAAGGCAATATGGCTCACCGGAAAAAAATATTTTTTGTGAGCTATAGCCTATCAAAGAGCCATGCAGTACGCCAAACTGCCAATTCAATTACTTCGTAGGTTCAAAAATAGTTGGTTTGTTCAAACATAGTTGGTTCAACGCGTTTCGGCTAAAAATGGCGTAGCCTCATCAGGAACCATCAAAGACTTTTTAACCAAAGAAACAGCTTCTGGCTAATAGGTTAATCCCGAGGTCGGGAAACAAAAACAACTTCTGGCTAATAGGTTAATCCCAAGATCGGGAAAAAGTAACCTCTAAGAAGAGGGAGGTAGTCAATCCTAACACTAGGTAGATCAAAAATAAAGTAAACCCAGTTTCCCCCCTGGTAAGAATGCAGGAACAAAATAACAAAGTATCAGCACCAGCCTCAGTGGTAGGCTGGCAGCTATAGCTATAGCTGCCAGCCTACCACTGAGGCTGGTGCTGATACTTTGTTATTTTGTTCCTGCATTCTTACCAGGGGGGAAACTGGGTTTATATTATTTTTGATCTACCTAGTGTTAGGATTGCCTACCTCCCTCTTCTTAGAGGTTACTTTTTCCCGATCTTGGGATTAACCTATTAGCCAGAAGCTGTTTTTGTTTCCCGACCTCGGGATTAACCTATTAGCCAGAAGCTGTTTCTTTGGTTAAAAAGTCTTTGATGGTTCCTGATGAGGCTACGCCATTTTTAGCCGAAACGCGTTGAACCAACTATGTTTGAACAAACCAACTATTTTTGAACCTACGAAGTAATTGAATTGGCAGTTTGGCGTACTGCATGGCTCTTTGATAGGCTATAGCTCACAAAAAATATTTTTTTCCGGTGAGCCATATTGCCTTAATGCCAGCTTTATGCCTGATTCCTTTTGGAACTAGCTTAATTAGTGTGATCATTATCACACTTATGGCATTTTTTGTGACATTAAAGGCAGCTTTTTCTTTATGGGAGGATTAACGTTTGTGCTCTATAAAACGGATATATGTCCTCCATCTACTGAATAGCTGCAGTTGTCTTAATAAGCCGGGAACACCATCTTTAGTGAGCCGACCCAATTTCTAATCTTTCTAGTTCTAGGACGTATACCAACGAATACAGAGATAGAAATTTGGATACCGTTGGTATAAAATTATTGGTTTCCTAGGCGTCTCATACACTGCTTTCCCCTTCTAAAATATAGGGGTGCAGCTTTTTTATGTAATTGTGTGTCTAGAATTTAGGACTTTGTGGTACAAATTCCTTTTTATTTTAGTTTTGATTAAAAGTTATGTTTTAGAGACATTACAGAACCCTACTATGACACAGATAGGTAAGGATCGAGCACATTAATGCAAATACATTGATCCAGTGTATCTTTGGACCCAATGTATAATGTGCACACAAATATAGTACGCCAGTGTACGTGCATTCGGGAATTAACCAGATGGCTATATACTTGGATGATACTTCGGCATGATCATTCCAAATATTTTGTTTTTAATAGCCTGAATGCTAACTTAGACCGGCGTCTGCTCTAAAATGGAACTGGGCTACCAGAATACGATTCAAAGAGAAACCAGGGTTTCAGTCACCAGTATCTGTAAACGCTAGGTAGTTTTTTAACCTCGCTAACTAGGTGCTAACCCTAAGTCCAAAAGGTTGCAGGACCCTTTCTTTTAGCAGGTATAGTGATACTACCCCTAAATTCCCTATCTGTGCTCAGGTCACTGATACTAATCACCAGTGCCCGGCTCAAGAGGGTGGTCGGCAAATCAAGATAAATAAATAAACAAAAAGAAAAGAATCTGGCAGCAGCTCCAGCCTTAGTGGTAGGCTGGAGGCATCTCGAAAAGAAAAATGGCAATCAATATGATATTATCAATAATATACAATTTTTTTAAATTATTTTTTGTGGAAATTTTCTATAACACTGTCATATTCTTTACTTCACAAACATGGTAGCCTGTGCATCAAAGTAAAATAGACAAATTAAAAAATAAACATAATCAGAGGTTAGAAGAAGCAGGAGTAAAGGCGAAACTCAAGTGCTGTGCTAGAAGCTCCGTTTTGAAAGGACTTGATTTGATTGTTAATAACATAAATTTTATTCATTTTATTGCAGTTTGTGAGTATGAAAAAGAACGCCTTAACAGAGGCTTTTAAGTAGTTTGGAAATGATTGCACTATGCCCATGTACTGGTTTTTCTTCTAAACAGCAAAAATGATGTGCTAAATTTTATTGCAGAGGTATAGTTCTAAATGCTGAATCGGTTGGTATGAATTGTCAGCTTTGGTCATGAATAGAAGGAAGAGGTTGCTCCTGGTCGAATTGTGTTTGGATCCCTGGTTAAGGTCCATTTACACCAGCTGATGATCACTAAAAAATCGCTAATCGGAGATCATTTTAGCGATAATCGGTGCATGTAAATGTGCGCCCATCGTCTGCTTTTCGGGCACTGTTAGCTGATGATGGTTAAATTCAGTCCAACATAAAAATCATCACTCACTCTTATCAGCAGTTCTCCACGGGGAGTGCTGATAGCATTGTTTCCCTGTGGAGAACAAAGGCTCTGAGCACAGAAAATAGCCTCCGGCTTCATTTGCATACCTAATTGGTATTCAAGTAGCTGAGTAGCTACTTAAATACCAATTAATTTTTATGCAAAATGATCGCTCAAAGCTGTCACTCAAACTTGAGCGATCTTTGAGCGATCATAGGCCCGTGTAAACCAGCCTTCAAACACAACAGCTATTCTTTTAGTTTACAGACAATGGAGAAAATGGATTTCTTTTCAAATTGTCTGCTGCATCTGATTGCTTCATATATGTACATGACATGCCACTAGAGATGAGCGAATATACTCGTTTCGAGTAATTTCTCGATTGAGCACCGCGATTTTCGAGTACTTCCGTACTCGGGTGAAAAGATTCGGGGGGCGGCGGGGGGAGGCGTGGCGGAGCGGGGGGTAGCAGCGGGGAACAGGGGGAAGCCCTCTCTCCGAATCTTTTCGCCGGAGTACGGAAGTACTCGAAAATCGCGGCGCTCGGGTGAAAAAGGGGCGTGGCCGAGTAGGCTCGCTCATCTGTACATGCCACCACCCTTATTTCAAAGGCTATTTAGCCTAATGAGGTCCAGACATGTTTTCTTTTTCCAAAAATTGTGCAGCGTATTACCCATTTGCACACCTCTCCTAGACTTCTATGGGAATCATTACTGCACAAATACGCAGATAGATAAAGCAGGTCCTATTTTTTTTTTCATGCAACCGAAATGCATGCAAAAGAAGTTAATGAAAACGAACCCATTGCTAATTCCGGTCGTGCAATGCATGGTGCAAAGACTTCCCAGCACAATTTACTTTTCAAACTTTTTAGTAATTTGTCCTATTAAAATCATTTTAAACAATGGGCAATCCTGAGTGAGAATAAACTCCATGGGTAACACAAAATGCCCAACAAGAGATTGTTGTGTTCATGAAAGGACACAACAAAGGAAATCATTGCTATCCCAAAACGGCAGCCTATCTCAAGTATATCCAAAATCAAATGCTTTTGGGAAAATGCTTCATGAACAGATGTAACAAAAATGGAACTTTTTACCTCAAATGCACAGCATTATGTTCGGAGGGGAAAAAAAACACTGTAAAAGCTTATTATTAGCTGAAACTAATATGCAATGAGTTTGAAAAAGGAATCAATTACACAAGATTGGTAATGTCATAAACTGAACTTGTTAGAAACATTTTCAGCTGAGAAACTGTTCTTTTGAATGTATGCTGTTCATATTCAATACAACATTCACATTTTTTTTCAATCAAAATCAAAAAGTCCATCTGTTTGTCCATATGTCAATGAAATGAATTTTTATAGCATTTATGTACTTTATAAAATAAAGCCAAGAAAAAAGCAATTGTTTTTTTTTTCACTGAACGAATTTGAAATAAACTGCCTACTGTAGAAGCTTTGAGATGAGCAAAACAGGAAAAAAAATCTAAAGCCTACTAGTTGTAGATAAAAACATATTTTCTCAGTAAGCCCCAACATAGATGATCATTGCCAGCAGCCATACTTACCGATAGATACATTGATAGCAATAGTTACAAGGGTGGGTACAAACACCACTCCCCAAGAGAGTGCAGACAGACAGATTGCTATACGGAAGAGTATTGCACAAGTACAAGACAATGCTGAACATCTACAACATATAGGGGAAAAGGCTGCTTAGTATTATACTAACACATAGATAAGGCATATAAAACGTGCCAATCAGGGGCATACCTTAAGGCTCAGGGCCCTCCCCCGCCCCTGTACCCATACCTAGATCGTGCTGCATACAGCTGCAAAATGAATTTCCATACATGATCTAGCCCCTTGGCGTAATCTTTCTAAACTATATGAAAGTTTGTTTGTAGCCCTGCAGCCCTCTCCTACACACACACTGCTTTTTACCACTATTAGCGTGGTGTCCCGAGCACCGTACTAACCGTCATACAATGCTCTTGTTGATTTTAATGGGGTAACTCGAATGCGGTATTCCTAACACTATATTCCATGTGTGGTCTAATCAATGACTTGTAAAGAGGAAGAACAATGTTCTGATCATGCACCCCTAGACTTTTTTTGATGCACCACATGATCTTACTTGCCTTGGCAGTAGTCACCTGCACTGGTTGCTCCAGGTAAACTTAGAGTTAACTAAAATCCCCAAGTCCTTTCTATGTCAGTGTTAACCAGTGGCTTCGTATTTAGTGTGTATTGGTGACATGTATTTTTCTTGCCCATGTGCATAACTTTATATTTATCAGTGTTAAACCTCATTTAACCCTTTCCAATCCAATTTGTATCCTGGTTTTCCTAGGGGGCTTACTCTTTTTCTGCTGTTATACAGCAGCGCTATATGCTGGCTAAAGCCAGTACTGCATGAGGTGACTCGTTGGATAGGCTCCGACAGCAGAGAGGCTGGCAATATACAGTAAGAGAACCACGATGGATGTCTTCAAACATCGGAGCTGTACAGCCTTAAATGATAATGTCTTTAGACGTCAGACAGTGGATTGGAAAGGGTTAACCATATCACGGAAAAAAGGCATTTCAGCTCAAAAATGACTTACAGATATGCTGATACAAAATACAAGGTAGAAATAAGATATAATGAAGTGTTTGCACCCCAGATATGGAGTAAATACAATAAGGGTGTGTAGATATGTAAAATAGAATAAACAGTTGCCAGCCACCTATCTGCATGTACAAGTGTTTATACCTATTGGATATTCGTCAATGAAGAAACTAAAGAAGGAACTCTGTGCCTTCAAATTATTACAAGCTGACCTGGAATAGGAGGAAATGGTTAATTCCAGATCCCCCAGTGAAGTAAGGTTATCTTACCCTATCGTTCCTTAACATGTAACTCACAGGTTTCAAAGTAGCGCAAAGGGTTAAAGTTTTTTCTATTTTATGCTAAAATTAGAGATGAGCGAACACCAAAATGTTCGGGTGTTCGTTATTCGGAACGAACTTCCCGCGATGCTCGAGGGTTCGTTTCGAACAACGAACCCCATTGAAGTCAATGGGCGACCAGAGCATTTTTGTATTTCGCCGATGCTCGCTAAGGTTTTCATGTGTGAAAATCTGGGCAATTCAAGAAAGTGATGGGAATGACACAGTGACGGATAGGGCAGGCGAGGGGCTACATGGTGGGCTGCATCTCAAGTTCACAGGTCCCACTATTAAGCCACAATAGCGGCAAGAGTGCCCCCCCCCCACTGTCAGCATAAAGATCGTCCTCCTCTGGCACAGCTGTAACAGCTGTAGCAGAGAAGAACGATGTTTGCCCATTGAATTCAATGGAGCCAGCAATACAGCATGTTCCACTGAATGCAATGGGCTGCCGGCGATCGCAGGATGAATGGTCGGAAAGGGGTTAAATATATAACCCCTTTCCTGCAATTCATCCAGAAATGTGTTACACTAAAAATATATACCGGCGTATAAGGCGACGGGGCGTATAAGACGACCCCCCAACTGTCACCTTATACGCCGGCAATACAGTGGAGCAAAGAATAAAAATCATTACTTACGTTTTTAGATGATCTGCGGCGCTCCTGCAGGCTGTCACTCCCTCCTAATCCACGGCAGAGTATTGCTTTCTCTATGAAAGGCTTTAAATCTGTGCCTCCAGAAAGACACGTGCCTTCAGCCAATCACAGCCAATGACAATGATGTCATTGAATGGCTGTGATTGGCTGTGTTTCTGGAGGCGGGGATTTCAAGCCTTTCGTGGAGAAAGCAATACTCTGCCGTGGACCAGGAGGGAGTGACAGCCTGCAGGAGCACCGCAGATCATCTAAAAACGTAAGTAATGCTTTTTATTCTTTGCTCCACTGTATTACCGGCGTATAAGGTGACAGTTGGGGGGTCGTCTTATACGCCCCGTCGCCTTATACGCCGGTATATATTTTTAGTGTAACACATTTCTGGATGAATTGCAGGAAAGGGGTTATATATTTAACCCCTTTCCGACCATTCATCCTGCGATCGCCGGCAGCCCATTGCATTCAGTGGAACATGCTGTATTGCCGCTCCATTGAATTCAATGGGCAAACATCGTTCTTCTCTGCTACAGCTGTTACAGCTGTGCCAGAGAAGAAGGATTTGTCTACTATATGTTCTCAATGGGGTCAGCGCTGCTGCCGCTGGCCCCATTGAGCGCATATAGAATGCATCCAGAGCGAACCGCGGGAGGGGCAGACTTTCATATCAGGCAGACACCTTATCTCCCCAGCCACTCACAGCAGGGGGGTGGTATAGGGCTTAAACGTTGCAGGGGGAAGTTGTAATGCCTTCCCTGTCTTTATATTGGCCAAAAAAAAGCGCTAACGTCTCAGGGAAGAAAGTTTAAGTAACCCGGACACCGCATGGTGTTCGTTACGAATAACGAACATCCCGAACACCCTAATATTCGCACGAATATCAAGCTCGGAAGAACACGTTCGCTCATCTCTAGCTAAAATACAAGGTAGGTATACACCACTTCCCAACAGAATGTAGATAGGCAATTTGCTATATGGAGGAATATTACACAGGTGCAACATACCGATATTTGAGATGAAATGTTCTTTTTCAGTGATAACTTTGTAAATATTAGTGGAAATTTGTTTACAAATATTGTGTGCAAATCATCACATGATGAATCCTGTCAACCATTTCTGTCATGTGGATGTGCTTTGGTTTTATTAAAAAGATACCGTCCAATGAAATATAAAAAGAACAGATGAAAATCCAGTTATATGGTTTAAATTAAACATACACTTTAATATATTCGTACTTAGCTTACCCAGATTGCAACCTATTGTATTTCCTTGTCCATCAAACAGTCTGTTTAATTTTGGATCATAGAGCCAATGCTTGTGATGAGTTTTAAAGTGTTGCTGCATATTCAGTACATAGATACGTACCATGACTTCATATGAGACAGTTCAATTATACTTTCCTTTTCCTATACAGTGATCACTCAAGTTACAGTGGCCCCAGGATGCAATAGTTTCTACATACAATGCTCTTTTCCCAGGTGATTGTATATTAAAACCAGACTCAACATGCAATGCCTCAGTTGGTCCACATCTATATCTATATAAACCACTATATTACTGAAGTGCATGCATTGACTGGCTGTCTAGCAGCACCTCTCTACAGTACAGTGCGGTACTACATGTCCCGTACTGTTCTTTAGCTATACCAGGATGAGCGACAGCTTTGGTCAGCAGGTAGCTCCATGTTACTGTGAAGGGGCAGCTGTTCTCAATACAGAAAGTGATTTAAGAACGTCCAGCAGATCTTTCAGACTTATATGTAAGGACTTGCTTAGTCTGTATAGGTTATCTGCTTACTTTTCTTTAATCTTCCTTCTGTGTTGACTTTTTTCGGTTTACATTTTGTGGCTTCAGAGCCAATTACTAGTTTTCCATAGAGTTATGGTTTCAACATACAATGAAGATGAATGGATCAGCACTGTGCATGCTCAACTGCCTCTCCATTCAATATTCGTCTTACTGCGAGATCGGAGGGGTGCAGTGAGAGGGAGAGGGGTTCAAGGCACCCTGTTTTTGAGGTCTCAGCAGTGAGACCCCCCCATGATCAGACTTTAATCTCCCATTCTGTGAATGGGTGTTACAAGCTAATATCAGGATAACATCTTTGAAGAAATATTAAGCACAAAAATTGATCCTATGAGTAAATAAACACTTTTTAGGACTCATGCCAACAGCCGGGTTGGATTCTGACTGCAAAATCTTGCAGCAGAATCAGACCCAGCGCCTCCCAGAGACGCCATACTCACCTCTCCAGATCCGCCACAAGACTTTTGGCCGGTACGCATGTGCAGTGCAGGGCGGTGGGCTGTGACGTGGATTCTCACAATACTTCTGCAGTGCTCACTGCATGGAATATTGCGGGACAGATGGCTGCAATGTAAGCCGTCCTTGCGATTTTCCGCACAGAATAGAACACGTTGAAATTTTTCCCCACGAGTAGAAAATCGCAGTTAATTTCTGCTCATGGGCGGGGGAGAACCATTTACCATTGCATGTCTATGGACGGCCGTGAATTCCGCAGCGATAATCCGTTTGTGAGCATTAGCACTAAAAGAACAAAATTTAAAAAAAAAACTGAGCCCCTAATGTGACAAGCATCCATAGTCAAATGAAATGTTTTACCTTTTATAACAATGTTTAAGTCTCACCCTATTCAGTTGTATAAACCAGTCATAACTCTATAGAACAATATTGTATTGATTTACAATGATTTACTTTCAGAGCTTCTGGTCTAATCAATCTCTTGAATCAGGTCCAAACATAAAACTGGCAATATGGAAAAAATGGTAAAAAGACCATGGAGTGCATCTCTTCTTGTGTTGTGGGCATAATGCAAAATGGGAGGATAAGCATGTATTTACTATAATCTTAAAGTGTTGTACTCACAGTTCAACATTAGAGATGAGCGAACGTGTTCGGCCCCGCCCCTTTTTCGCCCGAGTACCGCGATTTGCGAGTACTTCCGTACTCGGGCGAAAAGATTCGGGGGGCGCCGTGGCGGCGCGGGGGGTTGCGGCGGGGAGTGGGGGGGAGAGGGAGAGAGAGAGGGCTCCCCCCTGTTCCCCGCTGCTACCCCCCGCCCCGCCGCGCCTCTCCCCGGCCCCCGGCGCCCCCCGAATCTTTACGCGCGAGTACAGAAGTACTCGCAAATGGCGGTACTCGGGTGCGTAAGTACTCGTTACGAGTACGTTCGCTCATCTCTATTCAACATGTGTAACAGCATACAAGTCTGTCCACACTGAACTGGCAATTATTTTATTGTCATCAAGATCATGCATTTCAGGTTGCTTACTCACACTTTCCTAAATCAGCATGATATAACTAGTATATTCAAACAAGAAAATTGAGCTTCCTTTAGACATAATCTTTTTTTCTGGTGTTTTCTGAGTGAAAAAACCCAGAAAGGTTGCAGTAATTGTTTTTGATGATGGCTGTATTTTTGTCTTTTTCTTGTAGCATTTTTAGTTACACTTGTATTTCTTTTTGGGTTCACAGAGGCAGATCAAGTCCAATACCAATTTAGCAAACTTACTTCTTGGACTCACAAACTAGAAATACTAAAATATAACCTTTATTGAGATCAATTTAAAATTTACATATATATTCAAAAATGAAGATTAATGCCAAAAAAAATCGTCGAGCCACTCTCAAAAAGAACATAGAGATTATTAGGCTAGGTAGATTGCCATCCTGCCAGTAATGGTTAGATAGTCACAAAATACTAGATTTTATAAGTTTACAGAAAATTGATATACAGGTGTCATCCGAATGTGTCAGGTGGCAAAACCTGATCAGTTTATTACAAGCCCGATGCGTTTCACCCAACCAGTGGGTTCTTCAGGGGCCAAGGAACCAATAGAGAAACCAGTCGAGGTATACTGGATAGTGGCTAATTATGAACAATTATTGTTCAATTAAATTTTAAATGGAAAATATAAAAGGAAAGTATATTGTTCATTGTAAATATTTACTGTTAATAGCAGATATCTACCCTTCTTATTGATTAGCTCCTCTTCTATTGAGTACAGCAGGCCTCTTCAAAAGAGAATGGCCACGCCATAAGTTTTGGATGTATAGCTAGCAGTATAGCAGGAATCTAGCCAGGAGTCCCTCAAGAAGGCTCCCGATCCAGACTTCCAATGCATTTCCTGTAAGGGCTCAGTCACACAAGTGGCGATCCGCGCAGAAAGACGTCCACATAACCATGTCCATTGCCACCAATATGTTCTTTCTTTTCAGGTGCAGATTTTTGTCCAAACCTGCGTTACATTTTATTTTCCGTGCGGAAATACGTGCGAGCCCTCAAAAAGACTACATCCAGTTCAAGGCGCCTGAAGTGAGTAAGGACCTTCTTACACTTGATTGGCATGTTGAGACCCACCACATTCCCTAAAGTGAATTATAATGTCAGTGGAGTTCATGTATTCTTGTTCTGATGTATACCAGGTGTTGAAGCAGAAACCAAAAATGGCAACATCACGCAAAATAAACTTACTTTATTTTGCGTGCTGCTGCCATTTTTGGTTTCTGCTTCTACTGTATGTTGCAGTCATGGTTTAATGTGCACGTATATATTTCTATTGAGATATATTTCCATTTGGTAGTGCTGACCTATTTTATCTTTTTTTGTATACCAGGTGTTTGTCATTGCGACAAGAGCAGATTAGTGTGTGTCGTGATAGTATCTATTACCTTGTTCCTCTGTCATTCTAGCAAGCAACAAGGAACCAGATAGGTGCAGGTTAGCCTGCTCAACCTGGGAGGCAGTGGAGAGGAAAAACATCTTGGTGTCAGAACAGTGCAGTTATCAAAATTAACCATTAATAGAGATGAGCGAATATACTCGTTTCGAGTAATTACTCGATCGAGCACCGCGATTTTCGAGTACTTCCGTACTCGGGTGAAAAGATTCGCGGGGCGCCGGGGGCGGGGGAGGCATGTCGGGGAACAGGGGGGAGCTCCCCCCCCCACTCCCCACTGCAACCCCCCACTCACCCACGGCACCCCCCGAATCTTTTCACCCAAGTACAGAAGTACTCAAAAATCGCGGCGCTCGGGCGAAAAAGGGGCATGTCCGAGTAGGTTCGCTCATCTCTAACCATTAACATTCTTAGTTGTATAGTTTCCAGATCAATATGAGGACTAAGCCCCATAACTTTGAATACAAATTTTTTTAAAAATGAAATAAGAGAAAAAACGTGTACTACAGCCGTTAAGGGCCAATGTGGGCTCCAGCTCTAAGCCTTTCGCCTACTGAAGAACGTCAATGTTTCCTACATCCTGATTTATTGTGGATGACCATCTTCGTTGAAGTTAAAATATCGACATGCTGACTTAGGGTCATCATGTATTGGCTGTTGACCATTATGTTGCGATTTAAGTCTGACCGGGAACAGGAGTTGGAACCGCATATTTTTCTCAGCAACTTAGCGATAGGTTGGGGTGAAGGCCCTGCTTTTCTGGGAAACAAGCGCTGAGAAGTCCTGGAAAATCAGCACCTTGAAATCTCTGATCTTTAAAGTTTATTGGCAGCGGTAATCTCTCAGGATCGTCTAGTTAACCGTACAATTCAGATATCTCGCTATTACTTGCCTGGGGCATTGGTTTCCCGCATCTGGAAGGATGGAGGCGCCAATTCTATGGACTCTTTCTATACAGGTGTTATCAATGGGTATGTCTGGAGATAGAGCTTTAGGGAGCTCTTCTGTCAGGATAGTAAGCAAGTTATGGCCCATGATGTTCTCTGGGATACCTATGAAGCGCAAGTTGTTTCTGCGGTCTTGATTCTCCAATCCTCAAGTTTCTCCCTCAGTTCCTGCTCCATTTCCTGAATCTGGTAATGGATTGTTCCAAGTTGGAGACTGAGATCTCATGTGAACTCACTTTATTTTCTAGTTCTGTAATCTTCTGGGCATTTGTGGTGATAAGTAAGAGGGCAGAGTTGATAGAGGTATGAAACACCTCCAAACAATTCTCAAACATGGGCATAAGGAATCTGGCCACTTTTTGTGCTACCATGGCAGCTTGTAGTGTCTCTGAGGTTCATGAGCAAGATGGGCTATGACTTGGAGAGTCGTATGGTGATCCCTGTTCCACTTCTGGAATAAGATCCTGTGTGAGATCACCTTCTGTGGTTGACTGCGCGAGAAGTGGAGTGGGTTGGCAAGTATTTTGTTCTTTTTATCCTGCTTGCTCTTATGTCGTGGCATGGTGGAAGCAAGAGTGTTTTCTGATGAAGGGAGGCCCAAGTGTTGTGGACAGGATTGGGGGGGGGGGGGTACTGCTTAGGTTTGCCTTTCTTAGGCATCTGTCCATGACCTTAGCCCTGAGCTACAGGGGTGGAACACGGGGGTCTGTTTGTGATTAGAGCATACACTTACCTGCTTGAAAGGCCAGCTAGGCGTTAGTGTGAGATAATTGTGGTTAGGCCAGCCAGAAGCTCAGTATATATTTGCATGGGAAAGCGGATTAATTAAGAATCATTGCTGGAAAGTGGATCAGTGCTTACGTCATGGCACCAGTAGGCCTTGATGTAAAGAGGGTCATATTATATGGTTCTGCTTACAGGCACATTGTTGTTGTGCATGGTTTTACTCCCATAAACCTCCAGGTCTACTTTTATTTTTCTTTGTTACTTTGTTACTCAGCTTAACTTGTGATCACACTTGGTGTCTCACTCCTGAAGGTTATGCAAGTTGTTGTCTTTATTTATTGCATGCTATTTGTATAGCAGCTTTTTTGCCATAGTTATGCAGCTATGTGTTTGTCTCTAAAAGCTGCAGTTACAGAGGAGGTTGGCATGGCAGTGCCTGGTTGTTATATTTGCATAGGAGGTCTGCAACGGTTATTGGGTTCTGTATTGTGTTCTCTCTTCTTTCCTTTCCGTATCATACAAAGGAGAAAGGGGATGGGTGGGAGTGGGGGGCAGAGAAAACCCAGGGCAACTTGATAACTATCCCACGTCTGCTGCCTCAGAAGCTCAGCTCAGCTCAGATCTCAATGTCTATCTTGGGAGGAAGGTGGGTAGAGGGGGAGCCACGGATTGTACAAGTCTTTTTAGCTCAATTTCCCACATCAATCCTTTCCCTCACTATGCAGTGTCTTCAACCCCTGGTCAAGAGCCTCTCTGAAGCTATTAAGCCCCCTCCCGTTATGCAGGCCAGTCCAGGTAGTCTCTCTCCAATGAACCCCCTGCAGTTTGTAACTGTGGTGGAGGAGGTTCTGCAACAGCTTCTCTCTCCCTGACTTCTCCCTCCTGGATCAGGGGATTGAATCTTAGCCCCTTGTCTCCTCTTCTCTCTTACCCCCTACTGGAGGAAAATGAGGCTGCAGATCTTCACGTCTGGGGATTTAAAATGATGGCTGCGTTATTGGGAGGTGGGAGTTATTACTGCACCTGGGGGTTACTCAGCGCCTGGTACCTCACAGCCGCTGATTCCAGAGAGCATCCAACGCAGAGCTGGTCCCTATCGGTTTTATAATGAAAGAGCTAAGTCCCTTATATGGGCAAGCATCGGACTATAGACCACCGCTGCCGGTGCTGAGTGTGAAAAAAAGCCAAACCTGCGGTGCTGCAGCATAGTTAACTCTTCTTCAGGCGGGGGGGGGGGGGTTACCTGCAGCTGCCGCTGCCCCGTCCCAGTGTGCAGGATGAAAGCGCCAAGCTCCTCTGGCCGCGGGTTCCACCTGAAAAGTCTGATGGAGTGAATGTGTGAGCCGGCCGGGCCTGTCTGCGACCTACCGCCCCGCAGAGCTGTACGGGACATGTCCCGAGGAACACTACAGGAGCAGTAGAGATTGTCTGGAGGGCACAGAGAAGTAATTCAATGCCGTTTATTTGCCGGTTATCATAGAAAAGCAGGCCATTAGCTGATGTTAATGATGGAGCTGGGCAGCATGCCGGCTATTCATATTTTACTATCGACCTACAGCAAAAATCTGGATCACAAAGCACCAAAATACTTTGCATATTTGTAATATAGACTTTGTTTGAAACCAGCCTTAAAGGGTCACCTTTATGTAGTGTTTACCATTTTACTTTAGGCTACTTTCAGAGGAGCATACTTTAATCCATATTTGTTCCTTTTTTTGAGGACTATAATAGGAAGCTTATGAAAATCTATGAATCTATTTACATGGGTGTATTTTAACAACCGTTTTAAAATCGCAGCTAGCATTACTTTTTTCATATATGCCCATTACAGTCTATAAAAAGTGATTAAAATCTGGATGCATCCATATTGCATCAGCATTTTATCTGTATTTGCATTCATTGTATTTTTTTTTACCATTGGGCAAAAAACAGATCTGTATTTGCTCAGTAGAAAAAAAACAATGAAAGGAAATACAAAGACAAATACTGATGCAATATGGATGCCATTTCATCTGTGACACATCCATACTAGAGATGTTACACTACACTGGTAAAAAACTTACCTGAAGCTGAAAGCAAAAATGTCAAACTCTACAGTTCAGGACCATTGTGTTTACTGTACATGTTGTAGTGCTTAGTATTTTGTAGACTAGATAAGGCACGCTCGATTACTAAAGATTCAGTCTGAATTGTCTTGCATAATGTTTTTTTCTTACTTGGAGAAAAGATATTAATAAAATAGGAGCATATAATGAAACTGCAAAGAGAGAATATTTGATTCCTGTATTATACCATGAGGAGCATGCAAATTAATAAGACATTAGAAATAGAGAAAACATATCATAGCTGCAGCAATAGCAATATAAAACTAAGAACTCAATTAAAATGAATCAGTTATATGTAAGGGGAGATGATAGATAGAGAGATAGATAGATAGATAGATAGATAGATAGATAGATAGATAGATAGATAGATAGATAGATAGATAGATAGATAGATAGATAGATAGATAGATATGAGATAGATAGATAGATATGGGATAGATAGATAGATAGATAGATGATAGATAGATAGATAGATAGATAGATAGATAGATAGATAGATAGATAGATAGATAGATAGATAGATAGATATGAGATAGATATGAGATAGATATGAGATAGATAGATAGATAGATATGAGATAGATAGATAAATAGATAGATAGGATATAGATAGATAAACAGATACATAGATATGAGATAGATAGATAAATAGATAGATAATGGGTCTACAAGGAGGCGATCCTTACAGTCATTAAAGGATTTGGAATAGAAAGGGAGGGGATGGGTAGCTGTTTCACTTTTGTTAAATGAGGTCCATGTAATTTCACTAGGCTAATAGACACAGATGAGGGAAGAGATAAAGGGAGGTTCAGTCCTGTAGAGACCTTTATGGATAAGAGTGATGAGTTTTACTTGCATTCTATAGTAGAATTGCAACCAGTGCAGTGTCTGACACAGAGTGGAGGCATTAATGTAGCAATTGGGGTAAAAAAGAGTCTGGTTTCTTCATTCATTGAAAGAGGAGAGTTTAATGAGGTGAAGTCTGATCAGAAGGGAGTTACAGTATTCAAGATGTGAATGAATGAGAACAACGATAAAAGTTTTTGATGTCTCTACAGTTAGAAAAGGGGAAGATTCTGGAAATAGTTTTCATGTGTAAGTTACATGAGTGTGCAAGTGATTGAATATAAAGTAAAGGAAAAACATGAGTCAAGTATGACCCCAAGATAGACAGCATGCTGCTTAGCAGTTATGGTAGCATTACACCCTGAAATGGAAATATCAGGTTTAGGTCGATTATTAGATGATGAAAACACAAGAAGCTTAATTTTGAAAGATTCAGTTAAGGAGAGAATATAATAATAGAGAGGATTATCACTGGTGCTTTGCAGTTGCAAAGAGGTGGTGACTCAGGAGGAGCATGTAATAGTGTGATTACTGTAGAGATGGCACTAAAAGCCAAATCTTCCTATAGTTTTGTCAAGTAAAGGGTGTGTAGATAGTAAAGAGGAGAGGACCTAGGATTAAACCCTGAGGAACCCGAACAGCAAGAGGAAAAGAAGTAGATCTAGTACACTGAATGAGTCAGTGGTCAGAGAGGTAGGAAGAAAGCCAAGAGAAAGTAGTGTCCTTAGAGCCAACAGAATTGAGAATATTGAGGAATAGCTAGTAGTCTACAGTTTCAAATCATTCATAGCTCCAGAAATGGTCTGATTTGATATAAATGGTCCTTTTTGAAATTTACAGAAATTAATAAAATTATGCCTATTTAGAAAGAATAGATTATATACAATAAATGGCATCCTAGGAGGCATTTATGGGCCATGAAAGCCATCTTAGTTCTGTCCTGAATTGTTAATGGCATCTTCTGGTACCTGAAAAGACATGCAATTGGTGTTTTCCATGCCACATAATTCAACCTAACAACTGTATTAATACTCAACATATCATCATCCATAACTCAAAAATGCTTGCAAATATTAAAAAATGACTGCACCTATCAATTTCTGATGGAATTATACGCTTAAATCATAACCCACTTACTATTGAGCTTTCTTAGGCTGAGTCCAAGATGACTTGCACCGAGATGGCCAATAGGCACCACCATAGTGCCAAAAAGTTTTCCTTCACCCATCTAAGTATTTTGCAACATTTTCTACCTGTATCTCTTTTTACTTAGAAGACATTCCGGGTGGATTTGACTTTTGTATCACCCCGTATATACAGTGTAACACATTAGCGTTATTTTGTTGTTAGCTTTGGAAAAACTGTTACAATATTTTGATTCAGAGTACCACAAACCAATGTTCTGGAAATGACAGAAAAGCTACCTATTTCCTTGAGGCAAGCAATTTACAGCACGTTATATTGGATAGTACAGATGGCATTAAATAATATAAAATTGTAACCACATACATTGCTTTGGTTTTAATTGCATATCAGAAATAGGGAGATTTGATTCTTTAGTTGCTGTAGGAAAATATCTATTCATAAAACTAATAAACTCTAATCTATCCCCATTGCAAAGGACTGAATTGATTTCCCAAGCAGATGCTGGGGAAATCATGCAGAAAAGTTTGAGTACATTGCCATAGTATGCTATTTAGGAATATTGATTTTCCAGATGAAAAATAAAACACCTGCAATGAAGTCATGATAAAGTTTGCAAACACTTCTTCACACCTCAAAGCCTTGCCATATCAATCTTATACAATGAATTATTGCTGGCAAAAACAACAATACAAATACAAACTCCTCCAGAATTCTGATTTAAAATATTGGTATGCTGTTGTGATACAAACATTCTTTCAGCAATGAGATTTATATAACTACTGTATATAATAATGACTATTTACAAATACTACATTAACTCATTTATGACCTACACATGGCAGACTCGGATGTTATTGTTAGGCCTCTTGCTCCAGTGGCAACCCATTGGCACACTACAATTGCAGTGTGGGAGGCGATAAGTGACAAAGGAAATCCTCACCCTTTGAAACCACTTAGATGCTGTGGCAGCTATTAAACTGCAGGAGGCTTAATCAGACGGGATCAAAGGTTTCTCTGTTCCTAGCCATTAGGGTTGGAGTCTGGCCGCCATGAGAATATAAGGAAACTCGTACCTAGACATGGCTGATTTAAAAAGGTAATGGCCAAACCTAAAGCCCCCTAGTGAACACTGTAAAAGAGCATAACGGTGATCACTAAGTGGTTAGTTTACATAATCGCTGTAATATTCAAGAGCTTTACAGTGGCATGTAGCATTAAAGTGGAGGGCATACACTGTACTACTGTTGCACAGTGCATCAGCAGGAGATCTATCTATCTATCTATCTATCTATCTATCTATCTATCTATCTATCTATCTATCTATCTATCTATCTATCTATCTATCTATCTATCTATCTGTCTATTGAAATTCCAGTTCACACACTTGCATGTTATACCCTTCCCATGGAATAGAATGGTAATGCCAAATTAGGGCCAGCCATCTTCTTTTCCCTGCATTGTACTCAGGGTAAGTCCCCCTCCCCTCCATTTTCTGCAGCTGCCATAGGCTTCTATGGCAGCTTTCTGCATAACACGGACAAAGATAGGGCAGGTCCTATCTTTTCTTGTACGAAACGTTTGCGTGCAGAAATACATTCGTTTGAACAAAGTAATTGAAATCAATGCATTTGCTTCATTACGATATACAGGTGAGATCTTCATGTATTGAAAAGCCTCTGCAAATATGTTCGCCTGTTTAAACCCTTAGGGCGGTTTCAGACGGCTGCATGCACAGCTACGCTAACCGTTACAGAGTGTAGTTTTTTTTTTTTCAAGTGAAGTTCTGAAGATCGCTTAAAGGACATAGAAAAAAATCTAAGATTTTAGATAAGGTACTCTGAACCCACATAACAGTAGGGATTGTACCCTATGGGGACAGGGAAGGAACACAGGGAAGGAGGGTGAGACACAAAAGGAGAGGGATAAACAGCAAAAAAGAAGAAACAGATAAGTAAAAGACCAAAAAGTCCTAAAACAGTCAGTGGAGGTGACGTGTAATTCGGGATTGCCCACTCAAGTTGGGGCGGTTGGTGCGCAATAGGTGGACCAGACAGAGACACCCGAATACACGAAGCCTGCTCTGACAGACACCAAATAGGAACTGTATAATACAAAGGATAGACACTTATAGTAATCCTGCTAAAGGAGAGAGAGGAAGAACATGCAAGATAGAACTTTAAAATGACTTTTAAACTGTGGCCCCAAGTGATGGGGTCGAAGTTATCTTCAACAAGCAGGGTACATGGGGTTAATCATCCCAGGGTCAGTACCAAAGATCCAAATTGGTAGAATCGACAACCGTAGGTCAACAAGACAATCCTTATTTGGAGAGTCCGCGTCCCACGTACAGCCTGGGGAAGTACCAAAGGAAAACCCGTGAGAATGAGAGAAAAGAGGCTGATCTAGGGCTCTTCATTCACCTCCCGGGGTAGCGTCTCTACTCTTTTTCTTCTTGCCCCTGTGAAATTTTGAGTTTCCCGCTATGCTTCACTCAGCTGGGGAGGGCAGCTTGGGGAAATTGGGCAATTCCGGGAGAGGGAGCCAACAAGAAAGGCCTACAGGCTCAAGTTCCAGGAGCGGCCAGCATGTCTGCAGGTCTTCAGGAGTGTGAATATTCAATCTTCGGCCCCTGTGCATAATATTCAGGCCAAATGGGAACAGCCAAGCATATTTAATTCCTTTCTCCCTCAAAGCATCTAAGAGGGGGCGTAGGAGCCAGCGTTTAGCCAGGGTAGTAGGGGCTAAGTCCTGAAAGATTTGAAGAGGGGCGTCAGCATAGTGTAGGTCCCTGTGATTTCTAGCAGCTCTCAGCACAGGAAATGTGTCTTGGAAGGAGAGTAATTTACAGATTACATCTCTCGGGGGTACCGAGTCACCGGGGGGTGGGGGGATGGCTAAGGGCTCTGTGAATCCGCTCAATAGTTATTGGAGCAGCTCTCTCAGAACCTAATAAGAGTGTAAAGTTTTTTTCTGGCAACTTTCGGGAGGCAGTCCACAGACCACGATTCAGGCCTGATTTGATACGGACATTACAGTGCCTGTTTCTGCTCTCCAAATACTCCTGCATTATTAGGGCTCTATTTAAGTGGTTATGCTGCTCCTGCAAATCTTGCATCATTTCTGTAGCATGGAACGTTATAGAAGCAGCTGAGGATTCCAAATCTTCCACCAACACCCCATATGTCTAATGTCCTCTTTAATCTCCGCTAATTCTGACATAATATGGTGAAGGGCTTTCATTATTAAACCCTCTATGGACCATTCCTCTGTCCTCCCCCTCCGAGGAAGCCTCCTCCTCCCACTCCTTACTGTGAGCTGCAGCAGATGTCTGAGCCGGTGCCATCTTGGAGGGGATCAACAGTGAGCGGGAGCTCTTTTTCGTGAGCTCTGATCCCTTCTCCCTTCCGTTTTTCTTCATTATTGTGCCGACAGAAGCAGCTGGTGGTCCTCTGTGGGTGCCGTACCGACAGAGCTCTACACTCAGGCGTCCATTAGGTACAGCACTCAGCCCCCCCCCCCTGTTACAGAGTGTAGTTGTGCATGAATGGCTTTTCTTTTTTTCCCTTCTTGGGCTTTTCAAGCTCTTCCACCATAGCGCAGGAGTGTGAAAAAAAAACAAAATAAAACACAAGATGATAGGTCTTCCCCTAACAACGTGTGGTAAAGATAAGACAAGTCCTATCTTTTCTCACCTGTACTAATAATAGGCGAGAATCCCATTAGTGAAAATAAAGACATCAATTGAAATCAGTAGTTTCATTTTGTCCCATTATTGATTATGATTATCAGAGAAGCATAGTGGGAGAAAAACAGGTGAGTCTGTTTATGCCCTAACGTGGATTTTGATATGGCTTCCCTACAGCATTGCTGTGGAGCTCAACTTTTTCTTCTCCAAACTATTTATTTTCTATTATTCTGATGCAAGTCAGTCTTGATTTAACATGTCCAATTGATTATAATCAATAATTATGTTATTCTACAGCTGGGCAGATAGAATTTGGCAGCTTTTTCAGATGTTTTCTAGCAAAGTTTCATCTGGCCTTTCAGTTCTTGAGTATTGCCACTAATTTGAGATAAACCCTCTATATGTCAATGATAGCAGACATTAAAAATGTGATGCCTTCCTCTTTGAAAGTGTTCCTGATTATATATATATATGCAAAAGATAGGACATATAACATGGGGTGTCGCATGTCATATGGTAGCCATCGTCATATATTACTGTATATTAATATATCATTGCCTTTTTGTCTTGTTATTAATATTTCTATATACCATCCTTATGGTTTTAATGTGGTTTTGGAATAAAGATTGATGTGTTTTACCTTATAGGCTGCTTGTCCATGGGCGATTGTTCATTGCGTTACTCGCAGCATTGCTATGGAAAGAGCAGCCGCAGCGTCCACGAGTGGAGAATCATAGCGATTCTCCACTCTCGGGATCTAAATCACAGTATGCCGCGATCTACCGCGATTCTCTGCGGTGAGCCTATCTGTCCACAGTTGTGGACAGGGGGGCTTAGTGATTGATTATGCTATTTTGGTGTCGCAACTTTTCTATCATACCCAACATTAACTTTTTCAGCAATTTGTGCCACTGTAGTTCCTTTTTGAGATCAGACCAGATGAACTAGCTTTTCTCCTCACAAGTGTAAATTATTCTTGGTCAGCAATGACTATCCTGCCAGTTCATCAGTTGTCCTTCCTTGGACCATTTTTGATAGGTACTAACCATTGCAAACTGGAAACACCACACAAGATCTTCTTCTTTGTAGATGCTTTGAGCTAGTCTTCTACCAATCACAATTTGGTTCAAAGTTGCTCAGATCCTTAAGCTTGAACATTTTTCCTGCTTCGAACACATTTACTTTAAAAGTTAACCATTTACCTGCTGCATAATATATCCCAGTCCTTGACAGGTACCTATTTCACATTATAATCAATGTTATTTCTGCAACTTTTTAACACATTCTTAGGGAAAGGTCATTTTGTATTTGCGTGTGCAATGGCGTATTTTGCTGTATCTTTTGCGTGTGCAAGTGGTGCATGCAAAAAATAATGCACCAATGCTCACAGACATTGAAATGGCCGATTTGTTTAATGTAAAGATGGTTTTTTTTTTTTTTAGCACGAATGCGCAGGAAAATAGAGCATGCTGCATATTATTTTGCACAAGTGAAATGTGTGGGAAAAATACACGCTTTTGAAATCAAAGTGTTTTATTTTCTGCATATTTTGTGTGCAAAAATTTCATGTGCAAATGCACTTGTGTGAATGCGGCCTAACTTAACTTCAGAAATACAGTAAGTGAAAGTTATATTTTTTTAACCTAGCTTTTACTCTCAAGAATCAAACGTGTTGCAACAATAACATATTCTGCAGTAATCAGTAAGGCCGCCTGCAGACGAGCGGGTCGGATCCGGCAGCGAGAATTCTCGCCACGGGACCCGACCCGAGAGCCTGCAGGGACGAGCGCGTACTCACCCGCGCCTGGCGGCCCCGTCTCTTTCATGTGCCGGCTACCGGGCAGCCGGCGCATGCGCAGACCGGAGCCGGCGGCCGGGTGAGTGCGTGCCCCGCACAAAAATAGGACATGCCGCGGTTTGTTTGCCGCGCGATATTTCGCGCGGCCAAACCATGGCCGTCTGCATAGGAGTGCGTATTGTAATGCACTCCTATGCAAACTTTCAGTGGCGGAAATCCCGCGGGAAATACCGCCGCGGGATTTCCGCCCGTGTGCGGAAAGATATTAAACTATAATATGTTCCACTTAAATCAGATACTTTTAATCATAAACTTAAAATCAACTACATTTGAACTATTACTTTTCCACAATAAAGGCCTATCAATCACAAAAAAATTCTACTTAATTCTATTTAATTCTCATTTTTAAGAATAGCAATGGCAATGAGGGAACCTGCACAAGACAGACCAGTACATTTTGCTATTAAGATGTATGTGATAACCATAATCTTTTGCTCCTGAACATCTGCTGTGCAAACTTAGTACAAGATTAATTACCTTAAAATAATGTTCAGAAAAAGGCTAGGGAATACCTAATCCCTAAATGAAGACCTTTATGGCATCCTTTCCATACACTTGTTTCTTGCATAGAGAGAATACTGAGTTGTTAGAAAAAATGCTGAATGATAATCAAAACAACAAAGTGTATTAGATCCCCAGGGGGGATTCACTAGAGCAAAAGGTAAATATTGGCTACAGTAAAATGAGATATTACAGGAGACTCTTTATATGGATAGCCACATAAAAACTAAATCATGATTGAAATGTGTCAATTTCTCATGATTCCTGTATATATCGCCTTAGCATTGCATTTATGAACAGATAACTGCCCATTAATCAGTCTTTGACAATCAAATATAAAATGTTCATACTTAAAATATAATGAATTCTCTTATGAGGTGCCTGAGTTTTCAACAAGTTTTCTAAACGGCACCAGGTTCTTCTTATTTATTCATGTGTTGCTGTTTGAACTGTTTTATGTCTGATTTTCAAGTAGTCTTGCCCATTTTTCTACTGTTCTGCTGTTTTCAATCCACTATCAGGAGGGTGGAGTGTAGACAGCCCAGCATCCTGACAGCAGTTCAATGTTTTACAAAAATGATGAAACTAACGGAAGCAAGTAGATGAGCATTAGCAGTGTGAAAAGTTACTGGCCCTTTAAATATTACATGAATGAATTGTCCATATATTTCCCTGTTCCATGCTTGGGAAGGAATAAGTGGTTATGACTGTGTTAGATACTACAGACTGCATATACTACTATAGATCCACAGGATTCTGGCACATTCGCTTAAAACCTATAATTTCACTATCCTTTATATAAATAGGAAACGATTTTCAACATGTTTCTAATACTCCCTGAGTGCACACCACTTAATGGGCATAAAAGAGTTAAAAGCTTTCAAACAATGGCAACTTAAATATATAGGGAAGGTCTTCATGTAATAACCAGAAAAACATAAGCTTTCCAGGCTTTAAAAATCTATATAAATAAAAATGCAAATGTTCGTTTGTTCAAAATCCTAAATCTCTGAAAGTTCTTCACTAGAGATGAGCGACCGTACTCGTCCGAGCTTGATGCTCGTTCGAGTATTAGGGTGTTCGAGATGCTCGTTACTCGAGACGAGCACCACGCGGTGCTCGACTCCATTACATTTCCTTCCCTGAGAAATTTGCGCGCTTTTCTGGCCAATAGAAAGACAGGGAAGGCATTACAACTTCCTCCTGTGATGTTCAAGCCCTATACCACCCCCCTGCAGTGAGTGGCTGGGGAGATCAGGTGCCACCCGAGCACATAAACTGGGGCTGCCCGCGGCTCGCCACTGATGCACGCTGAAAGAGATCAGGGAAAGTGCTGTTGCTGCTGTAGCTGCTATAGGGAGAGTGTTAGGTGTTATTTTAGTCTTCAAGAACCCCAACGGTCCTTCTTAGTGCCACATCTGACCGTGTGCAGTACTGTTGAGGCTGCTTTTAGCAGTTTTGCACAATTTTTTTTTTCTTATATCGGGCGTGCAGACCATAGCGTCCTCAGTCTGCAGTCATTTTATTGAGTATAGGGGCAGTACTGGTGAGGCAGGGACAGTGGTACAGGGAAAGAGATATACTGTCTATATAGGCAGTGGGCTTTTTCCAAAAAATTGTAAAAAAAAATCTTTGGGCTGCCTGTGACCGTGTTTAGTTTACTGCGTGTCTGCTGGGGGTAGTAGTAGTCGCTAACTATTACCCAGCTAGGTGTTACTGCAGCCTTGCACATAATTTTTTCTGGCTGCACTGTGCCTTCAATAACCACAGTCATCCTCCAACAGGGAAATCCATATACAGGCTATATCACAGGCAGTGGGCTTTTTCCCAAA
The DNA here is from genome assembly GCF_035609145.1 of Eleutherodactylus coqui. Taxonomy (NCBI): domain Eukaryota; kingdom Metazoa; phylum Chordata; class Amphibia; order Anura; family Eleutherodactylidae; genus Eleutherodactylus; species Eleutherodactylus coqui. The sequence continues at coordinate 27,279,143 of NC_089845.1, read as the reverse complement.
AATTGTAAAAAAATACTTTATTTGGCCTGCCTGTGACAGTCTTCAGTTTACTGCGTGTGTAGTGGGGGTACTAGTCGCTCATTAATACCCAGCCTTGCGCATAATTTTTTGTGGCTGCACTGTGCTTTCAATAACCACAGTCATCCTCCAACAGGGAAATCCATATACAGGCTATATCACAGGCAGTGGGCTGTTTCCCAAAAATTGTAAAAAAATACTATATTTGGCCTGCCTGTGACCGTCTTCAGTTTACTGCGTGTGTGCTGGGGGTACTAGTCGCTCATTAATACCCAGCCTTGCGCATAATTGTTTCCTGGCTCTGCTGTGTCCGTTACATGATTGCCGTCATCCCGCCAGAGGGAAAGAGTATACATATATACGCTGCATACGGTGTCTGTCTGGTTTTTCACCTCACCATTTTAAAAAATTGAAGCAAAATACTTAAGGCCTACCACTGGCCTTTGGCCACTTGACTGGTTCTGCCCTGTGAATTCCAGCAGCTCAGTCATACGCACCTAGGTCTGACTACAGGCTTGCGCATAATTGTTTCCTGGCTCTGCTGTGCGTTCCGTAAGCGAAGTCAGCCTCCAACCACAGGCCAATAAGCAGCATATTTAATTATAGCATTCAGTTTCTGCTCTACTCGTAATACACCATGCTGAGGGGTAGGGGTAGGCCTAGAGGACGTGGACGCGGGCGAGGACGCGGAGGCCCAAGTCAGGGTGTGGGCACAGGCCGAGCTCCTGGTCCAGGTGTATTGCAGCCGACTGCTGCGGGATTAGGAGAGAGGCAAGTTTCAGGGGTCCACAGATTCATCTCACAATTAATGGGTCCACGCGGTAGACCTTTATTAGAAAATGAGCAGTGTGAGCAGGTCCTGTCGAGGATGGCATAAAGTGCATCCAGCAATCTATCGACCACCCAGTCTTCTACACCGTCCACAGCTGCAACTCTGAATCCTCTGGCTGCTGCTCCTCCTTCCTCCCAGCCTCCTCACTCCATGAAAATGACACATTTTGAGGAGCAGGCAGACTCCCAGGAACTGTTCTCGGGCCCCTGCCGAGATTGGGCAGCAATGGTTCCTCTCCCACCGGAGGAGTATGTCGTGACCGATGCCCAACCTTTGGAAAGTTCCTGGGGTCCGGGGGATGAGGCTGGGGACTTCCGGCAACTGTCTCAAGAGCTTTCAGTGGGTGAGGAGGACGATGACGATGAGACACAGTTGTCTATCAGTGAGGTAGTAGTAAGGGCAGTAAGTCCGAGGGAGGAGCACACAGAGGATTCGGAGGAAGAGCAGCTGGACGATGAGCTGACTGACCCCACCTGGTTTGCTAAGCCTACTGAGGACAGGTCTTCAGAGGGGGAGGCAAGTGCAGCAGCAGGGCAGGTTGGAAGAGGCAATGCGGTGGCCAGGGGTAGAGGCAGGACCAGACCGAATAATCCACCAATTGTTTCCCAAAGTGCCCCCTCACGCCATGCCACCCTGCAGAGGCCGAGGTGCTCAAAAGTGTGGCAGTTTTTCACTGAGAGTGCAGACGACCGACGAACTGTGGTGTGCAAGGTTTGTCGCGCTAAGATCAGCTGGGGAGCCACCACCACCAGCATGTGCAGGCATATGATGGCCAAGCACCCCACAAGGTGGGACGAAGGCCGTTCACCGCCTCCGGTTTGCACCACTGCCTCTCCCCCCGTCCCCCAACCTGCCACTGAGATCCAACCCCCCCTCTCAGGACACAGGCACGACCGTCTCCTGGCCTGCACTCACACCCTCACCTCCGCTGTGCTCGGCCCCATCCACCAATGTCTCTCAGCGCACCGTCCAGCCGTCGCTAGCGCAACTGTTTGAGCGCAAGCGCAAGTACGCCTCCACGCACCCGCACGCTCAAGCATTAAACGTGCACATAGCCAAATTGATCAGCCTGGAGATGCTGCCGTATAGGCTTGTGGAAACGGAGGCTTTCAAAAACAGGATGGCGGCGGCGGCCCCGCGCTACTCGGTTCCCAGTCACCACTACTTTTCCCGATGCGCTGTCCCAGCCCTGCATGACCACGTCTCCCGCAACATTGTACGCGCCCTCACCAACGCGGTTACTGGCAAGGTCCACTTAACAACGGACACGTGGACAAGCACAGGCGGGCAGGGCCACTATATCTCCCTGACGGCACATTGGGTGAATTTAGTGGAGGCTGGGACCGAGTCAGAGCCTGGGACCGCGCAGGTCCTACCCACCCCCAGAATTGCGGGCCGCAGCTTGGTGCTGGTATCTGCGGCGGTGTATGCTTCCTCCACTAAACCACCCTCCTCCTCCTCCTACACAACCTCTGTCTCGCCATCAAGATGTGTCAGCAGCAGCACGTTGCCAGCAGTCGGTGTCGTGCGGCGTGGCAGCACAGCGGTGGCCAAGCGTCAGCAGGCCGTGCTGAAACTACTCAACTTAGGAGAGAAGAGGCCCATGGCCCACGAACTGCTGCAGGGTCTGACACAGCAGACCGACCGCTGGCTTGCGCCGCTGAGCCTCCAACCGGGCATGGTCGTGTGTGACAACGGCGGTGACCTGGTGGCGGCTCTGCAGCTCGGCAGCCTCACGCACGTGCCATGTCTGGCCCACGTCTTTAATTTGGTGGTTCAGCGGTTTCTGAAAAGCTACCCACGCTTGTCAGACCTGCTCGGAAAGGTGCGCCGACTCTGCGCACATTTCCGCAAGTCCAACACGGACGCTGCCGCACTGCGGACCCTGCAACATCGGTTTAATCTGCCAGTGCACCGACTGCTGTGCGACGTGCCCACACGGTGGAACTCTATGCTCCACATGTTGGCCAGGCTCTATGAGCAGCGTAGAGCTATAGTGGAATACCAACTCCAACATGGGCGGCGTAGTGGAAGTCAGCCTCCTCAATTCTTTACGGAAGAGTGGGCCTGGTTGACTGCAATGATGCTGCAATCATAAGCGTCACCATTCCTCTGCTATGCCTCTTGGAAAGTTCCCTGCAAAGCATAAAGTCAGACGCTTTGCGCTCGGAAACGGAGGCGGGGGAAGACAGTATGTCGCTGGATAGTCAGAGCACCCTCATGTCTATATCTCAGCACGTTTTAGAGGAGGAAGACGGGGAGGAGCATGAGGAGGAGGGGGAAGAGACAGCTTGGCCCACTGCTGAGGGTACCCATGCTGCTTGCCTGTCATCCTTTCAGCGTGTATGGCCTGAGGAGGAGGAGGATCCTGAAAGTGATCTTCCTAGTGAGGACAGCCATGTGTTGCGTACAGGTACCCTGGCACACATGGCGGACTTCATGTTAGGATGCCTTTCTCGTGACCCTCGCGTTACACGCATTCTGGCCACTACGGATTACTGGGTGTACACACTGCTCGACCCACGGTATAAGGAGAACCTTTCCACTCTCATACCTGAAGGGGAAAGGGGTTCGAGAGTGATGCTATACCACAGGACCCTGGTGGACAAACTGATGGTAAAATTCCCATCCGACAGCGCTAGTGGCAGAAGGCGCAGTTCCGAGGGCCAGGTAGCAGGGGAGGCGCGGAGATCAGGCAGCATGTACAGCTCAGGCAGGGGAACACTCTCCAAGGCCTTTGCCAGCTTTATGGCTCCCCAGCAAGACTGTGTCACCACTCCCCAGTTAAGGCTGAGTCAGCGGGAGCACTGTAAAAGGATGGTGAGGGAGTACGTAGCCGATCGCACGACCATCCTCCGTGATGCCTCTGCTCCCTACAACTACTGGGTGTCGAAGCTGGACACGTGGCCTGAACTCGCGCTGTATGCCCTGGAGATGCTTGCTTGCCCTCCGGCTAGCGTCTTGTCAGAGAGGGTGTTTAGTGCGGCTGGGGAATCATCACGGATAAGCGTACCCGCCTGTCAACCGACAGTGCCGACAGGCTTACACTCATCAAGATGAACAAAGCCTGGATTTCCCCAGACTTGTCTTCTCCACCAGCGGACAGCAGCGGTACCTAAACTATACGTAGGCAGCACCCGCGAATGGAAGCATCGTTCTCTATCACCATAAAAAACGGGGACCTTTTAGCTTCATCAATCTGTGTATTATATTCATCCTCCTCCTCCTGCTCCTCCTCCTGAAACCTCACGTAATCACGCAGAACAGGCAATTTTTCTTAGGCCCACAAGGCTCAGTCATATTACTTTTGTAAACAATGTTTTTACGTTTCAATTCTCATTAAAGCGTTGAAACTTGCACCTGAACCAATTTTTATTTTAACTGGGCTGCCTCCAGGCCTAGTTACAAATTAAGCCACAGTAACCAAAGCGATTAATGGGTTTCACCTGCCCTCTTGGTCGTGCATGGGCAATTTTTCTGAGGGACATTAGTCTGGTTGGTACACCAATTTTTTGGGGCCATCGCCTACAGTGTAATCCTAGTAATTTTTATGGGCTTCGCCTGCACTCATGGTACAGCAAGGTGTGTGGGTTTGGCCTACACTTTTGCTACATAAATGTAACTGGGGCCTTGTCTATACTGCAACTACTGAAATGTGAAAGAGACTGTTATCTCCCTAAACTGCTGCAACGGGAATGTTACTGTGGCCTGTCTTGACTGCTACTACTACTGAAATGGAACTAAGACTGTGCTCCCCCTATACTGCTGCTAGTGATATGTTACTGGGGCCTGTCCAGACTGCTACTACTACTGAAATGGAACTAAGACTGTGCTCCCCCTATACTGCTGCTTTGGAATTGTTACTGGGGCCTGTCCAGACTGTTACTACTACTGAAATGGAACTAATACTGTGCTCCCCCTATACTGCTGCTAGTGATATGTTACTGGGGCCTGTCCAGACTGCTACTACTACTGAAATGGAACTAATACTGTGCTCCCCCTATACTGCTGCTAGTGATATGTTACTGGGGCCTGTCCAGACTGCTACTACTACTGAAATGGAACTAATACTGTGCTCCCCCTATACTGCTGCTAGTGATATGTTACTGGGGCCTGTCCAGACTGCTACTACTACTGAAATGGAACTAATACTGTGCTCCCCCTATACCGCTGCTTCGGAATTGTTACTGGGGCCTGTCCAGACTGCTACTACTACTGAAATGGAACTAATACTGTGCTCCCCCTATACTGCTGCTAGTGATATGTTACTGGGGCTAGTCTTGACTGCTACTATTACTGAAATGGAACTAATACTGTGCTCCCCCTATACTGCTGCTAGTGATATGTTACTGGGGCCTGTCCAGACTGCTACTATTACTGAAATGGAACTAATGCTGTGCTCCCCCTATACTGCTGCTAGTGATATGTTACTGGGGCCTGTCTTGACTGCTACTATTACTGAAATGGAACTAATACTGTGCTTCCCCTATACTGCTGCTAGTGATATGTTACTGGGGCCTGTCTTGACTGCTACTACTACTGAAATGGAACTAATTCTGTGCTCCCCCTATCCAGTGCATGTCGAACTCTAAATTTATTGGAGAATGACTGACACTGGGATGTATGCATTAATGACATGTGCAACACGTCACATCCAAATCAAATTCATGCATTGTTTGCAATCATATTGACTGCCTGCTCTCCTTCATCTCCAACAGTTATGAGAGAAATATAAATTCCACATGGCTGAAGTTATTTTCTGTCGAATATGCAAGCAAAATTCAAATATGAACATGGATTTCTACAAGAAATCTACAAAGAAGCATTGATAAGGATTGAAGATCTGTGCTTAGAAATCACAAAGTTTTCAATCAATTGGGAATGCCATCACCGAGTTGATCTGCTGCTTCATTCGATGTAGAATTGCGTTGTGAACAAGATTACAACACGGGTGATCTTTTGTCGTATGTGCAATCAAATATTCCTAAACTAACGCTTGAGCAAATAGGCATTTATGATCAAATAATGCAAACTGTCAATAACGGGGTTGGAGAAATCTTTTTCTTAGATGCGCCAGGAGGAACTGGTAAAACCTTCCTAATTAGATTGATTCTGGCAGCAATTCTATTCCAAAATGGCATAGCCTTAGCTCTTGCATTGTCTGGAATAGCTGCGACATTGCTACCAGGAGGAAGAACTGCTCATTCCGCTTTCAAATTGCCATTAAACATGCAATTCATTTAAATTCCCATGTGCAACATTTCCAAAGCATTCAGCATGAGAAAAGTATTGCAGAAATGCAAACTTATTGTTTGGGATGAATGCACAATGGCACACAAAAAAAATGCTCGTGGCTCCTGATTGATCACTGCAAGATTTGCGTGGAAACATCAGACCATTTGGGAATGCATTAATATTGCTTGCAGGAGATTTCAGGCAAACATTACCTGTAATTCCTCGATCAACACCAGTGGATGAAATAAATGCTTGCCTGAAATACTCTACTTTGTGGCAACATGTAAAGTCGTTAAAATTAACTACAAATATGCGTGTCCAGCTGCAAAATCATCAATCAGCTGAGATATTCTCACATCAATTGCTGGAAATTGGGAACTGAAAGGTACCGGTTGATCTGACCTCAGGACGAATTTCATTGCCTCATAACTTCTGCAATTTAGTGACGTCAAAAGACGAATTGGATGAAAAAGTATTTCCCAATATTTAAACCAATTCTAAAAATCATGTTTGGCTGAAGGAATGAGCTATTCTTGCGACCAAGAACAAAGACGTCTACGAACTAAACAATATTATTGAGTCTAACATACAAGTCCGTCGACACTGCTGTGGAAGCACATGAAGCGGTTAATTATCTCAGCTTCTTTCGCTCACCTCCTCCCTTGGTCTCTCTCAACTCACAGCCTCTCCCACTTACAGGGATGGCAATACTCTGGATCTGGTCTTCCTCCGGCTCTGCTCTGCTTCCAACTTCACTAACTCCCCTCTCCCACTCTCGGATCATAACCTCCTCTCTTTCTCTGTCACGCTCCCTAACATCTCTCCAGACCCACCTACCTACAGTACCTACCGGAACCTTAAGGCCATTCACACCCAGAACTTTGCTGAATCCCTACAGTCCTCTCTGTCCCCCATCTCTCTCTTCACTTGCCCCAACCTGGCTGCCGCTCACTACAACACCACTCTCAAACATGCCCTGGATGAAGCGGCGCCCCCCAGGACCCGAGCCATCTGATGTAGACCGCGGCAACCCTGGCTCACGCCTCAAACGCGCTTCATCCGGTGGTGCTCTAGAAGTGCAGAACGGCTGTGGAGGAAGTCGCAAACGTCCGCAGACTTCCTCCACTACAAATTCATGCTCAGAACCTACAACCTTGCCCTCCACCATGCCAAACAAGTCTATTTCACCTCTCTAGTCTCCTCACTATCCCACAACCCTAAACATCTCTTTGATACTTTTCACTCCCTTCTCAGCCCTAAACCGCAGCCCCCGGTGACGGATCTCAGTGCCAAAGAGCTGGCTGCTTATTTCAAAAAGAAAATTGATGACATCCGTCAGGAAATAACTTCCCAATCCCAGACTAACCCTGACCCTAGTCTTGTCAGCACTGCATCTAGCTCCTGCTCCCTGTCTGTACTCAGACCAGCGACAGAGGAAGAAGTCTCCAAATTGCTCTTCTCTGCTCGCCCCACCACCTGTGCTAGCGACCCCCTCCCCTCACACCTCCTCCGTTCCTTCTCCCCAGTGGTCATCTCCCGTCTCACCACTATATTCAACCTCTCTCTGACCTCTGGCATCTTTCCCTCTTCTTTCAAACACGCCATCATATCCCCACTGCTAAAGAAGCCGACTCTGGACGTGACTGATGCTGCCAACTACCGACCCATCTCAAACCTCCTCTTCATCTCCAAACTACTAGAACGCCTGGTTTACTCCGCCCTTGTAAGCTACCTATCAGAGCACTCTCTCCTAGATCCCTACAGTCTGGCTTTCGACCTCAACACTCGACAGAAACTGCCCTTACAAGGGTATCCAATGACCTACTGACAGCCAAATCGAGGGGCGATTACTCCCTACTGATCCTCCTTGACCTCTCCGCAGCATTTGACACTGTTGACCACAAACTCCTCCTCAGTATGCTACACTCCATTGGCCTAAAGGACACTGCCATCTCCTGGTTCTCCTCCTACCTATCTGACTGCTCTTTCAGTGTCTCCTTTGCTGGCTCTACCTCTCCTCCTCTTCCCCTTGCTGTTGGGGTCCCCCAGGGCTCTGTCCTCGGCCCCCTTCTTTTTTCTATCTACACAGCCCCTATTGGACAAACCATCAGGAGATTTGGCCTCCAATACCACCTGTATGCTGATGACACCCAGCTATACACCTCTTCCCGTGACATCTCTGCACCTTTACTCCAAAACATCACTACCTGTCTGTCTGCTGTCTCTAACACCATGTCCTCTCTCTACCTAAAACTAAACCTCTCTAAAACTGACTTACTAGTATTTCCACCCTCCACTAACCGACCTCCTCCTGACATCTCCATCTCAGTGTGTGGCGCCACCATAACTCCTAGACAACATGCCCGCTGCCTTGGGGTTATATTTGATTCTGATCTCTCTTTTACCCCCTACATCCAATCTCTGGCCTGAACATGTCAGCTGCACCTGAAGAACATCGCAAGAATCCACTCTTTTCTCACTGTAGACACGTTAAAAACGCTTACTGTTGCCCTCATCCACTTCCGGCTCGATTATTGCAACTCGTTGCTGATCGGCCTCCCATGCACCAGACTCTACTCTCTACAATCCATCCTGAATGCGGCAGCCAGGCTCATCTTCCTGTCCAGCCGCTACTCGGACGCCTCTGCCCTGTGCCAGTCACTGCACTGGCTGCCCGTCAAATACAGAATTCAATTTAAACTCGCTACCTTCATCCACAAAGCCCTCCACAGTGCATCGCCCCCTTATTTCACCTCCCTCATCTCAATACATCAACCAGCCCGGGCTCTCCGCTCTGCTAACGAAACCAGACTGAGCGCCCCTTTAATTCGAACTTCTCATTCCCGCCTCCAAGACTTCTCCAGAGCAGCACCGGTCCTCTGGAACGCACTACCAAAGGCTACCCGAGCAATCCAGGACTCGCAGAACTTCAGGCATGCTCTAAAAATGCACCTCTTCAGGGAGGCATACCGCATTCCCTAAATAAACCCCTCTGTACTCCGCCTGATAACATGCTCCCTGACCTACTGACTGCAATCCCTGCTAGCCATTATAAACTGCTCCTGCAGTCATACTGTTTCTGCCGTCACACGGCTAAATGTCTGACCATTGTCTATGTGTATAGAATCCCTCACTGTCCATCTCACCATACCGTGCACATCTCCAGCCCCTTTACCTTCTGTATCATCCCATTACTTGTAGTATGTAAGCTCGTTGGAGCAGGACCCTCACCCCTATTGTTTCCATCAACTGATTACTATGTAATCGTGGTTCTGTAATGTTTATACTTTTGTCTATCTGTATCCCCCCTGTCTATGTAAGCGCTGCCGAATATGTTGGCGCTATACAAATAAAGTTTATTATTATTATTATTAATTATCCAACAGAATTTTTTAATTCACTCGGTCTGCCAGGGATGCCACCGCATGTACTGCAATTGAAAATCAGTGTGCCAATTATCATGTTCCGAAATATCAAACAGCCAAAGCTTTGCAACGGCACGTGGCTTGCAGTAAAAAAGTTAATGAGCAACGTCGTAGAAGCAAGAATCTTTCAAAGGTGAAGATGTCCTCATTCCTCACATTCCTATGATTCCAACGGCTATAACATTTCCATTTAAGAGATTGGAATTCCCAATTTGATTGGCGTTTGCAATCACCATCAGCAAAGCTCAGGGCCAATCTTTAGAATTGTGCGGTTTAGATCTAGACACGGATTGCTTCTCACATGGACAATTATATGTTGCATGTTTTAGAGTCGGCAAACCAAACAATCACTATATCTGCACAGACAATGGAACAACAAACAATATTGTATACCCCAAGCATTGTAAAATTAAACATATTAGAAACGTGTGCTTTCTCTTTTCTTTCTTTTCCATTTAACCAGCCTGAGCCACAGCAACGCGTGGCCGGGAACGGCTGGTAGTTAATAAATATAATGCAGCATGTACAATAAAAATATACTTACATAATATTAAGTAACAATGTATTATCAAAGACTGGACTCTACAAAGGGGTTCATATATTGATATGTAACTGTTTTCTTATGGAATACCTATTTTTGCTACAGAAAAATAATACATTCAATGCAGAACAAAAATGTATTGCTGTGATAGTGCTAAGCAAACTCAGAGATTAATACAGATTTATATGACGTGAGTCATAGGATTTGTCATTTTCCTCCTTTTTCAAATAATCCTTAGATTGTTAGAATTGTAGAATGAATATATTTAGTCAATCTTATACATTTGTTGTGTGGATGTTCTATATTGTACAGGTATTGCTCAATGTGATATATTATATGATGTGAATTATAAAATGAGGTAAATAATATTAAAAATTAAGCAAAATACTCAATACTTCTGCATTTTTGATATCTAAGTATATATGGAGGCAATAAATTGTAATCATACATGTAGAATAACAATACTGCAGTTAGGAAATTAATTTGTATTAATCAACATCTTTACCTTCAGATAGCAAAACTCTCCTACAATCCTTCTGCTCGTCCCTTTTTCTACTTTTTTTTTGTATATTATATAACTTTAAGTTACTCATTAGACAAATCTAAAACCAGAGGGATAAACAACTTCAACAGGGATTTATGAAACACCCTATGTACCCTCCAAGAACCTGGTAAATCCAACTCATAAGCAAGAGGATTAATGACTTGCGCTATGGCAAAGGAACCGATAAAACGCAGCGCAAGCTTTACCGAGGGGAGCTTCAATTTTGAATTCTTCGTGGACTGATAGACCTTCTGACCGACCTCAAATGGCTCCAAAACAGTGGACCTTTTACAACTACGCAGTTGCATACGACCACTTGCTTCCTCCAGGCTCTTGTGTACACCATCCCAGACCTCCCGCAACTCACTAGTAACAACATCAACCACGGGACAAACTGTAGGTACTGGAATGGAAGTCAGGAACTGGGTATGCCGACTGAACACACAAAAGAAAGGTGACACCGCCGTCGCAGAACTGATACGATTGTTTATGGCAAATTTGGTCAAGGGTAAAAACTCTACCCACCGACTGACCCTCTCGCCCACAAAAAGACGCAAGTATTGTACTAGGTCTTGATTTTTATGTTCCGTTTGCCCATTTGTCCGCGGATGAAACGCTGATGAGAAAGACAAAGATGTTCCCAAGTTTTTACAGAAGGCCCTCCAAAAATTTTTCAGAGCAACAAAATGGGCCATTTTCGAGAACCTGTCGACAACTACCAAAATGGTAGAACAACCTTGTGACAGAGGCAGGTCAGTGACAAAATCCATGGACACGTGCGAGCATGGCCTACCAGGTACTGGCAACGGCCTTAATGGTCCCTCAGGGCTCTTACGGCGACTCTTGCCATGTGCACAAGCCGAACACTGATTTACGAACTCCCGGACCTCCCGTGCCCTGCTGGGCCACCAGTAGAATTGGGAACATAGGTCAAGAGTCCCCTGGACTGCTGGATGCCCTGCAAAAATGGAGGTATGAGACTCCTCCAGAACCAACAACCGCAGAGACATTGGTACAAATAACTTCCCTGCCGGAACCCCCTCCGGAGCTTCTAGCTGATATTCCTGAAGCTGAGACGGAAGGTTCCATGTCAGGGCTGCCACAACGACAGCGGGAGGGAGGATGCCTTCTGGAGAAAAAGAAGAGTCCCCAACCTCCGGAGTCCTGAAACTGCCGGAGAGGGTGTCAGCTTTCACATTTTTATCTCCCGGCAGGCACGTGACTGTAAAATTGAATCTCGAGAAGAAAAGTGCCCACCTGGCTTGCCGTGCATTGAGCCGCTTAGCATTCTCAAGATACACTAAGTTCTTGTGATTGGTGAAGACTGTTACCTGGTGTCGGGGCCCTCCAGAAGATGATGCCATTCCTCAAATGCCCATTTTATTGCCAACAATTCCCTGTTCCCAACATCGAAGTTGTGCTCAGTGCTACTGAATTTATGGGAAAAGAAGGCACACAGACTAAACCCTAAGCGGCCCTCCTCTTCCTGGGAGAGGACTGCACTGGCCCCAACTTCAGAAGCGTCTACCTCCACGAAAAAGGGCTTCTGAGGGTTCGGCTGAGCAAGCACCGGCACGGTGGAAACGCCCTCTTAAGTTGCTCAAATGCCTCTGAAGCTTCCGGAAAGCATGACGTCATGTTCGCTCCTTTTTTAGTGAGATCAGTCAGCGGTTGTGCAATCACTGAAAAATTTCTGAAAAATTTTCTGTAAAAGTTGACAAAAACCAAGAAAGCACTGAAGAGCCTTTAAATTATCTGGTTTAACTCATTGTGTGATTGCAGCAACCTTGTCTGACTCCATAAACACATCAGTTGGAGTGATGATAAACCCAAGGAATGATACGCGTTTGACCCCGAATGAGCACATCTCCAATTTAACATGCAATTGGTACTCCCGTAGCTGCTCTAACACCAAATGGAGATGTCTGACATGCATGTCCCAATCTGACGAGTACACTAAAATGTCGTCCAAATAGACAACCATAATAACACCTAGTTAATCATGGAAGACCGTGTTCATAAACCCCTAAAAAAACGCTGGAGCGATGCATAACCCAAAGGGCATAACCAGACACTCGAAGTGCCCCAATGGGGTGTTGAATGCGGTTTTCTACTCATCACCAGACTTAATACATATGAGATTATAAGCCCCCCGAAGGTCAAGCTAAGAGAACCAATGTGCTCCCACCACCTGATTCAACAGATCATTGATCAGAGGGAGCGAGCACTGATTCTTTATGGTGATCTTGTTTAAAGCCCAATAGTCAACACAAGGCCGCAACGACCCATCTTTCTTTTCAACAAAAAATAGGCCTGCTCCAGCTGGTGACTTTGATGGTTTGATATGTTCCTTAGCTAAAGCCTCTGAAATATAGGATTTCAGAGCCTCATGCTCCTGACCCAGAGGAACAACTTACAAGCCTCCCGGAAGACAAAGAATTTTTTCCGGTCCCCCAAAAATACCTCGGGTAATGGGCATTTGGGTTCAGGTACTTGATCAGCGGGCACAATCAACCTCTGTTCATGATGGCTGAGACGCCCCGACAGGTCCTGAACCATCCCGGCCAGGTCACAAATCTGACTGGTAATCGCATTGTAGGACTCCATTCACACAGTGAATCCTACCCAAAAAAACACAGGAAAATATTTTTTGGGCCAGTTATTATGATACAGTACTAGTGGGGTGCATAGGTACACACGGCGTGGGGCTCCCTGACTCTCACCCATGCCAATGTCCCTTCCCGGAGATAGCCCAGAAAGTGGACACGTCCAGGCCGCCAACTCTGACCCTACGCTGCCTAGTGGCAGGACAGGAAGGAACCGCCGTACCTATGCAGGTGACTACTCACTAGTACTGACAGGCTAGGCATATGGAATAACCAACAGAAAGAAAACCACAGAGCACAGAAAAAGCTGCATCGGGACATGGTAACTTCCACTGGAGCAGGACCGAGGTCAAACACACAGAGGAATGAACCAATAACTGGCAACTGCTATCAGCAGCTGCCAGACTATATTCAGGAGTCTCCACCCTTAGGGTGGAGACCAATCAAGCCCGCTGACCAGAGCTCCCAGCAAGCCACTATAACTTACAGAGATAGAGCGCGCGTCTCTCACAGCAGGCACACGCGCGCACGGCCGCCCGTGCCACATGCCATGCCCGCACACCGGAGCATGGCGCCGCTGCTCGCCGACTAGAACAAGGGCACAACCTCATCCCAGGATGAACCACGCCACTGCCACCCAGGGCCCTGACCGGCCTCATGGTAACAACTGTATGTTGGAACCATAACTCTGTAGACATTTGGTAATTAGTTCCAAAGCCCCAAATCTAATATAAATAAGCCTACATGCTTTTTCTTGCACTACACTTTGACCCTTTTTCTTTAACTTTGGTGCATGATGTTGGTGTCATTAGATGACAGACATGCTCACCGGTGTCATAAAATCATCAAATGTGAGTTTAATATATTCAGGGACTGTCAGGTGGGGTGAAAGTTACAAAGTTAAGTCTATGGGTGGCACTGCTGTGCCTCAGGCATGTGCTGGTATGAGTGAAGCATTGCTAAGCATACACTGATAAGCTGCACCATGCACTGCCCAACTAAGAGCAATAGAGAGACAGAGAGAGCAATAGAGAAACAGAGTGAGAGAGCGATAGAGAGAGACAGTGAGAGAAAGAGTGATAGAGAGACAGAGAGAAAGACAGCAATAGATACAGAGACAATGATATAGAGAGCAATAGAGAGACAGAGTGAGAGAGTGATAGAGACAGAGAGAGTGATAGAGAGACAGTGAGAGAAAGAGTGATAGAGTGACAGAGAGCAATAGAGAGACAGAGTGAGAGAGCAATAGAGACAGAGCGTGATAGAGAGAGAGACTGAGAGAGAAAGCGATAGAAACACAGAGAGGAAGTGAAAAAGAGACAGAGAGAGCAATAGACAGAAAGAGAGATAGTGAGACAGGCAAAGAGAGCAATAGAGAGACAGATAAAGATAGCTATTCAGAGACAGACAGAGAGAGAGCGATAAGAGAAACAGCCAGAGGGAGAGTGATAGAGAAACAGAGAGAGCAATAGAGAAGCAGACAGAAAGAGAGAATGATAGAGAGACAGAGATAGCAGTAGAGAGACAAAGAGAAACAGAGAGAGATCAATAGACAGACAGAGAAACAGAGAGAGTGTGTAAAGAGACAGAGAGCGAAAGACAGACAGAGAGCGATAGAGAGACAAACAGAGAGATAGCAATAGAGAAACCAAGAGAGCGATAGAAAGACATAAGGAGAGCGATAGAGAGACAGAGAGAAAGTGATAGACAGAGAGAGAGCAATAGATAGACAGACAGATAGAGTAATAGACAAAGAGAGCAATAGAAAGACAGAGAGAGAGAGCAATAGAGAAACCCAGAGACAGCGATAGAGAGACAGAGAAAGCAATAGAGACAGAAAGAGAGAGCAAGAGACAGACAGAGAGGGTCAGACAGAGAGAGACAGAAAGAGAACAAAAGAGACAGCTAGACAAAGAGGCAGAGCGATACTGAGACAGAAAGAGAGAGAGATACACAGACAGAAACAGACAGAGAGAAAGACAGACAATGAAAGAGACAGATAGAGAGAGTGACAAACAGACAGAAACAGACAGACAATGAGAGAGACAAACAAACAGAGAGAAAGAGACAGACAGAGAGAGGCAGAGACAGGCAGAGACAGATAGACAGAGAGAGACAGAGAGAGAGAGAAATACAAACAAACAGAGAGAGACCTGTTGACTTTTTTATATTAGATATCTGCTCCAAATACAAAGTGAGGGCTCGGTCACACGGATGTTTTCACGCACGCTTATACACGCGTAAAAAAACACGTGACCATGTCCATTGCCACCCATATGTTCTATCTTTTGTAGGTGCGATTTTTTTTTACGAACGCAGTACAAATGCAGATGAACGTTTTTACGTGCGTAAAAACGCCCGTATGACTGAGCCCTAACACTTCAAATTATTACCTAACAAAGCAGATTTAGAAGTTCACAACCACCACTATTGAAACATTTTATGTGGGCTTAGAGAACATCTGGTCAATCTGGTATCAACAAAAAGTAATACAATATAGACATTAAACTTGCTACAGTTTAGGGCAAGTTGTATTTGTTCTGCAGAGGACATCACAAATGTCGTTCTGGTTCCATCAGTGCTACCAACATGTTTTAGTGTCATTTTAAAGCCAATATTCTTTAAGGCGCAGGTAGTATAGAAGAGATCCGCAATTGTCCTGCCTCTCCCCATCTCCTAGGGAACGTGTGACATAATCTTTTCTTCATATTATTACCTATCACCTCCCCCCATCAATAAGGGAGCATAATTACTCTTTCATTGTCACATATGTGAGTCTTTTTTACCCATCTACTTAAAACTGTTTAAGGGCTCCCACCCACTGGCGATTTTTTTTCCTTTGCGTTTTGCGTTTTTTCTGAAGAGCAATTAGAATTGAATGTGTTCCTGTCCACTTGCGTTTTTTTTTTCAGTCCGTTGCAATTTTTAACATAGGAACTGTCAGTTGCATATGTGTCCTTATTTTTCTATTAATGCACCCATGAATGTCAATGGAAATTAACGGAAAAGGCGCGAAAAAGCTGCTAAAAACGCTGCGTTTTTCACGCACGAAAATCGCAAACGCCAGTGGGTGGGCGCCCTAAGGGCGTCCACCCACTGGCGATTTTTTTTTCTTTGCGTTTTTTCTCAAGAGCAATTAGAATTGAATGTACTCCTGTCCACTGGCGTTTTTTTTTGCGTTGCGTTTTTTTACATAGGAACTGTCAGTTGCATATGTGTCCTTATTTTTCTCCTAATGCACCCATGAAAGTCAATGGAAATTAATGGAAAAGCCGCGAAAACGCGGCAAAAAACGCAGCGAAAACGCCGCGTTTTTCACGCACGAAAATCGCAAACACCAGTGGGTGGGCGCCCTTAGGGTGCATTCACACGAGCGTGTTTTTATGTGTGCGTACGCATGCACAAA
The DNA here is from genome assembly GCF_035609145.1 of Eleutherodactylus coqui. Taxonomy (NCBI): domain Eukaryota; kingdom Metazoa; phylum Chordata; class Amphibia; order Anura; family Eleutherodactylidae; genus Eleutherodactylus; species Eleutherodactylus coqui. The sequence goes on along the minus strand of NC_089845.1, from coordinate 27,262,536 downwards.
AACACGCTTGTATTTACAACAATGCATTCCCTATGGTGTGTTCCCATGTCTGTACTTTGCAGGTGCATACCTGCAAAGATAGGACATGCGTGCACCACAGTCAATGGAGCCGCAGCTGCTACCGGTGGCTCCATTGAAAACAATGCTCTGCTGAATCCCTGCATTCTTTTTCAGGGAAGCCCTTCCCTGAAAAAGAAACATTTCAGTGCAAAAAAACCCAAAAACTTACCTCTGTGCTGCTGCCGTGACCCCCCCCCCCCCCCCCAGCGCTAGTTAAAAGAATTCCCTGCTGCTACATCTGCCACATCTTTGGCAGAAGTAGCAGAGGAATTCTTTAATTCTCAACCGCAGCTGTCACACATGACAGCTGCGGTAGAGAATCCTGCTGCCGGCATCCCCGTCAATGGCTTTTCAGGGAAGTGCTTCATAAGCCCTTACCTGAGAAGCCATTTAAAAAATGTGTATAAAAAAAGGAAATAATAGTCACCTCCCTTCAGCTGACGGGGCTCAGTCGCGACTTCTGGCACTGTCCCTGGCTCTGTAGTTCTGAGCCATCAGCAGCCGGAGATTTTAAATCCCCACCTGCTGGTAGCTCAGCAGCGCTACAGAGCCGGTGACAGCGGCAGAACTCGCCGCTGAGCCCCGGCAGCTGTCTATGGCTTTTCAGGGAAGGGCTTCATAAGTCCTTCCCTAAAAATCCCTTTAAAATAGTGTACAAAAAAAGGAAAAAAATTATACTCACCTGCCGGGGCTCAGCTGCGGCTTCTGCAGCTGTTCCCGGCTCTGCAGTACTGAACTATCAGCAGCAGGGGATTTAAAATTCCCGCATGCTGCAAGCTGAGAACTATAGAGCCAGGGACAACAGCAGAAGTCGCCGCTGAGCCCCGGGCAGCCGTCAATGGCTTTTCAGGGAAGGGCTTCATAAGCCTTTAAATATAGTGTGAAAAAACAAATACTATGCTCACCTGCCGGGGCTCAGCCGCGAATTCTGCCACTGTCTCCAGCTCTGTAGTACTGAGCTATCAGCAGCTGAGGATTTAAATTACTCGCCTTCTGGTAGCTCTGATTGTCATTGGCTGAAGCGCTTCAGCCAATGACAATCAGAGCTACCAGCAGGCGGAAATTTAAAATCCCAGGCTGCTAATAGTTCAGCAGCACTACAGAGCCGGGGACAGTGGCAGAAGTCGCCGCTGAGCCCCGGCAGCTGCCAATGGCTTTTCAGGGAAGGGCTTCATATGTAACAGCTGTGATTAAGAACTGTAGAATTCCTCTGCTGCATCTGTCACAGATGTGGCAGATGTAGCAGCAGGGAATTCTTTTAACTAGCAAGGGTGATGAAAACATCTGCCGCATGCGGCAGATGTGTTCTTTGTGCCCCCGGGGGTCACAGCAGCGGCGGAGAGGTACATTTTGTTGTTCTTTTTTTTTTGCACTAAAATGTTTCTTTTTCAGGGAAGGGCTTACATGTAAAGCCCTTCCCTGAAAAAGAATGCAGGGGGCCGCAGCTCTATTGACAACAAGCACGCAGCTGTGTTCACGCGTGTTTTTGCTCGTACCTAGGTGCAGACATATGTACACACCTAAGTACGCACAAAAACACACTCGTATGAACGCAGCCCAACTCTGCAGATATTGCAGCTATTGCTGACTGTGACATTCAAACTTTTTTCCATAGAATTTTATAAAGTTTTTTATCCTTATACAAGGCTTTTTACCCATTAAGGACCAAGCACAGGAAATTTATGGCGCTTGGTCCTGGGCTTTAATCCCAGCCGGTAGTAAAACCCCTGCTTCTGTAATCAATCAAAAGAAGGTCGGGTTGTTAGCTGTTAGTCACAGCTAATAACCCGGAGGAGAAGGGAGAAGTGGTTTTTAACCCCTTCTGCCTCCTCTCTTCTTTAGTACACAGCACTCAATTAGTGCTATGTACTAAAATGTGTAAGTCTTTCTTCCACTGCATGAGCTGGCAGTCACATGAGCGCTGGGATTCCCTGGCACAGCAGAGCTACAGGGTCCTAGAAGACCCTGATCAGCTCTGCCAGTGACTATTGTCACTACAAGAGGATGTTTTCCCTATAACTAGGGCTCCTATGCATACCCCAGCTACAGAGAAAAAAATGTCAAATTAAAAAAAAAAAAGACCATGTGAATGTCCCCCAGAGATCTTATATGACATCATGGGGGTCATAGATAGTAAAAAAATCATTACATAAATAAGTAAAACAAAATTACAAAATAAAATAAAAATATATACATAAGAAAGAAAATAACCCAAAGCTGATGCCAACCAAAATCATCGCTGCATACGCCCCAAACCATTATTGTTACATATCAAAATATCCAAAACAAAATGAGGAACCCATTCCCATACTTTATTTTAGTGTAAATATTCTAATTAAAAAAAACTATAAATGTTAAAAAAAATCATTTTTTTAGAGTTGTCCCCCGATAAAACAAAAAAACGGAAAAAAAGTCAGTGAAAAAGATATTAAAACATTAGCCCTATATGTCACAGGAAAAAAACACAGCAAAAGTAATTTTGGTAGCTGAAGGAAAAAAATAGGGCAGTTAAACCACTACACGAGTAAAAGGCATAAAAAGTGTCTGGTCCTTAAGGTACAAAACAGCCTGATCCTTGAGGGGTTAATATTGAAAACACAAAAAGAACAAACAATGCCTACATATAATTGATATTACTACATCCATAACAATCTGTACCATACAATATTACACTATTCATCAAGTACAATACATTTTGTAAAAAATACTAAAAGGAAAATGCAGAAATAGATGCTTTCTATTCATCTTGCTTTTCAAAATAGTAATAAAAACTAATAAAAAAATAAGCGCTCGTACAGCTCCGTCGATGGATAAATAAAAATGCTCTGATCTAGGAATATGATGCCACAAAAAAAGTCTTTTTGTAAAAACAAAAAAGTGTTTTTGCAAAAAGTAGTAAAACATAATAAAACATCTAGGAATTTGGTGTTGCCAAAATCATGATGACTCTTAGAATAAAGTTAACATAATATTCATACCATAAAAATAAATACAAAAAATTGTGATTTTTTTTCCATTGCCCCAGCAAAAAATTAAAGTTATTGAATACATTATATGCACCTGAAATTATTTCTTATTAAGGGCGCCCACCCACTGGCGATTTTTTTTTCTTTGCGTTTTGCGTTTTTTCTCAAGAGCAATTAGAATTGAATGTACTCCTGTCCACTGGCGTTTTTTTTTGCGTTGCGTTGCGATTTTTAACATAGGAACTGTCAGTTGCATATGTGTCCTTATTTTTCTCCTAATGCACCCATGAAAGGCAATGGAAATGAATGGAAAAGCCGCGAAAACGCGGGAAAAAAACGCCGCGAAAAACGCGCAGAAAACGCTGCGTTTTTCACGCACGAAAATCGCTAACGCCAGTGGGTGGGCGCCCTAATACTAGAACTTTTCCCATGAAATAATAGTAGTAATAGTCTCATCTGCAGAAGCGTTAGGGCCAGCACACCTGTATATTGAATTTGTTTTTTAAGCTACAATGGCCCAGGAAAAAGTATTATATAGGCATTGTAACTTGAGGGACCAATGTGCTATTGGTGGTGCTAGCACTATATGATTCATGTTCATTTACTCTATGGATTTGCCTTTTTTCATCCAACATCGGAGCTATGCAGGGAAATCTTAATGTCTGACAAGGGCTAACACTGGATTAGAAATTGTTAATTTTCTAAAAATTGCTCAAAAAACCTCATTGCAGTTCATTTTTATGTCGGTCTGTTGAGTAATTCTAAGAAATCCACAATGCGCTTTTCCATCCAAAATAAATAAGAACTGTTGACTATACAGGGAAATTCAATTGGAAAGGCTTCAATATTTCTGGCTTTTGCAGTCTGTTGCTGGTTATAGTGTATGATGTTTGTGGCTTATTCCAGTATTCTTTGTTGCTTCTAATAGTTTGTTTCTAGCCTAGCCTTGTGTATCCTTGTATGCTTCTAGTGCTTATTTCTATCTTCTCATTTATCAGTAGAGTTTGCTCCTGTGGTTTCCTAGTCCCATTTTTACTTCTAGCTTTGTATCTTGGATTTACCTTTTCTTACTTTTAGTTCAGTTTAGCTTTTTTGCCTTTGGGTCCTAGTGTGCCCTTATGATTTCTCAGTCACAAAGTTCTAGAAAGGGTTCTCATTAGGGATATCTTAGGGTTATTCAAGAACAGTGGTGCCTGGTGCTAGGGCTAGTACCAGGAATAGATTAGGGTAAGACTTAGGAAAACACTAGCTTTATGCTTAATTATTGTCAGTTTATTATTGCGTGTCCACCCTTACGAGGGTGGACACGCAATAATATATAGTCATGATAAATAGTAAGTACAAGCTCTACGGTTTTACATAGCAGGACATAATAAATAAAAAAAAATAACATCTGGTTCTTAGAATGTCTTAAAATTAGGTAAATGCGACCCCAAATGACCAACAACACATATCAAATAATACAATTTCATATTTATTTAACAAAAACTATGCCAAAATGCAGGCACAGCATGTGAAAAATGAAGTACATCCTATGAATCAACAGCTTGTAGAATCATCTCTAACAGTAATCACTTGTATTCATTTTCTCATTTATTTCTGGAGGAATTTTGGACCACTCTTCCTTATAACTTTGTTTCAGTTCATTAGGGTTTTTAGGCATTCATTTATGCACAGCTCTTTAAAAAAGGGTTTTCTGGGAATTTAAATTATGGTAAATGGACTTAAAATAAAGAAAAATTGACTACTCACCTATCGCTGCTGCTCCCGTCTTGCTCTGCAGCCTTAGTGCCTGCCGCACGGAAACCAGAAGAATCAGCAGACGATCACGTGCCGTTTTTTTGTGCATTTGACCACTCAGCCACTTACAGGCTTCAGCATTGCTTTTCATTCTCCTGGCAATCCTTTTAAACAAGCCATACTTGTTCAGTAGAGATGAGCGAGCACCAAAATGCTGGAGTGCTCGTTACTCGAGTCGAACTTTCAGTGATGCTCGGGAGTTCATTTTGAGTAACGAACCCCATTGAAGTCAATGGGCGACTCGAGCATTTTTGTATATGACTGGTGCTCCTCTAAGGTTTTCATTTGTGAAAGTCTTAGCAAATCCTCAAAGTCATGTAAAAAACACAGAAATGGATAGGGCAGGTGAGGAGAAACATGCAGGGCTGCATTTCGGGCTCCGAGGTCTCACTATTAAGCCACAATAGTGGCAAGAGTGAGACACCCCCCCGCACTGTCAGCATAAAGATTGAAAGCAATGGGCTGCCGGCAAGCGAGGGATGAATTTTCGGGAAGGGCTTAAAAATATAAGCCCTTACCTGAAAATCATCCTAAAATGTGTAAAAATAAAAAAAAAATGTATACTCACCTGCTTGGCTCAGCTCAGGGACCAATCAGGGGCAGCTCTCACTCACACCCATTCATGAATTCATGAATGGGTGTGAGTGAGAGCTGCCTCTGATTGTTGAGGCTGTGACCAATCAGAGACAGCCCATTCAGCAGGCGGGGATTTTAAATCCCCGGCTGCTGAATACTACTCAGAGCAGTTCAGGAGAACTGCTGGCCAGACGCGGCTGAACTCCGGCTTCAGCGGAAAGGTGAGTATACATTTTTTTTTTTACACATTTTAGGATGATTTTCAGGTAAGGGCTTATATTTTTAAGCCCTTCCCGAAAATTCATCCCGCGCTCGCCGGCAGCCCATTGCCTTCAATGGAGCCGGCTGTATTGCCGGCTCCATTGAATTCAATGGGCGAACATCGTTCTTCTCTGCCACAGCTGTAACAGCTGTGGCAGATGAAAACGATTTATGTGCTGACAGTGCGCGGGGGGGGGGGGGGGGGGTCTCACTCCCGCGCTCGACGGCAACCCATCGCTTTCAATGGGGCCGGCTGTATTGCCGACTCCATTGAATTCAATGGGCTAACATCGTTCTTCTCTGCCACAGCTGTTACAGCTATGGCAGAGGAGAACGATCTTTATGCTGACATAATTTTTTTTTTTTACACATTTTACGATGATTTTCAGGTAAGGGCTTATATTTTTAAGCCCTTCCCGAAAATTCATCCTGAGATCGCCGGCAGACCATTGCTTTCAATGGAGCCGGCTGCATTGCCGGCTCCATTGAATTCAATGGTCAGTGCTCGTTTAATCGAGACGAGTACCGCGTGGTGCTCGTCTCGAGTAACAAGCATCTCGAGCACCCTAATACTCGAACGAGCATCAAGCTCAGACGAGTATGCTCGCTCATCTCTATTGTTCAGTCTTTTTCTAATTGTACTGATGAGAAGTTGAACATTCCACATGCTAACTGAGGCCTTTAGGGTCTGAAATGTAGCTCTTGGGTTTTTTGCAATTTCTCTGAGTATTGCACAGTCTGACTTTAGAGTGAATTTGCTGGGAAGACAGTCAAATGCTCCCAACCCTTATATAATCGCAATTAAAAAAAGCAATATATAATCTATATAAAAAGTATAGTTTTCAGTTTTTACATTAGATGCAAAAATCATTCTTCAGTATACAATATACAGTACAAAATACCATTATAAGAAAGGACTAACAGATTGGGGTAAATTAACAACCAGTATATAGGAGAAAAAATGCATAACATGTAATTCAAACAAAAGCTATACAATTCTGATTGGATTGATGTGCTGTGAATTGGGTTAACGTACTCTGCCATAAAACCTTAGGAGGATAACGGCTTTGCTTAAACTTACTTCAAGAATCACGTGATGGTATATATCACATATGAAGAATCACTATGTTTTGTGCTTTTGAGTGCATGTACTTTTTTAACCCCTGAAGGGGTTTTGTACCTTAAAGACTAGAGATGAGCGAGTGTACTCGGAAAAGCACTACTCGCTCGAGTAATTTGCTTTATCCGAGTATCGCTGTGCTCGTCCCTGAAGATTCGGGTGCCGGCACGGAGCGGGGAGCTGCAGGGGAGAGCGGGGAGGAACGGAGGGGAGATCTTTGTCTCCCTCTCTCCCTCCCGCTCTCCCCTGCTCCCCGCTGCGACTCACCTGTCAGCCGCAGCGGCACCCGAATCTTCAGGGACGAGCACAGCGATACTCGGATAAAGCAAATTACTCGAGCGAGTAGTGCTTTTCCGAGTACGCTCGCTCATCTCTATTAAGGACCTGACACTTTTTAGGGATTTTATCCATGTGATAGTTTTACTGCCCTATTTTTTTTCCTTCGGCCATCAAAATTACTTTTGCTGCAATTTTTTCCATGACATATAGGGCTATTTTTTAAATATCTTTTTCACTGACTTTCCTTTCCATTTTTTAGTTTTATTGGGGGTAAAAAGCTAGAAAAAATGATTTTTTTTTAACATTTCTAATTATTTTTTAAAAAATTAGTATATTTATGCTAAAATAAAGCATGGGAATGAGTTCCTCATTTTTGTTTTCGACTAGAGATGAGCGAACCTACACGGCCACGCCCCTTTTTCACCTGAGCGCCGCGATTTTTGAGTACTTCCGTACTCGGGTGAAAAGATTCGGGGGGCGCCGTGGGTGAGTGGGGGGTTGCAGCGGGGAGTGGGGGGAGAGAGAGAGAAGGCTCTCCCCAGTTCCCCGCTGCTACCTCCCACTCCGCCACGCCTCCCCCGCCCCCCCCCCCGCCCCCCGAATCTTTTCACCCGAGTACGGAAGTACTCGAAAATTGCGGTGCTCGATCGAGTAATTACTCTAAACGAGTATATTCGCTCATCTCTATTTTCGACCTTTTCATATATAATATGTATAGTTTTGGTTTTCAGGGCACTTATAGCAACGGTTTTGGTTGGCTTCGGTTTCGGATTATTTTCTTTCTTATGTATATATTGTTGTTTCATTCTGTTATTTTGTTTTACTTATTTATGTAATTATGTTTTTATGTATGTTCCCCATGACGTCATGTAAGACCTCTGGGGGACATTCACATGTTTCTTGTTTTTTTTTATTTGACACTTTTCCACTGCAGCTGGGGCATCTATAGGAAGTTACACTTCCACTTTCACTTTTTAGTACACAGTGCTCATTGGGCACTGTGTACTCAGGGAAGGAGAAGGCAGAAAGGGTTAAAACTAGAGATGAGCGAGCACCAAAATGCTCGGGTGCTCGTTACTCGAGTCGAACTTCCCGCGATGCTCGAGGGTTCGTTTCGAGTAACGAACCCCATTGAAGTCAATGGGCGACCCGAGCATTTTTGTATAGGACCTATGCTCCGCTAAGGTTTTCATTTGTGAAAATCTGGGAAATTCACGAAAGTGATGGGAACGACACAGAAACGGATAGGGCAGGCGAGGGGCAACATGTTGGGCTGCATCTCAAGTTCCCAGGTCCCACTATTAAGCCACAATAGCGGAGTGCCCCCCCCCCCCAACAATTTTTACTTCTGAAAAACCCTAATTTGCAAGGCATACCATAGCTAAGCACCACACTACCTCCAACAAAGCGCAATCACTGCCTGCATGACACTCCGCTGCCACTTCTCCTGGGTAACATGCTGCCCAACAGCCCATTTCAGTAATAGTAGCAGTCAAGACAGACCCCGGTAACATTTTGCTTCAATTTTTTAAAATGGTGAGGTGAAAAACCAGACAGACACCGTATGCAGTGTATATATGTATACTCTTTCCCTCTGGCGGGATGACGGCGATCATGTAACGGACACAGCAGAGCCAGGAAACAATTATGCGCAAGCCTGCTGTAACGCTTAGCTGGGTAATAATGAGCGACTACTACCCCCAGCAGACACGCAGTAAACTGTACACGGTCACAGGCTTGGCTGGGTAATAATGAGCGACTACTACCCCCAGCAGGCACGCAGTAAACTGAACACGGTCACAGGCAGCCCAAAGATTTTTTTCCCCAATTTTTCTGAAAAAGCCCACTGCCTATATAGCCAGTATATCTCTTTTCCTGTACCACTGTCCCTGCCTCACCAGTACTGCCCCTATACTCAGTAAAATGACTGCAGACTGAGGACGCTATGGTCTGCACGCCCGATATACAAAAAAAAAAATGTGCAAAACTGCTAAAAGCAGCCTCAACAGTACTACACACGGTCAGATGTGGCCCTAAGAAGGACCGTTGGGGTTCTTGAAGACTGAAATAACACCTAACACTCTCCCTATAGTAGCAGCAGCATCAGCAGCACTTTCCCTGATCTATGTCAGAATGCATCTGTGGTGAGCCGCGGGCGGGGCAGATTTAAATACTCGGGTGTCACCTGATCTCCCCAGCCACTCACTGCAGGGGGGTGGGATAGGGCTGGAACTTCTCAGGAGGAAGTTGTAATGCCTTCCCTGTGTTTCTATTGGCCAGAAAACGGCGCAAACTTTTCTGGGAAGAAAATGGAAGTGACTCGAACACCGCGTGGTGCTCGTCTCGAGTAACGAGCATCTCGAGTACCCTAATACTCGAACGAGCATCAAGCTCGGACGAGTTCGCTCGCTCATCTCTAGTTAAAACCCCTCCTGCCTCCTCTTCTGGGTTATCAGCTGTCACTAACAGCTGACAACCCGTCATGCCCTGATTGATTACAGAGACAGGAGGTTTAAATCCCTGCCGTAATTTTACATATGACTGGGTTTTAAACCCAGTCCTAAATTGGGTTAATTAACTAAATTGGTTCTGATATATAATAACAAGTATACTGGCGTCATTAACTATATCCTGCTTGCCTATCTATATATATTCATTAACTGTCTGTGGTTCTAAAGAATATATCTATCTGTGTATAGAACAGAACATTGAATTGCAAATATTTGTTTTTTCTATACATAGGTTACAAAATTACTACAATTTATTATTCCTTTTTTTATCATTTATTTTGGACTTGGTATATGAAATTTGTATCTTATTCTTATGTTAAAAAATATTTGTGTACTTTGACAGATTATCTGATGAAGATCTTGAATTGGCCAAACCGTCAAATGAATCTTGATTGCGGATTGTAAATAAAAATTTCAACAACATTTCTGCAACACTAATAATTTTTTTATTGTAATTGTTCTTTTGGCTGTTTGTTTGTTACACAATTTGTCTCAGTTGTAACTCCTGTGATATTTGAGTACCGGAAGACATTATTAGTACAAAATTAAAATGATTGCTATAGGAATCATGCACACGGGCGAATTTTAGTGCGAAATCCTGTGCGGGTGTTTGCCTCTAGGTTCTACAGGAATAATCCTCCATGGCAATCTATGGAAAAATTATTCTTCATGCTCATGAGCAGAACCCAATTGCGGTTTCCGCTGTTGGATGAAAAAATTGCAGAACGCTTCATTTTCCTGCAGTTTCCGCATGGACTGCTTCCATTGAAGTCAATGGAAGCCGTCTGACCCGTTACTGCCTACAGGCCATGGAATGAGCAGGAAAAACAGGAGTTTAAAAAAAAATATGTACTGCACATGTTTGGCGGTACACGCCGATGCTGTTGCTGCCAGGGCTGGATTCCGAGTGTGGAATACAACCGGCCGTGTGCATGCCGCCATAGGTGAAGTCAAGATCTGCCATCTAATATGAGCTGGAATTGTTACAATAATGCTGAGTTTGCTAGAATTGTGGACTGCCAAGATAATGTCAATTCTATAGATTTGCTGTGTTCACATCCTAAACTGTATAGGTACTACTCAATGTCATCATCAACATTTATCCACTTCTGAATTTTTGGAATATCAGTGTTAATGTTGAGTGAAATTAACCAGTAGAAGCTAGTTTTGGGTTAAATTTTGCTAAAAAATTCTATTCACCAAGGACGCAAACCTTAGGCGGTTTGCTTCTGTCTAATTGGACACTCATAGAAATCCTGGAAATTAGTATTGAACATTGTGGAAGAGCTATAAACTGGTGATGCTGATCCTTCAACAGATGTGACTCAGTGGTAAGCACTGCTGACTTGCAGCACTGAGGTTATAAATTCAAATCTCACTGAAGATAACACCCCCATGGACTTTGGAAAACTTCACTGAGCCACATCCATTGATCCACCACCGTTATTTTAAGGGTCTAAGACAGTGTTTAAAACTAGTTTTATGGGTTTATATGAACTTACAGTTTGCTTTAAAATAATTCGGACTGAACCAAACATTTTTTTTAAATCAAGTTTTATTAGGCTTTTTCAGATATTGCATAAAAGAAATAGGACTTCTTAAATCAAGAAAATTTTACAAACATTAAGTAGCATGCAACATTCATATTTCTGTCTGGGTCTCCCCTGTTTGAAGCCTCTACTCCAGCTCTGGGCCCCAACCAGGAGAGAACGCATTCTAATGCAACTTACTTAAAAGAAGGGAGAGAACTTAGTTAAGTAAGACAGAGAAAGGATAGAGGAAAGCAGGGAAGAGTGGGGGAGGGGGGTCTGCAGTACCTGACCTTGTCGCCGCTGGTCACACCGACCTGCAATTCGGAACTTTCACAGCCATCCGTGCCAAATTTCAGCATCCAACGGCTGGGGACTTTACGCCAGTACAGCTGTAGGAGAGACTACCCCTCACCCACAGCGGTTTATATGCAAATCTTTAGCTAATCAAGTGTGGCCCTATCGGACTCTATGTAAGCCTCAGGGATTTTGTCTCAGAGTCCGCCAGGCATGTCAGGTTTGAACAAAACTGTCATGTGTTCCCCTCGCCAAGTTTTGCAACTCCTCTAAATTACAAATCATGTCCATCTTTTACTCCCACTGAGACAGTGAAGGCGGGGGGGCTTCTGCAGCCAGTTTAGGGGGATCAGGGCCTTTGCTGCATCCAATAAGAATGCTATCAGTCTGTTTTTCAGAGGGTGAAATGTAATAGAAGGTTTCCACAGAAAGATTACTTCGACAGAGAGGGTAAAATCCGGGTAGAGTAGTCTCAAGACTTTTTCAACCTCCTTCCAGAAAGGAGCGATTAACAAGCAGTCCCACCAGATATGAAGATAGGATCCCACAGCTTTCTCACATCTCCAGCACTTGTTGTGGGAGGCTAGCTTATAATCGTATAGCCACTGCAATGTTTTATACCATCTCACCAGTAACTTGTAGTGACTCTCTTGCATAAGAACACAGGTAGAAAGGCCATATGCCATTTTTAAAATTAACTTAATATCTCCACTGCACAGGGAGATAATCAGTTCCTTTTCCCAAGCGGAAAGGAAAGTGGGCTTGGATAATGTCTTAGGGACGATAAAGCATCTCTTAATGATCGAGATTTTCTTCATGGAGGGACTGCTTGCACTGAGTGTCCTCTCAAAATGAGTCAAAGGTCTAGTGGATTTGTATCTTGAAATAAACTCCCTGAACACGTTAATGAGATGTGTTTTTTGTAGAAATTGTAATGGTTGGAGGGGCAGGAAGAGACTGTAAAATCTCTTCTGGGGGTTTGTGGGCTTGAGCTTGTATGTCCCCAACTACTCCTCCACTGAATTGCTTCCAGATACTGATCATACCTGGATCAGGGGAGATTCCAAGGAATTTATATAATGCGCGGATTGGCATCCTCGGAGAGGGACTAGGAGCCAAGGTCTTTCTAAGTCTGTCCCGAGTCTCACAGGGTCCCCTAAGTAGGGGGTTGAATTTTTTTGATCTATAGACACTTCTGCGTGGCAACCAGAGGTCTTCCATTAAGGTTTTGCCATATATCTCAGTCGCTAGTTTTTGTAGCATCCAGTCCCTGGTGGGGTTGGTACTAATTAAGCTGCATGGCTTGATAAAAGTGGCGGACGCTCGGCAAGTCTATGCCACCCTCATCTCTCCTCCTAATCATGAAGGTATGTGCTAAGCTTGGTCTCTTCTGCCTCCAGACAAAAGTCGAAAAGGCGGAGCATATAGTTTTAAAGAATGAAAGCGGCAGGTGGATTAGGATCATACGCATCTTGTAGATAATAATGGGGAGCACATAAGACCTTAAGATGTTCTTCCTTCCAAACCAAGATGCTAATGATAAATCATATGCTCGTAAAAGGGACATGACTTGGTCTATTAAGGGCAGGAAGTTATGGGCATAGAGATCTTCTGTTCTCTTAGTCAGCTTATTGCCCAAATAGTCTAAAGAGGTGTCCGACCAGGCGAAGGGTAAGCTAGTTCTTAAACGCCTGCTACGTGACTCAGGGACAGAGATGTTAAGAATTGTTGATTTTGAAAAAGTTACTTTGAAATTAGAGAGAGAACAAAATTCCTCCAGTAGCAAGGCAAGTCTGGGTATGCTTTTTTCGGGTTCAATGATGACAAAAAGAATATCATCTGCGAAGGGATCGGAGGACAAGGTTTTGTCACCTAGGTTTAGTCCTTTTATTCCTGGATCCTGCCTCACTCTCTGGAGCAGAGGCTCCATAGTCAGGATGAAGAGGGCAGGCGACAGTGGACAGCCCTGTCGAGTGCCATTCCGAATGTCGAACGGAGGGGAGAGTATGTCATTGACTTTCAATCTAGCGTGAGGCTTGGAATAGAGAGAGAATATTGCTGAGATAAAGAGTGGAGGGATATTGAATCTATGAAGAACCCTTTCGATAAAAAGCCAGTCGACCCTATCGAAGGCCTTCTCTGCATCTGTCCCTACGAAAGCCATTAGTATGCTGAGGGATTCAGCATATTTGGCTGTGTGTAACAGTCAAATACGGTTGTCCCTGCCCTTCCTGCCCCTAATGAAACCCGATTGCTCTGCATCTACAAGGGTTGGAACATAATCTTTTAATCTTTTATCCAATAATTTGGTCCATAATTTTACATCCAAGTTGATCAGGGAAAAGTGTCTGTAACTACCGCACAGTTCGGGTGCTTTATTTTCTTTGTGTATTAAAGTAACGTGTGCCTCCTGAGCTTGTTTCGTGAGTATCCCACTCTGCAGGAGTGTATTAAAAAGGGCAGAAAGGTGAGGGACAAGTAAAGTTTTAAAAGTTTTGTAATAGGCTGAGGACAGGCTGTCAGGACTCGGACTCTTGCCATGGGGACAGGAAGAAAGTACGGCTTCGACTTCTTCGAAAATAGAATTTAAAAGGGTGACCTATTCTGACTCATCTAATTTAGGCAGGTTCATGGAATTAAGGAAAGAATCTATCTGCTCTTTTGTTGTTGAGGGGTCTGCGGGTGTCCCCTGGTCACCCAGGTTGTACAATCGATAATAAAACTGCTGAAATTCTTTCGCAATTTCAGTAGTGGATATAACCAAAGCCCCAGATTGTGTTTTAATACAGAGAATAGTGTTTCTGGTTTGGGCCTTCTTTAGCAGGGAGAACATATATTTGCTACTTCAATTCCCATGTGAGTAGACTACCTGTCTGAGATGTAAGTGTTTCCTGTTAAATTTAGCATTAAGAGAACAACAAAGTTCCTGTCTCAAAGGGGTTAGTTCCTCGAGGTTCTGTTTTGCCTGAGATATCTTGACTGCTTGTTCTAATTTTGCTATTAGAGATAGATAATTATCATTTTCTCTTTGTTGTTGCTTTTTAACACTAGTACCTAGGGCAATCAATTGTTCTCTTATAAAGACCTTATGGGCTTTCCAGACCATTGGTACATCACAATCTCCTGAAGAGTTAATTCTTCTAGCAAATCCTCGAGTCTAGCTCTATCTTCAAAAGGGGCTAACAGGGCATCATTCAGATGCCACCTCCATTCTCATGGGGCCTCCCTGAAGGAATTTATGTCAATATGGATAGGGGCATGGTCTGATATTTTTATTGATTCAATTTTAGCCTTCTTGAGATGTGTCAATAAACCCTGAGAGATGAAAAGATAATCTAGTCTTTGGAAAGAGGAATGTATGTAAGAGAAGAAAGTGAAGTCCTTAGATGAGGGGTATAGAGAGCGCCATGCATCCACCACATTCAAACCCTGCAGGGAGCTGTGTAATTTTTTTAGTTTTATCTGTGAGACTCGGGACTTGCCCGTCGAGGGGTCCAGAAGGGGATTTAAGGTGATATTCCAGTCGCCTCCTAAGATAATATAACCTGAGGCAAATTGTTTGAGTACTTCAAGTTGCTTCAGGGGCCATGGGATTTGGTCGCAGTTGGGTGAGTATAAATTTGCTATAGTCAATTTGATAGTATTAATGGAATCTTTTACAAAGATAACTCTACCTTCCTCATCTGCATACTGAGCCTCTAGGTTCAAATGTAAGGATTTATGGAATAAAATAGAAACTCCCTTAGAGGCCGAGCTGGGTTGAGGGTTATGATAGCTCTGATCAAAAATCCTCCCCGGTAAAGACATATAACTGTTGTTTTTGAGATGTGTCTCCTGCAGCAGCAGAACCTTTGTCTCATATTTTTTTTAAAGTTGAGAAACATTATATCTCTTACCAGGCGAATTCAAGCCCCGGACATGGAATTACGTGACCCGGATGGCATCCATATAGACTTTATATCCGAATTAGGGAGCCGGCACCTATGTAAAAGAACTATAGAAATGCAGTAGAGGTTATATAACATGTGGTAACCTTTAGGCGAGGTACTCAGTGTAAGCTTCAAATCTAAGATGCAGTGAAGATATTGATGCAGCGACAGAGGGAGGAAGATGGGAGAAGGTGCTAGGAGGAGTTCAGGTGGGAAGTAAAAAGAAATGAAGGTAAAAAGAGAGTAAGATTAAAGTAGACTCAAGATAGATACCACTCCTCTAAACAGATAAATGAAGTATCAGTCAATAGAAATACAGGGCCAAGCACACCCTGTGAATATAAAGAATAGAAAACACAAGCTATCAAATATGGGTAAACAATTCAAGAACTTAGCCTGATCAGTCAGGCACCATCACAGACTAAGAATAAAATGAGATATCAAAAATATTTTAGCAACAGCAAATAATGGAACGCCATTAATCAACTTTAGAGCGGAACTGAGTCCAAACAACAAAGAGCAAAAAACAGCAGTTCTCAGAGAAGGATGCCCTTCAGGGAAGGGGTTGCTATGGAGAGATTGAGTCTCATTTGAGAGAGCCTTCTCTCTATTCTTCTTCTGCTTCCCTCTTGGAGATTTAAAATTGCTCGCAAGATGCCAGCTTTCCGGTGGAGCTAGTCGAGTGAGCTTGGGGAGCTCCGGTAGAGGAAGCCAGCATGGAAGGTTGATTAGCTCTATTTCCAGTTGGGAACAGCAATGTTGTATCTGTGGCCTCTGTGCATAATCCCCAGGCCAAAGGGGAATAGCCGTGTATATTTAATCTCTCTAGCCCTTAGGACCTCCAAGAGAGGGCGGAGGAGGCGAAGTTTAGCTAGAGTTCTTGGGGCTAGGTCTTGGAAGAGCTGTATAGGGGAGCTGAAATATTGCAGGTCTTTCTACTTTCTTGAGGCATCAGGATAGCGAGGGCATCCGGAAAGGCCAGAAGTTTGCAGATGACATCCCTTGGGGGGTCTGAGCCAGAGGGAAGGGGTCTTAGAGCCCTATGTATACGCTCAATAGAGATATGAGCCACTCTCTCTGGGCCAAGCAAAGATGTAAATTGTTCCATGGCCACTGTGAGTAGAACCTCACTTGCCCACGATTCAGATAGGTCCTTAATTCTAACATTGCTGCGTCTCTTATGGTTTTCTAGGTCCTCTTGCATAATCAGTACATTATTCAGTTGGGACTGTTGTTCTTTGATCACTTGTGCAAGCTCTAGTGAGTGTGATATGGTGGCAGCCGAGGATAATTCCAGCTCCTCTACCCTTCTCCCCATATGCTTGTCCTCGTCCTTGATTTCAGCTAGTTCTGACAAAACTGGTCGCAGTGCTCTGTAAATCAGGTCTCTCATAAAGCTCTTAGAAATATGCTCACTCTCGTCACCATCTGTGGAAACCTCTTCTTCATGTTCTGCGCCTTGAGGTGGTGCTGTAACCGGGTCCAGGACCATGTTACTGGTTGCATGAGGGGATTGGAAGCTACGCTCTTTAAAGAACCTCTGTCAGCCTGCCCTTTAACTGAGCGGGGTGTACCTAGTGGATTGCTACTTTTATCTCTACTGGTTTTCCCCTTTGTGGTATCGTGGTGCTATTAAAGTCCGGTAAGGGTGCCCCTGAGAAGATGCTTTTCCTTTCAAGTGGCCATTATGTACCGCTGATCTGTATTCTTTCAAAGGGGCATCAGGCTGGGGTAGAGGTGTGAGGAATTCGGTTTGAGCAAAAATACAGAACTCCGTACAGGAGATCCAGGAAAAATTCAGGCTGGGCCTGCAAAAACAGTGTGTTTAGCAACAGTTCTAAGTTTGCAGTGCAGATAGAGGAAAATAAGGTAGGAGGCATGGGGTGGTCACCGTACGCTGATAGATGTTCCTGCCAAGATTACAGACCGGTAAGCAGTATTTCAGGAGAACCAGCTACAGTGGGTGAATGAAGGTCGCTGAGCTGCGTGGGGGCTCCCAGCCGGGCAAGGGCAGGTAATGAGATAGGTAACTTTCAGGTGCTGCCAGCAGGTCTTACTGGAGAGGTTCTCAGCTACAGTGACAGCACCTGTGTAAATATACACTCTGCTTCTTCTCCCTGTCAGCTGTATCTCTCAGCATATAACTCCATCTCCTTACCTACTCCGGAGCCGAAACTGAGCCGCCAGGCCGCCGGTATTAATCAGCTTTCCGGGGCCTCCCCTTTGATATATTGTGCTTCAGCCCAGGTATGGGAGGGTCTCCGCTACGCCCTCTAGCTGTATTGAGGGTAGTTGCAGGGCTTCGAGCGTAGTGGCGCCGGGGTCCTCCAGGCAGGTCCGAAAATTTAGTCCCCGGCTTTACCTCTTCCACTAGGCCCCGATTTCTGCTGTGGCTGAACGGGATCAGGAGGCCCTCTTTTTGTACCTTTTCCTGCAGGGGATATGGTGCAAATGTTAAACAGACTGTCTAAACGTCAGGGGCCGTGCTAGAATCAGCAATACGCTCAGGAAGCAGGCGGTCCAGCACGGCACATCTGCTCTCTCTGCAGGTCAGGCCACGCCCCCCTGAACCAAACATTTTAACGTAATTCAGCTAACTGGCTGAACTGAATTATTGAAAAGTTCTCTCTTCTCTAATCAGTGTCTGTGGAGTTGTATATTCCTACACTTTAACTAACAATATCCCAGATATGAGAGCCTTTTCCAAAATAACTCTTGGGCCAAAATACTCTACTCCAGAATAGAGCCATAATATGGCTATGTATATAGAGTCTAATAGCTCTACTGGAGGGGGTTTTGTGTGTTATTAAACTATCAATAGCACAAACTAGACTTCCCAGTAAAGATCTAACTGGAGTAAACTGCCATGTTTAACATTTTTCAAGTGTAATAACTCATTAAGTTAAAGAATCTTGGAGGGTTTGTCTGTGCAGTGTGAAAAGCTAGAAATAAAAATAAATTGAGCCTAAAAACAATTCCTATTCTGCTGTATCTAAATAAAGATCCTTTCTGTTTTAGAGTTATTAGCTACTTTAATCCACAGTGATCATTGTTGTATATTGAACATTTCTTTAGTTATCTAGTAAATGCAGTATAGGTTTTAACTGAAGTCTAGTTGGGTAAATGTTTTATAGTTTCATTATTTTTTAATATTCCTATATATATGACTGCTCATTATTTCTGCCTGTATGTTAATAAATTGTGTGGCTCTCAGTACATGTGCATGTTTTGTACAGTACAGGCATTGCTTTAGGCATATAATGCTATAAATTCTTCATGATCACTATTAGCAATTAGGTGATTTTACTTGTATTGACTTGTACATTAATTCAGCATATCATTATGGTTATTCTGATGGGAAACAGATAATAACTCATGGGTGAGCCTGCATACGCTGCAGATGCTGTGCTCTTTTTATTATTTATTGCTTCAATGAACAAACTAGCTTTGTAATACATTTCTCTAGTAGGATTAATGTGCAGTACTTTTACATTAATGCAGTAGTATTGACTGTTGAAAAAAACTACACGTATGTTTTTCTCTTGCCTTTTCTCTTCACTTATCACATTCCGATATATGTGTCATAAGATGGCTAACGCTAAAAAAAAATCACATGATTTTGAGAGCATCTATTATGAAATGTCTATTCTATATGAGCTTTATCCTATATGTGTGCACCCCCAGTGGTTGTGGCATGAGTTGCAGCCTGTTAAGGGTATTGCTAATGTATCATAATCTTGTACTGAATTTGTTTAGTGAGAAATTGAACCTGTCACCATTTCTTTGCTGACCTATCTGATGGCATCATAAACTGTGAGTCCCTGATCATAGTTCCGGGTCACTTTCTTTATAACTGCAGAACTTTCCATAAAACCAGTGTATATGAGTTGCAGCATAAAGTCAGAGATATTCATGGGCTCCTGCTGCCTTCACCCTCCCACAGATGATTGATAGTTTTGTTCCTTCATTGTGAATAGCAAGAAAGCTATCAGTTTTTGCAGCCAGTGCAGGGAAAACCAAAGCTCATGAATACTTCTGACTACACAGCACAGCATAGAGTTGGACTACATGTAGTGCCCATGCTACAACAAATAAGTACAGATTTTATTAAACGTTTTGCAGCTAAACTGGTGACAGTAACCTTGTATTACTTTGTACTCTGCTACTTGGATGCCTCTGCCCTGTGCCGGTCACTGCACTGGCTGCCCGTCAAATAAAGAATACAATTTAAACTAACTACCCTCATCCACAAAGCACTCCACAGCACCGTCCAGCCCCACATTGCATCCCTCATCTCAATTCACCACCCAGCCCACGCCCTGAGCTCTGCTAACTAAATCAGACTAAGTGCCCCTGTAATTTGAAACTCTCATCCCCACCTCCCAGACTTCTCCAGAGCATCACCTGTCCTCTGGAACGCACTACCAAAAAATATCCAGACAATCGCTGGCACACTAAACTTCAGGCGTGCTCTAAAAATGCACCTCCTCAGGGAGGCATACCATATCACCTAAACCAAACCCTTCAGCATTGCGCCTGATAACATGCTCCCTGTCCTACGCAGTGCAGCTCCTGCTATCCGTAATCAATCGGCATCTGCAGTCATACCAATTCCGCCACTATACGGCCTGACGATTGTCTGTGTGTATAGCATCCTTCACTCTCCACCTCGCTATACCGTGCACATCTCCAGCCCCTTTACCTTCTGTATAATCCCACTATTTGTAGTATGTAGGCTCGTTGGAGCAGGACCCTCACCCCTACTGTATCCATAAATTGATTACTTCATGTAACCGTGGTCTTGTTTTATTCCCCTTGTCTTTTAAGCGTGCAGAATATGTTGGCGCTATATAAATAAAGATTATTATTATTACTATAATCAAGGTCTCTGTCACTATGCTCACCTCAGATAGGGCAGCATAAGTCTGGTGACTTACTGTATTCTACCCTTTAACAAATTTCAAGGAAAAATAAGGAGTAACATATGTTTAACTCTGAGGGTTAACTAGTCACTGACCTCTCAAACAATCTCTGTTTATGTTCTCACTAGAATCCTAGATATTTATTTTATATTCTAACAGAAGTATAGGTCCTCTTTGATTGATCTAACAGCTATTGTGTCAGATCAGAACAATTATTTAATACTTAGTCAAATAAACAATGGTTAGCAAGAAAAAAACAACAATAGAAGCTTATTATTATTAGGTGGTTAGCCCCTTTAAAATATTGTTTATAGTTAAATGAAATTCAGAAGGATAAACCCTTTTTGTATTTACATGTAATAAAAAAATCTTAATATCCCCAAATATTCAAGAAATAATGGACTTGTTGCAATATGGTCACACCCACACAGTCTTGCTTTTCTCTCTATGATCCACTGGGTAATTGGGGGGATCTCTGATGTGGTGAGCTGCTGCTTCTGAAGTTGCTGTGTCTTCTCTCTTGTCAGAAGAGATGCTGAACAAGTGACACAAGAGTGAGACAGCATTACCACAAAGACCATAGGCAAAACTAGTTGTACTCCAGCACCAGAGTAAAATTAAAAACAATCCTTCTTTAATATTATATTTTCAAAGACATGATGTGCACATCTCACCGCACGCAGCTCCCGGCTGGACTCCAAGGCTGAGACTTGCAATTCCTTCTCTTCCATAAAAACAATTAAAATATTAAAAACAGGTGGGAAATAACTGAGAGCATATTTGTATATATGCAAATATATATCTGATGATGCTCAAAAAATACACATATGTCCAAGGCATGCAAACGTATCACTCCATATCAAGATTGGAGTCAGATATATATCAGGAAATAACCAATGCCTAGCATACTGCTGTTCAGGCTCCTACCAGTAACTTGAGAGCCCACAAGACACATATGCAACCTCTATCTAAAATTCTAAAATTAAAAACATAATTAAGTATAATGTCAGAGGATTACCTTAGTTATACACCATGCCACTAAAAATCCCACCATAGAGAGATTAAACCCCCCTGACGCACGTTTCGGACAAGCCTTTCTCAGAGGGGTGAGCAATATCAGCAAGTCACAAATTCTTGAATTTGATAGTAATGATTCTCTGAAAAAGTCCATTCAAGGAAAATCCCCCTTTCAGTCCCAACACAGCAGTATTACTTATCTTTGGACAAATCTTTTGTTATCCTCTATTGGACCTTATATCCAAAAACTTTCTACTATTGCTCTTTGACCTCTAGTCAGAACATGGATTTTCATGGATTGGTCGCATAGTATTATATAAAATGCTGGCATTGCCAAAAATGTTGTATTACTTTCACTCCTTGACTATTCCCATTCCTCGTTCAATTATAGCCAGATTTCAAAGACAACTGTCAGAATTTATATAGAATTACAAAATATCTAGGGTTGCTTCTTCTATTCTGTTTCTCCATCATAAACAAGGAGGTTTGCATGTGCCCTACTTTTGGTCTTATTACCACTCGATTATTCTTAACAAAGCACAAACCTGGATTACTTACTCCCCAAACTCTAGCTGGCTTGCCATAGAATTTCAATTTAATGAATCAAGATCCTTAAGATCACTCTTATTAGCATCTACTTTAACTACTTTGAACCCTAACTTAATTCCACATTTTAATTTTCAGTCGATGTCCCCTCCCATGATTGCTTCATTTTAATCCTGGACTCTTTTCTCTCAAAAGCAGAAATGTTCCCTCAGAAATTCTTCAATCAAACTTCCTTAGAGATTCCTGAATACTTTATCCCAAACTTATACATAAAAAGCGGGATCAAAAAAGGTATTACAGGTGGTCCCCGACTTGCGAACAGGTACCGTTCCGGGAGCCCGTTCGCAAGTCCGTTTTGTTCGCAAGTCGAACAAATGGTATGGAGCGGGTGGATCCCGCTCCATACAACGTCGGTTGCCGGCTGTTCTTACAGCGGGCACCCGGCGGCAGCAGTTCCGACGAGCCGCGCCGCTTGTCAGAACTGTTAACACTTTAAATACCGCTCTGACAGCGGTATTTAGAGTGTTAACAGTTCCGCCGAGCGGCGCGGCTCGTCGGAACTGCTGCCGCCGGGTGCCCGCTGTAAGAACAGCCGGCACCCGATGTTCAGGGGGCCCGTACAGCGTCCCACGATGAGATCGCGGGACGCTGTGCGGTTGCTAGGCAGCCGGGGACCTCCTGAAAGGCCCCAGAGCTGTCTATGCAGAGTGCCCATCAAGCGCACGGCTTGATAGGCGCTCTACATAGACAGCCCTCGGGCCTTTCAGAAGGCCCCCGGCTGCCTAGCAACAGCAGTGTCCCGCGATCTGACCGGACAGGCTTCTATCAGGCTTGATAGAAGCTTGTCCGGTCCCTGCACAGTATGATGTAATGCCATAGCATTACATCATACTGTGCAGAACAGATAGTTCGTATCTAGCGAAATTCGTAAGTCGAATGTTCGCAAGTCGGGGACTATCTGTACTTAAATTACAGACTTCATAGTTAATGAAGAAATTAAAACATTGTCAGCTCTATTGGAGAAATTGGGAATTTCATTGAAAGACTCTTATAAATACCCTTAAATATGCTCCTTTATCCATGAAATATCCCTTTTAAATTATATCTAAGATTGTCTGTTGTCCAGCCAGCTTCTCAATCAGCTGTATGCATATCCTATAATACGGTAGAGAGACTGGGGTATTAGATTTTCTGGTGACCAGTGGCTCTTGGTATTTCTTGTTGTTTGGGAGGAATAAAGAGGACTTTATATTGCACCGCTGATGCTGTCACGCCTGCTTCTTCAATTGCACTTTTTGAGCTTTCTTGTATCAAGCTCACGCTTTTGACTTTGCATACCATCTGTCCGACTGTATTCAGCCTTGAAGATTGTGCTGCTGGTACCTTGTCTCCTTTACAGTGGCTCTTGGCTTTTATCCCCCTTAAGTTTGCCAAATGTTTTCCTGGGCATAATGACTTGTGCTGGAAAAATTGGGGCAACATTGGCTCCATTTACTATATCTTTTGTGTCCCATTCTGTATTCTTTTTGGAGATTCATGTTTTCTCTCTCATTGGAAAAATGACTGATGAAAATATTTCTATGAACCCTGGCAAAGCTTTATTATTACTTGACATTAACTCATTCTCTCTTCCTTGTAGAAAATTGATTTGCCACATTCTCTTGTCCTCCAAGCTCCTATTAACCAATAATGTATAGTCTCCCATGTCTCCTTCTATTAAGGCTTTCATAGAGTTTGTCTCTGAATACAGTGTACATGAAAGACTCTTTCACCTTCAAAATAGCAACCAATCTAAATACTATTCAATGTGGAATCCTGGGCCTTAATATTTTCTTT
The DNA here is from genome assembly GCF_035609145.1 of Eleutherodactylus coqui. Taxonomy (NCBI): domain Eukaryota; kingdom Metazoa; phylum Chordata; class Amphibia; order Anura; family Eleutherodactylidae; genus Eleutherodactylus; species Eleutherodactylus coqui. Next base: position 27,238,888 of record NC_089845.1, on the reverse strand, counting down.
TACAACCCTGCCTTCTTTAGTTTCTTTTATTCCCTTTTTCTCCATGACCCTACAATACCTAGTTGTAACTTTCCTCACTATTGCAAATGACACATATTTTGTATTTTAGATTTCATTAGCCATTCTCTGTACCACAAGATTATCTAGGTGCCTTATGTAACTGCATTTTCTTTGTATGCCAAACATTTTTCAATAAAAAAGTTAATGGAAAAAAAGAGCTCTCACTGTGATACACAGTATTCATACAGCCAAGTTGCAAACATGAGGAAAAAATGTGAAAATTATGCTGACAAAGTCAACAAAAAAAAAAATCATTATTTTGATTCTAATTATTGCAGAACTTTCATTTTCAGCTTGTTTTGAAGCTAAGAGAACACACTTTCCATATAAAAATGTTTAGACTGAATTATTAAATTCTTAATTTCAAGGTCAAATTATATGAACTTTAACCTTGAATATCTAAAAAATTGTATCTAAGATTGTTTTTGATATTTTCTTTCATGAATGTATTTCATGCAAGTAAATGCAACCTCTCCTTGATAGATGTTTAAGCTTGGGATGATTTGGAGAGCAGGAGTAAAAAAAAAACAAACCAAAAACATGAAAGTAGTTTATACCACGTTCAATAAAATATCTTAGCACTTGTTTAGGCAATTATTGAGATTACTGGATACGGAGCTATGATGATTTGGCATGGAATGAGATGGAGTGAGTTTAAAACATGGAAGATATACATATTTTTCCTCTAATTATGATTCACTCTTAGTATTGACTTGGTATTGAAATACTGTTGCAAAATATTGACCCAAATGAGCAAGCGTGAAGGAAGTCTAACAGTGTATTACATTATGTTACTGAACCGTGTAATATTAATTGTACTACTAATTGTTATACAATTAATATCCTAGCATTGCATATTGGGAGACCAAACACTTCCTACTATATATAATGGTATATGTTTCACATTCCTTTTGAATCTGGGGACTGTGCCTTAAATGTTACAACAGGAATTATAGAAACTCTGCAAAGTTTATACAAGAGAAATGTTCTCTAGACAAACTGTAAAACAGAGCAATCTGACTGAAACACTACATCAAGCTTGACATTTATCCACAAAACTGAAAGCCAAGTTAATTTGCATATCAAAGTGATTCCAGAACATTGCAATAGTAGGTGGTAGAGAGGCAAACACTGACAAATCTCTTACAGTATTCCAAACAAACACACTGATACACTAAGACATAATCTAAAAGTCTGCTGCATACTTCAATTGTTGGGATAGCCCAAATGTATGTGTATAAATAGATATTTGCCATTCTTCAGATCTTTATCTCATGCTCACCACTCCTGTTGTGGTACTGAATATTATATTTCTTTCTGATCAGATTGTATAATATTAGCTACAAATGTAGAAATTATTGGATTGTTGCTACTCTCCTTAGAAATAAATGGCTTGCTCATATCAAATGTGCTGCAACCAAGCATTTAATGTGCATCGACTGAGCACTGCTTAATTTTAGACTGTTCGCTATTTTGCTTCATTAGGGCTTAGGCAGATAAGCGTTGTTTTTTGCTCACCAATGTGTGCAAAAAATACGCTCCATGCATGTTCAAAATGCGAGTCACAGAAGCTCCGTACCCTTTGCTTTCAATGGGGCCGGCACTACAGCCTCCTCATTGAAAGCAATGGGATGCAGGTAACCCCCGCAGTGATTTTCAGGGAAGGGCTTAAATTATAAGCCCTTCTCAGAAAATCATCCATAGCTGCTGTAAAAGATATATATACATTCCCTCTCTGCCACTGTCGAGCTCTGGTGCGTCTTCTCGCTGGCTCCCTGGCACTGTTCTGAAGCACTTTCTCCTGGCCTGGGATTTAAAAATCACCACCTCCCGAGGACTTAGTCACATGGGCGCATCCGGGCGCCGATGCGCCCATCTTCCTGTAGGATAAGACGGCCACACTGCAGGTGCGGAGAAAGAACACATGACCGTCTCCATTGTCGGTCATGTATTGTTTCTTCCGAAGCAGCGGAGAGTCGTCCGCGCCTGCAGTGCAGCCATCTTCTTCGTGCAGGAAGATGGGCGCATCGGCGGCTGGATGCGCCCGTGTGACTAAGTCCTGAAAGTGCTGTGTCTGATTGGCTGATTGCTTAGCCATTCATTGAATGACAGCTGAGCACTGCCTGTGATTGGTCACAGCACTCAGCCAATCAGAGGCAGTACTCAGCCATATATATATATATATATATATATATATATATATATATATGTGGCAAGGCATTATTTCATCCCTGTGGGGAGTCCCATTATCACTGAACACTGTGACAGTGCAAAAGAATATAGATGGCACAAAACCCACTCCTTCACTACAGTAAGGTCTGGAAAACACACAAACATTTGGGAAGTGTGCATTGGGTTATTTTAGATGTTGAGTGGTCATTATTGTCCAGAACACACTGAAGCTGCAGGTTGCCATAGCTATTATAATTGTTATTATAACTGGCAAAATTTACCTGCAAGATTGGCTCTGGAGCTTATTCCCAGCTTCCCTCAATTCCTGCAGCTGTGATTTGTAAAGAATACTGAAGATTGCTAACTAGCTAGGCTTTGTACAGGGAGCTGCAGCATCAATGTTTCACCAGCACAGTTATTGGGTCCCCCATGGCCCAGCCATGCGTCTGTCGAGGAGAAGCAGTGGCCACGCTAAAGGATCAGCCAGCGGGACTGCGATTGCCGAGTGAGGTAGCAGACAGATGCGAGTGTGTTTCCCATGGAACTAATGGTGAGTGCTGCCCATGGTAATTGGTGATTTCCGACAACTAGCAAGGGAATACCCACAATTCACATGCTGGCCGCAGCTAGGCTAGTCAATGGCGACCTCAATGAGGGAGGCTTGTGGATAGCAGCTACCAGCCTCCAAGGTTGCCTGTAATCCCTAATCTGTCAGGATGGGGATAAATGCAACCAGAAAGGGGTCGGTGCTACTCAGGAGCATGTCTCTTCGGCTAAGCAGCTGGCCACACCCCAATGAATACTATTTTCTGAAATATCTTCAAAATATCTTAAAATATCAGATTAAACAAACTATTACAAAGATTTCTTTCAATGTCACTTTTTATGACATTAATTTTCTCCTTTTACAGAATAAAAACAAAACATTATTTTATTCAACATATTTCTTAGAATTTAGTATGACCTATCACTCTTTTGCTTTGCTTCTTGTAGAATTGCCAACATTTTCAGCTTTGTTTGCCCATATAATTAGGATTACAGCAGCTTTTTCCTCTAGTGGAGTGCAAGCTTTCCAGTATGATTAATTTAATCAATTATACAAAACTGATTTTAATTTGGGACAACATTAAAAGGTCACATTCTTTAAGATGTTAAATGACATCACTGTACTGTATTTCAAAGTTAAGCAAACATGAACTTATCAAGAAATCATTATCTCACAGGCTGTTCCTTTTGGCGTTAAATGTAAAACATGGTGTACACTATACTAAAATGTAACAGAAGCTGCTTAAATGTCACCTTTGAAGAATAAAGTGACAGCATTACAACACATTTTGCATTAAGCAGCCAATCTATTTTATAATGGGCAGTAACTCCAAATAAATGTACTACATTTAAATTTTTTTGTATTCTCTATATTATAGCTATATGCATCATTGTTTTATCTATCTATCTATCTATCTATCTATCTATCTATCTATCTATCTATCTATCTATCTATCTCCTATCTATCTCATATCTATCTATCTATCTATCTATCTATCTATCTATCTATCTATCTATCTATCTATCTATCTATCTATCTATCTATCTATCTATCTATCTATCTATCTATCTATCTATCTCATATCTATCTATCTCAACTCTACCAAGAAAATTGAGTGAGATTTGTACATGGGGAGATGCTCAAATCTTGCATGAATATGAAACTCATTCTCTTGTAGGGGATCATGAATCGCATTGCGGAAAAAAATCACGGCATGTTCTATCTTTGGGTGATCCCTCAGAACGCCTCACCTTTTGCTTTCAATAGGCCCAAGAAACACATTGCACAGTGTCTGATATGTACGTGAGTGCAATGCAAAATATTGGGAAACACTTGCCAATTTTCCGAACGTGGTTGAGAGCCACAACAGAGGATCGCAATTCATGAATGGGTGTGAGTGAGGGCTGCCTCTGATTGGTCAGGCTGTGACCAATCAGAAGCAACACATTCAGCAGGCGGGGATTTTAAATCCCTGGCAGCTGAATACTACTCACAGCTGTTCAGAGCAGTTCAGGGAAACTGCAGCCTGCCGCGCTGAACTCCGTCTGCCGGGACCAGGTGAGTATATATATATTTTTTATTTTTACACATTTCTGGATGAATTGCAGGGAAGGGCTTATATATTTAAGCCCTTCCCGACAATTCATCCCGCAATCGCCGGCAGCCCATTGCTTTCAATGGAGCCGGCTGTATTGCCGGCTCCATTGAATTCAATAATCAGTGCTCGTTTAATCGAGACGAGTACCGCGTGGTGCTCGTCTCGAGTAACGAGCATCTCGAGCACCCTAATACTCGAACGAGCATCAAGCTCGGACGAGTATGCTCGCTCATCTCTAGTGTTCACCTATCTGCATAACTGAATAGCGGTTTTGTGCAAAAAATGGGCAAAATAGGCAGATAAAACCTATTGGAAAACTGCTTATAATCGTCTATTCTGTGCTTTAAAAACGTGCAGTGATTTTTTTAAACTGCAGTTACCTTCGGTTTCTTTCATCATATGCCTTCTACTAGCTCGTTTAGTCATCAACTAAAATCCATGATTGTTTTTTTTCTATAATTGCCCATATATATTTGATAATCACCCATATAAATATTTTGCATGGAAAAAATAATTTCAAGACCACAATACATTTTAGTGGTTGTAGGAAAAAAATGTATATCTAAATAATTGATGAGTATATTAGAAAGGATGATGTATTAAACTGTTTCATTGCAAAGATTAATGTTCAATAAACAGAGCTCTAAGTTATAAAATTGCTGATTAAGAAACTGTTTAAAGACTGACTATGACATCTGTCAAGTCTAAATATAGTGGAGTAGCTGTCATGGATAGAAAGTAAACAGGCCAGGCAGCTATTTAAAATGCAAGTCATTTTATTGCCATATATGAATAAGCAAAAGTAATTAAAACATTTCCTGTGTAACAACAGAGTTCAGAACATCTGGCTGGTTGTTTGATGTGGATCTGTTAGTCAAGTCTTGGCATAGACCAAGCAGAAAAAAGTCATGTTAGGCAATAGTTAAAAACACAAGTGTAAAATTGCTTCATTTTCTAGTATATATTATTGGCTGCTTTGCTATTGAAATAATAAAATCACAGAGGTGAGGGGAAAAAAAAAAGACATTCACAGAAAAAGCCAAAAATACAATACCTGAAGGTATTGTATTTTTGGCTATTGAAATAATCATGCCTTTATGGACTTATTTACACGAGCATATATCGTGTAAGTATATATATATACTTCCATCTGAGCAGTCCCCCCTTTTCGCCCCCCGCACTAGATCTCTGCCTCTCTCCTCCCCTCCAGCTGTTTGTAATGGTAGTGGGTGGGTGGGGTGGAGCTAAGCTCCCGACCTCTCCCAGCCAGGAAAGGGAGTGGGTGGGACACATCTTAGCTCCGCTCCCACCCTGCCCCCTCCAATTGCAAACGCCAGAGTGGAAGAGAGTAGTAGAGAGTAGTAGAGAGATGGTGAGGGGAAGGGGGGGGGGGGGACTGCTCAAATGGAAGCATATATCGGGCTTCAGTTGAAAACGCCAGCTGATATACGCTCATGTAAATAAGCCCTACATCTGTATTTTGTAGCACTACGTCAGAGCTGCATTGCTTGGAGATACTATATATTAAGAAATTAGTCTTTTTTTAAATGACTTAATGTTGGATCTCTTCTTATCCATCCCTGTTGTGTGTCAGACATTTTCCCAATCTCTAGAGAAGTCATAACCATCTAATATGAGTTTGTGCTTTTGTCAGTACCAGCAGGTATATAACTTCTGCGATGAGAAGAGAGTTTAGGACATCTAATTATTTTTAACAAACACATATAGAGTAATTCCAATGTCACCAATATATAGCAGCACAGCAAGCAGTGCCAACCACCGTGTAAATCCTTCTCTGGCTTGGTATAAGTTGGTCAAGAGCTATCTTGTGCTGCATAAGTTCCTTTTTAACAATCTGAAGCTCAGCAGCAACTATACTGATAGCGCTGTCATTTCGTTCAGTTACATTATTATTTAAATCAGCCAAGTCTGTCGTAAAATGGAATGCTTTCATAATATTTACCCATGGGATATCAAATAAATACTGCCAGACACAGCTGAGGACCCAGAGAAGAATGTAGAAGCGGTTTTAAACCACTTATGCCTTCTCCTTTCCAGGCTACGTAGCGCTTAATTTGTGCTATGCACTAAAAAGTGAAAGCAGAAGTATTTGTTTTGCTATGCGACCCAGAGATCACGGCACTGCTGGGTGCACTCTGTCAAAGCACAGCTGCAGGGTCCTAGCAGACTCTGATAAGCTCTGTTACTAACTGATGTTACTTCAGGGGGATGTTTTCCCCTGTAACTTGGGCTCCAATGGATGCCCCAGCTACAGTAGAAATGTGCAAAATGAAAAAAAGACAATATGAATGTACCCTAGAGGTCTTATATGATGTCATGGGAGACATAGATGTTGAAAAAATTACAGAAATATTTTTTTTTTAATTACAGAATAAAATTAAAATATATACATAAAAAAGAAAATAACCCATTGCAGATGCCAACCAAAACCGTGTCCATATACAGCGAGAATAATCCGAGACTATACAAATTATACATCAAAACATCTGAAAAAAAATGAGGAACCCATTCTCCTATGGAAGCCCATGACATCTCCTATGGGAGCGACTGGAGAAAGGAGTTGGGAGGGAGTTTAGCAGCGTGACTGCTAAACCCCCTCCCCTTCTCTCCTCCCCTCTGGCCGATTGCAATGGGAGGAAGTGGGTTGGGGCAGAGCTAAGCACCACCCCATCCCACCTCCTTCCATTGCTGGCTACAGGGAGGGGGCAGGAGTTTAGCTTCGCCACCTCCCATTGCAAACAGCCAGACGAGAGGAGAGAGGAGGTCAGTCAGCAAGAGGGAGGTAAGGGGAAGGGGCAACGGCATGGTAGCCTTGGTGTTCATGCGCCGGGCCCCATGCCATCTGAACGGGCACACAAACATTAGATTTGTGCACGCATTCACAAGTTTTTACTCCTCAGATCGTAGCATTTATCGGCTGGCTGTGAAAATTGCAGCCAATATACGTTCTTGTAAAAGAGCTCTTATAACTATTGAATAGTTTATGAGGGGAATGTTCCTTGGGTGCTGAGCAACAGTAGAAGACTAATAGAGCATTTGTACTGTAAGAGCGAAGTCAGACGAGCATTTTTTTGTGTGCGGCTGTGAAGCCTGAGTTTTTAGGGTCACGCAGCTGGAACACCTGTACTGTATGTTGTCTGTAGGACAAGTGTCTGACGTGCTAAAAATCTCTTGCCATAGTCAACATAATATCCTCAGATGGGGTTACCCACTCCTGAAATAAGGGGAAAAAAGGTTATTAAAAATCCATATAGATTACCAGTAAACATGGGTAATGGATGGTCTAAGAAAGCCACCTCGAATGAGTCAAAATGGATAATGGCCAAAAACATAGTAAAGAATATGGAAGGTAAAGAAATAGTTAAAGAATGCAAGGCTTTGATATTTATCATGAAACAAGACACCAGACATGGGACCTTTAGTCCCCATCTGTGGTCAAATGCAATGATAGAATATAAAGACAGTTTTAAAGGTGCTAAACTCCTGAAGGCAGCTGAAGGTTGGGAAAGATGTGCCTACCTGGTTGTTTAAGGAAAGATAGAAGAAAGAATTGAAAATGATTGTGTCAGTAAGTACAGAATGAGAAAGACAGTAATATTAATAAAAATTCTAGATCCTGAGAAACAACCCATGGAATTTAAAGCCCATCCCATATAGGGCTTGCCTATGAGTTTATGACTGTGGTTATAAAGATCTAGAAGAAGTGACCAGACCTAAGGCTGATCTCTTCTTCTTCCCTTTGATAATGGAGGCGTTCAATCCAACACCTGACCCTAAGGTGTCAGGTTCGGTGGCTACTTTCCTACATGATCTAAAAGATTGGGCTTCGAAGTGTATGGCAGAGTTAGGAAATACCCTCCATGATGTTAGGCAGGGGAAGATAGACTCAGCGAAAACTTTTTTGACTAGGATTGTGGTAGCGTGGAGGGACTTGGGATACAGTCCTAATGTCCCTGCACGTGCCCAACTTCTTATGCAAGCCTTTGTGGGAGGTCTCAAAAAGAACCTGAAGGACAAACTAGAAGCCGCCTGTCCTGAATGGGGTACTCTAGAGGCTCGGGCTCTTCTCTAAGTTGTCCGTTATTTGGAGCTAGACAGTACTTGTAAACCTGGACAATCATGAATCCTGGAAACCTATCACTTGCTACAATTGTGGCAAACAGGACCACAAGCGTAGACAGTGTAGGGTACCTCCTAAGGCTCAGAATGGACAGTCCAAACCCAGATTGTCCTTCTCCGACCATTAGGAAACAGGCAATCTGGTGTCTGTGCTCATTGATGACGTCTGCCCTTTGCAAGTTAGCAAATCCAACAGGGGCCCAGTGCCTATTGTCTTTTTGAGTGTAGGTTCAGAAGGTCCTCTTCCTTTTCTCATAGACACCGGAACAGCCACTAGTGTAATACACAGCAGACATGTTAAAGAGAGTGACTTCAGTAAACAAAGCCTTTCATGTGTAGGACTAGATGGAACGCCAAAAGATACTCCTTTGTCTAAAACCATGGAAGTAAAGTTCACACCCAACCATTCTCTGACTACCCGATTGTTAGTTAGTGAAAACACTCCTCCCAACCTCTTAGGAGATGATTTGCTGCAGAAAATCCACGCCTCTTTAGAGTTCAGGGAGAATGCGTTAAAAATCACAGGTCAGTTAGCAGAGAAAGAAATCTGTATACTTACTGCTTGTTGTTAACCTTCAGAAACTCCAATAGCCATATGCACAGCTTTGTTGTCAGAGGAGGAACTGGAACAATGCTTACAAGTTCCAGTCACCCTCTGGAGCAAAGGAATGAAGGATATAGGCAGACTAGCAGTACCACCAGTTCAGGTCAGGTTGAAACCAGGAGTCCCATTGCCATGTATTTCTCTATCCCTCTGTATAAAAGACTGCAGGTATTTGCTTACTTTCATACACAAAAACAAACACAGGGAGCTCAGAATTCACCCTCCCCTTTCTCACAGCTCATGGTTCAAGTGTTGGAAGGCTAGCAACGTGATTCACAGGCTGTTGTTTTGTTGCAATACGTTGATGACCTTTTGCTCTTTGCTCCAGACAAAGCCACTTGCATAGAAGCTTCAATTTCTCTTCTTCATTTCCTGGAAAGGAACCCATGTAAGGCGTCAAAGAAAAGCTCCAGTTTTGTTTTTCATATGTGACTTTGTTTGGACATTGTCTCACAGCAGGAGCTTGTCATATCACTCAAGACATTAAGGTACCCACTTCTGTCTCTAAACTACATACCTTTCTAGGACTTCTTTCTTATTGTAGACCATGGATTGTGAATGCCTTGCAACTGATGCAGCCACTGTATGACAGTCTCAAGAAGGAACCCTTCCATCTTACAGAAGAAGCCATTCATTATTTTCAACAGCTTAAAACAGCCATCTTGACAGCTCCAGCCTTGGACCTGCCCAACTACAACAAACCCTTCAGGCTCTACTGCAACAAGAACAATGGACACGCAGCAGCAGTCCTTACACAGCAGCACGGAGGGCACCAACGACCCGTTACCTACTACTCCAGCATGTTAGACCCCATTGTCAGAGGATCACCTTCCTGTCTTGAGGAGTACCGGCAGTCTCCAGAATGTTGGACAAATCAGCAGACCTAGTTCTGGATCATGAGGTACAAGTGTTAGCACCACATAAAATTTCTACCATTTTAACACAGGTACAGCCCAAGCACTTGTCTGCAGCTCATCACCCATTGTCAGACTTTGAATCCTGCCACCCTTTCACCAGAACAGAATAGCACAGACTAAGGGACTCAAGAAGAACTGCGCCCCAGCTCATGCAGATGGAAACTTGTGGGTTTGATTGCATCAAGGACACTCCACTACTCGGTCTCGACTTAACCTTGTTTGTTGATGGCCCCAGGTATGCTGTAGATGGACAATTTCACACTGGATATGTGGTTACCACACAGACCACTGTCCTTCATCAACAGTCATTACCTGCACACGTCTCAGCCCAACAGGCTGAACTGCAGGCCCTTACACACGCCTGTATGCTGGCACAAGAAAAGACAGCCAACATTTACACAGACTCTGGATATGCCTTAGGCATTGCACATGACTTTGGTCCAATGTGGAAAGCTAAATCAATACTTATGTCCAAGGGCCAGCCAATAAGACACCATACATAAGTTCGAGCACTAATGTCTGCTCTTCTCTTACCCAAACAGGTGGCCATCCTTAAAGTCGAGGCACATACCTTAGCCAAGTCTCCAGAAGCTAAGGGGAATGCCTTGGCAGACCCAGCAGCCAAAGAAGCAACCTTGCTGCCCTTCACACTGGCAGTTCTGGCCACCTGCCAAGAAGAAGACATGTCACCATCACTTAATGTCTCACAATATCTTCTTTTGTCTTTTCAGAAACAAGCAACTTCCCATGAAGTGTCGGTGTCGGGTTGACAAGCAAAAGGAGCCACATTAGATTCCAGTGGCATGTGGACACTTCATGAGAAGCCTTGTCTTACAAAAGCCTTGTTTCCGGTGCTAGCCTCCATAACACATGGCCCTACACATGCCTCTAAAACTGCAATGTGTGATCTTGTTTCCAGGTATTGGTATGCACCCAGTTTCTTGGTAGTTTCTGCCTCTTATACTCAGGGATGTATGACTTGCACACTGTCCAACCCAAGTAGGACTGGCAAAACTCCTTCTAAACACACTCATAGGCCCTTGTACTTCTTCCAGAAGTTGCAGATCAACTACATACAACTTCCTCAATCTGGACAGTTTCAATACGTCCTTGTATGTATTGAGCTCTTCTCTGGGTGGGTGGAGGCTTATCCCATTTCTGTGGCTACTGCCAAAAATACAGCCAAAAAGATTCTTTCTGAAGTGGTCTGTAGGTTTGGTGTCCTAGAAACCATTGAGGGTGACCGTGGTACTCACTTTACATCAGCAGTCATGACTGAGATGGCAGGGATGTTAGGCATAGAACAGGCATTCCACACACCCTATCATCCTCAAAGCAGTGGGAGAGTAGAAAGGGTGAATGGCACCATAATGAACAAAATTTTGAAAGCAATGACTGAATTGAACAAACCTTGGCCTGAGTGTCTTTCCTTGGCTCTCTCTTCAATAAGACACATGCTCACCAAGCAGACAGGTCTCAGTCCTTTTGAGATTCTGTTTTGTTCAGCACCTAGTCTAGGCCTATACTTTTCTTCAGCAATTACAGTTTCAATTTGGGAATATGTTAACTGCACTGCTGGAGGTCTGGTGGATTTGTGGTGATGGTAGGATGCGTGCAACCCTACCCAAATTTTGGAAAGGTAAGTGCGCACCTACAAAAGTACTCCTCACCTTTCAGCTATTCCCAGCTGGATGGACAAGACACACAAAAGCACCCCCACCAGGACATAAAGAATCTCTACGTAGACTGCGACATAGTCTACTAGGTGGATCGTTTGATTCAGGTATTTATATTGATGAAATAGGAGTACCCAGGGGAGTGCAAAATGAGTTTAAAGCCAGAAACCAGATTACATGAGGAAGTAAATCATTCTTATGTCCTTGGTGAACAATTAATAAAAATATTGATTGGATTCATTATATATATTATAAGTAAGAGAGATTTGTAAACTACACCAGAGATGCCATACAAGGATTAGTGGAACAACTAGGACCAACATCCACTATGGCTTTCCAGAAACATCTTGCTCTGGACATGCGCCTAGCAGAAAAAGGAGTCTGCAAGATGATTGGAGATTAATGCTACACCTACATACCTAACAACACAGCTCCGGATGGATCAGTGACTAAAGCTTTGCACAGACTACAAAATCTATCTATTGAACTTGCAAAACATTCTGGTCTTTATGATCCATTTACATCATGGTTGGAGGATATTTTTGGACAATGGAGTGCCTGGATATCTTCTCTTCTTACCACTTATAGTAATTGCCTTTGTGATAGTAGGCTGTTGTCTAGTACCTTGTATATGCCACTGCTGAACAGGTGATACCAAATATGATAACACAGAAAGCAATCTATGCCCAGCTCTTAAGATTATCCAGCTTTGATCATTCTTAACTGGTCAGAACAATAGTGATATGGAGGAATCCAGTGAAGAAGTTTTTAAAAAAGAGGCTGGCAGACATCATTAAGATGGACTGAAGTACTTCAAATATCTACTGTTGTTCTGGGTCAAGATAAGAAATAAAAGGGGGAAATGTCACAGGACATAAATTGGTAAATTTAAGAATGCAGTAAGTGTATGTATTTCTTATCTGATTGGACTATTGGCCCTTATATAGAAGTCTGAAACCTATACTTTGTAGTGCTGGTAACAAGGGTTAAAAGATAAGAGGAGTCAATAGGAAGAATAGCAATACTAAATTGTATTAACATTTAGACATAGTTAGTCGACAGAAATAGTGTATAATGCGATACCAAGACCCTGATTGTAGCCATTTTCTTGTGTACACAAGCCTTAAGAGTTTTGAGACTGTTTTGTAGATGTCAATAAGCCTTCTGATCAATAATCTCTGTAACCTTTGTAATAGTAACCTTTGTATGATAACACCCTCTTTCTTACTGTATAAAAGCTGTCAATGTCTTCAATTAAACAGAATTATCCGTGAGTTCTCATGAGATGCGTCTTGATATAACATGAAGTACTTTTGTGTTATTCATAGATATTGTTGGCAATCGTCTCATCACAGGCTTCCATATCTACTAATTTGGCACCGGACAACGAGGTCATCAGATCGGTATCGGTGTGGTCCGATAACACCATGTTTACATGGCATTTTTCATAGTAGATTTGAAGTGTAACCTGCTCCAATTCTACATAAAATCCACAGTGAAATCTGCATCTGAAGTCTCTCATTAGTTTTAATGAGAATCTGTGCTGTAATTTATACGACTTGCATTTTTTTCTGCATGTGCTGTTTCTAACTGATTATTAAATGGATGCACAATTTTGTTGGTAAACAGCAGCTTTATCTTCACAACTGTGGGGTCAATAACAATCGATTTACAAACTGTTCCAACATCCTGCTCAGCACATATTTCTTCTGCATCACGGCTTCCTAGAACTCATACTGTGGGATGTTACCCCCAGATGTCCTGATCCAGACATAGACTAAAAAATAAAAGTTATGTTCCATTAAACCATTAATTTGCAGGGGAAGCACCAAACTATATGTATGTCCTGGGTGCAGGAAGACCTAGCTTCACCTCTGTGTCACAGTCTCCAGGCATGCTATAATAACAGGAGTCGGATAATTTCTTTAGATTCTACTAAGTGCAGCTTTACACTGGTATATTTGTAAATGTCTGCAATAAGGATCCACATTACAAACATATTATAAATATAATTGCATAATTATTTCATTTATTATGTTTATATTTTCTTTCAATGGTATTACTTTTTAATGGGCCAGAGAAAATAATACCAATACATGCATATAGAGACTGAAATACAGATGGAATGTGGATGCAATAGGTATATATCCATATGTTTAATCACTCTACATAGACTTCAATGAGCATATTACATCCATAAAATGGATAAAATTAGTGCATGTTGTTTTTTTAATATGTGAGTATTTTATGCGCCAATGTAAACAAGTGCATAGATTAACATTAGCTCTGTATTACGGTTATAAAAAGACATATGGAACAGTCTTTACAAATGTGTTCATCTGAAAGCAGCCTAAGTGTTCATTCACAAGGGGACCTACACATGCCAAAATCACGAGTGTACAAAGCTTGTGGCTATTAGAAGCAATGGTTTCCTATTGGAACGTTCAGATGAAGGAATTTTAGATATGCAAACAAACACACCTAAAAGATAGGAAATGCGTGACTGCAATGCACGCATTTAAAGATCGTATTGTGTTAAAAGGTAGGTAGCATTCTGATTGTATAGTTTAAATTTCTAAACAATGGGATTGGAAGACAAGGGCGGATAAGGAGGGAGTGCTGCTGCACAGCTAAAGCCAGAAGCACATTTTAAATGCCCCATTATAAGCTCTTGTTAGTCCCTGCAGTGATGAGGGGGACTCTCTAGTTTTCACCTTCATCTCTGCAGGGCAAGAGGAATTTCTGCACAGCGGGGAGAGAAAGAGGAAGATGAGGGAGTCCCCAGAATACCCCCTTTATTGCTGGGGACTCCATTCATCTCAGCACAATGCTGGCATTTCCCTGCAGGTGAGAATAAGAAATTCCCCTGCTGGGGAGAAAGGGGGAACTCCTGAAGCTGGGAGAGAGAGGGGGTGGGGCAACAGGGATTCCCTGAGAGCGAGGGAGAGAGGGTGGGGCTAAATGAAACCACCCTCTAGCCAAGCCCATCTAGCCATGCCCCTCTCTTTCCACAATGGGGGATTCCCAACTTCTCTCCTTGCAGCGGGAATTTTCCTATAGCTCCTCTACTGGGGAATTCTTCTCTCCCCGTGGAGATGGGGAGAGAGGATTTTGACATAACATGGAGAAAGAGAGGGTGGGGATAGAGGGTAGTTACTGCTCTCAGGCAATCCCTTAGGGAAGTATTGTAGGCCTACCCACTCTCTCTCCCCACTATGGGGATTCCCTTATTCTCCCCTGCAGGGGGATGCCAGTATCGTGCTGAGATGAAGGGAGTCTCTGGTGATGAAGGTGGTTCCCAGGGGACTTCCTTTATCTTACTCTCTCTCCCTGCTGCTGGGAAATTGCTTCAGCTCAGTTGCTGGGGAAACCCCCATTCTCGCTGAGATGAAGGCAGTCCCCAGTGATTAAGGAAAGCCCCACGGGGCTTTCCTTCAGCTCTCTCTCCCCTCTCGGAGCAGCAGTGCTCGTCTTCAGTGAAAAACAGCTCCTAATGGTGTGCTTGGGCAATTTCACAGCTAATTAAGCTCAGGACTTGATAGCTGGAAATCATTCATTCACATTTTTTTTTTTTTTGCGAGTTAGCCGCAATTTTTCTGCGTGGCTAACTTCTGTGTGATTTTCACGCCCATGTGAATGAGGCTTATCACTACACACCCCTCTTCTGGTCAGTATTTATGATTGTGATTAACTTATATATGAAATATACTGTAGTTATATAAGCTTGATTGCTTTAACTCTAAAGCTGGTGTCACACATAGATTAGTTTTTACAAACATGGTGCATTTTTGGTGTTTTTGCCACAGGCATTTTTAATTATTTTCTCTGTGGAAAAACATGTTGTGCCCACGTGTTTCTTTTAGGTAAAACATAAAATGGCCCATAAGCAATGCTTTTTTGCAGCATTTTTTGCCTTTTGCTGTGTTTTTTTAATTAATGTTGTGTTCTTCAAAATTTGAGCATACTCTGGGTCTGACATTTTAAGGCATTTACCCATTGGCTTCTCCACAGGAATAAAAATGGCATTGCAAAAAAGCACCAGAGAAAAGACTATATCTAAAGGAAATCTAAAGAATACTTTAGATAGAACAGAAAGGCTGGAGAAAGAGAAAAACGTTCACTCTGGTGAAGGAAAGTTGATCTACAACTCTGTAGCTGGACTAATAGGGGTGAAAAACAATACTTCTGATATAAGTCAAGTTTTCAGGTTTGCAAGCCTTGGCAAAGAAAATCTAGAACGAAAAGACAGCAACAATTATTCATTAATATCATTATTAAGCTGTCACTCGAATTAGAGTATTTATTCAGATATATATACAGTGGAAAAACAGTATTTACTATGTTGCTTCCGAGCTGTAGAGCAAAACTATATATATTCCATTTGCAGATGTAATTTCATGTGGGCGCTGTAACTGAAGAAGACACATTTAAAATTATTTATGCTGACAGTAAATATTAGAAGTGAATGTTGCTAAAATGTTCTGTCTGTGCTCGCTTTCCATTAAGTAAAGTATACTTAGTTGTATGAATATACATAATCTATGTTCTGAAAGGTGTCCAGTCTTAAAGGGGTTCTGACATGAAAAAAAAAAAATTGTACTCACCTTGCCTGGCCTGGCCCGATCGCCAGGCATGTCCCCTCCAGCCGGCATCTTCTTCTGTGCCTTTAAAGCAGAGCAGGAGCGGTCAAAAAGACCGCTTCCTGCTCTGGTCCGTCCGTCAGGCACTTCCGAGGTCAACGGACGGACCGCCACAGCAAGCACGTCACAAGCAGTGCTTGCTGTGGGCGGCCCGTCCGTCCGGCTGAACTCCGGAGTGCTGAGCATGCGCAGTGGAGACGCGGCCCATCCTGACTCATGTCAGAGGGCACCTCTCCACTGCGCATGCGCGCGATCCCGGAGCGGCGCGGCTGCTGGAGAAAGAAGACTGCCTGCCGGGAGGCATACTAGCACTTTCTGCTTAGGTTAAGCAGCGCTGCTGATTAGAGCCACCTGATTGGCTCTTCGGCACCACGTGACTGCACAGCGTGCACCAATCAGGTGGCTCTAGTCAGGCTGCTTAACCTAAGCAGAAAGTGCTAATATGCTGCCGGGAGATGACCCCCCCGATGTCAACAACAACAGGAGAACAGGTAAGTGTTATCTTTTTATGCTTTAGCAGCCATTAACCCATGGGTTCCCTGGGTCCATTAGGCAGACCAGGGAACAATGGCTGCTAAAGCATAAAACAATTATTCATGTCAGAACCCCTTTAAATTACAATGTCTAGAAAAATAAAACAATACCCAGATACAAAATCCTATACAATGTCAAAGGGCTGTTGACACATTTCAAGAAACATTAACCATATATTTTATGTAGACATTTATGCATTTCTTCTCTGCAACTCTAGCAATCAATTCATAGCTTTTCAAGCAATTCTGAAGACAAGTTTAGTTCACAGTTATTTAAATTTTCAATTGTATTTTGGTGCTTCAAGATAAAGTGATTTATGCAAGGTCAGAAGAAGATGTGACATTGTGATTCCAACTGGGTTCAACCAGTTTTGCTTTTGTTTAGCTTACCAGCATAGCTGTGAAGTATTTTACAATTTATATTGCTTGTGTCCAAAGTAATACAATGTTTTGATGCCTACATTGCTACACTTTATAAAACATATTTTATTGTACAGTTCAAATGCAAATTCAGAACATACAGTAAGATATTAATAACAAATTACCCTAAAATATGAAAAATATTTTGAAAAGCACATTCACTCATCAGTTTTGTCGTATATTTCTATTTTATCTCATGTTCATTTTTTATGATACCGGTAATCTGATTTTATAATGTCAGCATATAAAAACATGTATAATCTGAATTATATTTGAACTTAGTTAAAGGGGTTGTCCCGCGCCGAAACGGGTTTTTTTTTTTAACCCCCCCTCCCCCCGTTCGGCGCGAGACAACCACGATGCAGGGGTTAAAAAAAACAAACGGAGAGTGCTTACCTGAATCCCGGCGGTCCGGCGTCTTCATACTTACCTGCTGAAGATGGCCGCCGGGGTCTGCTCCCTCCGTGGACCGCAGCTCTTCTGTGCGGTCCATTGCCGATTCCAGGCTCCTGATTGGCTGGAATCGGCACGTGACGGGGCGGAGCTACACTGAGCCGGCATTCTGCACGAGCGGCTCCATTGAAGAGAGCAGAAGACCCGGACTGCGCAAGCGCGGCTAATTTGGCCATCGGAGGGCGAAAATTAGTCGGCTCCATGGGAACGAGGACGCTAGCAACGGAGCAGGTAAGTAAAAAACTTTTTATAACTTCTGTATGGCTCATAATTAATGCACAATGTACATTACAAAGTGCATTAATATGGCCATACAGAAGTGTATAGACCCACTTGCTGCCGCGGGACAACCCCTTTAATATAGCTACACTGTGGTCATACACATTAGATATCTGAAAGCTAAACACACACACACATACACATGCACAATCAGCTCTGCCTGTTCTTAACAGGAAGAGGAGAATAGACTACTGTCAAACAACTCTCGTAGAGCCATATCTCTCTGGAGATTAAGGAATCAAGCATCCAGAAATTCAACATGCCTGCTCTTCCTTCTGCAGTTAGCTGAGAATTGGGTGACCTCTTTACACATTAGATAGTCAATTAGTCTAGCCACAATTAGTAAGTTCAGACAATGTTTGTCATATGTGTATACTACCTTAAATTGAGCTCATCAATTAAAATTGATGAACTAATCAATAAAAATATACTGAGGATGACTTACCAAACTAAATGTTTCTTATTGCTGGCAGAATTTTAAGTAGATTATGTTCTGTGTTTCAAATTATTACACATTTTAGACAATTTTTTTAGTCCCTTTCTCATCAGGAGAAAAAAGACAAAAATCATAGCTTATGGACACGGCTAAGAGACATAACTTTCCATATACTGTATACTACCTCGTGGGTAGTATAAAGTAGTGACAGCCATGCTGATTCTAGCAGTAGGTCGCTTATAGGCCAATTTTTTTTAGTTTGTGAGCACTTACATTCTCTTTCAAAACAGTGGCTTATAAATGCCAGATTGGAATCAACATCTCTGCCATAATTTGATGCTGACCTTAGCAAGGGCAGCATGACAAGTATGACAGGTTGCCTTTAAAATCATTTTTGTGCAAAATGCTGTAATATAGTATGCCAGCCATGGGTTGACCACCCATACATGTTGTTTTCATGTCCTAGGTGAATGGGCTTTGTTCTATAGGGCCATGAAAACACATTAGCCCAGAAGTTGTGGGGTCAGGGAGTGTGACATCTCCCTGCTATCAGCTACTGGAGGTAGCCAACAACTTGGAGTTGTCACCGGGGGCCACGTTGTGCAGTGCCTGGTCACATGATTACAGTTATTTAACGGATAACTGCAATCACAAAAAATTAAAAAAAACTGTTTTATCTCCTCTCATGGGTCCAATCCATGAGGAGAGCTGAAACTACTCACCTAAGGCCCCTGGTGATGTAACCTGATGAAATCTTCCTGCATGGACCTTTTCCGGTTTCTGCACATGCACCCACCATCAAAATGGTTGATGCATGCAGAGAAGCCAAGGAGGGCTTCTCTGACAAAATCTCTAACAGACTGGAGAAGTGACCTGCGACCCTGGTGAGTGGTCCCCGTTTATGTGATCACCATTCTCCAGTGGTATAAAAAGGTAATGATTTACCTTATTTAGATAGCTAACTATAGTGCCTACATAATTTACAAAAAGTCCCAGGGACTGCTCACTTTCCTGTAGTTCCAGGGGCAGCTTGTTGAGCATCTTCTGTGTCGGACCACCACACCTTAGCAAGCATGCAAGTCTGAGGAGGTGAAAAAGGCTCATATAGTGTCAATTTTGCACCTCATTCCTGCCACTGAGGTTAGGAAATACCACCCCAAAAAAGTGTCAGGTTTGCAACAAGCATTGGAGGGGGAGGAATAACTGATCTTATTGCCCCCCATGTGCCCATTCCAGCCAGGCCTCTGCAATTACCCCTGTTTTGAGACATACCACACAGTTTTACATTACTACTTTTATCTAAGATTTAGCGTATTCCAAAAAGGGTGGGGTGGACTATTATTAGGGAAGCATTTTTTTTCTGCACAAGTGGGCAATGGTGCTTGGAGTTTATTCAGTTGTACCCTGAAAACCAATGGGTGTTTCCTCCATGAAGGCCTAGCCATATGTCCTGTAAGTAAACTGGGGCTACAGTGGGGGTATTGCTGGACACAGAAGAATTTGTGCTATAAAATTTAAGGTCTGTCTTCCCAGTTTTCCCTGTTTGAAACAAAGAAAACAGTCATGAAAGTGACATATGTGTGAAAAAAAATTACATTTTAATTATTTTTCACGTTTTATAATTTTTACAACGAAAACTCTAGGGCCAGAATGCTCAGTACACACCTACATAAATGGGTTAAGGGGTCTTGATTTCAAAATTGGATCACTTGTGGGGGGCGTTCTATAGTTTGGACAGTTTGATGGCTCTACAAGTGTGCAATGGGGCCTGGAATTTATTCAGTTGTGCCCTGAAAGCCAAGGGGGGTTCTCTCCATTACAGACTTAGCTGTGTGTCCATTAAGCAGATTGGGGCTACAATGGGTATGCTTCTGAACACAGGACAAACAGGAGTATCGCTTTTGGGGTGAAAGTCTTCATTCATTCACAATTGCCACAAAAATAGTAATTGAAATTTTGTTCCTTCTCTTCTACTTTGCCTAGATTCAATCAAAAACTGTAGGGTAAAAATACCAGAATAAAGTAAACAGATGGAAATATATATTTCAGCAAAAAAAAAATGTACAGTATGTTTCCACATATTTGACATATTGCAGTTGAAAATGTGAAAAAAATACGGGGGCGGAGCCTGACCGCTGAAGAAGATGGAGTGCTGAGCCCGGAGCTCTGTCTCATCGGCACCCGCGGGGGACCTCTAACAGCCGCTCCAGGAGGCTTATTGATGGGGAAAATCAGCAAGGAAAGAGGGGGAGAAGTCCAGAGTACCCCCAAAGCACAGAAGGGACAAGCGGACATGCAGCGGTACCTAAAAGACCGGAGCACCCGCTCTCCCCGTGCTCCCTCCAACATGGCGCCGGCAGCAGCAAGAGCTTGCAGTAACAGTAAGGAGAGAGAAGATGGGGACTCTTCTGATGAAGAGGAGGGGGGAAATATATTGAGGAGCTTCATGAGGGAGCTCCTTTCACAGGCACTGCACCCAGTTAAGGCAGATCTGGCTGACATCAAAGAGGATCTGAGGCAGCTGGGGCGCAGGGGGGAAGAGTTGGAGTCCACTGCAGCTGCTATCATCTCTCACTCACATGGGGTAGAAGACACCTTAAAAGAACACAGATCTCAAATTAACAAAGTCCTCTTGATGCAAGAGGACATTGAAAATAGGAACAGGCGTAATAATGTCCGCATTAAAGGACTGCCTGAGTCCTGGGCTGCAGAGTGCCTACATAAAGTCACCAAGGAAGTGCTCTGCCAGCTTGTGGGAGAGGAGAGAGCTGCCTCCATTTGCATTGAAAGAGTACATAAAGCGCTCAAACCCCCTCCCCCCCCCCTCAGACCCACCGAGAGACATTATATGTAAAATCCTTGCATTTCCAGATACACTGGAAATATTGAAAGCAGCGAGGCAAGCAAAGGACATTCGTTATGGGGACGCTTCTTTACTCATCTTCCAGGATTTGTCTCCAACTACCCTGGCTAAGCGCAGGATGATGCGCCCTCTCCTAGAAGTCCTGAGGAACAGGGGGATCAGATATGCTTGGCTGTTCCCCTTCAGCCTGGGGCTGACCCACAAGGGCCGCAGGCTAAATATAAGATCTCCAGACGATTTGCTACCTTGTTGGCAACTTCTGGACATGGAACCCATCGAAATACCCAGCTGGCTCCCACTGCCCGAACCGGTGCGATTCCCTACCTTAGCAGAAGCTGGGAGCTGGCAACCGGTTACCAACCACAAGTCCTCTAAGGGGAAGAAAAAGAAGCCCAGGGAAGAAACGGCAGTGGTGGACACTTGAAAGACCAGCTGGAGCGAGCCTGACAAGTCCACTTGTTTGGCGTGAGTCACGGATCACGCCAACCCCCTTAGCCCTTGGTTGCGGCTGCGGTTCATTCCGGTTTAAAGGTTATTGTTGGCAGCAGCAGGAGAATTGGGAGTAAGGACGCAGGACTCACTGTAGCGTGGCCTGCTGCGCTTGCAGGGTCAGACATATTGCCCTGTCTGCCACTCCTCCTCCTCCTCCTGACTTTCTCTCTGCTTCTTTTCCCTGCTTTCGCATATAATTTTGTTTTAAATATGCCTCATCTGCTTTAAAGAATCATTCCCCCATAGCTGTTGTTATAATGTGTAACTTTATTTGTTATCTCCTGGATTATCACCAGTAATTTCCAGAGGTCCCCCGACCGTGCCTGTCAGGTCAGGCTGACTTGGTTATATAGTTAACTGAGTACTAAGCTTCAAATTTGGAAGCAGGCCGTCCTCTACTTAGTGTGAAGTTTGAAACGTTTTAATTTACATTTCGTGAGGGGCTACCCCGGTGGTTCTCTCAAGAAGCACCTAACGGTGCTCTCAACTTCCCCCCTAATTTTTCCTGCCCCTTCTCCCCTTCCCCCACCCTACCCTATTCCCAAGCACATTGACTCGGGTAATTGTTTACCTCAAGTGAACGCTCTGGTTATTTGTTACTTATTGTTTCTCTTGTGTCTCCGCATCAAGTGACCCAATGAACGAGATTAAGGTTACGTCTTTTAATGTCCGGGGCCTCAAAACGCCAGCGAAACGCCACAACACCGCCTGTCTGATCAAGAAGTATGGGACGAAAATCCTACTCCTACAGGAAACCCATTATAAGGGGATCAGGTGTTTTTCCCTGCCTGGTAAGCAATTTTCACAACACTTTCACAGCACGCACGCGACCTCCGCCTCCAGGGGAGTCTCAACTCTTCTCCACAAATCTATTAATTTTACCTGCGACTCGCAGTATACAGATGGTGAGGGAAGAGTTCTGCTCCTGAAGGGGAAGTTGGACAACACACAGATCACCATTGCTAACTTGTATGCACCCAACTCTAATCAAGTTCCATGGCTGATAGCCCAACTGGAAATACTTAAGAATTTTGCGGTGGGACAGATTATCCTGGGCGGGGATTTGAATCTAACCCTTAATCCCCTTTTAGACGCGTCCACTGGTAAATCTCAAATACCTCAAAAGAGATTGAGGAAACTCAATAAAAGTTTACAGGAGTTGGGCCTGGTGGATGTATCGCGCCTGTTTCACCCAGCAGACAGGGACTATACCTTCTTTTCACAGGTCCACCGAACACATCAAAGGTTGGACTATATCCTAGTCTCCCCGGGGCTCTTAAAGGCTCTTCAGGGGACTCACATAGATGTGAAGACTGTTTCCGACCACGCTCCAGTCCATGCGGTACTACACCCCTTCAGACAATCTCCCAGAGAGTGGCGCTGGAGATTGAATGCTTCATTGTTCGATTCAATAGAAAATGTAACCACACTCTCAGCTCAAATAGAGGAGTTTTTTCAGTTAAATGCAGGTGGGGAAGTGAGCGAACCCACGGTGTGGGAGGCACACAAGGCCTATGTTAGAGGCTTACTGATTGCAATGGGCTCCAGGGCCAAGAAGAAATCCCAAAAGGAAATTGATGACAAACTAAATTAAATTGCCAGGCTAGAACAAAGAGTTAAACTTTCCCAATCAGAGACCGAGCTAGGCAAGTTGACGGAAATAAGAAAGGAGCTGTTGCTCTGCTCAACACCAAGTTTAATAAGAAACATTTGTTCTGGAAGCACATATTTTACATCCAAGGTAATAAGGGAAGCAAACTAACAACTTCCTTATTCAAAAAAGCAAGGATCAGAAACACAATTACCGCGATCAAAACAAAAACGGGCAAAGTATCTTCAGACACTAATGTTATTGCTAAGGAGTTCCAACAATATTATGAAGGCCTCTACAACTTACACAACCAACCTTCCCCTGAGGAGGCGTTATTAGCCAAATCCAGGATTGACACTTTTCTCAAAAAGATTCCCCTTCCGAGACTAAGTGAAGAAGACGCGAATTCTTTATTAGTTCCGGTTACACAAAGCGAAATCAAAGAAATAATAACTTCTTCCCCCCCGAACAAAAGCCCGGGCCCAGATGGCCTCTCCATGCCGTACTATAAAACCTTCCAAGACATCCTGATACCCAGAATTACAGACCTATTTAATTCCCTGCTTGAGGGTGCCCCACTTCCCAGACAGACACAAGAGGCGCATATTACGCTTATTCCCAAAGATAAAAAAGATGAGGCCGTCTGTAGCAGCTACAGACCTATTTCCCTTATTAACTTGGATGTTAAACTCTGGGCTAAACTCCTGGCCAGGAGGCTTGGCAGATACATACCAGACCTCATTAACGAGGAGCAGGCGGGGTTCGTGAGGAGAAGGGAGGGAAAGGACAACTGTAGAAGACTATTGCATGCTTCACGCATAGCGCGCTTAAACAAGATCCCCTTAGCATTTGTTGGAACCGACGCGGAAAAGGCGTTTGATCGGGTGGACTGGCAGTATATGAAAAGTACCCTTCTTAAAGGGGTTGTCTCGCGAAAGCAAGTGGGGTTAAGTACTTCTGTATGGCCATATTAATGCACTTTGTAATATACATCGTGCATTAAATATGAGCCATACAGAAGTTATTCACTTACCTGCTCCGTTGCTGGCGTCCCCGTCTCCATGGCTCCGTCTAATTTCGCTGGCTTCTTGCTTTTTTAGACGCGCTTGCGCAGATGGGTCTTCTCCCTTCGGCTCGGCAGCAGCGGCGTTTTGGCTCCGCCCCTTGTGCGCGTCATCGCGTAGCTCCGCCCCCGTCACATGTGCCGATTCCAGCCAATCAGGAGGCTCCTCAAAGTTTCCAAGGACCTGGCAGATGTCTGCCAACCAGGCCCACTCTTCTGTAAAGAATTGAGGAGGCTGACTCCTACTATGTCGCCCATGTTGGAGTTGGTATTCCACTATAGCTCTACGCTGCTCATAGAGCCTGGCCAACATGTGGAGCGTATAGTTCCACCGTGTTGGTCACGTCGCACAGCAGTCGGTGCACTGGCAGATTAAACCAATGTTGCAGGGTGCGCAGGGTGGCAGCGTCCGTGTTGGACTTGCGGAAATGTGCGCTGAGCTGGCGCACCTTTCCGAGCAGGTCTGACAAGCGTGGGTAGCTTTTCAGAAACCGCTGAACCACCAAATTGAAGACGTGGGCCAGGCATGGCACGTGCGTGAGGCTGCCGAGCTGCAGAGCCGCCACCAGGTTACGGCCGTTGTCACACACGACCATGCCCGGTTGGAGGCTCAGCGGCGAAACCAGCGGTCGGTCTGCTGTCAGACCCTGAGGCAGTTCGTGGGCCATGTGCCTCTTCTCTCCTAAGCTGAGTAGTTTCAGCACGGCCTGCTGACGCTTGGCCACCGCTGTGCTGCCACACCGCGCGACACCGACTGCTGGGGACGTGCTGCTGCTGACACATCTTGATTGCGAGACAGAGGTTGCGTAGGAGGAGGAGGAGGAGGAGGGTGGTTTAGTGGAGGAAGCATACACCGTCGCAGATACCAGCACCGAGCTGGGGCCCGCAATTCTGGGGGTGGGTAGGACGTGAGCGGTCCCAGGCTCAGACTCGGTCCAAGCCTCCACTAAATTCACCAAATGTGCCATCAGGGAGATATAGTGGCCCTGCCCACCTGTGCTTGTCCACGTGTCCATTGTTAAGTGGACCTTGGCAGTAACCGCGTTGGTGAGGGCGCGTACAATGTTGCGGGAGACGCGGTCGTGCAGGGCTGGGACGGCACATCGGGAAACGTAGTGGCGACTGGGAACCGAGTAGCACGCGGCCGCCGCCGCCATCATGTTTTTGAAAGCCTCCGTTTCCACAAGCCTATACGGCAGCATCTCCAGGCTGATCAATTTGGCTATGTGCACGTTTAACGCTTGAGCGTGCGGGTGCGTGGCTGCGTACTTGCGCTTGCGCTCAAACACTTGCGCTAGCGACGGCTGGATGGTGCGGTGAGAGACATTGGTGGATGGGGCCGAGCACAGCGGAGGTGAGGGTGTGGGTGCAGGCCGGGAGACGGTCGTGCCTGCGTCCTGAGAGGGGGGTTGGATCTCAGTGGCAGGTTGGGGCACAGGGGGAGAGGCAGTGGTGCAAACCGGAGGCGGTGAACGGCCTTCGTCCAACCTTGTGGGGTGCTTGGCCATCATATGCCTGCGCATGCTGGTGGTGGTGGCTCCACGGCTGATCTTGGCGCGACAAACCTTGCACACCACTGTTCGTCGGTCGTCTGCACTCTCAGTGAAAAATTGTCACACCTTTGAGTACCTCGGCCTCTGCAGGGTGGCATGGCGTGAGGGGGCGCTTTGGGAAACAGTTGGTGGATTATTCGGTCTGGCCCTGCCTCTACCCCTGGCCACCGCACTGCCTCTTCCAACCTGCCCTGCTGCTGCCCTTGCCTCCCCCTCTGAAGACCTGTCCTCAGTAGGCTTAGCAAACCAGGTGGGGTCAGTCACCTCATCATCCTGCTGCTCTTCCTCCGAATCCTCTGTGCGCTCCTCCCTCGGACATACTGCAATAACTACTACTTGAGTGATAGACAACTGTGTCTCATCGTCGTCATCCTCCTCACCCATTGAAAGCTCTTGAGACAGTTGCCGGAAGTCCCCAGCCTCATCCCCCGGACCCCGGGAACTTTCCAAAGGTTGGGCATTGGTCACAACAAACTCCTCCGGTGGGAGAGAAACCATTGCTGCCCATTCTGGGTAGGGGCCCGAGAACAGTTCCTGGGAGTCTGCCTGCTCCTCAGAATGTGTCATTTTCATGGAGTGAGGAGGCTGGGAGGAAGGAAGAGCAGCAGCCAGAGGATTGCAGAGTTGCAGCAGTGGATGGCGTAGAACTCTGGGTGGTCGATAGATTGCTGGATGCACTTTCTGCCATCCACGACAGGATCTGCTCACACTGCTCATTTTCTAATAAAGGTCTACCGCGTGGACCCATTAATTGTGAGATTAATCTGGGGACGCCAGAAACGTGCCTCTCTCCAAATCCCGCAGCAGTCGGCTGCGATACACCTGGACCAGGAGCTCGGCCTGCGCCCACACCCTGACTTGGGCCTCCGCGTCCTCGCCCGCGTCCACGTCCTCTAGGCCTACCCCTACCCCTCAGCATGGTGTATTACCAGTAGTGCAGAAACAGAACGCTGTAATTAAATGTGCCGCTTATTGGCCTGTGGTTGGAGGCTGTCTTCGCTTACGGAACGCACAGCAGAGCCAGGAAAGAATTTTGCGCAAGCCTGTAGTGAGACGTAGGTGCGTATGACTGAGCTAGTGGAATTCACAGCGCAGAAGCAGTCAAGTGTCCAAAGGCCACTAGTAGGCCTTAAGTATTTTGCTTCTATTTTTTTAAAGGCTGAGCTGAGACAGCAGACAGATACTGTAGGCAGCGTATATATGTATACTGTTTCCCTTTGGACGGGATGACGGCTGTGATGTAACGGGCAACGCAGAGCCAGGAAAGAATTTTGCGCAAGCCTGCTGTAACACTTAGCTGCGTAATAATTAGGACTACTACCCCCAGCAGAGACGCAGTACACTCAAGACGATCACAGGCAGCCCAAAGATAGTATTTTTCTCAAATTTGTTTGAAAAAACCCACTGCTTATATAGACAGTATATCTCTTTCCCTGCCTCACCAGTACTGGCCCTATACTATGTACAAGGACTGCAGACTGTTTCCCTCTGGACGGGATGACGGCGGTGATGTAACGGGCAACGCAGAGCCAGGAAAGAATTTTCCGCAAGCCTGCTGTAACACTTAGCTGCGTAATAATTAGGACTACTACCCCCAGCAGAGACGCAGTACACTCAAGACGATCACAGGCAGCCCAAAGATAGTATTTTTCCCAAATTTGTTTGAGAAAGCCCACTGCCTATATAGACAGTATATCTCTTTCCCTGCCTCACCAGTACTGGCCCTATACTATGTACAAGGACTGCAGACTGAGGACGCAATGCTCTGCACGCCCGATATACAAAAAAAAAAAAAAATGCAACACTGCAAAAAGCAGCCTTAACAGTACTGCACATGGTCAGATGTGGCCCTAAGAAGGACCGTTGGGGTTCTTCAAGCCTAAAATAACTCCTAACGCTCTCCCTATAGCAGCAGCACTGTCCCTGATCTCTGTCAGAATGCATCTGTGGCGAGCCGCGGGCGGGGCAGATTTAAATACTCGGGTGACACCTGATCTCCCCAGCCACTCACTGCAGGGGGGTGGTATAGGGCTTGAACGTCGCAGGGGGAAGTTGTAATGCCTTCCATGTCTTTCTATTGGCCAGAAAAGCGCACTAATGTCTTAGAGATGAAAGTGAAAGTAACTCGAACACCGCGTGGTACTCGTCTCGAGTAACAAGCATCTCGAACACCCTAATACTCGAACGAGCATCAAGGTCGGACGAGTACGTTCGCTCATCTCTAATGACTACTACCGTGTCATCTAAAAAGGCAGACCACTGCTCTGGCACAATTTTCTACCTAGTATCTCACATATTGACACCTATTTTATTAGGTAGCCTATTGTAATTCCCATAGGGTGTAAGATTTCAAAACAGAGGCACTATATTATTTGTCAGTTCTGCACATGCAGATTTTGTCCAGGAGAGATTACAACCTATAGTGACACATTTTTTCTGGGAAAATTAGAGGACATGATAATCCCCAGTTCATACGAACTAACCAGGGGTCACTGAGCCATGTGTAACCATGTTTGGGGCAGTTGTGCTCCGGTGTTCTTGTAACAACACAGGGGCGCCAAGAGGATTTTTTTTTTAACATAACTTGACCTCCTTCATAATGAGGAGTATACACACAATGGGCATAGAGGAGGATATTATAGGAGCATGAGTATACATAAAACAGTTCTTCAATTTTCTGCAACAAGTAATTCATGATTTTTCTCACACATATATTTTCCAAAAAATCTTCTAACATATCATTTAAGTCCCAAACCCATGGTACTAAAACCATAACTTAAAAGATGTGCATATTCTAGTGGGTGTTTGATTCTTTCTTTCAGATGGAGACTCGAATACAGTGGTTGGCATAGACCCAATTATCTTTTCCTTTTAATTTGACTAAAATGGCAGTCGTCAACTGGATCTAGCATGGTCCATCAAATCTTGGTTTCAAACTTTTCTGCATATGTGCTTTTGAGGACAACCCATTAACCTTAAAACACAATTTTAAGTCTGGATCTGGAATCAAGGAAACACATTTAAGAATGACAGTTAACTCCTGATATACAGCACTCACATGGGATGTGAGATTCTCATGCTGGGAATGGAGAAAGTATTAAAGTTGTCCGCTGCCCAAACTGATTTTTTTTCTGTCCCATGAATGCCCTGTAGAGGAGAAGCATCACACACAACAGCCTTTCACCTTTTTATTCCTTTTCTCCCCTTTATAAAGCTTGCCTGAAGAATTTTTCAAAGTTGGCGCCGCTGGGTAGTTCCCATGATGCACTGCTGCCTCTCTCTCTTCTGCGTGCGCGCTCCCGATGACGCCGGTCACATGACTGGAGGACCGGCGTCATAATGCAGACGCACGCTTCACTGCTTTGAATGGAGCCGGCAGCCGGCCGGCCCCATTCAAAGCAATGAGAGGGCAGGGAGAGCAGTGCGATCTCCTGCTTACTTCTCTCACAGCTGTTAGCAGGAGATTCCTTCATCTCCCCGGCATGTCCCCTTATCACTGGACACTGGGACAACAGTGTCACAGTGTCCAGTAATGAGGGGACATGCTGAGGAGATGAAGGAATCTCCTGCTACAGCTGTCAGAGCAGTAGGAGCAGATCGTGATCTCTAGCAGCACTTTCAATAGCAGAGGATCGCGATCCTCTGCTATTGAAAGTGAAAGTAGCACCAAGCATGACACACACACACACAAACCCCCTCACAGTGCCCACACACAGCGCCCCCTCCACACTGCCCCCACACACATGCCACCCCACAGTGCCCCCCCCCACAGTCCCACCCCCCTTCACAGTGTCCCCCTCCAGTGCCACCAGCTGACAGCTCCGACCAGCACCCCCCCCCCAAGCCAGCAGCTGACAGCTCCGACCAGCAGCCCCCCCACCCAAGCCACCAGCTGACAGATCCGACCAGCAGCATCTCCCCCCCGCAGCACCTCCATACCCCCGACTACTGACAGCTCGCAGCACCCCTTCCCCGTGAGAGACCGGCACTCCACTTACCCTCCTCCACTCCCCTTACCTATCAGCTGAAGATCCCGCGGCCGCTCATCCCCTGCAGGCAGACCAGAGCTTCCTGAAGCAGCCGGCCGAAGAAGATCTACTGCGCATGCGTGGAGTAGAAGAAGCGCATCCCAGTGCAGAGAACACCTGGAGCTGGCCCGACAAGAAGAGGAGAAAACTTGTCGGATCCAATGGCAACCGAGGAGCAACACAGGGGGGGACACCCCAAAAGGTAAGTGAATAACTTCTGTTTGCCTAATTTACAATGCACAATGTATATTACAAAGTGCATTGTATTGGGCAAACAGAAGTAATGAGATTAATTCTTCATGGCCGGACAACCCCTTTAAGCCTATTACAGGGACCCTATGAAACAAAACTTCATAGGAGCTTAACTCAGTTTTATGATTAGGCACAGATCTGACAGAGTAGATGACTACTAAAATGTGTACCTCTATTATTTTCCATGACTTCTGGTACATTTGGTGTTGGCATTTTTATTTATTTTATTCTACATTTGCATGGGAGTCTGCATTATCCGCTTTGATCATATACTGTAGCTCAGCATGTGACATAAGTGTTCAAAACCCTGAATATAAAAATATTATTTAAACTCAAGACCTAATTACATTGCAGTGCATCTTTAGGGCTCGGTCAGATGAGCCTGGTTTTTTGGCGCACCTATGTGCGCTCCTTGCATAAGCAGAAACGCGTAAACGGGCAAAGTTTAATATGCGCAGTGCATGAAACTTTTCCCGTTCACTGGAGCAGCTGCTCTACGAAGGACCCCTCATCACTGAACACTGTGACAGGACTGTCACAGTGTTCAGTGATGAGGGAACTGCAGCAGGGGCGAAAGAATTCCCTGCCATAGCTGTCACAGCTGTGCTAGAGGACCGCGATGCTATCGCATTGCATTCAATGGGGCTAGCACTGCAGCCACCCCATTGAAAGTAATGAGATGAAGGCAACCCCCACAGGGATTTTCAGGGAAGGGCTTGAAATACAAGACTTTCCCTGAAAATAATCCCTAGCTGCTGAAAAAAAAAATATATATATAATACATCGCCTAGCAGCACTGTCGGGGCTCCGGCATCTTCTCCCCGGCTCCTCGGCACTCTTCTGAATCATTTCTTTTGATTGGGGATTTAAAAATCCCCTTCTCGTGGAAGCTCTGCCTCTGATTGGCGAGTGCAGGGGCCAATCACAGGCATTCAATCATAACCCTCGACAGCGCTGCTAGGTGATGTATTTCATTTTTTCCAGCACCTAGGGTGGAAAAAATGCCACCCTTTCACATTAACTACATGGGACTTTTGTTCCAAATACACAAAGGTTGGAGCAGAAGCCTCCACACTGACCTCCTTATAGTGGCCGACACTTGAAACTGCAGGCATAGCTCCAATTGATTTCACTCACTACATGGCTTCCGCTCCGACCTCTGTGTTATTGTGGCACTAACAGCATCCTTTTATGAGTGGGAAAACAATCAGAAAATAAAGCAGACAAATTATTTGTGTGTGTGCTTTGAGGCAAAAATGCAGTCACATTGATCCTCTCCATTAGAATGGCAATGGGAAGCTGCATGCCTCTAAACGAGGAGATACCCTCCTTCTTTCCCACCTTTACTGCTTGTTATATAGCTTGTCCCCTCCACACTCTACAAACTCAACTTCTTACCAGAAGCATACTTTAATGCAACACATTAAAGATGCCGCCTGCACGTTTATCTTTGGAAGCAATTTCATCTTTAGAGAAGTGCTTCACTTCAGAAGAGATCTGCACAGTGATTCAGTCACTACCCTGAGGAAGGAGCCCAAGCTGCGATGGATATACATCTAAATTTTATACGACTTTGTGGACTGAGCTCTTACCTTGCCTCCTGCAGTCTTTAAATAGGTTTTCAAATACAAATCATTTTCCATCAGCCTTTTTATGTGCCCATATTGCAGTCATTCTAAAAGAAGGAAAACTAGTCCCCTATTACTGGGTCTGCCGTGGCTCTGCCTACATAACTCTACCATAGATTGAAGTACTGGGGAAGTGTTAAATTGGGGAACATCCTGCTATACCAAGTGCCTGCTCTCCATTCAGTCTGTTCACCATTCTATTGCTCCCCAGAACTGCCAGAGCCAGCCGGAGGCCTACTACGGTTTTAAAAATGTTATTGACAAGAAGGAGGTGGAGTGTTTGCCACCACAGACTCGAGCCACAGCTGAATATGTGAAAGACAACCTAGCCAAAGGGTTTATTCACAAATCATCCTCCTCTGCTGGAACCGGATTCTTCTTTGTTAAAAAGAAGAAAGGGTCGCTTCTAGAGATGAGCGAACTTACCCGGTTTGGGTGGTTTTGGACCCAAGCACCGCTTTTTCCGAGTAACTGACTACTCGGACGAAAAGATTCGGGGGTGGCGGGGCGTGGCGTGGTGGAGCGGGGGGTAGCAGTGGGGAACAGGGGGAGCGCTCTCTCTCTCTCCCCTCCCCCACTCTCCTCTGCAACCCCCCGCGCACCCCCCGGCGCCCCCCGAATCTTTTCGTCCGAGTAGTCAGTTACTCGGAAAAAGCGGTGCTCGGGTCCAAAAATACCCAAACTGAGTAAGTTCGCTCATCTCTAGTCGCTTCGTCTTTATACCGACTATCAGAGTTTGAACACGATGACAATTAAGAACAAATACCCGTTGTCCTTGATCCCAGAGCTCTTTTACCATCTGTGCAGCGCTCAGATCTTTACCCAGCTTGATCTGCGAGGAGCTTATAGCCTAATCTGCATCCACAAGGGTGACGCGTTGAAACCTACCTTCAACATGCGAGATAGGCACTATGAATATTTAATAATGTCTTTCGGTCTAGTTAATGCCCCAGCCATCTTCCAAGAATTTGTGACTGACATTATCAGGGATTGTGTATCTTGACAATATCCTGATTTTCTCACCAGATATTCATTCACACACTAAACAGTTTTTTGGAAGTTGATGGAGAAGTTGCAGTCCTATTGCAGAGAGGTACTTCGAGGAGGAAGGTGACGTGTGGATTCTTTTCCAGATCTTTTTCTGCTGCGGAACAAAATTTTTCCATAGAAGACGGTAAACTACATGTCATTAAGATGGCTCTAGACTTTTGGCAGTTTCTGCTGGTGGGAGCCTCTCAGCCCATAGTGATTTTTACTGACTATAAGAACTTGACGTATCTACAGACCACACAATGCTCAACCTTCATTAAGCCTGGTGGTCCTTATATTTTGCTCAGTTCAATTTTGTCCTACACTTTCATCCTACTGACAAGAATGTTAAAGCTGACTTGCTATCTAGAGTGTTTTATTCAAATGATTCTGAAGAGGTCCCACAATTTATCATTGATCCTGCCAAGATGCTAACCGTGGCTACTATCTGGATTAGGTATATTCCGCCTGGAAAGAGCTTTGTACCCGAATCCAAGAGAGATTTGGTCCTGTCCTGGGGACATTATTCTAAAGTAGCTGGGCATTCCAGGCAATTAATGACTATTGAATTAATCAGTTGTCTCTACTGATGACTGTCTATGGTAAAGGACATCCGCGACTTCGTCCCTGCTTGTACCAGTTGTGCTCAGAAGAAAAATACAAAGAAAGTGCCTGTCTATGCCTTGTCATAAGTATGTGTGTATAAATATACATGCCTCTTTGGATCTATTTCATTTAAGCCTAATGCAGAACCCTGCTTTGGTTCAAAAGCTCGCATTAACATCATGTATTTTTGTTAGCCATTAAAAGGTATCACATCTACAAGATTATGTGGTTTCTCTTGCTGGGAACAATCACATTTGAGGACAACCTGCTTGTCTTTGTTATGAACCCTCACATTTCTCTGTTATCTTTAATGTCTGCAATACAGGAGTTTGGTAACTTCAGTAACTGCAAAATCAACTTCCCCAAGGGTGTAGCTTTCAATGTTTCGTTAGATAATCATATGGCCCAGCATGTCTATAATAACTTTAATTTCATTTGTCAGTCTAGAGCTTTCAAATACTTAGGTGTCTTTATACCCATGGATCCATCAGACATATATAAATTGAACTATGCCTCTTTCCCCTTTTCCTAAGGACTGTCCATGAGGATCTCACTAAGTGGGAATGTAGAGATTTTTCCTGGTTGGGCAGTATAAATATTTGAAGATAAACATCCTCCTACTCCATCTTTTCAGATGCTACTCAAAGCCCTGTCTAAGTATTTTTTCATTAAGAAAACTCAACTTTTTTTTTTCTTTTGTTTGGGCACACAAATCTCAGAGAGTGACAGGTGTTATGGCATTTTCTGATTGCCTTCAATAGTATATGTCCACTATGACAGCCTGGATTGTAGATTGGATTAATCACCTAGCTGCTAAGCTTCGGGTGTGTATAAAAGCAGTATTGGCCCCTATCTTATTGACAGTAATACTGTGGCTGCGTAAATCACTATGGTCAGAATCTCAGTTATCTACATTGCCCTACATATGTAGCAGTGCCATTCTTAAAACATGACATGCCACATCTGCAGCGTGGACCACACTGTGCCTTTAAGCTGCTAATTGCACATCGCAGCTTCTGCAATTTACTTAAAACTGTGTGTGCTATGCAATTAAATTGTTTATATTAGCAGCCCGCTAACACAGCATACGTTAGCACTGCTACATGTAGATGTTGTACGTTGTCTTGTGGAAGCTTTCAGACTACACCTGTGTGGAATGGGTCTATTCAACTCCTATGGCCCTCTTACACCCATAATTGGTAATCCAATTTTATGAGACAGCTTTTGGGTATGCCCAGACCTAACCCACTAGTTTTCATCAGGTCATAGCCAATTTGTCTTTGCAACCTTACCAGGTTGTCTGAGAGCCTGCTTGCTCACTTTACAGCTATTTACTGTACCTACAATTGGACATTTTTTTAATGGGAAATATAAAGTCTGATTGCATCTTCATCGCTTCCCTAACTCTCTTTGAATCCTTATGTTTACTATCTACACCAACCTCCAGAGTGATCTCTATGATATATAATATTATGTTAGATAGTCAATCTGTAGCCACTCCCACTTTTGTGACCAGCTGCAAAAACAATTAATATTATACCATAAAATGTTGATTTCTAGCACATTTCAAGAAACCAATTACAACATTTTGATGCGTTGGCATAAGATTTCCACTTTGCTGCATACTTTCTCACCATCTCTGATGGTTGCTGGCTTTTTCGGCAGCTCGGGGTACAATGACAGATATTTGGTGTGAGTGTCCTGCCCTACAACCCTTTTGGATCAGGTCATAAATTATAGGAATTCTTGTTTTCAAAACTTCTACGACACTCCTACTTTCTATATTACTGAGTGCAATGAAAAAGCTCTATAAAACCCTACTTAAAGGTGGCAAGAAATTCCCCTCCTTTGGAAAAGTACTTGATCCCCTTCTATAACTGAGTGGTTTCAGGAGGTTGATTAAATCCAGTGAATGAAGAAATTAGTAAAGGGCTCAAAAGCCCCCATGACCACCACCTTCATCCCCCATCCCCCAAGACCCAAGAGCCTTACTGTTTTATTTAGGGCCCAAGTCTGAACTTTATCCAAACAAATGACTACAGACTATGTCTCTGGTTAGTCTACTTGAGTTTGTCATGCTACTCCTTTTCGTAATATTAGAGTGAAATATTTTATCTTTTCTGGGTCTTTTTGCTAGCACTGTCTTTTATTTGTGTCACAGTAAGGAAGACATCTGGTCTTCTTTGGCCCCATTTTTTTGGAATCTTGTTTCTTTATGCACTGTTTCATAGAGATGTTTGTAGAGTATCTTTTACATGGCTGTCAGGTTTATCCCTTCATTGCGTCACTTCTCCGATTCCTTGTTCTGATTGGGATGGAGCCGCGAAAATCAGGAGATTAATGTTATGCTCAGTACTATGCAATCTTTTGTACCTACCCCTCCCTCACCTTATATTTCCACCAAATGTGTTTCCCTTCACTTCTCCTCTTGTATTTTGATTTACATTTATTGTTGAATGTTAACAAAAAGTGAATATGTAAAATTATATGTCAACATTTTTGCTGACAAGGCTGAAGAACCTCTTAACAATCCAGATGAGGTAGGCTTTATTTAACAGAAAGAAGGAAAAGAAACACCTACAAGGGTCTACAACTTACACAGTATGTTAGAAGCAGCTGTATTCAAACTATCCTTCTTGATACTGATGTTAAGAAGGCATTTGACAGGATCAGCTGGCCATTTATGAATGAAGTGCTAAAAAAAATGCAACTTTCCTAATACATTTATCAATGCTGTTCTCACCATATATCACGCCCCCATGAATAAAATATGAGTCAACAGCACTTCTTCCTCCTCTTTTGAAAAGCATAACAGCAGAATGCAGAGATGTCCCTTCTTATCCCTACTCTTTGTGCTTACCACTGTCCTGCAGAAAATCTGAGGGAATTTGAGTATACATTGAGTTTTCTGTAAAATATAAAATTGCAGCATTTGCTGATGATTTACAAATAACTATCAGCAACCCACAAACAGCGTTATCATACATATGTACCCTCCTTGAGTCCTTTAGTTTCATTTCAGGTTTTAAAATTAAAACATCAATGTCCCAAGTATTAAATACTAACCTTCTTGAGAAAACTAGACTGCCTTTTATGAAAGCATCCCTTTTTAACTAGTTTAAAACTTTTATCACATATCTAGGGATCAACACATCTTCAGACAACTTATCTTTTTACCTAATGCACTATAGTACCTACCTCTACTTAATCAAATATACCAAACTCTAAGGCTGGATTCTCTCATGCCGGTATCCCGGTGGCCGCACGAAAAATCACAAGATTTCCACCGGGAAAGCGCTGCTTTAAAACCCGCGGCACTCAGCCGTGGGTTTTGAAGTGGCCTGGCTGCACGGTTTTCCGTTGCGGCCGGCGCTACCATACAGCAGAGTGCGGCTGCAGCGGAAAAAAAATGGACATGCTGTGGCTTCTGCCGGGTTTGCCGCGGCGGATTCACAATCCCATGTGAAAGGGATTTCTGAGAAATCTTGTCCACATGGCTGGCTAATCCTGGGATTAGCGTCCGCAGGCGGATTCCGGGCAAAGCCACCCAGTGTGAGCCCAGCCTAAATTCCTGGTCTGCCATGCACCTATTCCAAACATTACCTATACATCCACCATCATCATTCTTTATAATGCCTCTAGCACGTTATCTGTGCTGGAGACATTTGGCGCATTATGAAACATAAAATCCAGCAAAGAAAAATGGAAATTTTGTTAAGCAGCTAGAATCCTACATTAGACAAGAATGCACAACCTTCCTCTCCCAAAACTCCAGCACTTGGTCTTCTCACTTCTCAGACATTTACAGACTATTGTAAAAAGAAGAGGGGATGCCACACAATGCTAGACATGGCCCTGGCCCAACTTTGGTGAGATGTGTTATGCCATCAATTTCTAAATGGGTTGGGTTTTCTTTAAATGGAATGTAAAAATGTTTCACTCTCACCTTCTGATATGTGTTCTATTGTGAATAAAATATGGTTTTATGAAATTTCAAAATCATTACATTTTTTAACATTTATTTACATTTTACACAATGTCCCATATTTGGGGGGAATTGGGGTTGCACGTATGACATATGGTTGTAATGTCATGTACAACAAATCAGGATATGGATCCATATTATGGATGTGTTATAATATGCTTGTCTGAAACTGGCCTTAACCTTGGTTAAGCAGCAAGCCTCATCCAATTTTCTAGACCCTTTTAAAAGTGAAGTGAGAGGCATAACATGCTCTTTTTTTGTGGAAATCAATATTAAATTTGTTGCAATTGATTTGCACAAAAAAGGTGTAACTTACTCCGGAATACTGACTCAGCACTAAGATTAAATGTGTCCACAGAAGTTTGTTTTTGACCTATTTAAATTGTTTCATAGACTGTAGTGTTTCCAGAGTTTCCAATCCATAGTCGTAGCTATTACAAAAAAAAAAAAAATTGCCCTGTAACAAGGTCAAATTTTAGGCTCGCTATTACAACTTCATTACCTGGAATCATACTATACTAGTGAACCACATTTCAACACAATAGAATTCTAGTGATGTAATTCCATTTCAGCAGAGCCGTGGAGGTCTGGGTGTTGCTTTCATAACATGTTAACTAAGATTTAGCAGAATTACCTGGCTCTGCACGGGTCTATTTAGTGCAACTGTTGTTAAAAGGGTTGTCCCGAGCCGAAACGGGTTTTTTTTTTTTTCAATAGCCCCCCCGTTCGGCGCGAGACAAACCCGATGCAGGCATAAAAAAAACTAACCGTCCAGTACTTACCCGAATCCCCGCGCTCCGGCGACTTCTGACTTACCTCGTGAAGATGGCCGCCGAGATCTTCACCCTCGGTGGACCGCAGGTCTTCTGTGCGGTCCATTGCCGATTCCAGCCTCCTGATTGGCTGGAATCGGCACACGTGACGGGGCGGAGCTACGAGGAGCCGCTCTCCGGCATGAGCGGCCCCATTCAGAAGGGAGAAGACCGGACTGCGCAAGCGCGTCTAATCGGGCGATTAGACGCTGAAGATTAGACGGCACCATGGAGACGGGGACGCCAGCAACGGAACAGGTAAGTGAGTAACTTCTGTATGGCTCATAATTAATGCACGATGTACATTACAAAGTGCATTAATATGGCCATACAGAAGTGTATACCCCCACTTTGTTTCGCGGGACAACCCCTTTAATGTGTGTGGTTAAAAATGTTGTTTGCTACTCATGTGAGGACAAAATAAAAAACATAATAAATTACAGTCTGTTCACGCAGGTAAAGAAAAATGACTGGGTTGTTATGCTCAGAAATTTGATGTCTCACCAGTAGTGTCCCAAATTAATGAAAGGCATTTTCTGATTGCTGTATAACCCAGCTTCAATAGAACTCCCTATATTAAAATAATAATGTTAACTATAGTTACCCTACCATGCTTAATGGAATCCAGAGCTGCAGCCCCGCTGTGGTCCCAGTGATTTCTGTGGCAGATGATGTTACATGAAATCAGTCAATGAGAAGCTAAAGTATCTCTGCTCATTCTCCTTTATTGGCACACACATCTATAACCCGCAATTCTGAATTATTATGTACCTTACCTACCGTATGAGCTCCTCCACATTGATGGACATCCCCCTATGGGTTGCATCATGCTGATTTTCTGAAAAGACTCTCCTGCAAAACTAAAGCTTGAAGTTCAGATCAGAAAATACGGATGGCATATGCATACATCTGCACTTTTGACAGTCCCATAAATGACAGGGTGCATTTTTCACGACATACAGACAAAATAGGTCATGCTGCATTTTTTTAAAGGCAGGTGTGAAAAATACGGTCATGTGAATACCTACATAGATTTTACATTAGCTCCGTATTACAAGAGGTAAAATATGGACCTGATATGGAGCCAAAATGCGCTCATCTAAAAGCAGGTTAAAGGCACACACATACTTGCATTGCTAAACATAGTATTCAATTGTCTGAAATTTGCTTCAGAAAATAAAGCTGTTCTGTGGATAAATACATATGTCTGACCTTAAGCAATAACTTCATTTAAATCTAAGATTTATTGTTACAAAGTTCATGAAGCAGGGAAACAAATGACTTGATTTGTACTTTCCATTCTATAGGTTTTTGTCAGGTTTATAATAATATAGTAGTAATATAGTAGCAGAGGTTGGCAGGTTGAAGGCATACTTTGCGTAGCCTGTAAAGTAATGTATTTCTCATTTTCCACCTGTTAGGCTTTTGTCATCTTTGCTTGTCTTTTTTCCTTCTTCCATGGTGTTCCAAGCCATTAAATTGTTAGTTACAGTTGTTTTTCAGGCCTTCTAACTGTTTTAATGCTACTTACTGTGTATAGAAGAATTTTTCATCTCTCTTATTCTTTGCTTCAGTACCCAATCAGCACCCTTTCAGTCTCTCGATATTATGGGACTTAAAGCAACATATTTCCAGGTGATTGTTCTGTTACATTTATTTTCAGCTAGATTTTTTTTCTTACATTCTTTTCAAAAACAATTTATTAAGCTTACAGTATAATAGGTCACTAAGTTGATTAGCATTCCAACATATAATCACAGAAAATATTAATTTCAGCAGTTCTTCATGAAAAGAATACATCTGTGAGTCAGATTATGCCAAAAAAATGGCATCTTCCCAGATGCTATATTTAAGATGCCTCCTGCACTACTTTTCTGACACATACAAATCTGTCTAAAAATGCATGGGTGACCATGGTTGCACTTATTTCAACTCATTTATCAATTTTCACGACCAGTTTTTTTTTCTATTCAAGCCAGGTATTGTTTTAAGTCCACACCAGATTCATCAACTAAGATTTTGGTTTTATGCAACCTTTTTTTCCTGCCTGTGCTGTGCTACTTGGGAGGTCTGTTTTACCATTTCATTAGCATTAGATAGTGGGGTTATAGCCTAGCCATGTGTCCATAGATCTTATTAAAGTGCATGAGAGCTATGGAGAAAGTTTAGTGCAGCACACTACCCTGATTCTGTAACAAGTGGAGTCATGTAAGCAATGTAGCATGTTGTACTGTTATGCTGTTTCCATAGCTTTCATTCACATTAATGAAAGCTATGGAAACAGTGCTGGGTTGAAGGGCTCAGCTGAAGTGCTTAAATTTGGTTGAAACAGAGAGCTAAGTTTTTCCATCTAAACCACATGTCAAACAAAAGGCCTGCGGGCCGAATCCAGCCCGCAGCCGGCGGGCCACATTTTATGCCTTTGTATACATTTTGCCTTTGTATAACAATGCAAAAGTGTCTGTATATATCAATATGTATAGATTATATAAAAAGTGTGCACCCATGCGTGTGTGTATATATGCATATAATATATATATTTATATTATAGTGTGTGCCTATACTTATATGCGCACTATCTATATATACATATATCTATCTATCTATCTATCTATCTATCTATCTATCTATCTATCTATCTATCTATCTATATATATATATCTATATTGTTCGCCTGTGCATATATA
This sequence comes from Eleutherodactylus coqui, assembly GCF_035609145.1. NCBI lineage: Eukaryota > Metazoa > Chordata > Amphibia > Anura > Eleutherodactylidae > Eleutherodactylus > Eleutherodactylus coqui. The sequence goes on along the minus strand of NC_089845.1, from coordinate 27,197,825 downwards.
TGTATAAGTGTGTGTATGTATATATATATATATATATATATATATATATATATATATATATATATATATATTATATGCAAACGCACACACAGACACACATTGTTATACACACACACATGTGTACAATAGTGTATATATATATATATATATATATATATATGGGGGTCACTTTTTACTACTATAGGGGACACAATTACTACTGGACCCACCATGGGGGCACTATTACTACTGAGGCCACCAATATAGGGGATACTTATTAAAGAGGCCACTATGGGGGTTACTATTAATACTCAGACCACTGGACCACTATGGGGGACCCTATTACAACTAAGGCCACTATGAAGTTTACTATTACTACTGGGACCACTATGAGACAACTAGAACTTCTGGGGCCATTATGTGGTTTACTATCACTACTGGAGCCACTATGGTAGCACTATGAAAACAGGGGCCATTATAGGGGTCACAATGACTACTGGGACCATTGTAGGAACACTATGACTACTGGGGCCATTATGGGGATCACTATTATTATTGGGTCATTATTGGGGTTACTTACTACTGGGGCCACTATGGGGGTATTATTGTATCTTGACGCCACCAGGAAGTACTGGTGGAGTCAAGATTGACATGAAGGTGACGCTCCCTTGAATGTGACTGGCTGTAGTGCTGGCTGAGCTACAGGTCCTGGAAGCCCACAGCACAGGGGAAAGAGAGTGTGATGGGCTGCAGACTGCAGGTACAGTCACAGCGATGCAGCATTAGGAGCATCTGGGGCACCAGTGGCACAAGCGCACAGTCAGTGGGGGAGCAGGCATGAGCGAACTGTCATCTGGCGTCACATGCACTGAAGCCCTCGGCTTGGGAGCTGCTATGAGGGACCTTGCAGCTGGTGCCTGGGACGCAAAACATAGCCAGTGGCCGGCACGCAGCCCCGGTGGAACATAGGCAGAAGCACTCACCGGGGGAACAGTTATGAGGGAGCTGTGGCGACCGAGAAGCTGCACACTGGGACGGAGCACAGACACAGCAGATATCAGCTCTGGTGAGAGTCTGACCTGCAGCATGGTGCATTGTTTTTAGCCGGGGCTGCAGGCTGTGGGTGACGATACCTTTTCTTTGTAGCCTTACATTATGAACTGCAAATGCTGGCATGTTCCAGCTGGAACATGCCAACTATAACAACTCCTAATGTAAGGCTACGTGGAAAACAAACCCTCACCAAGCTTGCATGGTTGGCTAAAAACAATGCACATGCTGTTGCTAGGACCTTCAAGCCTTGATCCAATCGCGAGCTAGCGGTGTGAGAGGGGCATTCCTCCTGTCAAACTCCTAGTTTCCGGTGGCGTCAAGATACAATAAGGGCTCACACCCACTGGCATTTTATTCTCTCTTGCGCTGCGAGAGCAAGTGAAAACACTCGCCTCGCAGCGCAACAAAAACGCTGTGATATCGAAAGTATTTGCAACGGGGCCAGTGGCAGCAGCGCTAGCCCCATTGAAAACATAGGGGAAAGACCGCAGACTCCTGAAAGGGCTGTGCTGTTCATGAATGAATGAATAGCTAAGCGCTAGCTTAATTGGCTGAGCACTCAGCCAATCAGCAGAGCCCTTTCGGAAGGCGGGGATTTTCAAATCCGCACCTGCTGAAAGTGCTGGATATCGGCGGAGAGGTGAGTATTTTTTTTTGTTTTGTTTTTTTAACCAGTTCATGATGATTTTCAGGGAAGGGCTTATGTTTCAAGCCCTTCCCCGAAAATCATGCTGCGGGGGTTGCCACGAACCACTGCTTTCAATGGGGCTGGCAGCAACGCCGGCCCATATTGAAAGCAATGGGATAGCATGCTGGACTTCTGACACAGCTGTGACAGCTGTGGCAGAAGTCCGCGGTCTTCACCCTATGTTTTCAATGGGGCTAGCGCTGCTGCCGCTGGCCCCATTGAAAACACTGGCGATATCACAGCATTTTTCTTGCGCTGCGAGGCAAATGTTTTTACTTGCTCTTGCAGCACAAGAGAGAATGAAACGCCAGTGGGTGTGAGCCCTAATAGCCACTGTGAGTGACCCTATTACTACTGGGGTTAATATAGGGACCTTATAAATACTGGGGCCACTATGGAGGACCCTGTTACCATTTGGGCGACTATGGGGTCCACTATTAGTATACAGTCTTACAATTAGAATCGGCCCTTTGAAGGCAGCCCAAAGGCTGATGTGGGCCTTGGTAAAAATGAGTTTGACACCCCTGATCTAAACAATGAAAAACCAAGAAGGGAATATGCCTTTAATTCATAAAGTCTACACTTTATCTTCCAGATCCTGTGACAAAAAGAAAAAATTCTGATACAGTGAATTTGCAACCAGCAAAATGTACGATTGGGTTTTGTGCGTTGTTGTCTTTTTTAGCACTTTTGGTTTCATAGAAGTGAGGGGGCCCTATAGCAAATATTATAACAGGCCTTAAATTATAGTGTTTTGTTGTGACTCTGAGATACAAATTACCTGGTGTTTATTTCCCCCTCTATGCTCTTTTCATAACCCTTAGGCTACTCTCACAAACACTGCCTTCACAATATTTAGAGCGGTGTTTCAAACGCCTCTCTAAACACTTTCAAATGGCTCCATTGATTTTACTGGGGCTTTGTAGACGAGGGTTTGAAAGCTTTTCGAACGCAGCAAATTTGAATGCTGTGTGCTCTATTTTACTGTGTTTCATCGCTTTTTAATGCACCTCATCACCCATTGTAATGATTGGTGCGTTAAAAAATGCTGTTGAACGTGTTTGAAATTGCCATTCAAAAATGCATTAAAATGTGGCGTTCTAACAGACACCTGTGTGAGAGCAGCCTTGGACAAGTCCTACATCCTTACTTGCTAACAATGCAACTCCTTTGCAAAAGGGAGTTCTCCAAAAATTTCTTAAAATAAATGTGACCATCCAGGGCTCAGTTTCCTTTCTACAGGTCCCCATGGCCTGCCACTAGTATGCACATTGTTGTGTATAGTCTCTCCTATCTCAGGAATGGAAGCCTTCTAGGGTTGTTCCAAGTGCACCAGTAGCCTATCTTGCTAATAGCTTTCATGCAGGGGAAGCTTTTGAGACTTACACTAACAAGATTCATGGTCTTGTGTTTGCAAGAAACTGACAACCTATAAGATATATAGATTTGTTGCTCCTTCTCTTCCCTCTATTAGCAGTCCTGGAAAATAATACACCCTATATTTACCTATTCTGAACCACAACAGCTTCAGCATTGCATCTCCTGCTAGGCAGTGCTTACAAGCTGCAGTCTACCTGTATACATAATGAACTACCACACACAGTAATACTAATTAGTCCAAATTCTTTTAAATAAATTTCACAGAGGCAGTAGTCTACTTTAATTATAGCCCTTCACAGAGTAGACTAATGATAAAATAAATTATTTATTTGGTTATTACTAGAGATGAGCGAACGTGTTCTTAACGAACACTTACGCACCCGAACACCGGCTTTTCCGAGGACTTCCGTGTTCGCGCGTAAGTATTCGGGGGGCGCCGGGGGGCGGGGAGAGGCGCGGCGGCGCGGGCAGCAGCAGCGGGGAACAGGGGGGAGCCCTCTCTCTCTCCCTCTCCCCCCCACTCCCCGCCGCAACCCCCCGCGCTGCCACGGCGACCCCCGAACTTTTTTCGCCCGAACACGGAATTCCTCGCGAAGTTCGGTGTCCGGGCGAAAAGGGGCGGAGCCGAACACGTTCGCTCATCTCTAGTTATTACTAAAAACATGTAGCACAATTAGGGCACACCTAACGAACAACACATAAAACAAAAAAATGTATCCAAAACCGTGCCCCTCGACCGTAACAATAGATCAGGGTGTCTTTAGAGTGCTTAAAAGACACCAATAGGATCTCTATATGGAAGGCCGAATTTTGGGCCCAGATGTATCTAATATGGGTTCTTGTTAGAACCACAAAGTACGGCTTGGAAGGCAGAGGTAATTATTGGCATATCACCCCATAGGTCACGACCAATACTATGGCGTTAGATCATAGATTATAGATCATAGCCTCCCCCTGGGTCGTGACTTATTTTCTCATTTGCATATTTGCAGCTTCATGCATATTTCGAGTGTTTCTGAGTGTATTACTTCAACTCGTTTCCCCGTGAATAATATGGATCATCAGGAAGTATTTTAAACATGAAATACCATGCACTTGATCTAGTATCTGAGACTCATGGAGGCTGGTCTTCAATGACAATCAACACAATGGTATTATAATTGCCAATGTGCTATTATACATAACAGAATGCATAAAGAATGGAAATGGAGGGGAAGCTGGTCTTCACTTGACAATCAACGCAATAATATTGTGACTGTTACTGTGCTATTATGCATAGTAGAATGTTCTAATGCATAAGAGGAAAAAATGGAGGGGAGAGAGAGACAAAGGTTCCAAATGTCTCTCAGTATAAAGGGACTGGTGCCCAATGTAGGGGTATATATCCTACACCAGTCGATTTTGTCTCCTATGAAACTAACCAAAGAGCGAGCTGTCGCTTATATGTACGACCAAAAGCAGGCTTATCGGTCAGTGCTTGCTATCTTCCAGCTAGTTGAAGACACTTGGTTTGCATCAATCCCAGTACTCAAATTTATCTAGATAGACTGATTTGTCTCTCTAGATAGAATGACGTCCCCCCACATGTACCAAACTTCCATTCAGCCAATAAAAGAACAAAAATAAAGAAAATGACTCATAGCCCTGATGCTGGACTAGAGTATCAAGCGCCTCCTGGTAACTCATGGTTTATATAGTGTCGTAAGGTCCACCCATGGGTTGGGACTAAAAAAATGCTTCTCCCCTGAAATAAGTCATGTGGCAATATGTTTACTTATGGAGACTGATTGTGCCAATCATCGCTGTCCCTTAGACTACCAATACCACCACCAGGACCCCTACGGTCCGCATTGGCATTTTTATTCACTAAGATCCACACAATTAGGACTAGCGGAGGACTTGGGGATACCTAGTTTCTTGTATAGTTTGTCTCGGTTGCCCGGGTGATTCGGGTGGGCGTTCCTTCTTGTTCCGCCCTTCCATGGACTGTTGTGAATCCTTTTTGCTAAAAGGTGACATTCCGGTCCTCCTACCAAGATGAGATCAAAAGGGCCTGCACTATCCTTGTGAGATGATGCGGAATGCATCACAATACGGCGCCAGGTCACGTGGTGCCACGTGTATGCGTGATGACATTACGAACGTAACAGACGCGTTGGTGTAAGCTGAAAGCAGGCCGTGCCATCTTGCGGTACCAGATCACATAAACGATTGTTAGATGCGCTGAATTTGTGCATCTAACAAAGACAGGACATGTACGTGCAAACTCGCATGTCAGATCCGAGGTGCACACAAAGATAGGACCTGTCCTATCTTTGCTGCGTGCTTTCCATACACTCCGATGGGAGCTGGAAATCATGCAGCTCGCACCTCGGATCGTGTGAACAGGCTTCTTTTTAAGTAGCAGGAATTAGCCCAATCTTTAGAGCGGTATAGCTGCGAGCTTTGCACGTGGCTATACTGTATGGGGACAGTGCTTGTGTGAAAGAGCCCTTAAAGAGTTTTCACAACTACTTTTTCCTTCCTTGATGCTGCTGACCAGGGCATGTGACTACTGCAGCCAATCACTGGCCACAGCAGTGACTTTTATAACAAGTGATTGGCTGCAGTAGTCACATGTCCTGGTCAACAACAACCAGGAAGGACAGAGTAATTGTGAAGCAGTTTTAAATAATGTGAAAAAACCCTTTTAAGTACCAAACTAATCCCCGCCATTAAAGGGTTAAAAAAATATATGTTAGTCTAGGAGAATGAACTTTACTCTCTGGGTACCAATAATTTCCTTCTGGTCGAAATGCAAGAGTCCAAAATTTTATCCACAGTGATTCTTCCTTTGCCTGGATATTTACAGGAGGAGGAAGTGGCATATTTCTTCCTGTAAAAAAATGCAATTACATTTTTTGAGCAATGACACATAAAACTCAGGATTTGTTTTCAATTTGTTGGGAAGTCTTAAACAGTGACTGTTTGAGGTTTAGGTTAGGCCGGCTTTATACGGTCGAGATTTTCGCGCGCGATTTCTGCATTGTGAGACGCACAACTTTCACACGAATATGAACCCCATTCTTTTGCGAATAAGTTGCGGCACATCCTATCTTTGGGCGCACCCTCGCATCGCATCTCTCATTGATTTCAATGGAGCCGGCAGCAACATCACACAGTGTGCTAGTTGTACATGGTGCAACGCGATGCAAGGTTTCGCTATTGAAAAAAAGAAACTTCATGATCTTGGGTTACAGCCGCAGTGGAGGATCACTACTTCCCCGATGTAATGCAAGGCAGTTTTGATATACAAAAGCCTCGCATCCGACCTGGAAATTACATGTTGGCGAGCGCGATATTGGCTGGGATCCACGGTCTGATATTGTGTTCACCTATAAAGTTAGCCTTAGCAGACAGCTATATCCAGTCACCAACCAGATACCTATGCAGATTTTTGTGCAGAATTACTGGACAACATATTCCGCAACACTGATGCAGAATAGTTTGTGACATGTGAAAGGTCCCTATGGCCGACTACAGAGGCTGTAAGCTCATCTCGTACACATTTGTGCTGCATATTTGCCCACTGGGCATTGCGTTTCTGTGCGTGCTTGTGCATGTATTTTTTTCGTTTGCATGTAGTACGTATTTCACACACAAAAAAACACACAAACATGCTCCCCGTGATTTCACTGGGCAATTAATTTAAATTAGTTTAATATGTGCTAATGCAATATGTACAAAAATAGAACATGCTGCGTATCTTTTGGACAAACTAAATGTGCACAAAAAATATCCTTGGCATCAATGGGTTCTTTTCATGTATGCACCATATGCTGCTCAAATGCATTCATGTGAATAAGCTCATCGGCTGAGCATAAGCACAATTGTGCACGCCTTACCACAACTTTTTTGCGCTTGGAGCGAGCTTTTTTTGAATTCATACCAGCATATGTAACTGCAATCTTTTTTCCTGCAGGGCATGTTCAAATGCAGGGCGAACAAACACACCAATTGAAATGACTAATTACTTCCAGATGTTTTCCAGTAGAATCATACAGTGTTTCATGCATCTGCTTGCATATTGCGCATGTATTTGCATCCCTTCCATTGACTACAGGGACCTTTGGTGTGCAAATGCGTAAAAAGATAGAGCATGTACTATCTTTATTTGCTCTGCCAAAAATGCACACGTAAAACACAAACATGTGAACAAACGCATTGAAATCAATGGGTTCTATTCACTGTGCATTGACCGCGTGTATAGTCGGCCTTAATGTTGTTTGTTACAGTTTTGTAAAGTAGTATTGGTTTGGTTTCACTTTTTTTGTTACATTTTCACTTTTTCCTGAGCCCTAGGCACATGCCTAGTGGGCTTAATAGTTAAAACGACCCTAGGCACTATACATGTAATATATAATCATTTCTGAATACCTATGCGGTAGGCTATGCAGTCAGACATCCTAATCTTCCCCTTTAAAAAAAGACTTGTAAATACACACATAAAAAGTCTGTGGTACTTGCAAACGGTTTCTTCTTGTAGATTTAATATATTTTGATTTGCTAGCATGTATCCTCTCTACAAATATTTTTTTGTTTTGCTCTGTATTGTATTTTTTCATTAAAGGGGTTGTCCCGCGAAAGCAAGTGGGGTTATACACTTCTGTATGGCCATATTAATGCACTTTGTAATGTACATCGTGCATTAAATATGAGCCATACAGAAGTTATTCACTTACCTGCTCCGTTGCTGGCGTCCCCGTTGCCATGGTGCCGTCTAACTTCAGCGTCTAATCGCCCGATTAGATGCGCTTGCGCAGATGGTTCTTTTCCTTTCGGCTCCCTCCGGCATCATCGGCGTTATGGCTCCGCCCCCTTGCACGCGTCATCACGTAGCTCCGCCCCTGTCACATGTGCCGATTCCAGCCAATCAGGAAGCACTATATCCAAATTAAATTATTGCATAATTTCTATCTACTTATGCATTGTCAGTGTCTATTAAATGGGTATAGTTGACATCATGAGCAAATATACCTAACATCTATATCCTGCATGAACATGAATACTATCTATTCACAAACATGCTCACAACTAGATACCCCCTGGTAGCTGTAAACAGCAATGTGGTAACTACAGCAGCCTGCTTGCCCTATTGTGACATGATCTCTTCATGATTAGTTCATCTCTAATAGCCTATTTTACAATATTTACCTCTGCATAAAAGATATGAGCCATCACTAAGATTGATTTACCTCCTTCCATGCTACTCTATAATCGCCCATCTGCAAGGGTTTGAGGCACTGTGCTTCTCCCTGCCACCCCCTCCCTCTCCTACACTGCTGGGTTGCTATAGCGATACAATGCTCCCGACCGGCTGGACACCTGTCTGCTGCTTGGTTGGCAAGTGGTTGGCGTCTTCACGCTTGGGCTTCACTGCACATGTGCAGAACTCGCATAATATCGCGAGACTTCGGGAGAAGGTGTGTGGCAAGGCTGACAGCCTATTGGAAGAACAAGAGCCAATCCCCTTGCTTGGGAGGCGTGCCTAGGGCCATATAAACCTCTGCTGAGAGCTGAGTTACCATCTATGCTCATTTTGTTAACAGCCACTGTGCTGTTCAGATCAACTATCAGCCACTGCTCTTTGTGGCTTAAAAACTGTGCTGTTAGGATAGAATCCATCCTGATGAAGCTGCCAGAAGTTCTCTGACAGCGAAACGCGTAGATGGATAGAATTTCTGACTAAAGTGATAGACATCTATACCTGGCTTTTATGCCAGAGCTATCATTTAGGCACATAACTACCGGGACCAACAATCTTAGTGTCCCTTAACAGCAATTTAATATAAAGAGTGACTACCTAGGTGATTGATATCAATAGTTTGGCCTTGCACCAAATCAACCACCTAGGACTTATACTGTTGGACACAGAAACCTAAGTGTCCTTTACGGCTATCTGAGAGAAGCTATTTATACTCATAGCCTATTGATCTGCAGCATTAGTCCAGACGAATATTTTTGATCTATATCTTCATCCGAGATCACTATGTATCCGTCTTTGGACTTTTTAGAAGTTCTCTAATTATTTTATATTGATTCACACTGTGGTAGTTGATGAAAATCCTGCAATAGGTTATTCCCCAATGTGTGGGGCATACCTTGCATGACTCACTTTATCCACTATCCTTAAGTTAAACACAACACTTGTACTTGGGATGTACATCTACCCCTTGACGATTGAGGACATATATAAGCAATCTGCGTATGACTTCGATATACTTCTGAGCTTGGTGATATACTCACCGTGCTCAAGTCCGAGATAAGATTCCAGCACTCTATTATATATCTAGAGAAATACGTAGCCCTGTGTATGGCGGGAATACAGGGTTCTGGTTAATAATCTCCTCTGTGACTAGAACATCATAGATATACGTTACTATTCCCTTTCTCTCTATGTGAGAATACATAAGAACCTCCGATAGGGGAATATACTGATATCCTCTACTTTATAGAGGGGGGAGAACGAGTAATAGAAAATAACAACTAATTCTAACTACTCAGTACCTTACGGATATTGCAAGAGGGTATAAAGATTTTTCCCCTCAAGGAATCATCTTGGCCTATGAAAATAATTGATAAAATCAAAGAGACTTCTTCTTTATTACTATTCGAGCATAGTTTTATCTCATCACCTTATATCACACTATATTGTTTTTCTTTTGCTTTTTTATCTTAATTAATAAAAGTTATATTTTATTCTATTTTTCTGTGGTTCCCTACAGTGAAATACACTTGATTAACGGGAACTTAACTGCATCGGTGATATTCCACTTGCTATCGCGGGACAACCCCTTTAAGTATTGTTAAAGCAATGATATGACTAGCAATTAAATATATGCAGTTATTTCATTTGAATCACAGACAAAAGCTGCTAAATGGTTAATATAAATATGTCAACTAGTTCTTAAGTGTCATGCAATTTAGAAATTCAGAGTTAAAGTACTGGAATTCAGCTGCACTCTCAATTTTCTAGTTCATTATTAATTTTTGCAAAACTAAAGAATTTACAATGTGTTAATATACTCATTAAAAAAATCAAGCACCTAGAAGGAATTGACAAAATCAAATAAAATGTTATATGTGTGCTTGTAACATTGATATAAGTAAGTGATAAGTAAATGGTAAGCATAAGTACGTAATATCAGTGCAAAAGGATCATTTATTGCAAAAAAACTGAACACTTGAAGCTGGCATCCCAGATAGTCCCATACATGTTCTATCGATGATAAATCTGGTGACCAGGCAGGCCACAAAAGTGTGGCAATGTGGTGGAGGCATTCCTGTGACGCCCTTGCTGTTCATGAACCTGCTGTAAAATAGCTCTTGGAAGCCCTGCCATGAGAGGCAACACATGTGGCTACAAGATGTCCTGAACATATCATAGAGCGGCAATTGTCCCTCGTACCACTACTAGGGTTGACTGAGTGTCATATGCAATGGCCCACTAGACCATTACACCAGCAGTGGGGGCAGTGTGCCGCTGAGCAGCAAAGGCAGGATTGAGGCGCAAACCCCTAGATCTCCAGCAATAAATATGGCCATGGTCAGTACTCAAACTTAATCTGAATTCGACACTGAAGACAATTCGGTTCCACTTTGCAGGAGTCCAGTTTTGTCATTCATGACACCATTGCAAATGGAGAGGATAGTGGGTATCAAATGCAGTAAACATAAGGGACACCATGAGACCAAATGTACTTTAGCCAAGCTCCTGGAAATGGTTCCAACAGACACATGGACCTGTAACAATGGTGCTACATGTCTCTGGAGGATGGACAATAAAACAATTGAAGCTGCTTGTTCTTGTTGGATAGTCAGATGATCCTCTTTACTGGTGATCTATGAAAGGCATCCTGAGCCCGGTCACCTTGTGTGCATTCCCTCATGAACCCACTGATTCCAATACTTTCTAACAGTCTGGTCAGAATGGCCCAGGTGGTTGGCAATTTGTTGATATGACCATGCAACTTGTCACATTCCAATAATGTGCCCTCTTTCAAACTCTTTTACCTGGGCCGAATATCTTTGATTGCATCACAGAAGCATGTCTAGTAGTCAACAAGCTCTACACAAGCAGAAAGAGACGTCTTCAGCACACAAGTGGCCTCTAAGAGCCTTTTTATAGACCAATTGTGGAAACACTTTTAGGGCCTCAGATGACAAGATTGTTCATCTAATCATCCAACAAGTCTAATCATTTGCATATTTGTATGCCGAGTTTTGCTGCAAAACAACTCTTTCTAGGTGCTTTTCTATGAGTGTATTTGTCAAACCAACATAGACACACTTCATGCTATTTTTGGAATTAAGTGTCTTGGGAGGCCCATACATCAGCCATACCGAGGTACAGTAATGCGTTGACAATGATACTGTAAAGCTTGTTGCTACATTATGTTCATTCAACACAGATGTTTTACAGAAAAGTCTGGAACAGTTTTATATATTTGAAAAGCATTTGCAGAAAGTTTGGTACCGTGTTAACTAGTAGAGCAACATGTGATTGTTCCCAGCAAAAAAAAAAACACATAATTTTGTAGATATGATACCTTTTAATGGCCAACAAAAATACCCTATGTTATAGTGAGCTTTCAAACCTCTCAGGGTCCTTCTTTAGACATAATGAAATAGATCCGAAGAGGCATGCATTTTTTATACACACATATAGATTTATCATACTTCCTAGTCCCGCATGAATCCTCTTGAAGAATTTAACCCTCAATTTAAAGAGTCAAAAGTTTGTACTCCCAACTTCTTCTATGGCTCTGTGACTTAAAGTTGCCTTTTAGTATGATGACTTTCATGTGTTCTATGTTGTCCATAACTAGAAAAATGCTCTGCCACAGATAATTCAGTCTTCCTTTCTGTAATTGTGTGGCCATAAGATCACATCCTCACTTTCAGTTTTTGTCCCATTTTTCCAAAATAAAGCCTCCCAACAGAACATTTACTGCACAGGATCAGGTACACAACATCAGACATGGAACATTTGAATGTTTCAGGAATCTTATAGTCCTGCTGTGTGTTGGTGTTATGTGTCCTGTCCGCGGTCAGTACATGTGAGCAGCTCTTGCAGCTCCTTACATTGCGGGAATAAGTTCCCATTTGTGTGACAGAGGGTAATGTACTTCTGATTATAAAGTTCCTCAAATTTGGAGGTAACCTGTAACACAGAAGTGGAGAATCTGGGAATATGGTTTTCAGACGGTCATCCTTGTGTAGGGTATGGTGGAGTTTCTTTGTCGTTTTCCTTAGCACCTTTATCTGTGAATTGTAGGTCTCTACTAGAGGTACGTGGTCGTTTCCTTCCTTCTCTCTGTAGTGGAGTAGTTTTTTTCTGGGTATCCTGGTGGCTGTAGTGATTAGGTCATCAATTGAGGTGAGATGGTAGCCCTGATTTAAAAATGTCCTTTTAAGATAGCATAGATGTTCCTCTGTCTGTTGGATTGGAGCAGATCCGGTTGTATCTGATGGCCTGGCTGTAGACAATAGTCTTTTTGATGTGTTTAGGATGTAAACTGTCCCATCTGAGGTATGTGGGCCAATCAATTAGTTTTCAGTATAGGGATGTCTGTATTGAGTTGTTTGAAATTTTTATGGTGGTGTCCAAAAAGTTGATTTCTGTATATGAGTAGCTTAATGTAAGGTTTATGGTGGGGTGGAATGCATTGAATTTCTCAAAATTTTTTTTATTAGTTCTTATTTGGTGTTGGTCCAGATGATTATGATGTCATCAATGTAGCAGAAGTAGGTTCCAGCCTAATTCAGAGTAGGCACTTATACCACCAAAATGTGTCACAACATTCTGCAGCACCCCCTATGCTCCGATGTGCATCTGTATGCATACAGTTTAGATCAATAAATTCTTCTAACATACCACTGGAATGGCTTCACATCCTTCACTTAGAATCTATTGGGGAGGTCTGGAGGACATGGGACCTCTTTTCTAAGTAAGTTTATTTATCCAGAAACATTTCCTTATTCATCACTCCTTATGAGCACAGGACCAACTTTTTTACTTTGTTCTTACCCTCTCCATTTTTTAAGCTTTCTGCGTAACATGGAGAAAGATAGGGTAAGGCAAATCTTTTTTTGCATGTAGGATTTGCATGTGAGAAACATGCTTTGTCACATTTTATGAGCGTGCATTTAATGTGCTCAAAAACTTCTGCAAACACGTTCATCTGTTTAAGCCCTTAGGCCTCTTTGCCATGAGCATGAGAAAATCCCAAAATTACCACCTTACTGCAAGTGAATGTTACCACCACACTAAGAGCTCTTTTACACAAGCTTATGTCGGCCGCCTTTTTTACAGTCGGCCGATATACGCTACAATCTGATGCATTGGATTCCAATGCATCAGATCACATGGCTGTATTCCCGTGACGTAAAAGCCCCCATCTGGCCAATATAGCACTGGGCGTTTTTACGATGGGCCCAAAAGATATTCCTAGAACTATCTTTTGGGCTGGAATATGTCCAGCCACTGGATGGGCTCCTATGGGAGCCAATGAGAGCATCCGGAGAAGGGAGGTGGGAGGGAGTTTAGCAGCGTGACTGCTAAACTTCCTCCCTCTTCTCTTCTCCCCTCCGGCTGATTCCAATGAAAGGGGTCAGGATGGTGGCGAACCTAAGCACTTCCCAGTCCTGCCTCCTCCCATTGTTGTCTGCAGAGAAGGGGCAGGACAGGGCGGAGCTAAGCACCCACCCCCTCCTCACCCCTTGTCCGCAGCCAGCAATGGGAGGAGGCAGGATAGGGCGGTGCTTAGCTCCACTCCTGTCCCACCCCCTCCCATTGGAATCAGCTGGAGGGGAGGAGAGAAGAGGTGAGCCGGTGAGCAGGAGGGAAGGGGAAGGCTCAATGGCATGGCAGCCTTACCGTATGTGCATCGGGGCCCATGCCGTGTGAATAGGCACTCAAACATTAGATTCGTGCACCCGTTCACAAACCTTTACGTCCCAGATGGTAGCATACATTGGCCGGCCATAAACACGGCCGATATACGCTCGTGGGAAAGAGGCCTTAAATGGATTTTGGTTTGGATATACAACATTTTTTTACATTTTGCATTACATAGATTTTAATCTGCTGTCATAAGCCATAACATAAATTGACATGCTGTAGATTTAGAATATGCAACATACTTAAAAAACATTTCAAATTCAGTGCAGAATTTATACACTCCATGTGGACAAGATTTTTTAAATCTCAACCACATATCTTGTACTGTAAATGCTATGGATTTAATATCGCAAATTCAAAAGTTGTTTCTATTGAAAAGATTTAGGATCACATTTGAAACAACCAGTGTTGCATATAACCATATAAAATAAAACCAAACTGTCTTATGTTTGTATTCCTTTGTGCCCTTCTGTTCTTTAGAAAATTTCCCAGGAGATTTGGAGTGTAATGTTCCTTATAGAATGGGCATTGGTATATTTAGTACCTTATCATTTTGTACTATAGCTACGCCTTATGACCTTTCGTGCTTTTTTCCCTTTCTTTCTTCTGCACAATGATATGCTGCATAGTATTTTATGAAAGCAATATTTTAGTTTCATAAAATAAGCCCAACAAGCTGTGAGCATTTTTGAAGCTGCTATAATAGTGACAACCATTTTTCAATCCTGATTTTTCTTTCCAAGTAAACAATTCTGAGTCATTGACCATGAATCGCGCTCTTAGCATATAGTAGACAAAGTAAAAAGAATCCCTAAGCACACATTGTGCTTTTTAATGACTGGAAATTTAGAGCCAAACTTTATCTTTAAACCAGTAGATAACTGACTGAATTCGAAATAAAATCCAAGTATGACATTTTATATAAAGTGGTTATTTGGATAACTCGGAGGTATAAGAAAGTGAAAGCATTTAGCTACTAATGAGTGTTTGCTTCGGCACATTAGGGGCATATTCATTAATACTGATGTACCACCACTTGGAGCACTAGCATTCATATTCTATGCTGCATGGTCCATAGTCATAAAATAGTGTGTTCTGTGCGGATGAATAAGGTAGATGTAACTTCTCTTAACTTACCACCACGTTTTGAATATAATAATTATATGATGTAAATAGGTTGAATAATATGTTACAAGTGTTGAAAAAAATTGATAAGGTTTAGTGAAAATTTATGTTCAGAAATAAAATTTGTGCAAGTGAATTGATTAATATGCCTTAATGGGGAAACCCCATTATCCCACAAATTATTAGATATATAATTGTAGCTGAAATACTAGTGCAAACATAAACACAACTACCACACTTGTGAATGGTTCAAGTATAGCAGCTGTCAAACTTTTAACAGAATGAAGCATAAAGCAAAAAACGCTAAAATTAAACACAATGGTCTACATTTACTTAAGGCCCTTTTACACACAATGATTATCACTCAAAATTCCCTCAAAAGCTATCTTTTGAGCGACAATCGTTGTGTGCAAATGTGCCCATCTTCCACCTTTTTGCCAACATAAAATTTATGATTCGGCAGAAGAGCTGATAGCTGGGACTTCACGCTGTGTTCTCTGCGGGGATCACTGATAACATTGTCTCAGCTGTTAGCCCCGTGGCAGAACAAAGGGAATATATTCACCCCACCCGCTGTTCTCTGAATATAGCTTGTGGCGGCTCACATGTATTAATAAGCTACTAATTGGCATTGGTACCAAATAATAGTTTATGCAAAATGATCGTTCAAAAGCCATCTTTTGAGCAATCATCTTTGTGTGTAAATGAGCCTTAAAGGGGTTGTCTCGCGAAATCAAGTGGGGGTATACACTTCTGTATGGCCATATTAATGCACTTTGTAATATACATCGTGCATTAATTATGAGCCATACAGAAGTTATTCACTTACCTGCTCCGTTGCTAGCGTCCTCGTCTCCATGGTTCTGTCTAAATTCGCTGGCGGCTTGCTTTTTTAGACGCGCTTGCGCAGTCCGGTCTTCTGCTCTGATCACGAGCCGCTTCAGTGTGCTCACCGCTACAGCTCTTCTGCGCATGCGCAGACGAGCTGTATCTTCTCGGGAGCGCGCTGGAGCGGCCATTCTGCTACCATCCTCTGTTAGAGGAAGGTGCAGAAACTGGAGCCGCCCAGCCGAGAAGCCCAGCCCAGCAGCCCAGCCGAGAAGCCGCCCAGCCAAGCCCAGCCGCCCAGGTAAGTGATGGGTGACGGACTGACGGGGGTGACGCGTAACTGACTGCCGCTGTGGCCCCGGAGCCTACCGCTGTGGCCCCGGAGCCTACCGCTGGGCCCCGGGGCCTACCGCTGGGCCCCGGAGCCTACCGCTGGGGAGCCGGGGCCTACCGCTGGGGAGCCGGGGCCTACCGCTGGGGAGCCGGGGCTAGCATGGGGAAGCCGGGGCTAGCGCGGGGAAGCCGGGGCTAGCGCGGGGAAGCCGGGGCTAGCGCGGGGAAGCCGGGGCTAGCGCGGTCGAGCCGGGGGCTAGCGCGGGGGAGCCGGGGGCTAGCGCCGGTTACCTGCTGCCTGGCGGTGGGTGACTGGTCGGCCGCGTTCAATCCCGGGGTCCGGTCGGCAGCTGCGGGGCGTCTGTTTGTCAGGGAGACACAGCTGGTAGCGTCTCGGGAGCGCGCATGTCGGGCTACAGCAAGCGACGGGAAAAGAGCCGGCGGCCATCTTGGGGAAACTTTTTATAAGTTGCAGAAACGCTGGAACTGTAAGTACAAACCAGCTAGAAAAGTCATTTACAGGGGGGCTTAGTAATGTATGCTTAATTAGGGAGACTGGGCAAAAAAAAAAATTTCACTGCTTCCTCGAGACAACCCCTTTAAGCCTGGCGTATCTTATGCTACTCTAAGTAAATATGATATTCAGAGTGTTTTTAAATTTATTACAAGACACACAGCTCTTCATAGATTCATAGCATCTTCAACCTTTCGATAGTAAGAATATCAAATCAGAAATAGTTTTGCACTAAAAGTTAACCCATTTTCACCTATTTGTCTTAACAAATGTGCCCTTAACTTTGTCTCCTTGGAAACTACACTATTTTTTCTCTTTCTTGTAACTTTCTAAATTTGGCACATGATGAAAAAAAGTTGTACATTTTACTGAACATTTGTCATACATCACTGAGTGTAACTTTCTGGAGCAGTTTATACCAAAAACTGATGTTAACAGACTTGTTCCATGATTGGATTTAAACTTATTTAATTAGATAGATAACTAAAGCAAAACTAAATATTTAACTGCATTTGCTTATAAAAGGCTCCTAAGTTTACATATTGCTGCTACAAACATGCATGGATCTCATTGCTGTTCTTTTGATTTCCTTTTCAAATAACTACTTAATGTCTCCCATGTCCTGAATCCACTTGTAGATGAAATGTGATCCAAGGAATTATTGTGATTGCAAGATATGGATTCAGGGAGGATTTTTTTTTACAATAATATTTATATGTAACAACTACGGTTTCTAAGGATGGTGCATGCATTAAAATAGGACAATATAAAAATATGAAATACATATTTAATGTAAACTTTTATACGTGAGAAGGAGACCGAATCAAGAAACAGAAGAATAGATTACTTCAGAGAAGGTTGGGTAAATCTGAATATGCTGCACCAATAGACAAGGGGTTCACATAGGAGTTCCAGATTACAATTAGTTAATCAATCGGGACTTCCTATCCATACCGTCTCAAACTGCGTATTTGGCCATACTAAGATTGCTGGAATTTACATATTATATAAAGTTTATGATGTATTTGGTTTATTTTGTCTCTATGCAGTAGTAACTAGAAAATCTCAACATTATATATAGCATTAGAC
Source organism: Eleutherodactylus coqui (assembly GCF_035609145.1). Lineage (NCBI taxonomy): Eukaryota > Metazoa > Chordata > Amphibia > Anura > Eleutherodactylidae > Eleutherodactylus > Eleutherodactylus coqui. The sequence goes on along the minus strand of NC_089845.1, from coordinate 27,179,894 downwards.
ATTCCCCTATGTCTGTTTACAACTCATCTAGATGAGCACATGTATATACATGTTTTTGGCATGTTAAAAAAATCCAACCAAGATGGATTATTTCAGATCTATTTCCACCTTCGATGTGACCCATTATATTTGTACAACTCCATTGCAAAACAAACTGAAATTTTTAGGGTGGCAAAATAAAAAAGCCTAAAATAATGTGGTTGCATAAATATGAACACCCAAAAGCTGTTACTTTGTTGATGTACTGTTTGACTTTATGATAGCATTCAGTCTTTTTGGGTCGGTGTCTATCAGCATGACACATTTTGGCTTGGCAATTTTGCCCACTCTTCCTTGCAAAAGCGCCCCAAATCTCTTAGATTGTGAGGGCATCTTATTTGTAGCATCCTCTAGATGTCAGCCCACAGATTTTCAATTGGATTTAAGTCTGGGCACTGGCTAGTCCATTCCAAAAGTTTGATTTTCTTCTGATGTATCCATTTTTTTGCTGATTTGGAGGAACGCTTTGGGTTGTAGTCATGCTGAAAGGTAAAATTCATCTTTAGCTTTTTAGCAGAGGCCTGCAGGGTTTGGGCCAAAATGGACTGATATTTGAAACTGTTCATAATTCCCTCTACCATGACATTGAAGCCCCAGTTGTAGCAGCAGAAAAACAGCTTCAAAGCATAATGCTGCCTCCACCACGCTTCACTGTTGGTATGGTGTTCTTTTGGTGATGTGCAGTATTGGCTTTGTGCCAAACATACCTTTTACATTTATGGTCAAAAAGTTCAATCTTGATCTCATGAGACCATAACACGGTCCCCTGCATACTTTTAGCAGACTTGATGTAGCTTTTGGAAAAACATAGCTGGCTTGGATGTTTTTCTTTGTTAGAAATGGCTTTCATCTTGCTAACCCACCCCACCCCACAGCCCAGACATATGAAAAATACGTGAGATAGTTGTCACATGCACTACACAACCAGTACTTGCCAGAAATGCTTGCAGCTCCTTTAATGTTACTGTAGGCCTCTTGGCAGACTCACAAACCAATTTTCTTCAGTTTTTTTTCATCAATTTCAAAGGGACGTCCAGTTCTTGGTAATGTCACTGTTGTGCCAAATTGAATCCACTTCTTGATAATGTCTTCACTGTATTCCACAGTATATGTAAATTTTTGGAAACTATTTGTTGCCCTTCTCCTGACTCATACTTTCTATCCCTTTGATGTGTTGTAAGCTCATTACAGACCATGGCTTTTGCTAAAAAATGCAACTAAGAAAATATCAGGAAAAACCTACTAAAATTAAAATTACTTTAAATAATGGCAGCTGTGTACTGACTATTATTTAACATGCTTTTAACCCTTTACAATCCAATTTGTATCCTGGCTTTCCTAGGGCGCTTGCTCTTTTTCTACTATTATACAACAGCGATATATGCTGACTAAAGCCAGTACTGCATGAGGTGACACGTTGGATAGGCCCCAGACAGCAGAGAGGCTGGCAATATACAGTAAGAGAACCCCGACGGATGTCTTCCAACATCGGAGCTGTGCAGCCTTCAATCACAATGTCTTCAGTGGTCATACAGTGGATTGAAAAGGGTTAAATGTCATTGCTTAATTTTAAACACAACCATATCCCCAATATAAGAGAGTGTTCACACTTATACAACCACATTATTTAGTTTTGATATTCTTATTTTTCCACCCTAAATGATATCAGTTTGTTTTTCAATGGAATTTTACAGATAACGGGTCACATTGCAGGTGGAAATAAATCTGAAATGATTCAAATTTGTCTTTAAGGAACTACAGTTTTTGTAGCTCCTGATCATAGAATCATAGAATGCTAGAGTTGGATGGGACCTCCAGGGTCATCGGGTCCAACCCCCCCCTCAATGCAGGATTTACTAAATCATCCCAGACAGATATTTGTCCAGCCTTTGTATGAACACTTCTATTGAAGGAGAACTCACCACCTCCCATGGTAACCTGTTCCACTCATTGATCATGCTCACTGTCAGAAAGTTTTTCTAATATCTAATTTGTGTCTCCTCCCTTTCAGTTTTATCCCATTGCTTCTAGTCTTACCTTAATAAGAATAGGGCTGATCCCTCTGCACTGTGACAGCCCTTCGGATATTTGTAGACAGCTATTAAGTCTCCTCTCAGATTTCTGTTTCGCAAGCTAAACATTCCCAGATCTTTTAACCGTTCTTCATGATTTGTAGACTGCTCACCATCTTGTTAACTCTTCTCTGAACTTGCTCCAGTTTGTCTATGTCTTTTTTAAAGTGGGGTGACTAGATGAGGTCTGATCAAGGAAGGGTAGAGGGAGATAATTACCTCCCATGAGCTAGACTCTATGCTTCTCTTATACATCTCAGAATTGTGTTTGCCTTTTTGGCTGCTGCATCACATTGTTGACTCATGTTCAGTCTATGATCAATTATTATACCCAAGTCTTTTTCACACGTGCTGCTGCTTAGCCCAATTCCTCCCATTTTGTATGTGCTTTCTTCATTTTTCTTGCCCAGATGTAGGACTTTGCATTTCTCCTTGTTAAATACCATTCTGTTAGTTGCTGCGCACTGTGCAAGCTTTTCTAGATCTTTTTGAATACTCTCTCTCTTTTCCCTAGTGTTAGCTATCCCTCCTAGCTTGGTGTTGTTGGCTAATTCCCTCCTCCAGATCATTTATAAAAATGTTGAACAACACTGAGCCTAGGACAGAGCCTTGTGGTACCCCACTTGATCCATTTTTCCACTTGGATGTGCAGCTATTTATGACAACTCTTTGAGTATGATCACTCAGTCAGTTGTGAATTCCCCTAACAGTTGCCTTGTCAATCCCATATTTGGCCTTTTTTTTAATAAGTATGGTATGAGATACTTTGTCAAATGCTTTACTAAGGTCAAGATAAACTATATCCACCACATTTCCCTGATCAACCCAGTCAGTGATATTGTCATAGAGGGAAATTAGATTAGTCTGGCATGACTTGTTTGCTACAAATTCATGCTGGCTCTGGTTAATTACTCCATTTTTATCGAAGTACTTGCATACATGCTGTTTAATGATTTGTTCAAAGATCTTTCCCGGGAAAAAAAGTCAGACTCAGAGGCCTGTAGTTTCCTGGATCCACCTTCTTCACTTTTTTAAAGATAGGGACAACATTTGCCCTTTTCTAATCTTCTGGGACTTCTCCTGTTCACCAGAAATTCTCAAAGATTATGGCGAGTGGTTCAGCAATTACCTCTGCTGCTTCCTTTGGTATCCTAGGATGTAATTCATCTGGACCTTGAGACTTAAATTAATTTAAGTTAGCTAAATGTTCACTCACCATCTCTCTGCTTACAGTTAGCCTGCATTCTTTTATTCCCCCGATAGCACAGGGAGGATCAGTTGATGTTCCATCTGCTTTCTGAGAGAAAACAGATACAAAATAGGATTTAAAGGTTCGGCCTTCTCAAAATCATTTTTAACCAATTCATCATTTTCATCTTGTAAGCATCCAATAGCATCTTTGACTTTTCTTTTGCTTTTGACATACACCCCAAATCCTTTTTTCATTGCCTTTGGCCTCTGTTGTAAGCCCCAATTCATTATTAGCTTTAGCTATTCTGACACTTGCCCTACATTTTCTGCAGACCATATTATATTCTTCTTTAGATATTCCCCCCTCTTTCCATTTGATTAACAAATTTTTCTTCATTTTTAACATGTGTCAAGTTCTGTGTTCAGCCATCTTGGTTTCTTTAAATGCCTCCCATACTTCCTTCTTTTAGGGATTGTTAACGATTGTGCTTTGAGAATCTCATTTTGCAATATTTCCCAACCTTCTTGGACATTTCTGTCCTTAAGTACAACCAGCCATTGGATTCTTCCCACCCTGTTTCTGAGTTCATTAAAATCTGCCTTTCTGAAATCCAACCTTGAGGTCTGAATTTCTCAGCCCCTCCCCCCCTCCTTTTTATCCAACCTTCAAGGATAGCATGATCATTGCCTCCTAAGGTCCCAGCCACCTTTCCTTCCTTACCCATTTCCTTCCTGTTGGTAAGAATTAGACCCAAGATAGCAGATCTCCTTGTTTTCTCTTCGACCTTTTGGAAGATAAAGTTGTCAGCAAGAGCAGATCATCAGGATCACTCATTTTTTTAAACCTTATCATCCAAAGAATAAAAAAAAAATCTTGGCCACTAGCACTAAATACTAAACAAAGATAAGAACATATATCCTTCATAAATGACTAATTTGTTATGTACTGTTTTTTCAATCAATTCAGAAAGTTCATTCTCAGAGTACTGTGCTTACTGTAGATTAAAGAGAAAGCAAATAGCATATTTAAATAGACAATAATTTTATACTGCCCTGCAGCTATTCTATTTGTTCTCTTCATACCACAGCTACCTATTTAATGTAAATGAAATTGCATACTCAATACATAATGAGACTGCAAAGGAAATTTCTTTTAAAGCTGTTCACATTTTCAAGATTGCCACTTATGCATGATTTGGCAGAACAAACATTTTCAGCTCACAGACGCTTGACTTGAATTTACATACCAGCATACTACGTCGTGAAGACAACTCAGACTTCATTAGAGAAATTATGCACGCTTCTTTAGCACAACACATGTCATATTGCTCTTTGTGATGACATCAGAATCATCTACATGTAAAGCATAAGGGCAAACTGAACACTACATCAAAAAGATGGGATTGCTGAAGTGATTGGCAACAGTGCAGGCTGAATAATAAATTACTTTAACTAGAGCTTCCTCTGTGGGTGTTTTGAATGCTCAGCATTCCATTGTTGAGCAATATTGAATATTATCGTCATCCCTACGTCTACTATATGGTGTAATGATCCTAGATTGATCTGCGGTATGTCTGCATAGTACAGTCAGAGTGTCTAGAATATAGTTATTATATTAGATGAAAATAAAGTAAGCAGAAGAGATAGAGACAAATTACGTTTCATCAACATCTGACACACACGTTTTGTTGCGTTTCTTCATCCTAAAAACACATACAAAACAACAGCATTTTTAACTTGTATATGTGTTTCTTAGGGCTCATCCTCACAGGCATCAAAATTGTGCATAAGTTAGGCACGCAAAAAGATTGCGGATAGCTGCATTAAAAATTGCCTCCAGCCGGCATAATGCCTTCACTACACTACATACAGTATATACATACAATGGTATGCTTAGTTTAACACTGCTAATCTCCCTCCACCCTCCCATTCCCATCATTTAGCAGTTTAAACTAAACAGTGGGAATGTTTAGCTAAACTCCCTACCCCTCCATTTTTTTCCAGCTCCCATAGGAGTCTATGGAAGCTCCTGCACTTTGCACTCCAAAGATAGGTCAGGTCCTATCCTTTCACACAGCAGGCAATTTCAGTCGGTCATGTCCTATCTATTTTTTTTGCACACTAAAATTTCTTTCTCTGAATGTTTCTATAGGAAAGCATTGGTTCTAATAGTCACAGGTTTTTGTGCATGTAAATTAGCAGCGCAAATTCCTTCATGTGAATGAGCCCTCAGGGTGGTCTCAGATGACTGTATGTGCAGTTGTGCACACTTCAGTGCAACATATTTGTGCAGTGAAGAAATCTTTGTTTTCTGCGAGTATCAGGGCAAAGTACTGCAGCTTTTGCGCACAGAGCAAGTTTACATGTGCGAGTGACCCCTCCACCATGATTTAAAAGGCTATTACCCTAATGAGGTTGAGAAGATGCGCTGTTTGTAGCGTGTTTAATATTTTCATATCAGCTGACCGATAAAATCTGTCCATTACTTTTTAGTTGATAAAAAAATAACAGCAGAACGTGGTTAGAAGAAATGCTAATTAAAATATAGCCTTTTTTTTGTAGAAATGCCACAGTAGGGACTTCTTCAGATGACTGTGATTTTGTCCCATTTTGCGGTCTCCTTCATACATTTGTATCGTATGCATGCTTGCGAGAGCATGATGAATGGAGCACTATTACATCCTCCTGCAAGCATAACAGTGCTCCTTTGCTTTACTTTTTTCCACTGCTGGACCTGTTTACATCGACGAGGGGCACAATTGTGCCATTTTTAAACAGGCAGGCCAGCCAACTTAATAGGCACGCCAGCAGACTTAATAGACATGCCAGCCTCATTAGTCCCTGGTGTTAACGAATAACACTGCAAAATTGCACAGTTCAGTGCTCAATTGCATTTGGGACAAGTGTGCATGTGTGTACCCTATAGATCCCTATGTGGCCTCGGGAGCGCAAATGTATAGATAGATCATGTTGCATATTTTTTCGCACGGCTGAATTTCTCCATGTGAGGGAACTTATTAAAATCTATGATTTTAATGGATGTGGTTTGAGCAAGCGATTTTGCACGCACAAAAACCAATGCAAAATCGCACGTGTTGTTAAGGACCGTTACACATGACCGGTCACATTAACCTTTCAAGCCTTGGGTTCCAAATTAGTTCGTACCTGGATGCATCAGGGAGGCCAAAAACTATATGATTTATAGTAATTAGTTCCCACAGATACGTAGAGATGAGCCGCGGCAAGTATACAACCCACTCTGCTTAAGGCGCGTACACTGAAAGTTTATTCACTTGGTATAGTTCTAATACAGGAAAGGAATACGTCATTAGTCATGGGGTTAATCTTATTGGGTTAGAAAAACATCAAGAATCGTGTATTGTTCAACAATCAGCGTAGTGAGAATATCTATGTGAAATGTCCTTCAAATGATTATTCCTCCCTTGTGAGTTTGGATGATCGCAGCGTCTTATCAGCATGATTTGCTCTTTTCCCAAAGCTCAGGACATGGGGGAGTCTCTTCTGATAGCGACTGTACCAGGCAAATGTTCTCGGATGAATAGAAAAAAAATCATTAGACATTGCACCGAATGTCATGCTCTAAAGTTATTTCTACTTGAATTATTGTTTCACTACACACAAGCTTATTTACATCTTATAATGCTCCATTTTGTATCTAGCGGCCATTTTGAGACAGATTCTTCCATTTTATGGACCTGTACCTTCTCAGTGTTAAGAAGCTCTAAGTGTGAGTCACAGTATAAGGACATAGGTTTCTACGGGAATTGTATTGTGGATCTTATCATAGCTAGATCCCTGGATGGCACAGAGCCTAAATATACACAATTATTGTGGAGTAAGATACATGTATCTAAGAGTGTTTTGTGATGCCTTCCCAGCCATTGCACTTATAATGGAGACATATTGACTGTCCCCTAAATTTTCCAGGCATAGTGGAAAATAGCTAAATAGAGTTTATAAAAATGATAGAAGATGAATCCTTATTTACAAGACAGAAAAAAAAGCTTAGAAGGAAGCTATTGATGTTAATTATAAGCATTTTGAACTTTGTAGCTGTTATTTTGAGTGTTCCCAAGAGTATCACTTGGCATCACATGGAATATGTTGCAGCATACCCAAATTCAGTTCTCCCGCCTCTTCGATTTCTTTATGTGTCTAAACAGATGTAGGAATGATTTTATAGATCTTTTTCCCATGGATATATAGCGTTGGAAGTTGTTAGAATAATATGTTTTTTTCCCCAAAATAACACTTTCTAACTTCAGATAAGTCTCAGGGAAGCTTGCTTGATGCTAAATTTGTAAATGAAACACATCCTGTAGTAAGCTGTGCTGCTTGAGTTCACAGAACAAGTGCACAGGAAAAGATCTTCTATGTTTTATTTCTGATGCAGAACAGTAATTTTACTCCTGGCTGTTGTATTTAAGTCCTGAAGGTCTGCCAATATTTATGAAATGGGAGTTAGAGAAGTACTATAGCCAATATGTGAGAAGAAAGAAATTAAACAAATAAACACTGTCTGTGGAGTATTCATTTGTGAACACAAACAAAGTCACATTCGGTCACGAAAAATGCATGTTTAGAAAATAAATCAGACTTACACAATAACAAATGAAAATTTCCTTGTGACATATGAGACAATGGACAAAACATAGCAACAGTTATAATGAGAACATTTACCAAAGGGGCAAATCTGCAATAAAGCTGAAATAATCACACATGCTTTTCTATAGTAAAGATGGTTAAGTGCCAAATGCTGAATTGTTTCATTTATGGCCTCTTTCACACAGGCCACAAAATCATCGCTACAAAACACATGCATGTGAAGATCATGGTCTCCGATGAGTTCTTTCAGGCTACAAAATATCTCTCATGTGAAAGAACCCATTGGAAACCATGGGCTTCACATGCGTTTTGTAGCGAAATTTTGTAGCCGGTGTGAAAAAGGTATAAGGTCTCAGTCACATTAACATTTGTATGCACAGATTTTTTGTGCGCATAACTGATGCGTTCAAATATTTGCGTGACCGAAGCGGGCGTCACGGCGGAAAAATCACACCTAGCAGAGTTTATCCGCTTAAAATCCCAGCCTGCTGAAAGGGCTGCCTCTGATTGGCTGAACACTGTGACCAATCAGAGGCAGCTCTCAGCTATTGAATGACAGCTGAGAGCTGCCCCTGATTGGTCCCTGTGCTCAGTCAATCAGAGGCAGCACTCACCCACACATTAATGAATTCATGAATGGGTGAGTGAGAGCTGCCTCTGATTGGTGAGGGTTGTGACCAATCAGAGGCAGCCCATTCAGCAGGCGGGGATTTTAAATCCCCGGCTGCTGAATACTACACAGAGCAGTTCAGGAGAACTGCCGGCCGGACGCGGCTGAACTCCAGGTGCGTGGAAAAGGTGAGTATACATTTTTTATTTTTACACATTTTTGGATGATTTTCAGGGAAGGGCTTATATTTTTAGCCCTTCCCGAAAATTCATCCCGCGCTCGCCGGCAGCCCATTGCTTTCCATGGAGCCGGCTGTATTGCCGGCTACATTGAATTTAATGGGCGAACATCGTTCTCCTGATTGGTCCCTGCGCTCAGCCAATCAGAGGCAGCACTTGCCCATTCATGAATTTATTTTAAATCCCCACCTGCTGAAAGCTCCTCATAGCAGTGCAGGAAAAGAGTCCCGGCAGCTGCAGAGAGGTGAATATAGTTTTTCTTTTATTTTTTACACATTTTTGGATTGATTTTCAGGGAAGGGCTTATATTTTAAGCCATTACCCAAAAATCAATGCAGGGCTTGCCGTCAGCCCATTGCTTTACAATGGGAGAACATCGCAAAACCTCTGCCACAGCTGTGACAGCTGTAGCAGAGGATCGCAATCTTCAATATATGTTCTCAATGGGGTCAGTGCAGCTGCTGCCAGTCCCATTGAGCGCTAGGTGAAAACATCAGTTTGCCGCAGTTACATGCTTTCTATGAACCAGTGTCCTATAATTTTCGCCGCACGCATTTGTGTGCATGTTAAATTTGCACATGTGACCACTCACATTGAAAAAAATTGGTTCTATTTAGATGCAGACCGCAAACGCAACTGACAGACACGGGTACAAATACCCTTATAGAGAGTTAACTGTTTTGGATATGATAAATGTTACTTAACCTAAAGTAAACCAAATAATTTGAAAATCTGTTAAAAAGGCAATAACACATGGAAGCATGCGCTAATATGCTTGCCGCTATGTAGCGTATTAGCTCATCAATTGTTTTTGCTTTTTTTTTTACTATTCAAGCTCTGCACTAGTGCGTGTGAGTTTAAAAAAAAATTTGCGAAGATAGGTCCTGCTCTATCTTTTGCGAACGTAGTACCTTGTTTTCCAAAAATAAGACCTACTCTGATAATAAACCCTACCCTGATTTTCAGGGGGATTGAAATATAAGGCCTCCCCAAAAATAAGCCCTAGCTGCATTACATGAAAAAAAAAACAATACTCACTTGGCAGGCACCCATTTGGGTCCCTCTTGCTGCTCTCCGGTGCTCCAGTTACCAGGAAGGGAATACTCTTTCAGCACTGAGAACTACACGGAAGACTGCTGGAGACCAGCAAGAGAGACCCGGAAGGTGCCTGCTAGGTGAGTATTAAGACACCCAAAGAAAATTAGACACTGCGCCTCTTTTGGAGCAAAAATTAATATAAGACAGTGTCTAATTTTTGGGAAACCCGTTAATAATGCGTGGGAATCCCGATAGAGAAAACGAAACTATTGAAATCAATGGTTTCTTTTCGCTACATTATGCAGTCATGATTTTCATGGTGGGATAACGATCTAAAAAATGCCCATGTGTTTCATAACGAGGCTAAAATATGTCCATGTGTTTAAACACTTGCATGACCACTTATAGTCCGACATCGGCCAATGAGAGTGAACGGTGGGGACTACCTACTTGAAATATTGACGATGCCAGGAGCTGCATAGTAGAGTTCATCTTAATGAAGAGAGATGAGTATGAAAAAAAAGAGGACAATTCAAAGGGCGACTGTAGCAGAGACATGTAGCCATCCCCACTGATTTAATCCCTTCACAGGTCCTCTTCAGCTACCTGCATTTAGTAGCATTTCATGGATTTTTACAATGGTCAAAAATTATTCTGCATTGAGTTTTGAGACTATGATTGTACAGGTATTTCTAAATTACATTTTTATGATGATTTTTGCCTGCTCTCACCTTGACAACCTTCATGAGTTACACAATATTGTTTCTTTCAAGGCTCCTGCACATGGGCGATTTTATGCACATTTTCGCGCACATGAAATTGCACAAACAAACTGCAGACAGAAGATCCCATTGATTTCAATGGCTTCCCTTACATTGAGCGTCTTTGCGTCCGCATTTCCATTGGGCAAAAAAATATGCAACATGTTCTATTTTTTTGCGCATTTGTGTACTCCTGGGACTAATTAGGCTGCTAAACCAGTTCAAAATCGGGCCATGGCATTTACTTATAAGCGTATCTATATATACGCTCATGTGCAGGAGCCATCCTGTGCAGGGTTTAATGCATGGGCTTGCTCAGGGTCCCATAAGAATAGGAGCCCTATAGAAATATATGTATGTTAACATTTCAATGCACCTTGTATCATATATGATAATGCTTGTGGCAGAATATGAAAAATAAAATACATGTTATATTAGATGTTTTTCACCATTTTAGGGTGGGGCCACACAAGCGTGTTTTTGCACGTACATAGGTTCGGACATAGGTGCGCACCTACGTACGAGCAAAAACACACGTGTATGCAGCTGTGTGCTTGTTGTCAATGGAGCCGCGGCTGCTGACGGCAACTCCATTGAAAACAATGCTCTGCCGGCCCCCTGTATTCTTTTTCAGGGAAGGGCTTTACATATAAGCCCTTCCCTAAAAAAGAAACACTTTAGTGTAAAAAAACCAAAACTTACCTCTCTGCCGCTGCCGTGACCCCCGCGGGCATGAAGAACACATCTGCCGCATGTGGCAGATGTTTCCTTCACCCCCACTAGTTAAAAGAATTCCCTGCTGCTACATCTGCCACATCTGTGACAGATGCAGCAGAGGAATTCTTCAGTTCTCAACCGCAGCTGTCACACATGACATCTGCGGTAGAGAATCCTGCTGCCGGCATCCCCGTCAATGGCTTTTCAGGGAAGGGCTTCATAAGCCCTTCCATGAAAAGCCATTTAAAAAAGTGTATTAAAAAAAATCAATACTCACCTCCCTTCAGCTGCCGGGGCTCAGCTGCGACTTCTGGCATTGTCCCCGTCTCTGTAGTTCTGAGCTATCAGCAGCCAGCCAATCACAATCAGAGCTACCAGCAGGCGGGGATTTTAAATCCCCGGCTGTTGATAGCTCAAAACAGCAGTGCAGAGTCGGGGACAACGGCAGAAGTCGCCGCTGAGCCCCGGCAGCTGTCAATGGCTTTTCAGGGAAGGGCTTCATAAGCCCTTCCCTGAAAAGCCTGTTGAAATAGTGGAAAAAAAAAAATATTACTTACCTGCTGGGGCTCAACCGCGGCTTCTGCAGCTGTCCCTGACTCTGTAGTTCACTTGCTGGTAGCTCAGCAGCGCTACAGAGTTGGGGACAGTGACAGAAGTGGCCGCTGAGCCCCTACAGCTATCAATTGCTTTTCAGGTAAGGGCTTCATAAGCCCTTCCCTGAAAAGCCTGTAAAAAAACTAGAAAAAAAAAAGAATACTTACCTGCCAGGACTCAGGCAGCTCCATTGAAAATGATGAGTGCATTACCAGTGGTGCACTCATGTCCTATCTTTGCAGGCATGCACCTGCAAAGTACGGACATGTGAACACACCATAGGGAATGCATTGTTGCAAATACATGCATGTTTTGTGCGTGCATATGCACGCACAAAAAGACGCTCATGTGCACCCACCCTTACAGCGTATATAAAGTATAGATGTATTCTATGTAAAGTGAACATTGAGTAACTGTATAATTACAATACATCGCCCTGCTCATGTTACATTGGTAGTTTTACTGTACTGTAATCTAAAACTATAGTACATTGACAAATCTGCTGGTTCTTATTGGAAAGTCAATAATAAGCACTATGGGTACTTTCACAAGTGTCGGAAAAAAATCAACACAGACAAATGCGTACCAAAATCCACATTCCTTTGCAAAGGACAAAATCCATATCAATTCTTTGATAAATCTGCATCTAAATCCACATGTAGGATGTGCAGATCTTGATGCGCATTTGTCCTTGTGTGTGAAAGCACCGTAAATAGAGATGAGCGAGCATACTCGTCCGAGCTTGATGCTCGTTCGAGTATTAGGGTGCTCGTGATGCTCGTTACTCGAGACAAGCACCACGCGGTACTCGTCTCGAGTAAACGAGCACTGACCATTGAATTCAATGGAGCCGGCAATACAGCCGGCTCCATTGAAAGCAATGGGCTGCCGGCGAGCGCGAGATGAATTGTCGGGAAGGGCTTAAATATATAAGCCCTTCCCTGCAATTCATCCAGAAATGTGTAAAAATAAAAAAAATATACTCCCCTTGTCCCGGCAGAACGATGTTAGCCCATTTAATTCAATGGAGCCAGCAATACAGCCGGCTCCATTGAAAGCAATGGGCTTCCGGCGATCGCGGGATGAATTGTCGGGAAGGGCTTAAATATATAAGCCCTTCCCTGCAATTCATCCAGAAATGTGTAAAAATAAAAAATATATATATACTCACCTTGTCCCGGCAGACGGAGTTCAGCGCGGCCGGCCTGCAGTGGGTGTGAAGGGGGTGTGAGTAAGACATGCCCCTGATTGGCTCAGCGCTGAGCCAATCAGAGGCAGATCTCACTCACACCCATTCATGAATTCATGAATGGGTGAGTGAGTGTTGCCTCTGATTGGCTCAGCGCAGCTCTCAGCTGAATGACAGCAGTTCAGCACCACAGTGCAGGGGACAGCAGGAGAAGACATGGCTGTGCCCCTGCAGTTGAAGGAAGGTATCTATTTTTTTTGTTTTTTAAATCACTTTTAATTCATTTCCAGGGAATGGCTTATATGTAAAGCCCTTCCCTGAAAAAGAATTCAGGTGTGCCAGCGGACCATTGTCTTCAATGGAGTCACCGGCAGCAGCAGCTGCTCCATTGAAGAGAATGCCTGCATTTTTATTCTTTTTTACACTAAAATCTTTCTTTTTCAGGTAAGGGCATTCTGACATAGCTCAGGGAAAGTGCTGCTGATGGTGGAGCTGCTATAGGGAGAGTGTTAGGAGTGATTTTAGGCTTCAAGAACCCCAACGGTTCTTCTTAGGGCCACATCTGACTGTGTGCAGTACTGTTGAGGCTGCTTTTTGCAGTGTTGCACTTTTTTTTTTGTATATCGGCCGTGCAGAGCATTGCGTCCTTAGTCTGCAGTAATTTTACATAGTCCAGGGCCAGTAGTGGTGAGGCAGGGACAGTGAAATAGATATACTGTGTATATAGGCAGTGGGCTTTTCCCAAAAAAATTGTGAAAAAACATTCTATTTGGGCTGCCTGTGACCGTCCTGAGTGTAGTGCGTCTCTGCTGGGGGTAGTAGTCCTAATTAATACCCAGCCAGCTAAGTGTTACAGCAGGCTTGCGCAAAATTCTTTCCTGGCTCTGCTGTGCGTTACACATCACCGCTGTCATCCTGTCCAGAGGGAAACAGTCTGCAGTAATTTTACATAGTCCAGGGCCAGTAGTGGTGAGCCAGGGACAGTGAAAGAGATATACTGTGTATATAGGCCCAAGCCCACCTGCATTAAACATGACATTACCTCAGCTGTGATGGGCAATGCAATGGGATATATTTATGTACCGCCGGTGGCTTCCTGGGACCCACCCATGCTGTCGGTCCACACGGAGTTGTAACTGCATGTGTCCACTTCTAAAGAACCCCAGTCTGACTGGGGCATGCAGTGTGGGCCCAAGCCCACCTGCATTAAACATGACATTACCTCAGCTGTGATGGGCAATGCAATGGGATATATTTATGTACCGTCGGTGGGTTCCAGGGAGCCACCCATGCTGTTCGTCCACATGGACTTCACAATAGGGAGTTGTACCTGCCTGTGTCTACTTATAAAAAACCCCAGTCTGACTGGGGCATGCAGTGTGGGCCGAAGCCCACCTGCATTTAATCTGACGTTAGCTCTGCTGTCCAGGGCACTGCAATGGGATACATTTATGTACAGCCAGTGGGTTCCAGGGAGCCACCCATGCTGTGGGTGCACACGGAATTCCCATTGCGGAGTTGTACCTGCCTGTGACTATTTATAAAAAACACTGGCCTGACTGGGGCATGCAGACACCTTGACAGAATGAATAGTGTGTGGCACATAGGTTCCCCATTGCTATGCCCACGTGTGCAGCTCCTGATGGCGGTGGCACAGGATTATATTTCTCATTGCTTCTGTACAGCATTGTGGGCTATCGTCCTGCCCCTTTTAAAGAGGGTCACTGCCTAGCCGTGCCAACCCTCTGCAGTGTGTGCCTGCGGTTCCTCCTCATGGCAGACGCACTTATAAATAGACATGAGGGTGGCGTGGCATGAGGGCAGCTGAAGGCTGCGCAGGGACACTTTGGTGTGCGCTGTGGACACTGGGTCGTGCGGGGAAGGGGGGTTGGGCAGCATGTAACCCAGAAGAAGTGGCAGCGGAGTGTCATGCAGGCAGTGATTGTGCTTTGTTGGAGGTAGTGTGGTGCTTAGCTAAGGTATGCATTGCTAATGAGGGCTTTTCAGAAGTAAAAATTGTTGGGAGGGGGGGGGCACTCTTGCCGCTATTGTGGCTTAATAGTGGGACCTGGGAACTTGAGATGCAGCCCAACATGTAGCCCCTCGCCTGCCCTATCCGTTGCTGTGTCGTTCCCATCACTTTCTTGAATTGCCCAGATTTTCACAAATGGAAACCTTAGCGAGCATCAGCGATATACAAAAATGCTCGGGTCGCCCATTGACTTCAATGGGGTTCGTTATTCGAAACGAACCCTCGAGCATCGCAAAATTTTCGTCCCGAGTAACGAGCACCCGAGCATTTTGGTGCTCGCTCATCTCTAATTACAAGATAAGTAAAGAAACACATTTCTGAACTTATTCAAACTTTTTATATGCATGTTAATAAATATTTTAATAGAAACTTAAATGAATATGAATGAATGCATGAATAAAATAACATGTGAATGAACAATTATCATTCCTAATGAATGTGTTATTAACCAGAAAATTTGGTTTGTAAGTGGCAATATTTTCCTCCATGGGCTAATAAAGTATCACATTTACTGAATTGAAAGAGGATGTTGCCAGAGATGGGGATTTATTTATGCATATGAGAGGCATTAGCATGCAAATGAATACAGTAGGCCTTAAAACTGACACATTTCTATATCAAACACGGCAAGTTATTACTGCTTAGGTTACAAAGGTCTGAAATCACATTACAAAAATCTTGCAGGCTATTTTTAGGTGTTATACTTCATTAAGTTGTAGGGGTCTATTGCACATTGTGCTGCGGGTATATTGTGCAGCACTGAAACCTACAGTTTTAGAATACAATATACTACACTAAAGGTATTAGCATTACAATAAACTGTAGGAAGGAAGGGGGAGCAGCTCTGTTTCTTGCTATGTTATTTTCCTAAGAATTGTTTTCTTTTATAATAGCATTTTGCTATTGTTCTCTGTGTATGTTACCGGTCTGTTACAAAGGGAAACAGGTTTAAATAAGTCTTTTTAGGAACAAAGCTCACTGAAACTTTGCAGCCTTTAATATTATGGATTATCTATTAACAACTTAAATTATTTTATTCTTCCAAGAAATATCGTATTTATTTATTATTTAAATTTTATTTCCACTTTAACCAAACTTCAGGGCAGGGCTGTATGAGCAGAGCCTTATGAGAGCATAAGTAGTTACATGGTTCCATTGTAAAGAAAAACTTGTGGAATCAGAAACATATTGAGGAATGGCACAGTTCAATCTATATACATAAAGGCGAAAGCCCTCACTGACTGACTGACTGACTCACCACTAATTCTCTAACTTCCCGATGTCATACCAACATAAAATTTGGCAGGAGCATTCTTTAGGTACTAGATAGGAAAAGTAAAGGGGTCACAACTCGATTCTTCAATGCTAAGTGCAAAAGCATTGGCACCCCCATGTAATGTAACTTCCCGCTGTTGTACAATCGTGAAATTTGCCACAACAATCTAACTGACCTCTATATGTATATACTGCTGAGAATCTACCTCATCTCTATGTGTATATACTAAGGAGAATCTAACTGATCTCTATGTGCATATACTGAAAGGCTGTAAAGTACATAAGGAAGTGGCCATGAACTGCAGGTATGGAGCATGCCTTTAAGGCTAAAAAAGGGCTGCAACCTCCAGTCAGGGGATAAATTTAAATAAAAAGGGGTGTTACCTTTAAGGGTAAAAAGTGAGAAGAATGGGAGGGGTGGCACATTCTGCAGAGGGACATTGGTACATGCAGCCTGAGGAGAATTTAAGGCTCCTCTATGTGTATATATAATATATGTTATTCCTCAGTTTCTCTGAAGTAACCGTTTATTGAAATAGATAATTAAGTTAACTATTTCAATATATGCTATATCACTTTGTCAACACTCGCATTCTACTAAACCACATTCATTGAGACATACGTACATTAGTTCACACCAGTGCAGTCACTGTGGTAATCCACCATGGTTTAAAGGTCCACCCACAAACAAAAACCCAAACAAAGCACACACTATTCAGAATGCTGCCCGGCAAAGGAGAATAGAAACACAAATAAATGACATTAATAAGCAACTAGGCAGGCTCACCCAATACACTAGAAGCAACATAGCACCTAATTTCATGGAACAGGTTAGGCAAAACTTTAGGAAAGTAAAAACACACACTCAACACGTACAACATAACAAACACATTGCTGAATACATTGATACACTGAAACAAAGGCTTTTATGCCCTTTTATATGGCCCAATAGTCTTTTAAACAACTGCATGAGCGCTGATGTCACCACGAAGGTCGTTAGCGTTCGTGCAGATCATTTAAACTGAAAGACTTGCCGCCAGCTCGCAGGCTTCTCGCTCAGTGCTTCTCCTATGGGAAGCGCTGAGCGGGGATCATTTACACTGGATGAAAAGCCAGTGAGCCAACAAGGTTTTTTAAGCTTACTGAAATGTCAGCTTAAACAACCATGAGGAAGTGAGCGATTTTTTTTTTTTGGCATTCACACTGGACAATTATTGCTCAAATTTTTTGGTTTGAACCAAATTTGAGCAATAATCGTTATGTGTAAATGGGCCATGACAGCCAAGAGACAATGACTGAAATGATACAAAACCTGCCCTCTCCAAAAACAACTAAGTATATTATTCACAAACAATGAAAAACACGTTTATGGACAATTACAAGCACAAACGCTACACATTCCCAAGACTGATATGCACTAAAGGACAAGGAGCTCACTCACTACTGGTCATCTCTTTTGTGTAACACTATCACACACAACAATAATGCAAGTTGGATTAAAGAGGAGAGGAACATGCAGAACATACCACCAATGACCTGTGTTGAAATAAACCTACACAACATTCATAACACAATAAAAAGAACACAGAGCTGGAAGACTCCTGGCGTATGCAAGATTTAGCATTTCTGGTACAAGAAAAAAAATCACATCTCTACATGAAGAACTGGCGAAATACTTAACATACATTACAAAAATACACAAGACATACCAGAATTTCTCACAAAGGGCACCACATATATGAGACATAAAAACAACACCACCAAGACCCAGCACAATACAGAACAATCAAATGTCTACCGACACTCTACAAAAACCAGACGCCTTGCCTCACTAGCAAAATATATCACCACATTGATGGACACAATGTTCTTACTGAGCACCAAAACGCTTGTCATAGAAATCATATGCGATGCAAAGAACAACTACTGATTGACTCAGTTATTATATGACAATCACACAGACAACACAGAAACATACACAAGGCATACCTAGACTACAAAAAAGCTTCCAACAGCATCCATCATACTGGCTGCTGCAAACCCTACATATTTACAAAATTCATCCAACTGTCATCTCAGCTCTTCAAAAAACTATGCAGCACTGGAGCACAACACTACATCTCACACTACATCTCACGCTACTACTCACACTACATCTCACACTACTACTCACACTACATTTCACACTACATCTCACACTACATCTCACACTACTACTCACACTACATCTCACACTACATCTCACAGTACTACTCACACTACATCTCACACTACTACTCACACTACATCTCACACTACATCTCACACTACATCTCACACTACATCTCACAGTACTACTCACACTACATCTCACACTACTACTCACACTACATCTCACACTACTACTCACACTACATCTCACACTACTACTCACACTACATCTCACACTACTACTCACACTACATTTCACACTACATCTCACACTACATCTCACACTACATCTCACACTACATCTCACACTACTACTCACACTACATCTCACACTACTACTTACACTACATCTCACACTAAATCTGACACTACTACTCACACTACATCTCACACTACTACTCACACTACATTTCACACTACATCTCACACTACATCTCACACTACATCTCACACTACATCTCACACTACTACTCACACTACATCTCACACTACTACTTACACTACATCTCACACTACATCTCACACTAAATCTCACACTACATCTCACACTACATCTCACACTACTACTCACACTACATCTCACACTACTACTTACACTACATCTCACACTACATCTCACACTACATCTCTCACTACATCTCACACTACTACTCACACTAAATCTCACACTACATCTCACACTACATCTCACACTACATCTCACACTACATCTCACACTACTACTCACACTACATCTCACACTACATCTCACACTACTACTCACACTACATATCACACTACTACTCACACTACATCTCACACTACTACTCACACTACTACTCATACTACATCTCACACTACATCTCACACTACATCTCCCACTACATCTCACACTACATCTCCTACTACATCTCACACTACTACTCACACTACATCTCACACTACATCTCACACTACATTTCACACTTCTACTCACACTACATCTCACACTACTACTCACACTACATCTCACACTACATCTCACACTACTACTCACACTACATCTCACACTACATCTCACACTACTACTCACACTACATCTCACCCTACATCTCACCCTACATCTCACACTACTACTCACACTACATCTCACACTACTACTCACACTACATCTCACACTACTACTTACACTACATCTCACACTACTACTCACACTACATCTCACCCTACATCTCACCCTACATCTCACACTACTACTCACACTACATCTCACACTACTACTCACACTACATCTCACACTACTACTCACACTACATCTCACACTACATCTCCCACTACATCTCCCACTACATCTCACACTACATCTCCCACTACATCTCACACTACATCTCACACTACTACTCACACTTCCTCACTTTCTTACATATACGTTAAAAGAAATCAAATACATATGGAGCGAGGAATCTTCCAAGCAGATTCTTTGAGCCCACTGTGCTTCTGTTTAGCCCTAAACCCATTATAAAACAGATTAAACAATACAAATGATAGATACCACATCAAACACAACAAAACATCACAATTTACATTATAACAACTTATGTACATGGAGGACATAATATCTACGCTTCCACACAAGCATAACTAAATCACCTTTTACATATTACGCACACATTTTCCAATGACATACATGGAGTTTGGCCTATACAAATGTGAAATACTACACAAAGAAAAAATAAATTCTAAAGAAGGATTACTTTGCACTTCCAAATGAAAACATTATTGAATCCATAATATATATACGGCAAGAGCTTGTAGACAAGCAGACACTATCAGACACTCATAATCCACACTACAACTACATTCCACAGACATTCCAGAAATCAACACACAAATTGTACTACGACAAAATCATAATCACAGACAAAACAATCCTCCACAAAGACCAGACATCACACTCATTGACAAATATAACAAAACCACAAACACCGTAGACATATCCATCCCAAACATTCATACATACACTGAGGGAATCACGAAATACAGAGGTGAGACTCCTGTGAAGAATGGATGGCGTACGTATTGTGCCGGTCATCCTCTCTACTACTGGGGTTGGACCACATACACTACGCAAAAGTCTACATTTAACAAAAGCATACCCATGTAGCTGCAGAAAGCAGCCATACTAAATGCCTGTCACATTGTCAGGAGGTTTCTAGACCTGGACACACACACAAATAACACACAGGTATAATTTTTGCATTGCTTTGGTCGCTCTGCCTTGACCGTTGTCCAGTTTTGTACTTGTCACCCGTATTAACAGAGTTAAACATTTAACACATCATATAATAACAATAATAATTTATTTTTCGTATTACTATTATTGTACTTCCTTCCATTGATCTGTGGTTAGCAGAAATTACATGTCTCTTGGGGTGATGTCAGGCAAGCAATTTTTTGTGCGCGCCTATATGCACAAAAAAAAAGCACCTCTAATAGAACCATTGGTATTCTATGGTGTGTTTACATGTCCGTCTTTTATGGGTGCAAAATACTCGAACCTGCAAAAGATAGGACATGCGCCGGGAAGGTCCATGCTGCGTGGAAAGATTCGCCGCGGAGAGTCCCGTCATCACTGAACACTGTGACAGCACTGAATAAAGTGATGGATGGAAGTGACTTTGTATCAGAAGGTAGGAAAAAAGGAAGACCTGAGGTACTTCCATTAAGCCACTGTCAGTGGGGTAATCTGCCTCCAGCTTTAGATTAAACATGTTAGGGTGGTCACATACATTAGATGTATATCAGCTGAACTCAGCTGGTACATTTGATTATCTAATGTGTATGGTTGCCTCATGACTCACCTCCAGAGAAAAGTATCCAGCAGTTAGATTTCAACTGCCCAATGCTTTTGTCCTCAGCAGAAACACCTGTGCCTGAGGTTTTTGGCAGCGACTTCTCTCCCTCTTTCAGAGGTGTAACTTGAGGCTGCAAAATCTAGAACTGGATCCCCAACTATAAAGCTTAATTGATAGTATTGGTCTGCAATATGGGGAAGAGAGACTTTATGGGCCCCCTATGGCTCTTGGGACCAAGTGCTCCCCCTATACCTACGCCCATGCCCTCTATATTAAGAATGTATGCACATTTGGCTGAACCAAGCATACATGTGTATGGAGGTGTCAGGCAAAATACAAGCTGTCCACTGAATGATTTGGCCAATTTTTATATTTCTGCCCTGTAATGATAGTGGGAAGATTGCTGACTCTACCCCGATCATGTTCAATGTAAGGTAAAAAGTAATCTGTACTCAATAGAAAGTGCCAGTCTACTGTGAGGACTCATTCAGATGAGCGTGTTGTTTTGCACGCCTATATGCGTGGACAAAATTGGGTCTATTAGAACCATTGCTTTCCTATGAAGTGTTCACATGTCCCGTTTTTAGAGGTGCAAAATACTCGCACCTGCAAAAGATAGGGCATGCAAGTGCCAATGCACCTATTCTCGCGCACTTTGCACATCTGTAGAGCGCATTTTTTCGCAAACATAGGTGCCCAAAAAAACACACTTGTCTGAATGAGGCCTGAGTGTGTAAACTTTAACATTTATAAACGCAACTAAGAAAATGTCCATAAAATCCTACTAGAACAGCTGAACTTTATATGGGGTGAATCAGAAACCCTTTACATAATGGCAGCTGTGTACTGACTACTACTTAACATGAGTTTAAATTTAATTCACTAATTCTGAAAACACAACCGCATCCCCAAATATAAGAGGGTGTTCGCACTTATGTGACCACATTATTTTAGTTTTGTAATCTTTCTTTTTACACCAAAATGATTTCAGTTTGCTTTTCAATGGGATTGTACAGATAACAGGTCACATTAACCCCTTGAGTGGCACGCCCGGAAAATTTCCCAGACAAGCTCCACTGCTCATAGTGACATAGCCAGGAAGATTTCCGGGCTATGTATCACTATGGGAGCTGCAGAGCACAATGCCACAAGCTGTGACAGTGTGCTCTGCCTGCACAGACCCACAGAGAACAAAGCAAGGGCTTTGAAAAACCAGCAGAAGATATTGCAGATATGTCGGCAATCTCCTGCACTGGTTTGTTTACAGGTTGCCATAGAGACCATCGGCTTGTCAGAAGCAAGCTGATGGTCTCTGTGGCAGGGAGAGCTGGTTGTTAGCTGTCAGAGGACAGCTAGGTACTAGCTCTTACAGCAGAGATCAGAGAAAACCTCCGATCTCTGCTGTGTTAACCCCTTACATGCTGCAGTCTATGTGACTGCAGCATGTAAAAGGGCTGTCACTGCAGCATGTAAAGGGCTGTCACCATCGGACCCCCGGAATGTGATCAGGGGTCCTGATGGGTCCCTGTGGAAGTCCCCTAAAGGGACAAAAAAAAAAAATTAAAAAAAAAAAAAAGTTAAAAAATTATAAAAAAAAAATCAAAACACTTGTCTCCCTTTACTTTGTAAAAAAAAATCAAAAATACAATCACACATGTGGTATCCATGTGTCGTAATGACCCAGAGAAGGAAGTTAATGCATTATTTAACCCCTTAATGACATGGCCCCTTTTTTTCTTTTTTCCCCATTTCTTTTTTTGCTCCCCCCCCCCCCTGTTTAAAAAATCCCAACTTGTCCCGCAAAAAACAAGCCC
Organism: Eleutherodactylus coqui; assembly: GCF_035609145.1. Lineage (NCBI taxonomy): Eukaryota > Metazoa > Chordata > Amphibia > Anura > Eleutherodactylidae > Eleutherodactylus > Eleutherodactylus coqui. Next base: position 27,156,694 of record NC_089845.1, on the reverse strand, counting down.
TCATATGGCCATGTCAATGGAAAAATGAAAAAGTTATGGCTCTTGAGACGCAACTGCAAAATTAGTTGAAATTCAATGATTAGACCATTTTAAAAAACCTGCCCTGGTGGGCACGACAGGGTGGTAGGAAACCCGCCACTCAAGGGGTTAAAGGCGGAGATAAATCTGAAATGATTCATCTTTGTTCGACTTTTTAACATCGAACTTTTTAAACATAAAAAGTATGTAGATTTTTATACCCACCATTAATATATATATATATATATATATATATATATATATATATATAACCATTAATATATATATATATATATATATATATATATATATATATATATATATATATATAAAGGTGAAAGCCTTCACTGACTGACTGACTGACTCAACACTAAATTTCTAACTTTCCGATGCCGTACAAACATGAAATTTGGGATGATCATTCTTTAGGTCCTATATGGAAAAAGTAAAGGGGTCACAACTCGAAAATTCAATGCTAAGTGCAAAAGTATTGGCGCCCCTGTGTAAGGTACCAAATCTAATTCTCATAATGTCATAAAAACTTGAAATTTGGGATGATCATTCTTTAGGTCCTAAATAGGAAAAGTAGATGAGTCACAACTCGAATGCAAAAATATTGGCGCCCCTGTGTAATGTACAAAATCTAAGTCTCTAACTTCCTGATGTCGTACAAACATGAAATTTGGCAGGAGTCTCCCATTGTAGTCTATGGGGTTCGTTACTCGATTAGAGCTCTCAAATTTTACGAAAAGCTCGACTCGAATAACACGGACTCGAGCATTTGGGTGCTCGCTCATCTCTAGTCACAACTTGATTATTCAATGCTATGTGCAAGCGTATTGGCACCCCTGTGTAATGTAACTTCCTGGTGTCACACAAACATGAAATTTAGGTCCTAAATAGTAAAAGTAAAGGGGTTACAACTCAATTATTCAATGCTAAGTGCAAAAGTAAGTGCACCTCTATGTAATGTGCCTTCTCGGTGTCGTAAAAGCATGAACTTTGACTCAAGCATTCTTTAGGCCCTAAATGAGGGGAGCGGGAGGGGGGGGGGCACATTCTGCCAAGGGACATGGGTACATGCAGCCTGAGAAGAATCTAACGTTCCTCTATGTGTATACATATTATATTCCTTGGTTACTCTAAAGTTACCTTGACTCCATAAAATTTTCTGTGTAAATAACACGTAAACACATGTATCAAATTAACTTGGGCGAAGTCGAGTATATCAGCTAGTAGATAGATAGATAGATAGATAGATAGATGGATAGATAGATAGACAGAGGCACTCTGTTGTGCAGAAGTTTTAGGCAGGTGTGGTAAATATAATAATAATAATCTTTATTTGTATAGCCCCAACATATTCCGCAGCACTTACATAGACAGGGGGAATACAGAAAGACAAAATACAGAAATTACAGAACCACGGTTACATAGTAATCAGTTGATGGAAACAATAGGGTGAGGGTCCTGCTCCAACGAACTTACATACTACGAATAGTGGTTTGATACAGAAGCTGGAGATGTGCATGGTATGGCGAGGTGGAGAGTGAGCAATGTTATACACATAGACAATGGTCAGACATTTAGCCGTGTGACGGCAGAAACGCTATGACTGCAGGAGCGGTTTAGGATGGCTAGCAGGGATTGCAGTCACTAGGACACACAGCATGTTATGAGACAGAGTACAGAGGGGTTTATTTAGGGAATGCGGTATGCCTACCTGAAGAGGTGCGTTTTTAGAGCACGCCTGAAGTTCTGCGAGTCCTGGATTGCTCAGATAGCCTTTGGTAGTGCGTTCCAGAGGATCGGTGCTGCTCTGGAGAAGTCTTGGAGGCGGGAATGAGAAGTTCAAATTAAAGGGGCGCTCAGTCTGGTTTCGTTAGCAGAATGGAGAGCCCGGGCTGGGTGATGTATTGAGATGAGGGAGGCAATATAGGGGGGCGCTGCGCTATGGAGGGCTTTGTGGATGAAGGTAGCGAGTTTAAATTGAATTCTGTATTTAACGGGCAGCCAGTGCAGTGACTGGCACAGGGCAGAGGCTGGACAGGAAGATGAGCCTGGCTGCCGCATTCAGGATGGATTGTAGAGGGTAGAGTCTGGTGCAGGGGAGGCCGATCAGCAACGAGTTGCAATAATCGAGCCAGGAGTGGATGAGGGCAAAAGTAAGCTTTTTTAACGTGTCCACAGTCAGAAAAGGGCGGATTCTTGCGATGTTCTTGAGGTGCAGCTGACATATTCGGGCCAGAGATTGGATGTAGGGGGTAAATGATAGATCAGAGTTGAATATGACCCCAAGGCAGCGGGCATGTTGTCTAGGAGTTATGGTGGCGCCACACACTGAGATGGAGATGTCAGGATGAAGTTGGTTAGTGGAAGGAGGAAACACCAGTAAGTCAGTTTTAGAGAAGTTTAGTTTTAGGTAGAGAGAGGACATAGTGTTAGAGACAGCGGACAGACAGTCGGTGATGTTTTAGAGGAAAGGTGCAGATATGTCACGGGAAGAGGTATATAGCTGGGTGTCGTCAGCATACAGGTGGTATTGGAGGCCAAATCTCCTGATGGTTTGTCCAATAGGGGCTGTGTAGATGAGGAAAAGGTGAGGGCCGAGGACCGAGTCCTGGGGGACCCCAACAGCAAGGGAAAGAGGAGGGGAGGTAGAGCCAGCAAAGGAGATACTGAAAGAACGGTCAGATAGGTAGGAGGAGAACCAGGAGAGAGCAGTGTCCTTTAGGCCAATGGAGCGAAGCATACTGAGGGAAAGTTTGTGGTCAACAGTGTCAAATGCTGCGGTAAATATGCTACAAAGTAAAAGTGTTTTCAAAATTAGAAGTGTGGAAGTGTTATTTTCTGTCAAATAGCAAAATGCAAAGTGAACAAAAGAGAAATCTAATTCAAATCAATATTTGGGGTGACCACCTTCATCTTCAAAACAACATCAGTTCCTTTAGATACACTTGCACAAAATGTTTCTAAGAACTTTCCAGGGTGATATTTTCAAACATCTTGGAGAACTGAGCACATATCTTCTGTGGAAGCAGTTTTGCTCAAATTCTTCTGTCTCTTCATGTAATTCCAGACAGACCTGATGTTTAGATCAGGGCTCTGTGGGTGCCATACCATCACTTCCAGAACCCGCGTTCTTTACGCTGAAGATGGTAGTTAATGACATTGGCTATGTGTTTGGGATTGTTGTCCTGACGCAGAATAAAATTAGAGCTAATCAAACGCCTTCTAGTTTTCTATTTTATAAACAATTTTCTCTTTTATTTATACATTTGACAGCATATCTGTAAGAGAACATTTACAACCTGCCGTGCTTAGACACAGCAGCTCAGATTTAGTAATCTCTACATAACGCAGCCACCATATAAGTCAGATACCGGTTCTACACATTGATAAGGATCGCAGTGCAGTTACCACTAGTGATCCCAAGTGGTGTCTTCCCTAATTTTTGTAAACCACTTTCTCTATCATTTGACGCAGACCACCATTAAGATTTCTTAAAGATATAACACATCTCTGTAGACTATCTCCATCTTGCTGCTACCCCAATGACCCTCACAGTTTTTCCCAAAGTAAGCATGCCCCCTCTTGTGTCTCAAAAACTTATACTGCTTACATGCAACAATTCCCCCTAGTGGCCTCCACAAGAAAGAGTGCTTTCTTTGTGCTGCACAATTTAATAATACCCTTTATGCCCACATGGGAATAATTCCTCTATGTGCCCCCACACAAAGTATTAATACCCACTTTGTGCATCACATAGTAATAATTACCCTATATGCTCACGACTAAAGGTGAATGCGGATTTCTGTAGTGGGAAATCTGTAGTGGTGCTAAATCTGTGTTAACAGTCTGCAGTAAACCTGTTTCTGGGATGTTACATTCTTTTTCAGCCAACCACAGATGTAAGTACTCAAATGCTGAGGTCTGTTATTGATTGCAACAGCCTATGACACCCTTAACATAGACTGTTGAAGGCTACCAACACAGCATCAAAGTGGAGCCCCAAGGATGCAATGCTGGAGCTCAAATGGAGCCGGGAGTGGTGAGCATACAATTGTCCATAATTAGTATATACGGGGAGCCTAATTTTATTTTTAAACATAACTTGCACAACTCCTTTATAATAATAGAGCTTCCCTGTGTTAGCATGAGGCAATGTAGGCCTATGTATTTCTCTCTCTCAAAAAAAAATGGCCCCCTAAAGGTAGTAGAGCCCGAACTGTGACCCTCCTCTTTCACAGAAGACAGTAACTGAGTCTGAACGCCTTAATGACCACCCATATGTATTTTGACGGCAACCATTAAGGGGCCTTATTCTGCAGCGCCGTCAACAGATGGCAGCTGCATAAGATGCTTGGCACAGGTCTCCTATGCTCGGGATAGTGAGTGCTCAGCTGTCGGATGACAGCCTGGCACTTGCTCTATTATCGGTGTGATCACGTGGTCGCAATGGATTGCTATGGCACCCGGAAGCTTGAATATAGTCTCTGGATCTGCCAGCTACAGTGGCCCATGAGGCACATCCCCTGGCTGAGCTTCATAGGCTTTCTAATGCACTGCTATACTGAAGCATAGTAGTGTATTAGAATAATGATAAAGGGTGCTGATGATCAAGTCCCCTGGTGGGACAAAACAAGTTTAAAAAGTATTTTAAAAAATAAAACGTCAAAAACCCACCTTTATCCCTATACTATGTAGAAAAAATCATCATGAAAAAAAATACAAAAAGCATGGCGATAATAGTTAGTCTTGCCTATCTCGCCTTACAAAAAAGTGAAATAGAAAGTGATCAAAACAATGCATAGATTGATGAATGGTGCTATTAAAAAGTACAAAACGTTCTTTAAAAAAAACTTTCATAGAACCATTGGCAAAAAATGAAAAATTTTGGATGCCTTTGAATGCAATGAAAAAAATACATTTTTTTAAGTGTGAAACAGTTGCAAAAAACACCTATATTGGTATTGGTATTGACATAATTATATTGGCCTGCAGAATTAATTTAATATTTATTGATATTGTATGTGAATGTCATTAAAACTAAAAATAAAAAGCACGCCAGAATTGCAGATTTTAATAATATAGCATTTAGATACGATTCTATCTAAGCAGTTTCCCCCCTTCCCTCCCACACCCCAGCTCTCTGCCTCTATCCTCCCTTCCAAGTAGTTTGCAATGGGAGTGGGCGGGATGGGGGCAGAGCTAAGCTCCAGCCCCTTGTCAATAGCCAGCAATGGGAGTGGGCGAGACAGAGTGGAGCTTAGCTCCGCCCCCACCCCACCCCCTTCCATTGCAGACACCGAAGTGAAGAAGAGAGGCAGAGAGACAGTGGGGGGAGGCAGAAACTGCCTAGATGGAAGCATATATCGTCCGGCCGTGACACCGCTATCACAGAATTATTTTCCCCAATCCCCTAAAAAATAAAAGTTATACAATACATTATATGTACCCAAATTAATGCTATTAAGAAATACAGCTTGTCCCACACACACACACAAAAAACAAGCCCTCAAATGTATATGTTGATAGAAAAAATTAAAAAGTTATAGCTCCTGCAATGCAATAACGGAAAAAAAATGAAAAATTTGTTGGTCATTAAAGCGCAAACAGACTTGCTCACTCAGGAGTTAACTTTCACCATATTTGTGAAATATGGTGAAAATAAAAACAAATTCTTCAAATACAGTACACCAAAATAGAGAACTGTGTATGTGCCACTTTTTTTTTATTTGGAGAACTATTTGGAAAATACTTTACATGCTAAATATTGTATATTACATTATACAGATATAGAAACATGTTAGATAAACAGTAAAAGAGAACAGAAAACAAAAAACTAAAGATAACCTTTGTACAAATTTTAATTGATTTGAAATATGTCTAAAACTTTCAGCCTTGACACAATTCATTACGAGATACCTATAAATAAGTACAAAGTGATGTAATGGATGCTGTGTATTACTCCACTCACACACTACCTAGCCTAGAGTAAAATCTACATTCTGCAATAAGAAAAAGATGCAGGGGATCAATTTACTATCGACACAAGTAGGAGGCAAATTACAACTACAAAATGTTTTATAGAACAAAATGTTCTACCTTTAATGGACTTATTGCAAAATTACGTTGAGGCCTCAGTCACACGAGCGCATCGGCACCCGTACACCGACGCCGATGCGCCAGTGTGACTGCAGGAAGGAGACGGACGTACCTGCAGACGGCCGTCTCTCTGTAGCGCCGGAGGAAAGAACACATGACCGGCAATGAAGCCAGTCACATGTTCTTTCCTCCGGCGCTGCAGAGAGACGCCCGTCTTCAGGTACGGCCGTCTGCTGGTATCAGTCACACGGGCGTATCGGCGCCAGTGTACGGGTGCCGATGCACCCGTGTGACTGAGGCCTAACAGATCTTGAAATGTGCACCCGAAAGAACTGCATTATCTAGGGATGGATAGAATTTCAATAAATATTTACCTAAATCCTTTGCATGTTATATATCATTAAAGAAGCTACATAAGCCAAGTTTGTTCATTCTTACCATACCTAAACCAAGACAGCTCAGACTCATTTATTCTCAGGTAAATTACATCAACATATCTCTATCTGTCTATCTATTTGAGAGAAATTGAATTTTTCCAAAACGAATAAAAGAAAAATGTATTAAAATTAAATGTTTAATAAAAGCAAACATAAAAATAAGGACATCTTAAAGGAGTTTTATTACTTATCTGCAGGATTGGTAATAAATATTAGTTCATTGGGACCCCCAACAAAATGAACCAACCCAGTATTACTGCGGGGATCCTAAATCTCCTCTTTCTGCCCACCATCATAACTATGAAGAGAAGGAGTTAGTATAAAGTGTAGAGATGAGCGAGCACCTAAATGCTCGAGTCGAGCTTTTCGTAAAATTCGAGAGCTCTACTCGAGTAACGAACCCCATTGACTACAATGGGAGACTCGAGCATTTTTGTATGTGGCTTTTTTTTTTTTTTTTTAGGTTCGTCCGTCTCTCTCTCTCTCTCTCTCTCCTGCCAGACAAAAAATTTGCCAATGACATGCACTGTGTTGCAGCGGGGAGGGGCCAAAACAGGTATGTCACAGCGGGGAGGAGCCAAAAACTGGTGCGGGGTCGAACACGGCTTGATGCTCGTTCGAGTAACGAGCACCATCAAGTACGCTAATACTCAAACGAGCATCCAGCTCGGCAGAGTATGTTCGCTCAACTGTAATAAGGTGGTGGTTAATTATGCTCAACTGCTGCTTCTTACAAATTCAATATGGTTGTACTGATACGTTTGATTGGGGAACACAAGAGACCCATAGTAGTAATTGTTGGATTCCAAATGATCACTTATCCTGTATTAGAAGGAATGAATAAATTGTATCAGAAGAAGATTGCAGAGGACTATGACAGAAAGCAAGATAGTGAAATTAAAAAGCGCATTTTGAGTAAAAGTACTGAGTGTGGGCAGTTGAGTTGAACTAGAAAAGCTATATGAATCTTTTCTATAATTTATACAACCTTGCATAACTCAGTTATGAATGAGAATTAATATAGAACTCTACGTTCTTATAACATTATGCTAGTGGGCTAATTCACTGGCAGCAAGAAATGTAGCAAGATCCCTAGAGGGAAATTGCTGGTCTGACACCTTACAATAACATTTAATTGCTATCTATGAAAATATATCTGGAACATTTTTCATCTGTGCTTTTTATTGACAAAACGGCTACTGATAATTAGCAAAGTGTATCACTCCCCTAAAGCGATCTTCAGAATGCAGAAATCAAAACATGTAAGAGCAGTGAAGTATTTGATGTTGTAGCTCAATGTGTCTATATGCCTTTAGATTATTCTTGTCAAGTTTATCTACACAAAAGTAGGTCTATCAAGTCTAGAAGAACCTGGTAATTAAAGGGGTTGTCCCGCGCCGAAACGGTTTTTTTTTTTATTCAATAGTTCGGTGCGAGACAAACCCAATGCATGTGTTAAAAAAAAAAGCGTTTAGTACTTACCCGAATCCCCACGCTGCGGCGACTTCTTCCTTACCTTAGCAAGATGGCCGCCGGGATCTTCACCCACGATGCACCGCGGGTCTTCTCCCATGGTGCACCGTGGGCTCTGTGCGGTCCATTGCCGATTCCAGCCTCCTGATTGGCTGGAATCGGCACACGTGATGGGGCGGAGCTACGCGATGATGCGTAGAAGGGGCGGAGCCAGAACTCCGCTCGTGCCGAGACCCAAGAGAAGGGAGAAGACCCTTCTGCGCAAGCGCGCCTAATCGGGAGATTAGACGCTGTAATTAGACGGATCCATGGCGACGAGGACGCCAGCAACGGAGCAGGTAAGTGAATAACTTCTGTATGGCTCATATTTAATGCACGATGTATATTACAAAGTGCATTAATATGGCCATACAGAAGAGCTTACCCCCACTTGCTTTCTCGGGACAACCCCTTTAATGTTATGAAACATACCATTCAACATTGTAGACATTCTGACCATTCTTAGTACTTTGCTGCCGAGTCCCTAAGATTTATTATGGTTTAAAATAAGAGTGAGTGTCCAAATCCAATTGTAGACATATGACATTCACAAATTGCACATGCACACGGGCCCAGGGAGTATGGAGATCCTTGAAAACCCAAATAAGCTGTCTCCTTCAAGTGTTCTTACATGTAGCATTTTTCATCAAAACTGTAGTGTCTTTTTGTTACAATTTTTTGACAGCAAAAAATTGTCAACAGAAAATATGAAACACAATACATACTTTTTTTAATGGCATTTTTCATCACTTTGGTCTATTTTTTGGGTGAATTTGTGCACCACTTAACCCCTAAAGGACAAGAGATTTATCTTCCTTTTTTTCATTTTTTTTTGTTCTTGCCTTCCAAGAGCCCAAACTTTCTAAATTTTCCCAAAACATAGCTGTATGAAGACGTGTGTGTTTACAGGACGATTTGTATTTGTAATGATATCATTAATGTACCATTAAATATACCAAAAAGCTTTTAAATGACGGGCTGCATCTCAATGGGAAAGGTGCAGCTATGCTGGGGGAGAAGATGGCTAGAAGGCTGGAGAAGTGTTTAAACTAGTGACTGGGGGAGGGCAAAAAGATAAAGAGGAGGGTAGACAGTGTAGATAGTGACCTGAGACCAAGTAATGGGAATAGAGGTCGAGCAGTAAAGGGGGGTTAGTACAATTAGAATTGACAGAACAACTAATAGTTCCATGAGTAGCAAAATAAATATAAACAACAACAACTGTATAAATTGTATGTCAACGAATGCAGGAAGCCTGATCAGTAAAGTGGGTGAGCTCGAGGCCAGAATGTCTGATAAAAATTATGATATAGTGGGAATAATGAAAACATGGCTTGATGAACATGTGGAATCTCTGTGGGTAGAAATACAGGGAGAGAAAAATAACAAAAACCTGAAAGGAGTTTTCGATAGGCCGCCAAAAAAACCCAGAAGAAACTGAAAACTTATTATTAAGACAAATAGAAAAGGTGTCAAACCGCAATAAAGTAATTATTATGGGAGACTTTAATTATCCGGATATAATATGGGAAGATGAAACCTGCAAATATCACAAGAGTAATAAGTAGAGATGAGCGAGCACCAAAATGCTCCGGTGCTCGTTACTCGAGACGAAGTTTTCGCGATGCTCGAGAGTTCGTTTCGAGTAATGAACCCCATTGAAGTCAATGGGCGACTCGAGCATTTTTGTATATCGCCGATGCTCGCTAAGGTTTTCATTTGTGAAAACCTGGGAAATTCAATGAGATTGGTCCCTGCGCTGAGCCAATGAGAGGCAGCAGTCACTCACCCATTCATGAATTCATATATATTTAAACCCTTCCCGACAATTCATCCCGCGATTGCTGGCAGACCATTTCTTTCAATGGAGCCGGCTGTATTGCCGGCTCCATTGAATTCAATGGGCTAACATCGTTCTGCCGGGACAAGGTGAGTATATATATTTTTTTATTTTTACACATTTCTGGATGAATTGCAGGGAAAGGCTTACATATTTAATCCCTTCCCGACAATTCATCCCGCGATCGCCGGCAGACCATTGCTTTCAATGGAGCCGGCTGTATTGCCGGTTCCATTGAATTCAATGGTCAGTGCTCGTTTAATCGAGACGACTACCGCGTGGTGCTCGTCTCGAGTAACGAGCATCTCGAGCACCCTAATACTCGAATGAGCATCAAGCTTGGACGAGTATGCTCGCTCATCTCTAGTAATAAGTTCTTGAGAACAATTAAAGGCAACTACCTTACCCAACTTGTATGGGAGCCAACTAGTGGGAGGGCTACTCTGGACTTATTATTAACCAACAGACCAGACAGAATCACAAGGGTGCAGGTTGAGGGACACTTAGGAAATAGTGACCACAATATAATTAATTTCCAGCTATCATTCAATAAGAAGCCTTATCAGGGAGTGACAAAAAAACTAAACTTTAGTAAAGCAAAATTTGATCGGCTCAGAACTGCTATCGGTAACATTAATTGGGACAATGTCCTCAAAAATAACAGTATAGACGACAAATGGGAGAAGTTTAAAAGCATCCTAATTACCTCATGTGAGCAGTTCACCCCCTTTAAAAATAAAAGAAATACAAGTAGAAAAAAACAATGTGGCTCAACAAAAGTGTAAGGGGGGCAATAAAGAAAAAAAGCGTTTAAATTACTAAAACAAGAAAGAAGCGAAGAAGCGCTAAAACTATAAAGGGAAAAAAAAGCAAATCATGTAAAGAAAGAATCAAAATTGCTAAGGAGCAGTCTATTGATCTCCTATATCTGGATTTTTCCAAAGCATTCGACACCGTGCCACATAATAGTATCATATATAAAATTAGACAGCTCAGTCTGGGTGAAATGTGTATTTTTGTAGAGAACTGGCTCAGAGATAGAAAGCAGAGGGTGGTAATAAATTGTTTGTTCTCTGATTGGGCCACCGTTGCTACCATGTTTCCCCGAAAATAAGGCACCCCCGAAAGTAAGACACATTAAGAAATTTGCAGAAATCACTAATATAAGGCACACCCCAATAATAAGGCATACTAAAGTGTGCAGGCAAGTCGAGAGGCCTGTCCCCTGCTGCCATCCCCGTTGTCTCCTACCTCCTCCTGTACTGTACGAGTGTGCTGTTGTGAGCTCCCCTTGCTGGCTGGAAAACTCCATACTGTCGTTCTGTTGCTGCTGTACATGTCTGCTGTGATGAGCTCCCCCTGGTGGCCGAAAGCTGCAATACTATCCCTGCTTACAAGAGGAACTTCTGTCTGCAGACAGGAACGTTACTTAAATTACAGCCCTTATTTTTTTTTATGGCTCTGTGTGTGAGTCAGGCAACCATATGTGTGATTCTTAAGGCTGGGTTCTCACAGAGCTTATTTCCAGCCTTAGGGGGTGAGCATTACAGTCTCCAGACAGTGTGTGGGAGCAAGATACTTTACAGCTTTTATTTTTTGTGGCCCTGTATGTGAGTCAGGCAAATTTTCTGTGCCAGAAGATGATGACATGACTGTCATTGAGTAATTTTTGCTTTGTTTTCACAGTTTGTCTAGCTATATTGGTTTGTGTTGACAACTACGGTACTGTGCAGTATATACGGTAATAAATGTTCATTTTTTTTGTTAAACAATAAATGGGAATTCTTCTTCATTGAAAAATAAGGCACCCCCTGAAAATAAGACATAGCGCATATTTGGGAGCAAAAATTAATATAAGACGCATCTTATTTTCGGGGAAACAGGGTAGTGGGGTGCCACAGGGTTCAGTATTAAGCCCCATTCTGTTCAATATATTTATCAATGACCTGATAGAAGAACTATACAGCAAAATATCAATATCTGTAGACAATACAAAATTATACACGCTAATTAATACAAAGGAGGACCATGTACGACTACAAAAAGACCTAGATAAGCTGGGGGCTTGGGTAGAAAAAAGGCAAATGAAGTTCAGTGTTGATAAATGTAAGGTTATTTACATGGGCAGGAGAAACAGATGTCACCAATATACACTAAATGGGGTACTGCTAGGGAAAAGTGATATGGAAAAAGACCTGGGGGTACTATTGGACTGTAGAAATAACTGGAGCAATCAATGTCAATCAGCTGCTGCAAAAGCCAATAAAGTCTTGGGGTGCATTAAAAGAGGTATAGGGGTGAGGGACGGGAACATTATTCTTCCACTATATAAGGCACTTGTCAGGCCCCACATGGAATACTGCGCACAGTTCTGGACACCGGTGCTCAGGAAAGATGTTACAGTGCTGGAGGGGGTTCAAAGAAGAGCGACTAAACTAATACATGGAATGACGTGACTGGAATACCCAGAGAGGCTATCCAAATTGGTAATATTTAAACCCTGGAAAAAAGATGGTTATGGGTCAATCAAATAACTGTGTATAAATACATTAGAGGACAATACAGGGATCTCTCCCATGATCTGTTTATACCCAGGACTGCAACAGTAACAAGAGGGCATCCGCTACGTCTAGAGGAAAGCAGGTTTCATCACAAACACAGAAGGGTTTTTTTTACTGTAAGAGCAGTGAGACTGTGGAACTCTCTGCCTGAGGATGTGGTGATGGCAAAATAGATTGCGGAGTTTAAGAGGACATAAAATATACTAGACATATTTTTAGAGTTCTACTATATTACAGGAAATAGACATTAGGCAACCAGCAGGGTTGTTAATCCGGGTCTTGGAGTTAGGTAGGAACTCAAACATTGATCCAGGGATTATTCTGGCTGCTAGATGTCATTGGGAAGTATTTTTTTCCTCCAAAAGAGCTAAATTGGCTCTTTGGGGGGGGGGGTGGACTAACAAGGTGGGGTTGAAACAGGCTCAACTAGATGGACATTGTCTTCGTTCAGTCTAACATACTATGTCACTAATTCTGTCTGTTTTTTTTTTTTTTTACTGTCTTCACCATGTGAAATATATAGTACAAGTATTTTTTATTTTCATATTTGCACTTTTACAAACATGGCAATGCAAAGTATATAGTTTTTTTTCCCACTGGTCACATTTGGTATAGGAAAAGGTTTTTTTCCTTTAGTTTATTATTGCAGTTTATAGGGATTTTCAATGTTGTCTATTAAGCCCTGCTACAAGCAGGGCTTTGTAGACATCCATGCAAGGAATCCCTGGGACCTTTTACTAGGCTCTGAGCTGGGATGATAGCAGGCCTACAATTGCGTCCCTGGAGGGCTGTTAGAGCCTTGGGAAAGAACCACTTCCAGCCAACTGTTTAGATTTGAGATCAGTTCTGACTGCGGCATCTAATTAGTTAAAGGGGTTGTCCCGCGGCAGCAAGTGGGTCTATACACTTCTGTATGGCCATATTAATGCACTTTGTAATGTACATTGTGCATTAATTATGAGCCATACAGAAGTTATCAAAAGTTATTCACTTACCTGTTCCGTTGCTGGCGTCCTCGTCTCCATGGTTGCCGTCTAATTTTCGCCGTCTAATGGCCAAATTAGACGCGCTTGCGCAGTCCGGGTCTTCTTATCTTCTCAATGGGGCTCCGTGTAGCTCCGTGTAGCTCCGCCCCTTCACGTGCCGATTCCAGCCAATCAGGAGGCTGGAATTGGCAATGGACCGCACAGAAGCCCTGCGGTCCACGGAGGGAGAAGATGCCGGCGGCCATCTTCACCGGGTAAGTAAGAAGTCACCGGAGCGCGGGGATTCAGGTAAGCGCTGTCCGGTGTTCTTTTTTAACCCCTGCATCGGGGTTGTCTCGCGCCGAATGGGTGGGGGGTTGAAAAAAAAAAAACCCGTTTCGGCGCGGGACAACCCCTTTAACTGCTATGATCACAACTAATTCTGATAATGACACTGTTAGTGCAATCCTTACACTCCAAGAACATTTTGGTGTTTCAAAGGATAAAAGAAAGAGATAAAGTGCTTAACTGAAACTAAGACACATTACCCTTGGTTTGGTGTAATTGAGAGTTCCTTTTTTTATTAGTCCTGCGTCTCAATTTATAGTGTAAGGTAAACAAATATATTTCTATCATGCACAATAGCTCTTCATAATATAGATTTATAAACATGTACATATAAGATATGGCTCTTGTCTTGAAGAACTGGTCATTGTTTCTGATGTCAGGACCCCAGGCTTCATTTCTTGTCACAAGTTGCTGAATCGCCAATGGTTACTTCCACCACTTCTGCAAAGCTGAAAAAAAATAGCATCTCTGGAATGCTTTAATTATGGAAAATCACAAGTTTTATGATATGATCAGCCTTAAGCATAATAAATGGATACAAGATGCAGAATGTATATATACTTGTTTTAACAACACTTTCCAGTAACTGTCAGCTTTCAACAGTCGATAGCTGCCAGGTATAAAGCGGACTTGTTCCAAAGCCCGTTCGATATAACCCCCACGACTGCACGATGTATACATTCATATTGCTGTCACAAACAGCAATACACTTGTAGCGCTTAAGTGAACTCTGGATTTAGATCTGCGTACAAAACACCAATCTAAATAATAATCGCCCTATGTCTTAAAGGGGTTGTCTCACAGCAGCAAGTGGGGTTATACACTTCTGTATGGCCATATTAATGCACTTTGTAATGTACATCGTGCATTAATTATGAGCCATACAGAAGTTATTCACTTACCTGCTCCGTTGCTAGCGTCCCCGTCGCCATGGATCCGTCTAATTCTGATGTCTTCTGGCGTTTTTAGACGCGCTTGCGCAGTCCGTGCTTCTGGCTGGTGAATGTGGCCGCTCGTGCCGGAGAGCTGGTTACCACGTTGTCATCGTAGCTCCGCCCCGTCACGTGTGCCGATTCCAGCCAATCAGGAGGCTGGAATCGGCAATGGAATGCACAGAGCCCATGGTGCACCATGGGAGAAGACCCGCGGTGCACCATGGGAGAAAACCGCAGTGCATCCCTGGGAAAGGACTGGTGGCCATCTTAGGGAGAAGATTTTTATAACTCCATATTTCGTCGGATCGGTGAGTAGCAAGCGGTTTAAAAACCGCTTTAAATTGCTATTTTATGCCAGGGGGGTGACAGGGGGAATGGGGTAATGTAAAATTTTGATGTTTGCCGCGAGACAACCCCTTTAAGGAAGCCTTAAGGGGTTAAAATAGCGCAAGCACAAATATTTCTTCCATTTTGCGACTATAATTCAAGCATTAGAGCTACTTCAGAAGACCTTATTTGCTTGTGTTTTTGCACGCATAAAATATACGCACACAATGCGCAGAGAATAGAACCACTGATGTCAATGGGTTTGTTTTCATTAATGTTTGCTGCGCACACATTCCTGCTCTAACTTTCTGTGTATTGCACAGCATAGGCTCTCATAGGAGTTTATGCGAGATGTGCAAATGCGCTGTGCAATTCCATGAAAAACAGAACATATCTCGACCTCATAAGGTCTTGTAGATTAGGACGGGGATGTTTTGCGCACACATGTGAACAAGCTCTGCATGCACAAAAATTACAGTACTATGCGCCGATACGTGCACAAAGCTACCTCACTCACCGTGCACATGCTTTGCACTGAGGCATGCGCAGTTGTGCATACAGACATTGAGGAAGCCCTTAGAGGTATGTGTTTCAAATAGGTTCCGTTTTAGAGCTCATCTTACATTGTCTGCACATTTTCCAGCGATTTGTATCATACTCTGTCACATTAAAATGTATTTATGCAGTTCTTAGTGTTTTTACTGAGTTTAAACATCAGTTAGTGATTCATATTTTGACAACAGTGATGATATTTCATCAAAGCTGATATACTTACTCATTATTATTTAAGGGGGACTTGCTGCATGCAGTTCATCTAGATGCATGTCTCTAGTATTGTTTTTCCCCAAGTGTTTTATTTGCTACTTTCCTTTTTAAACCACTTAGAAAAAAAGCTGAGTGTTCACAGAAGCATTAAGAAGCCACAGAGAGAGCACACCAATTCAAGTTGTGAAAAAAATTACCTAAAAATTCACAATGCTGGAGCTTCAATCCGCTGTAGTCTGACTTACCCATTTGGCATAGTGGCACTTCACTGCCACTCTATTAAGTATGATGTCAATACCTTAGATGGGTCATTAGGCAAAGTTTAACAAGTGCAGAGAAAATTGAATACTACATAGTTGGATTCTCTTTTTAAAGTGGATGCCTCACTGGTTTTGTACATTTCGCCTGAAAAGCAAGCTCAGCAGATGTATGCAATAATAAATGCATTTGCATTATTCTATCATAGCTGATGAGTCAAAAACAGAAAATAAATACACAGCGATGCTACAAAGTAGAACATTATTCTAACCTTCAAACTCAAAGGAGAAAATCTGACGAGTGCAATAAATGCAAGAAGAGCAGTCATACGTTAAAAAGGATTACCACAATCAGTATGCTGATTGATGCATGATGTTCTGCCATACAACCCAGGGATGTCATACAGGTTAAGAAGCACTTTAACACAGTCCTGCCTGATAAACAATATGCAAGCACAGATAAAAGCAACAACGTAAAAAAGTACATGTGTTAGGTATGCAAATTAAACTACTTTTTGCCAAAAAATGGGTATTGCTGGCACAGACTAACATTTTAAGATTTTATGTTCGTCATCACAATAACTCATTTTCTAACAGGCACACTGGTCTAGCTACTTTCTTAATTTTCTATCTATGTCATGTGACACTCAGCCTGAAAACTATCTCAACTTCCTCTGACATCTTGTCCACATTTTCTACTTACTCACCTAGCCATAGCCTCTAATATCATGTGGAAAAGGAAAGTGGTGAAGCAAACCCAAATGGTATCGGAGGCTTTGGTCCCAGGTGAATGTATAGGGACTAGAGATAAGTGAGTATACTCGCTAAGGCACATTACTCAAGCGAGTAGTGCCTTAGCCAAGTATCTCCCCGCTCGTCTCTAAAGATTCGGGGGCCAGCGGGGGGTGGGGATCGGCGGGGCAGAGGGGGGAGGAACGGAGGGGAGATCTCTCTCTCCCTCTCTCCCCCCGCTCCCCCTGCTCCCCGCTGCAACTCACCTGTCACCGACGCCAGCCCCCGAATCTTTAGAGACGAGCGGGGAGATACTCTGCTAAGGCACTACTCTCTCGAGTAATGTGCCTTAGCGAGTATACTCGCTCATCTCTAATAGGGACCAAAAATGCCTTAGGACAGGCTGTGAAGAATGAATTAACTGTGGAGGTGCTGCCAACCAGAAGAATTTACCAAAGGTGGGCACAGCAGATGTTTGAAGAGACAAAAAAAGAAAAGACTGGTGCATAGGCGCAACTCTCCAGAAAAGATAGTGGGATGGTAGAATGCATTATCCAACTTCTCTTTTATTAAAGGGGTTGTCCCGCGCCGAAACATAAATTTATTTTTTTTACACAGACCCCACCTTAGTAGACAGTAAAACCGCATCCATTTGTTATTTAAAAAAAAAAAAAAATTTGCTTACCTGGATCCCCGTTCTGCAGCTTTGAAGATTCTTCTTTCAAAGATGGCGCCGCTGGTCTTCTCCCACGGTGCACCGCGGGTCTTCTCCCATGGTGCACTGTGGATGTTCTTCTCCAGTCTGCGCTCCACTGCCGATTACAGCCACCTCATTGGCTGATCGGCACCACGTGATGGAGGCGGAGCTACGCGATGACGCTGAGAAGAGGGAGTAGACAGGACGCAGCTCGTGAGCCCGGACCATCCAGAAGAGGAATCTTCAGTGCGCAAGCGCGACTGTTCGTGCGGCCAGAGGAGAAGTTTGGTCGTCACCATGGAGACGGGGACGCCAGCATTGGGAGGGGGTAAGTATATAACTTCTGTATGGCCAATATTTAATGCACGATGTATATTACAAAGTGCATTAATATGGCCATACAGAAGTGTTTAACCCCACTTGCTGTTGCGGGACAACCCCTTTAAGTATATAAAAAAAAGCATAGGATATGTGTTTCAGGGGGAACCTCTTCTTTAGTCAAGCCGAGGGAGACATCACTTGTGGGACTAAGGGATATGGCACCCAAAAGTACTGGTGGTACCAGTGATGGAGCTGGAGACAACCGGAGAAATGGAGGATCTTCTGAATGAGAGAGAAGTTGGTGCTAGTAAGTTGCAGGGCCTGCATGCTGAGGGCTTGCTGGAAGTCGTAGGTTTATTACAACTGACACCTGCAGGCAATAGCTGCGATGCTCGGGGGTCCCGTATTACCCCCCCGTGATGAGAGCGGGGGAGCCGTGCAGGTGTCATGGCAGCCGGGGGCCTTCTGAAAGGCCCCAGGGCTGCCTTAGAAGACTGCCTATCAAGCCATCCCCGTGGGGTGACTGCCTGTCATACTGCAGGAGCGATCAAAGCAATGCATATAGTAGTCCCCCAGTGGGGCTTAAAAAAAGTGAAAATAAGATCAATAAAGTTTTATTAATTGTAAAAAAAAGTAATAAAAGTTTAAATCACCCCCCTTTTGCCATATCTAAAATAAAAAAATCTAAATCATAAAAGAAAAATACATATTTAGTATCGCTGCATCCATAAAAGTCGGATCTATCAAAGTAGTGCATTATTTACCATGCACGGTGAACGTTATCCAAAAAAAAAAATAAAGAACTCCAGAAATCCACTTTTTCAGTTACCCTGTCTCCCAGAAAAAACACAATAAAAAGCAATCAAAAAGTCATATGTATTCTGAATTAATACTAACGTAAACTACAGGACATCCTACAAAAATGTGCCCTCGCACAACTACATCAACGGAAAAATTAAAAAGTTATTGCGCGCAGAAGATGGCAGCAGAAAATAATTTTTAAAAATTAAATGTCTTTGAAAAAAAAAGAGTAGTATTGTACTGAATAAACCTACTCTATGGAATCCCTTTGGGTTTGGAGCAACCTCTATACAACACTATGATATATCGTAGGGGGGATTCATGGAAGAATCCTCCCATCTAAGTAAGTGAGATATTTCTACAATATCTTGTGGATATGACAGAGATGTCTTTTTCTGTTATACGTCATTCCCATTGCACACATTGAGGGGAGCCTATTTTCTCTTTGTCTCTTCACATGACATCCTGGATCGCTTCATACGCTATCTTTGGCTAACTGCTCTGCACTCGGTTGTGGATTACGGTCTGCTTTGGATTATTCCATTACTGATTTCATTTGCTTTGGATCGCTGCCCCTGTTTGTATTTTCTACTGTAAAAAAAGAAAAAAGAACTATACAAGTTTGGTATCGTAGCAATCGTACTGACCCTTAGAATAAAGTTATCAGGTCATTTTTGTTGCAGCTTGTGCGCCGTAGAAACAAGACGCACTGAAAGATGGCGAAATGTCCTTTTTTTTTTCATTTTAATCCACTTAGAATGTTTTAAAAGTTTTTCAGTACATTATATGGTACATTATATAGCACCATTGAAAAATACAACTCGCCCTGCAAAACACAAGCCACAATACAGTGACATTGATGGATAAATAAAGGAGTTACGATTTTTTTAAAGGGGGGAGGAAAAAAGAAAATGGGGAAAAAAAGGGGTCAGCGTCTTTAAGGGGTTAAGGAGAAAAGATAGTATTTGTTAAGGTTGTGCTTCTGGAACCTGTGATTCTACAGGCTTCCTTGTGCACACCTTTACAGGTAGAGGTTATTTGAGCTGGCTGGGTGTGGTATTCTCCACCGGGCAATCCCTCTGGTCTGCAGCAGATAAATACCAGCAAACTCTTGTGAGAGATTGCTGGTCATTTTAGTTTTTTCGTTCTTCACTGTTAATTCCACTTAGAGCCAGTGTGATGCATGCTTGTCTGTAGTGTTCCTCTCTCCACCCTGAAGATTGTCTGGGCACCTGCTGTCCCTCCCCTTTTTGCTTTCTGGGGTGCGTGCATTGTGTAGTGTGTGGTACGGTGACCACACAGATGCAGGCAGCCTGCAGGTTTCTCCCTATCCCTGGGCAGAGGTAGCCCCCAGATATCTAATGTCCTATGTGTGTGTTATATGGGTGATGCCTGACACTGTTCCCTATGTCAGCATGGTGGCTGACTTTTTTATCCCTCTGGTGTGAGGACACTTTAACTAATCATGGTTTACCATCTGTATGGATGTGAGCTTTGGGTGGGGTTCCCAGTATATGTTGTACACACAACCATGGTTGTTGGTGTGAACGGTGACGTGTGTTATGTCTGTACAGGTGGCCAGACATATGCTTTATGTGCAGTCCTGTTCTGTGTTCTATGTGGTATGTGTAACCTGGTATGTTAGTGTGAACAGTAACGTGTGGTGTGTCTATGCAGGTGGCCAGACATGTGCCTTATGTGCAGTCCTGTTCTGTGTTCAGTGTGTGTGAACAGTGTTGTATGCTATGTGTGTCTAGTGCATCTCTCCAGGTTCCTGATGAGGGATAGCTATGTCCCAGATGAAGACAGTGGGGACGACCTTATCAGGACGACTACCCTGCCTTTAGGCAGGGGTTCCCCACTTTCCCTGATTAGTAAGAGACAGGGGTCCTTCCATCATAGCCTGTAGAGATGCAATTGGTGTTATGCAACACTACAGTGTGTTTGCAGTTTGAAAAGGACGCAATACTGCTTTCATACAGAGGTGTGGCGCTTTTGTGCACCAAGCAGATGTAACAACGTCCCTGTGCATATAAAGAAACAGGGCACTGCACAGCACCTTCAGCATAAAATTTTACTTGTTGTTCCTGCTTACAAGCACTAAAGTAGACATAAACAAGCATAAATACAGAAGATTAAAACAACCAAAGGGCTATTTTGATTTCATCCTAACTTATCCATTTGACAAGAATCATAGAGCATATGCTGTATCCAGCTCCTTTAATCTTTATGATTCCTTTCCTGAGGATCTTGCACATATCATTGATCTAAGCAGTATTCTGACTGCAAATAAATGAAAAAGAAAATCCAGCTCACAATTACCTTGCTACCAAATAGATAGAGCACAGAAAGAATCTGACCAGCTGTAGATACTAACAATGAAAGAGGAAAAATCCAGGTCAACTAACGGTAGAGCAAAAAGCATTTAAAAGTAGCTTTTATTTCAAGAATATTAAAAAAACTAGAACATTATGAAAATGACCACAGTACATAAAAAATATGTGGGTTCTTCTGACGAATTTCTGGTGCAAATTAACACCCTTATTCATAGCCAGCCATTGCAGGCTATGACTAAGGGTGCTGGTTTGCACTAGAAATGTGTCAGCAGGATCCACATATTTCTGATGTTTTATGGTCTTTTGCAGATCCCGACTGCAGCTGATTTTTTTTCTCCTGAGGTTCTTCCTAGATGATTTTCCTGTATACCCCTTGAGCAGGTATTGTGATAGACTCATTCTTCGGTATTGTTAAGAAATCCTGGAGTCAAACATTTCAGTGAATTACTCTTGCAATAGTATTAGTGGCCTGAATGGGAAATTATATAATTCATAGCCTACTTTACCACCTCAGTTCAAAGTATCAGGGCAAGCGCCATCAGCTTTTGTTCACTGCAATAAAACCTTAGACATAGAACTCAATGGTCTTTATCAGTTATTTATCTCCTGCTCAGGAGTTCACCATCATCTGAGTAGTGGTACATTGCTTCTCTAAAATGGTTCATTGTGTCCTGCTGTTTTTTGTACTCTCAGCATCTCTATTGGCTGAGATACTTTCCAAGAAAATATTTTTCCTCCATGGTTTTCCACTTTGA
The DNA here is from genome assembly GCF_035609145.1 of Eleutherodactylus coqui. Taxonomy (NCBI): domain Eukaryota; kingdom Metazoa; phylum Chordata; class Amphibia; order Anura; family Eleutherodactylidae; genus Eleutherodactylus; species Eleutherodactylus coqui. The sequence continues at coordinate 27,134,979 of NC_089845.1, read as the reverse complement.
ATAGTCTCCAATCATTGAATGCAATTTGTTTCTAAATTATGGAGGGCACTGTGTAAGGCCCTGAAGATTTACTTGGAATCTTCCTATGGTTGCCTTTATTAGAGAAATGAATAGAACAAGTCATTCGGGTGCTCAAGTAGTATTTCTGAATTTATACTAAGGCTTAATAAGAAAACTTCTCCAAGTTGCTACCTTGGGCTGAGTTTGACCACAACAACGTCTTTTGATTACAGTGCAGCATCAGGTACCTGCTGTTGTAGTTGTTTCTAAAGATATTTAGGACATCTGGACGGAGGTCCACAAACTTCAAAGATGATGCTACCCAAGCTAAAAGGATTGCTAATAAGCACTACTGTCCAGGTCCCAAAATTGTTTCTGGAGAATCAGCAAAAACATGTCACATAAATTTATTACATATTCACGTTATAAATGTACCTTACCTATATTTATTCCCATCTCCCTTCACCTCAATCTCTCAGTCCACTTTTCTACCTGATTTAAATATATAAATAAAAAATGAACAAAAAATGTTTCTAGAGTCTGTCTACAAAACATATCCAATTTAAAATCTGCACACTTGCTCGTTGCTTTATTAGGTAATTTCAGGTTACCTACATCACCTTGAAACCCTGAAACTGTTACCTTCTCTCCAGATGGCAAACAATTTCCCTATCTCTCCTGCGTGAGCTTTGGTCATCAACAAGTACCTCTGCTTTTGAATCATTATATGATTTGAAAGTTAAGCAAATCCCGGATAGCAAAATAGTTTGTTGGAAACCCTGTTAGCTAATTGACTGAAAGTGTTTGTGCTCCACAGTTCATCAAGAAGTTGCACTTGAATTACCTTCTAAAGCTTCTGAGGCCCTAAGACAAAGGTATGATTGTTTGCTACTGTAATAGGTCCTGCTGCTAGCTGCATCTACAGCACATATCTGACTTGGATTACTAGTCAACCGGAAGTGTCATGGCCTCTCTATCCTTCTGTAAGGTCAGCTGATCTGGATGCAGCTCTCCTGCTTTCTTTACAAACATGTCTCGTTGACATGGTAAGCAATAATTCCTTCAAATGTCATCCTCGTGGCCTGTTTAAAGAAAACATGGCACTGCCTTCGTTGCCAGTAGATTATTTGTTTGAGTTATTGCTTCTGTATATTGAATCTGATTCTAAATCTTGATTGTGACTCTTACTTTGAGCTTGGCTGTATTCCTGGATCGTGCTCCTATTTTGGTTCTTGGATTTGTCACCTAGCTCCAGTAGTTTTAACTTCTGATATTGACTTCAGTTTCATCTCACCCTTCAGCTCATTGCATTCGAACTGCTATTCAGTTGATGACCCCTAGCTACATTCCTACGTTTTCTACAAGTATCTTGCTACAGCACACCCACCACTAATTGGTGACAATTCTGGGGGCCGCAACTGCGGAATTAGACTGGGAAAAGCCATAATTCCTTATAGAACTTAAGTATGAAGAACATGGTCATTGCTCGGACTCTCCTCCCCAGCCTGGCCAGTGCTAAACTGATTGTGGTTAAGAAAATCCACTTATATCTTGTAAGAACATATCAATAAGAATGATCAAATTTTCATGTCAGGGTTTTCTCGAAAATACACACATAATTTTTTTAATGTTTTTGAATATACATGTAATTTTAATTACATTATATACATATAATGCAAGCAACAAAATCATGGTTTGAACTAAAAAAGAAAAAGTATATATATATTTTTTTTTTCTTAAGTTTAAATTATAAGTTTGATGTTTATTAGTTTACTTTGTTCCTATAACACTGTTAATGGAAATTGAGTAGTTACCTTTTAACCCCTAGGATCAAAGAAATTGACAAAGATTAGAAAATAATAACAGCTTTCTTGTTGGAAGAAATCTGTCTGCAAATCAGCCACTTTGCTGGATATTGTCTGTCTCACGCCTATTGGAGATATCATTTTCTGGCCATAGTTACATTAATGATGGTACAAATAGACCATGTTGTCACAGCGGTTCTGGGATTGTTGCCTTGCTGATAAGTCTGGTGCTGGTTTTGCAGATGTTTCTACATCTTCCGGCTCAGTGGATGTGGTATTAGGTGTGACGTGCTTAGTCGCACCTGCGGGTAATTATCAGGGCTATCTAGCCTGGCTTGAGACTGAGCTGAATTGCTGTTGATTTTCATTCTCTCTCTGACTAGGCTAGCAGTCAGAAGCTTGCTTCTATATTGTTCAGTTACTTGTTGCATCTCAAGCTAAATACAGCATTTGTTTGCATTTCCAGTTTTGGTTTTCTTGTGGTGTTTCCTTTTCCCACATAGGGTCAACTAGGGCCCGAGGCACGCAGTCAGGGCTGTCCTTATCGGGTCGATTGCCCTTCTTTCTTGCTTTGTCTTTATTTATTTGCATTTCTGGGAGATCTGCGGGTGACAAATCCAGCGCATCCAGGTTGGATGTGACACATTTTAGCCAAGACTATACCCAAATACCTTGTGCATAATTAAAGGGAAGTTTAGAATATCTGTTGTTCATTATCCTGCCGTGATGACTCGTGGCCTAATGGGCCATTTACACAATGATTATTGCTCAAAATTTGTTCAAACAAAGGAATTTGAGTGATAATTGTGTAGTGTAAATGCAAAAAAAAATGCTCACTATTCATTCGCAAGTTGTTATTGCTGACTTTTAGTTAGCCTAAAAAAACCCCCACTGGATTGCTGGCTTCTCATTCCGTGTAAGTGCACCTTGCTCAGTGCGACGCATAGAAGGTGAAGCACTGAGCAAGAACCCAGTGATCCAGTGGCAAAGTTTGTCTGTCTAAACGCTTTGCACGAGCGCTAACAACCTTAGTTATGACATCAGCGCTCATGCAGTCATTTAGCCAACAGTTGTCCCATGTAAGAGGGCCATAATTCCAAGACAAAGTTTAACCTCACCAGAGTTTATCCTGTAGTACATCTGATTGGATAAATGTGTGATAAATGGATTAGATAGGTCCAGTCAGGGTCTTGCTGGCAAATTTTAGCATGGGGGGCAAGATCACAGCAATCACAATGAGCAATGAATAGCAGCCCACCATAACAGGCAAAAAACATGATGTGTATTTCTGCATGCAGCCAAACTATGCCCTAAGCAGTGTCCAATGGCCACACAAATTATCAGCAAAATTGTGCAACAACTGGCTGCAGCACGTGGGCATGGTTTGGCTGTGTTTTACCAGCCATTCCATTTGTTTCCTCCCTTAATCTGTTCATCTGATTATTAACATGAGTCAAATTGAGCGATTATTGAAATATTCATAATGGCAGTACTTGACCCGATTTTTAAAAAAACAATTCTAAATCAGGGCTCAATCACATGGGTGCATCCGGGCACCGATGCACCCATGTTACTACACGAAGAAGATGGCCGCATTGCAGGTGCGGACAACTCTCCACACCGCTGGAAGAAAGAACACATGACCAGCAATGGAGCGGGTCATGTGTTCTTTCTTCCGGCGGTGCGGAGAGTCGTTTGCACCTGCAGTGCGGCGTCCTATCGTCCAGTAACATGGGCGCAGATGCGCCCGTGTGACTGAGCCCTCAGAATAGCCTATTCTTACTCCTATTGATTTAAATGAGAATAAAACTTAGCTTCACTAATGTGTTTGAGTGTGTTTTCTTCTATCTGTCTATTCTTTCAGTGCTTGGGTCCTAGGGCAAGGAAAAACAAGAATAAGCTAAAATAGAACATAAGAAACACCATCCGGATGTTGCTTTAGCTTAGATTTGTACCTACAACTGCAGCTCTGCCAGGCAGCAGTGCTAATACTAAAAAGCTCATCCAAATATTGCCATTGGAAAGATTTGAATCTAGTACTTCAGCAAGTCAACAGTGAGAATGAACGATCTAGCATGCCCTTTTTTTTCTTCTACTTCTACCTCCTTTTCCTCTACTTCCTTTTTTTCTTCTTTGTCTTTTTCTTCTTTCTCTTCATCCTCTTCTAGAAGAGAAGGACTAAAAGGAGAAAGTAAAGGAGAATGAGTAGAACAAGAAAAGAAAGAGATTAAAATCTTATTATATTTCTTCTTTTTTTCCCTCCTTCTCTTCCTTCAGGAAAGAACAAGCAGGAGGAAGAAGAAGAAACTTGGTGGCTAGCACAATTGCCTTGTAGTGCTGGATTCTATGTCCATGGCCAATTAATGGACAACTGGCAAAGAGAGAAAAGAAAAGAGATATGGTGGCTCAGTTGTTAGCACTGCTGCTTTGCAATGCTAGATTTGTCTTTGAGTTTTTCTTCCTGCTCACATACTCTGGAGGAGAAAATAAATGAAAGTATGGTGGCTCAGTTAGCACTGCTGCTTTGCAGTGCTGATGTAGGTTTAATTCTGACCAATGTCAACATCTAGATTAGTTTATGTTCTCTTTGGGTTTTTCTTTTGTAGTTCTTCTCCTTCTTTGGAGCAGAGCAGGTATGTGTGGTGGCTCTTTTGTTAGCACTTCTGTTTTGCAGTGCTAGAGTTAAGGGTTCAAATCTGATGAATGGCAAAATCTGGAGGTGTGTTCTCCATAATTTTCTACTCAAGAGAAGGTTTTTCAGGTGACTTTTCAAAATAAGTTTCAATGTGAGTACATGAGGTGTGGTGTCTCAGTTGTTAGCACTGCAGCTTTGCAGTACTGGAGTTCCAGTTTCAAATCTAACCAATCCTGTGTATGTTGTTTTTATGTTCTGTTTGTGTTTACTCTGCCTATTTGCCTATTCCACTGGAGGAGAATTGACAGGTGTGATGGCTTAATTGTTACCACTGCTGTTTTGTGGTGCTGGAGTTGTAGGTTGAAATCTGACTAAGGGCAACATCTAGATGGGTTTTTCCATGCGTTCTTTGCATTTTGTCTTGCTGTTCTTCTTTTTATCCAGAGCAGAATGGATAAGGTTCTTCTCATCCAGAACAGAGCCTACAACCTCAGCACTGTTTTGCAGTGCTTGAGTTGTAGGTTCAAATCTGATCAAAATGAAAAATAATTCAACCCCCTTTGCAAATTTAGTTTATTTGTAAACTCTCACCTGTTTGCAAAAAAAAATAAACAGACGAGAAAAATTTTAAATAGCTCAACAAAACAAATATGACAAGTGTTTTTTCCATATTCAACCAAAATTCTACTTTTAATGACTGCCAAAGTCTCAGAGTTATTCAACGTCTTCATGACAATGTTCTTTAGCACAACAACCAGGTTCTGTTACAACACCAGCTTCTGGCACTGTTCCTGAGGAGACATAAGTCCATTTCTCATTAGCAATGGCCTCATAGCATACACTGACCTGCAGGAAGAAGATTGCATGTGAAAGTGCGTAACATCACAGGAAGACGAGGATCCAGCCAGCTGGAGGTGACGTGACCTGGGGAACTGCAGGAGTCAGGAGAAGATTGGCAAGGATAACATGTGGTAAGAAGACTGTCTGGAGAGGAATAGGTAAGTATTGATTTTTTTTTTTAAATGACAAAACCCCTTTAATCCATGCTAATGTACCTCACAGTCCCAGTAGACCTGCCAGAACTACTATTGAGTCATTCCACATTAGCAACAGCCCAAGAAGAGTTCTGAAAGCTGCTCAACTCCAGGGCTAAAACTATCCCAGTCCATTATACCAAGACAGAAAAGTTTCCACTAGGCCCCCTCATCATCTGTTCCTTGACTCCAGGCCTTGCTCAGTGAATTCAGTGTGATAGTTCTTTCACATTATTCTCTTAAAACTGGACCAAATGACTCCCAATGCCTGATTTTTTGCAGTCTGCTCATCATACACATTCCAGTCTCTCCATCCATTACTTCTTCCGCAATGGAGAAGCTTTTCCAATCTCTTCTTCAATAGCTTTGCAGTATTGAAGTTGTATGTTCAAAGCTGACCAAGAACAACATCTTGATGAGTTTCTTTATGTTTACTCTTGCTGTTATTCTTCCTATTTAGGGAGAACATAGAAGTGTGGTGGCTTGGTTGTTAGCACTGCTGCCTTGCCATGCTAGAGTCGTAAGTTCAAATCTTGAAGATGGCCATTCCATGTCATTTTCTACTAAAAAAAAACAGATTTTTCAGGTGACTTTTTATAACAAGTTGTCATGTGTGTACATGTCAAATAGCAATATTTATTTCCAATATGTGAGTTGCATTCTGTATCTTCCCCAGTTTACCCCTCCATAGGCTGCATTTATAATTTTCTCTGAGCTGGTGGTAGATAACTGCTGCTGTAATGGTGCCTATACAACAGACATGGAAAAATATATCAGATTATATTCCTCAACAGCATTATAGTGAACAATGCACAATTAATGAGCAGTATATATATAATTTCAGTAGCAGTAAAACACTTATCATTAGCTGTAGCAATGTCTGTGTGACCCTTTGCTTCTCCCTTCTCTCTCCATAGACTGCTACAGGAAGCATGACTCATCACCCTACTTGACTTCCTATCTTCCATCTTATCTGTGTTACTAAAGATAGACTTCACTTGACAACAGGCAGTGAACAGCAAACTAAAATAAAGGCATGAAAGCATGATTTTAGGTAAAGAAAGATCCTTGTACATTTGCTATTTATCACATTAGCTATTACATAAGTCCAAGTTTGTTAAAAGATTAGTGAGCACTAAAGAGTTAGAAGCAATGTAGTCAAAGACTAATCTAAATAACAGTTTTCACTACATTCTGCTTTAATAGCAGAGCCTGGGGAGAAAAGGCTCAGAAAACACACTCAGAATACAAAAGAAGCCAAATGAACATTCAAAGAACTAAAGTAAAAGTGTGTTATCCATTGCATCTTGGAAACAAACTATGACGATGATCATTAATGATCTCAAAAATAGCGTCTCAAGCACATTAAGTGAAAAAAAAACCAATCACTTGAAAGTTTGGAATGAAAAAAAAAAAAAAAGATGGGGCCAAAGTGAAATGTAATAAGGCAAGACGCTTACTAGAGGTTCCTAGAAAATGGTATGAATATGACCCCTACCACCTGATACAAGAAAGCAAAATTATAAAGATGTCTTCTTTTATCTATCAAAGAAGTAAAAGGAGCAAGTCGAGCAACAGAGGAAAGGGAACTAGGAGACTGTGAACATAGTGAATGATATGGCAAATGAAAGTAGAAGGATAATAAAAAATAAAGATAAAAATAAGAAAGATGTAGGAATGCAGAAATCACCTAAAAATGAAGACTCTAGTAATTGTGACACATCTAGAAGTGAATTAAAGGAAAGGTAGCAAAATAGAGACTGATCCTCTTGGTGATAATGAATGATGATCAATAGGAACATTTCTTTACTGACTACAGTAAATAACATATGCAAAATGCCTGATTCTTATAGCTTCTAGCCGGGAATAGTTAAACCTTGCATAAATTTAAATAGCTGCACTCTGCACATGCATTTATCTCTGTGTTCATGTATTTATCTCTGTTGGAAAAAGAGCTAAGTATTTAAAACTCCAAGATCCAGATTTAATGAGACCATCAATTCATATACTGTAGTATGTCAGTCTTAATCAGAAGTCTGTTAGTGTAAGATGCACCTAATTCATTAAAAGCTTAGGGCTCTTAATAAATTCAGCAGATATCCCTGTTTTTGCACCAGAAAAGTAAATTATGCCAGCTATGAGGTTGTGTAGATTTGCACTATAATGTACGCAATGTAAATTACAGTATATTGAATAGTCTGTGGCAGGCCACATCCCCTACCGTTAAGTTCTGATAACTATTTTAAAAAGTGAATTTACAGCGTAAGATTTAAAAAGCCATATGTTTTTGTGTAAAAAGGCATTTACCAAATTCTGCAAGTCTTTTTTTATATTTTTCTGTCTGCCTAAATACTTGCCTTAGCCTCTTTATAACCAGCAGTATGCCTTTTATGAAAGTCATCAAAGCACCTTAAACCTGCTGATAGACAGCTATTGCTCTCCTATTTGAGCTGGGCTGGGGAGCTTTTGGTGTAGTTTTTTTTCCTGTTCCCAGAAAGCCATTCTAATATTGATCTACCATGCACCGATCTTGGACCTGTTTACTGGACTTGCCTGAACTCTGCCTGCCCTGACTCTTGGAATCATGACCTGGACTAGCTTGAATTTTGCCTGCCTCGACCATTGGACTAGTTACCCGGATTTCACTATACCTTGCCTGCTCCGACATAAGGTCCGTATCAAAACACTATGCTTTGGCCTGTCACGTGGTGTGTTGCACCAGTGTTGCCGACCCCGTGGGTCAGCCACCAACTATACCCGGACTATTCCAGGAGGTAGCGGCCTGTTTGGTTACCCGCAGCAGAGTACAGAGGTTAAAGGGTGTGTATCAGGGACCCAAAGCGATAACACCCTTGAATTTAGCCCAAAGCCAAACCGATTAGTTGGCACAGTGGGTCCAGACTCGCTGTTCCGTAACAGCTAAGCTACCACATGCACAATGAATGGCACTTGACTGCCTGCTAGTTTCTTCCAGGTTGCGAGCGATAGAAACCATGGCTTCAGCGCTGGATGGAGAGCTGCTAGAGAAGAATATTCTTTTTTTAAATTCAATACCATTTTAAGCCTGCAAAAAATGTTCTTCCATATCTGAAAACCTTTTTAATAACACTCGTATAATGCCCCATTAATAGTAATAGTGCCCATTCAAGTGGCCCTTTTGTAGTAATAGTGCCCCTTAACAGTTTACCCAAGTGTGCCCTTAATAGTAATATTGCCCGAGGTTGCCCCTTAACAGTAAGTATAAGTGTCCTCCATATTGAAAGTATCCCCTTAATAGTCTACACAGTGTCCCAAAAGAGTCTCTGTATTAAGCAGCATTGATAGTAATGGTGCCCCCAGTTACCAAACATATAAGTACTTTTCTAAAAATGACAGAAGCCGAGTCTGCTTCTGTCCCGGCACAATCAGTGTGATGGAATGAGATCATCACACCTAATGAGTTTGGACACTGAAAGCTCCAGCCCTATGTACTCCTGTAATCAGCATAGCCACCTGACATATTGGCTTGCACTGCAGTCGATGAGAAAAAGTTATTGCAGCACAAGTCAGGAGGACAACTGAGGATTCAGCTGGCCCCAACCAGATGCTGCCACTCCACAGAGTAAAGCAGGCAGCCCCAAACATCTACTTGGGGCCTGGCCTAGGGCTCCCCTGTCACCAAGCCCAGCCCACCCATACTCAACCTGCTCACCATATCCCAAAAGCATGTGGTGATAATTTATCATGGCCACTCTGGCAAAAACACATTTTTTCCATCTCTGTCCCTCTCACCAGATTGCCTGTCACACTTTGGAGGTCTCCTCTGTGTATTCCAGCCACTTCCCTCCAGTGTAGCCCCTTTATCAGTTACCATCTTGATGCTAAATGATTTTTGTTTCACTTTCACATCTATTCCATGTTGCATCAGCACTGCTATATCATTTCTTTCTGCAGGGTGGAAAATGTAAATGATCATTAACTCCTATAGTCTGCTAAATAAGCTACAGACCATAAGTTTAGAGTCAGGAGGATGAGCTCTAATCTCCTCTATTATAGCTGTGTGATCATCAGTAGTAAGTGTAACAGGAATGACTGTGCCCCCATAGAGCCAAATCCTGTATAACAGCATCACACGGACTGAGAAATTGACTAGACAATGAACACATAACTTCAAGAAGATATGAGCTGATCAGAACTGACATCACATGACCATCTGAGGAAGAAGAGGCTGGGAGTTTCAGATAGAGAGAAATAACTAACCAAGATAACACTAGCCAACTCATATATACTGAAGGATAGCTACATAATGAATGGATAAAAAAAATCACCAGAATGGCCCTCTCGAAAATATGACAATACTCTGTCACTAGAAGTCACTTCTAGATGTTTGTATGTGTATCCACACTGTGGTTGTATTGTGAGTGCAAGCCTATCAATGGTTTGCTGGCATGTTGAGATATTGTATTGAGCTGGCTTCATGAGAAATTAAAATATTTGAACAAATTTCTAAGGTAAGGGTGGACACATCAGCACTATACAAAAAAATACCATTTCAAAATTAACAATGTCTCGGGTTGATCCTACGGATTTAGCAATTGTTAACATGACTTATGCAGCATGACAATTCGAATTACAACATTGTAGTATATTGTAATTAAGTAATAATACATTTCATGTCAAGTTAGTGTTTTGGCAATAAAAATGGTAATTCTACAATAAAAATACATTACAAGTTATATGCCTAACAATTTTGTTACATGCATCCAAAAGTTATTCCTGAACTCTGGAAGAACCAAATGACTAAAGTGTCTCCAAAACCCTTATTCCCCCTCACCTCTGTGGGAGGGGTGGGCTGCCCATGTGTAACTTCCCGTGATTATGTAGCAGTCTTAGACCGACTGGATTGTTGGTGGAAAAATGACAACACCAAGCACTGGGTTGCCATGGAAACATCTATCTCAGGATACTCCATCAAATAATCTTTTCTTTGATCTCTAAATCTGCCAAGTAAAATTGCTAACTATCATTCCCTAACAATTACAGCTGGTATATCAATTTGTAATAAAATTGCCATGCTTACAAATATTTTTCTTGCCCATCTTGAGAATCTACTCATAACATTTACCCAGAGGTACAGTATATACCTATAATAGATGTTAAAGGCCGGGTTAGCTATTGTATTTGTAAATTGGGTGAAATTATGGAAGGTTCATTGATATGCCCCTCCATCCACAAAATAAGTTATTTTAATATTTCACAAAGGGTCTTTTGCAAATATTGGTTATAGTTATGGCATTTTGTTAATAAAGTATGTTGGAGATTCAGACATCACCCCCCCAGACTGCATATGAAACCTATTTTTGAAACCAAAAGGTATTTCACACACATTTTTTTTTACAGTCAAACCTGTTGTGATTGAAAACATTTTAATTGTATACAGATGTGAGTGAATTCAACACAGTGAGAATTAAAAAAAACTCTGATCAGAGTAATCATAACTGAACAGCTTCATATAAGTAATACCAAAGTAGTGAGCTCAGATAAGTTTCAAAGAGAAAAACAATGCTTTTAAGAATCCAAAACACTAACAGGGGGAAAAAAAACAAGAAATACATACGGAAAGCTTCGAAATAAGCACAACATGCAATAGTATGGAAAGAGAGTGAATACAAAAAGACACTGATATCCTAGAACAGCGGTTCCTAGCCAGGGGGACTGTGGCACACTGGTGTACTATGAGAAGTTACCAGGTGTGCCACGGGAAGAAGAAAGATTTTTTTTCTGCAGGAGTACTGCAAGATAAAGTTGAGAACCACTGTTCTAGAAGAAAGAAGACCATAATAAATTGCAGAGAGTTCATAGTTTTTTGTGTACAGATTATACATTTGTTAATATTATAGGGAGGTGCTTCTACAGCATTTGTCAATGGCCAGTTTGAGTTCCAACCAGTGTTGAGTGAAGCGAAACAGTCGAACCCTGTTTTGAGTTGAAATTTGTTAAAGTTTTGGGTCGGCACAACCCCAACCTTGGGTTATTTGTCTCAGCTGAACTCACTAAAATGGTGTTTGCCACATGGCAGAAAGAAGAAGGAGGATAGATGACATAACAAGGCAGACACTTAGCATGATGACAATGACGATGAAGACAACCATAATGCTGAACAACCATGGCAATATGAGGCAGAGTTGAAACCAACCAGACCCTCAAAAATACTGGAGAGGATGGTGAGCTGCATACTTCACTGCTTGTGCACTGACAGCAGTATTCTTAGGATGAAGCAAAGACATGACCACTGGATAGCCACACTGCCTCTTGATATAGAGGGGGGTGGCTGCTTGGCGTATACTCCCACACATAGTGGATACAAAGTGCATGCATGGTGAACTACATATATCAGAATGGTCTGGCACTTTGTATCCACTATGTGTGGGAGTATACGCCAAGCAGCCACCCCCCTCTATATCAAGAGGCAGTGTGAGTGGCTGTCTCATTGGTGTCCTGCACAGGTGTAATTCGCTCCCTCATTTGGTAGTCAGCTACCTGCATGGTGAGAGGATGCATCTATATGCACTCCTTACTCAGTAAGTAATGGCCGTTTTTTTGTGACTGTTTTTAATTTCTTTTATATTTCCCCTTCTGTGATGCATTTATATTAGTGTAGGGACCCACTACAACGCAAGGAACCAAATTCATTTTGGAGAACATGATGACAAATTTTTTGCACTCAATTTTCTGACCTGACATACATCATCATCACCAAAGAGATTTTGACCACTTGAACAACCAGGTCCACTTGTACCTGGACTATTCCCTTTCTCCAGCATATACCTTGATCCCAGATTCTATGGACTGCTAGGTAAGCAGATAGGAAGGAAAAGGTAATTTCACATCCATAATCATAAGGCTAGATAAATTATGAATATGGAGAGACCTGTCTTTTGAAGGTATGAGATACTTTACACAGGAAGAGTATTGCTCCTATGTTTCCATTGAGCAGCAATAGTCATTCAGTGAATGGAGCTAGAGCGTGCCAGGGATCTTCTCTTGCGACCCCTCTTCATTCAAAGATGAACAATTGCCTGTTTACACTGAGGGAGTGTTGTTCACTAGTCACTTTGTTGTCAGTGAGCTAAAATAAAGCAAGTAATGGGTGATTTTGTGCTTAGTTCCGTATTGAGCCTGTGGGCTAAGTAGCCTGGGCAATGACCACAGCACCAACATATATTATACAAACCTGGGAAACATTTGGCAACCATGTCAAGTGACTGATACCATCCGTCACTTGACATGGTATCTTATATGAGTTTTCTTGAGTTCTCATACACCTGAAGAACCATGTGAATGTTTTAGGATTTGCTGCTTTGACTTCAAAGGAAGTAAACATGGTATGTACTGTAGAATTTTCTTTCACTGCAACAGAAAGTTAGGTTTGTTAGATATATTTCAAATAAACAATTTCACATAAAGTGTGAAAATCACATGGCTAGGTTGGATCACAAAATACCTAAGCGTCTTAACCTCTTAACTTCACAGGATGTAAGTTTATGCCCTGGGCGAATGGTACTTAACACAGCAGGATATAAACAGAAACTGAGCCCCTGCCATCCCACAGTAGCAGCCGCCTGTGACTGATAGCCGGCCGTCACTGATAGCCAGCCTCCTGCTGCAACAATGGGGGTGGATGAGAACATCCACCCCAATTTTTAACCCCATAGATGCCACAAGCAATGTACATCATGGCATGTAAAGGTTCACAGAAAAAAACACATATTTCAAATCATTGTCCCCATAACAACCTGTACAATAAATTAAACACACTATTTATCTAGCTTATCAAAAACCATGAAAAAAAACTTAAGAAAATGAAGGCAAAATGCTTAACTTTGTACATTTTGCCTCCCAAAAAAACAATAAAAGTGATCAAAAGGCTGTATGTACCTGTAAATTGTACCAATTATAACGACAGCTCGTCACGCAAAAAAAAGCCCTGACAGAGCTCAGTCCATGGAAAAATAAAAAGGATTTAGCAATAATGTAAAAATAATATATTTTTTTAAACAGGGGTTTTTATTGGGCAAAAATGGAAAAAACTAAAACAAATAATTTTCGTATCATAATCATACCAGCCCGCAGAAAAACATTAATCATGTCATTTAAGCAGTAGGAACAAAAAAAACCAATGGCAGATTTTGTATTTGGTTTCTCTTTCTGCTCTCCAAAACAAATTTATAAAAATTTTGCAAAACATTGTATGTATCTAAAAATGGCTCAAACAAATTGTTTGCCATGCAAAAAACAAACCCTCATATGGTCATATCAATGAAAAATAAAAAAATATTATGGTTTTTGAAAAATGTAAATGAAAATCCCCCAAAAATTGTTGTGTTCTTAAGGCCAAAAGGGAACAAATCATATGAGATTCTCATACACATTCAGGAAAACTTCTAAAGCATATTGCAGTCTTTTCCAGCTAATACCTAAATTGCTAGTTGTCAATATGGCTAAAGACAGAACTGTTTGTTCTTTTAAAAGCTCACATACTTTAGTTTCAGGGAAGCCCAAACCATCTAGTTCCCTGGTTTATCTGTTTATAGGACAATCTGGGCTTTGCATGGTACCAAAGTGAAGAAGAGGCATCTGACAGATTTGAATAAGGAGATGGGAGGTATGTAGGGGCTATTGGGAGAAGATAAAGAAAGGTAGGTTTAAAGTTGGGTTGTTGGAGGCTTATGTGGCCCATCCAGAAAACCAGTGAACTTTTTAATTATTTAATTTGATCAATGCCTTTGATCAAGAGTAGAGCACAGTTCAGTAAGTAGATACTTTGATGATTGCTTACAAATGTAATCCATGATAAGGTGATACTGTACTTAAAACAGATAACTGGGAAGTTACTGGCTAGATCAATTAATTTTAACATTGGGTAAATATCCAAATTGCTAAAAGTTGGCTAAAAGTGTCAAAAAGACTTTTACTAGATTAGTGATTAAGAGCAAGATATCGCAGGCAAAAGCTGCAACACTATGTTCTGTCATACTTAGTCTAAGCCTTTCTATCTGACAGATTGCTTGGATTAATATTTCAAGAGTTAAAATGAATAGGGGACAAGGGGCATCCTTGGTAAGTAGCATTTCGTATCCAGAATGGGGTGAAATATTACCATTTGCTCAGACTTTCACAAAAACAGCAGGGTAATCCAAATTTAGATAAGGTCTGAGTCATAAATTGCAAGTCCACTCTACCGAGAATTAGTACCAAGAAGGAATAACTTAGATTTAGATTTACGGCATACCAAATAGCTTGTAGGATTCTGTACGAGTTTTCTCTGCCTTCTCACCCTGTAATAAAACCTGCCTGTCCCAAATTAATTAATCTGGGGAGCAAAGAAGAAATCTTATGTGCAAAATAGAAAAGAAACTAGCTCATCCACCCCGGACATGATCTTCTGATCTCGAAGTGCAAGTAAGGGTAAAACTGCTATAGCCACAGGACAAATAGTAATCACAGGAAATCCTCCAGAAAAATTGAACAAAAACTTGAACGATTACCACTTCTTTAATACCAGCAGGTAGAGAAAGGTGATAAAAACATAGAGGAATGCACTGACACATTTCAAGCCGCACACTCTGGGCTCTTGAATATGCATACTTCCATCTTATGGAGTCACGACAGCAAGTTCCTGCACCCATAAAATATATTGGCGATATAGAGATCTTGGATAGAGTGAATACAGCAGCAACAATTGTTTTCAGACAATCAGTCTAATACGTCCCAATCTGTACAAGTATGTATGCTTATACAAAAATTAGAATATTTAACCATAGAACAACTGAAAGTGTGGTGGGACCAGACAACACTGAAATCTTAAATCGGTAAATCTATGATTCCAAGGGGTTTGAAAATATGGTAATATCTCACTGTGTTGTTTGATGACCCATCTTTGAAGGTTCGGATATGATATTTTATCTGAATGTTCAATTAAACTAGTGGAGAAAGGGAATGACAAGCTATGTAAGCTAAAGAATAAAATTGCGGAGGTGAAAGAGTCTTTGAAAGAATTTTCTTCCCATTCACTCTTATTGTCCATTAAATTGAAGAAAAAAATATCTGGGTTGGAGGACAATGTGACGGAAACTCAAAGCAATAATTTTATGCAAGAACTCCACTACTGGAAAGGGAGAACTTTGTGCCTGAAAGAGGATTTATATCACACTATATTAGCTGTGAACAGGTTTGTGCATTTATAAATGGTTAAGAGGATTTTTTTTGGATATGAATGGAGTATTGTAGCAAGTCAGGAGGAATCTACTACAATAAGAACTATATATTCACAGGTTTGCTATTTAAAGGAGATGTCCCGAGGCAGCAAGTGGGTCTATACACTTCTGTATGGCCATAATAATGCACTTTGTAATGTACATTGTGCATTAATTATGAGCCATACAGAAGTTATAAAAAGTTTTATACTTACCTGCTCCGTTGCTGGCGTCCTCGTCTCCATGGAGCCGACTAATTTTTGGCCTCCGATGGCCAAATTAGCCGCGCTTGCGCAGTCCGGGTCTTCTGCAGTCTTCTATGGGGCTCCGTGTAGCTCCGTGTAGCTCCGCCCCGTCACGTGCCGATTCCAGCCAATCAGGAGGCTGGAATCGGCAGTGGACCGCACAGAAGAGCTGCGGTCCACGGAGGAAGAGGCCATCTTCAGCGGTGAGTAGAGAAGTCACCGGAGCGCGGGGATTAAGGTAAGCGCTCCGGTGAGCTTTCTTTACCTCCCTGCATCGGGGTTGTCTCGCGCCGAACGGGGGGGGGGTTGAAAAAAAAAAAAACCCGTTTCGGCGCGGGACAACCCCTTTAAGATCAGATATTGCTTAGAAATCTGGATTCCCTACACAATGAATAAGACCCACAGGGATTAATTAGTGAACAAGATAATTACGTTTTAGCCTGTTCAATCAAGAGTACCTGTTATGGAAGACTTTCAGAACAACGTTGAACGTATATCAAGATCTTTGTATAATGCACAATCCAACAGAAAAAATAATCTTTCAAAGACGGAACATCTAGCAGTGCGACAGTTACAAGTTAATAATTATATTGTAGTTCACCTCACAGACAAGGGTGGTTCGATTACAGATTTAGACATAGACCTGTATATACAATAGATATATTACATGCTTAATAAATCCTCCACTTATCGTCCTTTGTGGGATAACCCAACTCCGGTAATACGTGCAAAACTTGGAGGAGGGATTATCAATCAATTTTATTAACCAGAAACAACAGGATTTCCTTTTTGTTGAGCATCCATCTTTTCCTATTTTTCATGCTTGCCTAAATTGCATAAGCCACATTTCCCTACTCTACTTTTTCCAGTGTTGCGTCACTTCGAAAATGTTTATCTATGTGGTTGGATAAGTTTTTGCAACTGATTGTGAGAGGATTACCAAGCTGTTAAGGTGGTGCATCTGGGACCTGTGGTTCTACAGGTATCCTTGTGCACACCTTCACAGATAGGGGTTATTTAAGCTGGCTGGGTGAGGTATTCTCCACCGGCAAATCCCCCTTGTCTGCGGCAGATAAATACTAGCAAACTCTTGGTAGAGATTGCTTGGCATTTTATATATCACTGTGTTCAGCTCAATCAGAGCTGGTGTGTTTGAATGCTTGTCTGTAGTGTCCCTCTCTCCTTCCCTGAGGACGGTCTGGGCACCTGCTGTCCCTCTCCTCCTTGCGTTCTGTGGTGCAAGCATTGTGTAGTGTGTGGTATGGTGACTACACAGATGCATGTCAGCACAATGGCTGACTTTCTATCCCCTGGAGTGAGGACACTTGAACTGACTATGGCTTTCCATCTGTATGCATGTGAGGTCTGGGTGGGGTTTGTGTTGTATGCACTACCTGTTATATGTTGGTGTGAACAGTGACATGTTCTGTATGTCTGTGTCGGTGGCCAGACATGAGGTGTGAACAGTCCTGTTCTATGTGGTATGTGTTACACTGTATGTTGGTGTGAACAGCGACGTATGTTATGTCTGTGCAGGGTGCCAGACATGTGCTTTATGTGTAGTCCTGTTCTGTGTACAGTGTGTGGGAATAGTATTGTGTCCTATGTGTGTTTAGTGCATCTTTCCAGGTCCCTAATCAGGGATAGCTAGGTCCTAGAAGACGACAGTGGGGCCGTCTTTATCAGGATGATGACCCCACTTTTAGACAGGGGTTCCCCATTTTCTTGATTAGTAAGGGACAGTGGTCCTTAATCTTGCCTGGAGATGTGATATTGGTCTATGTAACACATGATGAGAGTGTTTGTGGTTTTAAATGGACACATTTGCGTCCACTCTGAGGAGTGGCACTTTTATGCGCCAAGTGGACATAACACAAGCTTCATACAGGATTCCCTTGATGTCCTTAAATGTCTAAGAATGTCCGCTCCTCCACACTGGCAAACTTAGTGGTTACCATTCTAGTGCTACCACTCTAGTGACTATTCTGAGTGCCAGAAAAGGAGGCTTGACCCCTGACTGATGCAGCAGTGACGCGGCTAGCACATCACCACTGTAAAGAACAAGCCTCACATTAGGGATAATGAAAAATACATAGGCCCCACTCCCAGAAGTGATGTTATATGCTAATCAGAGCAAGGAAAAGCCACAGGAGGGGCTTAAAAAAGGACATGTGCCATCATGCTTGAGGAATGTCATAGGACAGTAGCAGGAGTTGAAGTGGGGAAGGCTGCCAGCAAAAGGCAGCAACATAGGCCCCATGTGGAGCTCAAAGTAATCAGTAGGGTACAGAATAAGAAGGGAGGCCAGTAATTGAAAGGCCTAAGAGAGTTCAGGTGATGAGTTAGAGAGCAGCAGATACCCAGGAACAAAAGAGGTCTGTAACCAGAAAGCCTAGACCAAGTTGGCCGCAGATGCAGCACAATCCTGTCTGAGTGAAAGAATGTGTCTAAGCTTGGAAGAAGTGGGAGTCTCCCTCACTACTGTACTCTGACATGGCTTGTAATATTACTGACTAGAAAGGTGACAGGGCAATGATGACAAAGCTGCTGAAGTGCAAGATGTGACTAAAGCCTAGTTGTGCAGTATGTGATGTGGAGGAGTTGATATGGTGGTGCAATGCTGAAGGGGTCCTGCATTGAGCAGGGGCTTAGACCCAATAACCCTATAATTTCTGTACAACTCTATAATTCTATGATTGTGATTGTAGGGACTAGTAACTGGAGTGTACTCAGGTTCTTCCAAATGAGTTGCATGTCCAGGGTATGGAGACTGCTATGGAGAGTACGTAAGTGGATGTTGTTATGTCAGGCCAATTTGGAGAGCATCGCCCACTGTGGCGGGAAAATCTACTACGGGGCAAAAATACTTTAAAGACTCTATAATTTGGGGGATGTAAGCCCCATTTATAAGAGAATGCCTGTTTATGCACATTAGGACCACGTGTTAAGGTTCAGAACTGTGCTCATATTTGCAGCATTCAAGTCATGAACCCTCCTGTTC
Source organism: Eleutherodactylus coqui (assembly GCF_035609145.1). Taxonomy (NCBI): domain Eukaryota; kingdom Metazoa; phylum Chordata; class Amphibia; order Anura; family Eleutherodactylidae; genus Eleutherodactylus; species Eleutherodactylus coqui. The sequence continues at coordinate 27,116,024 of NC_089845.1, read as the reverse complement.
ACTGCTAAACCCTTAATAAAGTTTTATGTTACTGCATTTTAAATGTCTCCACCTCCATCCATCAACACTGCACCGTCACGTACCATCCACCATTTATACATCTTCTATGCTAAGATAGGTAACTGAGTCTCTGGTAAGAGGGGAAAAAAGCATAATCTTTATTTTTAGGGTGTAATGAGTGCAAGACATTTATTAGACCCAGATTTCAGAGGGAAGTAGAAATATTTAGTATGAAAGAAATGATTTATTTGAGGAGTCTATTAGAGGATTGAGAACAATATAATAATCACCATATAAAACTAGAATGTCCTCAATAAAAATTCATATCTGAGATAGTATTTTTTAACCAAGTGTTACTACTTTTAGTTGGGGCATATAAATTGCAAATTAGGGTCACAACCCTTTATCAGCGGACATATCCCTTGAAGGTCAACTACTGAATGTAAAAGGGAAAATGAGGAGGATTTACTAAATGCAATACCGTCACCTTAAGAGGATGAGCCTGGTCTATTGGAGTGGAACCATTTATCATAGTGTAAACGTGCCAGGGATGGGATGTGACCCTGGCAAAAAGCGTTTCCTGTAACAGTAGTATGTCAGCTTTAGCTCTTTGCATTAACGACAATATTTATTTGGTTTCTCTTTATAGATGAACTGCATCCCTTAACACTAAAGGAAGCAAAATTAGTTAAAGGAGTTGACATTTTACACAAGGGGATGTTTGGAAGGGCACAGAGTCCCCTTGTATCTGTGATCTAATGTAAAGCAGCTCTCACATTTAACTGGCATTAACTTTATGTAACATATGCAATAAATTTATGGCAATTAAATTCATGGTACTTTGAGTTAATCAAATAAAGTTAATGCTTTTAGATAACCCATTGCATGTTGAGAACATTTAAATACAACTATAAGCTGTCTTTGAAGCAAACTATACACCCGACACACAGGAAATAATGATCTTCGAAATTCTCAGGGCATTTATGTCAGGTATTTTGTCTTTTGTCTCTCTGTTATAGTGAATAGAGAAAACTCAGAGCGCCTCATAGAACTGTATGTGGCAATACTTGGGCCAACAATTTTGGACAATATTTGAGGTGCTCACCTCAGAATTAGCTAATCATATTTAAACTCACGTTGAATAGTAGTCAGAACACAGCTGACATTATTTAGTGATTCTGATTTACTCCATATAAAGTTCAGCTGTTCTGTAGGATTTTCCTGACATTTTCTTAGTTACATTTTTTAGCAAAAGCCATAGTCCGTAAAGAGCTTACAACATATCAAAGAGATCTTTGGAGAAGGGTACTAAATAGAGATGAGCGAACGTATTCGTTTCGAGTAATTACTCGATCGAGTACCGCCATTTTCGAGTACTTCAGTACTCGAGTGAAAAGTACTCGGGGGCGCCGGGGGGCGCCGTGGGTGAGTGGGGCGTAGCAGCGGGGAACAGGGGGGAGCCCTCTCTCTGTCCCTCTCCACCCCACTCCCCGCTGCAACCCCCCACTCACCCACGGCGCCCTCCGAATTTTTTCGCCCGAGTACGGAAGTACTCGAAAATCGCGGTATTCGGGTGAAAAAGGGGCGTGGCCGAGCACGTTCGCTCATTTCAAGTACTAAACAATTTCAAAGGCAGTACATATACGATGGAACACAGTGAAGACAGTCATCAAAAAAGAAATTCAATTTGGCACAACAGTGACATTAACTGGACATCCCTCAAAAATTGATGAAAAGACCAGAAGAGAATTGGTCTGGGAGGCTGCCTAGAGACTTACACCAACATTAAAGGAGCTGTAGGAATTTCTGGCAAGTACTGCTTGTGTAGTGCATGTGACAAACATCTACCATATTCTTCATATGCCTAAGCCGTGGGATAGGGTAGCAAGATGGAAGCTTTTTCTAATTAAAAAAAACACCCAAGCCTGGCTATGTATTGCCCAAACCTGCATCAAGTCTGTCAAAATGAAGTGGGAGAAATCTTGGCGACAGTTCTAGTTATTAGTTCATCACAATTAGGATTTGCTATAAAGTTATTAATAGTATATGCAATTACAATATAAGTGGAGATATGTAATTCAGATTAACGCTATTCTACAAGTTAATGCATACATGTCATCTATATAAGTTTTATCTCAATGCTTGTTTTTATGTTTCCATATCTGTATAACTGGAAAATGCTATGAGTGAAACATGATGTTGTTACACTGGTAATGAGGATCACCTATTTTGCATTATACTTGTATGATTTTTCTTGAAAATCTAATCAAAAATATTTTGGAAAAAAAAAATGTGGGAGAATGTGTTATGGTCTAATAAGACCAAGATCAAACTTTTTGGCTATAATTGCAAAAGGTTTGTTTGGCGCAAAGCCAACACTGCGCATAACCAAGCCGACACCATATATACCGTAGTGCATGATGGAGGCAGTATTAGGCGTTGGGGCTGTTTTGTTGCTGCTGGAATTGCAGTTTTAGTTAGGGTGGAGGGAGTTCTGAACAGTTCCAAATAGCAGCCCATTTTGGCACAAAACCTTCAGGCCTCTGCTGAAAAGATGAAGAGGAAGAGGAATTTCACCTTTCAGCAAACAACAACCCAAATCATGCCTCTAAATCGACAAAAAAAATGTCTCTGCCAAAGGAAGATCATAGTTTTGAATGGCCCAGCCAAAGACAAGCCGTGAAGCATTAGCATATCGCAGATTGTTTATATTGCGACCTCCTATTTTCACACCAATTTCTGACTCAGCCAAGCTGATTTTCCTCATAACTGCCTATTATACACATTGAAAAGAAATGATGACCCTTGGCGCACTCCTTTTCTGATTTTGTTCCAGTCTGTGTCCCCAAATGGTGTTCTGACTGTTGCTTCCTGATTGATATAAAGAGATCTTATGAGCTCAATGAGATGTGTCTGGACACCCATTTGTTTGAGGCAAATCCAGAGCTTCTTATGGTTTACACAATTAAAAGCCTTGGTGTAGCCAATAAAACAGAGGTAGCCGTCTTTCTGGTATTCTCTTACTTTCTCCATGATCAGTCTCAGCTTTAAGATATGATCACGAGTGTCTCTGCCTCTTTGAAAACCAGCTTGCACATCAGGAATTTTGCATTTCATGATTGTTGCTAGTCGATTCTGAATAATCTCCAGCAGAACTTTGCTTGCATGTAGTATCAGTGCAATTGTTTGGTAATTAGAGTAGTCACCTGCATCACTTATTTTGGTGTTTTGGGATGAAAACAGATCTCACTCGCTTTTTTGGCCCAGCTTTTGTTTCCTAGACCTTCTGAAATAGAGCTAGTAGTGTCCTTTTAGGGACTGCTTGGATCAATTCTGCTGGAAAATTGTCTGTTCTTGGTGCTTTGGGATTTCTGTTTCGGTGATGTTAGGCTCTTTTTCTGCTGTTTTCTCCTGTGCATTTGACAGAGAGTGGTTTATTCCAGCATAAAGTTCTTTTGCATACTCACACCATCCATTTCTGATTGATTCCTGATCTTGCAATTCTTTCCCATTTTTGACTTTGATTATTGCATTTTTGGCAGCAAAAGTAGTTCTGGTCTTTTTTACATAGGCAAAACGATCTCTGATATGCCCTCTGGTATTAGCTTCTAGTAATTATATCTAGATAGATAGATATTCTTTTTCTTTAAAACTACATATTGAGTATGCTCTATCATGTCTTGTTATGCAGCAGGATATCCAAGATATCCATGTGATGTTTGTACTTGGGTAGGACTAAAGAGTGATCTAGTAAAAAAATCCTTGCTCTGAGGGGGAGGGGTTAGTAAAGTTGAGGAGTTGTTGATGTGGGACATGAAAGTAATTGAAAAGGAGGAACACTAAAAATGCACATTAGTTGTCTGATTCCACTGATATCTACAAGTTTGGTTGACAGTAGCCTGATGCGTATGGTTCCCTCATACACAATCCTATGACCACATTTCTTCCTCTTTTTGCCTTACCATCTTCCCCATTTCCTTCTTATCCCTCACGTTTTAGCCTGACTGCTTTAATTTTTTGAGTGCAATATTATGACCAGTACAATCATGAGATCATCTGCAACAGTTTTCCTTCAAAGAATCAAATAATATCATTTTGCCTTGAACTTAATCAACTCCTTAAGGCATTTTACTGTTTTACTGCATAAAGCTGACAAAATGTAAAGTAAGGAAAATGAAGCAGAACAAATTTACATGAAGTTAAAAGACTTCATGTAGTTTCTCAATTTAACTTCACTTATTTACCGCTGAACATTATATGCTATTACCTATGTCTTCCACTGATTCTTAATGAATGGCATTTTAAGGTCTACTATATCCTCATAATTCAATAAGATGTATGGAAATGTTTACAATATATGTTTTTGAGTTTTGACATGAAATTCTGGTTCAGACACTTTAGTTTACCTTAATATATTATATGTTTATGAACTATTCTCTATTAATTCCAGGCAATGTTTTTGCTATCACAATTATCATGAATGTTTCTTCAGTGGTATCTTGGGTTTCATATCTTGCACTGATGAAGGTTCATGAAATATACATACTGTATCTAGCCATTCTTCAGTGCTATTTTTAACTTCCTCTGACTACCTCTACCATGAGTATTGTGGCAAGGCCCACAGATATATTGGGTGTCTCATGTGCTGAGTACATGCTCTTTTGGCCAGTCACAACAATAATAATATTCCTGTCACTGCCCCAACTATCCTTCTATGGGCACTCCAAGCATGGAAATACTGTCATTCAGATTCCCACAGTAATCAAGACACTAATTCCCCTTCATTGGAAAATTCTTGACCCACCTTCCTTGCATATTTTGTTTGATATAATGGGCTTTATAGAAAATAGGAAATAACATGTTTGCAATTGAGGCTACTTGCCCTCTACAAAACTCTTTGGGATCCCTGGTTGTCATAAATCCAGGATTATTAACTCTTCTCCCTCTTTAACTTCTACTTAACAAACCATTCTTGATGGGTATTTCCCCTTTTCGTCCCAACCCCTTCCCACCCCCGGATAAAGTTTGAACTACTTTGTGTTTTCTAATCACTCTCAGGGAACTTTTCTTATGTTTCTTACTATTAATAGTACATTTATGGTATTTTATATGTTTCACCAGCATCTTATTGGCCTTTGAGCCAAATAGATTTTGTTTACCACTCACTTGATGTGATATGATGTACAGTGTGTCACAATTTTGGTGCAATTTACCATAATTTGGTGAAGTTTTCTGGCACAATTAAGGTCCTGCTCCTTTTTGGATGAGTCAAAAAAAAGTGTCTAAAAGTGCCTAAAAACGCATAGTATACGTGGTACAAAGCATATGAGATAGTTTTCTGGTGCAATTCGCATCAGAAATGTCTTATATTTTAAAAAGCAAATCTGCCTCATTCTGTTATGCTTTATAGTGGCACGACATGTACCTTTTTCCAAAAGCCTTGCTATTTTTTCCAGCATTTTAAGGTGTTTTTTCCCTGGAAAAACATGCTGTAGGTAGAGGTTACCTGTATAGCAACAGAGAAATTTGAAAGATGCTACAAGCACTCTATCTTTTGATGGGGGAAGAGGGGGTTTCACCACTTTTGGCATGTTCTTTGGATTTTTTTCAGGTACTTTTCCATAGGCTTTTCTGCAGAAAAAATAAAAAAGCACATAAGAAAGCATGCCAAAAATATATGCCAAAAAATCTACAAAAATGTTTGCAAGATGACAAGTTTTAGACATCAGAAGAAATGTCACAAAAATATGTGTGAAGGAAACCTTAATGTATATCTATTAGAGATGAGCGAACGTACTCGGTAAGGCTGATTTCGCAATCGAGCACCGCGATTTTCGAGTACTTCACTACTCGGGTGAAAAGTACTCGGGGGCGCTGTGGGTGAGCGGGGGGTTGCAGAGGGGAGGGGAGAGAGAGAGCTCCCACCTGTTCCGCGCTGCTACCCCCCGCCCCACAGCGCCCCCGAGTACTTTTCACCCGAGTAGTGAAGTACTCGAAAATCGCGGTGCTCGATTGCGAAATCGGCCTTACCGAGTACGTTTGCTCATCTCTAATATCTGTGTATGCTAGTTAGAGCTCTTTATTAGAAAAAAATCTGACAGCTATATAGATATATTATAAAATTAATCAGTACAGAAATTTGGACCTAAAGATATGGAAAATCACCTTAATCACTGATTTATTATTTTCTAAAGTAGAGGCCAGTTCAGTTTACTGTCCTAAAAAGACTTTAATACAATACAAATTCTGTTGGTAAATTGCTTACAATATATTAAAATTGTCACAGAACTGAAAGATATTAATGAGTACAATGTATCTATATTATACTGCTGTTTGTTAACCATTAAATTTACGTCAAATTTACTAAGAGTTATAGAATGATTTAGCTTGTAAGCATTGGGGAAGCAACACATTTTATATGATATACTGTAGAGGCACTCCATACAATACTTATAATCCAAAATCAATCTCTTGAACTGCTGCATGCCTTGCAATTACAATACTTTATGGTATCAACCTCTTAATGAAATAATAATAAGCTTGAAGATTTGTGTTATAAAGCTGCATGTCTATCTCAAGAAATGCTGTTTCCTGGTCTGGATAATGACAAGAGAATCACAGGGGCATAAAACCACAATCTGCAGGAAGTTAATCGTGATCATTAATCACCCTGCCACATGTTTCCCTTCTTTGTTCTCCATAACACTAGCTATCTGACAAGTAGGGGAAAAATTGCCTCTGCCTTATTAAATAAATGTAAACGAAGACAAGATAGCATAAATACAGAAAATGTTTCTGAATATCATTACATCAAACGCAGTTTAGAATATTCTTCCACTATTTTTGGTTATGCAATGTGGCTTACAACGATTACTTTTTCAAATGAATATGTAATTAAATGTAATCTTTCTGCTTATGATGTGATTGCACATGGTGCATTTTCCTGCTTAAAATGTTCTTCAAAAGCGTTTATACGAATTATACATATTTATCCCGGCTTATCTAAACTATTCTAATGCCAGAAACATTGTTATGGAATTAATGTATTACATTTTATTCCACTTGTAATAGTTTCAAATCATATATTTATGTAAACAGGAAACTGATGTGTTATTCAAATGCCCTCCGCTCTCCCGGGTGCTGTATACAGTGATCAGGTTTAATAATATTGAGCAATGACACATTAACTTGTTAACATTAAAGAAAGGCAACGCTTTAACAATACATTTGCGATGCTACTGTGGGAATTGTCTGAAAAAGCAGCAATGGAGTTGCAGTTGGCCTACTTTAAAGGAATCCATTATGGACAAGACAGTGAATTTTCATAGAAATATATCCCTAGGTAGTTCTTTTTTTTTTCCCTGAAGAAAAACATAGCAAGTGAGAAAAAAAATCTATTCTTGGATATTGAAATAAGATGACTACAAAAAAGTGGATTATAATGGTTTTAGATGGAAATAGCACAATATTAAAAAGAAGCGATTCTGTTGAACAAATATTCATGAAAATATGATGAAGATGGTAATTTAAATATTTTAAATATTGTGAATAAGTTTATGCCATGGATATAAAAGAAACTAGAACTTTTTCTAATAAATAAAAATTGCAAAAGAGTGTTTTTTTCTGTTATAACGGATTTAAAGGATTTTTCTGGTTTTATATAAGTAGCTTTATCAACATATATATGTGGGAGTTTTACAACTTTGTTACATAAATTGGGGCTTACTTACTTAAACCAGTGTTTCACACACCAGTTTAAATAAACCCAGCATCTTGCTATCAATGCCATATTTACCACTAGGCACTGGAGGGTCAGTGTTGTTACATCTGCTGGGTGCATCTCGCTGCAGGACAAATTCAGGAGTGGTATGCGTTCAAACAGGACGCACTGGCTGGAACACCAAAGGGGCAGTGAACTGCATACTGGGAACTGAACTCGTGGACAGACATAAAATAAGGACTGACAAATGACCAAAACACTCACCTTGCATACCTGCACACATAACAGATGGAATTGCTATAAAAGTATGAGGTATTGGTTTATGAATTAGCCAAGTCACTTAAGCCCGCAAGCCACATTAAGGCTCCTCATTGTCTCATAGGTCCCCACTCTAACAAGACAACATCCACGAGAACCCTGCCTGCAAGCAGGGTGATTCCCCCCGATAAGGGCAGCCTGCACTGGAACCTAAGAGCATAACTAGCCCAGAGATGACAAATGATCAAGCAGAACAGGACACAGTTCACATCAACACACTAGGGCTAGCGTGCAAGACAAAACACACACAGAACTGTCCGCACCTAATGTCTGGTCACCTGCACAGACAGTGTTCACACACATAATACATATTCAGGCATGTAGGACAACCAAACCCTAGAGTTAAGGGATACCAGTTTCCTCTTGCAGAGGGACTGGTGTATATATATATATATATATATATATATATATATATATATATATATGCAGCAGACCCATTGCAATTAGCTGGTGGGAGGAACTCCACACCCAGCCAGCTCTATTAACCCTCACCTGTGAAGCTGTGCTAATGGAAACCTGTGAAACCGCAGATCCCAGAAGCACACACCTAACAGTACATCCCCTTTAAAAAGGGGGCCTCTTGACCCTTAAGGCATAAAAAAAAGTTGGTACTCCTCCCCATGACAACACACAGTACAGAACTTATTCAACAGGTCTAGTATTGCCACAACAATGTCACAAGCAGGATAGGCGTCGCTCAGGACTTATCCTACGGGTCTGATGCAAACGCACAACATATCCTGACAAGGGGGGGGGGGAATGTAACACTCAACAGAGTGAACATAGCCAGAGGGAATAAGTTGGAAATATCTCCTGCTGACATAGCACGCACAGGACTTAAACTTATGGGCCTAGTGCAGATACCATGCAGTCAGCAGGAGAAGAAATAAAACACAGGTACATATCACAGCGGATTGATGCAAACCATATGGCTGGTCATCATGTTATGTCCACTGAGCGCAACTCCCCGCAGGGCAGACACAGAAGTGGTGATGCGTTTAAACAGGACGTGCTGGCTGAAACACCAAAGGCACAGTGAACTGCATACTGGACAGACACAACATAAGGACTGAAAAATGACCAAAACCCTCACCTTGTATAACCTAGTGTGTTGATGTGAACCGTGTCCTGTCCTGCTGGATCATTTGTCATCTCTGGGCTAGTTAGGCTCTTAGGTTCCAGAGAGGGGCCACCCTTACCGAGGTGATCGCCCTGCTTGCAGGCAGGGTTCTGGTGGATATTGTTTTGTTAGAGTAGGGACCCGTGAGACAACGAGGGGCATTGAAGTGGCTTGCGGGCTTTAGTGACTTAGCCAAACCATGAACTAATACCTAGTACTTTTATAGCAATTCCTTCTATTATGTGTGCAGGTATGCAAGGTGTTTTGGTCATTTGTCAATCCTTATGTTACGTCTGTCCATGAGTCCAGTTCCCAGTATGCAGTTCACTGTCCCATTGGAGTTCCAGCCAGTACGTCCTGTTTGAACGCGATACCACTCCTGCGTTCGTACTGCGATGAGATGCGCCAGGCAGATGTGACAAGTGTCTATGGTCTCCAGTAAAAGGGGCCAGCTTCTGGAGCATTCCGATTATAACTACACCTGCATTTGCTTGTATATATATATATATATATATATATAAAGGTGAAAGCCCTCACTGACTCACCACTAATTCTCTAACTTCCCAATGCTGTACAAACATGAAATTTGGCACAACCATTCTTTAGGTCTTAAATAGGAGAAGTAAAGGGATAATAACTCAATTATTTAATGCTAAGTGCAAAAGTTTTGGCACCCCTATGTAATGAACCTAATCTAATTCTCTAACTTCCCAGTGTCGTAGAATCATGAAATTTGGCATTCATTAGGTCATAAATAGGAAAAATAAAAGGGTCACAACTTGATTATTACAAACAACATGTAAACACCTGTATCAAATTTCCTTGGGCAAGGCTGGGTATATTAGCTAGTATATATATGAAGTGTATGTATGTGTATGTATAAAAGCACCTGCATGCATGCCTATGTATGTATTTATGTAGTAAACCACCTTTTTGTAAGGTCATATTCACATTAGTGTTGGAAGTTTTGTTCAGAACCTCCATCACTGAATTCTGTTAAGCAGCACTATTTTGTCCTATATAATGTTACACATCTCTTCAGGCAATGGATTCTGTTTTGGCATCCACTTTCACTGGTATTACAGCTGATAATTTTGTCCTAACTGCGGATCTACTGATGTTGTGAGTTTAGGTCAGTAGAACAGCAGCCAGGCCAGGACGCTTGTCCATATTAGGGGCACAAAAATGTGACTAAATTATGCTTGTCTAAAAAAAGCCCATGCTACAGTGTAAGTGTGTGAGTTCTGATTTTGTCATAGTTTTTTTTGCAATAAACTTATCTGACAAAGGATATTTTTCACCTATAAATATGTCCACATTGGATTTTACTTGAATTAATGTATACAATTTGTTGTGACAGCAATCAGATATAATCTCAGACCAATCAGTAAAAAGTATGCATTAAACATAGTAAGCCTATGGATGATGGATGGGAGATGCATGGCATTCGTCAGAGGCATCCATCACAACCACCCAGGCAAAGAAAATAGACGCTAAACATATACTTTTTTAACATAGTGATGGATGATCAATCAATGACATCTGTCAAAAAATCTGTTGGATGTATGCATATCGTTACCTATGATTTCATGCCATACAAGGAAGGACAAATCTGTACCCATAGGGTAGCTGATAGATGTCTAATCTGGGACCTCAATGATCACTAAAAAGAGAGTCTCACACCCCTATTTCAAAACACTGCAGGGTTTTAAAGGCATTGTGCCAGGATGGTAAGTTATTTCAAGAACAGGGTGCCAAGGCACTCGGCACAAATGGTGCGTCATTTCACTGGCAGCACCAAAGATTGCCAAGCACTTGAAATCAGCTATCTCCAGTGCTCCCACTGGGACTCTTGTCCTATTGATTTGAATTTCCCTATCCATTTAAACACACTTCTTTGTAACAAACTACTTTCTCCGTACTGTGCTCAAAGTCTTTGATAAATATTGGCACCAGGCACTCTCTCAGACCCCCAAAAAACAAATCACTGCAAGCTGCTCTCCGTTTGTGCAAATCATAAGTGGGGCAGACATTTTTTCTTACACTGCAGTCACAAAATAACTGACGTAACACATTGAAACCTGTACAGCAGTGACTGTAGAGACAGCGTCCTGCAACAGAAAGCACTGATAAGATATTGCAGCTAACAGGAGTTTTAATATAACCGCAGTGTGTATTTTTGAATCACCCTCATTGCTAAACAAGTACTTGTCAATCTCCATTTGAAGTGATTTGGAAAATTCTTGGATCCACCAATCACACTTTGATGGCATAAAAGTGTTTTGTACAAACGTTGTAATGCAATGTGTTCTTCCCTGCTGAAAAATATAGACTTAGGCCGCCTGCAGATGAGCGGGTCGGATCCGGCGGCAAGAATTCTCGCCGCGGGACCTGACCCGAGCGCCTGCAGAGAGGAGCGCGTACTCACCCGCGCTTGGCGGCCCCGGCTCTTTCATGTGACTGAGCACTTACTGCAGGAAGAAGATGGCCGTACTTCAAGACGGACGACTCCACACAGTGCTGAAGAAAGAACACATGACCGGCAATCAAGTTGGTCACATGTTCTTTCTCCCGGCGCTGCAGAGAGACGTCCGTCCTGAAGTGCGGCCGTCTTCTTCCTGCAGTAACACGGGCGCAGATGCACCTGTGTGACTAAGCCCTCAAGATGAAAATGCAGGTACTCTTTAACCTGCCTGAATAAAAAAATACCGACCCACATGCAAGTTTTTTTTTTTTTTTTTTATGCAGTTTTTGAAGCCAAACTAACAGAAGAGAAGTAACTTTTTTATTCTTTCCTTTAATTATCTATACTTGATTTTAGCTTTAAAAGTTCCAGTCTCAGACAACAGAGATAGAGGGGAAGATAGTATAGACAGTGATGTGGGATTAAGTAATGAAAAAGGGGGTGGAGCAGTGGGAGGCATTAGTACAGTTTGAAGTAGCAAAGCAGGTAATATGGATAAACTTAGAAATTAAAAAAAGCAAACTCTAAACTGTATGGTGACCAATGTTAGAAGTCTGACCAATAGGTTTGATAAACTGGAAATAATAATGACTGAGAAAAACTATGACATAGTGTAAATAACTGAGACTTGGTTGGACAAAAGCTGTGACTGGGCAACTAACTTACAGGGTTAATGCCCATTTACACGCAAAGATTATCGGACAAAATTTGGTCAAATGACTGTAAATGAGCGATCATTGTTGTGTGTAATCGTTGCCCTTGTTCACTTTTCAGCTGAATGATGATTTTAAGGTGAGCTTAAAATCCATCCTTCAGCTGGAGAGAGATATCAGGGACTGCATGCTGTGTTCTCCACGGGAGTCGGAGATTACATTGTATTCTACTAACAGCTTCTGTGAGAACAATGCAGCTGTGTGCGGAGCTCAGACCACCTCCCCTGCCCTGCAAGCAGCTCCTGGAGGCTCTTTAACATGCAAATGAAGATTATAAAGTGTTAATGGACATTAGTGTTCATTAACACTTTTTCAAAATGATCACTAAAGCTGTCAATCTTTCAATCATTTGAAAGATTGTCTTTGCGTGTAAATTAACTTTTACAGTTTGTTCAGAAGGAATCATGAAATACGGAGAGAGGGCAGGGTTTGTCTTTATGTAAAGTCTTGTTTAAGTCCACACTAAGTGAAGATATGTGTGAGACAAACAAACATATAGAGTCTCTATAGGTAGAAATCCATGGAGGCAAAAAGAATAACATCCTCATAGGTTTTGCTATAGGCCACCAAATATAACATAATCCACAGAAAACCTATTGCTTAGGCAAAGATATGAAGTGAAAAATCACAATGGATTAATTATTATGGGGGACTTTAAAGGGGTTGTCCCGCGAAACAAAGTTGGGGTATACACTTCTGTATGGCCATATTAATGCACTTTGTAATGTACATTGTGCATTAATTATGAGCCATACAGAAGTTATTCACTTACCTGTTCCGTTGCTAGCGTCCCCGTCTCCATGGTGCCGTCTAATTTTCAGCGTCTAATCGCCCGATTAGACGCGCTTGCGCAGTCCGGTCTTCTCCGTGTTGAATGAGGCTGCTCGTGCTGGAGAGCCGCTCCTCGTAGCTCCGTCCCGTCACGTGTGCCGATTCCAGCCAATCAGGAGGCTGGAATCGGCAATGGACCGCACAGAAGACCTGCGGTCCACCGAGGGTGAAGATCCCGGCGGCCATCTTCGCAAGGTAAGTAAGAAGTCACCGGAGCGCGGGGATTCGGGTAAGTACTATCCGTTTTTTTTTTCAACACCTGCATCGGGTTTGTCTCGCGCCGAACGGGGGGCTATTGAAAAAAAACAAAACGTTTCGGCGCGGGACAACCCCTTTAACTACCCGGATATAAACTGGGAAAGTGAAACCTATGGATTTCAGAAATAAAATGAGTTTCTGTCATTAACTAAAGATAATTACTTTTCCCAACTCGTGCAGGACTCAACTAAAGGGGCATCCATTTTGGACCTTATTTTAGCCACCAGACATTAAAGAACAGCAGGAGTGCAGGTCGGATGCACGTAGAAAAAAATGACCATTAGGGCGCCCACCCACTGGCGTTTGCGATTTTCGTGCGTGAAAAACGCAGCGTTTTCCGCGTGTTTTTCGCGGCTTTTTTGCGGCATTTTCGCGGCTTTTTCGCGCCTTTTCCGTTAATTTCCATTGACATTCATGGGTGCATTAAGAGAAAAATAAGGACACATATGCAACTGACAGTTCCTATGTTAAAAATTGCAACGGACTGAAAAAAAAAGGCAAGTGGACAGGAACACATTCAATTCTAATTGCTCTTCAGAAAAAACGCAAATCGCAAAGGAAAAAAAATCGCAAGTGGGTGGGAGCCCTTAGGGTGCCTACCCACTAGCGTTTTTTTCCCTGCGAAATTCGCAGCATTTTTTTCTCTGCAGGGGTCTATGGGACTTGTGATGTTAACATCGCGATCGCGCAAAATCGCGATTTCGCAGTAAATTGCGATTTTGCGCGATCGCGATTTTAACATTACAAGTCCCATAGACCCCTGCAGAGAAAAAAATGCTGCGAATTTTGCAGGGAAAAAAAACGCTAGTGGGTAGGCACCCTTAGGGCGCCCACCCACTGGCGTTTGCGATTTTCGTGCGTAAAAAACGCAGCGTTTTCTGCGCGTTTTTCGCAGCGTTTTTAGCGGCTTTTTCGCGGCATTTTCGCGGCTTTTTCCGTTAATTTACATTGACATTCATGGGTGCATTAAAGGGGTTGTCCCGCGCCGAAACGGGGTTTTTTTTTTTTCAACCCCCCCCCCGTTCGGCGCGAGACAACCCCGATGCAGGGGTTAAAAAAGAACACCGGACAGCGCTTACCTTAATCCCCGTGCTCCGGTGACTTCTTACTTACCCGGTGAAGATGGCCGCCGGCATCTTCTCCCTCCGTGGACCGCAGCTCTTCTGTGCGGTCCATTGCCGATTCCAGCCTCCTGATTGGCTGGAATCGGCACATGACGGGGCGGAGCTACACGGAGCTACACCGAGCTCCATTGAGAAGAGCAGAAGACCCGGACTGCGCAAGCGCGTCTAATTTGGCCATTAGACGGCGAAAATTAGACGGCAACCATGGAGACGAGGACGCCAGCAACAGAACAGGTAAGTGAATAACTTTTGATAACTTCTGTATGGCTCATAATTAATGCACGATGTACATTACAAAGTGCATTAATATGGCCATACAGAAGTGTATAACCCCACTTGCTGCCGCGGGACAACCCCTTTAAGAGAAAAATAAGGACACATATGCAACTGACAGTTCCTATGTTAAAAATTGCAACGGACTGAGAAAAAAAAACGCCAGTGGACAGGAGTACATTCAAAACTAATTGCTCTTGAGAAAAAACGCAAAACGCAAAGGAAAAAAAATTGCCAGTGGGTGGGCGCCCTTATTCAAGTATAATAAATTTCCACTTGTCTTTCAATAGGGTGCTGTGGAAGGCAAAGTTTGACCAGCTCAGATACCTTAAAGGGGTTGTCCCGCGCCGAAACGGGTTTTTTTTTTTTCAACAGCCCCCCCGTTCGGCGCGAGACAAACCCGATGCAGGGACTTAAAAAAAAACCACACAGCGCTTACCTGAATCCCCGCGCTCCGGTGACTTCTTACTTACCTGGTGAAGATGGCCGCCGGGATCTTCTCCCTCGGTGGACCGCAGGTCTTCTGTGCGGTCCATTGCCGATTCCAGCCTCCTGATTGGCTGGAATCGGCACGTGACGGGGCGGAGCTACACGGAGCCGCTCTCCAGCACGAGCGGCCCCATTCAGAAAAGAAGAAGACCGGACTGCGCAAGCGCGTCTAATCGGGCGATTAGACGCTGAAAATTAGACAGCACCATGGAGACGAGGACGCTAGCAACGGAGCAGGTAAGTGAATAACTTCTGTATGGCTCATAATTAATGCACAATGTACATTACAAAGTGCATTAATATGGCCATACAGAAGTGTATAGACCCACTTGCTGCCGCGGGACAACCCCTTTAAACCATATTTACTGGGATAATGTGCTCAAACATAAGAGTATATACAATAAATGGGATATGTTTAAAAACATCCCAAATACGTACTATGAGAAGTTCATACCTTACAGGAATAAAAGGGTAAGGAGTGGAAGAAAACCAATGTGGCTTAATTAAGATTTAAAGGGGGCAATAAACAGTAAAAATAAAGTGTTTAACCCCTTAAAGACCAGGCTGTTTTGTACCTTAAGGACCAGACCATTTTTAGGGATTTTACCCATGTGGTAGTTTTATTGCCCTATTTTTTATCCTTTAGCTACCAACATTATTTTTGCTGTATTTTTTTCGGCAACATATGGCATTACTTTTTTAATATCTTTTTCACTTAATTTTTTCAGATTTTAGTTTTATTGGGGGTAAAAAACTAAACAAAAAATGATTTTTTAACATTTAAAGTTTTTGTTTAATTACTTTATTTTAGCATAAATATACTATGGGAACAAGTTTCTCATTTTGTTTCGGACATTTTGCTATATAATATGTATGGTTTTGGATTACAGGAAACGGTTTTGGTTGGTGTTGGCTTTGGGTCATTTTCTTTCTTATGTATGCATTGTTGTTTAGGCCTTAGTCAGACGGGCATGTTTTCGCGCGATTTGCGCATGCGCATGAGTCCGGCGATTTTTTAAAACCATTGCTTTGCAATGGTATCGGACACATGAGCGCTTTTTATGCGCTCGTCCGATAAATTATAGGACAGAAATCGCAGATCGCACCTATCTGCGATCTGCGAATCCTGTTCTCTTCTCTATATGCGCTCAATGGGGCCGGCGGCACCAGCGCCGACCCCATTGAGAACATATAGAAGACAAATCATTCTTCTCTGCCACAGCTGTAACAGCTGTGGCAGAGAAGAACGATGTTTGCCCATTGAATTCAATGGAGCCGGCAATACAGCCAGCTCCATTAAAAGCAATGGGCTGCCGGCGATCGCGGGATGAATTGTCGGGCTTAAATATATAAGCCCTTCCCTGCAATTCATCCAGAAATGTGCTAAAATAAAAAAAATATATACTCACCTTGTCCCAGCAGCCGGAGTACAGTGCGGCCGGCCTGCAGTGGGTGTGAAGGGGGTGTGACTCAGACTTGCCCCTGATTGGCTCAGCCTGAGCCAATCAGAGGCAGGTCTCATTCACACCCATTCATGAATTCATGAATGGGTGTGAGTCAGACCTGCCTCTGATTAGCTCAGCGCTGAGCCAATCAGGGGGCAGGTCTGACTCACACCCCCTTCACACCCACTGCAGGCCGGCTGCCCGGAGCAGGTGAGTATATATATATTTTTTATTCTAACACTTTTCTGGATGAATTGCAGGGAAGGGCTTATATATTTAAGCCCTTCCCGACAATTCATCCCACACTCGCCCGCAGCGCATTGCTTTCAATGGAGCCGGCTGTATTGCCGGCTCCATTGAATGCAATGCGCTGGACAGCTCCGGCCCGTTTCTAATGAAACGCGGCTAGGAGCAGATTTTCGGGCGATTTTCGGGCACCGGTCACGCGATTTGCTGATGCGCATCCGTCATGCGATCCGCAAATCGCGCAAAAAAACGCCCGTCTGACTAAGGCCATATACACCATGTTAGGGCTTATTCAGATGTACATACATTCACCAGGTTTTCACGCCCAGCCAATGTACGCTGTCCCTCTCCGCCACTGTTTGCAATTGGGAGAGGGTTGAGGGCGGCGCTAAGTTCTGCCCCCCCCCCCGTCCCACCCCCTCCCATTGCAAATAGTGGCGAGGAAACCCGACTGATATACGCACATCTGAATAAGCCCTTAAACTGCATAAAGACACATGAACAAAACCTGCATAATTTAATAAATCAGCCACTTCCCATTTTAATAAGCTGAGGTAGGACAAATAACCTATCAGGGAGAATTTTCCACATATTGCATACATTAGGTTTACACATTGTAAAATCATTCCGGTTAAATAATTCTAATGATTTGTTCTGATGCCAATATTTTGATTGTTTTCATACAAGGACATGCTGCTTCTTTTAGATTACATCCTTCTTTCTAATAACATTTTATATCCTATTGTAATAAACTGCTGCAATAATAATGGAAATTTGAAACAAAAGCCTCAATTCATCAATCGCATCACTGATAATTGCTCATAAAAATAATACAGTTCTAAATTACGTCACAGAATTGGCTTCAATATGCAATGCATTAGGCTGATGTCTGACAATTACTTAACTAATTCACACCAGGTAACAAATTAGAGATATTGCACTTCGAAAACAGGACAATCATCTCATGTTTTCATAGAGCTTATTACAAAATGTAAATCAACGGGGAACATTTGTGCTTTGAAAATATCTTTATTTATTTATTTATTGACCCCCTTAACCACACAGGAAGTACCTTAACATCCTGTGCAATCAAGACATGCATGGAGGTGGATCGGGAGCTGATCATGCTCCATACAGTGCAGGTGCCATCTATTTATAATGGCTGACAGTTGCTGGCCACAGTTATGATGAGGGAGAACACCGATCAAGCTTTTAAATCCCCCAATCAGTTTTGCGGAATCCTGAATGGCCCCCCAGCAATAAGATCGCAAAGTGCCATTTGGTTGCAATCTTAAGACCTCCAGCACTGCCATGACTGATTGCTTATCAATTCATGCCTGTGGCGTGGCTTGATAAAATGATTGTCAGATTGTGGTATTATACTTTTTTATTACATTATACTGCAGTAGCACTCAAACAATTGTAAGTTCAATTCTCCTATGGCGACTAAAAAAAAAGTTTTTAGCAATTATTAAAAGAAATTAAACAAAGGCATTAAAAGTTTTAAATTCCCACTTTTCCAATATTTATAATAAAAACTCAAAGGAAAAAAAACTGAAAATATATTTAGTAATGCTGCATCCATAAAATTCCAATCAATCAAAGTAATGCATTATTTATCCTGTGAACATCGTCCAATAAAAAAGAATAGACAATGCCCGAATGGCACCTTTTTGGTCACCTGCCTTGGAGAAAAAAATGAAAGGCTGCCTGCAGACGAGCGGGACGGATCCGGCAGCGAGAATTCTCGCCGCGGGACCCGACCTGAGAGCCTGCAGAGACGAGCGCGTACTCACCAGCGCCTGGCGACCCCGGCTCTTTCATGTGCCGGCTGCGGCGCAGCCGGCGCATGCGCAGACCGGAGCCGGCGGGCGGGTGAGTGCGAGCCCCGCACAAAAATAGGACATGCCGCGGTTTGTTTGCCGCGCGAGATTTCGCGCGGCCAAACCGCGGCCGTCTGCATAGGAGTGCGTATTGTAATGCACTCCTATGCAAACTTTCAGTGGCGGAAATCCCGCGGGAAATACCGCCGCGGGATTTCCGACCGTGTGCAGGTGGCCTAATTGTGATTAACAGTTTGTATGTACTCCAAAAGGGTACCAGTAGAAACTACAGGATGTCCATTACAAAATTAACCCTCACAAAAATAATTTCATGTTTTTCCAAAGATATTTTCTTTTTTAGAAGCATTACAGGAAAAGAAATTGTATGTATAAATTTGGTATCACCGTAATCATATTGACCCATAAAATAAAGCAAACATGTAATTTTTGCTACATTGTGTACATCATAAAAACAAGACATTAATCGAGCGCTGTCTGTGATTGGCTAAGCGTCAGCCAATCACAGCCAGTGCTTCCAGAAGGCGGGGATTTTTGAATTCCCGGCCAGAAAAGAAGAAGATCACTGCTGGTGACCCGGGGAGAAGATGCAGCCGGGCTGGCAATGCGGGACAGGTGATGTATGTGTGTTATTTTTTTCTGCAGCCAGGGCTTAAATTTTAGCTTTGACAGTAGGATTTCCTTCTGTCAAACTTGCATCGCACCGCATGAAAATCGCATCTTCGTGCGATGCGATGCAACAGAGAGGAAGGTTCCATAGGGAAACATGGACTACAAAACCTCATGAGCAGCATGCATATAGCAGGATCCGCAAGGTTTTTGTGTCTGATTGACGCATGCTACACAATACCACATGTGTGAAGTAAGGCTGCATTCAGACGAACGTATATTGGCTCGGTTTTCATGTCGAGCCGATATACGTTGTCCTCGTGTGCAGGGGGGGAGGATGGAAGAGCAAGGAGCAGGAACTGAGCAGGCTAATTCTCGGAACTTAGCCCCGCCCCTGGCCCGCCTCTCCCCATTGCAAATAGTGCAGAGGGGTGGAGAGGAGGCAGAGAGGGGGCGGGAGCTCAGTTCCTGCTCCTTGCTCTTCCATCCTCCCCCCCTGCACACGAGGACAACGTATATCGGCTCGGCGTGAAAACTGAGCCGATATACGTTCGTCTGAATGCAGCCTAACCCATAGGAAAGCATGGGCTTCTCATACATGTGATTTGTAGCATTGCAGCACCGCTACAAAATTGCGCGAATTTGTCGCTTGTGTGAACGAGGCCTAAAAAAGCCACAGTGAAAGGGCTTTTATAAGAAGAGCGCAAGCGCAGAAATGCTCGCAATGGTGCTACTTTTTGTGCAGTGTAGGTCACTCTGTCATGCACGTATCTACACTTTTTGCTGTAATCTTTGTCAGGGACCGTTCACATTGGCATGGAACACACCCGCACAGCGATATAAAAGGATATGCAGCCTTAATTAGTCCTTAATCAGTTGATTTCCCTGAAAAAATGCAGGACCCACCTGTTTAAATGGCTATTCAGCCTTATGAGGTCCAATTGTGTTCATTTCCTTGTGGTTTTGTGCAGCATTTCACGAATCCTATTGAGAATTGTGTGCACATTTGCTTACGCCTCCATAGACTCCAAATGCACACAAAGTATAGCATATTCTATATTTTGCACACACGAGAAATGTGCAAGAAAAAAAAGGAAAGTGGTAATGAATCCATTGATATGAATGGGTTCTGTTCTCTGCGTATATGTCTGCAAATACGTACCTGTGCAACCATCCTAACTAAGCAGTGCGCAGATACGAGAGACGCGTTGGAATTGCTGCATCAGTAATTGACTTTACATAGCAGAAAGTCCACTGTATATTTTTGTGTATCCAGATCAAATTCTGCACCAGAATCCACATCAGCATTGGCAAGCAACATGGATTTTAATGTGGGTTTCGATGTAAAATGCCACCTAATTTGTGGAGGTAAATATGAACTGAACATCTGCACAATAAATTCACATGCGGAAGATTTATAATCAGGTGAATTTATGCTGCAGATCTTTTTTAAGGTGTATAGATAGTATTTCTTGAAATCTCATCCACACTACTGAGGATGGCTTGATATAAGCCTAAAATTCTCACCCCTGCGCAACATTTCTTGCACATGAACAAAGCCATTGAGGAAGATTTGCGCGCGTGTCTGTACATATAACGGTACTGTCTGTGCGTGCAGGGTGAGTTCACTCACACACAACAAACCCTTTCCGCGGTTTTAATGGCTATTTATGCCTAACGGGGTCTAGATGTGTTCTTTTCCCATTTTGCTCAGTTTTACACCCCTTCTCTTGCATATTTGTGCACGTTCCAAAGCCTTCTATCAGACTTTTACTATACAAAACGCAGAAAGATAAAGCGGGTCCTACTTTTTAACGTCTAAACTTACCCCAGATATACTATCAAGCATGAGCCACTTTGATAAACCTGGAGCATTTTTAAAATGTATGGTCTAAGTTTACAGTGTCTAACTGTTAGGTCTCCTGTACTCGGGCAATTTTGTGCCCATTTTTGCATAAGGAAATCTGTTCTCAGTAACCGGATACATTAAAACCCATTGATTTCAATGGGTATCCTTCACATGGGGTGTTTTTGCATCTGAATTTCCATTGGGTGAGAAAATATGCAACATGCTCTATTTTTGCGTGCATTCGCACACCTGAGGCCCCACAGGAGTCAATGGGGTGAGCAAATGTGCACTTTTCACATATGAAATTGTGCACTGAATGGCATAATTTTGCGTTGTAGACTAATTACATCGGGAGACTAAGTAGGCTGCCCTGTCTACTGATTATACTGTTCTGCCCTTCTAAATATGACATAGTTGTCGCGTGCCGATATGAACAGGCCCAGCAGTGCATAAATGTAAAGTAAAGCAGCATGATTATGCTTGCAAGAGGAACATGATAGCGCTCCACTCTGAGCACAATTATATTACATTCTTGCGAGTGTTAAAAGGTCACACTTGTCTGCAGGAGCCCTCAGTCCAGTTTTAGGCCAGAACATACTGTACCATGTATGTAGTACTAGCTGATACACCCGGCCTTGCCCGAGTTAATTTGGTACAGGTGTCTACCTGTTGTTTACATGGAAAATTTTATAAAGTCATAGTTACTTCAGAGGAACCGAGGAATAAAATATGTATACACATAGAGGAGCATTAGATTCTCCTCAGACTGCATGTACTGATGTCCCTCTGCAGAATGTGCCACCCCTCCCACTATCCTCACTTTTTACCCTTAAAGGTAACGTCTCTTTTTATTCAAATTTACCTTTATCTGTATATTGCAGCCCCTTCTTAGCCTTTAAGCATGCTCCATCCCTGAAGTCCATGGCTGCTTTGTTATGTACCTTACAGCTTTTCAATATAGGCACAAAGAGATCAGTGAGATTCTCCTCAGTATATACACAGAGGAGTGTTAGAGTCTCCTCAGCATATACACATAGAAGTAAGGTAGATTCTCCTCAATATATACATATAGAGGTGAGGTAGATTCTCCTCAGTATATACACATGGAGGTGAGGTAGATTCTCTTCTGTATATATACATAGAGGTGAGGTAGATTCTCCTCAGTATATACATATAGAGGTGATGTAGATTCTCCTCAGTATATACATATAGAGGTGAGTTAGATTCTCCTAAGTATAAACAGAGAGGTGAGGTAGATTTTACTCAGTATATACACATGGAGGTGAGGTAGATTCTCTTCTGTATATGCACATAGAGGTAAAGTAGGTTCTCCTCAGTATACAAATCCTTTCCCTAGGTTTAATGGTTTTGGAGAAAAGAACTCTCTCATGTATAATGGATTTCCGCTCAATTTTTCAAACATAATTGAATATTGATGTTGTGACCCGTTTATTTAGGACATAAAGCATGGTCATGGCATATTTGATGTTTGTGCGGTAAAGATGTGTGTTTTTAGTTACATTAGGTAGGGAGTCACTTACTTTTGCACTTAGCATTGAATAATCAAGTTGTGGCCCCTTCACTTTTCCTATTTAGGACTTAAAGATTGGACATTTGACGTTTGTACAACACAAGTTAGAGAATTAGTGGCAAGTCAGTGACTCAGTCAGACAGTGAGTGAGTGAACAGTCAGTCAGTCAGTCAGTGAGTGAGTCAGTCATTGAGTCAGTCAGTGAGGGCTTTCGCCTATATATATATATATATATATATATATATATGAATGATATTACCACCATATGTCATCAGTATTTCATCATTGCTTGATCTGTATCTGCCTCCGTTTTGCTGTAATTGGTCCTATTTTCTACAGGGCAAATATGGATCTGTACTTGCCCAATACAAAATAATACCAATGAATGTGAATACAAAAGAAAAAACAGACAAAAGTAGCGCATGTTGCATTGTTAAAACATGGCCATGTAACTAAGACAATGTAAATACATACACAGATTTACCTTAGATGCTTATTACAGTCTGCAAAACAGAGACCAAATACAGAGTAAAAATGTACTTGTCTGAAAGCGGCCTTAGATAGGATTAGTAAATCCTGACATGCAGCCAACATTTGGGCATTTCGTGTTTTTTATTTTTTGTCAAAAAAATGTGTCAAAGGAATCTTGCTGAAAAGCTTGCTGCAAAATTCCCAAAAACATAGTTTTTGAAAGAAAAAAAAAATCTTTGTGTGACATCAGCCTAAATAATATATATTAGAAGTACATCATTTGGAGTTTAAATAAGTTTAGCTATATATGTCAAGAATAATGTTTAATTCTTCAGGTGATGAATCCTACTTTTACCAATTATAAAATATATTTTTAGAATAAAAGTCCAGTCTTACCTACCGGGTTTAGATTTCATGCTGTTACTTATAACATGAAAAATGTAGAGCTTAGGTAAAAAGTGATGAATCATCAAATTCTGCTCCAGGTGGCCTGGTTTTCTTAGAGAACAGTCAAACATATAAAATGAATAGCCTCAGAAAATCATTTTATAGTAGCCTTGAGGTAAGAATGCTAAGATTTAGTAAAAATAAAAATACAAAGAAAATATTCTAAATAGAAAAATATTTGGACTGTAAGTTGCTTGTAAGGGCTCAATCACACGGGCGTTTTAACGCGTAAATTTTTGGGCGCATAACGTATGCGTTCAAAAATTTGCGTGGCTGCAGCAGGCGGCACGCAGAAAAAAACATTGGCCGTGTTTTTTAGCACAAAAAGTGCGCTGCCTGCTATCCCCTGCTGCAGCTGTAAAAGCAGCAGCATGGGATTCCTTGGATGTGAAACCCTTTGATGCTGTCACATTAAGGGGTTTCACCTTTGGCCAATGGGTCCGGCAGCTGCAGCAACAGCCCCATTGACATACAGAGAACATCGCAATCCTCTGCCACAGCTGAATTGGACACATTTAGGCAACCCCAGCAACTGTTTGAAAACATGTTTAAAACAAACAAAAAAATGTTTTGCTGAAAATTAGAGATGAGCGAGCACCAAAATGCTCAGGTGCTCGTTACTCGAGACGAACTTTTCGCGATGCTCGAGGGTTCGTTTCGAGTAACGAACCCCATTGAAGTCAATGGGCGACCCGAGCATTTTTGTATATCGCCGATGCTCGCTAAGGTTTTCGTTTGTGAAAATCTGGGCAATTCAAGAAAGTGATGGGAACGACACAGAAACGGATAGGGCAGGCGAGGGGCTACATGTTGGGCTGCATCTCAAGTTCCCAGGTCCCACTATTAAGCCACAATAGCGGCAAGAGTGCCCCCCCCCCGCACTGTCAGCATAAAGATCGTTCTCCTCTGCCATAGCTGTAACAGCTGTGGCAGAGAAGAACGATGTTAGCCCATTGAATTCAATGGAGCCGGCTATACAGCAGGTTCCACTGAAAGCAATGGGCTGCCGGCGATCGCAGGATGAATTGTCGGGAAGGGCTTAAATATATAAGCCCTTCCCTGCAATTCATCCAGAAATGTGTTACAATAAAAATATATACCGTATATACCGGCGTATAAGGCGACGGGGCGTATAAGACGACCCCCCAACTGTCACCTTATACACCGGGAATACAGCGGAGCAAAGAATAAAAATCATTGCTCACTTCCCCCGACGTGCTCTGCCGGGGACCAGGAGGGAGCGACAGCCTGCAGCAGCGCTGCAGAACGCCAGGAGAAGTGAGTAATGATTTTTATTCTTTGCTCCGCTGTATTCCCGGTGTATAAGGTGACAGTTGGGGGGTCGTCTTATACGCCCCGTCGCCTTATACGCCGGCATATACGGTATATATTTTTATTGTAACACATTTCTGGATGAATTGCAGGGAAGGGCTTATATATTTAAGCCCTTCCCGACAATTCATCCCGCACTCGCCGGCAGCCCATTGCTTTCAGTGGAACCTGCTGTATTGCCGCCTCCATTGAATTCAAAGGGCAAACATCGTTCTCGGGTGACACCTGATCTCGCCAGCCACTCACTGCAGGGGGGTGGTATAGGGCTGGAACATCACAGGAGGAAGTTGTAATGCCTTCCCTGTCTTTCTATTGGCCAGAAAAGCGCGCAACTTGTCTCAGGGAAGAAAATGAAAGTAACCCGAACATCGCGTGGTACTCGTCTCAAGTAACGAGCATCTCGAACACCCTAATACTCGAACGAGTATCAAGCTCGGACGAGTACGCTCGCTCATCTCTACTGAAAATATTTAACTAGAATACAATCATTAGCTTCAATAATCAATTATTTCTCTTTTTTGGCAAAGACTAATACCTGCGCTTATCTGGAATAGATATAGATTGGTGAAGACGTGACCGCTTGGCTCCCTCACCAATCCTAAACATGGGTGCGCCCATTTGCTGGACCCTTACCACACATTCATAAAATATTATATAGATATGCCATAACTGTTTAATAGAAACTATTTAAAAAAAACATTGAACATTATTTTTTGGGGCTTTTACCCACTAGCGTTTTTTTTCCGCTGTGATTTTGCTGCGTTTTTTTCCCCAAATGTCAATGGGACTTTCTAATGTTAAAATTGCATCACACAAAAATCATAAGTTTGCATCGCTGCAATTTTTGTGATGCGATTTTAACATTAGAAAGTCCCATTGACATTTGGGGAATAAAAACGCTGCGAAATCGCAGTGAGAAAAAAAAAAAACGGTAGTGGGTAAAAGCCCTTAAGAGGATTTAGTAGCAGTTGGATATTTTTTATGGTCTCCAGCAAGGATCTGCAAAACAAAATGTTGGACAGAACCACCCCTCCCATCTCATGAATAATTCACTGCACTTAATGAGCTATACTTAATTAAGTAATAAAGCCTGATAATGTTCCCATTGTATAACTTCAGACCAAAGATGCTCAGCCTGAGGGTGCGGGCAGACGAGCGTAGGCGTATTTACGTTCGCACGAGTGCAACGTATAATCGCCCGAGCGATCGTTTTTCACCTATCACGACCAGAGCTAGAAAGCATATTTTCGTTTGTTCCTACTTTGCAAACGGTCTTTTCGGCGATCGAATATGCGTTGGCGCGTATTTCGGTCGCATATGTTCCGTTTTTTTTCGAATTGCCGTTTTTACGCGCCGTAAAATCGCCCATGTGAACGAATACATTCGAAACCATTGCCTCAGATGGTCACGTATATACGTTTGGTCGCAAAAAAGCGCCGTTTATGCGCTCGTCTGCCCGCACCCTGAGGGTGCGTTCACACGAACGTATATCGGCTCGGTTTTCACGCCGAGCCGATATACGTTGTCCTCATGTGCAGGGGGGGGAGGCTGGAAGAGCCCAGGAGCAGAAACTCAGCTCCCGCCCCCTCTCTGCCTCCTCTCCACCCCTCTACACTATTTGCTAATTCCCGTAACTTAGCCCCGCCCCCGTTCCGCCTCCTCTCATTGCAAATAGTGCAGAGGGCGGAGAGGAGGCAGAGAGGGGGCGGGAGCTCAGTTCCTGCTCCTGGGCTCTTCCAGCCTCCCCCCCTGCACATGAGGACAACGTATATCGGCTCGGCGTGAAAACCGAGCCGATATACGTTCGTATGAATGCACCCTCATACATAGGGAACCATGTTAATAGTGACACTGCCTTAGAAGTGACCTTACTTGTAACGCAGGAAATGTCTTGCATGCAATGTTATTGTGCAAATCCCATAACATAATTATGTGTGTTAAATCAATTGTAGCGCGGGGTTAACCTAATTAAATTAATGAAAACACACATTAATTTCCATTACTAGGGATTTTAAGTGATTATAAATGAAATAACTAAAAAAAAAATTTTATCTGAAAAAATGAACTTCTGGGTGAAAATTTCAAAACTTCATGTTCAATGAGGGTTGCTTTGCAGTTGTCCAATTGGGCTAAAATTTTGCATAGATCATTTTGTTTGTTGATTGGAACGAGATAATTGGGTGGGAGCTAAACTTTTAGAAAATCGAAAAACAGGGGGCCACCCTAATGTGCACATTTGCGCTGTGTATTTGTGCAGTGGGTGTTGCATTTGTGACAACATATGTGCATATTTTACTATATTTTTTGCGCACGTATGCACTTCATATTTGCAAACACAAAAGTACACGCAAGCATGCTCCAATTAATTTCAATAGGCAATTAAGTTTAAATATTTTAACATGTTCTATTTTTGTGCGCAATACACACGAAAATAGAACATGATGCACTTTTTCTTTTTTGCACAAAATGTGATGAAGCGCTTAGGACTATGTCTACATGCACATATAGTCCTACAATCATCAGAACTAGAAAGGCTAAACATCTGGTTTTATTGAAGCTAGAAATTTTGAAAAAGAACTTATAAAATGCAGGAATTGCACAACTTGATGAGTTAGTACACCCCTAAGGGTGCCTACCCACTGGCGATTTTTTTTCCTGCGATGCTAAATTGCGTTTTGCGTTTTTTCTGAAGAGCAATTAGTATAGAATGTGTTCTTGTCCATTTGGTTTTTTTTTTCGTTTCGTTGCAATTTTTCACATAGGAACTGTCAGTTGCATATGTGTCCTTATTTTTCTCTTAATGCACCCATGAATGTCAATGGAAATTAATGAAAAAGGCGCGAAAAACGCCGCGAAAAAAGCGCGGAAAACGCGTGAAAAACGCTGCGCTTTTCACGCACGAAAATCGGCAACGCCAGTGGGTAGGCGCCCTAAACCCTGTATTTTTTCTGAAAGCAAACAACCTGCTGATTTTAGTTGTATCAGCGACCTGTTGACAGCCATGTCTGGCTTTCTATGGGGGCCTCAATGTTGTTGTTTTTTCACTAGCATGATTCTCACACAATATTTGTACGTGCAAGAAAAGATAGGCCTTGTCCTATCTTTTTCACACATAGTTTTTATATGTACTAGAAAAGATAGGGCAGGACCTGTCTTTCAATTTTTTTTTACTGCACTCAATAACATAAATAAAATAACTCTTCACTGGTTCATACACAAATACACTCCGTAGCGGCGAACATATTTGTGCATACGCCCGTCTGTTTATGCCCTATGGACCTAACAAGATGGGCATAACTTTTCTCCTGTTATGCGGCCGTGATAATCAAGGCTGCATAACGGGACGGAATGAAACCATTGATTCCAATGACTAATATATCCTTTGGACAGTTACGTACGTTTTTAGGAATATAAAAAATGGAACCATGTTTAGATTGAATGTATTACATATGATATATGTTAGAGAAATTGTATTATTGACATATTAAAAACATCAATTATAATATAATAGCAGAAAAACAAAAAAAAGAAAAAAAGGGGGGGAGGGGTTCAATAAATATATAATCTATATATATAAAATTGAATGTATGTCTGTCTGCGTGCGTGCGTGTCTGCGTGCGTGTCTGTTTGTCCTTTATGCGCTACTACACCATTCATCCGATCGCCATGAAACTTTGGGAAGTTGTTAAGTACACTCCTGGGAAGATTATAGGCATAGTACAAATATCCTACGATAAATGGCGCGCGAGCGTCGTCGAAAGTTACGCCCCCCCCCACGTAGATCGAATAAGTAAGCCACCTGCTATTGTGATGTCATCACTGATGTCATCAACATCGGACGCCCTTGAACATGCCCCAACATGTTCTATAAAGCTGCATTGTGATGTCATTAAGGCTCTATTATGACACGTACAGCTTGGAACCACTAGAGCACGCCAGCCAATTACCATTGGAGTTGGAAGTGGGTAAACAAGTACTAGGATATCTTCCTAAGAAGCCACAGCAGCCGGATAAATTGTATGTTCCACCCAACGGCTATTTTATTCAGCCCGCAAAGGGGAAGCAGCAGCCTACAAAATCTAATTCTCTCATTTCCTGGTGTCATAGATAGATAGATAGATAGATAGATAGATAGATAGATAGATAGATAGATAGATAGACTGTATGCAATAACCCTGATAGATAGATAGATAGATAGATAGATAGATAGATAGATAGATAGATAGACTGTATGCAATGACACGTACAGCTTGAAACCATAAATACTAGAGCACGCCAGCCATTTACAGTCAGTCTCCATTGGAGTTGGAAGTGGGCAAACATGTACTCGGCCAGTGATGGCGAACCTTTTAGGGACCGAGTGCCCAAACTACAACCCAAAACCCACTTATGTATCGCAAAGTGCCAACACGTCAGGGGGCGGGGCTTATCACAACGTATGATTTTACCCCCGTCGTTCTAAAAAGGACAAGGCTGTTTCAGAATAGACCGGGTGCAGATTCTGACTGCTTTTTGGACGCGGAAATACTGCAGAATGTCCTCAGCGGAGATTTCTGTGGAAAATTCTGCAGCATTTCCGCATCTAAAAAGCAGTCAAAATCTGCACCCGGTCTATTCTGAAAGAGCCCTGCCCATTTCTGCCACATGTACACATACCCCAGCGGTAATAGTGACACCTTCACCCCAGCGATAATAGTGACATCCCACAGCAGTAACAATAGTGACACTCCCCCCATTAGTAATAAGAGTGACATACCCCAGCGGTCCCCCAGCAGTAATAATGCCCGCTCCCCCCCCCCCAGCGGTTCCCCCAGCAGTCATAATACCCCCCCCAGTGGTCCACCAGCAGTCACAATGCCACCCCCAGCTGTCCGCCAGCAATAATAATGCCCCCCTCCCCCCAAGTGGTTCCCCCAGCAGTCATAATGGCTCCCCCCCAGCGGTTCTCCTGGCAGTCATCATGCCCCCCTTCCCCCACAGAGATTTTCTTGGCAGTCACCATGCCCCCCTCCCCCCAACGATTTTCCCAGCAGTCATGCCTCCGCTCCCCCGCCAGCGATTCTCCCAGCAGTCAGAATGTCTCCCATCCCCCCCAGCGATTATCCCAGCAGTCAGAATGTCTCCCATCCCCCCCCAGCAATTCTCCCAGCAGTAAGAATGTCTCCCCCTCCCCCCCCAGCAATTCTCCCAGCAGTAAGAATGTCTCCCCCCCCAGCGATTCTCACACAACGGCTATTTTATTCAGCCTGGAAGGGGGAAGCAGCGGCCTACAAAACCTCAGTGGTCGCTGCTGCCGTCATCTAGATATATAAAAACGAAGTATGTATGTATGTCTGTCTTCGCAGCAACGCGTGACGGGTACGCTAGTAAATAATAAATCTAGCCTGAAATTCAATCCATGAAATAAACTCCAATACCTGCAAAGTTAGTAATAAAGTCCAGGCATAAGCATATATGTGACAACAGAAATATCATCCATAACATTTCAATATTGGGTGTAATCTTATTTGATCCGCAATGTATCTTTTGGACAATTGGGTCCAATGGGGATGTATTAGATACATTATATATGTTACATATTGATGGAATTTTTTTTTTATGGTGGATATATTGAACGCACCAATTATGATATAATGGCAAAAAAAAGAGGCGAGGGGATTTAATAAATGTATAATAAATCCTAATTTTAAGTTTGCGGCTCGTACAACCTACATATTTCATTCTGCATGTGGTGCATTCTATAATGTATATGATATTTATGCTTTCACAATTGATGTAAGAGGAAATTGGAAAATGCTCGGACATGGAGCTATTACTGAAATTGTTAAATAAAATTACAACTACTGTTGAAATGTTATACATGATAATTCTAGTATCACATACATTAAATGGTATAACGTGGTAGCTCCTGTCTGGAATCCATTACCAACTTAGCAGGAGTTAGAGACCGGGTGCAATCACCTGTTTTTAATTAAGCTTTAATTATGTTTGTTTCAAAAGGAAATGACGTTGTATGTGAATGTGTTGATCAAGATTCATTCTTGAATCGAAACGCGTCCTGTGTACTGATCTCTATGTGTCACACTTGTTAATAAAGGCTTTTGAAGTTTCTCACGAAACAGCCGCGGCCCACGTTTGTTCTTTTACATATATCTACTGGAATCCCGAGAAGGACTGCATGGCAAGGTTGCTCACCAGGGACTTAGCCTACGGAATATAAAGGTGCCAGATGGAGTGAGGTGGTGAGCATTTTCCCCCTTTCTTTTTTATTGTATGCATTGATTTCAATGGTTTTATTTTCACTACCGGTATTCTTGCCCATTAATAACATGGGCAAGAAGAGATAGGACTTTCCCTATCTTTCTCGCACATAGTTAATACTATGTGTGGGCAAGATTGGGCAGGAACTATTTTCCTGCTGTTTTTGTTTAAAACTCGTACACACCAAGATTTTGAGATGGCGATAATGAGGCTCCCTTTCCATGAAATAGAATGGCTTTTTAAAGTCAAAGAAGGGCCAGCTGTCTTCTTTTGCCTGTGTTGTATGCAGGGTCACACCTTTCACCCTTTCACTTCATCACGCTTTATGGGCGTGAGTTTCACATGCACAAAAATCTGCACAAACACATTCATCTGCTTAAGCCCTAAATTGCAGCTACAGCTACCATCTAATGACAGTGAGAGCTGCAGATACATGCCGCTTCCAATTCAGCCTGTGCTATCTCAGGTTGTATCATGGTTATAGCTGTGATCCCAATCTAGTTTTAAAGCCAAGATTCTAAATCAAAATTCCTTCTGCTAAACAACTTGAGATACAGCCATTAGTAGCAAGTATGTATCTTGACAAAAATGACAGCCACATGTGTAGGAGCTGGGGAGGGCCCAGGAAATTTGAAAATCTCCTTGCTCTTGGATACCAAAGGTGGCTGAGAGCAAGGAGCAGTGACCGGAGGTCCTGTTGAGCGATCCCCGATCACATGATCACCATTATCAAATGGTCAAAGAGGTAGCAATCTACCGCAGGCCGGTCTCACATGAGCAGATAGGAATTGTGGATTCCGCAAGCGTTTGATCCGTGGCCATCTATGGATCAATGAAATGTATTAGATTACACAATTCTGCTCACATTAGCGGCTCGGAATTAAGTAATCAATTAGCAGAAAACAAAATGCAGTAGGTTCCATTTACTGCAGATATCTGCGATATAGAGCCCATTGTGCTCCATGGTTGCAGATATACCACATGCGCAATTACACTGTGTATGGACTGCGGGTACCCGCATCATCACTAAGCAATGGCGCAGGAAATACAAATGAAAGGTGTGCTCCACATGACCGCCTGTGTAAGTACGCAGTTATGCGCAGTACACTATGCGGCCATTTGCAGCGCCACAGCTGGGCTCATAGCTAGGATCCACTGCAGGCCTTCACAAGCAGATTCCTCGTGTGAGCCTATCATTATTTAGATCACTTCCTGTAATGTCTACCTAATTTACTAGAAGTCCCTGGGAATGCTCACCTTCCTTTAGTGAACATAGAAGAACCTGTGCTATAAAATTTGGGGTGCATCTCCCCGTTTTCTTCTGCTTGAAACAAAGGAAACTGTCATGAAAGTGACATATTTAGGGAAAAAAATTATTTATTTTTCAAATGCTTTATAATAATCTTTGCAAAAATTGTTTCGTACACACCTAGATAAATGGGCCAAGGGGTCTAGTTTTCAAAATGGGGTCACTTGTGGGGTCCATTCTATTGTTTTGACAGCTTGATCGCTCAACAAGTGAGAGATGAAACCTGGAATTCAGCTGTGCCCTGAAAGTCAAAGGGCATTCCCTCCATTGCAGGCCTAGCCATGTGTCTAGTAAATAGAATAAAACCACAATGGGTATGTTAATGAACACAGGAGAAACATGGGGTATCTATTTTGTGGTGCAAGTCTTCATTCATATGTGTGCTGTATAAAAAAACAAACTGTTTTTAAAATTACCACACAATTACCAAAAAATGAAAATCATAATTATTTTCTTCTGCTTTGCTTGGATTCATTCAAAAACTGTGGGGTCAAAATACAGAGCACACCCCTAGATGAAATTGTTAAGGCACCTAGTTTATAAAATGGGGTCATTTGTGAGGGTTCTCTATCGTTATGGCTGCTCAAGGGATCTGCAAGTGTGCAATGGGGCCTGAAACACCTACAAGCAAAATTTCTGCCACTGGTTGCTCCCTTCGGTTTGGGCCCCGTTGTGCATACAGACATAAGATTAGGGCCACAATAGGTATGTTTTTGGGCTATCCATTCAGGGCTATCCATTATAGGGTGTAAATCCTCATTTTCAGGTGTACTATAGAAAAAAACTGTCCTTAAAATGACATATTTGCAAGATTATGAAATTTAATTTTTCTCCTCTAAATTGCAAAAAAAAAGTGTAGGGTCAAAATACTCATGTCACCCCT
The DNA here is from genome assembly GCF_035609145.1 of Eleutherodactylus coqui. NCBI lineage: Eukaryota > Metazoa > Chordata > Amphibia > Anura > Eleutherodactylidae > Eleutherodactylus > Eleutherodactylus coqui. Next base: position 27,082,490 of record NC_089845.1, on the reverse strand, counting down.
CAGTGAATACATTAAGGGGTATATTTTGTTAAATGGGGTCATTTGTGGTGGTATCTATCATTCTGACACCTATGACCCTTTACAATCTTGGTTTGGTGTAGGAAAACAAAGTGTTCCTCAAAATGTTAATGTAATGTTAAATTTGTACTTCTTGTAAAAAAAAAATAACTAAAGTTTCTCAAATGTGCTTCCAGAATAAAGTAAACAAATGAAAATATACAAAAAAATGTATAGTATGTTTGCACATATTTGAGATGTTGCAGTTGAAAATGTAAAAAAATGAAAAATTTTTCAAAATGTTCCCAATTTCCAAAATTTGGCTTGGTCATTAAGACACAAACAGGCCTGGCCGCTAAGGGGTTAAGAGGATAAATAATTAGGGTATAATCTAATGAAATGGTTGAACTGAGTTCTTGATGCACACCAAATTTGATGTTGTTTTGCAGTATTAGGCTTCGGTCAGAAGAGCGTTTTTTTGCACACCAATTGATGTGCAAAAAAAGCACCGCTCACATCTGCTGAAATCACGTGAATGGGCAATTTTTTTCATGTGCAGAAGACCCGAGCTTCACGCCCATGGAATTCACCCATTCACTGGAGAAGCTGCGCTTGGAGAATAGTAGCTTTTCCAGGAGGAGAGAGTGAAAAAGCCCTACAGGGCTTCGGGATTTCCGCATAGCAGGGAAAGACGGAGCAGGGCTATAGGTTAATCCTCCATTGCTCCACTCTTTCTCCGTGCTATGGGGAAATCCCCCATAGCTCCTCTCCCTGCTATGGGGACACCCTTGTGGTATCCCCATTGGGCAGAGAGAATTGGTGGGGATAGAGAGAATGGGTGGGGCTATAGGGATTCTCACAGAGAGTTCCCATAGCAAAACATAGTGGGGACGGGGCCCTGCCCCCCTCCCACACTCTTGAGGGGAGCTCTCGGGGAATGCCCTGTAACCCCCACCCTCATCTCTCTCCCTGCTATAGGGTAAACCCTTGGAGAAAGAGGGGGAGAGAGTCCCCTACTGCCCCCGCTGCTGTGGAATTGCACTGCAAGGGGGCAAAAGCAATACCTTGCAGCTTACAGTAGGGCAGTTAAAAGGTGCTTCCCAGAATCACATTTTAAGTGTCCCATTGTAAATTACTGTTAGTCCCTGTGGGGATTAACGGAACCCTCGGGGAGTCCCCTCATCCCTGCGGGGACTAACAGGAGTTTATAGCAGGACATTAAAAATGTGCTTTCTGGGCAGCATGTTTTAAATGTCCTGTTGTAAGCTGTGGGGAATCTATTCCAAGTGCAGGAGGCTCCATTAATTCCTGCTCCCATACGAGTCAATGAAAACTCCTGCACAGTGCGCACCAAAGATAGCAAATGTTCTATCTTTGTTGGGTGCCTGCCTTTTTTTGCTACTACATTCCCTCATGTGAATGCTTCTATAGGACCCTATTAGTTCTTTTAGAAGTGCTCTTTTTGTGCACCCAAAAACAATGCTCATCTGACCGAGCCCTAATGAGCGTTACCTGTAAAAACAAATGAAGTTGTTTACATTCAGAAATAACCACAGACAACTGTCAGATTTGAATATACTGAAAGGTTACATTCATATTGTGTGGTTGACCATTGTGAGAGGCACATGAAAACAATTTTTGTAATGCACATTTTTCCTCCATAAACCTATGCCAATCATATAATGGGGGGTATGAAGACAAGCATAATCATACCTTTATAGTACTTATACCCCATGGCATGGAAGAAAGCAAGAAAAACTATGTAGATTTACTTTCCCTCACCACCCCTCTCCCCTCCATCCCCCAAAAAAGTACTACAAGTCAGTCAATAGGTCTTGCGTAAATCAAAATGGTGCTAATAGAAAATACAACTCGTCCCATAAAAGCAAAACTTAAACCCATATTTGGCTACCTCAATAGAAAATGTAAAAAGATTATAGCTCTTCAAATGCTCCCATACAATTGTTTTCCATATAACATTTTATTGTACAAAAGCACAGTATACATATTTTCTGATGACCAGTAGAATAAAGGTAATATTTGTCTGTAAGATTAGGGTGGGCCCCAAGAGCCAATTCTACAAGTGGATCATAGGCACCTCAGTCTGACACTGCTGGCCATCGTGTTTATAAGTAAGTATAACTGGGATGAGACAAGTAGTCTGGGCACAGATGGCTGCTGACCAGGGGCTTTTCAGGCCTTAACTGCTGATGTGCAGTCAAACAGTGGTAAATATCACTCATGTCTCTAATATTCTGATCACAGCAAGATCTAATTAGATCAATTAAAGTTAACCTGTCTTCAGATTTCATTAATGAAATCTCAGAGCAGCGCTACTGTATTGCCTGTCCCCCGCTTTGTGCAGTCATTTTTGTAGGTCTGATAATAATAGGGAAGCTGGAGTGTCTCTGCTAGCACCCTGTTCCTCCCCAAAGTCTGCCCCTTTTGCCTCCTCAGATGTGGATGATGCAGTAGGCGTCATCCACATAGTACTGCCATGTCCCGTGAGGTCGTCAACCGACGCATCTGCAGATGAACTGTCACTTTTGTGGGCAGATTGGCATTGCTCATCTGTGCATGTGCCAGAGTTGATGACCTCATGAGCACACAAAACTTGGCAGCGCTATGTGGCTATTGCCTAATGAATCTTAAATGTCTAAGGAAGTGAGAGCTGAGGACGTTGTGGATGAACAAGCTGTTAGCAGAGACGGTACGGCATGTCCACCAGATCGCTCTGTCCCATTTACATGTGACGTGGGGAAACTTTAAATTCCAATTACTAAGGTATGCTTTTATTATTAGACCAACAAAAATGGCTGTGTAAATCAGACGACAGTCAATATCTAGCTTGCATTACTAAAATCTGATGACGGGTTTCCTTTAACACCTCCACCAATCTGGAAGAAGCGCCATCTTCTCATATACATATAAGCCCTTCCTCGCACACGCGTTTTCAGAAACGCTGCATTTTTCAATTCTGCGTTTACTGTGGTTTCAGCTACTTTGGCAAACGCTTGGCTGCATTTTCACCACAGCTGAACATGCAGCCAAGGAAGCTGAAACAAAGGGAAAAAAAACTCACCTAGCAGGTATCGTCCGGGTTCCTTCCACTGCTCTCCGGCATTCCTGCAGGCTTGCTTGCAGTTGTCAGCGCCGACAGAGCATCTCTTCCTGGTAACAGAGAATGAAAATCCCGCCTCCAGCAAGGAATTGCTCCGATTGGTTCATCGAGCACTGCACTGTCTCTGATTGGCTGAGCCAGTGCTCGAGAACCAGTAATCAGAGCAATATCTTTCTGGAGGCAGGATTTTCAATCCCCCTTACCAGCTAGAGATGCTCTGACGGCACTGACAACTGCAAGCAAGCCTGCAAGACTGCTGGAGAGCAGCGTGAGGGACACAGATGGTGCCTGCTAGGTGAGTATTGCTTTTTATTCACTTAGTATAGCTAGGGCGTTTAGTGCTGTCAAAAATGTGGTAGCAAGTTGAGGTGCTGAAAACTCTGACCATTTTTTCCAAAGCACTGAAACGCCCCAAAATAGAACATGCGCCACTCAAAAATTGCGGCACTGAAAAGTGCCTTGATTGAGCAACTGTCTGCGCCTGTGTGAGCGGTCCCATTGAAAATAATGGGAACATTGTACCACAATTAGCGCGGTGTTTAAAGCACCATGCTAATTGCAGTTAAAAGTGTCTGTCTAAGGAGGGCCTAACTGCTGTCATGTACACAGGCTGACTGCAGCCTGCAAACATAGACTCAGCACTGAGGAATGAGTTGTGGGAGAAGCCAGGAGCTGAAAGAGGTGAGTATACACTAGTTCATTATTTTCTGTTATGGGGATTCTTTTTTTTTTTTTTATAAAAAGGAAGTCAGACAATCCCCTTTAATAACAGACTGATACTTTCTATTCTGTGGAGAAAACTTTTCAGCAGTTTTCTCATTATCAACACAGGAAGGATTACAATGAAAAATGACATCTGTATGTAGATAACACAGGATCCACCATGGTCACAGCTCATCTACTCTCCCTCCCTGCACAATAACCTTTATGTCTAAAATACTCTCTCCCATAGATGTCAATGAGTCATCTGCAGTCTATTGTATATACGGTCCATGTGGCTGCTGAACAGAACAGGATCTTTCAGACTAATAGGTTTAGTGGCAGGAGTAAAAACAGTAATAGTTTTGGATTTTTTAATTGTAAATATTCACAGTGACAGAATTAGCCCAAAAATTTATCACGTACGTGTTTAAATAGCATTCTTATCATAAAGATTTGAAATGAGAAAGAAAGAGAAAGAAAGAAAGAAAGAAATTTTTGTTTCGAAAAGAATTAAAGAAAAAATTTCCCCCAAGGACAAGCGGAGAGATTTTATGAATCAAACAAGATCACATTTTCATTAAGACCCCAGGTCAGAGAGTCTCACTTCAATACTGAATTTTGAAAAGATCATCTCTTTTAGGACCTCTATTAACCCTTTGAAAAGCAAATGCCTTCAAAAGGTTATGATTGCTGGTATGATGAATTTTTAAATGCCTAGACACACTGGTAATTCAAAGTAAATCTAGTATTGTGAGAATACTCTATAACATGTTTCTAAACTCAAACTTGAGTCACCCAACAATGTGCTAAATAGGAAAAAACACACAGCTTCAATTTAAAAAAAAAGTTTATTGCTTTTAAAAATGTAGTGAAGAATCAAATAAAGCATAATAATTCTAATATACATTATGGGACTGATTTACTTATACTAGTGTTTTATATGCCAGTGTACAGTAAATAAACATTGGCATGAAGTGTGACAATAGTATTAAAGCAACCCTTCAGGCTTGGACAAAAAAGTTAGCTGCACTGATTCTCCGACTAGCTGATACACACTATGCATTAGTAGGCATTGATAGTCTAAGACACTCCACAATGCTCTAACTGGCCATTGCTGCTCAGTTGGGTAGCACATATATAATTAAAGCAGGTGTAGTTTCTTAGACTAATAATGCATACTATTGCAGTCTATATCAGGTAGTCAGAGAAGTTGGTGTGGCCACCTTCTTTGCCAAGGTCCAGAGGGTTGTTCTAAGACACACATGCCTCTTAATATAATATTGCATTTTTGGGCCATCTATATGCTAAACCTAAATTATGGCCATACCCACAAATTTTCCCCATCTAATACTAAGACTTGAAGAAACTTTCAAAAAAATGTAAATCTTTGTCACTTACACCGCATTGCAACTTTTATATGCCATATTTCTGATGCAACCAACTTAAAGGGGTTGTCTCGCGAAAGCAAGTGGGGTTAAGTACTTCTGTATGACCATATTAATGCACTTTGTAATATACATCGTGCATTAAATATGAGCCATACAGCAGTTATTCACTTACCTGCTCCGTTGCTAGCGTCCCCGTCGCCATGGCTCCGTCTAATTTCGGTGTCTTCTTGCTTTTTTAGACGCGCTTGCGCAGATGGGTCTTCTCCCTTCGGCTCGGCTCGGAAGCAGCGGCGATTTGGCTCCGCCCCCTTGTACGTGTCATTGCGTAGCTCCGCCGCCGCCACACGTGCCGATTCCAGCCAATCAGGAGGCTGGAATCGGCACACGTCATGGGGCGGAGCTACGCAATGACGCGTACAAGGGGGCGGAGCCAAATCGCCGCTGCTTCCGAGCCAAGCCGAAGGGAGAAGACTCATCTGCGCAAACGCGTCTAAAAAAGCAAGAAGACACCGAAATTAGACGGAGCCATGGCGACGGGGACGCTAGCAACGGAGCAGGTAAGTGAATAACTTCTGTATGGCTCATATTTAATGCACGATGTATATTACAAAGTGCATTAATATGGCCATACAGAAGTGTATAACCCCACTTGCTTTCGCGAGACAACCCCTTTAATACACTCTCTTCTATAATTACATTTTATTTTTAATCAGTGTTGCTGAATTCTAACCGCTGCAGCAGGTTAACATAATAGACTTATTATTTTGAGCATGGTATTCCTGTCATATGACATTCACTATTACTGTAACGATGGAAAATGGGTAAAGGTCACATGACAGGATGTCAATGCGCAGAAATATGTTGACACTATTATTAGAGATGAGCGAACGTACTCGTCCGAGCTTGATACTCGTTCGAGTATTAGCGTGTTCGAGATGCTCGTTACTAGAGGCGAGTACCACGCGATGTTCAAGTTACTTTCATTTTCATCTCTGAGACGTTAGCGCGCTTTTCTGGCCAATAGAAAGACAGGGAAGGCATTACAACTTCCTCCTGTGATGTTCCAGCCCTATACCACCCCCCTGCAGTGAGTGGCTGGGGAGATCAGGTGTCACCCGAGTATTTAAATCTCACCCACCCGCAGCTTGCCACAGATGCATTCTGACAGAGATCAGGGACAGTGCTGCTGATGCTGCTGCTGCTATAGGGAGAGCGTTAGTATAGGGCCAGTAGTGGTGAGGCAGGGACAGTGGGAAAGGTGAAAGAGATATACTGTCTATATAGGCAGTGGACTTTTTCAAACAAATTTGGGAAAAATACTATCTTTGGGCTGCCTGTGACCGTCTTGAGTGTACTGCGTCTCTGCTGGGGGTAGTAATCCTAATTAATACGCAGCTAAGCGTTACAGCAGGCTTGCGCAAAATTCTTTCCTGGCTCTGCGTTGCCCGTTACATCACCGCCGTCATCCCGTCCAGAGCGAAACAGTATACATATATACGCTGCCTACAGTATCTGCCTGCTGTCTCAGCTCAGCCTTTAAAAAAATAGAAGCAAAATACTTAAGGCCTACTAGTGGCCTTTGGACACTTGACTGCTTCTGCGCTGTGAATTCCACTAGCTCAGTCATACGCACCTACGTCTCACTACAGGCTTGCGCAAAATTCTTTCCTGGCTCTGCTGTGTGTTCCGTAAGCGAAGTCAGCCTCCAACCACAAGCCAATAAGCGGCACATTTAATTACAGCATTCTGTTTCTGCACTACTGGTAATATACCATGCTGAGGGGTAGGGGTAGGCCTAAAGGACGTGGACGCGGGCGAGGACACGGAGGCCCAAGTCACGGTGTGGGCACAGGCCGAGCTCCTGATCCAGGTGTATCGCAGCGGACTGCTGCGGGATTAGGAGAGAGGCACGCTTCTGGCATCCCCAGATTAATCTCACAATTAATGGGTCCACGAGGCAGACCTTTATTAGAAAATAAGCAGTGTGAGCAGGTCCTGTCGTGGATGGCAGAAAGTGCATCCAGCAATCTATCGACCACCCAGAGTTCTACGCCGTCCACTGCTGCAACTCTGAATCCTCTGGCTGCTGCTCCTCCTTCCTCCCAGCCTCCTCACTCCATTACAATGACACATTCTGAGGAGCAGGCAGACTCCCAGGAACTGTTCTGGGACCGCTCACGTCCTACCCACCCCCAGAATTGCGGGCCCCAGCTCGGTGCTGGTATCTGCGGAGGTGTATGCTTCCTCCACTAAACCACCCTCCTCCTCCTCCTACGCAACCTCTGTCTCGCAATCAAGATGTGTCAGCAGCAGCACGTCGCCAGCAGTCGGTGTGGCGCGGCGTGGCAGCACAGCGGTGGCCAAGCGTCAGCAGGCCGTGCTGAAACTACTCAGCTTAGGAGAGAAGAGGCACACGGCCCATGAACTGCTGCAGGGTCTGACAGAGCAGACCGACCGCTGGCTTTCGCCGCTGAGCCTCCAACCGGGCATGGTCGTGTGTGACAACGGCCGTAACCTGGTGGCGGCTCTGCAGCTCGGCAGCCTCACGCACGTGCCATGCCTGGCCCACGTCTTTAATTTGGTGGTTCAGCGCTTTCTGAAAAGCTACCCACACTTGTCAGACCTGCTCGGAAAGGTGCGCCGGCTCAGCGCACATTTCCACAAGTCCAAGACGGACGCTGCCACCCTGCGCACCCTGCAACATCAGTTTAATCTGCCAGTGCACCGACTGCTGTGCGACGTGCCCACACGGCCGAAGCCCACCTGCATTAAACCTGACGTTAGCTCTGCTGAGCAGGGCACTGCAATAGGATTTACTTATGTACCGCCGGTGGGTTCCAGGGAGCCACCCATGCTGTCGGTCCACACGGAGTTGTAACTGCATGTGTCCACTTCTAAAGAACCCCAGTCTGACTGGGGCATGCAGTGTGGGCCGAAGACCACCTGCATTTAATTGGACGTTACCTCAGCTTTGATGGGCAATGCAATGGGATATATTTATGTACCGCCGGTGGCTTCCTGGGACCCACCCATGCTGTCGGTCCACACGGAGTTGTAACTGCATGTGTCCACTTCTAAAGAACCCCAGTCTGACTGGGGCATGCAGTGTGGGCCGAAGCCCAGCTGCATTAAACATGACATTACCTCAGCTGTGATGGGCACTGCAATGGGATTTATTTATGTACAGCCGGTGGGTTCCAGGGAGCCACCCATGCTGTGGGTGCACACGGAATTCTCATTGCGGAGTTGTACCTGCCTGTGACTATTTATAAAAAACCCCGGTCTGACTGGGGCATGCAGACACCTTGACAGAATGAATAGTGTGTGGCACATGGGTTCCCCATTGCTATGCCCACGTGTGCAGCTCCTGATGGAGGTGGCACAGGATTGGATTTCTCATTGCTTCTGTACAGCATTATGGGCTATCGCCCCGCCCCTTTTAAAGAGGGTCGCTGCCTAGCCGTGCCAACCCTCTGCAGTGTGTGCCAGCGGTTCCTCCTCATGGCAGACGCGCTTATAAATAGACATGAGGGTGGTGTGGCATGAGGGCAGCTGAATGCTGCGCAGGGACACTTTGGTGTGCGCTGTGGACACTGCGTCGTGCGGGGGGGGGGGGGGGGGTTGGCAGCATGTAACCCAGGTGAAGTGGCAGTGGAGTGTCATGCAGGCAGTGATTGTGCTTTTTTGGAGGTAGTGTGGTGCTTAGCTAAGGTATGCCTTGCTAATGAGGGTCTTTCAGAAGTAAAATTGTTGGGGGGGGGGGCACTCTTGCCGCTATTGTGGCTTAATAGTGGGACCTGGGAACTTGAGATGCAGCCCAACATGTAGCCCCTCGCCTGCCCTATCCGTTGCTGTGTCGTTCCCATCACTTTCTTGAATTGCCCAGATTTTCACAAATGGAAACCTTAGTGAGCATCGGCGATATACAAAAATGCTCGAGTCACCCATTGACTTCAATGGAGTTCGTTACTCGAAACGAACCCTCGAGCATCGCGGAAATTTCGTCTCAAGTAACGAGCACCGGAGCATTTTGGTGCTCGATCATCTCTAACTATTATGGTAACAGCAGAGCAAGAACAATATTCATGTTACTTCAGCAGCATTTGTGCTTAAACGGAACTTGTCAACTCTCTACAGCATCATAAGCTAAGTTATGATGCTGTTAGGGGAGGTGACAGGGAGCTGGGTGTGGTATGTTTTATATTCACCCTTTCGCATCTGACTTTTATCACATTGCCAAGCATGCACTCTCCTATACAAGTATATGGGAAAAATCATGTGCACAGCACTGTGAAAAGAGTTGAATGTTTAGTGAGCTGCATGGACTTCAGAGGGGAACACTGTGGGAACCAGGCAGTGGGTGAGTATAAAAAATACCTTACCCTTTCACTGTCACCTCCCTTAACATGATCATAACAGTTACTTTAGGACTTAATGACACGGGCGACAGAGTTGCACAATTTTGTCACGTTGCTACAATGCTACAAATCGTATTTATGTAAAACCCATGCTCTCCTATTGGTTAATTCACACGTGCGATATTTAGTAGCATGCGACATCCCAACACAAAACCTTGCGGATCCCGCAATACGCATGTGACTTGTGAGGTTTTGTAGCCCATGTTTCCCTATGGAGCCTTCCTCTCTGTTGCATTACATCGCCCGAAAATGCGATTTTCGTGTGATGCAACTTTGACAGTAGAGAAATCTACTGTTAAAGCCATAACCTAAGCCCTAGCTGCAGAGAAAAAAAAGTATACATCACCTTAGAAGCGCTGTCAGCCCGGCCACATCTTCTTCCCGTCACTATTCTCCTTCATCTCTTCTGGCCGGGGATTGAAAAATTCAGGCCACCTTTAGCCAATCACAGCCAGTGCTCGATGAATCAATCACAGCCATTCATCAAGTGCTGGCTCTGATTGGCTAAGCATCAGCCAATCACAGCCAGCACTTCCAGGAGGCAGGTATTTTTTTTAATTTGCAGCCAGAAGAGATGAAAAACAGTGCAAGGGACCAGGGAGAAGCTGCAGCAGAGCCCTAGACAGCACTTCTAAGGTGATGTATACTTTTTTTTCTGCAGCTATTGCTTATTTTCGGGGTAGGGCTTATATTTCAAGCTCTCCCCCCTGAAAATACCTGCATGTGGTGCTACAAAGTACCCTGACTTTGTAGCACCACATGCAACTTTGTAGCGCTACAAAATCGCGGTATCCCTGCAAGAAATTACAGCAATTTCGCACGGACCAGCAATGCGATATTGCTGTGATTTTCTCACAGCGTTACCGTGTCGCCTGTGTGGACGAGGCCTTAACCCAGCAAAGGTGTGGCTCTATATATTTTATTTCCATTTTTTCCTTGCCACATTTAACAAATCATAACTTTTTATTTATCCATCAACATAGTTGTCTGAGAACTTGTTTTTTGCAGGACAAGTTGTATTTTTAATGGTACTATTTAATGTATCATGTAATGTACTGACATTTTTTCTTACATTCTAAGTAGAGTGAAATGTAAAAAAAAAACAAAAACACTATCTTTGGAAAGGGGGAGGGGTTGTTTCAACTGTCTACATACTGCCGCAAAAATGACATGATAACCTTATTCTATGGGTATGATTACTACCATACCAAATGTATTTATTTATTGCTGTACTACTTTTAATATATAAAATATCAGGACAAAAATTAAATTATTTCCTGCCACCATCTTCTGGCATACTTAACTTTTTTATTTCTCTCTCTACATAGTTGTATGTGGACCCATTTGTTGTGAGACATGTTGTAGATTCTATCGGCACCATTTTGGAGTACATATGACACTTCGATAGCTTTTTATTAAATTTCCTTTCGGAGATAGGGAGTCTAATAAAAGCACAATTCTGCATTGATTATTTATTTATTTTTTTGACGAGGTTCACTGTGCAGGGTAAATAATACATTACTTTGATAGTTTAGACTTTTATTGATGCAGCGATACAAAATATGTTTTGTATTATAAATATGGCAAAATGTTTTTTTTAAACATATAACCTTTTTTTAAATAAAAATTTGTAAAACGAATTATTACATTTTCTTTTTATTTCTATAGGGGACAAAACTTGTGCAACAGTTTGATTGCTCCTGCAATATGATGTAATGCCATAGTATTACAGTGTACCACAAACTTATGGGCATTAGTTATTCAAGCTATTCAATCTGCATTGGCAGAAGCCCCTAGCTGCTATGGCAACTGTGTGGCACCCTGCAATCTCATAGCAGGGAGGCCATTTGGGACTCCCAATCTATGATCATGGCATTTAAATGCTACTCTCAGAATTCCCCATGCTTCCCAAATTACACAAAGCTGGCATTCCAGGGAGACCAGTTATCTCAGGTGGGGGAACCCTCACTATCAAAATCTAAGGATTGGTAGAAGGTATCCTCACCACTGGTGAGAAATACAACCAGCTACTTGCAGGACACCACTGACCTACTGAACAAACTGTCAACCACAAGTCCCCTCCCCATTGTTGCCATTCTGGCCATGATGAATGTAGAATCCTTATATTTCAACACCCCACACAAAGATGGACTAATCGCCTGCCAGATATATCTTGAGGCCAATGGGGTTGCCGGGGAATCGGTGTTACAACTCACAGGATTCATCCTCACACACAAGTATTTCTTCTTTAGCAAAGAGATATAACTGTAACTCACCAGAACCACCATGGGCAATAATATGGCACCCCAATATGTCAACCTTTTCATTGCAAAACTGGAAAGTGACTTCATGGCCTCCTGCTCCCTCAAACCATTGGCCTACTTCCACTTCATTGATGAAATAATAATCATCTGGTTTAACTCCGAACAAGAACTAAAATTCCATAAGAGATTTAACCCCTTGAGTGGCACGCCCGGAAAATTTCCGGGACGAGCTCCACTGCTCATAGCAACATAGCCTGGAAGATTTCCGGGCTATGTATCACTATGGGAGCTGCAGAGCACAATGCCACAAGCTGTGACAGTGTGCTCTGCCTGCACAGACCCACAGAGAACAAAGCAAGGGCTTTGAAAAACCAGCAGAAGATGTTGCCGATATGTCGGCAATCTCCTGCTTTGTTTACAGGTTGCCATAGAGACCATCGGCTTGTCAGAAGCAAGCCGATGGTCTCTGTGGCAGGGAGAGCTGGTTGTTAGCTGTCAGAGGACAGCTAGGTACTAGCTCTTACAGCAGAGATCAGAGAAAACCTCTGATCTCTGCTGTGTTAACCCCTTACATGCTGCAGTCTATGTGACTGCAGCATGTAAAGGGCTGTCACTGCAGCATGTAAAGGGCTGTCACCATTGGACCCCCGGAATGTGATCAGGGGTCCTGATGGGTCCCTGTGGAAGTCCCCTAAAGGGACAAAAAAATAAAAAAGTTAAAAAATTATAAAAAAAATAATAAAAGCACTTGTCTCCCTTTACTTTGTAAAAAAATCAAAAATACAATCACACATGTGGTATCCATGCGTCGTAATGACCCAGAGAAGGAAGTTAATGCATTATTTAACCCCTTAATGACATGGCCCCTTTTTTTCTTTTTTCCCCATTTTTTTCTCCTCCCCCCTGTTTAAAAAATCACAACTTGTCCCGCAAAAAACAAGCCCTTATATGGCCATGTCAATGGAAAAATGAAAAAGTTATGGCTCTTGAGACGCAACTGCAAAATTAGTTGAAATTCAATGATTAGACCATTTTAAAAAACCTGCCCTGGTGGGCACGACAGGGTGGTAGGAAACCTGCCACTCAAGGGGTTAAGGCATTTCACTCAACCATAAAACTGACATTAAGCTACTAGTCTACAGAAATTAACTTTTTAGACACTACCATAAAATTGTAAACAACTCAATACAGATATCCTTGTACCGAAAATCTATTGTTTGCTCCACATACCTCAGATGGGACAGTTTCAATTCCAAACACATTAAAAAGTCCATTGTCTACAGCCAGGCCATCAGATACAACCAGATCTGACCTAACCCAACAAACAGAGGTGAACATTTATACCATTTTAACCCCTTAATGACACGGCCTATTTTGGCGTTGAGGACCAAGCGATTTTTTGGTATTTTTCCATCTCCATTTTTCAAAAGCCATAACTTTTTTATTTTTCCGTGGACGCGGCCGTATAAGGGCTTGTTTTTTGCGTGGCGATCTGTAGTTTTTATCGGTGCCACTTTTGGGTATATAGACAATATCGTAAAATTTTTTTTTTTTTTTTTTAATGATAACAGGGAGAGAAAACGCATCAATTGTGCCATAGATTTTTTTTTTTACAGCGTTAATCATGCAGCATAAATGACACACTAAATTTTTTCTGCGGGTCGGTATGGTAACAACGATACCAAAATTGTTATATTTTTTTTTAGGTTTTTACACTTTTTTGCAATAAAACCCCCTTTTTTTGGAAATCTTTTTTTTTTCTCTATAGCTGCATTCAAAGTCATGTAACTTTTTTATTTTTCTATGTACGGAGCTCTTTAAGGGCTTATTTTTTGCGAGACGAGCTGTAGTTTTTATTGGTACCATTTTGGGATCACTTTTATTGCATTTTTTGTGAGTCAAAATGCTAAAAATTAGCATTTTGCCTCTGTTTTTTAGCGTTTTTTTTTACGTTTTTTGTCGTACAAAATAAAAAGCATGTTCAACTTTTTGTACACGTCGTTACGGACGCGTCAATATCCAATATGTGGGGTTTTAGTTTTTTTTCCCTTTTTTTATGCTAATATTAGAAAAAGCATAAAAAGGGGTTTTTTTACATTTTTTTTTTTTTACATTTGTCTTTTTTTTACACTTTTCTTTTCTTTTTTTATACTATTTGAGTCCCTCTGAGGGACTTACATCACTGTGACTATGATCGCTGTCATAAGGCATGGCAAAGCTACTGCTCTGCCATGCCTTATCGCTTGTACAGCGATTATAGGCACAGGCAATACAGGACGCCAGTGTCTGGCGTCCTGTTGCCATGGTGACAGGCCGGGCTCTCGCGATAACATCGCGAGTTCCGGCCGGAGACACACAGGGATCGCGATCCCTCTGTGAACTCTCTCCCTGCCGCGATCTACTTAGATCGCGGCAGGGAAGGGGTTAACAGCGGCGGGCGCATCTCCGATGCCCCCCCGCTGTTGGAGCGGGACGCCGGCTGTGACTGACAGCCGGCTCCCGCTGCGGGATAGCGCGGGATCTTATGTGATCCCGCGCTATCTCCAGGACGTACCAGGTACGTCATGTTGCGGGAAGTACCAGGCTGCCATGACGTACCAGGTACGTCCAGGAGCGGGAAGGGGTTAAAAGGACATTTTTAAATCAGGGTTACCATCCCAGCTCAATTGATGACCAAACACCAGGATACCCAGAAATCAACTCCAATACACAGAGAAGAAAGAAAACTATTGTATACCTCTCGTAGTGAACTACAATTCACAGCTAGAGATACTAAGGAAAAACAAGAAACTCCATCATACCCTACACAATAATGACCACCTGAAAAGCATATTCCCGAACGCTCCCTTTCTATGTTACAAGCAATCTCCAAATTTCAGGAACTTTATAATGAGGAGTGCATTGCCATCCAACACACAAAAAAGGGAATAATCTCTGCAATTGTAATGACCTGCAAGACCTGCTCACATGTGCTGACCATGGACAAGATAAAATTCACCAACACACAACTGGAGAGTAAGATCCCGGAAATACTCACATGTGTCATGTCCAATGTTGTGTACCTGATTCTATGCAGTAAATGTCCTGTTGGGGGTCTTTATGTTGGAGAAACAGGGCAAAAACTGGAATCGCAGGTGAGATCTCACCACCACACAATTAAAGCTAGAAAGACAGAATTACCTGTGGTGGAGCATTTTTCTAGTCACGTTCTAAAACTTATAGAACATATGAAAGTTGCTATATTAAAATGCAACTTCAAATCTCAAGTCATAGTAGGATTTGGAAGTACAAGTTTATAACCATCTTTGACACTCTTAAGACAGGAATCAATATTGCAAGTGGCTTCAGGCAACATTGGAGATATGAGAAATCTATAGCAGAGATAACACGCAAGCCCGGTGACCCACTAACACTAAAGGTCCATTTACACGGGACGAATTTCGGGCAAATGATGCGTGACACTTGTCCCTGTGTTTCCTTGCTCCCAGGAGATTTCTCTCCCCCTGATCCTCCACCCCTCTCCATTGAGAAAACACAGCGGCTGCTCACTAATGAACAGCCACTATTTAAACTGAATGATGAGCGATGAGCTCATCGCTCATCATTTATGCAGCAAAAAAAGATCAGCAATGAACTCATGTGATTAAAAGTTATCACAACTACAAGATTACTTGGTTTCTCTTACTGAGTGCTATCTTTGCATTGCAATGGTATTCCATAATTGCAATGACCTCTTTTAGCAGGAAAAGATGTCCTGCCATACTGCAAAAATGTTTAGTTAATGGTTCAAAAAACATGACAAAGAGATATAGGTGTAGAATTGTCCAGTAAATTCCCCATATCTTAACCCAATCAGGCATCTGTGGGATTTGCTAAAAAAACAAGTCTGATCCATGGATTCATCTTTCAACCTACAGGACTTAAAAATGGAACCTAAATTGCAAGTTATACCTTATTCATATGATAGAGACTCCTGCCAATCTAAAGAAAGGAGTCCCATGCTCCTCCCTGTCCTTCTTGCTGCAGGGTTACTGCACCCCCCCCCCCCCTCCTCCCTGAGTGAAGAAGATAAATGGAGTGCTGGTCATGCAAGCACACTAGTGCTCCATTCATTGTAAATGGCACTGCCAAGATACCTGAGTGGCACCTGCTTGAGTATTTCTGTCAGCTCCATTGAAATGGAGGGAGTACTAACCACACATACTCAACCAGAGCTCCATTCGACCTGATGTCACTGTAAGGGAAGAAGTAACCCCAGCATTTACAGAGTGAGAAATGAGATACCGGTGAGTAAATAGTTTTTCTCATATTACCCTTCAATGGTTCTCAAACAAGATCAATTCTCATAGATTTTGTAGTTAACATTTTTTAAATTTAGTTTTTTCATTAGTTACTCAAGATTTCAATTACCGAAAATCGTAAACAAAAACTATTCGGGAATTTCTAACATCATTGTTTTTTACCTACTATGTATGATCATACAGTATATGCTTTTGGTAACATAGATAACTTATGTTGAGTACGGAGTTACTACCGGCACATATAAAGTAGCAAATGGAGAAAGGTGACTTCTATTCATAGTTTTAATCCTTCTGACATCCACTTAATTGATCTTAAATTTCTTATTATATGACCTTCTGATTTGGCTCAAACACTATCTCTTCATTTTAATCTGAGCTTTAACTTGCTCATCAGTGCTAATTTTTATGCATATGATGAAGCAGCAATGTCAGCTATTAATGACTCAGATATTGGTGGCCGCTTAAAGTCTTTGATTGTAAAACGGTTACAAGTCTATTACCATCTCGGATTTCATGAAGTTAATGTCCTTTTCTTACTGTAAGTCACTTCTTACTAACGATTTGATTCTTGAGAACTATTTGATGTCAAAAAGTGACCACATTTCCAATTCTCTTGGATATAATCATCATTCCATTTTTTATTGATTAGCTATTGATGAGTAAGACAGAGTTTAATTACTCGGAATAATATATTTTGCTTGAACGGTACAGTAATGAAACTGTAATACTCCTTTTAGAAGAATGTATAGTATTTATGACTAAACAAATAATCAACAATTTAAACTTTTTAATTTATTGCTTTTTAATTATGCCTTTGGCAGTTGGAAACATGTGTGTGATACATGTGACAAACGCAATTATTGATTTTCATTATTTTGCTAAGCTCTGTGCAGCACAGTTCTTTTCATGAATGATGCCAGGGCTTTCTGGGAGTGGGATTACCAGTGTATTAGTTCCCATGACTCCTCTCCCCTTGAAATATTTTTTACCTTGGCGCTAATTTTAATCATTTGAAGTATTTTCCATATTTTGCTTCTAGCCTTCTGAATTTCTGCCAAACACTTTTATCACTTCTCATTGTACAAATAAATGCTAACAATTTAATTGGCTTTGTGTTAAGTTTCTCTATGAGGAGATTCTGGAGTAAATAAATCAGATCTCATTTTTTATTTTGGAGAAGTAACAATGGATATAATGCATAGATAAATATATCATCCAGATTAAAGCTCTAAAGAAAGAGAAACTTCCATCAACACACGTTACAAAGTAGTAATAGAAATGTTTACTTTAGAAGCAAGAAAAAGTATTTGTCTTGTTTTTAAATACCCAGCAATTTAAAGGTATAAAATGTGCCTTTGGGTCTGTTCAGATCTCAGTTTTATATCTGTTCAAGGCTTCCATTGGACTTTAAATATGATTCTTCAAAAACGGAACCCTAGGGTGAAATCTGGATGGAACCATTCGCCTTCTTTTGATGAAAGGTTTACATTCATTTCTGGCATTTTGAATTTGAAAGAAAAAATGTGGTGATGCCAAAATATCAAATGTTTGCCATAGTACTCTTGCAGAATACAGCTACAAAGGGTGGATATGTACATCAGGATACAACCTGGAGGACTACGTATATCGCCATCACCAGGCAATCTTCTTCATATGACCATCCTTGAAAAGCACCTTAGCAAACATATGACCTTTCAGCTAAGTACATATACATGTTGATTTTAATCACTGAGCTGCTATGATAATTATTCAGTACAGTGTATTACTTTTTGACTGTGTATCCAATAGGAAGGTTAATGTACTGTTGTTGAACAAGTATTATGGGGATTATCTTTGCTGAGCTACTAAGAATTAGCTCAGTATATAATTTTCTGACTATATCCTTCTGGCTATGATTGTTTGTCCAGCATGAATGCTGAGTGAAGAGCAGAGAGAGAGTATTCTATGACTATGCACTTACAGAAATGCTATTATATCATGATGGCCAGGGGCGTAACTATAGGAAATGCAGGGGATGCAGTTGCACCCGAGCCCATTAAGCCTATCTTCTCCATATAGGGAGCCTAGTAGTATGAATAAAGCATTATAGTTGGGGAGCCCTGTTACAGATTTGCATTGGGGCCCCAAAGCTTCAAGTTATGCCTCTGGGATGGGGTACAGATGGAGGGGGAGCCCCAGCTGAACTTTTTCACCTGGGCCCCTGATGTTTTAATTAGACCCTGATGATGGCATATACCTTTTGTGGTGAAGGTACCCTGATGAACCCATAATATTTGGAAAAAATCTGTTTGAACCCCATTTCTGGCCTTTTTTTCTTACACTATAAGGCCTTAGTCAGACGGGCGTTTTTAGCCGCGATTTGCGCATGCGCATGCGTCCGGGAATTTTATAAAACCATTGCTTTGCAATGGTATCAGACACATGAGCGCTTTTTATGCGCTCGTCCGATAAATTATAGAACAAAAAATCGCAGATCGCACCTATCTGCGATCTGCGATTCCTGTTCTCTTCTGTATATGCGCTCAATGGGGTCGGCGGCAGCAGCGCCGACCCCATTGAGAACATATAGAAGACAAATCATTCTTCTCTGCCACAGCTGTAACAGCTGTGGCAGAGAAGAACGATGTTTGCCCATTGAATTCAATGGAGCGGCAATACAGCCGCTCCATTGAAAGCAATGGGCTGCCGGCGTGCGCGGGGTGAATTGTCGGGAAGGGGTTAAATATATAAGCCCTTCCCTGCAATTCATCCTAAAATGTGTTAAAATAAAAAAAAAATTGTATACTCACCTTTCCGCTGCAGCCGGAGTCCAGCCGCGGCCGCTGTCAGTTCTCCTGAACTGCTTCTCGGCACTATTCAGCCGACGGGGCTTTAAAATCCCCGCCTGCTGAATGATCTGCCTCTGATTGGTCACAGCCCTGACCAATCAGAGGCCGGTTTCACTCACACACCCATTCATGAATTCATGAATGGGTGAGTGACTGCTGCCTCTCAGCGCTGAGCCAATCAGGGGCAGGTCTGACTCCCATCCATTCATGAATTCATGAATGGGTGTGAGTGAGGCATGCCTCTGATTGGCTCAGCGCTGAGCCAATCAGGGGGCAGGTCTGACTCACACCCCCTTCACACCCACTGCAGGACGGCCGCGCGGAGCTCCGGCTGCCGGGAGAAGGTGAGTATACAATTTTTTTTTATTTTAACACATTTTAGGATGAATTGCAGGGAAGGGCTTATATATTTAAGCCCTTACCGACAATTCATCCCGGGCTCGCCCGCAGCGCATTGCTTTAAATGGAGGCGGCTCTTTTGCCGTCTCCATTGAATGCAATGCGCTGGACAGCTCCGGCCCGTTTCTAATGAAACGCGGCTAGGAGCAGATTTTCGGGCGATTTGCGGGCGACTTGCGCGCATCGGTCACGCGATTTGCGGATGCGCATCCGTCATGCGATCCGCAAATCGCGCGAAAAAACGCCCGTCTGACTAAGGCCTTATTTGGTATTTTTTTGGTTTGTAATTTTGAGACTCATCTCCATTTATATCTCTTGATACCTGATTAATTGTAATCTGTGTTCAACTGCTTTATTGGAATTTTTAGGACTTGTTTGTATCTAATTTTTGGGCTGGTTTGTATTTAGGCCTAATCAGGCATACTAGTGTATATTGCAATTCTGTGTTGATGTATATCTATTTTTTGACCTAAATAAGTGTAGTACTTTATGTGGATTGGTCCACTATTTTTCATTGGTCTTCCTGCATCTCTGACCAAATATCCCACCTGTGTTACAACCTTAGTGTAGAGTTTTCTAGAAAGAGTTTGGTGACTGGGGTTCCCTTTGTCAGGGTGGTCACCCTGCATATGTTCCAGTATATTTCTTGTTTTTAATTATAATATTAAAAGCAAAGTTTTATCCATAGAATCATAGAATGGTAGAGTTGGAAGGGACCTCCAGAGTCATCTTGTCCAACCCCCTGCTCAAAGCAGGATTCACAAAATCATCTCAGACAGATATTTTTCCAGCTCTTGTTTGAACACTTTAATTGAAGGAGAACTCACCACCTCCCGTGGTAACCTGTTTCACTCACTGAAAGTTTTTTCTAATATCTAATTTTTGTCTCCTCCCTTTCAGTTTCATCCCATTGCTTCTAGTCTTTCCTTGTGCAAATAAAATAGAGTTGATCCCTCTGCACTGTGACAGTCCTTCAGATATTTGTAAACAACTCTTAAGTCTCCTCTCAGCCTTCATTTTTGCAAGCTAAACATTCCCAGATCCTTTAACCGTTCGTCATAGGACATGATTTGCAGACCACTTACTATTCTGGTTGCTCTTCTCTGAACTTGATTTAGTTTGTCTATGTATTTTTAAATCATGGGGCCCACAACTACACCCAGTATTCCAGATAATGTCTGATTAAGGAAGAGTAGAGGGGGATAATTACCTAATGTGATCTAGACTTTATGCTTCTTTTAATACATCCCAGAATTGTGTTTGCCTTTTTTTGCTACTGCATCACATTGTTGACTCATGTTCAGTCTGTGATCTATTAGTATACTCAAGTCTTTTTTACATGTGCTACTGCTTAGCCCAATTCCTCCCATTCTGTAAGTGCTTCTTTCATTTTTCTTGCTCAGATGTAGGTATTTCTCCTTGTTAAATACCATTATGTTAGTCACCGCCCACTGTTCAAGCTTTTCTAGATCTTTTTGAATCCTCTCTCTCTGTTCTCTAGTTTTAGCTAGCACTCCTAGGTTTGTGTTGTTCAAGTAAAGGAGTATCTTTTTGATACGTTTCTAATGAGAAAATATATCAATATGTGCAGGTGATATATATAGGAGATAAATTAGGTGCTAAAATGTTATATGCATAACATCTAATTTTAGAAAGTATTTTAGAATGAAAAAGTATGTCATCAATGCTCAACTAAAGCTCCAGTATATTGAAAAATTAAAACCATAGGATTAGTCCTGCTGAGATTTGCTATAGCCATTTATATTTTATTGGTAACCTTTCATTTTGTCTACAAACTACTGTTTTGCTACTAGCAATGAATACTGGGTGAGACAATTTGTAGTCTTCCTGAGAAATAACGAAGGAACACATGATAGAATTTTAAGTACACTCTTTTTCAAAAAAATCAATCACCTAGAAGGAGTTGTCATTTTGCTGCAAAACTCAGCACACAATTACATTTCAGGCATACCGTATTTTTCGCCTTATAAGACGCACCGGTCTATGAGATGCACCCCCGTTTTAGAGCGGGAAAATAGGGGGGGAAAAAATCAGTACTCACCTCCCCCGGCGTTCTGCGGCGCTGCTGCAGGCTGTCGCTCCCTCCTGGTCCCCAGCAGAGCATTGCTTTCTGGACACAGGGCTTGAAATCCCCACCTCCAGAAAGCTAATACTGTGATTGGCTGAAGGCGCACGTGTGTTAGCCAATCACAGTCATTCAATGATGTCATTGAATGGCTGTGATTGGCTGACGGCGTGTGTTAGTGAATCACAGTATTAGCTTTCTGGAGGAGGGGATTTCAAGCCCTGTGTCCAGAAAGCAATGCTCTGCTGGGGACCAGGAGGGAGTGAAAGCTTGCAGCAGTGCCGCAGAACGCCGGGGGAGGTGAGTACTGATTTTTTTTTTTTTGACAGGAGAGAAATCTTCTAACTGATCGCACATTTGTTCACGCGATCGCGAATTTAACGCGCAATCGCACCAAATAAATCGCGTTCGCGCGTTAAATTCGCGATCGCGCTAAAAATGGTGATCGGAATGAATTTTCGCCACATTCGCTTTATAAGACGCAGGACCTTTACCCCCCGCTTTGGAGGCGGAAAAAGTGCGTCTTATAAAGCGAAAAATACGGTATATGCAAAAGATTAGAGTTGTGGCATGATTAGATGAACAGTCTTGCCACCCAAGGTCCTAAAAGTTGTTCTACCCTTGGCTTATAAAAAAAGCTCTTTGGGGCTACTTGTTTGTAGTAGACCTCTTTTTCCACTTGTGTAGTGCTTGTTGACTAATATTCATACCTCTGCAGTGCAATCAAAGAGATTTTCCCAGTAAATAGAGTTTGAAAGGGAGTGCATTTATTGGAATGCATGGAGCTGGATGGTCATATTGATCAATTGCCCACCACCTGGGTCGTTCTGATCAGACTGTTAGGAGGTGTTGGGACCAGTGGATGTATGAGGACACAGGTGTTTAGACATTACGTGTGGACCAAGAGTAGACAATATGGAGGTGTAGGACTACCTAATATACTAGAATACTTCAAGGCAATCAACCTGAACAGATGGCTAGAATTAATGTCCCCGATAAAAAACACAAACCGAGAAAAATTTCACAACTGACCCACGGAAAAAATTTCCTTAAAAATATGTGGCTCCCCAGCCCAAAAACCTACCGATCTGGAGACTTTATTATCCTGCTGAGGGGCATCTGCGAGACCTGGGACTCCCTAACCCATGAACTAGCACCCTCACGCATTACACACTTAAGCCTACTTCCGTATAGCATTAAGCAACCAAAGATCTGGACTCCAGAAAATCTATGGAACATCTTCGAAGGATTATCAATTCAAGACCTACAAGCCATCACACACAAAGACCCTAATACCATAATAAATACATTAGCTTCAAAAAGGAAGTTTCAGGACTTACACATCGCACATTTTTCAGCCATAATATCAAACTTCAAAATAGATCATCCGTCTTCAAGGCCTATGACTGAATTTGAAAGACTAATAAACACCCAAAATAAAGAGGCCAGAAAAATATCGCACCTGACCAAAATTCTTACAACGAATAGTGCCTTAACTACACCAACCTACATCTCATCTTGGGAAAAGGAGCTGGACATAAATATAATAGATGCAGAACTTAAGACAATATTCAAAACCTCTTACGGTGTCTCCCCATGCGTCCGACTTCAAGAAAATCACTATAAACTGCTCTCCAGATGGTATAAAACCCCTGAGTGGTTGTTTACTTGTAAACCTGCAGAGTCATATAAATGCTGGAGATGTCAAGAGCAAACGGGATCATACTCACACATCTGGTGGAACTGTAAGAAAATTAAGCCCTTCTGGCTAGAAGTAGAGAGAGAAATCGCTACAACTCTCAAAAAAACAATCCAGCTCTCTCCCTATTAGGCAGACCAAATAGGACATTTAACCCCTTGAAAGACAAACTGTTCTCGTTCATGATCGGGGCAGCAAAAGCCTTAATCCCCCTTCACTGGGGTAACACAGCCCCCCATCTATAAAGATGTGGAAAGAAAAGTTAAATCAAATCCACCAATTTGAAGAATTACTAAGCTGGACAAACTCGTCATACACCTCATTCCTTGAAATTTGGTCTCCCTGGAAAGCCACAGTTTGCGCATCAAAATAGACAACTAGACCCACAGGGTCAGGATTTCACATCCTACAGGTTCCCTTCCCATAATCCCACCATCTCATCACACCACACCCCATCCCCCTAAAAAATGGGATAAAAGGGAATAGACATACTCCCAGATAGTGCGTTAGAACTGACACCCAATGAATAATCACAAACCAATGCACCAAATTGCCCTAACCAACAACAAATTCATAAACACTGGTGGAAATACAAATACAAATACAGTACCTTTTTTCCTCCCCCCCCCCCCCCTCCCTTTATACTCTTTACACTCTTTATACTGATCATAAGGTTTACAATTTGAGATGAGCGAACGTACTCGTCCGAGCTTGATGCTCGGGCGAATATTAGGGTGTTCGGGATGTTCGTTATTCGTAACGAACACCACACGATGTTCGGATGTTCGGGTTACTTTAACTTTCTTCCCTGAGAAATCTTTTCTATATGCGCTCAATGGGGCCGGCGGCAGCAGCGCCAACCCCATTGAGAACATATAGAAGACAAATCCTTCTTCTCTGCCACAGCTGTAACAGCTGTGACAGAGAAGAACGATGTTAGCCCATTGAATTCAATGGAGCCGTCAATACAGCCGACTCCACTGAATGCAATGGGCTGCCGGCGATCGCGGGATGAATTGTCGGAAAGGGCTTAAATATATAAGCCCTTCCCTGCAATTCATCCAGAAATGTGTAAAAATAAAAAATATATATATACTCACCTGGTGCCGGCAGACGGAGTTCAGCGCGGCAGGCTGCAGTTCTCCTGAATTCATGAATGGGTGTGAGTGAGGGCTGGCCTCTGATTGGTCAGGCTGTGACCAATCAGAGGCATCTTATTCAGCAGGCGGGGATTTTAAGTCCCCGGCTGCTGAATACTACTCACAGCTGTTCAGAGCAGTTCAGGAGAACTGCAGCCTGCCGCGCTGAACTCCGTCTGCCGGCACCAGGTGAGTATATATATATTTTTTATTTTTACACATTTCTGGATGAATTGCAGGGAAGGGCTTATATATTTAAGCCCTTTCCGACAATTCATCCCGCGATCGCCGGCAGCCCATTGCATTCAGTGGAGTCGGCTGTATTGCCGGTTCCATTGAATTCAATGGGCAAACATCGTTCTTCTCTGCCACAGCTGTTACAGCTGTGGCAGAGGAGAACGATCGTTATGCTGACAGTGCGGGGGGGGGGTCTCACTCTTGCCGCTATTGTGGCTTAATAGTGGGACCTGTGAACTTGAGATGCAGCCCAACATGTAGCCCCTCGCCTGCCCTATCCGTTGCTGTGTCGTTCCCATCATTTTCTTGAATTGCCAAGATTTTCACACATGAAAACCTTAGCGAGCATCGGCGAAATACAAAAATGTTCCGGTCGCCCATTGACTTCAATGGGGTTCGTTATTCGAAATGAACACCCGAACATCGCGGGAAGTTCGTTTCGAATAACGCGAACCCGAACATTTTGGTGTTCGCTCATCTTTATTTACAATGTTTATACTTCAAGATGTTAAAAGGGATCTCAGTCGCACATCTCAGGCCAGTTAATAAAGCCTTTAAGGGTACCTGATAGGCAGGGGAGGGTGACTGAAATCAACTAACAGTTAAAAAAAATCTTAATGCACTGTTAAATTAAAATGGAACGTAGTAATAATTAACACTTTTTGAATATCCAAATGATAAACTGTTAATTTGTAAAAGAACATCTATGTGAACTATATTTGTTACTGTTCAAGAAAAATCTTTCAATAAAAAGTGATCTAACAGACATTACGTGTGAAGAATGTCTTGTTAGTGTCTGTCTGTTGGTGTGGCAGACACATGGTGAGAACAGTGACTTGTTCAGTGTGGTGTTCCGTTTATGTTGCAGTCGCTTGGTGTGAACAGTGTCCATATAAAAAGAGTTCACCAGCAACACTCACCAGAAGGCCTACGTCAGGCGGAGTGGTATCAATCAGTGGTGCACGCCTAATATTGGATCAGACCTTGATTACAGATGAGCGAACGTACTCGTCCGAGCTTGATATTCGTGAGAATATTAGGGTGTTCGGGATGCTCGTTACTCTTAACGAGCACCACGCGGTGTTCGGGTTACTTTCACTTTCCTCTCTGAGACGTTAGCGCGCTTTTCTGGCCAATTGAAAGACAGGGAAGGCATTACAACTTCCCCCTGCAACGTTTAAGCCCTATACCACCCCCCTGCTGTGAGTGGCTGGGGAGATAAGGTGTCACCCGAGTATTGAAATCTGCCCTTCCCGCGGCTCGCTACGGATGTATTCTGACATTAGTTCAGGGAAAGTGGTATCGTGTTGGAGCTGCTATAGGGAGAGTGTTAGGTGTATTGTAGGCTTCAAGAACCCCAACGGTCCTTCTAAAGGCCATAAATCATCTCTATATGCGCTCAGTGGGGCCGGCGGCAGCAGCGCCGACCCCATTGAGAACATATAGAAGACAAATCCTTCTTTTCTGCCACAGCTGTAACAGCTGTAGCAGAGAAGAACGATGTTTGCCCATTGAATTCAATGGAACCAGCAATAAAGCAGGTTCCACTGAATGCAATGGGCTGCCGGCGATCGCAGGATGAATGGTCGGGAAGGGGTTAAATATATAACCCCTTCCCTGCAATTCATCCAGAAATGTGATACACTAAAAATATATACCGGCGTATAAGGCGACGGGGCGTATAAGACGACCCCCCAACTGTCACCTTATACGCCGGCAATACAGTGGAGCAAAGAATAAAAAGCATTACTCACTTCTTCAGACGATCTGCGCCGCTCCTGTAGACTGTCACTCCTTCCTGGTGTTCTGCGGTGCTCCTGCAGGCTGTCGCTCCCTCCTGGTTCCCGGCAGAGCATTGCTTTCTCTACGAAAGGCTTTAAATCCACGCCTCCAGAAACACACGTGCCTTCAGCCAATCACAGCCAATGACAGTGATGTCAGTGAATTGCTGTGATTGGCTGTGTTTCTGGAGGCAGGGATTTCAAGCCTTTCATAGAGAAAGCTTTAGTCCGTGGACCAGGAAGGAGTGACAGTCTGCAGGAGCGGTGCAGATCGTCTGAAGAAGTAAGTAATGCTTTTTATTCTTTGCTCCACTGTATTGCTGGCGTATAAGGTGACAGTTGGGGGGTCGTCTTATACGCCCCGTCGCCTTATACGCCGGTATATATTTTTAGTGTATCACATTTCTGGATGAATTGCAGGGAAGGGGTTATATATTTAACCCCTTCCTGACCATTCATCCTGCGATCGCCGGCAGCCCATTGCATTCAGTGGAACCTGCTGCATTGCTGGTTCCATTGAATTCAATGGGCTAACATCGTTCTTCTCTGCTACAGCTGTTACAGCTGTGCCAGAGGAGAACGATCTTTACGCTGACAGTGCGGGGGGGGGGGGGGGAGGGGCCCACTCTTGCCGCTATTGTGGCTTAATAGTGGGACCTGTGAACTTGAGATGCAGCCCAACATGCAGCCCCTCGCCTGCCCTATCCGTTGCTGTGTCGTTCCCATCACTTTCTTGAATTGCCCAGATTTTCACACATGAAAACCTTAGCGAGCATCGGCGAAATACAAAAATGCTCCGGTCGCCCATTGACTTCAATGGGGTTCGTTACTCGAAACGAACCCTCGAGCATTGCGAAAATTTCGTGCCGAGTAACGAGCACCCGAGCGTTTTGGTGTTCGCTCATCTCTAACCTTGATCCAGTGAACAGTCCATATGTAAAGAGATAGGCAGCATCGGCTGTGTTTTCTTATGAAATTACAAATCTTTATTCCTCATGTCCTCACAATAGTCATATCAGTGACATTTTAATCCCTGACAACTTGACAAAGATCCCGGTAGGGATCGAAACATTGCTGATATGACTATTTTGAGGACTTGTGGAATAAAGCTCGGCAATTTCATAAGAAAACACAGCGGATGCTACCTATTTCTTTACCCTTGGTGTGAACAGGATTGTGTTCTGTGTATGTCTGTAAGTGTTGACTACGCTAGGTATGAACTGTCCTGTTTCAGTATGTATGTTGTATTTTCCCTGTCTGGTGTTCCTGACTGTTGCCCTTAGTTTCCAACGTTAGGTCTTTCCTATTGGGAAGATCAGCCCGCTTGTAAGCAGGGTTCCCTTTTTATAGTTTAAGTTGTCTTGTCAGAGGAGGGACTCACAAGACAATAGGATTCTTGAATGGGTTTGTGAGCCTACGTATTCTGGCCAAAATACAGACCGACTGTACATACTTATTCATACATACTTCTTAGCAATTCCATCTGCCTCTGTGTATTTATATATTGATAGGTATTTGGGTTCCTGGTGTTGGTATGCACATCTGGTTTATGCTGTTGGAGGCTGTTCGTGAGTGCATATCCCTTTATCCTTTCCAGACCTTAATTTGGTTGTGCTCATGTAAGTTAGTGTTCCTATGACCTGCACAGATGTAACACCAGTAGAGAGGATTATCTGAGCTTTCAACACAACAAGCATGAGCAGTTCCAAACTGCTGCGTTGTCTGCCATCCAGAGATAGGTAGCCCCATTGTTACATGCCCCGTGTCTGTCAGATCCATTTCCAGGCATTTGGCTGTAGGACTTTGGTTTTATGGTGCCTATTATGGCAGGACTTCCAAGAGGTAATGTCCAGCAGAATAATGCTTGGCTGCTCACAGCAATGCCTCCACAACATTGCAACACTTTCACGGCCTACTTGGTTGCCAGATTTATTGCCAAAAGAACATGTGTGGAACCATCTAGGATGCCAACTTCAACAGTCTAGGAGTTTGCATGATCTAGAGGCTCAATTACAGCAATTGTGGACCGATATGCCGCAGGATACCCTATGGAACCTGTTTGCCTTCATGCTTGCCCATATCACATCTTGCATCTGAGCTAGAGGCAACCCAACTAGTTACTAGAGCCTCTCTTCAAGTGTTCAGTTTTCCACAATAAATGATTTTATTCTGAAATTGTAAACACTTGCTTATATCAATGTTACAAGCACACATGTAAGCTTTCATTGGATTCCGACAATTGCTACGAGTGTATTATATTTTACATTTTAATAACACTGAACAAAGGTTTTTCATGTTTAAACATCGAACAATCAATCCTCAGCATCTGTAGCCACCCAAAATTATAAATATTCCTTGTTAATAACAAAGCAATAATATGTCAAAGAGCAACTGTAAGAATTGTAAATGACATGCAGAAAATCCTAACAAAACTTGACTTTACAATGGCAGCCTACTTACGGGTCAATTGCTTTGTGTTGGGTAGCAACTACATCAGAGCTTAATTAAATAGCTCATAAGTGATATTTAATGTATAATTGAGTGAAGCTGCATGCATGTGAAGCTTCATTGAAATTACAATTTGTGGTTTTATGGGCAGTATGTCTAACAGAAAAGGCTTTTATTCATAGAAGAAAAAAAAAGGACAAAAAGTTGCTACTACCAAGGACTACATTTTCTATAATCAGTAGGTTTACAAAGACTGCTAAAGCTTATTTAAGCTAATGTGAATGAAATGAAAAGCTGCACTGTCAGTTCCCTGATGTGCAGCGCTGAGATTAAGCTCTCTGTGATGCTCTTTCATTATCTGAATACCTGTTCTTTTTTAAGGTTCAAATGGTGGTTAATAATAAACAGGCAAGTCTGTTTCTAGAGAGGTTATCGGAACACCTCATGAATATTTTTTACAGTATCTTAATTTTAAATCACCAGTAATGATCTTTTCAGAGTACGGAATTAGAAATAGAAAATATATATTTTACTGTTTTGTTTTAATGCATTATGAATGATTTTAAAAGATTTGTTCAGGATTAGATAAAAGGGTCTGTTATCTTATCAGCACACTGTCAAATTTGTCCATGGACTGAGTCTACTATTGCAGTTCAGCTCCAGTCATTAACCCCTTAAGGACATGGCCTATTTTGGGCTTAAGGACGCAATGATTTTTGGCAAATTTTTTTCCCCATTTTTCAAAAGTCATAACGTTTTTTATTTTTCCGTCGACGCGGCCGTATAAGGGCTTGTTTTTTGCGGGGCGAACTGTAGTTTTTATCGGTGCCACGTTTGGGTACACAGACTATAATGTAAAACTTTTATTACTTTTTTTTATGATAGCAGGGAGAGAAAACGCATCAATTCTGCCATAGATTTTTTTTTTACAGCGTTAATCATGCAGCATAACTGACACAATTCATTTTTTCTGCGGGTCGGTACGGTTACAACTATACCAAAATTCTTAAATTTTTTTTAGGTTTTTCCACTTTTCTGCAATAAAAACCCTTTTTTGGGAATCTTTTTTTATTTCTAAATCGCTGCATTCAAAGCCCTGTAACTTTTTTTTATTTTTTTATGTATGGAGCTCTATGAGGGCTTATTTTTTGCAAGATGAGCTGTAGTTTTTATTGGTACCATTTTGGGGTACATACATTTTTTTATCCCTTTTATTGCGTTTTTAGAGAGGCAAAATGCTGAAAATTAACATTTTGCCTCGGTTTTGTAGCGTTTTTTTTAACGCTTTTTTCCGTGCACAGTCAAGAGCATCTGCACCTCATTGTACGCGTCGTTACGGAAGCGACAATACCAAATATATGGGGTTTTAATTTTTCTTACCTTTTTTATGCTAATATGATAAAAAGCATAAAAAAAGGGTTTTTTAATATATATGAGCGAACGTACTCGGTAAGGCCGATTTCGCAATCGAGCACCGTGATTTTCGAGTACTTCACTACTCAGGTGAAAAGTACTCGGGGGCGCTGTGGGGCTGGGCGTGGCGCGGTGGAGCGGGGGGTAGCAGCGCGGAATAGGTGGGAGCTCTCTCTCTCTCCCTCTCCCCCCCACCCCCCTCTGCAACCCCCCGCTCACCCACAGCGCCCCCGAGTACTTTTCACCCGAGTAGTGAAGTACTCGAAAATCACGGTGCTCGATTGCGCAATTGGCCTTACCGAGTACGTTCGCTCATCTCTATTTTTTAACTTTTTTTTTACATTTTTCTTTTTTATTCATTTTTCTGATTGTTTTTTTTACACAATTTGTCTCCCTCTGGGGCACTTACAGTACACCACTGATGATCGCTGTGATAAGGATCACAGGCTACGGAAATACAGGACGCCATGGTAACAGGCCAGGCTCTCTGCAATTATATCGCGAGAGCCTGGCAACTTCACAGAGGGAGCGCACTCCCTCTGTGAACCCCTCCCATGCTCCTCCCAGGGAAGGGGTTAACAGCGGGGGGTGCATCTCCGATGCACCCCCGCTGTTGCAGCTGGAGGACGGCTATGACTGACAGTCAGCTCCCGCTGCGGGATAGCGCGAGATCATAAGTAATCTCGCGCTATCCCTAGGACGAAAGTTTACGCCCTGTTGCGGTAAGTACCCCGCTGCCAGGACGTAAACTTACACCCTGGAGCGAGAAAGGGTTAAACTAGGATGATGTGCAATACCAGACACAGGACACAGTCTCTGGAGAGATATGGCTCTGTTCCTAGAAAAATTGCATATTTTTTATGTGTCTAGTCCAGGATAAACCCCTTTAAGCGTATTATCAGTATGCCTGCTAGACATAGAAATCAGAAGGCTCCTGTGCAAAACTTTATGTGGGCAGTACCAAAGCTTCTTTGTTGGCTTATTAGTTGATCTCAAATTGCATTATAAGACAACTTTTTTGACAAATCTATAGTTATCCATTTTGGAGGGCTCAAATATGTTGTAGGTTAGATGATGCACTTTTGTGTGGCCCTTGCCAAATCATGTACAAAACCGTGTTTGGCTCTGTTTGCATCCACGGTTGTTGGCTTTTGTTCAGAATGTTCCATGATAGATCTCACACATCTGATCTATAAACTGTATGTTGTAAACAGGAAGAATTTACCTTGTGGTTCAAGGAGATAGAATTGGTTGGCCATAGCTTGGCAATTCTAGACAGTCACTTTAGATAAAAATCAATAAATAAATTACACTCCACAATAATTCACAAATGTATATTCAGTAATCTTTAAAGCATGCATGACTTTTCAGAATAAGCTGTTATGTGTGTTTACAGGAGGAATAACATTATATCTAGTCATTATATAACTTGTATCCTGCATTTATCTCTAGTTTTCACTTCAGCAGGCTATGTGTCTCTAATTTTCAGTACTCTCGGAGCAAGTGGGGGAAGCCTGCTGTTACTTTATGTTCTATACAGCTCATATGGAGAAAAGAGGCGATTCTGCCCCCAACTGTAGCACACAGAGAGAAAATTCTAAATAATAGAAGACAACTAGAGAAGTACTGAGCAATATAGATGGGATTTTAATAGTCATGAATCCCTCACCAGTTAGCTACACTCATGTATGTGTGTGGCTATCCCTCTTATTCTCTCTTCACCTCTTTATAGGCTTCTAAAGGCAGCATGAGCCATCAATCCATCACCATCTTTTGTTACTTGTTCTTCATCTTGTTATCTTTGTTTCTAGAAAAGGGCATTACTTGACGACTGTCAATAAACAGCAACTTGGGACAAAATGAGACAGCAAGTGGCCAGCACTTTAGAGGGATTTTTTGCCTGCAGCTAATGACAGATCTCAATGATTGATTGCTGAGCTCTGTCATTGGCTACTGCAGCCTGTAATCACTACATTAAGAGAGGAGACCTGGAGCTGCCAATGGGGGATGTGTGGGGATCTGGGAGAGATATTAGGTTAATAACTGGTTTATTATTAATACCATGGAGGACCTGTTTACCCACAAATAGCTTGGAGATCCTCTTTAAGGCTCTGTATATCTAATGATATGAACTATCTGTATAATATTTTTTGTATATGGCTGGTACACTTTTTAAATAGTTTTAGTAAATTAGATACTTTTGCAAAAATCCATAACTGTTCCAATTCTTCTCCAGTTGAAGATAATGGCTCTTACTGTGTCAATGTGGTTTTATTATGCCTAAGAATCTTTGAGAAAGCCTTGAATCCCCATACACACTTTATATATATATGAAGAACAAAAAAAAGAGGAATAATGAGGAGAGGGAGGAAAAGAAGAAAGTAAAGAAAAGAAGAAAGTAAAGACATGGAAAATACCTGCAGTATAAATTGACTTGCAGTGAGATTGTAAATTCACAATATATACATTTCTAATGTAAATTTTCACTGTGGATTTTACCCTTTAAGCGTTTCCAATCCCCTGTCTGACGTATTCTTACATTCTGATGGAAGCTTGTACAGCTCCAATGTCAGAAGACTATTGGCATCCACTCTGCTGTCGGAGCCTCTCTGGTGCACACACTGGCTTGCGCCAGCAGATGGCACTGCTGTATAACAGCAAAAAGAGAAAGCCTTTTAGGAAATTCTGAATCCAAAATTGGATTGGAAAAAGTTAAATGGGAGGGTGGAATCTACTGCAAATATGAACCATTTCCACACCAAATTCATTGCATTATCCATACCATTTGGATCTATATCATGTGAACATACCTTTTTTGTGCCAGTTTTACATGCAATTTGTTTCTAGCCAAAATCATAAGTGGAATCAAAACAAATGGAAATATAAAGGAAGGACTTATATTTCTTGTTACTGCTGCCACCACTCCTGGCTTTGGCTCAACATTTTTTGGCAAAAACGGTAATGGTGTTTTTCCAAAAATTGGAAAACCACGCTTATAAAGCAGTAGAAGTGCTTTGAGGCTATATGGATTTTAGTTTGTAACTCTGTGTAAATTTTGCTTTAAGTAAGAATAAGTATTTTAATAATTAAGTTATTAGTATGTGAAGCTGGGTTCCCATGTTGCAACAATCACAAGCTTAAAACCCTGCCCACCCACAACAGAATTTGGCCATACAATCTTGCCAATAATGCCAGTAAGATTGTGCTGCTATTGCCTGCTGTGGGTGAGTAAAGTTTCAACTGCACGTTGTTACTGCACCATAGGGCCACAGCCAAAACATTTAAGTAACGCCAAAAGTATATCAGAATATGAAAACTCATTCATGTTGTATTTGCAAGACTCTGCGCAAGTCTTGACCGCTAATAGTATCAGAATAGTGAAAGCTACTTTTTTTTCCATGTACTCTGAGTGCCCCTGTTAAAGAAAAAACTGATGAGTGTTTTGGCACGCTGACTATGCTACGGTATGCTGTTAGAGTCTAGTCCATTATGGAGTTGGACAGCACATGGACTGAAAATATGCTTGTGTGCCTTTGGACTTATTAGTATGTAACACACAGCATTTGCTAGTTCTTTGTAAATGAAGAGCTGATGTTTTTCTTTATCCTTAATAAAATATTTCCTAACTAAAAATAAAAGGAAATTATGTTTCTGGAAAGTAATGCATGTGACATGTTACTATGAAGAAAGAAAGATTTGAAAATGCAAAATTATAGATATTCTTCATATAGCTCACTAATAGGAAGAAAAAGCATGCTATATTCTTGAGAACAGGCAAAAGTTACAGACTAGAATAAATCTGAGCAGACACACTATAACTCATCAAGACTAAAATTACTGCATGCCTGAGGGACATCATTTTTCTGAGACAGGTCACTCCATTATAAACCTTGAAATCATGAGTCTAGAAGGACATTCCGAATGCACATAATAAGGGAAAAGATTTAAAATGGAAAGTATAAAATTATGTAATTTTTAACAAGTGAGAATCTAATGAATTTTCTTAGACAATACAACTGATTATGATCTGCACATTTTTGCAACAAAATGTCATAATGTAACTGTGATAAAGATAAAGGCATGGTCATCGAGGGCAGGTATGTTTCCCCTAGGTTCTGCTGTATTTATAGCAACAGGTAGGGTATCACCTGCTGGCCGATTAATAAGGTAAGCCAGTAGCTGGCAACTTAAGGTGGTTTTCCAAGCAGTGCCGGTTGTCAATACTAGGCTACACTGGGGTGGGAGCAGAAGTTCCTGCTCTGACCTTTGTGTAGTGTGGCCAGTGCTCGTAGTTGTAGGCTGGGGTCCCATTGATTTCAATAAGCTGCAACTACTATTATGACTGCCAGTACTACAAAGGGTTGGAGCAGCTGCTTCCACTCCAATCACAGTGTATCCTAGTAATGACAGATGGCACTGCCTGCAAAACCAATTTAAGCCACAGCTATACTGACCTGTAAATGCTTAAACTAGGGACACAGAAAAGCTGCTATGTATGAGTTATAACCTGTGAGTTAAAGGGGTTGTCCCGCGAAAGCAAGTGGGTCTATACACTTCTGCATGGCCATATTAATGCACTTTGTAATGTACATTGTGCATTAATTATGAGCCATACAGAAGTTATCAGAAGTTATTCACTTACCTGTTCCGTTGCTGGCGTCCTCGTCTCCATGGTGCCGTCTAATTTTCAGCGTCTAATCGCCAGATTAGACGCGCTTGCGCAGTCCGGGTCTTCTTCTTTTCTGAATGGGGCCGCTCGTGCCGGAGAGCGGCTCCTGGTAGCTCCTCCCCGTCACGTGCCGATTCCAGCCAATCAGGAGGCTGGAATCGGCAATGGACCGCACAGAAGAGCTGCAGTCCACCGAGGGAGAAGATCCCGGCGGCCATCTTCAACCGGTAAGTAAGAAGTCACCGGAGCGCGGGTATTCAGGTAAGCACTGTGTGGTTTGCTTTTTTAACCCCTGCATCGGGGTTGTCTCGCGCCGAACGGGGGGGCTGTTGAAAAAAAAAAAAACCCGTTTCGGCGCGGGACAACCCCTTTAAGTTGTTGACAATATTACTTTGTAGTTGATAGAGAAGAGACCTATGTGAACTAGTCCGTACAGGTCAGGCCAGGCAGCATTTTTCCATTTTATTTGATTTAGCATCTGAGTTAATCTATATTGTGTCACAGAGTGTTAGGGCAGCAGAAATACAGTCCTAAGCTCTCACTCACGACCTGAAGGTTGTGGATTCAATCCCCGCTTGGTTCAGCATTCCATCCTTTCGAGGTTGGTAAAAGGAGTACCCGGCTTGCTGGGGTGTAAACGATGACTGGGGAAGGCAATGGCAAAACACCCGGCAAAAGACAAAGCAGTCTGCCAAGAAAACGTCACAATGTGATGTCACCCTAGGAGTCAGTCATGACTCAGTGCTTGCTCCAGGGGACTTAACCTTACCTAATATAACAGACCAAGTGTCAGGCTTTAGGCTTACTCCTGGCTTCTGACTCTATGCTTTTGGAGAAGACACCTCTACTTTGACCTCAGCAAAGGCGATCCCAAGCTAATTTGCCACAGTAACAGAAATCTTCACATATTCAGATGTGGAGGATTTGTTGGGGCTTTTTAGTACAGATTGTACTAAAAAGGACAACATTTCATATGCCAAAGTGCAAAATTTGGTGATTTTTTTTTAAAGCCAGGATCTGGAGTGAACAGTTTTATAAATTCCCCCCAAAGTCTATATAACAAAAAAAAAGCCAGAGAAATCACAAGTAATTTTTTTAATGATTCTCGCCTCTTTTACTGGCAAAATTGTAGCGTTTAGGGTCATTATACCACCCCCTCATTTTTTCAAAAAGTGTGTGGGGCCTGATTTTAGGATACGTGGACTGTCTACACCTGAAATTTACATAAATTATAACAAAAACCTACCTGTATCCCCTAACTGGAGTAGATTTTCATCTGACACATGGAGGTGTTCCCAGATGGGACAAATATATTAAGAGGCTTGTGAATCTTAATAAACTTGTCACTTGTAGCCAGATGCAGGGATTACTTAAACCAGCATGTGAAATGCCAGTCTAAGTAAATAAGCCAAAGTGTTTGTATGGCATTTCATATTTTATTGTTGATCAACAGTAAACATCTGGATGCAACATCTTTTGGTAAAAAAAAAAAAGAAAAAAAGCACTGCATCAAAATGCAAAAAAGTGTGAAACCAACAGAAAGTATGCAACAAAGTAATTTATCTATTGCACTGGTGGACCATGTGGACATAGTTTGTGTTGAGAACCTGGTAAATGTTTGTTCCTGTGTTTTTTGCCCTGAGTGCTATTTGTTAGGAGAGAACTATGCTCATATTACCCCCCTCACAATCCATTTGTTTACTCGTGCAATGAAAAAACACAATTGTTTTATAAGTAATATGCATACAGTGGGATAGCCCCGGGATACAACCAGGAGCCTTAAATCTATACTGGACAGTTTCAGCAGGATGCGTAAAGTAGATTCGATATTTGAGTTAAACCTGAAAGAATGGCAGTGGTATAAACAAGAAGAACAAAAATAATTCTCTCCATCTTTCGCTATCATCTTCATGGCAAGGTGGGAGGACACTTGGCTTGGTTTAGGTGTTGCATAGACAATCTCATCCTTAATTAACATGGGAGTTGTCTTTGCAGCATAGCCTTGTTTGTCAAATATATTAATAAATGTTTGTTGGATCCTAAATTTACCTCCCATGATGCTCCTATAAATGATAATTATTTAGATTTAGCTTTAGTGATAGAAGGGGACTAGAGATGAGCGAACGTGCTCGGCCACGCCCCTTTTTCGCCCGAATACCGCGATTTTCGAGTACTTCCGTACTCGGGCGAAAAAATTCGGGGGTCGCCGTGGCGGCGCGGGGGGTTGCAGTAGGGAGTGGGGGGGAGAGGGAGAGAGAGAGGGCTCCCCCCTGTTCCCCGCTGCTACCCCCCACGCCGCCACGCCTCTCCCCGCCCCCTGGCGCACCCGAGTACTTTTCACCCGAGTAGTGAAGTACTCGAAAATCGCGGTATTCGGGCGAAAAAGGGACGGGGCCGAGCACATTCGCTCATCTCTAAAGGGGACTAGTTTGTTACTAAAACCTTTTAAAAACTATCTTTAGTGAACACAATCCTACAAGTGGATTCTTGCTATTCCTTTTATACTATGAAAAATATTCCAAAAGGGCAATTGATTAGATAAAAACATAACTGCACCAATTATACTCAGTATTGCAACAAGCTGAAGAACATAAAAATCCTGTTTGGACTCTTTCTAAAACATAAAAACATGATTAAGGTGCTCCTAAATGGAACGATTAACATTTTAAAAAATTGAGCCAATGACTGGATCATGCGCTTCTCGTTCATCATTCAGTTTCTGCTAGACCAACAATCATCATTGTTTACTTGTCGTTCCGTCTAAACACTTCTTGTTCAGTGTTTCAAATGTGAACACTGAACAACAAGTGAGCAATTCTCTTTGAACAAGTCCACAATGAAAATGCCTGCTTAACCACTTGGTGACAAAGACTGTTTGCGCCTTAATGACGGAGCCAAATTTTGGAAATCTAACATGTGTGACTGTAACATAGCATAACTCCGGAAAAGCTTTGCATATCCAAGTGATAGAACTTGTGTATATTTTTATTAAAAGTGCCAATATTGAAAAATTTTGAAAAACGGTCATTTTTTCACATTTTCAACTGTAATATCCTAAATATGTGCAAACATACTGTATAAATTTATAAGATATATATGTCCATCTGTTTACTTCATTCTGTACGCACATTTGAAAAACTTTCATTTTTTTTAACCATTTAGGAGACGTACAAGTTTAACATTACTTTTCAGCATTTTGAGGAACACTTTGTTTTCCTACACCAAACCAAGATTGCAAAGGCTTATAGGTGTCAGAATGATAGATACCCCCACAAACGACCACATTTTAAAAACTACACCCCTTAATATATTGAATGAGGGGTGTCATGAGTATTTTGACCCCACAGTTTTTTTTCACTAGTTACTGCAATTTAGAGGAGAAAAAATTTAATTTCCTATTTTTGCAAATATCTCATTTAATATACATTTTTTTCTATAGTGCACATGAAAATGAGGATTGACACCTCAAGATGGATACCCCTGGATACTGTGTTCAGAGACATACCCATTGTGGCCCTAATCTTATGTCTGGATGCACAATGGGGCCCAAAATTAAAGGAGTAGTCCATAGCTTTCAGAACAGAAATTTAGCTTGTAGGTGTTTTAGGCCGCATTGCACACTTATAGAGCTCTTTAGTGGCCAAAACCATAGAGAACTCCGACAAGTGACCCCATTTTGAAAACTAGACCCCTTAACGTCTGGATGTACAACGGGGCCCAAACCGAAAGGAGCAGCTGGTGGCTTTCAGACTAGACATTTTGCTTCAAGGTGATTCAGGCACTATTGCCTACTTGTAGATCTCTTGAGCAGCCAAAACGATAGAGAACCCACACAAATAAATGAATTTAAGAGAAACAAAAGGAAAAAATTACAATTTTCATTTTTTTTGCCAATTATGTCGTTATAATAAAAAGGTTT
This sequence comes from Eleutherodactylus coqui, assembly GCF_035609145.1. Classification (NCBI taxonomy): domain Eukaryota; kingdom Metazoa; phylum Chordata; class Amphibia; order Anura; family Eleutherodactylidae; genus Eleutherodactylus; species Eleutherodactylus coqui. The sequence continues at coordinate 27,043,681 of NC_089845.1, read as the reverse complement.
TTTGTACAGCACACATGAATGAAGACTTGCACCCCAAAATGTATACCCCTGTTTGCCCCGTGTTCAGAACTATACCCATTGTGGCCCCAATCTGCTTACTCGACACATGATGAGGCCTATAATGGAGCGAACACCCATTGGATTTCAGGGCATAACTGAATAAATTCCAGGCCTCATTGCTCACTTGTAGAACCATTAAACTGCCAAAATCAAAGAGAACCCCCACATATGACCCCATTTTGAAAACTAGACCCCTTAACAAATTCATCTAGGGGTGTACTACATATTTAGACTCCACAATTTTTGAATAAATTTAAGCAAAGCAGAAGGAAATAAGTTACATTTTTTTATTTTGCCAATTGTGTCACTTAATAAAAAAAAAAGTTTTTTATACAGCATGTACACGAATGAAGGCTTGTGCCCCAAAATGCATACCCCTGTATGTCCCGTGTTCAGAAACATACCCATTGTGGCCCTAATCTTATGTCTGGATGCACAATGGGCCCAAAATGAAAGGAGCAGCCGGTGGCTTTCAGAACAAATATTTTGCTTAAAGGCTTTTTAGGCCGCATAGCACACTTGTAGAGCCCTTGAGCTGCCAAAACCATAGAAAAGCCCCACAATTGACCCCATTTTGAAAATTAGACCTGTTAACGAATTTATCTAGGGTGTACTGAGCATTCTGACAGCACATTTTTTTGCAAAAATTATTACAAAACAAGTTAAAAATAAATAAAATTTCATTTTTTTCATACATTTGTCACTTTCATGACAGTTTTCTTTGTTTTAAGCAGGGAAAAGTGTGGAGATGCACCACTTATTTTATAGCACTAGTTCTTCTGTGTTCTGTAATATCCCCATTATAGCCCCAATCTGCATACAGGATACATTGCTAGGCCTATAATGGAGAGACCACCCATTGGATTTCAGGGCGCACTTGAATAAATTCCAGGTCCCATTGTAAAAAAAATATTTGACTCCCTAAAAAGAATCCCTCTCCCTTTCCTTTTTTGGAATTCCCTATATATTAAATAAAATTAATAATGTAAGATTGTGTGGTAGGTTTCAAAGCAGGGGTAATTGCAGAGGCCTGGTTGGGATGGACACAAGGGGGAATAAAATCAGGTATCCCTCCTCCTCCTCCCTTGTTTGTTACAAACCCGATCCTTTTTTGGGGGGTATTTTTTGCCTGCAGTTTCAGGGAACGGGTACAGAAGTGGCACTTTGTGAGCCTTCGCACCTCCTTAGACTTTAATGCATCCTAAGGTGCAGTGGTCTCAAATAAAAGGTGCTCTACAACACATTCAAGCTATTATATCAGTGGGTATCGGTCCTATCTCTATTTCAGACCATGCCCCGATTTCCATGGAACTTATCTTAGATACTCTCCCGGCCAGAGAGTGGACATGGTGTCTAAATCCCACATTATTTGAACAGGAAGAAATCTTTAACTCTTTATCAATCAGAGTCCAGGAGTTCTTCAGTTTCAATGATATTCCAGAAACCTCACATCCAATGTTCTGGATGACAAAGAGACAAAGAGAGAGATTAATTTCCCTATTGGCCCAAAGTTCTTGCTTAGAATCAACTCACAAAAAATCGCAGAATCCCAGGGAATTTGATGAAATGAGAGAGACTATGAATAAATTAAGGAACCTCCTGAACATAAAGGGGGTGAAGTCCATTTTTACTTCGAAATACAACTTAGAAAGCCCTACACCCTCAAATAAGCAAAGTATGGACCTACATGATGTTAAGTCCTTCCTAGATTTTTTAAATCTTCCAGACGAGTAAAGATCACAATTACTTAGCCCTTTCGCCCCCTCAGAGGTGTCCGATACCTTATTCTCTATCCCCAGCGAGAAAAGCCCTGGACCAGATGGCTTTGCAATATCTTATTACAAAATCTCAAAAATACTCCTACCATTTTTTACAAAAGTGTGTAACTCGCTACTCCTCGGTGCAGAACTCCCTAAACAATCGCTTAAGGCCTTCATCACACTAATTCCAAAGGAAGTCAAAGACGCCGAAGCCTGTGGTAACCTATCTCACTTTTAAAGACAGACTTAAAATGGTGGACAAAGCTTATTGTGCAATGCATTTCCCCAATAATAGCCAGACTTATACACTCCGATCAAGCAGAATTTGTTCCTGGCAGAGAGGGAAAATTTCAATACATCTTGAGTTATAAACGCCATCCACTACGCCACCCCAGTACATATTGGCGATTCTCTCTTTTTACTCTAACCCCTCAGCCAGAATCAAAGTGAATGGTTCACTCTCTAACTCCTTTCCCATTAACAACGGGACTAGACAGAGTTGCTCACTGTCACCTACCTTTTCATTCTTGTGATGGAAACTCTACTACAGAAGATCAGACAAACCCCAGACATAATAGGTCTAAAAGTGGGGAACCACACACATACTACAGCAGCATTCACAGATGACCTCCTTATTTTCATATGTAACCCTAAAAAAGCATTCCCTAAAATATTAGAAATCTTTGACCAATTTGGGAAACTTTCAAATTTCAAGGTGAACTACAATAAATCTGAAGCCCTAAATATTTCAGCTCCAAATAATGTAGTCTCTTTACTTAAAAAACAGCACCCCTTCCCATGGCCTACCTCAAGTATAAAATACCTAGGCACCACATTAACCTCTGACCCATCTCTACTATTTAAAATTAACTACATCCCCTTTTTTAAGAAAGTCCAAACACAGTTACAGCAACTAAAAGACCCATATATTTTGTGGATGAGTAGGAAAAACTTTATTTCTACCTATGTCCTACCCTACATCTTATACACTTTGCAATAAGTCCCAGTTGAAATTCCCTCCCATTTTTTGCTAAAATTCACCAAACTTTTCGTAATTTTATATGGAACAAACGAAAACCTTGCTTGGCCTTCTCATACCTTGCCCAGAAAAGGGCGCAAAGAGGCTTTAACCTTCCAAATATCTCATTTTACTACAAAGCCATAAACCTAGCCAGATGGCTATCTTTGTCACATTTGGTCAAAAACCCACTCGACACTGAACTAGAAAAATCTGCCCTACAATCAACAGGTTAATATCTCCTTTGCTCCAATGGCCCCACCACTGGTAATCTCCAAGAGATTAGCCAGACGACAAGGGGTACAATCAACGTAGTTCGTACAATACGCTTAACCGCATCTACACAAGATAAACTCGCTCCAGTGACTCCAGCTTTGCTAATCCCATCCATACTAGCTAGAAGACCACTGGAGATAATGGGAGCCTGGAGGTATCTTGGCTCCATGACCATATATGATATTTTGAAGGGCAACCTTTTTTCCAAGTAAAAACTCTTTTGCCAAATATCCCACTCAATTTTCTTGAGACTTTAGACACATTTAACTCAATCAAGAAACTCCAAACATTACATCACAGCAGTTTAAGGGACCTCACATGGTTTGAGTCTTACTTATTTCTCCCCTCCCTTCCAAAGAAAAGCATGACTCAGCTATACAAAGGCTTGCTACTTGGCCAGGCCCTTGATAAACCTTGGTATATAAGAGAATGGGAAAGAGAACTAAATATCACCTTAAATGAGATAGAGGTTAAAAAGGTTTTAAACAATTCACACGACTTCTTCAGATGCGTTAGAATCCAAGAGAACACATTTAAAATTCTCACCAGGTGGTACAAAATGCGCGACTCACTTTTCAAAGCCAGACTTTCTAAGACCAACAATTGCTGGAAATGTAACTCTGATATAGGCTCTTTAACACAAATTTGGTGGAACTGTCCCGCTATAAAACTCTTCTGGCATCAGATCAAAAGCAAATAAAGAAAATATGCAAAACTGAGTATTCCTTCTTCCCGGCCAAAGTATTACTATGAAAACCCACTGTCATGTCCGTTCAGAGCCGCTCAGCATGGATGCGGAATGGTGATACCACAAAAGTACGGACCGTGCAACAGCAGAGTACACCACACTGCACGGTGACAGGGAACGTACAAATGGTAGAAAAACCGTAAAGACCGTAATGCGGGACGGTGGCACCCATTCCAGGGGAAGAAGGAAGCCTGGCCCTAACTAGCTGGGAGGGTGACAGGTCCCTACCTAAAGCTGGGACATAGTCTCGAAAAAGATGGCCCAGCGGTCTTCTTTCTGAGGCCTGAATGTCCCTATAAGAAGCCCTGGAGAAATGCACTGACACCCAAAGTAAACAGAATAGACAAACAACAAAACCAACTGGGAAAGGCCCAGCAGCTACTTATCTGCAGTTGCAGAACACCCGGCACAGTAAAGCTCCAACTCCACGTACTCCACTGTGTACGAAAATAAGCAGCACTGATAACCAGGAGAGCAGAGAATAAATAGCTACTCTGCACCTGAAACAATGGCAGAGTGAATAGAGAACCACACTTCCACCCTACTCTCAGGTATGACTAATCTAACATGCAGTCATGCAGCAAGGAAGACAGCAATAGCCGATTCAGCACATGATGCATTAACCCTTGACCTGCTTAACCAGGCAACCGGTCTTAGCCTGTATAAAAGACACCATGCCACAAAGTTGTCACGACTTACAAGCCGAAAAACCCACCCCTCTGTTTTCTCCTTCCAAGAAACACCTCCCAACAATAACTTTGTCAGCTGGCAAACTTATCATCCCCCTATTTTGGAGAGATAAAGAGACACCTGCACTAGAACTAAGGAAGGGTAAAGTGTCACAAATATTTAGATTCGAAGAGCTAGCAGCATGGGAGACAGGATTAGGGAGGAATTTCCTTATTACCTGGAACCCATGGATCCACTATGCGAACCCTCCACAATAACAACCCACAGCTTCTAATAAGGTTCTCAGGTTTTTCTTTTACAATCTAACCCTCTTGTCTACCTCAAAATAATTTATTGTCTCAATTTTACAACTCGTCATCTTGTCAATGTTTTCTTCAGTTTGGTTAATCCTTTTTTCCCCCCCTCTTTGTATCACACTCTCACTACATGGTATTATTAATACTTTTCAGAATACATCCTCTGCCACAACATAACATACAAGGTCTTATTCTCACCAGATCTAAATTGTATACTAGTAAAGTACATAAATTTGGTCTTTTTATTATTGGCCTTTTCATGTTACCAAGTACCATGTGACTAGAGTTGAGCGAACATACTATGCCGAGCTTGATGCTCGTTCGAGCATTAGTGTACTCGATGGTGCTAGTTACTGGAACGAGCAGCAAGCCGTGTTCGATCCCGCCCCAGTTTTTGGCTCCTCCCCGCTGTGACGTGCCTGTTTTGGCCCCTCCCCGCCGCGACGCAGCGCGCGTCATTGGCAAATTTTTTGGCTGGCGAGAGAGAGAGAGAGAACCTAGGAAAAAAAAAAAGCTTGGCACCTGGCGTCCCACATACAAAAATGCTTGAGTCTCCCATTGTAGTCAATGGGGTTCGTTACTCGAGTAGAGCTCTTGAATTTTACTAAAAGCTCAACTCGAATAATGCCAACTCGAGCATTTGGGTGCTCGCTCATCTCTATATGTGACCTGTTATCTTATTCAACTTTCATTGAGTCCTACGCGACTCGCTTGCCTAGTTTTTCATGCTTACAAAAAGATGTGTTATTGTATTTTTTTGACTAGAAAATGAATAAAAGAGATTGTTCAAAAAAAAGGTGCTCCACAAGCTGCACCTGGAACTGGAGGAAGCTCAGCGTGCCCTGAGATGTTTTATAAACTACATACCCATTAAGTGTAGCGATCTATATAAGGTAGATCTCTACCTTTTTATACGATGCTCTGGTTTTGCGCTTTACTGGATATGGCTGAATCTGGTCTGACAGATCAACGCCCCCCATAAGTTTATGGTAATCCGTGACACAGAGGGGTTTTCTTTTCTGCATTGCAGCCCCCCTCTCCCTTACTGCAACGCAGGTGTCTGTGTGCACAGTGGAGAGCATGTACACGTCTTTCTTGTCATGCCACTTTATGGCAAACAGGGGGTCATTTGCCATTGTGTTAGACGCTCCCCTTTCAACGCGTCTGGACACCAGGGATTGTGGGAACCCCACCCTGTTTTTGCACTCAGTTCCGTAGGCCCCTGTATCTGCATCATGTTATGATTTGTACAGTGGGAGACTGGTGTAATAGTTGTCGGTATACACATGGTACCGTTTATTTAAAAATGGGTCCATGAGCTCCCACACAATTTTTCCATTTATGCCAATATTTTCCAGGCAGTTAGGGGGATTTAGATGGTGGTCTCTGCCTTCACAAATAAAAAAATCACGGATATACCCTGTCCCACTCTCACAAACTTTGTAAAGCTTAACGCCATATCTAGCACACTTTGAGGGTATAAATTGCCGAAATAATAGATGGCCCGCCCTTAAAGCTAATAAGCGACTCGCCCACAGATAGATATTTTTCTGGGATGTAAATATTTTTAAAGGAATCCTTGAATAAAATAATTAGGGGTCTCAATTTGCACAATCTGTCATACTCTGGGTCATTTCTGGGGCATTTGTTTATTGTTGGCAAAATGGAAAAAACACATTGTATTCTCAAATTGCTGGCAGGGCATTACAGAAGCAAACACAGGGGTTGCGTGAACAGCGCTAGTGGACCAATAGAACTGTATAGAGGATTTTTTAACAAGTGCCATTAATAGGACAATTCCCAAGAATTTTTTTAGCCCTGGGATATTTATGGACCTCCACGTCCTTGAATATACAGACGTAGGGTGCGCTGTAATATATTGTCCAGCATAGATATTAGTCTGCTGGACAATAAGCTACTGAACGCGGTCAGTAATGAGCAAATTAAAAGGGGTAAAATTAGCGACATTTGTATTGACGCCTGGAGTCACGGTAAATTCGGGGATGTGGGGTGAAAATAAATTGGCGGAACTCCACATTGTGTCAGACACCGCATTACTTGGCCCTCTACTCCAACCCTTTCCTCAACCTCCATGGGGCTAGCAGGAGAGTCATGGCTATAGGAATACAACTCCTCTTCCGACTCAGTTGTGGTATCGCTACCAGAACTACTGGCGAACAACAGTGCGCACGCTTGCTCTGTGCTGTAACATCTACACTCCATTTTAGAAATTTTTTTTTTATGGAGGTAAACAAATTGAAAAAAAATGTACACCAAAAAACAGTCGTGGGTATAGTAGGGTGATTAGGGTACGAGGACCCATGATGAAGGTTTTTTTTGTCCTTTTTTTAAACTTTCTATATGGTGCACGTTTTTTCTCTGCTATCTTACTCCTCGCCCAAATCTCTCTCAGTGAGGGGAGAGAGATACGCAGGACTAACCGTGTCCCATATTTATTAAACAAATGACATGGAGAGCTGTGATAGGTATATCACAGCCACCCATGTCAGCCAGGACCAATCACTTTGGTCCCTGCAGGGTTCTATGCCAAAGGCAACTTTGGCATTAGCTTCTACTGAGAATGTACCGCCATTTTTTTCGATGCATGTGCAAATCGGCCATTATGCCTGGCACTTTTGGGGGCTTTGCAGGTAGCTGAGAGCCAGGAAATTTTAAATTTCTCAGGCAATCTAGGCTCCTGTGCATGTGCTGCCATTCTTTTTTTTGGCGCGCATGTGCAGAAGACGGCGGAGGATCCGCTCCAGCACAGGACATCTCAGGGCATCGCAGACGACCTGGGTGAGAAGTTTCAGCCCCTCTTATGGATGCACTTTTTATTTACTTTAATGCAATTGGCGCTATTCATTATATAGCAACGATCACATTGCCGGGGAAGGGCTTGCCCACACCCCGGGATGACAGCTCTATGTTGTCGACTACCTCCGGTAATCGGAAGCATGAAGCTGTAACGTCCACAGCCTGTATGGCTTTAATCCTAAGAGGATGCATGCTTTTACGTCCTCTAGAATTAAAGCCCACTTAAGCAGGACATAAAAAGGCAATGGGACTGTCACTAAGGGGTCAAACAGGCTGTGCCAGCATGGACAAACTGGTGATGAAGTCACCAGCTTATTCACTCGTGGAAAAAATCATTCTATCTAATAGGTGCCTTAGTGCTTGGAAAGGGATTCTTTGCTGCAAGAGAAGAATAAATAATATTCTAGGGAACCAGTACCTGTTTTTTTTTTTACAACCTATAACGAGGAGTAAAAATGTACTCCATTTGTATTCTTCCTCAGAAGATTGTATAAATACATTGATAACTGTTATTGCATTGCTGCACAATGTCACATTGTCCAGTCAGTGCAGATACTGTTAGACTGTGTAGAGACACAGCCCATTGACAAGGGAAATGGTAAGACCCAGATGTCAAATAATTTATAAATTTCTCTGAGGATTAACACAGAAAAGAAATAATGTAGAGTTATAAGAAGATACTTTAAATTTCATGGGTAATATAAAAAGTTACTAAACAGTTTTTAAAGTTAAGGAAGAAGCAAAAAAAATCACCTCTTGAGTCCAAAATAGATATTATATGTTGTGACATTTTGAGTTCAAACCTATAAAGCATCACTTTTTTTGTATGACAATTATTGTCAAGATAGCATCTCCTAACTTTAAAGTTGGCCATAAATTTCGTAGCTGTTGTCTGACAGCTCTTGAACTTGACCTTCCCATAAACATGCAGGTTCAGTAGAGCATGCATCTTTTCTCAGTAAGTAGAAGGGAGTAAGCCACAGCAAATCACCTCTGCTAGTGGCTTATCCACCTTGAGAACAATAGAAAAGTTGAAATCCATGTTTCTGTCTATAGCACCAGGCCCAGAAAGACAAAGGACAGCTTAAAGACAGCCAGTCACTATGCCCAAAATAAGGACACTGTAATGATGACCAACTCTAGACTCCTGGTTCTCAGTTCAAAATCTTTCCCTTCCCCACTTGCTATATCATTGGTATATATACTCTAATACTTCAAAACACTGCATAAATTATTTCCGCCTAATATTTAAATTTGTCATTTGACCCTACACTAGAAGAAGGCATATGTATTTATCCTCAAACATGGAATTCAAATCCTGTGCTTCCTAGGACTAATTCTCGATGCCACATTTTCTTGAAAAATTCTGTAACATCCTACATAACCAAAGACTCTATATCCCGTGAGCATATCCAAAATAAAATATTTTTTTCCCAGATAAAATACCTCAATTATATAATAAAAAAACATTCCCTAAAGCAAATGGATATTCTACTAGAAGTACGATCTTGACACCAGATTCTCTGAATTTAACATAAAACCATCTATAAATGTTCCCTTGGTCCTTCAAGGTTTATCAAAGTGCAACAAAAAAAATAATACATAATTCCAGATAAAACGCACAAATGGTATCAAACTCAAACTCTTCTTTACCACCAGAGGCAATATCAATGTAAAGTTTTCAATATCACAACAATCTGAATGAAATGTTTCAGCATTAAGTATCCATTTTTGGACATTTATTTTTTCTTCTTTTTGTGCTCAGATTTAACTTCGCACATCCCACACACTTGTCTCCTTGGTATCAATCACTGAAATGTCCTTACTACATTTTGCACATGATTAAGGTATTTAAATTGAGGTGTTACATTTTTTAATCTGATTTTCTCTTCTGTTGTACAGTATCTCCTGAGCTGTTATAATTTGTATTTCAATGCAAAATATTTTAATAAAAAGATTATTGAAAAGGAATATAATAATGTTGTTCTTTTTTTTGCTAATTTACCTCCTTTTCCCTTAGTCAGACGGGCGTTTTTAGCCGCGATTTGCGCATGCGCATGCGTCCGGCGATTTTTTAAAACCATTGCTTTGCAATGGTATCGGACACATGAGCGTTTTTTATGCGCTCGTCCGATAAATTATAGAACAGAAATCGCAGATCGCACCTATCTGCGATCTGCGATTCCTGTTCTCTTCTCTATATGCGCTCAATGGGGCCGGCGGCAGCAGCGCCGACCCCATTGAGAACATATAGAAGACAAATCATTCTTCTCTGCCACAGCTGTTACAGCTGTGGCAGAGAAGAACGATGTTTGCCCATTGAATTCAATGGAGCCGGCAATACAGTCGGCTCCATTGAAAGCAATGGGCTGCCGGACAGCGCTGGATGAATTGTCGGGAAGGGCTTAAATATATAAGCCCTTCCCTGCAATTCATCCAGAAAAGTGTTAAAATAAAAAATATATATATACTCACCTGCTCCCGGCAGCCGGAGTTCGGCGCGGCCGTCCTGCAGTGGGTGTGAAGGGGGTGTGAGTCAGACCTGCCCCCTGATTGGCTCAGCCGGCTATATTGCCGGCTCCATTGAATGCAATGCGCTGGACAGCTCCGGCCCGTTTCTAATGAAACGAGGCTAGGAGCAGATTTTCGGGTACCGGTCACGCGATTTGCGGATGCGCATCCGTCATGTGATCCGCAAATCGCGCGAAAAAACACCTGTCTGACTAAGGCCTTTCCTTGTGCTACGGTACTTAGTAATGAGTATGGGTATTAAAAAAAAAATAATAATAATAATAACTGGCACAGCACAGCATTACGTGATCAGTTTCTGGAATAATCTATTGTAAAGTAATGACAGAAAGGACCTGGCTATGGTTAACATTGGGAACGCTGAAAAAATAGAGACAGAGGGACTGATTTTAGCTGCATAAGAACAGGCAATCAGGACTAATGTGATAAAAACTAGGGTGGAAAATGTATAACAGATACAAAATACCAACTCTGTAAAGAAGCTGATGAAACAATGAACCATGTACATAGAGTGAGTATAAGCAAAAACAAAATTTGGTGGCAAAGATGATTCACTGGAACATCTGCAAGAACTACCACCTGCTAAGGTTTCATTTAGACAAGTGCGTGTTTTGCGTGCACATGATGCATGCTTCTAAAAGAACCAATGGTTCCTATAGAAGCCTTCATATGCGGGGAATTTGAAGCACAAATTATTATGCAGCTAAAAAAGATAGGACATAGGTGCGCGTTTTGCAGGAGATTCCATTGACTCATATTGGAGCAGGAGTTAATGGAAACTGCTGAGCAGGGAATAGATTCCCCACTGCTTTCAGCAGGGCATTTAAAAGGTGCTTCTGGTAACCCCCAATGAAAGCAATGGGATGAAGGCAACCCCTGCAGTGATAATTTTCAGGAAAGGGCTTGAAATATACGTCCTACCCCAAAAACCATCCCTAGTTGTAGAAAAAAACAAGCAAATAAAAAAGTTAACTCACCTAGAAGTGCTGTTCGTCTCTTCTCCCCGCCCCCAGCAGTCTTCTTCTGTATTCTAGTGCCCGGGGATTGAAAAACCCTGCCTCCAGAAAGCACTGCCTCTGATTGACCGAGCACAGTGAACAATTAGAGGCAGCACTCAGCCATTCATTGAATGACAGCTGAGCGCTGTCTCTGATTGGTCACAGTGCTCAGCCAATCAGAGGCAGCGCTTTCTGGAGTTAGAGATTTTTCAATCACCGGCCACCAAAATACACCACCAGAAAACGGGAGACGACAGCACACGCCAAACCTCAATATAGAGAGGGAGGAAATAACCGGGCAAACAAAATGCGCGCTTCTTTGCCAGTCCTGGATCCACTTGAACCGGAAGGAGCAGAAATCAATATAATAGAAAAGAAGCAGCATCCACGGATCTTTATCTCAACACTTTAATTATCCAGCATAAAACAACGTTTCAACCTTATAAAGGTCTTTGTCAAGAACTTGACAAAGACCTTTATAAGGTTGAAACGTTGTTTTATGCTGGATAATTAAAGTGTTGAGATAAAGATCCGTGGATGCTGCTTCTTTTCTATTATATTGATTTCGGCCACCAGAATACAGATGACGACTGTCGAGGATGGAGAGAAGAGCAGGACAGCCCTTCTAGGTGAGTTAACGTTTATTTTTCTATGGCTAGGGATGATGTTCGGGGTAGGGCTTATATTTTAACCCCCCCCCCCCTCCCCCCAAAAAATAAAAATAAAAAATCTTCGCTGCAAGGGCTGCCCTAACCCCAGCAGAAATGCAAGCACCATTGAAAGCAATGGGATAGCATTGGGGTCCTCTGCTACAGCTGTGGCAGGAAATTCTTTCTTCCCCACTGTAGACCCTCATCACTGTCACAGTGTTCAATAATGCGGGGACCTTTGTGGAGTAGCTGCTCCAGTAAACTAGCAAAGTTTCATGCCTAAACTCTGCCCATTCACGCGTTTTCCGTATAAGTGAGGAGCACATTTTTTTCGCGCACGTAGGCATGCAAAAAACATGCTCGTCTGAATGAGGCCTAACAATCAAGAACTGGTGAGAACATAATCCTAAAAAACTGATTGAAAATGAAGCAGTTAGGGTGGGTCTGTACAGAAGCCCATGGGTATGGCAGCCTAAGACCAAAGCTTCTGACTCTCGGTACCTAAAGCAGAGATTTTACCTGCTATCTCTGTGGTCAACTTGGGGAAAAGAAGTAATGAGAAACCAAGGCACCAGTGTTGCCTCCATGGCTTACAGATCCTGTACACCTTTTTACAGTGCCCAGACCAGGCCCTGTGGCAGCCTACAGTATCCCTAATGGAAACCGATGGTTTCATGTACTCTTTAATGTTTAATGATGAAGCCATTGATAGTGATTATCTGCATGGATCTTTGGTTCTGCTTATAAGTTATAATGGTCAAAACTTTGTAGCTATTTATCCTCTGTTTTGAGTTAGTTGGTGCGGACCTTTCTCCATGATGATCTTGCTATACATCAGGTATCATGCGCCTAAACAAGATGGAGCTATCAGGATACTGTCGGACGCATGCGCATAATGAGTAGTGGTTGATGTGAGAGACGTCCAGAATAGATAGGCAAACAAGCTCTTTTTCACTGCCATAGGATGCAATGTAAGATGGTGGTGTAAGGTCTTAGGCAGGTTAAGGATAGGTGCTAGAGCGACGCGCGATGCATGGTGACTGGCTATTGATGTAGTTACGGAGTACATCAGTGGACATCACGCGAGAGTCTTATACATCTCTCGCATGTGCAGTTGCTAACTAACGATGCTGGCATGGACTGTCCATGTCGGAATAGCGGTCTGTCCCGTTGCAATCGGTGCCTACAGCTGGCGGTGAGTCCTTTTTCCAATGGGGTTCTGATTAGGTTTTATGTTAGTTAATATGTGGGTGTAGGTGATTGGTGCATTTGTGTTGTATGTTAGCTATTTCTACACCAGTTGTGTCTGATTTGTGTATTGGCTTGATAAAGACTGCGGTAAGCAGTTGAAACGTTGCTGGCTGCAAAGAATGAAAAAAATAAAGAAATATTCATTTTTAAGAAGATGATCTGTGGATGATTTAAATCTTGGTGCTGCTTACAAGAATATTGAAAATCCTGTACACCTTTTTGGAGTGCCCAGACCAGGCCCTGTGGCAGCCTCTATTATCCCTAATGGAATCCGATGGTTTCATATACTCTTTAGTGTTTAATGATGAAGCAACCTTCCACCTTTCAGACACAGTTACCAAATGTAATGTGAGAATCTGGAGATCAGAAAACCCACAGGACTATGGGGAGCATATGCACGACTCCAAGGTGAATGTGTTTTGCACTATAGCCTGTAGGAAAGTGTATGACCCCTTCTTTTTCCATTAGGAAAAAATCACAGGGATTTTGTACCTGGACACGCTACAGATATAGCTTCTGACACAGCTGAACAGGAAATCCCGAGTTTCATCTTCCAACAGGATAGTGCACCACCACTCATCACAATGAAGTCAGAAGAGAGCTCAATGGGTGACTACCAATCAGACAGATTGGCCTTGCAGGTCATGACGTTAGTGAACTTCTTCCTTGACCTTCAAGTTCCCCAGACCTTAGGCCTGGTTATCTTTTTTTCTGAGGGAGTAGGAAAAAAATTAAAAATGTAGCATGCGCTTGCATGCAGCTCACATGTACATGTGAGTTTCTTGCAACTGTGATGCGATTTTTAATTAATCCATAGCAAATAATGTTTGAGTTCTGTGCGATCTTGCAGAAAAATCGGACATACTGCAGTTTTTCCGTATTGCAGCATTACAGCGAGAGGAAAAATGTCCGTTTAAAATACCCAATTGGAAACAATGGGTTAATGTATTTTCTCCCCTGTGTATATAATCACTTATTTTCATAGAGCAATGTGTCTTTTTGATATAATCCGAATGATAAAGACTATATTTTTTATGTACAGTTAAGAAAAAAAATCAATCATTAAGTACTCAATTTCTCTCATATTATGTTGAGAAAAAAACCTTTACATTTACAACTCAGCATCTGTTTAATAATAATGTCAAATGTCATACGGGACATTTCTGAAATCCTAGGCTTAAGAACTTCATTAGCAGCTTTTATTGTAGTATAGGTCACATCAATCCTCTGTGATTTTTCATTGTAAAAGTTATCATAATATTCCCATGCACTGCAATTTATGTATGTGCAATACTTTGACAATAAAGTCAATTATGAACTGTTTTTAGATGCCAACTTGATATATTAATCCAAACTGGAATTGTATTTGTACAGCTACACTTGAGCATACACAAGTAGAATGCTGTCAGGAAATATGTTAACTCCTCTGAATAAACAATTGCAGTAATCCTGCAATTTTGTATTGATCCATCTTGAATACAAAGAAATAGCAAATCTGTGTAGTAATAAAGAATAGCTAATTGCTTATACAAGAACTCTATTTTAATCACCAGGAACACAAATAACAGATCAATACATCTCCCATTTAGATATACAGTACCATATAGAATTGGTACCTATTCAGAAGTATGCTTAACCCCTTATTGATGAAGCCTGTTTGCGGCTTAGTGACAGAGCCAAATTTTGGAAATCTGCCATTTGTCACTTTAACATAGAATAACTCTGTAAAGGTTTTGCATACCCAAGTGATTCTGACATTGTTTTTTCGCCACATATTGTACTTCATTTAGGTGGTAAAAATAGACCCGATAGAATTTCGGTATATTTATTAAAAGCGCCAAAATTGGGAAAATTTTGAAAAAAGTATAATTTTTTTCACATTTTCAATTGCAATATCTCAAATATGTGCAAACAGACTGTACAGATTTTTGATAGGATATATATTTCTATTTATTTACTTTATTCTGGAATCACATTTGAAAACCCTTCATTTTTTTAAGCATTTAGGAGACATACAAATTTAACATTCATTATCAACATTTTAAGGAACACTTTGTTTTCCTGCACCAAGCCAAGATTACAAAGGCTCTTGGTGTCAGAATGATAAATACCCCAACAAATTACCCCATTTTAAACTACACCCCCAATATATTCACTGAGGGGTGTCATGAGTATTTTGACTCTGTATTTTTTTTCAGGAGTTAATGCAATTTAGACTGGGGTCACATGGGTTGTTTTCTTGGCGGAAATCTCACAGTTTTGCTGCAGGAAATCACAGCTTCAAAACCCACGGCACTTTGCCACGGGTTTCGGAGTGGCTTTGCTGCATGCTTTTCTGTTGTGGCTGGCTCACCCATAGAGGAGAATGCGGCTGCAGCAGAGAAAAAAAGAATGGACATGATGCATCCCGAGAATCCGTGCCGCATCGAAGGCTTCTGCCAGCTTTGCCGCAACGGATTCGCTGCCCCGTGTGGACGAAATTTTTGACAACTCTCATCCAGGTGGCCAGCTAATCCCAGAATTTCCTGCTCGGAAATTCCGCAGCAAATCTGCCCTGTGTGAACCCAGCCTTAGAGGAGAAAAAATAACATTTCATATTTTTGCAAATACGTCATTTTAAAAGCAGATTTTTTTTTTCATACATGGAAGTGGGGATTTACACCCCAAAATGGATACCACTGTTTGTCCTGTGTTCAGAAACATACCCATTGTGGCCCTAATATTATGTCTGTATGTACAACGGGCCCAAAATGAAAACAGCACCAGTGGCTTTCATAACAGAAATTCTGCTTGAAGGCGTCTTGGGCTCCATAACACACTAGTAGAGCCCTTGAAAGGACAAAACGTAGAGAACCCCCACAAATGACCCCATTTTGAAAACTAGACCTCTTAACTAATTTATGTTGGGGTCTACTGCATATTTTGACCACTATAGTTTTTGAAAGAATCTAAGCAACGCAGAAGGGAAAAATTACGATTTTCATTTTTTTGCAAATTGTGTCAATTTTGAAAAGTTTTTTTTGTACAGCTCACATCTGAATGAAGACTTTTACCCCAAAATAGAACCGTGCTGTTTGTCCCATGTTCATAAACATACCCATTCTGAATGCACAACAGGGCCCAAACCAAATGGGGCAGCCGGTGGCTTTCAGAATAGAAATTTTGCTTGAAGGTAACGTAGGCCCCATTACCCACTTGTAGAGCTCTTGAGCAGCCAAAACGATGGAGAACCCACAAATGAAAACTAAAACCCACCCATTTTGAAAACTAGACCCCTTAACAAATTCATTTAGGGGTGTATTGCATATTTTGACCACACAGTTTTTAAATGAATCTAAGCAAAGTAGAAGGAAAAAATTATGATTTTTATTTTTATGAAGACTTACAACCTAAAATAGATCCCCATGTTTGTTCCCTGTTCAGAAATTCACCTATTGTGGCCCTAACCTACTTACAGGACTTATGGCTAGGCCTATTATGGATTTCAGGGCACAACTGAATAAATTCCAGGCCCCTTTGCTCACTTGTGCAGAAAAAAATTGACTCCCTAAAAATAACCCCCCCCCCCCTGCCCTTTTTGGCATTCCCTAAATCTTGGATAAAAGTAATAATGCAAACTGTGTGGCATATCCGAAGACACAGGTAATTATGGAGGCTCGATTGAAGTGGGCACATGGGGCGATAAAACCGAGTATCCCTCCTCCCATGCATTTTTGGGCGTATTTCTTGACATCAGCAGCAGGGATGGGGTGTAAAAAGTGGCACTCTGTGAGGCTTCAGAATCTTGCTGAGGTGTTGCAGTATCACACAGAAGATGCTCAACATGCTGCTCCTGGAATTGCAGGAAGACGAGCGTTCCTGGTACGTCTTGTAAATTACGTATTACAGGTTGCAGTCTGAATAAAGCTGGGTTCACACAGCCATATGTTGAATCCGCTTGTAGAGCCCCGCAGCAGATCCCAGGTGTGAGCCCGGCCCTGGCCCTGTGTACAGCTGCGTAATGTACTGCACATAACTGCGTACTTACACAGCGGTCATACGCAGTAAACCTTTTTCTGTTTGCATTTCCCGTACCATTGGTTAGCGATGACGAGGGTACTCACAGACCTTACATAATGTAGTTGCGTACGGGCTGCTATGTTGCATATATTCACTGTAAAATAGAACATGCTGCATTCTGTTTTCTGCGAGTGGATTATGTAATTTCAACCCGCTAATGTGAACATAATTGTGTAATTCAATGCATTAGATTGATCTGGGTATTATCGGGGATCAAACACATGCGGTAGCTGCAATTCCTTTCTGGTCGTGTGAGTCCGGCCTAATGGTAGATAGCTACCTTTTTATCATGTGACCAGGGACCGCTCAACGAAGCCACCGGTCACTGCTCGAGGCTATCGGTGACCTTTGGCAGCCAGGAGTAAGGAGATTTAAAATTACCTAAGCTCCCCAACTCCTGCGTATGTGTCTGGCATTTTTGCCAACAGGTGCATGCGCAGAATCCTAGTAAGGTCCATAAAGGAGGATCGCATCAGGGTTCAAATACGGAGGCCTCCAGTAAAAAGTTTCCTCTCCTCTCACCAATCAAACTTCAACTTTTTTTTTACTTTTACGTGATCGCATTATCCATTGGATAACGGCGATCACAAGACCAGGAACCACTCAGCGCAGCCCTCAGTGACATCTCCAGGCACTTGGCTACCAAGAGCAGGGGGATTTTTTTATTTTCCAGGGCAATTCTTGACTTTTGCGCATGTGTCCGCCATTCTGCTGACTGGCGCATGCGCAGAAATCCAGGGTTAGGTCCACAGATAAAGATCCCATTGCTGGACAAATATGGGGACCATAGTTATGTAATTTCATCTCACCTCATGAATATAATCCATAAGGGGAGATGAAAGTTTAATTTTTTAAACTTTTTATTTTAACTTTTTTTAACTTAATATGATCACTGGTATCCAATGGATAACAGTGATCATGTGACCAGGAACCACATACAACAATCCCTGGTGACATCCTCCTGCACTCGGCTATCTTTGACAGCTGGGTGCCGGCAGATTTTAAATTTGCCGGGCTCTATGTCCTTCTGCACATGTGCACCACATCGGCACATGCACAGAAGCGTACGGCAGGTCCAGATCACTGTGGACATTAGAGAGGACAGGGGTATTTCCTGCTGCCCCCATGGATCTTATCCATGAGGGCAGTTGAAACATTACGTTTTTAAACATTTTTTTTTTTACCTTTCTGTGATCGCCGGTAACCATTAGACACTGGCAATCACAGGCACGGGGACCGGTCATCGTGTTTCCTAGTGATATCTCCCGCCTCACGGCTATCTTCAGGAGCCGGAAGCCAGGAGATTTCAAATCTCCTAGGGCTATCCAGGCTTCTGCACGTGCACGTGGCATCATATGTCTGGCGCGTATGCACAGAAGACCGGCATCAGGTCCTGGAGGACTAGATCACTGACGGGCATCGTGGAGGAGGGGAGTGCATATGCTTAGCTGCCCCCATGGATCCAATCCATGAGGGCAGCTGAATCCTTAACTTTAAATTTACTTTTATGCGATTGGCATTATCCATTGGATAGTGCTGATCGCATTGCGGGGGAGGGGGGGCGGGACTCCCCATAACAGCTCCATGTTGTCAGCTACCTCTGGGAACCGACAGCATGGAGCTGTCATGTCCTCAGCCTGTGGGGCTTTAATCCTCAGGGGGTGCACGTTTTTATGTCCCTAAGAATTAAAGCCCACGTAGCTGAGATGTTAAAAGGCAATGGGGCCATCACTAAGGGGTTAACAATGCATACAATATAACTGAAAAAATTGTTTGCTTTGGCTCTGTTCTGATGGCCTCCTCAGTGAATTTATAGTGTTATTTTATAATGGTTACCAGTTGAAAATATAACATAATTTTTCATACAAACTCAACAAAAGATTGTTTTATTATTAAACAAGAATCAATAAATAATCCAGTGAATATTCCTTGATTGAAATCATCTAAGGATTCTACATTTTTTAACATATTTTTATTCTAATTGCATTATGCTTTATGTTATAACATATTTTATACTCTTTCAATGAATAGTTTTATTTTGTTTGCTTTCACAATTCAGCATCTCAAGCATAAGAGTGGTATTCAGCCATTTACTATAGTAAACATGAAAATGTAATGTGATCATACTTTGACAGAACAAACCTCATTATAGCATGATAAAATATATACCATACCACACACTAGGGTTTGGAAAGTTTTCTTTACACACAATGATTCAAATCTCTAGGGGCAATTTTCTTGAAAATTCCCACTACTTTTTCTTGTTTATTTTTACACTTTCCCCTGGTATAGTAAAAGTGTCATACTGATTGCTAGAGATGAGCTTACTCTTGGGTCATGTCAAAGGCAGAAATGCAATAGAAATGTGGTGCTGCAAAAATGTGAGCCTGCAAAAACAATACAAATTGATTTGGATGAGCATTTATAAATTTTGAATTAATTTTACAAGAAAAAGGGCTTGTCTGAAGAATGTGCAAAGTACCAATGAATTCTTATGGCTTAAACAAGCTTCCCCTTTTAATAAGACTGCAAAATAAAAATACATGCAATAAGTTAAATTCACAACATAAACACTCGCAAGACAACATCGAATGATAGTTTTGTAGATAATGTAATTTGAGGATGTGTATAATTGCCTTAAACAGATGCAATTATGTGTCAGCAGACAAGTAGTATGGGTCAATTGAGGTCCAAAGTAAGAAAAAAACCAGAACAACAATTATGCAGAAAAAGATGAAATTATTGGATGAAGCTAATTAAAAACCTTGCAACCTTTTTAGAACATGAAGGTACGTCTCCTATCTCTAAACATCATTTTTATGTGCGCATTGATGCATTTAAGCAAAAAACAAGGACAGGTCTTGGAAGATCTGTCTTGGAAAGATGTTTCTTCTATGAAGTCCAAACATATTTTTAACTTAATATGATATATTAAGAACTATGTTAAAAATGTATAAGTGTCTGTGTGCCTATGCCTTGTTTCGG
Source organism: Eleutherodactylus coqui (assembly GCF_035609145.1). Classification (NCBI taxonomy): domain Eukaryota; kingdom Metazoa; phylum Chordata; class Amphibia; order Anura; family Eleutherodactylidae; genus Eleutherodactylus; species Eleutherodactylus coqui. Next base: position 27,023,544 of record NC_089845.1, on the reverse strand, counting down.
CCTGTGCTACAACACAGAAGACCTTTGAAAGCTGACACTTTATCAATCGCAGAACCAGAGGAGTGAACTGCAGTGACAGCCTTTCCCCGCCATAGTAATTCCTCAGGTAAAACCTACAGGGAACTCAGAAGAAGAGTGAGGGATCATGCCTGGGATATTTCCAACAAAAGAGATAAGCTGATATCTAGTGTTGAGCGATTATTGAAATAAACAATCTTGAATAGGCTTTACTGACACGAGTGTGTTTCAGTTGTTAGCACGCTTAACTTTCAATGCTAGGTTCCTGGGTTTAAATTCCATCAAAGATGTCATCTGCGTGGACTTTGAAAAACTCCATGCAGATGTTGAATCTACAACTACAGCACTGCAAAGCAGCAATGGTAACAACGGAGCCACCATACATATCTGATCATACCTGCTCTGCTATAGAGGAAGAGAACAACAAGAGTAAACACAAAGACAAGATCCTATCCAGATGTTTCTATTGGTCAGATTTATATCTATGTCACAGTGAGGGTTCTACTGTAATCTCTTAAACATAACTTTTATTCATCAAAATAAAAAATAAAAAGGATTCTGGATCTCAAAATCCTAAATTCTAGACACACGAACAAAACATATATATATAAAACCTGACCCCTATCTAAAAGAGGGGAAAGCCAAGTATGAACTGCCTAGACAAAAGGTATTTTGTATCGAAGATACGGGTTTTCTATCCCTATGTTCAGCCGTATATAACTTATGGATAGAGAAAGAGTATAGGTCAGTTCACTAAGATTGATGTTCCCAGCTTAGTTGTATTGCTGCGGCTATTCAATAGGTAGGAAACATATAAAGCCTCCATCTTTATAGTGGATGTATTGTTCCTCCTACTGATATATGCTGCCTGCTGTCTCGGAGAGCCGTGGGTATGAAAGCAGACGCGCTTTCTACGGCTGATCCGGGATTTGAAAAAAATAATGATTAGCTGACCTCTAAGTATAGCTAAAGCTCTACACAATTTTTGTGAGCTATAGCCAACAAGAGCCAAAGTGCAGTACACCAAACTGCCAAAATAAATTCTTTCATTGGTTCAACGCGTTTCCGCTACAATAGCGTAGCCTCATCAGGAACCACCCAACAAATAAGTCAGCTTGTTGCTAGTAGGTCAATCCCAAAATAGGGAGAATGACCTCAAAAAATTGAGGGAGATAGACGATCCTATCACTAGGCTAAGCAACCAAATAAACCCAGTTTCCCCCAGATTTAAATTGCAGGAACAAAAATAATAAAGTAGCACCACCAGCCTCTGTGGTAGGCTGGCAGCAATGTCTAGAATTTAGGATTTTGAGATCCAGAATCCTTTTTATTTTTTATTTTGATGAATAAAAGTTATGTTTTAGAGATTACAGTAGAACCCTCACTGTGACATACTAATCTACATCTAGGTGTTCTTTCTGCAACTGTGAAAACCCCCTCAGATTTATACCTACAACTCCAGCACTGCAAAGCTACAGTGCTCAGAACTGAGCCACCACACTTGTCTGTTCTACTCCAGTAGAGGAAAAGAACAGGAGGAATAAACACAAAGGAAACATAAACCTCCAGATGTTGCCCTTGGTCAGGTTTAAACCTACAACTCCAGTACTGCAGAGCAGCAGTGTTAACAACGGAGTCACCACAACTCTCCTTCCTGCTCCAGAGGAGGAGAAGAACTTGAATAATAAACAAAGAAAACATATAAACAGCATTCAGATGTTGCCTTTCAACAGATGTGGATGAAAAGAAACATGGGAAATATAGTGTCCAGGAAAAAACTGAATACTATATTGAAAACTAATGGTGAAAAAGAGAGTGGAAAAGATTCCAGTAGATTTACTATCTGGAGGGGGTCCTGTTGAACCCCCCTGAGTTATAGAAGTGGAGCGAATTCCCCATCAGCATTCCAATCAGATAACTAGAAATGGAAATTCACCAGGACATTTATTGACAACATCATGAAAATTGACAGGATCCACAGTCCAGAAGCGTAATAAAATCTTTCTGGTGCTGGGACATCAAAGTATTTTTCCTGTTCATGTGTGTCACCTTTAGAGATGAGCGAACACCAAAATGTTCGGGTGTTCGTTATTCGTAACGAACTTCCCGTGATGCTCGAGGGTTCGTTTCGAACAACGAACCCCATTGAAGTCAATGGGCGACCAGAACATTTTTGTATTTCGCCGATGCTCGCTAAGGTTTTCATGTGTGAAAATCTGGGCAATTCAGGAAAGTGATGGGAATGACACAGTGACGGATAGGGCAGGCGAGGGGCTACATGTTGGGCTGCATCCTAAGTTCACAGGTCCCACTATTAAGCCACAATAGCGGCAAGAGTGGGCCCCCCCCCCCTCCCAACAACTTTTACTTCTGAAAAGCGCTCATTAGCATGGCATACCTTTGCTAAGCACCACACTACCTCCAACAAAGCACAATCACTGCCTGCATGACACTCCACTGCCACTTCTCCTGAGTTACATGCTGCCCAACCGCACCCCCTCCCCCCCACAGCGCACACCAAAGTGTCCCTGCGCAGCCTTCAGCTGCCCTCATGCCACACCACGCTCATGTCTATTTAGAATTGCGTCTGCCATGACGAGGGACCGCAGGCATACACTGCAGAGGTTGGCACGGCTAGGCAGCGACCCTCTTTAAAAGTGGCGGAGCGATAGCCCACAATGCTGTACAGAAGCAATGAGAAATAGAATCCTGTGCCACCGCCATCAGGAGCTGCACACGTGGGCATAGCAATGGGGAACCTATGTGCCACACACTATTCATTCTGTCAAGGTGTCTGCATGCCCCAGTCAGACCGGGCTTTTTAATTCATAGACACAGGCAGGTACAACTCCCTATTGTGAAGTCCCTGTCGACCCACAGCATGGGTGGCTCCCTGGAACCCACCGGCGGTACACAGAAATATCCCATTGCATTGCCCAACACAGCTGAGGTAGTAATGTCGTGCTTAATGCAGGTGGGCTTCGGCCCACACTGCATGCCCCAGTCAGACTGGGATTCTTTACAAGTGGACACATGTAGGTTTAACTCCCTGTGGACCCACTGCCTGGGTGGGTGCCAGGAAGCCACCGGCGGTACATAGAAATATCCCATTGCATTGCCCAACACAGCTGAGGTAGTAATGTCGTGCGTAATACAGGTGGGCTTCGGCCCACACTGCATGCCCCAGTCAGACGGGTTCTTTAGAAGTGTACAGATGTATTAAAAACTCAGTGTGCACCTACAGCATGGGTGGCTCCCTGGAACCCACCGGCGGTACACAAAAATATCCCATTGCATTGCCCAACACAGCTGAGGTAGTAATGTCGTGCGTGATACAGGTGGGCTTCGGCCCACACTGCATGCCCCAGTCAGACTGGGATTCTTTACAAGTGGACACATGTAGGTTTAACTCCCTGTGGACCCACTGCCTGGGTGGGTGCCAGGAAGCCACCGGCGGTACATAGAAATATCCCATTGCATTGCCCAACACAGCTGAGGTAGTAATGTCGTGCGTAATACAGGTGGGCTTCGGCCCACACTGCATGCCCCAGTCAGACGGGTTCTTTAGAAGTGTACAGATGTATTAAAAACTCAGTGTGCACCTACAGCATGGGTGGCTCCCTGGAACCCACCGGCGGTACACAAAAATATCCCATTGCATTGCCCAACACAGCTGAGGTAGTAATGTCGTGCGTAATACAGGTGGGCTTCGGCCCACACTGCATGCCCCAGTCAGACTGGGATTCTTTACAAGTGGACACATGTAGGTTTAACTCCCTGTGGACCCACTGCCTGGGTGGGTGCCAGGAAGCCACCGGCGGTACATAGAAATATCCCATTGCATTGCCCAACACAGCTGAGGTAGTAATGTCGTGCGTAATACAGGTGGGCTTCGGCCCACACTGCATGCCCCAGTCAGACGGGTTCTTTAGAAGTGTACAGATGTATTAAAAACTCAGTGTGCACCTACAGCATGGGTGGCTCCCTGGAACCCACCGGCGGTACACAAAAATATCCCATTGCATTGCCCAACACAGCTGAGGTAGTAATGTCGTGCGTAATACAGGTGGGCTTCGGCCCACACTGCATGCCCCAGTCAGACTGGGATTCTTTACAAGTGGACACATGTAGGTTTAACTCCCTGTGGACCCACTGCCTGGGTGGGTGCCAGGAAGCCACCGGCGGTACATAGAAATATCCCATTGCATTGCCCAACACAGCTGAGGTAACGTCAGCTGTAATGCAGGTGGGCTAAAAATTAATTTGATTACACTGTAGGCGAGGGCCCACAAAAATTGCTGTATCAACAGTACTAATGTACATCCCAAAAATTGGCCATGGCCAGCCAAGAGGGCAGGTGAAACCCATTAATCGCTTTGGTTAATGTGGCTTAAGTGGTAACTAGGCCTGGAGGCAGCCCAGTGTAACGAAAAATTGGTTCAAGTTAAAGTTCCAATGCTTTTAAGCGCATTGAAACTTATAAAAATTGTTCTGAAAAATTATTTGAGTGAGCCTTGTGGCCCTAAGAAAAATTGCCCGTTCAGCGTGATTACGTGAGGTTTCAGGAGGTGGAGCAGGAGGAGGAGGAGGAGGAATATTAGACACAGATTGATGAAGCAGAAATGTCCCCGTTTTGGATGGTGAGAGAGAACGTAGCTTCCATCCGCGGGTGCAGCCTACGTATTGCTTACGTATCGCTGCTGTCCGCTGGTGGAGAACAGAAGTCTGGGGAAATCCAGCCTTTGTTCATCTTGATGAGTGTTAGCCTGTCGGCACTGTCGGTTGACAAGCGGCTACGCTTATCTGTGATGATTCCCCCAGCCGCACTAAACACCCTCTCCGACAACACGCTAGCCGCAGGACAAGCAAGCACCTCAAGGGCATACAGGGCTAGTTCAGGCCACGTGTCCAGCTTCGACACCCAGTAGTTGTAGGGGGCAGAGGCGTCACCAAGGATGGTCGTGCGATCCGCTACGTACTCCCTCACCATCCTTTTGCAGTGCTCCCGCCGACTCAGCCGTGACTGGGGAGCGGTGACACAGTCTTGGTGGGGAGCCATAAAGCTGGCCAGGCCCTTAAAGACTGTTGCACTGCCTGGGATGTACATGCTGCTCGATCTACGCACATCCCCTGCAACATGGCCCTCGGAACTGCGCCTTCTGCCACTAGCGCTGTCGGCTGGGAATTTTACCATCAGCTTGTCCGCAAGGGTCCTGTGGTATAGCAACACTCTCGAACCCCTTTCCTCTTCGGGAATCAGAGTGGGCAGGTTCTCCTTATACCGTGGATCGAGCAGTGTGTACACCCAGTAATCCGTAGTGGCCAGAATGCGTGCAACGCGAGGGTCACGAGAAAGGCATCCTAACATGAAGTCAGCCATGTGTGCCAGGGTACCTGTACGCAACACATGGCTGTCTTCACTAGGAAGATCACTATCAGGATCCTCCTCCTCCTCCTCCTCCTCCTCCTCCTCCTCCTCAGGCCATACACGCTGAAAGGATGACAGGCAATCAGCCGGTGTACCGTCAGCAGCGGGCCAAGCTGTCTCTTCCCCCTCCTCCTCATCCTCCTCATGCTCCTCCTCCTCCTCCTGTACGCGCTGAGAAATAGACAGGAGGGTGCCCTGACTATCCAGCGGCATACTGTCTTCCCCCGCCCCCGTTTCCGAGCGCAAAGCAGCTGCCTTTATGGTTTGCAGGGAATTTCTCAAGATGCATAGCAGAGGAATGGTGACGCTAATGATTGTAGCATCGCCGCTCACCACCTGGGTAGACTCCTCAAAATTACCAAGGACATGGCAGATGTCTGCCAACCAGGCCCACTCTTCTGAAAGGAATTGAGGAGGCTGACTCCCACTGCGCCGCCCATGTTGGAGTTGGTATTCGACTATAGCTCTACGCTGTTCATAGAGCCTGGCCAACATGTGGAGCGTAGAGTTCCACCGTGTGGGCACGTCGCACAGCAGTCGGTGCACTGGCAGCTTAAAGTGATGTTGCAGGGTGCGCAGGGTGGCAGCGTCCGTGTGGGACTTGCGGAAATGTGCGCAGAGCCGGCGCGCCTTTACGAGCAGGTCTGACAAGCGTGGGTAGCTTTTCAGAAACCGCTGAACCACCAAATTAAAGACGTGGGCCAGGCATGGCACGTGCGTGAGGCTGCCGAGCTGCAGAGCCGCCACCAGGTTACGGCCGTTGTCACACACGACCATGCCCGGTTGGAGGCTCAGCGGCGCAAGCCAGCGGTCGGTCTGCTGTGTCAGACCCTGCAGCAGTTCGTGGGCCGTGTGCCTCTTATCGCCTAAGCTGAGTAGTTTCAGCACGGCCTGCTGACGCTTGCCCACCGCTGTGCTGCCACACCGCGCGACACCGACTGCTGGCGATATGCTGCTGCTAACACATCTTGATTGTGAGACAGAGGAGGAGGAGGAGGAGGAGGGTGCTTTAGTGGAGGAAGCATACACCTCCGCAGATACCAGCACCGAGCTGGGGCCCGCAATTCTGGGGGTGGGTAGGACGTGAGCGGTCCCAGGCTCTGACTCTGTCCCAGCCTCCACTAAATTCACCCAATGTGCCGTCAGGGAGATGTAGTGGCCCTGCCCGCCTGTGCTTGTCCACGTGTCCGTAGTTAAGTGGACCGTGGCAGTAACCGCGTTGGTGAGGGCGCGCACAATGTTGCGGGAGACGTGGTCGTGCAGGGCTGGGACGGCACATCGGGAAAAGTAGTGGCGACTGGGAACTGAGTAGCGCGGGGCCGCCGCCTCCATGATACTTTTGAAGGACTCAGTTTCCACAACCCTATACGGCAGCATCTCAAGGCTGATGAATTTTGCGATGCGGACGGTTAACGTTTGAGCGTGCGGGTGCGTGGCGGCGTACTTGCGCTTGCGCTCGAACACTTGCGCAAGCGACGGCTGAACGGTGCGCTGAACTACACTGCTGGATGGGGCCGAGGACAGCGGAGATGAGGGTGTGGGTGCAGGCCATGAGGCGGTAGTGCCTGTGTCCTGAGAGGGGGGTTGCATCTCAGTGGCAGGTTGGGGCACAGGGGGAGAGGCAGGGGTGCAAACCGGAGGCGGTGAACGGCCTTTGTCCCACCTTGCGGGGTGCTTGGCCATCATATGTCTGCGCATGGTGGTGGTGGTGAGGCTGTTGGTGTTGGCTCCCCGGCTGAGCTTTGCGCGACAAAGGTTGCACACCACTGTTCGTCGGTCGTCAGGCGTCTCTGTGAAAAACTGCCAGACCTTAGAGCACCTCGGCCTCCGCAGGGTGGCATGGCGCGAGGGGGCGCTTTGGGAAACACTTGGTGGATTATTCGGTCTGGCCCTGCCTCTACCCCTGGCCACTACACTGCCTCTTGCAACCTGCCCTGCTGATGCCCTTGACTCCCCCTCTGAAGACCTGTCCTCCTGAGTAAGCGTTGCACACCAGGTGGGGTCAGTCACCTCATCGTCCTGCTGCTCTTCCTCCGAATCCTCTGTGCGCTGCTCCCTCGGACTTACTGCCCTTACTACTACCTCACTGCAAGACAACTGTGTCTGATCGTCATCGTCCTCCTCACCCACAGAAAGTTGTTGAGACAGTTGGCGGCAGTCCCCAGCCTCTTCCCCCGGACCCCGGGAACTTTCGAATGGTTGGGCATCAGTGACGATAAACTCCTCTGGTGGGAGAGGAACCGCTGCTGCCCAATCTAAGCAGGGGCCCGAGAACAGTTCCTGGGAGTGCTCCCGCTCCTGAGCAGGTGTTATTGTAGTGGAGTGAGGAGGCTGGGAGGAAGGAGGAGCAGCAGACAGAGGATTCGGATTGGCAGCAGTGGACGGCGCAGAACTGCGGGTAGACGATAGGTTGCTCGAAGCACTTTCTGCCATCCAGGACAGGACCTGCTCACACTGCTCATTTTCTAATAACCGTCTCCCGCGTGGACCCATTAATTGGGCGATGAATGTGGGGACGCCAGAAACGTGCCTCTCTCCTAATCGCGCAGCAGTCGGCTGCGACACACCTGGATCAGGAGCTTGGCCTGTGCCCACACCCTGACTTGGCCCTCCGCGTCCTCGGCCGCGTCCACGTCCTCTAGGCCTACCCCTACCCCTCAGCATGCTGTATTACCAGTGATTTGATTTCACAGGCAGGAAATAAATTGGCGCAAGACTGCAGGCCAAATATAATTTTTGCCCTTTTTGGAAAACGAAAGGCCCCACTGCCTCTAGTGAATGAATTATCTAAGTTTAATAACTGTGCTGTGTCCCTGCTTATGTGTCACAGAACGTGAGGGTAGCAGAGTTATTAACTGTGGCAGAGCAGGTATTTTTTTTCCCAATTAAGGAAAGCAAATGGCGAAGCCAGCAGTAAAGCGTAGCTGGGTGCGTATGATTTAGCAATGTTTTTCACGCAGCTCACACGTCTCCACAGGCGTAAGGACGGACAGAGGCTGGACAAATAGATTTGTTTTCAGTTTTTTCCCACCAACAGGCAGCACTGCGTATATTCAATGAACCTGAGAAGTTTAATAACTGTGCTGTGTCCCTGCTTATGTGTCACAGAACGTGAGGGTAGCAGAGTTATTATAACTCTTGGAGAGCAGGTATTTTTTTTCCCAATTAAGGAAAGCAAATGGCGAAGCCAGCAGTAAAGCGTAGCTGGGTGCGTATGATTTAGCAATGTTTTTCACGCAGCTCACACGTCTCCACAGGCGTAAGGACGGACAGAGGCTGGACAAATAGATTTGTTTTCAGTTTTTTCCCACCAACAGGCAGCACTGCGTATATTCAATGAACCTGAGAAGTTTAATAACTGTGCTGTGTCCCTGCTTATGTGTCACAGAACGTGAGGGTAGCAGAGTTATTATAACTCTTGGAGAGCAGGTATTTTTTTTCCCAATTAAGGAAAGCAAATGGCGAACCCAGCAGTAAAGCGTAGCTGGCTGCGTATGATTTAGCAATGTTTTTCACGCAGCTCACACGTCTCCACAGGCGTAAGGACGGACAGAGGCTGGACAAATAGATTTGTTTTCAGTTTTTTCCCACCAACAGGCAGCACTGCGTATATTCAATGAACCTGAGAAGTTTAATAACTGTGCTGTGTCCCTGCTTATGTGTCACAGAACGTGAGGGTAGCAGAGTTATTATAACTCTTGGAGAGCAGGTATTTTTTTTCCCAATTAAGGAAAGCAAATGGCGAACCCAGCAGTAAAGCGTAGCTGGGTGCGTATGATTTAGCAATGTTTTTCACGCAGCTCACACGTCTCCACAGGCGTAAGGACGGACACAGGCTGGACAAATAGATTTGTTTTCAGTTTTTTCCCACCAACAGGCAGCACTGCGTATATTCAATGAACCTGAGAAGTTTAATAACTGTGCTGTGTCCCTGCTTATGTGTCACAGAACGTGAGGGTAGCAGAGTTATTATAACTCTTGGAGAGCAGGTATTTTTTTTCCCAATTAAGGAAAGCAAATGGCGAACCCAGCAGTAAAGCGTAGCTGGCTGCGTATGATTTAGCAATGTTTTTCACGCAGCTCACACGTCTCCACAGGCGTAAGGACGGACAGAGGCTGGACAAATAGATTTGTTTTCAGTTTTTTCCCACCAACAGGCAGCACTGCGTATATTCAATGAACCTGAGAAGTTTAATAACTGTGCTGTGTCCCTGCTTATGTGTCACAGAACGTGAGGGTAGCAGAGTTATTATAACTCTTGGAGAGCAGGTATTTTTTTTCCCAATTAAGGAAAGCAAATGGCGAAGCCAGCAGTAAAGCGTAGCTGGGTGCGTATGATTTAGCAATGTTTTTCACGCAGCTCACACGTGTCCACCGCCCGTAAGGACGGACACAGGCTGGACAAATAGATTTGTTTTCAGTTTTTTCCCACCAAAAGGCAGCACTGCGTATATTCAATGAACATGAGAAGTGTAATAACTGTGCTGTGTCCCTGCTTATGTGTCACAGAACGTGAGGGTAGCAGAGTTATTATAACTCTGGCAGAGCAGGTATTTTTTTTCCCAATTAAGGAAAGCAAATGGCGAAGCCAGCAGTAAAGCGTAGCTGGGTGCGTATGATTTAGCAATGTTTTTCACGCAGCTCACACGTGTCCACCGCCCGTAAGGACGGACACAGGCTGGACAAATAGATTTGTTTCCACTTGTTTTTCCACCAAAAGGCAGCACTGCGTATATTCTATGAATAATAACTGTGTTGTGGCCCTGCCTATACAATTCTTTCCCTGCAGTATCAATGGAGGGTGGAATGCTCTGCAGAGGCGATTTTGAGAAGCCCAAAAAAAATGCAGCACAGCCAACAGCAGCCTGGACAGTACTGCACACGGATAAATATGGCCCTAGAAAGGACCGTTGAGGTTCTTGAAGGCTACACTCACTCCTAACACTCTCCCTGCCTATGCAGCACTTCTGTCCCTAATGCCAGGTGCAACGGTCTGCAGAGGCGATTTTGAGAAAAAAAAAAAATCCCACTGCTAACAGCAGCCAACACACAGCTATCAGTGGCCCTAATAAGGACCTTTGGGGGGTCTTGAAGCCTACACTAACTACCAATTCTTTCCCTACAGCAGCTCCGGTACAAACAGCACTGTCCCTCATCTAACTCACAACGCATCTGAGGCGAGCCGCGGGAGGGGCCGACTTTTATATTAGGCGAACACCTGATCTCGCCAGCCACTCACAGCAGGGGGGTGGTATAGGGCTTAAACGTTGCAGGGGGAAGTTGTAATGCCTTCCCTGTCTTTCAATTGGCCAGAAAAGCGCGCTAACGTCTCAGGGAAGGAAGTGAAAGTAACCAGAACACCGCATGGTGTTCGTCACGAATAACGAACATCCCGAACACCCTAATATTCGCACGAATATCAAGCTCGGACGAACGCGTTCGCTCATCTCTAGTCACCTTACATTTCTCTGTGTTAGGGTTCAGTCAGACGAGCAAATTTTTCAAGCATTATAAGTGCGGGGAAAAAAAAAAATCGCATGACCAGGTTCCTTTGCACTCACATGTCCTATGTTTGGCAAGTGTAAATTTTTTCTGCTTCTAAAACAATTACATGTGACTGTTTTCATTGGAAAGCATTGGTTCTAATAGATCCGTTTTTAAAAAGCGCCGATACATGCGTGAGAAATTCACTCGTCTGACTGAGTCCTTAGGGCTTAAACACATGGGTGTGTTTTTGTTCCGTTTTGCGGCTGTGATTCACACGGGCACAAAATAGGAAAAAAACAAAACCAATGATTCTAATGGTTTCATTTTCACTAGCAGGATTCTTCTGTGTTCATACTACGTGTAAGAACAGATAAGCCAGAACTAGAGATGAGAGAACGTGCTCGTTACTAGAGGCGAGCACCACGCGATGTTCGAGTTACTTTCACTTTCATCTCTGAGACGTTAGCGCGCTTTTCTGGCCAATAGAAAGACAGGGAAGGCATTACAACTTCCCTCTGCGATGTTCAAGCCCTATACCACCCCCCTGCAGTGAGTGGCTGGCGAGATCAGGTGTCACCCGAGTATATAAATCGGCCCCTCCCGCGGCTCGCCACAGATGCATTCTGACAGAGATCAGGGAAAGGGCTGCTGATGCCGGAGCTGCTATAGGGAGAGCGTTACGAGTGATTTTAGGCTTCAAGAACCCCAATGGTCCTTCTTAGGGCCACATCTGACCGTGTGCAGTACTGTTGAGGCTGCTTTTTGCAGTGTTGCACTTTTTTTTTTTTTTTGTATATCGGCCGTGCAGAGCATTGCGTCCAGAGCATTGCGTCCTGCAGTAATTTTACATAGTCCACGGCCAGTAGTGGTGGTGAGGCAGGGACAGTGAAAGACATATCCAGTCTATATACGCAGTGGGCTTTTCCAAAAAAATTTGGGAAAAAAAATCTATTTGGGCTGCCTGTGACCGTCCTGACTGTACTGCGTCTCTGCTGGGGGTAGTTGTCCTAATTCATACGCAGCCAGCTAAGTGTTACAGCAGGCTTGCGCAAAATTCTTTCCAGCAATCTATCGACCACCCAGAATTCTGCGCCGTCCACTGCTGCAACTCTGAATCCTCTGGCTGCTGCTCCTCCTTCCTCCCAGCCTCCTCACTTCATTACAATGACACATTCTGAGGAGCAGGCAGACTCCTAGGAACTGTTCCCGGGCCCCTGCCCAGAATGGCCAGCAATGGTTCCTCTCCCACCGGAGGAGTTTGTCGTGACCGATGCCCAACCTTTGGAAAGTTCCCGGGGTCCGGGGGATGAGGCTGGGGACTTCCGGCAACTGTCTCAAGACCTTTCAGTGGGTGAGGAGGACGATGACGATGAGACACAGTTGTCTATCAGTGAGGTAGTAGTAAGGGCAGTAGGTCCGAGGGAGGAGCGCACAGAGGATTCGGAGGAAGAGCAGCAGGACGATGAGGTGACTGACCCCACCTGGTTTGCTACGCCTACTGAGGACAGGTCTTCAGAGGGGGAGGCAAGTGCAGCAGCAGGGCAGGTTGGAAGAGGCAGTGCGCTGGCCAGGGGTAGAGGCAGGGCCAGACCGAATAATCCACCAACTGTTTCCCAAAGCGCCCCCTCGCGCCATGCCACCCTGCAGAGGCCGAGGTGCTCAAAGGTCTGGCAGTTTTTCACTGAGAGTGCAGACGACCGACTAACAGTGGTGTGGAACCTTTGTCACGCCAAGATCAGCCACCACCACCAGCCTCACCACCACCAGCATGCGCAGACATATGATGGCCAAGCAGCCCACAAGGTGGGATGAAGGCCGTTCACCGCCTCCGGTTTGCACCGCTGCCTCTCCCCCTGTGCCCCAACCTGCCACTGAGATCCAACCCCCCTCTCAGGACACAGGCACTACCGTCTCCTGGCCTGCACCCACACCCTCACCTCCGCTGTCCTCGGCCCCATCCACCAATGTCTCTCAGTGCACCGTCCAGCCGTCGTTAGCGCAAGTGTTGGAGCGCAAGCGCAAGTACGCCGCCACGCACCCGCAAGCTCAAGCGTTAAACGTGCACATAGCCAAATTTATCAGCCTGGAGATGCTGCCGTATAGGCTTGTGGAAACGGAGGCTTTCAAAGGTATGATGGCGGCCGCGGCCCCGCGCTACTCGGTTCCCAGTCGCCACTACTTTTCCCGATGTGCCGTCCCAGCCCTGCACGACCACATCTCCCGCAACATTGTACGCGCCCTCACCAACGCGGTTACTGCCAAGGTCCACTTAACAATGGACACGTGGACAAGCACAGGCGGGCAGGGCCACTATATCTCCCTGACGGCACATTGTGTGAATTTAGTGGAGACTGGGACAGAGTCAGAGCCTCGGACCGCTCACGTCCTACCCACCCCCAGAATTGCGGGCCCCAGCTCGGTGGTGGTATCTGCGGCGGTGTATGCTTCCTCCACTAAACCACCCTCCTCCTCCTCCTACGCAACCTCTGTCTCGCAATCAAGATGTGTCAGCAGCAGCACGTCGCCAGCAGTCGGTGTCGCGCGGCACAGCAGCACAGCGGTGGGCAAGCGTCAGCAGGCCGTGCTGAAACTACTCAGCTTAGGAGAGAAGAGGCACACGGCCCACGAACTGCTGCAGGGTCTGACAGAGCAGACCGACCGCTGGCTTGCGCCGCTGAGCCTCCAACCGAGCATGGTCGTGTGTGACAACGGCCGTAACCTGGTGGCGGCTCTGCAGCTCGGCAGCCTCACGCACGTGCCATGCCTGGCCCACATCTTTAATTTGGTGGTTCAACGCTTTCTGAAAAGCTACCCATGCTGTCAGACCTGCTCGGAAAGGTGCGCCGACTCTGCGCACATTTCCGCAAGTCCCACACGGACGCTGCCACCCTGCGGACCCTGCAACATCGGTTTCATCTGCCAGTGCACCGACTGCTGTGCGACATGCCCACACGGTGGAACTCTACGCTCCACATGTTGGCCAGGCTCTATGAGCAGCGTAGAGCTATAGTGGAATACCAACTCCAACATGGGCGATGCAGTGCGAGTCAGCCTCCTCAATTCTTTACAGAAGAGTGGGCCTGGTTGGCAGACATCCGCCAGGTCCTTGGAAACTTTAAGGAGTCTACCCAGATGGTGAGCAGCGATGCTGCAATCATTAGCGTCACCATTCCTCTGCTATGCCTCTTGAAAAGTTCCCTGCAAAGCATAAAGGCAGACGCTTTGCGCTCGGAAACAGAGGCGGGGGAAGACAGTATGTCGCTGGATAGTCAGAGCACCCTCCTGTATATATCTCAGCGCGTTGAGGAGGAGGAGGAGGGGGAGTAGGATGAGGAGGAGAGGGAAGAGACAGCTTGGCCCACTGCTGAGGGTACCCATGCTGCTTGCCTGTCATCCTTTCAGCGTGTATGGCCTGAGGAGGAGGAGGAGGAGGAGGATCCTGAAAGTGATCTTCCTAGTGAGGACAGCCATGTGTTGCGTACAGGTACCCTGGCACACATGGCGGACTTCATGTTAGGATGCCTTTCTCGTGACCCTCGCGTTACACGCATTCTGGCCACTACGGATTACTGGGTGTACACACTGCTCGACCCACGGTATAAGGAGAACCTTTCCACTCTCATACCTGAAGAGGAAAGGGGTTCGAGAGTGATGCTATACCACAGGACCCTGGCGGACAAACTGATGGTAAAATTCCCATCCGACAGCGCTAGTGGCCGAAGGCGCAGTTCCGAGGGCCAGGTAGCAGGGGAGGCGCGGAGATCAGGCAGCATGTCCAGCACAGGCAGGGGAACACTCTCTAAGGCCTTTACCAGCTTTCTGGCTCCCCAGCAAGACTGTGTCACCGCTCCACAGTCAAGGCTGAGTCGGCGGGAGCACTGTAAAAGGATGGTGAGGGAGTACGTAGCCGATCGCACGACCATCCTCGGTGACGCCTCTGCCCCCTACAACTACTGGGTGTCGAAGCTGGACACGTGGCCTGAACTCGCGCTGTATGCCCTGGAGGTGCTTGCTTGTCCTGCGGCTAGCGTCTTGTCAGAGAGGTTGTTTAGTGCGGCTGGGGGAATCATCACGGATAAGCGTACCCGCCTGTCAACCGACAGTGCCGAAAGGCTTACACTCATCAAGGTAAACAAAGCCTGGATTTCCCCAGACTTCTCTTTTCCACCAGCGGACAGCAGCGATACCTAAACAATACGTAGGCTGCACCCGCGGATGGAAGCATTGTTCTCTATCACCATCAAAAATGTGGACCTTTTAGCTTCATCAATCTGTGTATAATATTCATCCTCCTCCTCCTGCTCCTCCTCCTGAAACCTGACGTAATCACGCCGAACGGGAAATTTTTCTTAGGCCCACAAGGCTCAGTCATATAATTTTTGTAAACAATTTTTATACGTTTCAATGCTCATTAAAGCGTTGAAACTTGCACCTGAACCAATTTTTATTTTAACTGGGCTGCCTCCAGGCCTAGTTACAAATTAAGCCACATTAACCAAAGCGATTAATGGGTTTTACCTGCCCTCTTGGTTGGGCATGGGCAATTTTTCTGACGTACATTAGTACTGTTGGTACACCAATTTTTTGGGGCCCACGCCTACAGTGTAATCCAATAAATTTTTTGCCCACCTGCATTAAAGCTGACGTTACCTCAGCTGTGCTGGGCACTGCAATGGGATATATTTATGTACCGTCGGTGGGTTCCTGGCACCCACCCATGCTGTCGGTCCACACGGAGTTGTAACTGCATGTGTCCACTTCTAAAGAACCCCAGTCTGACTGGGGCATGCAGTGTGGGCCGAAGCCCACCTGCATTAAACATGACATTACCTCAGCTGTGATGGGCACTGCAATGGGATATATTTATGTACCGTCGGTGGGTTCCAGGGAGCCACCCATGCTGTCGGTCCACACGGAGTAGTAACTGCATGTGTCCACTTCTAAAGAACCCAAGTCTGACTGGGGCATGCAGTGTGGGCCGAAGCCCACCTGCATTAAACATGACATTACCTCAGCTGTGATGGGCAATGCAATGGGATATATTTATGTACCGCCGGTGGCTTCCTGGCACCCACCCATGCTGTCGGTCCACACGGAGTTGTGACTGCATGTGTCCACTTCTAAAGAACCCCAGTCTGACTGGGGCATGCAGTCTGGGCCGAAGCCCACCTGCATTTAATCTGACGTTAGCTCTGCTGTCCAGGGCACTGCAATGGGATACATTTATGTACAGCCGGTGGGTTCCAGGGAGCCACCCATGCTGTCGGTGCAAACGGAATTCCCATTGCGGAGTTGTACCTGCCTGTGACTATTTATAAAAAAACGCGGTCTGACTGGGGCATGCAGACACCTTGACAGAATGAATAGTGTGTGGCACATAGGTTCCCCATTGCTATGCCCACGTGTGCAGCTCCTGCTGGCGGTGGCACAGGATTATATTTCTCATTGCTTCTGTACAGCATTGTGGGCTATCGCCCTGCCCCTTTTAAAGAGGGTCGCTGCCTAGCTGTGCCAACCCTCTGCAGTGTGTGCCTTATAAATAGACATGAGGGTGGTGTGGCATGAGGGCAGCTGAAGGCTGCGCAGGGACACTTAGGTGTGCGCTGTGGACACTGGGTCGTGCAGGGGGGTTGGGCAGCATGTAACCCAGGAGAAGTGGCAGCGGAGTGTCATGCAGGCAGTGATTGTGCTTTGTTGGAGGTAGTGTTGTGCTTAGCTAAGGTATGCATTGCTAGTGAGGGCTTTTCAGAAGTAAAAATTGTTGGGGGGGGCACTCTTGCCGCTATTGTGGCTTAATAGTGGGACCTGGGAACTTGAGATGCAGCCGAACATGTAGCCCCTCGCCTGCCCTATCCGTTGCTGTGTCGTTCCCATCACTTTCTTGAATTGCCCAGATTTTCACAAATGGAAACCTTAGCGAGCATCGGCGATATACAAAAATGCTCGGGTCGCCCATTGACTTCAATGGGGTTCGTTACTCGAAACGAACCCTCGAGCATCGCGAAAATTTCATCCCGAGTAACGAGCACCCGAGCATTTTGGTGCTCGCTCATCTCTAGCCAGAACCTATCTTCCCACTTTTTTTTCAAACTCCCGCACAATAAACTCGTGTGAAGTTTGAATAGTCAAAAAAACACACCCTGTTTTATGCGCTAATATGGTCTATATCGGCCAACATATTAGAGCATGTGCCTATATGTTTAAGCCCTTTAACTTATTTTCCAGTTTCCTACACAAACCCCCAAATTATCCAGATACATGTTCAACCGTGTACTGTCCTCTCGAGTTAGTTAGCTTAAATAAGTTTGTATCGTCTGCAAATATTGATATTTTACTGTTCAATCCATCAACCAGGTCATTTAAAAATATATTAGAAATAACTACCTAGCAATGCCCTTCGGTTTGTACAATGTTCCTGCTTTATTTCAAGAATTTGTAAATGATGCCATGACCGCCTCTATACCACTGTCATTGTATATTGTAGCAGGGCAGTATCAGGATGCCCTACAGAGGGTGCTAAAGGGGCATTCTCATACCTAGAAAAGGAAAAGAGATGGTTAACACCTGATGGGTGTAGCAGGAATTGGTTGCATATAAGCCAGTTCCTGACTGAAGCAAGAGAGGAGAGACACAGAACAGCAGGGCTGAGGTGCTACAGGCTGGTGGTCAAGAAAAGTCCTGGGTCCGACAGGACGACAACCTGGACTCATACCCAAGTCGCGGAGACATTAGCTTAGAGAGCCAGAGAGGTAGATCAGTGAAGATAGAAGGGCTGCTAACCCAAGGTCCAGTGCAGACAAGAAAAGGCAGGAGTCAGACAGGGATGACAACCCTTGACTCACACCCAGGTGGGGTGCTTATAGGGACTAGAGGTTGACAGAGACGACAACCCTAACCTCACATCCAGGTGGGGTGCTTATATGGACTTTATGATTTGCTAAAGGATGTTATATGGACTATGTTTATGTTGATGCTGTGAATAAATGCTGGTAGGCGCCAGATTCTGACAGCGGCATTTAAATCTCAGAACGATGTTCGGGGGTCCTGTACGGCCTCCTCCCGCTGTGAGATCGGGGGAGCAGTGCAGGTGTCATGGCAGCCGGGGGCCTTCTGAAAGCCTCCCCGTGGGGGCTGCCTGTCAGAATGCAGTATGACTAATGCTATAGCATTACGTTATATTGCAGGAGCAATCAAAGCATCGCATATTGTAGAGCAATAAATAGAGATGAGCGAGCACCAAAATGCTCGGGTGCTCATTACTCGAGATGAACTTTTCGCGATGCTCGAGGGTTCGTTTCGAATAACGAACCCCATTGAAGTCAATGGGCGACCCGAGCATTTTTGTATATTGCCGATGCTCGCTTAGGTTTTCATTTCTGAAAATCTGGGCAATTCAAGAAAGTGATGGGAACGACACAGAAACTGATAGGGCAGGCGAGGGGCTACATGTTCGGCTGCATCTCAAGTTCCCAGGTCCCACTATTAAGCCACAATAGCGGCAAGAGTGCCCCCCCCCCCTAACAATTTTTACTTCTGAAAAACCCTCATTAGCAAGGCATACCTTAGCTAAGCACCACACTATCTCCAACAAAGCACAATCACTGCCTGCATAAAACTCCGCTGCCACTTCTCCTGGGTAACATGCGGCCCAACCCCCGCGCACGACCCAGTGTCAACAGCGCACAACAAAGTGTCCCTGCGCAGCCTTCAGCTGCCCTCATGCCACACGCTGGCCTCATAGCCACACCACCCTCATGCCTATTTATAAGTGCGTCTGCCATGAGGAGGAACCGCAGGCACACACTGCAGAGGGTTGGCACGGCCAGGCAGCAACCCTCTTTAAAAGGGGCGGGGCGATAGCCCACGATGCTGTACAGAAGCAATGAGAAATCCAATCCTGTGCCACCTCCATCAGGAGCTGCACACGTGGGCATAGCAATGGGGAACCCATGTGCCACACACTATTCATTCTGTCAAGGTGTCTGCATGCCCCAGTCAGACCGGGGTTTTTTATAAATAGTCACAGGCAGGTACAACTCCGCAATGGGAATTCCGTGTGCACCCACAGCATGGGTGGCTCCCTGGAACCCACCGATGGTACATAAATATATCCCATTGCATTGGCCATCACAGCTGAGGTAACGTCAGGTTTAATGCAGGTGGGCTTCGGCCCACACTGCATGCCCCAGTCAGACTGGGGTTCTTTAGAAGTAGACACATGCAGTTACAACTCCGTGTGGACCGACAGCATGGGTGGGTTCCAGGAAGCGACCGGCGGTACATAAATATATCCCATTGCATTGCCCATCACAGCTGAGGTAACGTCCGATTAAATGCAGGTGGTCTTCGGCCCACACTGCATGCCCCAGTCTGACCAGGGTTTTTAATACATAGACATTGGCAGGTACAACTCCCTAATGTGAAGTCCCTGTGGACCCACGGCATGGGTGGCTCCCTGGAACCCACCGGCGGTACATAAATATATCCCATTGCATTGCCCATCACAGCTGAGGTAACGTCAGGTCTAATGCAGGTGGGCTTCGGCCCACACTGCATGCCCCAGTCAGACTGGGGTTCTTTATAAGTGGACACATGCAGTTACAACTCTGTGTGGACCGACAGCATGGGTGGGTCCCAGGAAACCTCAGCGGTACATAAATATATCCCATTGCAGTGCCCTGGACAGCAAAGCTAACGTCAGATTAAATGCAGGTGGGCTTTGGCGGTACATTAATGTATCCCATTGCAGTGCCCTGCTCAGCAGAGCTAACGTCACATACAATATAGGTGTGCTTCGGCCCACAGTGCATGCCCCAGTCAGAGAGGTAATATGTACCTTAACAGTAACTGCGTTGGTGGGAATGTGGTGGCGACTGCGGACCTAGTAGCGCGGTTTTATTTAGTTGGTTTTCGGAATGCGGCCAAGATTAAGTGGGCCATGGCGGGGGGATGGTGGGGGGGCTCTCTTGTTGTGTCGGTAAAGGTGAAATTCTTGGACTGCCACCAGACGGACCTATGCAAAGGTATTTGCCATGAATGTTTTCATTGTTGGAGGAGGAGGGGGATGTTTTTGAGGCACTACGTGTCCTCTCCACGTGTCCCCGGTTATATGCACCTTAACAGTAACCGCGTTGGTGGGAAATGGCCTCGCCACCATCATGTCTTTGGGAAGCCTCCGTTTCCACACCCCAGTGACATAGCATTAGCAGCGGTATAGGTAGAGCCCAAAATTAGTAACATTTCAGCGGTAGCATTAGAGACAGGCCCCAGTAACATATCACTAGCAGCAGTATAGGGGGAGCACAGTATTAGTTCCATTTCAGTAGTAGTAGCAGTCCAGACAGGCCCCAGTAACAATTCCGAAGCAGCAGTATAAGGGGAGCACAGTATTAGTTCCATTTCAGTAGTAGTAGCAGTCAAGACAGGCCACAGTAACATTCCTGTTGCAGCAGTTTAGGGAGATAACAGTCTCTTGCACATTTCAGTAGTTGCAGTATAGACAAGGCCCCAGTTACATTTATGTAGCAAAACTGTAGGCCAACCCCACACACCTTGCAGTACCATGAGTGCAGGCGAAGCCCATAAAAATTACTAGGATTACACTGTAGGCGAGGGCCCCAAAAAATTGGTGTACCAACAGTACTAATGTACGTCAGAAAAATTGCCCATGCCCAACCAAGAGGGCAGGTGAAACCCATTAATCGCTTTGGTTAATGTGGCCTAATTTGTACCTAGGCCTGGAGGCAGCCCAGTTAAAATAAAAATTGGTTCAGGTGCAAGTTTCAACGCTTTAATGAGAATTGAAACGTATAAACATTGTTTACTAAAGTCATATGACTGAGCCTTGTGGGCCAAAGAAAAATTGCCCGTTCGGCGTGATTACGTGAGGTTTCAGGAGGAGGAGCAGGAGGAGGAGGATGAATATAATGCACAGATTGATGAAGCTAAAAGGTCCCCGTTTTTGATGGTGATAGAGAATAATGCTTCCATCCACGGGTGCAGCCTACGTATTGTTTAGGTACCGCTGCTGTCCGCTGGTGGAGAAGAGGAGTCCGGGGAAATCCAGGCTTTGTTCATCTTTATGAGTGTAAGCCTGTCGGCACTGTCAGTTGACAGGCGGGTACGCTTATCCGTAATGGTTCCCGAGGCCGCACAAAAACCCCCTCTCTGACAAGACGCTAGCCGCAGGACAAGCAAGCACCTCCAGGGCATACAGCGAGAGTTTAGGCCACGTGTCCAGCTTCGACACCCAGTAGTTGTAGGGGGCAGAGGCGTCACGGAGGACGGTCGTGCGATCGGCTACGTACTCCCTCACCATCCTTTTACAGTACTCCCGCCGACTCAGCCTTGACTGGGGAGCGGTGACACAGTCTTGCTGGGGAGCCATAAAGCTGGCAAAGGCCTTGGAGAGTGTTCCCCTGCCTGCGCTGTACATGCTGCCTGATCTCCGCGCCTCCCCTGCTACCTGGCCCTCGGAACTGCGCCTTCTGCCACGAGCGCTGTCGGATGGGAATTTTACCATCAGTTTGTCCGCCACAGTCCTGTGGTATAGCATCAGTCTCGAACCCCTTTCCTCTTCGGGTATGAGAGTGGAAAGGTTCTCCTTATACCGTGGGCCGAGCAGTGTGTACACCCAGTAATCCGTAGTGGCCAGAATGCGTGTAACGCGAGGGTCACGAGAAAGGCATCCTAACATGAAGTCCGCCATGTGTGCCAGGGTACCTGTATGCAACACATGGCTGTCCTCACTAGGAAGATCACTTTCAGGATCCTCCTCCTCCTCCTCCTCCTCCTCCTCAGGCCATACACGCTGAAAGGATGACAGGCAAGCAGCATGTGTACCCTCACCAGTGGGCCAAGCTGTCTCTTCCCCCTCCTCCTCATGCTCCTCCCCCTCCTCCTCCTCCTCCTCTTCAACGCGCTGAGATATAGACATGAGGGTGCTCTGACTATCCAGCGACATACTGTCTTCCCCCGCCTCCGTTTCCGAGCGCAAAGCGTCTGCCTTTATGCTTTGCAGGGAACTTCTCAAGAGGCATAGCAGAGGAATGGTGATGATAATGATTGCAGCATCGCCGCTCACCATCTGGGTAGACTCCTCAAAGTTTCCAAGGACCTGGCAGATGTCTGCCAACCAGGCCCACTCTTCTGTAAAGAATTGAGGAGGCTGACTGCCACTACGCCGCCCATGTTGGAGTTGGTATTCCACTATAGCTCTACGCTGCTCATAGAGCCTGGCCAACATGTGGAGCATAGAGTTCCACCGAGTGGGCACGTCGCACAGCAGTTGGTGCACTGGCAGATGAAACCGATGTTGAAGGGTCCGCAGGGTGGCAGCGTCCGTCTTGGACTTGCGGAATTGTGCGCTGAGCCGGCGCAGCTTTCCGAGCAGGTCTGACAAGCGTGGCTAGCTTCTCAGAAAGCGCTGAACCACCAAATTAAAGACGTGGGCCAGGCATGGCATGTGCGTGAGGCTGCCGAGCTGCAGAGCCGCCACCAGGTTACGGCCGTTGTCACACACGACCATGCCCGGTTGTAGGCTCAGCGGCGAAAACCAGCGGTCGGTCTGCTCTGTCAGACCCTGCAGCAGTTCGTGGGCCGTGTGCCTCTTATCTCCTAAGCTGAGTAGTTTCAGCACGGCCTGCTGGCGCTTGCCCACCGCTGTGCTGCCACCCCGCGCGACACCGACTGCTGGCGACGTGCTGCTGCTGACACATCTTGATTGCGAGACAGAGGTTGCGTTGGAGGAGGAGGAGGGTGGTTTAGTGGAGGAAGCATACACCGCCGCAGATACCAGCACCGAGCTGGGGCCCTCAATTCTGGGGGTGGGTAGGACGTGAGCGTTCCCAGGGTCTGACTCGGTCCCAGCCTCCACTAAATTCACCAAATGTGCCGTCAGGGAGATATAGTGGCCCTGCACGCCTGTGCTTGTCCACGTGTCCGTTGTTAAGTGGACCTTGGCAGTAACCACATTGGTGAGGGCGCGTACAATGTTGCGGGAGACGTGGTCGTGCAGGACTGGGACGGCACATCGGGAAAAGTAGTGGCGACTGGGAACCGAGTAGCGCGGGGCCGTCATCATGTTTTTGAAAGCCTCCGTTTCCACAAGCCTATACGGCAGCATCTCCAGGATGATCAATTTGGCTATGTGCACGTTTAACGCTTGAGCGTGCGGGTGCGTGACGGAGTACTTGCGCTTGTGCTCAAACAGTTGCGCTAGCGACGGCTGGACGCTGCGCTGAGAGACATTGCTGGATGGGGCCGAGGACAGCGGAGGTGAGGGTGTGGGTGCAGGCCGGGAGACGATAGTGCCTGTGTCCTGAGAGGGCTGTTGGATCTCAGTGGCAGGTTGGGGCACAGGGGGAGAGGCAGTGGTGCAAACCGGAGGCGGTTAGCAGCCTTCGTCCCACCTTGCGGGGTGCTTGGCCATCATATGCCTGCGCATGCTGGTGGTGGTGAGGCTGGTGGTGGTGGCTCCCCGGCTGATCTTGGCGCGACAAACCTTGCACACCACAGTTCGTCGGTCGTCTGCACTCTCAGTGAAAAACTGCCACACCTTTGAGCACCTCGGCCTCTGCAGGGTGGCATGGCGTGAGGGCGCGCTTTGGGAAACAGTTGGTGGATTATTCGGTCTGGCCCTGCCTCTCCCCCCGGCCACCGCACTGCCTCTTCCAACCTGCCCTGCTGCTGCACTTGGCTCCCCCTCTGAAGACCTGTCCTCAGTAGGCTTAGCAAACCAGGTGGGGTCAGTCACCTCATCGTCCAGCTGCTCTTCCTCCGAATCCTCTGTGCGCTCCTCCCTCGGACTTACTGCAATTACTACTACCTGAGTGATAGACAACTGTGTCTCATCGTCATCCTCCTCCTTACCCACTGAAAGCTCTTGAGACTGTTGCCGGAAGTCCCCAGCCTCATCCCCAAAGGTTGGGCATCGGTCACGACAAACTCCTCCGGTGGGAGAGGAACCGTTGCTGCCCATTCTGGGCAGGGGCCCGAGAACAGTTCCTGGGAGTCTGCCTGCTCCTCAGAATGTGTCATTGTTATGGAGTGAGGAGGCTGGGAGGAAGGAGGAGCTCATTTTCTAATAAAGGTCTACCGCGTGGACCCATTAATTGTGAGATGAATGTGGGGACGCCAGAAACGTGCCTCTCTCCTAATCCCGCAGCAGTCGGCTGCGATACACCTGGATCAGGAGCTCGGCCTGTGCCCACACCCTGACTTGGGCCTCAGTGTCCTCGCCCGCGTCCACATCCTCTAGGCCTACCCCTACCCCTCAGCATGGTGTATTACGAGTAGAGCAGAAACAGAATGCTGTAATTAAATGTGCCGCTTATTGGCCTGTGGTTGGAGGCTGACTTCCCTTACGGAACGCACAGCAGAGCCAGCAAACAATTTTGCGCATGCCTGCACTGTGACGTAGGTGCGTATGACTACGCTAGTGGAATTCACAGCGCAAAAGCAGTCAAGTGGCCAAAGGCCACTAGTAGGCCCTAAGTATTTTGCTTCTATTTTTTAAAATGCTGAGCTGGTACAGCAGACAGATACTGTAGGCAGCGTATATTATGTATACTGTTTCCCTCTGGCGGGATGACCGCGGTGATGTAACGGAGACAGCAGAGCCAGCAAACAATTTTGCACACGCCTGCACTGTGACGTAGGTGCGTATGACTCAGCTAGTGGAATTCACAGCGCAGAAGCAGTCAAGTGGCCAAAGGCCACTAGTAGGCCCTAAGTATTTTGCTTCTATTTTTTTAAATGCAGAGCTGGTACAGCAGACAGATACTGTAGGCAGCGTATATTATGTATACTGTTTCCCTCTGGCGGCATGACGGCAGTGATGTAACGGAGATAGCAGAGCCAGCAAACAATTTTGCACACGCCTGCACTGTGACGTAGGTGCGTATGAAATTCACAGCGCAGAAGTAGTCAAGCCTGCTGTAACACTTAGCTGCGTATTAATTAGGACTACTACCCCCAGCAGACACGCAGTACCCTGAAGACGGTCACAGGCAGCCCAAATATAGTATTTTTCCCCAATTTTTTGGAAAAAGCCCACTGCCTATATAGACAGTATATCTCTTTCCCTGCCTCACCAGTACTGGCCCTATACTCTGTACAATGACTGCAGACTGAGGACGCAATGCTCTGCACGCCCGATATACAAAAAAAAAAATGTGCAACACTGCTCACAGCAGCCTCAACAGTACTGCACACGGTCAGATGTGGCCCTAAGAAGGACCGTTGGGGTTCTTAAAGCCTAATATAACTCCTAACGCTCTCCCTATAGCAGCAGCAGCATCAGCAGCACTGTCTCTGATCTCTGTCAGAATGCATCTGTGGCGAGCCGCGGGCGGGGCAGATTTTAATACTCAGGTGACATCTGATCTCCCCAGCCACTCACTGCAGGGGGGTGGGATAGGGCTGGAACATCACACGAGGAAGTTGTAATGCCTTCCATGTCTTTCTATTGGCCAGAAAAGCGCGCTAACGTCTCAGAGATGAAAGTGAAAGTAACTCGAACATCGCGTGGTGCTCACCTCTAGTAACGAGCATCTCGAACACCCTAATACTCGAACGAGCATCAAGCTCGGATGAGTACGCTCGCTCATCTCTAGCAATAAAGTTTTTTAATTGTAAAAAAAAGTAATACAACTTTAAATCCCTCCCTTTTGCCATATCTGTAATTAAAAAATCTAAATCATAAAATAAAATTACATATTGGGTATCCGTAAAAGTCGGATCTATCAAAGTAGCACATTATTTACCCCGCACAGTGAACGTCGTCCGGAAAAAAAATGCACTTTTTCAGTCACCCTGTCTCCTAGAAAAACGCAATAAAAAGCGATCAAAAAGTCATACTGTATGTATTCCGAATTAGTACTAACGGAAAAGACAGGTCATCCCGTAAAAAATGAGCCACTGCTGAACTACGTTGATGGAAAAATAAAAAAGTTATTGCGCGCACAAGATGACCGCAGAAAATAATTGAAAATATTAAATGTCTTTGAAAAAAAGAAAAGAGTAGTCTAGTAAAAAAAAGTTTGGTGTAGTAGCAATCGTACTAACTAGAGATGAGCGAGTATACTCGCTAAAGGCAATTGCTCGAGCGAGTATTGCCTTTAGCGAGTACTTGCCCGCTCAAGATGAAAGGTTCGGGTGCCGGCGGCGGGCAGGGAGCTGCGGGGGAGAGCAGAGCGGCATGGAGGGGAGATCTCTCTCCCCCGCTCCCTCCTGCCGACAGCCGCTACTCACAGCTCCCCCGCGCCGGCACCCGAACCTTTCATCTCGAGCGGGCAGGTACTCGATAAAGGCAATGCTCATTTGAGCAATTGCCTTTACCGCGTATACTCGCTCATCTTTAGTACTGACTAGAGATGAGCGAACTTACTCGTCTTGAGTAATTACTCGATCGAGCACTGCGATTTTCGAGTACTTCCGTACTCGGGTGAAAAGATCCGGGGGGCACCGGGGGGCGGGGGGAGGCGTGGCGGAGCGGAGGTAGCAGCAGGGAACAGGGGGAAGCCCTCTCTCTCTCCCTCTCCCCCCCACTCCCCGCTGCAACCCCCCACTCACCCACAGCGCCCCCCAAATCTTTTCGCCAGAGTACGGAAGTACTCGAAAATCGCGGTGCTCGGACGAAAAAGGGGCGTGGCCGAGTAGGTTCGCTCATCTCTAGTACTGACCCATAGAATAAAGGTATTATGTCGTTTTTGTTGCAGTTTGTGAGCCGTAGAAACAAGACGCAATAAATATGGCGGAATGTCGTTTTTTTTTTTCATTTTACTCCACTTAGAATTTTGTAAATGTTTTTCAGTACGTTATACTGTACTTTAAATAGCAGCTTTAAAAACTACAACTCGTCCTGCAAAAAACAAGTCTTCATACAGTGACGTCGATGGATAAATAAAGGAGTTATGATTTTTTTAAAGGGGGGAGGAAAAAACAAAAATCATTAAGAGGTTAAATGAATATATCCCAATAATAAGGGTTTTGCAAATTCATTCAGTTTTTTGGAGATTGATCAAAATTCAAGAGGGGCATTGAATTTTTGCCCCCCTAAAATTCGGAAAATTAGCTTCTACCTCATGTTTTTTTGCCTTACTCTGCATCAACATTGGGGGGCTAATAGGCTGAACTGGATGGAAACAATCCTTCTTTCAGCCTAAAATACTATGTAACTCATAGTGTCCATCTCTGTATTAAATGTAGTTTTCTACCTGTTTTCTTTACGTACTCTGATACGATTCTAAGCACTGTGAAGATCTAATTTAGTGAATACAGTAGCTCCTTGGATTTTGTCAACCAATTTGGAGATTAATTGTAACAAGTATGTAATCTTTACTGTAAACATTTAAAACTTTGCAATCAATACATTAACATAGGAAGCCATTTTTCTTTTTTTTACAATGCTAAACCCTGTGCTAGCTTGTGAGGAGACCTCTTGGATAAAACCCTGCTATAGATTCTCCTTGATATATGCGGACATGATTTCACTTCCTGTCAAAGGGTATACACGATCTCTGGGAGGGGAAGTATCTAGAAAGAGATCAATCAGACAATAATATAGACTGTGTGGTGGTAGTGTCTCAGTCTTCTTTTTTACAGAACACATCAGCATATATGGTATATTGTGGATGTAGGCCTCCAAGCTCTGAAGGAAACAGTAGTTTTAGTACTGGAGCAAACAAAATTAAACAATGTGTGTAGCAACGGGTGCTCCAACAAGAAATTTGCCCAGTATGCAAGTCAATGACTGGTGATTGCAGATGGAACCAAAGAAGTCCCAACAACACAGAGTTAAGGTCTA
Source organism: Eleutherodactylus coqui (assembly GCF_035609145.1). Classification (NCBI taxonomy): domain Eukaryota; kingdom Metazoa; phylum Chordata; class Amphibia; order Anura; family Eleutherodactylidae; genus Eleutherodactylus; species Eleutherodactylus coqui. Next base: position 26,995,804 of record NC_089845.1, on the reverse strand, counting down.
GCAGGGAAATCTTCCCAATTTGCAGTTCCAGAGGAGTTACAGGAGTTTCGCATTCACAGAAATGACATAGATGGGCTTCTTCAGGATTAACATGGGTATCTTGCACCTCCACCAAATCCTACAATTAGCAGAGCCAGAATCCAGGTATGTCTCCTTAGATAAGTGAGTATCACCATAGATCAGACATACAGGAAGCAGAAATTTTGGAAATGATTCAGTGTCACCTAGGGCAGCCTTTCCTACTGAGCCTGTATGGTAGACATTCTCTGACTAAACTAAACAAGACTTTAGATAATATCCAGTACTACCACAATGCAAACAAAGGTATTTCTCGGATGGAAGCTTGGTTCTTTTTACCTCCACAGATTCATTAAAGGAAAGAGCAGATCAAAGCTGAAGTGGCCTGGAGAAACTGGAAGGCGGACAAATTTTCTTTCTTTCAAAAGTTACTTCATATAGACATTCTCTAAAATGAATATCAAATCTGTAGGTTAGAAAGATGATTAGAGATGAGCGAACGTACTCGTCCGAGCTTGATACTCGTTTGAGTATTAGCGTGTTCGAGATGCTCGTTTCTCGTAACGAGTACCACGCGATGTTCGGGTTACTTTCACTTTCATCTCTGAGACGTTAGCGCGCTTTTCTGGCCAATTGAAAGACAGTGAAGGCATTACAACTTCCCCCTGCGACGTTCAAGCCCTATACCACCCCCCTGCAGTGAGTGGCTGGCGAGATCAGGTGTCACCCGAGTATAAAAATCGGCCCCTCCCGCGGCTCGCTACAGATGCGTTCTGACATAGCTGAGGGAAAGTGCTATCGTGTTGGAGCTGCTATAGGGAGAGTGTTAGGAGTTATTGTAGGCTTCAAGAACCCCAACGGTCCTTCTTAGGGCCACATCTAACCGTGTGCAGTACTGTGGAGGCTGCTTTTTGCAGTGTTGCACATTTTTTTTTTTTGGTATATCGGCCGTGCAGAGCATTGCGCCCTGCAGTAATACTCCAGGGACAGAAATGCTTAGGCAGGGAGAGCGTTAGGAGTATTTTAGGCTTCAAGAACCCCAACGGTCCTTCTTAGGGCCACATCTAACCGTGTGCAGTACTGTGGAGGCTGCTTTTTGCAGTGTTGCACTTTTTTTTTTTTTGGTATATCGGCCGTGCAGAGCATTGCGCCCTGCAGTAATACTCCAGGGACAGAAATGCTTAGGCAGGGAGAGTGTTAGGAGTATTTTAGGCTTCAAGAACCCCAACGGTCCTTCTTAGGGCCACATCTAACCGTGTGCAGTACTGTGGAGGCTGCTTTTTGCAGTGTTGCACTTTTTTTTTTTTTGGTATATCGGCCGTGCAGAGCATTGCGCCCTGCAGTAATACTCCAGGGACAGAAGTGCGTAGGCAGGGACAGAAGACATATTAATATTATTGATTGAATATAGGCAGTGGGCCTTTGCTAAAAAAATTTGGGCAAAAAATCTATTTGGCCTGCCTGTCACTGTGCTCAGTGTTCTGGGTCTGTGTGTGCTGGGTGTAGTAGTTCTACAAAATCATACGCAGCCAGCTAAGTGTTACAGCAGGCTTGCGCCAAATTATTTCCTGGCTCTGTCTGGGCTGTGAAATCACTGCTGTATTGCAGTCCACAGTGCAACACTCTGCAGTTCTGTGACATACTCCAGGGACAGAAGTGTGGAGGCAGGGACAGAAGACATATTCATTGAATATAGGCAGTGGGCCTTTGCTAAAAAAATTTGGGCAAAAAATCTATTTGGCCTGCCTGTCACTGTGCTCAGTGTTCTGGGTCTGTGTGTGCTGGGGGTAGTAGTTCTACAAAATCATACGCAGCCAGCTAAGTGTTACAGCAGGCTTGCGCCAAATTATTTCCTGGCTCTGTCTGGGCTGTGAAATCACCGCTGTGTTGCAGTTGACAGTGCAACACTCTGCAGTTCTGTGACATACTCCAGGGGCAGAAGTGCGTAGGCAGGGACACAAGACATATTAATATTATTGATTGAATATAGGCAGTGGGCCTTTGCTAAAAAAATTTGGGCAAAAAATCTATTTGGCCTGCCTGTCACTGTGCTCAGTGTTCTGGGTCTGTGTGTGCTGGGTGTAGTAGTTCTACAAAATCATACGCAGCCAGCTAAGTGTTACAGCAGGCTTGCGTCAAATTATTTCCTTGCGTTCCGTAAGCGAAGTCAGCCTCCAACCACAGGCCAATAAGCGGCACATTTAATTACAGCGTTCTGTTTCTGCATTACTGGTAATACAGGATGCTGAGGGGTAGGGGTAGGCCTAGAGGACGTGGGCGCGGCCGAGGACGCGGAGGCCCTAGTCCGGTTGTGGGCACAGGCCGAGCTCCTGATCCAGGTGTATCACAGCCGACTGCTGCGGGATTAGGAGAGAGGCACGTTTCTGGCGTCCCCACATTCATCGCACATTTAATGGGTCCACGCGGTAGACCTTTATTAGAAAATGAGCAGTGTGAGCAGGTCCTGTCGTGGATGGCAGAAAGTGCTTCCAGCAATCTATCGTCCACCCACAGTTCTGCGCCGTCCACTGCTGCAACTCAGAATCCTCTGGCTGCTGCTCTTCCTTCCTCCCAGCCTCCTCACTCCATGAAAATGAGACATTCTGAGGAGCGGGCTGACTCCCAGGAACTGTTCTCGGGCCCCTGCTCAGATTGGGCAGCAGTGGTTCCTCTCCCACCAGAGGAGTTTATCGTGACTGATGCCCAACCATTGGAAAGTTCCCGGGGTCCGGGGTATGAGGCTGGGGACTTCCGGCAACTGTCTCAAGACCTTTCAGTGGGTGAGGAGGCCGATGACGATGAGACACAGTTGTCTATCAGTGAGGTAGTAGTAAGGGCAGTAAGTCCGAGGGAGGAGCGCACAGAGGATTCAGAGGAAGAGCAGCAGGACAATGAGGTGACTGACCCCACCTGGTTTGCTACGCCTACTGAGGACAGGTCTTCAGAGGGGGAGGCAAGGGCAGCAGCAGGGCAGGTTGCAAGAGGCAATGTGGTGTCCAGGGGTGGAGGCAGGGCCAGACCGAATAATCCACCAACTGTTTCCCAAAGCGCCCCCTCGCGCCATGCCACCCTGCAGAGGCCGAGGTGCTCAAAGGTCTGGCAGTTTTTCACTGAGAGTGCAGACGACCGACAAACAGTGGTGTGCAACCTTTGTCGTGCCAAGATCAGCCGGGGAGCCACCACCACCAGCCTCACCACCACCAGCATGCGCAGACATATGATGGTCAAGCACCCCACAAGGTGGGACGAAGGCTGTTCACCGCCTCCGGTTTGCACCGCTGCCTCTCCCCCTGTGCCCCAACCTGCCACTGAGATCCAACCCCGCTCTGAGGACACAGGCACTACCGTCTCCTGGCCTGCACCCACACCCTCACCTCCGCTGTCCTCGGCCCCATCCAGCAATATCTGTCAGCGCAGCGTCCAGCCGTCGCTAGCGCAAGTGTTTGAGCGCAAGCGCAAGTACGCCGCCACGCACCCGCACGCTCAAGCGTTAAACGTGCACATAGCCAAATTTATCAGCCTGGAGATGCTGCCGTATAGGGTTGTTGAAACGGAGTCCTTCAAAAGTATGATGGCGGCCCCGCGCTACTCAGTTCCCAGACGCCACTATTTTTCCCGATGTGCCGTCCCAGCCCTGCACGACCACGTCTCCCGCAACATTGTACGCGCCCTCACCAACGCGGTTACTGCCAAGGTCCACTTAACAACGGACACGTGGACAAGCACAGGCGGGTAGGGCCACTATATCTCCCTGACGGCACATTGGGTGAATTTAGTGGAGGCTGGGACAGAGTCAGAGCCTGGGACCGCTCACGTCCTACCCACCCCCAGAATTGCGGGCCCCAGCTCGGTGGTGGTATCTGCGGCGGTGTATGCTTCCTCCACTAAACCACCCTCCTCCTCCAACGCAACCTCTATCTCGCAATCAAGATGTGTCAGCAGCAGCAGCACGTCGCCAGCAGTCGGTGTCGCGCGGCGTGGCAGCACAGCGGTGGGCAAGCGCCAGCAGGCCGTGCTGAAACTACTCAGCTTAGGAGATAAGAGGCACACGGCCCACGAACTGCTGCAGGGTCTGACAGAGCAGACCGACCGCTGGCTTGCGCCACTGAGCCTCCAACCGGGCATGGTCGTGTGTGACAACAGCCGTAACCTGGTGGCGGCTCTGCAGCTCGGCAGCCTCACGCACGTGCCATGCCTGGCCCACGTCTTTAATTTGGTGGTTCAGCGCTTTCTGAAAAGCTACCCACGCTTGTCAGACCTGCTCGGAAAGGTGCGCCGGCTCTGCGCACATTTCAGCAGGTCCCACACGGACGCTGCCACCCTGCGCACCCTGCAACATCGGTTTAATCTGCCAGTGCACCGACTGCTGTGCGACGTGCCCACACGGTGGAACTCTACGCTCCACATGTTGGCCAGGCTCTATGAGCAGCGTAGAGCTATAGTGGAATACCAACTCCAACATGGGCGGCGCAGTGGGAGTCAGCCTCCTCAATTCTTTTCAGAAGAGTGGGCCTGGTTGGCAGACATCTGCCAGGTCCTTGGAAAGTTTGAGGAGTCTACCCAGGTGGTGAGCGGCGATGCTGCAATCCTTAGCGTCACCATTCCTCTGCTATGCCTCTTGAGAAGTTCCCTGCAAAGCATAAAGGCAGACGCTTTGCGCTCGGAAACAGAGCCGGGGGAAGACAGTATGTCACTGGATAGTCAGAGCACCCTCCTGTCTATATCTCAGCGCGGTGAAGAGGAGGAGGAAGATGAGGAGGAGGGGGAAGAGACAGCTTGGCCCACTGGTGAGGGTACACATGCTGCTTGCATGTCATCCTTTCAGCGTGTATGGCCTGAGGAGGAGGAGGAGGAGGAGGAGGAGGAGGAGAAGGAGGATCCTGAAAGTGATCTTCCTAGTGAGGACAGCCATGTGTTGCGTACAGGTACCCTGGCACACATGGCTGACTTCATGTTAGGATGCCTTTCTCGTGACCCTCGCGTTACACGCATTCTGGCCACTACGGATTACTGGGTGTACACACTGCTCGATCCACGGTATAAGGAGAACCTTTCCACTCTCATACCCGAAGAGGAAAGGGGTTCGAGAGTGTTGCTATACCACAGGACCCTGGCGGACAAACTGATGGTAAAATTCCCATACGACAGCGCTAGTGGCCGAAGGCGCAGTTCCGAGGGCCAGGTAGCAGGGGAGGCGCGGAGATCAGGCAGCATGTACAGCACAGGCAGGCCAGCACTCTCTAAGGCTCTTGACAGCTTTATGGCTCCCCAGCAAGACTGTGTCACCGCTCCCCAGTCACGGCTGAGTCGGCGGGAGCACTGTAAAAGGATGGTGAGGGAGTACGTAGCCGATCGCACGACTGTCCTCCGTGACGCCTCTGCCCCCTACAACTACTGGGTGTCGAAGCTGGACACGTGGCCTGAACTCGCGCTGTATGCCCTGGAGGTGCTTGCTTGTCCTGCGGCTAGCGTCTTGTCAGAGAGGGTGTTTAGTGCGGCTGGGGGAATCATCACAGATAAGCGTACCCGCCTGTCAACCGACAGTGCCGATAGGCTAACGCTCATCAAGATGAACAAAGCCTGGATTTCCCCAGACTCCTCTTCTCCACCAGCAGACAGCAACGATACCTAAGCAATACGTAGGCTGCACCCGCGGATGGAAGCATCGTTCTCTATCCCCATCAAAAACGGGGACCTTTTTGCTTCATCAATCTGTGTATAATATTCCTCCTCCTCCTCCTGCTCCTCCTCTTGAAACCTCACATAATCACGCCGAACGGGCAATTTTTCTTAGGCCCACAAGGCTCAGTCATATAATTTTTCTAAACAATTTTTATACGTTTCAATGCTCATTAAAGCGTTGAAACTTTCACCTCAACCAATTTTTATTTTAACTGGGCTGCCTCCTGGCCTAGTTACCAATTAAGCCACATTAACCAAAGCGATTAATGGGTTTCACCTGCCCTCTTGGTTGGGCATGGGCAATTTTTCTGAGGTACATTAGTACTGTTGGTACACCAATTTTTGGGGGCCCTCGCCTACAGTGTAATCAAATTAATTTTTAGCCCACCTGCATTACAGCTGACGTTACATCACCTGTGTTGGGCACTGCAATGGGATGTATTTATGTACCGCCAGTGGCTTCCTGGCACCCACCCATGCTGTGGGTCCACAGGGAGTTGTAACTGCATGTGTCCACTTCTAAAGAACCCCAGTCTGACTGGGGCATGCAGTGTGGGCCGAAGCCCACCTACATTAAACATGAATTTATTACCTCAGCTGTGATGGGCAATGCAATGGGATATATTTATGTCCCGCGGTGGGTTCCAGGGAGCCACCCATCCTGTGGGTCCACAGGGAGTTGTAACTACATGTGTCCACTTCTAAAGAACCCCAGTCTGACTGCGGCATGCAGTGTGGGCCGAAGCCCACCTGCATTAAACAGGAATTTATTACCTCAGCTGTGATGGGCAATGCAATGGGATATATTTATGTACCGCCGGTGGCTTCCTGGCACCCACCCATGCTGTCGGTCCACAGGGACTTCACAATAGGGAGTTGTACCTGCCTGTGTCTATGAATTAAAAACCCTGCTCCGGTTGTGGCATGCAGTGTGGGCTGAAGCCCACCTGCATTTAATCTGACGTTAGCTCTGCTGTCCAGGGCACTGCAATGGGATACATTTATGTACAGCCGGTGGGTTCCAGGGAGCCACCCATGCTGTGGGTGCACACGGAATTCCCATTGCGGAGTTGTACCTGCCTGTGTCTATTTATAAAAAAACGCGGTCTGACTGGGGCATGCAGACACCTTGACAGAATGAATAGTGTGTGGTACATAGGTTCCCCATTGCTATGCCCACGTGTGCAGCTCCAGATGGAGGTGGCACAGGATTGGATTTCTCATTGCTTCTGTACAGCATTGTGGACTATCGCCCCACCCCTTTTAAAGAGGGTCGCTGCCTAGCCGTGCCAACCCTCTGCAGTGTGTGCCTGCGGTTCCTCTGGCAGACGCACTTATAAATAGACATGAGTGTGGCGTGGCATGAGGGCAGCTGAAGGCTGCGCAGGGACAATTTGGTGTGCGCTGTGGACACTGGGTCGTGCAGGGGGGGTTGGGCAGCATGTAACCCAGGAGAAGTGGCAGAGGAGTGTCATGCAGGCAGTGATTGTGCTTTGTTGGAGGTAGTGTGGTGCTTAGCTAAGGTATGCATTGCTAATGAGGGCTTTTCAGAAGTAAAAGTTGTTGGGGGGGGCCCACTCTTGCCGCTATTGTGGCTTAATAGTGGGACCTGTGAACTTGAGATGCAGCCCAACATGTAGCCCCTCGCCTGCCCTATCCGTTGCTGTGTCGTTCCCATCACTTTCTTGAATTGCCCAGATTTTCACAAACGAAAACCTTAGCGAGCATCGGCGATATACAAAAATGCTCGGGTCGCCCATTGACTTCAATGGGGTTCGTTATTCGAAACGAACCCTCGAGCATCGCGAAAAGTTCGTCTCGAGTAATGAGCACCCGAGCATTTTGGTGCTCGCTCATCTCTAAAGATCATGTTTTCCAGGGAGGAAAGTAGATTTCTTCCAGCCAGTTCATCTTTTATTTGTCTGGAGAGCTCCTCCTAGATTGCTTCACGAAGTGATTTTCGTTCCAGCTCTGTGGCCAGTTTATGAAACTGGATGGCCTACTAGCTGACTGTGCTTGACTTTTGGGGCAGATGTAAGACTGCAGATGCAGCTGAAGAGACTTGGCCCAGTTCTTCAAATATTAAACATACACAGGAAAGTCTATATTTCCATAATGGGATTGCCCAGATTAAGGCTTCATCACGCAGTAAATAGTTTAGAAATGCTATCTTAGTGCCATTAGTAAGAAACTATGCAGGTAGAAATAGTATGTAGCACTGATTTAAAAATCTTCAGCAGGACTTAGGGTCTCCATTAAAGTTGAGCACCCTAACAAGTTTTGCAGAAGCTTCGATGTCCAAATGAGTAGCAACATTTTGAACCATCTGTGGAACTTTGGGAATGTGCAATTGTGCTTGATCCAGTGTGGTGGTTGCAGTGCCAGCGGGATGCATGACATAAACAAAGTGTCTGACAGGTGATATGGATCCACTTGGTCACACATGGCTTTGGCTTTGGGCTATAACAGAAGGAAGCAACTGGGAAAACATGGTTTTCACCCTTGACCACTCTAAGGCCTAGTGCCCACGGCCGTGACGGGCTCCGCAAGTGGAATTCCGCAGCGGAGTCCGTCATGGCACCCCCCCAGAGACCCCATACTCACCTCCAGATCAGCTGCCCCACATCCTGTGCTGGTGCGCATGTGCAGTACAGTGCATGATGCGCCCGCAGTGTCATGTGATGCGCCCGCAGTGTCATATGACGTAGGTGTCGGTGGGCGGGGAAGTGTTTTAACGCTATCTACCACTGTGCTACAGTGGAAGATAGTGTGACAGGGGGCTTCCATTGACTGCAATGGAAGCCATCCGCCCGTACGCCCGTGGCAAATAGAACATGCCGTGGGTGATTACGGGTGATTTCACGGGGCAGAAGTCTACGGTGGAATTCCACACCGTGAGCATTGCACTATTAGGCTAAATAGAATCAAATAGCTGCGGGGCAATGCCGCGGATTTCCGCTTCGTGATATGCGGTGGAAATTTGTCCGTGGGAAGTAGGCCTAAGTGGGATTTTTTTGCTGCGGGGTCCCCAAGCCGTTACTTGTGCAGATAGTCCCAGTTGTGTGACTGCTGACAGTTCACAGGGTCGAGGCACAGTACCTAATGTTGTGAACAGGTACTTATCCAGAAATGTAGTAAAGGTCAGAGCTGGAAGCACAGTAGCAGTAACGACGTCCAGGCAGAAGGTCAGGGCAGGCAGTCAGCAATAATGAAGTCCAGTAAACAGAGCCAAGGTCAGGGAGCACAGAAGTTAGAATTGTAAGGATTTGGTAGGAGTCAGAACTAGAATGTACAATAATTAATTAAGGGCTAATGAGATCAATTGCTTATGTATCCACCCTAGGGTGTGGGTAATTCATATAGGAGGTGCAGAGATAGGATTGGAGGGGGATAGATTTAGGGTGGACACCTACTGGCGTTTTTTTCTCCAATGCAATGTGAGACTAAAGTTAAAGTCTCGCATCACAGTGCAAGAAAAAAATCGTCATGACGCCGGGATATCGGCATCACGCCGACATATCGCCAGTCTTTTCAATGGGGCCAGCGGCGGCAGCGCTAGCCCCATAGCTATATCTTAGCTATTCATGAATGAATAGCTAAGGGCTATGTGTGATTGGCTGAGCGCTCAGCCAATAGCTAAGCAGTAGCTGTTATTGGCTGAGCCCTCAGCCAATCTGCACAGCCCTTTCAGGAGACGGATATTTTAAAATCACCGACTGCTGAAAGAGCTTAATAGCAGTGCCGGGGAGCCAACAGGAGGACGCGGCTGAGCGCAGGAGAGGTGAGTAATAATTTTTTAAATTTTTTTACACACTTTTGGCAGATTATCAGGGAAGGGCTTATATTTCAAGCCCTTCCCTGATAATCATTCAGCGGGGCTTGGCAGAAAGCCTTGATTTCAATGGGAACGGCAGCAGTGCTGATCCCATTGAACGCAATGGAATAGAATGCCGCTGACTTCTGCGGGGATGAAGGACACTCCTGTCACAGCAATGGCAGAAGTCTGCGGCATTCTCCCTTTGCATTCAATAGGGCTAGCGCTGCTGTCGCTGACCACATTGAAACCACTTGCGATATACCGGTTCTATACTGGCGTCTTTCTTGTGCTGCGAGGCGAGAGTTTTCTCGTGCTCTCGCAGTGCAAGAGAGAAAATATCGCAAGTGTGCGTACACCCTTAGGCAGCGTCTGTTGGCCTTTTTAGAAATTTTACCTTTATGAGCAGAAATCAAGCAGAAAAGTGAGAGCAGCTCCAGCAGCGGGTGAGCAAGTTGGCAGCAACAGCATGCCATGACAGTCATTTTTTATTGACAGCATCTGAGCCAACTTTTCTCTGGATGCAGTCCCTCTAGTTTTCAACATTAAAGTTTGGGGTTCCTTGGATATAATAGGAGTGTGTATAATAACCTCACATCCCTTAACTCACATATTAATGTTGTTATAATCCAGCTGTTCTGATTAATAAGTCATGATAGGTATTATTCCATTCACTGACATTGCATATACTGAATCCCATTCTTATTTACTACCAAATGAACCAAATTGGGATGGTTTAGGGATTCTTTATAATTTGGGTTATGAGCAACAAGTAAACTGATCCAAATTATAATTAATTTATAATAGTAAAATACTCGGCCCAAGATGGCAACTGCAATCTATCTATATATAAATGCGAGTATCGATGCTCAGGAAAATCATTCAGTGGAATTATGAATAATAGTTATAATGCAAAGGCATCAGCTATATCAAATACACAGAATACCTTGATAAAGCAAACATGGAGGTCTCTTTGTAGTTTCTTTCTCTCCGCATGCACAGATCCGCACTCCTCTTCACTCTTATATATTCAAAGACATACCATGATTTCACAGAACTTAAAGGGGTATTCAGAGGCTTTTTTCTAATTTTGCTATTGATGACCAACAAATCATTACTAAATGATCAGCGAGGACCCGCTGCTTGGATCCCTGCCAATCAGCTGATTCCATTGAATTCAATATGAGTTGCACTGCACTACCAACCCAGGCCGCGGTGCTATGGTCAGTGCTTCCGGTATTGACTGTAGTAATAGTATCCCCAGAAATCAGTAATACCCCTTTAAGTTAAGATTTTGTTAAATCAAGATTTTGCTCCCTTGTGAAATCATCAACGTGCAAACTCAGAAGATGATTGGTGAAAAAGTTTACATTTTATGATGTAGGCTTATGTGTTTGATTGAGATAGGTAGCTTGGTACCTATCTCAATCTGAGGCTTATTTCCCACAAGCCTTTTTTTTGTGGCTAATTTGCCGCAATAAAATGCTGGCCAAAAATTGCGAACATCTGAAGCATTGGATTCCAATGCCTTTGTTCAGATGGGCGTTTTTCCCCTGCATAAAATTGGCCATCCAAAAAAGATAGTGCACAAGGTGTATATTCTGGCTGGCTGCTATTACGCGATGCTGGAAAAGATAGGACTTGTCATATTTTTTGCAGGAATACGCTGGTCGTTCCCGTAGACTCCTATTGGAGCTTACAGGAGCTCCCGGAAAAGGGAGGTGGGAGGGAGTTTAATAGCAGCTTGTGTTGCTAAAGTCCCTCCCCTCCCCTTGCTGACTGCTCCCATAGGCTGTGGAGGAAGAGGGAGTTTAGCACAACTAGCTCTGCTAAGCTCCCACCCTGTCCCACCGCTCCCCTTGCTTGCAGCCGGCAAGGGGCCAAGAGGGGGAGGGAGTTTATCAGAGCTGAACTCTCTTTCCTCGGCTGATGGTATATAAGCCACAGCCCAGCCATCTGAATGGGCTATAAAACAGGAGATGCAGCCACGGCTTGGTCTTGGGGAAAGCATTCATGTGAAAGAGCCCTAAAAAATAGGCCTATCCCTAAACTATAAAGAGGCATATATCAGAAAAGCTAGGGTGGATATGCCTTACATTTTTCTAGTTTCATAAGATGCTGGCAATGCAGGAAAGCAATAAAATAGCCTATATGCATCAGATACACGCTACCCCATCACTGCTTCCCCGTTCCCCCTGATGGGTCTGTTTACAGGCCCCTGAATGAAACATCCTAGCTTGCTACAGCCAATCTCTGACCACAGCAGTCAACTGCTGAGGTATGTACTAGACTGCAGCAGCCTGTAACCAGAGTGCCAGGGGGGTAAATGGAGTGGCAGCACTGAAGCTGCAGGTATGATTTAGAAAATTGATTTTCAAACACTCTATAAAGGTGAGACTGTCAATAAAAGTTGGAGCAGAACAATACTAAATAGTCTCTCTCTAACTAACCTATCATGTCTATTCCTTATATTGATTTCAGTAAACACATTGTAATTCATTATTTTTCCTGTGGCGGCATTGAGTGAGATTGAAGTCTTATCAGATTTCCTTGCTGGATACCCCGGCAGTGGGACAACTTGAGTTTACCTTACTTTTCAGGGGACTCTTCGAATACATAGGGAGTGGAAAAAGTGAACTTATTGTTAATATTTGTAATGAATTTAAATCGTGTTTACCTCACAATTGATTCAGTGAATCAGAAAGCTTGCAGTAAATTCCCCAACAATTAATGTTGATATGGGTGTTTGAGTAAAGTACCTTTATTTGGTAATGTACTGAAGATATTCAATAACAAATTAAGAAGAGAAGTGAAAAAAAGAACTCCTGCGCTCAGGGAACCCCATAGTATACCACGGGGTTCCCTGAGCGCAGAAGTTCTTTTTTTCACTTGTTCACTGCAATTACTTCTGGAGGTCATTCACCCCCCAGACTACTCTCCAAGCATGCTCTTGTTACGTGTGCTGCTGAGACATGTTGTACTATTGTGTTTCCAGCAGCACAGCACTCTCAGGGTTAATGATTGAGCTGGCTGGGTGTGGTACTTTCTGCTAGCCAATCCCCTGGATCTATGCTCACATGTAAACCCAGCCCCTGGTCAGTCACTGCATGGTCCCTCAGGAGAGTAGTCATGAATTCTTGTCTGGTGAGGTTTGCAGTGTGACTTGGTTCATGTCCGTTGGTACGTTTAAATTCTGTCAGTTTTGTGTTAGTTTGCTGTGTGTCCTGCAATCTTTGTCCTGTCCTGTTGCAGCGTGTGGTAAACTGTGTCCGGTTCAGCTGGACTCCTGGTTAGTATAGGGACTAGCAGTATAACCAGGAGCCGTGAAGTGGCCTGCTAGCTTTCAACACCTTGTACAAAATGTCAACCAATACCTGGTATTTATATTCAGCTTCCAATATGTTACTAGTGGTTGCATGTTGTATGCAGTGTATTCTGGGTCTGTCATGTGGCATGTGAATGCATCCTGTTCTGGTGCGTGGCTCCTAGGATCAGCTAGGGCCCAGATCCGAAGACCGATGGGCTGCCCTTATTGGGGCACTGTCCCCGCTCAGGTAGGGCCACTCTCATTCCTCCTTGTAGCACAGGGGCAGTTGCCTGAAACCGGTGTGAGTCCCGTGTGACCCTGGTGATACCCGTGTGCATCCCCTTTGGTCACGATCGTGTGGGTCCCGTGCTTTGCCTGCCCACACGATCGTAACAGCTCTCTTCTGATGTCCCCTTCCCGGGACAGGGTTCCCCCCTTTTTTACCTGTGACTACCGCACATCTTCTCTACTCTTTTGTGTGTAATTGATCACAATACTATCCAGATTCACAGGAGGCGCTGTCCCACTCTTTTCTTTTAAATTAAGAAGACAATGCAGCATTCCGGTAGTAAGAACTTTTTGTTTAAGTTTTTCAATCACCTATAGCTATTACATGACTGGTGAATCTTCTTACAGCATAGGTGATATTACTGACAGTAAATTGTCTGAGGACGGTTCTCATTGGCAAGTTAAATGTCTAGGCATGTACAATGTCCAAGTTGTGACAAAAAAATATAAATTCATGAACAGCTGTAAAATGACAAAAAGTTTTCTTATATAGCAAAAGGCTGAAACAAATCAAACACATTGAGCAAGCACTCTGTAAATCAATACAATGCAAGCATTTCAAAATTAAATTATTTTTTGTCTAAGGTCAAACATTTATCTTTGAGTTTATCAATCCAGTTGTCTTTAAAGCCAAAGTCAATGAACTCAGACTGCTATTGCTGCACGGCCTAAGGCTAGATTATTGTCTTTTTGATCTTGAATCTCCCATTGCTGTAATCATATCAAATCCTTTCAATACGTGGAATACATACAATTAGCAGCTTACTCATAGTACAGTATTACAGTGACTACTTTACATAAAATCCGTGTCAAGAGAAAGCCAAATGAATAAGTTCTGAATGCTTCCTTTCTCTTACGGAGATCAGTAAGCATTAAGCCCAGACTGCTGTTTTATCAATTAAAGCAGAGAGTGATTAAAAAGTTGGAAATTCAATGTTTTATTGAAAAACAGTGTAACACAATATCTATTTAATTCAATCTTAATAGTTCTTCAAATATCTATTCAGAAATGAAAATAATCTGTATCTATCTATATGTCTATGTCGTATCTATCTATCTCATATCTATCTATCTATCTCATATCTACCTGTCTATATTTCTAATATCTATCTATCTATGTATCTATCTATCTATCTCATATCTATATATCTAATATCTATCTATCTCATATCTATCTATATTTCTAATATCTATCTATCAATCTCCTATCTATCTATCTATCTATCTATCTATCTATCTATCTATCTATCTATCTATCTATCTATCTACCTATCTATCTCATATCTATCCATCTCATATCTCTCTCTCTCACATCTATCTATCTATGTCATAAGTCGAATCTTTGCATTAGAAATTTGGTTCAAGCATCTTTTTCAGCCATACTATTGCAAAGTGCATATTACTACTCTCATGCACTGTAATATTGTGCTGACCATGACTAAAAGATCAGTATTATGTAAGGAACCATATGTTTTGTTTCTTTTAAAGATCCCCCTGTGTATTATGACTTTCCCTTACTTTTATAAACTCTAAGAAAGATGTTCTCCTCCAATGTATCTAAGTTATGTTTCCCTTTGTCCTGATACACTATGAATTATATATGACTTTTTTCACATATGGGTTTGTCACCTTTAAGTGTTTTACACAGTACATCTCCATAGGATTCTGGCTCAGATTTATAAATAGTAATTATAATAAGTATCATTATTTGAATCCACAATAAGTACTAGTTCAAAATGTCTCCACATGGATCACCTTTATATAAAAATAAAGTAGCATAAAGCAATGTAACACTGCCAAGTCAACCGCACATTACACAGCTTCTCCTAGAAATAAGCACATCAAACATACACATTCCTCTTCTATTAAGGGAACATTTAACAGCTGAAATTGAAAAGTAAAAAAAAAATATATAAAAAGAAAAGACTGTTAATGGAAAATCCAACAAGAAAAAGATAGTGCTCAGCGTTTTACCTTAATTCCCTAGTTGTGTAGATAATCATCCCTGTCGATACATTTGATGCAGTGCTAATAAGATGTGTTCCATCAAAATGCAATGTTGTATTCTCACAGGCTTGATTTCTGAATTCTCCTGTGGTGAAAGAAAAGCTCAGTAAGTTGTTCACTGCTGATATAAGGTATCAGTATCAGACAGAAACTGTTCCCTTCTAATGCTCATTCACTATTCACTCCCTCCTTCCCTCCATCTCCCTTTTATGCTTCTCCTCCTAACTCAGTTATTGTGTTTTCTTGTAAACAAACACCTTCTAGAAAAGCTTGCTGTTCAGTCTCTATGAGCCACTGTTTTATGAAAAAGACCAAACTTATTTTGAAAAAAAAAATTGTAATTATATAAATAGATTTTAAGTTCCGAAATTTTTTATTAAAGGAATATTAGAAATTCTGTAGCTTATTCATCGGCTGTCTGAAAAGCTGTAGAGAATTGTTATAAGCCAATGCATTCAGGCTGTTGAGGGTTAACGGTTAGAGATGAGCGAGCACCAAAATGCTCGGGTGCTCGTTACTCGGGCGAAATTATCGCGATGCTCGAGGGTTCGTTTCGAGTAACGAACCCCATTGAAGTCAATGGGCGACCCGAGCATTTTTGTATATCGCCGATGCTCTTTAGGGTTTTCATTTGTGAAAATCTGGGCAATTCAAGAAAGTGATGGGAACGACACAGCAACGGATAGGGCAGGCGAGGGGCTACATGTTGGGCTGCATCTCAAGTTCCCAGGTCCCACTATTAAGCCACAATAGCGGCAAGAGTGGCCCCCCCCCCTCCCAACAATTTTTACTTTTGAAAAACCCTCATTAGCAAAGCACCACACTACCTCCAACAAAGCACAATCACTGCCTGCATGACACTCCACTGCCACTTCTCCTGGGTTACATGCTGCCCAACCCCCCCGCACGACCCAGTGTCCACAGCGCACACCAAAGTGTCCCTGTGCAGCCTTCAGCTGCCCTCATGCCACACGCTGGCCTCATAGCCCCACCACCCTCATGTCTATTTATAAGTGCGTCTGCCACAATCAATTCCCACTCTGCAGGAACTCAAACACCGATTCGGAGACATTCGTGTCTCCTGGCTCGAGTATTTTCAGTTACGCTCCTTCCTTACACCTTGGGAGGGAAGCGACACCCCGGGCCTGGAATTGACCCCCTTCGAGAGGTTGTTCGAGTTGCGGTCGCCTCCGGAGCACGTGCTATCACAAATATACGGCCTTCTGATGCATGAACTTAGTTGCACAAGCCCGGGCTTCAAGTGGGCTTGGGAGCAGGAGTTAGGAGAGGAAATCACACAGAGCGACTGGGAAAAATCATTTATTTTCACACACAAACTAACCATGGCATGCGCTGCTCAAGAGAAAGGGTACAAGGTGTTGGCTAGATGGTACAGATACCCGACGCGACTACATGCGATATTCTGGAACAGGGTGTTTGCCACATATAACTCAATGTGCAGAAAATCGATTAGCAATACGCCGCAGATAGCTCTCCTCTCCATCCTGCCGGGCCCCATTAGTGCACAAAAGGGAGACTTGCTCCGGTTTTGTATTGCAGCAGCCAGAGCAGTCATCCCTCGTCACTGGCGATCCACACAAGTTCCCTCAATGAGGGAGTGGCAGCAGGAGATGTCATACCTTAGCCAGATGGAGGAGCTATGTGCGGAGCACTCTCGAGAGCCCGAAAAACAAAAGGAGAAATACAGAAAGACCTGGCAGCCCTGGATTATGTTCGAGTCCTCAGCAGAGTTTGCCAGCTTGTTCTACTAAACGTACTCACGAGCCCTGTAGGGGCCGCAGGGCCTTTGAAGTTGGGGACCGACTGGAAGACGCTCAGGGTGCTCCCGCCCCCCCTCCCTCACCCCCCCTTTTTTTTTTTGTTGTTGTTGTTCGTTCTCTTATTTTATGTGTGAGTGTATGTGTGGTTCTGTCTGTGTAGAGGTGTTCAGTGAGCTATAGTCAAAGTACCTTGTCTTTCTGCGCTATCTAATTAACTTGCTCAGATCGTTTCTATATCTTCCCCCCCCTCTTTTTCTCTTTCTTCTTTCCTCAAATGAAAAGGATCCCCACCACATAAACCATAATATTCATCACGACATAGACCCCACCTTTACCGTCAGTTAAATATGCGTTGATATAGTAAAAGAACAGTGGATTGGGGGCAAGGGGGTCCGGGGATCATCTATGGGCTAGACGAATTGACTGTTATATTTGTTGTTTACAAGAAGATGTGCCCAATTGTTGTACAATATGAACCATAGGCCCTGCGAGGCCTATTCCCATTTTCCCTTTTATTGTTTTTCCTTTCTCCTTTTTACTGATATTTCCTAATGTTTGTAAAATATTCTGAAAACTTAATAAAAAGAGATTAAACATAAGTGCGTCTGCCATGAGGAGGAACCGCAGGCACACACTGCAGAGGGTTGGCACGGCCAGGCAGCGACCTTCTTTAAAAGGGGTGGGGCGATAGCCCATAATGCTGTACAGAAGCAATGAGAAATCCAATCCTGTGCCACCACCATCAGGAGCTGCACACGTGGGCATAGCAATGGGGAACCCATGTGCCACACACTATTCATTCTGTCAAGGTGTCTGCATGCCCCAGTCAGACCGGGGTTTTTTATAAATAGTCACAGGCAGGTACAACTCCGCAATGGGAATTCCGTGTGCACCCACAGTATGGGTGGCTCCCTGGAACCCACCGGCTGTACATAAATGTATCCCATTGCAGTGCCCATCACAGCTGAGGTAACGTCCGATTAAATGCAGGTGGTCTTCGGCCCACACTGCATGCCCCAGTCAGACTGGGGTTCTTTAGAAGTGGACACATGGAGTTACAACTCCGTGTGGAGCGACAGCATGGGTGGGTCCCAGGAAGCCACCGGCGGTACATAAATATATCCCATTGCAGTGCCCATCACAGCTGTGGTAACGTCAGCTTTAATGCAGGTGGGCTAAAAATTAGTAGGATTACACTGTAGGCGAGGGCCCCAAAAAATTGGTGTACGAACAGTACAAATGTACTTCAGAAAAATTGCCCATGCCCAACCAAGAGGGCGGGTGAATCCCATTAATCGCTTTGGTTAATGTGGCTTAATTTGTAACTAGGCCTGTAGGCAGCCCAGTTCAAATAAAAATTGGTTCAGGTGCAAGTTTCAACGCTTTATTGAATTGAGAATTGAAACGTGTAAACATTGTTTACAAAAGTTATATGACTGAGCCTTGTGGGCCTAAGAAAAATTGCCCGTTCGGCGTTATTACGTGAGGTTTCAGGAGGAGGAGCAGGAGGAGGAGGATGAATAGAATACACAGATTGATGAAGCAAAAAGGTCCCAGTTTTTGATGATGATAGAGAACGATGCTTCCATCCGCAGGTGCAGCCTATGTATTGTTTAGGGTGCAGCCTATGTATCGCTGCTGTCCGCTGGTGGAGAAGAGAACTCTGGGGAAATCCAGGCTTTGTTCATCTTTATGATTGTAAGCCTGTCGGCACTGTCGGTTGACAGGCGGGTACGCTTATCCGTGATGATTCCCCCAGCCGCACTAAACACCCTCTCTGACAAGACGCTAGCCGCAAGACAAGCAAGCACCTCCAGGGCATACAGCGTGAGTTCAGGCCACGTGTCCAGCTTCGTCACCCAGTAGTTGTAGGGGGCAGAGGCGTCACGGAGGACGGTCGTGTGATTGGCTACGTACTCCCTCACCATCCTTTTACAGTGCTCCCGCCGACTCAGCCTTGACTGGGGAGCGGTGACACAGTCTTGCTGGGGAGCCATAAAGCTGTCAAAGGCCTTGGATAGTGTTCCCCTGCCTGTGCTGTACATGCTGTCTGATCTCCGCGCCTCCCCTGCTATCTGGCCCTCGGAACTGCGCCTTCTGCCACTAGCGCTGTCGGATGGGAATTTTACCATCAGTTTGTCCACCAGGGTCCTGTGGTATAGCTACACTCTCGAACCGCTTTCCTCTTCGGGTATGAGAGTGGAAAAGTTCTCCTTATACCGTGGGTCGAGCAGTGTGTACACCCAGTAATCCATAGTGGCCAGAATGCTTGTAACGCGAGGGTCACAAGAAAGGCATCCTAACATGAAGTCAGCCATGTGTGCCAGGGTACCTGTACACAACACATGGCTGTCCTCACTCGGAAGATCACTTTCAGGATCCTCCTCCTCCTCCTCAGGCCATACACGCTGAAAGGATGACAGGCAAGCAGCATGGGTACCCTCAGCAGTGGGCCAAGCTGTCTCTTCCCCCTCCTCCTCATGCTCCTCCCCCTCCTCCTCCCCCTCCTCAACGCGCTGAGATATAGACATGAGGGTGCTCTGACTATCCAGCGGCATACTGTCTTCCCCCGCCTCCGTTTCCAAGCGCAAAGCGTCTGCCTTTATGCTTTGCAGGGAACTTCTCAAGAGGCATAGCAGAGGAATGGTGATGCTAATGATTGCAGCATCGCCGCTCACCATCTGGGTAGACTCCTCAAAGTTTCCAAGGACCTGGCAGATGTCTGCCAACCAGGCCCACTCTTCTGTAAAGAATTGGGGAGGCTGACTCCCACTACGCCGCCCATGTTGGAGTTGGTATTCCACTATAGCTCTACGCTGCTCATAGAGCCTGGCCAACATGTGGAGCGTAGAGTTCCACCGTGTGGGCACGTCGCACAGCAGTCGGTGCACTGGCAGATTAAACCGATGTTGCAGGGTCCGCAGGGTGGCAGCGTCCGTGTGGGACTTTCGGAAATGTGCGCAGAGCTGGCGCACCTTTCCGAGCAGGTCTGACAAGCGTGGGTAGCTTTTCAGAAAGCGCTGAACCACCAAATTAAAGACGTGGGCCAGGCATGGCACGTGCGTGAGGCTGCCGAGCTGCAGAGCCGCCACCAGGTTACGGCCGTTGTCACACACGACCATGCCCGGTTGGAGGCTCAGCGGCGCAAGCCAGCGGTCGGTCTGCTCTGTCAGACCCTGCAGCAGTTCGTGGGCCGTGTGCCTCTTCTCTCCTAAGCTGAGTAGTTTCAGCACGGCCTGCTGGCGCTTGCCCACCGCTGTGCTGCCATGCCGCGCGACACCGACTGCTGGCAACGTGCTGCTGCTGACACATCTTGATTGCGAGACAGAGGTTGCGTAGGAGGAGGAGGAGGAGGAGGAGGAGGAGGAGGGTGGTTTAGTGGAGGAAGCATACACCACCGCAGATACCACCACCGAGCTGGGGCCCGCAATTCTGGGGGTGGGTAGGACGTGAGCGGTCCCAGGCTCTGACTCTGTCCCAGCCTCCACTAAATTCACCCAATGTGCCGTCAGGGAGATATAGTGGCCCTGCCCGCCTGTGCTTGTCCACGTGTCCGTTGTTAAGTGGACCTTGGCAGTAACCACGTTGGTGAGGGCATGTACAATGTTGCGGGAGACGTGGTCGTGCAGGGCTGGGACGGCACATCGGGAAAAGTAGTGGCGACTGGGAACCGAGTAGCGCGGGGCCGCCACTGCCATCATGCTTTTGAAAGCCTCCGTTTCCACAAGCCTATACAGCAGCATCTCCAGGCTGATCAATTTGGCTATGTGCACGTTTAACGCTTGAGCATGCGGGTGCGTGGCGGCGTACTTGCGCTTGCGCTCAAACAGTTGCGCTAGCGACGTCTGGACGCTACGCTGAGAGACATTGCTGCATGGGGCCGAGGACAGCGGAGGTGAGGGTGTGGGTGCAGGCCAGGAGACGGTAGTGCCTGTGTCCTGAGAGGGGGGTTGGATCTCAGTGGCAGGTTGGGGCACAGGGGGAGAGGCAGTGGTGCAAACCGGAGGCGGTGAACGGCCTTCGTCCCACCTTGTGGGGTGCTTGGCCATCATATTTCTGCGCATGCTGGTGGTGGTGGCTCCCCGGCTGATCTTGGCGCGACAAAGGTTGCACACCACTGTTCGTCGGTCGTCTGCACTCTCAGTGAAAAACTGCCAGACCTTTGAGCACCTCGGCCTCTGCAGGGTGGCATGGCGCAAGGGGGCGCTTTGGGAAACAGTTGGTGGATTATTCGGCCTGGCCCTGCCTCTACCCCTGGCCACCACACTGGCTCTTCCAACCTGCCCTGCTGCTGCACTTGCCTCCCCCTCTGAAGACCTGTCCTCAGTAGGCTTAGCAAACCAGATGGGGTCAGTCACCTCATCGTCCTGCTGCTCTTCCTCTGAATCCTCTGTGCGCTCCTCCCTCGGACTTACTGCCCTTACTACTACCTCACTGATAGACAACTGTGTCTCATCGTCATCGTCCTCCTCACCCACTGAAAGGTCTTGAGACAGTTGCCGGAAGTCCCCAGCCTCATCCCCCGGACCCCGGGAACTTTCCAATGGTTGGGCATCAGTCATGATAAACTCCTGTGGTGGGAGAGGAACCACTGCTGCCCAATCTGAGCAGGGGCCCGAGAACAGTTCCTGGGAGTCTGCCCGCTCCTCAGAATGTCTCATTGTAATGGAGTGAGGAGGCTGGGAGGAAGGAGGAGCAGCAGCCAGAGGATTCTGAGTTGCAGCAGTGGACGACGCAGAACTGTGGGTGGACGATAGATTGCTGGAAGCACTTTCTGCCATCCACGACAGGACCTGCTCACACTGCTCATTTTCTAATAAAGGTCTACCGCGTGGACCCATTAATTGTGCGATGAATGTGGGGACGCCAGAAACGTGCCTCACTCCTAATCCCGCAGCAGTCGGCTGCGATACACCTGGATCAGGAGCTCGGCCTGTGCCCACACCCTGACTTGGGCCTCCGCGTCCTCGGCCGCATGCACGTCCTCTAGGCCTACCCCTACCCCTCAGCATGCTGTATTACCAGTAATGCCGAAACAGAACGCTGTAATTAAATGTGCCGCTTATTGGCCTGTGGTTGGAGGCTGACTTTGCTTACGGAACGCCAGGAAATAATTTGGCGCAAGCCTCCTGTAACACTTAGCTGGCTGCGTATGATTTTGTAGAACTACTACACCCAGCACAGACAGACCCAGAACACTGAGCACAGTGACAGGCAGGCCAAATAGATTTTTTGCCCCAAGTTTTTTAGCAAAGGCCCACTGCCTATATTCAATCAATAATATGTCTTCTGTCCCTGCCTCCACACTTCTGTCCCTGGAGTATGTCACAGAACTGCAGAGTGTTGCACTGTGAACTGCAACACAGCGGTGATTTCAGAGCCCAGACAGAGCCAGGAAATAATTTTGCAGGCCCACTGCCTATATTCAATCAATAATATGTCTTCTGTCCCTGCCTCACCACTACTGGCCCTGCACTATGTCTAATTACTGCAGGGCGCAATGCTCTGCACGGCCGATATACCAAAAAAAAAAAATGTGCAACACTGCAAAAAGCAGCCTCCACAGTACTGCACACGGTTAGATGTGGCCCTAAGAAGGACCGTTGGGGTTCTTGAAGCCTACAATAACTCCTAACACTCTCCCTATAGCAGCTCCAACAAGATACCACTTTCCCTCAGCTATGTCACAACGCATCTGTGGCGAGCCGCGGGAGGGGCCGATTTTTATACTCGGGTGACACCTGATCTCCCCAGCCACTCACTGCAGGGGGGTGGTATAGGGCTTGAACGTCGCAAGGGGATGTTGTAATGCCTTCCCTGTCTTTCTATTGGCCAGAAAACCGCGCTAACGTCTCAGAGATGAAAGTGAAAGTAACTTGAACATCGCGTTGTACTCGCCTCTAGTAACGAGCATCTCGAACACGCTAATACTCGAACGAGTATCAAGCTCGGACGAGTACGTTCGCTCATCTCTACTTCTAACCCAGCTTGCAAAGGATGTTTTCCATGTGGCGACTGCATTGCTTGCCAAAATATGTTACAATCCAGTTTGTTTGAATTTTCTGATGGTGCCTGAAAATTTGAGATTTTGCAATATATTTCATGTAGTACTATAAATGTCACTTATTATGCCACATATCTGTGCTTGAAAATTTATGTGTGACTCACATCTCAAGAGCTGAGAATCCGCAGCACAACAATGTGATGATCCCTCATTATTAAAATTTATTCCTAAACATTTTTGAATATTTCATGATTGAAATCCGAAAAATTTTTGGCCTGTAATATTGAGGCAGTGCATTGCGGCACTGTGGGTAGGGAGGGGGTGATGTGTCCGAAGGGTAATTGCTCAGGAAGAATTTAGGTGTATTGTCAGGCTTGGGGCTACGGTCCTTCTGGGATTGAATGAAATGGTCAGTTTTGTACTTTTTAAAAAAGTTTTTCTTTTCCCTCCATGCATTTTATGTTTTTTGTTTGCCATTTGCGGACTCTTCACTTTCCATGTTCTGTGCCCCTCCTTGTGTATGTATGTGTGTATGAACCTGGGAAGTGGATCAGGAGACAATTTATTTTCCACATTTTCACTCAGCGTACTGTTAGAAGCTTTCCTATGTATATTGTTTATATGAGAACTGCATTTGTTTTAATAGTAACTATTAATTTCTGTTATCATTATTTTTTAATTGTTTTACACCTCTGCACTTTGGTGAATCCTAATAGTCCATTTGTCCTCTTGTTTTTCACATCACTTATTGCACCAAGTAAAACAAACTCCTTTATATTTTTTATGCTTTGATGTTTATCTGTTGTATTTTTTCAACACTCATGCCACAGGACACACTGTAACTTTATAGATACATACAATTTTTATTTAAATCTAATGCGATATTTCACCAGATGTTCAATGTATGACAATGTGTGTGCGTTGGACGTTCACTGCCCGGCTTAATTTACCGCTCGGTGTGTGCGTATGACTCTTTTCGTTTTGTGCTCACTCTGACCACTGAGTGCCAGGAATCGGACGCCTTTTTGCTTGCAAAACGAAACACACATCGGGGTGCCTCCTGGTTCCATTGTATTCTTGTATGTGGTTTTTATATTGTTTGTTTATATGCAGTTATCTTTATTGTCATTCATAAACACTTTTTTGTAGTGTTTTTTTTTAGCATACGAATGTGATTAATTAATCAGAGTCTCTGATACTTAGTAACATATTATGTTAGGCCGAAGGGAGACAATATCCACCTAGTTCAGCCTGTTTACAACCCCAACTTGTTGATCCAGAGGAAGGCAAAAAAAGCAAAACAATGAGGCAGAAGCCAATTAGCCTATTTGGAGAAATAGATTCCTTACCAACTTCATAATGGCAGTCAGAATAATCCCTGGATCACCGTTTAGAAAGTTCCTGCCTGGCTCCAAGACTCCAACTGTGCTGGTTATTTAATGTCTATATCCTGTAATATCATAGCACTCTAAAAAGACGTCTAGTCTCCTCTTAAACTCCTCCATCGATTTTGCCATCACCACATCCTGAGGCAGAGAGTTCCACAGTCTCACTGCTCTTACAGTAAAGAACCCTTTTCTGTGTTGGTGATGAAACCTGCTTTCTTCTAGACGTAGAGAATGCCCTCTTGTTACCGTCGCAATCCTGAGTATAAAAAGGCCATGGGAGAGATCCTTGTATTGTCCCCTAATGTATTTATACATAGTTATTTGGTCGTCCCTTAACCATCTTTTTTCCAGGGTGAATAATCCCAAGTTTGATAGCCTCTCTGGGTATTCCAGTCCTACAATTCTGTTTATTAATTTTGTTGCCCTTCTTTGAACACCTCTCAAGCACTGCAACATCTTTCCTGAGCACTGGTGTCCAGATTTCCTGTGATTGGCTGTTATATATCATATCGCTGAGGTAACATGAAAGCTGTGCTGTGATTGGTTGTTATATATCATACTGCTGAGGTAACATGTAAGCTGCGCTGCGATTGGTTGTTATATATTATACCGCTGAGGTAACATGAAAGCTGCGCTGTGATTGGTTGTTATCTATATATATATATAAAAATGAATGTATGTCTGTCTGTCTTCGCAGCAACGCGTGACGGATAAGCTAGTACTACATACGGGAAAGATGAGGCAAGTCCTTTCTTTTCTCGGCCATACAATTAATGGGCACGAATCCAGATAGTGAAGACAAAAGCAAAGAAATCAATTGAAATCAGTGGTTTGGTTCGGTTTTGATTATCATGGCCACATAATGGGAGAAAAACACATTCATGTGTCTAAGTCCTAACGGCAGAATCACACAAGTGCATTTGCGCGCACATTTGCAAACTAAAATTTGTTTGCCCAATACACAGGAAAATTACGCATAGTTAGTACTAATTAGGCTGCACAGCCTTTTAAATAATGGCATGGGTGTATCCCATGCAGATTTAAACAGTCCCTGACAGTGCAAAAGGTAAAGTAAAATGCACAGATACGTGTGTAATAGCGGGACATTCATGGCGCAAAAAAGTCACGCTGTTACGGCACTCTGCCCCCCCAGCGCCAGTTGGGGTGCCCTGATCTCCCGCACCCCCGCTGTCCCTGCCTACTTGCCTCGGCCTTGGCTAACCCCAGGCGGACAACTGGACGGCGGTCCCTGCCCTGGCTAGGGACCTGGCGACTGACAAGCAGGAACCTACTTAATGGGGGGAACAGAGTGCCGACAGAGGAGGCAGATGAATCAGACCAACAAAACTGACAAGGCTGGAGATGGAACTCGCAGGCCAACTGGCATGGTGCTGGATAGCAACTAGTGCTGACTGGGCCAGACTAGATTAGAGGCAAACAGAACCAACAAAAACAGACTGAGTAACAGGGGACCAGAGGGAGCTGACCGACAACTAGGGACTGCCTGAGGAGACCCGCAGACAGACTGGCTAGGTGCATGCAGAACCAATAACTGGCAATGAGCTCAGTTCACTGCCAGTCTTTTAACCACAAGGTTCCGCCCAGGGGCGGAGAGTGGGAGGAGGCAACTCCACCCACTGCTGTATAAGAAGCACAGAGGAGCGCGGGCGGCACCCTACGGGCGGGCACGCCCACGCCGCCGCCCACTGGCCAACCCAAGCTGCTGGGATGACCTCGACACAGGGCTCCAGGCTGCTGGAGCCGACGCCGGAGCGACGCGCGCCGACCGCGGGACCCCATGCCGCACTGTATGGTAACACACGCTATCACATGTGTATTTGCACTTACGCTCATGTGAAGCTGCCCCAAGGGAAGTAAAGGTAAACAATATAGTAATAGTATCAACCTATAAAGAAAAACACTTTGAAACATTGTATACAGAATCCTTTAAATAGGGTAACAATGTGCAATATACATAACAGTTTTGAGAATGTAATGATTTTAACTCTTATTTACTATGCAGTCTCTTAATAAATGTATTTTCATAATAGCTTCATGCTGAGCACTTTGCATACTCCTTTTTGGAATCTCAGCACAAAACTTGGTGATGCCTTTGGAAGAAAATAAGTGGCTCCAAGAAAGTGATATAAGCACTTAGGTTTAATTTGTGCTTATTGGAAGAGGAGCCTCAAAGACATGTACTTTATCACATTTAAGTCCCAAATAAAGTTACAGTTGCAAGAAAAGTAGTTGACTTCTTGGGAATACTTGGCTTTTTGCATTGATTATTAAGTATAATTTTTTTTTCAGTTAACAAAATGCAAAGTGAATAAACAAAAGACAAGTCTCAATTAATTGAATATTTGGGGTGAACCCTCTTTGCCTTCAAAACAGCATCAATTCCTCTAGGTACACTTGCACACAGTTTTTGAAGAAACTGTGAGAGAGGCTGTTCCGAACATCCTGGAGATTTAACAATAGGTTTTCTGTCAATGTAGGTTTGTTCAAACTCTTCTGTTTCTTCATGTAAACCCAGACAGACACGGTGATGCTGAGATCAGGCCTCTGTGGGGACATATCATTACTTCCAAGACTCCTTGTACTCCTTTATGCTGAATGTAATTCTTAATGACTTTAGCTGGATGTTTGGAGTCATTGTCCTGCTGCAGAATAAATTTGTACCAGTCTGATACCTCCCTGATGGCATTGCATGTTGCATAAGTAACTGCTTCTATTTCTCAGCATTGAGGATACAATTATTCCTAACAAAATCCTCAACTCTATTTGCTGAAATGCAGCCCCAAACTTGCAAGGAACCTCTACCATGCCACTGTGTTGGCTGCAGACACTCATTATTGTACTGCTCTCCAGCCCTTCGATGAACAAACTGCCTTCTGTGATAGCCAAATATTTCACATTTTGATTAATCAGTCCAGAGCACCTGTTGCCTTTTTATGAATCTCAGTTACTATACATATTGAAACCCAAAGTTTGCTTTGAAATCTTTTGCCTGGGAGAGATTTTACTGATGCAATATAATTACCTTGTGCCTTGTTGCTAAATGCAAACAAGACATTCATTTACTGATCCACCTGACAGATTTTCAGTGAGGATATTGGGATACCATTCAGTCTGGAGAAGTGTGGCCAGTTAGTAGTAAAGAGAGGTAAGGTTGTTAAGACCGGTAGGGTGAAATTGTCAGCAGGGCACGTAGCAGACATACAGACCAGCTACAAGTACCTTGATATTCCATAATCTCATGGGTAGAGGCAACAAAAATAGCAACATCCAAGTACCACCAAAGGTTAAGACAGGTCCTAAAGAGTCAGGTCAATGGGAAGAACATAATCTATGCCATCAACATGTATGCCTTGTCAGTTGTCAGATATCCCGTTGGTATAATGAGTTGGCCAAAAGAAGACATGGAGACTGCTGATGTTCCTGAAAGCTCCTCATTATGTAGGGAAGTTTACACCACAAGTCAAACACCCAGAGGCTGAACACCAAAAAGAAAGAGTGTGGGTGGGGTTTGATGGGGGTCAAAGCCACCACCCTGAATGAGACTCAGAGCATCTGAGAGTACATCAATAAGTTGGCACCCAAAGATCAACTGTTGAGAGAATGCCTAAGGCAGCAGTATCTGATATTGAAGGGTGAACAAATGTTAGAAGGGCCATGGCAATATATACCTCTGCATGGAATGTACCACCTACAGATAGTTGATGGTTGGAAAAGGCAGCACAAGAGCAGACACTAAGAAATAGATCCATGGAAGCAGGGATCTACCAAACTAGACAAGATCCAAGGTACAGGCTGTGTAGAGAAGCCTCAAATATAGTCCAACACATAGTGACAGATTGCAGGAGGCATGCAAGAGCAGCATACAATAAATGGCACAACCCAACAGACATTGTGTACAGTAACATTGGAATAGCATATTGGCTAAACCCTCCCAAATCCAAATGGAAGAATATGCAGAAAGTTGTGGAGAATAACAGGGCTAAGATCCTGTGGGACTTCCAGATACAGATGGACAAAAAGGCACTGGTCAAACAATCAGACATTGTGGTAATTGACAAGGACCTGAAGACATGGTTGGTGACAGATGTAGTAAAACCAAGTGACAGCAACATAAGGAAGGAGTATGAGAAGCTAGAGAAGTAAAAGTGTCTAAGAGAAGAGCTTGAGAGGATGTGGTAAGTGGTCACAGTGACGGTAGGAACATTTGGAGCTGTATACCAGGAACAACTTCAGAGCACACTATCCAAAAGAATGTAATACTAGGAACATGCTAGATTCTGCATAGTACCCTCAAACTCCCAGACCTTTGGTAGAGGGCCCAAGGTTGAGGAAGACACTTTACCCATAGGGGGAAAAATAACGATAGATAGATAGATAAAACTTTGTTAGACTGTCTGTGGTTGTGTGAATACCCGACTACCATCTCTCAAAGCAATTACTATACTCTCAACTCAAGAATGGAAAACGGAATGTTGGTGGACAGCAAAAGAGACTTAAGGATGGGCATAAAGCTAACCTTAAAAACTGTAGCGTAGACATCAAGAACTGGGAAGCCCTGGCCCTCAAGCGCTCAATTTGGGGGTCAGCCATTACCAACAGCACTGTGAATTTTGAAGAGGCACACATAGAAGGCAAAAGGGAGAAACTTATTAAGAGGAAATCACATAAAGCCAACCATTGTCAGGATCATCTTCCACATGGAAACAGGTGTTCCCACTGCAAAAAAAACCCTGTGGATCAAGAATAGGTCTATAGGTCTTCATAGTCACCTATGGACCCACCGCAAAGCTCCTATACTTGGAAGGCAATCATGATAGGCGATGAGTGATAGCCTATGGTGATGATATAGATAGATAGATAGATAGATAGATAGATAGATAGATAGATAGATAGATAGATAGATAGATAGATAGATAGATAGATAGATAGATAGATAGATAGATAGATAGATAGGGTGATATAAAAAGTTCACATACACTGTTAAAATGCCATGCTAAAAAAATCCAACACAAATCATTTTAGATTTATTTCCACCTTCAATATGACCCATGATCTGTATGATTTATTGAAAAACAGACTGAAATCTTTTAGGGTGGAAGAATTAAAAAAATAATTAAAATAACATAGTAAAACTAAAATGAGTACTATGTTGATGTACCCTTTGACTTTATGAAAGCACTCAGTCTGTTTGGGTAGGTATCTATCAGCATGGCGCAACTTGGCTTGGCAATCTTCACCCATTCTTCCTTGCAAAAGTGCTCCAAATCTGTCAGATTGCGAGGGCATCTCATGTGTATCGATCTCTTCAGGTGACCGAATATTTTAAATGGAATTTAGGTCAGGACTCTGGCTGGGCAATTAGAAAACTTTGATCCTCTGGTGAAGCCATTCTTTGTTGATTTGGAGGTATGCTTTGGGTTGTCATTGTGCTGAAAGGTGAACTTCCTCTCCTTCTTCAGCTTTTTAGCAGATGCCTGAAGGTTTTATGCCTAAATGAACTAATATTTTGAACTGTTCATAATTCCCTCCACCATGACCTTGAAGCCCCCCAAAAATAGCCCCAAAGCATAATGCTGCCTCCACCATATTTCATTGAGGGGATGGTGCTCATTAGGTGATGCACAGTGTTGGCTTTGTGCCAATTAACCTTTTGGAATAAAGCCAAAAAGTCAGCCTTGGTCTCAGCAGACCATAGCACATTTTCCCTGCATGCTTTTGGCAAAATTAATGAAGATTTTGGCAAAACATAGCTAGGCGTGGATGTTTTTTCTTTGTTAGAAAAGGTTTCCATCTTGATACCCTACCCCACAGCCCAGACATTTCAAAAATATAAGATGGATATCACGTGCACTACACAACAAGTACTTGCCAGAAATTCCTGCAGCTCATTTTTGCTTTAGGCCTCTTGGCAGCCTCCTGAACCAATTTTCTTTTGGTCCTTTCATCCATTTTTGAGGGACATCTAGTTCTTAGTAATGTCACTGTTGTGCCAAATTTAATCCACTTCTTGATGACCGTCTCCACTGTGTTCCATGGTATACGTAACACCTTGGAAATTTTTTGGTTCCCTTCTCGTGACTGATACGTTTCAACAATCAGATCCCTTTGATGTACTGTAAGCTCTTTACAGACCATGGCTTGTGCTAAAAAACGCAACTAAGAAAATGTCAGGAAAATCCTACTAGAACAGCTGAACTTTATACAGAGTAAATTAGGTTTATTTTAACCCCTTAAAGGGTTTCTGTCAATAAAACAGAAAAATTCTATACTTACCTATTCCTCCCTGGTCAGTCTACTTACCAGATCTTCACCTCCCCCATCTTCTCCTGTCTCCTGCAGTCCAGGGGGATCACTTCACCTCCAGCTGCCTGATTCTTCTCCTTCCTGTGAGGTCATGTACATTACCAGAAATCTTCTGCCTGCCTGGCAATGTACATTACGTAACAGCTCACAGGCCCGCAGGGGAACTCCCTATCTGCTTCAGAGATTGCGAGCTGACTCTGAAATAGATTACAATTTCTTCCTAGGCAGTGAATGCTACAGCACAGGATCGTGACCTTCACTAACCCGGCCGGAAGGGATATGAGTAATGCAGCCTTAATAACAATATGGCCAGAGTACGGTCAGGTGACCTGGGCACTGCAGAAGCTCAGCCAGGAGAAGATGTGGTAAGGAGAGGAGGGAGGGAATGGGTATGTGTGTGTGTGTGTATATATATATATATATATATATATATATATATATATATATATATATTATTTATTTATTTATTTTTATTTTTTTTTATTTATTTTTTTAATGACAAAACTCCTTTAAGGACATTGCCTATTTGGGCTTTAAGGACCTGATAATTTGGGGGGATTATTCATCTCCACTTTTCAAAAGCCACAATTTTATTATTTCAACATTGACATGGCCATATGAAGACTTATTTTTTTGCATTGCATGTTTTTATTGGTACCATTTTTGGGTACAATTAATGTATTGTAAAACCTTTATAAATTTTTTTTGGAGGGCAGGGAGAAAAAAACATCAATTCTGCCATTGTAACTTTTTTTCCTTTTACAGCGTTAGTCATACAGCATAAATGACATAAATTATAATTTATTTTTCTGCGTTTATGCGATTATGACAATACCAAAATTATTATTTCTAGGTTTATACAAAGAGGGGAAAATATGCAAAAAGTATTTTTTTTCCTTTTTACATGTATTTTTACACTATTTAAATTTTTTTAATGTTCTTGTAGGGGAATTTAACCAGAAAAGTTCTGATTGCTATGATTATGCATTATAATGCATTATCGCTCACAATAGTGATTACAGGCCATAGCAAGTTTGAACACCACTATTTTGCATCCAGTTGCTATGGCAACCCATTGGACCCCCACAATTACATAATGGATTTATATCAGAGCGTGCTCTCTCTGTGAACCCTTTATGTGCCTCAATCCACATTGACTGTGGCATGTGAGGGTATAACAGTGGGGTTCAGTGCTCTATCAATCCCTGCTGCTGAAACAGAAGGCCAGACCCACTTCTGAGCCGTGCCATCCCCAGGACGTAAGTTTAAGCCTGTTGCATTAACTACCAAC
This sequence comes from Eleutherodactylus coqui, assembly GCF_035609145.1. NCBI lineage: Eukaryota > Metazoa > Chordata > Amphibia > Anura > Eleutherodactylidae > Eleutherodactylus > Eleutherodactylus coqui. The sequence continues at coordinate 26,963,900 of NC_089845.1, read as the reverse complement.
CTGCCAAGATGTAGACTTATTTTTGTAAATAATAAATGTTTTTCATTTTATTATACATCATCAAACTACTAACGACCACTTGTTCATCTGTGCGTGAGTGAGTCATCATAGGTCCTTCATCCCGAGTCAGTGAATTAAATGCTAAGCCCCTGATCACATGATGGTGACATCATCACAGGTCATATTCCATAGCAACTGAGACCACGGGGGTTAATAGGGAATGCATAACTCCCTCTCTTGGGTTGAATTCCGGATGAAGGACTTGTGATAACGTCAACATCATGTGATTTTAGGCAGAGCACATAACTCACTCCGGATGATCAGGGATGGAGCAATAGTGAGTGAGTTACATGCTCCACCCCTGATCACATGACGGTGATGTCATCAAAGGTCCTGTAAGCACATGGCTGCTGTCCAGCTAGGATTTCGTTAGTATTCCATAGCAACTGAGACCACAGGGGTGTGTAGGGGAGGCAATACTAACAATCACCTACAGCAAAGTTGTGCTTACAGGATCTGTCATGATGTCACCATCATGTGACCAGTCACCTGTGTGGGAGCAGTCCGGGGTCACATGACAGGGGGTGATCAGTGTGTGTAGGACTCTGCTGTGCTGATTTTCATCCCTGTTGTATGAAGAATGCATATAGCAGACCTGTGTGTAGCGTGCATGCAGCAGAGCTGTGTGTAGCGTGCATGCAGCAGAGCTGTGTGTCACATTACGCCACCAGAATCACTGGTACTACTGGCGTAACTATAGGGGATGCATTTGCACCCGGGCACAGGAGTCTTAGGGGGCCCATAAGACCTCTATTCTCCATATAGGGAGACCAGTACTATGAATTAGGCATTATACTTGGGGTTCATGTTACAGGTTTTGCATTGGGGCCCAGAAGCTTCAAGTTATGCCTCTGCATTAACAGATTACGAGAAGTTGGGGGACCCCAAGATAAACTTTTGCACCCGGGCCCATGAGCCTTTAGCTACACCCCTTACTGGTACTATAGAATTTCCTAATAATTACTAGTCTATTTGTTATAAGGCAGCTTGCATTCTACATAAGGCAGTAGTGTGAGCTGTGATTCCATGGAATAAACACCCTCAGCTGGTCAACATCTGCAATCACAGTCTTCATATTATGCTGGTCATGTGATATGTAGTTTATGTTGGCTATGGCATGGTATCATAACTTTTATATCAAGTTTTGAGTGACCATTGTTTCATCTTATAACATCTACTTTTTACCATGCGACGTCATGAAACTGGTCTACACTCTTTGTAGGCCTACATTGTCATCTATAGTTCTACGCGATGCATACCTTTTGTTGCTTATTATTACATTCATTGTATCAAAATCTGAATGTGTGTTGTTATATTTTGCACAGTTCACTTTTTGCTATGTAGTTTGTATCATATGTAGGGCTACAGTGTGATCTGTGGTTCCATGGGATGTACTCCCTCTGCTGCTCAATATGTGTAATTGCAGTCATCATATTATGCTGGTTACGTGATATTCAGCTTGTGAGTGGCACCGGCATGCTATCATTGTTTGTATATCATGTTTTCCACAGGCATTATTTAATAACATTTACTGTTTATGATGCAGCACTATGAAATTGGTTTATACTCTGCAAAGCAATATTGTCATCTGTAGTTCTTTATGATGCATATGTTTTGTTGGTTATTACTATATTCATTGTGTCAAAATCTTAACGTGTATTGTTTTATTTTACATGATTTACCTTTTGTCATTGAGCTTGCATGTAGGGCTGCAGTGTGATCTGTTGCTCTACAAGTATACACCCTCTGCTGGTCAATATGTGCATTTGCAGTCATCATATTATGCCGGTGCTTGATTTGACCATGTGTTATCCTATCTATTTGGTATGTGTGGAGGGAGGACAATAATATTTTCTTAGATTAGTTCACTTGCCTAACTACAAAGAAGGAGTTTTGCCTGTTTATATTACTCCGGGGTCACCTTCATCCACAGTACCATGGGAGGGTATTATTATAGTTTATGCATTCCAATTTTTATCTTTTCAGCATTATTATAATGCTCCAATTCAGATTTTTTTTTGTGGCTCTTTTTGGATGTCACATTGTTCCAGAACGTATTTCTTGAATTGTTTGGCTATGATATATTAAATAGTGCGGTTCGTTTTGATCCACTAAGCGATAAAAGGGCCATAATCTTAGCAAAATCAAATCAGATAAGTCCAAACCAATTTTTTGGCGAAAATCTCTTTTTTTTCATTATGCCTGCTGTAGAGGTCAGCATGCAGCCAATCAGCAGCCAGGGCACTTTGAGGATATCAACACATGTTTCCTCCATCTTGCATATGGCAGCAGTTTCTTTGGATGCCTGCATCACATGACCTAGCCAAATATAACGCAGTCACAATGTAACCAGCAACCATTTTACAATTGATCTCAGAAGAGAGTAGCTGCATCATGTTTATGTGTCTATATAAAACATAGTCTGTTGTTAGGGCCAGATATTCTACAGAGGGTATATTGCTGCTGGTGTGAAAGCTTGTACACCAGGGTTGTATTGGAAGGACTAGAGAAAGAAGCTGCATCATGTTTATATCTCTATATAAAATGTAGTCTGTTATTACCCTGTTTCCCCGAAAATAAGACGCGTCTTATATTAATTTTTGCTCCCAAATATGCGCTACGTCTTATTTTCAGGGGGTGTCTTATTTTGCCGCGGCAAATCCGTCTGTGGCCGCTAATCCCTCAATTGGCCAGCTTTGTGGACAAAATTTCTCAGAAATCTCGTCCACATGGGACAGCAAATCTGTCACGGCAAAGCTGGGAGAAGCCGGCGTTGTGGTGCGGATTCACCAGCCACAGAAACGGAAAATCGTGCGGCCAGGTCGCTTCAAAACAAGCGGCTGAGTGCCGTGGGTTTTGAAGCAGCACTTTCCCGGCGGAAATCTTGCTGTTTATCGTTGTGGCCAAACTGCGAGATTTCCTCTGGAAATACGCTCTGTGAGAACCCAGCCTTAAGAAGCACACACAGGTTGCCTGACTCACACACAGAGCCATAAAAAAATAAAGTAAAGTAACATACCTGTCTGCAGACAGAAGTTTCTGTACCACTTGTAAGCAGGGATGGTATTGCAGCTTCCGGCCACCAGGGGGAGCTCATCACAGCAGACATGTACAGCAGGAACAGAACGTACAGTATGGACTTTTCCAGCCAGCAAGGGTAGCTCACAACAGCACACTCGTACAGCACAGCAGGGACAGGATAACAGCAGACTGTCTGCAGATCTACCTATACATCTGGAGGTAGGAGACAACAGGGATGGCAGCAGGGGACAGGCCTCTTGACTTGCCTGCACACTTTACTATGCCTTACTATCGGGGGTGCCTTATATTTGGGACTTCTGCAAATTTCAGGGGGTGCCTTATTTTCAGGGGGTGACTTATTTTCGGGGAAACACGGTAGTGTCAGATATTCTATAGAGGATATATTGCTTCTGGGTATGAAAGCTTGTAAACCGTCAGAGAACTTGAAAAGGGTTCTATTTGAGGGAACAAAAACAGAAGCTGCATTATGTTTATATGCCTATATGAAAAGTGGTCTATACCTTGGGGAAGGGTGTATTTCTGCTGCTGTCAACGTACAACATCTATAGCAGCAAAGCAGGCAGATAAACTATGCTTTGGCCTGGGGAATATTGCGGTTGCTGTTTGTGGCCTCAAACAACATTCCAGGTCGCCAGTCCAGCCACTACAAATTATTTTTTCAGACCTAACACAGCTAGCAGTGGGGTTTGGGGAATTCAATTACGCTGTGCCAAGCAGAGACAGAGCAGAAACATACAAGCTGTTCTGTGTGGCCTTTGTGTTCTCACATATTGTGCTGCCAATGGACTGCGGCTTATTTAATTGGCTTCTTTGTGTTTATATAAAACAAAAAGAAACCCAAACTTGGAAGCCACAAATACACACAGTGCATGTCAGTGGCCTCAGAGATTGCTCAAAGTCACCAGTCTGGCCATTACAAATTATTTGCAGGCCTTACACAGCTGGCAGTGGTTTTCTACAAACTACCATATTAGCTGATAAGTTACATAAAACTACACTAAAAAGTAACCCCCGCCCCCCCCCCCCAAAAAAAAGACTAATACATAAAAGAAAAAAGACACATGAAAACAAGGGGTAGAGGATGTGTCAGTAGTGGTAGTGATAGAGGATGGGCCAGTTGGTACTTCATGTGGCTCTTACTGAAGCAAAAGCTCCACATTCTGCAGGAGGCAAGACAAGCCTGCTGCTATTCCTTAAAAAGTGGTTCTGCTTGTGCCTTATGCCTGCAGCATACAGAACAAATTGTAGAGCTTATGGCACAGAATGCCTCAACTACAACCACCTCCTCTTCTTCCAAATCACAGACAGACAGCAGACAGTCTGGACCAGTGGGCCATAAGCATTCCTCTCTGCTTCCCTCCGTGCCAAATACCCTGCACACTCAGAAGCAGTCCACATGGATCAGTCTGCGGAGCTGTTTGGTACTTCAGTGTCATGGATGTTAACCAGGTAGTCCAAACAACCAGAGGGATAAGACCAACATATTGAAAGCACTGATGCCCAACCATTTATTTGCTCTGAAAAGGAGATGATGGTGATTCAGTGCACTCAGTCAGCCTTCCACATTCAATACGTACTCAGGGGGATGTGGAAATGGAGCCAGCTCCTGGTGCACACTGTGACATAGAATCCACTCATAAGAAGAACGACGAAGAGGATAAGGAGATGGTCAACTCAACACCAACAGACAGGGAGAGTCGTAATAGCAACTGGCAGGGAAAGGAGGGAGACTCAGACATTGCTGGGTAGCACATGTAAGAAAAGGAGTAGGGTGTCACAGCCAAACGTAAGAGCTGTACCATCACCAACAGCTACAACTAGCACAACAGCACCAACATCGGGCTCACAGCTAAGTCTGCTCACAGGACATGTGCAGCCTAGGTATTCTTTGAAACCACACGTAATGACAGAAGGGCGGGGGTTTTTGGTAAGCATTAAAACATGGCAAGAATGTAAACAACCTTAACTCAACATGTATGAACAGCCGGAAGACCTTCTGCCCCCTGCTACCTTGAACAGTTCATCTGGGCCACAGTACAAAAAGTCAGACTCTTCCTGCTCCCTCGTTGGCAGTGTCCCGGGCAGCTGACCCAATCCAATCATGTATTGATTGGACAAGCTCATTGTTTTGTAAAGCTCCCAGGAAGATATCATTATAAAAGATTTATAAAGTACAAGGTATGAGCAGAGCTAATTAGCTAATTTGATGGGTGTTTTACTTACAACATGCTATAAAGTGGATAACTGATTAAAATATTTTGGGCAAATTTTGTATTCTTTATTTTGGAAAGGATCTTAATGAAATATTACCATATTTGCAGTCGTATGGATTTTTGGTAACAGGGGTGTGCTGCCTCTTGTGGATCCGCACTGAAGGACAGTAGGTTGCACTAGATGGAGCTTTGTTTTGTTTTAACCTTACTAATTATGCAGGATAATGTCAATGTAAGTTTCAAAAAAATCTAAGTGCATTTCAAGCACTTGTGCTTAAAGGGGTTGTCCCGCGGCAGCAAGTGGGTCTATACACTTCTGTATGGCCATATTAATGCACTTTGTAATATACATCGTGCATTAAATATGAGCCATACAGAAGTTATTCACTTACCTGCTCCGTTGCTAGCGTCCCCGTCGCCATGGTTCCGTCTAACTTCGGTGTCTTCTTGCTTTTTTAGACGCGCTTGCGCAGATGCATCTTCTCCCTTCGGCTGGTCTTGGAAGCATCGGCGTTTTGGCTCCGCCCCCTTGTACGCATCATCGCGTAGCCCCGCCCCATGATGTGTGCCGGTTCCAGCCTCCTGATTGGCTGGAATCGGCACGTGACGGGGGCGGAGCTACGCGATGATGCGTACAAGGGGGCGGAGCCAAAACGCCGATGCTTCCAAGACCAGCCGAAGGGAGAAGATGCATCTGCGCAAGCGCGTCTAAAAAAGCAAGAAGACACCGAAGTTAGACGGAGCCATGGAGACGGGGACGCCAACACCGGAGGGGGTAAGTGAATAACTTCTGTATGGCTCATATTTAATGCACGATGTATATTACAAAGTGCATTAATATGGCCATACAGAAGTGTATACCCCCACTTGCTGCCGCGAGACAACCCCTTTAATGTACTGATAATAGTGGACATAGGTTAAAAGGTTAATCAATAATTGCTGCCCTTCCTGCTTAGTTATTTTTGATGCAAAACATTAAGTTGATTATTTAAGTTCAGGTAAAATTATAAAATAAAAGCTTATATTTCTTTAACGTATTTCTTTTTCATAGTAGAACTTTTTGCCAACTATAAAGCATAATAATGTTAGGATTATTGTGTTGGGCTAGTGTGCTTTCTTGGCTCCTGGGAAACATTGTATTATTCAATCCAACATGAATTTCACAGCATCTAGCAGGATAGATGTGCAGAACATAAGATCATCGGTAAGAATAATGATAGAAAAAGTGGATAATTCAGAAGTGGAATACACCAAACACTAAATCCAGACACACAAGGAAAATAATCGTAGAATATCAAAGTTAAATCACTATATGTAATTGAAATTATATAGGAACTTCAAACAAAATGTGCAGCACAGAGTCTCAGATAATATACATGCATAAGTAGGTAAAAGAGGCTGAGGTCACATTAAAGGGCTTGTCTGGATATGGAATCCTTCTTTAAAATGGCTGCAAATGTGTAAAAACAATAAAAGCAACTGCACTTACCTGATTGTCCCCCCAATGATCTAGTGCTGCAAGTCCCCCTCCTAATTATTTACAAGCAGCTACTCTCAAACCACTGCAGCCAATCTGAGGCCTCGGAAATCATGTGCTGTTCTCTTGGCATCATGACTCCCAGCATCTGAGCTGTGATGCCAGGATAATAGCATGTGATTGCTGCTACCACTGATTGGCTGCAGCAGTTAGCTGGTAGTGTTCATAAACAAAAACTAGTAGGGGCATGGCCTGGCTATGACGGAGTGAGGACACACTTCTCCTCAGCTCCTGCCCAGGGATAGGCCCTCATCCTGTAAAAGAACTTCACATGGCCCTCTTTTTAATAATTACGGGGCTCAATAAAAGGATGCACCTGAGCAACAGAGCCTTAACACTGCCCAGACTACTCTGTAGGATTTAGGTGAGGCCTCGTCTGGCACTAATGCCCCCCCCCCCCCCCTTCCCTTCATAACTACAACTCCTGAGGGCGTCCTAATGCCCCAATGAGATCCTAGACTTGGAACCCAAATGACAACCTTTTGAAAGACTCTGTCTGTGGCTCTGATCTATTTGACACTATACATGACTTTCTTTTGTATTACTCTTCCAAGCCGACCCCTCTACTAATGCAATGGAAGCATTGAAATGTGTAATGAGAGGGGTTTTATTCAAACATGGGAGAAAACTCAAAAAAACAGGGTTTTTAAAATAAACACTCCGTTATTTAATTTTGCAACTCTTGAGGCAACATAAAAACTCTGGATCACAATTGACTCTGAAAGACCTTTTCAATCCTAAGAAGGAGCTGAGATGCCTTTTAGATCAAAAATAGCTGCACTTTTGTGATGCTTTTACGAGCATGTCAACAAGCACTATCATTTCCTCATTTGCATCTTACATGCTAGAATGGGAGACACTTATATTCCTCACATTAAAGGCAAATCTGAATTACAGAACTCTTTCTTGTTAACGGAGGCTTTTCATGAACACTATCACACTCTATAAAACTTTAAAGGTCAATTTGATGACATGGCCCCTGAGGTTCTCTGCACCCCTATGGCTTCCTACTTGGAAGAGACTGCCCTACCCACTATTCCCAGTCCCTTAAGATTCCATGGAAGAAGATATAATTGAGGAAGAAATTAGAGAGGTTGTTAAGATGTCCCCCACAGGTAAATCGCTGGGCCCAGATGGGTTTACTCCCAGGTTCTATAAGCTTTTAAGAGAGTCTCACACCTACTCTAACAGCCACACTTAACCAAGTGTCCTTGTCCTCCCCTTTCGTATGCCAGTCCCTTATGGCCCACATCACTATACTCTCAAAACTTGGGAAGGCAGGTTGTGGCTTGAACAAGAAGCTATGAGGATACAGCTTGTTGAGCTCTGAGACCATATACCTAGCCCATAAAGCCTCTCATCTGGACCCCATTCCATGCCTCACAGATATGTCAAGGCACCCTAAACACATGCAAACCCCGGAGGTCACTCCAGGAAGAAAGCTAAAGGAGTTTCTGAACAAGAAGCTCCCACATGTGCCTGCAACCTTGAGCCCAAAGATGGGCCTTGATTCGGGAGCTCAGGGGATGCTGAGCCCCTCCACTCTGTAGCACCCACGGACCTCACCACCCAACGAACCATCAGTGAAAACAACACATGTACCCTTGCAGATAGCAAAACAGAAAGGAACAAGCAGCCAACAGGGCCCTCGTCCTGCACACATGCTGCTGAAACAGCCTCAGACTTGGCACAGTGCCAGCAACCACAGCACTCACCTGCTCAGCAGGGAAGTTCAGCTGAACGGCTGCAAATCAGGGCTCTATCAGGGTCTTAACCCTAGAGAAGCCAGCTGCACTACCTCAGAGAGATGCAGAGGAAAATAGGGCAGACAAAGCATCCCCTGCACAGCTAAATAAGCACCTCCAGCAGAGCAGGCAGCCAGTAGCAGTGGAACAGAGAATCATTAACCCCTGCAGGTCTGAGATGTAATGAAAGCTCAAGTGCTCCCCAGAGACAGCCAGCACATAAGTACAGCAGAGATCACACAAATGGTACTGCAGCTGTAGAATTGTCCCCCATCTCACAATGTATGGGCTCACACAACATAGCTTCTGTCACACAAATAGCAACTAGTGACCAATGCAGTTACACAGGGTATCCTGACAATGGCTCCTCTGACTCATGCAGCTTCTTTTCCACTCGCTATAGATGCAGAGGCTTAGAGTCACTACTCCCAGACCTCCCTACAAAGAGAAACCTTGAGAGCTTAATGTCCAGAGTTGAGTCCACACATGAGAGGGTCCTGACAGAGCTCAGCTGTGGGTTGTGGGAACTCTCCAATCATATATCCTCCCCAGAGCAAACTTCAGCCTCCCTGGTCAAGAGGCTTTCAAAAAACGAGGAAACATTAGTGATCCAAAAGACTTTAAACAGGTCTATTATCCTCCAAATGGATGACCAAGACAATAGGGGAGGAGGAACAATATAAAAATCCAGGGAATCCCCAAATCACTTGCCTCAAGGGACCTTTGCCGATTTGTTACCGAAATCTTCAATAGTTTCCTCTCCAAACCTTCTACCATAGGCAGACAGGGTACACAGGATTGCTGGCCGACGAAAACCTGACACTGATAACCACAGGGATGTATTGTGCCAGGTACACTTTTCTAAAGACAAGGAGGACATCACGCATCAGGCCTGGACTACAGGTCCACTAAAGTTTCAGGACTCCACAGTCGCCCTATTTCCAGATGTCCCCAGGAGCACCTTAGCAATGTGTCATCTTCTCAAACCTCTACTGCTGCAGCTGATAAAGATTGGGGACACATATACCTAGGACCACTCATTTCACCTTCAAATTTGATGTAATAGCACACACTTTACCCTACACTCCCAGGACCAACTGGAAGACTTACGCTGCTACCTACCAGAGCTCATCCTGCCAGACTGGTTGGACTTTTTAAACACTACCAAGACAACCCCCTTTACCTCCACGCTCGAAGAAGAGAGGCTGCACTCTTTGGATCTATGAAATTGGAACCCAGGCTTCATCAAGCTCACCTAGAAAGGAGGAAGACTGCCCCCGTCCTAACAACTGAAACTGATGGAGTCGAGTGACTTTGCTTTAGATGTTTCACTACCTAATAACTTGACTACCAGGTACATGACGTATACATCAAAACTAGCACCTGTCCTTCAATTTCTCCACATTAGGGATTGGTTGCTGATTTTCTATCATGCAGCCTTATTAAGTGAGCACACTCACCGCCCCTTAGTTTATTCTACACACAACAACAATTTTTAGCTTAAACCCTCTGTGGCTGTTTAACTTAACTGCCACTTTATTTCCTCTCCTCCCTCCCTCTCCAAACCACCTGCCTTAATGCTTCCTAATTTTTTTTCTTTTTCTCTTCCCTCCCTCTATCCACTTCAAGTCACTCTAAGATTAGAATATGGATGCCCCTTTCCATTGTCTCAATCAACGCTAAGGGACTGAATATTCCTGAGAAAAGGACATCTCTCCTTCATCTCTTATGGACCAAAAGAGTACATGTAGCCTTCACCCAGGAGACACATTTCCAGAGCGACACAGTACCTTCTCTCCACTCACAGGTTCCCTGACTCCTATCATAGCTGCTTTCCGGATTTAAAAAAATCCAGAAGTGTAAGCATACTATTCTCCAACAAAATCTCCTGGACACTGTCCTCATCCACGTCAGACCACCAGGGGCAGTATCTATTTATTAAGGGTCATATAGTGGGCAGGTTATATACATTAGCGAACACTCCCCATCAATAGATGTCATTACATTCTCAGATCACACTATGCTCCATGTCTCCATATCCTCCCATCATTAGCTTCTCAGAACATGGAACTGGCACCTAAACAAGTCCCTCCTCCAGGATCCTTTAGTGGCCTCAGATGTCAGGTGGGAACTGACTAATTACTTTCAGGAGAATCTCCCAGTGTGATCAGGGGATGTTGGTAAGACACGGAGCATGGAAGAAAACACAACACTCCCAAGAAGTTAAAGTCCTCATATTAGAGATTACATCATTAGAAGGAGTCCACTAACAATCTCATGCAATTGCTCTCCAGTCCCAGCTTACCTTAGCCTGCAAACGCCTTCGGGACAAACTTAAAGGGGTTGTCCCGCGCTGAAACGTTTTTGTTTTTTTTCAATAGCCCCCCCCCCGTTCGGCGCGAGACAAACCCGATGCAGGGGTTTAAAAAAAAAAAACGGATAGTACTTACCCGAATCCCCACGCTCCGGTGACTTCTTACTTACTTTGCGAAGATGGCCGCCGGGATCTTCACCCTCGGTGGACCGCAGGTCTTCTGTGCAGTCCATTGCCGATTCCAGCCTCCTGATTGGCTGGAATCGGCACACGTGACAGGGTGGAGCTACGAGGAGCAGCTCTCTGGCACGAGCGGCCCCATTCAGAAGGGAGAAGACCGGACTGCGCAAGCGCGTCTAATCGGGCGATTAGACGCTGAAAATTAGACGGCACCATGGAGACGAGGACGCTAGCAACGGAACAGGTAAGTGAATAACTTCTGTTTGGCTCATATTTAATGCACGATGTATATTACAAAGTGCATTAATATGGCCATACAGAAGTGTATACCCCAACCTTGTTTCGCGGGACAACCCCTTTAACCTAAAAGCTTCCCTGAGATATGGAGGACGACATTTTATGAATATGGAAATAAGTGCAGTAATCTTCTGGCAAATTCCCTAAAAGAATACAGAGCCCATAAATGTATATAATCAATCCACCAGCCCAATGCTTTACTCACATCAGACCCTAACAAAATAGCAAAATAATTAGTCAGGTTTTATTCAAAACTTTACAACCTTACACCTCAAGGTCCTTAACTGCATCCAATATTCCCAAATAAATACTACACCCATGTGCCTGATCTGAATAGATGCAAAGAAGGTCTATGACCTGGTGGGGTGGCCCCTTATTTTATCAGTCCTCAAAAGAATCCTTCTAGGCCCAGTAATGCTGTCCTGGATTTCTGCCCTCTACAAATCCTCCACAGCCTCCACAAAAGTCAACAGAATACAATCTACCCCTTCAAAATATGTAATGGAACCCAACAAGGATGCCCTATTTTACCATTAATCTTTATCCTTGCACTAGAGCCCTTTCTGAGGAGAATCAGGGACAACCCAGAGGCCTAAACACCAGGAAAAAGGAAACTAAAACTGCTGCTTACCCAAAGGCGTCTTTCCCAGTCCTAATGGCAGAAATCCGCATCTTCCAGAGAATCTCAAACTTTAAGGCCTCATTTCTACAGGGAAAATCAGGCCCCTACGGATTCTCCATGGAGAATCCGTAGCGGGTCCCTCCTGCCCCGCGGACATGAGCACTGAAAATTAGAATAAACTTACCCACAGGGGTCCGTGCGTGTCTTCTCTTCTTCGTGGCCGGATCTTCTTTCTTCGGCCGGCAGATGTGCTCGGCACGTCGGGGGCGTGCCGCGCGCGTGCGCCGGGCACATCTGCCGGGCCAAAGAAAGAAGATCCGGCTGCAAAGAAGGGAAGATCTGCATGGTCCGCTGTGGGTAAGTTTATTCTTTTTTTAGGTCTCCCGCGTATCCGAACGGCTTCCGTAGGCTTCAATAGAAGCCTGCGGGAGCCGTCCCCATGGGAGACCCGCACGAAAATGGAGCATGTCCATTTTTTTTCATGTTCCATATTTTTTTTAATTCACTTTTATTGACCATCCGCGGGTATTTATCTACCCGCGGGTGGTCAATGCTTCCCAATTGGGTGCGGATCCGCATGCGGGAGAAGAGTTAAAATCCGCTGCGGATTTTAATTCTTCTTTTCCCCGTGGACATGAGGCCTAAAATTAATTTAGATAATTCCATGGGTTTAAATATCACCCTATCCTCTTCACTACATGATCTACTAGCCAGATCCTTCTCTTTCAGATGGTCCCCTGAGGCTCTAAGATATCTGGGTGTATGGATCCCAAAGCACTTCCCCTCTCTATTCTCTCTCAATTATAATTATCAACAACTTTTCTCCACAGACAAAAAGGACCTTTCAGAATGGTCTACAAAATCAGACTCTGGGTCTTCAAAATGAATGTTCTGCCATGTTTCCTATACATCTTTCAGGCCCTCCCAATAAAAGTATCCAACAAATATTTTCAATTAGTGAACTCAACATTTACATATTATATCTGGGGAAACAAACCACCACATCTAAGTGGCTATCTCCTCTTCCTCCCCAAAAACAGAGGGAGGAGTGTCTGTCTTCCAGACATTAAAAAATATTATGAGTAGAGATGAGCGAGCGCCAAAATGCTCGGGTGCTTGTTACTCGAGCCGAGCTTTTTCTAATGCTCGAGAGCTCATTTCGAGTAATGAACCCCATTGAACTCAATGGGGACCTGAGCATTTTTCAACAGAGCTGCGGCTGCTGCCGGCGGCTCCATTGGAAACAATGGTCTGCTGTCACCCCTGCATTGTTTTTCAGAAAAGGGTTTTACATATAAACCTTTCCCTGAAAAACAGGGATTTTAGTCAGAGATGAGCAAGCATGCTCGCTGAGCTAGATGCTCGTTCGAGCATTAGCCTGCTTGATGTACTCGTTACTTGAGCCGAGCACCACGCGGTGCTTGGGTGCCCTAAAAAATTTCACACTTTCCTCCCCACATGTTTTCAATGGAGCCGCGTCTGCTGCCGGTGGGTCCATTGAAAACAATGGTCTGCCGACACCCCTGAATTGTTTTTTAGGGAAGGGCTTTAAATATAAGCCCTTCCCTGAAAAGCAATTATTTTAGTGTAAAAAATAAATAAATAAACTTAACTTTCCGCCGCTGCCGTGTCCCCCGCGGGGATGAAGAACACATCTGCCACATGCAGCACATGTGTCCTTCATCCCTGCTAGGAAAAAGAATTCCCTGCTGCTACATCTGCCATATCTGTGACGGATGCAGCAGGGGAATACTTCAATTTCCTACCGCAGGTGTCACACATGACAGCTACGGTAGAGGATCCTGCTGCCGGCACCCCTAATTGTTTTTCAGGGAAGGGCTTTCCTTCATCCCCGCTATTAAAAAGAATTCCCTGATGCTACATCTGCCACATCTGTGACAGATGCAGCAGAGGAACTCTTCAATTCCCTACCGCAACTGTCACACACTTCTTGACAGCAGCAAAAATTGTCATTCCTTGCCATCAGTGAAGCCCTCAACCACCTTGCATAGTAGTGTATTTGAAAACTGAGTTATTTAATGCATATGGAAGAGCTGTGGGGTGAGTCATGCCACTGCTCCATGTAAGGCCTCCTGCAGACGGCCGGGTCGGATCCGGCTGCGAGAATTCTCACAGCGGGACCCGACCCGAGTGCCTGCAAAGAGCACCGCGGACTCACCTGCTCACGCAGCTCTGGCTCCTTTCATGTGCTGGCTGCCGGGCAGCCGGCGCATGCGCAGAGTGGAGCCGACGGACAGTGAGCGACGTTTCTGGGCGGGGCTCAGAATTAGAACATGCCGCGGTTTGTTTGCCTTGCGGGATTTCGCGCAGACAAACCGCGGCCATCTGCATAGGATTGCATATTGTAATGCAATCCTATGTAGTCGTCCAGCAGTGGAAATTCTGCGGGGAATCCCGCCGCGGAATTTCCGCCCGTCTGCAGGCAGCCTAAAGGTCCATTTAGAATACCCCTGATTTCATAAAACTATTGATGTGAACAAATAAAGAAGACTGACTTCTGTCACCTCCCCATCTCTCCTTATCTCATTCCCCCTATTTATTTGTTTTTTTCTCTCCTTTCCTCCTTTCTTGTTTCTTTCCCCTTTCATTTACCCTCTACTTCTACCTTGTCTTACTTTTACCTCTCTATGTCTGCATTTTATTTATACTCTAATCTTTTGATTACTTTTCTGGTTGGATATTAGATATACTTTAACTATATCTCAGTAGTGAGTCGTATTTATGAGTACCCTCTTTATATAAGGACTTAAACTTTATGTCATATTAAAAAGTACAAGAAAAACAGGAATATATCAATGTAAAAAACACTCTTCTCCCTGAGGAAGAGACCAGTGTTAAGGTCCTGATTAGAGATGAGCGAACACCAAAATGTTCGGGTGTTCGTTATTCGTAACGAACTTCCCGTGATGCTCGAGGGTTCGTTTCGAACAACGAACCCCATTGAAGTCAATGGGCGACCAGAACATTTTTGTATTTCGCCGATGCTCGCTAAGGTTTTCATGTGTGAAAATCTGGGCAATTCAGGAAAGTGATGGGAATGACACAGTGACGGATAGGGCAGGCGAGGGGCTACATGTTGGGCTGCATCCTAAGTTCACAGGTCCCACTATTAAGCCACAATAGCGGCAAGAGTGGCCCCCCCCCCCCTCCCAACAACTTTTACTTCTGAAAAGCCCTCATTAGCATGGCATACCTTTGCTAAGCACCACACTACCTCCAACAAAGCACAATCACTGCCTGCATGACACTCCACTGCCACTTCTCCTGAGTTACATGCTGCCCAACCGCACCCCCTCCCCCCCACAGCGCACACCAAACTGTCCCTGCGCAGCCTTCAGCTGCCCTCATGCCACACCACCCTCATGTCTATTTAGAAGTGCGTCTGCCACGACGAGGGACCGCAGGCACACACTGCACAGGGTTGGCACGGCTAGGTAGCGACCCTCTTTAATAGGGGCGGGGCGATAGCCCACAATGCTGTACAGAAGCAATGAGAAATACAATCCTGTGCCACCGCCATCAGGAGCTGCACACGTGGGCATAGCAATGGGGAACCTATGTGCCACACACTATTCATTCTGTCAAGGTGTCTGCATGCCCCAGTCAGACTGGTTATATGCACCTTAACAGTAACCGCGTTGGTGGTAATGTGGTGGTGACTGCGGACCTAGTACCACGGTTGTATTTTGTTGGTTTTCGGAATGTGGCCAGGATTAAGTGGGCCGTGGCGGGGGGATGGTGGGGGGGCTCTCTTGTAGTGTCGGTAAAGGTGAAATTCTTGGACTGCCACCAGACGAACCAATGCAAAGGCATTTGCCAACAATGTTTTCCCTGTTGGAGGAGGAGGGGGATGTTTTTGAGGCACTACGTGTCCTCT
Source organism: Eleutherodactylus coqui (assembly GCF_035609145.1). Taxonomy (NCBI): domain Eukaryota; kingdom Metazoa; phylum Chordata; class Amphibia; order Anura; family Eleutherodactylidae; genus Eleutherodactylus; species Eleutherodactylus coqui. Next base: position 26,947,992 of record NC_089845.1, on the reverse strand, counting down.
CCACGTGTCCGTGGTTATATGCACCTTAACAGTAACCGCGTTGGTGGTAATGTGGTGGTGACTGCGGACCTAGTACCACGGTTGTATTTTGTTGGTTTTCGGAATGTGGCCAGGATTAAGTGGGCCGTGGCGGGGGGATGGTGGGGGGGCTCTCTTGTAGTGTCGGTAAAGGTGAAATTCTTGGACTGCCACCAGACGAACCAATGCAAAGGCATTTGCCAACAATGTTTTCCCTGTTGGAGGAGGAGGGGGATATTTTTGAGGCACTACGTGTCCTCTCCACGTGTCCGTTCCATGTAAGCAATAGTAGCACTCAAGACAGGCCCCAGTAACAATTCTGAAGCAGCAGTATAGCGGGAGCGCAGTCTTCGTTCCATGTAAGCAATAGTAGCACTCAAGACAGGCCCCAGTAACAATTCTGAAGCAGCAGTATAGCGGGAGCGCAGTCTTCGTTCCATGTAAGCAATAGTAGCACTCAAGACAGGCCCCAGTAACAATTCTGAAGCAGCAGTATAGCGGGAGCGCAGTCTTCGTTCCATGTAAGCAATAGTAGCACTCAAGACAGGCCCCAGTAACAATTCTGAAGCAGCAGTATAGCGGGAGCGCAGTCTTAGTTCCATGTAAGCAATAGTAGCACTCAAGACAGGCCCCAGTAACAATTCTGAAGCAGCAGTATAGCGGGAGCGCAGTCTTAGTTCCATTTCAGTAGCCTTAGTATAGCCAAGGCACAAGTGACATTTATGTAGCTAAAGTGTAGGCCAACCCCACACACCTTTCTGTACCATGAGTGCAGGCGAAGAACATAGAAATTACTATGATTACACTGTAGGTGAGGGCCCCAAAAAATTGGTGTACCAACAGTACTAATGTACCTCAGTAAAAATTGGCCATGCCCAACCAAGATGGCAGGTGAATCGCTTTGGTTAATGTGGCTTAAGTGGTAACTAGGCCTGGAGGCAGCCCAGTGTAACAAAAAATTGGTTCAAGTTAAAGTTCCAACGCTTTTAAGCTAATTGAAACTTATAAAAATTGTTCTGAAAAATTATTTGAGTGAGCCTTGTGGCCCTAAGAAAAATTGCCCGTTCAGCGTGATTACGTGAGGTTTCAGGAGGAGGAGCAGGAGGAGGAGGAGGAGGAGGAATATTAGACACAGATTGATGAAGCAGAAATGTCCCCGTTTTGGATGGTGAGAGAGAACGTAGCTTCCATCCGCGGGTGCAGCCTACGTATTGCTTAGGTATCGCTGCTGTCCGCTGGTGGAGAACAGAAGTCTGGGGAAATCCAGCCTTTGTTCATCTTGATGAGTGTTAGCGTGTCGGCACTGTCGGTTGACAAGCGGCTACGCTTATCTGTGATGATTCCCCCAGCCGCACTAAACACCCTTTCCGACAAGACGCTAGCCGCAGGACAAGCAAGCACCTCAAGGGCATACAGGGCTAGTTCAGGCCACGTGTCCAGCTTCGACACCCAGTAGTTGTAGGGGGCAGAGGCGTCACCAAGGATGGTCGTGCGATCCGCTACGTACTCCCTCACCATCCTTTTGCAGTGCTCCCGCCGACTCAGCCGTGACTGGGGAGCGGTGACACAGTCTTGGTGGGGAGCCATAAAGCTGGCCAGGCCCTTAAAGACTGTTGCACTGCCTGGGATGTACATGCTGCTCGATCTACGCACATCCCCTGCAACATGGCCCTCGGAACTGCGCCTTCTGCCACTAGCGCTGTCGGCTGGGAATTTTACCATCAGCTTGTCCGCAAGGGTCCTGTGGTATAGCAACACTCTCGAACCCCTTTCCTCTTCGGGAATCAGAGTGGGCAGGTTCTCCTTATACCGTGGATCGAGCAGTGTGTACACCCAGTAATCCGTAGTGGCCAGAATGCGTGCAACGCGAGGTTCACGAGAAAGGCATCCTAACATGAAGTCAGCCATGTGTGCCAGGGTACCTGTACGCAACACATGGCTGTCTTCACTAGGAAGATCACTTTCAGGATCCTCCTCCTCCTCCTCCTCCTCCTCCTCAGGCCATACACGCTGAAAGGATGACAGGCAATCAGCCGGTGTACCGTCAGCAGCGGCCCAAGCTGTCTCTTCCCCCTCCTCCTCATCCTCCTCATGCTCCTCCTCCTCCTCCTGTACGCGCTGAGAAATAGACAGGAGGGTGCCCTGACTATCCAGCGGCATACTGTCTTCCCCCGCCCCCGTTTCCGAGCGCAAAGCAGCTGCCTTTATGGTTTGCAGGGAATTTCTCAAGATGCATAGCAGAGGAATGGTGACGCTAATGATTGTAGCATCGCCGCTCGCCACCTGGGTAGACTCCTCAAAATTACCAAGGACATGGCAGATGTCTGCCAACCAGGCCCACTCTTCTGAAAGGAATTGAGGAGGCTGACTCCCACTGCGCCGCCCATGTTGGAGTTGGTATTCGACTATAGCTCTACGCTGTTCATAGAGCCTGGCCAACATGTGGAGCGTAGAGTTCCACCGTGTGGGCACGTCGCACAGCAGTCGGTGCACTGGCAGCTTAAAGTGATGTTGCAGGGTGCGCAGGGTGGCAGCGTCCGTGTGGGACTTGCGGAAATGTGCGCAGAGCCGGCGCGCCTTTACGAGCAGGTCTGACAAGCGTGGGTAGCTTTTCAGAAAGCGCTGAACCACCAAATTAAAGACGTGGGCCAGGCATGGCACGTGCGTGAGGCTGCCGAGCTGCAGAGCCGCCACCAGGTTACGGCCGTTGTCACACACGACCATGCCCGGTTGGAGGCTCAGCGGCGCAAGCCAGCGGTCGGTCTGCTGTGTCAGACCCTGCAGCAGTTCGTGGGCCGTGTGCCTCTTATCGCCTAAGCTGAGTAGTTTCAGCACGGCCTGCTGACGCTTGCCCACCGCTGTGCTGCCACACCGCGCGACACCGACTGCTGGCGACATGCTGCTGCTAACACATCTTGATTGTGAGACAGAGGAGGAGGAGGAGGAGGAGGGTGCTTTAGTGGAGGAAGCATACACCTCCGCAGATACCAGCACCGAGCTGGGGCCCGCAATTCTGGGGGTGGGTAGGACGTGAGCGGTCCCAGGCTCTGACTCTGTCCCAGCCTCCACTAAATTCACCCAATGTGCCGTCAGGGAGATGTAGTGGCCCTGCCCGCCTGTGCTTGTCCACGTGTCCGTAGTTAAGTGGACCGTGGCAGTAACCGCGTTGGTGAGGGCGCGCACAATGTTGCGGGAGACGTGGTCGTGCAGGGCTGGGACGGCACATCGGGAAAAGTAGTGGCGACTGGGAACTGAGTAGCGCGGGGCCGCCGCCTCCATGATACTTTTGAAGGACTCCGTTTCCACAACCCTATACGGCAGCATCTCAAGGCTGATGAATTTTGCGATGCGGACGGTTAACGTTTGAGCGTGCGGGTGCGTGGCGGCGTACTTGCGCTTGCGCTCGAACACTTGCGCAAGCGACGGCTGAACGGTGCGCTGAACTACACTGCTGGATGGGGCCGAGGACAGCGGAGATGAGGGTGTGGGTGCAGGCCATGAGGCGGTAGTGCCTGTGTCCTGAGAGGGGGGTTGCATCTCAGTGGCAGGTTGGGGCACAGGGGGAGAGGCAGGGGTGCAAACCGGAGGCGGTGAACGGCCTTTGTCCCACCTTGCGGGGTGCTTGGCCATCATATGTCTGCGCATGGTGGTGGTGGTGAGGCTGTTGGTGTTGGCTCCCCGGCTGAGCTTTGCGCGACAAAGGTTGCACACCACTGTTCGTCGGTCGTCAGGCGTCTCTGTGAAAAACTGCCAGACCTTAGAGCACCTCGGCCTCCGCAGGGTGGCATGGCGCGAGGGGGCGCTTTGGGAAACACTTGGTGGATTATTCGGTCTGGCCCTGCCTCTACCCCTGGCCCTGGACACCGCACTGCCTCTTGCAACCTGCCCTGCTGATGCCCTTGACTCCCCCTCTGAAGACCTGTCCTCCTGAGTAAGCGTTGCACACCAGGTGGGGTCAGTCACCTCATCGTCCTGCTGCTCTTCCTCCGAATCCTCTGTGCGCTGCTCCCTGGGACTTACTGCCCTTACTACTACCTCACTGCAAGACAACTGTGTCTGATCGTCATCGTCCTCCTGACCCACAGAAAGTTGTTGAGACAGTTGGCGGAAGTCCCCAGCCTCTTCCCCCGGACCCCGGGAACTTTCGAATGGTTGGGCATCAGTGACGATAAACTCCTCTGGTGGGAGAGGAACCGCTGCTGCCCAATCTAAGCAGGGGCCCGAGAACAGTTCCTGGGAGTGCTCCCGCTCCTGAGCAGGTGTTATTGTAGTGGAGTGAGGAGGCTGGGAGGAAGGAGGAGCAGCAGACAGAGGATTCGGATTGGCAGCAGTGGACGGCGCAGAACTGCGGGTAGACGATAGGTTGCTCGAAGCACTTTCTGCCATCCAGGACAGGACCTGCTCACACTGCTCATTTTCTAATAACCGTCTCCCACGTGGACCCATTAATTGGGCGATGAATGTGGGGACGCCAGAAACGTGCCTCTCTCCTAATCGCGCAGTAGTCGGCTGCGACACACCTGGATCAGGAGCTTGGCCTGTGCCCACACCCTGACTTGGCCCTCCGCGTCCTCGGCCGCGTCCACGTCCTCTAGGCCTACCCCTACCCCTCAGCATGCTGTATTACCAGTGATTTGATTTCACAGGCAGGAAATAAATTGGCGCAAGACTGCAGGCCAAATATAATTTTTGCCCTTTTTGGAAAACGAAAGGCCCCACTGCCTCTAGTGAATGAATTATCTAAGTTTAATAACTGTGCTGTGTCCCTGCTTATGTGTCACAGAACGTGAGGGTAGCAGAGTTATTATAACTCTGGCAGAGCAGGTATTTTTTTCCCAATTAAGGAAAGCAAATGGCGAAGCCAGCAGTAAAGCGTAGCTGGGTGCGTATGATTTAGCAATGTTTTTCACGCAGCTCACACGTCTCCACAGGCGTAAGGACGGACAGAGGCTGGACAAATAGATTTGTTTTCAGTTTTTTCCCACCAACAGGCAGCACTGCGTATATTCAATGAACATGAGAAGTTTAATAACTGTGCTGTGTCCCTGCTTATGTGTCACAGAACGTGAGGGTAGCAGAGTTATTATAACTCTGGCAGAGCAGGTATTTTTTTCCCAATTAAGGAAAGCAAATGGCGAAGCCAGCAGTAAAGCGTAGCTGGGTGCGTATGATTTAGCAATGTTTTTCACGCAGCTCACACGTCTCCACAGGCGTAAGGACGGACACAGGCTGGACAAATAGATTTGTTTTCAGTTTTTTCCCACCAACAGGCAGCACTGCGTATATTCAATGAACATGAGAAGTTTAATAACTGTGCTGTGTCCCTGCTTATGTGTCACAGAACGTGAGGGTAGCAGAGTTATTATAACTCTGGCAGAGCAGGTATTTTTTTCCCAATTAAGGAAAGCAAATGGCGAAGCCAGCAGTAAAGCGTAGCTGGGTGCGTATGATTTAGCAATGTTTTTCACGCAGCTCATACGTCTCCACCGCCCGTAAGGACGGACAGAGGCTGGACAAATAGATTTGTTTTCAGTTTTTTCCCACCAACAGGCAGCACTGCGTATATTCTATGAATAATAACTGTGTTGTGGCCCTGCCTATACAATTCTTTCCCTGCAGTATCAATGGAGGGTGGAATGCTCTGCAGAGGCGATTTTGAGAAGCCCAAAAAAAATGCAGCACAGCTAACAGCAGCCTGGACAGTACTGCACACGGATAAATATGGCCCTAGAAAGGACCGTTGAGGTTCTTGAAGGCTACTCTCACTCCTAACACTCTCCCTGCCTATGCAGCACTTCTGTCCCTAATGCCAGGTGCAACGGTCTGCAGAGGCGATTTTGAGAAAAAAAAAAATCCCACTGCTAACAGCAGCCAACACACAGCTATCAGTGGCCCTAATAAGGACCTTTGGGGGGTCTTGAAGCCTACACTAACTACCAATTCTTTCCCTACAGCAGCTCCGGTATAAACAGCAGTGTCCCTCATCTAACTCACACCGCATCTGAGGCGAGCCGCGGGAGGGGCCGACTTTTATATTAGGCGAACACCTGATCTCGCCAGCCACTCACAGCAGGGGGGTGGTATAGGGCTTAAACGTTGCAGGGGGAAGTTGTAATGCCTTCCCTGTCTTTCAATTGGCCAGAAAAGCGCGCTAACGTCTCAGGGAAGGAAGTGAAAGTAACCAGAACACCGCATGGTGTTCGTTACGAATAACGAACATCCCGAACACCCTAATATTCGCACGAATATCAAGCTCGGACGAACGCGTTCGCTCATCTCTAGTCCTGATACATGTTGGAGTTTTTTGGACTTTTGTAACATCTGTAGTGAGGTTAGGTGACGTCACCCCCAGCACGCAGTATCTGTGTATACAGCCGCTACTGGCCGGAGTGGCTGCAACACACGTGTGCTTTGTGCATTTTCTTTACTGTTGGTTATTACTTATTACCTTTTGCTCCCCTTCTCCACTTGCTGCTGCTGGGTGAGTGCTTTTTACATTGACATATTGTTATTTTTTTATCTTTACTGTCACTTTTTTCTTGTCCTTTTTAATATTGCTATATTGCCTTTTTGTACTTCATCTTGCTGCAGTTTATATGCCTCTTTTCCTGGTTGTACTAATATAGGCACATTCATCAAGTTTAGCACACCGTTTGTATATTATTGCTTTTGTATTTTATTTATTCTGGTAGGCTGGGGTAGTGGCCTACTTACAGTAGCAGCTACTTGTTATATACTTTTGGTGCAGGGTTATACACACTTATTCATATATATTATCTTCTCTTTATGTCATATTGTTATGCAAGTGGCCTTAGATGCAACTTCAACTATGACTTGGACTTCATGCATATGCTTAAATTTCTCTTTTGAAATCCTATTAGACTTTAATGCACTATTTCTAAGTGGGCCGTAAGTTCTACTCATGATACTACTTTGTTTGATTATAATTGTCTTTCTTAATCTTTGTAATTGTTTTTATGTTATAATTTTAAAACTCAATAAACAAATTAAACATAAATAAAGACCAGCATTACCATAGGAACTGTAGCACCAGAAGAAACGAGTGAGTATGCTTTTATTGATTTAACACATTTGTAATAAAAAAAACTATTCACACCCAGAGAAGTTCTAAGATTTTTAATGCAAAAATAAATGTATCCTAGTGACTAAGTCAACAGCAAATAGGATTGGCTTTCACTGGACCTCTGGGACTCATTGTTTCAGAACCTGGAAGAACTGAAGGAATATTTCATACTCTAGTAAGCCAGTGCAACCATATGTCTAACCACATTAACTTGGTAAAGCCTCTAAAAATGATTTCCACTCATAGAAAACCCTTTACACCAAACACTTAAAAACAAGTTAAAATCAGCTTGCAGTACCTGCTATAAAAATGATAAGCTTTTGCTGCTTACTAACCAGCTTTATATGGAACCCTAATGTTCAGGAAACCTTGATCAGGAAACACTGTAAAAACGCATAGTTCAAGAGTAAAATTGCAGCTTTATAAATGTATTGTTTTTTTGTTTTTTTTAAATCAGTTTTTATTGAGATTTTCAAATAATTTCCACACTACATGGATTAAAAGAAAAAAACTATTCACTCTCATACATCAAGAAAGACTAAGACTAGTCCTTCAGTAAAAATCAAGTACAATAGAAGTTATCTAGTGAGACTCGTAAAATTATACAAAGGTAACACAATCTCCGTGGTTTCTTAAATTCAGTAGAGCAAATGTTATAAAAGTGAGCAAAATCAGAAACAGAGAAATTAGGTGAATTAAAGAGACGATAAAGAGGGAATTAAAGAAAAAAAAGGGTGTATGGGGGAGGGGGAGGAAAGGTGGGCGGATGGGGGAAAAGGAGTGGGAGAGTCGTAAAGCGAGGGACATGGTGTCATTCTCGCCCTTACTATGGGTAACATGAACGCCATCTTCAATGGCGTGGTCCAACGTTCGAGGTCCAGGTGGTTACCCTGCTGCAGGAGAGACTCGACCGCATCTAAATCCCCAGGAGAGGTTTACACCCCCGTCCACCAAGGCCAATAGAAGAGGTTTTCTTATCACTGAGTTTTTTATCTCAATTCCCTCCACGGGTTCCAAATCTAGAGGAAGCTCTCATGAGAGCCTCTTGACCAGCGCGGCAGCTCCTCCATTTTGCAAATTAGATCCGCTTTTCCCTTCTATTTGTGGAGATTTTTGGAGCCAATGTAAGGGTATCAGAGCCTCTGCTGCATCTAGTAAAAATGCTATCAATTTGTTTTTCAAGGGATGGAAGGAAAATCATATCTGCAGAGATTGAGAAGCTTGGAGAAAGGATCCTCAGGACACTCTCCACTTCTCTCTAGAAATAGGCGATGCTCGTGCAGTCCCACCAAATATGGAGATAGGATCCAACCGCTGCATCACATCTCCAACACCTATTGTGAGGTGCTAGCTTATAATCATGGAGCCATTGCGGGGTATTGTACCACCTGACTAAGAGTTTATAATGACTCTCTTGCATAAGAATACATGGGGATAGACCATAGGCTATTTTCAGAATTAGCTTTGCGTCAGCAGTAGACAAAAATATGCTCAAGTCTTTTTCCCAAGAACTGAGAAAGGAGGGTTTGGAAAATATTGGGGAGCTATAAAGCATCTCTGTATGTTTGAGATTTTCCTTGAGTTGAGATTACTTTCACTAAGGGTCCTCTCAAAATGTTTCTTAGGCCTGGTAGGCCTTTGTGTTTTGCCAAAAATTTGTTGAGGAACTTTTTGACATCTAATATTTGCAGAAAAGAGAGGGTTTGGGCAATAAGGTCTGTAGGATGTTCTCTGGTGCCTTGTGTGCCTTGTGTGCCCAAGCCTACAGGTCTCCAACCTCTTCATCCTGAAATTGCCTCCAAATGCTAGAGGTCCCTGGGTCAGACGGGAGCCCCAGCAACTTACATAAACTCTGGAGCGGCGTTATCGAGGAAGGTCTCGGTGCTAGCGATTCACTGAGCCTGTCCCAGGTCTTGCAGGGGCCTCTGAGCAAGGGGTTAAATCCTCTCGCTCCATAAGTGCTCCTGGACAGGAACCACAGGTCTTCCAATAAGGAGTCGCCATACGATCCCGCCACCAGGTCTCACAGTAACGGGTCCCTAGAGGGGCATATCAAGTCCATCCAGTAGCTAAGCTGAACGGCGTGGTAGAAATTCTGAACACAAGGCAGGTCAATCCCACCCACCTGATCATTAAACTATATGCTAAGCGAGGTCTCCTCTTTCTCAACTCAAATTCCATGAAAGCTATACATAAAGATTTAAAGAAAGACCATGGTAGATGGATTGGTAGCATACGCAATTTATATAGGACAATGGGTAGCACGTAGGACTTTAAAATATTTTTTCTCCCAAACCAGAAGAGGAATGGGAGGTCGTATGAAGTAAGGCTTTTATTTGGAAACGCAACGGCTAAAATTATGGAGATAAAGATCCTCCACTCTTTTGGTGAGTTTAATGCCCAAATAGTCTACTGCTATTTCTGACCAAGGGAAGGGTAAACTGGATCTCAACGGGGTGCTGCGCTTCTCTGGGATGGAGATATTGAGAATCGTGGATTTGGAGAAATCCACTTTAAAATTTGAGAAAACTCCAAAGTCTTTCAGAAGTGAAGCAAGTCTGGGTAGGCCTCTCTCTAGTTCTGAGATTACAAACATTATGTCGTCTGCGAAGGCAGCTGTAGATAATGTGTGAGAGTTAATATTTAGTCCCTTGATAACCGGGTCTTGCCTCACCCACTGGAGGAGAGGTTCCATTGCGAGGATAAAGAGGGTGGGTGACAGTGGGCAGCCTTGGCGTGTGCCATTACGGATATCGAATGGAGGGGATAGTGTATCATTAATTTTTAGTCTAGCGTGTGGTTTCGAGTAGAGAGAGAATATGGCTGAAATAAATGAAGGGGGGAAGTTGAATCTAAGTGGGACTTCCATGTAGATCCAGCCCACCCTATCAAAGGACTTCTCTGCATCCGTGCTTACAAAGGCCACTGAGATATTGCGGGTTTGGGTGTATTTCACTGCATGTAACAGTCGTAGACAATTATCCCTGCCCTCCCTACCTTTGACGAATCCCAACTGTTCGGGGTCTATCAGTGCGGGAACAAAATTTTCCATTCTCCTGGCCAAAATTTGGCCCATATCTTCCCATCTAGGTTGATCAGCAAGATGGGCATATAACTGCTACACAGTTTGGGGTCTTTATTCTCTTTCTGAATAAGTGTGATGTGCGCTTTCTGAGCTTGCTTTGGAAACTCTCCACCGTGTAGTAATGCGTTGAACATTTCCATCAAGTGGGGGACTAACTGTGTTCTGAAGGCTTTATAATGTGCTAGTGAAAGGCCATCAGGTCCAGGACTCTTACCTTGAGGGCAGGAGTTCAGTACTTCCTCTATCTCTTTAGCCGTGATCAGACCTAGCAAAGTGGAGGCCTCCATGTCGCTTAGTTTAGTTAGATTTAGTGAACCTAGAAAAGAGTCAACCCTATCTCTAGTTTTCTGTTGGGCAGGGGAAGCCTCCTAGTCCTTGAGATTATATAGTTGTGAGTAAAAGTAATGGAATTCTTTGGCTATCTCAGGGGTTGAGGAGACTGACATTCCCATCTGTGTTTTAATTGAGTGGATGAAGTCTCTAGTTTGGACCTTTTTAAGGAGGGATGTCATGAACTTACTTCCCCGGTTACCATGTGCGTAGATGACTTGTTTGAGAAACAGGTGCTTCTTGTTAAATGTGTCGTTAAGGCAACAACGAAGTTGGTGTCTCATGGAAGCTAATTCTTCGAGGTTGTTTTTGGTCTGTGAGAGTTTAGCCACTTGTTCTAGTTTTGCTATTTGGGATAAGTATTTATCAATCTCTTTTTGTTTCTGCCTTTTCACCCTAGAGCCTAAGGCTATCAGTAGCCCTCTCACAAACGCCTTATGGGCTTCCCACACTATGGGAGTCCCGAGGCTTCCATCAGAATTGTTCTTGAAATATTCTTCAATCAATTCACCTATATGGGATCTTTCTTCAATGGAATCCAATTAAGACTCATTGAGGCACCATCTCCACTCACGTGGGGCCTCGTGACCATGGTAGATATCTACATGTACAGGAACATGGTCTGATACAGTTATAGAGTCGATTTTGGCTCTCTCAAGCTACGCCAGGAGACCAGAGGAGACAAACAAATAATCTAGTCTTTGAAAGGAAGAGTTTACATCAGAGAAGTAAGTAAAATCTTTAGAGGAGGGGTGTAAAAACCGCCAAGCGTCCATTATTCCAAATTCCTGTAGAGAGCAGCCTAGCCTTTTTAATTTCACCTGGGAGACCTGGGACCAGCCCACCGAACAGTTTAGGAAGGGTTTCAAGGTAGCATTCAAATCTCCCCTGAGTACGATAGATCCCACTGCAAGCTGCTTGAGGACCTCTAGTTGTTTAATCAACCAAGAGATTTAATCCGAATTGGGAGCATATAGATTGGAAATCATCATTTTGGTGTTATTAATTGAACCTTTAAGGAAGAGTGCTCTTCCTTATTAATTGAACCTTTAGGGAAGAGTGCTCTTCCTTCTCCGTCTAAGTATTGTGCCTCGAGTGTAAAGGGGGTGGATTTGTGAAACAAAATAGAAACCCCTTTGGAGGCAAAACTAGGGTGTTAGTTATGATAGCTCTGTTGGAACAGCTTCCCCGGGAGAGGTAGATGTCTGTCATTTTTAAAGTGTGTCTTCCACAGCAGTAAAATTTTAGTCCCGTATTTTTTAAGGAGTTGGGCGACATTGTGTCTCTTACCAGGTGACTTCAGACCTCGGACCTTGAATGACGTAAAGTGGATGGCACTCATATCGTTACTGGCTATGCGAGTAGAAAGACATCAAAAGGAGAGGGGGAGTAAGACAGCAGGCTCAATTAGCGCTGGTAAGATAGAAGTATATGTCTGCTGTCAAATCTCCGCACAGTAGTTACGTACGACTCAAGGAGAAAAGGAGGAGGGGGGAGGTGGAAAGTAAGTAGAATGAGATTTGAAAAAGTGAGACCTTGAAGGAGTGAGAAATTCAAAGTAGAGATAACTGTGTAGTTGCAAAATATGTATCCTAGCCCCCCGGGGGGGGGGGGGGTATACTGGTTGCAGCTACACGTAACTCGTAAGACCCTTCTACTTCAAGGGTGTAAGATTATAATTTTAAAGGTTAACTTGAAAGATAAACAAAGCCTGGTCGGTCAGGCATATTTCAATCTAGGTGGCCTTTTCAGTCCGTCAGGTATCTTCATACAGGGTCCCATATTTATTTTTCTTCTTCTTTCCTTTAGGGGATTTGGAGTTTCCCGTTGGCTGCCAGGTTTCTGCAGGGAGCAAGAGAGGGAACTTAGGGAGTTCGGGCAGCGGGAGCCAGCAAGGTAGATCAATCGGCTCCATGTCAAGCTGTTGCCAACATTTTTGTACTTCCTCCAGGGAGAGGATGTTGATTCTCCGGTCTCTGAGGGTTATCCCTAGACCGAAGGGGAACAGCCAGGTATATTTGATGTCCCTAGCTCTTAGGGCCTCCAGCAAAAGGCTTCAGCATACGACGTTTAGTTAGGGTTGTCAGGGCTAGGTCTTGGTAAAATTATATAGTCACCCGATCGTATGGCAAGTCTTTTTTGTTCCTGGCTGCTTCTAGTATTGCAAGGGCATCTGGGAGTAGTTTGCAGATTACATCCCTCGGTGGGTCTGATCCAGAGGGGGTGGGTCTCAAGGCTTTATGAATACGCTCGATGGAAATGTGAGACGCTCTGTCAGGGCCCAATAAAAATGCGAACAGTTCTGAGGCTATCTTGGGCAGGGCTTTCAACGCCCATGTCTCTGGGAGACCTTTAATTCTCACATCACTGTGTCTGTTGCAATTTTCAAGGTCTTCTTGCATAATCAGAGTATGGTTCAGTTGGGAGTGATGTTCTTAATTGCTTGTGCTAATTCGGTCGAGTGTGTTTTGATATTGGTTGAGGAGGACTCAAGATCTTCTATTCTCTTCCCTATGTGTATGATCTCCTCTTTAATTTCACAGAGGTCTGACATAATAGAGTGCAGCGCTCTAGTGAACTAGTCTCTCATAAAGCTCTTGGAACTTTGCTCATTTTCCTCCTGTCCGAAGAGGCATCTTCCTCCCTCTCTGCACAGTGAGTTGTCGATGCTGTTAGGTTCAGAGTCTTTTTGCTGTTGGCGTGGGGTGATCTCCAGCTTCTTTCTTTAAATTATCTCTGCATGTCAGGTTGCCCTTTAACGGGGCGAGGCATGCTCAAGATATCGCTGCTCTTGTCTCTGCTAGTTCTCCCCATAATATGAAATTGTTTACTTCAGCTATAGTCCCGTGATGGTACCCTTCCAACAGAGCTATCCTTTCAGGGAGCCATCAGGTTCCATAGACTGCTTTTTCCACCAATGTTTTTCTACTGAGTGGAGATGAACTTGCTGGCAGGCAAAAAAAATGAGAAAAAAATAGATTTTCCACACTGAGGCCTTAGTCAGACGGGCGTTTTTTCGCGCGATTTGCGGATCGCATGACGGATGCACATCCGCAAATCGCGTGACCGGTGCCCGAAAATCGCAATACAGCCGGCTCCATTGAAAGCAATGTGCTACGGGCGAGTGTGGGATGAATTGTCGGGAAGGGCTTAAATATATAAGCCCTTCCCTGCAATTCATCCAGAAATGTGTTAAAATAAAAAAAAAAATATATACTCACCTGCTCATGGCAGCCGGGGTTCCGCGCGGCCGGCCTGCAGTGGGTGTGAAGGGGGTGTGAGTCAGACCTGCCCCCTGATTGGCTCAGCGCTGAGCCAATCAGAGGCAGGTCTCACTCACACCCATTCATGAATTCATGAATGGGTGTGAGTGAGACCTGCCTCTGATTGGCTCAGGCTGAGCCAATCAGGGGCAAGTCTGAGTCACACCCCCTTCACACCCACTGCAGGCCGGCCGCGCGGAACTCCGGCTGCCGGGACAAGGTGAGTATATATATTTTTTTATTTTAACACATTTCTGGATGAATTGCAGGGAAGGGCTTATATATTTAAGCCCTTCCCGACAATTCATCCAGCGCTGTCCGGCAGCCCATTGCTTTCAATGGAGCCGGCTGTATTGCCGGCTCCATTGAATTCAATGGGCAAACATCGTTCTTCTCTGCCACAGCTGTTACAGCTGTGGCAGAGAAGAATGATTTGTCTTCTATGTGTTCTCAATGGGGTCGGCGCTGCTGCTGCCGGCCCCATTGAGCGCATATAGAGAAGAGAACAGGAATCGCAGATCGCAGATAGGTGCGATCTGCGATTTATGTTCTATAATTTATCGGACGAGCGCATGAAAAGCGCTCATGTGTCCGATACCATTGCAAAGCAATGGTTTTAAAAAATCGCCGGACGCATGCGCATGCGCAAATCGGGCGAAAAAACGCCCATCTGACTAAGGCCTGAGATGTTTGCAAAAAATTGAAAGTGTAGCATTTATTTAGAGTTCCGTTGTAGGGACTCCGTAAAAATTCAGGCAGGGCCTGTGATAGTCACTGCAGAATATGACTTATCTGTGTATAATTGTGCTGTTGGCGCAGTAATAGATAGTGAGAAATATCCCAACTCCTTTCCCACGTGAGCTCCACTCCTTATGTATTGTAGATGAGAAGTAGTGGGGCATGAAGTGTGTGTGTGTGGGGGGGGGGGGTTGTTGATGCTATTGCCGTTGTAAGATGGCGATCAGTTCCAGCGGGGAAGGGGGGATGGGATAGGACGGGAGCAGCATAGAATTGAGAAGCAGAGCAAATTTCTGTTTGAGTCTGCCAGTGAGTTCAGGCTGGCAGCACTTCTTATTCCTGTCGGGTGTTATTTGCACTGCACTGTGAGGGCCTCCTTGGTCTCTCCCTTAGTACTGCTGTGTGGCCATCTCCTCTCTTCCTGTTTCTAAGTATGGAGGAGGTTGCGGTTACTGTGCTGCTATAAGTCTCCCGAACCGTCCAACTGTATATAGGTAGCATCCGAAGTTGCCACCAGCTGCTGGGCTGCAGTAGCAGTGGGCAGAGCTCCGACTTGCGGTACACTTTCAGTCTGGTGCAAAAATGGAGGCCCGGCTTTTCTGGCAACACTAGGCCCCAATTTTACCCCATGGCCAAACAGGTCCTGGAACCTCTCTTCTCAGTCCCTGTCCTGCAGAGGAGCAATTGCTAGTGTTGAGCGGTTCGTCCGAGAGCCAGGTACGCCGGTAAACCAGCTTCTCTACTCCAGCTGCAGAAGCCCTGTTTCTGTGCGTCCGCTCCCTCTGCAGACTAGGCCACGCCCCCCCCCCCCCCCATAAATCTATTGTTGACAATATTTTACTTGCTAAATAAGATAATGTGCGGAAAATACATTGTAGAAAGATGATGGGAAAGCTTGGGCACGTGTAACAATTGTGTGGCCAGTTTCATAAGTGTTGGTAAGTTTTACACATATCTTAGATTACGAATATGGCCAATTAATGACCAAAACACAGAAAATACAGTTGAAATCATTTGCATTAGCTTTAAAGGTGATCCTATGTAAACAGTTGTCACATCTGTCATATACACAAAATGAAGGACAGTACATATAAAAAAGACTAGACACATATCATTTGATTAATTGTATTACTAATTGTATTATTAAGTCATACTTACTAATGTATGATACTTTTTTGCCCTATGAGCTAAAAAGAAGCAAATTTGGTCATAATCACAATGCTTTTTTTTTTTTTTTTCTGACCAAACAGTCAAATTGAAAAAGATTGGACCTCATTGACTGATCGATGACTGTAGTTTTAAAACTATTTAGAAAAGGATAATGTGTAATCTCTTAAATTAAGCACCTGTTGCTCAAAAATACCCTAGCATTCATAGCTATTTCCTAACTTGCTATTTCCTAACTCCACAATCAAGAGAATTTAGAGTTGTGTGCTTTTTAATGGCTCGACTTCAAACATTTCTCCTCCTTCTTTTTCTCATCAAGAGTTAATTTAGTTTTATGTTGAATTAACAAATGGCTACTAAAATTACTTCCTTGATAAATAAAGTCTCTTCACTGCGGTCCCGTTCTTTTCCTGAGCTTTGCCTGTTATGCTACAACTGTTTTCATTTAAATAAGTTTCTTATCATCTTTAATCTATTCTGTAATAGTATCTGACAGGGATCATCTAGCCCAATAAATTTCAGCAAACAGAAATAATTTTTTAATTAAACAAACTTCCTCCTCACAATTAAATGCTTCTAAAGACAAGCTAAAGTTTTACTTGCTCTGGCAGTTGACGTATAATCAATAATTAAATTAATATTTTCTAAAAGATTGTGCCATGTATTTACTGCAAATCAATGGTAGATTTGTCACAACTTATAAAGTGACACAACATTCTTTTTTAACATTAATTCAGATGCCCATGTGTAGAATTTATAAAATATTTCACAGTATTTGCAAAAGAATCATAATTTATAGTGAATAAATGCTAAATAAACACTTTTATTCTACATTTTATGTCAACACTTTTCCACCTTGTTCCTGTTATTACGCCAAATGACCGTATTCTATTAAAAATTCTATTCAATAAATAATTTAGATACAAACATATACTGCACGTAGTTAGCTTAATTTGCTTAAAACAAAGAATTGTTATATTGCTGAAACTTTAATTATTTACTAAGTCTGCTTTCGACAACACAATTTACCCCCTATCAGTCTATATTTTAATTCTTTAATGAGGCACTGAAACATCTCATCATTAATATTGAATTACCACTAGAGCATTTCAATAAGCCTTCATTAGCTTCTTCCATGAAAATTAAAAATAAATATTCTAAACTTTACCAATGATTCTATGCAGGGACTTTGAAAAACATGTCGTTTTTTTTATTTTCTACATTGGATACTTATATTGAATAGCTTCCTGAGGTACTCAACCAGAATGGTTTTCAATTAACAGGTATGCCTTGTCAAGTGTAAATTAGTGTAACTATTTACCTTCTTAATGTGTTTGTGACCATCCGTTGTATCGTGCAGGGGCAAGGTTGGTACACAGTTCTATCCAGTGTTTAACCTTATTCAACTACTCTTCTAATCCACATTGATGCAAAAATCGCTTAGCTGCATAAAGAGAAAGAATAGTCCCTCATTACTTTAAGACATGAAGATCAGTCAATCCAAAACATTGCAAAAACTTTGAAGGAATCCTCAAGTGCAGTCATGAAAACTATCAAACATTTTGTTGAAACTGGCTCTCATGTGGACTTCCCCAGGAAAAGAAGACCAACAGTTACTTCTACTCAAGATAAGTTTATCAGAGTTACCAGCCTCTGAAGCTTCAAATTAACAGCACCTCTGCTTTATGCAGCAACATGGATATGTTTTTATTTATATGTAAAGCTTCTAGACTTTTGTGTAGTGTATGTTGTCCAACCCCAGTGGTAGAAAGGATAAGAAGCACAATAAGTACCCTATCCATTCACCACGGGCATTTCACCTCCTGTGCCACTTCAGTATATGTACTTTGAATGTTGTGAGCGTCTGGAATGGATATGCCTATAATGTATATGGTTTGGTTATGTATGTCAATTAGTGTGATGTCGGGTTTTTATAGTGGATTATATTGTCTCTGTGATTATAGTTCTGTCATAGTAAATATTTGTGCATGTTGTTTTGTAGGACTGACTGTGGAGTGTATTTGTAGTATTGGAATATGAATGTCTGATAGTTTGTGCTTGTCTACAAGCTAAATAAAATATTGTTGTGTTATATTTGCCATTTGACTATGTCTGTGTAAAGGATATGTTTGTGCCAAGAGCTTGCAACTTGGGTTATGTGTTCTGTTACTTCTGCCACCATGTGACATTTTCTGCACATGTCATCAGTAAATGTGGTGTTTTAAGGTTGTGTTTTCAGATCCTCTTGCAATTGTGCCATGTCCTCTCTTGTTAATTTCTTTCATAGTTTTGTGTCATTTGCAAATATTAATATTTTACTATGCAATTCTTTTGCCACGTCATTAATAAATATATTAAAAATAATGGGACCCCAAACCGACCACTGTGGTACCCCAGTGGTAATGGTGACCCGATCAGAGTATGTACGATTTATACCCACCCTCTACTTTCCATCAATGAGCCAATTACTTACCCACTTAAACACAATCTCGTCCATACAAGCATTCCCATTTTACATACTAAACTTTTGTGCAGTACAGTGTCAAACAAAAAATCCTGGTACACAAGATCCAGTTGATACAGCTATTTTCCTTAAGATCCTCCAGGATAGCATCTCTTAGAAACCCTTCAAACATTTTACCCACTATAGAAGTAAGACAGTGGCCTGTAATTTTCAAGTTCACTTTTTGACTCCTTTTTTAATATCAGCACCACATTGACTATGCGCCAATCCAAGGGAACAGATCCTGTCACTATTGAGTAATTAAATATAAGAAACAAGGGTCTGTGTATCACATTACGTAATTCCCTTAGAACCCAGAGGTGTATGCCCTTGGGACCAGGCAATTTGTCTATTTTAATCTTTTAAGACGACTCTGCACTTTTTCCTTGGTTAGACTGGTGACATTTAGTAGAGAGTTTACTATATCACTCTTCATCTCATCTGAGATTTCATTTTCCTCTGTGATTGCACTGGGGAAAAAACTATTTAATAGATTTGCTTTCTCCTCATCACCCTCTAAAATTTCTCCTACATTATTTATTAAAGGGCCTACACTTTCAGTATTAATTTTTTTACTATTTAGGGCTGAGTCAGATGAGTATAGCTTACATGCTGCTAAGCAACGTGTAAACCATTGTGTGGACATGCAGATTGTGCGCGTGAATAAGCTGCACATAGCTCTGCAGAGCAGCCCGTTCACTTTTCCATGGTGCGGGCAGCCAGCTTACACGGCTCACATAGGAGCCTATGGTAAGCACCCCGACCAGTGCGCACGACAGAGCTGACAGATTCTGCACTTCTAAAAAGGGGCCATGTGAGCACTTCCATAGCAACCTATTGGTTGCTATAGAAGCGTAGTTTACACGCTCGTCTGTCCGGGCCCTTATACAGTTGAAGAACATTGTAGGGTTAGCTTTACTCTCTTTGGCAATAAGTCTCTCTGTCTCCATCTTTGATGCTTTTATCTAATTTTTGCATAAGTTATTTTTTCTATTTTTTTAATTATAGGTTATTAGTGCTTCTTCACTGCCTTCTTGTTTTAGTAGTTTAAACTCTCTCTTTTTGCTGTTTATTGCCCACTTTTCATCTTAATTATGTCACATTGGTTTTCTGCTATTACTAAGTCTTTTATTCCTGTAAGGTAGGAACCTCTCACAGTAAGTAATTAGGATGTTTTTAAATGTTTCCCATTTATTGTTTGTACTCTTATTTTTGAGGAAAATAAGGTTAAATTTATCACTAAGCTGATTGAACTTGGTATTCCTAATGTTTAGTATTTTTGTAGCTCCCCTATAAAACTCTCTCTTAAAGGATGAGTTGAAATGTGTTATATTATGGTCACAATTTCCCAGGTGCCCCCCAACCTGCACCCCTGTTATTCTGTCAGGTCTGTTGGTTAGCATTAAGTCCAAAATGGCCGTCCCTCTAGTTGGTTCCTGTACAAGTTGGGTAAGGTAATTATCTTTAATAATTGACAGTAGCTATGCTGTACTGCAGCAGTGCTATTCCTTTAATGGCATCCTCCTCTTCTGTCAACTTTGCAAACTTGTTGAGGTGTGTCAGTTCAGGACTAGCCTCCCTGGATTTTTTACCTCTACTCCTTGTAACTGTCACCCAGCTAGCTGCCTGCTCATCCTGCTCTCCCAAACTACAATCCACCCCCACATCTACCCCAGCAAGTGCTCAGTGAGCAGCAAACTCCTTTCCATATTGTCAATGGATCTCAGTATTGCAAGATGTTCATTTAGATCCAAGATCTGGGCTTCTAAATGCACAACACACTCACATCTTATACAACAGTATTCGCCCTTGAACCCTGTTCGAAGACTGCATACATGGTACAGAATATACACTGGATGAAATGATCAATCATGGAGCACATTCTAAATGGGGATTGTACAGATAGATTAGATGAAAGTAGTATATGCAAAAATTCAAATGGTAATTAAATACAAATGACTTTTCCAAAGTCACTATTTCCAAGTCACATTTAGAACACAGTACAGTTATGTCAGCCAATTATGTCAATCAACTTGCACACTCACTTGGATTTGGATTGAAATAACGCATAGCTGCACTGCTTATGCCCCTCCTCTGCTCCTCCTCTTGCAATTGTATATCTGCAATTATATTTTACAAGTTTTTGTAAATTGTCTTTAATTTTTCCCATGCCATTTTTTATCTTAGAAAGATCTTAATTTATACTCCCAACTTGAAGTGTAAGGTTTACCAGTAGAGATGAGTGAACGTACTCGTCCGAGCTTGATGCTCGGGCGAATATTAGCGTGTTCGGGATGCTCGTTACTCGTAACGAGTACCACGCGATGTTCGGGTTACTTTCACTTTCCTGTCTGAGACGTTAGCGCGCTTTTCTGGCCAATTGAAAGACAGGGAAGGCATTACAACTTCCCCCTGTGATGTTCCAGCCCTATACCACCCCCCCGCTGTGAGTGGCTGGGGAGATCAGATGTCACCCGAGTATAAAAGTCGGCCCCTCCCGCGGCTCACCTCAGATGCCTTGTGAGATAGCTGAGGGAAAGTGCTGTTGTGTTGGAGCTGCTGTAGGGAGAGTGTTATGAGTGATTGTAGGCTTCAAGAACCCCAACGGTCCTTCTTAGGGCCACATCTAACCGTGTGCAGTAGTGTGGAGGCTGCTGTTAGGAGTGTTGCACCTTTTTTTTCTTTTTTCAAAATCGGCTGTGCAGAGCATTGCGCCCTGCAGTAATACTACAGGGACAGAAGTGGTGGTTAGGCAGGGAGAGTGTTAGGAGTGAGTGTAGGCTTCAAGAACCCCAACGGTCCTTCTTAGGGCCACATTTAACCGTGTGCAGTACTGTGCAGGCTGCTGTTAGCAGTGTTGCTTTTTTTTTTTTCAAAATCGGCTGTGCAGAGCATTGCGCCCTGCAGTAATACTACAGGGACAGAATTGTGTAGGCAGGGCCAGAAGACATATATTATTGATTGAATATAGTCAGTGGGCCTTTTCTTTAAAAAAAAAGGGAAACATTCTATTTGGCCTGCCACTGACAGTCCTCAGCGTTCTGGGTACGTGTGTGGTGGGTGCAGAACGTAAATAAATCATACGCAGCCAGCTACGTTTAACAGCAGGCTTGCGACAATTTATTTCCTGCCTGGGAAATCCCCGCTCTGCTGTAGTTAATAACTCTGCAACCCTGCAGTTCTGTGACACATTTGCAGGGCCAGAAGACATATTTATTATTGATTGAATATACGCAGTGGGCCTTTCCTTGAAAAAAAAGGGAAAACATTCTATTTGGCCTGCCTCTGACAGTCCTCAGCGTTCTGGGTACGTGTGTGGTGGGTGGAGAACGTAAAGAAAAATCATACACAGCCAGCTAAGTTTAACAGCAGGCTTGCGCCAATTTATTTCCTGCCTGGGAAATCACCGCTCTGCTGTAGTTAATAACTCTGCAACACTGCAGTTCTGTGACACATTGCAGGGCCACAACACATTTATTATTGATTGAATATACGCAGTGGGCCTTTCCTTGAAAAAAAAGGGAAAACATTCTATTTGGCCTGCCTCTGACAGTCCTCAGCGTTCTGGGTACGTGTGTGGTGGGTGTAGAACGTAAATAAATCATACGCAGCCAGCTACGTTTAACAGCAGGCTTGCGACAATTTATTTCCTGCCTGGGAAATCCCCGCTCTGCTGTAGTTAATAACTCTGCAACCCTGCAGTTCTGTGACACATTTGCAGGGCCAGAAGTCATATTTATTATTGATTGAATATACGCAGTGGGCCTTTCCTTGAAAAAAAAGGGAAAACATTCTATTTGGCCTGCCTCTGACAGTCCTCAGCGTTCTGGGTATGTGTGTGGTGGGTGCAGAACGTAAATAAATCATACGCAGCTAGCTACGTTTAGCAGCAGGCTTGCGACAATTTATTTCCTGCCTTGGAAATCAAATCACTGGTAATACAGCATGCTGAGGGGTAGGGGCAGGCCTAGAGGACGTGGACGCGGCCGAGGACGTGGAGGGCCAAGTGAGGGTGTGGGCACAGGCCGAACTCCTGATCCAGGTGTATCGCAGCCGACTGCTGCGCGATTACGAGAGAGGCACGTTTCTGGCGTCCCCACATTCATCACACAATTAATGGGTCCACGCGGGAGACCTTTATTAGAAAATGAGCAGTGTGAACAGGTCCTGTCGTGGATGGCAGAAAGTGCTTCGAGCAACCTATCGTCCACCCACAGTTCTGCGCCGTCCACTGCTGCAAATCCGAATCCTCTGTCTGCTGCTCCTCCTTCCTCCCAGCCTCCTCACTCCACTACAATGACACATGCTCAGGAGCGGGAACACTCCCAGGAACTGTTCTCGGGCCCCTGCTCAGATTGGGCAGCAGTGGTTCCTCTCCCACCAGAGGAGTTTATCGTCACTGATGCCCAACCATTGGAAAGTTCCCGGGGTCCGGGGGATGAGGCTGGGGACTTCCGGCAACTATCTCAAGACCTTTCAGTGGGTGAGGAGGACGATGACGATGAGACACAGTTGTCTATCGGTCAGGTAGTAGTAAGGGCAGTAAGTCCGAGGGAGGAGCGCACAGAGGATTCGGAGGAAGAGCAGCAGGACAATGAGGTGACTGACCCACCTGGTGTGCAAAGCCTACTCAGGACAGGTCTTCAGAGGGGGAGGCAAGGGCAGCAGCAGGGCAGGTTGCAAGAGGCAGTGCGGTGGGCAGGGGTAGAGGCAGGGCCAGACAGAATAATCCACCAACTGTTTCCCAAAGCGCACCCTCGCGCCATGCCACCCTGCAGAGGCCAAGGTGCTCTAAGGTCTGGCAGTTTTTCACCGAGACGCCTGACGACCGACGAACAGTGGTGTGCAACCTTTGTCGCGCCAAGATCAGCCGGGGAGCCACCACCAACAGCCTCACCGCCACCAGCATGCGCAGACATATGATGGCCAAGCACCCCACAAGGTGGGACGAAGGCCGTTCACCGCCTCCGGTTTTCACCGCTGCCGCTCCCCCTGTGCCCCAACCTGCCACTGAGATCCAACCCCACTCTGAGGACACAGGCACTACCGTCTCCTGGCCTGCACCCACACCCTCACCTCCGCTGTCCTCGGCCCAATCCAGCAATGTCTCGCACTGCACCGTCCAGCCGTCGCTAGCGCAAGTGTTTGAGCGCAAGCGCAAGTACGCCGCTCAAGCGTTAACCGTCCACATAGCCAAATTTATCAGCCTTGAGATGCTGCCGTATAGGGTTGTGGGAACGGAGTCCTTCAAAAGTATGATGGCGGCGGCGCCCCCGCGATACTCAGTTCCCAGTCGCCACTACTTTTACCGATGTGCCGTCCCAGCCCTGCACGACCACGTCTCCTGCAACATTGTACGCGCCCTCACCAACGCGGTTACTGGCAAGGTCCACTTAACAACGGACACGTGGACAAGCACAGGCGGGCAGGGCCACTACATCTCCCTGACGGCACATTGGGTGAATTTAGTGGAGGCTGGGACAGAGTCAGAGCCTGGGACCGCTCACATCCTACCCACCCTCAGAATTGCGGACCCCAGCTCGGTGGTGGTATCTGCGGCGGTGTATGCTTCCTCCACTAAAGCACCCTCCTCCTACTCCTCCTCCAACGCAACCTCTGTCTCGCAATCAAGATGTGTCAGCAGCTGCAGCGCGTCGCCAGCAGTCGGTGTCGCGCGTCGTGGCAGCACAGCGGTGGGCAAGCGTCAGCAGGCCGTGCTGAAACTACTCAGCTTAGGAGATAAGAGGCACACGGCCCACGAACTGCTGCAGGGTCTGACAGAGCAGACCGACCGCTGGCTTGCGCCGCTGAGCCTCCAACCGGGCATGGTCGTGTGTGACAACGGCCGTAACCTGGTGGCGGCTCTGCAGCTCGGCAGCCTCACGCACGTGCCATGCCTGGCCCACATCTTTAATTTGGTGGTTCAGCGCTTTCTGAAAAGCTACCCACGCTTGTCAGACCTGCTCGGAAAGGTGCGCCGGCTCTGCGCACATTTGCAGCTACTGAAATGTGAAAGAGACTGTTATCTCCCTAAACTGCTGCAATGGGAATGTTACTGGGGCCTGTCTTGAGTGCTACTATTACTGAAATGGAACTAAGACTGCGCTCCCCCTATACTGCTGCTAGTGATATGTTAGTGGGGCCTGTCCCTAATGCTACCGCTGAAATGTTAATAATTCTGGGCTCTGCCTATACCGCTGCTAATGGTATGTCACTGGGGTGTGGAAACAGAGGCTTCACAAAGACATGATGGCGGCGAGGCCATTTCCCACCAACGCTGTTACTGTTAAGGTGCATATAACAACGGACACGTGTAGAGGACACATAGTGCCTCCAAAACATCCCCCTCCTCCTCCAACAATGAAAACATTCTTGGCAAATACCTTTGCATTGGTCCGTCTGGTGGCAGTCCATGAATTTCACCTTTAACGACACAACAAGAGAGCACCACCACCATCCCCCCGCCACGGCCCACTTAATCCTGGCCACATTCCGAGAACCAACTGCATTAAACCGCGCTACCAGGTCCGCAGTCACCACCACATTACCACCAACGAGGTTACTGTTAAGGTACATATTACCAGTCAGACTGGGGCATGCAGTGTGGGCCGAAGCCCACCTGTATTAAGCACGACATTACTACCTCAGCTGTGTTGGGCAATGTAATGGGATATTTTTATGTACCGCCGGTGGCTTCCTGGCACCCACCCATGCTGTGGGTCCACAGGGAATTATAAATGCATCTGTTTCCACTTCTAAAGAACCCCAGTCTGACTGGGGCATGCAGTGTGGGCCGAAGCCCACCTGCATTAAGCATGACATTACTACCTCAGCTGTGATGGGCACTGCAATGGGATATTTTTATGTACCGCCGGTGGGTTCCAGGGAGCCATCCATGCTGTGGGTCCACAGGGAATTATAAATGCATCTGTTTCCACTTCTAAAGAACCCCAGTCTGACTGGGGCATGCAGTGTGGGCCGAAGCCCACCTGCATTAAGCATGGCATTACTACCTCAGCTGTGTTGTGCAATGCAATGGGATATTTTTATGTACCGCCGGTGGCTTCCTGGCACCCACCCATGCTGTGCGTCCAAAGGGAATTATAAATGCATCTGTTTCCACTTCTAAAGAACCCCAGTCACACTGGGGCATGCAGTGTGGGCCGAAGCCCACCTGTATTAAGCACGACATTACTACCTCAGCTGTGTTGTGCAATGCAATGGGATATTTTTATGTACCGCCGGTGGGTTCCAGGGAGCCACCCATGCTGTCGGTCGACAGGGACTTCACAATAGGGAGTTGTACCTGCCTGTGTCTATGAATTAAAAAGCCCGGTCTGACTGGGGCATGCAGAGACACCTTGACAGAATGAATAGTGTGTGGCACATAGGTTCCCCATTGCTATGCCCACGTGTGCAGCTCCTGATGGCGGTGGCACAGGATTATATTTCTCATTGCTTCTGTACAGCATTGTGGGCTATCGCCCCGCCCCTTTTAAAGAGGGCCGCTGCCTAGCCGTGCCAACCCTCTGCAGTGTGTGCCTGCGGTTCCTCCTCATGGCAGACGCACTTATAAATAGACATGAGGGTGGCGTGGCATGAGGGCAGCTGAAGGTTGGGCAGGGACAGTTTGGTGTGCGCTGTGGACACTGGGTCGTGCGGGGGGGGGGGGGGGGGGTTGGGCAGCATGTAACCCAGGAGAAGTGGCAGCGGAGTGTCATGCAGGCAGTGATTGTGCTTCGTTGGAGGAAGTGTGGTGCTTAGCTAAGGTATGCATTGCTAATGAGGGCTTTTCAGAAGTAAAAGTTGTTGGGAGGGGGGGGGCACTCTTGCCGGTATTGTGGCTTAATAGTGGGACCTGTGAACTTGAGATGCAGCCCAACATGTAGCCCCTCGCCTGCCCTATCCGTTGCTGTGTCGTTCCCATCACTTTCTTGAATTGCCCAGATTTTCACACATGAAAACCTTAGCGAGCATCGGCGAAATACAAAACGAACCCTCGAGCATCGCGATAATTTCGTCCCGAGTAACGAGCACCCGAGCATTTTGGTGCTCGCTCATCTCTATTTACCAGTGTTCTATTACATTTATTTACAGCTAACAAGATATCAGAGATAGTGGGATACTTTACTGTTTCTTGTTGTTAAGGGGATTTTCCTTTATTAAGCAAAATAGATACATCAGAACCAACTGAACTGTTTTTTGGGATTTTATAACCAGATGATATGTCAGTTACATAACATTGCACTTCCCTTCACATTAACAGCATTAGAAGTATTAACAGTAATAGCAACAATGCGATTGGTGTAATTTTTACTTCCAGCACCCATTGCTAAACATGCTGATTTTCTTTCTAAACTAGATTTGCTTAGTACTTAAAAAAAGGTTTCCAGAGTCACTGAACCAGTTTTACTTTTCAGAAACTGCAACTGACTATCTATATTTTAGCTTGGCATACTTCTTACTTAGGAGCACTCCACTTCTCTGAGTGAAGGAGCAGGAGACACTTTACCAAAATACACCTCATGCAAGAACACTTATTTGCTTCAGATATTTTGTACACTGACAGATGTAGAGATTGGCCTTTAAAGTAGAGAGATGGGAGCTGTTTGTCTACTGTAGCTAAAGGCATTACTTGCCCGAATTTCAGCATTAGAAATCATTGGTAAGCTCTAGTGACCAATGGCAGTGCATAGTGAATTGACAGAGCTTAGGAGAGAGCGGAAGGATCTGATAAACATCAAGTCGGCTAAACTCTAACAGAGGTGTTGCATAAAAGTCTATGCTCATGGAGACACAGGCTCAAAAGTCGTGTTGGCGACACTTCAGAAATGAGGAGATGCCTCTTTTATTGAGGAGATCAATACAGCAACTAGGTCTTGTGCAAATAATTTAAGAAGCATTACCAAAGAATTTTTAACTTTTTATAGCTCGTTATATGGCCTCTCTGATCATCATAATGCTGAAAATCTTACTAGTTAATTCTTCAATTGTATAAAATTACCTTTGCTTTTGGAAGACATTTTGCTCTCCATTCATAAAGGGAAAGCCCCACGCTCAGACTGGTTCCAAATTGGCTATTATAGAGTTTTTAAATCCGTCCTTCCTAAACTTCAGAATTTTTGCAATGCTCTATTATATAGTGCCTACTTTCTGATCATGTCTTTGAAACACATATATTCCTTACTCCCAAGGAAGGTAGAGAAAAAAAATATTGTGGAAACTACCACCTTATTCTCTCTATAATACAGACATGAAATGGTGGGCCAAACGTTTGGATGAAAGACTTAAACCCATTCTACCTAACTTGACACTACACTTACATATATAATCTTCTATTAGTACTCCTATTAGTACTGACACCAAAAAGCCAATCAATAAAGTTAGGTGGGCCTTCATGTTTAGTACTCTAAACAAATTTTGATTTCCTCCTGCATTTACCTAGGATATTTTCTCCCCTTTAAATATTTACCAACACTAGTCTGAGAATAAACTGCACACTGTTTGCTGCATTTGATATTTCCAACAGCATTATACCGGTTTGCCCCATTCTCCCTTTTTATATATCCTCTTATTGAAAACGCTGATCCAAAGAAATCATACAAATTAAATCAAATGTCTTCAAGTTGGAGACTGCCCACATACCATGGTTGCTTTTGCAGATAATCTACTTCTGACCATTACAAACCCCCAGCAAGCTTTTCCTCAGGTGTTGAGTATTTTTTAACCATTTAGCTATGTGTCCAACTGTAAAATTAATTTCTCGCAATTGGTAGTGTTCAGCACATCAGCCCAACCTAATGTAGTGAAGAACTTATGAGCATTTGCCTCTTTCAAATGGCCAGATCATCAAATAAAATACTTAGGCATTAACCTCACAAAATTCTAGAGAGCAGGAAACAGGAGTTGGAAATTGCTGTCACTGAGGTATTTAAATAAATAACAATCCCTATCCTTAGTTCCCCTTTCCCTAGATCAGTGTACAGCACCATTAACTTCCTACAAGAATCTGTTTTTGCTGAAATATGTAGAGAATCTATCTCTGATTGTCCTATCCTTGGAGAACCATTATGGCTAGAGACCTTTTCGTTATTCTCCTTGGTTCCCAAAGGTGTTATCTCAAAAATTCATACATGTCTTATCCTTAATAATATTCCCAATAAACTTGACTTATTGCTTGCCTGGAATAGAGAGTTGGGTACGTCTTTCTTGAGAAACGAAGTAACCTTTATGCTGAGGTACTCTCGTAAGTTCTAAAGATGTTTAAAGATTAAAGAAAATGTTTAGAAGACTCTTATTAGATAGTATGAGACACCAGAGGTCCTATATAAATTTAAACCTGCAATGTTCTGATAGATGTTGGTGTTATTATTCCTATACAGGCAATATGTCACATATTTGGGTAGACTATAGCATTTTTGGTAGGAAGTTTGTGGCCATATACAGAAAACCACTGGTAAGAATATCTCACTTACAGCTCCCTTTATTCTACTATGAGCCCTTCTAGTGCTTTCTACTCCAAAAGTGATGACCTGATCACACAAATGCTTGCAACAACTAAATTAATCATCCTGGAACACTAGAGAGGAGCTGTGATCATCCCTCCATATAGCAAGTAGTTAACAGAGCCAATGCAGTATGCACAATGAAAGAGCTGTTGGTCCATGAAAAGGTAGTACTCTTAAATTAAACATATCAGAACCCTTGAATGAACTTTCAACTTACTAGGAAAACTAGCAACTTCCAAAGCCTTTCTGATTAGAATGGCACAATTGGTCCCCCCACCCCAGCAATTGTCTTTGTCACTGATAAGACATGACTGACTTTCCTATTCTTTAGTCCTACAGTATCATAGGTTTTGTTCCTTGATACTAGACTTTTTTATATTTTAGAGAACTATGTAAATAGTTGTGTGTATATTTTGGCTCTCCATCCTCTTTGGCCTATGTTTATATTGCCTTTATTGTACAAAAAAGCCATGTTGCTGGAAATTTGTACTTTAATATTGCATTTTATTTGTAGCCTGTGTGCCACAACATGTGATGTCCATCACCTATGTCTTGCTTTGTTGTACAATATTCTCTGTTCTTATTCTTCTTCAATAGAAATAGATTTTGAAGGAAAAAAAAAACAGAGCTGAGGGTACTCTGGACTCTACAGCACCCTGAACTCTACACCCCCTCCATCCTTAGGCTATCTGTGTAGTTTATCTCACAGTTGGGCCAGCTCACAACAATGTTGTACATGCTACACTCAGTTACACAGCATACTTAGGGCTCTGTCAGACGGGCATTTTTATATGCAAATGTTTGTGCACAGATGCAAACGCACAAAAATTTGTGTGACCAAAGCAGGCATCATGCTGAAAAAATGCACTTGGCTGCGTTTATGCACACATGAAGTGTGCTGCCCACTGTCATTCAAAACCCGAGTGCTGCCTCTGATTGGTCAGAGTGCTCAGCCAATAAGAGGCAGCCCTTTCAGCAGGCAGGGATTTAAAATTGCCACATGCTGAAAGAACTCCAGAGCAGAGCAGGGGGGATACACAGCTGGATGTGCCTGAGCCCCAGCAGCTGCAGAGAGGTAAGTATATATATATATATATATATATATATATATATATATAATTTTTTTTCACACATTTTGGGGATGACTTTCAAGGAAGGGCTTATACTTAAAGCCCTTCCCCAAAAATCACAGCAGGGATTGCCGGTAGTCCATTGCTGTCATTGGAGCCGGCTGTAGCGCCAGCTCCATTGAATTCAGTGTGAGAACATTGCTCTCCTGTGCCACAGCTGTCACAGCTGTGCCAGAGGATCGCGATCTTCACTGCATGTTCTCAATGGGGTTGGTGCTGCTGCCACCGGCCCCATATGACAGCATCCAGGGGTTTCACATTCAAAAAAGACGGATTCCGCAGTTACTTGCATTTTTAAATCCACTGCCCTACATTTACGACAGCACATTTTTGTGCGCAGGTAAATATCAGGCATATGACTGCTGCCATTGAAAAGCATTGGTTCTTAATAGATGTGGATTGCAAACACAAGTAACATGCTCACATAAAAACACCTGTCTGACTGAGCCCTTAATGGGAGTCTGTCAGCGTTAACATACTGTCCAGACTGCAGTTGGTAACAGAGCAGGATGAGCTGAGAAGATTTATAGAATTGCAGGCATCATGTTAACAGTTAACTGTGTATGACTGTGCATACAGCAGTGGCTGGCAATCACTGATAGAACCACCCATTGGACTGTTCAGCTCAGAATGAGCAAAGGTTTAAATAAATAAAATATAAGTTATACTGAATCTTTCCCCCCAAAAAACTATATATCAATCTGCTCAGCTTCTCCTGCTTTATAACATGATGCCTACAGTTTAGACAGTGTGTTCAAGCTGACAGGCCTTTAAGGCTTTTTGACAAGTTTTCTCTCCAAGTCCATGACTCCCTGGCATCACACTGTAACTGGAGAGTTAACTCTATCTCCATTGCTCAAGCTGTCATAGTAGAAGTTAAAAGAAAGCACTCAAGACTGTCAAACCTCTCTACGAAATAATTTTTTTTATTCATGTATTAATGCATACAGCAGCATACTGATGTAACAAATGTTAAGGTAACATTTAAGATGTTATGATAAGTTAACTACAATGTACTACATTACTGTAAATTGAGTTATTATTTATGTGCTAGTCATGGTAAGCTCGGTGGCACCCACTATCCTGGCTTCTTGGTGCATGGCCTGGTTCAATTCAGGTAACACAGAGGCCGCAGTGTCATCCCTGGGTGCTATGATGCCAGGAGTTTGGGGCAGTAATGCTGTGGCCTTTAATTGGCCATAACAGTCACTTCACTTTTGGTGAGTGTGCTCTGTTTTTTTTCTTTTAGGTTGGGCCACATGCCTACAATCACCTGTGGGCGAATGGATAAGTACAAATGTTAAAAACATGAAAAAGCAATAACATATGATATCCAATTATACTGAATTCTAATAGTACAAAATCATACCTGAACTTTGGATTAAGCCTTTTGAGTAATTGATATTGAGTAACTAATATTAACGGTTTTACCTAAAGCTTGTGGAGGCTAATCCCATTATTTTAACCTGTTACAAATATTTCTTTCGACTCTAATGTAGGATTTTTGCAAATAACAATGACTTTTGTCCAGACAAGTATCTACTGATATGTCCTTAATTGTGTAAAATGGATGAAAAGATCTTGTGTATTGTATTGCACTTAACAACTGACCTGCAATGCAATATGTGAAGCTCTAAGCACGGGTCAAATCAACATTAAATCCAACAAGGAAATTTTATTCACATCATAATTAAATGCAAGTTTCAAACAAAAAGGATTTTTGTTTAAATAATCATTAAGATCTGGTATGATTGTCATGCCCACAGATCATATATGTCTGAGGATATGGTGTTGTAGTGACCTGGAGTGTGATACTACAGTATAAGAGTACTTAACTGCAAGTCAAGAGCAACTGTCATAGCTTCAGGTAATTTATAAAAGGGTAGTGATTAGAGATGAACAAACGTGCTCATTTAGAGCAATTACTCGATCGAGCATCGATTTTTTAGAGTAACTGCCTAATCGGGCAAAAAGATTCGGGGGGAGGGGCGCCGGGGGTGAGGGGGATTGAGGTGGGGAGTGGGGGGGGGGAGGAGAGAGAGTGCTCCGCCCTGTTCCCCCTGCTAGCCCCGGCTCCACCCCACCGCCCCCCTGAATCTTTTCGTCCGAGTAGGCAGTTACTCGAAAAAAGCGATGCTCGATTGAGTAATTGTCCTAAACAACCACGTTCGCTCATCTCTACTAGTGATGTTGGATTTTTTAAAATAAGAAGATGGAGTCAGGATAGGGAGCTAAATAGTTAATTTAACTAAGTATTTTCTCTGTAATACAATCTTGGTAGGACCTGAGAAGATCTGCAGATCACGTGACCCAGCAGGAGGAAGACATTCTCTGGTTTATCGAGGGGCAGAGCTAACCACAGCCTAGCTTAAAAAATGTTTCTTGAGAGGAGGGGGCTGAGCTGACACAAGTTCCCTGAGTAGAGGGGGCTGGTAAATTTCCAGTGTTCCTGATCAGTGTTGCAGTAGAAAAATGTAAAAGAGTTGAGAGGAAAGGAGAGGCAGTCAGTGGAGTGCAGAATTTAGAGTGGGAAGAGAGAGAGGGAGAAGCAGGGGGCAGAAAGTTTGCAGCCAGGTGTAGCTATGTGACTGGCTTTCCTCCCCTGTCCTGTAAGTATAGCAGTGCACTTCCAACTTCCAGAAATCCTGTGTGCAGCTAATCAATCACCCACTATGCGGAGAGAAGCCTGCACTTGTCGTCAAGACCAGAAATCCTTTCAAGCCATGCTTCCATCAAACAGTAAACATAGACGAGCTGCAGACAGCAGAGAATTTCCATAGGACCAACTGCGTGAGTACAGGAGAAACTTAGCTCATGTTCCAGGTTGGCAAAAACTGTTAGTGGAGTTGATGGGAGTTTTCAGTCCTTGTCAGTCCCTATAGCTTTCCCATATCTCAGGTGCTGCCTTCCCAGGGCTTGTTTATCTGTGTATCAATGTTTAGGCTGTGTATATGCAAATGTTACTGTTTAATTTTCCTGTAAACAGCCACAGTAAATAGTAAACAGTCTGCCTGCAGTTTACTCAAATACGTGCGGTAGTCTTATTTCTCCACCAAGTTCTTTTAAGTCAGGCACTGGCGTCGTGTTCACCTGACTCCATTAGTCATCCATATCCTGTTGTTTACCTTCACATGTGTGCAAGATTATATAGAGAGCATTGCAATTGTTGCCACCATGACATGGCTGCTCAGCCACCCCTTAGAAACCACTCAGAGAGTGCAGGCCTCTTCCCACTTGTCACACGTTGCAGTGTAACCATACCTGACAGAGCCAATTAACAAACGTTGTATAGAAAGTAGCTTTGCTATTCTTCCTCTTCCATGCAGACAGTGCGGTGTGCTAAAAAAATGTATACCAGTGCCGATATCACATATTCATAGCACATGATAATTTAAAAATAGCACAATATTTTAGTGGAGTAAAGTATAGCACAGTGTGTGAATCAAAAGCATAGCATATCTTTGTGGTCAAGCCACTATTTGTAGCAAATTACTGTATCATAAACACTAAGGCTGGGTTCACACAGGGTGGATTTGCCGTGGAAATTCCATGCAGAATTTCGCTGCGACAAATCTGTCTGTGGCTGCTAACCCCAGGATTACCCAGCCATGTGGATGAGATTTGTCAAAAATCTTGTCCACACGGAGCGGCAAATCCATCGCGGCGAAGCCGGCAGAAGCTGGCGCTGCGGTGCGGATTCCCAGGATGCAGCATGTCTATGTTTTTTCTGCTGTGGCCGCGCTCTCCTTTATGAGAGAACCAGCTGCAACAGAAAACCATGTGGCGAAGCTGCTCCAAAATCGGAGGCTAAATGCAGCGGGTTTTGAAGCTGCGCTTTCCTAGTGGAAATCTCGCAGTTTTTTGCTGCGAAAAAAACACGGGATTTCTACTGGGAATACTTCCTGTGTCACCCCAGCCTTACATCAAATATGGAGTATATGTGTACTTAGAGTTGCACAGACTCGAAGGAGTTAACACTAGATGTTTTTGAACAACTTATCCAAAACTGTATAATTTTGTCAAACATTTTGAATAGCAAATCTAATGTGAGAAGAATGCAACAATAGAAGACATTTAGTACTTAGTACTACTCGTATCCTTTCAACAATAGCATCAGAACTTTAACCTCTTAGGGTTGCTTCAGACGAGCGTGTTTATGTGCATGCATACGTGTGCACAAAAACAAGCTTCTGTTAGAAACAATGCATTTGCTATGGTGTGTGCACATGTCCCTGTTTTACAGGTGCGTGCTTGTAAAGATAGGACATGCATGCACCATAGGGAATGCATGCATTGTCTTCAATGGAGCCACGGCTGATGCCGGCAGATCCATTGAAGAGAATGGTCTGCCGCACCCCGTAATTGTCTTTCAGGGAAGGGCTTTAAATATAAGCCCTTTCCTGAAAAACAACAATTTTAGTGTAAAAAAAACCCAAACACACCTGTCCACGCTGTCATGTCCCCGCGTGGATGAAGAACACATCTGCTTCATGCGGCAGATATTTCCTTCATCCTTGCGTGGAAAAAGAATTCCCTGCTGCACCTGCCACATCTGTGACAGATGCAGCAAAGGAATTCTTCATCCCTGCGAGGAAGAAGAATTCCCTACCACAGCTGTTACAGATCAGGCAGGTGCAGCAGAGAATTCTTTATTTCCCAAGGGGATCAAGCTGCCGACACCCAGTAATTGCCTTTCAGGGAAGGGCATTAAATATAAGGCCTTCCCTGAAAAACATGAAAAAATGGTGATAAAAATTTTAAAAAAACACATACTCACCTTTCTTCAGCTGTCGGGGCTCAGCCGTGTCCAGCCGGCTTTTCTCCTGCACTGCTCTAAGGAGTATTCAGCAGGTGGGGATTTTAAATCCCCGCCTGCTGAATAGGCTGCCTCTGATTGGCTGAGCACTGTAACCAATCAGAGGCAGCTCTTAGATATTGAATGACAGCTGAGAGCTTGCCTCTGATTGGTTCCTGTGCTCAGCCAATCAGAGGAAGCACTCACCCATTCATAAATTCAGCTGAAGAAAGGTGAGTATGTGTGTTTTTTTTATCACTATTTTTTCATGTTTTTCAAGGAAGGTCTTATATTTAAAGCCCTTCCCTGAAAAACAATCACAGGACAGCTGCGGTAGGGAATTCTTTATTCCCTACAGGGATGAAGAATTACTCTGCTACATATGTCACAGATGTGGCAGGTGCAGCAGGGAATTCTTTATTCCCCGCCGGGATGAAAAACAAATCTGCCGCCTGCAGCAGATATGTTCTTACTCCCCGCAGGGATCTAGAATTCCTTTGCTGCATCTGTCACATATGTGGCAGGTGCAGCAGGTAATTCTTTTTCCACATGGGGATAAAGGAAATACAGATGTGTTTTTCATCCCCACAGGGACATGGCAGCGGCGGACAGGTAAGTTTTGGGGTTTTTTTGCACTAAAATTGTTTTTTGTACAGGGAAGGGCTTATATTTAAAGTCCAGGGACTGTACAGGGAAGGGCTTATATTTGAAATCCCCGCCTCCTGAAAGGGCTGCGTCTGATTGGCTGAGCGCTCAGCCTATCTATCACAGGCAGAGCTCAGCCATTCATTGAATAACAGCTGAACGCTGCATGTGATTGATCACAGTGCTCAGCCAATCACAGGCAGTGCTCTGTCATCCCTACCTGCTGAAAGAGATTCAGTACAGTGCCAGGGACCAAGCAGAGAAGATGTGCCTGAACCCCCGACAGTGACGGAGAGGTGAGTATATGTATTTTTTTTATTTTTTAGACAAGCTAGGGTTGATTTTCAGGGAAGGGCTTATATTTAAAGCCCTTCTCCGAAAATCACTGCAGGGGATGCCGGCAGCGGCGGCCCAATTGAAATCAATGGGAGAGCTTTGTGATCCTCTGCCACAGCTGTGACAGCTGTGGCAGGGGATTATTTACTCCCTGCAGTGTGTCCCATTGTCACTAAGCACTGTGACAGTACTATCACAGTATTCAGTGATGAGGGAACAGCGCAGACATTCCCAGTGCACGCATGTCCTATCCTTTGCAGGTACGCCCGTTTCCATGCCTGTACAATACGGACATGTGAACACACCATAAGGAACCAAATGTTCTAACAGACGCATGGTTTTTGGACACGGGTATGTTCATGCAAATACGTGCTCGTGTGAATAAGGCCTTAGTAAAATAGTATGTCAGGCCAAAAAAGAGATACATCCATCCAGTTCAGCCTATTACCCCCCCCCCCCCCCAATGTTGATCTAGAAGAAGGCGAAAAAAAGGAGTTAGAAAACAATTTTCCTCATTTAAGGGGAAAAAAAATCCTTTCTGACTATAAGTCTGGTAATCGGAATACTCCCCGGATCATCGACTCTTCTGAAGTAATTAGTGACTATAACATATTGTGTCACTCAAGGAAAGCATCCAGGCCCCTCTTAAAATCTTTTACTAAATTCGCTACAACCAGGTCCTCAGGCAGGGAGTTCCAGAGTCTCACTGCTCTTACATTAAAGCAATTCTTTCTGCATCAGTGTAGAAACATTCTTTCCTGCAGATGTAGAGGATGTCCCCTTCTTACAGTCACAGTCCTGGGTATAAATAGATTGAGGGAGAAATCTATGTACTATATTCCTACATAATTGTCAGCTCACCCCTCAGCCATCTTTTTTCTAAACTAAATAACCCCAAATTGTGATAACCTCTCCTGTTGTTATAGTCCAACCATTCCATTTATTAATTTAGTTGCCTGCCTATGAACCCAATCAAACTGTGATATGTCCTCCTTGAGTACTGGTGCCTAAAACTTCACAATATTCCATGTGTGGTCTGACCAGTGACTTGTAAAGATGAAGAGCAGTGTTCTTGTCATGTGCCCCTAGACCTCTTTTGATGGTCTAGCGGAGACAGACAGGAACAGGGGTAAATCTTTGTTTATACTACAACCAACATTGATCACAGTGGTTAAGGGGTAAAACAGCTAGAATTAGATATATGTACTATCCAAGCCTTTAGTGCTGGAGGACAGCTGTAGCCCATTTTGCTAAAGTTGCTAAAATATCATTTTATATTACGCTAAAAAGTACATGCTATAGTGTGCCATTCTTATTTTGTCAAGAGAAAATGTAACTGAGAAAATGGAATGCAAAAATTGAAATAGACATTGCCAGATGGGGGCCAGACACTGCCAGATGGATCAAGTTCATTCACTTACATGTACGGAATGAACACGATATGAAACTGACAAATTTGCAACATATTCTGCTTTCATTTTTCTATTTTAACATTTTTGCAATATCCACACTTAAGCTACATAACTTTACAATGCAATACAGAAAATAGCTGATATATATTGTAGTAATGTTTGATTCATACTGTAGTACCACACTACCTCAAAAACAGAGAATAATTGCTAAATAAAATGTTTTATTTTTCAATTTGAAAATTGTGGCTATATTATTATGTGCCTTGGCTGTATTAGTAAAAAAAAGGCAAATTGAACAAGTACAATTGTTGTCAAAAAAATCCAAGCACCCAGAAAGAGTTCTTAGAATCAAATGAAACTTTATATGCATGATTGTAATGTTGATTTAAGTAAATGATTACAATATCAGAGCAAAATTATGAGTATTTTTGGTGAAAAACTAAACCGGTTTGGGGAGGGGAGGCGTTGTCTTGCAGGAACAAAATTCCTTTGGTCAGCTTGCAGCGCCTTTTGGCCTTCAGAGCTGCATTCAATTGGTCCAAAAGTTCAATGTAATACCTTTCAGAGTCATACAAATAAATCCAGGTCTCATCTATAGTGACCAGTCAATCCAGGCAGTTCTTATCAGTCCGGAAACGCTGACAAATGGCCCGGGAAGTTTTCACTTGCATGCTTTTCTGATCTGTGGTCAAACATTTGGGGACCCACTTTGCAGATAGCTTCTTCATGTTCAAATGTTCATGGATAATGACACAAACACGTTCACCAGAAATCCCCATGATGTCTGCAATTCCTTTAGCTGATATTCGCCGATTCTCCAGTATGAGGTTGTGTACGGCATCGACGATCTCCGGAACAACAACCTCTCTCGGTCATCCAGGACGTTCCCCATCATTGGTGCTGAAGTGGCCCGTTTTAAATTTGGCAACCCAGTTCTTAACTGTAGAATATGAAGGGCATTGATCCCCCAATGTCTGCGACATATCACCATGAATATCCTTCGTGGACTTTCCTTGTAGAAAAAATAATTTTATCATTCCTCTGCTCTCATTTGCTGTGAATATCACCTTAGACTCTGCCATTTTGTTTTCCCGCGTGCCGAGATCACTGTTGTCTTAAGCTCCAAACACAAAATTTTGAAAACATATATTAGACACATAAGGCTTTCATGTGATGTAACATTCATTACCATAGAAACAAAAAAAGAACACAAAGCCAAAGACTTATCAGCAGCCCCTCATAGTATATTTTCATATATGTTTTAATTCATTTTTACTGCTTCTAATGCTTTGAGTTCCAACCTCATTGAAGCCTCAGTGGCTGACAAATGCACAGATGATAGATGTCTCCCTCTACTTTCTGAGGTTGAGTATCTGCATTCAGGGTCTTTGGTCAGCATAGAATTTGAGCTGCAGATTTGAACACTTGGTGGGTCTCAATGGCTATCTCCTTGAAAAGTTGGTTAAATTAGGTGAGAAGCCCCTCAAAATGATCCTCCTGGCTTAATAGTGGCAAGTTAATGGGTTTAGTGAAGAATAAAGTTCAGAAACTTTAGATTGCTCTGAAATATGATCAGTCCACTTGGAGTACCTTGAAAACATGTGCAGACTTCTCCATGGGCAGATCACACCACAATGTTGCTATGGTTTATCATTTTCTATTAGGCTTGTATGCACATTTCTTAACAAATAGGTGGTCTCAGGTTTTGATTCAGGATCATGTGACTTAAGGAATTCAATATCTAATTGGCATGCATAACAAATTGATGACTCGTAAATGTTAGAATGCTTCTTTTGTTCAATTAGTGCTTTAAATATGATGATTATAATGACTGTGGGCAAAATAAAAAACTTGACACTAGTATCACGAACATAGGCATCTAGCTTCCAAATAAACATTTTAATAGATTCCAAAAACTTTCTTCTGTTAAGTTTTGAGATATATACATTTCATGGTTTCTAAACACCTTTTCACGATAGTACATGACAGCTCTATGGCCAGAGGTCAGGGCTTGAAAGGAAATGTAGCACATTTGTAGTATTTTGTTTCTACAAGACAAAAACAAAGTAATAATTTATACCTTTTTACCAGTTTTGGGAACAGAAGATAGAATGAAAACTGTAACATAAACACCAGTTTGTGCCTGTTTTTTTTAAGTTTAGCTCCTTTGGTTGCTAGGGAATGGCTGGTTAGAATAATAGAACATCACAGGAAATGCAAATTCAACGGGAGAACTAAAGCTTTAACAGATTTGTTAGCAAGCTGCAGTTATCTGCTGTGTCCCTTCTGTAGCCGCATTTGAAGAACAAAATTTGCAGTCACACAGATCTGAATTTCCTCTCCAATGGCAGAGATCAGAAGAACCTCTGATCTCTGTAGCATATTTAAACACTACCGTCAGGGCAGACCATTGTGTACATCACAGAGATCTGCCCCTCATGGTTTAGGATTTGGTATGTAAACATGTTCCATAAAATATCAAATAAAAATGACAGTTAATATTCCTTCTGTATATCCCATGTCCTATAAACTTTTATAGTATAGTTTCCAGCTATAACATAGAAATGGCATTTTGTAAGATTCTGTTTATTTACCTGAAAAGTCGGATTGCTATAAGTAGCATTAACGAATAAAAATTATAAACTGTAAAATACCTTTTTCTCAGATTATTATCCACTCATACATTATTACATTCATGTACTTTGCTGTAAGCTTTACTGCTGATGCAACTACACTTAATAAAAAATAATGATACCTAAAGTCATCTAATTACGGAAATCAAAGTAGAAATGAAATATTAATTGTCATTTTTATTATCTAACAAGACCCATTCAACCATTAACCTCCTGTAAAAAAAAAAGATTGAATAATTGAAATTCTAGCTGAAGTCCTCGGCCAGAAATATAAAGCGAATCTCTTGAAATTAATAAATTAAAGTACAGTGTTC
The DNA here is from genome assembly GCF_035609145.1 of Eleutherodactylus coqui. Classification (NCBI taxonomy): domain Eukaryota; kingdom Metazoa; phylum Chordata; class Amphibia; order Anura; family Eleutherodactylidae; genus Eleutherodactylus; species Eleutherodactylus coqui. Next base: position 26,908,031 of record NC_089845.1, on the reverse strand, counting down.
TCATTGAAGATATACAGTAAAATATACATCAGTGAAGCTGGAAATACTAAATTATATTTGGTGATGAAGTTATTATAAATAATGTAGCATTCATTTATGTAATAAACCATGGTCTTCTATACAAAAAGAGGCATTAATTTATGGATAAATTCCACTTGGTCCAGTAACATTAAAAAGTGGGTGAATTTTTCTATAACATATTTGGGTTGCACAGAAATTGTGGAGCTCAAGAAATATGATTTGGTGTGACAGAATATGGCTAAGCAAATATTGAAGGGTTTATTCTTTGGGCCTAGTTAATCCGGCTGATTGATTGTTAAGCATTATATGGATGAATGCCCATTATTATCGGACATTGCTATTCAGTAAAGCTGGTTAAGGCCTCATTCACACAAGTGTGTTTTTTTGCGGGCCTATGTGTGCTAAAAATATATGTGGAAAACGCGTGAAAGGGCAAAGTTTCTGCACAAAACTTTGCCCATTTACTGGAGCAGCTGCTCCACGAAGGTCCTAACATCACTGAACACTGTCAGAGCACTGTCACGGTGTTTAGTGATGAGGGGACTGCAGCGGGGACAAAGATTCCCCTGCCACAGCAATGGGATGGCATCGCACTCCACTGTCACAGCTGTGGCAGAGGAGCGCATCTTCTCCCTATGTTTTCAATGGGGCTGACACTGCTGCTGCTGGCCCTAATGACAATAAGGTGAAGCCCCTAGATGTGACAGCATCCAGCAGTTTCACATCCAAGGAATCCCCTGTTGCAGCTGTCACAGCCACAGCACTAGTGCCGACCCCATTGAAAGCAATGGAATGACATCACGCTCTGCCACAGCTGGGGTAGGGGATTCCTTTGTCCCTGCTGCAGTAGCCACATCACTGAACACTGTAACAGTGCTGTCAGAGTGTCCAGTGATGAGGGGAGTCCCCACGGGGATTAACAGAACCCTCGGGGAGTCCCCGCATCCTCACTGGGACAAAGGAGTTAACAGTGGGACATTTAAAAGGTGCTTGTGGCCAGAATGTCCTGCTGTAAGCAGGGTGTAATCTGTTCCATGCGCAGGAGTTTCCATTAACTCCTGCTCCCATAGGAATGAATGGAAACTCCTGCAAAGCGCGTACCAACAGTGCGCACCATGTCCTATTTTTTTAAGTTACATGCTGATTTGTGCTTCAAATTCTGCGCATATGAACGCTTCTATAGGCACCATTGGTTCTTTTAGAAGCATGCATTATGTGCACGCAAAACGCACGCTCATGTGAATGATGCCTAATACTAACAAGGATAGACACTGACATAACATGCACGTGGTGACTGGGTTTGTGTAAACTTACCTCAAAGTTAGTAGTTTGTAGGCATTCCTGTGTGTTTTGGGTCTGGTCATACTTTTTACATAGGCTGCACATACATTGCCTATTCAGAGGTCACATGTGACACATTCCATAGTAACACAATGGCCATATTTTACGCACAAAGCTAGTCCCATATTGGACTAATGTACACTAGGCAAACCAGAAGAATTAGTTCTGAGGGCCCACATTCTATTTATCCCACAGATTTAATACAAATATTACTGTACACATAAATAATGGTGCCATAAGCTATACATTTAAATAATACCTGCATGTGCTGTGTATATATGTATAAAAACCATATCATCATATACAGACTACAAAAAATACTTACCGATTCACGCACATATACATTATGCTCCAGAAGTTTGGAAAATCCCCTTAAAAATTTAAAATTGGGAAGAAATTGTTGAAAATATTAAAGTTCTTGGATATATGTGCTTGTTGAAGTAGAAAAAAAAACAGCAAAATAAAATAAATAAAGAAACAGTTCAATCTTTCAACTGACTCTAGGAATCTGGACAAAATTTCAAGTTTTTCACTTTGTGTACTTGACAGCCTTGCATGCTCTTGGCATGCGGGGGATCAACTTCTACCTTTCTTGGTCAGGATATGTTTCCATTCTTGCTGGGAAACATCCCAAAGATGATTCTGACTGGTGATTTGCCGTTTAAAATATGAAGCGTTTCCAAACTTGTGGAAAGTAGTGTATCAATATTACAAAACATATACATAAACAATATACACATAAATCAATCTGAAACACATACATAAACAAACACCACACATTTATAGTCACGTGTACACCGAAACACACACATCATTGACATATTGTACATATACCAGGCAAATCACACATGTTGGGCACATGCTGCACCACACATTAGCACATAGACTTCATGAGGCACTCAGAGATTAGACAAACGCCACACATAATTATTCACATGCCAGTCAAACATTAGCCAAACCAAACACACATTGGAATCATACTGCACACATATGCTTACATCCTGAACACACAATGCATGTAGGACACATGATGCACATGTCCCTCACATTCTCAAGTATGCTGCACACATGCTGTGAAATACTGTATGTTGCTAAACCTACGCAATTAAAGGGGTTGTCCCGCGCCGAAACGTTTTTTTTTTTTTTTTAACCCCCCCCCCCCCCCGTTCGGCGCGAGACAACCCCGATGCAGGGGTTAAAAAAACAACCCGCACAGCGCTTACCTGAATCCCGGCGGTCCGGCGTCTTCATACTTACCTGCTGAAGATGGCCGCCGGGATCCTCTGTCTCCGTGGACCGCAGGGCTTCTGTGCGGTCCATTGCCGATTCCAGCCTCCTGATTGGCTGGAATCGGCACGTGACGGGGCGGAGCTACACGGAGCCGGCATTCTACACGAGCGGCCCCATAGAAGACTGCAGAAGACCCGGACTGCGCAAGCGCGGCTAATTTGGCCATCGGAGGGCGAAAATTAGTCGGCTCCATGGGAACGAGGACGCCAGCAACGGAGCAGGTAAGTATAAAACTTTTTATAACTTCTGTATGGCTCATAATTAATGCACAATGTACATTACAAAGTGCATTATTATGGCCATACAGAAGTGTATAGACCCACTTGCTGCCGCGGGACAATCCCTTTAAGCATAAGCATTGCTGTATGTTTTGTCAATAACAAAGGAACTGCCCATGACATTTTCATGTCAGCCTATGTTTTGCCTTCTATCAAACAACTTTAAGTGTTTACTCAATTTAGGTTTTACATGAAATACATTCTATAGTCTAAAAAAATGTTTACTTTCACCCCACTATTTAGTTCAACACCATTTTTTATCAATTATTTATTTTTCCTGTTTATTCCCATGTTTATCTTTTTTCGTGCTTACTATTTTTCTGTCAGTCTGTTATTTTATCCCTTTTAGTTTCTCTATTTACCTACAATTTTCTATAAAAAGTTACCCAGCCTTCTGAGGAAGAGGTCTGCATACCTCAAAATGTGTTACATTGCTGGCTTCATGTTGCAAAATGAACACGTTATTTGAATTCTACACCACTGGCTCAATTTTACAAAACCGTTATTTGGATCCATATATGTTTATTTGGACTTAATTGAGTTGGCAAATTCGTTAGGTCTATTACACTAACTTCATTGACTACAGGTCTTGCCTGAGCACTAGCTTTTTCATTTCTTTTCCAAATTCACAGATGTTATTAAGACCATTAGCCCCCCAGCACACTTTTTGCTTTAAGGTGATTGAGGTGCCGTGGCACAATTGCAGAGCCCTTGAGCAGTCAAAACGACAGAACCCCCCCTCCACACACACAAATGACCAAGTTTGAAAACTAGACTCCTTATCGAATTCATCTAGAGGTGTACTGCGTATTTTAACCTCACAGTTTTTGAATGAATCTAAGCAAAGCAGAAGGAAAAATTTACGATTATGTTTTTTGGCAATTGTGTCATGGGGGGCAATAAACCAAAAAAAGAAAGCTTTCAAACTACTAAAGCAAGAAGGCAGTGAAGAAGCACTATAATCGTACAGGGGGGAAAAAACTAAATATGCAACGATACGATTAAAATTGCTAAGGAGGAGGAAGAAAGACTGATCGCAAAAGAGAGCAAAAACAATCCGAAACTATTTTTCAACTATATTAAAGGCGTTGTCCCGCGCCGAAACGGGTTTTTTTTTTTCAATAGCCCCCCCGTTCGGCGCGAGACAACCCCGATGCAGGGGTTAAAAAAGAAAACCGGACAGTGCTTACCTGAATCCCCGCGCTCCGGTGACTTCTTACTTACCTGGTGAAGATGGCCGCCGGGATCTTCACCCTCGGTGGACCGCAGGGCTTCTGTGCGGTCCATTGCCGATTCCAGCCTCCTGATTGGCTGGAATCGGCACGTGACGGGGCGGAGCTACAAGGAGCCGCTCTCCGGCACGAGCGGCCCCATTAAGAAAAGAAGAAGACCGGACTGCGCAAGCGCGTCTAATCCGGCGATTAGACGCTGAAAATTAGACGGCTCCATGGAGACGAGGACGCTAGCAACGGAACAGGTAAGTGAATAACTTCTAATAACTTCTGTATGGCTCATAATTAATGCACAATGTACATTACAAAGTGCATTAATATGGCCATACAGAAGTGTATACCCCCACTTTGTTTCGCGGGACAACCCCTTTAACACCAAAAGGATTTGCACTGAGAGCACTGGCCCTTTAACAAATAATGCAGGAGAAATCATTGAAGATGATGGAGGGAAGGCAAATCTATTGAATGGTTTCTTTTCAAGCGTATTCACAGTCGAAAAGAAAATGCCACACGAGATGTAGGGGAATAATATGAACCCCTCACAAAATATCTCATACCTAACGCAGGAGGAAGTGCGGAACAGGTTAAAGAAGATTAAAATCGATAAATCGCCAGGCCCAGATGGAATACACCCAAGGATACTAAGGGAACTAAGCAATGATATAGCTAGGCCGCTATATCTAATATTTCTGGATACTATCAAGACCGGGGTTGTACCATTGGATTGGCGCATTGCCAACATGGTTCCAATTTACAAAAAGGGGACCAAAAGTGAGCCTGGAAACTACAGACCGGTAAGTATCACTTCAATAACGGGAAAAATATTCGAGGGGTTTCTGAGAGATGCCATCGAAGAGTACCTCAAGGAGAACAACGGAATAACTCCTCACCAGCATGGATTCATGAAGGGTCGATCATGTCAGACAAATCTGATTAGCTTCTACGATGAAGTAAGCTCTAGGCTGGACCTGGGAGAGTCTATTGACCTGGTATAGTTGGACTTCTCTAAAGCATTTGACACTGTGTCGCATAACAGGCTAATATATAAAATGAAACAGCTCGGATTGGGTGAAAACGCGTGTATTTGAGTAAAGAATTGGCTCAATGATAGAAAGCAGAGGGTGGTAATTAATGGTTCGTACTCTGATTGGGCCACAGTCGCTAGTGGGGTGCCACAGGGTTCAGTACTGGGCCCCATTATCTTTAATATATTTATTAACGACCTGATAGATGGACTGCACAGTAAAATATCAATATTTGCAGATGACACACAATTATACAATATAATCAATGCAACGGAGGACAATGTGCGGCTACAAACGGACCTGGATAAGCTGGGGGCTTGGGCAGAAAAATGGCAAATGAAGTTCAATGTTGAAAAATTTAAGGTTATGCACATGGGTAGGAAAAACGGATGTCACCAATATACACTAAATAGGGGAACTGCTAGGGAAAAGTGATATGGAAAAGGACCTGGGGGTACTGGTGGATTATAGACTAAACTAGAGTAACCAATGCCAGTCAGCTGCTGCAAAGGCTAATAAAGCCTTGGGGTGCATTAAAAGAGGTATAGGGGCGAAGGACAAGAACATTATCCTTCCATTATATAAGGCACTAGTCAGGCCTCACATGGAATACTGCACACAGTTCTGGTCACCTGTGCTCCGGAAAGATGTTACTGTACTGGAACGGGTTCAAAGACGAGCAACTAAACTAATACATGGAATGAAGGGACTGGAATACCCAGAGAGGTTATCAAAATTGGGAATATTTACTCTAGAAAAAAGACGGCTAAGGGGTGATCAAATAACTATGTATAAATACATGAGGGGACAATACAAGGATCTCTCCCATGATCTGTTTACACCCAGGACTGCGACGGTAACAAGAGGGCATCCGCTACGTTAAGAGGAAAGCAGGTTTCATCACCAACACAGAAAGGGTTCTTTACTGTAAGAGCAGTTAGACTGTGGAACTCTCTGCCTGAGGATGTGGTGATGGCAAAATCCATAGAGGAGTTTAAAAGGAGACTTGATGTCTTTCTGGAGCGGAAGGATATTACAGGATATAAATCTTAGGTTAATTCTTCATCCAGGTTTACAAGCAGGTAGGAACTCTTAGGGGTTAATACAGGGATTAGTCTGATTGCCATTAGGGAGTCGGGAAGGAATTTTTTCCCCAAAAAGGCTATTTGGTTTCTGCTCTTGGGGTTTTTTGCCTTCCTCTGGATCAACAAAACAGGAGGATAAACAGGCTGGACTAGATGAATATTGTCTTCATTCGGCCTTACAAACTATGTTACTATGTTAAAAACAGGGTCTTTTTGTACAGCACACATATGAATGAAGGCTTTCACCCCAAAATGGATCCCCCTGTTTGTCCTGTGCTCAGAAACTTACCCACTGTGGCCCTAATCTTATGTCTATATGCACAAAGGCGCCCAAACCAAAAGGAGCATTAGACTTCAACTGTCTTTTAACTTTTAAGTGATTATCCATTATCCATTGGATAACGATGATCACGTGACTGGGGACTGCTCACTGATGCCCTTGGTCACTGCTCAAGGCTCTCGGCTACCTTTAGTATTAAATTTCCCGGACCCTACCCAGCTTCTGTGCTTGCGTCCGCCATTTTGGCAACGGGCGCATGTGCTGAAGCTTGCGCCGCAGCCTTCTAAAAATTTGATCAATACCAACTGCAGTGAATGAAAAAAGAAAATAGCTGTAATGATAGGCACAGCTTGGAAAATGTATAAGAACTTACGCAGTTTGTCTATTTTAAGAGTGTTTCTTCACCCGAACCACAAAAGATCTCTTGTAACATATGAAAAAAAATCTTTTAATGTGCATTCCAATAATGCTTGAGAGTTTAGTGAGTACAATTTATATTGATCTTAACACCACCAAGTATTGTATGGCTTCCTGTTGCCACATAAAAGCAAATCATCCCGAAATATGTTTATGCTCAGCAGTCTGAAAAAACATGTTTAGGTCTTTCGTTTTAGAGTAATTTATTTTAAAATTAGATAAGGGACCATATCTCTTAAATAGCTGTATTAAAGAGGGTTGTGTGACCTGTGGCTGAGAAATATACAATCGGAGATTGTTGATGTATAAAGTTGCCTTATACTGGTTCCCGCCTAGTTGAATACCTTGTATAGAAGAATTGTTCCTGATTGACACTGTGAGGCGCTCCATAACTAGGACATAAAGCAATGGCGAGAGGGGGCAACCCTGTCTAGTGCCGTTTTTTATTTGTATAGGAGAGGGCAATATACTATTCACGTGAATCCTAGCTGTAGGGCATTTGTAAAGGGCAAGTACTCTAACCAAGAATTTTTGGCGAAGGCCAATTTGTATGAGTGTTTCAGACAGGGATGCACAATAGACCCTTTCAAAAGCATTTTCCAATTTTCCACATCCATGGACAGCAGACACATGGGAATAGACCTATTCCTCGCCCTGTATACCATCAACCGGGTTTTGAAAATGTTAAACCTGGCTTCCCTGCCCTTAATAAATCACCTGGTCTATATGTATGATAGAAGGGGGGTAAGGGGATAATCTAATAGCCAATGTTTTAGAAAACAATTTAATATCAACATTTATCAGATATATGGGTTTGTAGTTGGTAGAAATTGTGAGGTCTTTGCCCTATTTAGGTAAGGACACTGATGTTGGCCTCCAGAAATTGTCACATAAAGGAAGACTTTGGAGAGACTGCAAAGAATACCCTAGCTAAGTAAGGGGTTGGTTGCTGCTGAAATAGTTTATGAAAAGTGGGTGTCAAGCCATCAAGTCCAAGACTCTTTCCTGATGAGGTGGTTTTAATTATCTCTTCCATCTCCTCCTCAGTGATATCTGTCTTAATGCATCCCTAGAATTATCCTCCAGTGTCAGAAGAGCCATCTCTGCAATATTCCCAGAGATGCTCTCCATCAGGGAGGATGAGTCCATATCTGAGGACTGCCCTCATAGATTATATAATTGAAAATAGTAATTCTGGAATATCTTGAGGATATCTGAGGTGTTTTAAGTGTCAATACCCATTGGGTTTTTGATCTTAGGGATTTAAGTGTGTGCAGCCCGGGGATGTTTAAATGAAGAAAAGTATCTAACTGATTTGTTATTCATAACAGAATTGGTTGCATTGATCTCTGAAATGGAAATATCTTTGGTCCAGCCTAGATTGGAGGTCTCTCCTGGTCTTAACTGATTGCTAATATGGTTGGAGACACGGTCTGTTCATGTGGAGACAAGGGTCTACCCTCTCGCAGCCCCTCTACCTCCTCTGCAAGCAGCAGTGCTAGTGGGTAGCCCTGCTGCATTGGACAATCTCCTCCTAGCTGTGTCTATGGTGCAGCAGTAGTAGCCGCAGTCAGCGCTAAGGTGGATTCAGGGGTGAGCAGCCCCCTCCACCTCCTCTGTGGGAATCAATGGTAGCTGGCGTTCCTGCTGTGCCGGATATTCTTTTCCTTGCTGTATCCTTGATGAAATGGTAGTAGTCTTGGCTTTTAGGCGTGATGCAGAGCTGGAGCTGCAGATATACACATAGCAAGGCAACACACAGCATCTTTTCAAATAACTTCGCATTGTATTATTTCTCTGTAATTCCTCCTAAAAAAATGTAATTGTCAAGTAGTTGTTACCAGTTGGGGTACTGCAGCACACTGTCACATTCTCCAATTAGTGTTGGCAGTATCAAACTGTGTTAAGACATAATCCTTTGCCAAGGGGAATAGTTACACCAAGTTGACTATTTAATCATCATTTCTAAAATAAATAGAGTAATTATACAACATTTTATAAGAAATGATGCTCAAAAATAGTTATTTTATGAGGAATACAAGTATTTTGTACAGCAGCATGTCAGGAGAGGTGGTAGGCTCTCTTTATCTTGTTAAGATAGAAAATTGACCACATTGTAGGGGTGGGGATAATGAGTGTTTAGGGATTTAAACCTCATCCTATGAATGATAGTATACTTTCTATGGTGGTAAAAACTCATGCTTTTTTGCACAGAAATATGTGCAACTTTTTACATTTTTACATTGCCCATGCCATCCTTTGAAATGTATATAGGGTCCAGCAAAAGGAATGGGGTCTCAATAAACTTACAAATTCACTATAATTCATGCCAAGAACAATTGTAAATTATAGCACAAATCTCTGCCAGCTCAGTATTGGTGTACATTTTATTTCATGGTCTATCGATAGACAAAAAATGCACCAATAAATTAGTGAAGGGGTTAACTGAACAAAAATCACCTATCCAGAGGCTAGGTAATAAACGTATGATCATTGCAGGTTTGACAGCTGAGTACCAAGGTGTCACCAGGAAGTCACATCTATGAATCCTCCTAGTTAATGGAGTAGCAGTAACCAGGCATGACCACTGCTTCATTCAATTCTATGAGACTCAGGCAGACAGTCCAGCACATCACTCAGCTATCTCCATAGGTAGTCAATGGAGTGGAGGTCTGGCATGTGCAACACTGTTCCATTTACTAGGGCGACTTAGGGTATCCCATTGTCATGATTCCTGTTGGTCCAGGGTTTAGACCTACAGCGATCACATATTTATGACCTATCCTATGGATAGTTGTTTGATGTTCTTTGATGGTATATCTGTTAATAGACATTTACCTCTTAATACATTTTTTTAGCGCTGTATTTACTGCGTTTTCAGCTGTGTTGACATGCATTTTGGACAGCGTTTAACTGCGTTTTCTGCCCAGGTTAGAACGAAGCCAAGCAAACTGATAATGCCGCAACTGAGCCAACCCACAAGAAATGCCCCTGAAATGGCCATATGACTACACAGGGGCAATTTAAGTCTTTCACTGTGCGATCCTTGTACAGGGAGGAATTTTTGTCCCATATCTCTGGTTTTTCCTCTATGGGGACTACCAAACGACCCATATCTAGCTGAGGCATGCTGCTCCTTCCTGTAGTTTTGTTTTTTTCATTCTCGATGGCATAGCAACTTGCGTTTTTAACAGCGCTGAAAATGCTCCCTGTTCATTTCAATGGGTGACACATCGCGTTTAAAAATGCTGAAATGTATGAAAATAGAAGAGTCAATGCTTAAAAAATGGTGTGTTTTAAATGCTGCGTTTAAACACTCATCTGAGAAACCCAGTGAAATCAATGGCGGCGTTTTACAGCGTTTAGCACTGCATTTAAAACACAGCGTTAACAGCTGAAAAAAGCGATAGGTGTGTGAAATGTACATTACAAAGAGCTGCTTTCCTGCTCTTACTTTTGCTTTTGAATAAATATGTTGGATCACAGCATAAAACTCCTCCTGATTAGCTGATAATATGCCGATAAAGAGCGATTAAGACAAACCGTATCCTAATACATTTGTTCACACCAGAATATCACTATCTATATGAAATGAACATCTGGTGATTCTTGTCAATTGACAAAATTCATATTGCATTTTGAACTTGGTTTTATTCATTTATATCTACAGCACATCATAGTTCAACAATTATTTAGATGAAGTTAAATTAAAGCATTCTTCACAGTCTTAGGCCTTAGTCAGACGGGCGTTTTTTCGCGCGATTCGCGTATGCGATTCGCGCATATATAGAACCAATGGTTCGCTATGGTATCGGTCACATGTCCGCTTTTTATGCGGATATGCGATAAATTATAGGACACGACGATTCGCAGATCGTGCCTATCTGCATTCGGCGTTTTATGTGCGCACCAAAATCATTTTTTTCGCCGGCCAGTCTAAGTTTCATGCGCATTTTGATGCGCACGGCGATTTTTCTCCGGTCAGACGGGCGTTTTGCTGCGACGATTAACGCGGCTAGGTGCAGATTTTTCCCGCGATTTTTCGCCCCCGGTCATGCGATTTGCACATGCGCATCCGACATGCGATCCGCAAATTGCGCGAAAAAACGCCCGTCTGACTAAGGCCTTAAAGATAAAGTCAATCCAGGTTTCTACATGGTTTTCCATTTTTTTATGTTAAGGCACTAGTCTTAGCTTCATAAATAACGGGACCACTACAAACCCCAATTAACTTAATGGGCTCCATCAGGTTTTAGCTGAATAAGATCAAACTCTCATCTTGCATTAGCTGTCATGTCTCATTTATTAATAGAAGCCAATATGTGAGTGTGTACAGATTCTAAAAACAGAAGGCAGCATCAGACATTTAAATTGTAATGTAATATTAATAACAACATATTTGGTAAACATACTTTATTCATGAGTTAGTCTCTTCCAAGCTCTTTTTATTTCTGTTTCTATCACTAAATGAAGCATATATAGCACACTGACACAAGACCATAATAACAAGTGAAGTCCATAGGCAGGAGTCCGTAACCACTCGGTGACCCTCAATATGCCTCTTTACGACAATCACTAAAAATAACATTCTTCTATCTTCTCCCTGCTTCATACAGAGTTCTCCTTGCTTTTCTGCCAGCCTTTACATTCTTGCCTCTAGTCATGACTTCTACACTGTTGTGAAATTCCCTGTGGATTTTTTGAGAAAAATCCACACAGATTTTTTGCAGTGAATCTGCAACATTTTAACATAGAGTTCGAGTTCTAGAATCAGGGAAAAACTTTGGTTAGTATTTCTGCTGATGTAAAGGGATATACAAAATTAATTGTCATCCCTTTTAAATATCATTTAAGGACTAGAATGAGAGCAAGCAATGGAATACACTTTTCAAGGGCAAATAGAATAGCCTTGGTGAAGATTATTTTATTGCAACAATTGCTATATATCTTAGGGCTCTTTCACATGGGTGTAGGCGTTTTTATGTGTGTCTGCTGGTGCTGTAAAAATGCCTGTATGGGCACACAAATCTGTCGTTTGTGCGCCCATTCAGATGGCCCAGTGCATATAGACTGAGCCCACAATGCTGTCGGGCGGGGGGACACAATTTAGCTCTGCTAAACTGCCTTCCTGAGGAGTGCCGTCAGTGGGAAGTAACGCGAGCAGAGGTGGCCTATGATGGGTGAAAGCTGGAATGGCCATCGTTGACAGAGCGACTACTGCAGCACCATTGTACAGGATGGAATATGATCAGACTTTGCAACCAAACTTTTGCTGGAGTTTCAGGAGAGCCATTCTGGGCTTCTAGTCATTTACAAGCAAAGGGAGCAGCTACAGTTTTGGCAGTGATGGAGCAGTCTTCTGCCATGATGCACCCAGTTCCTGCAGAGGACATGGAAGAAATTGCTGTAGAGTCACATTCTGATGCTGCACTTAGAAGAATTAGAGACATCGAAAGCAGGCTTGTTATGGAGGATGAAGATGACAACAGTTCTAGAGATGGACCTATCTTTGTAATGTCTGATGTATTGGTGGAAAACTTCAAAAAGGGATTGGATGAATCTCTTATCAAAAAAATAGCGAATTCTTTAAATCGGCCATCTGTGGAGCTTGTCCTTTGGACACCCCAACCAGCATTCCTTCTGAATGAATTTGAGAACGCTGCCAGGAATAGTAAGGCTCATAAAGGAGCTGCAAAAAAATCCTGATCTCGCCCACAGCGCCTCTCCTGCAGGAAGTAAACTCGTTAGGGGTGGATCAGCTATGTATTTCCAAACTAGACACTGATATAGATACTATGTGGAATAAAGGGGAGAAGAAATGTAGCTTTAGTGGTGGTCTTAAACATTGTCTTTAGGCGCTACAGTTCCAGCAGATTTCTGTGAAGAGACCACTTACCTGGAATATTCATTTTTATTTTATGCATGGAGTGACTTATGGGGGTCTTCTACTTTTGCAAACATATATATTTATATATATATTATTATTTTTTTTTTTAATTGTGGTTTTAAATATGCAGACAGTTAGAAAAAAAATCAGCTGTATCATTTGGACAGTGTTTATCTTTGTGGTTTGCCAAAAGCATTTGTTCAGACCTATCAAATGTAAAATTTAATACTGGATTCCTTATTACAGGAATTAGATGTGTACTATAGAAATGTTGTTGGTCTCTACTAACTGCCACATATCAACATGACCGTGTTTAGTCTTGAAAATTGCTTGTTGAAACAGGTTTAGGCCTTAGTTAGACGGGCGTTTTCGCGCGATTTGCGGATCGCATGACGGATGCGCATCCGCAAATCGCAAGACCGCTGCGCGCAAGTCGCTTGCAAATCGCCCGAAAATCTGCTCCTAGCCGCGTTTCATTAGAAACGTGCCGGAGCTGTCCAGCGCATTGCATTCAATGGAGACGGCAATAGAGCCGGCTCCATTTAAAGCAATGCGCTGCGGGCGAGCCCGGGATGAATTGTCGGGAAGGGCTTAAATATATAAGCCCTTCCCTGCAATTCATCCTAAAATGTGTAAAAATAAAATATATATATATATATTCACCTTCTCCCGGCAGCCGGAGTTCCGCGTGGCCGTCCTGCAGTGGGTGTGAAGGGGGTGTGAGTCAGACCTGCCCCCTGATTGGCTCAGCGCTGAGCCAATCAGAGGCATGTCTCACTCACACCCATTCATGAATTCATGAATGGATGTGAGTCAGACCTGCCCCTGATTGGCTCAGCGCTGAGAGGCAGCAGTCACTCACCCATTCATGAATTCATGAATGGGTGTGTGAGTGAAACCTGCCTCTGATTGGTCAGGGCTGTGACCAATCAGAGGCAGATCATTCAGCAGGCGGGGATTTTAAAGCCCCGCCAGCTGAATAGTGCCGAGAAGCAGTTCAGGAGAACTGACAGCGGCCGCGGCTGGACTCCGGCTGCAGCGGAAAGGTGAGTATACAATTTTTTTTTATTTTAACACATTTTAGGATGAATTGCAGGGAAGGGCTTATATATATTTAAGCCCTTCCCGACAATTCACCCCGTGCACGCTGGCAGCCCATTGCTTTCAATGGAGCGGCTGTATTGCCGGCTCCATTGAATTCAATGGGCAAACATCGTTCTTCTCTGTCACAGCTGTTACAGCTGTGGCAGAGAAGAATAATTTGTCTTCTATATGTTCTCAATGGGGTCGGCGCTGCTGCCGCCGGCCCCATTGAGCGCATATAGAGAAGAGAACAGGAATCGCAGATCGCAGATAGGTGCGATCTGCGATTTCTGTTCTATAATTTATCGGACGAGCGCATAAAAAGCGCTCATGTGTCCGATACCATTGCAAAGCAATGGTTTTATAAAATCGCCGGACGCATGCGCATGCACAAATCACGGCTAAAAACGCCCGTCTGACTAAGGCCTTAATAATTTTTCCATATTTTGTTAAGTTTTTGTAAATAAGCTCACGGAACTTGTACATTTTTTGTCTTAACAATAATTGTTCAAAGAAATCACTTGTAGAGTAGCACACAGGAATTTAAAAGTTCATGTAGCACCAAAATAGTACAGACAGCAACGTTTCGGCCTGGACTGGGCTTGACAAAGGCTCTCGCCTATCATTCATTCAGCGAGAGCTGCCTGTGATTGGCTGAGGTGCTCAGCCAATCACAGACAGCTGCTTCTGATTGGTAGAGCACCTCAGCCAATCGCAAGCAGCTCTTTTAGCAGGTGGGGATTTTAACTCCTTGCCTGCTAAAAGAACTGCTTTGAAAAGCTGGGGATAGTGCTGAGAGGACACCGGCTGAGCTCCGGTAGCTGAAGGGAGATGAGTATGTTTTGTTTTTTTTAATTTTTAACACCACTTTTCCTTGTTTTTCAGAGCACCGCTTATATTTAAAACCCTTTTCTGAAAAACAATTACAGTAGTATTACAATATAGTCAGTGCAGAGCATGGGGTTGTCAGAGTCCTCCTCATCCACATCCTTTATCTGAAAAGGTGTATTTGAGAAGCCTTGGCTTTGTTCTTCCATAGGAGAGGCCCGAGATGTTTCCATAGGGCTTGGAGAGGCATGCATCTTATCTTTGCCTTAGCCTAGGAACTTTTTCAATGACTAGGACAGGTTTGACAGCCTATTCTAGAATAATGTTTTGCACAACCTTGACTTCCTTCTTCATAGCCATTTTAGATCTCATATAGTTTCCAATGTCTCCCAGAGCATTTCATTGCCATAGTCTGCCAATCAAGTTCTTCCCAGCTAAAGCAGCATGCATTTTGTCCTTGTTGCGCTACAGACCCCTGGTCATCATAAATGCCATTCCTACTGCTACTTCTCACAAGTCCTCTTGTTGCCACTCAGAACATGAGTTCTAGAAAAAAGTGCCAAACCAGCCCCACTATTTCACTTCATTTACTACTGGTCAACTCAAACAGGCTGTAAAGTTACTGGTCTGGTTGCACACATAGCCTGATGCGCATTACTGTCCAACCATCTAACCACCAGAATGTCTGATTTTGGACAAGGACCCTTCTGTCACTATTGCACCTGATTTTCACTGGAGGAGCTACACTCCTTTTTTGCCCACATTATACCTTCTATACATATACTTACCAATGTACTAATACAAAAGGGCAGGTGGAAGACCCTCATCCCTCAACATGCAGACAGCCAAATGCTAAACCGAGGAGCATTGCACAGTTGAAGGTATTGATGAACAATCACTCACACACCTTCCTTATACTGAGGAGGGTGGCTGCTTAGCATTATACTTGCACATAGATAAAGCGCACCAAAGAGTGTCAGTTCACATAGTACTTGTAGTGAACCATGCAGGCTTAACTTAGTGAACCACACTGGCACCCTGGGCTCCACCAGCATTAAAAGCCATACTTTAAAGGGGTTGTCCCGCGCTGAAACGGGTTCTTTTTTTTTTCAACCCCGCCCCCCGTTCGGCGCGAGACAACCCCGATGCAGGGGTTAAAAAAACACCGCACAGCGCTTACCTGAATCCCCGCGCTCCGGTGACTTCTTACTTACCTGCTGAAGATGGCCGCCGGGATCTTCTCCCTCGGTGGACCGTAGGGCTTCTGTGCGGTCCATTGCCGATTCCAGCCTCCAGATTGGCTGGAATCGGCACGTGACGGGGCGGAGCTACCAGGAGCCGGTCTCAGGCACGAGCGGCCCCATTCAGAAAACAAGAAGACCGGACTGCGCAAGCGCGTCTAATCTGGCGATTAGACGCTGAAAATTAGACGGCTCCATGGAAACGAGGACGCTAGCAACGGAGCAGGTAAGTGAAAAACTTCTGATAACTTCTGTATGGCTCATAATTAATGCACAATGTACATTACAAAGTGCATTAATATGGCCATACAGAAGTGTATAGACCCACTTGCTGCCGCGGGACAACCCCTTTAAGTTACTGATATGTACTAATAAATAGCAATACAACATTTTTATTGGACCCCGATAACTTCCTTTGTGACATCTTTTCATGAACACCATTCCTGCTCAGTATTTTTCTATATTTTTTTTTACAGTTTGCAGAGTATTCTGTAAATCTTGTGCTGTTACCTTTGTGTTTTTTTTCTTATTCTTTCAGGATTGACCTTTGTGCTCTTGGAGTAATCTTAACAAGATGCCTACTGCTAGGTAGAATAGTAACAGCCTTGATTTTTTTATTTATGCTTGTGGAAAATGTTTCTAGCTCTGGCTTAATATTCAGCCAAGTCTTTAACAATGCTTTTGTCACCTTTTCCATCTACATGTGCCTCTACGACATGTCTTCTGAGGACTTCTGAAAGTTACTTGCATCAAGACACGGTTCAACCAAGTATTTGTCAGTAACCAGAGTTTGTGTGCTTTCATACAATGGAAGCTGTGAACCTCACACTCTTGCAAGCTATCAGATATTAAAATGGTTATGAATTTCAGATGCAAACTTGTTTTGATTGGTAATTTTTAATAACATCAATCAATTGTTGTTTTGGTAAGGTATATTTTTTTAAATAAGTATTCATATGTATTAAGTATTAATAAATGTTCTTCTATATTAAGTAAGTATTCAAATGTTATAGACTACCTGTAATCAACTGAACTGTCATACTTTTCATTTCGAGTGTCATCTTCAATGTTTTGTAAAGCAACTATAAAGTTTATATTTGTACAGTTAGAGCAGATGAATGACATTACATTTAATGTGCTAGTAAAAATAACATTATCTGCTAAACGAGAAAGTAATTTTGTGTTAATTATATGGCAACTAGGTTTATTTCTCATACAGTAATTATACGCAACAAACTGGCTTAATAAACCTGGCTACATAAAGGACATAATAATATGCATGGCTGAGCACAAAGCAAACAGGCAAAAATGTCTGGTATTCCCACAGGAAAAACCAATAGTTATTAAAAACAACTTGTATGTACACTATAATACTTTCTAACACATTAAAATGTTGCAAAATATATACATTACTGTATTTTAGGTTTTCAAAAACTATTAAGTATATTTGTGCTTGAATTTCAGACATTTATGAGAAAAAAAAATACTAAAATTAGAATTATGGAATTATAGCTGTACTAATAATATGGGAAGAAAAAAAGTACTAAAAAACTATTGAAATCATAGTAAAATATCAACATTTGGTATGTTTGTGCATTTTGAAGCAGAATGCGTCAGTTAAGATAATTGTATTGTTTTGCTATTACCGATTATGCAACAAAGGTGTCCCCTTTGAAAATATGACATTCCTCTGTTAATATCAATAAAACTCAGCAAGGATGTCCTCTCTCTGCAATACGTGTTGTTGTTGTGATGGAGACTTGGAGACTCTTATGGAAGCATTGAAAAAATATCCGTTAATTAACCCCTTGAGTGGCATGCCCGGAAATTTTCCGGGATGAGCTCCACTGCCCATAGTGATATAGCCCGGAAGATTTCCGGGCTATGTTTCACTATGGGACCTGCAGAGCACAATGCCATAAGTTGTGGCATTGTGCTGTGCCTGCACAGACCCACAAACAGCAGTGCAGGACTTTGAAAATAGAAGCAGGAAGATATTACCGATCTGCCGGCAATCTCCCACTTCTATTTTCAAGCTCCTGCACTGCTTTGTTTACAGGTTGCTGCGGAGACCATCGGCTTGTCAGAAGCCAGCTGATGGTTTCTATAGCAGGGAGAGCTGGTGATTGACTACCAGAGGATAGCTGTGCACCATCTCTTACACAGCAGAGAATGGAGAAAACCTCAGATCTCTGCCGTGTTAACCCTTTACATGCTGCGGTCTATGCGACTATGTTACCAACTCACTATTATAAAAAAAAAAATTGTATAAGTGTATTGCTTAGTACTTTAGATATTTATGTGTTTATTTAGGTATATATTGAATTTTGCATATATATTTTTGGGTAGTAAATGTACATATAAATATAAATAAAGGTATATAAAAACATTGTTATATTTATTTGATTTTATGCTATTTGAATAAAAAATATTTTTTATATTTATTTTTATATGGTATTTGTTTTATTTCATCATTGATTATCAGGATGGAGTTTTTACTAGTATGCGTGTGTGTGTGTATAAATATATATATATATATATATTTTTTTTTTTTTTCGGGCACTGCTGGTTTATGTGGGAAGAAAATATCAACAATACGTTTTTTAGGAGTTGATACAGGTTTTTTATATGATTGATACATAGGTTTTATAAGATTATTTTACATTTAATATAAAAAAAAATTGTTCCTGTACAATAAAGCAAGAATCTAGTTATGTATGCCTTTTTCTGACATGTGTGGTCCACATGGTATGGGCGCTGCATTCCAATGTGCGTTATAACATCACCCGCTCTTTCCTAAACCCAGAAGTGAAGGGGGCCGTACTGATGGAACGCGACCATGCAAGTTAATGGATGCGGGCCGATGAGTGAATTTTTAAATTTTATACAAATAGGTGGAAAAGGTGTATGTTTATTGTACTTGAGAAAGTCACGGTTCTTGCAACAAAATGCATGGTACTGTTTTATTAAGGAATAAAGACCATTATTGTTTATTCGGAGGATTATACTAGGTCTTCTCTTTGGAGTGCCGAGCCTCCTTTTTGTTCAATTTTTTGTTTGATTCTATTCGTTGACCTTCTGGAGGAGAAGGCACGACTGGCTAGGCGGCTCTCCTGTTCCTTCAGGATATTAGGATAACACACATGGATCTTATGTGGATTTGATATACGCCACCCAGGACGTTGAGGTGTCGGTGGGCGACCTAGTCCGTGGTCATCCTACTGACACCGGGTAAGTCCTTATCCTTTTTTATACATGGTGTGTGGAGATTGGTGGAGCGCTCTCCCTCATATATTTTGTATCTGATTGGCTGAGCACTCAGCCAATCACAGGCAGCCCTCAGCCATTCCTTGAGTGACAGCTGAGCACTGCCTGTGATTGGTCAAAGCATTCAGTCAATTACAGCCAGTGCTCAGTCCATTTATTGAATTTACTTATACTGATTGGTTCAGTGGTTTTGGAAAATTGGCATTTCAAAGTTTTCATAGTCAGCAGAGAAAAGTTGTGTGGCTCATTAGCATTCATGTATTCACTGCCCCAGTATTCTCCCCAGCCCCCATGCCACTGATTAACAGGTCAGTTTTATTATTGTGCATAGGAGGAGACCTACCAATCAGAGGCATGGATGAGGGAAACAATAGAATACAAATACGAATACAATGAAATCAGCATGTTTGTCACTACACTGTAGTGCCCAAAATCTGGGCATAATTAGTGACCTGACAGGTTCCCTTCATGTAAAACTATGCATGGTCTAGGATGTCTGTCTGTGACATGAACCCTGAAATATGTCTGTTTGTGTAAAGCTGCCCGCCAAACATATTCAAATGTTTGATTAATTTGTTTCCTACTGATTCCAATTAAAATAATACATTTTGAAATTTTTTTTCTTGGCATCTGAATAGCGCAGCATGATATACTTTTGTACAGCAAACCATAGAAAACCTTCCAAGTCGCTCCAACCCCTGCCACAAAAAAACAAATACCGTATATACCGGCGTATAAGGCGACGGGGCGTATAAGACGACCCCCCAACTGTCACCTTATACGCCGGTATTCAGTGGAGAAAAAAAAAAAATTTTATTACTCACCTCCCCCGGCGTCCTGTCGCGCTCCGGCAGGCTGTCGCTCGCTCCGGCAGGCTGTCGCTCGCTCCTCGTCCCCGCCGCAGCATAGCTTTCTGAATGTGGGGCTTGAAATCCCCGCTTCCAGAAAGCTAATACACACGCCGGCAGCCATGACATCATTGAATGGCTGTGATTGGCTAAAGCACACGTGGCTTCAGCCAATCACACTATTCAATGACATCATTGAATGGGTGTGATTGCTAACACGTGCGCCTTCAGCCAATCACAGCCATTCAATGATGTCATTGAATAGTGTGATTGGCTGAAGCCACGTGTGCTTTAGCCAATCACAGCCATTCAATGCTGTCATGGCTGCCGGCGTGTGTATTAGCTTTCTGGAAGCGGGGATTTCAAGCCCCGCATTCAGAAAGCTATGCTGCGGCGGGGACGAGGAGCGAGCGACATCCTGCCGGAGCGCGACAGGACGCCGTGGGAGGTGAGTAATAAAATTTTTTTTTTTTACACTTTTTTTTTTTTGTATTACCGGCGCATAAGACGACCCCCGACTGCAGAGCAGATTTTTCGGGGTTCAAAAGTCGTCTTATACGCCGGTATATACGGTATATAAATGATATATTTTCCTTTTATATTTGACATTATTACTGTGCCGATGGTGACCATTGTCTCTGTCTCATACTTTTCTCATCTGACATTAGATGACCATGGGAGCTAATTGCTGCCTGGAGCAGACATCAATGTGTATAACACACAATATTTTCAAGCATCGTGGGACCCTGGTGACCAACAATGAGAGGCTAATGCCAACTTTAAAAGTTAAGTATTGTAGAACTTTCTGTTTTAACATTTGGTACAATTTTCAAGTGTTTTCTAAGGGTTAGAAAACTAATGTAAACAGTTATGCTTAAATCAAATACCTGTATGATTTTTTCAGTGTACATTACATCTTTAATAATTTGATATGTATTTTTTTCTTTAAAAATAATATTAATTTTAACAGCTTGTCGTATCTAAAATTGAAATTTAGTTGATTGCAATCAGCTCTGTACTAATGACTTTTAGATAAAGGATAAAATAATTTGAATGATATTTTATTTACCATTCTAGTCTAAGAAAATGAATCAGTGTCCGTGAAGGCAAAACAGAGATAAAATAGGAACTCTCTAAAACTTGAACACTGTATTTTAGAAAGATTCTGTATACCCCAAATACATTACTTGTGTTTTTGTTATTTCTTGACCTCAATTAAATTTCTAGAAACTAGATTTCACTAAAACATACAAGAGATGTACTCCTGTAATGAATTCTGTTCATTGCCCAGACCTTTCCTAGTCCTGCTATTCTCCATAACATGATTTTTTTCTTTCTCATTGTAAGTGGATGACTCTAACAAAAGAGGCCTAATGGCAAATGTAAAACGTTTAAAAAAGAGGTCGCCTTTTCTCATATTCAGGAAATTGACTTCAATATGTCCAGAATAAATGACATAGATATTACTGTATACATTTGCTATCAATATCACTATACTATTATCTATGGGGAATTGCATAGTTATTTACATACTGATGTTTTATGTCAATGAAACAGATCTTGATAGATCGATTAAAAAAAAAAAAATTCCCGCACAAAAAAGATAAACTGTAAAAGTTTTATTTCTTAATATTAAAACTCAATATTACAATCCCCGGCTTTTGGGTAGTTTGTACCCTTACTCATGATTGATGATGTTATGACATTAAAACTATATAAGACATAAAATTACTAATAACAAGTCAAGTGGTCCAATCATGGCATATCACTAACACATATTGCTATACACATGTTCTACCACACAGGAAATTACCTCCCACTATCACCAAAGTTCTGAGTGGGTTAAGGAAACTGATTTTGTCAAGAGTCACATGATCCAATTAGGGCACATCAGTGGTACACATTGATAGACCGATTACCTGCTTGTAGGAAATTACCTACCGCTACCACCAAATTTATGAATATGTTTGACTGTGTTCTCTTATTAAAAAAATTTACTTGTGCTTAAACATTTATTTCTGCAACAAGTCAAACCACAACAAAATCATGATTACAAAGCCACATTTACCAATATAAAACATTAAACCCTTCCGTCAAGATAAAATCCAATAATATGTCTAATTTTATATAAAAGTGATGGATTTTATAACAGCAGACATACTATGTGATTATTTTTGTTCTAAAGGCTTAATGTTTTATATTGGTAGATGTGGCTTCATAATCACAATGGGCTATCTGAAATACATAGTTTAATGCTGATTTGTAGCCTGAACAAATTAGTATCTTTACATTTTACCACTTGGTATTGGATTTTGAACCTGGATTTGACCGAAATCTACAAAAAAAAAAAACATGGAGGATAACTATCACACCATGATCGGGGCCATATTTACAGCTTACGCTACCATAGGCACCAAGCCTGAATATGCCAACATCACAGACACGTTTACACTCACCCATTATTTCCATTAATATATACTGTGAATTAATAGTACTGCAACATTATGGCTGAATAATATTGTTGTGCTGTGACTGGAGAATACCACCACACCATGACCAAATAACCCCACCATACCATGACTAAATAATACCACCATGCAATGACTAAATACCACCACCACACTGTGACTAAATAACACCACCGTACTGTGATTGAATAGTACCACCACACTGTTTCTGAATAAAAAAAAACCCACTGAGAATACCAAAATTACCACCTTAGGGCTCAGTCAGACGGGCGTTTATTGCCGCGATTTGCGCATGCGCATGCGTCCGGCGATTTTATAAAACCATTGCTTTGCAATGGTATCGGACACATGAGCGCTTTTTATGCGCTCGTCCGATAAATTATAGAACAAAAAATCGCAGATCGCACCTATCTGCGATTCCTGTTCTCTTCTGTATATGCGCTCAATGGGGCCGGCGGCAGCAGCGCTGACCCCATTGAGAACATATAGAAGACAAATCATTCTTCTCTGCCACAGCTGTAACAGCTGTGGCAGAGAAGAACGATGTTTGCCCATTGAATTCAATGGAGCGGCAATACAGCCGCTCCATTGAAAGCAATGGGCTGCCGGCGTGCGCGGGGTGAATTGTCGGGAAGGGGTTAAATATATAAACCCTTCCCTGCAATTCATCCTAAAATGTGTTAAAATAAAAAAAAATTGTATACTCACCTTTCCGCTGCAGCCGGAGTCCAGCCGCGGCCGCTGTCAGTTCTCCTGAACTGCTTCTTGGCACTATTCAGCCGGCAGGGATTTAAAATCCCCGCCTGCTGAATGATCTGCCTCTGATTGGTCACAGCCTGACCAATCAGAGGCTGAAAACACTCACACACCCATTCATGAATTCATGAATGGGTGAGTGACTGCTGCCTCTCAGCGCTGAGCCAATCAGGGGCAGGTCTGACTCACATCCATTCATGAATTCATGAATGGGTGTGAGTGAGGCATGCCTCTGATTGACTCAGCGCTGAGCCAATCAGGGGGCAGGTCTGACTCACACCCCCTTCACACCCACTGCAGGACGGCCGCTCGGAGCTCCGGCTGCAGGCAGGTGAGCATACAATTTTTTTTTATTTTTACACATTTTAGGATGAATTGCAGGTAAGGGCTTATATATTTAAGCCCTTACCGACAATTCATCCCGGGCTCGCCCGCAGCGCATTGCTTTCAATGGAGACGGCTGTATTGCCGTCTCCATTGAATGCAATGCGCTGGACAGCTCCGGCCCGTTTCTAATGAAACGCGGCTAGGAGCAGATTTTCGGGCGATTTGCGGGCGACTTGCGCGCACCGGTCACGCGATTTGCGGATGCGCATCCGTCATGCGATCCGCAAATCGCGCGAAAAAACGCCCGTCTGACTAAGGCCTTACTGCAAGTGTATGTTATCACCACACTAAAGCTAACTACAGTGGTCATACAATGGTCAGAAGATTGTAGGTGTTTTGCAGAGTATCACCAGACCGCAAACTGAATACCTGAATAAAATACTGATCAGACACAGCAAAAGACAGAACAAACGATTAACTAAATTGACTCACAAGTGACATCCTCTTTGTTATTCATTTTCCCCATCCTTTCCATTTAGTCCAGACCACCATGATAACTTTTTCCTGCTTTTATTTCCATCTCTGGAGATTTTGACACAAAGACACCTTTAGATGATGCTATTGATTTTGGTTGGCACCCCTTTCATTGTGCTAGTATGTACCAAAGAAGGTTAAAAAAGTGGATATAGGGAGCAACCTGTGAACATACACAAGCACACTGGTAGTATTATTAAAGCCAGCACAAATATGTGTTTCAAAGCTAAAAGAGCCTCTTCTTCAGTATCTGCTGGGGGCACGCTAAACACATAACAATATACAAAAAAGTAAAAGATACAACATAGGTAGTTCAATAGTAAAACATAAAAGCTATATGGGAAATAAGAAGATAAAATGGGATGAATTTTACTATGCACCCTGTACTAACTGAATGCTCTTCTGTTCTATATTTTTTATCCTATACTTATTACTCTATATTTTAGATGTTTTACTATTGCACTACCTATCTTGTATCTTTCACTTTTTACTATATTGTTATGTGTCTAGTGTGCCCCCAGCAAGTACTGAGGAAGGGGTTCATTAAGCCTCAAAACATCTATATGTGCTGGTTTCAAAATAACTAGAGAAATTCAGTAATACTACTACCGGTGTGCTCATATATGTCCACAAGTAGCAACCATATACCCAGGCTTTTAACCTACTTTGGTACATACTATATATATGTCTACCCTAAAAGTTGAGTTAGTTAGGGATGGCTGAGCCTGCTTTAGTGAGAACAGTCCCTCCCCGACAAATACACGCACCAACAAGGACCTTTATTCCTGCACACTTTTGTAGAGGATACACTGCTCCAAGTAATTGGTGCAAAAATGTGCCCTTAATATGTTTGTCAGCAACTGGTCTGATAGTGATTATACAATTACTTCCAGTGACCACAGGTGTCATCTCTGTTTTCTTTTATCCTCTCTCTGGGTACACAAAGACTTCTTCCAGGCGTAACTCAGCTCTGCAAACTTTCCCCATTCTACTACTACCTCCAATGATTCATCTCAGTGCCTTGCCATAATAATGGTTAGAGAAGGAATGAAAAAGGGGTGTTGAAGCAACCCTCAAGAAGAAACTGGCAGTTTTTTTCATGAAAAAAAATATATAAATATATAAATCAGGTTAAAAGTTCTTTGAACAGGTATAGCCAACCATATATATGTTTCTGTTGGTCAATAGTAAAAAGCTGGGTATAGACATGACTGTCAAAGTGAAGCACAAGACATCAGAGGATTAGCTCAACCAGTATAAGTAGACACATTTCTGGGCTATGGCACCCCTTCCTCAGCATTTACTGGGGACACACTATTTCAGAACATGTGACAAGATTAAAACCAGAAGGGAGGTGAATGGGGGCATTTTTTACAGAAAGAAATATCAGGGTTTAATTTTGCATGAAATAAGAATAGGTAGAGAATAATGTATTAGGCCTCGGTCAGACGGGCGTTTTTTCGCGCGATTTGCACATGCGCATGCGTCCGGCGATTTTATAAAACCATTGCTTTGCAATGGTATCGGACACATGAGCGCTTTTTATGCGCTCGTCCGATAAATTATAGAACAGAAATCGCAGATCGCACCTATCTGCGATCTGCGATTCCTGTTCTCTTCTCTATATGCGCTCAATGGGACCGGCGGCAGCAGCGCCAACCCCATTGAGCGCATATACTAGACAAATCATTCTTCTCTGCCACAGCTGTAACAGCTGTGGCAGAGAAGAATGATGTTTGCCCATTGAATTCAATGGAGCCGGCAATACAGCCGGCTCCATTGAAAGCAATGGGCTGCCGGCGAGCGCACAATGAATTTTCGGGAAGGGCTTAAAAATATAAGCCCTTCCCTGAAATTCATCCAGAAATGTGTAAAAACAAAAAAAATATATATACTCACCTGGTCCCGGCAGACGGAGTTCAGCCGCGGCCGGCCGGCAGTTCTCCTGAACTGCTCTGAGTAGTATTCAGCAGCCGGGAATTTAAAATTTCCACCTGCTGAATGAGCTGCCTCTGATTGGTCACAGCCTCACCAATCAGAGGCAGCTCTCACTTACCCATTCATGAATTCATGAATGGGTGAGTGAGTGCTGCCTCTGATTGGCTCAGCGCAGGGACCAATCAGGGGCACCTCTCAGCTGTCATTCATTTTTTGTGGTAATTTGACAGGCGTACAACTAATTGACTAGGATAATTTCTTCCCGTATGCTGATTATGGGGTGTGACAGGACGTTGATAGGAGGTTCCTATTGGGATTGCCCTTATCAGAGCAGTTATCCCAATTTTTGATAGGAATGGTCATTTGATAGAGTCAGGATAGGGCAAGTCTTACCTCATTACCCCCTTGCTCTTTGTTCAATGTATTTTTGTCATGGGATATTTCAATATGTTTTGATAAATGTTAAGTAGAGTTGAACGAACGTACTCTGCCGAGCTTGATGCTCGTTC
Source organism: Eleutherodactylus coqui (assembly GCF_035609145.1). Taxonomy (NCBI): domain Eukaryota; kingdom Metazoa; phylum Chordata; class Amphibia; order Anura; family Eleutherodactylidae; genus Eleutherodactylus; species Eleutherodactylus coqui. The sequence continues at coordinate 26,881,376 of NC_089845.1, read as the reverse complement.
GAGTATTAGCATACTTGATGGTGCTGAGAGCTGCTCCTGATTGGTCCCTGCGCTGAGCCAATCAGAGGCAGCACTCACTCACCCATTCATGAATTCATAAATGCGTAAGTGAGAGCTGCCTCTGATTGGTGAGGCTGTGACCAATCAGAGGCAGCTCATTCAGCAGGTGGGGATTTTAAATCCCCAGCTGCTGAATACTACTCAGAGCAGTTCAGGAGAAGTGCCGGCCGCGGCTGAACTCCGTCTGCCGGGACCAGGTGAGTATATATATTTTTTTTGTTTTTACACATTTCTGGATGAATTTCAGGGAAGGACTTATATTTTTAAGCCCTTCCTGAAAATTCATCGTGCGCTCGCCGGCAGCCCATTGCTTTCAATGGAGCCGGCTGTATTGCCAGCTCCATTGAATTCAATGCGCTGGACAGCTCCGGCCCGTTTCTAATGAAACGCGGCTAGGAGCAGTTTTTTCGGGCGATTTTTCGGCCCCGGTCACGCGATTTGCGGATGCACATCCGTCATGCGATCCGCAAATCGCAGGAAAAAACGCCTGTGTGACTAAGGTCTCAGAAGGAAATAAGAATAAAGAAACAATTAAACATAATTCAAAATATAAATAACTGTAAAATAAAAACAAAAATGAGTACATATATTCAATTCTCAAGGGGAAGGGGCAGTTACCCCTGTACTGCCTGATACAAAATCCAAAGATGATAGTCCTTCTTTATAAAAGTTGGTTTTGTTAAAGTGGTGCAACTGATAAAATACTTAATTCACTATATAGTTAAAATCATACTAATACATAAAAAAATATTGACACTAATGGTAGAATCAGATCAAATCCACCCAGAAGGGCTGCAGCCAACCTCCAGGGATAATAGATAAAGCACAGACCCCATAAAATCCATTATCAGACTAAAAACAGCAGTAGGGCAAACAGCAATCCGTACAGGCTAAAACACAAACTGCATAGATTGCTGTTTGCTCTACAGCTGCTTTTAGCCTGATAATGGATTTTATGGGGTCTGTGCTTTATCTATTATCCCTGGAGGTTGGCTGCAGCCTTTCTGGGTGGATTTTATCTGATTCTACCATTGCTAGCAATATTTTTTTATGTGTGCTTTTTATATATCAGTATGAGTATGATTTCAACTAGGCAGTGAATAAAGTATTTTATTTCCTTCTAACACTTTATTCTCTGCCTATACATATTTCACGCAAAATTAAAACCTGATATTTGTATTTGTAACTGTGGCTCCTTAGTGTTTTCTCTGTTAGTCTTTATAGTAATAGTTCTCCCACTGTGAACCCTTATATTAGTAGTGCCTGCTCTGTAGTCTAGATCCCCCACTGTCACTTTGTATAATAATAAAGCCATCGGTGCTGTCAAATCAATTGTCATCATGGATGCAAACAGAGCCCAACAGAAGCCCACTGCGGAAGACAAGAGTTATTAGTGCTGGCCGCAGGTAAAATAAAAAACTTAACTCATCCCTCCTAGAGTCACCCCCCAGATAAATACCCGAAGAACTGGGCCTATGGTGCCTATGTCAAATATGGCACTGACCATGAGCAAACATTATTACAATGTCACAACTAAATAACGCCATAATACGACTAAACAGTGATTGAATATTAGTGCCATACTGTGACTTAATAATGATGTACCACTAAATGATAACTCAATAATAGCACAATATTGTATACAAATATTACTAAAGTACTATAACTGAATAATATCATGAAGCAGTGAATGAATGATACAACCTTGCTGTGATTACACATAAATTTTGGAAGAAGAGCAACCATTTAAATCTTAACATTAGAGATGAGCGAGCACCCAAATACTCGGGTTCTCGTTAATCGAGTCTAGCCTTTCGTAAAATTCGAGAGCTCTACTCAAGTAACAAACCCCATTGACTACAATGCGAGACTCCAGCATTTTTGTATGTGGGCCGCCGGGTGCCCCCCCCCCCCCCTCTCTCTCTCTCTCTCTCTCCTGCCTGCCTGCCAGCCAGCCAGCCAAAAAATTTGCCATTGACAGGCGCGCGCTGCGTCATGGTGGGGAGGGGCCAAAACAGGCACGTCACAGCGGGGAGGAGCCAAAAACTGGGACAGGGTCGAACACGGCGTGATGCTCGTCCAAGTAACGAGCACCATCAAGTATGCTAATACTCGAACGAGCATCAAGCTCGGCAGAGTACGTTCGTTCAACTCTACTTAACATTTATCAAAACATATTGAAATATCCCATGACAAAAATACATTGAACAAAGAGCAAGGGGGTAATGAGGTAAGACTTGCCCTATCCTGACTCTATCAAATGACCATTCCTATCAAAAATCGGGATAACTGCTCTGATAAGGGCAATCCCAATAGGAACCTCCTATCAACGTCCTGTCACACCCCATAATCAGCATACGGGAAGAAAGTATCCTAGTCAATTAGTTGTACGCCTGTCAAATTACCACAAAAAATGTCTCTGTCTATTTAGATGAGATCACAGAAGGTGCCCTCACATAAGACACAGTGGCTTCTATCCATACACTTACATTGAATCAAGAGTAAAGAAGGTACTGTAGATATTTTCACATAAAGGCTGGATGAGACTACTATATGCATATATTGAATACAGTCATGTTAGACAAAGCAATATATCATGTCCAAAATACCATACAGGGTGAAAAATACACTGCAAACAACCCCATCGCAGAAAAATAAAAAAGTTAGGATACTGAGATGTCGACAGAGAACCATTTTTAAAGAAATTTTATTTTTTTTAAGCTAGTAAAAAAAATATATAAATATAAATTTGGTTTCACTGTAATTATACTCAGCCACAGAATAAAATTAAGATGTCCTTTTTGCTTCACAATGTTTGTGATAAAAATGGCAAAACTGAATTTATTTTCCAATTCATATTTGAAAGCTAAAAACCTGGTGTCTTGGTGCTGCCCTCCAATTAGGTCACTTTGGAGAGCAGCTCCAAGACATAAGGTCATTAGCCTTCACACGTTCCACTTGACCACCGTTGGTAGGTTGATCTATTGTTTACTTCACTTTGCATATATACATTAATTTTTCAGACCATTTTTGAGATTTCTGAGCCGTGGATATTTGTCTGGATCTCAGACCCTTGATTATATTGGATTTGATCCACCCCTTCTTTTTCTTCTATTTTCCAATTCACTCCATTTAGAAATGTTTAAACGTTTTTCAGTACATTATATGGTACACTAAATAGTACCATTGAAAAATACAATCCATACTGCAAAAAAACAAGCCCTCAAGTGGCTATGTTGACAGAAAAGTAAATAAGTTATGATTTTTTTTAAATCAGGGAGTGAAAAACAAAAAAATGACCTCATCCTTAAAGGGTTAAGGGGACAATTAGTTTGGTTAAATATGGACTATAAACTCCAGTAAAATATAATTTGGCTTCTAGTGTTGTTTTCCCCAGCTATAAATTCTTCTAACATGTTTAACTTGTTCATTTTCTTGAACCATTGGTAGGTGGTAGGTAGAGTTTATAAGTTTCTGTATTTGAGGATTAAGAGTTTGGCAACTGTGAGTAGAAATGAGTGAACATTTGAAAAGTTTGATTTGGCTGGTATGCTGAATTTTGGAAAAAAGTTTGTTTTGGTCCAAACCAAACTAAAACTTCACCAATACCTCTAAAATTAGTGTATAACATTGGTGGTGGCTGCACTGTTGCATTGCAAAGTTGGAGTCCTAGGTTCAACTCAGACAACATGTGCATAGAATGTGTATGTTCTCACAGTGTAGCTCTGCAGTGCTGAGACCCTAGATTGTGATCTGACCAAGGACAACATCTGCATGGAGTTTGCATGTTCTCCATGTGTTTGTGTGGGTTTCTTATTCATAATAATCACCTTTTAATTATGCAGTGCATACATTTATTTATGAGGCATAGGGAGAAGAAGCAGTGTGGTGGCTTAATGATTAGAACTGTTTCCTTGCAGCACTGGAGTCCTGGGTGCAAATGTGATGAATGACAACATCTGCATAGAATTTGTATGTTCTCCCTGTCATTGTGTGAGTTTCCTCCTACACCCCAAAATATATTAATAGGTGAATACAGATTGTGAGTCCCAATGGAGAAAAAATATCAAGTAATGTAAAATACAGGGTAGTATGTATATGCTGTATAAATAAAGGTGATTACTATGAAACGCAGGGAGAGCATGCAAATTCAATGCAGATGTCAGATTTGAGCCTAGGACCCATGCACTGCAGGGTAACATTGCTAATCACTGTGCCACAGGACAACCACCACCACTTTTTTTGGTTTTGTCCGAGATGAACTGCCCAAAGTTTGGATTTGCTGCAAACCAAACTTTTATCAAAGATCGACCTCAAAAAGGGTTGGCCCAGTTCACTTCGCTCAACACTATCTTTGAGCATCCAAGTCGCGAGGTCATATTTTTAAGGACTGAAAAAGGGATGTTGGGGCCAAAAGTTGTATCGCGTTGGGAAAAATCAGGTATCAATTATACATGCTTTCCTGATTATATGTTTCACTTGATGCCAGAAATTCATAAGCTTAGAGCATGAGAGCCAAATGTAAGATGTCTAGCAAATATCCAAGGGGGACAGAAGAGCTTTATCAAGAAACATAGGGGGTGTGTACCAACCTGTTAAGATTTTTAAATACTTCTTTTGCACTCTTATGCAGCTGGACAAGCCATGAGAGTGCTTAAGAATGAATTTTATTTCATCCTCTGTGAATTACTTATCCAGTTCAGATTTTTAGGCCCAAATGTAAGTCAGAATTCTAAATGAGATTTAGGAGGTAGCAGCCTGGTCGATTCCTTACTATGAAAAGGCAAGATCACTGTACAGTGGTTAAAGGGTGAATACCAGGGAACCACCAGGGTAACACCCTCAGGTTTAGCCTAAAGCCAAGTTGTCACAGTGTGTCCACAACTGCTAGTCGTAACAGTAACATTCAGTGGAAAGATAAAGCATCAAAAGGGCTTTCCTCATATTATACATTCAACATGCTGTGATAACCTACTAAAATAGCAGCAAAAACTATTAAACCACATTAATCAATTAAACAGAGCTCTAATTAGAAAATAGTGTTAATAGTTGGCTAACAGAATATGAAAAAATGCATATTGAATGTGCACCCAGTTGTTGTTATCTTAAAGGGGCACAGACTAGTAAAGGTAGACCTAACATAAGGTCCGGGGGGGCTCAGTAAAGATAATGTAATCAGCTACGGTTGGTCTTAGATAGTGACAACCTTCCCCTACAGGACATGACAGTGAGTTAATGTCAATCTGAAACCACATTTACCAAGTGCAACAAATCACTGAAACTGGAAGTAAAGTAAGTCAGTCCTCGGCTTCTTTGGGAGAAGAAAAAAGAAGGCTTTAGTCTTATGCACAATGTGAAGATGAGTCAGATAGGTCTTGGAATATGGGATGGAGGGTTCTTGTAGCCAGCACTTGATGTTGGTGAAGGCTGCTGTGGTCTTTTGAAGAACAGGCCCTGAAAATATAGAAGCAATGAGATTATAGCCAGGACCCTATGAGCCTTTGCAATGGCAAAGGCAGCTGAGAACTGAGTGTCTGGTAGAAGATCTCTAAACCTCTTCTATTTAAACTCACATGATTTTTGACCCCCTGAGAACTCTGTCAGACCAAGAGTTCACAAATTATTTCTCAGTCTGTTTTCCAAGTATTCAGCTTGCTGAGCCCATGACTCTGCAGCTTTTTTTAGCTTAGTGAACTTAGCTGGTACAGGCGTTGTAATGTCCTCCAAAGGGTGAGGTGCAGTACGCCACATCTTTGACACGATCTTGAAGATTTAACAAGTCCTGGAGCAAGAGACCCACATGAAATTTTACTTCTTTTTGTCCAGTAAATGAAGTGGAAATTAGCTTAATAGCCTCCAGTAATTGTGCAATAACGTGCCTCACTGCTCGTTTCTACTCCTCAAGTGAAAACATAGCAGTGTCGCAACCAGTTGAAGACTGCCAAGAAGATCCAACAGGCTCTCAAGCATGATCAATAGGTGATACTCTTGCAAACTCATTTAGATGGTTAGATTTTGATGGCAGAGAGTTTAAATTCATTTTAGGTGTCCTGTGGCTGTCCCGCTTGTGAGAAGATCAATAGGTTATGGTGGCAGAAAAATATAAACAGAATATGGAACATAAAAACTCCCAGCTGGTTTATAGCCCATTCTGGGTGGCAAATGAGGGAGCCCTATGTCAGCTAGTTAGACGTTCATACAAATTTAACTGGGGTCTGTACTATCCCTAAAGGTCAGGTATGCAAGTGGCCACAAATAAATGTTTCAGAAAGCTCCTGGCCAGTGTATATAGACAGGTAAAGTTGTAAGGATTGGATGAGTGCTCGTCAGATGGAATGCCCTCAGAAATGCCAAAATGACAATTGCTCACTTATAAGTCCTGCAAGTAAACAACGCCTTCAGTGAGACACTTTTAGTCTGCAGGGCCACCAGAGTCAGTTGTAACTACGACCTCCACTGTAGCAGTCCAGCTCAGAAGATACTGTGCATGCTCAGGGCACAGGCTAGCAGGGAGGGCTCTAAGCACAATGCAAGAGTGTGTTTTATGATGATAAATCTGCTTTACCATGGTCTGTGAGACACTAGCATGGGGAGATGGCCGTACCCTGATCCACATGGTCCCGCTACTACGAGCTTTAAAAAGGTGCCGAGATCCACCACAGATGCCTCCTTCACCTAATTGTTGCTGCCGGTAACGTCCGGGTCCCTCAACTATCAGTTGAGTGTAAGCGCTGCACACTTGCAAGGTCCAAGGATGCAGGACAGAAATGTGCGGGTGTTGCAGGAGCAGCTCAGTCCTCCTGGCAAAGGCTCGCTTCACAGTTGGAAGCAGTTCCAGATAGTTTAAGCGGTTGGCTGCAAACCACACCCCTGGGTAATATAATATTTACAGCTTACCCATCATCTCTCCTGACATGTCTGTTTTTTATAGAAAATTGTATTCCCCATAATATAACAATTCTAGACATCTTTTCTTATCATTAAGTGTTGTCTGATTCTGTGTTATTCCACATTCGAATTTCTGAGTAAATTGACAACTGGGTGTCACCAGCTGTGAGTGTGTCCCTCCATAGTCTGGCACTGTTCAATGAGTGCTGACAGTTCAGGACACATCACTATTTTTATATTAGTATGTTTTTTTTTTCCAAATCCATAAAGCAGAGTCAATCACATCATTATATGTTTAAAGCTAATACTATGTTCTTCAGTCTATTTAATTTTTTTTTAATGCATCAATAAAATATTAATTCAGAATGTTAAAAGCTTGAATTAATTCTAAGCATTCATCAAAACAATTTCCTCAACAATAACATCTGCAAGGTGAGGTTTTATGAAATTTCCATTAGATTTCTGCCATCTGTTACAACAAACAAAGGCTAATTATAATTAAACTATTCTGAACAGCAAAGTGATCCTTAAAGAGCATGTAAATATTTATTCAATAAATCATTTTTGCCTGCCAAAAACGGATGATCTAATGCCAAACACTGTTGTGGGATTACAGTTACTGTCATGGCATATATTTTCTTGCCCCCAGTCTGAAGATTATTTTGTATGAAATTATAAAGTGTCCAGTGTCACACTGCTTATAAATGTACATAGAGTAAAGCCATGATAAACTACTAGATTTAAGCACTTTCCCCAAATACAGAATTATTATTCATTTTCCTTAGTAGAGGGCTTTGAAAAGGTAGGGAATGTAAAGTAGCAGTTTTTACTGACAATACAAATCTACGTTGAGCATTCAAACATCTCGAAAAATTCTGACATGCTGTATTACAGGAGGGCTGGGAAAAGCTAATGGTACATTAAATGCAATGTTGAAAATTGTAAAGTTGTCACTTAAGCCAAAGCAATAGTATAATTTTGCATACGTTACTGTAAATAAGATTCAAGTGATACAATAGAAAATGGGGTAAAAAGGATGTTGAAGAGGCTGAAAGGGTTTAAAAGCATGCAAGTAAGATGAAAACAAAGATTAAGTTCTATTTTTTGCAACAATATTCTTTGTTCTCTTTAATTTTAGCAGCTTTCCAGAACTTAACTATTTATAACTATCCTCAGGTTGAATGACGGGGGTCCGCCGCTCGTTATCTCCACCAATCAGCTGTTTGCCGGTCCTGCTCTTGGTGTGGATAGAGCTATAAGCAGATAACTCTGTTCACATTGAGGGCTCAGTCACACCGGCGTTTTAACATGTGTTTTTTTTGCATGAAAAAAAGGTCGCACTGTGTAGAATTAATGCTTTTCAATGGCAGCGGTAACATGTGCAAATTTTACATGCAGAAAAACGTCTGCGGCGAAGACTATAGGACACCGTTTTTGAAATCGTAGGTAACTGCAGCATCAGTGTTTTTTTATGGTGAAACCCCTGGATGCAACAGCAGCGCCGACTCCATTGAGAACACACAGTGAAGATTTTAAATCCCTGCCTGCTGAAAGGGCTGCCTCTGATTGGCTGAGCACACTGACCAATCAGAGGCAGCTCTTAGCTATTGAATGACAGCTGTGGCAGAGGATTTCTTCATCTCTGCGGGGAGTCCCATTGGCACTGGATACTGTGACAATGCTGTCACAGTGTTCAGTGACAAGGGGACTCCCCACGGAGATGAAGAAATTCTCTGCCACAGCTGTAGCAAAGGATCGCAATATTCTCTATATGTCAATGGGGCCACCGGCCCCATTGACCAAAGGTGAAATCCCTGGATGCGACAGCATCCAGGGGTTTTACATCCAAGGAATCCCCTGCTGCAGCTGTCACAGCCGCAGCAGGAGATAGCAGGCAGAAGACTTTTTGTGCGGAAAAACGCTGCCAGGTCCGGTTTTTTCTCCGTGCTGCCCGCTTTAGTCATGTGAATTTTTGTACGCATGCGTTATGCGCACAAAAATTTGCGCGTTAAAACACCCATTTGACTGAGACCTGAAGCAGTTTCACTACACCTGCAATACCAACCTAGGATGCTGCAACAAACATGGAAAGAGCTGTCTGCTTCCAACACTGTCTGCACCAACAGTGGCTCTGGCAAACCGCTAGAAAGGCAGGGATCCCAAGCAGTGGACCCCCTTTGATCATCTATCAGAGAAGACATCACCAATGATCACTGGAAGTAACAGCTCTTAAATTATTCTCACTGTGTAGAACTAGTATCTGACTATTATATAATGGCTGCATTATCTGGAGGTTTACTAGAGTTGAGCTGCAGAAGCTAAACTGCAGTGCTTTAAAAGCTGTTTTATGGATATGCTGTCTCTGATATGATTAGATAAAAAGAATATCTATAAAACTATATTTACAGAGATTCTGTACTGGCAGCCATGGATGGAGTTGGAGGGAAGCCCAATCCAAATTTTTGAAACAGGGTAATCAGTCTTTATCTGTGCCTCTGCTTTTTTAACCACTGAATGACTGTCCATATGGCTTCCTACTATGGTTGTTAAGGAGCCTTATTCTGATGCATGTGCCTTTTTAACCCCTTAGTGACCAAGCCTTGTCGCACCTTAATGACCAAGCCAAATGTTGGAAATCTGATATGTGTCACTTTAACATAGAATAGCTCTGTCAAGGTTTTGCATATCCAAGTGATTCTGACATAGTTTGTTCACCACATGCTGTACTTCATTTAGGTGGTCAAATAGTCTAAAAAAATCTGTGTATATTTATTAGAAGCGCCAAATTCGGGAAACGTTTTAATTTTTTTTCAGTTGTTAACGTTTTCAATTGTAATATCTCAAATATGTACAAACATACTGCACAAAGTTTTGATAAGATATATGCATATACCTATGTTTACTTTATTCTGGATGTACATTTGAAAAACTTTTGTGTTTTTTTTAACCATTTAGGAGATGTACAAATTTAACATTACTTAGCAACATTTTGAGGAACACTGTTTTTCTACACCAAGCCAAGATTTCAAAGGCTTATAGGTATTAGAATGATAGATACCCCCACAAACTACACCCCTTAATATATTTCACTGAGGAGTGTCATAAGTATTTTGATCCCACAGTTTTTTTTCAGGAGTTAATACACTTTAGAGGAGAAAAAAAATAATATTTTTGCAAATATGTCATTTTAAAAGCAGGTCTCTTTTCTATAGTGCACATGAAAATGAGAATTTACACCCCAAAATGGATATCCCTGTTTGTCCTGTGTTCAGAAAAATAACCAATTTGGCCCTAATCTTATGTCTGTAGGCACCACGGGGCCCAAAATAAAAGGTGTAGTTGGTGGCTTTCAGAACAGAAATTTAGCTTAAAGGTGTTTTAGGCCCCATAGCACAGTTGTAGAGCCTTTGAGCAGCTAAAATAATATAGAACCCCCACAAATTACCCCATTTTAAAAACTAGACCCCTTAACAAATTCATCTAGGGGTGTACTGCGTATTTTGGCCCCATGTGTTTTTGAATGAATCACAGCAAAGCGAAAGAAAAAAAATATACGATTTTCATTATTTTGGCAATTGTTAATACACTCCTGGAGAGGAAGGATATTATAGGTTATAAATCTTAGGTTAATTGTTAATCCAGGTATACAGGCAGGTAGGAACTATTAGGGGTTGATCCAGGGAACAGTCTGATTGCCATTAGGGAGTCGGGAAGGAATTTTTTCCCCAAAAGGGCTAATTGGCTCCTGCTCTTGGGGTTTTTTGCCTTCCTCTGGATCAACAACACAGGAGGCTAGATAGGCTGGACTAGATGGACATTGTCTTCATTCGGCCTTACAAACTATGTTACAGCAAATATATGAATAAAGACTTGCATGCCAAAATGAATACCCATATTTATCCTGCATTCAGAAAGATACCCAGTGTGGCTCTAAACATTTGTTTGTATGCACAACGGGGCCCAAAATGAAAGGAGTAGCCGGCAACTTTCAGAATAGACATCTTGTTTGAAGGTGTTTTAGGCCCCATTGCCCACTTGTAGAGTCCTTGAGCTGCCAAAACGATGGAGAACCCCCACAATTGACCCCATTTTGAAAACTAGACCCTTTACCAAATTCCTATAGGGTTGTACTGCATATTTTGATGGAACAGTATTTGAATTATTCTGAGCAAAGCAGAAGGAAAAATTACGATTTTCATTTTTTTGGCAATTGTGTCATTTTAAAAACAGTTCTTTTTTTGTACAGCACACATATGAATGAAGAATTTCACCCCAAAATGGATACCCCTGTTTGATGGGAAAAATGTTAGAGGTGTTTGAATGTGGTGATTAAAAAAAACATTTTTTAAAAGTGTGAAAAAGCTGCAAAAAAAAGCTACATAAATTTGGTATCGACGTAATTGAACTGATCCTCAGACTTAATTTAACAGATATATACAACAAGGTGAATGCTGTAAAAAAATAAGAAATGCCAAAATTGCACATTTTGTTAATCTTGCGTCTCGGAAAAACGTAATAAAATTAATCAGAATCTTATATGGGAAAGAAGCAGTGCTTTGCCGTGGTGGAGGATCGCAGAATTTCTCCCTTTGTTTTCAATGCTGCTGCCGGACCCATTCAAAACAATTGGAGCAGCGACGTGAGAGCATCCAGGGAGATAGAACATGTCGCGATTTGTTTCCTGCTTCACATCGCATTGCGGTGGCATTCAGAAAAACAAAAGAATGGGGTTCATATTCGAACGTAATTTGTGCGTCTCGCAATGCACAAGTTTTGCATGAGTTTCTCAGCTGTGTGAAGCCAGCCGTAAAATACAAAACTAACAAAACATTAAAAAACTGTATTACTTGGTATGGCTAGAATTGTAAAGACCCAGAGAGTAATGAAATAAGATTATATATTTAACATGCTGAACGCTGTACAAATGAAAGCCAAAAAATGATCGCAACATTTATTTTTTTACTCCAAACCACCTAAAAATAAATAAATAAGCTAAAGTAGTTCAATACATTCTATGTATCCCAAAATGATACCATTTCAAACTACAACTTGTTCCACAATGAAAAAGCCCTTATATGGCTATTTTAACAGAAAAATTAAAAAAAGTTATAGCTCCAGGAATGCGACAGTGAATAAAACTGAAAAATTAGTTGATCATAAAGGTACAAGCAGGCTTTAGAATTAAGGAGTTAAATGTTATAATTCGTTCTGTACAAGAGTCTTCTACTGTGGCAATAGTCACAGTCAGGGGCGTAACTATACTGGATGCGGTTGCACCCGGGACCAGGAGCCTTAGGGGGCCTCTCTCCTCTCCATATAGGGAGCCCAGTACTATGAATAAAGCATTATATTTAGGGGCGCCGTTACAGATTTTGCATGGGGGCCCAGGAGCTTCCAGTTACACCTCTGGTCACAGGCATAGCTTATCTGGGCCTCTCACAATTTAGCAGTCAAAGGACAGCCAGTAATCAAATAATCAGTCACATGATCATCGGGACCAATAGAGGCAGCTATTGCTGTCTCTCTTCAGTACATAACATTTATGGAGCGCAGAATTACACAGGATATGCACATTATTAAACTGCTTTTTGTCTGCTTTCTATGTTGTTTGGTTTGATTTGACATCCAGGCCCCCCAACTGCTCCCGCTTTAGGGCCCTTTCACTTAAGTGAATTTTTTTGCAAGTCACAATAAATTCCATACCCAAATCTGTATGGCTCAATGCAGATTTTTATGCGGAATGAAAATGGCTTAAATTGGCCTCAAAATTCGGCGTCAAAATCCGCAGTTAGCTCTGAAGGTTATGTGGAATTCCACAGCAGAAAATGTTACTGTGTCTAGCAGAAATATTCCACCCCTTTGTGAAAGGGCCCTTTGGCCACTTCCACAGGGGCGATTTTGTCACAATGCGACAGTGCGACAAATCATATGTATGTAGAGCCCATGCTTTCCTAAGGGTTCTATTCCACACGAGCAATGTTTTATAGCCTGTGGCATTGCGAGGCTACAAAATCACAGCATGCTCTGTACAGCCACAATTTGCGATATTTTGTAGCCCATGTTTCCCTATAAAGCCTTCTTTTGTGTCGCGTTTTCATGTGGTGTGAAACAACTTTGACAGTAGGAAATACCTAAAATAAGCCCTGGCTGCAAAAAAAAACACACACATCACCTAAGAAGCGCTGTCAGCTCCGTGTCCTCCTCTTCCCGATCCCCGGCAGTTGTCTTCAGGCATCTCTTCTGCTTGGGGATTGGAAAATCCCTGCATCCAGGAAGTGCAGACAATCAGAGCCAATGCTTTATTAATCAATCACAGCCATTCATTGAATTCATCGCTCAATGAACCAATTACAGCGCTCAGCCAATCAGAGGCAGCGCTTCCTGGAAGTGGGGATTTTCCAATCCCTGCTCAGAAGAGATGCCTGAAGACAACTGCTGGGCACTGGGGAGAAGATGTGGCAGAGCTGACAATGCTTTTTAAGGTGATGCATGTGGGGTTTTTTTAGGTCTTTTTTTATGCAGCTAGGGCTTATTTTCAGGGTAGGGCTTAAATTTCAACCCCCCACCAAAAATTCTTGCACATGGTGCTACAAAGTTGCATGACTTTGTAGTACAACGTGCAACATCAAATCACAATGCATTGCCATAAGAAAATGCAGCGATATTGCATGAACCACCAATGTATTAGCGCTGCGATTTTCTCTTGACGATATCGCATCACCCGTGTGGAAGCAGCCTTAAACCTACATCATAAATTTACAAGGTATAGGTATAGTTTTAAGGCCTTGGACCACCTGCAGTACATTTATGGTGCATGGTTGGTAAGCATTTAAACCTACATAGACATACACCTGTAAACCGAATTATAACAAACATGTTTTAGTATATTCTACTGTAGCAGTACATAATCTACTGTACATTGTGATCATTTCAGTTAAGTTATTGCTTACACCTCTAAACAATAACGCTCTAACTTTCTACATTTTGTTTTGCAAATTGACATTTGAATTTCTGCACCTCTAGATTTATCCAAAGTCTGTTTGAAGTGCCTGAAGAATTATCACCCTATGACCAGTGTACAATGGTATCTAGTATGGCTATTGATCTTGTTTCGTGTTTTATTACTTGCCCCGTGGCTCTGCACAGCTTCCGCTTAAAAGAAAACCCTGGATCATATAGAAAACATTGATTCTGCTAAACATAAACAAAGTGGAAAACTTTTAATGTGCAATAGAGAAAGTGTATTGTTTGAAAATAAAAAGCTGTTGTTACTGTACTGTATATTTGGCAATGGTAATTCACTAGTTCCTAGACTGTTAGTAAAACAGCTGAATGAAGATGATACAGACAGCAGCTGCCATTATATTGCCGCAATGTTTCAATGAAAGCTAGTTTCATGATCTCATGCTGTTGTTTTTTAATTGCTAATTATGTGGTAAAATAGAAATAATATCATTCAAATTGAAAATTAGAGCAGAAAGAATGTCTCTTGTTCAGAACATAAACATCTGGTTATTTTGTGCCTGTTTTTTCTATCCCATTTGAAACTTTTTAATATCTCTGGGTAGTAATGTAACTAAGGTAGCATGCACACAGTGGAAGCTACTTATTCTTCTACGCATACCAGTCGTCTCTCTGCACCTGGTAAAGCCGAATCTAAAAAAAAAGTCAAATCAAAACTGATATCAAATGAATTTGGTTTAAAACAAAGTCATTTTACTTTTGATGTTGCATGTTTCCACATTTCAGTAGTCACGTGGATATACTGTATAATTCAAAGTCTGTGTGTAGAAATAACCTTGCAAGTTTTGATTTTAAACCTTTTTTTAAAATCTGGGCCAAGCTTCAACTGGGTGATAGGGTGTGGCATCCATTGCCACACAGATTATGTATGAACACATTGGGTTTCTGCCACATTTTATTTCTTATTACCTGATTCATTTCACACGCTTTAACCCCCTAGGAGAACAGATTAGGATTTCAGGAGACAGTATATAAATGGATTCTGTTATTAGAAAGAAAAATCTATACTTAGCTATTCCTCCCCTGTCAGTCTTCTTACCACATCTTCTCCTCACCGATCTTCTCCTGGCTTCTCCAGTCCCCAAGGTCGCCTCACTGCAAGGCATTCGAATCTTCTATGTTCTGTAATGTAGCATCCATTTGCTACATTCTGCTTCACAGAGGGCAGTGTATGCTATATCACTAGTGACACAGCGTTCACTGCCTAGCAGGAAATGCCGAATCCTCGGTAGTCTGTGTTAGTGCGCAGATGCAGAATATCACTGCTGCTGCCTTTGTGCAGTGTCTCACCATGAGTGTTTGTAACATTAAGACACTTGCTGTAACGTTATGTCAAATAACAGGTATGAGGGGAGTTGTAGTCGTCAGTTTGTGACGCCACCTTTCCACACACTGGCATTTATACATGGCAGATTAATAACAATGGACAAGTGTATAGTACCTCGGTCCTCCGGAATGGTAGAGGCCTAGTAAAGAACTTTACTAGTGACTTTAAGACACGGTACAACAAACTTCAGTATGCAGAGTTTACAGTGTGGGCAAACTAGTAAATATTCAGCAATACTTGACATGAATGGCCGCAAAATTGCAGTAATGATTACCCAATCACTCATACTTATAGATTCATCTGTACCATGTCACATGACACAGAAAGGTAGATAAATTCAACATGCAGCAAGGCTCACAGGCAATGATTTTAAGGGAGTTAACCATTCAGATGCTGCAGCTGTGCAACACACATACAGAAAATAGACATGACAGTTTTGCACAGTGCATCCACATAAGACCGACATGTATGACAATTATGGAGGGATCCAGAATGATGTTCTGGGACAATACATGTTTATATAGCTTATGAACACTTGCGGTGGGACACTGCGCATGTGCAGTCGCGGCAAGACACCCAACCTGTGCACTAATGCAGGCTGCTGAGGATTTGGCATTTCTTGTTAGGCAGTGAACCCTACATTGCTAGTGACATAGCATACACTGCCCTGCATGAAGCAGAATTTAGAGAACGGGCGTTACATCACAGAAAATAGAGGATCCAGCCGGCTTGCACTGACATGACCCGGGGGACTGGAAGGGCCAGGGGAAGATCGATGAGGAGAAGATGTGGTAAAAAGACTGCCTGGGGAGGAGTATTTAAATATCGAATTTTTTTCTAATGACCGAACTCCTTTAAGTAGCTATATTAGGACCCTTACAAAAATAAAAAGCTGCAGTCTAAATTTAATGTTCTCCTCCCACTACCCTAGGTGCAGACAGGCATACTTTGGGGCACCAGAAGACCACTATAACAATCCCCTGCACCTGGAAATAGTTTGCTGTTATAGCAAAATCAAATATGTCTCAAGATAAATTCTAAGATTTCAACAATTAATTCATTCTGATGAGCACTCATGCCACCTCTTTTTTCCAAGTAAAATGCCATAACTTTCAAACCCCGATTGTGTGGGATGGAGGTGTACAAGGATTTCACATTAATTACTGTACAACTGACAGGAAAATTATCCCCCAAATGGGACAATCTTTTTAAGTACAGCCCCTTTGTCCAAAAGAAAAGATCCTATATTCTTTAAAAAGGGTTGTAGCTTTGTGTATAATCAGAACGTATTGAGAATCTTTTTATAAGAAAGCTAAGAAATACAAGGAGGTCATTCATGCAAGGCAGAAAATATTCAAGAACTTACTGGACAAATAATCATGAACAACCCCATGACCCACACCCCAAGTGTCAGGGCTCCATGGTCATGAGCTGTAGTATACTAGCCATAAGGCGGAGAAAGTAGGTCAGTCCGATCCACATTATGACACTTTTGTGTACTGCTCGACTGGACAATCTCTTTGAGATGAGGATTATATATTTTAACCCTTGCTTTCACTAGTTGATAATTATTTCATCTCTCTTGGGTGAAGTTCATTTAGTCCTTTTTCCCTGGTGCTGTCATCTGGGTGAAGCTAAGTAGCTGATATGCTATTTGTATCTTTGAGTTGCTTCTGTCATTGCTTGTACTGCCATTAGTTTTTACCACCTTATTATTGACATTCCCTGTATTTACCCAAGGTCAGGATAGTTGTCCTAGGTTCAGGATGTGGGTTCATCCTTATCGGGACAATTTCCACACTTAATGCAGGGTTATTTTCTCCTCTTTGGCTGGTAGGGCTAAATTCCCCATCTTTTCCCCTTGTTTGTGTTGGATGGTGGTTTTAGTGTTTTATGTTGGAATTTCTGGAGTTGTCCTGTGTGAACACTGTCTTGTGTACGTGTTAGGCATGGTGCATAAATGCTTATCACAGACGTCACACCAAGCATAACTAAAGAAATATAACATACCTACAACAAGTAAACGCTCCACTCCCCTGAAGGATAATAGTCAGCAGACATAAACAAATGTTAAATTACCAGATTGTTGTATACAACCGACCCCTCACAGGTAAGGGGATAAGGTCAGGGCTGGGTCGCAAGATATAAAACTAGAAATATAGCACACCAAGTTTTGAAAAAAGAATATATATGAGAAAAATGAATGAAAAGGAGGATAGTAGTAAAAGAAGAAAAACAAGAAAAAAAATAGGTGGATGGGGAGTTAAAGCAACTGATTTTTACAGTAATAAGGGTCCAGGCATCAACCCAGGGAATATTAAGGGCCCAAGTGAACAACATCTGAAAATCCAAAGAGCACTTGAATACCAGCCAGGGCTGTCACAAAACCAAACATTTTGAGTTGCCTGCAAAAGGTTCTGCAACATGCTCCTCCATATGGCATAGATGAATTATCTCCTGTTGTCCTTCTGTCATAGAAGAGATATGTGTTGAACTCCAATGGTGTAGTATGACATATCTGATTGCAGTCATGCAGAAGAGTAACAATCCTTTTTTCTGGGAGCCAATGGGGCTGGATATCATAGACAGAAGCATAATCTGGGAAGTGTTACCCACCTTCTTTCTGCCAATTAACTGATAGGCTGAAAATACTTTGTATCAGAAAGGTTGGATTTTGCTATAGCTCCCCTACACATCTGGCATTGTTTTCCCTCTTAGTCTCACACTTCCAACATATCTTGGGAACTGATAGAAAAGTATGTGGAGATGAATTGTATATCTATAGCATTTAGATAACATAATTTTTCTCTTGGGCAACCAAGGCTACTGATAATTAATTTATGAATAAAGAGAAATGCCCTTTGATAATCCTTAGACAATACAACTGCTCCAAACTCCTGCTCCCACACCAGAAGGAAACAGAGTTTGGACCCCCAGTACTAGGAGATTATATAGGAGTGAAATTTTATGTGTACATAGAGACTTTAGAAAGAAAAGACCCTCAAACAGTGCAGGAGGAGAGAGTAAGGAGCACTGCACCTCATGACTGGTCATGAAGGAACTTAACTGAAAACATTTCAGACAAGATGGATTACCCTTACAAGATCTAGACTGCAACTCTTCAAAAGTAAGGAGAAACAAGCATAAAAGAACCCAGTGTTAAGCAGTAATCCTCCATTGACCTCCACCCCAGAAAGTTTTCCCTATTACTGTTAGGAAGAAAATCTGGGTTGGAAAATATTAGAGTAAGTGGGGACGGGGCCTATCTGCAGAACGAGACAGCCATCTCTGAGTGAGCTCCGCTCTAAACCGTCCTTTTAAGCCCGATAAAGCAAAAGAAAACCAGCAAAAAGCACAACAAAAGAGGTCCATACTACACATGGACTGAAAATGACCAAAGAAAGTCCTCCAAAGTAGCTCCACAGAAAGTATCTGATTTCTTTGTGGTGCGCAGCTCTTGCAGGGAACAAGCTACTAGCTCACATGTGCTCCTATGTCTTGTCAGATCCTCTGCTGAAGAGGATACAGTGGCAGCTCTCTCGAGCCCTGCTATCAGCACAGACATCACAGCAGAGAGCAGCACACCGTTGCAGATCCCTGCTTCAGAAGTCCTCTCTTAAGATTGGGTGAGTGGAATTGAAGGAGAAGCACTCTCCAGCCATAACACACATTCTAAAAGGGCGCCAGAGCACCCCCCCCCCCCCACACACACACACACACACCTCATCCCCCTCTGGAAGCCCAGAGAAGCAAAGCTGTCAGCCATCTCCTCAGTTATGCATGTCTATTGGAGAGGACCCCTCAGATTGTGTCCCTGCATACAGCCAGCTGGCAACAGAGGACTTTATTAAAAGTATGGTATTAGCATTTGGAGGATCCATAGAAAATGACCTAAGCCACACATCAGCAGTGTTTAATTTCTCCCTGCAAGATCTAGGGAACTGTAGCAATTCAAGGGGGAAACACACCAGGCCACGACCAAATGCTGAGCATCTTTTCTTTATTTAGACTTGATGAACAAAACGAAAAGTACTGGCATTCTCCAGATAACAGAAAGTTCAAGGAAAGTCCTTTTAAATAAGCAGTCCAGCAAAAGTAACACAAAAGTCTTGGTAAACTCCAATAGGGCAAAGTAAAGCAAACCTTCCCAGCAGCGTGGTGCAGTGTCTCCAGCTCAGCACTCTCTGTGAGCCTCTCCTGCTCACACAGGACACACCCCCTTCACACTGTAACCTGCACCCTTTTATGCGTCTCACCTGCCTGGGCCAGGTGGAACTGAGTACTGGAGTGAGAGACGGACCGGGTTTACATCACAGATGCTAATAGTCTCTGCGATATGTACCGTCCGTCCCACATTTTACCTCTCACTCTACTACATACACCCCCCCCTCTGCCCCAAGCTAGGGGG
This sequence comes from Eleutherodactylus coqui, assembly GCF_035609145.1. NCBI lineage: Eukaryota > Metazoa > Chordata > Amphibia > Anura > Eleutherodactylidae > Eleutherodactylus > Eleutherodactylus coqui. Next base: position 26,861,670 of record NC_089845.1, on the reverse strand, counting down.
CTGGGCACCAACCACCAAACAATGAGCCCTTGAGAGGGCATCCGCATTACCATTGGCTTTTCCTGACCTGTGTTCAACTTCAAAGTCAAACTCCTGTAAGGCCAGGAACCACCTCGTTACTCTGGCGCTGTTCCCTTTCCTCTTGCTCATACACTTTAGGGGGGCATGATCTGAGACCATCTTAAATTTTCTACCCAGTAGGTTATATCTCAGCGCGTCTAGTGCCCATTTTATTGCCAAGGCCTCTTTCTCCACTATTGTGTAATTTTTCTCGTAGGGGGTAAGCTTCCGGCTTAAAAACATGACAGGATGTTCTACCCCATTAACCTACTGTGACATAACGGCTCCCAGACCCACATCAGACGCATCTGTATGGACTATAAATGCTTTCTTGAAGTCAGGCGCCACCAACACAGGCTGCTGACACAATAAACAATTCAATTCTACAAATGCCTTTTCTGCTTCTGGCGACCATTGTGCCATTACCGACTTTCTCCCTTTCGTGAGTTCTGTTAACGGGGCTGCCAGAGAGGCAAAATCAGGGATGAAACATTGGTAATAACCCACTATCCCCAGGAAGGCTCTCACTTGTTTTTTTGTCAGGGGTTGGAGCCAGTTCTGTATGGCCTCTACTTTCTTGCATTGAGGTTTTACCAAACCCCTTCCGACTATGAAGCCGAGGTATTTAACTTCCTCCATGCCTAAGGCACAATTTTTGTTTTTTTTTCGAGAAACCTGCTCTTCTGAGAGAGTCCAGTACCGCCTGAACTTTACAGAGGTGGCTCTCTCAATCCAAGCTAAATATTACGATGTCATCCAGGTAAGCTGCTGCATATCATTTGTGGGGACCTAACAATCTATCCATCGCCCTCTGAAATGTGGCAGGGGCATTTTTCAACCCAAAAGGCATTCTCCTATATTGGAAACAGCCGTCTTTTCAAAACAGTTGAAAAAGCTGTCTTCTCTTTAGCTTCCTTTGTGAGGGGAATTTGCCAATACCCTTTTGTTAAATCTAGGGTGGTAATGTACCTGGCTGGGCCTAACCTCTCAATTAGTTCATCCACCCTGGGCATGGGGTAGGCATCCGACTTTGATATCTCATTGAGCTTCCGGTAATCATTACAGAACCGCCATTCCCCTGAGGGTTTTGGCACCAGCACTATTGGGCTTGACCATCCACTCCTAGACTCCTCGATTACCCCCAATTCTAGTATTTTTTTATTTCAGCGGACACTATCTCTCTACGAGCCTCCGGAATTCGATACGGTTTTTGGCAAACTTTTACTTGGGGGTCTGTGAGAATCTCATGTTCAATGACCTTGGTGCGACCTGGCAGGTCAGTAAATAGGACCTTATAGCGCTGCAGAAACTCTTTACATTGTTGTACCTGGGACTTTGACAGTGCCTCAGCTATTGTCACGTCATGGATGTCACTCGCTGACTCCATAACCAAACATGGTCTGTCCAGAGAGTCCCGCTCCTTCCAGGCTTTCAACAGGTTCACATGATATATTTGTAGAGGTTTTCTTTTCCCCGGCTAATGAACTTTATAGTTGACCTCACCCACTTTCTCTACGACCTCATAGGGCCCTTGCCGCTTGGCCAGGAACTTTCTCTCTACCGTTGGGACAAGCACTAGTACCCGGTCCCCCGGACTGAATTGCCTGACCTTTGTCGTTCTATTATACACACGGGCTTGGCTTCTATGCGGAGTAACCTCGGCCTCCCACGTTTCTTTGGCAATATCAAGCAATCCACGGGGTTGTCGCGCATATAACAACTCAAACGGCGAGAAGCCCATGGATGCTTGTGGAAACTCTCGGATGGAGAAGAGCAGGTAGGGAAGCAGACAGTCCCAGTCTCGTCCATCCTTCTCTACCACCCTTTTCAACATACTTTTTAAGGTTTTGTTAAACCTCTCTACCAACCCGTCGGTCTGGGGATGATAGACAGAGGTACGTAACTGCTTAATTTTCAGCAGTTTGCAGAGTTCCTTCATCACTTTGGACATAAATGGTGTCTCCTGGTCCATTAGTATTTCTCATTATGGAATGCCCATAAGGTAGTTATTAGGGAAACATTAATAAAATTAGGTGCCCAACAGAAGAAAAACAAAAATACCCAAATCAATGACCTGCTTGCCAAAATTCAACTACAAGAAAAAGCACTACAAAATTCTCAATTGAGTGAGAGTCAAACAGAGTTAACGTCACTGAGACCCAAATTAAGAGCAATTCTATTAGAAGAATTCAATAAAAACTGTGAATATATGCAAACAAATTGTCAGTCGTCTATGGACAAACCTTCTAAACTAATGGCAAATCAGACTAAAAAAAGACACATAAGAGCCAAAATCCCTTATATTAGCAAAACGAATGATCCTACAACCAAATTGTTCCACCCTCAGGCCATAGCTGAAGAATTTAAAACCTTTTATGCTAAGCTATGTAATTTAAAGGAGGACCTATCTGTACCCCAACCCAACCTAGATACAATAAATACTGTACCTTTTAAACAAAATGTCCCTGACCTCTATAGACAATTCAAATCAGGTGCTAGATAAACCAATTTCATTTGAAGAGGTAGTTAAAGCCATTAATATCTCAAAAAAACAATAAGTCTCCAGGGCCTGATGGATTCTCTTACAAATATTATAAAATATTCTCACCATCCCCAAACCAGGTAAACCTCCTGAACTGGTAGCAAACTATAGGCCAATTTCTCTTCTCAATTCAGATACTAAGCTATACTCTCAAATCCTGGCCACAAGACTTCTTCACAGAGGGTAGGCAGGCCTCAGATGGCAAAAGAAGAACTATTAAAGGGGTTGTCCCGCGGCAGCAAGTGGGTCTATACACTTCTGTATGGCCATAATAATGCACTTTGTAATATACATTGTGCATTAATTATGAGCCATACAGAAGTTATAAAAAGTTTTTTACTTACCTGCTCCGTTGCTGGCGTCCTCGTCTCCATGGTGCCGACTAATTTTCGCCCTCCGATGGCCAAATTAGCCGCGCTTGCGCAGTCCGGGTCTTCTGCAATCTTCTATGGAGCCGCTCGTGCAGAATGCAGGCTCCGTGTAGCTCCGCCCCGTCACGTGCCGATTCCAGCCAATCAGGAGGCTGGAATCGGCAATGGACCGCACAGAAGAGCTGCGGTCCACGAAGACAGAGGATCCCGGCGGCCATCTTCAGCGGTAAGTATTGAAGTCACCGGAGCGCGGGGATTAAGGTAAGCGCTCCGGTAAGCTTCCTTTACCTCCCTGCATCGGGGTTGTCTCGCGCCGACCGGGGGGGGGGGTTGGAAAAAAAAAAAAACGGCGCGGGACAACCCCTTTAATCTAATGGCAGCTATAGGGTTGAGTCGGATGCCTTCTCTCCTTTTTGCCCTGGATGTAGAGAAGGCATTCAATAGACTCCATTAGGGGTTTGCCTTTGCCACCCTCAAAAAATTTGGTATAGGAGGCAAATTCTTGCAAGCAGTCTAGGCCATCGGCCAGTCTTGATAGCCTCTATCCTCCCCCTTTCACATAACAAACAAAATTTGCCAAGGTTCTCCCCTCTCCCCATTATTGTTTACAATGATCATGGAACCTTTGGCGGAGCTGATCAGAAGATCCCCAGAGGTTAAAGGGGTGTCCATGGGACTTAGACAACACAAAATTGGACTTTTTGCCGATGACGTGCTTCTTTCAACTATATTTCTTTCTTTTTCGAATACTTCATTCCTTCCATCTATGACCCCCTAGGTTCCCTGAGAGAGGTAGGCAATATAATCTCTCTATTCAGCAGGACCTCCTATTATAACATAAATATAAGCAAGTCTCAGATTCTAGGTATTAATGTGGATGATGGGCTGAAGAGGGACATACAAAGGGAGTTCTCCTTTACATTGAGCTCTGAGATACCATACATTGGCATACAATTATGCTAAGGTAAAGTCTCCTGGTGCAAGCACCGAGTCATGACTGACTCCTAGCATAAAGTCATAATGTGACGTTTTCTTGGCACACTGTTTTTGCAGGGTGGTTTGCCATTGCCTTCCCCAGTCATCTTTTGCCCCCAAGCAGAACCTCAGAAGGATGGAAGGTTGAGTCAACCTTGAGCTGGCTACCTGAACCATGCAGGGATCGAACCCACAACCTTCAGGTCATGAGGTAAAGCTTAGGGATGGATTTCTGCGCCACACAAGGCCCCCACTTTATGCTACCCACTATCAAATATTGTCTCCACTAATTTTAATACCCTGCTCTCCTCACCACAAAAGGAAATAGAATTGACGGTGAAAAAAAGAACCCTCTTAGTGTGGTAGAATAGTACTAAATAAAATTCTGATCCTACCAAAAATCTTTTACCTATTTTGTACCCTGTGTTTTCCAATCCCTCAATCTATTATAGCAAAATGCCAGAAGCAATTATCAAACTTTTTATGTAGCAAAAAAAGACCTAGGGTAGCAGCTTCAATATTATACATGCATAGAAGACAATGGGGGGGGGGGGGATCCTAACCTGTTGGTATACTATGAAGTGATAGTTATGAATCAGTCCACAAGCTAGGTGAAAGAGTCCCAGACTTCAGCTTGTAGTGTCTTGGGAAAACAATTAAATAGAAATAGATCATTGGGGGCTCTGCTTAAAGCCTCAATGATTGCTATGCTTGATCGGACTCTCTCCCCTTCCCTAGATATTAAAAACTTGTCTCCTCCTATGCTGTCAACACTCCAAGCTTGGAACTTATGTATATATAGGTTCAACTCTATCTATGATAAGAAACTCCTTAAATAACCCTTGGAAACTCTCAAATACTTCATTCCTAACTTAAAAATTAGGAAATGAAGAGAGCAGGGTATTGATTTCATTTTTCAGATGCTCAAGGAATATTGCTATTCAATATACTTAAAGAGAGAAACATGTTAACTACTAGTGATATGCATTCTTATTTTCAGATACGCTCCTTTTTGAGAAATTCCCATCTGGAGAGATTTACCTGTCCAACCAAACTGATATCTCTCTTATCAGAGGAGAGGAAAACATGGGGTTCCCTAACTAGGAGATATTACAATACTCTCTCAGGTGACAAGGGATGCTACAAGGATTCACCTTTTGAACTGGGAAATGGACCTGAATATGGCTCTATCTCTGGCTCAATAGTTGATGTCCTTTGAGTGGGTTAACAAAGCTACATTATCCGCCAACCTCCTACTGACCCATTACAAAGTCCTAACCAGATGGTACTACACACTCTTCAAGCTAGCGAGAAGTCTCCCAGGGGTTAGCAATAAGTACTGGAGGGGGTGTGGACAAGAGGGTACATTGTTTCATATACTATAGGGGTGCCCGAAAGTACAATTCGGTTGGAGAGAGATATTCCAAATGATTCAGAATACGTTGAACAATGATGTGTTGTGTAGTGGCACTAGGCCACTATTTTAGATAGGAGAGCATCATCCTATGTGAGTTTGTAGCCAGACAGCTGGGATTTCGGGTGTTAATGCATATGTACACTGTGACTAAACACGAGCGCAAAGAGTTGCTACCTTGTAACTATTATTTGCTGCCAAAATAAAATGGACCTCCTGAATTTTACCACTTACTCTGCTCTGAATATGGGTTTCTGAAGTGCGTCGATTCTACAAGGTAACTAATCCCCTGTTGTAACTTGGTTACTGCAGAGTAGTTCCTGAGTGTCGTCGTGATGCCAGTGTTCCTAAACAAGTGACAAATCACCAACCTTGATCAGTCCACAAACAAAATACTTTTTAAAACCGGGGACACACGGTTTCCTTTATTTTTTTAGTTACAGACAGTTACTTGTGACAAACACTCAAGCTTTAGGGCTTTTCAAACACATTCACATCTGTTGCTTACTGCAATTAGTTTCTTACTGTTTTTTTTTAGTTGTAGTTCAGCGGGGCAGTGGGCGGTACTTGCACTCTCGCATCAACTCCTTCCTTGCATTTCTTGCACTCCAATCCCTGGAGGGGATAGACCTCTTACAAGGAGAGACATTGTCCTGGCTCAGCCCCGGCAGGAGCAGCCCATCTCTCCTCTATCTCCATTTTCTTGACCTCTCACTCTTCCATCTTGCTCATGACTCTTCTTCTCTCTCTCTAATTCCTCTTCTAACACCTGACGCATTCCACGGAACATGTACACAAATGTTAGCACAGAAAATATACATAACTAGACTAAACTGATACAATTCAAAGACATTAACTCTTTCATACCTTGTTTGCGTTAATACAGATAACACTGCACCATACACCACTCTCAAAAGTGACATAAGACTATCTTAAATACAAACAGATTCAGTGCTGGAGGTGCCCCTAGCTCTGTACCATTACATGTCCAGGTCTTCCTGGACCTCTCACTCTGGCTCTCAGCCCAGGTTCCTCTCTCTGACTTTCAGCTCACCTCTCTTGTGAATGTAGCTGGAACGAAACCCTTTATCCCACTTTATCCTACTTTCTGCCACCCCATTTCTAGCACCAGAATGCTCGTCTTAAGCTCCCTACAGGCCTTGCTGTGTGTTGAATTTCTAATATATATATATATATATATATATATATATATATATATATATTTAGTAGTAAAAGGGTTAATAAATATATTAGTTAATTGTCTACTTAGCAATTTGCAGTTTTTAAACATAAATAAATTATAAAGCCTTTTTTGGATAATTGGAATCATTTTCTTTTACAATTATTTTATGTTTTATATACTGTAACAGGGTGAGAGGTGTGGTCTTGAATGGAAGATATATGTCACAGAGGTTGTTAGCTTCTGTAATGTAGATCGGTCCAATTGTACTTCAGGCCAAGCTATATAAAGAGACAGGTGGAAGTGAGGGGTGTGTGTGTCTGGGAGAACCAGATGTCTGTTGTAACCAGACTTCCGTTGTAAGCAGATCAATGCTGTGAATAAACGGAAAGCTACGTTGTCCTGGCAGGACACTTGGAGAACTCTGGCCCTAGGACTGGGGTCTGGAATCACTACGACATAAAGACAAGCTGTGCTTTCGGAAAACTACAGGTCTGTGAATATAAAACGCACTTATTGCTGTTAAACTCAGTTGTGGACTTAATTGCTCCTCCTGTGGACTGGTAGAGGATAAAATTGATGGACTTGGCAAACTTTATAATTTTTCTTGAGACCTAGTCGTTTCTATTATGTTAAACTTACGTCGAATAAACTAATTGAGAAGTAAAAATTACCGTTGGTGTACTCATTACCCCCCATGACGTTATAATACCTACAATAATTCTGTTCATCCCCTTGGCAGCATGCAGTATATGTCTTAAGGCAACCCACCCAACATATATAATGGTTCTTTTGCAATAACCAAATAAAGATAGCTGATGTCACTGTTAGCAATCCAGCTTTACACATTGTCATTGGATAATCACTTTCCCCAACCTCACCAATGATTGCCACAATAGGTCGGTCTATTCTGACTAGCTATAAAAGAGGGATAAAACACTGGGGGACAGAAGTATATGGAACCAGATATAAGCACTCGGGAATTGGAGAATAGTAAGAGTATATGTCGCCGAGGAAACTGACACCCGCAAACACGGGTAATCTCTGTGCTGCAGAGTGCTGTTCTATGATGCACATCAGAATTTATACTCAATTTTAGGGCTTAGTTACACGGCGCATTGGCACCCGTACACGGGCGCCAATGCGCACGTGTAACTGAGCCCTTACTGCAGGAAGAAGATGGCCGTATTTCAAGACGAACAACTCCCCGCAGCGCTGAAGAAAGAACACATGACCGGCAATAAAGCCGGTCACATGTTCTTTCTTTCGGCGCTGCAGAGAGACGTCCGTCCTGAAGTGCGACTGTCTTCTACCTGCAGTAACACGGGCGCCGATGCGCCCATGTGACTAAGCCCTTAGGCACAGAGGATTTTTTATCAAATTTTTTTTTCAATTCTCATATGGCACTACCTACATCTGTGCATCCTGCCACTGTTGAGCTCTAATCACAAAAAACATTGCTCATCAGCATCTGTGATTATTTTTTGGTGCAAGGTTTATTATTTACATTCTTCCAACATATCATTTCCCTGTGTGTATCCTGCGACTACTGAGAACTATACAATGCACCAAATAACTCATCAACATTGTTTTTCTAAAACTGCCCAAAAAAGTAAAAATAAAATATAATAGTAGTTAGACCAAAACAGTACTAGACATTTAGGTCAGTTATATCCAATTGAGTTTAAAAACAATAAATAAATAATGTTTTTAGTTTTATGTATACCGTAGTTTTTGTGTTTGTTTTTCTATTACCTGAAGTTTTAATCAGTAAATATTATATAGTGTAGTAGTGCAAACTTACTGTAGCATATTTTATTCTACTTATTTACATTAATGTATAGCATTACAGTTTTAGGGCTTAGTCAGACGGGCGTTTTTTCGCGCGACTTGCGCATGCGCATGCGTCCGGCGATTTTATAAAACCATTGCTTTGCAATGATATCGGACACATGAGCGCTTTTTATGCGCTCGTCCGATAAATTATAGAACAGAAATTGCAGATCGCACCTATCTGCGATTCCTGTTCTCTTCTCTATTTGCGCTCAATGGGCAGCAGCGCCGACCCCATTGAGAACATATAGTAGACAAATCATTCTCCTCTGCCACAGCTGTAACAGCTGTGGCAGAGAAGAATGATGTTTGCCCATTGAATTCAATGGAGCCGGCAATACAGCCAGCTCCATTGAAAGCAATGGGCTGCCGGCGAGCGCGGGATGAATTGTCGGGAAGGGCTTAAATATATAAGCCCTTCCCTGCAATTCATCCAGAAATGTGTAAAAGTAAAAAAAAAAATATATACTCACCTGGTCCCGGCAGACGGAGTTCAGCGCGGCCGGCCGGCAGTTCTCCTGAACTGCTCTCTGTAGTATACAGCAGCCGGGGATTTAAAATCCCCGCCTGCTGAATGAACTGCCTCTGATTGGTCACAGCCTGACCAATCAGAGGCAGCTCTCACTCACACCCATTCATGAATGGGTGAGTGAGTGCTGCCTCTGATTGGCTCAGCGTAGGGACCAATCATTGGCAGCTCTCACTCACACCCATTCATGAATTCATGAATGGGTGTGAGTGAGAGCTGCCTCTGATTGGTCAGGCTGTGACCAATCAGAGGCAGCTCATTCAGCAGGTGGGGATTTTAAATGCCCGGCTGCTGAATACTACAGAGAGCAGTTCAGGAGAACTGCCACCGGCCGCGGCTGAACTCCACCTGCCGGGACAAGGTGAGTATATATATATATATTTTATTTTTACACATTTCTGGATGAATTGCAGGGAAGGGCTTATATATTTAAGCCCTTCCCGTAAATTCATCGTGAGATCGCCCGCAGCGCATTGCTTTCAATGGAGCCGGCTGTATTGCCGGCTCCATTGAATTCAATGTGCTGGACAGTTCCGGCCCATTTCTATTGAAACGCGGCTAGGAGCAGATTTTTCGGGCCCCGGTCACGCGATTTGCGGATGCGCATCCGTCATGCGATACGCAAATCACGGGAAAAAACGCACGTGTGACTAAGGCCTCAGCGTTAGTTACAGGTGTTCAGTTTTTCTTAACTGTATTTTTCTACTAACATTTTCACCACTATATATCTTTAATTTATGCAAATTACAATGCTCAACATTTGTCAGAATTGAAATATGTCCCAGTATGAGAATAAACAAGTGATTTGACTTTCACTTTATAGTAGCCTAAAGCTGTCTGCACCAACTCAGTCATATTACTAAAATTCAACCAGCAATAAGAAAACGGTGCTGATAGAAAAACAATATTAACTTTCCTTTGCAAAGATAGGTTTTATGACATGGAAATGTATAGTGGGCAGGTTATAAGTCACAGTACTCCTGAGAAAAGGTTTCACTCACTGCTAATATTATAATAAACCCCACTCAGCATCCTTCCTACTATTACTCATTTGGATATACCAAGTTAGTCCTCTGTCACTGACCTGTGAGTGATGTCTGTTTTAGAATTAATAGCTGCAGCATTCCTATATAGATTTACATAACAGGTCAATTATACTGACTCAGTCCCTATGAGTGTGCACACCCATTATTCCTTTGGAGGTCGACCTCACTAACAGTTTGTTGCTTGTATAGGACACCATATCTGCTTTGACATCCTTCATGGATGCTTCCTCAGCACTGCACTGAAAGTTGCCATCTCTCCTGCAGCTTGTGGCCAGTGCAGTCCCACAATGTTCTCTGAGTAGCTTCCAATGTCTCTATTTCTGACAGTAGGTCATAAAAGTTGATTTTGGTACAACCCCTTTAATATTAACCGGGTCCCTGAGATGCTTAGCAAGTTTGCTATTTGTTGTTGAAGCGTGGAATATATGCATAAATAAATGTATTACACATTTTATTTTAGGAGACAGTAAACATATTATACGATCTTGTTCTCTGAATGAAAACTTCTACTCAGCTAAACTGTATACAAAGTTGTAGAGTTCTGAAAGGTGTATATGCTGTATGGATTTTTCTTATACTAGTATCTTGTAAGAATTATGCTTGATAAATAATGTGACACTGGATGCTTGATTAGTTTTATTGATCGGAGCTGAACTGCTAATACACACTGTTATTTATTATACATAAGAAGGACCTTTGAACACAGCTTGTACAATATTGTTCATTTTAAACAGGATGCATTGGCGATCCAGGAAATTACTGATTGTTGGCACGTACAGTCCAATGCAGTGAAATGTCTAAAATGTTAAGTATAATATCATAGGCCCTGCTTACATTGGCATTACTTTTAGTTTTGTCGGGATTTTAGTTTTTTTAACAAGAAGAATAGTATAGTCTGCTGTAATATTCTCTCCATCAAAAACACTGAAAAAACCAAAACCTGATGGATCCCATTACAAGTCAATAGTCTCCATTGCGATACATTAAGGGCTCATGTCCACGGGCAAAATGAGATTTAAAATCCGCAGCGGATCTCCCGCGCGCGGATCCGCACCCCATAGGGATGCATTGACCACCCCGTCAATAAAAGGGATTTTAAAAAAAATGGAGCATGAAAAAATCTGGACCATGCTCCATTTTCGTGCGGGTCTCCCGCGGGGACGGCTCCCGCGGGCTTCTATTGAAGCCTATGGAAGCCGTCCGGATCCGCGGGAGACCTAAAATAGGAATTTAAAGAATTTACTCACCCGCAGCGGACCGGGAAGCTCTTCTCTTCCTCACGGCCGCATCTCCCTTGCTTCGGCTCGGCGGATGTGCCCGGCGCATGCGCGCGGCACGTCGACGACGTGCCGGCGACGTGCCGCCGGCGTAAGGAATTCATCCGCCGGCCGAAAAAGAAGATCCGGCCGTGAGGAAGAGCAGAGCTTCGCCGCCCGCTACGGATAGGTAAATTCTTATTTATTGTTATTTTCAGCGCTCATGTCCGCGGGGCAGGAGGGACCCGCTGCAGATTCTACATGTAGAATCCGTAGCGGGCCTGATTTTCCCCGTGGACATGAGGCCTAAGGCCTCCTGAGCAAAAATGGGTCAGATTCCGCATTTGGGAGCCCTCAGTGGATTCTGACTCTGTGCCCGGTCAGCGACCCTGCGTACCTATTTTTTTAAATTTCTTCGGTACTGTGGATGGACACGGTGGGCCGCCATCAGGCATGCACGGTACAGATTTTTTTTTAAAATGTTTTTTTCCTGCGCCGTTGCTAGGTGATAACATGGGTACCCATGACCAATCTGCAATGTCAATTGCAGATGGACCGTGACTCAGACAGCTTCATTGATTTCAATGGAAGCCGTCTGTGCGTACACCGCACAAAAATAAAGCATGCTTTGTTTTTCCTCTGCTTGCAGAAACCACATTGTATAGATATTTGTATAAGTGATTTCTTATATTCTCAATTTTAGCAGGATAAAACTAATGTGAACTGTAATTGTCTGTGCCTGTAAATCCTATTTAGTATGGTAATTGTGTTGTATCAACCCACTTTTTCTTTAAAGCCATATCCAAACTTGTTGCCTTTCAACTTGGCAATACAAAAATATAACCTTTAATTGTAAAATATAACCTTTAATTAAAAATATAAAAATATAACCTTTAATTCGTTAAATTCAGACACAGCCCTTTCAGCAGGCAGGGATTTTAAATCCCCGCCTGCTGAAAGCACTTTATTATAGTGACGGGACGCAAGCGGCTGGATGCGCCTAAGCCCTGGCGCAAATGTTTAAAATTTTTTACACATGCTAGGGATGATTTTCAGGGAAGGGCTTATATTTAAAATCCTGCGGGGTGCCAGCATTCCATTGCTCTGAATGTGGCCGCGAGCAGCAGCCACAGTCCTATTGGAAGCAATGGGAGAAACTTGAGTCTCAAGTATAAGCTGAGGGGGTCTTTTCTGTATAAAAAAATGTGCTGAAAAAGTCAGCTTATACTGGTAAACTGCCTAATAAGGGTACTTGGTCTGCAGTAATATTTTGTTAGATGGTACAATACATGTCAAAATAATGTAGACATAAAGGTTGGGACTCACATTTTCCTAGCAGAACATTGCCCAGAGGATCCCACTGCTTCCTCTGGCTTGCCTTCTTTCCATAGAGCACCTTGGTTCCACACACATGGCCTTCTACATGATTCATCACACTAGGCAATCATTTTTTGTTGCACAACAGTACAGTTCTGAAGCTCATCGAACCATTGCAAGCGTCAACATGACCAGTCTGCAGGTATGCATTCCTATACAGAGTAATCTGGAATCTCTCTATCTAATCCAGCATTAACTTTATCAGAGATTTGTGCTAAAGTAACTGTTGTGTGGGAATAGACCAGACAATATAGTCTTCATTTTTCATGTGCATCAGTGAGCCTTAGGTGTTCATGACTCTGTCACCAGTTCAGCTTCCTTAGATTCCTTTTGGTAGGTACTAACTAATGAATACCAGTGAAACGCAAAAGACCTACATTTTGGAGATGTTTTTATTGAGTCGTGTAGTCATCATAATTTGACCTTCATCAAAGTTGCTCAGTTCTTTGGGCTGGGGGAAGAGGGCGGGGTATACTCTTCCATGGTTATGAGTGGCTCTACCATCTTCTCCCTCACCACTCCAAAATCGCGGTTGGCCCAGCTGCACACAGGACTAATATAATAACGGTGCTGGATCCTTTTATTACCTGTTTCTCTTTGTGACGCCAGTGCCCCTTTATAGTGAATGAAGTAAAGAACAAAGTCCACAATCAAGGCAATAGTTTCAAACTGGAAGCACATGGTTTTCTTTTACTTGAACAGTCAAATGCAAGTTTTCTTTATTACATGACATTAAACTGCCTTAAGCATAACAATGCAAACACTCTTTTTCCTTATTCTTCCTTTTACAAGTTTGTATACAGAAGTCACTTTCCCTTTGAATATCCCCAGTCTCAGTTATCTGTAGGACTGTTACTGGGGTGCTCTTCTTACTTGTTTGACACATATCACATACACTCCAATTTTCTCTGTTCAGTCACTCCCATAACTCTAGTTACTCAGTTCCTTTGGGGGTGCTTACTGTGGTGCTGGATGAACAGAATAACCATACACTTGCCACCGGAGGCTCCAGCAGAACAGGATCTTCGCCTCACACTCTCCGAGGGAAAAGCATTCCATAGCCGTGAGAGTAAGCCCAGACTCAGTACTGGTAAGCTTCAGCTCTCCTGTCTCTTCTTCCCACAGCCTCCATTTTGGATCACATCTCCACACATGGTCTTGAGCAACCTTCACTGCTGCTCTTTTGTATTACCCCTTTCTCTCTCCCTCTCTGACTACTACTCTACTCTGGCTCCTCCCCCAAAAGCCCCTGACTCACCATTCACATGTCAAACGCTCAGCAGGGTAGTGAGACAGACAATCAACATAGGTTCAAACCACACAACAAACATACAAACACAAATACAATACACAAAAAAAGACAAAGCATCACAGAGAGACACTGTAAAGGCCCATTTATAATGGACAAATATAGTAACATAGTATGTAAGGCCGAATGAAGACAACGTCCATCTAGTTCAGCCTGTTTATCCTTCTATGTTGTTGATCCAGAGGAAGGCAAAAAACCCCAAGAGGCAGGAGCCAATTAGCCTATTTGGGGGAAAATTCCTTCCTGACTCCCTAATGGCAATCAGACTGTTCCCTGGATCAACCTCTAATAGTTCCTACCTGTCTGTATACCCGGATTAACAATTAACCTAAGATTTATATCCTGTAATATCCTTCCCCTCTATAAAGACATCAAGTCCTCTTTTAAACTCTTCTATGGATCTTGCCATCACCAAATCCTCAGGCAGAGTTCCACAGTGTCACTGCTCTTACAGTAAAGAACCCCCTTCTGTGTTGGCGATGAAACCTGCTTTCTTCTAGATGTAGCCGATGCCCCCTTGTTACCGTTGCAGTCCTTGCTATAAACAGATCATGGGAGAGATCCTTGTATCGGCCCCTCATGTATTTATACATAGTTATTTGATCGCCTCTGAGCCGTCTTTTTTCCAGGGTAAATAATCCCAATTTTGATAGCCTCTCTGGGTATTCCAGTCCCTTCATTCCATTTATTAGTTTAGTTGCCCTTCTTTGAACCCCCTAAAGCACTGTAACATCTTTCCTGAGCACCGGTGACCAGAACTGTACACAGTACTCCATGTGAGGCCTAATAGGTGCCTTATATAGCGGTAGAATAATGTTCTCATCCCTTGCCCCTATACCTCTTTTAATGCACCCCAAGACTTTATTTGCCTTTGCAGCAGCTGTCTGGCATTGCTTACTCCAGTTTACTCTACAATCCACTAGTAGCCCCAGGTCTTTTTCCATATCACTATTTCCTAGCAGTACCCCATTAAGTGTATATTGGTGACATCCTGCCCATGTGCATAACCTTACATTTCTAAACATTGAAGTTTATTTGCCATTTTTCTGCCCAAGCCCCCGGCTTATCTAGCTCCGTTTGTAGCCGTACATTGTCCTCCGTTGCACTGATTATCTTGTATAATTTTGTGTCATCTGCAAATATTGATATTTTACTGTGCAGCCCTTCTATCAGGTCGTTGATAAATATATTGAACAGAATGGGGCCCAATACTGAACCCTGTGGCACCCCACTAGCAATGGTGGCCCAATCAGAGTATGAACCGTTTATTATTACCACCCTCTGCTTTCTATCTCTGAGCCAATTATTTACCCATATACACACATTTTTACCCAATCCGAGCTGTCTCATTTTATATATCAACCTAATATGCGGCACGGTGTCAAATGCTTTAGAGAAGTCCAGATATACGAGATCAATAGACTCTACCATGTCCAGCCTAGAGCTTACTTCATCATAGATGCTGATCAGATTGGTCTGACATGATCAACCCTTCATGAATCCATGCTGGTGAGGAGTTATTCCGTTGTTTTACTTGGGGTATTCTTCGATAGTGTCTCTCAGAAACCCCTCGAATATTTTTCCAGTTACGTAAGTGAGACTTACTGGCCTGTAGATACCAGGCTCACTTTTGGACCCCTTTTTGTAAATTCGAACCACGTTGGCAATGCACCAATACAATGGTACAACCCCGGTCTTGATAGTATCCATAAATATTAGATATAGCGGCCTAGCTATCACAACACTTAGTTCCCTTAGTACCCTTGGGTGTATTCCATCCAGGCCTGGCGATTTATCGATTTTTATCTTCTTTAACCGGTCCCGCACTTGCTCCTGCATTAGGCATGAGATATTTTGTGAGGGGTTCATTTTGGTCCCCTGCATTTCATGTGGGGTTTTTTTTTTCCATTTGTGAATACGCTTGAAAAGAAACTATTTAATAGGTTTGCCTTCTCTCCATCATCTTCAATGATTTCTCCTGCATTATTTGTTAAAGGGCCTGTGCGCTCTGTGCAAATCCTTTTGCTGTTAATGTAGTTAAAGAATAGCTTCGGGTTGTTTTTGCTCTCTTTGGCGATCAGCCTTTCAGCCTCCTCCTTAGCAATTTTGATCTTATCTTTGCATATTTTGTTTTTTCCCTGTACAATTTCTTCGCTGCCTTCTTGCTTTAGTAGTTTGAATGCTTTCTTTTTTTTCGTTTATTGCCCCTCTTACCGTCTTGTCGAGCTACAATGGTTTCCTTTTACTTGAAGTTCTTTTATTTTTAAAGGAAATAAACTGCTCACATGGGGTGTTTAGGATCCTTTTAAACTTTTTTCCATTTGTTGTTTGTACTGATATTTTTGAGGATGTTGTCCAAATTCATGTTGCCGATAGAATTTCTGAGCTGATCAAATTTTGCTTTACTAAAGTTTAGTTTATTTGTCGCTCCCTGATAAGGCTTCTTATTGAATGACAGCTGGAAGTTGATTATATTATGGTCACTGTTCCCCAAGTGCCCCTAAACCTGTTCCCCCATTTATAACCCCTATTTATAACCCCTATGAGAATAGCAGGTTTCGTTTTTCCCATGTTATATCCGGATAATTAAAGTCTCCCATGATAATTACTTTGTTGCGGATTGACACCTCTTCTATCTGCCTTAATAGTAAGGTTTCAGTTTCTTCTGTTGCTTTTGGTGGTCTATAGAAAACACATATCAAGATTTTGTTATTTTTTTTCTCCCTGTATTTCTACCCAGAGAGATTCTACATGTTCACCTCCTGCCCTTATATCCTCCTGTAACCTTGGCATTAAGTACGATTATGTACAGACATATCCCTCCCCCTAACTGGTTTCCACGGTCTCTTCTGAAGAGCTTGTAACCCTGTAAATTCGCCGCCCAATCG
Organism: Eleutherodactylus coqui; assembly: GCF_035609145.1. Taxonomy (NCBI): domain Eukaryota; kingdom Metazoa; phylum Chordata; class Amphibia; order Anura; family Eleutherodactylidae; genus Eleutherodactylus; species Eleutherodactylus coqui. The sequence goes on along the minus strand of NC_089845.1, from coordinate 26,844,890 downwards.
CACTTATCATCAAGCCATGTTTCCAGTATTCTGACTATATAATAGTTTTCATCGGTCATTCTTGCTTCAAGCTCACCCACTTTACCGATTAGACTTCTTGCATTCGTGGTCATGCAATTTATACATTTTTTTGTTCTTTAAATTCATTTTGTTACTAATGGTACTATTGGCTGATCTGACAGTTCTAACTGTACTAACCCCACCTCCTGCTCGTCCCCAATTTCCATTGCTTAGACCCAGGTCGATAGCTTCGCTGACTACACCCTTATTTCTCTTTTTGCCCAGCCCCCCAGTCCCTAGTTTAAACACTCCTCCAGCCTTCTAGCCATCTTCTCCCCCAGCACATTTGCACACTCCCCATTAAGATGTAGCCCGTCTCTACGGTAGAGCCTGTAGCCGACAGCAAAGTCAGCCCAGTTTTCCAGTAACCCAAATCCCTCCTTTTACACCAACTCCGGAGCCACTTGTTTACCTCCCTAAGATCCTGCTGCCTTTCTAGTGTGGCTTTAGGTGCAGGTAGTATTTCTGAGAAAACTACCCTGGAGGCCCTCGCCCTTAGCTTGGACCCCTAGTTCCTGAAATCATTTTTGAGGACCTTCCATTGACCTCTAATTTGTTCATTGATGCCCACGTGCACCATGACCGCTGGATCCTCACAAGCCTCTCTCAGTAACCTGTCAATCCGATCCGTGATGTTTCGAACTTGAGCACCAGGAAGACAACACACCGTTCAACGATCCCGGTCTTTATGGCAGATTGCCCTATCTGTCTCCCTTATAATTGAGTCCCCCACCACTAGGACCCATCTCACTGGAGCAGTCATCTCCCAGGCGTTCAGAGGGCATGTCGTGCTGCAGCGGTGCTGGCTCTGTAATGGCATCCCCTTTATCTGCAAACTTTGCAAACTTGTTGGGTTGTGCCAGTTCCGGACTGGCCTCCCTGATTCTCTTCCCTCTACCCCTACTTCTATCTGTCACCAAGCTTACTGCCCTCTTCCCCTGCTCTTCCGTACTACCATCCTCCCCCACCACTACCCCAGTGAGCAGCAAATTCCTTTCCATGATGCCAATGGATCGCAGTGTTGCCAGTTGCCCATTTAGATCCAGGATTTGGGCTTCTAAATGTGCGATGTGCATGCATCTTGCACAACAGTATGCACCCTCGATCGGCTGATCAAGGACCGCATACATAGCACATGTAGCACACTGGATGACATTGCCAGGTATGGAGCTCATTCTAATGGGGATCTACAATTTACTTGTGGAAGTAGTGAAGATAGACTTGCTCACACTCCGCTCCCACCTTGTCAATCGTGTGCAAGAGCTCACACCTCGCTGCCCGTGCGCAACTGCTCACGCACTGACGCCCATGCGCAACTGCTCACACACTGACTCCTATCCACAACCGCTCAAACACTGACACCTATGCACAACTGCTCACACACTGCCGCCTATGCACAACCGCTCATGCACTGCCGCCTATGCGCAACCGCTCACACACTGCTGCCTAAGCGCAACCGCTCACGCACTGCCACTATGCGCAACCGCTCACACACTGCCGCCTATGCGCAACCGCTCTCGCACTGCCGCCTATGCACAACTGCTTATGCACTGAGCATCAGGCAAACGATGCTCAACATTCGACTCTGCATAAACTCACTCCCGCGCTGTTACACAGGAGCAAGTATCGCTGGCTCGCTCACAGTGTGGCCAGTGGGGAGTCGGGGTGGCTGGGGGAGATTTCTCTCCTCGCTCTCCATTGCCCCTCTCGATTCACTTTTAAGCAGCTGCTGTTTACACTGAATGATCGTCATTCAGAATTTTAAGCAGCTTAAATGATGAACAATGATCAACCAGTGTAAACAGCAGCCATTCAGCACTGAACGGCCGCTGCTTAAAGTGAATAAAGATGGGCGGGGAGAGTGAAGAAAGAAATCTCTTCCAGCCACCCCAGCAGCCTGCTGGCTGCTCTCTGAGCGATCCAGTGATATTCGCTCCTGTGTAACAGCATGGGAGCGAGTATATGTGGGGACAAGTGTCGAGCATTGTTTCCCCGATATTCGGCCAGTGTAAATGGCCCTTAACTCTGGGCCACTATACTTACACTGGTCCATTTTTTTCTGCTTCTAACTTTAAAAAAGAATCCCTTGTCTTTTACCAGTTGATCCCACAACTGTATGGGTGAGTCTGCAGGAGATAAAACCTCCAGACACACTGAGACAAAGAGCTGCCGCTGGAGCTACTCCATGGGAGAGAAGCTGGGAGGAGGCTGAAAACCTGAAGTCTGTGGCAGACCAGGCTGTAGACTGACACTCTGGTTGGGTACAATGTTGAACATTACTGTGATGTGTAGTGGTATAAGGCCATTGTGTTAGATAGGAGAGCATCCACTGTGAGTTAGTAGCCAGATGGCTAGGATTTTGGTTGTTAATATATGTCTGCACTGTGACTAAATAACAATGCGAAGAGTTAATACCTATGTAACTATAATTTGCTACAAAACAAGGGATTTCATGAATTTTACCACCTACTGTGGTCTTAATATGGGTTACAGAAATGCGGCCACCCACGCAGGGGGAGGAACGGTGGTGATCCTGCAAGGTGACTAATTCCCTAGTAATGACTATATATATATATATATATATATATATATATATATATATATATATATATATATATATATATATATATATATATATATATATATTTAGATAACACCCCATGTTTTAAACAGGAAATCGCAAGACGAAACATATCTTGGAGATATTCCACGAGTAATGGAGGCATACCCTGACTTAAAAGTTGATCCACTGCATGCCAACAATATGCAAGACTATTAAAAAGTTTAGAAATTAAGATGAGTCAAAAATTTGAAGTTATTTCTAGATTCCAAGAGTCATTTGGCAGATTGAGATGTTTTTGAGTTGTTTTTTAGTTTAGTAAACATGTTCATCTCAAAACATTAATGCTTTGACTGTTTCTGATTGAGCTGATAGTCTAGAACTAGAGATGAGCGAGCGTACATGGATAAGCACTACTCGCTCGAGTAATTGGCTTTATCTGAGTATCGCTGTGCTCGGGGCTAAAGATTCGGGTGCCGCTGCGGCTGACAGGTGAGTCGCAGCGGGGAGCAGAGGAGAGCGAGCGGGAGAGAGGGAGAGAAAGATCTTACCTCCGTTCCTTCCCGCTCTCCCCTGCAGCTCCCCGCTCCGTGCCGGCACCCGAATCTTTAGCCCCGAGCACAGCGATACTCGGATAAAGCCAATTACTCGAGCGAGTAGTGCTTATCCGAGTACGCTCGCTCATCTCTATCTAGAACATTCCAGAAAACTGATGCAGCTTGCAAAAAATCTTGTAGATGGGAGTGGGAGCTTCATATTTTAAAATAAAAAAAATAGCCTCAGATAATCAGCAGAGCATGCATAGGGTGGTAGAAAAAGATGAAGGAAGAGATATAGAGATGGATAAGTGATGAGTCTAAATTGTATTCCATAGTGGATAGTCAACCAGTGCAGTGACTGCACAGAGTAGAAACATTGATATAGTGATTGGAAAGAAAATATACCTGGCTGTTACATTCAAGATACAGTAGATTGGAGAGGAGAGAGTTTAGTGTGGGACATACTTCATTGTAAAAAGGAGAAAATGATGCATTGTTGGTGTAACCCTTGTAAAGTAAAGTGCATCATTGCAAAGGGATGAATCCAATTTCTTAATTAATTTCAATGTTAGGGATGATTATACATATGCAAGCAAATTGGACTGGAGAAAGATATTATCTGGGATTTCTTAGTGGTTCACGAAGAAGACATCATCAAAGAACTTGCTGGTTAGACGCAATCATGGCAGATACTGGCATGACTATTTAAAAAAAGCTGTACATGATAGACTAAAATGGTGAGAAGTGATCCATAGGGTGACCCAGAATCGGCAATATATATATTCATTAGGCAGTAGATTTTCTCTAAGTCTCTGCATATATTCCTCTCATTCCTTATTACAAATTAGTAGAAATCTCAGCATATTGCAGTGTCCAGAGACCCACCACATATATCTGTATTTAAAGTATACTGTGATTAGGCACAGTAGCAACTTCACATTGGAAGCATTTCATGCTGTGGGCAATTATTACAATACAGAGTGCTAATTGCTTTTCGATTTGCAGACTGTGCTTCCAATAAGCATTGCTGTGCACCTTGCCATGAACTGCTTTTTAATGACAGTCTGCCTCTATCAAAGGCAAAATCAGCTATTACAACTTGGAAAATCAGCATTAAGTATTTAGCAAAATGGAAGAACATGGTTTAATACAACTGAAATGAGCTAATCTACTATTTTCAATTTAAATCAAACAAACTCCATTATAATTTTGCCTATACTGTACTTAAATTGGTACATTCATACAAAATGAGGAGCTTTATAGATTGCATTTTACTTTAGTTCAGCCAAAGATTTAATTTGTTGTTAAGTATAAGAATGAGTGATCATGTAATGCATGGTGGCACTAAATTCCACAGATCAAGAGTTGCTTTTTGTAATGGTGCTCTCTTAGTTAAAACGTAGGTCTTAAGAGAGGGCCTTCTCTTAATGATGCTCATATATTCAACAGTAATGGTGCATGTCCTATTGACACAAGTACTATTAATTACACAACGTATTTAATCCTGAATACTAAGATATTTCAGGGCTCAGTCACACGGGCATTTTTACATGCGTACATACGCGCGTAAAAACGTTCGTACTGCGTTTGTCAAAAAAAAAAAATCGCACCTACAAAAGATAGAACATATGGGTGGCAATGGACATGGTCTCACGTTTTTTTTAACGTGCGTAAAGACGCCCGTAGGACTGAACCCTCAATAAGAAAACTGAGGTGAATCATAAAAAGCCCTGAAAGTGTTGCCCTACAGAGAAACATACACGAAAATCAATGTATCACATTATATAAGGTATCTCAGAGACTATTCAAGCAAGTATATGCCATGCTTGTGGTGATCAAGGAAGCACATTAGCAAATATCCAGGTGTTTCACATCCAAAAAAGACGGATGCTGCTGTTACCCGCGTTTTAAAATCAGCTGCAGGTAAATATCGGGCATCTGACTGTTGCCATTGAAAAGCATTGGTTCTATATAGATGTGGATCGCAAATGCAGGTAACATACGCACATAAAAACGCATGTGAGACTGAGCCCTAAGGCGCATGTTTCAGGCATAATCCGGCTCTTAATAATCTGCTGTCTATCTCTTCTCCCCGTCCCTGGTAGTCTTCTTCAGTATTCTGGTGGCCAGGGATTGAAAAATCCACGCCTACGGAAAGCACTGCCTCTGATTGGCTGAGCACAGTGAGCAATCAGAGACCAGAATACAGAAAAAAGACAGTGTTTAGTGATGAGGGGACCTTCGTAGAGCAGCTGCTCCAGTGAACAGGCAAAGTTCCATGTGCTGCGCATATGAAATTTTGCCCACTCACACGTTTTCTGCTCATGCAAGCACCAGGGTTTTTACGCACACATAGGCGCACAAAAAAAAAAAAACGCTTATCTGAATGAGACCTAAGGCCTCATGTCCACGGGGAAAATCAGGCCCGCTACGGATTCTCCATGGAGAATCCGTAGCGGGTCCCTCCTGCCCCGCGAACATGAGGCATAAAAATAAGAATTAACTCACCTCTCACCCGCTCCGGATCTTCCCTTCACCGCGGCTTCATCTTCTCTCCGTCGCGGCCGGATCTTCTTTCTTCGGCCCGGCGGATGCGCAGGGCACGTCGGTTGCGTGCCCCGCGCATGCGCCGGCCCGAAGAAAAAAGATCCGGCCGCGACGGAGAGAAGATGAAGCCGTGGCAAAGGGAAGATCCGGAGCAGGTGAGTAAATTCCGATTTTGGTCTCCGGACGGCTTCCATAGGCTTCAATAGAAGCCTGCGGGAGCCGTCCCCGCGGCAGACCTGCACGAAAATGGAGCATGGTCCAGATTTTTTCATGCTCCATTTTTTTAAAATCACTTTTATTGACCATCCACAGGTATTTATCTACCCGCGGGTGGTCAATGCATCCCTATGGGGTGCGGATCCGCGGGCAGGAGAAGAGTTAAAATCCGCTGCGGATTTTAATTCTTCTTTTGCCCGTGGACATGAGGCCTAAGGCCTCATGTCTACAGGGAAAATCAGATCCGCTGCAGATTCTCCATGGAGAATCTGCAGCGGGTCCCTCCTGCCCCGCGGACATGAGCGCAGAAAATAACAATAAATAAGAATAAACTCACCTCCCATCCGCTCCGTTTCTTCTCTTCGCTGCGGCGTCATCTTCTCTCGTCGCGGCCGGATCTTCTTTCTTCGGCTCGGCGGATGTGCATGATGACGTCGGTGACGTGCCCCGTGCATGCGCCGGGCCGAAGCAAAATGATCCGGCCGCGACTGAGAGAAGATGGCGCCGCGCCGAAGAGAAGAACCGGAGCGTGTGAGTAAAATATGATTTTTGTCTCCCGCGGATCCGGACGGCTTCCATAGGCTTCAATAGAAGCCCGCGGGAGCCGTCCCCGCGGGAGACCCGCATGAAAATGGAGCATGGTCCAGATTTTTCCATGCTCCATTTTTTTTAAAATCACTTTTATTGACCATCCGCGGGTATTTATCTACCCGCGGGTGGTCAATGCATCCCTATGGGGTGCGGATCCGCGCGCGGGAGAAGAGTTAAAATCCGCTGCGGATTTTAATTCTTCTTTTGCCCGTGGACATGAGGCCTAAGGGTGCAGTCACACAAGCAATTTTTAAGCTCATGTATAGGCCCAATTTAAAATTGCAACTACATAGAACCAGCGGTTTACAATGGAAGCGGTCACACTTGTCATTACATGTGTGAAAAATTTGCACCTGCAAAACATAGAACATAAGGGTGGCAATGGACCTGGTAATGCGATTTTTCAACATGTGAAGTGAGATTTTTTTTCATGTGTCTGTAAATGCGCTTAAAAATTGCTCATGTGACTGCACCCTTAAATGTAACATCCTTCCACAAGCTATGATTTGGTGTGCATGTTTTTTGCTGTGCATGTTTTTTGCTTTTGCGATTTGCATCTATATAGAACCAATGCTTTTCAATGGTAGTGGTCACATGTCCGGTTTTTACATGTGCATAAAATTCCCACCTTCAAAAGATAGAGCATATGGGTGCCAATGGATGTGGTAACGCAATTCTTTTTACGTGCGCAGTGCGATTTTTTTCAAGCACAAATATACACATGTAAAAAATGCCCGTCTGATGGAGCCCTTAGGCCAGTTTTACATAAGTGTATAACGAGTACATTTATGTGCACCAGTAATACGGACATGTGTCCTAACCCGACCACGGGTCATGTGACCTGAATTCAATGCATCACAGAAATCTATAATGTTCCAACTGGTGTACAAAAAAAATCTATATGACCCGTGTCCGCATTTCATAATAACTAGGGATGAGCGAACGTGTCCGTTACGGACACATCCGCACCCGGACACCGGCTTTGCCGAACACTGCAGTGTTCGCGCGTAAGTGTCCGGGTGCCGCCGGGGGGCGGGGAGATGCGCGGCGGCGCGGGCGGCAGTAGCGGGGAACAGGGGGGAGCCCTCTCTCTCTCCCTCTCCCCCCCACTCCCCGCCGCACCCCCCCGCGCTGCCACGGCGGCCCCCGAACTTTTTCGCCCGAACACTGAAGTGTTCGCAAAGTTCGGTGTTCGGGCGAAAAAGGGGCGGAGCCGAACGTGTTCGCTCATCTCTAATAATAACCCATAGGAATCTTTCACTTGGGAAAGAATTTGTCTGCACTGACATTTCTGCATCACAATGCTATACTTGTGGGGCTTGAATTCCGCACCTGTTAGGCTGGGTTCACACAGGGCAGATTTGCCACGGAAATTCCGTGCGGAATTTCGCTGCGGAAAATCCGCATATGGCCGCTAATCCCGGGATTAGCCAGCCCTGTGGACGAGATTTGTGAAAAACCTCGTTCACACAGGATGGCCAATCTGTCGTGGCAAAGCCGGCAGAAGCTAGTGCTGCGGCACGGATTCCCTGACCGTTGCATGTCAATTTTTTTTTTGCCATTCTGGCCACGCTCTCCTCTATGGGAACGCCGTCCGCAATGGAAAAGTGTGCGGCTAAGCCGCTCCAAAACTCGCTGCTAAGTGCCGCGGGTTTTGAAGCAGCGTTTTCCCAACGGAAATCTCCTGTTTTTTCTCTGCTACAAAACTGCGAGATTTCTGCTGGGAATACGTCCCGAGGGACCCCATCCCTAAGATCCATGCGTCTTTACTTCAAAACTGCAAGATTAAATTCAGCAGCAGATCAGGGCTTAAACACCACTGTGTTTTTGTCATGTTTTGCGGGTGTGATTTTCACGTGACACAACAAAATCATTGATTTCAGTAATATTGCATGATTCTCGCACAATATTGCTAAGTGCAAGAAAAGATAGAATTTATGTCTTTCTTGCGTATACATTTTATACGGCTTTTCTTTTCTCACACAGCATTAGCGTGGAGTTTGAACAGTTAAAAAAAACCCCTTTTCACTGGTTCATGTGCAAATACGCTCGATTGCGGTGAGCACATTTTTGAATGTGCCTGTGTGTTTAAGCCCTTAAGAACGTTTTGTGGAATTGTTGTTGCAGATTTCTAACATACAGCAGATGTAATTACACAATTAGGGCTTTTGCAGACGAGTAATTTTGCGCATGTAAAATCACTTGCGCAAAACACAGAAAATAGAACCCTCTATCACATTTTGTGTTTAATTTTTACGCACACAACATATATGCGACATGCTCTATTTTGTGCGCTTTTGCGCTCCAAAGCCACCGTAGAATTCTGAACTGCATTATTGTGCGGGAAAATTGATAACATCAGGGACTAATAATGCTGCCCAGCCTGTTCAATCATGGCAAAAGTGTGTGCCACGCTGATGTGAACGAGCCTGGCAGCGCAAAAAAAAAAACAGTGGAATGCACAAATATGCATGCGATACTCGGCGATGGCGTACCCTTCACAGCGCTATTGTGTGGCGCGATCACAAGCGTATCTATGCTTACACTCGCCTGCAGGAACCATTAAAGTCTGCAGAAAAAATCAATACATTTCTTAAGATGTTCCGCAGAACGCATCCTGCAGCTAAAAATGCAGCAACATCCACCCAAATTAACAAAATCGGCATCTGCGCTGCGTCCAGCGGACAATTCTATTCCGTGTGAAAGGTCCTATATTGTATAAACGTAGGTTTTTTTTAAATTGCAATAGAAAATATGAATATATTAAAAAGGGAAGAGAAAATATGGCAGCTATTATTCTCTTCTAAGTATATGAAAATGCGAATGTACAGGTTTATTGTATATTCAAACATGTATAACATGTTTATTACGAACAGCTGTTTCTGATAGCTGCAGAATTCTACAGAAGACATTACTTCCATTGAAATAAACACATTCAAACTTTAAAGACATCCCCTGATGTTAAACAAACACATTTGAACACATTTAGATTAAGTCCCGGGCTGTTAAATATGTATTTCCCACTGTTACTAAGTGAATATTGCATATGGGCTTTTCTTTTGTGCATCTTTCTAGGCAATCAATTATTTAATCTAAAATATCACCTTTTCCCAACTAAGCCTTGGATAGTGTTGTAAAATAAGAATAAAACAATCAACATCCATTGACACACAACTGGAAAACATTATGTATTTCACCTACTGTGTTTGTAAATCTGAATAGAAGTACAAATCTTTTTCACATGGCCAAATCAGTAACCAGTAACCTTACTGTCACTCAGTAAGCATATTGAACACATGAGGCATGTAAGATTAAACTTGATGGACCTATGCCTTTTTTCAAGCCATGTAACCATATACATACGGAACTCAAACTTATTTAATGTATTGCATCATGTAGTATCATTTTGGGACCTTACACGGGGGATATAATATTCCCCAACATCCGTGTGAAATATGCCCTCCTGCGAAATATTCAGCATCGAAATCCACATTGCTAACATGTGGATTTTGATGCGGAATTGAAAACAAAGGCTTAAACACATCATTAATTCAATGGTTTCTTTTTCACTATCGGGATTCTTGTGCATTAATATTACATGCGAGAAAAAATAGGACTTCCCCTATCTTTCTCAGGGCTCTTTCACACAGGGAGGTACATGTGCAATAATCCCATGCGTAAAAAACAAGCAACTATTATAACAGATAGTTTCCTATGTGAACGTTCAGGTAAACGAATCTGAACATCCCCATAGGGAATCCATTGGTTCTAATAGCCATGTGATTTTTGCGCATGTAACTCCCTGTGTGAAAGAGCCCTAACACATAGTTAATACTACATATGAGAAAGATGGGGCAGGACCTATCTTCCCACTTTTTTTCTCAAACTCGTGTGCACTAGTGCAGAGTCTGAATAGTCCAAATAAAATAAAACCCGGTTCATACGCTAATTCGCTCTGTAGTAACGAGCATATTTACGCATGCACTCATATTTTTCTGAAATCCTCCAGCAGTTCTGCATCAAAATCTGCTGTTGTGGAATATCCCATCCCATGTGAAGGGTTCCTAGCACTTTACCAACCGCATGCAGTCGTCACCTGCCGCCACTTAGCTAGCATATTCAATGCTCACCTCTGTCCAGTTAACTACACTATTCTGTCCTGCACAAGTTCCAGAAGGAAACAGAAATCTGCTTAAGGGCTCAGTCACACGGACACCAATCCGCCCGTGTTCCTGCACGATAAGACGGCCGCACTGCGTGCGGACGATTCTCTGCATGACCGGTTCCATTGCTGGCCATGTGTTCTTTCACTGGCCGGTGCGGAGAGTCGTCTGCACATGCAGGGCAGCGGCCAGAATCGTGCAGGAACACGGGCGGATCGGCGTCCTAAGGGCTTAAACAGATTAGCATGATTTAGTCCCATAGGGACAAAAGAAAGCCATTAATTTCAATGATTTTCTTTTCATTAGCGGTATTCTCGTCCGTTAAAGGGCAAGAAAAGTATTAACTACGTGCAATAAGGCACCTGTATTCCCGTTTGTTTTTTTTAAACTTGCATGCAATAGCACAGATTTTAAAAAGTCAGAGAAAAAAAGCAAAAAAAATACCAGTTTATGCACAACTGCATTATGTAGTGGCAAGCATAGTTGCACATGCACCCATGTGAAGAAGCCCTAAAAGGTATCCTTTTAAAGCGGCTTTCACACAAATCTCCAAATTCTCCAAATCTTCTTCACATGTTGCAGAGTTTTCCTGCAATTAATTGACATCAAATTTGAAAATTTCTGCGGTTTACATTTTTGCAGCATATCTACTAAGGCTTAAACAGACAAGAGCATGCGCAAATTCGCTCGCCGCTACGGACCGTATTTGCACATGAATAAGTCAAAAAATTTTTTTACCATTTAAGCTATTGCTCTTCAGTAAAAAAAAAGCAGAAAAATAGATCCTGCCTTATCATTTCTCGCACGTAGAAAAACTTCGTACGAGAAAGATAAGGCAAGGCTTATGTTTTCTCACACGTAGTAATATCGCACAAGTGTAATGCTAGTGAAAACTAAACCATTGAAATCAATGGTTTTGTTTCAGCACATGTTGCAGCACATAATATCACAAAAATGCAATACATTTCACCGCTGAAAAACCGCACACATATACGTAAGAAAATTAAAAAATTCTGTAACAAAAATCTTTGCCAGGTGGGCGTGGCCTAACCACCATAGTGAAAGGATACTTTACAAGAGACCTCCGTGGGGAATCTGCACAAACCTGTGTTTTTTAACATAATCCTCATAAACCCAGAGCTCTCTGGGCCACCGCAAGGCTTCCTGGTGACAGAAGGCAGAGAAAGAGACCCTGTGACACTGTTAGAGGTTCTAATAGGTGATACAGAAAGTTCAGGCTTTGGGAAGTCGCCGGAGATGCGGACTAAAGTTATAAACTCCCACGATCGTGGCCGACCACAAAATATCCGGCAGCAACTGAAGCGTGGCGCTGTGAAGTGGCACTCACTTAGACTCCTCCTCACGGTAGCAGAACATCAGAAGCAGGCAATCCATATCAGAGTGAGAGGGAGAGGATGGAGCCTTCCAACGCTGCAGCAAGTGAGGGAACTGAGCAGTGAAGCCTGCTCCCAAACAAATCCGAGACTCCTCAGATGTTACTGATAGAAGAGATTAGGAGCATGGTTAGGAGATCACTGGTGCCTCAAAGAGCCCTGCCTTCCACAAGAGCTGAAAAACCACCACATAGGAAGCAAGCAACCTTTCCTGGGAAGGACAGTGCATAAGCAAAAAGTAAGTAACTTGCTTATATAGACTCTCCACTGTTAGCACACTCAGCCATCCCACATACAACTGCTGAAAGCTCTAGCTTGAGAGTTCGCCCCACATTTTCTTGAGCCAATACGCTTTTCTGTGCACAGTTTCCATACCCAGAAGGTGGTTGGCCATAATCCTGATTAATCCACATCTATTTAGCTGCTGCAGCAAACCCAGCAATAAGTCCAACAAGTCAAATTTTGCATATAATTACAACTACAGGGCATGCACCCTGACCACATAGAGTAATGGTTGCTTAAGCCGATAGCTCGTCACTACGGCACATCTACAGGCACCTTTCAGCAGCAAGAAGCACCTAAAAATGGTGAAAACGGCAAGAGAGAAGGGTGGAGAGCAGCTGGAGAGCAGCTGGGCACCCCCCGCCCGGCTAGAGGTCAGTCCGATCTACAGCAATACCTTAAACAGAGGAGAGCTTGTTCTTCTCATCATGCTGCAGACAAGATGGCGCTGGCTCAGGGCGCGGTAGCAGCACAGTTAATGGAGCAAGAAGAAGGCTCATCAGACAGGGAGGAGGGAGAGCAGATCTCTAGAAGCTTCATGAGAGATCTGATCTCTAGAGCTATGCTCCCCATCATGCCAGATCTAATAGAGATCAAGGAGGACATTAAACACATAGGGAGACGTGTAGAGGACTTAGAGAGTTCTTCAGCTGCAATCACCACTCACTCTCTAGAAATGGTGCAGGTTCTCAGGGAACAGCACTCTCAGTTAAATAAAGCAATGCTCATGCAAGAAGATTTAGAGAGTCGTAATCGGCGCAACAACATATGGATTAAAGGATTCCCAGAAGCTTGGGCAACTGAAGCCCTTAAAAAGTGGAGCTTTTTGCATCTCTGGTGGGGACCGATAGAGCAGCGTCCATTTCTATTGAACACATTCATAGGGCTCTGCGACCACAACCAGCCGCATCTGATCCTCCAAGAGATGTTATATGCAAGCTATTATTCTCCTGGATGCTCTAGTCATACTTGACGCTGCAAGAAATAAGACAGATCTGCAGTATGCGGGCTCAACTATCCAGTTTTTTCAGGACGTGGCACCATCAACGCTCGCCAAGCGTCGCATGCTCAAACCTTTGTTAGAGGCTCTAAGAGTCAAGAACATTAGGTATCACTGGCTATTTCCCTTTGGACTGGGAATCACTCACAGAGGGAGACGCTATAATATCCGTTCACCAGAGGACCTACAAAATAGTTGGCAACACCTGGATCTAGACCCAATCGATCTCCAGAACTGGCTACCTCTCCCAGATCTGCCAGGTTTCTCAAAGTGGTCTTGAGGTGATAGATAAAGCAGATCACAGGGAGTTGACCAGGGCTTATAGTGAGTACTTGATCATACCCTTTCTAGAGACTTGGGGCCATATACCCTCATTCTTCTCATACTTTTTTCCTTATCTATCGGATGTCAGGTAAGGAGGCCTCGGACATGGACAAGGACATGGACGCGGAAATTGTCACACTTTGAAGGTCTGCTTGAGGAATATCTAGTTTATGTCATTAAGATTATTTCTCATACCTCCCTTCCCACAACCCCCCCCCCCCCCCACCTCTCCCTAAGTTCCCAACCCCAAACTTTATCCCCCCGTTCCTATCCCCCACCCCCTTTGTATTATTGATATTTTCATTACAAATATCTAATTGGAAGTTCTAATTTCAAAGTATTGTTGTATTTCCAGTTGGGGAATGTATGTATACTTTTTCTGAAAACTCTTAATAAAATATGATTTGGAAAAAAAAAACTTTGCCTATTCTGCAAAGCTTGTAACTCCTCCCATCTGCAGAAATGCAGCAGCCAATTGTCTGCATCTATTATGTCTTGTGCGAAGGTACCCTTTTAGTCTTTGTCTAAGGGCTTCCTCAGACAAACATATTTGCGTAAGAAGGCCAAACTATAACGAGGGGTGTAAAATACCCTAGGCCAGACTATATCCCTTCAGGCCAGAATATACACATCTAACATGGTAGTCAATCTCTAACGATGTCTTGTTAATTAATGTGTATCAGTGGAGTCTTGAACTGTGACTTAATTGTAACAGTCAGTATATTTGTTATGAAGACATGGCAAATATTTGCTATCCTTTGTAAAAAAATGGACACAAACCAAGGATATTGGCCTAGCACCAAAATATATTAATATAGTGTGTCTTATCTATTTATCTTCTTATCTTAACATACTCAGACACACAGCAGTTTTCCAATTTTTACAACCATGAAAGACTAACTGTATGCCAAGCTTTTGAGATTCTACACTGCAACACAACAAAAGTACTTCCAGCAGATCTACGATAAACCTCCAGAGAAACATGTAAACGCCAAGTCCTAGTTCAGACAAACAGCTTAACCTTATCGAACAGAAGCAGGAATTCTTTACCATGGGGAAAATTAGGTTCTCACTAAAAGACGACTGCCAAATATCCTGAAGGCTTGCCATGGCACCCGAATTTCTGGTGGCCATTTTGGCAGAGATATAATGTTAGTCAAAATTTCTGACCATAATTACTGGAAGGGAATGAAGAAAGACATACATCAACGTGTCAGAGCCTGTCAAAAATGTTTTGTCATACATCCCAAAATAAGCAACGAGGCTCCACTACTCAACAGTATACAAGTGCCTGGAAAAGTATGAAGCTTAGTCAGGATTGATATGATTGGTCCACTTTAGGAAACATTAAATGGCAACAAAAATAGTTGCTGATACTGATCATTTTGCTAAGTGGATTGAAGCAACAGCTATTCCAGATAACATTGCCAGGTTAGTAGCAAATTTTCTGTACTCCATTATTTGCCGCCTTGGCTGTATGGATACCCTGATTAGTGACAAGGGATGAGAGTTTGTAAACTCGATCATCAACAATCTGATGGAGCATTTTCAAACAGACCAATGCATTTCATCCACCTACCACCCACATACAAATGGCCAGTGAGAACACTCAAAGAATCTCTTAGCAAGCTTGTCAATGACTAAAAAAACACCTTGGATCAGTTCATCCCTGGTGTGCTGTTTGCCTATGACACATCTGTGTATGATTCAACCAAGTGCACTTCATATGAGTTCATGTATGGATGGAAGACCAAGCTTCCTATGGACCTCAAATTCTCAGAAGATGACACTGTATACGCCATACCCATTTCAGATGATGCTAACCCTGATGTGTTGGATAAACTGACAACCATTCATAAAGAGCTCTGCTTAACCGGCAGTACCAACATCCACTCTGCCAATGAACAGCAGAAGCATGCCTTTGATTGCCGACACAACAGCAACAAAGAAATCACTGCTGACTCCATCGGTTATGTTAAGAATAGAGATGAGCGAACGTACTCGTCCGAGCTTGATACTCGTTCGAGTATTAGCGTGTTCGAGATGCTCGTTACTCGTAACAAGTACCACGCGATGTTCGAGTTACTTTCACTTTCCTCTCTGAGACGTTAGCGCGCTTTTCTGGCCAATTGAAAGACAGGGAAGGCATTACAACTTCCCCCTGCGACGTTCAGGCCCTATACCACCCCCCTGCAGTGAGTGGCTGGGGAGATCAGGTGTCACCCGAGTATAAAAATCGGCCCCTCCCGCGGCTCGCCTCAGATGCGTTGTGAGATAGCTGAGGGACAGTGGTATTGTGTTGGAGCTGCTGTAGGGAGAGTGTTAGGAGTTAGTGTAGGCTTCAAGAACCCCAACAGTCCTTCTTAGGGCCACATCTAACAGTGTGCAGTAGTGTGGAGGCTGCTTTTAGCAGTGTTGCACTTTTTTTTTTTTTTGGTATATCGGCCGTGCACAGCATTGCGCCCTGCAGTAATACTACAGGGACAGAAGTGGTGGTTAGGCAGGGAGAGTGTTAGGAGTGATTGTAGGCTTCAAGAACCCAACGGTCCTTCTTAGGGCCACATCTAACCGTGTGCAGTAGTGTGGAGGCTGCTTTTAGCAGTGTTGCACATTTTTTTTTTTTTGGTATATCGGCCGTGCAGAGCATTGCGCCCTTCAGTAATACTCCAGGGAGAGAATTGTGTAGGCAGGGCCAGAAGACATATATTATAGCTTGAATATACGCAGTGGTCCTTTAGAAAAAAATATTTGAAAACAATCTATTTGGCCTGCCTGTCACTCTGCTCAGTGTTCTGGGTCCATGTGTGCTGGGGGTAGTAGTTCTCCAAATAAATACGCAGCCAGCTAAGTGTTACAGCAGGCTTGCGCCAAATTATTTCCTGGCTCTGAAATCACCGGTCTGTTGCAGTTGATAACAGTGCAACACTGCAGTTCCGTCACACACACATCAGGGACAGAATTGTGTAGGCAGGGCCGGAAGACATATATAGATTGAATATACGCAGTGGTCCTTTTGAAAAAAATATTTGAAAAAAAACTATTTGGCCTGCCTGTCACTCTGCTCAGTGTTCTGGGTCTGTGTCTGCTGGGGGTAGGAGTTCTCCAAATAAATACGCAGCCAGCTAAGTGTTACAGCAGGCTTGTGCCAAATTATTTTCTGGCTCTGAAATCACCGGTCTGTTGCAGTTAATAACAGTGCAACACTGCAGTTCCGTCACACTATCCAGGGACAGAATTGTGTAGGCAGGGCCAGAAGACATATATAGATTGAATATACGCAGTGGTCCTTTTGAAAAAAATATTTGAAAAAAAACTATTTGGCCTGCCTGTCACTCTGCTCAGTGTTCTGGGTCCGTGTGTGCTGGGGGTAGTATTTCTCCAAATAAATACGCAGCCAGCTAAGTGTTACAGCAGGCTTGCGGCAAATTATTTCCTGGCGTTCCGTAAGCGAACTCAGCCTCCAACCACAGGCCAATAAGCGGCACATTTAATTACAGTGTTGTGTTTCTGCATTCCTGGTAATACAGCATGCTGAGGGGTAGGGGTAGGCCTAGAGGACGTGGGTGCGGCCGAGGACGCGGAGGCCCTAGTCCGGGTGTGGGCACAGGCCGAGCTCCTGATCCAGGTGTATCGCAGCCGACTGCTGCGGGATTAGGAGAGAGGCACGTTTCTGGCGTCCCCACATTCATAGCACATTTAATGGGTCCACGCGGTAGACCCTTATTAGAAAATGAGCAGTGTGAGCAGGTCCTGTCGTGGATGGCAGAAAGTGCTTCCAGCAACCTATCGTCCACCCAGAGTTCTGCGCCGTCCACTGCTGCAACTCAGAATCCTCTGGCTGCTGCTCCTCCTTCCTCCCAGCCTCCTCACTCCATGAAAATGAGACATTCTGAGGAGCGGGCAGACTCCCAGGAACTGTTCTCGGGCCCCTGCTCAGATTGGGCAGCAGTGGTTCCTCTCCCACCAGAGGAGTTTATCGTGACTGATGCCCAACCATTACAAAGTTCCCGGGGTCCGGGGGATGAGGCTGGGGACTTCCGGCAACTGTCTCAAGACCTTTCAGTGGGTGAGGAGGCCGATGACGATGAGACACAGTTGTCTATCAGTGAGGTAGTAGTAAGGGCATTAAGTCCGAGGGAGGAGCGCACCGAGGATTCTGAGGAAGAGCAGCAGGACAATGAGGTGACTGACCCCACCTGGTTTGCTACGCCTACTGAGGACAGGTCTTCAGAGGGGGAGGCAAGGGCAGCAGCAGGGCAGGTTGCAAGAGGCAGTGCGGTGGCCAGGGGTAGAGGCAGGGCCAGACCGAATAATCCACCAACTGTTTCCCAAAGCGCCCCCTCGCGCCATGCCACCCTGCAGAGGCCGAGGTGCTCAAAGGTCTAGCAGTTTTTCACTGAGAGTGCAAATGACCGACGAACAGTGGTGTGCAACCTTTGTCGCGCCAAGATCAGCCGGGGAGCCACCACCAGCAGCCTCACCACCACCAGCATGCGCAGACATATGATGGCCAAGCACCCCACAAGGTGGGACGAAGGCCCTTCACCGCCTCCGGTTTGCACCGCTGCCTCTCCCCCTGTGCCCCAACCTGCCACTGAGATCCAAGCCCGCTCTGAGGACACAGGCACTACCGTCTCCTGGCCTGCACCCACACCCTCACCTCCGCTGTCCTCGGCCCCATCCAGCAATGTCTGTCAGCGCAGCGTCCAGCCGTCGCTAGCGCAAGTGTTGGAGCGCAAGCGCAAGTACGCCGCCACGCACCCGCACGCTCAAGCGTTAAACGTGCACGTAGCCAAATTTATCAGCCTGGAGATGCTGCCGTATAGGGTTGTGGAAACGGAGTCCTTCAAAAGTATGATGGCGGCGGCGGCCCCGCGCTACTCAGTTCCCAGTCGCCACTACTTTTCCCGATGTGTCGTCCCAGCCCTGCACGACCACGTCTCCCGCAACATTGTACGCGCCCTCACCAACGCGGTTACTGCCAAGGTCCACTTAACAACGGACACGTGGACAAGCACAGGCGGGCAGGGCCACTATATCTCCCTGACGGCACATTGGGTGAATTTAGTGGAGGCTGGGACAGAGTCAGAGCCTGGGACCGCTCACGTCCTACCCACCCCCAGAATTGCGGGCCACAGCTCGGTGGTGGTATCTGCGGCGGTGTATGCTTCCTCCACTAAACCACCCTTCTCCTCCTCCTCCTCCGCAACCTCTGTCTCGCAATCAAGATGTGTCAGCAGCAGCAGCACGTCGCCAGCAGTCGGTGTCGCGCAGCATGGCACCACAGCGGTGGGCAAGCGTCAGCAGGCCGTGCTGAAACTACTCAGCTTAGGAGATAAGAGGCACACGGCCCACGAACTGCTGCAGGGTCTGACAGAGCAGACCGACCGCTGGCTTGCGCCGCTGAGCCTCCAACCGGGCATGGTCGTGTGTGACAACGGCCGTAACCTGGTGGCGGCTCTGCAGCTCGGCAACCTCACGCACGTGCCATGCCTGGCCCACGTCTTTAATTTGGTGGTTCAGCGCTTTCTGAAAAGCTACCCTCGCTTGGTGCGCCAGCTCTGCGCACATTTCCGCAAGTCCCACACGGACGCTGCCACCCTGCGCACCCTGCAACATCGGTTTAATCTGCCAGTGCACCGACTGCTGTGCGACGTGCCCACACGGTGGAACTCTACGCTCCACATGTTGGCCAGGCTCTATGAGCAGCGTAGAGCTATAGTGGAATACCAACTCCAACATGGGCGGCGCAGTGGGAGTCAGCCTCCTCAATTATTTTCAGAAGAGTGGGCCTGGTTGGCAGACATCTGCCAGGTCCTTCGAAACTTTGAGCAGTCTACCCAGGTGGTGAGCGGCGATGCTGCAATCATTAGCGTCACCATTCCTCTGCTATGCATCTTGAGAAGTTCCCTGCAAAGCATAAAGGCAGACGCTTTGCACTCGGAAACAGAGCCGGGGGAAGACAGTATGTCGCTGGATAGTCAGAGCACCCTCCTGTCTATATCTCAGCGCGGTGAGGAGGAGGAGGAGGAAGATGAGGAGGATGGGGAAGAGACAGCTTGGCCCACTGGTGAGGGTACACATGCTGCTGGCCTGTCATCCTTTCAGCGTGTATGGCCTGAGGAGGAGGAGGAGGAGGAGGAGGAGGATCCTGAAAGTGATCTTCCTAGTGAGGACAGTCATGTGTTGCGTACAGGTACCCTGGCACACATGGCTGACTTCATGTTAGGATGCCTTTCTCGAGACCCTCGCATTACACGCATTCTGGCCACTACGGATTACTGGGTGTACACACTGCTCGACCCACGGTATAAGGAGAACCTTTCCACTCTCATACCCGAAGAGGAAAGGGGTTCGAGAGTGTTGCTATACCACAGGACCCTGGCGGACAAACTGATGGTAAAATTCCCATACGACAGCGCTAGTGGCCGAAGGCGCAGTTCCGAGGGCCAGGTAGCAGGGGAGGCGCGGAGATCAGGCAGCATGTACAGCACAGGCAGGCCAACACTCTTTAAGGCCCTTGACAGCTTTATGGCTCCCCAGCAAGACTGTGTCACCGCTCCCCAGTCACGGCTGAGTCGGCAGGAGCACTGTAAAAGGATGGTGAGGGAGTACGTAGCCGATCGCACGACCGTCCTCCGTGACGCCTCTGCCCCCTACAACTACTGGGTGTCGAAGTTGGACACGTGGCCTGAACTCGCGCTGTATGCCCTGGAGGTGCTTGCTTGTCCTGCGGCTAGCGTCTTGTCAGAGAGGGTGTTTAGTGCGGCTGGGGGAATCATCACAGATAAGCGTACCCGCCTGTCAACCGACAGTGCCGACAGGCTAACACTCATCAAGATGAACAAAGCCTGGACTTCCCCAGACTTCTCTTCTCCACCAGCGAACAGTAGCGATACCTAAGCAATAGGTAGGCTGCACCCGCTGATGGAAGCATCGTTCTGTATCCCCATCAAAAACGGGGACCTTTTCACTTCATCAATCTGTGTCTAATATTCCTCCTCCTCCTCCTGCTCCTCCTCCTGAAACCTCACGTAATCACGCCGAACGGGCAATTTTTCTTAGGCCCACAAGGCTCAGTCATATAATTTTTCTAAACAATTTTTATACGTTTCAATGCGCATTAAAGCGTTGAAACTTTCACCTCCACCAATTTTTATTTTAACTGGGCTGCCTCCTGGCCTAGTTACCAATTAAGCCACATTAACCAAAGCGA
Organism: Eleutherodactylus coqui; assembly: GCF_035609145.1. Classification (NCBI taxonomy): domain Eukaryota; kingdom Metazoa; phylum Chordata; class Amphibia; order Anura; family Eleutherodactylidae; genus Eleutherodactylus; species Eleutherodactylus coqui. The sequence goes on along the minus strand of NC_089845.1, from coordinate 26,823,998 downwards.
TTAATGGGTTTCACCTGCCCTCTTGGTTGGCCATGGCCAATTTTTCTGATGTACATTAGTACTGTTGATACAGCAATTTTTGTGGGCCCTCGCCTACAGTGTAATCAAATGAATTTTTAGCCCACCTGCATTACAGCTGACGTTACATCCGCTGTGTTGGGCAATGCAATGGGATATTTTTATGTACCGCCGGTGGGTTCCAGGGAGCTACCCATGCTGTGGGTCCACAGGGAGTTGTAAATGCATCTGTTTCCACTTCTAAAGAACCCCAGTCAGACTGGGGCATGCAGTGTGGGCCGAAGCCCACCTGCATTAAGCACAACATTACTACCTCAGCTGTGTTGGGCAATGCAATGGGATATTTGTATGTACCGCCGGTGGCTTCCTGGCACCCACCCATGCTGTGGGTCCACAGGGAGTTGTAAATGCATCTGTTTCCACTTCAAAAGAACCCCAGTCTGACTGGGGCATGCAGTGTGGGCCGAAGCCCACATGCATTTAACATGACATTACTACCTCAGCTGTGTTGGGCAATGCAATGGGATATATTTATGTACCGCCGGTGGGTTGCAGGGAGCCACCCATGCTGTGGGTCCACAGGGAGTTGTAAATGCATCTGTTTCCACTTCTAAAGAACCCCAGTCAGACTGGGGCATGCAGTGTGGGCCGAAGCCCACCTGCATTTAACATGACATTACTACCTCAGCTGTGATGGGCACTGCAATGGGATATTTTTATGTACCGCCGGTGGCTTCCTGGCACCCACCCATGCTGTGGGTCCACAGGGAGTTGTAAATGCATCTGTTTCCACTTCTAAAGAACCCCAGTCTGACTGGGGCATGCAGTGTGGGCCGAAGCCCACCTGCATTTAACATGACATTACTACCTCAGCTGTGTTGGGCAATGCAATGGGATATATTTATGTACCACCGGTGGGTTCCAGGGAGCCACCCATGCTGTGGGTCCACAGGGAGTTGTAAATGCATCTGTTTCCACTTCTAAAGAACCCCAGTCTGACTGGGGCATGCAGTGTGGGCCGAAGCCCACCTGCATTTAACATGACATTACTACCTCAGCTGTGTTGGGCAATGCAATGGGATATATTTATGTACCCCCGGTGGGTTCCAGGGAGCCACCCATGCTGTGGGTCCACAGGGAGTTGTAAATGCATCTGTTTCCACTTCTAAAGAACCCCAGTCAGACTGGGGCATGCAGTGTGGGCCAAAGCCCACCTGCATTTAACATGACATTACTACCTCAGCTGTGATGGGCACTGCAATGGGATATATTTATGTACCGCCGGTGGCTTCCTGGCACCCACCCATGCTGTGGGTCCACAGGGAGTTGTAAATGCATCTGTTTCCACTTCAAAAGAACCCCAGTCTGACTGGGGCATGCAGTGTGGGCCGAAGCCCACCTGCATTTAACATGACATTACTACCTCAGCTGTGTTGGGCAATGCAATGGGATATATTTATGTACCGCCGGTGGGTTGCAGGGAGCCACCCATGCTGTGGGTCCACAGGGAGTTGTAAATGCATCTGTTTCCACTTCTAAAGAACCCCAGTCTGACTGGGGCATGCAGTGTGGGCCAAAGCCCACCTGCATTTAACATGACATTACTACCTCAGCTGTGATGGGCACTGCAATGGGATATTTTTATGTACCGCCGGTGGGTTCCAGGGAGCCACCGATGCTGTGGGTCCACAGAGAGTTGTAACTACATGTGTCCACTTCTAAAGAACCCCAGTCTGACTGGGGCATGCAGTGTGGGCCGAAGCCCACCTGCATTAAACATGACATTACTACCTCAGCTGTGTTGGGCACTGCAATGGGATATTTTTATGTACCGCCGGTGCCTTCCTGGCACCCACCCATGCTGTGGGTCCACAGGGAGTTGTAAATGCATCTCTTTCCACTTCTAAAGAACCCCAGTCTGACTGGGGCATGCAGTGTGGGCCGAAGCCCACCTGCAGTAAACATGACATTACTACCTCAGCTGTGTTGGGCAATGCAATGGGATATATTTATGTACCGCCGGTGGCTTCCTGGCACCCACCCATGCTGTGGGTCCACAGGGAGTTGTAAGTGCATCTGTTTCCACTTCTAAAGAACCCCAGTCTGACTGGGGCATGCAGTGTGGGCCGAAGCCCACCTGCATTTAACATGACATTACTACCTTAGCTGTGATGGGCACTGCAATGGGATATATTTATGTACCGCCGGTGGGTTCCAGGGAGCCACCCATGCTGTGGTGCACACGGAATTCCCATTGCGGAGTTGTACCTGCCTGTGACTATTTATAAAAAACCACGGTCTGACTGGGGCGTGCAGACACCTTGACAGAATGAATAGTGTGTGGCACATAGGTTTCCCATTGCTATGCCCACGTGTGTAGCTCCAGATGGAGGTGGCACAGGATTGGATTTCTCATTGCTTCTGTACAGCATTGTGGGCTATCGCCCCGCCCCTTTTAAAGAGGGTCGCTGCCTAGCCATGCCAACCCTCTGCAGTGTGTGCCTGCTTTTCCTGTGGCAGACGCACTTATAAATAGACATGAGGGTGGCGTGGCATGAGGGCAGCTGAAGGCTGGGCAGGGACAGTTTGGTGTGCGCTGGGACACTGGGTCGTGGGGGGGGGGGGAATTGGCAGCATGTAACCCAGGAGAAGTGGCAGCGGAGTGTCATGCAGGCAGTGATTGTGCTTTGTTGGAGGTAGTGTGGTGCTTAGCTAAGGTATGCATTGCTAATGAGGGCTTTTCAGAAGTAAAAATTGTTGGGAGGGGGGGGCCACTCTTGCCGCTATTGTGGCTTAATAGTGGGACCTGGGAACTTGAGATGCAGCCCAACATGTAGCCCCTCGCCTGCCCTATCCGTTTCTGTGTCGTTCCCATCACTTTCTTGAATTGCCCCGATTTTCACAAATGAAAACCTTAGCGAGCATCGGCGATATACAAAAATGCTTGAGTCGCCCATTGACTTCAATGGGGTTAGTTACTCGAAACGAACCCTCGAGCATCGCGAAAAATTCGTCTCGGGTAACGAGCACCCGAGTATTTTGGTGCTCGCTCATCTCTAGTTAAGAATTAGTGCCATATTCATCCCATGGGTTCTAAGATGGAACCATGCTGGATTGGACCCTACTTATTTGTGAAATCTTTGACCAAGGGATGAGTATATCTTAAGAACAATAAGACTAGCAAGATACTAAACAACACCTACCATGCCAGCAACATTGAGATTTACCAGGATAAAGAAGCTTTTCTACCACTCCAGCCCCCCTGACGATTGTCCCAGTGACTCTGCAAATGACTACCCAAAGCAAAAGACACTCAAAATACCATGTGAGGAACCAGACAATGATGACATTTACATCTCACAGAAACACAATCAGACAAGCAAGACTTTCAATCCACTACCAAGTTCAGGAAGGAAATATCTTAGCACTTAGTATGGACACACAAGGGACCTTGGACAACCACGACATACATATAAAACCAAAGGTGATGGTTACTGCTACTTCCAGGCTACCAGCTACTGTACATCCTGACAGGATCAGAGGACAATCACTCCCTTCTCAGAAATAAAGTCATCCAACACATAAAAATTGACTTGACAAAAAAAAACTACAGAACTACATGAACCAAAATGTAAATGAATATGAGAACAACTCTTGCATCTCGCATGATGGAGTTTGAGCAACTGATGCAGAGATCATGGCCACAGCAAATCTATTGGGTTGCGATATCGTCATCCACACAATAAAAAGGTGACGTCATGGATTTGTTGACCTAGCCCACAAGCTTCAATCTGCAGTCAACAACAGAACATGCACTTTATCTTGAAAACAAGCATGATCATTTCGATGTTGTTATCAGTGTTTAACTTTGAACATTTCTACAGTAGTGAGGACTCGCTAGTCTTAGAAGTTGAAGTTTCAGGACGTTATGACTTTTATTATATTATGAAAAGTCAAATTAATTAAAGATTAAAGGGGTGGTCTCGCGAAACCAAGTGGGGTTATACACTTCCGTATGGCCATATTAATGCACTTTGTAATATACATCGTGCATTAAATATGAGCCATACAGAAGTTATTCCACTTACCTGCTCCGTTGCTAGCGTCCTCGTCTCCATGGTTCCGTCTAAATTCGCCGGCAGCTTGCTTTTTTAGACGCGCTTGCGCAGTCCGGTCTTCTCCATTCAGCACGAGCCGCTTCAGTGTGCTCCCCGCTACAGCTCTTCTGCGCATGCGCAGACGAGCTGTCACTGCTCGGGAGCGCGCTGGAGCGGCCATTCTGTACCTTCCTCTGTTAGAGGAAGGTGCAGAGCTGCCGAGCTGTCCGGAGAAGCCGCCCAGCTGTCCCGCCGTCCAGCTGTCCTGGTAAGTGATGGGCCGGGGGGCTGCCGCTGCGCCGGGCTGCGCCGGGGGGGGGGGGGGCTGTCGCTGCGCCGGGGGAACTAGCGCTAGGCCGGGGGAGCTGTCGCTGCGCCGGGGGGGCTGTCGCTGCCCCGGGGGGGCTGCCGCTGTGATGGGGGAACTAGCGCTAGGCCGGGGGGGCTGCCGCTGTGATGGGGGAACTAGCGCTAGGCCGGGGGGGCTGTCGCTGCGCCGGGGGGGCTGCCGCTGTGATGGGGGGGGGGCTGCGCTGGTTACCTTCTGCCTGGCGGTGGGTGACAGGTCGGCCGTGTTCACTCCAGGGGTCCGGTCGGCGGCTGCGGGGCGTCTGGTTGCCATGGAGACACAGCTGGCAGCGTCTCGGGAGCGCGCACGTCGGGCTACAGCAAGCGATGCGAAAAGAGCTGGCGGCCATCTTGGGGAAAAGTTTTATAAGTTGCTGAAACGCTGGAACGGTAAGTAGAAACCAGCTAGGAAAGTAATTTACAGGGGTAATTAGTAATGTATGTTTAATTAGGGGGACTGGGCAAAAAAAAAAATTGACTGCTTCCTCGAGACATCTCCTTTAAGTTACAGTTGCATTATAATAATTTGGGTATGTGTTTTTATTTTAACCCCCTGTTTGTGCCTTAATGACAAGGCCAAAGTTTGGAAATCTGACATGCGTCACTTTAACATAGAATAACTACATAAAGGTTTTGCATTAACCAAGTAATTCTGACATTGGTTTTTTTTGACACATATTGTACTTCATTTAGGTGGTAAAAATAAACTGATAGAATTTCTGTATATTTATTAGAAGTGCGAAAATTGGGACATTTTTGAATTTTTTTTATTTATTTACATTTTCAACTACATTATGTCAAATTTGTGTAAACATACTGTATACGTTATTTATGAGCTATATATTTCCATCTGTTTACTTTATTCTGGAAGCACAATGGAAATTTTTTTAAAAACCATTTAGCAAATCTCCAAATTTAACATTAACATTTTGATGTGCATTTTGTTTTCTTACACAAAGCCAAGATTGCAAAGGCTCATAGGTATTGGAATGATAGAATACCCCCACAATTCACACCATTTACAAAAATGCACATCTTATTGCATTTACTGAGGCGCATCATTAGTATTTGGACCCCATAGTTTCTTTTCAGGAGTTAATGCAATTTAGAGAGGAAAAAATTAAATTTCATTTTTTTGCAAATATGTCATTTGAAACAGTTTTTTTTTCTATAGTGCACATGTAAGTGAGGATTTGCACCCCAAAATGGATACCCCTGTCTTGTGTTCAGAAACATACCCATTGTGGCCCTAATCTTATGTCCGTATACACAACGGGGCACAAACTAAAAATAAGCAGCTGGTGGCTTTCAGAACAGACATTTTGCTTAAAGGTGATACAGGCCCAATTGCACACTTGTAGAGCCCTTGAGCTGCCAAAACGATAGAAAACCCCCACAAAGGATCCTATTTTGAAAACCAGACCCTTAATGAATTCATCCAGCTGTGTATTGCGTATTTTGACTCCATAGTTTTTGAATAAATGTATGCCAAGCAGTAGGAAAAATTATGATTTTTTTTTTTTTGGCAATTGCGGCATTTTAAAACAGTTTTTTTTGTACAGTACACTGGTCTGCAGAAAAAGATCCTATTGGGGTACATCGCTGGAGGCCCTAGGTAAGTAATTTTACCTCCCCTAAGGGATTACATTCATGACAGGAGGTGAAACTTTAACTTTTTTTTACTTTTACATGATCGTCATTATCCAGTGGCTCTCAGTGAAATCTCCATGCTCTTGGCTATGTTTGGAAGCCAGGAGTATGGAGATTTTAAATTACTGTGGTTTTTGTGCATGCATTTGCCATTTTGGTGATGGACACATGCTCAGAAGCCAGGGTAAGGTTTGTGGATAAATCTAGGGGCCTTAGGTATGTAATTTCATCTCCCCTCATGGATATGTCCAGAGTCTAAATTTGCCTAGGCTATAATATACCTTGGGTATCATATAGCCAAGGCCCTATTAACCCCAGTTATAGTCTGGGCTGGGGGTATCCTACAGCATGTTACACCCGGGAAGATCTTTGAACAATTATTAAACAGCATGTATGCAAGTGCTTGGATGAGGATGGAGTAGTTGATCAGAGCCAGCATGGGTTTTTAACAAACAAGCCCTGTCAGGTGAATCTAATTTCCCTTTATGACAGAATCACTGACTGGGTTGATCAGGAAAATGAGGTGGATATAGTATATCTTGACTTTAGTAAAGCATTTTACAAAGTATCTATACTTATTGAAAAAATGACCAAATATGAGATTGACAAGGCAACTGTTAGGCGGATTCACAACTGGCTGAGGGATCATAAAAGGCTGCACATTCAATTGGAAGAATGTCTCAAGTGGGGTACCACAAGGATCTTTACTAGGCCCAATGTTGTTCAACATAGAATAATAGGATGCTAGAGTTGGAAGGGATGTCCAGGGTCATCTGGTCAAACCCCCTGCTCAGTGCGGGATTCACTAAATCATCTCACATTCATAAATGATCTAGATGAGGGATCTGAGGTGAAAATGATCAAATGTGTCCACAACACATAGCTCGGAGTGATAGTTAACAGTAGAGAAGAGAGAGAGAGAGGATTCAAAAATATCTAGACAAGCTTGAACAGTGGATAGCAAATAACAGTAGAATATTTAACAGGGAGAAATGCAGAGTTCTACATCTGGGCAAGAAAAATGAAAAAAAAATAAAATGGAAGGAATTTGCCTAAGCAGCATGTGTTAAAAAGACTTGGGTATACTAATAGATCACAGACTGAACGTGAGTCAACAGTGTGATACAGCAGCAAAAAAGGCAAACACAATTCTGGAATGTATTAAGAGAAGAATAGAGTCTAGATCATGTAAGGTAATTATCCCCCTCTACTTTTCTTGTGTCGGACCTCATATAGAATACTGTGTCTGGTTTTGGGCATCCCAATTTAAAAGAGACATAGACAAACTGGAGCAAGTTCAGAGAAAAGCTACCAGGATGGTGAGGGATTTGCAACCATGTCCTATGAAGAACGGCTAAAGGATCTGGAAATGTTTAGCTTGCTAAATTAGATGGCCGAGAGGAGACTTAATAGCTGTCTATAAACATCTGAAGGGCTGTCAAAGTGCAAAGGGATCAGCCCTATTTTCATTCGAACAAAGAAAGACTAGAAGCAATGGGATGAAACTGAAAGGGAGGAAATGCAGATTGGATATTAGAAAAAAAAATCTGACAATGAGAGTGATTAATGAGTGGAATAGGTTGCCATGGAGGGTGGTGAATTCTCCTTCAATGGAATCCTTCAAATAGATACTGGAAAGACAGCTGTTTGGGATGATTAATGAATTCTGCATTGAGCAGGGTGTTGGACCAGATGATCCTGGAGATCCCTTCCAACTCTACCATTGTGATTCTATTGTAAACACATATACATGCACATTACACACATTATGAAAATATATGCAAACACATTACACATATCATGAGCATTAATAATACATGCACAGTACACACATATATTATGAACATATATACAAATATGTAAAACACATGTTATGAACATATATATATATATATATACACATCTCTGCTGCTGAAATGTGAAGGTCATGCAGGAAGTCTGGGACAGCAGCAGAGGAGCCTTATCCAGCCAGCATAGCTAGGACAGGAGTGAGTCTCCCTGTACCAGTCTCTGGCCTCCTTTTTTTTAGCTGTGCCACCTCTCTTTCCTCCCTCTTCTGTCTTGCCCAAGTTCACAATGGACAAAGAGATAGCAGTGCCTGAAAGCAGGGGCCGGGCTGATGAGCAAGGCCTCCTCTCCTTCACTACTAGTGCAGGGACAGCAGGGATAGCACTACTGTATGCAGGTCAGGCAGTTTCTTGTGTGTTATCCACTAGGAAATTTACTAGCAGCCTGGTGGGCCAGTTCGAGTCTAGTAGCATTAATACCTAACTATTGAATTCCTTTAGATTGCAGTGAATATCTATTTTTCAAAAGGTATAAAGTGTCTTGGGAAAGATTGAAAGGGAGAATCTGGGATTCTGATGTATTGCGATTGAAGCTACAAATATGTGCAAATATTATTGCATGGGGACAGATTAATTCAAGACATTCCATGATGTATATGTACATCATTTCACATCAGTGGGTTAAAGGGACAGTTATTGGACTTCAGACTCAGTAGTTAAGTTAAACTAAAATGTCATTTTTTAATTATTCATGTGTGTTCTCTTTTGAATGTGTAGGAATTGTATTTTTATTTAGTTTTTAATTTATACAAATTCTCAATATGTCATTAAAAATGGAATTGTCTTAAGAAACCATAAAGGAAAACAATTTTAAATGTGAACTCTATAGATAAACAAAAGCTTGATGATTTACTCCAGACCATTAAACTGCTAATTTTAAAGCCAGAGAGACAAATGTAAATTCAATTTCAAAAACAATTTAATTATGGCTTGATTTTCTGATATAAATCTCAATAATGCACGCTTCCTGTGTCATAAATTGTAAATTAATTGCCTGACAAAACTTGAATGTTGTAATCATTTGTTTGCAATGTAATTAATTCAAGACAATAAAAACACACAATTGATTTATTTCAAAATCAGATTAGCTTGTCTTGATATGAGCTAATTAAGTATTATTGCCAATTTATATATCATGAATTCAAATTGAAAGTGCTACATTTAATATAGGATATTTGGGTTTATTGCATGTTGTTTTCACTTGTTTTACATTAAAAAGGAATAACTCTTTACTTAAGGCATATAGATATAGCAAATGTTAACTTGAGATTTAATACAATAGGATAACGTAACTACAGAGTACTACAATGCTATCAAGTTGTTACAATATGTTAGTCATGTTAACTATTGCAACATCTGTATCAAAAGATTTCTATTTGAATTTTATTACTAAACTAGCTGATATACCCGGCTTTGCCCGAGTTAATTTGGTACTGGTGTTTATCTGGTGTTCACACGGAAAAGCTTATGAAGTCGTGGTTACTTTAGAGATACTGAGGAAAAAACATATGTTCACCATTTTGCATAGTTCTCTGCGTTACCCAGGAAACACCACGGGGAGGTAACCATGCCACGTTTCCTTTATATAAAATGACATCAGGAAGTGAGAGAATTAGATTACATATGTAAAATGTGGACACTAATTCTTTTGCGCTTAGAATTGAATAATCGAGTTGGGACCCATTAGCTTTTCCTATTTATGACATAATCAATGTTCGTGCCAGATTTCCCGTTTCTATGACACCGGAAAGTGAAAAAATTACATTCCAAACGTAAAATTTTGACGCCAATTCTTTTGCGCTTAGAATTGAATAATGGAGTTGGGACCCATTAGCTTTTCCTATTTATGACATAATCAATGCTCATGCCAAATTTCCTGTTTCTATGACACCGGAAAGTGAGAAAATTAGATTCCGTACGTAAAATTTGGACGCTAATTTTTTTGCGCATAGAATTGAATAATCGAGTTAGGACCCATTAGCTTTTCCTATTTATGTCATAATCAATGCCCGTGCCAAATTTTAAGTTTCTATGACATTGGGAAGTGACAGATTTAGATTATGTACGTAAAATTTTGACGCCAATTCTTTTGCGCTAGAATTGAATAATCGAGTTGGGACCCAATTACTTTTCCTATTTTGGAGATAATCTATGCTCGTGCCAAATTTCATGTTTTTACGATATCGGGAAGTTGGAGAACTTTTGGCGAGTCAGTCAGTCAGTCAGTGAGTCAGTCAGTGAGTCAGTGAGGGCTTTCAGCTTTATATATATAGATTGCATCAAAGTCTTAGGGTACCCATACATGATGTAGCTTAGGTGGTGGTATTGTGCCATGCACGACCAATAGATGTGGTTTTGGGATTCATGGCAATTACGCATGAAGCACATTGAAACCATTTACTTCACTTGCACAAGCTGTGCTGTCAAAATGCACATTGGAAAAGCATTATAATTTACAGTAATGCTGCTTTGCCTTGTGTCCTTAGCTGTGCATCATATTATTACAGTCTTTAGCTTTGCGGCATGTATAGGCACGTATTGTTCTAAGACTTTGATTGTCTTTTCTTTTTTTTCATTAGTTTTTTATTAAAGAATTTTGAACAAACATTGCATACTTGATTTATCACTATAGGAGATACACCTCTCCTGAATTGTACTAACGCAGTACACATCAATAGGCAATACAAATCATTCTACATTTCTTTCCATGTCTTAACATGTTCAATGTTTTAAACTTTCTTTTCTCAACTAAACTCTAGCTTTACCTTATCTTGTTTGAAACAATGCTTATGGATTTGGTTTTATAAGGATAAGAGAAGTTGAGGTTGGTAGAGGTTTAGGAGGGGGGAATGGGTAAGAGGTAAGGTTTTCAGTAACTTCGAAAATCATGTCTCTGTTTCGGTCTTTGGTCTGGCTCATCTAGACAATTCTATAGCGTTGTCGTTCCTTTGTAACTTTAACAAGAGTTTTGTCCTCTTTTCCTAAATGTTTGCATACTTAATCCATCTTTTCCATCTAGCTTGAAATGTGGGTAACCTATTATTTTTTAGTGATAAGGCCTTTTCATAAGAGCAGTGGTCATTAATTAACTCTGTTACTTGTTGGAAAGAAGCAGAATTGAGGATCTCCCTTTTCTAGCGATCAGTCATTTCACCCAAGGAGGATGTGGGTCACAAGAATCCTTGTCTCTCCTAGGATTTGTTCTATGCCTATTAGTAGATGATATTTATAGTAGGGGAGGTATTTATTCTTATAAGTTTATTTATTAAAGTAAAGGGGAATTCCTATAAAGGGGTAATCTTTTCACATTCCCAAAATATATGTAAAAAGGATCCCAATTTGTTGCAGCCACTCTAGCATGTCCCTTTAGTTCCTGGGAAAAGTATGGCCAATCTGGTAGGAGAATAGTACCATCTTGTGACTATTTTAAATTGAACTTCCAGTAAATTAGTGCAGGCTGAGCCTTTTTGGGCTCCCCTGAATGCTTTTGCCCATTGGGCTGGGGTAAATTTCCTTTCAAGGTCTAATTTAGTATGTGAACCTTTTTATATTTCCTTTTTTCTTCCTCATGTCCACCTAAACACAATTAATATGGAACCTTCAGTGGCATCTTAGTGGATAGGGGGTTGAATATGTAATTGTATAATACGCTTGGCACTGAAGCTATAAAAGAGTTACTACTGTCAATACATTTTTTTATTTTCAGATATTGGAATATGCCTGAGCTTGGGGTATTATATTCTTCTCTCAAGTCATTAATGCTTTTAATATTTTTTGCTGTTATTATATCCTCTATATGTCTAATCTCCCTTTGCCTCCAGGCTCTTGTTTTCAAGTTACTTATGACAATCTCAGGCTCTTAATTGATAGGGGAACCTTTTTTTAAGGAAAGAGTCTTCAGCAAGTTGTGAAACTTAAAGGGGTTGTCCCGCGCCGAAACGGGTTTTTTTTTTTCAACCCCCCCCCCCCCCCCCGTTCGGCGCGAGACAACCCCGATGCAGGGACTTAAAATAAAAACCGCTCAGCGCTTACCTGAATCCCCGCGCTCTGGTGACTTCTATACTTACCGGTGAAGATGGCCGCCGGGATCTTCTTCCTCCGTGGACCGCAGCTCTTCTGTGCGGTCCATTGCCGATTCCAGCCTCCTGATTGGCTGGAATCGGCATGTGACGGGGCGGAGCTACACGGAGCTACACGGAGCCCCATTCAGAAAAGCAGAAGACCCGGACTGCGCAAGCGCGTCTAATTTGGCCATTCGACCATTTTAGACGGCGAAAATTAGACGGCAACCATGGAGACGAGGACGCCAGCAGCGGAGCAGGTAAGTGAAAAACTTTTTATAACTTCTGTATGGCTCATAATTAATGCACAATGTACATTACAAAGTGCATTAATATGGCCATACAGAAGTGTATAGACCCACTTGCTGCCGCGGGACAACCCCTTTAAAGCCATGCCATAACTGAGATTTTTATTGTAGGAATTTCTGGAAGCGGAAGGTTTCAGTGTCCATGTATGTGTCAGGAGTACTGCATGCAGGGGAATTCCCTTCACCAAATGTTGTTTTAGATTCAGCCAACCAATATCTTTTTGATGTGTAATCCAATATTTAACCTGTTTGATTAGTATCATTATAGTAGGTTGAGATCTTTGTTACTCCCATTTCTCATCTCCTTCTAGAAGCATACATTGTCGATGCTGCCATCCTTGTTTGTTTATCATCCCATATGAATTTTATCATCTGTCTTTGAGTTATATCTATTACTTTTAATGAAATGGGGACTATCATTGTATGAAAAATGTAAAGAATCTTGGATAAGATCATCATCTTGTACAACACTATTCTACCTAACCAGAAGGGTTCTGTTTTCGCAAAACCTATCAGCTCTTTTGAAGGGAACTAATTAGTCAATATATATTCAGCTCTGGTATTTTGTCTAACAGGTGAGAAAGTTTTATTCCCAGGTAAGGAATCCCAGAGTCATTCCACAGGTAGGGAAATTCCTTCTTAATAGCTTCTGTAAGGTTCTTAGGTGTGTTTATTACTAGAATTTGGGATTTGTTGAAGTTTACCTTATTGTAAGAGACCTTTCCAAAGTCTTCCAGTAAGGCATAAACTTCCGTTAGAGAGCTAAGTGGGTGGGATAGCATTAAAATAATGTCATTTGCGAACAATCGGATCTTATGCTGCCTAAAGGACACCGGAATTCCCCAAATGTTGCTGTGGTTACTGATAGCCTCCGCTAGTGGTTCCAATGTCAAGATAAATAAGATGGGTGACAATGGACATCTTTGGAGTGTTCCATTTATTTTACTGAAGGAGCTGGACAAAACTCCATTTACCAGTACCATCCTCTTTGGAGTTCTGTATAATGCTCTTATTGCATTTAGGATTGGCCCTTCTATTCTAAACCTCTTCAGCACTGCAAGTGCAAAATCGTATTGAATCCTATGAAACACTGTCTCTGCTTCCAATCTGAGGAACAGAGAACGCGTTCCCAGGTCCTCCGCTCGAGATATTAATTCTATTATGCGTCTTGTGCCATCTGGGGCTTGTCTGCCTTTCGCAAAGCCTACCTAGTCACTGTGTACAATAGAGGGAATTATTATATATTAAATATTATTATTTAAAGCCGTTTGGCTAATATTTTGGTGTACATTTAAGTATCACTATTGAGGAGCGAGATTGTTCTGAAATTTGCCAGGAAAGTTGCGGTTTTACCTGGCTTGGGGATTGCTTTTATTATTGCTTGGAGCATTTATTCCAGTGAGTGACCTTTTACTCTAGCTTCATTGAAGAGCTTTACCATGTGTGGGACCAATATGTTTTTATGGGTCAGATAGTACTTGTTCGAGAACCCATCATGCTTTGCCCTAATCTGACTCTCTATCTTCTTAATCTGTGTTGTGAGAGATAGTACCTTCCTATTTTTTCCTTTTTGCATATTGATCCTTGTTGAATCATAATACCTTTCATAACTAATTTAACTGCATTCCATAATATTAATGGGTCTGTATTTGGTAAATCATTATGCAGAAGATACTCCTGTATGGAATTTATGATTTTTTTTATTGGTGCCCAAAAAGCCCCATCAAAAAGTGTTGTTACGCCAGATCTTGTCACTATGTTACAGTGGCTGTTAACATCAAAAGGGCCGTGGCGTGGTCTGACCACGAGATCATTCCAGTGAAGCCTCATTTCATCCTCTGCACTAGGAAAACATCTACCAGAATCATGTCAATTCGTATAAAGGTTCTATGACTGGGAGAGTAAAATTAGTGCTCTTTAGACTGAGCATTTAAGAATCAAATGTTTCAGGACTACATTTTAGCTCTGCTATGCCACTCTTGATCAATGCGAGACAGGCTTCTCCTCCAGATGTTCTTTTGTATTTTTAATGGGTTTTTTACACTTAGTGCAGAAGTAGGAAAGGGTCAATAATGTTGTTATGACAGCTGGTCATGGCAAGCAGCATTTTCTACGTCATCCTGTCATTGGTCGTGGCTAGAATTGTGTTCTCCTTGTTATCTATGACACATACCACACTTCCTGTGGGATTCCTAGTTCCCAAAGGGTGTATATGTGCAGTCAGACCACCTCTTAAAGGGTCATGCACCCAGCTTTTCCATCCATGGCTAATTCAGCTCTGGATTAGCAAAACCTCTGGCTATTTTAGGTACCTTACCCCACTAGCAGATGCCTGACCAATTATTCTTATAGCATGCAAAGGTGTTATATTGTTTTGTTTGCTCTTCTAGTTTTGATCTGTGCCATTTTTCACTCAGCCTTCTTGACTTCTCCTATTCAGACTTTGGCTTTTTTATGGATGTTTACACTGTCTGCTGCCTGTCCTGGGCCTGGGCTTCTTTCATAGTTACAAAAGTATTCTGCCTATCTTTTAATTATCTCTATTCCTTGACCACATCTCTGTCTTCTTCCTCTAATTCCAAAATATGGTTGTTCTGAATCCACATAACCAAGAATATTTCTGGGGGAATGGCCATGGACCACCCACTGTGAGGGTAAGATCTCTATTAATCGGGTTAAAGGGTGAAAAACAGGGAACCCCAGGTGCAGCCTCCAGATTTAGCCTCAAAATCAAATCTGTTTTGTGGCACAACAGATACACACCTTCTGCTGTGACAAAAGCATTCTGGACTAGTGCATTCTAAGGCCTTAGTCAGACGGGCGTTTTTTTGCGCGATTTGCGCATGCGCATGCGTCCGGCGATTTTTTAAAACCATTGCTTTGCAATGGTATCGGACACATGAGCGCTTTTTATGCGCTCGTCAGATAAATTATAGAACAGAAATCACAGATCGCACCTATCTGCGATCTGCGATTCCTGTTCTCTTCTCTATATGCGCTCAATGGGGCCGGCGGCAGCAGCGCC
The DNA here is from genome assembly GCF_035609145.1 of Eleutherodactylus coqui. Lineage (NCBI taxonomy): Eukaryota > Metazoa > Chordata > Amphibia > Anura > Eleutherodactylidae > Eleutherodactylus > Eleutherodactylus coqui. The sequence goes on along the minus strand of NC_089845.1, from coordinate 26,808,644 downwards.
GACCCCATTGAGAACATATAGAAGACAAATCATTCTTCTCTGCCACAGCTGTAACAGCTGTGGCAGAGAAGAACGATGTTTGCCCATTGAATTCAATGGAGCCGGCAATACAGCCGCCTACATTGAAAGCAATGGGCTGCCGGCGTGCGCGGGATGAATTGTCGGGAAGGGCTTAAATATATAAGCCCTTCCCTGCAATTCATCCAGAAAAGTGTTAAAATAAAATATATATATATACTCACCTGCTCCCGGCAGCCGGAGTTCCGCATGGCCGGCCTGCAGTGGGTGTGAAGGGGGTGTGAGTCAGAGCTGCCCCCTGATTGGCTCAGCGGTGACACAGTCTTGCTGGGGAGCCATAAAGCTGGCCAGGCTCTTAAAGACTGTTGCACTGCCTGGGCTGTACATGCTGCTCGATCTACGCACCTCCCCTGCTACCTGGCCCTCGGAACTGCGCCTTCTGCCACTACCGCTGTCGGATGGGAATTTTACCATCAGCTTGTCCGCCAGGGTCCTGTGGTATAGCAACACTATCGAACCCCTTTCCTCTTCGGGAATGAGAGTGGAAAGGTTCTCCTTATAGCGTGGGTCGAGCAGTGTGTACACCCAGTAATCCGTAGTGGCCAGAATGCGTGTAATGCGAGGGTCACGAGAAAGGCATCCTAACATGAAGTCAGCCATGTGTGCCAGGGTACCTGTACGCAACACATGGCTGTCCGCACTAGGAAGATCACTTTCAGGATCCTCCCCCTCCTCCTCCTCCTCCTCCTCCTCAGGCCATACACGCTGAAATGATGACAGGCAAGCAGCATGGGTACCGTCAGCAGTGGGCCAAGCTGTCTCTTCCCCCTCCTCCTCATCCTCCTCATGCTCCTCCTCCTCCTCCTGAACGCGCTGAGATATAGACAGGAGGGTGCTCTGACTATCCAGCGACATACTGTCTTCCCCCGGCTCTGTTTCCGAGCGCAAAGCGGCTGCCTTTATGGTTTGCAGGGAACTTCTCAAGATGCATAGCAGAGGAATGGTGACGCTAATGATTGCAGCAGAGCCGCTCACCACCTGGGTAGACTGCTCAAAGTTTCGAAGGACCTGGCAGATGTCTGCCAACCAGGCCCACTCTTCTGAAAAGAATTGAGGAGGCTGACTCCCACTGCGCCGCCCATGTTGGAGTTGGTATTCCACTATAGCTCTACGCTGCTCATAGAGCCTAGCCAACATGTGGAGCGTAGAGTTCCACCGTGTGGGCACGTCGCACAGCAGTCGGTGCACTGGCAGATTAAAGCGATGTTGCAGGGTGCGCAGGGTGGCAGCGTCCGTATGGGACTTGCGGAAATGTGCGCAGAGCCGGCGCACCTTTACGAGCAGGTCTGACAAGCGTGGGTAGCTTTTCAGAAAGCGCTGAACCACCAAATTAAAGACGTGGGCCAGGCATGGCACGTGCGTGAGGCTGCCGAGCTGCAGAGCCGCCACCAGGTTACGGCCGTTGTCACACACGACCATGCCCGGTTGGAGGCTCAGCGGCGCAAGCCAACGGTCGGTCTGCTCTGTCAGACCCTGCAGCAGTTCGTGGGCCATGTGCCTCCTATCTCCTAAGCTGAGTAGTTTCAGCACGGCCTGCTGACGCTTGCCCACCGCTAGGCTGCCACGCCGCGCGACACCGACTGCTGGCGACGTCCTGCTGCTGCTGACACATCTAGATTGCGAGACAGAGGTTGAGGAGGAGGAGGGTGCTTTAGTGGAAGAAGCATACACCGCCACATACACCGCCACCGAGCTGGGGCCCGCAATTCTGGGGGTGGGTAGGACGTGAGCGGTCCCAGGCTCTGACTCTGCCCCAGCCTCCACTAAATTCACCCAATGTGCCGTCAGGGAGATGTAGTGGCCCTGCCCGCCTGTGCTTGTCCACGTGTCCGTAGTTAAGTGGACCTTGCCACTAACCGCATTGGTGAGGGCGCGTACAATGTTGCGGGAGACGTGGTCGTGCAGGGCTGGGACGGCACATCGGGAAAAGTAGTGGCGACTGGGAACTGAGTAGCGCGGGGCCGCCGCCGCCATCATAGCTTTGAAAGCCTCCGTTTCCACAACCCTATACGGCAGCATCTCAAGGCTGATAAATTTGGCTATGTGGACGGTTAACGATTGAGCGTGCGGGTGCGTGGCGGCGTACTTGCGCTTGCGCTCCAACACTTGCGCTAGCGACGGCTGGACTGTGCGGTGCGAGACATTGGTGGATGGGGCCGAGGACAGCGGAGGTGAGGGTGTGGGTGCAGGCCATGAGACGGTCGTGCCTGTGTCCTGAGAGGGGGGTTGGATCTCAGTGGCAGGTTGGGGCACAGGGGGAGAGGCAGCGGTGCAAACCGGAGGCGGTGAACGGCCTTCGTCCCACCTTGTGGGGTGCTTGGCCATCATATGTCTGCGCATGCTGGTGGTGGTCAGGCTGTTGGTGGTGGCTCCTCGGCTGATCTTGGCGCGACAAAGGTTGCACACCACTGTTCGTCGGTCGTCAGGCGTCTCGGTGAAAAACTGCCAGACCTTAGAGCACCTCGGCCTCTGCAGGGTGGCATGGCGCGAGGGTGCGCTTTGGGAAACACTTGGTGGATTATTCGGTCTGGCCCTGCCTCTACCCCTGGCCACCGCACTGCCTCTTGCAACCTGCCCTGCTGCTGCCCATGCCTCCCCCTCTGAAGACCTGTCCTGTGTAGGCGTTGCACACCAGGTGGGGTCAGTCACCTCATCGTCCTGCTGCTCTTCCTCCGAATCCTCTGTGCGCTGCTCCCTCGGACTTACTGCCCTTACTACTACCTCACTGCAAGACAACTGTGTCTCATCGTCATCGTCCTCCTCACCCACTGAAAGGTCTTGAGACAGTTGGCGGAAGTCCCCAGCCTCATCCCCCGGACCCCAGGAACTTTCCAATGGTTGTGCATCAGTGACGATAAACTCCTCTGGTGGGAGAGGAACCACTGCTGCCTAATCTGAGCAGAGGCCCGAGAACAGTTCCTGGGAGTGTTCCCGCTCCTGAGCATGTGTCATTGTAGTGGAGTGAGGAGGCTGGGAGGAAGGAGGAGCAGCAGACAGAGGATTCGGATTTGCAGCAGTGGACGGCGCAGAACTGTGGCTGGACGATAGGTTGCTCGAAGCACTTTCTGCCATCCAGGACAGGACCTGCTCACACTGCTCATTTTCTAATAAAGGTCTCCCGCGTGGACCCATTAATTGGGCGATGAATGTGGGGACGCCAGAAACGTGCCTCTCTCCTAATCGCGCATCAGTCGGCTGCGACACACCTGGATCAGGAGCTCGGCCTGTGCCCACACCCTCACTTGGCCCTCCGCGTCCTCGGCCGCGTCCACGTCCTCTAGGCCTACCCCTACCCCTCAGCATGCTGTATTACCAGTGATTTGATTTCCCAGGCAGGAAAGAAATTGGCGCAAGCCTGCAGTAAAACGTAGCTGGTTGCGTCTGATTTTTTTAGGTTCTCCACGCAGCACACACGTACCCAGAGCCCTTAGGACTGACAGAGGCAGGGCAAATATACTTTTTTGCCTTTTGTTTAAAAGGATAGGCCCACTGCGTCTATTCACTGACTAATATAACTGTGTTGCGGCCCTGCAAAAGTGTCACAGAACTTTACTGTTGCAGAGTTATTAACTGTGGCAGAGCAGGTATTTCCCAGGCAGGAAAGAAATTGGCGCAAAGCTGCACTCAACCGTAGCTGGTTGCGTCTGATTTTTTTAGGTTCTCCACACAGCACACACGTACCCAGAGCCCTTAGGACTGACAGAGGCAGGGCAAATATACTTTTTTGCCTTTTGTTTAAAAGGATAGGCCCACTGCGTCTATTCACTGACTAATATAACTGTGTTGCGGCCCTGCAAAAGTGTCACAGAACTTTACTGTTGCAGAGTTATTAACTGTGGCAGAGCAGGTATTTCCCAGGCAGGAAAGAAATTGGCGCAAGCCTGCAGTAAAACGTAGCTGGTTGCGTCTGATTTTTTTAGGTTCTCCACGCAGCACACACGTACCCAGAGCCCTTAGGACTGACAGAGGCAGGGCAAATATACTTTTTTGCCTTTTGTTTAAAAGGATAGGCCCACTGCGTCTATTCACTGACTAATATAACTGTGTTGTGGCCCTGCAAAAGTGTCACAGAACTTTACTGTTGCAGAGTTATTAACTGTGGCAGAGCAGGTATTTCCCAGGCAGGAAAGAAATTGGCGCAAAGCTGCACTCAACCGTAGCTGGTTGCGTCTGATTTTTTTAGGTTCTCCACGCAGCACACACGTACCCAGAGCCCTTAGGACTGACAGAGGCAGGGCAAATATACTTTTTTGCCTTTTGTTTAAAAGGATAGGCCCACTGCGTCTATTCACTGACTAATATAACTGTGTTGCGGCCCTGCAAAAGTGTCACAGAACTTTACTGTTGCAGAGTTATTAACTGTGGCAGAGCAGGTATTTCCCAGGCAGGAAAGAAATTGGCGCAAAGCTGCACTCAACCGTAGCTGGTTGCGTCTGATTTTTTTAGGTTCTCCACGCAGCACACACGTACCCAGAGCCCTTAGGACTGACAGAGGCAGGGCAAATATACTTTTTTGCCTTTTGTTTAAAAGGATAGGCCCACTGCGTCTATTCACTGACTAATATAACTGTGTTGTGGCCCTGCAAAAGTGTCACAGAACTTTACTGTTGCAGAGTTATTAACTGTGGCAGAGCAGGTATTTCCCAGGCAGGAAAGAAATTGGCGCAAGCCTGCAGTAAAACGTAGCTGGTTGCGTCTGATTTTTTTAGGTTCTCCACGCAGCACACACGTACCCAGAGCCCTTAGGACTGACAGAGGCAGGGCAAATATACTTTTTTGCCTTTTGTTTAAAAGGATAGGCCCACTGCGTCTATTCAATGACTAATAACTGTGTTGTGGCCCTGCCTACACAATTCTGTGCCTGTAGTATCAATGGAGGGTGCAATGCTCTGCACCGCCGATTTTGAGAAAAAAAAAAAAAAAGCAACACAGCTAACAGCAGCCTGCACAGTACTCCACACAGTTAAATGTGGCCCTAGAAAGGACCGTTGAGGTTCTTGAAGGCTACACTCACTCCTAACACTCTCCCTGCCTAAGCACCACTTCTGTCCCTAATACCGGGTGCAATGCTCTGCACTGCGGATTTTGAGAAAAAAAAAAAATTTCTTCACTGCTAACAGCAGCCTGCACACACGTAGATGTGGCCCTAAGAAGGACCGTTGGGGTTCTTGAAGCCTACACTCACTACAAATACTCTCCCTACAGCAACTCCAATAGAACAGCACTTTCCCTCAGCTAACTCACAAGAAATCTGAGGCGAGCCGCGGGAGGGGCCGACTTTTATACTCGGGTGACATCTGATTGCCCCAGCCACTCACAGCAGGGGGGTGGTATAGGGCTTGAACGTCACAGGGGGAAGTTGTAATGCCTTCCCTGTCTTTCAATTGGCCAGAAAAGCGCGCTAACGTCTCAGAGAGAAAACTGAAAGTAACCGGAACACCGCGTGGTACTCGTTACGAGTAACGAGCATCCCGAACACCGTAATATTCGCACGAATATCAAGCTCGGACGAGTATGTTCGCTCATCTCTATTGATAACTGATGCAATCATTATTATTCAAACTAAACATCTCCATTAAGGTTTTAAGTCTGCCTTTATTACCTGGCATCTATGTAGTATTTATATATGGTGGTAAATCAATTGAGTATATATTTTTTCTTTAAGATTAAGAATAAATAGCATCAAAGGAGCAATTGCATAAATGGAGGATGAGGATTATGTTTGTGGGATTGATATAGCATGGCTCCATTCCACCTGATATAGGCACACTGGCATGGAACAGTAGCATTCTGATAGGGCATCTATTTTATTCAGAATACATTATAAATGTGTCCTTACACTGGAAAGCGAGCTTTTTTTTTTCTTTTCATGATTTTTCTTTTCATAGGAAAGAGAAAAATTATGATATTTAATTTTGGGAACCTGGCATTTACATTTGGCACTAGAGATGAGCGAGCATACTCGTCCAAGCTTGATGCTCGTTCGAGTATTAGGGTGCTCGAGATGCTCGTTACTCGAGATGAGCACCACGCGGTACTCGTCTCGATTAAACGAGCACTGACCATTGAATTCAATGGAGCCGGCAATACAGCCGGCGAGCGCGGGATGAATTGTCGGGAAGGGCTTAAATATATAAGCCCTTCCCTGCAATTCATCCAGAAATGTGTAAAAAAATATATATATATACTCACCTTGTCCCGGCAGAACGATGTTAGCCCATTGAATTCAATGGAGCCGGCAATACAGCTGGCTCCATTAAAAGCAATGGGCTGCCGGCGATCGCGGGATGAATTGTCGGGAAGGGGTTAAATTTATAAGCCCTTTCCTGCAATTCATCCAGAAATGTGTAAAAAAAATATATATATATATACTCACCTGGTCCCGGCAGACGGAGTTCAGCGCGGCCAGCGGCAGTCCTCCTGAACTGCTCTGAACAGCTATGAGTAGTATTCAGCAGCCGGGGATTTAAAATCCTGATCACAGCCTGACCAATCAGAGGCAGATTCCACTCACACACCCATTCATGAATTTATGAATGGGTGTGTGACTGCTGCCTCTGATTGGCTCAGCGGGACCAATCAGATGAGAGGCAGCAGTCACTCACCCATTCATAAATTCCCGACAATTCATCCCTCGATCGCCGGCAGCCCATTGCTTTCAATGAAGCCAGCTGTATTGCCGGCTCCATTGAATTCAATGGGCTAACATCGTTCTGCCGGGACAAGGTGAGTATATATTTTTTTAATTTTTACACATTTCTGGATGAATTGCAGGGAAGGGCTTATATATTTAAGCCCTTCCCGACAATTCATCCCGCGATCGCCGGCAGCCCATTGCTTTTAATGGAGCCAGCTGTATTGCCGGCTCTATTGAATTCAATGGGCTAACATCATTCTTCTCTGCCACAGCTGTTACAGCAGCTGTGGCAGAGGAGAAAGATCTTTATGCTGACAGTGTGTGTGTGGGGGGGGGGGGTCTCACTCTTGCCACTATTGTGGCTTAATAGTGGGACCTGGGAACTTGAGATGCAGCCCAACATGTAGCCCCTCGTCTGCCCTACCTGTTTCTGTGTCGTTCCCATCACTTTCTTGAATTTCCCAGGTTTTCACAAATGAAAACCTTAGCGAGCATTGGCGATATACAAAAATGCTCGAGTCACCCATTGACTTCAATGGGGTTCGTTACTCGAAACGAACTCTCGAGCATCACTGAAAGTTCGACTCGAGTAACGAGCACTCGAGCATTTTGGTGCTCGCTCATCTCTATTTGGCACCATTTTACCATTTTAGTAAAAAGTTCATAATTATTTTACTTTGTCACATTAGTAAGGTAAAGTTATCACGATGATAGAATGTTCCAGAGAACTGCAGTATTCTATTTAAAATAATAATAATCAGCCATCACAGTGCCAATTTAAATAGGCAGAATGTAGAATTAAAGTCTACATGAAATTGTTGAAAAGTACACATACGCAGAATTTTGGTTTTAACATCTAGGTAGCTTGTCTTAAAGGCAGTTCTCTTTAGCGAACTTTTGAAAATTTGAGTTTGGCTAATTCAAATTACATATTTGTATGTTCTCCTTATGTTTTTTGTGGGTTTCCTTCCACACTTCAATTTAAAGGTGCACGTAAATTTTGAGGCCCAATTTGGATAGAAAATAGTAAGTAATGTAAAGCACTGTGTAATTGGATCTGCTACATAACTAAATGTGATTATTGTGAAACACATAAAGAACATATAAACTCCTTGCAGACATTTTCCTTGGTCATATTTGAGCTCTGGACTCCAGTGTTGCAAGGCAACAGCACTAATCACCGAGCCACAGAACTACCACCTTCTTTTGCATCATCTAGTGGGTTTGGATGGGACACACTAGTCAGGTTCAATTTTTGGATTGAACTTAGGGCAGTGTGCCAGGGCATGACATTTTCCTTTTATGCACTACACAATAAAAAAATAACACCCCCCAAAAATGTCCAAGACAAAACTGCAGAGATTATCATTAACCCTTTAAGGACCAATCTGTTTTGTACCTTAAGGACCACACACATTTTAGTGTGGTGGTTTAGCTGCCCTACTTTTTTTTTCTTTAGCTACCAAAATTATTTTTGTTGCATTTTTTTTTCTGTGACATATATAGGGTGATTTTTGCATTTTTTTTTGTCACTGACTTTTTTTGTTTGTTTTTAGTTTTCTTGGGGGTAAAAAGCAAACAAAAATGATTTTTTAAAAACATTTATAGTTATTTTTTAAATTAGTATATTTATACTAAAAGAAAATATGAGAACGGGTTCCTCTATTTGTTTTGGACATTTTGATATATAATATGTATGGTTTTAGATTACAGGGTGCTTATAGTGATGGTTTTGGTTGGCATCAGTTTTGAGTTATTTTCTTTCTTATGTATATATTGTTGTTTTATAAGACCTCTGGGGAACATTTACATCTTTTTTTTATTTGACACTTTCCCACTGTAGCTGGGGCATCCATAGGAGCCCCAGTTACAGGGAAGAACAACCCCTCTAGGGACATTAGCCACTTGCAGAGCTGGTCAGGGTCAAGTATGACCCTGTAGCTCTGCTGTAGTAGGGAACCCCAGTGGTCACGTGACCCTCTCGGCTCCGGTAGTGGAAGTTAAACTTCCACTTTCACTATTGGAGTACACAGTGCTCATTGAGTGCCTTCTCCTCTGGGTTATCAGTAGAGATGAGTGAACGTACTCGTTAAGGGCGATTCCGCAATCAAGCATCGCTATTTTCGAATACCTGGCTACTCGGTGAAAAGATTCTGGGGGCGCCGGGGGGCGGCGTGGTGGAGCGGAGGGTAGCAGTGGGGAACAGGGGGGAGCTCTCTCTCTCTCTCCCCCACTCCCCTCTGCAACCCACCGATCACCCCTGGCGCCCCCCGAATCTTTTCACCCTAGTAGTCAGGTACTCGAAAATAGCGATGCTCGATTGCGAAATCGCCCTTAACGAGTACGTTTGCTCATCTCTAGTTATCAGCTGTTGCCAACTGCTGAAAACCTGTTCTGCCTCTGATTGATTGCAGAGCCAGGAGGCTTAAATGCCCACTGTAATTTTACTATCGGCAGGGCTTTAAGCTTTAAAGGGGTTGTCTCGCGGCAGCAAGTGGAGTTATACACTTCTGTATGGCCATATTAATGCACTTTGTAATATACATCGTGCATAAAATATGAGCCATACAGAAGTTATTCTCTTACCTGCTCCATTGCTAGTGTCCACGTCGCCATGGATCCGTCTAATTCTGATGTCTTCTGGCATTTTTAGACGCGCTTGCACAGTCCGTGCTTCTGGCTGGTGAATGGGGCTGCTCGTGCCGGAGAGCTGGTCACCGCGTCGTCATCGTAGTTCCGCCCCGTCACGTGTGCCAATTCCAGCCAATCAGGAGGCTGGAATCGGTAATGGAACGCACAGAACCCATGGTGCACCATGGGAGAAGACCCACGGTGCACCATGGGAGAAAACCGCAGTGCATCCCTGGGAAAGGACCGGCGGCCATCTTAGGGAGAAGATTTTTATAACTCCATATTTCGTCGGATCGGTGAGTAGCAAGCGGTTTAAAAACCACTTTAAATTGCTATTTTATGCCAGGGGGTGACAGGGGGAATGGGGTAATGTAAAATTTTGATGTTTGCCGCGAGACAACCCCTTTAAGCTTGGTCCTTTATGGGTTAAAAAATTGTTTATTGAGAATCACATATATAATAAAAGCACTTAAAAAACAGAACATGAAGGAAATGCAACATCAACACATAGGGAAATGCATCACCTCAGGTCACACATATAAGTATTTCCCCAGAAAATCATGCTTTTATTAAGTTACAATAGGCACAACCAAGCTCAATGTCATGCACATAATAAAGTATTACCACGCAACCGAGGTTCTGGAAATCCATGTGCCCCAACACACACATTTCACCCTTAGCTTTTTCCCGCCCGTTGGGCCCAGGGATTTCCACATCGAGGAAGGTGTGAAAGAAATGTAAAACCATGAATTTCAATAGCCTTTTTCCATAGCATTTTTCATATTGTAAAAATATAGTGCAAGCACAAGTACGCCTGTGTACGCCTCTGTTTAGTCACCAATGTACTGACAACATTTCTGTGAAGGAGCCTTTTTTTTAAACAATGTGGTTACAGATCATGTTACTTAAGAGTGTACATCCAATTACATTAATTATACAGTTCAAAAAAGCCAGTATTAAATCTAAAAATATTATTATCCATTGTTAATTCAATAACACAATGCCTACATTTAATGATATGTGAAAAATAGGTGCATCATATACATATGTATAGAAAATAAGAAACGCTTGTTAAAACACTTGCTTACATCAATGAGTATTTTCCATTTTGATTAAGTATAGTCATATAAGTAACTCATTAGATAGGGAGAATCATTCATAAATAGATAATAGGTAAATAGATAATTTTTTTTTCTATAAATCTTTTATTAAATCCGGTTGTAACTTTTATTTCGGCCATCTAATATATTTTTAAACTGTAGTCATGCTGTAAATATATACTTAAATTCACATTTTAACTCTCAGGGACATTTTGTAAGTGCAAACTTACTACTAGAAGTTATTTCATTACTGTAGGTCAAAATGTCCTTAAATTCTCCTGTTTGCAAAAGTGATTATTTTATGTCTAAGGAAGATTACAACTGTTCCCCTTGGTATGTCACAATATCTATTTCTATGTGTTATATGACTTGCTTTGGAAGAACTCTGTTCCCATCAGACCATACAACTTAAAATCTGAACATTTTCTTCTGCCTACAGCAATGTTAAAAATATTAGGGTAAGTGTCCTCTATATGTTCAAGGAGATCTTAAATTACAGAAAAAAGATAGGAACATTTTTTATAGAGCTTAGTGTTATTTAATCAACAGTTACTATATACATTTATGATATCTATCATCACATTTCTAAACTATCACAAAGCTTTTGTAAAATACAACTGTAATTTCTCTATATCCATATTATTATTATATAACCACTTTATAATGACTACATAAGAGAAGAGCTTAATTGTACAAAGGAGAAAATGATAGATGGTGGTCGCAACTCTTGTAATATAAAGCGCATACAAGCAAAGGGATTAACCCAATTTCTTCTTTATTAATTAAATGATAGCCAGCACAAATAATGTGTTTTGGGGACGTAGCCCCTGATTCAGAAATGGCCAGAAAGAATACAGGAATATTACAGTATTCATGTCCTGTACTCCCGGGAAAGAAGAAACCCACCAAGTGAATTTGGATGTCTTCAAACCGAATATACACAATAACTATCCATAAGTAAATATTAAGTCACAGGTGTGGCAGAAATAATTTAGAAAATGTATTTTAAGTTTTTCCATGGGTAAACTTTTTATTGATTCATTAAAATAATCCTTTTCAGCAAATTCTGAATCAATAGACAATACTGCAATTGCATTGGTTAAAACTTTATTTTGTCTGACAGGTAGTGAAGTCATTTACACTGCTCAGCACTGAAGTCAACTTTCCTACCTGCTGATATTATGTTTTTGTGCGTGCTATGGAGAGTTAGAGAAAAAATCCTGTTATGTCTTTGTGCAATATATAGAAGACAGCATAACAGCAGAGTCCTCCAACCAGCACAGCAAGAACTGGAAATTGGAGAAACAGTCTACAGAGGGGGAGACTGGGGATAAATGTAGGATACAATTTATATCGTGACAAAAATTTATGTGATACCTCTTGCACACATGGCAGGTGTTGGCCATATTGGATATTGCACTGTAGGAGGCTAATGTGCTATCACAAAATGCAGGCCATTTCAAGAGGTAGTTATGAAGGCCCTAATTTTTTGCAGACAGATAAGTAAGGGTCCTGCTCTTTCTAGAACAGAGGGCCCATACTATACCAGGGAAATGTTTTCCCGGTAAAGTCCCCAAAACTACAAAAGGAAGGATCAAAAAAGGTGCAGAGTTTGTTTCAAAAGAGGGATATAAAAGGACACCATCCATCAATGTAAAACTGACCCTGAAAATGCTGGCCTTTCAATATAGGTTTGACACAATTATGCATTACTATTTGTATCATTTACTTTTCCTCTTATTATACCCTGATGTACTCTACACAGCTAATATACAACCCCACTATAAATTGGAGCACTAGTAAACCTTCCCCTTTGCCACTCCCCAAAAACTCAATAGCTATCATCATAACCCCCAATAAAGATGCCTTAAAGAGTCTAGTTTTCAAAATGGAGTCAATTATCAAGGGTTTGCCACTTTAGGAGATTTGCAAGAGTAACAAGAACCAAATTAGTATAATCTCCCCTACAAAGGCCAAATAGCAATTCTTCACTCCTGTGTTTGCTGAAACAACTATTTATTCCCACTTGTATAACTGCTTTACAATTTATAGGGTATGTTTCTCAACTGGCACAAGGTGGGCACATATTGCACGCTGAAATATTAAATATATATTAAGAATGCCAATTTTCATTTTCCATGTGCCTAATAGTACATTCATATCTGGGTAATACATTTATGAAATATGTTTATGGTCGAAGTTGATGAATTCCTTGAGGGATGTAGTTTCCCTAATGGGGTTAGTTCTCATTATTATTTCAAATCAGAGCCTCTGAAATTATTGGCCAATGTAGTGTAAAGCCCCAAATTACTTTTCAGTTGCCCATAGTGCTGATTCATTTCTGAACTCTGGCATATTTCTTTCTTCAATAAATATTGAGATTTGTTTCTATGTTAACTGTTGATGTGTTATAGAAAATTGGATAAAACTTGAAGATCTGACAATAAATGTATTACATTTTAAAATGTGCCCTCCGCTTTGCTAATTCCTGTAAAATAACTATAGAGTTCACAGCCTTCCTAAATGTCATTTTGAGCACTTTGAGTACTGACGTTTTTAAAATGGGGGTGATAAATGGAGTGGGAGTGTTCTAATATATGGATATATAAAAGGTACTTTAATACTGAATTAGTTTCTTGAAAAACATAGTAATTCAAAATTTAACAAATTTGTGCTGTACTGTACTGCTGATGTCCAAAAGAAAAGAAAGATATCTGTAAAATGATGCTACCATAAAATAGACATATGGTAAATGTTATATTTCAACTATTTTGTAAAGTATTTATTAAGTGTCTTAAAAGCAACATAACATTTTAAATACAGGGCTATTCAAAAAGAAGCAGCAGATTTGGATATTTAATTACAAAGAAACTACAAAAGACAAGTACTCAACCGACACGTCACTGAAGGGAGGTAGGTTCAAAGTTTTTTTATGACAAACTAGTAGATTCCATTTTCTGCCATAGCGCAAAGCCATTTCTTGTTTGTACAGTTTATAGGAGAATTGCAGGACCACAGGAGAAATTGGTTTGTCTGCTTGAGTTTGCTATGTGGGAATCCATCGTTCAACAGCAATGAAAATTCCAGCGTTGATTCCAAAAACAGTCGCCTCAAATACAATCAAATTTACGAGTCGCACAGAAAACTTGTTCAACTTAATTGCATATGCATAAGCACTTGAGGGACCCTAAAAATTAAATGAGACACTCAGCAATGGGATGTGTCAAAAAATGGAATGTCATAAAAAAACATTGAACCTTCCTCTTTTCAGTGATTTGTGGATTGTGTACCTCTCTTCGTAGTTTGCTTGTAATTAAATCCCCAAATCAGCTCATTGTTTTTGAATAACTCTGTATTTCATTTTTTTTATTTTTCCTAAACTTTCAGTTTTTTTAAAATAAAAAGCACAAAAAAATTGATCAAGATTTGCCACTAACATGAAATACGATGTGTCACAAACACACTCTGAATTACTTGAATAAGTAAAAGCATTCCAGAGTTATTACAGCACAAAGTGACAGGCCTGATTTCAGAAATAGGGCTGGATCAGAGAGGGCAAAACTAGCTTTAGTGGAAGGAGATTAAACTATGTTTATGTTTCCCGCTCCTTATAAATTTTTGTTTCCTCTGTAATGCTCAGTACAAGGTTTTGTAAATGTTGCAGCTTTTTGGATCAGTATTTTATGTTGTCCTTAGATTGCGCAGCATTAATCCCTTAAAATAAGATAAACTGCAATACCAGACACAGTCCAAGGACAGACGCAACACCGTTTCTTGAAAGAAATAACATACCATTTTTTTTCTAATCCTGGACTACCCAATTACAATTAAATTGACCCCTGGTAGTTAGAGCTGCTGGGTCTTAGACCCCTGACCAGCTCTGACTACTGTCACACTAGAGGGATGTTTTCCCTCTAACTGGGGCTCCTATAGATGCCCTTAAAAAAAGAAGGAAACCCATGTAATATGGAGGCTCCTTTGGATTCTCTTTGGCTAAGTAAAATCTATGGTAAGGTTCCATCCAGGGTTCTGTTAGAATGTTGTTTCACGTCATTTACACAGAATCACAGGCCGGAAAGGCTGGGTGCGCATTCAGACTCTATTTCAAGGGCAGCAGGTGTAAATGCAATTCTGCATTTTTTAGCCAGCCGGTAAAAGTACAGCCAGTCATGTTAACAGGTTTGAGTCAGTGAGATTGGTAATGGAACAGTTTAAAGGGAACTTGTCAGGTTATGCTGTCTAAACTAAGGACAGGTGGGTCCATTTCAGGTGTATAGGCTTTATTATCAAATGCCTGCCAAGTTACGGAATAAACATGTTTTAAAAATTAGCATTAAATGGTGCTTAGAGTCACAGGGCAGAGTCCAGTTGATCTCTTTTTACCTGGATCACATAGATCTTCCTGCTTGCATATAGTGTAACAGTCTTTAAATCTAATACATATACCCTTGCAATGACTAACCTGTCTCAGGCTCATGCTGTCTGTCGTTTGGACAGCATGTACCTAGTGACAAATTTCCTTTAAGGATACATTCACATGACTTGTTTTTAAGATTTTCACAATTAAAAATAAGCTCAATTTGTCTAAATGCAGTTGTTTTGGTGGTAAGAACATGGATTTACACAAACTGCATTCAAGTGAATGGGACAACTGCAAAATATCTCTGCAGTAAGGCCTCCACATATGAAGAAATCTTTATCCTAATAGACTGACATAATTAAGTCTCTTAGGACTATTATATGATATAAACTAGATAGCAATGTGTAACCTATAGGGGTGCAGCTGGCCTCGGAGCCTAAGGGGTCCCCAAAGATCCCTCTATTCAGTATGAGCATATGTACCATGTGTCATTACTATAACTGACCCATGGTAAAGTGCTTGGGATCACTGTTACAGATCTTCCATCCGACCCCTGTAGTTCTCAGTTACCATTTCCAGCTTGTATTGGAAATGCAGCACGGACTGCATAGAACCACTAGAAAACAGAATTTAAGGAATTCAAAAATAGACTGAGGAGTTCAAAAAATAGGGAATGGAAGAACAAATGACCAAGGGAAAGTCTCAGCTATGTAGGAATTAGAGATGAGCGAACGTACTCGTTTCGAGTAATTACTCGATCGAGTACCGCCATTTTCGAGTACTTCAGTACTCGAGTGAAAAGTACTCGGGGTGGCCGGGGGGCGCCGTGGGTGTGTGGGGGGTAGCAGCGGGGAACAGGGGGGAGCCCTCTCTCTCTCCCTCTCCCCCCCACTCCCCGCTGCAACCCCCCACTCACCCACGGTGCCCCCCGAATTTTTTCGTCCGAGTACGGAAGTACTCGAAAATCGCGGTATTCGGGCGAAAAAGGGGCGTGGCCGAGCACGTTCGCTCATCTCTAGTAGGAATAACTAATACATGATGTATGTACCAAGGAAGGAAACTTCAAGTGCTACAACTACAGTACAGTTAGAGTCGGTGCTTAAAAAAAATCTACAACTGACATAACAGAGATGGAATTAAGGGTTACAATAGTTGTATTGCATATTAGAAGTCACCAGCAGCTGACTTCAACCTAAAAAGCTGTAAGATTTTAATAGACAGAAAATTATTCAAGCATGTAAAGTAGCTAATTTGAAAAAAAACATTAATATAAAGTGTTTAGTTATTGTTTATATATTTGTTGAAAACTGAATCAAAACTGAATTGTTCCATAAAAAGTAATATAATTAAACATATCTCCCTCCTGCATGAGTGCAGTGCACTGTAAAGAAGCACTAAATTGCATTTTGAGAACTTGCAGCAAGATCTTATAAAGTGAGCATACATCTCAAATATTATTCGACTAAAAAGAATTGCTTCAAAATAATATCATAAAAGTCTCCATAGGAATGTTTTATGGAATTGTTATTATATTTTTGATCATTTTTCCACTGTAAAGAATTGTTCTTCATAAGCAGCAATATAAAAGCATTCACTGGTGTAGTAAAACTTTCTTCCTGCCTTTTGCTTTTCATTTTCTGAATCATAAAGTTCTGTTGAGTGTGTATAAAATAATTTGTACTTTTTTATCTTCATTGTAGAGTTCCTGTAAAGATAATATATTGGAGATGGAGGAAGAAATAAATAATTTATAGCATACAGCTTATAATTTATTTCCAAATGACATGTTAGCTATACAACTTCAGGATCATTAAGTTCTGACCAGATTTTAAAATGGTTGATGATCATATAGAAAAATAAATACGGTACTTTTCGATTTCTGTATCCTGCATTCTAAGCAGTATATTCTTTTAACTTTGAGATAGATGTAGGTAGCCATTCTTGTGCTGGACAAGTCTTTACATTTTTAAAGAGCCGTTTTAGGGTACATTAGTAATTAATTAATATGCATGTATTTATTTTTTAGTGGAAGAATGAATATCACTATGCATGGACTTCGATCAGGGCAGTGGTGTAACTATACCGGTCGCAAGGGTAACAATTACGTTCAGCCCCTAAGCTAAGGGGTTCATAAGCCCCTGACACAGCACTTAAATGACCATATAGGTATTTTCCAGGCAGCAACAACAGAATACATCAGGGTCCTAATTAGATCACTGTGTAGTGGCCAGCACTCATAATTGCAGGCACAATAACCCAATGAAAGCTGTGCATGCAATTACGAGTACTGGCCACTACACAGGGATTGGAGCAGTGGCTTCCTCTTCGACCTCGGTGTATCTTGGTGACACTGCCTGGAAAACTCACTGCATGGCACAGGCAGCATCTTCTGCTTAGCAATAGTTAGAACTTCTATCCCGGTCTAATGCAGTCTTCTAAATAGAGGAAATTAAGGCAAGGGGTGGAGACTGAGCGGGGTAGGGGAGAAAGTTCTGACTTTTGCTATGCAGAAGATTCTGCCCATGCTGTAAGAAGACCTTTTTAGGGTAATATATTTATGTGCAGGCTTAGGGCAGCTGGATTCCAGTGGATCTACGAATCACTCCAGAATGCCAGAGGAGGATAAAGGAAGAAAGCATGTGGCAGGCAGTGTAATCAGTAACTTACACTGTCTGAAAGCAAATAACACATTGTGTGATAAGGGATGGAAGTGTGGCCACCATAAAGGGACATCTTCTATGATGGTGGGTAAGATGGGATGGAACACAAAAGCAGCATTCTAAGTGACAAAGGGGCTAATGCATGATGAGGGGGATGGAGTGAATTGAAAAAAGAATTCTGTGTAGTTTGAGGGGAGGGGGGTGAGACAACTGTAAGGCCGCCTGCACACGAGCGTTCCAGATTCCGCTAGCGGATTTTCACGCGCGTATGGTACCTAAATGTGCTTGCGGATAGGTGCGGATGCGTGAAAAATCACGCGCGGATATACGCGGATGTGTTGCGGAAAAAAACGCGCAGAAAAACCAGCAGACACCCCTTATTGTAAACCCAACCCCTAGAGAACTGCCCATTCCTTGGAAAACAGCTTAAAAACCAACACCCAGACTCTGTTTTGTCCCTCTTGCTTGTGCGAGCACCGTTAAATTATTGATGTCTTTGTGGGCATGGTTGATCCATGTAACTTTTTTCAGGCGCTTCTCCAGCGTGACTTTATTTCAGTCACTGCAAAAAAATTCACAAGAGGAATTCATTACTACAGATTTTGCATTCTTACATCCTGCATTGGCAAGAAATACTACCTATCTCCCTCTACAAATTTGCCTGTGAAGCTCTGCTGTGTGTTGGGACACCTCCTACCATGCCTACTTCCTGTACTCATAGCAACCAGTGACTCCATCCGCAGCTGCACTGCGGATGTACTGCGTGAAAAAACGCACCCATTCACTGGTATTGGAGGCTTCACCCGCAGAATCCGACCCAAATTAGAACAGGTCGCAGATTTTTTCACGCGCGTGAAAAAACACGATACAAATCCATCCGTCTGGGGACAACTGCGGATCCTCATAGGAGTATATTGGCTGCGGTCTGGGGCAGATAATGTGCCTAAAATAACGCGCTGGAAATTCCGTTCGTGTGCAGGCACCCTAAGGGAGTGCTCACACGGTGGATTCCGCTATGGAATTTTCCACACAGAGCCAACTTGTAAAACCAGGACACATGTCTTCATGCGTTTCCACATGTTAATGCCTTGGAATTTCCACATACGGATTTAGCACTGTAAGTTTTTCTGACATGTTTCTGTGAGGAGTTTTTCTGACATGTTTCTGCATGAAGAAGTCATATGTTGTGGTTTTACAGGTGGATTCTTGGTGGAAAATTACACTGCAGAATCCACCGACTGAACCTACCTCAAGGGTACATTCACACATAGTGGAATTGCTGTAGATTTTCCATACCAGAAATCCTACACCAAAATCCACCTCAAAATCTGCTGCAAGAAATTTTGACCAAATTTTGATGCAGATCTGCAGCAGACATAATGGTTTCAATTAAAAGGGTTACATTTGCTATAGATGCACACTAAAAACTGCTTTAAAATCAACACCAAAGAGTGCAGAAAAAAATGAGGTGGAGAGTGTGGGATGCTATAGACACAGACAATGATCAGGCCATATGGTAGCTGAATCGGTATGACTGCAGGTGTCGGTTGATTACGGCTAGCAGGGATTGCAGTTAGTAGTACAGGGAGCATGTTATCAGGCAGAGTACAAAGGGGTTTGGTTTAGAAGATGTGGTATGCCTCCCTAAATAGATGCATTTTTAGAGCATGCATGTGTTAGGACTGGCTAGAAACAGGGGATTACGGAAGTCCCTATGCCAGCCCTCTCCCGTGTTCCTGCCTACTTGCCCCCCTGGGCTAGGCCCATGGGCGACAACTGGGCGACGGTTCCTACTCTGCACTAGGGACGTGACCCCCGGAAGGGAAGGGACAAGTGGAGAAACGTATATGTAAATGCACAAGATCAGTAATGCCAACAAGCGGAGACAAACTAACCGAGAACGACAGACCAAAGGAGAAGACAAGCTCAGAGTCAGGGAATAGCAAGATCAAAACCAACCGGGAACGATAGACCAAGGGAGAAGACAAAGCTCAGAGTCAGGGAATAGCAGGATCAGAACTAAAGGCAGACCGAAAATATGCGGGTGCTAGCTGGACAAAACCTAACCAAACACTGGCACTGGAACCCAGCACCAGACAGACTAAATACAGACGTCCCTGCCTAAAGCGAGGCAGAGAGAGATGACACGCCAGCCAGTGATGTCATTAATCCAGCCCCATGCTACCATGAGCTCTAGCAGGAGAGGTGTGCGTTTGGCCAAGAGAGACGTGCTTCCGCCTGCGGCAGGGCATGCGCCACCAGCCAGCCCAAGCAACCACCAGCATGGAAGAGCCCCGAGTAGAGATGCCCGTGTGAGCACCAGCGGCACCAGGGAGGACAGCGCGCAGCCGCCGAGCGCCGGTGCCCCCAGTGATGAGCTTCTCCCTAACAGTCTGGTTTAGTGTGTCAGTGATTGCCCGGATAGCTTTGGGTAGCATGTTCCAGAGGACTGGTGTAGCTCTGGAGAAGTTTTGGAGGTGGGAATGAGAGGTTCAAATTAAAGGGGCACTTAGTCTGATTTTGTTAGCAGAGTGGGGGGCGCGGGCTGGGTGGTGAATTGAGATGAGGGAAGCAATTGGTCCAATAGGAGGGACAGAAGGTAAATGGGTGGCGGGCGTGCACGACCAGTTGGAGGCAGCCACAACTCCACAATATTTGTAGAAAAAAGGATTAAATAGGTCAGCACTTCCCAATAGAAATCTATAGGTGCATGTTAAACCATGGCTGCAAGATACAATAGAAGCAGAAACCAAAAAGTGGCAACAGCACTCAAAATACATTTACTATCAGAAGTATACTTACCTAGAATAAATACATTTGGTATTTAATTTGATCGAATCATATTGGCCCATCTACCAGCATCCAGGTGACCAAGCTTCGGATGGGTCTGACTCTTAATGCTAATACCAGGTGGTTTAATCTTAACCTGGGAAAGATAGGTACCTACCTTTGAAAATGCTGTATGTGTTTTATACATTTGCCCGTAGACACCATATAATCGTTATAATAAAGATTTGCTGTGATCGAGTCCCGATCTTTATTTGTGTATTTTCAGCCATTCACATAGCCGACTGCTGCGTGTAGGCAAAAAAAATATGCAGAAGCAAGGAAAACGATTGATCACTGTAAAATGCTTAGATTGACCAATAATGCTTAATTAGGGCTTGTTGTCTTCTTTTTTCCAGAGTTTTACGCAGGGTAACTCTCTCCCCCACCCTTCTTTCCAGTTTCCATCAAACCTATGGGAGATTCCTGCATATTCTGGCAAAAGATAGGGCAATACCTATGATATATATATATATATATATATATATATATATATATATATATGTATATTACATAGGTATTGCCCTATCTTTTTCTGGTATATAGGTCTTTTGTGAGTATATATATATATATATATATATATATATATATATATGTGTGTGTGTGTGTGTGTATATATATATATATATATATATATATATATATATATATATATATACTCACCTCTCCACCACTGCCGTGTAAATATTCCCCGCGGGGAGTCTCCTTATACTGAACACTGTGCTCAGTGTTAAGGGGACTCCCCGCAGGAAGTGAAGAATCCCCTGCCACAGCTTTCACAGATGTGACAGCTGTGGTAGAGGATCGCGATGTTCTCCCATTGCTTTCAATGGGACCGGTGCTTCTGCAGCCCCATTGAAAGCAATGGGATTCCGGCATGCACTGCAGGGATTTTCGGGGAAGGGCTTTAAATATAAGCCCTTCCCTGAAAATTATCCCTAAAATGTGTAAAAATAAAAAAATATATATACTCACCTCTCCGCAGCTCCTGGGGCTCAGGCACGTCCAGCAGTGACTTCTCTATGTCTATGAACTACTCTGAATCTCTTGGGGATTTAAAAATGGGGATTTAAAAATCTTCACCTCCTGAAAGGCTTGTGTCTGATTGGCTGACCACTCAGCCAATCAGTGGCAACGCTCAGCCATTCTTTGAATTCAATGAATGGCTGACCGCTGCCTCTGATTGGCTAAGTGCTGTGACCAATCACAGGCAGCACTCAGCTGTCATTCAATGAGCCCCAACAGCGGCGGAGAGGTGATTATATATATTTTTTATTTTTTACTCCAGCTAGGGATGATTTCTTAATTCTTTTAACTAGCGGGGGGTGAAGGAAACATCTGCTGCATGTGGCAAATGTGTTCTTCATGCCAGCGGAGGACACGACAGCGGTGGAGAGGTAAGTTGTTTTTTTTTTCGCACTAAAATGTTTCTTTTTCAGGGAAGGGCTTATAGTTAAAGCACGCAGCTGCGTTCACGTCTGATTTTGCTCGTACCTAGGTGCGGACATATGTACGTACCTAGGTACGCACAAAAACACGCTCGTGTGAAAGCACCCTGAGGCCTTAAAAAGGACCGCCCTGGTCATAAAAATAATTCTTTGGACCAAACAAAAACTAAAGTCAAATGCATAACCTTGGATGTAACTTTGTTTTGTATATTCATTTATTTCTCTGCTTTCCTTTTTGCATAAAATGCATCGTTTATTAATAATAAATACTTTATTATTTACTATTTGAAGGCCTGGCTCACTCTGCATATCATCTCTGCTTTGTTTTATTTGTACATTATAGTGGATATTAGAACTTTTATTTTGTGCAGAACAAAAATATGTTAAATGTGATTTAAAATCTCTGCATCCCTAAAAATGCTTTTATAATATTAGTTTAAATCTACATTTTATTTGCTTTCTTGTCCTCCAGCCAGATGACATTATGTTTGTTTTATTGTGTTTATTCCTTTATCGCAGTCACTTTTCAGTGATACTTAATTTGTGTCACTTTACCAGCACATAAAAATACATCTTCTCTGAGTTAAAATGTAGATAATATGTTAGAAGTGAATTGTCCATTTGCCTGCAATATAATTTCAACTTACAAATGTATTTTTCTGTTATAAAAGTGCTAATCATATGAATGACTGTTCTATTTTTCTGTTACACTGTATATATTTTAAAAAAATATATGCATTTTGTCTTCTCTCACACTTAACTAGATTGACCTGATGTTCGCTATGCGAAAATACAATGTTTGAAAAAATGGTTTGTCGCAAACTTTTAAATCTGCCTGGTTAGGTGATTATTCAGAATTTCACTTCGTATTTGGAGCAGATATCTCTCTCTCTCTCGCCACTTTTCTATCCACCTTGTCGCTTCTCTCTCTCTTAAAACCTCTCTCTTAATGCTTCTCTCTCTCGAGACTTCTCTCTCTCTCTCTAAATGCGTCTCTCAATCTCAATGCTTATCTCTCTCCCTCGCTGCTTTTTTTTGTCTTTCTCCACTTCACTCTCTCGACACTTCTCTATGTCTCCCACCATTTCTCTCTCCCTTTTCCCTACCATTGACAGCAATGGGAGAGTTCTGCGATCCTCTGCCTTGCCTGGGGGAAATCCTTCATTCCCATAGTGATGAATGGATTCCCCTTCGTGATGCGGGGCTGTTTTCACATGAAAACGCCTCACATCCATGGGCCTTTCACATGGAGGAAAGTGATTTATGGCCCGATAATGCCCTCACCTGTGTGAAACCAGCCTCACTCTATTCTCCTCACCACCCGTGTCTCACGCTGCTTAGCAATGATCTTTCTCCCCCCTGCTCAGTCCCGCAACCCACCGCTCACCCCCGCCGGCACCCAAATCTTTGCAGTAGAGCAGGCAGATACTCGAAAAGGACAATACTCGCTCGAGTATTTGTCCTTAATGAGTATGCTCGCTCATCTCTACTAGGCACCTTACTTTCAACAAACTTGTGGTTATGTAATAACTAATGTGATAACTAGGAAAGGCACAAATCACTTTATGTACATAAAATTATGCTTTTGAGCTAAAAATCACACTAAAATGTTGACCACTAGGAGTCTCCCTTCCTTCTAACTTCTTGTCCACCTCCTGTTCTCTGTGAAATTTGTCACTAGCACCAACATCAGTAGGACTTTACTTGCTGCTCACATGCCTCATGTAGTCCACAGAAGTCTGTGAAGAGAAAAGGGGGAGTAGGAGGTTGCTGCTGGAGGTAATCAAAGACAGAAAGACTTGAGATGTGACTGGAACTTGTTGCTACTTTTGCTCAGCGCACTAAAGCGCCAGCCTCAGAACGGACACATGGGCGTTCATTTAAAACCCAGAAACACACCTATATAGTATTTGTACTACAAACTACACCTCTCCAGCCAATGATAGAAGGACTCCTGTCCCTTACAAATCTGGGAAAGTTGGGCACTCCTGCCTAAAAGCAAGGTGATTGTCCCGATAAGGACAGCCCCACTGTCTTCATCTGGGACCTAGCTATCCCTGATTAGGGTGGAGAAATGCACCAAAACCACACAGGACATGTCACTGTTCAAACTCACTGAACACAGAACAGGACTGCACATAGAGCACATGTCTGGCCACTTGCACAGACATACAAAACACATCACTGTTCACACCTACATACCAGGTTGTGCATACAACATATAGCAGGAACCCCACTCAAAACCCACATGCATACAGATGGTAAACGATAGCTAGTCCAAGTGTCCTCACACCAGGGGAATAGAAAGTCAGCCACTATAATGACGTAGAGAACAGTGTCAGGCATCACTCATATGACACACACATAGAACATCAGAAGTCTGAAGGCCGCACCAGTCAAACGGAAGGGAAGAGGGGGTCTGCATATAATACAAACAAGGGCTACAGGTGTCCAGACTGTCTTCGGGGAAGAGAGGGACACTACAGACAAGCATGCAAACACCAGCTCTGAGTGGACTCAACATAGAAAAAAACAGTAAAGCACTAAAATGACCAGGAATCTCTCGCAAGAGTTTGCTGTTATTTACCTGCCGCAGATGGGGGGAATTGGCTGGTGGAGAATACCAGACCCAGCCAGCTCAATTAACCCGTACCTGTGAAGGTGTGCACAAGGAAACCTGTAGGACCACAGGTCCCAAAAGCACAACCTTAACAATTGTGTTTTATCTCACTGCTTGAGCTACATGTATACTGCTCAGTACTGTTCCATAAAGTCCTCTATGATACTTATGTTTTTGAGCAGATGAGAGATAGAGGAGCAGGATCTCCCCTCTATATGAGCAGTGTATTGGAAACTATAATAGCTAGCTCAACCAATCAGCTCAGGGAAAACTGAGAATTAGAGATGTCACCTGCAGTGGGGAAAACTGGTGAAGTATTTTATATGAAAGTTATAAAATGGTTAGAATTGGTGCCATCCTTGAAGTATGGTGCGCTACGTTTCTGGTGTAGATCACTAGGCACCACTGTGCTATTTGTGCAGCATGGCAGCTGCCATTCAGTTTAAATGGTGGCCAAACTACACAAATAGTGTAGCCTTGTCTCATCAGCTCAGCAGCCTGCTGACATAAGATGAATTAGCAGTGCTACAGTTGTACTTTTATGTGGACATGGCCATGAGCTTAAGTTGCTGTCCAGATAGAGGAAAAATGTGAAAGCACATTTTGTGACCTCTGGGAATTCTAGCAATCAATGTGATAAAGATTCTAAAATGCTTTTATGATCACTATCATTTGACTACATTGGCCCAGGAGCTTGTCCATTCAGCTATATGGCATCTGTGACTGTCACTGAAATTCATCCCATTCAGCCCCATTCAAGTGAATGGAATCAGTTACAGCTTGTTCACTTTGCGGATCTATATGGGCCATTGAGGTCAGATAAAACATAGACTAGGTCATCAATGGTTAAAGTATATCTATAGTTTCAAATAACTTTTTAAATAAGCTGTGATGTACGTATATGAGAAATAACTCTATATCTGACCATTATATGACTTGTGTTTTGCATTTTTCAGCATTTTTTCCCTCTGCACACTCTAACTTTAATCACCAGTTTTCCCTAAGTATAGCTCTTGGGTGGGTTAAGACTACCCTCCATTTCTGCCATGTAAATCAGAGTCTGATAGGCTGATGTCAAAGTCATGTTAGAATGCACTACATAAATAATGCTATGTACTATCCTAGCGATCTAGTGATCACATCTACAAGTCCTGTGGAGATACAAAAAAATAATGTAATAAAGTTTAAATGAAAGGGAAAAAAATGCAGTTTACAAAAATTACACTTTTGTTCCACACAAAAATATTTTTAACCCTTTAAGCACCAGGCTGTTTTGTACATAAGGACCAGATACTTTTTAGGGATTTTACCCATGTGGTGGTTTTACCACCGGCTCACGTAGTGGAAGTTATACTCCCACCTTCACTTCTTAGTACATAGCACTAATTGAGCACTGTGTACCTGTGAAAGGAGAAGGCAGAAGCCATTAAAAACCACTTCTCCCTTCTCCTCTGGGTTCTCAGCTGTGGCTTTAATCCTGTGCCATATTTTTGCTATCGGCCAGGATTAACCCCTTCCCGCTCCATGACATACCGTACGTCATTGGAGGCGAGTACTTTGCGCAAAATGACGTACTGGTACTGACTATCCCGCAGCGGGAGCCGGCTGTCAGTCACAACCGGCGTCCCGCTGCAACAGCGGGGGGGGGGGGGCATTGGAGATGCGCCCCCCCCCCCGCTGTTAACCCCTTCCCTGCCGCGATCTAAGTAGATCGCGGCAGGGAAAGAGTTTACAGAGGGAGCGTGCTCCCTCTGTGTCTCCGGCTGGCTTTCGTAATGTTATCGCGAGAGCCCGGCCTGTCACCATGGCAACAGGATGCCAGACACTGGCATCCTGTATTGCCTATGCTTATGATCGCTGTATAAGCGATAAGGCATGGCAGAGCAGTAGCTCTGCCATGCCTTATCACAGCAATCATAGGCACAGTGCTGCAAGTCCCTCAGAGGGACTCAAATTGTGTAAAAAAAAGAAAAGAAAAATGTAAAAAAAGTTTAAAAAAAAACACTTTTTTGTGCTTTTTCTAATTAGCATAAAAAAAGGTAAAAAAATAAATTAAAACCCCACATATTGGGTACTGAAGCATCCGTAACAACGTGTACAAAAAGCTGAACATGCTTTTTATTTTGTACGGCAAAAAGAGTAAAAAAAAGCGCTAAAAAACAGAGGCAAAATGCTAATTTTGAGCATTTTGCCTCCCAAAAAATGCAATAAAAGTGATCAAAAAAGCCGTACATTCCCCACAATGGTACCAATAAAAACTACAGCTTGTCTTGCAAAAAATAAGCCCTTATAGAGCTCCGTACATAGAAAAATAAAAAAGTTACAGGACTTTGAATGCAGCTATAGAGAAAAAAAAAAGATTTCCAAAAAAAAGGGTTTTTATTGCAAAAAAGTGTAAAAACCTCAACAAAAAATAAGAATTTTGGTATCGTTGTAACCATACCGACCCGCAGAAAAAATTTAGTGTGTCATGTATGCTGCATGATTAACGCTGTAAAAAAATAATAAAATCTATGGGAGAATTGATGCGTTTTCTCTCCCTGTTATCATAAAAAAAATAATAAAAGTTTTACGATATAGTCTATGTACCCAAAAGTGGCACAGATAAAAACTACAGTTCGCCACGCAAAAAACAAGCCCTTATACGGCCGCATCGATGGAAAAAGAAAAAAGTTATGGCTTTTGAAAAATGGAGATGGAAAAATACCAAAAATCGCTTAGTCCTCACCGCCAAAATAGGCCATGTCATTAAGGGGTTAAAGCCTAGGACCAAGCACCATAAATTTACAGCGGGACTTGGATAAAATACCGAAAAACCTTTAAAAAAGCAACACATCGTAGGTAGAGATGAGCGAGCATACTCGTCCGAGCTTGATACTCGTTCGAGTATTAGCGTGTTTGAGATGCTCGTTACTCATAACGAGTACCACGCGGTGTTCGAGTCACTTTCATTTTCTTCGCTGAGAAATTTGCACGCTTTTCTGGCCAACAGAAAGACAGGGAAGGCATTACAACTTCCCCCTGCGACGTTCAAGCCCTATACCACCCCCCTGCAGTGAGTGGCTGGCGAGATTAGGTGTCACCCGAGTATATAAATCGGCCCCTCCCGCGGCTCGCCTCAGATGCATTCTGACATAAATCAGGGAAAGTACTGCTGCTGGTGCTGCTGCTATAGGGAGAGTGTTAGGAGTTATTGTAGGCTTCAAGAACACCAACGGTCCTTCTTAGGCCATAGAAATCGCAGATCGCACCTATGTGCGATCTGCGATTCCTGTTCTCTCCTCTATATGCGCTCAATGGGGCCGGCGGCAGCAGCGCCGACCCCATTGAGAACATATAGAAGACAAATCATTCTTCTCTGCCACAGCTGTAACAGCTGTGGCAGAGAAGAACGATGTTTGCCCATTGAATTCAATGGAGCCGGCAATACAGCAGGTTCCACTGAAAGCAATGGGCTGCCGGCGATCGCGGGATGAATTGTCGGGAAGGGCTTAAATATATAAGCCCTTCCCTGCAATTCATCCAGAAATGTGTTACAATAAAAATATATACCGTATATACCGGCGTATAAGGCGACGGGGCGTATAAGACGACCCCCCAACTGTCACCTTATACGCCGGGAATACAGCGGAGCAAAGAATAAAAATCATTACTCACTTCTCCTGGCGTTCTGCGCCGCTGCTGCAGGCTGTCGCTCCCTCCTGGTCCCCGGCAGAGCATTGCTTTCTGGACACAGGGCTTGAAATCCCTGCCTCCAGAAAACACACGTGCCTTCAGCCAATCACAGCCATTCAATGACATCACTGTTACAGCTATGGCAGAGGAGAACGATCTTTATGCTGACAGTGGTGGGGGGGGGGGGCACTCTTGCCGCTATTGTGGCTTAATAGTGGGACCTGGGAACTTGAGATGCAGCCCAACATGTAGCCCCTCGCCTGCCCTATCCGTTTCTGTGTCGTTCCCATCACTTTCTTGAATTGCCCCGATTTTCACAAATGAAAACCTTAGCGAGCATCGGCGATATACAAAAATGCTCGGGTCGCCCATTGACTTCAATGGGGTTCGTTACTCGAAACGAACCCTCGAGCATCGCGAAAAGTTTGTCCCGAGTAACGAGCACCCGAGCATTTTGGTGCTCGCTCATCTCTAATCGTAGGTATTAGCGTGTTTGTAATGACCTAAACAATAAAAATCCTTTATTTTGCTTGGTGAACACTGTAAAAATAATTTTAACCTCTTAAGGTCGCAGACTTTTTTTCATTTTTGCTTTTTCCTCCACACGGTTAAAAAATCATAACTCTTTTATTTATCCATCAGCGTAGGTGTCTGGGGGCTGTTTTTTTTGTGAGGTGAGTAGTATTTTTCAATGGTATTATCTATATATATACAATTGAATGCATGCGTGTGTGTCTGTCTGCGTGCGTGTCTGTCTGTCTGTTTGTCCTTTATGCGCTACTACACCATTCATCCGATCGCCATGAAACTTTGGGAAGTTGTTGAGTACACTCCTGGGAAGATTATAGGCATAGTACAAATATTCTATGATAAATGCCGCGCATGCGAGCGTCGCCGACAGTTACGCCCCCCCCACGTAGATCGCTCGATTTCCATTGTTGCCACTAATTCTCTCACTTCCCAATGTCATAGAAATTTGAAATTTGGCACGGGCATTAATTATGTCATAAATAGGAAAAGCTAATAGGTCCCAACTCGATTATTCAATTGTAAGCGCCAAAGAATTAGCGTCCAAATTTTACGTACGGAATGTAATTTTCTCACATAGAAACATTAAATTTGGCACGGGCATTGAATATGTCATAAATAGGAAACGCTAATGGGTCCCAACTAGAGATGAGCGAACGTACTCGTCCGAGCCTGATACTCGTTCGAGTATTAGCGTGTTCGGGATGCTCGTTACTCGTAACGAGTACCACGCGATGTTCGGGTTACTTTCACTTTCATCTCTGAGACGTTAGCGCGCTTTTCTGGCCAATTGAAAGACAGGGAAGGCATTACAACTTCCCCCTGCGACGTTCAAGCCCTATACCACCCCCCTGCAGTGAGTGGCTGGCGAGATCAGGTGTCACCCGAGTATATAAATCGGCCCCTCCCGCGGCTCGCCTCAGATGCGTTGTGACATAGCTGAGGGACAGTGGTATCGTGTTGGAGCTGCTGTAGGGAGAGTGTTAGGAGTTAGTGTAGGCTTCAAGAACCCCAACGGTCCTTCTTAGGGCCACATCTAACCGTGTGCAGTAGTGTGGAGGCTGCTTTTAGCAGTGTTGCACATTTTTTTTTTTTTGGTATATCGGCCGTGCAGAGCATTGCGCCCTGCAGTAATACTCCAGGGACAGAAGTGTGTAGGCAGGGCCAGAAGACATATACTATTGACTGAATATACGCAGTGGTCCTTTTCAAAATAATATTGGAAAAAAATCTATTTGGCCTGCCTGTCACTGTGCTCAGTGTTCTGGGTCCGTGTCTGCTGGGGGTAGTAGTTCTCCAAATAAATACGCAGCCAGCTAAGTGTTACAGCAGGCGTGCGCCAAATTATTTCCTGGGGTTCCGTAAACGAAATCAGCCTCCAACCATAGGCCTATAAGCGGCACATTTAATTACAGCGTTCTGCAGGCATATGGTGGCCAAGCACCCCACAAGGTGGGACGAAGGCCGTTCACCGCCTCCAGTTTGCACCACTGCCTCTCCCCCTGTGCCCCAAACTGCCACTGAGATCCAACCCCCCTCTGAGGACATAGGCAGTACCGTCTCCTGGCCTGCACCCACACCCTCACCTCCGCTGTCCTCGGCCCCATCCAGCAATGTCTCTCAGCGTAGCGTCCAGACGTCGCTAGCGCCACTGTTTGAGCGCAAGCGCAAGTACGACGCCACGCACCCGCACGCTCAAGCGTTAAACGTGCACATTGCAAAATTGATCAGCCTAGAGATGCTGCCGTATAGGCTTGTGGAAACGGAGGCTTTCAAAAGCATGATGGCGGCGGCGGCCCCGCGCTACTCGGTTCCCAGTCGCCACTACGTTTCCCGATGTGCCGTCCCAGGCCTGCACGACCACGTCTCCCGCAACATTGTACGCGCCCTCACCAACGCGGTTACTGCCAAGGTCCACTTAACAACAGACACGTGGACAAGCACAAGCGGGCAGGGCCACTATATCTCCCTGACGGCACATTGGGTGAATTTAGTGGAAGCTGGGACAGAGTCAGAGCCTGGGACCGCTCACGTCCTACCCACCCCCTGAATTGCGTGCCCCAGCTCGGTGGTGGTATCTGCGGGGGTGTATGCTTCCTCCACTAAACCACCCTCCTCCTCCTCCTACGCAACCTCTGTCTCGCAATCAAGATGTGTCAGCAGCAGCAGCACTCGCCAGCAGTCGGTGTCACGCGGCGTGGCAGCACAGCGGTGGGCAAGCGTCAGCAGGCCGTGCTGAAACTACTCAGCTTAGGAGAGAAGAGCCACACGGCTCACGAACTGCTGCAGGGTCTGACAGAGCAGACCGACCGCTGGCTTGCGCCGCTGAGCCTCCAACCGGGCATGGTCGTGTGTGACAACGGCCGTAACCTGGTGGCGGCTCTGCAGCTCGGCAGCCTCACGCACGTGCCATGCCTGGCCCATGTCTTTAATTTGGTGGTTCAGCGCTTTCTGAAAAGCTACCCCCACTTGTCATACCTGCTCGGAAAGGTGCGCCAGCTCTGCGCACATTTCCGCAAATCCCACACGCACGCTGCCACCCTGAGGACACTGCAACATCGGTTTAATCTGCCAGTGCAACGACTGCTGTGCGACGTGCCCACACAGTGGAACTCTACGCTCCACATGTTGGCCAGACTCTATGAGCAGCGTAGAGCTATAGTGGAATACCAACTCCAACTTGCGCGGCGCAGTGGGAGTCAGCCTCCTCAATTATTTACAGAAGAGTGGGCCTGGTTGGCAGCCATCTGCCAGGTCCTTGGAAAATTTGAGGAGTCTACCCAGATGGTGAGCGGGGATGCTGCAATCATTAGCGTCACCATTCCTCTGCTATGCCTCTTGAGAAGTTCCCTGCAAAGCATAAAGGCAGACGCTTTGGAATCAGAAACGGAGGCGGGGGAAGACAGTATGTCGCTGGATAGTCAGAGCAACCTCATGTCTATATCTCAGCGCGTTGAGGAGGAGGGGGAGGAGCATGAGGAGGAGGGGGAAGAGACAGCTTAGCCCACTGCTGAGGGGACAGATGCTGCTTGCCTGTCATCCTTTCAGCGTGTATGGCCAGAGGAGGAGGAGGAGGAGGGGGAGGAGCATGAGGAGGAGGGGGAAGAGACAGCTTGGCCCACTGCTGAGGGTACAGATGCAGCTTGCCTGTCATCCTTTCAGCGTGTATGGCCAGAGGAGGAGGAGGAGGAGGATTCTGAAAGTGATCTTCCGAGTGAGGACAGCCATGTGTGTCGTACAGGTACCCTGGCACACATGGCTGACTTCATGTTAGGATGCCTTTCTCGTGACCCTCGCGTTACACGCATTCTGGCCACTACGGATTACTGGGTGTACACACTGCTCGATCCACGGTATAAGGAGAGCCTTTCCAATCTCATTCCCGAAGAGGAAAAGGGATCGAGAATGATGCTATACCACAGGGCGCTGGTGGACAAACTGATGGTAAACTTCCCATCCGACAGCGCTAGTGGCCGAAGGCGCATTTCCGCGGCCCAGGTAGCAGGGGAGGCGCAGAGATCAGGCAGCATGTACAGCGCAGGCAGGGGAACACTCTCTAAGGCCTTTGACAGCTTTATGGCTCCCCAGCAAGACTGTGTCACCGGTCCCCAGTCAAGGCTGAGTTGGCGGGAGCACTGTAAAAGGATGGTGAGGGAGTACGAAGTCGATTGCACGACCGTCCTCGTTGACGCCTCTGCCCCCTACAACTACTGGGTGTTGAAGCTGGACACGTGGCCTGAACTCGCGCTGTATGCCCTGGAGGTGCTTGCTTGTCCTGCGGCTAGCGTCTTGTCAGAGAGTGTGTTTAGTGTGGCTGGGGGAATCATCACGGATAAGCGTACACGGATAATGCTGTGGGTCCACAGGGAGTTGTAACTACATGTGTCCACTTCTAAAGAACCCCAGTCTGACTGGGGCATGCAGTGTGGGCCGAAGCCCACCTGCATTAAACATGACATTATTACCTCAGCTGTGATAGGCAATGCAATGGGATATATTTATGTACCGCTGGTGGCTTCCTGGCACCCACCCATGCTGTGGGTCCACAGGGAGTTGTAACTACATGTGTCCACTTCTAAAGAACCCCAGTCTGACTGGGGCATGCAGTGTGGGCCGAAGCCCACCTGCATTAAACATGACATTATTACCTCAGCTGTGATGGGCAATGCAATGGGATATTTTTATGTACCGCCAGTGGGTTCCAGGGAGCCACCCATGCTGTGGGTCCACAGGGAGTTGTAAATGCATCTGAGTCCACTTCTAAAGAACCCCAGTCGGACTGGGGCATGCAGTGTGGGCCGAAGCCCACCTGCATTTAATCGGACGTTAGCTCTGCTGTCCAGGGCACTGCAATGGGATACATTTATGTACAGCGGGTGGGTTCCAGGGAGCCACCCATGCTGTGGGTGCACACGGAATTCCCATTGCGGAGTTGTACCTGCCTGTGACTATTTATAAAAAACCCCGGTCTGACTGGGGCATGCAGACACCTTGACAGAATGAATAGTGTGTGGCACATGGGTTCCCCATTGCTATGCCCATGTGTGCAGCTCCTGATGGCGGTGGCACAGGATTATATTTCTCATTGCTTCTGTACAGCATTGTGGGCTATCGCCCCGCCCCTTTTAAAGAGGGTCGCTGCCTAGCCGTGCCAACCCTCTGCAGTGTGTGCCTGCGGTTCCTCTGGCAGACGCACTTATAAATAGACATGAGGGTGGCGTGGCATGAGGGCAGCTGAAGGCTGCGCAGGGACAATTTGGTGTGCGCTGTGGACACTGGGTCGTGGGGGGGGGGGGGGGGGGTTGGGCAGCATGTAACCCAGGAAAAGTGGCAGCGGAGTGTCATGCAGGCAGTGATTGTGCTTAGTTGGAGGTAGTGTGGTGCTTAGCTAAGGTATGCATTGCTAATGAGGGCTTTTCAGAAGTAAAAGTTGTTGGGAGGGGGGAGCCCACTCTTGCCGCTATTGTGGCTTAATAGTGGGAACTTGAGATGCAGCCCAACATGTAGCCCCTCGCCTGCCCTATCCGTTTCTGTGTCGTTCCCATCACTTTCTTGAATTGCCCCGATTTTCACAAATGAAAACCTTAGCGAGCATCGGCGATATACAAAAATGCTCGGGTCGCCCTTTGACTTCAATGGGGTTCGTTATTCGAAACGAACCCTCGAGCATCGCGAAAAGTTCGTCTCGAGTAACGAGCACCCAAACATTTTGGTGCTCGCTCATCTCTAGTCCCAACTCGATTATTCAATTCTATGCGCAAAAGAATTAGCGTCCAAATTTTACGTACGAAATGTAATTTTCTCACATAGAAACTTGAAATTTGGCACGGGCATTGTATATGTCATAAATAGGAAACGCTAATGGGTCCCAACTCCATTATTCAATTCTATGCGCAAAAGAATTAGCGTTCAAATTTTACGTACGGAATGTAATTTTCTCACATAGAAACATTAAATTTGGCACGGGCATTGAATATGTCATAAATAGGAAACGCTAATGGGTCCCAACTCCATTATTCAATTCTATGCGCCAAAGAATTAGCGTCCAAATTTTACATACGGAATGTAATTTTCTCACATAGAAACATGAAATTTGGCACGGGCATTGTATATGTCATAAATAGGAAACGCTAATGGGTCCCAACTCCATTATTCAATTCTATGCGCAAAAGAATTAGCGTTCAAATTTTACGTACGGAATGTAATTTTCTCACATAGAAACATTAAATTTGGCACGGGCATTGAATATGTCATAAATAGGAAAAGCTAATGGGTCCCAAGTCGATTATTCAATTCTAAGCGCAAAACAATTAGCGTCCAAATTTTACGTACGGAATCTAATTCTCTCACTTCCTGATATATATAAATGAATGTATGTCTGTCTGTTTGTCCTTTATGCATTACTACACCATTCATATAATCGCCATTAGACTTTGGGAAGTTGTTGAGTACACACCTGGGAAGATTACTGGCATAGTACATCTATCCTACGATAGGTGGCGCGCGTACGAGCATCGTCGACAGTTATGCCCCCCAGACAAAGATCGTTTGATTTCCATCTCAAGCACGAAAGCAAAAGGCATTACGAGCAACAGGATGCGTGTTCAACTACAAAATGATGCATCCGCCGAACGTTTCGCAAGACAATTGCTGGATATTGAGAATGCTGAGGTAAAATGAAAGCTGTGCTCTGATTGGTTGCTATTTCTTATACTGCTGAGGTAACATGAAAGCTGTGCTGTGATTGGTGGCTACTTCTTATACTACTGAGGTTGCATGAAAGCTGTGCTGTGATTGGTTGTTATATATTATACCACTGAGGTAACATGAAAGCTGCTCTGTGATTGGTTGCTATATATAATACCGCAGAGGTAACATGAAAGCTGCGCTGTGATTGGTTGCTATTTTTTATATTGCTGAGGCAGAATAAAAGTTGCGCTGTGATTTGTTGTTATTTCTCTTACTGCTGAGGTAACATGAAAGCTGCGCTGTGATTGGTTGTCATATTTTATACTGCTAAGGTAACATGAAAGCTGCGCTGTGATTGGTTGTTATCTAGATATATAAAAACGAATGAATGTATGTCTGTCTGTCTTCGCAGCAATGCGTGACGGGTAAGCTAGTGTAATATACAATATAATATGTCGAATTGGAAAAAAAAACTGAAATTCCGCCATCTTTGGGTGGGCCTTGTTTTTGTGACGCACAAAATGTAGCAAAAATTTGTGGGTCAGTATGATTACAGCAATACTAAATTTATATAGGTTTTTTTGCTGTACTGCTTTCAAAATATAAAAAATCTTTGGAAAAAAATAAAATTATTCCCTCTCGCCATCTTTTGACAGTCATACATTTTTACATTTTCCATTGAGATAGTTGTGTGAGGGCGTATTTTTTGTGGGACATACTATAGTTTCTGTTGGTACCATTGAGGTGTACATATGACTTTTTTTTAGCTTTTTATTATTTTTTTCCTGGAAATGGAGTGACCAAAAAAGCACAATTCTTGCATGATTCTTTTTTCTGAGGGCTTAGTCACACGGGCGCCGGTGCGCCCGTGTGATTAAGCTCTTACTGCAGGAAGAAGACGGTTGTACTTCAGGACGGACAACTCCCCGTAGCACAGAAGAAAGAACACATGACCGGCAATGAAGCCAGTCACATGTTCCTTCTTCCTGCAGTAACATGGGTGCCGATGCGCCGTGTGACTAAGCCCTGACAATGATCAGACTTTTATGGATGCAGCAATACCAAATATGTTTTTGGAAACAAACATTGCAATTAAGAGAGTGCCTCTAAAGAAAATGACATAGAGCTAAACAAGAGGATAATATGATTGGACTCATCTGGTGTGGATGGCCCAACCATATAGGTTCACAAAGGCAAAATGTAAACAGTTGTGGAGACACTGAGAGAGGAAAGCGTGTACAGGCAAAATCCCAGAATACCAAGAGCCTTGGACAAAAAAAAGAACAAACAAATAAAAATCTCCCAAGCTCAGAGGTCTGTCACAAAGAAAAATGACAATGTGTAGGAATTGCCAATGCAGGGGATTGAGAGAGGAAGTGGGGTCCAGGGCTGACTCCAAGTGCCCTCCTTATAAATCCAAGATTGCGTTGAAACTCAGTACCAAGGCTTACAATTACTCAGTATATTCCAAATGGTAACAGGGTATACCCATATTTAATAATTACTCCAAATAAAAATATTACAGAATGTAATAGAATAAACACAGAAACACGTATAAATTGGAAGGTGAATATAAAAAGTGCAATGCGTTTCTGAGTACTGCGCCTTTCCCAAGCACATTTGTGGAGACAAGTTTAAATAAAATGACATCTATGTATACTTCATATATATATATTTTTTTTATTTAGATACTTTTATTACAAATATGGCAAAATAGGGGGTAAACTTTTATTACCTTTTATTTTCTTTAATAAAGCTTTTTAAAACTGATTTTACATTTTTTAGTCCCTATTGGGGATATAAGTTTGCGATGGCTTGATCGCTCTCGCAGAATGATATAATTTCATATTATTACATTACACTGCAATCTGACAGGCAATATATCAAGCCACGCCACAGGCATGGCTTGATAGGTAGTCTGCAATGGCAGCCTTGGGGACTTTCAGAAGGCCCCTAACTGTCATGACAACAAAACAACACCTCACAATCTCATTGCGAACATTGATTGGGGTATTTAAAGTGTTCACAGCTCCGATCAGTGGCGGGGCTGATTGGAGCTGTTGCGAGTGTGTGTTGTAAGAAAAAGCTGGCACCCACCTTGTAGGAAATGGGATCAACCTCTGATACCCCTCCATACAAACTCCGAACCTCCATGACGTAAATGTGCATCATGGAGTGTTAAGGGGTTAAAAAGTAATGCCAGAATTGCTATTTTTTTTATTTGTCTCCCAAAAAAATGCAATAAAAGTCAATGCAAAATTCACATGTTGCTCAAAATAGTACCAATGGAAACTCCAATTCTTCAGGCAAAAAACAAGAACTCACACAGTTCCATTGCTGGAAAAAAACAAAAATGTTATGTGCCCTAGAATGCAATGATGCAGATTCAATTGTTTTTCTTTAAAAACAGGCTTTTATTGTGCAAAAGTAGTAAAAAAATGTTTAAAAAATCTATATAAACTTGGTATGACTGTAATCATGCTGATACAGATAAGAAAATTACCCTGTAATGTTTTACTGAGTGGTGAACACCATAAAAAATAAACCCCAAAACAATGGCAGAAATTCAGGGAGAGTTTTCCATCCACCCCCCCCCCCCCCAAAAAAAATAAATAAATAAAAAAAATATATATATATATATATATATACATTATATGTACCCAAAGTGGTACCATGAAAATACACAACGCGTCCAACAAAAACATATGGCTATGTTATGTTAAGAGTTATGGCTCTTGCAACATGACAATATAAATTACTCAGTCCTAAGGGTAAGTTAATAAGCTAGTCACTAAGGGATTAAGAACCTAGAGAACACGTTTAATTCTTTTGAGCCTTATAACAGTTGACCTTCCAATATATGTAAAAATAATGCTTATTAGTATTTAATAATGCTTAAAGGGGTGGTCTCGCGAAACCAAGTGGGGTTATACACTTCCGTATGGCCATATTAATGCACTTTGTAATGTACATTGTGCATTAAATATGAGCCATACAGAAGTTATTCCACTTACCTGTTCCGTTGCTAGCGTCCTCGTCTCCATGGTTCCGTCTAAATTCGCTGGCAGCTTGCTTTTTTAGACGCGCTTGCGCAGTCCGGTCTTCTCCATTCAGCACGAGCCGCTTCAGTGTGCTCCCCGCTACAGCTCTTCTGCGCATGCGCAGACGAGCTGTCACTGCTCGGGAGCGCGCTGAAGCGGCCATTCTGCACCATCCTCTGTTAGAGGAAGGTGCAGAAACTGGAGCTGCCCAGCGGAGAAGACCAGCCCAGCCCAGCCGCCCCGAGAAGCCTCCCAGGTAAGTGATGGGTCGGGGGGGGGGGGCTGCCGCTGCGCCGGGGGGGGCTGCCGCTAGGCCGGGGGGGCTGCCGCTGCGCCGGGGGAGCTAGCGCTAGGCCGGGGGGGCTGTCGCTGCGATGGGGGGGGGCTGTCGCTAGGCCGGGGGGGCTGTCGCTAGGCCGGGGGAGCTAGCGCTAGGCCGGGGGGGGCTGTCGCTAGGCCGGGGGGGCTGCCGCTGCGCCGGGGGAGCTAGCGCTAGGCCGGGGGGGCTGTCGCTGCGATGGGGGGGGCTGTCGCTAGGCCGGGGGGGCTGTCGCTAGGCCGGGGGGGCTGCCGCTGCGATGGGGGGGGCTGTCGCTAGGCCGGGGGAGCTAGCGCTAGGCCGGGGGGGCTGTCGCTAGGCCGGGGGGAGCTAGCGCTAGGCCGGGGGGGGCTGTCGCTAGGCCGGGGGGGCTGCCGCTGCGCCGGGGGAGCTAGCGCTAGGCCGGGGGGGCTGTCGCTGCGATGGGGGGGGCTGTCGCTAGGCCGGGGGGGCTGTCGCTAGGCCGGGGGGGCTGCCGCTGCGATGGGGGGGGCTGTCGCTAGGCCGGGGGGGCTGTCGCTAGGCCGGGGGGGCTGCCGCTGCGCCGGGGGAACTAGCGCTGGGGAGCCGGGGGCTAGCGCCGCTTACCTGCTGCCTGGCGGTGGGCGTCTGGTCGGCGGCTGCGATGCGTCCGGTTGCCATGGAGACACAGCTGGCGGCGTCTCGGGAGCGCGCACGTCGGGCTGAAGCAAGGGCTGTACACTTTGGGAGAAGAACCGGCGGCCATCTTTGGAAAAGTTTTTAAAAGTTGCTGAAACGCTGGAACAGTGAGTAGAAACCGGCTTTAAAAGTCATTTAAACGGGTGCTTAGTTTTGTATGCTGAATAAGGGGGACTGGGCAAAAAAAAAAATTAACTGCTTCCTCGAGACATCTCCTTTAAAGAGTAAATTCACTTATACATCACATAATAGTTCAGTATTGTATATGCAAATATTACTGAGAATAGTTTGCATGTTTTTCTCTGTTAGGGCTTCTTTGAGAATCCTAGAAATGCAACAAACTTTCTACAACAAAAATGTACTTGCAAGCATGTAGCTATAACTTATTTCACCCTAAGAATCTTAAATGTAGGTCATTTCTTTAAGTAGTTTCTTCAGTCCACCAATATGCAACTAATTTGCTGATCATAAACTGTTCAGTCAGTTGAACAGCACATTGAAAGCTAATGAAACTAATAAAATATTATGATTACAAGGATTAAACATTATGGCCAAGCCTCATTTGTTTAGATAATATATTTAAATAGTTTTTATCATATGTTCACAAGTAAACTGATTTGGGAAAAAAGAAATAGTTCTGTAATATAAATGGCATGTATCAATGCAGTATATTTCGGCAGCGTGTGGTTATTAAAGTAGAACAGGTCAGCCTCACTTTTTTTGCAGTTAATATTTCACATGTAGAAGTGTAAAAAGAATACTATGGACAAAACCAATACAGTATTATGCATAGTGCAGAGCCTGAGGGGACAGAACAGAGATGTCATGCCTAGTGCTGGTTTTGATGGGTTGTACATAGCACATTGTATATGTGTTATATGTATTTTTAATATTCAAATTCTAAGCAGAAAATAACTAACGGAAATCTTTAATATAATTAGATATGTTGAAAATATATATATATTTGAATTGTATTTTAACTTATTCATGTTCACATGTAAACAAAATGCACTTGTTAAAGTACCATATTTTTTGAATTATAAGATATAGTTTTTAGCAAGAAATAATCTTGTTAAACAGTGTGTGTGGCCTATGATTCAAAGTCAGGAGGGACTGGCAGTGCCAGAGCCCCTTGACTGCTTCCTTCCTAATCGGGAAGAGCGCTGGTAAAGCTCTCTGACACATCACCAAGAGAACTGCTGTTGTACAGTTCCCTTTCTCACTGCTCAGTGCTGATCTCATACATCAGTGCTGGACAGGAATCAATCACATTCACCTTCTGAAGGCAACTGTGGGAGAAAAACACTGACCTCCCAGTCTCTGCATCCATGGAACAGGTGACAGATATACAGATGAAAGTCCTGGTAAGTAGAACCCATAACCTTTCTGAACTCATCATTATGTGACCAGATGCTGGGACCATTAAGACTAGGGCACCAGGGTAAGCATATATTTGAAATTGTTAGGCCTCCCTCACACGGGCATTTGCAAAAAAAACACTGTGTTTTTCATTGCTGCATTTACTGCAGTTTTAGCAGCATTGCCATGCATTTTGCCAGCATTTTGCCTGCGTTTTCAGCTGAGTTTTCAGCTGCGTTTTTAGCACAGCTGAAAATGCAGGCAAGGCACCTGAAAAAAAATACTCACCTGGCAGGTGCCGTCCGGGTCCCAGCCACTGCTCTCTGGCATTTCTGCAGCCTTCGGTGAAGTTATCAGCGTTCAACAGAGCATCTCTTGCTGGTAACAGGGTTGAAAACCCAGCCTCCAGCAAGAGATTGCTCTGATTAGTTCTCGAGTGCTGGCTCAGCCAATCAAAACCAGCACTCAGTGCACCAATCACAGCCATTCATTCAGCCCAGATGGTGCCTGCTAGGTAAATATTCCTTTTTTTCATGTAGTGTAGATAGGGTATTTAGCACTGTCAAAAAAGCAGCACCAAGTTGCTCCGCATTTTCAGCAGCACTGCAAACTCTGCCCATTAATTTCAATGGGCAACGCACCGCATTTAAAATGCCCAAGAATAGAACATGCATTGATCGAGCGACTGTCTGTGCCTGTAAGATTTTTGCACAGGCTTGTGTGTGTATGAAGTGCATGTGTGTGTATTTATATGTAAGCTGTGTGTATGTGAAGTGCATGTAGCTGAGCTGTATGTGTATATTGTGTGCTCAAGAGCTGTATATGTGAATAATGTTTGCATTGAAGAACAGTGTATGTATATATATATGGGGGGGGGTTAAAATATTATTGAAGGGGGAAGAAACAACTAAAATACTAAGAAACTAGAGATGAGCGAACATACTCGAACGAGTATCAAGCGTGTTCGAGATGCTCGTTACTCGTAACGAGTACCACGCGATGTTCGGGTTACTTTCACTTTCATCTCTGAGACGTTAGCGCGCTTTTCTGGCCAATTGAAAGACAGGGAAGGCATTACAACTTCCCCCTGTGACGTTCAAGCCCTATACCACCCCCCTGCTGTGAGTGGCTGGCGAGATCAGGTGTCACCCGAGTATAAAAGTCGGCCCCTCCCGCGGCTCGCCACAGATGCGTTCTGACATAGCTGAGGGAAAGTGCTATCGTGTTGGAGCTGCTGTAGGGAGAGTGTTAGGAGTTATTGTAGGCTTCAAGAACCCCAACGGTCCTTCTTAGGGCCACATCTAACCGTGTGCAGTAGTGTGGAGGCTGCTTTTTGCAGTGTTGCACATTTTTTTTTTGCTATATCGGCCGTGCAGAGCATTGCACCCTGCAGTAATACTCCAGGGACAGAAGTGCTTAGGCAGGGACAGAAGACATATTAATATTATTGATTGAATATAGGCAGTGGGCCTTTGCTAAAAAAATTTGGGCAAAAAATCTATTTGGCCTGCCTGTCACTGTGCTCAGTGTTCTGTGTCTGTGTGTGCTGGGTGTAGTAGTTCTACAAAATCATACGCAGCCAGCTAAGTGTTACAGCAGGCTTGCGCCAAATTATTTCCTGTCTCTGTCTGGGCTGTGAAATCACTGCTGTATTGCAGTCCACAGTGCAACACTCTGCAGTTCTGTGACATACTCCAGGGACAGAAGTGTAGAGGCAGGGACAGAAGACATATTCATTGAATATAGGCAGTGGGCCTTTTCTAAAAAATATTGGGCAAAAAATCTATTTGGCCTGCCTGTGACTGTGCTCAGTGTTCTGGATCTGTGTGTGCTGGGTGTAGTAGTTCTACAAAATCATACGCAGCCAGCTAAGTGTTACAGCAGGCTTGCGCCAAATTATTTCCTGGCTCTGTCTGGGCTGTGAAATCACTGCTGTATTGCAGTCCACAGTGCAACAATCTGCAGTTCTGTGACATACTCCAGGGACAGAAGTGTGGAGGCAGGGACAGAAGACATATTCATTGAATATAGGCAGTGGGCCTTTGCTAAAAAAATTTGGGCAACAAATCTATTTGGCCTGCCTGTGACTGTGCTCAGTGTTCTGGGTCTGTGTGTGCTGGGTGTAGTAGTTCTACAAAATCATACGCAGCCAGCTAAGTGTTACAGCAGCAGGCTTGCGCCAAATTATTTCCTGGCGTTCCGTAAGCGAAGTCAGCCTCCAACCACAGGCCAATAAGCGGCACATTTAATTACAGCGTTCTGCGTTTCTGCATTACTGGTAATACAGCATGCTGAGGGGTAGGGGTAGGCCTAGAGAACGTGGGCGTGGCCGAGGACGCGGAGGCCCTAGTCCGGGTGTGGGCACAGGCCGAGCTCCTGATCCAGGTGTATCGCAGCCGACTGCTGTGGGATTAGGAGAAAGGCACGTTTCTGGCGTCCCCACATTCATCGCACAATTAATGGGTCCACGTGGGAGACCTTTATTAGAAAATGAGCAGTGTGAGCAGGTCCTGTCGTGGATGGCAGAAAGTGCTTCCAGCAATCTATCGTCCACCCACAGCTCTGCGCCGTCCACTGCTGCAACTCTGAATCCTCTGGCTGCTGCTCCTCCTTCCTCCCAGCCTCCTCACTCCATGAAAATGACACATTCTGAGGAGCGGGCAGACTCCCAGGAACTGTTCTCGGGCCCCTGCTCAGATTGGGCAGCAGTGGTTCCTCTCCCACCAGAGGAGTTTATCGTGACTGATGCCCAACCATTGGAAAGTTCCCGGGGTCCGGGGGATGAGGCTGGGGACTTCCGGCAACTGTCTCAAGACCTTTCAGTGGGTGAGGAGGCCGATGACGATGAGACACAGTTGTCTATCAGTGAGGTAGTAGTAAG
The DNA here is from genome assembly GCF_035609145.1 of Eleutherodactylus coqui. Classification (NCBI taxonomy): domain Eukaryota; kingdom Metazoa; phylum Chordata; class Amphibia; order Anura; family Eleutherodactylidae; genus Eleutherodactylus; species Eleutherodactylus coqui. The sequence goes on along the minus strand of NC_089845.1, from coordinate 26,765,632 downwards.
GGCAGTAAGTCCGAGGGAGGAGCGCACAGAGGATTCAGAGGAAGAGCAGCAAGACAATGAGGTGACTGACCCCACCTGGTTTGCTACGCCTACTGAGGACAGGTCTTCAGAGGGGGAGGCAAGGGCAGCAGCAGGGCAGGTTGCAAGAGGCAGTGCGGTGTCCAGGGGTAGAGGCAGGGACAGACCGAAAAATCCACCAACTGTTTCCCAAAGCGCCCCCTCGCGCCATGCCACCGTGCAGAGGCCGAGGTGCTCAAAGGTCTGGCAGTTTTTCACTGAGAGTGCAGACGACCGACGAACAGTGGTGTGCAACCTTTGTCGCGCCGAGATCAGCCGGGGAGCCACCACCACCAGCCTCACCATCACCAGCATGCGCAGACATATGATGGCCAAGCACCCCACAAGGTGGGACGAAGGCCGTTCACCGCCTCCGGTTTGCACCGCTGCCTCTCCCCCTGTGCCCCAACCTGCCACTGAGATCCAACCCCGCTCTGAGGACACAGGCACTACCGTCTCCTGGCCTGCACCCACACCCTCACCTCCGCTGTCCTCGGCCCCATTCAGCAATGTCTGTCAGCGCAGCGTCCAGCCGTCGCTAGCGCAAGTGTTTGAGCACAAGCCACTATATCTCCCTGATGGCACATTGGGTGAATTTAGTGGAGGCTGGGACAGAGTCAGAGCCTGGGACCGCTCATGTCCTACCCACCCCCAGAATTGCGGGCCCCAGCTCGGTGGTATTATCTGCGGCGGTGTATGCTTCCTCCACTAAAGCACCCTCCTCCTCCTCCAACGCAACCTCTCTCTCGCAATCTAGATGTGTCAGCAGCAGCAGGACGTCGCCAGCAGTCGGTGTCGCGCGGCGTGGCAGCACAGCGGTGGGCAAGCGTCAGCAGGCCGTGCTGAAACTACTCAGCTTAGGAGATAAGAGGCACACGGCCCACGAACTGCTGCAGAGTCTGACAGAGCAGACCGACCGCTGGCTTGCGCCACTGAGCCTCCAACCGGGCATGGTCGTGTGTGACAACGGCCGTAACCTGGTGGCGGCTCTGCAGCTCGGCAGCCTCACGCACGTGCCATGCCTGGCCCATGTCTTTAATTTGGTGGTTCAGCGCTTTCTGAAAACCTACCCACGCTTGTCAGACCTGCTCGGAAAGGTGCGCCGGCTCTGCGCACATTTCCGCAAGTCCCACACGGACGCTGCCACCCTGCGCACCCTGCAACATCGGTTTAATCTGCCAGTGCACCGACTGCTGTGCGACGTGCCCACACGGTGGAACTCTACGCTCCACATGTTGGCCAGGCTCTATGAGCAGCGTAGAGCTATAGTGGAATACCAACCTCCTCAATTCTTTTCAGAAGAGTGGGCCTGGTTGGCAGACATCTGCCAGGTCCTTGGAAAGTATGAGGAGTCTACCCAGGTGGTGAGCGGCGATGCTGCAATCATTAGCGTCACCATTCCTCTGCTATGCCTCTTGAGAAGTTCCCTGCAAAGCATAAAGGCAGACGCTTTGCGCTCGGAAACAGAGTTGGGGGAAGACAGTATGTCGCTGGATAGTCAGAGCACCCTCCTGTCTATATCTCAGCGCGGTGAGGAGGAGGAGCAGGAGGAAGATGAGGAGGAGGGGGAAGAGACAGCTTGGCCCACTGGTGAGGGTACACATGCTGCTTGCCTGTCATCCTTTCAGCGTGTATGGCCTGAGGAGGAGGATCCTGAAAGTGATCTTCCTAGTGAGGACAGCCATGTGTTGCGTTCAGGTACCCTGGCACACATGGCTGACTTCATGTTAGGATGCCTTTCTCGTGACCCTCGCGTTACACGCATTCTGGACACTATGGATTACTGGGTGTACACACTGCTTGACCCTCGGTATAAGGAGAACCTTTCCACTCTCATACCCAAAGAGGAAAGGGGTTCGAGAGTGTTGCTATACCACAGGACCCTGGCGGACAAACTGATGGTAAAATTCCCATACGACAGCGCTAGTGGCAGAAGGCGCAGTTCTGAGGGCCAGGTAGCAGGGGAGGCGCGGAGATCAGGCAGCATGTACAGCACAGGCAGGGCAACACTCTCTAAGGCCCTTGACAGCTTTATGGCTCCCCAGCAAGACTGTGTCACCGCTCCCCAGTCACGGCTGAGTCAGCGGGAGCACTGTAAAAGGATGGTGAGGGAGTACGTAGCCAATCGCATGACCGTCCTCCGTGACGCCTCTGCCCCCTACAACTACTGGGTGTCAAAGCTGGACACGTGGCCTGAACTCGCGCTGTATGCCCTGGAGGTGCTTGCTTGTCCTGCGGCTAGCGTCTTGTCAGAGAGGGTGTTTAGTGCGGCTGGGGGAATCATCACCAATAAGCGTACCCGCCTGTCAACCGACAGTGCCGACAGGCTAACACTCATCAACATGAACAAAGCCTGGATTTCCCCAGACTTCTCTTCTCCACCAGCGGACAGCAGCGATACCTAAGCAATACGTAGGCTGCACCCGCGGATGGAAGCATTGTTCTCTATCCCCATCAAAAACGGGGACCTTTTTGCTTCATCAATCTGTGTATAATATTCATCCTCCTCCTCCTGCTCCTCCTCCTGAAACCTCACATACTCACGCCGAACGGGCAATTTTTCTTAGGCCCACAAGGCTCAGTCATATAATTTTTCTAAACAATTATTATGCGTTTCAATGCTCATTAAAGCGTTGAAACTTTCACCTGAACCAATTTTTATTTTAACTGGGCTGCCTCCTGGCCTAGTTACCAATTAAGCCACATTAACCAAAGCGATTAATGGGTTTCACCTGCCCTCTTGGTTGGGCATGGGCAATTTTTCTGAGGTACATTAGTACTGTTGGTGCACCAATTTTTGGGGGCCCTCGCCTACAGTGTAATCAAATTAATTTTTAGCCCACCTGCATTACAGCTGACGTTACATCAGCTGTGTTGGGCACTGCAATGGGATGTATTTATGTACCGCCAGTGGCTTCCTGGCACCCACCGATGCTGTGGGTCCACAGGGAGTTGTAACTGCATGTGTCCACTTCTAAAGAACCCCAGTCTGACTGGGGCATGCAGTGTGGGCCGAAGCCCACCTGCATTAAACATGAATTTATTACCTCAGCTGTGATGGGCAATGCAATGGGATATATTTATGTACCGCCGGTGGCTTCCTGGCACCCACCCATGCTGTCGGTCCACAGGGACTTCACAATAGGGAGTTGTACCTGCCTGTGTCTATGAATTAAAAACCCTGCTCCGGTTGGGCCTTGCAGTGTGGGCTGAAGCCCACCTGCATTTAATCTGACGTTAGCTCTGCTGTCCAGGGCACTGCAATGGGATACATTTATGTACAGCCGGTGGGTTCCAGGGAGCCACCCATGCTGTGGGTGCACACGGAATTCCCATTGCGGAGTTGTACCTGCCTGTGACTATTTATAAAAAAACGCGGTCTGACTGGGGCATGCAGACACCTTGACAGAATGAATAGTGTGTGGCACATAGGTTCCCCATTGCTATGCCCACGTGTGCAGCTCCAGATGGAGGTGGCACAGGATTGGATTTCTCATTGCTTCTGTACAGCATTGTGGGCTATCGCCCCACCCCTTTTAAAGAGGGTCGCTGCCTAGCCGTGTCAACCCTCTGCAGTGTGTGCCTGCTTTTCCTGTGGCAGACGCACTTATAAATAGACATGAGGGTGGTGTGGTATGAGTGCAGCTGAAGGCTGCGCAGGGACAATTTGGTGTGCGCTGTGGACACTGGGTCGTGCGGGGGGGGGGGTTGGGCAGCATGTAGCCCAGGAGAAGTGGCAGCGGAGTGTCATGCAGGCAGTGATTGTGCTTTGTTGGAGGTAGTGTGGTGCTTAGCTAAGGTATGCATTGCTAATGAGGGCTTTTCAGAAGTAAAAGTTGTTGGGGGGGGCACTCTTTCCGCTATTGTGGCTTAATAGTGGGACCTGTGAACTTGAGATGCAGCCCAACATGTAGCCCCTCGCCTGCCCTATCCGTTGCTGTGTCGTTCCCATCACTTTTTTGAATTGCCCAGATTTTCACAAACGAAAACCTTAGCGAGCATCGGCGAAATACAAAAATGCTCGGGTCGCCCATTGACTTCAATGGGGTTCGTTATTCGAAACGAACCCTCGAGCATCGCGAAAAGTTCGTCTCGAGTAACGAGCACCCGAACATTTTGGTGCTCGCTCATCTCTATAAGAAATGCATTAAATCAAAACAGAGAATTAGACATGTTTTGCAATCATTTATGAAGATAGCAAAATGCACAGCATCTAGGTGAACCAATGCATTTTGTTTTAATGCTAAGTTCATATTACCTTTTTGGCTTGTATATTCATGCTTCATTATGGGAGTTAGAAAACTGAGTTCCCTTGCTGAATGAGCCCATCTTATGATAGCACTGAAAGTACCCAATTAACTGCAAATGGGTCTGTTCACTTTCCATCTGGCTTTCTGGCATTTTTTACAGACAAAATACCATAGCATGCTGCAATTCTTTTTTTCAAGGATTTAAACAGAAATCAGCAATGGAAACTTTGAACAGATCCCTAAATGGTGATGTTAACAGACCTTTTGTTTAACATGAGCGATTGTTGGCTATTTTCACCTTCACCTACTGTATGCCTGTTTCACATGGCCATAGGTGTTTTTACGTGCGGCCGCCAGCGCCATAAAAACGCGTGAACGGTCTCACAAATTTAATGTTTGTGCACCTGTTCAGATGGCAACGGGCACTAGGCACATTTACACCAAGGCTGCAATGCTGTTGCCTCCCCTTCCCTCCCCCTCAGGGGCTCACCTCCTCTCTCCGTCCCTCCAGGTGTTTGCAATGGGAGTGGGCGGCATGGAGGGTGGAGTTAAGCACCCTTCCATTGTAAACAGCCAGAGGGGAGGAGAGAGAAGGACAGAAGAGGGAGGGAGTTTAGCAGTCACACTGCTAAACTCCCTCCACCTCCCTTCTCTGGCCGCTGCCATAGGCTCCCATAGGAGCCCATGCAGTGGCCGACGTATTTCAGCTGGAAAGATAGTTGCAGGACTATTTTTTCATCCCGGCCCTAATCCGCCTGGCACTATATTGGCCCAGCCTGGCACTTTCACACCACGGGAATATGGCCATGTGATCTAATGCATTGGAATCCAATGCATCAGATTGTAGTGTATATCGGCCGGCCATGAAAATGACGGCCGATATACGCTTGTGTGAAAGAGCCCTCAGAATAGCAAAAAAAGGAAGCATTACTCTAGTCAACCAAAGTTAGTGACATTAACCCCTCAACGTCTTTAGACTAGCAGTAAAATTTTACTTGGTAGGACATATTTTTCTACTTTTTTTTGTAAACCAGTCAGGTACATTGTATAGCCCGAAAAATACAGTCAATTAGTTTACTTATATTGTACTGATCCTGAGTTAAATCTTGAATTTTATATCCTAATGCTGCCTCATAAACATGTTAAAAAATCAACAAGATTTTCAAAAGTACTTAGCTGCATTTCCATAATGCAGTAGGGAAATAAGTTTTTTTTCAATATCAATTTGCAGTACAGCACTACATAAAAAGTGCACGGTGACCTGCCGTGTTTTAGCAGCACATAGCCCCTGCACATGCTCTGCATAAGCATGTATAGCATTCTTTATATACACATAAGCAAACATGTGATTATGACAATGATTGTATGTTGTAAATTATGTGTATGCGCCATATCTGGAGCAGTATTATTACATCAGTCACTGACATAAAACTCTCATTTCCTCTTTAAAAATAAGAAGGAACCAAAGCAACTGAAGTCCATTTTGTAAGGAATAATTGACCTAAGTAGTAGAGATGAGCGAGAATACTCGCTAAGGCACATTACTCGAGTGAGTAGTGCCTTAGCCGAGTATCTCTCCGCTCGTCTCTAAAGATTCAGCTGCCGGCGCGGGTGACAGGTGAGTTGCGGCGGTGAGCAGGGAGGAGCGGGGGGAGAGAGAGAAATCTCCCCTCTGTTCCTCCCCGCTCTCCCCCGCCGCTCCCCGCCCCCTGCCGGCACCGAATCTTTAGAGACGAGCGGGAGGATACTCGGCTAAGGCACTAGTCACTCGAGTAGTTAGCCTTAGCAAGTATACTCGCTCATCTCTACTAAGTATACATTATTAAAAATATTGTAAGTAAATTTTCGCCTAACATATGCCAAAAGGATACTTTATTGGCATACATTTGCATCATGGCGTCTGGCGGATGGTTGTGAGTCCGAGATGATGCCCCAGCCCATGTGATGTACATGTTGATGTGTGTTCACTTTTTTATCAGTACTAGTTGGCAATGAGTTAACTATTCCTTGCTGTTACAGTGAGTGGTTAATTGACTTTCTGAGGTAGTTGGCCGCTCATACAGTCAGTTAGCAACTGTTTCGTTGTTTAAACCAGCTGTTCTGAATAGAAGATGTTGTTTACACTCTCTGTCAGAAGGTGTTTCTGGTCTTGTTTGCGGCTCCTGGATGTGACCTGCATCTCAGCTAGGGCTTTTGCACACTTGCGTTTCTCTTGAGCATTTTTTTCATGCGATATCGCTGCTTTTTTCACGCGATTGTCAATAGGACTTTCTAATGTTAAGAACACATGGCAAGTTTGTGCTTTGCAATTTTTTTGCAATGTGTTTTTAACATTAGAAAGTCCCATTGACAATCGCGTGAAAAAAGCAGCGATATCGCATGAAAAAAACGTGCAAGAAAAACGCAAGTGTGCAGAAGCCCTTAGGATAAGTCTGCTGGTGATCTCTTTATTTATTAGGGGCCTCTGTACATCTTTCTCCCAGTACTTAAGTGGTTTAATATACATCAAGTGCCAAATTACATTTGCCACTGCTTCCTGTCACCATTTAGGGAAAGTCAGGGTCACCCTAGGTTTCTGAAGGGGGGTTGCCATCATCAGGGCAGCTATTCTGCTTATAAGTAGCGTCTTTTATGGTTTAGGGATAGATCTTAAGCGATCTTAGTTTTGTATTTCCTTTTGACATGTTTGGAAGCAAACTATATATGGGTAAAATATAGCAGAATAACAATTCTAAAAAAATACTTTAGAGATTTCTCTGAAATTGCGTATCAGTATGAATCCTGTGCAAATACTTGTAGAGCAGCTTCAGTATCTTTTGTTTGAAGTTACAGAAATCAAACAGCATACATAGCCACAGCAATCTATCCAGTCTGTCTCCAATTGATCCTAAACTAAAGCCATAGTTAAGCCTAAGGCCTTAGTCAAACGGGCGTTTTTTGCCGTGATTTGCGGATCGCATGACGGATGCGCATCCGCAAATCGCATGACCGGGGCCGAAAAATCGCCCGAAAAAACTGCTCCTAGCCGCCTTTCAAGAGAAACGGGCCGGAGCTGTCCAGCGCATTGCATTCAATGGAGCCGGCAATACAGCCGGCTCCATTGAAAGCAATGCGCTGCGGGCGATCTCACGATGAATTGTCGGGAAGGGCTAAAATATATAAGCCCTTCCCTGCAATTCATCCAGAAATGTGTAAAAAATATATATATATATATATATATATATACTCACCTTGTCCCGGCAGACGGAGTTCAGCGCGGCCGGCCAGCAGTGGGTGTGAGTGGGTGTGAGTGAGAACTGCCCCTGATTGGTCCCTGCGCTGAGCCAATCAGAATTCATGAATGGGTGTGAGTGAGAGCTGCCTCTGATTAGCTCAGCGCAGGGACCAATCAGGGGCAGCTCTCACTCACACCCACTGCCGGCCCGCTGAACTCCGTCTGCCGGGACAAGGTGAGTATATATTTTTTTCTTAATTTTACACATTTCTGGATGAATTGCAGGGAAGGGCTTATATATTTAAGCCTTCCCGACAATTCATCCCGCGATCGCCGGCAGCCCATTGCTTTCAACATTGCTGTAACAGCTGTGGCAGAGGAGAATAATTTGTCTACTATATGTTCTCAATGGGGTCGGCGCTGCTGCCGCCGGCCCCATTGAGCGCATATAGAGAAGAGAACAGGAATCGCAGATCGCAGATAGGTGCGATCTGCGATTTCCGTTCTATAATTTATCGGACGAGCGCATAAAAAGCGCTCATGTGTCCGATACCATTGCAAAGCAATGGTTTTATAAAATCGCCGGACGCATGCGCAAATCGTGCGAAAAGACGCCCGTCTGACTAAGGCCTAAGATTGATCTACCTGACCAATTTCCTGGTAAATGTCAGGATTGTGTTTCAATTCATAAGTCCATTGTCTTCTGGAGACGAGTCCCAAAGGGTTAGGAGAATAATATCCCACTTTCAGAGAGATCTGCTAGTGTGGGTGTTTCCTCTTCCTTCTTCCCCCTTTGTTCTGTCATTTGTTGATAATTTCACGTAATGAGCATTAGTGTGTGGAGTTCCACCAAATGAGACTCGATGGAATAATCCTGCACTTTCCTGCAAATTCAGTTTTAGTTTTTTCAGTTAAAATTGAGCAGGTTAATTGGTGCAGACGGAATATACTGTTGTAGCTATATTTACTGATATAGAGGAACCACTGCTGATAGGTGTGATTGCTAAAAGGAGAAATGCTTTTCTGAGGGGCATTTTTATTGTGGCCGGGTGCAAACTAAACAGTCAGGAAAACTATTGCACTTGGAGCTTAGTAGGAAGGCTCCTCTGGGCCAATAAATAGCTTAGGTATGCTCTTCCAGGCTAGTTATTCTAGTCACATTGAATAAGCACTGGTGCATCTCACGTGACTGTCTTTTTGGATAGCGATTCAGAAATCCCTGTTTGTGTTTCCTTTTGGTATTTTTGTACTATCCGTATTTATAGTGTGTGTGTATGCATATAAAATATTTGAAGGACTGTCACAGTGCAGATTCCCTATTCTCATTTGCACAAGGAAAGACTAGAGGCAATGGGATGAAACTGAAAGGGAGGAGACACAAATTAGATATTAGAAAAAAACTTTCTGACATTGAGGGTGATCGGTGAGTGGAACAGGTTACCATGGGAGGTGGTGGGTTTTCCTTCAATGGAAGTGTTCAAACAAAGGCTAGATAAATATTTGTCTGGGATTATTTAGTGAATCCTGCATTGAGTAAGGGGTTGGACCAGATGACCCTGGAGGTCCCTTCCAACTCTACCATTCTATGATTCTATAACCATGTTTATACTGAGTGTGTATAGTTTGGCCATAATCTATATGCTGCATTACAATTTGGCTAGTGATACTGGTGACATAAACCTAGCCATATGGTACATGGCAACATGCTATTGCTAGTGCACCAGTGATAAGGCAATTTTCTTGTCCCGGCTATGACAATATATAGCTCAAATTAACTCAAAAGCATAGCCATGAGTCACAATGATTATAGTTAGGGTGCATTCACACTGCAAAGATGATCACTCAAAAAATGGCTTTTCAGCAAATTTTGAGTGATAATCATTGTGTCTAAATGGACCTTTACTCCTACCAAGCCAATAAGTGTGTATTCAGGACCTAAATAGTGTTCTATGTACTTGCAGTTTGTTCTCCCTTTTTTGTAGCTGAATACAAACTTAATTCAAATTTCTAGCCCTGTAAATAATGAAAACCAAACTGACAGTGAAATACTGCAGCAATTCATTTTATGAAATCCTTGACTGTTAAAATAACTATCTGCTACTAAAGTACAGCGCACTTTATCACTGGGTGTGGGAGTATCACGTTACCAAAGGGTTTGGTATAGTTTTATTATTATTTGTTAAGCTTTTCTGCTTTCTTTAGGTTAGATATACACATTTTGCAGTCAGTTCTTAAATGTATTGTATTTCTGCAGCTGTATCATTATTACTCTTTTCAAGAAAATAGTCTCCTTCAAAATCAATATTTCTGAAACACAAAATTTGATTCTGAGATAAAGCAATTAATAATATAGAGAAAGTAATTGAGTTTCAAGTTCTATAGTGTAGTAAAGTTTAGGAATCACTGACCTTTTCCTCTCTGTTATTTTACGATAAAATAAATCAAAATATGAAGGCAGGAAAACAAAAGTAAAGAGAAAACATAAGAAATGATGTGATTCAGGCATAAGAAAACAAATACATTAAAATACATATAAAAAATAAAATACTATTTAAGGAATTAATAATGTGTCTTTCTAGGATTTATATCATAAAAATGAATCCAGGAGTTCTAACTAATTAATAGGACCCATGCACAAGATTATAGGGGCATTGTACCATTCAGCATGATGCATGTGTCTCTCTATGGCCAATGTGAAATCCGGCAGCTGAATACAATTAGGGTCTATTTAAATGGTGCAATCAAATTGTGGTTTATTGCTAAAATTACAGCAAAATCAAAGCAAACACTTATTTTTTTTATTTTGCAAAATCAACACATAATTGTGGCATTATGTAGCACCTATCTATCTATCTATCTATCTATCTATCTATCTATCTATCTATCTATCTATCTATCTCATATCTATCTATCTATCTCATATCTATCTATCCATCTATCTCATATCTATCTATCTATCTATCTATCTATCTATCTATCTATCTATCTATCTATCTATCTCATATCTATCTATCTCATATCTATCTATCTATCTCATATCTATCTATCCATCTATCTCATATCTATCTATCTATCTATCTATCTATCTCATATCTATCTATCTCATATCTATCTATCTCCTATCTATCTATCTATCTATCTATCTATCTATTTCATATCTATCTATCTATTTCATATCTATCTATCTATCTCATATCTATCTATCTCATATCTATCTATCTATCTATCTATCTATCTATCTACCTCATATCTATCTATCTATCTATCTATCTATCTATCTCATATCTATCTATCTATCTATCTATCCCATATCTATCTATCGTTCTATCTATCTCATATCTATCTATCTATCTATCTATCTATCTATCTCATATCTATCTCATTATCTATCAATCTATCTCATATCCATCTATCCATCTATCTATCCATCTATCTATCTATCTATCTATCTATCTATCTATCTATCTATCTATCTAGTGATGTTTCCTAATTGGTGAATATCTCATATTCAACATAGATGTATGATTACGAGAGAACAATCCATATTTTTATTCTATCACACTTTAATTTTGTTATTGAATTCACGTAAATAGCTCTAAATAAAACTTTAGGTAGATTTATATTCATTATATTTTGATTATTTTTCCTCTTCTAAGACCATGGCAAAATGTTTTTCTAGCAAAAACAAACTGAAAATGCTAATTTATCCTAATGCTTCTGCAACTGCGATAAATAAAAAGTTATAATCTGTTAGCAAAAGCTGTATTCAATAGCAAAATCAATTTCTGTAATGAGATTGTCATATAATTAGGTGGTAGATTTGAGTCCAAGCTAAGAATGGGAGTTACAGCAAAACCAACACTCCTATTTACAGAAAACATTGCCTTCCAGGTTTTATTTAAAGGTCAATAAGATCTAATGTTTTATTTCCTCAGCAATGGTTTTATGATGTATTGCAGAAAATCCATCTTGGCCAGCACTCACTGTATACAGGGATTTAAGCTAGTGTTTATTAACTCTATTTTGGTAAATTTGACCTTACATGCTTTATATAGTGTGGTGACAAATGTATTCAATTGAAGGTTCATGACATTGAGTTTATAGTTTGCTGACATTGAATAATTTATGACACAAGCTTTTCAACATTTTTTGCAAGGTTCTAAGTACTAAAACTTTTTATTTCTTTATTGCCAGAAATAACAAGACAGTAGTGTTCAATTTATTTGATTTGTTTGATACTAGAAAATGTTCTTACAAACCACATTCACCAATGGAATATGTCAAAACAGAGCAATAAAATGTAAGTGTCTCATTACCTTATTAACAAATAATCTGGGATGTCAGAGCCTGACAAAACTGCTGGGATGTAAAATGTTTAAAGATATTTGGTATTTATGTAGTATACATTGAAATTCCTAATATTCAGCGTTCAAATATGCTACATAATTGGGCAAACATGAATAGATTGAGTAGCAGCTGCTGTCCAAGTTTAATTAATACTGCTAGTATTCTCACTGGAGCAACCAACTACAGTATAACTGGTGTGATGGAATGTTTTGCTTTTTTTTTACATTTGTGATTACTATATTTTATTTATAACTTTTAACATGTACAAAACCAATAAAAAACATCAAAGACCAGTCATGACATTAAACATTGTTTCTGACACTTATCTAATCCCCCTTTCTAACCCCTAGACACACAGCTAAAACTTAAAGGGGTTGTCCTGCGAAATCAAGTAGGGTTATACACTTCTGTATGGCCATATTAATGCACTTTGTAATGTACATCGTGCATTAAATATGAGCCATACAGAAGTTATTCACTTACCTGCTCCGTTGCTGGCGTCCCCGTCTCCATGGCTCCGACTAATTTCTGCATCTTTTGGCTTCTTTAGACGCGCTTGCGCTGTCCGGTCTTCTGCTCTGTTGAATGGGGCCGCTCCGGCGTGCCCGCGCCGGAGAGCTGGTCTGCGCATCGTCGTCGTAGCTCCGCCTCCATCACGTGGTGCCGATCAGCCAATTAGGTGGCTGTAATCGGCAGTGGAACGCAAGACAGGAGAAGATAATCCATGGTGCACCATGGGAGAAGACCCGCGGTGCACCATGGGAGAAAACCGCGGTGCATCCTTGGGAAAGGACCGGCGGCCATCTTTAAAAGAAGAAAAGAAGAAACTGCCCGAACGGGGATGCAGGTAAGCGATTTTTTTAAATAACAAAGGGATTGTTTTTAACGGGGCACAATGTGGGGGTATGTAGAAATTTATTTTTTTTTATTTCGCCGCGAAACAACCCCTTTAAAGAGGCTGTCTGGTTACTGGATAACATGCCCCCTTTAGTGCCCCCTGTGTTAAAATAAGAAGAGGTGCAGTATTTATCTGCTCCCTGCCAGCGTTCGTTGTAACAGATGACAATACCAAAAGTGAGGTGACTGCTGCAGCCAATCAGAGGCTGCAGCATCACTGCATGAATGTCATCATGCCAGGATTTTAGTTAGACTGTCAGACTGTAGCCTCTGATTGGCATCTGACGTTCGGTGACATTATATGTGACAACAAACACTGAGAGGACAGCAGGGTCTCACAGGTGATAACTTCTCTGATTATAGATGTTTTTCCTTTTCCTCCTGATCTGACTCAGACTGCCATAATGACTTATTTCCATGACAACTCCAGAGTTTCCTGCCAACACATTTTTGGCTCCTTATTTTTGCATCCACCACAGCCTCTATTGCAACACAAAAAAATTCAGACCCCAAAATGAATACTGCCCCTAGAATAGATTCTGAAATTAAATCAAACCCCAGACCAGACTCCTAAACAAATTATTTTTTTTCAATAATTATTTCATTATTGAAACTTTTTAAGAAAGCTATAAAGTATATAATCATAAAAAAATTAAGTAAGAAAGAGATTATTGAGAAATAATAAGGCATTACGACAAGTGGAAAACAATGCCAAGTGTCAAACATACTTGACCTGGAATTTAACAATAACAACTATACAAATACAGGTGATAGAATGCAAAATGTGAATTATAAATTGTGAACTATACAATAAAAAATAAGATAGGATAAAGCATTTACCACTAATAAGAAAGAGTATGAAAAGATGGGTGTCAAATACAGTTACAATGTTTTACACTGCAGTAAAGTACAATACAATGCATCTGAGGATATGTGCCTTTGGTAAAGCCTGTAAATCAGACTCAGGATAAAGGATTACAGTGTCTAGATTCCGAATGACTCTTGAGTTTAAACATTGTTGGGAGTTAATTATGCAAAGTTGACAACCAGAAGCCAGGAAGAGCTTGTAAGAAACAAAGGCATATCTAAAAGAGTATAATTGCTCCAAATGTAAGAGTAACTGAAGAGAGAAGGAGGATCTAAAGCTATAATAACTTAAAACTTGACGGAAGTTTATTCACATGTAGAATGCAGAGAGCTACTGCTGGCTTAGATGGTATAAGTAGATCAGTTACCAAGTAGAAGAAAACTAAAATTGCATTCCAAAAGGACAAAATAAATAAGCAAGACCACCATAAATGTAGCTATGTTGCTTTAAGTCCACATCCCCTCCAACACGTTTCAGGTAACTACTTATTAATTTCAGTGAATCTACTGGGGATTAAGTATAACACTCCTCTAATTGAAACAGTTGTTTTAAGTCCACTTCTCGCAACAACACTTGAGATTATTGGAAATTCCTTTGGATAACTGAGAAGATAAAGAAAAGCAAATAAATGCCAATTTACTGAAAGTTAATTTATGGATATGAAAGACATGTTCAAGCTTTAGGAGCACAAAAGATAAACTATCCGAAAACTGTTATGAATGTTTAAGTATAGAGATATCCACTAACAAAAAGTTTAATCATAAGTTACCGTTTTGTTTTGATGACCAGCAATTCCTAAATTCCAAACTTAAAATTAAGGCGAATTGAAAACAGGAAGAACAAAGAAAAGACTAAGATCAGAACCAAGGAAACTGAAGACGAGATAAAATTTTGCCAAGTGTAAACTAAGATCAATGAAAAAAGTTTGGTACCGTGTTAGCCATTAGAGCAAAATGTAATTGTTTCCATACGGGAAAGGTCAAGAATGAGCAAATGAGAGGATTTGAATGGTGTGCCTAATAGATATATTAATGAAGCTTTTAAAAAGGAATTTCGTATAGAGACCTACTTTTTGCTTGAGGAGAAAGACCACCAGTGTTAGATTTGATCTAATGTAGAAGCAAAAAAGTAGCATTTAATATTAGGGGGCCCTTGTATCATCAAACTCATAGTGTTTAGCAAGCATAGGAGATTAAATTCTAGCATTTGAGCCATCTCAAATAAAAATATTGAGAATTTACTGAATGTTAGTGAAAAAGGAGATCTGAGCAGGACTTGCCATTGTTCTGTACATTCAAAGGATGCAAAAAGGGATCATTATCATAACATCTGCTATCCTACCAACCCCAGAAATTAAAGGTTTGCAGAAACTTTAGCTATTGCTGAACAGAGTTTAGCAAAGACAGGTAATTTTTAGAGAAATTCTTAGAGATAGGACTAGCCAATTGAATACCTACATTTGAAATCCAGTGATTGTTGCAAACAAACACAAAAGAGTCATTTATTTATTATATAGTAGGGTCCTCTATACCAGGGTTCAACAGTTAAGATTTGGCATCGTTAACTATATAATATGATACCTTCCTGGAGTCCAAAAGCACAGTTTGTACTTGACCAAAAGATGACATTGGGTTGATTAATGCTGGGATTACATCCTTAGGATGAAACCCTATTGTATGTTCTTGTTGAATCCCCTCTGCTAGACCCTTCATAAAGGGGCAAAAATGAGGGGTGACATAACACGACCCAGCCGCATCCCATTTGTAATTTCATATGGGAGAGACATGCAACTCAATGAGAAAACCCTGGCAGAGGGAGCCAAATAAAGAAACAAGATGGCAGATTTAATGAGGCAGAAGAAGCTAAATTTGTTGAGGGTGGCCTCTAGTAACCACAATAAATATGGTTGAGCGCCTTCTCTTGTCAAAAGCTAAAAGCAAGAAAGATGTCTGACCAAGTTTGGCAGCCCTGAGATTTAAAAACCCTTTATTTTTTATGTCTGTCTTTGAGGCACAAATCCTCCTTGTTTTAGGGAAATTAAATCAGGGAGAATAGAAAAGAGACGATTAGTGAAAATATTTGCATAGAGTTTTACATTCGTGCCTAAAGTATAAATATGGTGAAACTTGGCTGGAAATGTCAGATCTTTTTCTGGTTTAGGCAAGTTGGTAATTAAACCTTCCAGAATTTGTAAAGGAAAAAAGTCTTGATCTCTTGCCAAGTTGAACAGATATGTGAAATGTGGAGCCAAAAGAGTTGAGTATTTTTGTTTTATATTAGCCATTAGAAAAGACATGGGAATCTGGTTGATTTAAAAGGATTTAACAATTTTATTGCCTTGGTAACTTCGGAAATGAAGATTAGGGAGGAAAAAGATGTTATTTGGTTGAGGGAAATTTGTGGAGGTTGAATTCTCTGGAGGAAATCAGAAATTCCTTTCGCCTGAGGTTGATGTATATGAATATTATTTCTTATATTGTAAAGCGAGGAATAATATGAAGCAAATTTGCTGGCAATGTCTTGGGGATGTAGAATTTTATTTCATAAAATCTTATTCTCTGTATAGATCTGTGGATTTTTAAGTGCTTGACCAGTAATGCCCCAATATGTTGTCATGTGCATAAAAATGAATGCAATATTTCTTGAAGGTCATGTTGTGTTTTGTGTCAGTAAGCTCTGAAGCTTACCTCGTATTTAGACAGCCTATTAGTTCTCTACAATGAGTGCCTAGCCTTTTTAAATATTCAATAGAGTTAATTTTGGAAAATCAAAACAGTGAACTCTTGCTATTGTGTTTTGCTCTGGAGCAATACTTCAATAGCAAGCCTCTCATAAAAGCTTTGTGAACATTCTACACTGAGAATGTATTGAGGACTGATACATTGATATTTAAAAATCCTTCCAGTTCAGTTTCTAATATAGACTTCTATTCAGGGTGCAAGAGAATATATTCATTAAGTCTCCATGAAAAGGAGAGGGAGTGGGGCATGGCCTGACTGCAGACCAAGACGGCAGCTGCACACTGAGCTCTACTCAGCTACAGCCTTCATAGCAACACTAGGCAGAGTCAGAGAAGCAAAAGAGAAGCCCTTTGAGTGAAGACCTCTTTCACAGAGAGCCATGACCAAAAGGAAACCTTCTAACGTCTAGCCACAGCAGGTTTTGGACCTTTTGTGGCACGTGGCACTGGCCGTGACCATGCTGTAAGGAAACGCGGTCTCCCTTCTCCCACAGGTTCAGGAGTGAGCGAAGCAGCAGGACCCGATTCACCTCATCTGTCGGATGGAGCTGTAGACGCCGCTGACAGCACGGAGACATCCCACAGCCACAGATTTGAGCAGTCTCACCAAGAAGAGGTGAGTCACTCCACTACAGGAGCATACTATAATCCCATTGCCCTGAGTAAAATGGCGCTGGAACACAAATGACTTGCTGATTCTGCCTTCCCCTATACAAGCCCTGAGAAGCAGAGGCTCAGGCTCTCTCCCTAGCCTTCAGCTCAAAGCCTTCACATAATAGCCATATAGCCGAGGAGGATCTTATCCTAAATCTCCACACATCTAATCAGCCAGCTTCTGAAGAATTCATAAAAAGCATGATTCTAGCTCTGAAGGTATCATTACAAGGTGACATATGCAGAATCTCCATAGCTTTCAATTTCTCTCTACAGGACTTAGGCGAACACACAGATCATGTAGAGAAGAAAATAGAGGAGTTAACTACATTCTACAACAGTTTGACAGATGTGTGTTATGCTTTAGAAGAGGATGTAATATCTATAAAAAACAAAATGGCAGATCTAGAGGATAGAAGCAAGCGTAATATAAAATTGAGAGGCGTTCCTGAAAGTGTAAGTCAAGCTGAACTAAAAGAATTCTGGTCAAAATTTATATCTACATTGCTACCAACTACCCCACAACAACAAATTATCATTGACAGAATTCACAGACTGCCCAAACCCAGTTACCTCCCGGAAAAGGTCCTGCAGGACATAATTACAAGAATCCACTTTTTTCATGTAAAAGAAGCCCTGATGCATGCCTTTTGTAAGCTGGACACTCTACCCACACCATACTCTAATATCCACTTCTATGCAGATCTGTCCTCTGCCACTATGCAGGCATGAAGAGCCTTTTTGCCAATTATGTTGGCTTTGCAGGACACAAATACACCCTGTAAGTGGGGTTTCCCCACAAAGCTACTTATCAAATTAAAAAGAGCCCACAAGATGCACATTTACTGCGGTCCAAGAAGGTTCCTAATAAGTGGGCCCAAGCATCTTCCTCATAAAAGAACTCAGTTATATAAACAAGCACAAATTAATAACTTTTTGGGTCAAATATAAAATAGAGATCACTACAAAGTCATCCTACAGCTGATGGGCTAATAATACCGATGTCCTTAAAAAGGGAACTAAGATCAATCCTGCTAGCAAAATATAATAAAAACATGGACTTCATGCGTGCAGATTTCTATTTCTTTTTCAATAAACCCTCAAAACTGATGACCAACATAGCAAAGAAAAAGCATAGCAAAACAAAAATTCTATTTATTTTAAAAGCAGAAGATCATAAAACAAAATTATCACATCACAAGACGTAGCAGAAGAATTTGACTCATTTTACGCTAGGCTCTATAATTTGAAGGATGATCCATCTTTAGCCCAACCAAATATTGTCTTAATTAACGATTTTTTAATGAGAATGTAACTCCCTAAAGTAGAAGATTAAATATATGAACTAAATAGGCCCATTTCCATGCCAGCAGTCAATAAAACCATTGGAATTCTCAAAAATTTTAAATCCCCAGGCCCAGATGGGTTTTCTAATGAATACTATAAAATAATCTTAAATGTATTATCCTTACACCTTGCCACGACTTTCAATGGTTACGTGCATGGTTAGTCTCCCAGAGGAGATGTTACAAACCATTTTTGTCGCTATCCCCAAACCTGGTAAAGCAACAGATTCCCCAGCAAACTTCAGACCGATTTCGTTACTAAACACAGATACAAAAATTTACTCAAAAATTTTGCCCATGAGACTCTTAGAAATTCTGCTTAGTATTATGCACAGTGATCTAGTGAGATTTTTTTAAAGCCAGATAAGCTCCAGATGTTACTAGAAGGGCACTGAGCTTGGTCACAAAGATGGGGTCAAGTAGTGCTCCTTCACCCCTCCTTGCCCTAGATGCAAAGAAGGCACTTGATAGACTCCATTGGGAATTTGCTACTCTCTGAAAATTTGGGATAAAGGGAAATTTTCTTGCGGCAATTCAAGCACTATATGCTGTCACATCTGTCAGAGTCTTGATTGATAGAGCCCTATCGACATCCATTTGTAAAATTAATGGCACCTGACAGGGATGTCCTCTCTCCCCATTGCTATTTACATTGGTTATGGATCCTATGGCAGAGCTGATTAGAATGTCTCCGGAAATCAAAGGTTTTTCAATTGGGGACAGACAGCATAAAATTGGGATGTTCACAGATGATGTGCTCCTGATCTTGACAGATTCTTTGAGCTCCTTGAGAGCAGTGGAAAATGTTGTGTCCTTATTTGGAAAAGCCTCATATTACAACCCTAACATAAGCAAATCCCAAATCCTAGGTATAAATATCAATCCAGATCTAAATAGAGAAATACAGAAAGCATTTTCCATTCAATGGCCTTCCACGATCCCCTACTTAAATATAAAGATATGTTACCCACAAAAAGATATTATGCCTTTAAACTTTAACCCACTGTTTTCCTCAGTTCAAACAGAATTAGGTTTACTTGAAAAAAAGAACCATCATGGTTTGGCATAATAGTTTGGTACAATATGCTAATTACTAAAAATTATGTATTTATTCTATACATTGGCACATTTGGTGCCACACAGTGTAATTGAAGAATTCCAGAATCAACTACTGAAATTAGCATTGGGAGGAAAGAGGCTCAAGATTGCAGCGGGTATTTTATATCTCATACACAGGTAGGGTGGATTGGGAGTACCAAACCTATGATCTTAATATCAAGCAATAATTGCTTTCAAATCAAATCTGTTTATAAACCAATCTTGTATAATGGAATGTACAGTCCCAAGTGGATTGGTCACACTTTTTTCCAAGACCCATGTAATCCACAGAGCTATCATGAGGAAATGTTCTAACACATTTTCAGGAGACATGGGGGAAGCAAAGAGAGTCCATTTGCTAAATTGGGAGAGAGACTTGAGAGAAATTATACCAATATCACAATGGTTAACCTCCTTTGAATGGGCAAGCAAGTCTACTTTAAGTGCGAATCTCCTACAGACCCACTACAAAGTATTTACAAGATGGTATTATACCCCATTTGAACTGGTGAAGAGCTTTATTAATGTTAGTAATCAATGTTGGAAGGAATGTAGGCATGAAGGAACTATATTCCACATTTTCTCGGAATGTCCCTCGATTCAACCATTTTGGGAAAGGAGTCTTCCAGATTTTTTATGACATATTAGGCCTCAAGATACCTAAAAGTCCAAAATTGGCTTTGTTGTGGTTGGATTGTAATCTTATACCATTCGAATATAGAAAATGAGTATGCCACTGCTTACTAGCAGCTAAATTATCCATCACTAGAAAATGGAAGTCAAAAAGTCCTCCTAGTTCCAAATAACTGACTGACACAATTACAGATCACTACATGTATGAAAAAATGATTGCTAACATTAATGGAAACCAAAACAAATTCAATTCCATGTGGAGAGCAAGACTGTGTTTTCTATCAAAATAGTGTTCTCCTAGTTTATTAGTTTAAATATGTCTGCTGTAAGACTTGTTTATTCCATAATGCAAATTTTTGATTGTATATTGAAAATACAACTTTATCTTTGTACAATTTTGAATAATGCACAACAAATATGCTGCTGATATGTATGTTTATCAGTCAATTATCTATGTGCATTTGTACAATCTATGACAAAAAATCCCAATAAAAAAAAAATATTTGGAAAGGAAAGGAGAGGAAGTGGGAACATTTTTTTGTTTAATGATAAATTAATTGGGGCACAGTCCGACCAAGTAACAGTGCAGATCTCAGTTTCTATAATCTCTTCTATACCTCTAAAATCCAAAATATATGGAAATTCTTGAACAAGAGACAGGCGGTAAATAAAACAATATATAATCCTTCTCTGAACCATGAAAACAGCGCCAATACATCATATCTTTACAACGTATGCAAAAAATAATAAAAACATAGATATAATAGACTGGAAGCTCGATTCAGAGGACAAATCATGGGACAGATTCATAATGAAATGGAAGTTGCCTCCGATTAGTAGAGTGCTTCTTCTGATTTTGTCAATTTTCTTTAAAAAAAAGAGCAGAAAACCTAGTCTGCCTTTTGGGGGAAAATTATACATTGACAAGTGTAAAAGGAGCTTTATTAATCTCGCAAATGAGGATGATAAAACAGCCCGGAGGATCTAAAAGAGAGATGCTAAGCTTAAAGGACATAGAGTTCTTAATTGCAATCAATGCTGCTTTCTTTTCTTGATCTGAAACAAGAAAAATACGTGGAAATTTTGTATAAGCACTGTACATTTTGAATACTTTTTTTTAATAAAATATGTTTCCTGAGCAAAGAATACATCTGCATTCAGCTTGAGGGATTCACGCCAGAGCATATTGCATTTAAAGTTAACTGTTCAGACCCTTAACATTGAAAAAGGCAACAGTGATGGGCAAAGTAATTTAAAAAACCATGGTATTATGCTGTCTTCAAGGTTTTTTTTTATATGGGAAAGAAAGGGATAGCAATGGTCGATGCTGAATGTAAAAAAAACTAAATAAAATAAAGGCCTTGTGTAAAAAACAGACAAAATCTACAGCAAAATCTGAGACAAAATCTGCAGCAAATCAGCAATCTGTGAAAGCACCCTACAATCCATACTAATATTATAAACGTGAAAGTAACTCTGTCTGTTTGCTACCTTTTCACAAGCAATTTTGATGAAATTTGGCAGGGAGATAGTTTGCATCTTGAGATAGGACATAGGCTACATTTTATCCCCAAAATTTATAGAGTTCTCTAGGGAGCAGTCTTAGGCCCTTTGGACGTTAGATTATGAGTGTCACACATCTCTTAGAGCTACAGAGGCATTGGAGAAATCTCAGGTCCGACGAACCCTAGATCATGACCGTTACACTTCTTTCAGAGCTAGAGATACATTGGAGCAATGTCAGGTCTGCAAAACTTGAACGATAGTCAGAAAGGACATGTATACATGTATTGCAATCACCATGTCCTCAGGCATAGAGTTCCAGAGTCTCACTGCTCTTACAATAGAGAACCCCCTTCTATGTAGGTGATGAAACCTTCTTCACTATAGACTAGAGTCACATCACTGCAAGGAAAAATGTGACCCCCTCAGTGACAGTAGAGCAGAAACTGGAGTCCCATTCTTGAGAGTGGCAGAGGCCTCAGCAGTGTGAGCCCTACCAATCAGCAAGTTATTTCCTATCCTGGTAAAACCCTTTTTAGGTTTTTATATTCTAATCCTAAAGCTAGGTTGAGGTTGATGTGCTATTAGCTAGAGTAATTGGATAAAATTGTCATATTTCTAGAAAATAATGTGGAAACAGAGTGTAAATTGAGTCTTTTTTACAGATAATAATATTTTAACATCAACTTCATTGCCAAATCTAATTTAAACTTAAGATGATTTTGGTACCCGGTATGTCTTTTGGATTATTACTGAAAAATCCGAAGTACTGTTTTGAAATTTGGAGGATTACTTGAAAAATGTATGTATTTGAAATGTGGGTTTTATAAAAAGAGATGTATATTAAAAATCTGATGTGAAAATGTGCACAAACTTAGATGAAATATATAAAAAATACTTGGACTTGGACTCATCCATGTTTTTTATGGTTCAAAAGTATTTTATTGAAGAACTACAAAATACTTAGAGGTATGAGTTTACAATCAAGATATGCATTAACAGTTATATGATATAATTCTGTGTGTGTGTGTGTGTGTTTAAGGGGGTGATGTTGATTTCCATAATTTGTGAATAAGCTGGCACATGGCTATGAGAAAAAATCTGAGTGTGCTCTTTTAAGTCTGTACAAAAAGCCTGGAAGTAATGAAAATAGCACTAAGTCTGCAGAAAAGGTTAAGGATGAATGGTAAACAGCATTGAATAGGTTGTTTAAGTCATGCCACAGGGGCCTTATTAGGGAACAAGACCACCAAACATGTATGAAGGAGCCTGTACCTAAGGTGCACCTCCAACAGCAGTTTTAAGTCTGAGGGAACATTTTGGCTAGTCTCGTTGGAGTTCTATAACATTGAGTTAACAGCTTATAGTTGAATTCCTGGCTTTTGCTGGACCTAAAAGCCTTTGTGTGTGATAGTGAAAATTTTGGCCCATTGTACTTCTGTAGAAAGCTTTACCTAGTTATTTTTCCCAACCTTGCTTAAATGCCAATGAGACTTTCTGTGTCTCCTCTGCCAGCAAGATATGGTATATCTGAGAGATATATTTGTAGGTGGTGTGGATGGCATTCAAAGTTTTTGGAACTGGGATAGAGAGTCCACGAATTGTGCTCCACGTCTGAGATATTGTAAATATGTGTGTAACTGTAAGTACTAAAACCATGCCCTGGCCAGCGAATCCCTGTCACCTATCAGTTTTCGCAGGGACCTCACACCCACCCCTGAGACCACATCATGCACACTCGGGGTAAGTATGCTCCCGGTCTGGAGAGTAGTAAAGAGCCACCAAACAACACCATCAATTCTAGGGTACCCAACAAGGGTGTCAGTGGGCCAAGTCAGGATACTAGGTTTAGGCGCGATATGAGCCTGCTCCATGCATCTATCATTTCGCTCATGAATGGTGATAGGTTAGGCATTTGTCAGGCCAACCGACGAGGTAGCTGCTCAGAGGACACTTAGTAGTATCTTATAGCTATCTTCACTACAATTCTTGACTTTTAGAAGTTTAGATGTGGACATTATTTGACAACATGGAAAATGAGAGGAGCCATATGGTGAGCTGCAATGTATGCTATATGTTTACAAACCTACCAGAGGAAAAGCCAAACTTCACCTGCTAGAAATGTAAGCTTGTGTCTCCATTGGAGGAAAAGGTGCATAGTCTTCAGGAGGGAATAGCTAGATTGAAACTCATTAAGGAAGGTGAGGATTGCCTTGGCAGAGCATAAGAAAGTCTTCAAAATGTTGAAGAAAAAGAAATGTCCAGTGTACCTGCAGAAGCAGAGGAATGGAGGCATGTGGCCCAAAGAAGCAGGAAGATCAGGAGTCAGCCAGCACCTATACTGTTTAGGAACCAGTAACAGGTTCTCACGCAGTGGAGTCTGGTACTGGTTCCTGAGCAGAAGAAGAAAAAGGTACAGCAAGAAATTATTCTACCCACAAAGAACAGAGCAGAGGAGAAAGAGGTACAGCAAGAAATGACTCTACACAAAAAGAACAGAGCAGAGGAGAAAGAGGTAGAGCAAGAAATCACTCTACCCACAAATAATTCTGTAGTAAGCACACAGAGTCCTCTTGCATAGAGAAAAGAAGTGCTGTTGTGAAGAAGAAGAAAAGGAGAGTGCTGGTTGTAGGGGATTCTCAATTGAGAAGAACAGAGGCTGCTGTCTGCAGACTTGACACCTCACGAGAGTTGTGCTGTCCTCCAGGTGCACAAATCAAAGATCTGTCTGATAGACTGTCAAGACTCTTCAGTCCTACAGAACACCAGACATTCCTACTAATAAATGTAGGGACAAACGACACTGCAAAAAAAAGAACTTGCAACTATCTGCAAAGACTTTGAAGACCCCGAAAAGAAGGTGAAGGAACTAGGAGCACAGGTGGTCTTCTCATCCATCATACCAGTGGATGGTCATGGAATAAGAAGATGGAACAAGATTCTAGAGGTGAACAACAGGCTATGTCGATGGTGCTGTCAGCAAATATTTTCAATTCTAGACCATAAAGTAACATAGTATCATAGTATGTAAGGCTGAATGAAAACAATGTCCATCTAGTTCAGCCTGTTTCAACCCCTAGTTGATCCAGATGAAGGCAAAAACCCCAAGATGCAGAAGCTAATTAGCCCATTTGGGGGGAAATTCCTTCCTGACTCTGTAATGACAATCAGAATAATCCCTGAATCAACCTTTGATAGTTCCTACCTAATATAAGACCTGGAACTACAAACCCGCCGGTCACTTAATGTCTATATTCTGTAATATTCTTATATTGCAATATGTAGATCCTGGATCGTCTTTTGTGGAACCAGAGTATGTATTATGGTGATGGGGTCTTTGTGTACAATCCTCTGTATATCGTGGACTGACAACTCTTCAAATATGTTCCATAAATTTCCCGGTGTCCGGATCTCTGGTTGATTGATGAATATTGAATGGAAGTAGACTTAAGGGAGTATTTGGTGAGGGTGTAGGAGCTAGGGATTGATAAAGAGAGTCCCAGGTCTCGCAGATGCCCCCCAGCAGAATATTAAATTCCCTAGATCTGTAGTTTCTCAGATTGGGAAACCACATGTCCCTCAAAATGTTTTTTTCCCATGTGACAACTGTACTATTCTACTCGATTTATGGTTATTTATCGGCAACATCATGTCTAGCCATCTATTTAGGTTTATTGCCTTATAATATTCTGTGATGTCTGGTAACCCCACTGCCTCCCACTGCTTCCTTCTAGTCATTAGTGAATATGCCACCCTGGGTCGTTTGTATTTCCAAAAAAACCCCATGAAAGTAATGAAGGTAGTTTTTTAAAAAAAGGATTTTGGTATGTGAATTGGTAGCATTTGTAGCTTATATAGAATCTTGTGTAATATATATGTTTTAATTAGGTTCTTCCTCCTGAACCAAGATATGATATGGAGGTTGTATGAAGATAATAGAGATGTTATTTCTGTTAGTAGTGGCAATAAGTTAAAGGGGTTGTCCAGCGCCGAAACGGGTTATTTTTTTTTCAATAGCCCCCCCCGTTCGGCGCGAGACAAACCCGATGCATGTGTTGAAAAAAAAAAACGGATAGTACTTACCCGAATCCCCGCGCTCCGGTGACTTCTTACTTACCTTGCGAAGATGGCCGCCGGGATCTTCACCCTCGGTGGACCGCAGGTCTTCTGTGCGGTCCATTGACGATTCCAGCCTCCTGATTGGCTGGAATCGGCACACGTGACGGGGCGGAGCTACGAGGAGCAGCTCTCCAGCACGAGCAGCCCCATTCAACATGGAGAAGACCGGACTGCGCAAGCGCGTCTAATCGGGCGATTAGACGCTGAAAATTAGACGGCACCATGGAGACGGGGACGCTAGCAACGGAACAGGTAAGTGAATAACTTCTGTATGGCTCATAATTAATGCACAATGTACATTACAAAGTGCATTAATATGGCCATACAGAAGTGTATACCCCAACTTTGTTTCGCGGGACAACCCCTTTAAGCTCAAACAGTTTCAAGAGGTTGTTTGTTATTTTGATTCCTAAATAGGCGATACAATGCTCTGCCCACGCATAAGGGGTATTTTCCTTGATTTCTGCTACTTTATGTGGGGGTAAGAAAACATTTAGTTTGTTTTTGTTAACTTTGAAATTGAAGAAACTACTATATAGGTCTAGCAACCGATTTAGGCTAGCAAGGCCCTGCTGAGGGTTTGAGACCAAAAAAGTACATCATCAGCGAAAGTGGCCGTTTGTAAATATTCACCTCCCATCTCAAGTCCATGTATCTCTGAATTTTGCCTGACAGCTTGTAGTAAAGTTTCGAGCGTAAGGATGAACAATGTAGGGGACAGAGGGCACCCTTGACGGGTACCCTTCGTGAAGTTGAATGGTAGAGATAAGGTATCATTTACTTTTAATCTGGCATGCGGCTATTTTTATAAAGAGAAAATTGCCTCAACTAGTTGTGGAGGAAATAAAATTTGATCAAGACTGCTCTCATAAAAGCCCAATCTACTCTGTTGGATGCTTTCTCAGCATCAATTCCCAGAAAGACCAACGGAATATTCTTTTTTTTTTTCATAGTGTATAGAATGCAAAATAATTGCAGAATTGTCCCTTCCCTCTCTACCCTTAACAAAGCCTGTTTGTTCATCGATTATTAATTCAGGGACAATGTTACTTATTCAACGTGCTAGTAGTTTAGCCCAGATCTTGACATCAAGATTCAATAAAGAAATTGGTCTATAATTATTACATTGAGTAGGGTCTTTACCCTCTTTATGTATTCGGGTAATATGTGCTTCTTGTGTTTGTTTAGGAAATGTGGTGCCCTTCAGAATCACATCTAGGGTAAGCCTAAGATGAGGTAATATGGTCTGCTGTAGTGTCTTGTAGTAGCATATTGTCAGACCATCAGTTCCCGGACTCTTGCCACTAGGGAAGTTATTTATAACCTCGATAAGTTCATCTTGGCTAACAGGTGTTAGTAATTTTGCTGATTCCTCCGGACTTTGTGAGAGTAGTGTCAATTCTTTCAAAAACTTATCCCTTTTTTTATATTTATTTTCTAAAACTGAATGTGACATTCCCTCATCAAGGTTGTAGAGTTTAGTATTATAGGTTTGAAAAGCGGCCGCTATACCTTGGGTAGATGTAATTTTTTCCCCTGTTTCTTTCCTTATTTCTTTGATAGAGGTTTTTTCTCTCGCCTTCTTTACAAGCGAGGACATCAGCTTACCTCCTTTATCGCCATGCGTGTAGATCTTATAGTTATATATCATGTGGGACCTGGCAAACTTCTTATCCAACAGGCATTTGAGTTGGTCTCTGAGCGAATTAAGTTCAGGTTGGACCTTTTCTAAAGTTGACAACTTTTTTTTCTGTTCCAGGGACGCTATCTCTGTTAATATATTATCAATTTCTCTTTGTTTTTTTTTTCTTGAGTTTGGAACTTATAGAAATAAAAAGGCCTCTCACGTTTGCTTTATGTGTTTCCCAAATGACAGGAAAGTTTGTGTTTTCTCTTGAATTGATTTTTAAAAATTCTGATAGGCCTTTATCTATCTCCTGTCTAGTATGTTCCCCCCTCAGTATAGTCTCGTTCAGGTGCCATCTCCATTCGCCCAAGCTGTTTGGTCGAAACTTTAATCCAGTATGTACCGGGGCATGGTCAGGTATTGTAATATTATCAATTTGTGTTTGTAATAATTTTAATGATATAAAAAGGTTGTCCAGTCTCTGGTGTGAGTCGTGAACCTTTGAGTAAAAGGTAAAGTCCTTTTTGGTTGGACTTTTATATCCCCAAGAGTCGATCAAATTCAATTCCTGCAAGGCTAAATGTATCCTCTTTAAGGCTCTCTGCGAGACCTGGGACCTGCCCCGTGAGTAGTCCAGGAGTGGGTTTGGAGTAACATTAAAGTCACCCCCTAATATTGTGTACCCTAAGGCAAAGGATTTCAGTCTGTTGATCGTGTCAATTAGCCATTTAGTTTGTTGTGTGTTGCTGGCATATATATTTGCTAGTGTGTAGTGTATTCCATGTATTGTGCCTCTAATAAAAATATATCGGCCCTCTGAATCTGCGCATTGCTGTTTAAGGTGAAAAGGAAGGCCCTTGTGGATGGCTATGGATGCTCCTTTTGATGCTGAGGTGGAGTTGCAGCTGTGGTACCATTGTGAAAAATAATTTCTCGGGAGAGAGGGGGTTTTATTGCTTTTAAAATGTGTTTCTTGAAGAAATGCTACCTTAGTATTAGCCTTTCTCAATAGCCATATCGCATGATGACATTTGTTTGGTGAGTTTAAGCCTTTCACGTTAAAGGAGGAGATTGTCATTCTTTCTATTCGAGACAATGTTATTGCTTGGTGGTGGCTCATGTTATTCAGGGGAGTGAAGGCAGGATGAAGGGGAATTGAGTGCCCGGTGAGCACAATAGTATCAATTTAGTAACCAAAGAAAATTACAAGAAACTGAGTGGTCAACTCAGACCACTCGACGAGATAAACTATTTAGTCAACTATAGTGTGGTCTTGGTATGGAACCTGGTGACTGCGAGCTCTTTTTCTTTTAGAATTTTTGCATTGCTGCTTGATTCTTTTGTCTAAAATATCTGCAGTTGAATGCAGCAGCCCTTTATTGTGGGAATTAATGGAGAAGATATATGGTGGGGAGACCGTAGGGTTTAGTGCTCTGGCTAGCCACGGGGCCACATTTGTTACCGTATTCGTAGAACCTGCTTCAGACTCTGTCTCTATAACATAGAGAAGTTTGATCTAGTATAGTGAGGATATCTCAGATGGGGAGGACTTATTAGAGATTTCTAAGTAATTTAGGTTTATAAGGAGGTTCTCTAGATTTTGGGAGCTCTCTTTTTTTAGTTTGGTGCCTTGTGATATGAGTATTCCCCAAATTACGCCCTTCAGGGCGCCGATCCACCCGTGTTTCTGGATGGGAAAATGGCCGCATTGCAGGTGCAGACGAACATGTGGCTGGCAATGGAGCTGGTCATGCAAAGATTTGTCCACACACGATGCGGCCGTTTTCCTGTCCTGAAACACTGGCGGATCGGCGCCTGCGTGACTAAGCCCTCAAGGCTTTCCATTGAATGGGGACCAATGTGGTGTCTGACAAATGGTCATCAGTAAAGTTTTAGATTGCTGTCTGAACATCTTTTAAACATAGTGTGTTGTTTCATAGCTTATTGTTGAGCCACCAGAGGTTTTACTCTCTCACACCTAAGACATTATTTAGGATACCACAGACAGGGGTGTGGTCAGACCACAAAAAAATGTCTGTGGACCAAGAGGGATTAAAGTCTAGTAGATTGTTCAAGATGAACAACTAGTCTATTCAACTGTAACTATTGTGTGCCACTGAGTAATGACTAAAACAACATCAGGTTTTAGTGCGGAGAGATCTCTCTTTAGTTTAAGAGTTGTGGCAGAGGAGACACTGGACTTACCCATGGATGAATCCAGTAAAGGGGCGATGCAAAGATTAAAGTCTCCTCCAAGGATTGTGCCTGAGCCTGCAGTGAATCATGTCAGGGCCTCCAACATTCAGGATACGAAGGAGACCTGAGCTTGGTTGGAAAAATATGCATTAGGAAAAGTATACACTTCGGTACCCACTGCACTTTTCAGGAATAGATATCGGCCTTCTGGGTCAATTTTGGAAGAAATAAATTGGTGTGAGAAATTTTTGTGAAGTGCTATGGAAACACCACAGGAATTTGTGTGATTGTGTGTGTGAGGAGAGTGTGTGTGAGGAGATTGTGTGTGTGTGTGGGGGGGGGGGGGGGGGGGGAATGGGAGCTATAGTGCCAGGTTGTGTACAAGCAGGATCTACACTGTGGTGTATTGTTAAATTGAAAATGGGTTACTTGCAGTATCATTACTGATTTCTTGTGTAAAAATATCATAATCTGTCCCTTTTTGCGGGTTTGTTTATTGTCTTGGGGTTACATGAGCAAAATGTGATGTTAGTCATGGTTCTGGTATTGGTGTGTTGACTCTGTTTGTCTGGGCTTGGCACCACGTGACGGAGGCGGAGCTACGATGACGCGGAGAAGAGGGAGGAGCCAGGACGCAGCTCGTGAGCCCAGAGATAGACAGAAGAGGAATCCTTTGGTGCGCAAGCGCGACTGTTCGTGCGACTAAAGAAGCAGCTTTATTCGGCGCCATGGAGACGGGGACACCAGCAACGGAGTGGGTAAGTGTATAACTTCTGTATGGCTCATATTTAATGCATGATGTATATTACAAAGTGCATTAATATGGCCATACAGAAGTGTATAACCCCACTTGCTTTCACGGGATAACCCCTTTAATTCTTTCCACCTTCTCTCCTTTTTTCCAATGGAATTCAACTTTACCTCTTGATATTTCCACACATGCTTGTTTATACACTGTATACGTGATTTGGAGTGACTACTCCTTTCAGTTCTTTATAGAATGGTAGAGTTGGAAGGGGCCTCCAGGGTCATCAGGTCCAACCCCCTGCTCAGCTCAGGATTTACTAAATCATCCCAGACAGATATTTGTCCAGTCTTTGTTGGAATACTTTCATTGAAGGAGAACTCACCTCCTCCTGTGATAACCTGTTCCATTCATTGATCACCCTCACTGTCAGAAAGTTTTTTGCAATATTTAATTTGTGTCTCCTCCCTTTCAGTTTCATACCATTGCTTCTAGTCTTTCCTAGTGCAAATGAGAATAGGGCTGATCCCTCTGCACTGTGACAGCCCTTCAGATATTTATAGACAGCTATTAAGTCTCCTCTCAGCCTTCATTTTTGCAAGCTAAACATTCCCAGATCCTTTCACCGTTCCTCATAGGACATGATTTGCAGACCGCTCACCATCTTGGTAACTCCTCTCTGAACTTGCTCCAGTTTGTCTATGTCTTTTTTAAAGGGGGGTGCCCAGAACTGGACACAGTATTCCAGATGAGGTCTGACTAAGAAAGAGTAGAGGGGGATAATTACCTCACATGATTCAGACTCTATGCTTCTCTTAATACATCCCAGAACTGTGTTTGCCTTTTTGGCTGCTGCATCACATTATTGACCCATGTTCAGTCTATGATCTATTAGTATACCCAAGTCTTTCTCACATGTGCTTAGCCTAATTCCTTCCATTCTGTATGTGCTTTTTTGATTTTTCTTGCCTAGATGTAGGACTTTGTATTCCTCCTTGTTAAATACCATTCTGCTGGTCGCCGCCCACTGCTCAAGCTTTCTAGATCTTTTTGAACACTCTCCCTCTCTTCCCTAGTGTTACTATTCCTCCTAGCTTTGTGTCTTCGGCAAACTTGTTTTTCATCAATTGCCTCCTTCTTTACTTACATTTACCTACTTTTTAATGCCATCAGACTGTAAATGCATTATATCCTAAGTGGAGACTGGCAAGTCTTCTTATACATAAAATGTGTATGTTAACTATTTGATATTCAGTAAAAAATATATTGCATAAAAGAAGTATCTTACTTGAAAAAATTGCCAACTCTTACTCTCAGCAAGAACTAAGCTATCATGCCCTACCATCCATGCTAACTAATGGAGCCTTGGCTAGTGATTTTAATGCCTCCATTTAACTACTTGAATTATGTCTCTTCTATAACAACCTTTCTGTCAGAAAATGAAAAATGAAAATCCCACATATTTTTCTCCTCAAAAACAGAACAGTGGCACATTCAAGTTCTAATATCTACATTTTACTCAAATGGCACATGCTGAATCAATAGCTGTATTTTATCTTCTAAGTTAAAATCAGCAAACAAGAAACAGAATCGCTGATCTCACTACTAGGTAAATCAACGCGGTCTGTTGATAGAATCTAAAACAGAACTTACTGGAAAACAATGTGTAGTCATTGTGTAAAATCTTTTCTGTACAAATGAATTAAGCATATGTATACTAACTGTACAGTTATTTTTAATTATTGAGTTATAATTTCCTAATTATATAGCTTAATTTCTAATTCCCTAATTACACATACAAAAAAACCTTAATAATGACCAGAAGGTTGTCTTAGAGAGTGGCTCTCCATTTTTGGGTCATAAATACAGCGTTTGAGGGTGGATTGAGACAAGCGTGTTTATGTGCGTACAATTGGTTCCCTATGGTGTGTTGACATGTTCGTATTTTACGCATGTACCTGCAAAAAATAGGACATGCGTGCACCATATGTCCGTGGACATGTAAATATTCCCCAGCAGGGAGTCCCCTTATCATTGAGAACTCTGACTGCACTGTCACAGTGTTCAGTGACTAGGGGACTCCCGATGAGGAGTAAAGAATCCCCTGTGACAGCTGTCACAACTGTGCAGAGGATCGCAATGTTCTCCCATTGCTTTCAATGGGACCGGCGCTTATGCAGTCCCATTAAAAGCAATAGGAGGCCGGCAAGCCCTGCAGTGCTTCTGGGGAGGGGCTTTAAATATAAGTCCTTCCCTGAAAATCATCCCTAGAATGTGTTATATGAGAAGAGGCGACATACCTGCACTGCTCTGAATCTGTTTCAAAAGCCAATCACACGCAGAACTCAGCTATTCATTGAATGACAGCTCAGTGCTGCCTGTGATTACAGGCAGCGCTTCGCCATTCATTTAATTCAATGAATGGCAGAGAGCTGTGACCAATCACAGGCAGCACTCAGCTATCTTTCAATGAATGGCTGAGTGCTGCCTGTGATTGGCTGAGTGCTCAGCCAATCAAATACAGCCCTTTTAGCAGGTGGGGATTTTAAATCCCCATCTGCTGAAACAGATTCAGAGTACTGCAGGGAGAAGACAGGCTGGACGCACCTGAGCCCCAGCAGCTAAGGAGAGATGAGTATATATATATTTTTTTATTTTTATTTTTAGCACATTCTAGGGATGATTTTCAGGGACGTGCTTATATTTAAAGCCCTTCCCCAAAAATCCCTGCAGGGCTAGCCGGCATTCCATTGCTTTCAATGGTACTGCAGAAGCACCTGTCCCACTGAAAGCAATGGGAGAAGATTGCGATCCTCTGCCACACTTGTGATAGCTGTGGCAAGGGACTTTACTCCCCAAGGGGAATATCTACACAGCAGCGGTGGACAGGTGAGTATATATATATATATATATATATATATATATATATATATATATATATATATATATTTAATTATATTTTAACACAAACCATGGCTGATTTTCAGGGAAGGGCTTATATTTCAAGCCCTTCCCTGAAAATCACTGCAGGGGTGCCGGAATCCTATTGCTTTCAATGCGGCAGCCGATAGCAGCCGAGGTCAATTGAAAGTGATTCTGTACAGATCTGCATTCACACGTGTTTGTGCACGTACGTGGGTGTGCGGTTTTGTGCACACCAATGTACACATACGCACACGATCGTGTGAATTCACCCTTATTGTGTTGTCTTGATAGGACATCACTTTTCTATACGGGCTATTAGGGCATACCAACATAATAGATGGAGATACCCTATTCAGGTCCACTATCTTTTATCCAGAGAATAAAGACACTAAGAAAGCACTTTTGGTAGACTTAGCTTGGCCACCTATTACTGCTCCATGTTTTATTTGATTGGCTATCTCCGATGAAGAAGCCACTCTAGGAGAAAAGTATAGCCATCTGCTACTTCCTGAGAAATAATGATTGTTTATTGGGTCAATCAGATGATTGCCTTTGCCTTGATGAGATAACACCTTTGTGCCTCACCCATATGAGCATATGCATTTCCACGCTGGCTGCACAGTGTCCGAAAATTGGTCAAAGTAAAATAGCTGCTATTGAATCGGAAGCTTAATCAGTGTTTTCTCGCCCAATCACACAGGCATATCGTCTGAAAAATACGCTGCAGCGTGGAATTCTGTTTGTCGGCATAAATCCTTGGAATGACTTCCAATTGTTTCAATAGCTTAAATAGCATCAGCTGTCTTTTTTTTTTCTCCTGCTCCCCTTTTTCAGGTCCTATAAGAGTCTATAGGAGCTTTCAGTGTTTTTCATCAAAAAACGACACAGTTCTTTCACGCAACCTAAAACGCTTATGTGAATTGATGCATTGGAATCCAATGCTTCACATGGTCGCAATTTTCGGTTGACGATTGGTTAAATAGCTGCATAAAAACACTTGTGTGAATGAAGCCTTAAATGCATATTGCACCAATGACTATACAACACTTAGGGCTCAGTCAGACAAGCAAATTTTTCACGCCTGTATAGGCATGTTTAAAAAATAGATCTGATAGAACCAATGCTTTCCAATGAAAGCAGTCACATGTCCATTTTTTAGAATCACTTAAAATTCGCACCTGCAAAAGATAGGATAGCATTTTTGGGAATGGAGCCTTCCTCTCCGTTGCATCGCTTTGCTCCGACACGTGTTCTCAGAGGAGCATTGCCTTATAAGTCTCCTTACTTAACTTTTAGGTGTCCCCACATCCCTTCTGGGTGCTCTCCTTGGGGAGAGACTATATTATTCCCTTATCCACTCACCCCCTAGGTGTCCCCACACACTTTTTGGGTGCTCTCCTGAAGGACACCGCTTCTGACCCACATTATAGGCAACTCACAGAATAAGCTAGAAACCTACTGCATAATGATGAGGGGCAAGCATACCAATACAGTCTGTCTATGCATGGTTTCTGGCTTGGCTTAATATTCCCAATCACTGAGGAGTTGTTATATGGTTACTTTGAATTGAAGGAATGCTGCCATCCAGTAGATGGCACTGTAGAGGTATTTTTTCCATCTTTCTGATTTACATACATTTCCCAGAGGAGCTTTGCCTTATAAGTCTCCTTACATAGCTTTTAGGTGTCCCCACACCCCTTCTGGGTACTCTCCTTGGGGAGAGACTATACCATCCCCTGATCCACTTACCCCCTAGGTGTCCCCACACACCTTTTGGGTGCTCTCCTTTAGGAGACATGACACCGCTTCTTATCTACTTCACACACACACTGGTTCAACCGTTACCACAGTAAAAAAAACATAGAGGAACAAATCACTGATCTGGATCCTGGTTCAGAAATTCTCATCGCATGGCAACAACTCTGCTGTGGAATGAAGAATGGTGTTTTGACATTGCCCCTGGTAAAAAATGTACTCCGATAAATTTATTATATGATGTACATGCTGAGGAATTATCTTTCCCATCAATCTACTATGGTGTGCCGCTTAAGTTCAAACCAAATGTTGATGTCACCCAAAACATGATGGCTTCTAGTAAGATTAGAAAAAAGGATCATTGTGTGGAATGCCTCAACACATTCTATATATTGTGATGAGGATTGTGTTTTTGTGTCGTTGAAGGTATTCATCATGCATTTAAATGCATTCTAGCCACTGAGAATATTATGTGCAAACAAATGCAAGACCAAGGATTCCACGAACACGGTGTAGAGAGGAATTTCACATTTCTTAGATCATTACGGAACTCAATGGTATATTGGCAGAATAGGCAAACATTCTCTTTGCCATGATCTATCAACTCAGCAAGCCCTCTATGTTCTTAACAATGAGTGCTAATGAAATAAATTGGCCACATCTGCTTCAATCATTATATAGATTGAATGATTACTTTAAACACGTTGGCTGTGTGAACATCACTAATGCTATGAATAAATTAAATAGATGTATGTGTTCACATTTAGTTAATAAAGATTCAGTGGTTTGCTGCACATACGTTTACAAGCTAGTAGATACCATCATTTGTATGTTAAAGAGTACATGCAGACACAATCCATTTGGCAAGTATTGGGACGTGGGTTACTTTTTATGTATAGAGTTCCATCACACAGGTAATTCACATGCCCACAGCTTGCTATGGCTTGCTAATGACTCAAAAAATACAGTTGCAGCGAATATGCTGGATGGCACATTGCAATTGATTAGTGATTCATGTTCAGTGAGTAAAAACGATTTAAATGATAATAGTAAAATTAATAATCAGATATATCGTCACGCTTTCACTTGCACCTAATGAGGCGAGGAGTACTGTTGTTTCAACATCCGATTCTAGCCTATGAATGAAGCCAGAATTCTTCTTTCGATGGCTAAGGGCTCTTTACCACGAGCGTATTTCGGATAGCGTTTTCATAGCTGGCCGATTTACGCTACTATCTGGGGTGTAGAAGCTCATGAACGGGTGCACAAATCTACCATTTGTACCCATTCACAACTCATGGGCCCCGATGCATATACACCACGGTCACCATGAGTTGCCCCTTTCCTCCCCCCCCCCTCACAGGCTTACTGCTGCTCTCCTCCCAACTTGTTCTTTGCAATGGGAGGGGGCAGGACAGAGCTAAGTGCCACCCCATCCCGCCTCCTCCCATTGCTGACTGTGGACAAGGGTCAGGGACAGGGCAGAGCTTATCACAGATTCTCTATATAAAAAACATTAAAACTATGTGATCCAAAAAATGCCACCACAAATATACTTGTAAAAATCTATGAGTTAGGCCGCCTGCAGACGAGCGGAAATCCCGCCGCGGGATTTCCCGCGGGATTTCCGCCGCTGAAAGTCTGCATAGGAGTGCATTACAATACGCACTCCTATGCAGACGGCTGCGGTTTGGCCGCGCGAGATTTCGCGGCATGTTCTAATTTTCTGCGGGGCACGCACTCACCTGGCCGCCGGCTCCGGTCTGCGCATGCGCCGGCTGCGCAGCAGCCGGCACATCAAAGAGCCGGGGCCGCCAGGCGCGGGTGAGTACACGCTCGTCCCTGCAGGCTCTGGGGTCGGATCGCGCGGCGAGATTTCTCGCTGCCGGATCCGACCCGCTCGTCTGCAGGCAGCCTAATATTACTTTTTTATAAGTCATCTCCCCCTTTCAAAAATAAAGAAAGAAAGAAATTACACATTCTGTGTGTGATGGAAACTTTAGATTGGTTTCACAGATTTTTGTTGAAGTTTTTGTGCCAGATTGCGATGCATTCAGAGCCAAAGCCAGAAGGGGATCCAAGAGGATGAAGGAGTACAAGTTCTTTATTTATATTTCTCATTCATTTTGAATCTTCTGTCTTTGGCATTGGAAAACTAAAATTTGTGTTATTGATGTTTTTATAACAATGATAGGAGATATTGACTATTTCAGTGCACATTTGTTGTGCACAACAGCACATATTTACAGTAATAAATAGACAAATAGCCAAACTATGTAAAATACAGAAATTCAGTAATAATTTATGAACATTTATTTTTGAACAGCAAAGCTCTATAGCTTGAAATTCTTGTTGACATTTACTACTTTATTTTGAAAAAAAAGGACCAAACTATGCCAGAAAAAATTTGAAAGATATGTGAAATGTCAGTTCAAAAAGCTAACATTTTACTTGAAATGCTATTTTATTTATGGAACAAAAAGGATAAATGCTTGAGATCGTATTTCAATGATGATGATGATTTAAATGACCAGGCAAGCAGACATATTCGTATGGATATTATATTTCAGGAAACTTTATAAACCTATTTTCAGTTTACTAAGTCAATTTTAAGAGCATATTGTGAAATTTGCTTGTCTTTCTGTTAATGTTCGGAGTTTCGCATAGAAATATACAACAAAAGTTGACCTCCTGCATATTTTAAAATATGCTCCGCTTGTCAATTTCTAGGTGGAAAGTATCTGCAGAATGTGAATGACATTTATAAAGTCTCATTCATTTGTCCGGTACTGTAATCTACTGGAGATTTTATCTGTACTAATCCTAAAATAAAATCCATAGCAATTCTGTCTAATGCGGATCGAGGATAATACTCTAAGGAAGTTTACCGATGTCTTTATCAGTGCAAGTGATGCCATCAGTTAGGTCAGTTAGTGTTCTTAGCAAAGTCTACTATCCTTGTTTCAATGCAGATAGGGAATTCATCTACTTTACTGTGAAACACACCCTCTGCAGGCTCAGTCACACGGGCGCATCGGCGCCCGTGTGACTGCACGTAGCAGACGGCTGTACCTGAAGACGGACGTCTCTCTGTAGCGCCGGAGGAAAGAACATGTGACCGGCTTCATTGCCAGTCATGTGTTCTTTCATCAGCGCTGCAGAGAGACGTCCGTCTTCAGGTACAGCCGTCTTCTAACTGTCAGTCACACGGGCGCATCGGCGCCAGTGTACGGGTGCCGATGCGCCCGTGTGACTGAGCCCTGCTACTGTAGTGCTACTTGGAAAGGGGAATGGCAAGGAAGGGTCTATAGCTGGGCGGCCCAGCCCTCTACTTTAAGATAGAGAATGGGGCAAAAAAATGCATCAAAGGGAATATTATGCTGGACCCTTGTTCCATTCACTTCAGTTAGCTTTCTCCATTTGTCCCTTGGAAGTGAATGGAACAGTGGTTCAGATACATGACCATTGACATATACTGAGATGAGACATTGCTGGAGTGTTTGCATGACCTGGTAAAAGCTGTTTTGAGACAACCCTCTAAGTTTAATAGACTGAGGCCTCTTTCACATGAGCGTTGTTTTGCGTGCACCTATGTGCACACAAAACCACGCGTCTATTAGAACCATTGTTTTCTTTTAGTGTGTTCACATATCCATGTTTTACAGGCATGCAAATGCATGCTCCAGCAAAAGATTTAAAACCCCGCCTCCTGAAAGGGCTGTGTCTGATTGGCTGAGCGCTCAGCCAATCACAGGCATCACTCAGCCATTCAGTGAATGACAGCTGAGCGCTGCCTGTGGTTGGTCACAGCTCTCAGCAAATCACAGGTAGCGCTAAGACATTCATTGAATTCAACCGTCAGCCAACCATTGATTTTAAATCCCCATTTGCTGAAAGAGCTTCAGTACAGTGCAGGGAAGCCAAGCGGCTAGACGCACTGAGCCCCGACATATATGTGAGTATATATATTTGTAATTTCTTTTTACGCAAGCTATGGGTGATTTTTAGGGAAGGCCTTATATTTAAAACCCTTCCCCAAAAATCACTGCAGGGGTTACCGGATCCTATTGCTTTCAATGGGGTTGCTGGCAGTAGCAGCAGCCCCATTGAAATTAATGGACACGCAGCTTCATTTACACGCAAAAAAGCGCTCATGTGAATGAGGCCCGAGGGATTTCATTTTTCTTTTTACCTTGTTCCATGTTTAAGACAGGTATTGCTGAATGGATTAGTAAGTAGCATTTTTGCTACAAGAACATGATGCCTCCATCATTAATCTATGTTCATGTCTGCGTTTTGCTGGATCGATCCTGTGATGAAACCATACAGCCCTGGATGGATCTCATTGACTGTTGTGGGGTTTATCTTGCCTCCCTCAGGCTCTTGGGCATTATTCAGGGGCGAAATAGAATCACTTGGTGAACAGAGCTGAATAGATGGAAATGTGTGCAGAGCCTTATCCAAAGATTGTGTGCTTCTGGTAAAAGTTTCCAAGCTTCTCGAAGACATATATTGGTTCCTTTAACTAATTACATAACATTATGTCAATTTGATTTTCTTGAACTGAGTTAATGTGCAGTTTTTTTAAAGGTTTCCAGAATCACATTTGAAAATAGAAAAGGCATGCTGCAATGTATGTGTGAATAGTGGAAATGTCAGTTTATAAAGGTAAAAAATATTCTTTCTTTTTTTGTGAAAATGTTATCAAATGTGCTGCATATAAAGGTCACGTCCATAACTGAATGCTTCAATGCACCTGTTTCCTCATAAACATGCCATTTCCCTGAAAATATCAGAACCATAGATCAATGTTCAACCAAAGTGCAGTTTTTGAACATTTACTGCATACATGTCGTTCCTAATTTAGTTTGAAACTAATTACTTTCCATAACTGCTTTATTTTAAGTAAAATGGGTTTACACATACATCATAAAAATTACAAATCATTAAGTCATGGACATTTACATAATCAGTCAGTTTCAGAACCCTCTTTAGTGCTTTTACATAAAATAAATATCCTCTTTCACATCTGTGGTTTACACATCAGAACATACTTTTCATTTTCTTTTAGTTTTTCACTAAAATCTGAAAAAGAATAGATCCAAATACATGATACAAATAATACACATTCTATTTTGTACAAACAGTGTGCTAAACTTGATGAATGTGCCGATATAAGTACAACCAAGAAGAGGGGCATATGGGATGCAGCAGGATGGAGTACAGAAAGGCAATATAGCAATGTTACAAAATGCAAGAAAAAAGTAGCAGTAAAAGTACAAAACAACAATATATCAATGTAAAAAGACATTCACCCATCAGCAGCAGGTGGAGAGCGGGAGCAGAAGGTAATAACCAGTAGTGGAGAAAGCCCAGAGCACACATGTGAGCCCCAGCCACTCCGGCCAGTAGCGGCTGCATACACAGATGCTGCAGGCTTTGGGTGACGTCACCCAGCCTCACTACAAAGCTGAAAAAGCCCAAAAGACTCCAATGTGTATTGAGACCTAAACACTGGTCTCTTCCTCAGAGAGAAATGCCTACTTACGGCTGCAGCTACTTGTTATATACTTCTGGCGTGGGGTTATACACACATATTCACATTCTATTTTGCTATTTTAACTCCTTTGCACCACAGCCTAAATAATCAAGTAATTTATTTATTTATTTATTTTTTATTGTCACTACAGCCATTATTTTTTTGTCAACATAGCAGTGTGAAGTCTTGTTTTTTGTGGAACAAGTTGTATTTTTTAATAGCATCATTTTGGGGTACATAGAATGTATTATATAACTTTTATTAATTTTTTTTCAGGGGGATTAAAAAAAAGGCAATTCCATCATTGCTTTTTAGATTTCCTTTTTATGGTTCATGCAAAAGAAATAATGGGATAACATTATTCTGTGGTTCAGCACAATTCCAGCAACACCAGGTTTAAATTTTTTATTGTGTTTTGCTATTTTGTACACTAAAAACACATTTTTAAGATTTGTTTTTGTGTCGTCTAGAGATGAGCCAGTATACTCGCTAAGGCACATTACTTGAGCGACTAGTGCCTTAGCCGAGTATCTCCCTGCTCGTCTCTAAAGATTCGGGAGCCTTGCGGCGGGGAGCGGGTGGGAGAGGGGGGGAGAGAGAGATCTCCCCTCCGTTCCTCCCCGCTCTTCCCCGTTGCTCCCCGCCCCCCGCCGTCCCCGAATCTTTAGAGACGAGCGGGGAGATACTCGGCTAAGGCACTACTCGCTCGAGTAATGTGCCTTAGCGAGTATACTGGCTCATCTCTAGTGTCGTCACATTCCAAGAGCTATAACACTTTTTTTCCCCATCGATGAAGTTCTAATAGGACTTGATTACTATGGGATGAGTTCTAGTTTTCACTTATCCTTTTCTTGGGAATATATAACTTTTTGATCTTTTTTTTTTCTTCAAAAAGTGTTCTTAACTGTTTGCCTGTCACACTCTGATTGTCTCCTATGTATACTGCAGTCTCTTCCATGCATTGCAGCCTCTTGTCTGATACTTATCAGACAACATCTTGATGCTGAAATTTCTCTGTGCACATTTTTCCTATGTTATGCTATCACATGATCAGCTAGAGTCAGTACCATCTCTGCTTGCTGGGAGGACACATCTATTAACTTCTCTATTCACCTTAAACTATGGAGCATAATTATTCAGGTAGGAGGATAGACTGGGAATTCCTTCATTATTACTGTGTGACAGGAGCCTTTAAACATTAGCAGTAACTGTGATAGGAGTTTTGCCCCGCTCCCTTGAAATGTTTTTTTTTTCTAATGGTAGAGTCCAGTTAATATCATTATGAAGGAATTACACTTTATGAACAACAGACTCCTGGACAATACATAACGCCAAGTAAATCTCTGGTGATCAAAGTGTGATCACAAGGCCCACCTGAAGAGGAAGGCTGCAGGAGTTTTAGATAGAAAGAAATAATGAACCAAGGCAACACTAGTTAAAAATAAAGAAATATTTTTAAATCAACAAACTAAGGACTGTATTGATTTTTCTTTTGTTTCCCAACAGGCTTTGATTATTGTATTGTGTTTGACAGTTCTAGCCAAGTTGTCACACTTTTCATGTTGGTTTACTTTGTGATGGCACATGAATCTATTGAGGCCAATACAGTACCTCTTGTCGGGGACAGTTTTATGGCTTTGTTAGACCACAGTGAAATATTATATCACTGATTGCTACATTAGGTGAAGATACATAGAGATACTTATTTGTCATTGAAGAAGAATTACTTTCATTTGTCCAGCAGATGAATCAATCATGGTAGATAAAGTACCAGAACTGAACAAGAAGGATATAATCTTATTTCTACCACATAAAATAGTGTCCAGGTGTCTCCTAATTTCCACCTGTAGATCACCTGCAACCATAATCCTTGTAGTAGGAGTTACAACATTAAATAAGAAGAGAAGGAAAATCAGCTTTTCATGTAGCAGGAGTGTGTGTGCTGAGCCAGTTCACCAAGGTATTCCAGCATATTACTTTGAGAACTACAAGACAAAATTTATAGTTATAGTGAGCTGAAAATGTACATGGCTTTCTTCTCCCAGCAACACCGTAGTAATGAAAATTACTAATACAGTCTCAAATACAAAATAGCAAGATCATGTAAGTGAAATCTAAACAATAAATCCCTTTTGCAAATACTCAATATAAATATTGTCATGTAATTTATTAAATAAATATACGACAACCAAACAAAATCTAAGGCTTTGTTTAAAACTAATTCATCAGTGTCAATAAAATGCCTGTGATAAATATAATAAATTGAGATGCAATTCATAAACATAAAGATAATTTACAACAACAAATACAAATGCAAGTGCAAACATATCAAAGAAGAGAACATACATGGAAGGAGGATGTGGGGCGGAGTACTCATCACAGGTACTGTTGTATTATGTCGCCACTGGAAGTTAGGGGTGGGGACATAATACAGCAGTGTTGACATTTGGGGATGGCCCGAGCTTCCAAATGGCGCTCTCCAGCAATTCTGTTCCGGCCCCCTGCTCCCCTTCTCTCACTGCTATGCACTGGTCGAGTGGGAAATGTGGAGTTGCCACTCCTGAATTCCCCTTGCCATCACTCACCCCCGGCCCTCTTGCTGGTCCTATCGGCGCTCCTGCCATCACTTACCCCGGCCAGTGCCGTCGGCGCTCCTGCCATCAGTCACCCCTGGCCTGTTCCATTGCCACTCCTGCCATCAATCTCCCTTGGCCCACTGCCTGCTCCGGTTGGCGCTGCAGCGTTGACACTGTCTGGCGCACAGCTGTCACTCGCCCCACCCTGGCGCTGTGTTTTCTCCTTTCCTGCTCCTTTCTCCACTCCCAGATGCAGGGCCTCCCGTGAGCTGCCACTCACCCCCCCCCCCTTTGTTTCTTTAGCGTCGGCGCAGGGTTGGGGGTTCACACTGCTAGGGACATTCGGTTACATAGATGGCAAGGTTCTGGCAGTGGTGGCACTGGTGGGGAGGGGTTCTGAACGAGTTTGTGCTGGGATGGAGGGTTAGGGTTAGTTTAACTGTTAGACTTCCATTATTAGGTGTAAACAGCTAATAATGTAAGCCTAACACTGAAACTAACCCTAACCCTTCATCCCAGCACAAACTCCTTCCACGCTGCTCTTGGCTTTAGAGCTATGCTGCCCGGACAGCAATGCAGCCAATTGGAAGCTAGAGGTGTGACAGGGGCGTTCCTCTATCAAAGGCCTGTCAAACCCCTAGCTTTCGCTGGCGTCCAGATACAACAGTATATTCACCACACCCTTTATGCATTTCACAAATGCTTTGTCTAGGGTGACCATATAACACACATTCAAATAGCACACTATGACTTCATTCACACAAATGTTTTTACACAGCTTTTGAACAATAAATAAATCAGAGCGGCCAAACATGGCAGACTTGCACCACGCCGACGACATAGGCCTCGGCCCACAGCTTCAGCAATCGTAGGCATAAAGTGGACTTTGAAGCTAGTTCATCTGCGACAGGCTCATTAAATCAGTTAGCTTTCCTTTCACAGCTTCAATAACTGGATTAGCAGGAAAAATCTCCACAGCCCCAACCTGGCGTACTTGCACTTCCCCCGGGACATAAGCCTCAGCCCACAACCTCAGCAAACGCGGGCATGAAGCGGATTTCGATGCTAGTTCATCTGCGACGGGCTCAGTAAATCAGTTACCTTTCCTTTCACTGCTCCAATGACTGGATTAGCAGGAAAAAGCTCCACAGCCCCAACCTGGCATACTTGCACATCCCCCGGGACATAGGCCTCAGCCCACACCCTCAGCAAACGCGGGCATGAAGCGGACTTCGATGCTAGTTCATCTGCGAAGGGCTCAGTAAATCAGTTACGTTTTCTTTCCCCGCTCCAATGACTGGGTTAGCCAGGAAAAAGTTGCACAGCCCCAACCTGGCGCAGTTGCAGTTCCCCCGGGACATAGGCCTCAGCCAACAGCAATCGTAGGCAGGAAGCAGACTTTCACTGCACCCAGGACATAGGCCTCTGCACAAACCCACAGCAATAGCGGGCCTAGAGCAGACTCCAATGCTAGCGTAGCTGTGAACGTCTCATTATCGCTGTATCGCTCCTCTTGTTTGTCCCAATGCAGTGCCTCGGATAGCTGAGGTAATCTATCTATATATATAAAAATGAATGTATGTCTGTGTGCGTGCGTGCGTGTCTGTTTGTCCTTTATGCGCTACTACACCATTCATCCGATCGCCATGAAACTTTG
This sequence comes from Eleutherodactylus coqui, assembly GCF_035609145.1. Lineage (NCBI taxonomy): Eukaryota > Metazoa > Chordata > Amphibia > Anura > Eleutherodactylidae > Eleutherodactylus > Eleutherodactylus coqui. Next base: position 26,720,886 of record NC_089845.1, on the reverse strand, counting down.
GGAAGTTGTTGAGTACACTCCTGGGAAGATTATAGGTATAGTACAACTATCCTACGATAAATGGCGCGCGCGCGAGCGTCGTCGGAAGTTACCACCCCCCCACGTAGATCGAATAAGTAAGCCACCTGCTATTGTGATGTCATCACTGATGTCATCAACATCGGACACCCTTGAACATGCCCCAACATGTTCTATAAAGCTGCATTGTGATGTCATTAAGGCTCTATTATGACATGTACAGCTTGGAACCACTAGAGCACGCCAGCCAATTACCATTGGAGTTGGAAGTGGGTAAACAAGTACTAGGATATCTTCCTAAGAAGCCACAGCAGCCGGATAAATTGTATGTTCCACCCAACGGCTATTTTATTCAGCCCGCAAGGGGGAAGCAGCGGCCTACAAAATCTCATTCAGGTAGGTAGGTTCAGTTCTTGGAGGTTGGGGAATGCTTATGGGCAAGGCCTTATGTCTCATCCCAACTCGATTATTCAATTCTAAGCGCAAAAGAATTAGCGTCCAAATTTTATGTACGGAATCTAATTTTCTCGCTTCCCAATGTCATAGAAACGTGAAATTTGGCACGAGCATTGATTATGTCATAAATAGGAAAAGGTAATGGGTCCCAACTCCATTATTCAATTCTATGCGCAAAAGAATTAGCGTCCAAATTTTACGTACGGAATCGAATTCTCTCGCTTCCCAATGTAATAGAAACGTGAAATTTGGCAGGAGCATTGATTATGTCATAAATAGGAAAAGCTAATGGGTCCCAACTCCATTATTCAATTCTATGCGCCAAAGAATTAGCGTCCAAATTTTACGTACGAAAACTAATTTTCTCGCTTCCCAATGTCATAGAAACGTGAAATTTGGCACGAGCATTGATTATGTCATAAATAGGAAAAGTTAATGGGAAGTTGTTGAGTACACTCCTGGGAAGATTACTGGCATAGTACATCTATCCTACGATAGATGGCGCGCGTGCGCGCGTGCGAGCATCGTCGACAGTTATGCCCCCCCAGACAAAGATCGTTTGATTTCCATCTCAAGCACAAAAGCAAAAGGCATTACGAGCAACGGGATGAGTGTTCAACCACAAAATGATGCATCCGCCGAACGTTTTGCAAGACAATTCCTGGATATTGAGAATGCTGAGGTAAAATAAAAGCTGTGCTGTGATTGGTTGCTATTAGAGATGAGCGAACGTACTCGGATAAGCACTACTCGTCCGAGTAATATGCCTTATCCGAGTACCACTGTACTCGTGCTGAAAGATTCGGGATGCGCTGCGGAGCGGGGAGCTGCAGGGGAGAGCGGGGAGGAACGGATGGGAGATCTTTCTCTCCTTCTCTCCCGCCCCCGCTCTGCCCCGCTCCCCGCTGTGACTCACCTGTCAGCAGCGGAGCGCCCCGAATCTTTCAGCACGAGTACAGCGGTACTCGGATAAGGCACATTACTCGGACGAGTAGTGCTTATCCGAGTACGTTCGCTCATCTCTAGTTGCTATATATTATACCGCTGAGGTAAAATGAATACTGCGCTGTGATTCGTTGCTATTTTTTATATTGCTGAGGCAGAATAAAAGTTGGGCTGTGATTGGTTGTTATTTCTCTTACTGCTGACGTAACATGAAAGCTGCACTGTGATTGGTTGTTATATTTTATACTGCTGAAGTAACATATAAGCTGCGCTGTGATGTCTGTCTGTCTTCGCAGCAACGCGCGACGGGTAAGCTAGTGTGAGATAAAATACAGGTTGGCTTCGGCCCACACTGCATGCCCGAGTCAGTCTGGCCTTTTTTCATAGTGCCAGGCAGGTACAACTCTGCTATGGGAAGTCTGTGTGCACCCACAGCATGGGTGGCTCCCTGGAACCCACAGACGGTACATAAATAAATCCCATTGCAGTGCCCCGGATAGCTGAGCTAACGTGAGATAAAGTACAGGTTGGCTTCGGCCCACACTGCATGCCCTAGTCAGTCTGGGTTTTTTTCATAGTGCCAGGCAGGTACAACTTCGCTATGGGAAGTCTGTGTGCACCCACAGCATGGGTGGCTCCATAGAACCCACCGACGGTACATGAATAAATCCCATTGCAGTGCCCCGGATAGCTGAGGTAACATGAGACAAAATAAAGGTTGGCTTCGGCCCACACTGCATGCCCTATTCAGGCTGGGTTTTTTTTAATAGTCATAGGCAGGTACAACTCCGCTATGGGAAGTCTGTGTGTACCCACAGCATAGGTGGGTCCCAGGAAGCCACCGACGGTACATAAATAAATCCCATTGCAGTGCCCTGGATAGCTGAGGTAACATGAGATAAAATACAGGTTGACTTCAGCCCACACTGCATGCCCGAGTCAGACTGGGTTTTTTTAATAGTCACAGGCAGGTACAACTCCGCTATGGGAAGTCTGTGTGCACCCACAGCATGGGTGGCTCCCTGGAACCCACCGACGGTACATAAATAAATCCCATTACAGTGCCCCGGATAGCTGAGCTAACGTGAGATAAAGTACAGGTTAGCTTTTGCCCACACTACATGCCCTAGTCAGTCTGGGTTTTTTTCATAGTGCCAAGCAGGTACAACTGCGCTATGGGAAGTCTGTGTGCACCCACAGCATGGGTCGGTCCCAGGAAGCCACCGACGGTACATAAATTAATCCCATTGCAGTGCCCTGGATAGCTGAGGTAACGTGAGATCAAATACAGGTTGGCTACGGCCCACACTGCATGCCCTAGTCAGGCTGGGTTTTTTTGGGGGGCCAGATACGTAGAACACTGCAATGGGAAAACTTAGTGCACCCATTACCCCTGTAATATTCCTGTAGCAAAGGTATAAGCTGACCCCATTAACAGTTATGTTGCAGAAGTCTAGGTAGACCCTAGTAACATTTCTGTAGTTACAGTATAGACAGACCCCAGTAACATTTCCGTAGAAGCAGTATAGGCAGAGCCCAGTAACATTTCAATAGCAGCAGTATAGGCAGAGCCCAGTATTAGTAACATTTCAGTAGTAACAGTATAGACAGACCCCAGTAACATTTCAGTTGCAGCAGTATAGGCAGAGCCCAGTATTAGTAACATTTCAGTAGTAACTGTATAGACAGACCCCAGTAACACTTCAGTTGCAGCAGTATAGGCAGACCCCAGTAACATTTCCGTAGCAGCAGTATAGGCAGAGCCCAGTATTAGGTACATTTCAGTAGTAACAGTATAAACAGACCCCAGTAACATTTTAGTTGCAGAAGTATACGCAGACCCCAGAAACATTCATATGTTTTCTGTTGACCATTTCAAGGTGTTAGCAATGCAAGTTTCTGGCTATACCACTCATCTTTGTCAGGAATTACCAAAGATGATCACAAGTAAAGGCCTTATCAGTCAGTCCAAAATCAGTCCGGGAGTATGTGGATCTCAGCTGGCCTGCTTCCACCAAGGATATGTGCCTGCTGCTCCTCTGTCCCCAGCCCTGCAGGGATGCTGTGTTCTATAGTCGGCTCTATTCCTACCTCAGCTGTACACTAAAATATGTAATTATTATCAGTACCAACAAGATGAAAGCCACTATTGCTCTACCGGTCGGCTGAATGCTTCACCTAGGAATAATTGAATAGGACCCCAGTTGTATTTTGTTGGTTTTCGTAACTGTGGCCATGATTAAGAGGGGCGGCCGGGGGCATTCGTATTGTGCCGGTAGAGGGGAAATTCTTGGACCGGCGCAAGACGGACCAAAGCAAAAGCATTTGCCAATAATGTTTTCATTGCTGGAGGAGGGGGAGGGTTTAGAGGAGGTGGCATAGAGCGCCGCAGATACCAGAACAGAGGAAGGACCCGCAATTCTGGGTGTGGGTAGGACGTGTGCGGTCCCAGGCTCTGACTCGGTCCCAGCCTCCACCAAATTCACCCAATGTGCCGTCAGGGAGATATAGTGGCCCTGCCTGCCAGTACTTGTCTACGTGTCCGTGGTTAAGTGGACATTCCTAGTAACCTCGTTGGTGAGGGCACGATTGATGTTGAGGGAGACATGCTGGTGTAGGGCTGGGACGGCACACCGGGAAAAGTAGTGGCGACTGGGGACCGAGTAGCGCGGGACCGCCGCCGCCATCATGTTTTTGAAAGCCTCCGTTTCCACAAGCCTGTACGGCAGCATCTCCAGGCTGATCAATTTGGCAATGTGCACGTTTAATGCTTGAGCATGCGGGTGCGTGGCGGCGTATTGCGCTTGCGCTAGCGACAGCTGGACGCTGCACTGAGAGACGTTGGTGGATGGGGCCGAGGACAGCGGAGTCTGCCTGCTCATCAGAATGTGTCATTTACATGGAGTGAGGAGGCTGGGAGGAAGGAGGAGCAGCAACGAGAGGATTCAGAGTTGCAGCAGTGGGCGGCGTAGAAGACTGGGTGGTTGATACATCGCTGGATGCATTTTCTGCTATCCATGACAGGACCTGCTCACACTGCTCAGTTTGTAATAAAGGTCTACTACGCGGACCCCAAAATTGCGATATGAAGCTGGGGACCCAAGAAACTTGACTCTCTCCTAATCCCGGCAGCCGGCTGCGATTGACCTGGACCAGGAACTCGGCCTGTGCCCACACCCTCACTTGGACCTCCGCGTCCTCGCCCGCGTCCACGGCCAGGTCCTCTAGGCCTACCCCTACCCCTCAGCATGGTGTATTTTGAATACAGCAGACACAGAGCGTTTCAAAAAATTAGGCGATTATTGGCCTGCACTTGGAGGCTGATAGCGGTACTATAACGCACACTGTAGGCCGAAAAAATTATACGCTTGCCTGCAGAAAGGCCAAGCTGGCTAATAGTGAGCCACTACAACTCCTAGGTGCCACGCAGTAAACTGCACACACGCACAGGTAGCCCTAAGGAGGATTTTTTTTCAGATGTTTTTAAAAAAAAACAGCAGCCTAGATAGCGTGTATATGTCTTTCCCTCTATCAGCGGCGGTGGGCGTACGCTGTGCGGGAAGTTGACGGGACACACAGAGCGGTGTTAGAAATTAGGCGATTATTGGCCTGCACTTGGAGGCTGACAGTGGTACTTTAACGCACACTGTAGGCCAAAAAAATTATACACTTGCCTTCAGAAAGGCCAAGCTGGCTAATAGTGAGCCACTACAACTCCCAGCCGCCACAACAGTAATGCACACGCGCACAGGTAGCCCTAAGCAGGATTTTTTTGGGGGTACTTGTTGACAGGATTCTACACTAGCATTGTCCCTGCCTCACCAATACTTTCCCTATACTCTGTATAATTGGCTGCAGACTGAGAACGCAATAGTCTGCAGAGCCCAAGATGTAAAAAAAAAAAATTGGTGCAAAACTGCTCCCCGCAGCCACAACAGTAATGCACACGGTCACAGATAGCCCTAAGCAGGAGCTTTTTTGGGGTACTTGTTGACAGGATTCTACACTAGCACTGTCCCTGCCTCACCAATACTTCCCCTATACTCTGTATAATTGGCTGCAGACTGAGAACGCAATAGTCTGCAGAGCCCAAGATAAAGAAAAAAATTGGTGCAAAACTGCTCCCAGCAGCCACAACAGTAATGTACATGGTAAGATGTGGCCCTAAGAAGGACCGTTAGGGTTCTTGTGGACGCTAACACTCTCCCTATAGCAGTAGCAACACCTTCCCTAATCTCTGCCAGCGTGTGTCTGAGGCGAGCCGCGGGAGGGGCCGATTTATATACTCGGGTGACACTTGATCTCGCCAGCCACTCACTGCAGGGGGGTGGGATAGTGCTGGCACGTCACAGGAGGAAGTTGTAATGCCTTCCCTGCATGTCTATTGGCCAGAAAGTGGCGCAAAACTTTCAGGGAAGGAAATGGAATTGACTCGAGTACCGCGTGGTGCTCGCCTTGAGTAACGAGCATCTCGAGTCCCCTAATACTCGAACGAGCATCAAGCTCGGACGAGTACGCTCGCTAATCTCTGGTTATTTTCTTTTTTATGTAAATATTTTTATTTTATTCTGTAATTTTGTTTTACTAATGTATGTAATTATTTTTTTTTTACTATCTATGTCTCTCGTGACATCATATAAGACCTCTGGGGGACATTCACATGTGTTTTTTTTTTTTTTAATTGACACATTCCTACTGTAGCTGGGGCATCCATAGGGACCTCAGTTACAGGAGAAAACATCCCCTGTAGTAACAATAGTGTCACTGGCAGAGCTGATCAGGGTCTACTGGGACCCTGCAGCTCTGCTGTAGCAGGGAATCCCGGTGGTCACATGACTGCTGGCTCGTGTAGTGGAAGTTATACTTCCACTTTCACTCTTTAGTACATAGCACTCATTGAGTTTTGTGTATTAGTATTAGTGAAAAGAGAAGGCAGAAAGGGTTGAAAACCCCTCCTACCTTCTCCTCTGGGTTATCAGCTGTGACTAACACCTGAGAACCGGATACGGTTCTGATTTATTACAGAAGCATAGGCTTTTTACTATCGGCTGGATTTAAAGCCCAGGACCAAGTACTGTATATTCACTGAGTTTGCTCCTTAATCGGTTAATGTCCTTATTAAAATAATTTTATATGTTGTAATTTAAATATATAATGTTAATATACTGTATATTCCACTTTAAAAGGGTCATTGTAATTAGGACTTCTTCAGACAAGCGTAGGAGCAAATATGCTCGCCTCAGTGCAATGTATTTGTGCAGTGAATGAGGTTGATTTGTGCACGTATTGGCCCTTTTTGCTGTACTTTTTGCATGTGCAGGACAGTGTTTTTTGTGCACAGTACACTACCACGACCCAATTTAAAAGGCTATTTACCCCAATGAGTTTCAGATGTGTTTTTATTTTGTTTTACGAAATTAGGGCTTTTACACGCTAGCATTTTTTTGAACGTTGCAATATTGCTGCAATTTTTTCAATGGGACTTTCTAATGTTAAAATCACATCACACAAAAATGATTTTTTTTCTGTACTGCAGTGCAATTTTTTCCTGCAGCATGTCCTATCTTTGGGCGTTCCTTCAGAGTGCCTCGCCCATTGTTTTCAATGGGGCTGGAAAAAAACATTGCACGACGTGCGAGGTGCACACGATTGTGATGTGAGAACAATGGGAAACACTTGTCGATCCTCCTGCAGGACTGCTACTTCCATGAAGTGATGGGAGGCGGTTTTTACACAAAACGTCTTGCATCTATGGGGACATGGGATGTTCCTGAGTGCGACATCGGGCTGAGTTTCATGGCCCAATATTGCGCTCACCCGTATTAAATTAGACTAGCAGTTACTTTGTATTTATTTAGTACTCAAACATAGGTGAAAATCAAATGAGTCCCCTGTAGTATTTGGCCTTATGCGCATGACTGTATTACGCATGACTGTATTATAGATCATAATACAACCCCATAGACTATTATAAGTGTTTTTTGCACCCTAATTTTATTTGAAGACTTAAACTTTCCTTCTTTTTTGACCTCAGGGATTTAATTAAAGAATGTGTCTCGCAGTACCACACACTGTAAGATTATGTATTCTTCACTAAAAGCACTGTCTTGGGGCTTACAATTCAGGTGCGCTTCTATGAAGGTCCATAATCATGTAATTGCCATGCTAATAAGCCAAGTTAATATCAAAGCCTATATTTGGTCATTTTTTCAATAAGGATGGTATGAGATACTCTGTTGCAGTTAGGCCCCCACGATCTATCAGTTTTCACCTCTCCAGTGGGTGAATGAAAACTTGAAAAAAACTTATTACATTTCCAGAATGCCTATTTAACTACCAGTGTAATTTATTGTTTGATTGAATACTATTACCGTACTTTGTAGCTCATTCATAGCTCTTACATATATGTTTAGTTTCAGAGTTTACTTTATCTACAAGCTTCTCAATATTTTTCCGGTATTGTCACCTCTTTATTTCACATTGCTGCAGTGTGTCTCTCAAGTGACCTAGCAGTAACAGAAGCATGTGCTTAAGCACTCATACACATTCAATATCTCAATACAATTGCACAACTGTTGTTTAAACTAATCGCATAAAAAAGTAAGGTTCTTAGCATACATTTTGATCAAAGCATGTGGGCCCATCTATCACATCTAGGCAAACCTTATTGGATGGGTTCCAAACTATATAGACACATATTTTGAACAAAAAGCCACCGCATGAAAAAAGTTGGATACCTGACTATATACTGTCAATGAATCACCTGGGACAGATGAGTGAATGGAGTGCACAACAAAAGTGTAAGCAGCTACTCTCACACAGGTACACATGCAACAAAAAACAAAGTCAGCACTTCCAGTGAATAAATTAAATGTGCATGTGCACACAAGCCATGGCTGTAACAATTATTGTAGACTGCAGTTTCCATATAAAATGATATGTAAAAGCTGCAGATCAAGCCTTAATGCAAAAATAATAATCAGCCCAAAATTGAAGCATTTAAATGATGAAAAAAATTGAGGCCTCCAAAGGTGCCCATAACCTTAATGGCTTATGCCCACGGACGGATTTACACTGCGGGAGTACTGCGATGGTAAGCAAAAAGTCCCCGCTCGTGATCACGAAAAAACGCACATTTTTCCGCTGTTTTAATGGACACCTCTGCTAGGGAAAAACGTGATGAAATAGAACATGTCGCAATTTTTTTTTCCGCAGCGGAAATCTGTGGCAGAATCACGCATATGAGCACTGACAGACGGAAAAGCTATTAGGGTCAATAGAACCTAATAGCTACATTATTCTACCATGGATTTCCACCGCAGGGAACATGGCAGAAATCCGTCCGTGGGCATTAGCCCTTAAAGCTAACAGGGGTCACAGAGTTATAGCACGTCATTAGATATGAATAAGGCTCTCCTAAGAATTGCAAAAGCTGAAAGTAGTCTTGCTCTAACACAGCAGTGGAAGGATTAGATTACAACTAGCAAAATCTATCTTCAGCCATCCGGTCGAACCATTGTGTGCCTATGAGAAGAATGACAGCAGGTGAGCTTTGTTGTAAACTGGATGAATGCATCTTACACGTACATGATACAGCTGGGAGAGCAAAGGAAGGTGCTGAGCAGTCTGTGCATGAATTGCCACTTTAGCTATGTATAAATGGTGGATGCAGCTATTGACAAACTGAATGAACAACAATTCTGTCATTTATATCTTCACATTTCCTGGACTTATATTGTGAGTTACAATTATAAAAATGAAGTATTTTTTCTAGTAAAATATTCCAAAGAAGCCTGTTGTTATAATTATTTTTGATAATGTAAAAATGCATCTGATGAATGTAAACACATACCAGTAGCATTATATGCTACATCTCTCTTACAAGTGTTTGTATATCAATATGTGAACAGAAAATGAAAAGTTGCCAAAAATAATAATGGTTTAAAAAGTAAAGCTGTGTAGAGAAACTTCAATACTGCTAACAATAAAGAGAGGACAGGGCATATAATAAAACTTTGGAAAACTCATGGTTTTAAGTTTTAAGTCAAATATATTTCAACACAAAAGCTCAAACAATCCCGAACAAGAGGTCAAACTTTGAAGCTTCAATAAAAGAGTATAAAAATAGCATATGCTTTATGTCTTCCTGGCTCTTTGTATAACAATATCATGCTGCTATTCCCTTCATGTGATAGATAGATAGATAGATAGATAGATAGATAGATAGATAGATAGATAGATAGATAGATAGATAGATAGATAGATAGATAGATAGATAGATAGACAGACAGACTGGCGTAACTATAGGGGATGCGGTTGCACCCGGGCCCAGGAGCTTTAGAAGGCCCATAAGGCTTTTCTTCTCCATATAGGGAGCACAGTACTATGAATAAAGCATTATAGTTGGGGGCCCTGTTACAGGTTTTGCATTGGGTCCCAGAAGCTTCAAGTTACGCCTCTGGATAGATAGATAGATAGATAGATAGATAGATAGATAGATAGATAGATAGATAGATAGATAGATAGATAGATAGATAGATAGATAGATAGATAATTGCACATCATCTGTGTCACAGCACCCCTGGCAGTCACCACTGGATATCAGGCACTAGTGCAGGGTATTATTGTACCTTGATGCCACCGGAAGCTAGGGGTTTGACAGGAGGAATGCTCCTCTCACACCCCCAGCTCCCAATAGGGTGAAGGCACAAAAGTCCTAGCAGAGTGTGCCTTAATTTGCCCCTGTGCTGCAGACTTAGGCCTCGGTCACACAGGCGATTTTTCCCGCGATTTGCGCATGGGCATGCGATCTGTGATCTTTTAGAACCATTGCTTTGCAATGGTATCGGACACATGGGCGCTTTTTATGCGCTTGTCCAATAAATTATAGGACACAAGAAATCGCAGATCGCACCTATCTGCGATTCCTTGTGTTCTCTATATGCGCTCAATGGGGCCGGCGGCAGCAGCGCCGACCCCATTGAGAACATATACTACATGAATCATTCTCCTCTGCCACAACTGTAACAGCTGTGGCAGAGAAGAATGATGTTTGTCCATTGAATTCAATGGAGCCGGCAATACAGCCGGCTCCATTGACAGCAATGGGCTGCCGGCGAGCGCATGATGAATTTTCGGAAAGGGCTTAAAAATATAAGTCCCTCCCTGAAAATCATCCAAAAATGTGTAAAAAAAAAAAAATCTATACTCACCTTGTCCCTGCAGACGGAGTTCAGCCGCGGCCGGCAGTTCTCCTGAACTGCTCTGAGTAGTATTTAGCAGGCGGGGATTTAAAATCCCCGCCTGCTGAATGGGCTGCCTCTGATTGGTCTCAGCCCTCACCAATCAGAGGCAGCTCTCACTCACCAATTCATTAATTCATGAATGGGTGAGTGAGTGCTGCCTCAGATTGGCTCAGCGCAGGGACCAATCAGGGGCCGCTCTCAGCTGTCATTCAATAGCTAAGAACGACGGCAGTGATGTCCGTTCTGTCAGCCGCATTACAGCAGTGTGACAGCGCAGCGGTGCCCCCATGTGGGCAATGCGCGTCGGGCCGCTCATCGATTAGTTTTTAGCGGCGCCTCCCTTCTAGCTGGTGGCATTAATCTCAGTTCCACTGGCCAAATCACAGCTCTGTGACGGCCGCTGACAGTAAATAAATCTCATTTGCCTTTGCCTTCCCTTTTGCCGAGGGGTGTGCAACGTTTCTACTGTGAGGGAGGGGGGGGGGGGGTTGCCCTTCTGCCCCCCTCCCACCAGCAAATAGTAAGTCACTTGGTCCAGAGGGATCGTGGCAGCAGCACAGGTTGCCGCTGTTTGCTTTTTTCCCCACATTCTTTACTGGTGTTGCAGGACCTGCCGGCCAGCAGCCTGTGCACCCAATCAGGTACAGGGGGCGTCACCCCCCTGTCAATCTTGGCTCCACCAGGTATACCTGGTGGCGTCAAGATACAATAATACCCTAGTGCAGCTCCTAGTTTAGTGTTTCGACATCTGACACTGTGGCAGACCTGCAGTGTATACTTCTGTCTTTTGACACCGAGAAACATCTCCATTCTATTATTGTATGTGACAGGGAGACACATACAGGACTTCTGGCACATCCAAAAACCTTTGGAATTGTGTCACCCCCAGGCAACCTGTCGTGTTTAATTCAGCTGAACTGCAGAAGGGGCTCAAATCCTGAAATTCACTTGCTGGTTCTCCATGCTGTTAAATAAAAAAGAAGTGCTTTCACTATCACATCTTGGACCTTTAGCTTTCAGCTAGCTTAGAGTGTTGTGCCTTCACCACCAGTATTTTATCACATTCTCTTGTGCTATACTCGAGCCCACCTTGGTGGAGCGTCATCTGGTTTGCAGCACCTTTACACACATTTTACTCCAGAATCATTTCACCACTCTCACTGGGTCTTGCTCCACCCACCTTTTTTATCTTTGCTACTCACATATAAAAAATTTGACAGCTTTAATACTTACCTTTCAGTGTTGTGGGAAGCACACTACTTTTATATTTTTAATGAAAGATAAATAGAAAAAATGTATAGCATGGTAGTATATCATGCATTATACTGTGAATTCTTTGAGATCAAAGGAGGTATGACAGTGGGTGCCAGACGGATGCAACATTCCATTTCCTTGATCCACATGGTAGTGTGTACCAGGAAAACATCACAAGCATTACCACCCGCAGTACAATGGCCGGCCATGGGTGCTTAATAGAGATGAGCGAGCGTACTCGGAAAAGCACTACTCGCTCGAGTAATTTGCTTTATCCGAGTATCGCTGTGCTCGGGTCTGAAGATTCGGGTGCTGGCACGGAGCGGGGAGCTGCAGGGGAGAGCGGGGAGGAACGGAGGTAAGATCTTTCTCTCCCTCTCTCCCGCCCGCTCTCCCCTGCTCCTCGCTGCGACTCACCTGTCAGCCGCAGCGGCACCCGAATCTTCAGACCCGAGCACAGCGATACTCGGATAAAGTAGTGCTTTTCCGAGTACGCTCGCTCATCTCTAGTGCTTAATGATGGAGACCGATGCCTTCTGGTTAGAATTATTTGTGCAAATAGACAAGTAAAGCCTGGTTTAGACACAACGATTATCGCTCAAAAGATGTCTTTTGAGCGACTTTTGAGTGATAATCGTTGTGTGCCTTTATAGTGCAAGGTGATCATTCAAATGTTAAGCGATCACTTTGCACTCCGAGTGGGGTATATAGAAGAAAAGCAGTGCCGCTTGTCTTTTGCATCCAGCTGTTCTCTGATTGGAGATACAGCTGAGCGCTCCGAGCAGGGGATGCAGAACACAGCTGGACCGCTATGTTCTTCATACCCCAGTTGTTCACAAAGCACTCAGCTGGTATACAGCTGTGTGCTACGTGCGGAGTATGAAGAACACATCTGGACCGCTGTGTTCTTCATACCTCTCCTGTGTTCAGGGAGCGGGGTATCAACTGTATCCTGCTGTGAATTCCTGATAAGGCTGATCATTGTCTTTTAGCATGTTGAAAGACAAGGATCAGTGAGTGGTTAACAAAAACTGCACAATATCAATGCAGTTAGACACAATGATTATTGCTCAAATGACAGCTTTTGAGAGAATTTTCAGTGATAATCGTTGTGTCTAAATGGGCCCTAACTCTGGCAACAATCACATGCAAATTCAATGCAAGAGACCCGACACACATATTCTGCAGGCCAGCAGAAGCTTTCATGTGATATGGGAGCAGAATATCCACTAGAGTGCCTCTTTTAACACCATGACAATGGACACTAAGCCTCACTTGGGCTTGTAAGGTTACTCAGTGGACCTTAGAGGACTAGAAACATGTGGTGTGGTCCGATGGGTCATCGTAGCAATTGTTTTGGGCTAATGATAGGATTTGTGTGTGGCACAGACCCTATGAAGCCATAGACCCCATTTGTCAACAAGGCACTCTGCTTGCGTTGGTTCTATATTGGGGTGTTCTCATGAAATGAGTTGGGTACACTAAAACTCTTAATCATGTCATTGACCAGTGGCTGCTGTGTTTTACTGGTTGGTGACCATTTGCAGCCCTTAAAGGACTACATGTACTCCCATAATTATAGAATATTCTAGCACCATGCCGTTAGCTCAAATTTGTTCGAGGAGCATTACAGAGTGTTCCCTCAAATGGCCTAGTGTGCACATTCACTCAATATAAGTCCAAATGAGCATTTATGGAATGTTGAATGTTGAGTCACTGTACTTTGCTGGGCTAGATAGAGTACTACATGATATTAGTTCCTGTCCTATGACTTTTGACATGCCAGTATAGAATTAGAAATGCTATGCACGGCATGGTTTACAGGTCAGCATATTTGCCCAATTAAAATAACTGAAGTATTAAATTAAAATTCTCATCCTACAGCTTAGAAGCTAGCTCCCAGAGTAAATGTCAGTGAGTACACTCAATACAATAGTCACACTGAGCAAGTGTTTGCTGTTTCCCACCACAGGATCTGATTTAGCTGCTGAATTGGCTGTGGAGAATGGAGGGTGACTGATACATGACTTGGAGTGACATAGCCTCTGTATGGTTGATTACAAATGGGCTCTTCTGGTCCACAGTTTTCTAATGGATCTAATTTAAATGAGATCCTAGGCCTCTTTTAGATATAAGAAAATATATTATCCCCTCTCCACCTGTGGAATAAGCAGTTATTCTAATATTGGGTGATTTCATACATAATGTCGGAGCATTTTTAGACACATTTTTTGCAGACAGATGTTAGCTGATTGTCAGTAGGATTTTTTAATTATTATTTTCAATCAAAGTACAAACATTGGGGTTTTTTTTGTGGCATTTTCATCCCTTTTGGTGTGTTTTCTTTTTTTTTTATTTTCCAAAATGCAACATACTCTAGTTTGGCATATTTTTTGAGCCATGTACATCTTTATAGGAAAAATCATGAAAAAGAACATGTCAAAATAATAAAAATAGACACTTAAATAGTCAGGATGAAAAGTAGTCTGGGAATGGGCCAGATAGGCAGGGATGTAAATGAGGGCAGCAGGTGGCAAGAGACCATTGCCTGATAACCTGATGATATTAAGGCCACGTTCAGATGAGCATGTATTTGTGCGCGTGTATGTGCGCACATAACCACGCGTCTATTAGAACCATTGGTGTCCAATGGTGAGTTCACATGTTCGTCTTTTACAGTCATGCAAATTCGAGCACCTGCAAAAGATAGGACATTCGCGCGCCGGGAAGATCCATGCTGTGTGTAAATATTCCCTGCGGGGAGTCCACTCCTCACTGAACACTGTGACAGCACTGTTGCAGTGTTCAGTAAGGATGGCACTCCCCGCGGGGAGTAAAGAATCCCCTGTCACTGCTGTGGCAGAGGATTGCAATGCTCTCCCATTGCTTTCAATAGGGCCGCCGCTGCTAGCAACCACTGCAGTGATTTTTGGGGAAGGGCTTTTACTAGAGATGAGCGAGCACCAAAATGCTCGGATGCTCGTTACTCGAGTCGAACCTTCAGTGATGCTCGAGAGTTCGTTTCGAGTAACGAACCCCATTGAAGTCAATGGGTGACTCGAGCATTTTTGTATATCGCCGATGCTCGCTAAGGTTTTCATTTGTGAAAATCTGCAAAACACAAGAAAGTGATGGAAACGATATAGAAACGAATAGGGCAGGCGAGGAGCTACATTTTGGGCTGTATCTCAAGTTCCCAGGTCCCACTATTAAGCCACAATAGCGGCAAGAGTGAGACCCCCCCCCCCACTGTCAGCGTAAAGATCGTTCTCCTCGAAGAACGATATTAGCCCATTGAATTCAATGGAGCCGGCAATACAGCCGGCTCTATTGAAAGCAATGGGCTGCCGGCGTACGCGGGATGAATTGTCGGGAAGGGCTTAAATATATAAGCCCTTTCCTACAATTCATCCAGAAATGTGTAAAAATAAAAAAAGGTCAGGCTGTGACCAATCAGAGGCATCTCATTCAGCAGGCGGGGATTTTAAATCCCCGGCTGCTGAATACTACTCACAGCTGTTCAGAGCAGTTCAGGAGAACTGCAGCCTGCCGCGCTGAACTCCGTCTGCCGGGACCCGGTAAGTATATATATATATTTTTTATTTTTACACATTTCTGGATGAATTGCAGGGAAGGGCTTATACATTTAACCCCTTCCCGACAATTCATCCCGCGATCGCCGGCAGCCCATTGCTTTCAATGGAGTCGGCTGTATTGCCGGCTCCATTGAATTCAATGGGCTAACATCGTTCTGCCGGGACCAGGTGAGTATATATATATATTTTTTATTTTTACACATTTCTAGATGAATTGCAGGGAAGGGCTTATATATTTAAGCTCTTCCCGACAATTCATCCCGCGTACGCCGGCAGCCCATTGCTTTCAATAGAGCCGGCTGTATTGCCGGCTACATTGAATTCAATGGTCAGTGCTCGTTTAATCGAGACGAGTACCGCGTGGTGCTCGTCTCGAGTAACGAGCATCTCGAGCCCCCTAATACTCGAACGAGCATCAAGCTCGGACGAGTATGCTCGCTCATCTCTAGCTTTAACCCTTTCCAATCCACTGTCTGATGTCTTCCTATAAACTAAATGAAGCTTGTACGTACAGCTCCAATTGCAGAAGATGTCTGACAGGGTATTCTTAGCATCTATTGCCAGCCACTCCACTGTCAGAGCCTCTCTAGCGCATACACACTGGCTTTAGCCACCAGAAGGCACCATTGTATAACATCAAAAAGTGAAAGCCTTTTAGGAAACCCTGAATCCAAAATTTGGAAAGGGTTAACTATAAGCCCCTGAAAATCATCCCTACCTTGTGTAAAAAATTTAAAAAAATATACTCACCTCTCTGCCACTGTTGGGGCTTGGTGCATCTAGTCGCTTGTCTGCCCAGCACTGTACTGTATTCAATGAATGTCTGAACACTGCCTGTGATTGGCTGAGCGCTGTGACGAATCACAGGCAGCACTCCGCTATCATTCAATGAATGGCTGAGCGCTTGCTGTGATTAGCTGAGATGAACTGTGCAAGCTGATCTTGTCATTTTCAGTGTGTGTGTTGCACAGCTGCAGTGCTTGAGAGGTTAAATTTTAATAAAATCCAAAACCTGCATGTAAATGTATCAAGTATGTCATGTCATGTGATATGAGAGAAGGTATAAATAGGAGTGTTTGAGAGTGGAAAGGGTCTTCTATTTTGTCTGTCACCTGAATTCCACCTAACACAGGGCCACGTGGAGGCACCTTCAGCCTCTTTGTGGTGAAGATGGAAGAAGAGGAAAGATTTCCCGTGTTGCATGAGTCTGGATGGTAATGGAGTGAGCCCCGCAAGAGTGAGAAAGCATTTGTAAGTAACTGCTTCTTCTCAAGGCCAGTGCAGAAGTGCAATGTACTCTTCTGATTTTCTTATGCGGCCTCCTGGAGCCAGAATCACTGCGTAGAGGTACACGCTTTAATTGTCACACCCACACATTTACAAGACCGGGGTGGAGGTACTACAATATAATAATCTCTGGTCACACACATGCATCTTTGAGCCTATGAGAGCCATCTTGAGGTACTACGTTTCTACTTGCACTGTGAAGTCTAAAAGTGAACTGCCTAGTAATATTTGTTGCCAAGTTTCAAGTAAAGTTCGCGGGGCTCTAACTGTTCTTAGAGACCCGTGGTACTCCAGAACTGACTGTGGCTACTGGTGTGTGTAGGAACGGTGGCATCACCCATGACCATTAACTTCCTGTTACCCTTTTTAATGAGCATTCCTTATCTTAGAGCTGTCCCAGGTGGCCTGCAGTGTTACCCTGGCCTTTGCTATGTGTGTCCCTCGAGGAAGAAGCCTAGTAAGTGCCGCAGTGACAAGCCAACACTTTACCCTCCCAGCTCCCCACGTATGTCAGGTGTCCGAGGTCTCCCTATGAGACGCTGCACATGCATTCGTCATTTTGCTGTCAGGCTCATGTGCAGAAGCCAGGGAGGATGATTGCATTGGGGGATGAATGCAGAGGCCTGCAATAAAAAGTTTAATCTCCTGTCACTGATCGCATTGGGGAGGTGAAACTTCAACTTTTTAAAACTTTTACGTGACCCCCATAATGCATTGGATAACGGCGATTACGTGACTGGGACCCCTGGTAATATATGCAAAATATATGCAAAATTTTAAATTTTCCGGGTCCTCCACGGCTTTTGCGTTTGTGTCCAGCAATTTGTCGATGAGGAAATTTTGAAGCTGAGGAAAGATCCCATCGGTAGACATTGTCGAAGGCCTTACATGAGTAGTTTAATCTCCCCTCATGTATTAGATCTGTGAGGGGAGATAAAACTAACTTTTTAAACTTTCTATTTGCTTTTACAACGGCAATTGTGTAACCGGGAGCACACACTGTGGCCCCCCAAGAAATCTCCAGGCTCTCGGCTTACCTTTCATAGCTGGGAGCAGGGAGATTTTAAATTTGCTGGTTTCTGCCAGTAGTGCACATATGCAAAAGCCAGGGACAGGCCCTTGCAGAACCAGATCACAGCGGGACATTGTGGAGGCCAGAGGTGAGTAGTTTTATCTTCCCTTATGGATTGGATCTGTCAGGGGAGATGAAACTAACTTTTTTTTTACTTTTATGTGATCACCTTTCTTCATTGGATAAAGGCAATTATGTGACTGGGAACTGCACATCACAGCCCCTGCTCTAGTAGCCAATAGCAGTGAGCTGTGTCACTCCCCAACCCCGGAGCTTTATTCTATAGGGCCTGCATGTTATTTTTTGGCCCTGTAGAATAAAGCCCAGACACCCAGGATGTGATGCAGTAGACGGAGTCAACAAAGAATAAAATATTTATTCGAAAAGGTAAATAAATATATTTATTTGATCATTTGAAAATAAAAGTGAACAGTAGGTCAGGAATGAATCAGCTACTAGATTGTCTTTTCCTTTAAGTACCCAAACACTATTTGTGGTTAACCAGAACATAATAATAATATTTAGTAAGTAACCTCAATCATTCTTTGCTAACGAGAATTCTGTTTTAGAAAGAATACAAATCAGTGAGCAGTTCCCTTTTGGCGGTTAACACCATTTCCTTTCGATAGCTGATGCCACTTTTCCTCTTTGCAAAACATCTCAGTCCATGAATGGGGGTTGAAGCAAAGGGAACCTAAGAACAGTCCGATTTCTCAGTGGTGACCCTGTCTTTACCTGTAGCAGGCCTGCCAGCTAACTATTTTAACCCTATTGTTGTGCACACATAGCGTTATTAATGAGGCTGGCCTCACTTATGATTTGATTGCTGCTCTTACTGACCCAAGCGATCCTGCAGCATTGTCCAGGGTCTGGAGTGATACTCTCCAGCCTTTTCTTAGTCTACTCATCAGGGTGGATTGGCCCTCTGCAATTCAGTACTGTATAATTCTTCTATCTCTCCTGCAGAAGCTCAGGTGACTGCTCTCTAGTCCTTCCCCCCAATCTGCTTCTCTCTCAGCTCTCTCTCACAATTGCCAGCCTCAATGGTCCTCAGTCTGGCACCTACTCAGCTCAATACACAGTTAGTATTTCTCCTTTTCATCCAAGAGCCAGCGCCAATTAGCAAATGTCTAGTACGCATGTCACAAATTTTGACAGAGTGATTTTAGCACAATGTTTGGAGCACTGTTATAGTAAGTTCTCATGGCAACATTGACCGTCTAGGGCAGTGATGGCAAACCTTTAAAAGACTGAGTGCCCAAACTGCAACCCAAAACCCACTTATTTATTGCAAAGTGCCAACATGTTAGGGCTGCAGGGCTTATCATGACATATGTTTTTGCTTATATCGTTATAAAAAAAGGACAGGGCTGTTTCAGAAGAGACAGGGTGCAGATTTTGACTGCTTTTTGGATGTGGAAATGTGCAGAATTTGCCATGGAAATTTCCGCTAAGGACATTTTGCAGCATTTCCTGCCATGTGTAAACATACCCCAACGGCAATAGTGACCCCCACGGCAGCCCCAGCAGTAACAGTGACCCCCCACAGCAGCCCCAGCAATAGTAGTGACCCCCCACCACCACCACAGCAGCCCCAGCAGTAATAGTGACATCCCACAGCGGCCCAAGCGGTAATAATGACCCCCCACAGCGGCCCCAGCAGTAATAGTGACCCCCCACAGCGGCCCCCAGTAGTAATAGTGACATCTCACAGTGGCCTCAGCAGTAATAGTGACATCTCACAGCGGCCCCCAGTAGTAATAGTGACATCCCACAGTGGCCCCAGTAGTAATAGTGACATCTCACAGAGGCCCTCAGTGGTAATAGTGACATCCCTGAGAGGCCCTCAGTGGTAATAGTGACATCCCACAGCAGTCCCAGTAGTAATAGTGACATCCCACAGAGGCCCCAGTAGTAATAGTGACATCCCTGAGAGGCCCTCAGTGGTAATAGTGACATCCCACAGCAGCCCCAGTAGTAATAGTGACATCCCACCGTGGCCACAGTAGTTATAGTGACATCCCACAGCGGTCCACAGTTGTAATAGTGACACCCCACAGTGGCCCTAGTAGTAATAGTGACATCCCACAGTGGCCCCAGTAGTAATACCCCCTTCCTCTTCGCTGCTCCTCTGCTGATGCTGGGTGCACACTGTGACGTTAGTGTGTGCTGCCGGACATCTCCTCCACCAGTGCTAACTACTGAGCCACCGAACTTCTTTTTCTTCCGCCTTCTTCTTCCTCCAACCCCGGAATGCTACTATAACAAATAAGTATTGATTATATTCAATAAAAGTCATATTTGATTTCCCTTTTTCAGTGAATTCAATATTATAGTTTAGTTTTATTGTACAATTTCACCAATATTTCTTGACCTGTCAGGAATATTACGTTACCATTTTTTTTTTTTGCAACAATTACCATAATTTTCTGTAATTTTAGTACATAAACAGACAATTTTGATTTCAGCAAATATCAAGCTTCATATCTATATACCTATGGCATAACTTAATTCAAGTTTGATAACTCATTTCACAAGAAAGTTTACTCATAATGTAAAATTTTTCCAGTTACATCAGTTAACAAAAATTTTTTCCCTAGTGTATAAAAGAAGGCAAGTATATGTTGGACATCATGTTTATGTAGCACTAGCAGAATTGCCTGGCTTTGCGCAGGTCTATCTCATGTAACTGTTTATTTGTGTGTGTGGTTACAAACTTAGTTTGATACTGCTATGAAGCCAACACAATAAACATAATAAAGTGCATTTAGGAAAAATGTCTGGATTGTTATATGCACAAATTTGAAACCTCACCAGTGGCATCTCAATGAGATTTTAATTAAATGGGTTGTCCACTTACTGGACAACCACAAATTAATAGGACCCAATGTAGTAAAATAATGAAGTAAAATATACCTAACCATCTCCAGCCGCCACAATCCAGAGCTGCAGCCCCACTGTGGTTCCAGTGATTGCTGTGATCGATGATGTCACATGAAATCAGGGGATCGCTGCAGCATCACACTTGTTATCCTGAAATTGGCGCTCCTATCCTGAGCTCCACAATAACAGGAGTTCAGGAATGTGAGGCTGCAGCATTTCATTGGCTGCAATGGTCACCTGACTTCTTGTGACTTCATCTGTCACTACGATCACCGAAGCCACAGCAGGGCTGCAGCACTGGATCCTTGCAGCCATAAAGTGGTAAGTATAGTTTACTTTCTAATTGTAATACAGGGGGTGAAATTGACGCGGGGTTGTCCCGTAACCAAACAACTCCTTTAATATTTACATCTGTATTGCAATTTTTTGTGAATATGTCAAGAATAGTAGGTACTAAGGAGCTGAAATGTGATCTAAAACCTTCCAAAGCACTTCATTTACGAACGTTTGGTGCTGATTGGTCCATTTGTTGGCCACTGCATTTGTAGTCTGGTTTTTTGGGTGTGAATATGTTGAGAATAATAAATCTCAGTGCGCTGAAACATGGTCTAAAATCTTCTGAAGTTCCTTATTTACCCATGTGGCACATTTGGTGCAGATTAGTTCAGTTGCTTGGCTGTTGCATTTGTATGGTGATTTTTTTATGAATATGTTGAGAACAGTATGTCCTAGAAAGCTAAAACACAGTCTATCATATTCAGAAGTGCCTGACTTAGCTATGTACTAAATTTAATAGAAATTGGTTCAGTTGTTCGGACGTGCATGAAGAACGGACAACAGCAATTGTGTATGTGTGTGTGTGTGTGTGTAAAATATATATATATATATATATATATATATATATATATATATATATATATATATATATATAGGAAAACTCGCACCACACTCATGTGTTTTCTGGCCCCCTTGAAGACTATGGCAGGGGTGTTCCAAGGGAATGCCCAAAGATAGAACATGCCGCGATTTTATCGCACTGCGATGCAGGAAAAGAAATTGCTCACGTATATGTCACCATTCAAAAGAATGGGATTCATATTTGTGCGTCTCACAATGCATAAATCTCTCACAATTTTTTCGGCTGCATGCAAGTGGCCTTGTTTGCAGCTCTCTCTTTGTCAGTGTTCTCCCCCCTCCTCTCTTGTCTTTGCATGCAGTTCAATGAATATGATGACTCCTGCTCTAGCATCCTCTTGCCAATCAAGAACTGGCAGACAGCAAGGCAGAGGGAAGGGAGACAGCACTTCGGAGGGCACACAAACGTCATTTTAGGTTAATAAAGTACATAGCAGTTTTGCAACTTATTATCATAAGTTTTCTTTAAAGTTCGTGATGTTTTAAGCCTTTATTCCCAACTTCAGCACAAAATCGATGACGATTGCTTCCCTCTTCCCTAATTTCCCAAAAATCAGAGGAAAAGAACAGGTATGCAGTGAAGACTACAACATCATCCTGAGATATGCAAGCTGCTTACCCTGCAACAGCTCCAGAATACTTTCAAGGGAATGACGTGCAAAAAGGATCATTGCTGAAACAAAGACATTAGCCTTTGCACTTCAGGTTCAACTAACTCTTGGCAAGGATGTAATATTAATCCATCCCTCATCACCATGAGGTCTTTACTAGTTGACCTGAGTCAGGTTCAAAAAGACATAACCTCTTCTCTGAATGTATTGCAAAGTGAAATAGCTGAAATTAAAGAGAGAACAAATGAAGGAATTTAGAGGCACATAATCAGCTTGTAGATTCCATAATGAGTCTGAAGATAACATAACGGCTGTAGCAGATGTAGAGGAGCGCTCGAGGCAGAGCAACCTCAGATCCAGAGCAATTCCTGAAAGTATTGATACTTCGAAAGATTTTCTAACAGATTAAATAATTACTTTGCTGCTTAGCCTTAAACAATGGGACCTTCTTATAGACAGGGCACATTGCAGACCTAAGGCTAAAAGTGTTCCTTGTGCCGCACTCAGAAAGATCTTCGCCAAACTACATTTTTACTATTGTAAAGAATAGATTGCTTAGATTAAAGATCGACTGCAAAGTACTGAAATATCATTTTTTCTGTTACTTATCTGGGGCTAACCTCAATAGATGTAAAGAATTTCCCCAGCAAGGCCTCATTCACACTACCATTTGTGTAAAAAGCTGCATGTGTTACCCATGTGTGAGCCGGCAGTGAGACAGCTGTCACTGTGTAGGGCAGCGATTGTGCACTGCGCATAACGGTGCACCTCATGGAATAGTTTTTTTGTTTTTTTTTAATTCCCCACTTTGTCTCTTAGCGGCATTTCATATTACATTTTGCACATATACAATTCCAAGTTCTAGAAAAGTATTTGAGAAGGGAACAAATAGATAAAAATAACAAACTAAGCTGTACTTACGGGTCTGAGCACCCACTACTGCAGTCAAAGTAAATAGAGCGCTGTGGGAGGACAGGAATGGAATGGTGGTGCTGGACTGATGGGAGATCAGAGTGCTGAGTCTACTTTGGTTTGTTATTTTAAACCATTTGCTACTCTCTCCAAAAGGTATTGAGATCATGGAAAATGCCTTTAATTGGTGGGCCAAGAGAGAACCATGATGGGAAGTATTGCTGCTTGTGTGTTTTAAAATGTCAGAAAACCCCTTAAATTTAACAGTAATACTGAACCGCTAGTGCTATCCTCCTGGGCTCGGTCAGACGAGCGGAGATCCTGTGTGTGTTTCCGTGCGGAAAAAAACGCAATTCGTGTACGGGAAAAAATCTGCATGACCACGTCCTTTGCCACCCATACGTTCTATCTTTGGTAGGTGCGGATTTTCTCCCGCACACACGGTGCATTTTTTTTACGCGCGGAAAAATGCGCGGATCTCTGCCCGTCTGAAGCGATACAGAGATTGATTTTTGATTGCGTTCACACATCATTGATGTGCTGAAGATTTTGTTGCAGATCTGCAGCAGATTTCACCCCTTCAATTAGAATTTGATTGAAAGGGTGAAATCTCCTGCAGACCTGCAACAAAATCTGTGACATCTGAACACACCCTTAGGGCCCGGTCAGATGTGCAACTTTTTTTAGCACATGAATAGGCACGAAATAAAAAATAATAATAATTGCACATCGTGTGTACGGGTGCATTTGAACTCACATGTTCTACCTTTTGCAGGTGCAATTATTTAGTGCCTGTAAAAAACGGACATGTGACGGCTTTCATTGGAAAGCATTGGTGCTAATAGAGCCATTTTTTAAGCTGCTCTATTCATGCGCTAAAAAAAAAAAATTGCTTGTCTGAACGCAACCTCAAAGACCATTATTCAGATATATGTATTAGATGCATGTACATTATACATGTACATATTAGGGTTCGTTCTCATTAGTATTAAAGGGTTCTGATTTCCTGCTGTGTTTGGAGAGAAGGAAAACAACACCTCCTGACTAAATGGATCAACCAAATGGACCCAATGAATTCTTCTTTCAGTCTGATTAAGGAATCACTCATTGATTAGTAAGTTCTTCCTGCTCTGATTTGCTTTATTGCTCTCTGCCTGAACTCTGTGCGGCAATCCCCACCCCTGCAAATGGTGTGTGGACTGTCAGGAGGGGGGCCTTTGGGCTCCCCTAACTTATGGGCTGGTTGCAAATGTGACCCCTGCAACCCCAAAGCTATGCCACTTGTTGAATTCCTGTTGATGATTTACCCTGATTTGCTGCGCATATTGTATATATGAAGCGACATTCTGTTCCTTCTATTTTGAGCCCTACCAAGTGCCCAAGCAGCATACAACAGGCAAATGTAGGGTACTGCCCTACCTGGGAGAACCAAGATAACAATTTTGGGGACATTTCTCTAGTGGCACAGGCTGGACACCAAATATTAGGCACTGAAATGTCATAACTGGAATATTTGAAATTTTCACCCTACACCATCCAAATGCTCCTTAGGCCTTGTTTACATGAGTGTTGTTTTGCACGCACGTATGTGTGCAAATAAACAGTGCTGCATGCGTGTGCAAAAACAGCTCCGTGACCATTGCTTTCAATGGGGCCGCTGCTGCCGCCGGTGGCCTCATTCAAAGCAATGGGCTGCAGGCACAAACTGCAGTGATTTTCAGGGAAGGAGTTGAAATATAAGCCCTTCCCCGCAAATCATCATCCCTAGCATGTGTAAATAATAAAAAAAACATATACTCACCTCTCTGGCGGTGGGGGGGCTTGGCACGTCTAGCCACTTGGTCCCCGGGACTGTTCTGAATCTCTTTCAGCAGGTGGGGATTTTAAATGAAAGGGTTGCATATGATTGAATGAGCACTGCATGTGACCAATCCCAGGCAGCACTCAGATGACATTCAATGAATGGCTAAGCGCTGCCTGTGATTGGTTGAGCACTCAACCAATCAGACACAGCCCTTTCGGGAGGCGGGGATTTTAAAACCAATGGGCGAACATCATGGTCTTCTGCTACATATGTCACAGCTGTGACAGGGAATTCTGTACTCCCCGTGGGGAGTGCCATCATCACTGAACACTGTGACAGTGCTGTCACAGTGTTCAGTGATAAGGGGACTCCCTGTAGGGAATATTTACATGCAGTACGGACCTATACAGTGCACGCATGTCCTATCTTTTGCATGTGTGTAAAGTTGTATGCCTGTAAAACACAGACATGTGAACACACCATAGGAAATCAATGGTTCTAATAGACGCTTGGTTTTGTGCGCACATAGGTGCACACAAAACAACACTCATATGAAGGAGGCCTTACACTCATTGATATATGTCCTTAAGGGGTGCAATTTTTAAAATTATGGTGGATAAGAGCATAGAAGGAAAAGCGCCAATAGAATTCTCCTAAATCCCACAAATGGGAATATAAAAGTAGCTTACCTGGTGCTGAGCGAGACCTCTGACATAAAGAAGAGTATAACCTGTTCAGCACTCATGGTCCGGGTCGACTTGTAGTATTACAAAAGTAGTCCCTGGTCCTCTGTGGTCCAAAGGTACAGTGGCAGCAGTGAGAACCCCAACACTTGGAAATGGAGGGGTGGTGATCCAGGTATCAGTAATAAACAACTGACAAGCAGGTAAAAAGCTCCCGCTCTCAATTACTTATATAAATATTTTATAGAAGTAAATGGGAGCTTTTTAACTGCTTGACAGTTGTTTATCTCTGATACCTGAATTTTCAAAATGAGGCATTTAAAGGCAGCTTTCACTATACTGGTTCCTTGGAGGCTTTTCAAATACAACATGGCACCCCAAAACCATTACATTAAATCCATACCACCATAGGTCCAAGATGACCCTTCTTTTCTGAGATCTGCTGTGTGCCCAGGCAACAGACAATGGTCACAAGTGGGATATTTCTGAATCTAAAATAACCCACTTAACAATTAATGGGTCTGTATGTTTCCAGTGGTACAAGCACTCAAATGGAAAAACTATGGAAAATATGTCATTTTCATTCTGCGCTATTCACTGTGCATTAAATAAATTTCTAATATTTCAACACCTCTGAGCATCTGTAATAATTGTACAATGAAACAATTATTACCAAAGTAGCTCTCAAATGTTGCATGTTGCGATTTCTCTACTGATCCCTGCCTTCAGGGTTAGATTGTGATTGTAGTTCTTTGAGCTTCAGCTCTGGTCTCACTTTCTTCCTTGTTTAGGGTGGCTCTGGATGTTTACTCGACTGCTGGCTCACAGTTTCCCCAAACAAAACTAATTAAGCAAATGCAGTGAGTGACCACGCATAGCCATGTATAGATACATACAGTGGTGTAGGCCTATATGTAATGTCTGACCATGATGAAATGGAGACAACAAGGACTAGAAATAGGACTGAGAGATGAGACACACATTAGCGCAACAGACAAGGAAGAGACAGGACCTATGCCTGATATTAAGTGACTCACCTGCCTAACAAGCAGACAGAGGCATAACTTGAAACTTCTGGGCCCTAATGCGAAATCTGTAACAAGGCCCGGAATTATAATGCTTTATTCATAGTGCTGGGCTCCCTATATGGAGAAGAGAGGCATTGTGGTCCTCCTACGGCTCCTGCATCCTCTGAATCCCCTATAGTTACGCCCAGAGTACCCTCCTTGAAAAAGGTAACCTTGCAACAGGAATCTGGGGCTTCCCTGATATGAACCTAAATGGAATAAGGGATAGAGATTAGTACCAGATATAGGCCAAATGGAATAAGTCCAGTAACACACAAGGAACACCTAAGAGGAGATATAATAAAGAAGCAGGTCTGTACATATAGTTGACTGATACAAACTGACGTAGAACTACAATGCCTAGAGTAACCACTAAACACTATGATCTCCACCACTACTCAAGACCAGGGTACAGGATAGCATAATCAACATCCACTGCTTAGAGGCTGACTGGACAAAGAAGCTGTTAACTTCCCAGGGACCAGTAACAAATGACAATGAGCATGTGCCAGCTTGGCCCAGAGTCAGAATCAGGAGGTCTTGCAGAAACAGCAGAGGAACAGGCAAGTGGAGCTTGAACAACCGATGCTGTGGAGCAGAATAATCACACACTGAGGGAGTGGCAGGACTAAGCTTTTATAGAAAGTGCAATCAAGACAGAGGCGGGCTCAGGACCAGGAGGCAGGAATTAGGTAAGTGGGATCAAGAAACACGGTTGAGAGTCATGCAAGGGAACTGTCCACTGGATAGATAGCTCAGTAGTGCCAGCTACTGACTGGAGCACAGGAGCTCCTGGGTTTGATCCCTGACAGTTACTATGCTAATAGTAGAATCTATTCCACGTTATAGGTCATAACTAATATAAATTTGATTTTCTGGTGCACACCCCAGACCATTAACATCACACCAGACCTTTTGGCTGTCTGTCAGCCAAGCTTTGACATTGCATTTCACACTAGAAGCTCAAAAACTGATGCCTTGGGCAACAAATTGTTGGGGGCAATGGCAGCAGATGCACTTAATGTGGCAAC
This sequence comes from Eleutherodactylus coqui, assembly GCF_035609145.1. NCBI lineage: Eukaryota > Metazoa > Chordata > Amphibia > Anura > Eleutherodactylidae > Eleutherodactylus > Eleutherodactylus coqui. Next base: position 26,693,107 of record NC_089845.1, on the reverse strand, counting down.
TCCTTATTTCCTACATAACCCACTTTCCTATCCCTCTGATCAACTTCGGCAACATTTGGAAGGGGATCATGACCGAAGGGCGAGGCATGCAGCAGCGGCCTTTACTGAACATTGCTTCTCTATCATTGCTTTTGGGGTGAGGAACACTTCCTTTTCCCCCTTTCTCCCTTGAAAGTAAAAAGCATATTCCCAACTCATCAGCTGTAAGTACAAAAGGGAGGGGGGCAGATAGCATACATATCTTTACACAGATGTCTGTTCCCTGCATTGGCATGCCACATTTCTGCTAATCTGGTCCATGCATAGTGTGAAACTGGTCTACACAACAGACACAACTCAGTCATCCCCTCCCACCCATGACAAATAAACACATTCTTTTACACTCCCTCAACTCTTGACACATGCTAACACTTGTCTGTCTACCATATTCCCTTGTATACCAGGAATATGCTGATATAAACCAGCCAAGCACCTGGAGGTTGCAAATAGCACTTGCAGCAGGTCCAATGGGAAAAGAGGCAGGGAGTTGTGCCCTAACTATACGGACTGTCCAGAAATCTAGGGACAGCTGGCAAACCTAGTTATGAAACAGAAAAATTAGCTCGAGCACAGCATCAAACCAGCACCTGAATGGCTAAAGAACAAAGATCTTAAAATGGCCAAGTCAAAGTCTAGATTTCAATCTATCTATAACACTGAATCTTAAAAAACAAAATAGTTTCCATTAGTCTGTCACTCAGTTTTTTTTTTATTATGTGATTATTCACACTGTGAACTTTTCAGATATTGTGGACAGGCTTTTCTTTTTGGCTGTGTCATATAACAATTTTATTTCTGCACTGCAACAGGCTTGTAAATTCTGTGCAAAGTAATCTTGTTTAAGTAGCTGCACTAAATTAAAGAATATGTTTGCTGTCAATTTGGTAGAATAGTAAAAAGGTTTCCTTTAAAGGTCAAAAGACAAAATGAATTTACAATATTATGACTTTCATACTACTTACATGAAAAAGAAAGGATTTTTAAAAGGTGACTGCAGATCCAGGCAGATGTTTCCTGTGCATGTTTTAACATAGAGTGCGCTGGAGTGAACTGTGGTACATTTAATAAATTTGCCATATTCTGGCAGTTTGTGCACCAGAAAATCAAATCTATATTATGACCTATAGGGTGGAATAGATTTTTGTCATAATTTATGCAAACATAGTAACTGTCAGGGATCAAATCTGTGACCTTCTGTGCTCCAGTCAGTAGCTGACACTACTGAGCTATCTAACCTGTGGACAGTTCCCTTGCATAACTCTCAACCATGTTTCTTGATCCCAGTTACCTAGCTCCTGCCTCCTGGTCCTGAGCTTGCCTTTGTCTTGATTGCACTTCCTATTAAAGCCTAGTCCTGCCACTCCCTCAGTACGTGATTATACTGCTCCACAGCACCGTTTGTTCAAGCTCCACTTGCCTGTTCCTCTACTGCTTCTGCGAGACCTCCTGATACTGACCTCTGGCTTCTCCTCTGACAACGCTCCCCCACCTCCTCCATATGTATTGCAAACCAAGACCTCCCATTACTGACTTAGGACTTCCCTTCTGACAACGCTACCTGCCTCCTCCATTTGTACGGCAAACAAGACCTCCCGTTGCTGATACCTGGCTCATCCCTGACTCCTCTCTTTCCAGACCTGCGGCCACTACACCTGAGGCTCCAAACCCACTGCCTGAAACAGCTACAGTAACTCTGTCAGGCCACCAAACCTTTGCTGAGCCCTGCACACTTTTCTGAAAAGTAGCAAGTAGAACATAAAAATAGAAAAAGTTGCAAAGTTTTTGTTCAAAAAGTGTGTGCTAAAATTTCTGGAGAGTTTGTTGCAGAGTCCAGAACACTACATATTAAAGGATTGCCATCAAGTCACTTGCAATTGGAGTGTCAGTTATTTTAAAACTAGGGTTCCTTGGTCAGGCAAGTAGTAAAGCCATCAAAATAGGTATGTTTATATACTGTAGCACTGTCAGAACTTTTGAGGGCTCAAAACTGTTCACATACCTCCTTTAAATTGTATTTTCTGTGTACCAAGTATGGGAGATATTATAGCAGCTAGTCTCCAGCCACCAGTTCAGGGAAAACTGACAACTGGAGATGGAGCCTGCAGAGGGGGAAATGTAAGATATAAGTCATATAAAGGCCAGAAATAGTATTATTCCTCCCGTACACAAACATAACAGCTTAATATAAAGAACAGTGTAAAGCAAAATGCATGCCCCACCTTTATGGCTGCTAACTGCTGGTTCTCTTAAGTTACCAACTGATGCAGCACAAGCAGCCAGGGGTATTGTTTCAGTTTACAAAGATCAGGCACACAAGCCCCAAGACATATATTTTGTTCCCATTCCGCTCAAACAAACAAAAATGATGTATTCATTTGAGAAAGCATATCTATCTATAAAACAACTTTTCTAACAGTAGTCTTAGATACAGGGGAGCAGCTCTAGCTTACCACCTCTAGCGCCATATTTCCCTGAGGAAGCTATCGCGAAACGTGCCTTGGGGCGCAGGTGACCGAGTGTGGTATTATGTGGTAGAGTGAAGTATATGATTTTTTGTGTAAACCCACTGTCCTTTTGATATACATTTCAATTAATTAATGTAAACATTTACTTGAACATTGTGAAACTCTCACTATAATATATATTCTGTTATTGCTGTGATCTATCACTATAATTGAATTGCCACATCCTGTCCCTGTAAATTAACATCCATAAACCCTCTACATTGTCTAATTGATCATATTCTTTATGTATTAGTTTGTCCATCATTTTTTTTAAGGTTATCAATAGAGATGAGCGACCACCAAAATGCTCGGGTGCTCGTTACTCGGGACGAAATTATCGCGATGCTCGAGGGTTCGTTTCGAGTAACGAACCCCATTGAAGTCAATGGGTGACTCGAGCATTTTTGTATATCGCCGATGCTCGCTAAGGTTTTCATTTGTGAAAATCTGGGCAATTCAAGAAAGTGATGGGAACGACACAGCAACGGATAGGGCAGGCGAGGGGCTACATGTTGGGCTGCATCTCAAGTTCCCAGGTCCCACTATTAAGCCACAATAGCGGCATGATTCCCCCCCCCCCCCCCAACAACTTTTACTTCTGAAAAGCCCTCATTAGAAATGCATACCTTAGCTAAGCACCACACTACCTCCAACAAAGCACAATCACTGCCTGCATGACACTCCGCTGCCACTTCTCCTGGGTTACATGCTGCCCAACCCCCCCGCACGACCCAGTGTCCACAGCGCACACCAAAGTGTCCCTGCACAGACTTCAGCTGCACTCATGCCACACCACCCTCATGTCTATTTATAAGTGCGTCTGCCATGAGGAGGAACCGCAGGCACACACTGCAGAGGGTTGGCACGGCTAGGCAGCGACCCTCTTTAAAAGGGGCGGGGTGAAAGCCCACAATGCTGTACAGAAGCAATGAGAAATATAATCCTGTGCCACCACCATCAGGAGCTGCACACGTGGGCATAGCATTGGGGAACCTATGTGCCACACACTATTTATTCTGTCAAGGTGTCTGCATGCCCCAGTCAGACCACGGTTTTTTATAAATAGTCACAGGCAGGTACAACTCCGCAATGGGAATTCCGTGTGCACCCACAGCATGGGTGGCTCCCTGGAACCCACCGGCTGTACATAAATGTATTCCATTGCAGTGCCCATCACAGCTGAGGTAACGTCCGATTAAATGCAGGTGCGCTTCGGCCCACACTGCATGCCCCAGTCAGACTGGGGTTCTTTAGAAGTGGACACATGCAGTTACAACTCCCTGTGGACCCACAGCATGGGTGGGTGCCAGGAAGCCACCGGCGGTACATAAATATATCCCATTGCATTGCCCATCACAGCTGATGTAACGTCAGCTTTAATGCAGGTGGGCAAAAAATTAATTGGATTACACTGTAGGCGAGGGCCCCAAAAAATTGGTGTACCAACAGTACTAACGTACCTCAGAAAAATTGCCCATGCCCAACCAAAAGGGCAGGTGAAACCCATTAATCGCTTTGGTTAATGTGGCTTAATTGGTAACTAGGCCTGGAGGCAGCCCAGTTAAAATAAAAATTAGTTCAGGTGAAAGTTTCAACGCTTTTAATGAGCATTGAAACGTATAAAAATTGTTTACAAAAATTATATGACTGAGCCTTGTGGGCCTAAGAAAAATTGCCCGTTCGGCGTGATTATGTGAGGTTGCAGGAGGAGGAGCAGGAGGAGGAGGATGAATATAATACACAGATTGATGAAGCAAAAAGGTCCCCGTTTTTGATGGTGATAGAGAACGATGCTTCCATCCGCGGGTGCAGCCTACATATTGCTTAGGTATCGCTGCTGTCCGCTGGTGGAGAAGAGAAGTCTGGGGAAATCCAGGCTTTGTTCATCTTGATGAGTGTAAGCCTGTCGGCACTGTCGGTTGACAGGCGGGTACGCTTATCCGTGATGATTCCCCCAGCCGCACTAAACACCCTCTCTGACAAGACGCTAGCCGCAGGACAAGCAAGCACCTCCAGGGCATACAGCGCGAGTTCAGGCCACGTGTCCAGCTTAGACACCCAGTAGTTGTAGGGGGCAGAGGCATCACCGAGGACGGTCGTGCGATCGGCTACATACTCCCTCACCATCCTTTTACAGTGCTCCCGCCAACTCAGCCGTGACTGGGGAGCGGTGACACAGTCTTGCTGGGGAGCCATAAAGCTGGCAAAGGCCTTGAAGAATGTTCCCCTGCCTGCGCTGTACATGCTGCCTGATCTCTGCGCCTCCCCTGCTACCTGGCCCTCGGAACTGCACCTTCTGCCACTAGCGCTGTCGGATGGGAATGTTACCATCAGTTTGTCCACCAGGGTCCTGTGGTATAGCATCACTCTCGAACCCCTTTCCTCTTCGGGTATGAGAGTGGAAAGGTTCTCCTTATACCGTGGGTCGAGCAGTTTGTACACCCAGTAATCCGTAGTGGCCAGAATGCGTGTAACGCGAGGGTCTCAAGAAAGGCATCCTAACATGAAGTCAGCCATGTGTGCCAGGGTACCTGTACGCAACACATGGCTGTCCTCACTAGGAAGATCACTTTCAGGATCCTCCTCCTCCTCCTCCGGCCATACACACTGAAAGGATGACAGGCAAGCAGCATGGGTACCCTCAGCAGTGGGCCAAGCTGTCTCTTCCCCCTCCTCCTCATGCTCCTCCCCCTCCTCCTCAACGCGCTGAGATATAGACATGAGGGTGCTCTGACTATCCAGCGGCATACTGTCTTCCCCCGCCTCCGTTTCCAAGCGCAAAGCGTCTGCCTTTATGATTTGCAGGGAACTTCTCAAGAGGCATAGCAGAGGAATGGTGACGCTAATGATTGCAGCATCGCCGCTCAGCATCTAAGTAGACTCATTAAAGTTTCCAAGGACCTGGTAGATGGCTGCCAACCAGGCCCACTCTACTGTAAAGAATTGAGGAGGCTGACTGCCACTACGCCGCCCATGTTGGAGTTGATATTCCACTATAGCTCTACACTGCTCATAGAGTCTGGCCAACATGTGGAGCGTAGAGTTCCACTGTGTGTGCACGTCGCACAGCAGTCAGTGCACTGGCAGATTAAACCGATGTTGCAGGGTCCGCAGGGTGGCAGCGTCCGTCTTGGACTTGCGGAAATATGCGCTGACCCGGCGCACCTTTCCGAGCAGGTATGACAAGTGTGGGTAGCTTTTCAGAAAGCGCTGAACCACCAAATTAAAGACATGGGCCAGGCATGGCACGTGCGTGAGGCTGCCAAGCTGCAGAGCCACCACCAGGTTACGGCCGTTGTCACACACGACCATGCCCGGTTGGAGGCTCAGCGGTGAAAGCCAGCGGTCGGTCTGCTCTGTCAGACCCTGCAGCAGTTCGTGGGCCGTGTGCCTCTTCTCTCCTAAGCTGAGTAGTATCAGCACGGCCTGCTGACGCTTGCCCACCGCTGTGCTGCCACGCCGCGCGACACCGACTGCTGGCGACGTGCTGCTGCTGACACATCTTGATTGCGAGACAGAGGTTGCGTTGGAGGAGGAGGAGGAGGGTGGTTTAGTGGAGGAAGCATACACCGCCGCAGATACCAGCACCGAGCTGGGGCACGCAATTCTGGGGGTGGGTAGGACGTGAGCGGTCCCAGGCTCTGACTCTGTCCCAGCCTCCACTAAATTCACCCAATGTGCCGTCAGGGAGATATAGTGGCCCTGCCCGCCTGTGCTTGTCCACGTGTCCGTTGTTAAGTGGACCTTGGCAGTAACCGCGTTGGTGAGGGCACGTACAATGTTGCGGGAGACGTGGTCGTGCAGGGCTGGGACGGCACATCGGGAAATCATGCTTTTGAAAGCCTCCATTTCCACAAGCCTATACGGCAGCATCTCCAGGCTGATCAATTTGGCTATGTGCACATTTAACGCTTGAGCGTGCGGGTGCGTGGCGGCGTACTTGCGCTTGCGCTCAAACAGTGGCGCTAGCGCCGTCTGGACGCTGCGCTGAGAGACATTGCTGGATGGGGCCGAGGACAGCGCAGGTGAGGGTGTGGGTGCAGGCCGGTAGGCACTCGTGCCTGTGTCCTCAGAGGGAGGTTGGATCTCAGTGGCAGGTTGGGGCACTGGGGGAGAGGCAGTGGTGCAAACCGGAGGCGGTGAACGGCCTTCATCCCACCTTGTGGGGTGCTTGGCCATCATATGCCTGCACATGCTGGTGGTGGTGGCTCCCCAGCTGATCTTGGTGCGACAAAGGTTGCACACTACTGTTCGTCGGTCGTCAGGCGTCTCTGTGAAAAACTGCCACACCTTAGAGCACCTTGGCCTCTGCAGGGTGGCATGGCGCGAGGGGGCGCTTTGGGAAACAGTTGGTGGATTATTCGGTCTGGCCCTGCCTCTACCCCTGGCCACCGCACTGGCTCGGCCTGTGCCCACACCCTGACTTGGGCCTCCGCGTCCTTGCCCGCGTCCACGTCCTCTAGGCCTGCCCCTACCCCTCAGCATGCTGTATTACCAGTAGTGCAGAAACACAACGCTGTAATTAAATGTGCCGCTTATTGGCCTGTGGTTGGAGGCTGACTTCGCTTACGGAACGCACAGCAGAGCCAGGAAAGAATTTTGCACAAGCCTGCTGTAACACTTAGCTGGCTGCATATGAATTAGGACAACTACCCCCAGCAGAGACCCAGTACACTGAGGACGGTCACAGGCAGCCCAAATAGATTTTTTTTCTCAAATGTTTTTGGAAAGGCCACTGCCTATATACACTAAATATGTCTTCTGTCTCTGCCTCACCACTACTGGCCCTGGACAATGTAAAATTACTGCAGGACGCAATGCTCTGCACGGCCGATATACAAAAAAAAAATAAAAATGTGCAACACTGCAAAAAGCAGCCTCCACACTACTGCACACGGTTAGATGTGGCCCTAAGAAGGACCGTTGGGGTTCTTGAAGCCTAAAATAACTCCTAACGCTCTCCCTAAAGCAGCTCCGACACCAGCAGCACTTTCCCTGAACTATGTCAAAATGCATCTGTGGCGAGCCGCGGGAGGGGCCGATTTATATACTCGGGTGACACCTGATCTCGCCAGCCACTCACTGCAGGGGGGTGGTATAGGGCTTGAACATCGCAGGGGGAAGTTGTAATGCCTTCCCCGTCTTTCTATTGGCCAGAAAAGCGCGCTAACGGCTCAGAGATGAAAGTGAAAGTAACTCGAACATCGCGTGGTGCTCGTTTTTGAATAACGAGCATCTCGAACACGCTCATACTCGAACGAGTATCAAGCTCGGACGAGTACATTCGCTCATCTCTAGTTATCAACAAAGTTAGTTTTTTAATTCTTTTTCAGTGACAGACACATCTTGTTCCTGCTTATTCAGATGTCATTTCCTCTTGAGTATGTTTTTAAATTGTTATTTTCTATTTTCATTTGTATAAATAAAGTTTGATACTTGTTATTCCGCTCTATGTGCTAACCTACGTATTTGATGGTGTATATTGCTATAGAGCACTTATGTTAATACAGAGGTATGCCATTTTGATCACCTCTAGGGCGAGCACCCACTGGCGTTTGCGTTCTCCGCGGGAAAAAAACGCAGCGTTTTCGCCGCGTTTCTCGCGTTTTTCCGCGCGTTTTTCGCGGCGTTTTCGCGGCGTTTTCCGTTAATTTCCATTGACATTCATGGGTGCATTAGGAGAAAAATAGGGACACATATGCAACTGACAGTTCCTATGTTAAAAACGCAAACGCAACGCAAAAAAAACGCCAGTGGACAGGAACACATGTTATCTCTATGCCTGTGCAGGAAAAACGCAAAACGCAAAACGCAGGTAAAAAAACGCCAGTGGGTGCTCGCCCCTAGTGCTGTAGTCACCAAATAATAGCCAGATACCAGTTCTACTCGGAGAAAAGTGAATACATCTTTGAGAAGAGGTTTTTTTTTCCTTTACGTGTGTATCTGACTCCAGACTGCCGTGAAAACTTTTTCCAGCCATGATTCATCTCTGCACACTCTCCCATTTTTCTGTTACCCCCAATGCCCCTCTAACTTACCTCATTTGTGCTCTATGCAATACTAATGCTCCTTTTGTGTCCCCAAAAATAATAGTTCCCAAAAGTAACAGTGCCCTTCTATGGCCCAACAAAGTAATGGCACCCCTTATGAGTAAGTGTTTCCCCTCTGTATCCCAAAGCAATTGTGCCCCTTCAAAGAAAATATGCCTACTGTGTGCCCCTCAAAGTAATTGAGTGTCCTACAGTAATTATACCCCTTCTGCATCTAAAAGTTAATTGTGCCCCCTCTTTGCCCTTTCAAAGCAATTATGCCAAATCTGCATATTAAATTGTGCCCTCAAACTATTTGTAACCCCTCTTTGTCTCCAAAATATTGGTTCTTGGCCTGCTGCTGTTAGGCTCCCACTGAAGTCCAGCACCAGGGAAAATTTCCTCTTTCACTTGCCGCTGCTAGACAAAGTATGCATCATGTTAATACAACCTTTCTCCTTTTCTTGGTTTCAGAGTTCAATTTATGCAGCTCAGCCAAGAAACAGGGATAAATCGGACTATACAAGTTGCTTGTTGTGTCTGGCAGAAGTAAATTAATGATTAACATAGTCCTAGTGCTGCGCTCTGGCGAGGACTGAGCATCAGTAGTCTTCACTGTCACTGTGATGATAGAGGCCTTGATTCCCATGGCTTATGAGCCCAGTTGCAATTTTGACCACTATGATCCCACTGGCTTATGCTCTTTACCTGCCCAGGACATATTTCAAATGTCCTCACAAGGAGTCACTTTATTAGCCAAGGATACAATGTATGCCCTTACACCTGATATATCTTAGGTTTAACTGCAGCTAAATCATTGATCTTGATCTTGGTTTAAAGCTATCTGAAATACAGCCTGAGATAAAGAATGTTGAAGTGAGAACTGCATATATATCTGCAGCCATCACTATAGATTTTACTGCCAACTGTATTTCTTCAGCTTATATCTCAAGCTAGATAACATAATCTTACCTTTGAAACAAGAACAAGATTGCTGTCCTATGTCAGATCTAGACTGAGATACAGGAAGTCAAAGAGGTGCCCCCATCCTTCAGCCAGCTTTCACTTCAGCTGGTGGGGAGGGGATGCTGTAAGGAAGAACGGGCACAATGTTTGGTGTGCAATATCTGTAGTGCAGACTGCGGGGCACCTTTCGACTGTGCTATGCTAATTGTATAGCATGGCCACTACCATTCATAGTGAATAGCAGTAGTGTTACAGAATTCGTGTAGCTATGCCAAGCAGCAGCCTGGCACGACCTATTAACAGGGTAGTAAGTAAACACAACATGCATTAGTGCTGTTAGATGTGTACATAGATTAGATCTCCCTATCTTCTGTAAGGGTTGTGTTGGCTGGTATTTGTTGTACCACATAGGTTTCTAGCAGCACAGCCCCACAGGTGTGGAATGATTAAGCTTGCTGGGTGTGGTGTTCTCTTGCTAGCCAATCACAACTGGTCTGTTTGCAGATAAATATCCTCCCTCTGCAAGATGAAGCTGGTATCCCCTCACTCTAGGGTTTGTTGGTCTTGCATGCCTGTATTTGTGTTATGTGTTTGAACTGTGGCCTGTCCAGTGTTTGTGCAGGTGGCCAGACATTAGGTGTGGATAGCCCTGTTCTGTATATATGGTGTGAACAGCGTCATGTTCTGTATGTCTGTGCTGGTGGCTAGACATGAGGAGTGAGCTGTCCTGTTCTATGTGGTTGTTCTGTCTTGCATGCTAGCCCTAGTGTTTTGGTTGGTGATTTGTGTCCTGTGTGCCAGTCTGGTTCTGTGTATTAACCCTTCAGGGATAGTCAGGACCAAGGTTCCAGTGCAGGTCTGCCTTTTTTGAGGCAATTCCCCTACTTATTAGGTAGGGTCCTGCCATTCTCCCTGCAGCTTGGGGTCAGTTGTCTTGCTAGTGTAGGGACCACAAGACATGAGGACTAGAGATGAGCGAACGTACTCGGTAAGGGCGATTTCGCAATCGAGCACCACGATTTTCGAGTACTTCACTACTCGGGTGAAAAGTACTCGGGTGCGCTGTGGGGCGGGGGGTTGCAGAGGGGAGTGGGGGGTAGCAGCGGGGAACAGGGGGGAGCCCTCTCTCTCCCTCTCCCCCCCACTCCCCGCTGCAACCCCCCGCTCACCCACAGCGCAGCCGAGTACTTTTCACCCGAGTAGTGAAGTACTCGAAAATCGCGGTGCTCGATTGCGAAATCGCGCTTACCGAGTACGTTCGCTCATCTCTAATGAGGACCCTTGATCACTGGGCTCGCAGCTTAAGTGACTTGGCCCATTCACAAACGAATCCCTCGTATTTATTATAGCTATTCCATCTGTTATGTGTGCTGGTATGCAAGGTGAGTGTTTGGCTCCTGTTGGCAGTCCCTATCTTGGTCACGCTCGTGTGGGTCTGGTGCTTATTCTTTTATAACTGTTAGATGAGCCCTGAGGAGGGCTAGGGGGAGCTTACATTGACTTTTATTCATGATATTATCCTTCCTTATCAGAGAGACTAACTTTTGCCTGATTGTCACATACACAACGTTTTTTTTTTCTTTCAGGAGTGAGGTGGAAACTTACTCATCTAATCATTTCATTCTCTTAAATTGGCACTTTATTTACTCCACAACCATGATAGTTACCAGCATCAAGACTGTGACGTCAAATAGAGCGCACAAACAATCATATGACATAAAAACATTAATAAAGTTTGTTCTTTTTCATTTTTTCTACCCTGTTTGCACCCAATCTTTATCTTAAACCCTTAGCAACCAAGCCTGTTTGTGCATTAGTGATGGAGCCAAATTTTAGAAATCTGACTTGTGTCACTTTAACATATAACAATAACTCGTAAAGGTTTTGCATATCCTAGTGATTCAGGATTTCTTTTTGCCACATGTTGTACTTCATTTAGGTAGTACAAATAGACCAATAGAATTTGTGTATATTTATTAAAAGTGCTAAAATTGGGAAAATTTGGGAAAAAATGTTATTTTTTCACATTTTCAACTGTATTTTTCACATATCCCAAATATGTGCAAACATACTAAACAATTTTTTGCTTATATATATATTTTCATCAGTTTACTTTATTCTGGGCACACATTTGAAAAACTTTGTTTTGTTTTTTTAACCATTTAGGAGACATTTAATTTAACATTACTTATCGATATTTTGAGGAACACTTTGTTTTCCTACACCAAGCCAAGATTGCAAATCTCATAGGTGTCAAAATTAAATATATCCCACAAATGACTCCATTTTAAAAACTACACCCCTTAATGTATTCACTGGGGGTTGTCATGAGTATTTTGACCCCACAGTTTTTTCAGGAAATAATGCAATTTAGAGGAGAAAGACATATTTTTTTTTCTATATTGCACATGAAAATGAGGATTTACACCCTAAAATGGATCCCCCCACTTGTCTTGTGTTCAGAAACATACCCATTGTGGCCCTAATCTTATGTCCATATGCACAATGGCGGCCAAACTGAAAGGAACAGCTGGTGACTTTCAGAGCAGACATTTTGCTTGAAGGTGATTTAGACCCCATTGCACACTTGTAGCGTCCAAAATGACAGGAAACACCCACAAATGACCCCATTTTTAAAACTAAACTCCTTAACAAATTCATCTTGGGTGTACTGCGTATTTTGACCCCACATTTTTTGAATGAATCTAAGCAAAGCAGAAGACAAAAAATACGTTGGGTTTTTTTGGCAATTTTGTCATTTTAAGAACTGTTTTTTTGTACAGCACACATATGAATGAGGACTTTCACCCAAAAATATATACCACTGTTTGTCCTGTGTTCACAAATATACCCATAGTGGCCCTAATCTTATGTCTGGCTGCACAACGGGGTCCAAACTGAAAGGAGCATTGAAGTTCAACTGTTTTTTAACTTTTACATGATCGCCATTATCCACCGTAGCCTTCGGTCACTGCTCCAGGCTCTCAGCTACCTTTGGTAGCCAGGAGCAAGGAAATTTTACATTTCCTGGGCCCATGCAATCTTCCGCGCTTGTGGCCACTATTTTGCCAATGGACCCATGTGCCAAAGTTGCAGAAAGGTCCGTGAATAAAGTTCCCATTGGGGGCATCACCTGAGGCCTTAGGATCAGATCCAGGATCAGATCCATTATGGGAGGTGACATTTTTTTTTTTTTTTACTTTTACGTAATCCCTGTTATCCATTGGATAGTGGTGATCACGTGACAAGAGACTGCGTCCTACGGCACCCTGTGAAATCTCGAGGCTCTCGGCTATGTTTGGTAGTCAGGAGCAGGGAGATTATAAATTACCTGGGCAATCTACTGTTTTTGCTCATGCAGTCGCCATTTTAGCGATGGGCGCATGCTCGGAAGCTGGGGTGAGGGCCTCAGATAAGTTTGGGGGCCTTAGGTAAGTAATTTCATCCTCCCTTATGGATATGATCTGTGAGGGGATATGAAATTTTAACCTTTAAAACTTTTTTTTTTAGTTTTTTTTTTTTTACTTTACATGATCACTGTTATCTATTAGATAACAGTGATCATGTCACCAGGAATTGCATGCAGCGGTCCCCCGCGATACCTCTCTGCTCCCGGCTGCACATGCTAGCTGGGAACAGAGGGATTTTAAATCTCCTGGGGTGCGAGCCTCTCTGTGCACGCGCCTGAAGTTTACATCAGGCGCGCATGTGCAGAAGGCAACGTAGGGTCCTGGAAGGACCATATCGCCATGGGACATCACGGAGGACAGGGCTGAGTATTTTCACCTACTGTCATGGATCTGATCCATGAGCAGAAGGGAAACTTTAACTTTATTTTACTTTTTGAAACTTTTCTGTGATCGCCGTTATCCATTGGATAGCGGAGATCACGGGCCCAGGGACCAGTCACCACAGTCCCCGATGACATCTCCTGCTTCCCGGCTACCTTTAGTAGCGGGAAGTAGGAGATTTCAAATGTCCCATGACAATCCGGTTTTCTGCGCATGTATCACTAATTTTCCTTTGGCGCGTATGGGTAGAAGATGGCCGAAGGTTCTTTTCATACCAGATTGTTGTTGGACATCACAGATGGAGGTGAGTAGTTTCAGCACTCCTCATAGGTGCAATCCATGAGGGGAGCTGAAACTAACTTTTTTCACTTTTTATTTACTTTAATGTGATCGGCACTATTCATTGGATTGTTTTTATGTTATATATATAGTTACGTTTCTTTCTATATATCTGTGTAACTATTTTTGATCTATTTTTATAACTGTCTATTAATGTTTACTTTTATTTAAAAAACTCAACAATTTTGTTATTACTTTTAATACACAAAGGTTGAGTCTCAGCTTGTGCTATGGAATCCTGATGCTGAAGGCTATAATGATCAGGAGAAGGAAATTGATGCATGGATTAGGGAGTTCAAGGCACTAAACCCAACCTGGGACAGAGCAACTGCCATGGAGTAAAAATTAATAGGGATAAGATACATATTTTCTTTTCTAAAAAATTGTATCCTAATTTACATTTTTACTAGAAGAGGACATTGAAAACCGTTGGCAGTCTGCGTGCGACAGGCTTCAGAAATGTGTTTGTATATATATATATAGCTATATATATATACATATATATATATATATATATATATATATATATATATATATATATATATACATATATATATATATATATATATATATATATATATATATATATATATATATATATATATATATATATAAAATTTATTTAATTATTTACTTTTTAATGAAGAAGTAACATTTAATGGTTATTAAATCATAATTGTTTTTACAAATATGTTAATGATGTTTTCACATTTCTTGTACATTTTTGATCTAACTACAATATAAGTAGAAAGAATATTTGTGACAACGCTCCATATAATTAACAAAATATGAAATATGTCAACTTCGTGGCAAAATGTGAAGGATACTGTAATGTTCAATTATATTTTGCTACATTGTTTAAGATTGTAAGGCTACATTCCCTAGAGAAACCAAGAAGAGATAAATAGTGGAATGAATGAGACCATGGCCATGAGAAATAGCACTCCAGACGTGGATTTAGATGATGAAGCACAGGCAATCGCTAGTTCTTCTTTTGAGGCTAACATAAACATCTTCTTCACAAAACTCTGTCAGAACAGTAGAGTGAAACTGTCCCTGCATCTCAATAGTATAAATGCAGACACTGTGAGCAAAGAAACACACACACTATGCATACATCAGACAATATAGCATTGGAAGCAATGGCCATAATGAAAAGGGTTGATCAGGAGGACCAGTTGGACACTATTGGTGCTGCATTGGCTACTTGCCTTAGATATTTACCACAAAATAGGTGTTTGCATTGTGCACCTGTCCTATTTGCTATTATGGACCTTTTTTTATTCCCCAGAATATATATTGTTTACAGGGAATTTGATTAATGCTGTAAAAAATTAGGCCTACACACAACGTTATTTAGGTATTCAAATTATATCAGTGGTGTCTGCATCATATAATTATGTACCAAGCCAATCTGGTCCTTATTGGTCCAACCAGCAGCAGACTATTTATGCTTAGCCTTAATCAACATCACACCTGGGTCATTACCCTTCTACATGTTCAGTGAATTTTTGTCTTGCTGTTAGGTTGTGCATCTGGGTCCTATTGGTCTACAGGCTTCCTGATGCACACCTTCACAGGTAGGAGTCAATTGAACTGGCTGGGTGTGGTATTCTCCGCCAGCCAATTCTATTTACTCTGCAGCATACAAAGACCAGCATCTCTCAGTAGTTGATGCTGATCATTTTACTGCTTGGATATCACTATCTTCTGCCCACTCAGAGCTGTGTTTGCCTGCTTGTCTGTCTGTGTCTCTCTGCTTCCCTAAAGACAGTTTGGACACCTGTAGTCCTTGTCTGTATCATATGCAGACTTCCTTTTTCCTTACCCTGACAGATGCGGCCTCCAGACGTCTTATTTCTCGTTGGTGTGTCAGACGGTTGATGCCTGACACAGTTCCCTATGTCGGCTCGGTGGCTGACTGTCTATCCCCCTGGTATGAGGACACTGACACTAGCTGTGGTATTTCAGCTGCTTTCATGTGAGCTCTTGGTGGGGTTCCTGTTATATGCACTATATGTTGTATGTTTTGTGGGAACAGTGACGTGTTTGATATGTCTGTGCTGGTTCCCACGCATGTTCCGTATGTCTAGTCCTGTTCTGTGTTCAGCATGTCAGTACAGTGTCATGTCCTGTGTCTGTTTAGTGCATCTCTCCAGCTCCCTAATCAGGGATAGTTAGGTCCCAGGTTCAAGTGCAGGCCCGCATCTATCGACGCAATTAGTCTACCATGGTACTCAGGGCCTCTCCCTCATTCGTTACGTATTTAGGGAAAGAAATCCCATTTAGTATTTCATGGAATATTTGCAGGTTTTTAAAGGACACACTTGTGTCCCTTCTGTGGAATGGTGCTTTTGTGCGCTAAGCGGACATAACACTTGCTCTCTTTAACAACCCTATGAATACCTTTTATAATAATACATATTACTCAAGCCAATATACCTCAACATATTCTACAGCATTTTGTAAAATATAAAAATGGAATATTTTATTTAAAAACTTTTCTTTCTTTTAATCCCTTCCCGCCACAAGGTGTAATTGTTCATCCTGGAAGGGAGGTACTTAGCGCAACAGGACGTACAGTTACACTCTGAGGATAGCATGAGATCAGAAGAGATCCAGTTCTATCCAGCAGCGGGAGTCAGCTGTCACGATAGCTGGGCTCCCCATGCAACAGCATGGGGGGGGTGCATTGGAGCAGCGCCCCCGCTATTAACCCCTTCCTGCCACGACCTGTGTAGATCACAGCATGTGAAGGGTTCACAGAGGGAGCATGCTCCCTCTGTGATGTCATAAGAAACAGTGCACAATAATGCATGTGGTTTTATATAACTATACAATAAACAACATTAATATTAGCAGGAGTATTAAGCTTAGACAATGTAATGGCGAGTATAAAATCTATCTACTATAAAAAAAAATCAAAGAACTACGAACCATAGACTATATATGTTACTAGCTGGGTACCCAATACAGAACACGTGGAATACAAAATATGATACATTGCAATATGAATATGGTTTGTTCATTCGGCCAGTAGAAATCTGGGGATGATAATCATCGTTATTGTTTGCATTGTATCTAAAACCTTTCCCCCCTCCAAAAACTTCCAAGCTGTTCTCTCAAAATTGAGTGCCTCTCTTGGTCTGAAGAATGTTGGGCATGCTTCGCTTCGTCAGCTTCTACAATTCGAGCGGCCGCTTGTCACTTGCGTTAATTCTTGAGTCAACTGTTAGTTTGCTCTGGCATCTCAGCTAGTCGAGGAGCGGCTTATCGAGTGCATTGATTCTCGAGTCGGGCGTTAGTTTGCTCCAGCACTGCAGTTACTGAAGCTACTTTAAGTACAGCCGTTGTCCTTCTGCCTAAACAGGTCCTTCGCTTGCTTGGCATCTTATATCTAAAACACAAAATCTGTTTGTTTGTATCGTATACAAATCCTCAGTTCTGGTCCGATTTGAGTAAAATTTGGCATTTTGTGTGCCAATAGCAACTAATCATACCTCAGCTTCCATTTGTTATTCTGCTGTCATTGGTTGCTATATATTATACTACTGAGGTAAAATGAAAGCTGTGCTGTGATTGGTTGCTAAAGGAAACAGCTTTAAATCCTCTTAGTGCTCAGGCAAAATGAAATATGTGTTGTGATTGGTTGATATGGGAAACAGTTTTCAATCCTCTTAGTGCTGAGGTAAAACTAAACCTGCTCTGTGAAACACAAATTTTCAACGATCTGTATGACTTTTCTAGTGGGAATTACTTGTTGGAACTAGCCAATGACAATTATACATGATGTTCTATTAGTTAGTCTTCCCTAAATAACATCAGACATTTGTATTAACTATATCAAAAGACAAGGGATTGGTACAATTATGATACTGTATTATATATTAAGACATGATGTGTTTCATTATTTCATGAAAAAATTGACACAAATGGCCTACTAAAACTATAAATGAAGGAATAAAAAGTAAACATAAAGATTAACCATTTTCCGATGAGGTATATAACTTTGAAATAATTGTGTAGATGAGGAATATAATTTCAGTATTCAAGGCTGCACACCACCAACACAGGAGTACCACCAGGGCATGGCACATTCAGAACTAATGAAGTAGTCAGCAAAGGCATCTCTGACATGTGATGCCAAAGTGGTCGAGTAGCCAGATCCCCAGTTGATAGCTGTGTTAAGAGCTGCATTAATTGACTCCACATCTATGTCTGGATCTTCTTCCCAAAATAGTTCTGAAGTGCACAACAAGCTTTGATTCCATTGTTTAGACCCCCACTGACTACCCATTATTTGGGCACATTCCTTGTCTCTTTGCGCCCAGCTCAGCTGATAATTAAAAACTCTCCTCCAGTTGTGGTTCCTGGAATAGGTTGAAGGGCTGAATGCATCACCCAATCTTGAAGAATTTGCAGTCAAATCTGTGAAGTTTGCATCACCCAAGAATTTCCTGTTCCGTCATAGGCTCCAACATCAATGGCAACACATTTGTTGTGTACATCAGCCTCCATCTAGACCACATAAAAAATATAATTAAAAAGTGTATTCCTGAGTGTGGTGGCTTAAGGGCACTTCCATGTTTACCAACAACTGCATCAAAACACTTAGGAAAAATTTGTTACAGTTTTAAAGCCTACAGCAACCTGCAACCAAGTCTCCTCGGTTGGGCAAGGAATGATGGGCTACAATTTCTGCCAGAGAACATTGCATATACAAATAACAATTCTGGAAATGGTAGAGTAACCAACCTAAAATTGAAGGTACAGAAGTGCATAGCTCTGTCCTGTGTCTAAAAACCTGCAATAGAAAAAAATAATAATATTTAAAAAATTAATAACTTACATTATTTTTTTTTACATTATGTTGTACAAATATTATGATAATGTAATCTATTTTTCTAACAAGCAACAGTTTGTGTGACAAAAAACATGAAACTAGTGTTACGAACATGCAATTAAATTACATGACACAGCCTTAGTTATGCTGACCAGTAATGGAAACATATAATGCACTTTACAATGGAAAAATGTAGATAAACTTAACCTAAATATTATACCATTAGGGCTCTTACACACTGGCAATAGGTTTTCTAGCGATGCGAGAGTGAGTAAAAACGCATGATTATGAGACCAATGACTTTCAATGATTTCATTCTCATTTGCGATATATTCACTCAAGCCTCGCTGTGATACAAAAAAGCTGTGATACCGCCCATTATTTTCAATAGGGCCGTGCCTCATTGAAATCAATGGGAGAAGATCGTGCAACAGCCTTGGAATCCATCATAGGAGGGAGGGATAGAGCTACACGGAATCTTTTACATATATTTGGAGAGATAGGGGTGTAGCTAAAGGGCTTTCCCTGAGAATGGAGGCAAGGTAGGGCTAGAGAGGGGCAGGGCTAGAGGGATTCTCATAGTGAATCTTCTCTAGAAAAAAAAAAGGGGGCAGGGCTAGCGGGCGGATCCTGCTATCCTCACCCTTCTCTTGACCAAAGATTAAATCACTATGAAAATCCCCCTAGCCCTGCCCCCTCTACCCCATTCTCAGTGAAACTCTTGAAAAGCCCTTTAGCCATATCCCCTATCTTTCCAAATATGGAGAGATATGTAAGCACTAATCACGTAGTTGAGGTGGGATTTATGAATTGGCTGAGCCGGAGCATTGATTAGCCAATTCATAAATCCTGCCTCCACAACGTGATTGGTTCTTCAAACTCTGCTCAATCAATGCAGAGCTGAATGAATCAATCACAGCCCTCACATTGATTGGCTGCATTGATTGGCTGAGTACAGCTGAATAAACCAATCAGAGCCATCCCTTCCCGGAGGTGGAATTTTTGAATCCTGCAACCAGGAAATGATCTTCTGTGTGTAAATCCTCGATCAGATGGGCATGGTTTACACGCTATTACAACAGTATGGAAACCATGCTTCTATAGCAACCAATAAGTTGCTATGGAAGCGCTCACATGGAGAATCTGCTCTTGTAAAAAAGATAAGACAGCGAGTGCCGACTCGCCTATCATCTCTGTACTGCACCGCTGTCCATGGTGCTGACCATCTGCTGTGTACCACAATTATGTAATGTTGATATCGCTGTCACCAATGTGAAAGAAGCATTAGGCTGGTTTCACAGGGGCTACAAAATCACATGGTTTTACGGCGATGTGATAATGCTACAAAGCACATGTTTGTGAAACCCATGCTTTTTAATGGGTTCCTTCACATTAGCTGTGTTTTCACTGATGGTATGTTGCTAGAAAAAAAAATCGTAGCACTATCTTTCTGCAATTTTTGTAGCCCATGTTTCCTTATGAGGCCTCCTTATTTGTCACACCGCATAGCAGGAACTTGCAATTTTCATGCTATGCAATACATTTTTAGCATTAGAAACTCCTATTAACTTTTTTGCAATGAAATCATGTGAGAAAATCGCAGGTAGCAGTGATGTGCGATTTTTCACAAGAAAAAGCATCCCTGACACTACAAAATCGCGTGCACAATTCTGCGGCATTGCAGAGATTTTGTAGCGGCAATATCGCTATTGTCCGTGTGATAGAGGCCTTTATAGGGCCCCAACTCTGGTTCTGAGGCACAAAGAGTGTGGGTCTTCCACCTTTAATTTTGGAGTAAAAAAGCTCCCATTGTTGGCTTGTCTGAACGTGGCCAAAGTTAATGTATTGCACTAGCTTTAGGTATTTACATGGTCACCGTTTTCATTAGGGGTGAAACCTGTATACCAATATAAACCTCAATTAAATTTGCATGCAAAAATTGGCTGCTGCATTCTAGCAGCTTTAGTGATTCTTTAATAAACACACCTGCTTTAAATTCCTTTTTTTAAATATTAATTCTGCTTTGTCACAAAGTTACATGGAGCTGAAGATGGCTTTTAACAGTCTTTTAAAGCAATTACAATCGGCAGGTTGTCTGCTTTCAGAAAATATATAGATTTTAGAGGTGCAATTACTTTTCAAGGTGTATAATTGCTGTATTTGATAGGTTTTTACTTTTTAAAGCTTCCAGCTAAAAACAGATTTTGGTCATTTTAATTTCTGGTGAGTTCATGAAGATATATTTAGATAAAGTTTATTACTATTATTATATATATATATATATATATATATATATATATATATATATATATATATATATATATATATAGGCTTACATGGAGATGGGCTAAGTATTTTAAGCATATTATTTTCTGCTTGGGTTACACTTTTAGCCAGTAATATCAATCTTTATGCATTCTTTAATTAATGTTTGACACAGAATTGCATGAAGTTTCCTGTGTGTATAAAGTGCTGAATGGCATTTTGACAATGTGCTAGGTGTATATTGTCAAAACATATGTACATGGGGATTGGGTTTAGTATGATTTTCTTTTTTTTGTAATTTAGGTTTTATTTGTAAATGTTAAAAGTGTGAAAATGTTCCTGGCTGCCAGAGATGCAAAATGTCCTGGCAGCAAAAGGGTTAAATCATCAGCTTTTGTGGCCAGCTTGTGCTCAAGAGTTCCTATTTGCATTATTTTAAATTATGGTGATTGTTTCAATGCTTGTGTTCTAGAAGACTGAGGGGTGACCAAAGGAATACGTATAAAAAGTGTATGAATTTATCAGAGGTCGATTGAGAGGTCTCTTCCATGATCTAGTTATTCCAAGGGATATAACTGTAACAAGGGAGCATTACCTTACATCTAGAAGAAGGTGTAAAAAGCAAAATAGAAGGATTTTTTACTGTAAGAGCACTAAAGAACATGGTGATGGTAAATAGGTGAATTTGCTAAAAAAAATCATAAGAGTCCTGGATGCCTTTCTTGAGTGTAGTAACATTACACGTTATAGTCACTGCCTTCTGAATGGATGTTGATCTATGTACTTACTCAGATTTGAAGTTGAGAAGAATGTTTTTTTCCTAAAATTAGAAAAACTGGTTCCCACTTCATTGGGTTTTAGCATTCCTTTTTGTTAACATTGCTGGATAATAGTCTGAACAAGATGGGTGGATATCTTTTTTGGAGCCTTAGAAAACATGATACTATAATATGGCCTATATGATGCTGTTATTTTCAGATATAGCAATCATTAACATGACTTGTGCATTGTGACAACATGATTTATAACATTTGTAGTACATTGTAGTACATTGCAGCCTCCAGGTAGGCAATCAATATCTGATTGTTCGGGGTCCAACTCTTGAGACCATTACAGATCAGCTATTTCAAGGGTCGCAGCACTTGTATGAGTGCAGCCGTCTCTCCACTGTTTTCTTCTTTCCTGTGAGCTGCTGTTACTCAGAATGCCATACTTTTAGTAGCAGCTGTTCTGAGGCCTATATAGTGCTCTTGATACAGTGTTGTCCCATTGAAGTGATTGGGACAACTTTGCAATACTCAGAACGTCCGCTACTAAAATTAAGCTATTCTAAGTAACAGCAGCAAGCAGATAGTTATAATCATTGAAAAGGACGCTATTCTTATACAAGCACATGGCCCCTTTAATCAACTGCTCCGCTGGGGTTCTAAGAGTTTGAACCCCACTGCTTAAATATTGCTAGCCTATTCTGAGGACATGTTATCAGTTCTATCAAGCTGGATAACCCCTTAGGGTCATCATGATATGTTAAATGTCAACTTAAAGGGGTTGTCTCGCGGAGAAAGCGAAAAAAAAAAATTTTCACTTACCCCCGCATTCTGCCCTGTTAAAAAGAAAGCATAGGTTACTTTTTAAAAAGCACATTGCACTTACCTGCATCAGCGTTCTGCAGCTTCTTCTATTCTTCTTTTAAAGATGACGCCGCTGGTCTTCTCCCACGGTGGACCGCGGGTCTTCTCCCATGGTGCACCGTGGATTTTCTTCTCCTTCCTTGTGTTCCATTGCCGATTCCAGCCTCCTGATTGGCTGGAATCGGCACACGTGACAGGGCTGAGCTACGATGACGACGCGGTGAGCAGCTCTCCGGCACGAGCGGCCCCATTCACCAGGCAGAAGACCGCACAGCGCAAGCGCGTCTAAAAAAGCAAGAAGCCAGCGAAATTAGACGGAGCCATGGAGACGGGGTCGCTAGCAACGGAGCAGGTAAGTGAATAACTTCTGTATGGCTCATAATTAATGCACGATGTACATTACAAAGTGCATTAATATGGCCATACAGAAGTGTATAACCCCACTTGCTGCCGCAGGACAACCCCTTTAATGTTTGCTACATGTGTAGCACAGAATATTTGATACATCATTGCAGCTAATGTCCTCTAATTAGATATAGAGAGTAGGGAAAACTAGTAAACATGTTATATACAGTAAAAGTCATATTATAATGGCTAGAAAAAGTGTTATTCCTCATGTACTTATGGCTTACAAGGTTACAGTCTGTTCAGAAGGGATCATAAAATACAGAAAGGGGGAGGGATTTGTCTTTATGTAAAATCCTGTTTAAAGCCCACATTATGGGAAGATTTATGGGAGGGAGATGAACATCTAGAGTCTATATGGGTGGAAATACATGAAGGTAAAAACAACAATACAATTCTCATAAGGATTTTCTACAGGCCACTAAATAGAAGCCAATGAAAATCTATTACTGAAGCAAATAGATAAAGCAGCAAATCACAATGATGTAATTATTATGAGGAACTTTAACTATTCGGATATAAACTGTCAAGACAGAATTTGCAAATCTCATAAAGGTAACATGTTTCTGTCAATTACTAAAGATAATTACCTCATCCAATTTGTTCAGGACCCAACTAGAGGGACGACCATATTGGACTCTTTATTAACCAATAGATCTTACAGAATATAGGGGTGCACATTGGGGCACCTGGGAGATAATGAAGATAATATAATAAATTTCATTTTGTCTTTTAAAAGAGAGTTTTATAGGAGAGCTACAAAAATACTAGACTTCAGGAAGGCAAGGTTCAACCAGCTTAGAGGTGTCCTTAACCATACTGATAACCTCCTCAAAAATAAGAGTACAGAAAATAGATGGGAAATCTCTAAATGTCTAAACACTAAGGGCTCATGTCCACGGGCAAAATATGATTTAAGATCCGCAGCGGATCTCCCGCGTGCGGATCCGCATCCCATAGGGATGCATTGACCACCCGCGGGTAGATAAATACCCGCGGATCGTCAATAAAAGGGATTTAAAAAAAAATGGAGCATGGAAAAATCCGGACCATGCTCCATTTTCGTGCGGGTCTCCCGCGGGGACGGCTCCCGCGGGCTTCTATTGAAGCCTATGGAAGCCGTCCGGATCCGCGGGAGACCTAAAATAGGAATTTAAAGTATTTACCATCCGGCGCGGGCGGGGAAGGTCAGCTGTTCCTCACGGCCGCATCTTCCTTGCTTCGGCTCGGCGGATGTGCCCGGCGCATGCGCGCGGCACGTCGGCGACGTGCCGGCGACGTGCCGCCGGCGTCAGGAATTCATCCGCCGGCCGAAAATGAAGATCCGGCCGTGAGGAACAGCTGATCTTCTCCGCCCGCGCCGGATGGTAAATACTTTTAAATTCTTATTTTCGGCGCTCATGTCCGCGGGGCAGGAGGGACCCGCTGCAGATTCTACATGGAGAATCTGCAGCGGATCTGATTTTCCCCGTGGACATGAGGCCTAAATGTCACCAGTTTAATCCAGGAAGAAGTGCAGAGTCGCCTTTAAAAATTAAAATAGACAAATCGACAGGTCCTAATGGCAAACACCACCAGGAATTTAGGAATGTGATAGATAGACTATTGTTTTGCATATTTAAGGACTCAATAGTGATGGCATCTGCTCCACTGGATTGGCACATAGCGAATCTGGTGCTGATAATCAAAAAGGGGTCAAAAAGTGAACATGGAAACTACAGGCCATTAAGTGTAGCTTCTACTGTGGGTAAAATGTTTGAAGGGTTTCTAAGAAATGCTATCCTGCAGTACCTCAAGAAAAATAGCTGCATAACTCGATATCAGCATGGGTTTATGAGAGATCGTTTCTGTCAAACTAACCTGATCAGCTTCTACGAGAAGGTAAGTTCTAGACTTGACCGGGAAGAGTCATTGGATCTTGAGTATCTGAACTTTTGCAATTATTTGATACCGTGCTGCATAAAACGTTGATATCTAAAATGAGAATGATTGGTCTCGGTGAGAATGTGTGTAAGTGGGCAAGTAACTGGTCAGTGATACAAAGCAGAGGTGCTTATAAATAGTACATACTCTGATTGAGCCACCATTACTAGTGGGGTACCACAGGGGGCAGTACTCGGCCCTATGCTTTTTAATATATTTATTAATAACCTGGTAGAAGGATTGTGCAGTAAAATATCAATATTTTGGATCTTGATAAGTTGGAGGCTTGGGCAGAAAAGTGGCAAATGAGGTTTAACACTGATGAATGTAAGGTTCTGCACATGGGCAGGGAAATATGTGTCAGCATTACACACTAAATGAGAAACCACTGGGCAAAACTGACATGGAAAAGGACTTGGGCATTTAGATAGCTGTAAACGTAACTGAATCAACCAGTAACAGACAGCTGCTGCCAAGGTAAATAGGATTATAGCGTGCATCAAAAGAGGTCTAGGGTCACATGATGAGAATATTGTTCTTCATCTTTACAAGTCACTGGTTAAACCACACATGGAATATTGTGTACAGTTTTGGGCACTGATACTTAAGAATGATATATCAGAGCTTGAGAAAGTACAATGGCGGGCAACTGAAGTAATAAATGGAATAGGCCGACTACTACAATACCCAGAAAGGTTATAATAATTGGGGTTATTTAGTTTAGAAAAAAAGACGCCTGAGGGATGACCTAATAACTATGTATAAATATATCAGGGGACAATACAGAGATCTCTCCCATCATCTATTTATACCCAGGACTGTGACTGCAACAAGGGGGCGCTCTCTGCATCTAGAGGAGAAAATGTTTTTACACCAACATAGAAGGGGGTTCTTTACTTTAGGAGCAGTGAGCCTATGGAACTCTCTGCCTGATGATGAGGTGATGGCAAATAAAAACTTTCTGGAGGGGCTTGGACAACTTTTTTGAGTGTTACAATAGTACACGTTAATGTCACTAACAACTTCAGAAGGATCGTTGATCCAGGAATTATTCCAATTGCCAGATTGGAGTCGGGAAGGATTTTTTTCTTCTATATGAAGAAAGTTGGATTCTACCTCATTGTTTGTTTTTTTTGCCTTCCTCTGGATCAACATAAGGAGGGTAATAGGCTGAAATAAATGGATATATGTCTTTTTTCAGGCTTACATACTATGTTACTATGTTAGTGTGCTGTCTGTAAGGTTGGCGCTTACTGCATCTACAATTGGTTTTGCCACAACTGTAATCATCCTTATTATAAAATGAATATACTATTTATTCCACATAGTGAATGCCATAAATAATACAATTATCTGCTTTCTTCAGAATAAAATTCACAAAGAGGTAAAAAAAAACACCAGTCCATCCAGTCATCTTGGGGATAAACTTGACCACTACTAATTTATCCCACTATGTCAACCTATTTCTTCAGGAATATTCGAAGTGTTTGCTGAACTATCTTAAAGATTCACATCAAATGATTTGTTTTGTATTAAATTAAATGTATTAAAGTGGGAACTTACCATTAATGTATATTTTTAACTTGGAATTTTCTTTACTTTCTACTAATGTTAGTAGAGCCTCGTGTGGTGCAGAGTGTAAGCTCTCACCTACAACCTCAAGGTTGCAAGTTCAATTCCCGTGTGATTCAGGTAGCTGGCTCAAGGTTGACTGAGAACCCAGCTTGGCGTGGGGTAATAATTACCTGAAAGCGCTGTGGAATAAGTTGGCGCTATACAAATACCCTGGTTTATTTTTATTTATTTAATATTGGAGCATCATTTACAGCAGGCCTGTAAGCTATAATACAATACATAGAAAGAAAAGAAACAGTAACTCTGGAGCAAAAACAATCTTCATTGGAAGCCTTTGAATTAATCTTAAAGAATAACCATTTCACATGTACAGTAATAACACTGTATACCATCAAGAGTGAGATACCGCAATGGATACAGAAGCAGCACCATCTTATACAAACCTTTTAATGGCTCAATTTAAGGGAGAAATACATATCTACCAACCAATTCTATGAAAATTAAATAGTTCTGGTTAAGGGTACCTTCACACTTAGCAAAATTGCTTTGGTGATCCTGCAACAAAATACCATCAGCAATTTTACTGGAAATCCACAGTCCCCAAATCCATACCTAAATGGTGCTGATTTGGTGGCATTTTTAATTGCAGAGAAGCTGCAGACGATTGCATTTCAAGACTTGAATTCCGCATTATAAATCCCCAACATAAATAGATGTGCTGCAGATTTACAATCCTGTGTTTCAAAAACACTGCAGGTTTATTGCAAGAAATGTTTGCACCATGTGAAGGAATTTTTTGAATTCTCTTGACATGGCTTGAATTGTTAATGTTGTGGAATGTCTGTAGCGATTCTGCTAGTGGAAATTCCATAGCATTTCCAACCTTTGTGAAGGCAGACTGAGGCCTCATTCACACTAGCGTGTGTTCATGCATACATAGGTGCGCACAAAACCGCAGATCCACGTACGTGCAAAAACACGTGTGAATGAAGCTCCATGCACCATTGCTTTCAATGGGGCCACTACTGATGCTGTTGGTCCCACTGACAGCAATGGGCTGCCGGCAACCCCTGCAGTGATTTTCAGGGAAGGGCTTTAAATATAAGCCCTTCCCTGAAAATCATCCCTGGCATGTGTAAAAAATAAAAAAAATATATATACTCAGGCTCAGGTGCGTCTTCTTTGCTTGGTCCCCTGCAGTGTAGTGAAGTTCTTTCAACAGGCGGAGATTTAAAATCCCTGCTTGCTGAAAGGGATGTATATGATTAGCTGAGCGCTAAGCCAATCACAGGCAGTGCTCAGCCACTCATTGAATGACAGCTGTACAGTGTTGTCACAGTGTTCAGTGATGATGGGATTCCCCGCTGGGAATATTGATGCGCAGCATGGACCTACGGTGAGTGCATGTCCTATCTTTTGCAGGTATGTGCATTTGCATGCCTATAAAACACGGACATGTGAACACATCATGGGGAAACCAATGGTTCAAATAGATGTGCGGTTTTGTGCACACCTATGTACGCTCGAACACACGCTCATGTGAACGAGGCCTAAGAGATTCATAGATGGCTTCTTTTTTTTGTTTGCTTCAATAATTGTTATTTAAAATTCTCACTATTAGAACAAAATACAGCATATTAAATAGCAGGTTAGCAAATACAAGATAAATGTCAATAACAGCATTCCAAATAACACATAAAAGACATCTTACATTATCTGGATTGTGTAATAAAGAAAACAAACAACGTTTTATATGAACCAGTAATAACCATGTCTGGGTAAATAAGTAAATAACTGATTAATTACCAGATAAAATAAAGATATTACAGGCATAGCTCCTAATATTTACTGACTGAATAATAATATCACAAGACGTTACAGAGAGAAATTTTTTGAAGCATCCTGCTACATAGTGGCTACAAGACGTCTATGCTTTACAGATATAGTGAAATTTCAAGAATGTAAAGGTATCACCCACAAGTATTTTTTCATACATATGAGTCTTATTGATCAGCGTGACAATTTCTGAAATCCTGGGGGTGTCAACACTTTTCCAATGTCTCAGAAAGACTGAATTTGATAACTCAAACACTTTGCACAAAATTCAGGATTTCAGTAGGAAATGAGTCAATGTTCATTTAAGCTAAAACTAGAGATTTCTAGACTGTATAACCAACCAGAGATAAAAATAACTTAAACACAGAGTCCCAGTATTGCTGGAGAAAAAGTCAGTTCCACAATAAATATAGGAGCATTCCCCTGTTGCCACAATTCCTCCAGTAATCAGAAAAGCAATTGGGATACATCTGAGCTAAACATGCCAGTGTATAGTACCATTTTAGTGTAATTTCCATTTCCATAATCCAAGATCTTATTTGTATCTTTAAAGAAACATTGTGGTGATTCGATAGGGAGAATGCAAAATAGATATAGTAATTTTGGCAATAAGAGCTTTTTAAAAGTAGCCATTTTACCTTCCAATGAACTCTCAAATTTAGATAATCCGTGGGATTCTTCCTGCAATATTTTTAGCATAGGTTCAAAACTGTAATAATAGAGTTTTTTATGTAAAGGGGCTATAGTTATACCCAAGTGTTTATACCGTCACATTGACATTCGAAAAAGTGCTTGTTTTGTAGATAATATATTGCATCATTAGAGATATTCATGGGCATCAGGTCAGCAGCATAAACTATTTCTGCTATTTTACTCTCTACATGAGTGATTCTGTTTTCTGCCTCAGCAATAGGCAAGTTGAGTAATTGAATAAGCTGGACAATGTTGAACTGCTTAGAAATTAGCATTGCTTTCATGAAGGAATCATTGTCAGATGCATTATTAACAGGAATGTCGTAAAAAATGTCTCCTGCGTTGGGTGATGCAGCTATAATTAATGATTGATCACTCACCCCTGCATCAGGTTGTCCCTCCAGAAAGTCCAACTTCTGTCTCTGCTTTTCTGGAGTAGCAGAGGCAGTAGAGGCAGCATCTGTTATGTTGCCTAGAATATGAAGATGATGACTGTATTGTTGTGGAGGCTCCTGTCTGTCTTTTGCAGGACTTCCCTTAATATTTGTGAGGCGACTAGAGTAGCTTAAATAGGAAGCCCCACTAACTGATGGCTCAGAGCTGTTACTTTGCCTCACTCACTTGGAAAAAGCTCACTTAGGTGAGTGCTCCACAGTTTCAGATACAGGGAAGAGTCAGTGTGAACTTCAGGCAGCACCAACTTGGCCCCATTCCAGGGATTGAGAAAAGTAAAAGTTAATAAACTTCTTCGATTTGGTCAACAAGCGCTTCCTCCTCCATGGCATCATGGTCTTTAGGCAACAGGTGAAGCACGTTTGGCTGTGATTTTACCACTTTGGAGTTGTTGTGGAGCCCTGAGGGTTTAGGAGCTCTGAAGTCAGGCAGACATTCACTTTGGCAGCCAACCTTTTTCCCCAGATGGCCTCTTTTTAACTTGGAAAGAGCCCTTATTGGAGATGGAGAATTTCTAAAAATACATTTGGGGTAATTATTGTTTTGGGGTATTAAATATCCTCTCAACTGTAATAAAGAAAAGTACCCCCGCGCTCCGGGACCAGGACACCTCGTTTTATATTATTAAAGATACTTTTATTGCTGCGACGCGTTTTGACGGTACACAGCCGTATTTTTCAAGCATTACAATGCTTGAAAAAGACGGCTGAGTACCGTTGAAACGCGTCGCAGCAATAAAAGTGTATTTAATAATATAAAACGAGGTGTCCTGGTCCCGGTGCGTGGGGGTACTTTTCTTTACTACATACCCGTTTGGATATCCAAAGCCATTGAGGGCTTTCACCCAGGGACGTCTCTCCTATGAGCACAGGATTGTGGACCAGGTTATTCTGAAGGCGATCGTGGATTTCGGGTGTCGGTGGCTCCTTTAACCAGGAGTACACTGTGCACCAGGTGAGTTATCACTCACCATTTACCACATTTATTTTTCTAATCTTTATACTTTGAGGCGCTGAGCTATTATTGTTCTTCCTCTCAACTGTAATGCAATAAAGATTAAATTTGTAGATCTTGAAATTTTGCGTGAGAACTCACAAGTAAAAGCAGGCATTCATTTCAAACAAGTAGACACAAATATGTATTTTTTATTGATTCATTTAAATGCTTAGATTTTCAAATAGACATTACAAAAATGAAAATAGAACAATCAAGAGTCAAATAGCAACTTTTAGTTTGAATTAGAAAAAATTGTGCCAAATTCGATCTTTTTTTTGTTGAATCACTTTTTATTGAAAGATTTTTGATAGTATAAAACATTTGTTACATCTTTGTTAACTTTGTACAATTTAACAGTGCATGTCTATTTTTCGGGAAAAAAAACATAGCAGTAATATAATTTGTCAACAGTAACTTGTTATTTCTGTGTTTCAGCATTGTTGTAAAGGTAATACTGTAACTAGTATGAAGAGAGAGAGAGTAAGGGGGGGGGGTACAGGGTGGGTAGGGGAAGGGGGAGGGGTTTCCATTCAACACCTTGAATTTCATCTTTCACCAAACATTTGCTCACGTAGTATAATGGTACAGGAAGACTTTTTTACATTGACTTAGAGGATCTTCTGGATGTTTGAGGTCTGTAATTAAGGAAGCACTGGTTTGAATTGTGCATATTTTTGTTTCAAATAGTTTATCCTTGATTTGTCACTCCTTGATATGTCACATGTGTGGCGTGTTTTTCCCATGGTGCCCATGTTTTTAAGAAGGAAGTGTGGGAGAAGTTTGACCAGCTGAGTAGTTTTTCGAACTGGTAAATTTGGCTTAATTTGTCTCTCCACATCTCTATGGATGGGGGGTTTGATTTTCCCCAGCACAGGGGAATTTGGGTTTTTGCTGCAGCTATCATAAATGATAGGAGCTTGTCTTTATTTGGATTGAACGATTCTTGTGGTCTATGGAGAATAATTTTGTCGGGGGTTAACTGCCTTTTTTGTTTAAGGATCTTTTCCATTTCTCCCTCCACTTCCTCCCAAAAGGGTCTGATTTTATTACAGTTCCACCAGATGTGAAGGTATGAACCTGTTTGTTCTTGACATCTCCAACATTTGTCTGATTCTACCAACTTATATGTGTATAGCCACTCGGGGGTTTTATACCATCTTGATAGTAATTTGTAATGGTTCTCTTGTAAGTGTACACACGGACAGATCCCATATGAGGTTCTAAAGATTGCCTTGATTTCTGTGTCTGAAATCTTTATGTTTAATTCTTTTTCCCAAGAAGAGATGTATGTGGGTCTGCTAATAGCGCAGTGTGTCGTTAGAATCTTGGTCAAAGCGGATATTTTCCTAGCAGATTTGTTTTTGTTATTCATTATTTTTTCAAATTCGATATTTTGAACATCAGGCTAACATGCTATCAAGGGTTCTTAGAGACAAGAAATGCCTGACATCTTTGCCAAATAATGTTACTTCTTAACAAAAAAGGGTAATATACACACACACACACACTGTGTAAAAAAGAAAAAAACATGCCATTTGGATAATTAAACAGAATTGTCCACTTTCAATTTGTTATTCTAATAATGCTCTGCATGTTCGCAGAGAAACTGTTTCTTGTTTTTCTTTCCCACATGCTTCCCGGGTTTTGATCCGGATAAGCGGATTTCCCTTTTTCTTTCTGTACCCACCCCAAAATTTATAAATAAAGAATTTATACAAAAAAAAGTTACTCATGTAAATAAATCCATTCAAAATTAAAAAAAAAATCATGCCTAGAAGGAGTTGTCAATTTACTGAAAAACTCAGCAGCCATCTCAAACAGATATACAAGTGATTTACGTTGTGGTGTGATTAGATGGATGGTTTTGCACCTAAGGCTTTAAAAGTAGGTCCACCCTTGGCTTTTGAAAAGCCTCTCAGATGCTATTTCTACATTGTAGACATTTTTCTCAGTTTGTGTAGAGCTTGTTGACAGCAAAACATGCCTCTACAACAGAATCAAAGATATTTCACCTAGTTAGAGTTTGAAAGGGGGAACATTATTGGAATGTGAGAAGCTGGGCGCTCCTATCAATGAATTGCCTACCACCTGAGCCATTTTGACCAGAATTAGAAGGCCTTAGAACTAGTGGATGTGTGAGGGAACACACACAAGGCAACACCTTCAGGGCACCCTTGACAGACCACCAGTAAAGAGGATCATCTGATTGTCTTACAAGCATTAGCAGCTCCAACTGTTTCATTGTCTGTAGAGATGAGCGAGCACCAAAATGCTTGGGTGCTCATTACTCGGGACGAAATTATCGCGATGCTCAAGGGTTCGTTTCAAGTAACGAACCCCATTGAAGCCAATGGGCGACCCGAGCATTTTTGTATATCGCCGATGCTCGCTAAGGTTTTCATTTGTGAAAATCGGGGCAATTCAAGAAAGTGATGGGAACGACACAGCAACGGATAGGGCAGGCGAGGGGCTACATGTTGGGCTGCATCTAAGGTTCCCAGGTCCCACTATTAAGCCACAATAGCGGCAAGAGTGGGCCCCCCCCCCCGCACTGTCAGCATAAAGATCGTTCTCCTCTGCCACAGCAGTAACAGCTGTGGCAGAGAAGAACGATGTTAGCCCATTGAATTCAATGGAGCCGGCAATACAGCAGGTTCCACTGTAAGCAATGGGCTGCCGGCGTGCGCGGGATGAATTGTCGGGAAGGGTTAAAATATAGAAGCCCTTCCCTGCAATTCATCCAGAAATGTGTAAAAATAAAAAAAATATACCGTATATACCGGCGTATAAGGCGACAGGGCGTATAAGACGACCCCCCAACTGTCACCTTATACGCCGGGAATACAGCGGAGCAAAAAATAAAAATCATTACTCACTTCCCCCGGCGTTCTGCGAAGCTGCTGCAGGATGTCGCTCCCTCCTGGTCCCCGGCAGAGCATTGCTTTCTGGACGCAGGGCTTGAAATCCCCGCCTCCAGAAAACACACGTGCCTTCAGCCAATCACAGCCAATGACAATGATGTAATTGAATGGCTGTGATTGGCTGACGGCGTATGTTAGCTAATCACAGTAGCTTTCTGGAGGCGGGGATTTCAAGCCCTGCGTCCAGAAAGCAATGCTCTGCCAGGGACCAGGAGGGAGCGACAGCCTGCAGCAGCGCCGCCGAACGCCGGGGGAGGTGAGTAATGATTTTTTTTTTTTGACACTTTCTTTTTTTTGTATTACCGGCGTATAAGACGACCCCCGACTTCAGAGCAGATTTTTCGGGATTCAAAAGTCGTCTTATACGCGAGTATATACGGTATATACTTACCTTGTCCCGGCAGACGGAGTTCAGCGCGGCCGGCCTACAGTGGGTGTGAAGGGGGTGTGAGTCAGACATGCCCCCTGATTGGCTCAGCGCTGAGTCTGACTCACACCCCCTTCACACCCACTGCCGGCCGCCGCGGCTGACCTCCTGTCTGCCGGGACAAGGTAAGTATATATATATATATATATATATATATATATATATATATATTTATTTTAACACATTTCTGGATGAATTGCAGGGAAGGGCTTATATATTTAAGCCCTTCCCGACAATTCATCCTGCGCACGCCGGCAGCCCATTGCTTTCAGTGGAACCTGCTGTATTGCCGGCTCCATTGAATTCAATGGGCAAACATTGTTCTTCTCTGCCACAGCTGTTACAGCTGTGGCAGAGAAGAATGATTTGTCTCCTATATGTTGTCAATGGGGTCGGCGCTGCTGCCGCCGGCCCCACTGAGCGCATATAGAGAAGAGAACAGGAATCGCAGATCACAGACAGGTGCGATCTGCGATTTCTATGGCCTAAGAAGGACCGTTTGGGTTCTTGAAGCCTAAAATCATTCCTAACGCTCTCCCTATAGCAGCTCCGGCATCAACAGCACTTTCCCTGAACTATGTCAGAATGCATCTGTGGCGAGTCGCGGGCGGGCAGATTTTAATACTCGGGTGACACCTGATCTCGCCAGCCACTCACTGCAGGGGGGTGGTATAGGGCTTGAACGTCGCAGGGGGAAGTTGTAATGCCTTCCCTGTCTTTCTATTGGCCAGAAACGCGCGCTAACCTCTCAGAGATGAAAGTGAAAGTAACTCAAACATTGCGTGGTAGTCGTCTCGAGTAACGAGCATCTCGAACACCCTAATACTCGAACGAGTATCAAGCTTGGACGAGTACGCTCTCTCATCTCTAATTGTCTGCCATTCAAAAACAGGTGGCACCATTGCTACATACCACTGTGTCTGTCAGATCCATTTCTAGGTGCTTGGCTAAATGACATTTTGTCCCATGGCACCCATTATGTGCACTGCCTTTGATACCCACCCACCGTCACCTCTGTTTTCAATGGTGTAATGAACGACCGAGTTGTCTTCAGTGATTAATCCAGGTTTAGTTTGGACATTAACAGCAACCATGTTTGTGTCAGGAGACCTAAGGATGAGAGCCTCAATCCTGCCTTTGCTGTGGAATGGCACACTACCCACACCAGCAGTGGGGGACCATCACATACGACAGACGTCCATCCCTAGTCGTGGTACGAGGAACAATGACAGCTCAGCAATACGTTCAGGGCATCGTGTAGCCACATACATTGCTTCTCATGGCAGGGCTTCCAAAAGGCATTTTCCAGCAGGAAATGTAAGAGGTGTCAAAGAATGCCTCAACAACATTGCTACACTTCCGTGGCCTACACGGGCACCAGATTTACCACTAGTAGAACATAACATCAACAGCTTGCTAGAAGCTCAGCTACAGCAAATGTGAACCGATATGCTGTAGGATACTATACATACCCTGTATGCCTCCGTGCCTGCCTGTATCACATCTTACATCTAACCTAGAGGTGGCCCAACCAGGTGCTAGAGCTTTCCTTTAAGTGTTCAGTTTTTCACCGTAAATTATCATTTTGTTTTGATATAGTAATCACTTACTTATATAAACACTAGTGTGATATACCCGGCTTCGCCCGAGTTAATTTGGTACTGGTGTTTATCTGGTGTTCAGACGGAAAATCTTATGAATTCGTGCTTACTTTAGAGATACTGAGGAAAAACATATGTTCACCATTTTGCATAGTTCTCTGCGTTACCCAGGAAACACCACGTGGAGGTAACCATGTGACGTTTCCTTCATATAAAATGACATCGGGAAGTGAGAGAATTAGATTACGTACATAAAATTTGGACACTAATTCTTTTGCGCTTAGAATTGAATAATCGAGTTGGGACCCATTAACTTTTCATACTTAGCACACAATCAATGCTTGTGCCAAATTTCATGTTTCTATGACATTGGAAAGTGAGACATTTAGATTATGTACGTAAAATTTGGACGCTAATTCTTTTGCGCATAGAATTGAATAATGGAGTTGGGACCCATTAGCTTTTCCTATTTATGACAGAATCAATGCTCGTGCCAAACTTCCCGTTTCTATGACACCAGAAAGTGAGAAAATTAGATTCCGTACGTAAAATTTGGACGCTAATTCTTTTGCGCATAGAATTGAATAATTGAGTTGGGACCCATTAGCTTTTCCTATTTATGACATAATCAATGCTCGTGCCAAATTTCCCGTTTCTATGACACCGGAAAGTGAGAAAATTACATTCCGCACGTAAAATTTGGGTGCTAATTGTTTTGCACATAGAATTGAATAATCGAGTTGGGACCCATTAGCTTTTCCTATTTATGACATAATCAATGCTCGTGCCAAATTTCACGTTTCTATGACACCGGAAAGTGAGAAAATTACATTCCGCACGTAAAATTTGGACGCCAATTCTTTTGCGCTAGAATTGAATAATCGAGTTGGGACCTATGAACTTTTCCTATTTATGACATAATCAATGCTCATGACAAATTTCACTTTTCTATGAAACCGGAAAGTGAGAAAATTAGATTCCGTACGTAAAATTTCGACGCTAATTCTTTTGCGCATAGAATTGAATAATCGAGTTGGGACCCATTAGCTTTTCCTATTTCTGACATAATTAATGCTCCTGCCAAATTTCGAGTTTCTATGACATTGGGAAGTGACAGATTTAGATTATGTACGTAAAATTTTGACGCCAATTCTTTTGCGCTAGAATTGAATAATCGAGTTGGGACCCAATTACTTTTCCTATTTTTGGGATAATCTATGCTTGTGCCAAATTTCATGTTTCTATGACATCGGGAAGTTGGAGAACTTTTGGCGAGTCAGTGAGTGAGTGAGTGAGTGAGTGAGTCAGTGAGGGCTTTCGTCTTTATATATATAGATTATAATCACATAAATAATATTTAATTTCATTCTGACTAGAGATGAGCGAACGTACTCGTCTGAGCTTGATACTCGTTCGAGTATTAGCGTGTTCGAGATGCTCGTTACTCGTGACGAGTACCACGCGTTGTTCAAGTTACTTTCACTTTCATCTCTGAGACGTTAGCGCGTTTTTATGGCCAATAGAAAGACAGGGAAGGCATTACAACTTCCCCCTGCGACGTTCAAGCCCTCTTCCACCCCCCTGCAGTGAGTGGCTGGCGAGATCAGGTGTCACCCGAGTATAAAAATCGGCCCCTCCCGCGGCTCGCCACAGATTTATTCTGACATAGAGGAGGGAAAGTGCTGTTGGTGCCGGAGCTGCTATAGGGAGAGTGTTAGGAGTATTTTAGGCTTCAAGAACCCCAACGGTCCTTCTTAGGGCCACATCTAACCGTGTGCAGTAGTGTGGAGGCTGCTTTTTGCAGTGTTGCACTTTTTTTTTTTTTGTAGATTGGCCGTGCAGAGCATTGCGCCCTGCAGTAATTATACATACTCCAGGGCCAGTGGTGGTGGTGAGGCAGGGACAGAAGACATATATTTATTGAAAATAGGCAGTGGGCCTTTCCAAAAACATTTGGGAAAAAAAATCTATTTGGGCTGCCTGTGACTGTCCTCAGTGTATTGGGTCTGTGCTGGGTGTAGTTGTCCTCCTAATTCATACGCAGCCAGCTAAGTGTTACAGCAGGCTTGCGCAAAATTATTTCCTGGCTCTGTGTTGGCTGTTACATCACCGCTGTATTCCTGTCCACAGTGCAACAGTCTGCAGTTATTTTACATACTCCAGGGCCAGCAGTGGTGAGGCAGGGACAGAAGACATATATTTATTGAATATAGGCAGTGGGCCTTTCCAAAAACATTTGGGAAAAAAAATCTATTTGGGCTGCCTGTGACTGTCCTCAGTGTACTGGGTCTGTGCTGGGTGTAGTTGTCCTCCTAATTCATACGCAGCCAGCTAAATGTTACAGCAGGCTTGCGCAAAATTATTTCCTGGCTCTGTGTTGGCTGTTACATCCCTGCTGTATTCCAGTCCACTTTGCAACAGTCTGCAGTTATTTTACATACTCCAGGGCCAGTAGTGGTGAGGCAGGGACAGAGGACATATATTTATTGAATATAGGCAGTGGGCCTTTCCAAAAACATTTGGGGAAAAAAATCTATTTGGGCTGCCTGTGACTGTCCTCAGTGTACTGCGTCTGTGCTGGGTGTAGTTGTCCTCCTAATTCATACGCAGCCAGCTAAGTGTTACAGCAGGCTTGCGCAAAATTATTTCCTGGCTCTGTGTTGGCTGTTACATCACCGCTGTATTCCTGTCCACAGTGCAACAGTCTGCAGTTATTTTACATACTCCAGGGCCAGCAGTGGTGAGGCAGGGACAGAAGACATATATTTATTGAATATAGGCAGTGGGCCTTTCCAAAAACATTTGGGAAAAAAAATCTATTTGGGCTGCCTGTGACTGTCCTCAGTGTACTGGGTCTGTGCTGGGTGTAGTTGTCCTCCTAATTCATACGCAGCCAGCTAAATGTTACAGCAGGCTTGCGCAAAATTATTTCCTGGCTCTGTGTTGGCTGTTACATCCCTGCTGTATTCCAGTCCACTTTGCAACAGTCTGCAGTTATTTTACATACTCCAGGGCCAGTAGTGGTGAGGCAGGGACAGAGGACATATATTTATTGAATATAGGCAGTGGGCCTTTCCAAAAACATTTGGGGAAAAAAATCTATTTGGGCTGCCTGTGACTGTCCTCAGTGTACTGCGTCTGTGCTGGGTGTAGTTGTCCTCCTAATTCATACGCAGCCAGCTAAGTGTTACAGCAGGCTTGCGCAAAATTATTTCCTGGCTCTGTGTTGGCTGTTACATCACCGCTGTATTCCTGTCCACAGTGCAACACTCTGCAGTTATTTTACATACTCCAGGGCCAGTAGTGGTGAGGCATGGACAGAAGACATATATTTATTGAATATAGGCAGTGGGCCTTTCCAAAAACATTTGGGAAAAAAAATCTATTTGGGCTGCCTGTGACTGTCCTCAGTGTACTGGGTCTGTGCTGGGTGTAGTTGTCCTCCTAATTCATACGCAGCCAGCTAAGTGTTACAGCAGGCTTGCACAAAATTATTTCCTGGCGTTCCGTAAGCGAAGTCAGCCTCCAACAACAGGCCAATAAGCGGCACATGTAATTACAGCGTTCTGTTTCTGCACTACTGGTAATACACCATGCTGAGGGGTAGGGGTAGGCCTAGAGGACGTGGACGCGGGCGAGGACGCGGAGGCCCAAGTCAGGGTGTGGGCACAGGCCGAGCTCCTGATCCAGGTTTATCGCAGCCAACTGCTGCGGGATTAGGAGAGAGGCACGTTTCTGGCGTCCCCACATTCATCTCACAATTAATGGGTCCACGCGGTAGACCTTTATTAGAAAATGAGCAGTGTGAGCAGGTCCTGTCGTGGATGGCAGAAAGTGCATCCAGCAATCTATCGTCCACCCAGAGTTCTGCGCCGTCCACTGCTGCAACTCTGAATCCTCTGGCTGCTGCTCCTCCTTCCTCCCAGCCTCCTCACTCCATTACAATGACACATTTTGAGGAGCAGGCAGACTCCCAGGAACTGTTCCCAGGCCCCTGCCCAGAATGGCCAGCAATGGTTCCTCTCCCACCGGAGGAGTTTGTCGTGACCAATGCCCAACCTTTTGAAAGTTCCCGGGGTCCGGGGGATGAGGCTGGGGACTTCCGGTAACTGTCTCAAGAGCTTTCAGTGGGTGAGGAGGACGATGAGACACAGTTGTCTATCAGTGAGGTAGTAGTAAGGGCAGTAAGTCCGAGGGAGGAGCGCACAGAGGATTCGGAGGAAGAGCAGCAGGACGATGAGGTGACTGACCCCACCTGGTTTGCTACGCCTACTGAGGACAGGTCTTCAAAGGGGGAGGGAAGGGCAGCAGCAGGGCAGGTTGCAAGAGGCAGTGCGGCGTCCAGGGGTAGAGGCAGGGCCAGACTGAATAATCCACCAACTGTTTCCCAAAGTGCACCCTCGCGCCATGCCACCCTGCAGAGGCCGAGGTGCTCAAAGGTCTGGCAATTTTTCACT
Organism: Eleutherodactylus coqui; assembly: GCF_035609145.1. NCBI lineage: Eukaryota > Metazoa > Chordata > Amphibia > Anura > Eleutherodactylidae > Eleutherodactylus > Eleutherodactylus coqui. The sequence continues at coordinate 26,653,413 of NC_089845.1, read as the reverse complement.
GAGAGTGCAGACGACCGACGAACACTGGTGTGCAACCTGTGTCGCGCCAAGATCAGCCGGGGAGCCACCACCACCAGCCTCACCACCACCAGCATGCGCAGACATATGATGGCCAAGCACCCCACAAGGTGGGACGAAGGCCGTTCACCGCCTCCGGTTTGCACCGCTGCCTCTCCCCCTGTGCCCCAACCTGCCACTGAGATCCAACCCCCCTCTCAGGGCACAGGCACTACCGTCTCCTGGCCTGCACTCACACCCTCACCTCCGCTGTCCTCGGCCCCATCCACCAATGTCTGTCAGCGCACCGTCCAGCCGTCGCTAGCGCAAGTGTTGGAGCGCAAGCGCAAGTACGCCGCCATGCACCCGCACGCTCAATCGTTAAACGTGCACATAGCAAAATTTATCAGCCTGGAGATGCTGCCGTATAGGGTTGTGGAAACGGAGTCCTTCAAAGCTATGATGGCGGCCGCGGCCCCGCGCTACTCAGTTCCCAGTCACCACTACTTTTCCCGATGTGCCGTCCCAGCCCTGCACGACCACGTCTCCCGCAACATTGTACGCGCCCTCACCAACGCGGTTACTGGCAAGGTCCACTTAACAACGGACACGTGGACAAGCACAGGCGGGCAGGGCCACTATATCTCCCTGACGGCACATTGGGTGAATTTAGTGGAGGCTGGGACCGAGTCAGAGCCTGGGACCGCTCACGTCCTACCCACCCCCAGAATTGCGGGACCCAGCTCGGTGGTGGTATGTGCGGCGGTGTATGTTTCCTCCACTAAACCACCCTCCTCCTCCTCCTACGCAACCTCTGTCTCACAATCAAGATGTGTCAGCAGCAGCACGTCGCCAGCAGTCAGTGTCGCGCGGCACGGCAGCACAGCGGTGGGCAAGCGTCAGCAGGCCGTGCTGAAACTACTCAGCTTAGGAAATAAGAGGCACACGGCCCACGAACTGCTGCAGGGTCTGACAGAGCAGACCGACCGCTGGCTTGCGCCGCTGAGCCTCCAACCGGGCATGGTCGTGTGTGACAACGGCCGTAACCTGGTGGTGGCTCTGCAGCTCGGCAGCCTCACGCACGTGCCATGCCTGGCCCACGTCTTTAATTTGGTGGTTCGGCGCTTTCTGAAAAGCTACCCACGCTTGTCAGACCTGCTCGGAAAGGTGCGCCGGCTCTGCGCACATTTCCGCAAGTCCCACACGGACGCTGCAACCCTGCAACATCGGTTTCATCTGCCAGTGCACCGACTGCTGTGCGACGTGCCCACACGGTGGAACTCTACGCTCCACATGTTGGCCAGGCTCTATGAGCAGCGTAGAGCTATAGTGGAATACCAACTCCAACATGGGCGGCGCAGTGGGAGTCAGCCTCCTCAATTCTTTACAGAAGAGTGGGCCTGGTTGGCAGACATCTGCCAGGTCCTTGTAAAGTTTGAGGAGTCTACCCAGGTGGTGAGCGGCGATGCTGCAATCATTAGCGTCACCATTCCTCTGCTATGCCTCTTGAGAAGTTCCCTGCAAAGCATAAAGGCAGACGCTTTGCGCTCGGAAACAGAGGCGGGGGAAGACAGTATGTCGCTGGATAGTCAGAGCACCCTCCTGTCTATATCTCAGCACGTTGAGGAGGAGGAGCATGAGGAGGATAAGGAGGAGGGGGAAGAGACAGCTTGGCCCAATGCTGAGGGTACCCATGCTGTTTGCCTGTCATCCTTTCAGCGTGTATGGCCTGAGGAGGAGGAGGAGGATCCTGAAAGTGATCTTCCTAGTGAGGACAGCCATGTGTTGCGTACAGGTACCCTTGCACACATGGCTGACTTCATGTTAGGATGCCTTTCTCGTGACCCTCGCGTTACACGCATTCTGGCCACTACGGATTACTGGGTGTACACACTGCTCGACCCACGGTATAAGGAGAACCTTTCCACTCTCATACCCGAAGAAGAAAGGAGTTCGAGAGTGATGCTATACCACAGGACCCTGGCGGACAAACTGATGGTAAAATTCCCATCCGACAGCGCTAGTGGCCGAAGGCGCAGTTCCGAGGGCCAGGTAGCAGGGGAGGCGCAGAGATCAGGCAGCATGTACAGCACAGGCAGGGGAACACTCTCTAAGGCCTTTGACAGCTTTCTGGCTCCCCAGCAAGACTGTGTCACCGCTCCCCAGTCAAGGCTGAGTAGGCGGGAGCACTGTAAAAGGATGGTGAGGGAGTACGTAGCCGATCGCACAACCGTCCTCCGTGACGCCTCTGCCCCCTACAACTACTGGGTGTCGAAGCTGGACATGTGGCCTGAACTCGCGCTGTATGCCCTGGAGGTGCTTGCTTGTCCTGCAGCTAGCGTCTTGTCAGAGAGGGTGTTTAGTGCGGCTGGGGGAATCATCACAGATAAGCGTACCCGCCTGTCAACCGACAGTGCCGACAGGCTTACACTCATCAAGATGAACAAAGCCTGGATTTCCCCAGACTTCTCTTCTCCACCAGCGGACAGCAGCGATACCTAAACAATACGTAGGCTGCACCCGCGGATGGAAGCATTGTTCTCTATCACCATCAAAAACGTGGACCTTTTAGCTTCATCAATCTGTGTATAATATTCATCCTCCTCCTCCTGCTCCTCCTCCTGAAACCTGACGTAATCACACCGAACAGGCAATTTTTCTTAGGCCCACAAGGCTCAGTCATATAATTTTTGTAAACAATTTTTATACGTTTCAATGCTCATTAAAGCGTTGAAACTTTCACCTGAACCAATTTTTATTTTAACTGGGCTGCCTCCAGGCCTAGTTACAAATTAAGCCACATTAACCAAAGCGATTAATGGGTTTCACCTGCCCTCTTGGTTGGGCATGGGCAATTTTTCGGACATACATTAGTACTGTTGGTACACCAATTTTTGGGGGCCCTCGGCTACAGTGTAATCCAATTAATTTTTTGCCCACCTGCATAAAAGCTGACGTTACATCAGCTGTGTTGGGCACTGCAATGGGATATATTTATGTACCGCCGGTGGGTTCCAGGGAGCCACCCATGCCGTGGGTCCACACAGAGTTGTAACTACATGTGTCCACTTCTAAAGAGCCCCAGTCTGACTGGGGCATGCAGTGTGGGCCGAAGCCCATTTGCATTAAACATGACATTACCTCAGCTGTGATGGGCAATGCAATGGGATATATTTATGTACCGTCGGTGGCTTCCTGGCACCAACCTATGCTGTGGGTCCACAGGGAGTTGTAACTGCATGTGTCCACTTGTAAAGAACCCCAGTCTGACTGGGGCATGCAGTGTGGGCCGAAGCCCACCTGCATTTAATCGGACGTTACCTCAGCTTTGATGGGCACTGCAATGGGATACATTAATGTACAGCCGGTGGGTTCCAGGGAGCCACCCATGCTGTGGGTGCACACGGAATTCCCATTGCGGAGTTGTATCTGCCTGTGACTATTTATAAAAAACCGCGGTCTGACTGGGGCATGCAGACACCTTGACAGAATGAATAGTGTGTGGCACATAGGTTCCCCATTGCTATGCCCACGTGTGCAGCTCCTGATGGCTGTGGCACAGGATTATATTTCTCATTGCTTCTGTACAGCATTGTGGGCTATTGCCCCGCCCCTTTTAAAGAGGGTCGCTGCCTAGCCGTGCCAACCCTCTGCAGTGTGTGCCTGCGGTTCCTCCTCATAAATAGACATGAGTGTGGCGTGGCATGAGGGCAGCTGAAGGCTGCGCAGGGACAGTTTGGTGTGTGCTGTGGACACTGGGTCGTGCGGGGTGGGGGGGCGGGGGGGTTGGGCAGCATGTAACCCAGGAGAAGTGGCAGCGGAGTGTCATGCAGGCAGTGATTGTGCTTTGTTGGAGGTAGTGTGGTGCTTAGCTAAGGTATGCATTGCTAATGAGGGCTTTTCAGAAGTAAAAGTTGTTGGGGGGGGGGGGCCCACTCTTGCCGCTATTGTGGCTTAATAGTGAGACCTGGGAACTTGAGATGCAGCCCAACATGTAGCCCCTCGCCTGCCCTATCCGTTGCTGTGTCGTTCCTATCACTTTCTTGAATTGCCCCGATTTTCACAAATGGAAACCTTAGCGAGCATCGGCGAAATACAAAAATGCTTGTATATTAACCTGTATATTAATCGAATCTAATATGGCACCCACAGTATATCGAATAGCGAAAATTGTGCTAACACATAGAACATGATGGAAAAGAAATTGCTTTGTCTTAGGAATACGACATAGTTGATTCTTAAGACAGATAACATCTCTGAAATACCTGATCATATTACCCCTATTCATAGCAACCCATCTTCATGTGACTATACATGCTTGTTACTAATGAACTTAGTGATGAAATTAGCAAAAATTATTTCCGCACAATGTGATATTATTGTGAATACATTGCTTAACACTTTTTAAAGTGCTTTCAATTGGCATACAGATTTACTTCAAAAGAATAGAAATACAACATAAAACAAAAAAAAATAGAAATAATTGGTACTTTAGCTATATAAACAACACCAATTCAATCTGAATAAAAAATTATCATGTCTACAGTAGGTTCATGTGCACACAGTTGTGAATATTTATTTATGTTTCTTTACTTGACCAAACTTATTTTTCAAGCTTGAGTCATTTTTAATTGCAAATACATGCACGAAGAAGCTTTATTATTAATCAATCTGGCCAGCAACCTGGCATTTTTACAGCTCAATACTTACAACTATAAACCTACAAGAGCAGAAATGATATTAAAAAAAAATGACCAGTAAGCCAATTATATAGAGAAAAAGGTTTTCCAGAAATTAATTTAAGTGATTATTTTGCTATTGTAAATTTGAGAATTTAGCATAGATATAGGGCTGCATTAGTAGGCAACCTAACCCAGTAAGTCACTTATTTCAGTTGCTAAGTCAATGCCAATCATAAAGCATTAAATGGAATGTGGAACACCTATGAGACATTTGAGATGCAGCCAGCCTGCTATCTACCCTATTGCAAATCTTATTATTCTGTCTATATTTTAAGTCCTCATGGACAGAGTTTTATCTCTCAGTACCAGTTAGTCACTCATTTAGTTTGATGTTTACTGTACATGTTTTGTCTTGTTATGTACATAAGGTGTAACTGTTGTTTCAGATGACCTTTCAGTATAAGCTGCAGTGTATGCGCAGTCATAAGAAATAAGTTACAAGTTATTTTAATTATGTGGTGCTACGTCAGGACATAGGCAATTTAGCCTGTTTTTTGTTAAATAATGACACAGTGTAATTTGTCACATTGTTGTTCATCTGAGGTTGCATTTGCCTAATTTTAAAACCTATGGACCTGATTTTTTTTATTATGTCCTGATACATAAAACCATAGAATTCAAAGAGCATGTACTTTTTCATGACTGTATATGAGAATTGGCAGCTTTTTTGACCATTACATAACATATATGGAAATTTTCATCAGCATTTTCCTCTGGCTGGATCCCTAATTGTCTGTTTTCCTTGAGCTGGTGGGTGAAGACTAGCTGCTGTGATATCTCCAATAGACTGCATGTGGAGAAAACAACATAGTTTCTACTCCCTTACTCTCTGTAGCACACCCTCATAACATCATGGAGAACATTCGTTCTGGACACGGGTGCTCAGGAAAGTTGTTGCAGTGCTAGAGGGGGTACAAAGAAGAGCAACTAAATTAATAAATGGAGTGAGAGGACTGGAATACCTAGAGAGGCTATCAAAATTAGGATTATTCACCCTGGAAAAAAGACGGCTAAAGGGCAATGAAATAACTATGTATAAATACATTAGGGGACAATACAAGGATGTCTCCTATGATCTGTTTATACCCAGGATTACGTCGGTAACAAGAGGGCATCCGCTACGTCTAGAAGAAAGCAGGTTTCATCACCAACACAGAAGGGGGTTCTTTACTGTAAGAGCAGTGAGACTGTGGAACTCTCTGCCTGAGGATGTGGTGATGGCAAAATCCATTGAAGACTTTAAGAGGGGACTAGACGTCTTTCTTGAGCAGAAGGATATGACAGGATATAGACATTAGGTGACCAGTGGGGTTGTTGTTCCGGGTCTTAGATCCAGGTAGGAACTATCAAAGGTTGATCCAGGGATTATTCTGATTCCCATTATGGAGTCGGAAAGGAATTTTTCCCCAAATGGGTTAATTGGCTTCTGCCCCTTGGGGTTTTTGCCTTCCTCTGGATCAACTAGGGGGTTGAAACAGGCTGAACTAGATGGACATTGTCTTCATTCAGCCTAGCATACTATGTTACTATGTATTATATAGTAGTATTGAACAGTGAAAATGTAAATCCAATAGTTTTTAGAGGCAACAAATCACTTACTAGCTAGCAGCAACATCTGCGTGTGTCTCTCTGCTTCTCTATCCCTTAAGTAGCTCTTCCTACTCCCCTCCTCAGAGATATTTTTGTATATTTTTGCACTGCTAACTCATCTTCACTGAAGACAGATTTGAGCAGTAAATTGACAAAAAGATCAGTGCAAGAGGGATGGCAGAGTACAAGTTGAGAAAGAATCATTTTTCTGGAATACGAAACAGATGTATCTTAAAAAAACTTATATCTCTAACAGCTACCTCTGATGGATGCCATTTGTAAGCAATGAACTGTCATGTTAAAAAATGGAGATGTTTAACATTTTAGTGGATGTTGAAAGATTGTATGGAATTAATATCATGTAGGGGGTCTGGCATGTGTGATGCTGCAAATGGCAGTTTAACCCTTTTGCGCTATGGGATATACATGTATGTCCTATGTATGCGGGTTTAATATGACAGGCTCAGAAGCCAAGCTTGCTCCATATGTAGCTTGTGTCAGCTGTCTTTCACAACTAACATCTGGCTGCAACAGCTGCAATGAGAGTTCATGCTGATTACGACAGTTAGCCATATAAATTCCACTGCCAATGCTGACAGCGATATTTAAATGGCCCAATTACAGACCCTGTAAAGAGAATGTGAAATGCCGTCTGGGTGTCATTGCAGCTGAGGACCTCTGAAGGCCCCTAGAGCTACCATGCATTTCTTCCTACTAAGATGTGCCTGTGGTAGGTCTTAATAGAATGCTTACAAAAATACCATACATTACAATATTGAATTATTGCAGTATATGGTATAGGCAATGACATGATCGCAAGTTCCAGTCTCTAAAAAAAAAAATTAAAAATGTTATTTTTGTAAAATATAAAGGACAATAAAAGTGAAAAAAAATTCCTATATTTATAAACAAAAACATACTTGATATCATGGCATTCGTAAAAATCTACTCTATCAAAGTAATGCATTATTTACTCTGCACGGTAAACATTATCGTTAAAAAGGAAAAATACACTGCACTAGAATTCTGCTTTTTTTGGTCACTCCTTCTAAAAAAAATAATAAAAAGAGATGAAAAAGATGTACGTAATTAAAAAATGCTACCAATAGAAACCACAACACATCCCACAAAAAATGAATGTTTACACAGCTATATTGATGGAAAAGTTAAAAAAAAAACTATTGCTGGCAGAAAATGCTAGCAATTTTTTTCCAGATATTTTATTTTTAAAAGTAATAAAGCAAAAATAATAAAAAATCTAAGCACATTAGAAACACCATAAAAAAACTAGACTTCCCTAAAGATGGCAATATTGCGTTTTTTTTTCCAATTTCACTTCACTTAGAATTTTTTTATGTTTTTCAGTACATCTATATATATATATATATATATACTAGCTGATATACCCGGCTTCGCCCGAGTTAATTTGGTACTGGTGTTTATCTGGTGTTCACACGGAAAATCTTATGAAGTCGTGGTTACTTTAGAGATACTGAGGAAAAACATATGTTCACCATTTTGCATAGTTCTCTGCGTTACCCAGGAAACACCACGTGGAGGCAACCATGCAACATTTCTTTATATAAAATGACATCAGGAAGTGAGAGAATTAGATTACATACATAAAATTTGGACACTAATTTTTTTGCGCTTAGAATTGAATAATGGAGTTGGGACTAGAGATGAGCGAACGTGTTCGTCCGAACTTGATATCCGTGCGGATATTAGGGTGTTCGGGATGTTCGTTATTCGTAACGAACACCATGCGGTGTTCGGGTTACTTTCACTTCCTTCCCTGAGACGTTAGCGCGCTTTTCTGGCCAATTGAAAGACAGGGAAGGCATTACAACTTCCTCCTGTGTTGTTCCAGCCCTATACCACCCCCCTGCTGTGAGTGGCTGGCGAGATCAGGTGTCCGCCTAATATAAAAGTCGGCCCCTCCCGCGGCTCGCCTCAGATGCCTTGTGAGTTAGATGAGGGACAGTGCTGTTTGTACCGGAGCTGCTGTAGGGAAAGAATTGGTAGTTAGTGTAGGCTTCAAGACCCCCAAAGGTCCTTATTAGGGCCACTGATAGCTGTGTGTTGGCTGCTGTTAGCAGTGGCAATTTTTTTTTTTTTCTCAAAATCGCCTCTGCAGAGCATTGCACCCGGCATTAGGGACAGAAGTTTTGCATAGGCAGGGAGAGTGTTTAACCGTGTGCAGTACTGTGCTGGCTGCTGTTAGCTGTGCTGCATATTTTTTTTCTTCTCAAAATCGCCTCTGCAGAGCATTGCACCCTCCATTGATACTGCAGGGAAAGAATTGTGTAGGCAGGGCCACAACACAGTTATTATTCATTGAATATACGCAGTGCGGCCTTTTGGTGGAAAAAACTGAAAAAAATTCTATTTGTCCTGCCTCTGTCCGTCCTAAGGGCGGTGGACACGTGTCGGCTGCGTGTGCAACGTTTAAAAATCAGACGCACCCAGCTACGTTTTACTCCTGGCTTCGCCATTTGCTTTCCTTAATTGGGAAAAAAAATACCTGCTCTGCCAGAGTTATAATAACTCTGCTACCCTCAAGTTCTGTGCCACATTAGCAGGGCCACAGCACAGTTATTAAACTTCTCATGTTCATTGAATATACGCAGTGCTGCCTTTTGGTGGAAAAAAATTCTATTTGTCCTGCCTCTGTCCGTCCTAAGGGCGGTGGACACGTGTCGGCTGCGTGTGCAACGTTTAAAAATCAGACGCACCCAGCTACGTTTTACTCCTGGCTTCGCCATTTGTTTTCCTTAATTGGGAAAAAAAATACCTGCTCTGCCAGAGTTATAATAACTCTGCTACCCTCAAGTTCTGTGCCACATTAGCAGGGCCACAGCACAGTTATTAAACTTCTCATGTTCATTGAATATACGCAGTGCGGCCTTTTGGTGGAAAAAACTGAAAAAAATTCTATTTGTCCTGCCTCTGTCCGTCCTAAGGGCGGTGGACACGTGTCGGCTGCGTGTGCAACGTTTAAAAATCAGACGCACCCAGCTACGTTTTACTCCTGGCTTCGCCATTTGTTTTCCTTAATTGGGAAAAAAAATACCTGCTCTGCCAGAGTTATAATAACTCTGCTACCCTCAAGTTCTGTGCCACATTAGCAGGGCCACAGCACAGTTATTAAACTTAGATTATTCATTCACTAGAGGCAGTGGGGCCTTTCGTTTTCAAAAAAGGGAAAAAATTATATTTGGCCTGTAGTCTTGCGCCAATTTATTTCCTGCCTGTGAAATCAAATCACTGGTAATACAGCATGCTGAGGGGTAGGGGTAGGCCTAGAGGACGTGGACGCGGCCGAGGATGCGGAGGGCCAAGTCAGGGTGTGGGCACAGGCAAAACTCCTGATCCAGGTGTATCGCAGCCGACTGCGGCGCGATTAGTAGAGAGGCACGTTTCTGGCGTCCCGACAGTCATCGCACAATTCATGGGTCCACGCGGGAGACGGTTATTAGAAAATGTCCTGGATGGCAGAAAGTGCTTCGAGCAACCTATCGTCCAACCGCAGTTCTGCGCCGTCCACTGCTGCAAATCAGAATCCTCTGTCTGCTGCTCCTCCTTCCTCCCAGCCTCCTCACTCCACTCCAATGACACCTGCTCAGCTGCGTGAAGACTCCCAGGAACTGTTCTCTGGCCCCTGCTCAGATTGGGCAGCAGTGGTTCCTCTCCCAGCAGAGGAGTTTATCGTCACTGATGCCCAACCATTGCAAAGTTCCCGGGGTCCGGGGGATGAGGCTGGGGACTTCCGCAAACTGTCTCAAGAACTTTCTGTGGGTGAGCAGGACGATGACGATGAGACACAGTTGTCTTGCAGTCAGGTAGTAGTGTGGTGGAAGTCCAGTATTCCTATATTTTGGATCGGTGGGCCTTGGCAGCAGACAGTTATCAATTTAACATTCTGTATACATACTTCTGTCTTGCTACAAATATAGTTCATGACAGTTGTGCAATAAGTACTTCCTACATATGAAAGTATCTGTTTTTCATAACTCTGCTGACAAAGATGGAATTTAGCCCGTAACCAACATGTATAAATATATTTGACTGTCCAGCTGCATGCACTAATACGGAACTAGGAATCAGACATGGACAACCGCAGAAATTACCCAAGCAATTTTACTGGAAACGTATGCAAATAACATGGGAGGTTTGTGCAATTTATAGTTCATGATGTAACATCCAATCATATCGAAGGAACCCCACGTGGCTCCAAGACAACCCACTCATTTCATCCACCACCTGATGGCCAATCACAGATGACCGGAGGATGGAAGAATTGCAAGATGCTTATCCAATAATTAAACAATACGTTGTATGCATGTAATCTTTGACCTGCCCAGATCGGCGGATTTGTTAAACTCTTAAAATAGGCTACACGCCGATCATTAAAGTAGAATTGAGGAAGCTATGCATGCTGAACCTCGTGTCAGTGTGAAAAACTTCTTATGCGCATTATCAATTCAGAATTAATATGGAGGGCTGTAAACATTCCAAATTGAGTAAGCCGTGATTCCGCAAAGGAATTCTACGACAGTGGTGGCCCGTACGGGGACTGTGATCGACAGGTTCCATAGAATTCGGACAGAAGACACGGACATATGCGACCTTGGACTTGGTGGGCCCAAAATATCATCAGAACACGGTGAGATAAATTAATTATCTATACCTGTGTGGCTAAGTTCAGGCTCGCCTATGTGCCGTGCCAGGCCGAATGATTTGGACCCGATCGACAGGTACTTCTTTAAGTCTCGATCACATGATAAGAACCTGTCATAAGATATAAAGGAATGTTTACATGCCTGTCGTTTTGAGAGTACTGGTCGGTTGGCAAGGTCAGTGAATTGCTTTAAGGGAGAGGAAGTCCCCGCAGGGGCCCCCTGCTCGGGTCAGGTTTGGAGTCTAAAACCTTAGAGTCAGGGGGGCCTGACGGAGTAGTTTGACTAGGTGGTCCTGCTCTGGTCAGGTTTGGAGTCTAAAGCCTTAGAGACAGGAAACGGTCAAACGTCTGGACAGGCAACGCTGCTCCGTTAGAGTCTGGTAATAGACCTAGGAGGGGGGCCTGCCAGACAGTATCCCGAGGGGCAGTTTAGACTAAGCCAGCCGTACTGGCGCTCTGTCTATTTGTCTGTTTGTCTGTGGTATGAGAATACCACACATGTCTTGCCCAAATTGCAAAAAAGGATTGTTATTGACGAAAAGTACCCTCGGATGGGTCAGAATAATTCCTACCCTGCCCACCGCTGTGGTTACGGTCCACTGTTTGAGGATGGTGGTCCACAAATATTTGTTTATGGTTTAAATGTCCACGAGTAGATCCCTCCGTCTGAGGGTAGATTGATAAACTGTGTAGCGACAGAAATGCTAGAGACTCTAGGGCGGGGCATATTATGTCCGGCGTCTGAGGAGACTTTTATAATCATGTTGTTATATAGGAATAGTTTGTTTGTCTGTCATATAGAAGTAGTATCAGTCCTGCTCAACTGTGCCCGTAATTGTTTAGAGAAAAAAAAAAAGCTGCAAACTTCATTTAAAAAGAGGAAGTGGAACTCTTAAAAGAAGCGGAGCAATTCTTGTGCTGTAACATTTGTTAGTTATTTAACTAATATTGGATGTTAAAACTACTAGTATGTCTTGTTATGTAACCTAATCTTTGTCATACGCCCGTCATAAATGTAAAAAGTTATATGCCACCCACATCCTGAGGGGGCTCTTAAGAATACAGACTGCGTAGCCCCACCATGCCCACAAGAAAATACTTCTATGTTTGCCAAGTCCCCAACAGCGTACATGTTTACAGACCCCAATTCACTTGTAATCACATAGAATGTTAGGTGGTCACCGCTGTGACAGAAGTTACAACATAATATATGTGATTTATGCATTAGACGTTAGAATTTCTCTAAGTGTCAGAAAAGAGGAAGTGAAGGTGGGCTGCAATGGCGTCTGTATTAATATACAAAGACACCAGCTTAGTGAATAGAGAGAATTGCAGTACATTACCAATCAGATGGAGATGTCCGGCATCTAAGACTGCATCTGCCCGGTCGCCGGAAGTCTGACAAAAACTGTTGTAATCCTCTCGCTAGGCTGTCACGGGAGGGAGAGATTCTAAAAAGAGGAAGTTACTTGCCCTGTAGTCCCAGCACAAGTAACGTATATTCACAGACAATATAAAATAGATAAATAAACTACAGTAGAGAAGCCAAGGAATAGGAAACAAGGAGGTAAGCATAAGGCCAGGTATCCACAGGAGGAACGGGGCAGATTGACCCGTAATTTGTAAAATGTAAATTGTGTGATGCATAAGACTTTATCTTTATTGGGTTGTGATGTGTACCCAAGGACTGCCAAACATTGAATGAGGGAATAAGGAAGTAAGTGATTAGCCACACTCAGAGGGGTGGAGCTAGATGATGCAAGAACACGTCTCTTCTCCAGGAGGGGGTAAGAATCATAGATAGCCAGAAGAAAAAGTTTTGTTTTTTCTCCTGTCCCAAACTCAGCTTTCCACGGTTCCTGACAAATTATGGGACACCTACAAGACAGGCATAGGGAAATTGAATGTATCGACCATGATAATATATACGAGACCCAGATACACACCCCTGGGTCAAGCAGTATCCCCCTACATTAAAAAAAAAAAAAAAAAAAAAAAGGGTGAAGGGTCAGCCACACATGTTAGGTGCTGTGTGCTGATGCTTTGGAAAAAACTGCCAACCAGCCACAATTTCACTGTTAATTTCTCTTGCAGAAGGCTGTAAGGCCTGGAGGCCTCCAAAGACTAACCAAGTTCTGCAGGCCATACCTGTACTTACACCCGTTGCCAAATTCCGCACCTTTCTGGGCCTTGTTTCATACTGCCGCCTATATGACAGTATTGACACAAAAGCACGAAGGACAACCACAGCCATGAGGGTGGATCCGGTGACTTGAGGAGCTCCCTCATCTGCTTTTGCGGTGGCAGCAGTACAGGCAATGGTTGACAAATCTTCTAAGATGGTATTGGACTACCCCCTAGTGGTCCACACCCCAAATGACACCCAGAACATACTCATGCAAGTGCAACCCAAGCACTTATCTCTGGCCTATTAGATCCGGCTACAATGTGCCCTTTCCATGCCTCCCCCAATATTTCTTCCCAATGTTGTAATACCTTGAATCCGGCCACTCTTCTTTTAATCAGGTATTCAGGTTCAAACGGGGGAGGGGAGGCATAGGTGATCTGAGTATGGCGGATCAGCTATTTTTTAAATAGCATTATTGTAGTGATGTACACACTGTTAATGATGCATATTTTGAGTTTTCTTTTGTAGATGGTATCAGGGTGAGGATTGATGATTCCGAACCAGATATGCAGAGGTCACACAACAAGATGTCCTAAACGCAGAAGCTCTGCCTCCGCATGTCTCAGGGCAAGAAGCGGAACCGGAGGCCCTCACTGAGGCGTGTGGAGTGGTAGAAGGTAAGTCGGCAACTTTTTACACTGACTCCTGGAATGCATTTGGCATAGCTCATGATTATGGCCCAATATGGAAGGCCAGACAGCTTGTTATCTCAGTAGGACAGCCAATTAAGAATGGTGCAGCGGTGCAGAGTCTCATGGAAACCCTACTACTACTACCTGGCAGTGGAGAATCCACACCGATTTCTACAACGGAGAAGCGAGAGATGACACCCTCGCCGACAACACAGCAAAGGCAGCGGCTTGAGGGCCGTGGAAGAAAGAAGAATAGATACTGACAGCATGAGTCAGTGATAAGACTTTGGACTTTGATAAAACCTTTGGACTTTGATAAAACCTTTGGACTTTGATATGTCAAGGACTTTACAGTTACAAGTCAACGAGGAAAGCAGATGGGCTAAAATACGGGAGCGACAGCACAGGACGGCGTATGGCGAACAATCAACAGAACTTGCCTACAGAGGTCCCTGTTCCCCATGATGGCCCAGCTGGTATACAGAATCGAAAGCAGCGATGACGGCGACACTGAACAAGAATGGGTGACACCTGGGTTCTCTGTAGCTGCTGCATCATTTGTCCAGTTAGCATGATCTTTGCCATATGCGAGTCCGGACAGAAGTAAGGTGGCCATATAACACTTGCCTTGACCACTCTACCCATTTCAGAGATTGCCAATTTGACCACATTCAGCTCACACCTGTTGGGGAGTATGAACATGTGCTTGTTGTTGCTCGAGTCTTTTTCAGGTTGGAGGCCCACCCGGATACTAAGGTAAATGAGCAGATAACCACACAGAAATTCATGAATGAGGTAATCTGCAGATATGGGGTACCAGAAGTAATTGAGTCGAACAAAGGTACACACTTCACAGGTGAAATAATGCAACACATCATGTCTGTTTTGGGTATATTTCAGGCTTTTCACACACCCTACCATCCACGGAGTAGGGGGAAAGTAGATACGAAAGGCAATAGAGAAAATGGGTAAATTTTGAATTGAGTGTCTTTCATTAGTTTTTCTTTTTCTTAGGAGGATACATGCCACAGTAGCTGAATTTGGGGAATGATTTTCTTGTTAATTTTGTCATAGGCCTCTCCAAGGAATTGTTAGTAATGCATTCTGCAGTCTCTGCTTTTCCCCAGGTCCTACAGATGAGTGTCACAATCTAAAACCAGGTGACAGGGTCTATGTGGAAAAGTTTAAGAGAGAAACCCTGTTTGAATGTCCCTACCAGATGTTGTTCACCACCCCAACTGCAGTCAAGCTCAAAGGAAAGCCCACTTGGACCCACTTGGATCCACACTTCGCACTGCAAAAACTAATGATCCTGTATATCCTTTACATGCTATAATGTGGTACAATTCCTCTAACACACACCTTTGACTACTGTACACTAGCTCCCTGTTTCAGAACAAATTAATACAATCAAATGTGCAATATGAAGCCTACACTGAGGGTGAGAATCTAACACTGCATCGTGCTAAGAGAGACGTTGACGCTCCAGGTGGTAACTTTGATCCACATGTACACATAGATGTAATAGGAGTGCCAAGGGGGGAGCGAGATTAATTTAATTCTAGCGATCAGGTTAAAGCAGGTTTTGATTCCTCATTTGCTTTTGTCACTGTTAATAATAATGTAGATTGGATGAATTATATCTCTTACAATCAGCAGAGGTTTGTAAACTACACCAGAGATGCTTTGCAAGGGTTAGCTAACCAGTTAGGGCCCACTGCATCCATGGCGTTCCAAAATAGAGTGGCCGTGGATATGATTTTCGCAGGAAGAGGTGGGGTATGTAATTTCCTGTACGTGTATTCTCCCTTTAATGTGACCAATGTTTCCCTTGTTTGAAAAAGATGAAGAGCCAGTTCCGATAATGCCAACCAGGTACGTTACCAGAAGAATGGAGAAATGTACCAGTACTGCGCCTGCCTCAGTCTCATAAGATGGACTGTCAGTGGACTTCCCATTTGCCTAGGGAAAGTGCAGAAGACCTTAGGTTCCGGCGAGGGCACACCCTGTGGGGTGTTAACTCGTACAGATAGAGGGTATGGATGCCCGGAAATAAGCCCAGGGAATCCATGGCCTCCTTCTGAGGTGAGGTAGGGATCCCTCCCCTTTTAGGAGTAGGGACTTACGGGCAGTGGGAAAACCCTGACGCGAGGGTGAGGCGAACTGGACGTGTTCACCATTAGGACTATCTCCAGGAGGGACATTGGTGTGGGTGAAGATTAAGGAGTCCCACGCCGTGCGTACCTGTGCACGCTATTAGTATTGTAACATTATGCTAGAGCGAGAAGAGAGGCTCCTGGTGATAGTTTTGATCTACACGTATACATTGACATCATAGGATAGCCAAGGGGGGTACCTGACAAGTTTTAAAAATTAGAGACCAAGTTAAAACTAGATTCAAGTCCATTTTCCCGATCATTAGGGTAAATAAATGTTGACTGGATTAATTATGTTTATTATAATTAACAGCGGTTTATAAATTATACTAGAGACGCCTTATAGGGACTAGTCGACCAATAGAACCTACCTCGACTACGACTTTTCAAAATAGAATGGCACTAGGTACGATTTTAGCCAAAAAAGGGAGTGTCTGTAAGATGATAGGGGAGACTTGTACCTACATTCCAGACAAAACGTGACCCACAGGTAAAAACGCAGTTGCCATTAAGAAGCTGACCGCACTAACTAAAAAGAGCTAACCTTAGTCTGTTTTCCTCAGTTAGGTACCTAACAGGAGAAGGGAAAAATATAGAAAAATAAGCTTTGGAACATTGTGTATTTAGAACACTGTGATAGGGTTTTGCTAAGATTTTGCTTTATTTTATCTGCAGTGCACTCTGCTTATGTCCACGCAACATGCCGGTGTTACAACGCCCCTGGTCCTGTTACCTTGCCGCCTCTGGAAAAGGGAAGTGGGAATAATCAGCTTGTAGCTCTTTCCTTCCAGACTAATATATATGATCATGCACTTACTAATGAGACAGGGGTTCAGTCATGTTGATCAGTAATTAGATAGTCCTGATTTTGCACTCTTGTTGATGAATCGAGGTAACGTCAAGAAGGCGGGGTTCTATACAAGTTATGCAGTGTTTACCTGAGATAGTAAAAGTCGCACCTCTCCTAACCTAATTATGGTTGTCACCTTTATAGTCATTCTAATTTCTGTTTGTCGTTGCATACAGTGTATTCCGACCCTGATGACTGCCTGGTCCACCTGTCCCACTACGACGTCCAACAAAAAGCCCACTGTCAGCGCAACCGTCGTCATCATGGATCCAGAATGTGATGATGTCGAACCATCCTATACCCCCATGGCAGTAGTAGGCCCAGTCGTCTACAAAACAATGCGAGTCTAGGGTCAGCGGTGGGGGATTGGGGTGGGACGGAGCAGGGCGAGTTTAGTGAAACAGATAGTTTCAAGGGGGGTCTGTGGTGGAAGTCCAGTATTCCTATATTTTGGATCGGTGGGCCTTGGCAGCAGACAGTTATCAATTTAACATTCTGTATACATACTTCTGTCTTGCTACAAATATAGTTCATGACAGTTGTGCAATAAGTACTTCCTACATATGAAAGTATCTGTTTTTCATAACTCTGCTGACAAAGATGGAATTTAGCCCGTAACCAACATGTATAAATATATTTGACTGTCCAGCTGCATGCACTAATACGGAACTAGGAATCAGACATGGACAACCGCAGAAATTACCCAAGCAATTTTACTGGAAACGTATGCAAATAACATGGGAGGTTTGTGCAATTTATAGTTCATGATGTAACATCCAATCATATCGAAGGAACCCCACGTGGCTCCAAGACAACCCACTCATTTCATCCACCACCTGATGGCCAATCACAGATGACCGGAGGATGGAAGAATTGCAAGATGCTTATCCAATAATTAAACAATACGTTGTATGCATGTAATCTTTGACCTGCCCAGATGGGCGGATTTGTTAAACTCTTAAAATAGGCTACACGCCGATCATTAAAGTAGAATTGAGGAAGCTATGCATGCTGAACCTCGTGTCAGTGTGAAAAACTTCTTATGCGCATTATCAATTCAGAATTAATATGGAGGGCTGTAAACATTCCAAATTGAGTAAGCCGTGATTCCGCAAAGGAATTCTACGACAGTAGTGAGGGCAGTAAGTGCGAGGGAGGAGCGCACAGAGGATTCTGAGGAAGAGCAGCAGGACGATGAGGTGACTGACCCCACCGGGTTTGCAACGCCTACTCAGGACAGGTATTCAGAGGGGGAGGCAGGGGCAGCAGCAGGGCAGGTTGCAAGAGGCAGTGCGGTGTCCAGGGGTAGAGGCAGGGCCAGACCGAATAATCCACCAACTGTTTCCCAAAGCGCACCCTCGCGCCATGCCACCCTGCAGAGGCCGAGGTGCTCTAAGGTCTGGGAGTTTTCACAGAGACGCCTGACGACCGACGAGCAGTGGTGTGCAACCTTTGTCGCGCAAAGCTCAGCCGGGGAGCCAACACCAACAGCCTCACCACCACCAGCATGCGCAGACATATGATGGCCAAGCACCCCACAAGGTGGGACGAAGGCCGTTCACTACCTCCGGTTTGCACCCCTGCCTCTCCCCCTGTGCCCCAACCTGCCACTGAGATGCAACCCCCCTCTCAGGACACAGGCACTACCGTCTCCTGGCCTGCACCCACACCCTCACCTCCGCTGTCCTCGGCCCCATCCACCAGTGTAGTTCAGCGCACCGTCCAGCCGTCGCTTGCGCAACTGTTGGAGCGCAAGCGCAAGTACGCCGCCACGCACCCGCACGCTCAAACGTTAACCGTCCGCATAGCAAAATTCATCAGCCTTGAGATGCTGCCGTATAGGGTTGTGGAAACGGAGTCCTTCAAAAGTATCATGGAGGCGGCGGCCCCGCGCTACTCAGTTCCCAGTCGCCACTACTTTTCCCGATGTGCCGTCCCAGCCCTGCACGACTACGTCTCCCGCAACATTGTACGCGCCCTCACCAACGCGGTTACTGCCACGGTCCTCTTAACAACGGACACGTGGACAAGCACAGGCGGGCAGGGCCACTACATCTCCCTGACGGCACATTGGGTGAATTTAGTGGAGGCTGGGACAGAGTCAGAGCCTGGGACCGCTCACGTCCTACCCACCCCCAGAATTGCGGGCACCAGCTCGGTGGTTGTATCTGCGGAGGTGTATGCTTCCTCCACTAAAGCACCCTCCTCCTCCTCTGTCTCGCAATCAAGATGTGTTAGCAGCAGCATGTCGCCAGCAGTCGGTGTCGCGCGGTGTGGCAGCACAGCGGTGGGCAAGCGTCAGCAGGCCGTGCTGAAACTACTCAGCTTAGGCGATAAGAGGCACACGGCCCACGAACTGCTGCAGGGTCTGACACAGCAGACCGACCGCTGGCTTGCGCCGCTGAGCCTCCAACCGGGCATGGTCGTGTGTGACAACGGCCGTAACCTGGTGGCGGCTCTGCAGCTCGGCAGCCTCACGCACGTGCCATGCCTGGCCCACGTCTTTAATTTGGTGGTTCAGCGGTTTCTGAAAAGCTACCCACGCTTGTCAGACCTGCTCGTAAAGGCGCGCCGGCTCTGCGCACATTTCCGCAAGTCCCACACGGACGCTGCCACCCTGCGCACCCTGCAACATCACTTTAAGCTGCCAGTGCACCGACTGCTGTGCGACGTGCCCACACGGTGGAACTCTACGCTCCACATGTTGGCCAGGCTCTATGAACAGCGTAGAGCTATAGTCGAATACCAACTCCAACATGGGCGGCGCAGTGGGAGTCAGCCTCCTCAATTCCTTTCAGAAGAGTGGGCCTGGTTGGCAGACATCTGCCATGTCCTTGGTAATTTTGAGGAGTCTACCCAGGTGGTGAGCGGCGATGCTACAATCATTAGCGTCACCATTCCTCTGCTATGCATCTTGAGAAATTCCCTGCAAACCATAAAGGCAGCTGCTTTGCGCTCGGAAACGGGGGCGGGGGAAGACAGTATGCCGCTGGATAGTCAGGGCACCCTCCTGTCTATTTCTCAGCGCGTACAGGAGGAGGAGGAGCATGAGGAGGATGAGGAGGAGGGGGAAGAGACAGCTTGGCCCGCTGCTGACGGTACACCGGCTGATTGCCTGTCATCCTTTCAGCGTGTATGGCCTGAGGAGGAGGAGGAGGAGGATCCTGAAAGTGATCTTGCTAGTGAAGACAGCCATGTGTTGCGTACTGGTACCCTGGCACACATGGCTGACTTCATGTTAGGATGCCTTTCTCGTGACCCTCGCGTTGCACGCATTCTGGCCACAACGGATTACTGGGTGTACACACTGCTCGACCCACGCTATAAGGAGAACCTGCCCACTCTCATTCCCGAAGAGGAAAGGGGTTCGAGAGTGTTGCTATACCACAGGACCCTTGCGGACAAGCTGATGGTAAAATTCCCAGCCAACAGCGCTAGTGGCAGAAGGCGCAGTACCGAGGGCAAGGTAGCAGGGGAGGTGCGGAGATCGAGCAGCATGTACATCCCAGGCAGTGCAACAGTCTTTAAGGGCCTGGACAGCTTTATGGCTCCCCACCAAGACTGTGTCACCGCTCCCCAGTCAAGGCTGAGTTGGCGGGAGCACTGTAAAAGGATGGTGAGGGAGTACGTAGCCGATCGCACGACCGTCCTCCATGACGCCTCTGCCACCTACAACTACTGGGTGTCGAAGCTGGACACATGGCCTGAACTAGCGCTGTATGCCCTGGAGGTGCTTGCTTGTCCTGCGGCTAGCGTCTTGTCGGAGAGGGTGTTTAGTGCGGCTGGGGGAATCATCACAGATAAGCGTACCCGCCTGTCAACCGACAGTGCCGACAGGCTAACACTCATCAAGATGAACAAAGGCTGGATTTCGCCAGACTTCTCTTCTCCACCAGCGGACAGCAGCGATACGTAAGCAATACGTAGGCTGCACCCGCGGATGGAAGCTATGTTCTCTCTCACCATCCAAAACGGGGACATTTCTACTTCATCAATCTGTGTCTAATATTCCTCCTCCTCCTCCTCCTCCTGCTACTCCTCCTGAAACCTCACGTAATCACGCTGAATGGGCAATTTTTCTTAGGGCCACAAGGCTCACTCAAATAATTTTTCTAAACAATTTTTAAAAGTTTCAATGCGCTTAAAAGCGTTGGAACTGTAACTTGAACCAATTTTTCGTTACACTGGGCTGCCTCCAGGCCTAGTTACCACTTAAGCCACATTAACCAAAGCGATTAATGGGTTTCACCTGCCCTCTTGGCTGGCCATGGCCAATTTTTGGGATGTACATTAGTACTGCTGATACAGCAATTTTTGTGGGCCCTCGCCTACAGTGTAATCAAATTAATTTTTAGCCCACCTGCATTCCAGCTGACGTTACCTCAGCTGTGTTGGGCAATGCAATGAGATATATTTATGTACCGCCGGTGGCTTCCTGGCACCCACCCAGGCTGTGGGTCCACAGAGAATTATAAATGCATCTGTTTCCACTTGTAAAGAACCCCAGTCTGACTGGGGCATGCAGTGTGGGCCTAAGCCCACCTGTATTACGCACGACATTACTACCTCAGCTGTGTTGGGCAATGCAATGGGATATTTCTATGTACCGCCGGTGGCTTCCTGGCACCCACCCATGCTGTGGGTCCACAGGGAGTTTAACCTACATGTGTCCACTTCTAAAGAACCCCAGTCTGACTGGGGCATGCAGTGTGGGCCGAAGCCCACCTGTATTACGCACGACATTACTACCTCAGCTGTGTTGGGCAATGCAATGGGATATTTCTATGTACCGCCGGTGGCTTCCTGGCACCCACCCATGCTGTGGGTCCACAGGGAGTTTAACCTACATGTGTCCACTTCTAAAGAACCCCAGTCAGACTGGGGCATGCAGTGTGGGCCGAAGCCCACCTGTATTACGCACGACATTACTACCTCAGCTGTGTTGGGCAATGCAATGGGATATTTTTGTGTACCGCCGGTGGGTTCCAGGGAGCCACCCATGCTGTAGGTGCACACGGAGTGTAACCTACATGTGTCCACTTGTAAAGAACCCCAGTCTGACTGGGGCATGCAGTGTGGGCCGAAGCCCACCTGTATTACGCACGACATTACTACCTCAGCTGTGTTGGGCAATGCAATGGGATATTTCTATGTACTGCCGGTGGCTTCCTGGCACCCACCCATGCTGTGGGTCCACAGGGAGTTTAACCTACATGTGTCAACTTCTAAAGAACCCCAGTCAGACTGGGGCATGCAGTGTGGGCCGAAGCCCACCTGTATTACGCACGACATTACTACCTCAGCTGTGTTGGGCAATGCAATGGGATATTTTTGTGTACCGCCGGTGAATTCCAGGGAGCCACCCATGCTGTCGGTCGACAGGGACTTCACAATAGGGAGTTGTACCTGCCTGTGTCTATGAATTAAAAAGCCCGGTCTAACTGGGGCATGCAGACACCTTGACAGAATGAATAGTGTGTGGCACATAGGTTCCCCATTGCTATGCCCACGTGTGCAGCTCCTGATGGCGGTGGCACAGGATTATATTTCTCATTGCTTCTGTACAGCATTGTGGGCTATCGCCCCGCCCCTTTTAAAGAGGGTCGCTGCCTAGCCGTGCCAACCCTCTGCAGTGTGTGCCTGCGGTTCCTCCTCATAAATAGACATGAGTGTGGCGTGGCATGAGGGCAGCTGAAGGCTGCGCAGGGACAGTTTGGTGTGTGCTGTGGACACTGGGTCGTGCGGGGTGGGGGGGCGGGGGGGTTGGGCAGCATGTAACCCAGTAGAAGTGGCAGTGGAGTGTCATGCAGGCGGTGATTGTGCTTTGTTGGAGGTAGTGTGGTGCTTAGCAAAGGTATGCCATGCTAATGATGGCTTTTCAGAAGTAAAAGTTGTTGGGAGGGGGGGGGGGCCCACTCTTGCCAGTATTCTGGCTTAATAGTGGGACCTGTGAACTTGAGAGGCAGCCCAACATGTAGCCCCTCGCCTGCCCTATCCGTTGCTGTGAAGTTCCCATCACTTTCTTGAATTGCCCAGATTTTCACACATGAAAACCTTAGCGAGCATCGGCGAAATACAAAAATGTTCTGGTCGCCCATTGACTTCAATGGGGTTCGTTATTCGAAACTAACCCTCGAACATCGCGGGAAGTTCTTTTCGAATAACGAACACCCGAACATTTTGGTGTTCGCTCATCTCTAGTTGGGACCCATTAGATTTTCCTATTTATGACATAATCAATGCTCTTGCCAAATTTCACGTTTCTATGACACCGGAAAGTGAGAAAATTACATTCCGCACATAAAATTTCGACGCCAATTGTTTTGCGCATATAATTGAATAATGGAGTTGGGACCCATTAGCTTTTCCTATTTATGACATAATCAATGCTCGTGCCAAATTTCACGTTTCTATGACACCGGAAAGTGAAAAAATTACATTCCGTTCGTAAAATTTCTACGCCAATTATTTTGCGCTAGAATTGAATAATCGAGTTGGGACCCTTTAGCTTTTCCTATTTATGACATAATAAATGCTCGTGCCAAATTTCACGTTTCTATGATATTTGGAAGTGAGAAAATTACATTCCGCACGTAAAATTTGCACGCCAATTCTTTTGCGCATAGAATTAAGTAATGGAGTTGGGACCCATTAGCTTTTCCTATTTATGACATAATCAATGTTCGTGCCAAATTTCCCGTTTCTATGACACTGGAAAGTGAAAAAATTACATTCCGCACGTAAAATTTTGATGCCAATTCTTTTGCGCATTGAATTGAATAATCGAGTTGGGACCCATTAGCTTTTCCTATTTATGACATAATCAATGCTCGTGCCAAATTTTACTTCTATGGCACCGGAAAGTGAAAAAATTACATTCCGCACGTAAAATTTGGACGCTAATTCTTTTGTGCATAGAATTGAATAATCGAGTTGGGACCCATTAGCTTTTCCTATTTATGACATAATCAATGCTCGTGCCAAATTTTACATTTCTATGACACCGGAAAGTGAAAAAATTACATTCCCTACGTAAAATTTGGACGCTAATTCTTTTGCGCATAGAATTGAATAATGGAGTTGGGACCCATTAGCTTTTCTTATTTATGACATAATCAATGCTCGTGCCAAATTTCCTGTTTCTATGACACCGGAAAGGGAAGAAATTACATTCTGTACGTAAAATTTGGACGCTAATTCTTTTGCGCATAGAATTGAATAATTGAGTTGGGACCCATAAGCTTTTCCTATTTATGACATAATCAATGCTCTTGCCAAATTTCCCGTTTCTATGACACCGGAAAGTGAAAAAATTACATTCCGCACGTAAAATTTTGACGCCAATTCTTTTGCGCATAGAATTGAATAATCGAGTTGGGACCTATGAACTTTTCCGATTTATGACATAATCAATGCTCGTGCCAAACTTCCTGTTTCTATGACACCGGAAAGTGAGAAAATTAGATTCCGTACGTAAAATTTGGACGCTAATTCTTTTGCGCATAGAATTTAATAATCGAGTTGGGACCCATTAACCTTTCCTATTTATGTCATAATCAATGCTCCTGCCAAGTTTTAAGTTTTTATGACACCGGAAAGTGAAAAAATTACATTCTGCACGTAAAATTTCGATGCCAATTCTTTTGCGCTAGAATTTAATAATCAAGTTGGGACCCATTAGCTTTTCCTATTTATGACATAATCAATGCTCGCGCCAAATTTTACATTTCTATGACACCGGAAAGTGAAAAAATTACATTCCGTACGTAAAATTTGGACGCTAATTCTTTTGCGCATAGAATTGAATAATGGAGTTGGGACCCATTAGCTTTTCTTATTTATGACATAATCAATGCTCGTGCCAAATTTCCTGTTTCTATGACACCGGAAAGGGAAGAAATTACATTCTGTACGTAAAATTTGGACGCTAATTCTTTTGCGCATAGAATTGAATAATTGAGTTGGGACCCATTAGCTTTTCCTATTTATGACATAATCAATGCTCGTGCCAAATTTCCCGTTTCTATGACACCGGAAAGTGAAAAAATTACATTCCGCACGTAAAATTTTGACGCCAATTCTTTTGCGCATAGAATTGAATAATCGAGTTGGGACCTATGAACTTTTCCTATTTATGACATAATCAATGCTCGTGCCAAATTTCCTGTTTCTATGACACCGGAAAGTGAGAAAATTAGATTCCGTACGTAAAATTTGGACGCTAATTCTTTTGCGCATAGAATTTAATAATCGAGTTGGGACCCATTAACCTTTCCTATTTATGTCATAATCAATGCTCCTGCCAAGTTTTAAGTTTTTATGACATTGGGAAGTGACAGATTTAGATTATGTATGTAAAATTTCGACGCCAATTCTTTTGCGCTAGAATTGAATAATCGAGTTGGGACCTAATTACTTTTCCTATTTTGGAGATAATCTATTCTCGTGCCCAAATTCATGTTTCTACGATATCGGGAAGTTGGAGAACTTTTGGCGAGTCAGTCAGTCAGTGAGTCAGTCAGTGAGTGAGTCAGTGAGGGCTTTCAGCTTTACATATATAGATACTAGCTGATATACCCGGCTTCGCCCGAGTTAATTTGGTGCTGGTGTTTATCTGGTGTTCACACGGAAAATCTTATGAAGTCGTGGTTACTTTAGAGATACTGAGGAAAAACATATGTTCACCATTTTGCATAGTTCTCTGCGTTACCCAGGAAACACCACGTGGAGGTAACCATGCGACGTTTCCTTCATATAAAATGACATCAGGAAGTGAGAGAATTAGATTACGTACATAAAATTTGGACACTAATTCTTTTGCGCTTAGAATTGAATAATCGAGTTGGGACCTAATAACTTTTCATATTTATGACACAATCAATGCTTGTGCCGAATTTCATGTTTCTATGACATTGGAAAGTGAGAGATTTGGATTATGTACGTAAAATTTGGACGCTAATTCTTTTGCGCATAGAATTGAATAATGGAGTTGGAACCCATTAGCTTTCCCTATTTATTTTTTTTTTGTAAATCAGATTTTATTAAGATTTTTTAACAATACAAGGTTATGTCCCCTGACAGGGGGTAGATTTTCATTAGACAATAAACATAATATAATGCACATATTTGCGGATCTCCGATCGTCGGAAAGATGGACTGTTTTAGCAAGGAGATCTTCCCTTATGTCTAATCCTTATATATTAACTGTTGAATTAAACCTTTTGAAAAAGAGAAAAAGAGGGGGGGGGGGGGTATGTCCGAGGGGAAGGGAAGGAAAAGGAGGGGGAGGGGAGGAGGATATAGAAGCCGACGACATCTGCTCACCCCACTGATGTCCACCACAGAAGGCCCGTCGGAGTCGGGTTGACGTTACCAGGAGCGATCCAGCCAGTCCCAATGTCCGAGGTCTCAACCAGCCTTGGTCCCCATTCCACCCCATAGGGCGGGAGGGGGATGCGTCTACCGTCTTAGTTTCCTCCATGGGTCCCATGTGATAATAAAGTCCTCTTGTGTGCCTCTATTCCAGCTAGAGAGTTCCTCCAGGTTGCAGATTGAGTCCACCTTCATTTGCCACTGTTTTAGTGTAGGGGGTTCTCTTTGGAGCCATTTAGTGGGTATTAATGCTTTTGCTGCGTCAAGTAGAAAAGCGATTAATTTATCTTTTCTGGGATGAAAATCCCGGGATGGCTTCCAGAGGAAAATCATTTCCGCTGAGATTGTCAAATCTGTTTTGAGGGACCGTAGTACTTTTTCAATGTCTTTCCAAAAGGGGGCTATCCTGGTGCATTCCCACCATATGTGCTTAAATGAGCCTTCCTCAGTGTTGCATCTCCAACACCTGTTGTGTGGAGCAAGCTTATAAGCGAAGAGCCATTGAGGGGTCTTGTACCAACGTACAAGGAGCTTGTAATGGCTTTCCTGTAAGAGTATGCATTGAGATAGGCCGAGTGATGTTTGTAGGATCACTTTTATGTCTGTTGGGGATAGGGATATATTTAATTCTTTTTCCCACGAATTTAGGAAGTTTGGTTTGTATTCTACTGGTGTCGAGATAACGTTTCTCCTTATGAAGGAGATTGTCTTGTTCCTCGGGGAGTTCCCCGTTACTGATTTCTCGAAGGGAGTAGCGGGTCTAGTAGATCTGTATTTCTCCTTGAAACCATCCAGGACCTTGACGATATGAATTCTTTGTAGGAAGGATAGGGATGTTTGTGGAATTAATTCCTGTATAATTTCGGGCGTTTTTTTGTGTGCTAAAGCTTGTAGGTCTGATATTCGCAGGTCCCTGAATTTTGCCCACAGGCTCCTAGTTGCTGAATCTGTGGGTATGTTAAGCAATTTTTGGGCCAATCTCAGTGGAGTAATGGGAGAGGGTTCGGGGGCCAAAGATGTTTTCAGTTTATCCCACGTTTCGCAGGGCCCTCTAATAAGTGGATTAAAACTTTTGGACCTGTACGAGAGTCTGCGGGGGAACC
Organism: Eleutherodactylus coqui; assembly: GCF_035609145.1. Lineage (NCBI taxonomy): Eukaryota > Metazoa > Chordata > Amphibia > Anura > Eleutherodactylidae > Eleutherodactylus > Eleutherodactylus coqui. The sequence goes on along the minus strand of NC_089845.1, from coordinate 26,626,102 downwards.
ATAATTCCTCTAGGAGAGAGCTACCATGTGAGAATGTTGCTAAAGAGAATAACATTTTGTCTTTTGTTGGATGAGTCAGGTCCATCCAGTATTGAATTTGGGTGGCCTGGTAAAAGTCGTGGACGCACGGCAACCCGATCCCCCCCTCTTCACGTCTTTTAATCATAAGGCTGTATGCCAGGCGGGGTCTTTTTTGCTTCCATACAAAGTTGGAAAAAGTCGCTCTTAATGCTTTGAAAAAGGTTTGAGGTAATGCAATTGGGAGCATTCGGATTTTATATAGTATTATAGGCAAAATGTAGGATTTTATAATATTTTTTCTTCCGAACCATGAAAGAAATGGTATATCGTACTTTTGTAGCAGGTTTCTTATATGCGTCAGGAGCGGTTGGAAATTAGCATTATATAAGTCTTCTGTTCTCCTTGTAACCTTAACCCCAAGGTATTCTATGTAGGAATCTGACCATTTGAAGGGTGAGCTGGCTTTCAGGGAGTCGCAACTTGTTGGGGGAACTGAGATATTGAGCATAGTTGACTTAGAGAAATTAATTTTGAAATTAGATAGTTCTCCAAAGAGATTCAAGACTGAAACCAGGTTGGGTATTCCTTTTTCTGGGTCCGAGATGATGAACATAATGTCATCTGCGAATGCAGCAGTTGTTAGAGTGTCGGATCCAGCTTTGAGGCCGTTTATATCTGGGTTCAGTCTTACCTCCTGCAGAAGTGGTTCCAGGGCCAATACAAAGAGGGTGGGTGATAACGGGCATCCCTGGCGTGTTCCATTGCGAATATTGAAGGGTGGGGATAGAATATTATTAATTTTTAGTCTTGCATGGGGGTCTTGATACAGTGAAAAGATTGCCGAGATAAACTTGGGAGGGAAGTTAAATTGGGCTAGGACCCTCTCCATGTAAAGCCAGCTCACCCTGTCAAAAGCCTTTTCGGCGTCAGTCCCAATCAGGGTGACAGGAATGCCGTGGGCTTGGGCGCCTCTGATTGCGTGTAATATTCTGAGGCAATTGTCCCTCCCCTCTCTCCCTTTTATAAAGCCTGCTTGTTCTCTGTTTATTAAGAGGGGGACTAGGCTTTCCATTCTGTTGGCTAGGAGTTTTGCCCAGAACTTTACATCCACATTGATAAGAGATATGGGTCTGTAATTGCCACACATCTCCGGATCCTTTCCCTCTTTGTGCAGTAGAGTAATGTGGGCCTCTTGAGCCTGTTTGGGTAGTGTGTCGCCCATAAGGAGAGCATTGAATAGGTCTTTTAATTTTGGGGCTAGAATTGACTTAAAGATTTTGTAATAGTCGATCGATAGACCATCCGGGCCTGGACTTTTTCCCGTGGGGCTGTTTGCTATAATATCCTCCACTTCCTGTGTAGTTATTGGTTCTAATAGTAAGAGCCTCGCATCTTCATCCAATTTTGGTAGTTTGGTATTATTTAAGAATGCGTCTATTTTTTCTCTTTTGTTACTATGTGGTGACTGGGAATGTTGATCTTTCAAATTGTAAAGGTCCGTGTAAAATTGTTGAAAGACCTCCGCTATCCCCTGGGACGATGTGAGCTTTTTGCCGGCTTGGTCTCTGATAGCTACGATAGCGTTTTTGGCGCGTGATTTTTTGAGGATCGCCGACATGAACCTACTGCCCTTGTTGCCATGGGCATAGGCTATATGTTTCAGGTGGAGGAGTTTTTTGTTGTATCTTAATTCCAACAAATTTTTTAATGAGCGTCTTAGTTCTGTCAGTTCATCTAGTTTGTTTGTTATATGAGAGAGCTTTGTCTCTCGTTCTATTCTAGCTATCTGTGACAGAAGCTTGTCCACCTCGGCTTGTTGCTTTTTTTTACTTCTCGAGCCCAGGGAAATCAGAAGTCCCCGTACATAGGCCTTATGTGCCTCCCATGCCACCGGTAACTTTGTAGATCCGTCGTTATTAATCTGAAAATATTCTTCTATCATATCAGAGAGGTTGCACCTCTCAATTTCGGAGTCTAAAAGGAAAGGATTGAGCCGCCACCTCCATTCTCTGGGACCGTCTCCTCTAATTAGGATATTAATGTGAATGGGGGCGTGGTCCGATACCGTAATTGGGTCTATCTTAGCTTTTAGAACTTTAGTTAGTAAATCGCCAGAAACAAAAATAAAATCAATTCTTTGGAATGAAGAATGCACTTGGGAGTAGTGTGAGTAGTCTCTTGTTGAGGGGTTCAGGGAGCGCCATGCGTCCACGACTCCCATTTCATGTAGGGCATTATTCAATCTCCTTATCTGTTTCTGTGGGATTCTGGATCTGTTTGAGGAGGAATCTAATTTGGGATTCAATGTAATGTTCCAGTCCCCTCCCAGAATGACCTGGCCCTCCGCAAACTATCTCAAGATCTCTTATTGGGTAATCAACCAATTCACTTGGTTTGTGTTTGGGGCATACAGATTTGCTATTGTTAAGGTGGAATTGTTAATAGAGCCTTTTAAGAATAGGACTCTCCCCATTTCGTCTGAGTACTTGGCCTTGAGTGAGAATTGGATGGATTTATGTATGAAGGTGGACACACCTTTTGAAGCAGAGGTGGGATGTGAATTGTGAAAATTTGATGTAAAGTGTTTCCCCGGGAGGGGCCAACACTTGTCTCCTTTGTAATGTGTTTCTTGTAATAAAACAATTTTGGAATTATACCTTTTCAGGAGTTGTAGGACAGACGATCTCTTCTGTGGTAGGTTGAGACCCCGGACATTGAACGAGGTGACACGTATTGCCTCCATTGTCGACACTCGCCCCGGTCGTTCACCCGCTAAGGTGCCTAGATGTATAGATGATACGGTACAGATATAAATTAATCTCAATATATGGAAAAGGACACAATGGGAGCTGGCTTGCAGGCGAGCTGTTATTTGTTCTCGTCAGATAAGGTATCTAGAGATATAGGGTGGGGGAAGGGTAAATTAGAGAGGAAAGGGGAAGGAAAAAGAACAGAAACAGAGGTAAATGATGTAACAACAAAATAGAAATAAATGCGGTTAAGTAGATAGGTGCAGAGTAGGTTACCAGAAGATAACTTCAATCAAGCAATACACTCTTATCTACAGGTGTATACGACTGGGCTCTCGTAACAGTCAGAGCTCAAACGTATAATGGAGGCGGCGTATGTGCCAAAAAACTGTTATTAATGAAGTTTCGCCTAACTAGAGGGGCACAATACAGGCACTTTCTTAAGGAAGAAAGAAACATGAGAAACATGAAAAACATTCAAGATTTGAGGAAATAAGTCCTGGAACTGTGTGAGGGTCCATTAGGGTAGTATCGACCCTAGGGGCTAAATATTTCAGCGACACTCAACGCCAAATGTATCTTCCGATACAGAGTGGAGGTTTTATAGAGTCCATACTTAAGTGTTCAGGTGTCTCTTGTTGATTCCTCTTCTCTTTTTTTTCTTTTTTTGCTTGCTTTTCGGGGATTTGGCGTGACTCACTGTGCGCCAATTTTCTGGTGTCGGAAGATGAGGCAGTGACGGGAGATCCGGCAGAGGGAGCCAATTGGGTAACTCGATAGGGTCCAGACCTAAGTGGGGCCAGCATTCTCTTAAGTCCTCTGGTGATCGTATATTAATTCTCTTGCCTTTATAATTAATGCCCAAACCAAAAGGATAGAGCCAGGCGTATTTGATGTTTTTTGCTCTCAGTTCATCCAGAAGCGGTTTCAAAAGCCTGCGCTTGGCCAGAGTTGCTGGTGCAAGGTCCTGAAAAATCTGTATGGGCGAGCTCTCATACTGTAGATTTTTGCGATTGCGGGCAGCTTCTAAAATGGCCGCTGTATCCGAGAATGCAAGCAGTTTACATACTATGTCTCTGGGAGGTTCTGCAGCAGCTGGTTGTGGCCTCAGGGCCCTGTGTGCTCTTTCAATATTGATAGCACCAGCTTTTTCAGATCCGACCAGATCTGCAAATATTTCTAACAGCACTTTCTTGAGAACATCAGGTGCCCACGACTCTGGTAAACCCTTAATGCGCAAATTGTTCCGCCGATTGCGGTTTTCCAAGTCCTCTTGCATAAGAAGCATTTTATTTATTTGCAGGTGCTGCTCCTTTAAGATGTCGGCCATACTCAGAGCATGTGATGTGACTATGGCTGATGCTCCCTCTAGCTCCTCTACCCTCCTCCCCATATGCCTCACCTCTTCTTTTATTTCAGCAAGTTCTGCCAGGACTGGGCTCATCGTTTTGGTAAGTAGAGACTTCATAAAGCTCCTGGATAGAGGTCCCTCTTCTTCTCCCTCTGAGTCAGAGTCATCTTCCCGCGCTGTGCACAGTGCAGCTGCAGCTGCTGGCCCCATCTTACTTGTAGCATGGGGGGACCTGGTTGTCTTTTCCTTCAGATATTTCTGGAGATCGGATTGTCCCCGGGCCAGGCGCGGTGTCAGGGAATGTTCCCCTCCTCTTTCCTTGCTGTGTCTTCCTATTTTGGACATGTTGGCTGCTGATAAGTGCCTGTAATCAGTGCCGTAGTGAGGGAGCACACTCTCTATGCAGCCATCACTCTCGGTAGCTAGGCTCCGCCCAGCTTTCCCTATTTATGACATAATCAATGCTCGTGCCAAATTTCCCGTTTCTATGACACCGGAAAGTGAGAAAATTACATACCGCACGTAAAATTTGGACGCTAATTCTTTTGCGCATAGAATTGAATAATCGAGTTGGGACCCATTAGCTTTTCCTATTTATGACATAATCAATGCTCGTGCCAAATTTCCCGTTTCTATGACACCGGAAAGTGAGAAAATTAGATTCCGTACGTAAAATTTGGACGCTAATTCTTTTGCGCATATAATTGAATAATCGAGTTGGGACCCGTTAGCTTTTACTATTTATGACATAATCAATGCTCGTGCCAAATTTCCTGTTTCTATGACACTGGAAAGTGAAAAAATTACATTCCACACGTAAAATTTTGACGCCAATTCTTTTGCGCTAGAATTGAATAATGGAATTGGGACCCATTAGATTTTCCTATTTATGACATAATCAATGCTCGTGCCAAATTTCCTGTTTCTATGACATTGGGAAGTGAGTGATTTAGATTATGTACGTTAAATTTCGACGCCAATTCTTTTGCGCTAGAATTGAATAATCAAGTTGGGACCCAATTTCTTTTCCTATTTTGGAGATAATCTATGCTTGCGCCAAATTTCATGTTTCTACGACATCGGGAAGTTGGAGAACTTTTGGCGAGTCAGTCAGTCAGTCAGTCAGTGAGTGAGTGAGTCAGTGAGGGCTTTCAGCTTTATATATATAGATATAAAATAGTATGTATGTATGAATGTGCCACCATAATTCATGAACGCCTGGATCAATTTCAACCAAACTTGGTACATATATAACTCATCCCAATGGGACAATTTTTTTTTCTTGGGGGAGGGGTGGGAGAATGAATAATTATGCTAGTATTACACAGTCCTCCTGCTCCTCAGATAATAATGTCTTACAGACAGCTTCCTTCTCAAATACTAATATTACACAGACGACCTCCTCCTCATATACCAATATATTACAAAGACAACCTCCCCCTCATATACTAATATATTACACAGACAACTTCCTCCTCCCCAAATACTAATATTACACAGACGATCTCCTCCTCATATACCAATATATTACGCAGACGACCTCCTTCTCATGCAATAGGATATTACACAGATGGCCTCCTCCTCATATACTAATATATTAAATCAGTACACACACACACACACATCTATATATATAAAATTGAATGTATGTCTGTGTGCGTGCGTGTCTGTTTGTCCTTTATGCGCTACTACACCATTCATCCGATCGCCATGAAACTTTGGGAAGTTGTTAAGTACACTCCTGGGAAGATTATAGGCATAGTACAACTATCCTACGATAAATGGCGCGCGCGAGCGTCGTCGAAAGTTACCACCCCCCCACGTAGCTCGAATAAGTAAGCCACCTGCTATTGTGATGTCATCACTGATGTCATCAACATAGGACGCCCTTGAACATGCCCCAACATGTTCTATAAAGCTGCATTGTGATGTCATTAAGGCTCTATTATGACACGTACAGCTTGGAACCACTAGAGCACGCCAGCCAATTACCATTGGAGTTGGAAGTGGGTAAACAAGTACTAGGATATCTTCCTAAGAAGCCACAGCAGCCGGATAAATTGTATGTTCCACCCAACGGCTATTTTATTCAGCCCGCAAGGGGGAAGCAGCGGCCTACAAAATCTAATTCCCTCATTTCCTGATGTCATAGATAGATAGATAGATAGACTGTATGCAATAACCCAGATAGATAGATAGATAGATAGATAGATAGATAGATAGATAGATAGATAGATAGATAGATAGATAGATAGATAGACTGTATGCAATGACACGTACAGCTTGGAACCATAAATACTAGAGCACGCCAGCCATTTACAGTCAGTCTCCATTGGAGTTGGAAGTGGGCAAACATGTACTAGGCTATCTTCCCAAGAAGCCACAGCAGCCGGATAAATTGGATGTTCCACACAACGGCTATTTTATTCAGCCTGCAAGGGGGAAGCAGCGGCCTACAAAATCTCAGTGGTCGCTGCTGCCGTCATCTAGATATATAAAAACGAATGTATGTCTGTATGTCTGTCTTCGCAGCAACGCGCGACGGGTACGCTAGTATATTATATATATATACACACACACACACATACATATATATGTATATATACATATATATATGTGTATATATACACATATATGTAAATTCATTTCATGTCTAAAAATAGAATACAGGGGCAACACCGGGTAATCAGCTAGGTATATTATAAATTAAATAGGATAATTGAAAAATTCAACTTGGGGGGTGGAGCCCGACTGCTGAGCCGAATGGATGTCTGAGCGCAGTGCTCCATCACAGCAGCACCTTCTAGGAACCCTTTCCAGCAGCCAAAAGCAGAAAAAGATGAGGAAGATTGGCAGGGAGAGAGGGGAAGATCTCCAGGGAACTCCCCAGCTGGGTAGAAGACAAGCAGACATGCAGTGGTACCTCAAGAAACGGAGCACCCAGTCCATGCATGCAGCCTCCAAAATGGTGATGGCTCAGGAGATATGCACTTCTCACAGTAAGGATGGAGAGGAGGAGACATCCACACAGATAATAAAGACACTGAGCTCTGTTGGAAGCCAATTTCTTTGATTAATTTTGACGTGAAACTCTGGGTCAAGCTCCTTGCTAAAAGATTAGAAGTTTTTATCCCTTCCTTGATTGATAGGGAACAGGCTTGTTTCATCGGGGGAGGGCAGAGACAACTGCCATAGGTTACTCCACGCTGCTCCTTTCGCCCAGCATCATAAGGTGCCCCTGGCCCTGGTGGGTACTGATGCCAAAAAGACATTTGACAGAGTCGATTGGCGCTATATGGAAGAGTATTGCTTTGCTTTAATTCACCGGTTGAGTTTGTCTCTGCTATTTTTTTCCCTACGCTATCCCCTACATGAGACTTAAAATCAACAACATTCTTTCCCCTTCTTTTGATATCAGGAATGGCACCCAACAGGGCTTTCTTATCTCCCCTACCCTCTTTATCTTAGCGTTGGAACCCCTCCTTCTAAAGGTTAGACAGGATCCTGATATCAAAGGCTTGAATTTTGGGGATCACTCCCCAATGTTTACAATTTCTACAGTGCCTCCCAGCTACTGGATGGATCTGGTTCATCTGATTAGGGATAAAACACTTCCCATTTTGGTCGCGGGTTATGGTGGAGACACCCTTGTTAAAGATCTATGGCTCCCATTAAGAAGCAAATATAGAGCTAGGGGGATCTAACCCCTTGATCAGGGGTCCTTACAAAGTGTGGGATGGTCTGACAGTTGAGTTGGCTCCTAGGCCCTCTTCGATCCTGCCACTGCATTCCATTTATAAGGTGCTCAATCTCCCCTATGACCCGGGTACCGCTTTGGTTTGGAAGAAATGTGGGATATTTGTTATGTGTGATTTGCAGGATTTAGCACACTTATCCTTGCCAGCTATTTTGCAATCTCTTCCGCCCTCACAAAACTTTTACATCAGGTGGTTGGGGTGTTCGGGGATTATCTGAGGACATACAAATCCACAAGACCTCGGATGCCTTTTGAAAGGACGCTGAGAGAGGACAATCCGAACACCAGAAAAATCTCATTTTTATGCAAGCAATTCAGTGTTAACTAAACCTGCCTTTCTCATTTCTTTGGGGAAGGAACTGGGGATATCTCTTTCTTTGAGAGATACTAAGTTAATTTTAAGTACGTCCTTTGGTCTATCCCCATACATCCTGTCACAGGAGTCCCACTATAAACTTTTTGTAATGTGGAAAAAGACTCTGGAATGGCTCTTTGCCTATAAATTAGCCCCCTATGGAAGATGCTGGAGAGGCAATGGGGATGAAGGATCCTGCTTACACTTATGGTGGAAGTGTCCACTTTTGACACCCTTTTAGAAGGGAGTGGAGAGAGTTCTAAGAAAAATTTCACCAAATCTATGTATCTCACCTGAGATGGTTTTCCTGTGGAAGCCATCCAAATCGTTTCATCCGTTAAAGAATAAGCTGATTGCTTATCTTTTGGATGCGGCTAAAGCTTTAATCCCTTTACTTTGGCAACAAAATACCCCACCAATAGAGTTGAGTGAACATACTCTGCCGAGCTTGATGCTCGTTCGAGTATTACCGTACTCAATGGTGATCACTACTCGAACGAGCATCAAGTCGTGTTCGACCCCGCCCGAGTTTTTGGCTCCTCCCTGCTGTGACATGCCTGTTTTGGCCCCTCCCCGTCACGATGCAGCGCGCGTCATTAACAATTTAGTAAAGATGTTATCTGAATGACTAAATCTGTGCCTTCCATGGATGACTCATTGACTGCACTCTTAATTCACTTATTCTGCCCAAATGTTAGTTCATCCTACTGATACCAAGTGCCCCTTGACACTATAATTACTAGAGATGAGCGAGCATACTCGTCCGAGCTTGATGCTCGTTCGAGTATTAGGGTGCTCGAGATGCTCGTTACTCGAGACGAGCACCACGCGGTACTCGTCTCGATTAAACGAGCACTGACCATTGAATTCAATGGAGCCGGCAATACAGCCGGCTCTATTGAAAGCAATGGGCTGCCGGCGTACGCGGGATGAATTGTCGGGAAGAGCTTAAATATATAAGCCCTTCCCTGCAATTCATCTAGAAATGTGTAAAAATAAAAAAAATATATATACTCACCTGGTCCCGGCAGAACGATGTTAGCCCATTGAATTCAATGGAGCCGGCAATACAGCCGACTCCATTGAAAGCAATGGGCTGCCGCGATCGCGGGATGAATTGTCGGGAAGGGGTTAAATATGTAAGCCCTTCCCTGCAATTCATCCAGAAATGTGTAAAAATAAAAAATATATATATACTTACCTGGTCCCGGCAGACGGAGTTCAGCGCGGCAGGCTGCAGTTCTCCTGAACTGCTCTAAACAGCTGTGAGTAGTATTCAGCAGCCGGGGATTTAAAATCCCCGCCTGCTGAATGAGATGCCTCTGATTGGTCACAGCCTGACCAATCAGAGGCATCCCTCACTCACACCCATTCATGAATTCATGAATGGGTGAGTGAGGGCTGCCTCTGATTGGCTCAGCGCAGGGACAGCTGAGAGCTGCCCCTGAGCCAATCAGAGGCAGCAGTCACTCACCCATTCATGAATTCATGAATGGGTGTGAGTGAGGGATGCCTCTGATTGGTCAGGCTGTGACCAATCAGAGGCATCTCATTCAGCAGGCGGGGATTTTAAATCCCCGGCTGCTGAATACTACTCACAGCTGTTTAGAGCAGTTCAGGAGAACTGCAGCCTGCCGCGCTGAACTCCGTCTGCCGGGACCAGGTAAGTATATTTATATTTTTTATTTTTACACATTTCTGGATGAATTGCAGGGAAGGGCTTACATATTTAACCCCTTCCCGACAATTCATCCCGCGATCGCGGCAGCCCATTGCTTTCAATGGAGTCGGCTGTGTTGCCGGCTCCATTGAATTCAATGGGCTAACATCGTTCTTCTCTGCCACAGCTGTTACAGCTGTGGCAGAGGAGAACGATCTTTACGCTGACAGTGGGGGGGGGGGGGTCTCACTCTTGCCGCTATTGTGGCTTAATAGTGGGACCTGGGAACTTGAGATGCAGCCCAAAATGTAGCTCCTCGCCTGCCCTATTCGTTTCTGTGTCGTTTCCATCACTTTCTTGTGTTTTGCAGATTTTCACAAATGAAAACCTTAGCGAGCATCGGCGATATACAAAAATGCTCGAGTCACCCATTGACTTCAATGGGGTTCGTTACTCGAAACGAACTCTCGAGCATCACTGAAAGTTCGACTCGAGTAACGAGCACCCGAGCATTTTGGTGCTCGCTCATCTCTAATAATTACTCTTATGTTTTTTATTGTTAGCTTTTTTTAATCTTACCTACACTGTTACACCTATGCAATCATACATGATATAGTTATTATTTGGAATTAACACTTATTTATCTTTCATTTGATTATAACTCAATACACATATTTAAGACATTCTGTTGACTAATAACAATGACACTAAAGAGATGGTACTTTAGCATGCAGCGGTTTAAACAGTGCCTTTAAAGGTAAGAAATCGCTCATCAAAAATGCGAAATGAGTTGTATCTAAAAACCCACATGCCTACAAAAAATTCAAAGCTGTCTCATATAATCCAATCTTCAATTCCTCAGAAGAAAAGAGCAGTCTATAAAAGCTTTTAAAACAAACATTGTATCGGAAAAAGGGAGAACCACACATGGCGCCTTAACGATAACCTCCTCAACGACCCATCATGCGCAGAAGCAATCGGGCAGGCAATAAGGGACTTTTCCAGTGTTCATGAAGCCGACCCCACACCCTTACCCATTCAGTGGGAAGCTCTTAAATGTGTAATTAGAGGAATTTTCATCTCCCACGGGGCTAGATTAAAAAGAGAAAGGGTCCAGAATTTAAGACTTCTACTAGCAAAGCTTGATGCCCTTGAAACCTCAAATAAAAAAGCCCCGTCAGATGAACTCAGAGCAGATATATCAGACATCCGGAAGAAAATTCTTTCCATCTTAGACAAGTATACCCTTTGCTCCAGAGACAGAAGAAGGTGAGGTTTCTATGAGTTCGGAAACAAAAGCGGGAGATGCTTGGCCAGAGCCCTTCATCCCAGGACATCAACACCCTATATAGCCTCCTTAAATTCTCCCCGTAAAGGACAGATACACTCCACAGCGGACATCTTGGAGTGTTTCAGATTATACTACCATGACCTTTACAATCTATCAGGGAGCCAGGGAACAGAGTCCCAGCGGGATCCTTCAACCATAGAGGACTACCTTGACAGGTTTGCACCGAGAACCATTTCAGAGGAGGACTCAGATATTCTGGAAGGAAATTTCACTGAACGCGAGATCCAAGACGGGATCAGAGATATTAAGATAGGCAAAAGCCCAGGACCAGATGGGTCCTTCAATTCTATTTCAGGGACTTGCTCGTTCCCACATCAGGCCTTACAAGCCATAATAACAGTTATCCCCAAACCAGGGAAGGATCCTTCCTCCTGTAACAATTACCCTCCCATTTCCTTACTAAACATAGACACTAAAATATTCACCAAAATAATAGCAGCCCATCTGAAACCACTTATCCCAGCCTTAATTAATAAGGAACAAACTGGGTTTGTCCCAGGACGGGAAGCGAAAGACAACACAATAAGATCGATCTCTCTGATCTTGCGAGCCCGTCTTGAGCGAAGCCCCCTGTGCCTCTTGTCAATAGACGCTGAAAAAGCGTTTGATAGGGTGCACTGGGGTTTCCTGGAAGCAACCCTTCAGAAAATAGGAATAGGGCCTAGGCTCTTAAACTGTATTATGGCTCTTTACCACAACCCCATAGCGTACATCAGAATAAATGGCTCTCTCTCCACTCCCCTAAAGATTAACAACGGAACAAGACAGGGCTGCCCGCTGTCCCCCTTCCTATATGTCCTGGTGATGGAATCTCTGGCCAATGCCCTCAGGAACAACCCCGATATCCAAGGATATAAAATTGGCGCATCTGAGCATAAACTCGCTCTGTTTGCAGACGACCTTCTGATATATCTTACTAATCCGAGGGTTGCCCTCCCAGTAGCCTTGTCAGAGCTTAGACGCTTTGGCCGAGTTAGCAACTTTAAAATTAACGCACATAAATTGGAGATCTTAAACATAACTATTCCACCAGACGATGTTTCAAATCTTGAAGCTTCCTTTGCCCTAAAGTGGAAAGAAGATTACATCAAATACCTAGGGATTAACCTGGCCAGCGAACCCAATAATCTCTTCGACTTAAACTACAAACCAATCCTGACTAATTTTAGGAAAGATCTAAAAAAATGGCGCCCCCTCACCATTTCTTGGTTTGGAGAATAAATGCCCTAAAAATGGACTCACTTCCCAAATTTCTATATCTCTTCACAACCCTTCCACTAAAATTACCCAAAATCTACTTTGATAGGATCCGTCAGATATCCCGAGACTTTGTATGGGGGGGCTCTAGACCTTGAGTGAAATTCAAGACCCTCATACGTCAAAACAATGCTGGAGGAGCAGGTCTCCCCAGTTTCGCCCTATACCACAAGGCCTCCATTTGCAACTGTATCCTAGATATTCTACATAACAGATCATCCAAACTCTGGGTCGAACTCAAACACGAGAACACTCCCTTGCAACCACCGGGCTCATTCTAGCTCCCACCAACAGCGCTCTGCAAAATGCCACCATCGTCACCCTTTATAAGTCGACTTCTAGACATCTGGAATGGTTTTGCGACTTGCCTTGGCCTGATATCCAGACCGGGCCCTCTCACCCCTCTAACCGGAAACCCAGATTTCCCTCTGATGTTCGAGGGGCTCCTCCCGCAACCCGGGGAGACCAACTCTGTCCTGCGGGTGAGAGATGTCATCTCCTCCGCAGGAGTTCGCCCTATAAATGAGATTCTCAGCAGTGGGGCTACCAGACCTGGGGCATGGCTGCAATACCTTCAGATCAGGCACTTCATTCAATCCCAGGGAACTAGGGATGCTCTCCGGTCTCCTCTCTCCCAGTTCGAACAACTCTGTGTGTCTCCCCCGCCGATTAAATCAGGGGTCTCAGTGATCTACAACCTCCTTGTGTGGGCAGAGACGCACAACAATACAATTAGATATGTGGGGAACTGGGAGAAGGAACTGGGGAAATCTTTCTCAGAAGAGGACTGGCTTAGATCTTATACATTAACACACACTCTTATAATTTCATCCAAATTTCAAGAAACTAACTACAAGCTATTATCTCAGTGGTATAGAACTCCCATAAGTGTGGCCAAAATATACCCCCAGACCCCAGACACTTGCTGGCGCTGTTCCCAGGGAAGAGGCAGCTTATCTGGTGGGACTGCCCCCTGATATCTCCCCTCTGGTGTGATATAATAAACCTCTATAACTCGATCTTTAGAGACTCGGTGGTCCTCACACCGGAAGCGGACCTGTTATCTATACTAAGTGGTCCCATGGCCAAAAATAAAAAAGACCCACTTAAATTCTTCCTAATAGTCATGAGACAAATCATCCCAAGGCTCTGGAAATCCTCCTCACCTCCTACGAGAATCTTATGGCTGGAAACTATGGACCATATAGCTCAAATGGAAGAAATAATCGCAAACGACGAAAATAAAAGAGAAAAATACTACGCAACATGGTCAGCTTGGATAGTTTTCCGCAACTCTAAGGATCTGAAGATATGGCTCCAATCAAGCATTGTCCATACTGCGTTAATTTTGAGAGCTGTTCTTGAGATGCCGGGGACACTCCCCACCCCTTTTCTCCGCCACCCCACCCTCCGACCCTCTTGTCTCTCTTTCACTTAAATTTTATTTTCTCTCTATCTTTCACTTTTACGTTCTGATATTTAGATTTGTCTTAGTTTATCTTATCTTCTCTCACGAAATGTTATTTTGATTACATTTAATGAAAATTGAACCAGTGAAAAGCAGACGATCCACTGTTAATGTTATTGCGATTTGAAAACCCAATAAAAACATTTTGAACAATAAAACAAACATTGTTGTGACTATCCACCACTCCCTAATCCGGGTAGAGTAGATTTATAACTATTCAATTCACTATAAACAACAGGAATTACATTACTGCAAATATTTTGCCCCAAATTCATATCAGCTGTCCTTCCTTAGCAAAGAAATAAAGATAAATAGAATAAAATAGCTTCCATAATTATATGTGCCATCTGCTTCTCCTAGGAATCGTATCTTAGTTCAATTACTCTTGGATGAAAATTTGCATGATATTTGGAGTATTCTTGAGAACAAGAAAAGAAAAAGAACAGAACATATTCACCTATTTACATGTTTTTTTTTTTTTTTTTTAGAGAGGAATACCTGCCATTATGCCTGTTTTGGGGCTAAGCAGTAACGTGCCTGCAGGATTTAGAGCATTAAGTTGTTTTATATGATCTTTGGGCACCTACTACTGGGAAAATGCGCTATTACTTATCATTTGTATTATTATTCTCATAGGGTTGTATAAGTTATAAAAGTTTTTAGAAGTTAGGAGTTGAGGCTTAGATGATGGGGTATTCCTCTGATGTCTGTGTCTGCCCACATACTCCTCTGTTTCCACCGGGATGTGTCCTTTATTGCTTTGAGTCAAGATTTATTAATTTTAATTTTTGTGACTTTCACTCAGTGAATGTGCACACTGCAACTTAGAAAAATGTGCTACCAGAGCCTTCATTACAGTAGAGTTTCCTACAGAGCAGATACTATTACTGAGTGGAGGATGAGTGAAACCCTGCTGAGCCTGAATCCTCTGGGAACATCTGTTAAATGTTTGCCATATTCAGTTTAAGTGTCATTATCTCCAATCTGATTAGAAGAACAAAAGGCCGTGGACTTCTTTCAAAGATGGATTCCACAGCTGGGTTTGATTCTGATCCATATAGGGGACTATTATTAAGTAGCAGCCAATCTTCACGGTAGTCAAATTATCAAAGCCCACCAGAAAACTTAATTTTGATTGGCACTATTATGATACTGGAGAGGCCAAGACAGACTTGGAGAGCCAAAGGCATTTAGAAGAACGCAAAAAGAGTCAACTCTGAAATTGAGCGCAGGGAGCAAGAATTGAATCAGCGCCAAGATAAAGAATATCACTTCCAGCCTCCCTTTCAATAAGTGTGGAGGTTACTGTGAATTTGTCAGTGTCGATAGATAATTGTAGTTTTGTAATGTGAAGTATTAATAAGTGATATTTGGACACCATCAATTACGGATAAAGTTATTGCTTGTCATTTCTATTATTCTCACAATTATATAAGCAAATTCCCATTAGCTGCAGGGCATCATTTAGGACATCTGGAGGACTCAGATACCGTAGAGAGGTACTAGCTCCTGATGTAAAGTATTTTATGCCCAAGAGAGTAGGGTGCAATGGCTACCGCTGGGTGCTAAAGTGGGCCCACAGTTATTGCTACATTGAAGTCAGATCTATGGCCTTTAGAAGTTAGGACTTTCTGTTAAGATGACGGGATATCACGGGATCACTCAGATGATGGGATAGTGCCATCAAGATGACTGTATTCTACAGACATCTGTGGCTGCCTGCATGATACCCTGTTGCCACCAGGACAAGTGCTTTATTGCTTTGAACCCAGAAACTAATTTATGTTATTGTTTAGGGCTTGCACTCAATAAATGTGCACACTGCAGCAAAGACTACTTTGGTACCAGAGGCTTTGTCATGGTGGAGTTTACTACAGAACAGAGGCTTTTACCGAGTGGAGGATGACTGAAACCCTGATAAGCCCTGGATTCAAAACCCTGGGAAGATGCGATCACCAGTTACACTGGCAGGCCATGGCTAAACCAGTATCCCCCGAATGTAGGGACGGCCCAAACACCACCTCAAGGCTTCAGTTTTATTTCCTTCAAGGATAAGCACTTAAATGATCAATGTTCAGATAATGGTCAGATCATGTACCTGCAGAGTGTCCAATTTACTGCAAGCTTAGAAAAAAATTAGCTATAACTACAACTAATTAATACATTTAATGAAATTTGGTCAAACATATTTTACATTATACCATGTTCGTCTAGCACTAGAGATGAGCGAGCACCAAAATGCTCGGGTGCTCGTTACTCGAGACGAACTTTTCGCGATGCTTGAGGGTTCGTTTCGAATAACGAACCCCATTGAAGTCAATGGGCGACCCGAGCATTTTTGTATATCGCCGATGCTCGCTAAGGTTTTCGTTTGTGAAAATCTGGGCAATTCAAGAAAGTGATGGGAACGACACAGCAACAGATAGGGCAGGCGAGGGGCTACATGTTGGGCTGCATCTCAAGTTCCCAGGTCCCACTATTAAGCCACAATAGCGGCAAGAGTGGGCCCCCCCCTCCCAACAACTTTTACTTCTGAAAAGCCCTCATTAGCAATGCATACCTTAGCTAAGCACCACACTACCTCCAACAAAGCACAATCACTGCCTGCATGACACTCCGCTGCCACTTCTCCGGGGTTACATGCTGCCCAACCCCCCCCCCCCCACGACCCAGTGTCTACAGCGCACACCAAACTGTCCCTGCCCAGCCTTCAGCTGCCCTCATGCCACGCCACCCTCATGTCTATTTATAAGTGCGTTTGCCAGAGGAAAAGCAGGCACACACTGCAGAGGGTTGGCACGGCTAGGCAGCGACCCTCTTTAAAAGGGGCGGGGCGATAGTCCACAATGCTGTACAGAAGCAATGAGAAATCCAATCCTGTGCCACCTCCATCTGGAGCTGCACACGTGGGCATAGCAATGGGGAACCTATGTGACACACACTATTCATTCTGTCAAGGTGTCTGCATGCCCCAGTCAGACCGCGTTTTTTTTATAAATAGTCAAAGGCAGGTACAACTACGCAATGGGAATTCCGTGTGCACCCACAGCATGGGTGGCTCCCTGGAACCCACCGGCTGTACATAAATGTATCCCATTGCAGTGCCCTGGACAGCAGAGCTAACGTCAGATTAAATGCAGGTGGGCTTCGGCCCACACTGCATGCCCCAGCCTGACCGGGGTATTTAATTCATAGACACAGGCAGGTACAACTCCCTATTGTGAAGTCCCTGTGGACCGACAGCATGGGTGGGTGCCAGGAAGCCACCGGCGGTACATAAATATATCCCATTGCATTGCCCATCACAGCTGAGGTAATGTCATGTTTAATGCAGGTGGGCTTCGGCCCACACTGCATGCCCCAGTCAGACTGGGGTTCTTTAGAAGTGGACACATGCAGTTACAACTCCGTGTGGACCCACAGCATGGGTGGCTCCCTGGAACCCACCTGCGGTACATAAATATATCCCATTGCATTGCCCATCACAGCTGAGGTAATGTCATGTTTAATGCAGGTGGGCTTCGGCCCACACTGCATGCCCCAGTCAAACTGGGGTTCTTTAGAAGTGGACACATGCAGTTACAACTCCGTGTGGACCGACAGCATGGGTGGGTGCCAGGAAGCCACCGGCGGTACATAAATATATCCCATTGCAGTGCCCAACACAGCTGATGTAACGTCAGCTGTAATGCAGGTGGGCTAAAAATTAATTTGATTACACTGTAGGCGAGGGCCCCCAAAAATTGGTGTACCAACAGTACTAATGTACCTCAGAAAAATTGCCCATGCCCAACCAAGAGGGCAGGTGAAACCCATTAATCGCTTTGGTTAATGTGGCTTAATTGGTAACTAGGCCTGGAGGCAGCCCAGTAAAAATAAAAATTGGTTGAGGTGAAAGTTTCAACGCTTTAATGAGCATTGAAACGTATAAAAATTGTTTAGAAAAATTATATGACTGAGCCTTGTGGGCCTAAGAAAAATTGCCCGTTCGGCGTGATTATGTGAGGTTTCAGGAGGAGGAGCAGGAGAAGGAGGAGGAATATTATACACAGATTGATGAAGCAAAAAGGTCTCAGTTTTTGATGGGGATAGAGAACGATGCTTCCATCCGCGGGTGCAGGCTACGTATTGCTTAGGTATCGCTGCTGTCCGCTGGTGGAGAAGAGAAGTCTGGGGAAATCCAGGCTTTGTTCATCTTGATGAGTGTAAGCCTGTCGGCACTGTCGGTTGACAGGTGGGTACGCTTATCCGTGATGATTCCCCCAGCCACACTAAAGACACTCTCTGACAAGACGCTAGCCGCAGGACAAGCAAGCACCTCCAGGGCATACAGTGCGAGTTCAGGCCACGTGTCCAGCTTCAACACCCAGTAGTTGTAGGGGGCAGAGGCGTCACCGAGGACGGTCGTGCGATCGGCTACGCACTCCCTCACCATCCTTTTACAGTGCTCCCGCCAACTCAGCCTTGACTGGGGACCGGTGACACAGTCTTGCTGGGGAGCCAGAAAGCTGGCAAAGGCCTTGGATAATGGTCCCCTGCCTGCGCTGTACATGCTGCCTGATCTCTGCGCCTCCCCTGCTACCTGGGCCGCGGAAATGCGCCTTCGGCCACTAGCACTGTCGGATGGGAAGTTTACCATCAGTTTGTCCACCAGCGCCCTGTGGTATAGCATCATTCTCGAACCCTTTCCTCTTCGGCAATGAGAGTGGAAAGGTTCTCCTTATACCGTGGGTCGAGCAGTGTGTACACCCAGTAATCCGTAGTGGCCAGAATGCGTGTAACGCGAGGGTCACGAGAAAGGCATCCTAACATGAAGTCAGCCATGTGTGCCAGGGTACCTGTACGCAACACATGGCTGTCCTCACTCGGAAGATCACTTTCAGGATCCTCCACCTCCTCCTCCTCAGGCCATACACGCTGAAAGGATGACAGGCAAGCAGCATGTGTACCCTCAGCAGTGGGCCAAGCTGTCTCTTCCCCCTCCTCCTCATGCTCCTCCCCCTCCTCCTCCTCCTCTGGCCATACACGCTGAAAGGATGACAGGCAAGCAGCATCTGTACCCTCAGTAGTGGGCCAAGCTGTCTCTTCCCCCTCCTCCTCATGCTCCTCCCCCTCCTCCTCCTCCTCAACGCGCTGAGATATAGACATGAGGGTGCTCTGACTATCCAGCGACATACTGTCTTCCCCCGCCTCCGTTTCCGAGTGCAAAGCGTCTGCCTTTATGCTTTGCAGGGAACTTCTCAAGAGGCATAGCAGAGGAATGGTGACGCTAATGATTGCAGCATCTCCGCTCAGCATCTGGGTAGACTCCTCAAAGTTTCCAAGGACCTGGCAGATGGCTGCCAATCAGGCCCACTCTTCTGTAAATAATTGAGGAGGCTGACTCCCACTACGCCGCCCATGTTGGAGTTGGTATTCCGCAATAGCTCTACGCTGCTCATAGAGCCTGGCCAACATGTGGAGCGTAGAGTTCCACCGTGTGGACACGTCGCACAGCAATTGGTGCACTGGCAGATGAAACCGATATTGCAGGGTCCGCAGGGTGGCAGCGTCCGTCTTGGAGTTGCGGGAATGTGCGCTGACCCGGCGCACCTTTCTGAGCAGGTATGACAAGTGTGGGTAGCTTTTCAGAAAGCGCTGAACCACCAAATTAAAGACATGGGCCACGCATGGCACGTGCGTGAGGCTGCCGAGCTGCAGAGCCGCAACCAGGCTACGGCCGTTGTCACACACGACCATGCCCGGTTGGAGGCTCAGCGGCGCAAGCCAGCGGTCGGTCTGCTCTGTCAGACCCTGCAGCAGTTCGTGGGCCGTCTGACTCTTTTCTCCTAAGCTGAGTAGTTTCAGCACGGCCTGCTGACGCTTGCCCACCGCTGTGCTGCCATGCCGCGCGACACCGACTGCTGGCGACGTGCTGCTGCTGACACATCTTGATTGCGAGACAGAGGTTGCGGAGGAGGAGGAGGGTGGTTTAGTGGAGGAAGCATACACCGCCGCAGATACCACCACCGTGCTGGGGCCCGCAATTCGGGGGGTGGGTAGGACGTGAGCGGTCCCAGGCTCTGACTCGGTCCCAGCCTGCACTAAATTCACCCAATGTGCCGTCAGGGAGATATAGTGGCCCTGCCCGCCTGTGCTTGTCCACGTGTCTGTTGTTAAGTGGACCTTGGCAGTAACCGCGTTGGTGAGGGCGCGTACAATGTTGCGGGAGACGTGGTCGTGCAGGGCTGGGACGGCACATCGGGAAAAGTAGTGGCGACTGGGAACCGAGTAGCGCGGGGCCGCCGCCGCCATCATGCTTTTGAAAGCCTCCGTTTCCACAAGCCTATACGGCAGCATCTCCAGGCTGATCAATTTGGCAATGTGCACGTTTAACGCTTGAGCGTGCGGGTGCGTGGCGGCGTACTTGCGCTCGAGCTCAAACAGTGGTGCTAGCGACGTCTGGACGCTGCGCTGAGAGACATTGCTGGATGGGGCCGAGGACAGCGGAGGTGAGGGTGTGGGTGCAGGCCAGGAGACGGTAGTGCCTGTGTCCTCAGAGCGGGGTTGGATCTCAGTGGCAGGTTGGGGCACAGGGGGAGAGGCAGCGGTGCAAACCGGAGGCGGTGAACGGCCTTCGTCCCACCTTGTGAGGTGCTTGGCCATCATATGCCTGCGCATGCTGGTGGTGGTGCCTACCCAGCTGATCTTGGCGCGACAAAGGTTGCACACCACTGTTCGTCGGTCGTCAGGCGTCTCTGTGAAAAACTGCCACACCGTAGAGCACCTTGACCTCTGCAGGGTGGCATGGCGCGAGGGGGAGCTTTGGGAAACAGTTGGTGGATTATTCGGTCTGGCCCTGCCTCTACCCCTGGCCACCGCACTGGCTCGGCCTGTGCCCACACCCTGACTTGGGCCTCCGCGTCCTCGCCCGCGTCCACGTCCTCTAGGCCTACCCCTACCCCTCAGCATGCTGTATTACCAGTAGTGCAGAAACAGAAGGCTGTAATTAAATGCGCCGCTTATTGGCCTGTGGTTCGAGGCTGACTTCGCTTACGGAACGCCAGGAAATAATTTTGCGCAAGCCTGCTGTAACACTTAGCTGGCTGCGTATGAATTTGGAGAACTACTACACCCAGCAGAGACCCAGAACACTGAGGACACTCACAGGCAGCCCAAATAGATTTTTTTCCCCAAATTTTTTTGCAAAGGCCCACTGCCTATATTCAATCAATATGTCTTCTGTCCCTGCCTAAGCGCTTCTGGCCCTGGAGTATGTCAAAGAACTGCAGAGTGTTGCACTGTGAACTGCAATACAGCGGTGATTTTACAGCCCAGACAGAGCCAGGAAATAATTTTGCGCAAGCCTGCTGTAACACTTAGCTGGCTGCGTATGAATTTGGAGAACTACTACACCCAGCAGAGACCCAGAACACTGAGGACAGTCACAGGCAGCCCAAATAGATTTTTTTCCCCAATTTTTTTTGCAAGGGCCCACTGCCTATATTCAATCAATATGTCTTCTGTCCCTGCCTAAGCGCTTCTGGCCCTGGAGTATTACTGCAGGGTGCAATGCTCTGCACGGCCGATATACCAAAAAAAAAAAATGTGCAACACTGCAAAAAGCAGCCTCCACAGTACTGCACACGGTTAGATGTGGCCCTAAGAAGGACCGTTGGGGTTCTTGAAGCCTAAAATACTCCTAACACTCTCCCTATAGCAGCTCCACCAAGATACCACTTTCCCTCCTCTATGTCAGAACGCATCTGTGGCGAGCCGCGGGAGGGGCCGATTTTTATACTCGGGTGACACCTGATCTCGCCAGCCACTCACTGGCTAGATGTGGCCCTGAGAAGGGCCGTTGGGGTTCTTGAAGCCTACACTGACTCCTAACGCTCTCCCTACAGCAGCACCAGCAGCAGCACTTTCCCTCAGCTAAGTCACAAGGCATGTGTGGCGAGCCGCGGGAGGGGCCGATTTTTATACTCGGGTGACATCTGATCGCCCCAGCCACTCACAGCAGGGGGGTGGTATAGGGCTTGAACGTCGCAGAGGGAAGTTGTAATGCCTTCCCTGTCTTTCAATTGGCCAGAAAAGCGCGCTAACGTCTCAGAGATGAAAGTGAAAGTAACCCGAACATCGCGTGGTACTCGTTACGAGTAACGAGCATCTCGAACACGCTAATACTCGAACGAGTATCAAGCTCGGACGAGTATGTTCGCTCATCTCTATCTAGCACTCCTTATTCTGTCCACAAAGCAGCAGTCATTGGCAAGGGATGCAGAATGGCTAGTCTGGATGGAGAACCTGGCTGTCTTGCTCTGCACAGCTCACCACCCCACCAGCCACATTTTGCTTTAGTTGTGTAGTCAATAGGAAACCGTACTGCCTCCTGAAGGGAAAAGTTTGCTAGAATAAGCCATTAACTATACAGGAACTGAAAAATAACATTTTTCAAGAAGATGCTGAAGTGGCACTTGACATGCTTACCAGAACATTTAGCAACATGGAGCTCTGAGTTCTGACATGCTTGACTGCTCATAGACAACATGTGCTTCAGATGTTAAAAGGGGTTTCTTAGTCTCCAGCGAGTTGAGTAACCCCTATAACACCACACATTAAAGACGAATTTTCCAAATCCTCCAACTTTATTTGGAAAGTGAATCCCTAAATTATCTCACACAAGTCATTCTACGGGAAATAGAAAATGCACTGGATATTTGGTTCAAAACAATATTTCTGATATCAGTACTCACCCTGGAATACACACAATCATATCAGAAAAATTTTGATTACAGTAGGATTAAAAACAATATGAACAACATATTCTGCTTGCTTTGAATATTATTTAAAAAATAAGGTAAAACATTATAAATTCTCATTTCACATAGCATCAAAGCGAACTAAAGTCAGACGTCATCTGAGAAATCTCCTGCTCCATTCATATGAAAATGTCCCTAAAAAGTAAAACTACATTTCTACTCTCAGGATATTAAGTTTGGAGCTCTGTTAGCAGGAGATTGAAATCTCCAATCCTAAAATTTAAAATGTCATCAAACCAACATCCATTTATTCAACACACCATTTTATGTACTATAAAAATGGCAAACTCCTGCAGAGATTACAATTATAATTTATATAACCTGAATGACCCAAACTCCACAACCTAGCTCAGAAGACATTAACAAATTGTTAAGAAAGGTAAACCTGCCTAAACTCTCACCTAATCAATTTGCATCACCCTGTAAGCCTATAACCAGAGGAGTACAAAAATAATACAGTCCCTCTCCTTCTAGAAATTTCCAGGCCTGAATGGTCAATCTAATGAGTAGTATGAAAAAAAAATTCTCATCTTCTTGATCCTGTTGGTCTTCAATTGGCTCTTTCTGCACAAAAATGCTTTCAGCATGAATAGCAACATCAAACGATTGATCTAGCTCTTTATTAAATGGGGATGTAAAAAAACTTTGCCACACAGAGTGCTAGCAGATTGATACATTTTGTGTCCACCTTGCTTAAACAACATCAAATTGGTTTTACTTTAGGAAGAACGGCCCCAGATAACAAGAAGCATCTTCTTTACGTTCTATAAAAAGATATTGAAAATCTTTATTACATTCCTCACGTTAAATGCTGAAAAGACATGAGAGGGTTAATAGGAACTATACCTTTCTAGTTCTTGCGTAATTTGGTTTGGTCTTCATCTTATCCTATCAGCGCTTAACACCCTTTACTCTAATCTAGCAGCAGGAGTCTTTACAAATGGCACTTTATCAGATAAATTTATCCTGACCAATGGTACCCAATAGATATGTCATTTCTTTTTTTTTTCAATATCTTTTATTAATATTATTAAACAAATAATATAATAACCGAGAAGGTCAGAGCCAAAACACAAAAAGATAGGCGAGAAGTGGGATTGAGGAAAACAAAAGCAAAAAGAAAGGAAAAGGGAAAAATGGGTTAGAATGTAATGTCATAGTTGCTCAAAAGTTATGTTTCAGGAAAAGTACATATTCATTCAAGAATGACTAAGTAAATCATGTATCAAAGCTTTTTAAACATGAGCATTGAAATGTAGCCTGAGAATGTCTCCCGCCAATAAAAAATAATGAGAAAGGAGCATAACTTGTTATCTTGTAAAATGTATTTCTGTAGAAAACCTAAAGTGTTCTTTCAGATATTGAATGGTGATAAGAAAAAAAGCAAATTAACTGGTAAAGAGCATAGCTCTAACATTTCCGGAATTTACATAAAGGAACATGATCCCTAGATAATGTCTGATGAGAAACTATGTTAAAGGTGTGTTTATCATGCTTAAGAAATAAATAAAATATATGACATCCCTAGCAGGACTCAAACCAGGAACCCCAGCATTACATGACAACAGTGTTAATCTATTGTACCACAAGTCCTGATACCTAAAGCTGAGCATAAAAAGGATATATACCATCAAAGCAGTGCAAAGGTAAGAGATAAAGATATATTACAGACAAAACTTACAAAATAAGTGACACACAGTGACAAAATAAAAGTGCACCCCACGTGAAGTGTAGAGTGAGAAAAAAAAATCTTCTTTCTACTTCTATTCTGATATACCTACATCTCTTGCAGAGGTTGTTGGCATTCTAAAGAGGAGAAAAATGGGAACATGCTAATGAATAGACACATAATAGACTGTTAAAAACAATATATAAAACATATATATATATATATATATATATATATATATATATATATATATATATATATATTTATACATATATATACATATATATACATACATACCAGGGGCTGGTTCAAGGACATCTGCAGCACACAGAGCTCTACAAGAATAATACAAAACTATTGCCTTCATTAAAGGCCCATTTAGACACAACGATTATTGCTCAAAATTCACTCAAAAGCCATCTTTTGGGCAATAATCGTTGTGTGTAACTGCACTGACATTGTGCAGTTTTCGTTATGCCGTCGCTCATCGTTGTTTTTCAGCATGCTGAAAAACAAAGATGTGCCTTATCAGGGATTCACAGCGGGATACAGCTGATACTATTGTTTCAGCTGTATCCTGCTCCCTGATCACAGGCTGGGTATGAAGAACAGAGGTGTCCAGCTCTGTTCTCCATACCCTGCACGGAGCACTCGGCTGTATAACAGCCGGGCGCTCTGTGCAAAAAAGAGCTGGTGGCAGAAGACAACTGGGGACACCACGTTTGTTTTCTGCATCCTTTGCTCTGAGCACTCGCCTGTATAACAGCCTGGCGCTCAGAGCGGGGAACAGCTGGATGTAGAAGACAAGCGGGGAAACCCCACTTGTCTTCTGCATCCTCTGCTCCGAGCACTCGGCTGTATAACAGCCGAGCGCTCTGAGCGAAGAACTGAATGCAGAAGACGAGTGGGGACACCCCACTTGTCTTCTGCATCCTCTGCTCAGAGCGCTCAGCTATATAACAGCTAAGGCGCTCCGTGCAGAAAACAGCTGGATGCAGAAGGCAAGTGAGGACACCCCGCTTGTCTTCAGCATGCTCCGTTCAGAGCGCTCGCCTGTATAATAGCTGGGTGTTCAGAGCAGGGAACTGCTGGATTTAGAAGACAAATGGGGACACCCCACTTGTCTTCTGCATCCTCTGCTCGCAGCGCAAGGTGATTGCTCATCTTGAGTGATCATCTTGGGCTGTAAATGACACAATGATCATCGATCAAAAGCTGCTTGAGTGACATCTTTTGAGCGATAATCGTTGTGTCTAAATGGGCCTTAAGGCTGGTGAGATGGTACCAAATTGGTAAATTCATCGACATTCCTCTTGGACCAATAGAGTTTTCCAATTTTCTCCTTGTGGACTTTGGACAATGTGATCAATTCCCCTAACCCTGAAGGCAGAACTGCAACATGCATGGTAGATCTTAAAGTGTTTAGGAATGGTTTTAAGATAATCAACACATTCCTCATCTTTTGCAGATTCTATACTTAGTACATGTTCTCTTACTCTTTTTCTAAGTTCTCTGGAGGTCATACCGATGTATATCAGACCACACGGACATTTGGCATAATATACAACACCCACAATAGTACAAGGTATAGAGAGAGTGATGTCATAACTACGTCTGCCTCCAGAGTCAGAGAAAGTCGTCACGCTGTCGATATTGAAAACTAAACACTTCCCACATGGTCTGCATCCCCATTTAGGACCTCGACCACCGAACGCTCTATTGATCTTATTTCCTGGGAAGTAGCTCCGCACCAGTTTGTCACTAAGGTTGTCAGATCTTCTGCAAGTAGGTGATGGGTATGGTTTTAACGTTGCCGACAATGCAGGATCAACCATAAGGATTCTCCAGTGTCTCTTCAATATCCTCTGCATCTCGTTCCACCTTGGGTGATATTTAGAAATGCATCTGACCATGTTTCCATCATCATTCTTGCATTTTTTAGCCTGATGATATCCTTTATTAATCATTTTCTTATTATACCCATGATTTAGAAATCTTTACAGTTAGATCTATTGCTCTTTCTTCAAATGTCTCATCCTCTGAACAAATTCTTCTTTACTTCAAAAATTGACCTGTGGAATATTTCCAATAAGATGTTTTTGATGTGCGGATCTGGCATTTAGAATAGAGTTGACTGAAGTGGGTTTAGGGATTATATCAGAGTGAATGTATCATTTGTCATCTACCTGTAGTAACATATCAAGGAATTCTGTCAGTTAGTCCATATGTCAATTTGATATTAACATCATTTGGGTTGAAACTGGTCATAAATTCATGTAGCTTTTTTACCCCACCCTGCCAAACAAAAATTGCATTATCAATATAACACAACCATAAATGTATATGTTTGGCAAGGGGGTGGGCGAAATACTGAAAGTCTTTCTCTCCCACAGCCCCAGGAAAAGGTTGGCTTATGATGGCGCACAAGGCGCCCCAATCGCTGTTCCCTGGAGCTGTAGATAAAGCATACTTCTAAAAATAAAAATATTGTGGGTCAAAACAAATCTCAACATCTCTAAAATAAATCCACAAAATTCCTTGTCTTTGTCTGACCATCTATGAAAGTAATCTACTGCCTCGAGCATTCTTTATCAAGTAATTCTTTTTTACCTTCTGCTGAGCCCCAAAAAACCAACTGGCTCTCCCATATCTAGCCTGGCTAAACATTGCATGTTGGGATTCCATTACCAAAATCAGTGAAAAAATAGTGCAAAACAAATTCCAGATAGTAACCAAGCTGTCTCATAGGTGTTCTAAAAGGAAGCTATGATGGCCTTGCACAACTTCATCCAAAAGTAAATTTCAACAGCTATTGCTAATGTCAGCACCACTGTGGATTCTATTTAAGACCGCATGGACAATATAGAGCACACAATGGAAGAGTTCTCCTTGGTCCATAACTCCTTAGTAGAAGCGAACAATGATTTGGAGGATGAAGTGGAGGTTCTGAAGAAGAAAAAAAACTTGCAGATTTTGAATTTAGAAATTGCAGAAATAATATAAAATGTCATGGAATTCCTAAAACTGGTTCTACATTGGCTCTTGTTCCTTTTTTTTACATAATGTGATCCAGGTGGTGCTCCTGCAATGCATTACTCTCGATCTCACTATTCGTCACGCACAAGGATTCCCAAATCCCAGCAGCCTCCACTCTCCAATCTAACATGAAACCATCGCCAGCATAAATGTTTTGCACATTAAAGAGTAGTTGATGCAAGCCTCCAGAAAGTTGCCTAAACTTCCAGCTCCATATGAGGGTATCTCGCTTTTACATGGATTTATGTCAAGCTACAATTATAGTGAAGAAGAGACTAGAACAAATTATTCAAACTTTAAGAAAACATGATATTACCTACAAGTGTGGTCTTCCAACAAAAGTTATAATCTTTAGAAATTGTATCACCCCTGTCTTTGACATGTTTAAAAAAGGTCTCGAATTATTGGATCAATTTGGCATAAAAATCCCAACCCTTGATGCATGAAGACTTGAAAGCGTTCTTGACAAAATCACTGAGAAGTGAAGAATCGTTGCTAATGCCATCTATGGTACAGTTTTTTTGCTACCTTTTTTTTGAATCGCAGGTCTTTTGAATCTCCAGTGCCTTTTTTCCCGCAAACCATCTCCTGAGTGTGCAGTCTAACACACTGCACAGTGCAGTGACTATGTTTACGCCATTGTTATGGCTTTTCTATTTTATGTTTCTCTATGCATCTCAGAATTTTTTATTCCAAGGATAGCTTTACTTCTGACTAGCTCTGCTTCATTATTACGGTGACTACCCACTACAGTTTTTTTTCACTGCAAAATTTGCAGCGGTTTTTTTTTTCTGCAGGGGTCTATGGGACTTGTAAAATGTAAAAATCGTGATCGCACAAAATCGCAATTTACCCCTGCAGAAAAAAAAACTGTAGCGGGTAGTCACCCTCAGGACTCATGTGCACACATGTTAGGCGCATTTGAAATTTGCATCTATAACAACCAGTGCTTTCCAATGAAAGCGGTCACATGTGCATTTTTTACATGCGAATGAAATTTGCACCTGCAAAAGATAGGCCATGTGAGTTCCAACGCACCCGCTCACATGATTTTTTTCTACACATGATGTGCGATTTTTTTCCCCGTGTCTCTAATGCGTGAAAAAGTCACTCATCTGACTGAGCCCTCAAAAACATTTTTTTTTGGCAAACCTAAAATTTCAGGTCACTCTGACCGAAGCTTAGCTTTATGTTCTAAGTGTGGCTTTTGAAAAACTTTCACTAAATGTTAAGGCCTTGAACAGCCCATTTAAAAGATCCCTCTAAAGCCGTATTTACTTGGCCAATAGTGAGATTATTGGGCGCGGCTCGCAGCACACAGAACACGGACTTCACATCCCGTTTTGTGAGATGTGCATGAGAAAAATGACCCCTGCAAATAGACCCATTATAAATAATGGGTTCTATTTTCGTGCGACATTTGTGTGTCTTGCAACGCACAAAACTCACACAAGAATATCAGCTGTTTAAATGTGGCATTATGGGAAGGACTTTGAAGCTCTGTGGCAGAGGTGCGCTGCATGCAATAAATCGGACCCTTCTAGATTCACAAGCAAGGACTTCACTTTCATTTTCTATTCTAACAATGACAAAAGGAAAACTGGCTTCTGCATTGCTGTTAAAAGAACCATAACCTTTCAGCTTTTGAGGAGAAGGGAAGGTTTGTTGCCCTAGTGTGCAAACAACTCCATTTTAACTGTAGCAAATGTCTAGGCACCCAACAAATCACAGATACCTTTCTTAAATGCCATCTAAAAGAAAATTCAAATATTAATTTCAGGGACTTTAATATAATTAAATAGATATTGACTCCACATCTTCAGGACCTGTGCGGACCTACATGGTGTTTGGTGCTGTGTTCATGCATCAGATTTTTTTTTCTTGCTACTCTAACCAAAACAATACTTATACTCATATAGATGGTTTTGACCATGAAATGGATTTTTCCTGAAGTCAAAAACTGATACAGGAAATATTACTTTGTCAGACCATGTTCCAATAACTTTAACCCTTCATCATCCTAAAATGTGTATAGCTGTAAAAAATAATACTTATGTCATGTCCCTTAAAGCACATATGAGGTATAGTATATATGAGCGCTTACATTATTGGGTTTTTCACACTTAACAAATACTCAGCTCAGGAGGACACTTTCTTGTGGAATTCCCATGAAGCATAAGTTTAAGGCATGATTATTCAGCAAAACCCCAAACAGCATTTAAGAAGTATCCAGGATTTGCTGCTAGAATTACTACTATAGAAAACACACAAAAACTCATTCCCATACCTGCCACTTGAATTCTCTAAAAGATGCTTAGCTATTAGAGATCAGCGAGCACCAAAATGCTTGGGTGCTCGTTACTCGAGACAAAATTTTCGCGATGCTCGAGGGTTCGTTTCGAGTAACGAACCCCATTGAAGTCAATGGGCGACCCGAGCATTTTTGTATATCGCCGATGCTCGCTAAGGTTTCCATTTGTGAAAATCTGGGCAATTCAAGAAAGTGATGGGAACGACACAGCAATGGATAGGGCAGGCGAGGGGCTACATGTTGGGCTGCATCTCAAGTTCCCAGGTTCCACTATTAAGCCACAATAGCGGCAAGAGTGCCCCCCCCTCCCAACAATTTTTACATCTGAAAAGCCCTCATTAGCAATGCATACCTTAGCTAAGCACCACACTACCTCCAACAAAACACAATCACTTCCTGCATGACACTCCGCTGCCACTTCTCCTGGGTTACATGCTGCCCAACCCCACCCCCCGCACGACCCAGTGTCCACAGCGCACACCAAATTGTCCCTGCGCAGCCTACAGCTGCCCTCATGCCACAACACCCTCATATCTATTTATAAGTGCGTCTGCCATGAGGAGGAACCGCAAGCACGCACTGCAGAGGGTTGGCACGGCTAGGCAGCGACCCTCTTCAAAAGGGGCGGGGCGATAGCCCACAATGCTGTACAGAAGCAATGAGAAATCCAATCCTGTGCCACCTCCATCAGGAGCTGCACACGTGGGCATAGCAACGGGGAACCGATGTGCCACACACTATTCATTCTGTTAAGGTGTCTGCATGCCCCAGTCAGACCGCGTTTTTTTATAAATAGTCACAGGCAGGTACAACTCCGCAATGGGAATTCCGTGTGCACCCACAGCATGGGTGGCTCCCTGGAACCCACCAGCTGTACATAAATGTATCCCATTGCAGTGCCCTGGACAGCAGAGCTAACGTCAGATTAAATGCAGGTGGGCTTCGGACCACACTGCATGCCCCAACCTGACCGGGGTTTTTAATTCATAGACATAGGCAGGTACAACTCCCTATTGTGAAGTCCCTGTGGACTGACAGCATGGATGGGTGCCAGGAAGCCACCGGCGGTACATAAATATGTGTAGTTAATGTGTAGAGATGATCGAACGTGTCCGTTACGGACACTTACGCACCCGGACACCGGCTTTCCCGAACACTTCAGTGTTCGGGCGTAAATGTTCGGGGGCCGCCGGGGGGCGGGGGTCGCCGTGGCAGCGCGGGCGGCAGCAGCGGGGAACAGGGGGGAGCCCTCTCTCTCTCCCTCTCCCCCCCACTCCCCGCCACACCCCCCCGCGCTGCCACGGCGACCGCCGAACATTTTTCGCCCGAACACGGAAGTACTCGCAAAGTTCGGTGTTCGGGCGAAAAGGGGCGAAGCCGAACATGTTCGATCATCTCTATTAATGTGGCTTAATTTGTAACTAGGCCTGGAGGCAGCCCAGTTAAAATAAAAATTGGTTCAGGCGCAAGTTTCAACGCTTTAATGAGCATTGAAACATATAAAAATTGTTTACAAAAATTATATGACTGAGCCTTGTGGGCCTAAGAAAAATTGCCCGTTCGGCGTGATTACGTGAGGTTTCAGGAGGAGGAGCAGGAATATAATACACAGATTGATGAAGCTAAAAGGTCCACGTTTTTGATGGTGATAAAGAACGATGCTTCCATCCGCGGGTGCAGCATACGTATTGTTAAGGTACCGCTGCTCTCCGCTGGTGCAGCCTACGTATTGTTTAGGTATCGCTGCTGTCCGCTGGTGGAGAAGAAAAGTCTGGGGAAATCCAGGCTTTGTTCATCTTGATGAGTGTAAGCCTGTCGGCACTGTCGGTTGACAGGCGGGTGCGCTTATCCGTGATGATTCCCCCAGCCGCACTAAACACCCTCTCTGACAAGACGCTAGCCGCAGGACAAGCAAGCACCTCCAGGGCATACAGCGCGAGTTCAGGCCACGTGTCCAGCTTCGACACCCAGTAGTTGTAGGTGGCAGAGGCGTCAGGGAGGACGGTCGTGCGATCGGCTACGTACTCCCTCACCATCCTTTTACAGTGCTCCCGCCGACTCAGCCGTGACTGGGGAGCGGTGACACAGTCTTGCTGGGGAGCCAGAAAGCTGTCAAAGGCCTTAGAGAGTGCTCCCCTGCCTGTGCTGTACATGCTGCCTGATCTCCGCGCCTCCCCTGCTACCTGGCCCTCGGAACTGCGCCTTCTGCCACTAGCGCTGTCGGATGGGAATGTTACCATCAGCTTGTCCGCCAGGGTCCTGTGGTATAGCATCACTCTCGAACCCCTTTCCTCTTCGGGTATGAGAGTGGAAACATTCTCCTTATACCGTGGGTCAAGCAGTGTGTACACCCAGTAATCCGTAGTGGCCAGAATGCGTGTAACGCGAGGGTCACGAGAAAGGCATCCTAACATGAAGTCAGCCATGTGTGCCAGGGTACCTGTACGCAACACATGGCTGTCCTCACTAGGAAGATCACTTTTAGGATCCTCCTCCTCAGGCTATACACGCTGAAAGGATGACAGGCAAGCAGCATGGGTACCCTCAGCAGTGGGCCAAGCTGTCTCTTCCCCCGCCTCCTCATCCTCCTCCCCCTCCTCCTCAACGGGCTGAGATATAGACAGGAGGGTGCTCTGACTATCCAGCGACATACTGTCTTCCCCCGCCTCTGTTTCCGAGCGCAAAGCGTCTGCCTTTGTGCTTTGCAGGGAACTTCTCAAGAGGCATAGCAGAGGAATGGTGAAGCTAATGATTGCAGCATCACCGCTCACCATCTGGGTAGACTCCTCAAAGTTTCCAAGGACCTGGCAGATGTCTGCCAACCAGGCCCACTCTTCTGTAAAGAATTGAGGAGGCTGACTCCCACTGCGCCGCCCATGTTGGAGTTGGTATTCCACTATAGCTCTATGCTGCTCATAGAGCTTGGCCAACATGTGGAGCGTAGAGTTCCACCGTGTGGGCACGTCGCACAGCAGTCGGTGCACTGGCAGATGAAACCGATGTTGCAGGGTGTGCAGGGTGGCAGCGTCCGTGTGGGACTTGCGGAAATGTGAGCAGAGCCGGCGCACCTTTCCGAGAAGGTCTGACAAGCGTGGGTAGCTTTTCAGAAAGCGCTGAACCACCAAATTAGAGACGTGGGCCAGGCATGGCACGTGCGTGAGGCTGCCGAGCTGCAGAGCCGCCACCAGGTTACGGCCGTTGTCACACACGACCATGCCCGGTTGGAGGCTCAGCGGCGCAAGCCAGCGGTTGGTCTGCTCTGTCAGACCCTGCAGCAGTTCGTGGGCCGTGTGCCTCTTCTCTCCTAAGCTGAGTAGTTTCAGCACGGCCTGCTGACGCTTGCCCACCGCTGTGCTGCCGTGCCGCGCGACCGACTGCTGGCGACGTGCTGCTGCTGACACATCTTGATTGCGAGACAGAGGTTGCGGAGGAGGAGGAGGGTGGTTTAGTGGAGGAAGCATACACCGCCGCAGATACCACCACCGAGCTGGGGCCCGCAATTCTGGGGGTGGGTAGGACGTGAGCGGTCCCAGGCTCTGACTCGGTCCCAGCCTCCACTAAATTCACCCAATGTGCCGTCAGGGAGATATAGTGGCCCTGCCCGCCTGTGCTTGTCCACGTGTCCGTTGTTAAGTGGACCTTGGCAGTAACCGCGTTGGTGAGGGCGCGTACAATGTTGCGGGAGACGTGGTCGTGCAGGGTTGGGAGGGCACATCGGGAAAAGTAGTGGCGACTGGGAACTGAGTAGTGCGGGGCCGCCGCCGCCATCATACCTTTGAAAGACTAAGTTTCCACAACCCTATACAGCAGCATCTCCAGGCTGATAAATTTGGCTATGTGCACGTTTAACGCTTGAGCGTGCGGGTGCGTGGCGGCGTACTTGCGCTTGCGCTCCAACACTTGCGCTAGCAACGGCTGGACGGTGCGCTGAGAGACATTGGTGGATGGGGCCGAGGTCAGCGGAGGTGAGGGTGTGGGTGCAGGCCAGGAGACGGTACTGCCTGTGTCTTGAGAGGGGGGTTGGATCTCAGTGGCAGGTTGGGGCACAGGGGGAGAGGCAGCGGTGCAAACCGGAGGCGGTGAACGGCCTTCGTCCCACCTTGTGGGGTGCTTGGCCATCATATGTCTGCGCATGCTGGTGGTGGTGAGGCTGGTGGTGGTGGCTCACCGGCTGATCTTGGCGCGACAAAGGTTGCACACCACTGTTCGTTGGTCGTCTGCACTCTCAGTGAAAAACTGCCAGACCTTTGAGCACCTCGGCCTCTGCAGGGTGGCATGGCGCGAGGGGGCGCTTTGGGAAACAGTTGGGGGATTATTCGGTCTGGCCCTGCCTCTACCCCTGGCCACCGCACTGCCTCTTCCAACCTGCCCTGCTGCTGCACTTGCCTCCCCCTCTGAAGACCTGTCCTCAGTAGGCGTAGCAAACCAGGTGGGGTCAGTCACCTCATCGTCCTGCTGCTCTTCCTCCGAATCCTCTGTGCGCTGCTCCCTCGGACTTACTGCCCTTACTACTACCTCACTGCAAGACAACTGTGTCTCATCGTCATCGTCCTCCTCACCCACTGAAAGCTCTTGAAACAGTTGCCGGAAGTCCCCAGCCTCTTCCCCCGGACCCCGGGAACTTTCCAAAGGTTGGGCATCGGTTACGACAAACTCCTCCGGTGGAAGAGGAACCATTGCTGGCCATTCTGGGCAGGGGCCCGGGAACAGTTCCTGGGAGTCTGCCTGCTCCTCAGAATGTGTCATTGTAATGGAGTGAGGAGGCTGGGAGGAAGGAGGAGCAGCAGCCAGAGGATTCAGAGTTGCAGCAGTGGACGGCGCAGAATTCTGGGTGGTCGATAGATTGCTGGATGCACTTTCTGCTATCCACGACAGGACCTGCTCACACTGCTCATTTTCTAATAAAGGTCTACCGCGTGGACCCATTAATTGTGAGATGAATGTGGGGACGCCAGAAACGTGCCTCTCTCCTAATCCCGCAGCAGTCGGCTGCGATACACCTGGATCAGGAGCTCGGCCTGTGCCCACACCCTGACTTGGGCCTCCGCGTCCTCGCCCGCGTCCACGTCCTCTAGGCCTACCCCTACCCCTCAGCATGCTGTATTACCAGTAGTGCAGAAACAGAACGCTGTAATTAAATGTGCCGCTTATTGGCCTGTGGTTGGAGGCTGACTTCCCTTACGGAACGCACAGCAGAGCCAGGAAACAATTTTACGCACGCCTGTAGTGAGACGTAGGTGCGTATGACTGAGCTAGTGGAATTCACAGTGCAGAAGCAGTCAAGTGGCCAAAGGCCAGTAGTAGGCCTTAAGTATTTTGCTTCTATTTTTTTTAAATGCTGAGCTGATACAGCAGACAGATACTGTAGGCAGCGTATAATATTATGCATACTGTTTCCCTCTGGCGGGATTACGGCGGTGATGTAACAGAGACAGCAGACCCAGGAAACAATTTTGTGCAAGCCTGCTGTAACGCTTAGCTGCGTATTAATTAGGACTATTACCCCCAGCAGACAGATACTGTAGGCAGCGTATAATATTATGTATACTGTTTCCCTCTGGCGGGATGACGACCGTGATGTAACAGAGAGAGCAGACCCAGGAAACAATTTTGCGCAAGCCTGCTGAAACGCTTAGCTGCGTATTAATTAGGACTACTACCCCCAGCAGACAGATACTGTAGGCAGCGTATAATATTATGTATACTGTTTCCCTCTGGCGGGATGACGGCGGTGATGTAACAGAGACAG
The DNA here is from genome assembly GCF_035609145.1 of Eleutherodactylus coqui. Classification (NCBI taxonomy): domain Eukaryota; kingdom Metazoa; phylum Chordata; class Amphibia; order Anura; family Eleutherodactylidae; genus Eleutherodactylus; species Eleutherodactylus coqui. The sequence goes on along the minus strand of NC_089845.1, from coordinate 26,590,566 downwards.
CTGACCCAGGAAACAATTTTGCGCAAGCCTGCTGAAACACTTAGCTGCATATTAATTAGGACTACTGCCCCCAGCAGACAGATACTGTAGGCAGCGTATAATATTATGTATACTGTTTCCCTCCGGCGGGATGACGGCGGTGATGTAACAGAGACAGCAGACCCAGGAAACAATTTTGTGCAAGCCTGCTGTAACGCTTAGCTGCGTATTAATTAGGACTACTACCCCCAGCAGACAGATACTGTAGGCAGCGTATAATATTATGTATACTGTTTCCCTCTGGCGGGATGACGGCGGTGATGTAACAGAGACAGCAGACCCAGGAAACAATTTTGCGCAAGCCTGCTGTAACGCTTAGCTGCGTATTAATTAGGACTACTACCCCCAGCAGACACGCAGTAAACTGAAGACCGTCACAGGCAGCCCAAAAATAGTATTTTTCCCCAATTTTTTTGAAAAAGCCCACTGCCTATATAGCCTGGATATCTCTTTCCCTGCCTCACCAGTACTGGCCCTATACTCTGTACAATGACTGCAGACGCAATGCTCTGCACGCCCGATATACAAAAAAAAAAAAATTGTGCAACACTGCTAAAAGCAGCCTCAACAGTACTGCACACGGTCAGATGTGGCCCTAAGAAGGACCGTTGGGGTTCTTGAAGCCTAAAATCACTCCTAACGCTCTCCCTATAGCAGCTCCGGCATCAGCAGCACTTTCCCTGATCTCTGTCAGAATGCATCTATGGCGAGGGGCCAATTTATATACTCGGGTGACACCTGATCTCGCCAGCCACTCACTGCAGGGGGGTGGTATAGGGCTTGAACGTCGCAGGGGGAAGTTGTAATGCCTTCCCTGTCTTTCTATTGGCCAGAAAAGCGCGCTAACGTCTCAGAGATGAAAGTGAAAGTAACTCGAACATCGCGTGGTGCTCGCCTCTAGTAATAAGCATCTCGAACACGCTAATACTCGAACGAGTATCAAGCTCGGACGAGTACGTTCGCTCATCTCTATTAGCTATCTTTAAAGGGCAATTAGTGTTGGACTTTGGTCAGCAATCAAAAGATTGAAAAGGGCACACTACCATATGCACATACCATATGCTATGAAAGGCCTATTCTCACAGGTCAAGATGGCCCGAAAACCTTTCATGGCACACAATGGCACAATCAAAGGCAAAAATGGAAAGGAACTGAATGACCATCAAAGTATCAAGGAAAGGTGGAGGGAATACTCAGAGGAACTATATGCCTGCAACCCCATACCTGGACCTTTGCGTGACGGGGAGCCTGTGGACTTGAAGCTCTCCATTGTGAAGTTAGAAGTGTTTATGGCAATGAAACAACTAGCCAAAAATAAAGCGCCAGACATAGATAACATATCAGCAAAGCAATTTCTGCTAGTACCAGTGAAAACCATCATGGCACTGTGCCAGGCAGTATGGGTATTCACACAATGGCAACAGGACCGGAAAACATCTGTCTTCATACCTTTTCCAAACAAAAGGTGACTCCCAGAATTGCTTCAACTACTGAACAATAGCCCTCATTCAGCATGCAAGCAAGATCCTTCTCAAAATTATACAGGTAAGACTGAGATCAGTAGTCGAAGAGGCACTCCCTGATGTGTAGGCAGGATCCTGATGAGGACGCGGCACCCATGACCATATTGCAAACCTGGACTTTGGAAAAAGCTTGAGAAGATCAAAAAAATATTTACAAATGCTTCATCACTACATCAAGGCCTTTGATTCTGTCGATCATGACAAGTTATGGCATGCTCTACGCGAACTGGGCGTAATGGCATATCAAGCTGATAAAATCACTTTATACCAATCAAGAAGCCACTGTGAGAACACAGTATGGAGACACAGATTGGTTTAGGATTGGCAAAGGTGTCTGACGGGGTTGCATCCTTTCTCCCTATTGGTTCAACCTATTTGCGGAGGTGATCATGCCAAAAATAGACCTCGACAAATTGGAAAGCAGAGTGAGAATAGGTGGCAGAAACCGCAACCATCTTTATTATGCAGATGACACAACTCTGCTTGCAGAAACAGAAGCTGGTCTGAAGCAGCTGATATGTAAGATTAAAGCTGAATGTGAAAAAATGGGTTTCTACCTGAATTTAAAGTAGACAAAGATTATGACAACTTCAAAAAAATGGCCAAATTAAAATCAAAATTGACAATGAGGTCATATAATACATGTAAGACTTCATCTTCTTTAGTTTGAAAATTTTCAGGATAGAAAATCGATGCCAGAGATAACACGTAGGATAGCATTGGAGCGAAGTGCAATGTTATGCATGGACAATATCTGGAAAAGTAGGGATATAGGCAGATCAACTAAATGCAGGATAGTGCAAACCATCATTTCCCACATAACTATGTATGGAAGTGAAAGCTGGACTGCAAAAAAAGCTGATAGAGGGTTTGATGTGTTGGAGCTGTGGTGCTGGTGAAAGATATGCTGGACAGCAAGAGCAGCAAACAGAAAAACCTGAATCGTATAAGACCCAATATATCATTGGAGGGCAACATGACCAGGCTCACGTATTTTGACCATGTAGTGCGAGCAGAGTCACTAGAAAAATCTAGTAACTTATTTGCATATTACCCAGAGGAGCCTGAATGGCCTTTTGAGTCTCCTCACTCACTATTTAGGCGCTCTACCTAAGGAGAAAAGATAGCGTTTCTGACCCCAGTCCCATAGTGGTCTAGAAACATATCTAGTCCCCTCTTAAACTTGTCTATCAATTTTGCATCACCACGTCCTCAGGCAGAGAGTTGCAGTCTCACTGCTCTAACAGTAAAGAACCCCCTTCTATGTTCGTGATGGGACCTTCATTTCTCTAGACGTAGAGGATGCCGTCTTGTTACCGTCGCAGTCATAGGTATAAACAGATCATAGGAGAGATCCTTTAATTGTCCCTTAATTCATTTATCCATGGTTATTTGATCACCCCTTAACCGTCTTTTTTCCAGGGTGATTGATCCCAATTTTGATGCCTTTCTGGGTATCCCAGTCCTCTCATTTTATTTATTAATTTAGTTGCCCTTCTCTGAACCCTCTCAAACACTGCAACATCTTTCCTGACCACCGGTGTCCAGAACTGTACACAGTATTCCATGTGGAGCCTGACAAGTTCCTTATCTAGTTGAAGAATAATGTTCTCGCCCCTCGCCCCTATACCTCTTTTAATGCAGCCCAAGACTTTATTTGCTTTTGCAGCAGCTGACTGGCATTGATTGCTCCAGTTAAATCTACTGTCAAATAGTATCGCAGGTCTTTTTCCATCTCACTTTTCCTAGCAGTACCCCATTTAGTGTATATTGGTGACATCCATTTCTCCTGCCCATGTGCATAACTTTACATTTATCAATATTAAACTTTATTTACCAATTTTGTACCCAAGCCTCCAGCTTATGTAGATCCATTTGCAACCATATTTTGTCCTCCTTTGTATTATTAACTTCAATATTAGATATAATGTGGGAGCCAAATTTGGTGTGGTTGGTACGAGCTTGGAGAATCCACAAACATAACACACGAGATGTGTTTCCAAGGGTGCAAAATGCAAATGGCATTATGCCAAGGGGTAATTAAAAATCTTCTGCATCATTCTTAGCTAACTGGTGATCTTCTGAACATGAATTGATCATGGGTTGGCAATTCATATCTCTAGGCAGAGTCTGCTGTTATCATGAGCTGACCACGGACCGGTGGACATATATCCTGGTATCCTGTTTACAACAAGACTTCTATCCAGTAAGGACATAGATGGTTATTTGTTGAACATCCTGTTATCTCAAAGGAACAAATAACTAACAAAAATGAGACAAATGAGAGAGAAATAAAACAGAAAAAAGCAGTGAATAAGATTGTAGAGGGGCACTACACAGAATGGCCTGTAGGGGGCAACAGACAGATGTTCTGGTGCCTGAGACAATGCAACACACCCACAGGTGTGGGCAGGAAGTAGTATATAGGTGTTCATTCCTGCTACATTCAGGGGAAAAATGGTCTGGAAGCCAGAGAGGTCCAGAGAGAGTAACCTGGGCTGAGAGCCAGAGCAAGAGGTCCAGAGAGAGACCTGTGCTGGAAAACATAGAGATGTTCAGGGAGAGACCTGGACACTGAAAATACTGATCGTGCACCTCAGGAAAGTTGGGTAAAGCTTTCCTGAGGAAAGCTGTGTGAGACATGGACTGAGGAAAATTGTATGAAGTTGCCCTGAATTAAAAGGACATTTAAGTTATTTGCCATAGAGCTGTGCTGAAACAAACTGATATTGCTGTGAAGGTGGAAATAAATAAAAATTTGGAGTTTAACCTATTGGTGTCTACCTGTGAAGCGAGCGAATAATCCCAAGTTGTTACAAGATATCAATTCACTCCTAGCTTATATCCCAAACATCTAATACAAAGATCTATAGCCCTAAAGATAGTATGGTCAAATTTAGTAAATATTATAAACTACATAATCTAAAACAAGATACAAGGACCCTTCAACCTTTTTGCTCTGCAGATTAATGACTTCCTCCTTTCTATTAATCTCCTTCAACTAAGCCCAACCTAGCTTTCATGACTTAATAAACCCATCACAGAAAATTAGATCCTTTCTGTCATAAAGTCTTTGAAATTGTGAATGTCTGCCAGCCCTGATGGATTCTCTAATGAATATTTTAAGGTATTTTATTCTGCCTTACTTCCTCATGTTCAAGATTTTTTCAACCATACTAGAAAACGTGAAAGCAGCAATTACTCCCCCTAGACCAGGCAAATCTCTCGACTTCCCAAGCAACTGTAGCCCCATATTCTTGCTGAATTCTGATGTTAAATTATACAGCAAGATCATAGCCAAAAATTATTTCTGGTCCCCCCTAACTTAATCAAAAATGATCAGTTTGGTTTTTCTAGGGGGTATCAGATGAAAACAGACACTTGATAGAGCTTATAGCTATGGCTGACTCCTGCCGAATGTTTCTCTACTTCTTTCTTTGAATGTTTGTCCTCTACCCCAAATAATCTTTTCAAATGGTAGTGGAGGCTTTGGTGGTAGCCATTAGAAATAACACATTTCATTACAGAAAGAGCGCAGCAGACATTTATCTTTTGAGGCAAGTTGAATGGGTAGAATTATTTTGTATAAAATGCTTATCCTACCTTGCCTAATAGGTGTGGAGAGTGTCCACTTATTAGGACACTCTCCACACCTATCCCAGATTTTATATTTAGCTCTTTTTACAAACAGATACATTTATTTGTTAAAAATCTAAACACAGAATCTCATTTTCAATTATGACAAGATACTTATGTCATGGTTGTACTGGAATTCCTAATCTTCTTTGCTACCACGGCACCTTTTTAATTGACCAACTGAAATACTGTTATTTCCTTACCTTAGGAAAACTTGGTCTTCACTGAAATCTCACATATCACATATCATCAATGGAAACATCATCTTATAACATCCTCAGTGAACATCCTTTACCTACCTGTGCAGCCCCCAACAGTGATAGTTACTTTAAGTACATGGAATTTGGTGTTTTCCTCCCCAATGTCTCCCTCTCATTACTTCCCAGCTACTCCCAGCTAATTTCCCAGTTCCACCGCAAAGTCTCTCCTTTTGTATTTTCACCCTATCTCTTGGAAACTGGATATATGGCGGAGCTGCTAATGTCTCCGACCTTTTACTGGGTGGGGCACTCCTATCGTTTCCTCACCTTTAGTAGAGGTTTGGAGTTGATAAAACAGAGCTTTATGTATTTTTTCAAATTTAGAAGTACTTGAAAATTAACCCTGTGACCCACTCTTTAATTCCCCACCCCCTTCCTTAGCTATATGCTTTAAAATGGTATTGTAGCCTAAAAGAAGCAAATGAATATTTTATGTAGCTTACTCTCTGGTAATTGTCAATTTAGGGAAACTGTTCAATTTCTTAATTGGTGAAAAAATATCAAGTCATGCAGGTCTCCATAGACAGTTGACATTATACTCTTAAACAGGCCATTAATTCCACACCATGTGCCTCTCACTGGGAACACTGCCAAAAGCTACTGCTGCTCTGGTATTACATTCCATTGAGACTATCATAAATGTATCCAAATGTCTCTCCCAACTGCAAGAGGGATTGCAGAGACTTGGATTCCCTATTGTTTGTATTCTGAAGCTGTCCTCTCCTCTTTATGGGCACAGGTGTTCGGACTCCTTAGTCCAGGTCCCTAATATTAAGAGAGAACCTGGACTCGTCTTTCTATTACTACGTATTGACACAATTCTACCTAGTCACAGAACGATTGCTGGCTACATTTTTCATGCCACCCTATTATTGGTGACTAGTAGAGATGAGCGAACGTACTCGGTAAGGGCGATTTCGCAATCGAGCACCGCGATTTTCGAGTACTTCACTATTCGGGTGAAAAGTACTCGGGTGTGTCGGGGGGCGTGGCGTGGCGTGGTGGAGCGGGGGTAGCAGTGGGGAACAGGGGGGAGCCCTCTCTCTCTCCCTCTCCCCCCCACTCCCCTCTGCAACCCCCCGCTCACCCACAGCGCACCCGAGTACTTTTCACCCGAGTAGTGAAGTACTCGAAAATCGCGGTGCTCGATTGCGAAATCGCCCTTACTGAGTACGTTCGCTCATCTCTAGTGACTAGACTTTGGACATCTGGACATATACCTTAATTGTGAGGTGATTAATGTAACCTTTTCAAGCATTCTATACAAAAAAATATCAGCTAGCCAAAAGTGTAAGTAAAAATTGTTTGAGAAAAACTGGAGCCCTTGGGCCAAACTCTTCATGTGCCTTCAAATCCGGAACTAGTAGTCTATAGCTGTAGCTATTATTCCTTATTCTGCATTCATTATTTGTCTGTTTGTATTAGAATCCAAGAAAAGTATATATAGTACTCTAAGGTAGTCATGCTAGTGGGGAACTATTTTTCTGCCCTTACCTATTTTAACTCCTTCACGTCTTCTTTTTACTTGTTCATACTTAGCTAATCCCCTGTTCTTATATGTCCCACATAAAGGCGGTTATACTCCAGTTTATTTCCACAAGACTTACATTATGTTTATCTGTACACTACAGTTACCTTTTTTGTGCTGCCAAGCATTGTATACTTTATATTTTTGTTATGTTTTCTAAATCCTAATAAAAATTGAATGATTAAAGAACAAAAAAAATGGGGCAAGAATTTGGAGGGGGCCAAGTTCCTTCCTTCCCATACTCTCATGTATGTTAAAGATCTAAGTTGACTATATAGTGTGTATATAAACCCCTTTCCTCTGGGTTTATTGTGGCAGTCAAATTCAAAAAAAGTGATATGCAGATCATTAGCCACATAAATAGAGAGGGGGTATGAAATGGTGAATTTACATATAAAAATGTATTCTCTGAGAGGGATTTGATGCTCTTGACATAACATATCAATTGTGGCAATTTTACTATTTTCACAGAATTTATGCATGCTATGAAGTCCTACTTGTAACCACCAAAAAAGTTCCTGAGTTAAAGTGCAGGATGAAAATTAAAAGGGGTTTCCAGGGAGAATATTACTGGTGACCTCTCCTCAGGATAGGTCATCAATAGTTGATCGGCTGGGGTCCGTCGCTCAAGACCCTGGTCGATCAGCTGAGTAGGTGCATGCTGTCAGCACCGCAAATACACAGAGGTTGGAGCAGAAGCAGCAGAAGTCTCCACGCCGACCTCTGTGTAATGGCTAGCGCTTGTAACTGCAGGCACGGCTTTCATTGAAATCAACGCAAGCCGTGCCTGCAGTTACAAGTGCCAGCCACTACTCAGAGGTTGGCATGGAGACTTCTGCTGCTTCCGCTTCAACCTCTGTGTATTTGCGGCGCTGACAGCTTTAATAGTATTCTCCCTGCAAAACCCCTTTAAGGAGGAGGGATTGCAAAAAGAATAAAAAAGAGATACATTTGCATTTAGTCCTGCTAAAGTAGCCATACTGTAAGAGAATGAAGGACTGTCCAATTGGAGGCAGAAAATAAGTGTAAATTAAGTAAGCGGGGCCACATTAAGACTCTTAAAGAAGAATGACGTGTAGTAAGGGATTTAAACATTTGAATGCTAAGAGGTTATCATTTCATGCTGAAATTTGTCCTAGCTACTGCAGCTTGATAATATTTAGGAGATCTAAACCATTAGTTTTAGAGGAGTTGATTTGGTACCTTAATTTGGAGTTGATAAAGAGTTGATTTGGTAACTCTAGCTCCATATCACACCTCTATGAATTTACTTATAGAATGCTGAATTTAACAAAGTGATTTGATGGGAATTCTAATTCTAATGGTACATCAACTTAGTGAGAATGGACGTACAGGTGGCAGTCAGTCACACATCCCAGTCATAAAATATGGTATTTTGACCCTTCCTCTATTAGTCTTCTGAGCTTGACAAATTTCTAAGGGCTTGTTCACACAAGCGTGTATTTGTGCATGTGTATGTGTGCACCAAACCACATGTCTATTAGAACCATTGTTTTCCTATGGGGTGTACACATGTCCCTGTTTTACAGGCGTGCAATTTTGTGCACTTGCAAAAGATAGGACATGCATGCACCACATAGGTCTGTGCTGTGCGTAAGTATTTCTCACGGGGAGTCCCCTCATCACTGAACACTGTGACAGCACTGTTACAGTGTTCAGTAATGATGGCACTCCCCGCGGGAAGTAAAGAATCCCCTGTCACAGCTGTGCCAGCTATGGCAAAGGACCACAATGTTCTCCCATCTGCTGCTGCTGATTGCCCCATTGAAAGCAATGAGATGCAGGCAACTACTGCAGTGATTTTTGGAAAAGGGCTTTGAATATAAGCCCTTCCCTGAAAATCATCCCTCAGCCAATCACAGGCAGCACTCAAGCATTCATTGAATGACAGCTGAACGCTGCCTGTGATTGGTCACAGTGCTCAGCCAATCACAAGCAGTGCCACAGGCAGTGCTCAACTGTCATTCAATCAATGGCTGAGCACTGCCTGTGATTGGCTGAATGCTCAGCCATTCAGACGCAGCCCTTTCAAGAGGTGGGGATTTTAAATCCCCCCCTGCTGAAAAAAGCTTCAGTACAGTGCTGGCGAGCCAGGCGGCTTGATGCACTGAGCCCCAACAGTGGCAGAGAGGTGAGTATATATATATATATATATATATATATATATATATTTGGAGGACAGCTTGGTAGAGTGCGGGTTGGCGGCAGTCAAAGACGGAAACAAGTGGATAAAGTCCAAGTGCAGGCGTGACCTGTGCTTATTTCAGTTCAGCAAAATCAACACAAACTCAGCCTTAACTTCAGGCAAGAAAATAACAGCCCAGCAATCGGATATCAGGCAGTCCCTGCCTGTACAGGTCACGCTCAGCAGGTGCACACACAGCAGGGTTTTCAGCTCTAGCAGGTATCACAGGCTGCCAGGGTCCAGCAGCCATCTTATTCCCCCCCCCCCCTGTGTCAGTGCACACTGCTATTTATATCCACATCTATCCTGGCTCAGCCTCAGCACCTGTGCTGATTGACCTCGCCCACAACCTGGAGTGGAGGAAGTGGAATGGATGGCCCCACTACCAACCTGACATCCATTCCAAAAAACCAAGCCCAGATACTTTTAAAGAAAAAGACGCCCAGCAACTACTTGCTGGAGATTGCATTGCACTCCTGGCTTATCATGTCTCAAACAGCGGGACATGAACTTCCTCCAGCGCCACTAGGCATAATAGCGGAACCTAGGGGCGATGTAGCGACCATCCACTATCACGCCCCTCAGTACCTCACAATATATATATACATATATATATATATATATATATATATATATATATATATATATATATATATATCCTCGAGTATAACCCTAGTTTTTCAGTAAATTTTTTTTGCTGAAAAAGCCCCCCCCCCCTGGCTTATACTCGAGTCAGGTAAGGGTTAAAGAAAAAAAAAAACTTTATATTCACCTCCCAGCCAGCGTCTGTGTTCCCGTCGGTGGTGCAGCAAGCTGAATTCCTGATAGCAGGGAGAATTCTAAAGCAGCTTGTTGCACGTCATCTCCCTGCTCGGCATTCAAGTCCCCCACTGTCAGCGTTGTGTAACTAAGCGCTGTGATTGGATCGAGTGTCGGCTGTGATTGGCTGGTGCTCAATCCAATCACAGCGCTTACTTACACAGCGCTGACAGAGCTGAGTAGAGAGGATGGCGGGGATGGCACCGGGGAAAATTCAAGCAGCTTGCCGCACAGACACAGACACTGGCTGGGAGGTGACTATGGAGGATTTTTTTTTTACCCAGTATATACTCGAGTATAGCTCGGCTTATACTTAAGTCAATAAGTTTTCCCATTTTTTTGTGGTAAAACTTGTTGACTCGGCTTATACTTGGGTCGGCTAATACTTGAGTATATACAGTATTTTTTTTTTTTTTACACAAGCTAGGGATGATTTTTCACAGAAGGGCTTATATTTAAAGCTCTTCCCTGAAAAATCACTGCAATCATTTTGCCAAAGTTGTAGCATTAGAGAGACTGTGTAGAGTCACAATATGGCACATCTTACTGAAATGATCAACCACAAGTCAGATAACGGTGTTACCCTCAGAATGTGGCAAATCTGTAATTAAATACATGGACAAATGAGTCCAGGGATTCACAGGAATAATTAAAGGGAACAACTTCCCGGCTGGGAAATTCTAAGGCAATTTAGTTCTAACACAATCCTTTCATGCGGGAACAAAACTTATATATTTCTATGTAAAACTGGCCACCAAAATTTTCCGAGTGCTATTAACCCCAGAACTTGCAATCTTAAATATACACAAACAAAAAACTTTCCCTCAGGTAGACCCGGCAGAGCTAAATCTTTTGCCTTAATAACTTGTTCCTTCAAACCCAATTACACCTTCAGATAAAATGGGCACTAGAGGTTCATCCAAGACCACCAGAACAAAACACTTCGACATTTTTTACTGCCAGGACGGTATGAGCCTATGAAGTCAAAATGGGAGAAAAACAATGACAACTGCTCTTGCCTTGGATTAAGTCTCTTAGCTGATTCGAGGTAAATCAGATTTTTTTTTGGTCAGTGAAGACCGTCACCGTGTTTTGAGAACATGGCACCACTCCTCAAAGGCCCACTTAACGGCTAACAGTTCTATGTTATCTGTGTCATAATTTTGTTCAATTACAGCAAATTTTTGTGAGAAAAAAGCACAAGCATGAAGACTCTGCAGTATCAAGATCCCTGAGAAAGTACTGCACAAAAAACAATCTCAGAGGCATCCACCTCCACCACAAAAGGCCTGGATGAATCAGTCTGCACCAGAACCAGAGCTTTTTCTAAAACATTTCTTCAAAGCCTGAAAAGAATGTAGTGCTTTCAAAGGCCATTTGTAAGGAAAGCAACCCTTCTTGGTCATGTCCAAAGGATGTTCACCCACCTCTGAAAATCCCACAAAAATCTTTTGGTAGTGTTCAGTGAACCGCCAGAAACCTCTGGAGGGCTTTCACATGTTCTGGCCATACCCAGTCCTGTATAGCAGGAACTTTTACTGAATCCATCTTGAAACCTTTTGGGGTGACAATATGACCCAAAAATGGGCAAAACAGGTCAGGGATAAGTGCAATGGGTGTAGGTTTCACTTAGCGATTTTATTTATCTCTCTGAATTCCAGACAAGGCTGTATACCCCCATCCTAGTGGAGAATTAGATGGATGTATATGCCTTTTTTTCAGACTGCCCTAAATATAAACCTTAAGAGACTGTCTCTCAGGAGCTGTTAGGTTTTACATATGACTTTTCAACAACTTACTGTCATGCCCACTGCCAGTAAGCAGAACTGGATACTCAAATAAACACCTGGGAACTGTTAACCCCTCAGATTCCAGAAAGCAAATAAACTAAAAGGAACTCTCCCTGCAGCACTCTAACACATGAATGTCCCTACCTGAATAGTAGATGGATTGTCTCAATAAAGACGTACCAACGATGGAATCTGGGGTACACTCTCACCCTGAACCCAGGAAATAAAACAAACAAAGGATCCCACTCTAAAATAGCAAACAGCCATGGAACTTATATGTAAAAGGCTGGCAGAGACACCACTGCTCCTATCACTGCATCTCTCTAGCATTCAACAGAAGACTGAGTAGAACTATTAAACAGCACAGCTCTGAGTGTGAGGAGGGATCAAGAGCCCTCCTAATTAACCCACAGGTGTGCTAAACCAGCAACCCAAACAAAGCAGCTCATACTGACATAACAATACAGACTGGGATAAGGTCCATAGAACAATCCCCTTCTCTATGAGGCAGGGACTGTCTGCCCTTCCTAAGAAAAGACACCAGCAAACTCATTGATAAACTCCGGTAACTAGAGTTGAGCGAACATACTTTGCCGAACTTGATGCTCGTTTAAGTATTAGCGTACTCAATGGTGCTCGTTACTCGAACGAGCATCAAGCCGTGTTCGACTCGGCCCCAGTTTTTGGCTTCTCGCTGCTGTGACATGCCTGTTTTGGCCCCTCCCTGCCACGACGCAGAGCGTGCCATTGGCAAATTTTTTGTCTGGCAGGCAGGAAGGGAAGAGAGAGAGAGATGAACCTGGGAGAAAAAAAAAACTCGGCACCCGGTGTCCCACATACAAAAATGCTCGAGTTCCCATTGTAGTCAATGGGGTTCGTTACTCGAGTAGAGCTCTCAAATTTTACGAAAAGCTCGACTCGAATCACGCAGACGTTTGGGTGCTTGCTCATCCTTACCGGTAACTCATCCACTTGAACCAAGGACACATTTATAGTCATATAGCTAAAACTGCAGGAAGAATTCCATTTTGTAATGCCCCATTTTTCCCAATCTACCACTAGGTTGTGCATCTGTAACCAAGTCAAACTCAACACCACCTGTGCAGAAAGGAACTCCATGGCATTATAATTATAATAATTATAATTTCTGTATGAATAATCCAATCTTTAAACACACATCCAGAACAAAATATTTCAAACACTTTTGAGACAGTGGAGTGGACAGCGCCAATAGCGGACACAGGAAGAATACAATTCAAAGGTCTCACCTCTAAACCCATGTGATTGACTGCCTTGATGTGAATTAAATTAACTTCAAGTTCCCTCTAACCTCAGGCCACCTAGTTTTCTGACTGAGATGGTCGGCAAGGACAAACCTGAACAAAATGCCCAGTTTGGCTGCAAAAGAATATGACCCCTAAACCGAATTATGCCCTTTTTTCTGGTACCATCAGAAAAATAACCCAACTGCATGGGCTCTTCCACATCTGTAAATTCTCTGGATGGATTTGAGGAAAGCTCATTATGCTGTTCCCTTACTTGACATTAAAGATGAGTGAAAGTGCTCGTTTAGGACAATTACTCGATCGAGCATCGCTTTTTTCGTGTAACTGCCTACTCGGGCGAAAAGATTTGGGGGTGAATAATTAATTATATGGTTGTGTTTGGTGTCATTAATTTATCAACCAATGGTTGACCTCATTCGATATCGCCTTGAGACAAGGGGGCGGTATTGATCCAGTTAATCACAAAAAAGGAGAGTTTAGTCTCTGATTAGAGATTCTATGACAATTCATAGGTCCTGATCCAACGCTTTTCGCTCACAAACGAGCTCCTCAGGGACCCCGATATGTGTCTTGCTGGTAATGTAAGGTTGATTATGCACCACCCCAATTATATATATTCATCACACTTCCGTATATCTTGAACCAGTAGGAGGTGGTAAAAGACATTACTCAGAGATGCAATACTTGAGTTGTGGATAGATACCCTGCAATTAGCATTATACAGAATACAACATACTTGTGATAGTCTTCTGTATTCAGAAATGTGTTGCTTCCGCCTTCTCTCGTGTCTTTAGAGCCCTTCTTTTTATCTTATCATTTCTGCTCCAGTAATTATTACTCACTGTTATTTTAAATGCTCTATTAAATTACCTATGTTTGAAGAGGCAATAGAATCCCCTCTCAAAAGTTTAACTCTAGGTTGCAGTTCTATTGATATAGTCCTTAGAGCTGCTTGTTTTAAATAACCTCCACTCTCTAGTTTCTCATACTCTATTACCATCTGAGAACATCATATATCATTTCTATCTATTCTCAATTTAGATTTTTTCTCATTCCTATTTCTCTCTTTCTTCTACCTATTCTCATTCTCCTAAAGATCTTCTATTAGATAGCTGTATTTCTAGCCTTCTTTTTTCCAGATATAAAAACTCTCATTTCTATGAGACATGTGTTTGTGAGTCTTTGTTTTAGTTTTAATGGTATTATTAAAAGTTATGTTTTAGTGTAGTCCAAACCAGTGAATTGCCTTTATAGGCGGAGTCAAGCAGAACTAGCAGTCATCTGTATAGTTTGTAGGCTCCCGCCAAACCATAGGCACAGAAAAGGCCAAAGATCTTTCTTTTCTTTTTCTTAGCCATTCCTGTAGTTTAACTGAACAAGAGTTACAACCTATATGTGGAGCCCATGACTTATCCTGGTCCCGTACCTCCATACCAAAATAATGATGATAGTCAGTCTTCACAAGAGGCATCAGATTGTGTTTCTCTGGCGAAAATGTTATTTCACCACAAATGTAACAAAAACTATTCACTAAATTTACACAATTTACTGGCATTTTGATATAGCAAATTTTACACTTCAAAAGCACTCCAAAACCAGAAATTCTGGAAAAAGGAAAGCAGAAACAATATGAAACTCAGTCATAGCAAGATTTATTATGTTTATTACCTACAAACATACAGACAATATTGCGTTATGTCAGTTTAGAGGTATGACAACTCCCCCGCAAAAATTCCCATAAAATAAAAATGTAAACTCTAAAAAATGACATGTCACTGTATCTCCAAAGCAAGAGCTAATCGGTCATTTTTATGGTGATTTTTGAATTCAGCAGATGGAAATACATAAGAATACGCCAATTTTGAGCCTGAAACAAAATCATCGTTGGGCGGTGTAATCAAAGCCTTCCCTAATTGCTAGGCAGGTGCCACAGGTAGCAGAACACTCCCATCAGTGCTAAAGAAAGCATAGAGGAAAATCCAAAAAAGCACTAGTATAAACCAAATCACGAAAACCAAAACCTGCCACAACAGATACAGTGCTTTTGTGACACTGACCATAGAAAAACTTCAATCGCTGCATGGCCGAGCATTGGAACCAGTTAATAAAGGCAAATGAGAAGTTGGATGTTGTAAGATGTAAAAGAATGCAAAACAGAAACAGTATAATGGAAACAAATAAAAACACACATAAATATGCTTATATGAATCGGAGTATTACTAGCATTCATTTCTTTATCAAGTTGAACATGCAAAACCAAACTACCAGTTATTTTAATTATTGTGCAGTTTTAAGACCGGATTTCCAATTGCATTTACATTTTTTTGGATTCTACTTGTTACATGTGAGAAGGTACTGTAAAACACAGAATGCACAAAAAGAAAGCCTTAACAATAGTAAACATACAGGAGAGTGCATCTGAACAGTCTAATAACACTCAGGAGAAATTCTTTAAAACATTCTTTGTAGCACTATACCAGGAACTTGAAAGCCCATAATTTTTCTGTAGGTATTCTATTATTGGAGTTAATGGCTGCAACCCCTGCTGTATCTAAAAGCTAATTTGCTTGAAACCTGGCTTAATCATACATTCTATATTTGTAATGGATGTAACCTATTTTTTGAAATTACAGCTTTGCGATCTGAAATAAGATGAATTTGAACTTTAGTATAAATTTGAAAACTGTTGGAGTTTCTGCTATTAATTCTGAAGTGGATAGATTTGCGTACAGTTTGAATCTTTATACTGTAAAACGTTACTTAAATAATTAACATTTTAAAGTGAAAATTAGCCACCTCCTTTCAATTGTACCTAGTAATATACAATTATTTCTAATATTTCAATTTGTATAGTCATATAGATGAAAATATAGTATGCTTTAAGGGCTTAGTGGGAAAATACAATGCATATAATTATATCAACCTACAATCCCAATTGCAAAAGAATTGGGATGCCATGTAAAATATAAATAAATGCAAAGAAAAAAAAACGAATGCAATGATTTGGAAATCTCATCTAACCATATATTATTCACAATAGAACATAGACACTACAATACCCGGAGAGGTTATCGAAATTAGGGTTATTTAGCTTAGAAAAAAGATGGCTGAGTGCAACCTAAAACTATGTATAAAGACATCAGGAGAAAATACAGAGATCTCTCCCTTGATCTATTTATACCCAGGACTGTGACTGTAACAAGACAGCACCCTCTACGTCTTGAGGAAAGAAGGTTTCTACACAAACATAGAAGGGTGATCTTTACTGTAAAAGCAGTGAGACTATGGATCTCTCTGCCTGACGATGTGGTGATGGGAAATTTGATAAAAGAGTTTAAAAGGGTCCTGGATGCCTCTCTTGAGCAATGCATTATTATATGTTATAGTCACTAATTATTTCAATCCAAGGAGTATTCCGATTACCAGACTTAGAGTCAGAAAGGAATATTTTTCTCTTAAATTGGAAAAATTGGCTTCTACCTCATTGTTTTTTTTTTACTTCCTCTGGATCAATATTGTGTGTGGGGGGGGGGGGGAATTAGGCAGAACCAGATAGACATAAGTCTTTTTTCAGCCTAACATACTATGTTAGGCCTTAGTCACACGGGCGTTTTTTGCCGCGATTTGCGGATCGTATGACGGAAGCGCATCCGCAAAGCGCGTGACCGGGGCCGAAAAATCACCCGACAAAAACTGCTCCTAGCCGCGTTTCAATAGAAACGGGCCGGAGCTGTCCAGCGCATTGAATTCAGTGGAGCCGGCAATACAGCCGGCTCCATTGAAAGCAATGGGCTGCCGGCAATCGCGGGATGAATTGTCGGGAAGGGCTTAAATATATAAGCCCTTCCCTGCAATTCATCCAGAAATGCGTAAATATATATATATATATATATATATATATATATATATATATATACTCACCTTGTCCTGGCAGACGGAGTTCAGCGCGGCCGGCCTGCAGTGGGTGTGAGTGGGTGTGAGTGAGAGCTGCCCCTGATTGGCTCAGCGCTGAGCCAATTAGAGGCAGCTCTCACTCATCTTGTCCCGGCAGACGGAGTTCAGCGCGGCCGGCCTGCAGTGGGTGTGAGTGGGTGTGAGTGAGAGCTGCCCCTGATTGGCTCAGCGCTGAGCCAATTAGAGGCAGCTCTCACTCACCTTGTCCCGGCAGACGGAGTTCAGCGTGGCCGGCCTGCAGTGGGTGTGAGTGGGTGTGAGTGAGAGCTGCCCCTGATTGGCTCAGTGCTGAGCCAATCAGAGGCAGCTCTCACTCACACCTATTCATGAATTCATGAATGGGTGTGAGTGAGAGCTGCCTCTGATTGGCTCAGCGCTGAGCCAATCAGTGGCAGCTCTCACTCACACCCACTCACACCCACTGCAGGCCGGCCACGCTGAACTCCGTCTGCCGGGACAAGGTGAGTATATATATATTTTTTTTTTTTTTACACATTTCTGGATGAATTGCAGGGAAGGGCTTATATATTTAAGCCCTTACCGACAATTTATCCTGCGATCGCCGGCAGCCCATTGCTTTCAATGGAGCCGGCTGTATTGCCGGCTCCATTAAATTCAATGGGCAAACATCATTCTTCTTTGCCACAGCTGTTACAGCTGTGGCAGAGAAGAGTGATTTGTCTTCTAAATGTTCTCAATGGGGTCGGCGCTGCTGCCGCCGACCCCATTAAGCGCATATAGAGAAGAGAACAGGAATCGCAGATCGCAGATAGGTGCGATCTGCGATTTCTGTTCTATCATTTATCGGACGAGCGCATAAAAAGCGCTCATGTGTCCGATACCATTGCAAAGCAATGGTTTTAAAAAATCGACGGACGCATGCGCATGCGCAAATTGCGCGAAAAAAACGCCCGTCTGACTAAGGCCTTACTATGTAGTACATATCCAAAAGTGAAAGTGTGACATTTTTCCATTTTCTTAAGAAAAATTAGCTTATTTAGAAATTGATAGCATCTCACAAAAGTTGGGACAGGACTATGTTTACCATTGTGAAGAGTCCCCTTTTCTTTTTACAACAGTCTATAGCATCTGGGAAGTGAAGAGACCAATTTCTGGACTTTCGTGAGAGGAATGTTGTCCCATACTTGTCTGATGTATGATTCCAGCTGCTATACAGTCCTTTGTCTTCTTTCCAGATTATTTGTTTTCTAATGGACCAAATGTTTTCTGTTGGTGAAAGGTCCGAACTACAGGCAGTTTAGTTCAACACCCAGATTCTTCTTCATGCTGTTGTGATGGATATAGAAGGTGGTTTAGCATTGTCTTCCTGAATTATGCAAGGCTTTCCCATAACGAGATGTTGTGTGGATGAAGCATATGTTGTTTTAAACCCTCTTTATACTTCTCAGCATTGATAGTGCCTTTCAAGACGTGCAAGCTATCCATGCCATAGGCATTAATGCAATCCCATGCCATCAAAGGTGCAGGCTTTTGAACTATGTGCTAATATCAAGATGGAGGGACCCTATCCACATGACTCTACAGGACACCGTGTCCGTAGTTTACCAAAATAATTTCAGATTTTGATTAATCTAACCATAGAAAAGTTTTGCATTTTGCCTCGGTCCATTCTAAATTAGCTTTGGCACATAGTTGATGCATAGCTTCTTCTTTGCATGATACAGCTCTACCTTGTGCATTTGTGGATTACACAGTAAACTGAGTTGTTAAACATTGTTTTTTGGAAGTATTCCTGAGTTCTTGCAGTGATTTGTATTACAGAATTATGCCTGGTTTTTATTGCAGTGCCGCCTGAGAGCCTGCAGGTCTCAAGCATCTAATATTCACTATCATTTTTGTTCCCTGTGCACATGAATTTCTCCAGATTCTTGGAATCTTTTGATGATATTATGTACTGTAGATGATGGCATATTCATAGTCTTCACAATTTTACATTAAGGAATATTTTATATAATTATTTCACAATTTTTACATGCAGTTTTTCACAGATTGGTGACCTCTGACCATGCTATTTTTATACAGTCAGGTAACGTAGTAAAAGAATTCACCTACCAGCTGTTGTTTTTATTATTACCACTTACTTTTCCAGGCCTTTGTTGACCCTGTCCCAACTTTTTTGAGATGTGTCACTGCCATCAATTTCTAAATAGTTTTCTTCAACGAAATGGAGAATGCCTCATTCTCAACTTCTGATATATGTTCTATGTTCTATTACGAATAAAATACAGTTAGATGATATCTCCAAGTTATTGCATAATTTTGTTTTCTTTGCACATATTTACATTTTACACAGCATTCCAACTTTTTTTAGAATTGGGGTTGCATATTTCACTTTTATTGTATTATATACAGGAAATTTCTATACAAGACTCAAGTATTATTCAGGTAGAAATGCTTTGTTTCCTACTTAGCAAATACTTTTGGCTTGCAGATGGAAACTATAAAGGATAGAATATTCTGCTGCAGAAAAATCTGTACCACAATTCTCATGTCTAATTACACCTCAAATCTGCATACAGAATGGGATTCAGATTTGAGGTGTAATTGCTTGATTTGCAAATCTGTAGCAATTCAACTGCAAATCCATGGCAAAATTCACATGATAGACATTTGGATTTTGGTGCCATTTTTTTTCTGTGATGACAGAATATTATGCAGTATATGAAAGCACCCAAGTAGTAGCAAGATCA
The DNA here is from genome assembly GCF_035609145.1 of Eleutherodactylus coqui. NCBI lineage: Eukaryota > Metazoa > Chordata > Amphibia > Anura > Eleutherodactylidae > Eleutherodactylus > Eleutherodactylus coqui. Next base: position 26,570,814 of record NC_089845.1, on the reverse strand, counting down.
ATCAGCATTCAAATTCTAAATGAGCTTTAATTCTTTGTCATGACTATAGTTTTTCCTTAAGTAGAGCACCTAGAAATTGTCAGGAGAGTTATAATGGCATGCACGCTCCTCTGGGATGTATGACAATGAGAAATGTAGCAATGCTCCTATAATGTCACCTATTTCAAGGCAGCATTAATGGAAATCTAATAGGTGTGATGGAGAGGCATTGTTACATCTTACCATTTGCATATTTTCCAGAGTAGCATGCATGGCCTTATAAATAACCCTCACCTCTTCTAGAGTGCCCTGTCAAGAAAAAAGATCTGATGACATGTACAGGAGTTGGTATTTGGGTAGCTAGACACTGGTTTGAAGGAAATGAACCCACTCTGATGTGAAATGGATGGAAGTATTGAAGAGACTGATGAATATTATGACAGTTGAGTTGTTGTGAGTAGCCATTATCTTGTGTAATCTGCTGCCATATTGTATAAGCAATCACCTAGTGTGTGCCCTAAATTGAGAAACTGCTGACACCATATGCTTATTGAACTGTTTGTAACATCCCATCACCCAAGCTAGTTTCACCTGTGAAATAAAGTTTAAGAATTCTGTTGGAGCTCTATGTCTCTTTCTTATTATGAGCCATCAAAAAAACTTGTCTTAATACCACTCTGGCCCCTTTTATGTTTACCCCCCTCTCCACACTCTAATCTGCAGTGCACAAGCCTATTCCTCACACTGCTACTATCTCTATCAATGAGAAAACTATGAGAGAGAGCAGAGGGAGCCCATATAGGTTGGAGCACTGTACTGTAAGATCTATGTCACAAGCGGTACAAAAGGACAATCAGCTAGGTGAAGGACTTACACAGACTCTACAAAAGCAAAAAGGCAAAAACAATTTAACAAAGACTGTTTATATGACATTGTTTAATGTCTTTAGTGATTATGAAAATAACCAATAATTAATACAGCTTTTGCCAATAGTCTGTCTATATATTGCAAATTATAACTTATATTTCTTTTCAATCTATTTATCGATTTTTAAAACAGTCAGCAGATAACATATGCCCAAAAAATAGCAGAGTTCCAAATTATATAAATAACGCACACATGAAGAAAGGCAACATAAGCTACCTATGGAGACCACAATTGTCTTCATAGGATACATTTTCTGGCCCAGCAGTTAAGTATACACTACAAGCTGACTGAACCCTATACGGCAAAATGTGGGGCACATAATGTCAGTTGTAGGCTATATCCAGTCTGATTCATTTAGATAGACTTAAAAAAAACATGTATAGAAGCTTAGTGGTAGGCAATAAACTCTAAAGAAAACATAACAAACAATTTTGCAGGAAGGTAGAGTGGGGGGAAATGTAAGAATAAGGGTAATTGGGGATGGTGAGAGGGATAGGATGCAAAGTATAGCTAGATGGTAAAATGAATGGAATGGGTGTGATGAATTGATGGCTGGCAACAGTCTAGAGAAAGCTAAAGTGCCTCAGAGATGAAAAAGAGGGATTCTACGGAGGTGCAACATGTTTGACAAAAATTAATGGAATACCTTTAATTGATTAAATTTGGGAAAGACTACACCATTCACAAGTTTTTTTCTTCCTACCCATGAAATTAATAGCCAGTAGTAGTAGGTATCCCTACAGGCTTTTAAGAGGAGAAAGTAATTTATTGCCAAAAAATATGACAACTCGCCACACAATTTTCTACCTAAATATACAATATATTTTGGTTGCCATTTAATAATGAACATTTGTTGAAGTATTTAAACCAGTGAGGGGTTCATATTTATGCCTGGTGCCTCAGATTACTTTTAAAATTGGCATTGGGCAGATTTGAACGTAGAACTATAGCAAGGCAACAGTGTAAATTACTGAGCTGCCATGCTTGCTCTTCCTTCTTCCTTCTACTTCTTCCTTTTCTCCTTCCCATTCTTCCACTATAAAAGGAGAAAAAGAAGAAAAGGAGGGGAAGAAAAATAAGGAGAATGAGTAGTAGGAGAAGAATATGTATAATAAGAAGGTGAAGGAGAAGTAGAAAAGAAAGAAGGAGATGAAGGAGAGTAAGAAGATTGTCTTCTACTTTTCATCCTCCTCCTTCTTTTTCTCCTTCCTCTCCTCCAGAGAAGTAGAGTAGCATGTAAGGAACTACCATGTTCACTAAAACAATTATAGAATAGGAGATATTTCCATGTTTATTTTATCTTATGCCTAAGAATGCCCACAAATCTTTAATATTAAGGGGACTATAATCAAGCAGATTCTAAAAAATGACATTTTTTGACTACAATACTTGCACAGTAGACTCCGAAAAAGACGTAAATAAATAGTAGAATTAAAGAGTAACATTGTTGACTTAGTCCAATCTATGTGGATACCAGAGTATACATCCTCCATGTTAGATATATTACCGAGATACATGAGCATGTCATCCATGTATTGTAATCGTATCTTTTCCTTACGCAGAGCCTGGTTTTATGCATTTTATGGCCTGAAGTGTTTCTCTCACCTTCCCTGAGGATGGTCTAGATGCATATATTGCCTGTCTGCATTTTATGCAGATCCCCTCTACCCTTTCATTTGACAGGTGCCGCCTTCAGAAATCTGCTGGCTTGTGTGTTGTCAGGTGGGTTATACCTGACACTGTTCCCTTTATGTCTGTTCAGTGTTTGACTCTTTCTCCTTGGTGTGAGGACACTTGTGGTAGCCATTATTTGATATCTGTATGCGTGAGAGTGGATCCCTGTTCTGTCTTATTGGTGTAAACTGTGAGGTATCCTGTGTGTTTGTGCAGGTGGCCAGATATGAGGCGTAAACAGCCCTGTTCTGTGTGTTGGTGTGAACAGAGGTGTGTCCTGTGTTTGTACATCTCTCCAGGTACCTAATCAAGGATAGTCAGGTCCTAGGTAGAGATGAGCGAGCACCAAAATGCTCGGGTGCTCGTTACTCGAGTCGAACTTTCAGTGATGCTCGAGAGTTCGTTTCAAGTAACGAACCCCATTGAAGTCAATGGGTGACTCGAGCATTTTTGTATATCGCCGATGCTCGCTAAGGTTTTCATTTGTGAAAATCTGCAAAACACAAGAAAGTGATGGAAACGATACAGAAACGAATAGGGAAGGCGAGGAGCTACATTTTGGGCTGCATCTCAAGTTCCCAGGTCCCACTATTAAGCCACAATAGCGGCAAGAGTGAGACCCCCCCCACTGTCAGCGTAAAGATCGTTCTCCTCTGCCACAGCTGTAACAGCTGTGGCAGAGAAGAACGATGTTAGCCCATTGAATTCAATGGAGCCGGCAATGCAGCCGGCTCTATTGAAAGCAATCGTACGCGGGATGAATTGTCGGGAAGGGCTTAAATATATAAGCCCTTCCCTACAATTCATCCAGAAATGTGTAAAAATAAAAAATATATATATACTTACCTGGTCCCGGCAGAACGATGTTAGCCCATTGAAGTCAATGGAGCCGGCAATACAGCCGACTCCATTGAAAGCAATGGGCTGCCGGCGATCGCGGGATGAATTGTCGGGAAGGGGTTAAATATATAAGCCCTTCCCTGCAATTCATCCAGAAATGTGTAAAAATAAAAAATAAATATATACTTACCTGGTCCCGGCAGACGGAGTTCAGCGCGGCAGGCTGCAGTTCTCCTGAACTGCTCTGAACAGCTGTGAGTAGTATTCAGCAGCCGGGGATTTAAAATCCCCGCCTGCTGAATGAGATGCCTCTGATTGGTCACAGCCTGACCAATCAGAGGCATCCCTCACTCACACCCATTCATGAATTCATGAATGGGTGAGTGAGAGCTGCCTCTGATTGGCTCAGCGCAGGGACAGCTGAGAGCTACCCCTGAGCCAATCAGAGGCAGCCCTCACTCACCCATTCATGAATTCATGAATGGGTGTGAGTGAGGCATGCCTCTGATTGGTCAGGCTGTGAACAATCAGAGGCATCTCATTCAGCAGGCGGGGATTTTAAATCCGCGGCTGCTGAATACTACTCACAGCTGTTTAGAGCAGTTCAGGAGAACTGCAGCCTGCCGCGCTGAACTCCGTCTGCCGGGACCAGGTAAGTATATGCATATTTTTTATTTTTACACATTTCTGGATAAATTGCAGGGAAGGGCTTATATATTTAACCCCTTCCCGACAATTCATCCCGCGATCGCCGGCAGCCCATTGCTTTCAATGGAGTCGGCTGTATTGCCGGCTCCATTGACTTCAATGGTCAGTGCTCGTTTAATCGAGACAAGTACCGCGTGGTGCTCGTCTCGAGTAACGAGCATCTCGAGCACCCAAATACTCGAACGAGCATCAAGCTCGGGCGAGTATGCTCGCTCATCTCTAGTCCTAGGTGAAGACTGTGGGGCCGTCCTTATTAGGACGCTTACCCCCCTTTTAGGCAGGGGTTCCCCACCTACCCTGATTAGTGAAAGACAGTTTTCTCCTTCTTTTTTTGCCTTGAGTGGTGTAACCTCTCCTAACTTATACTGTGATTGTTGTTGCAGTTTTGTTAGGAAGCCTCCCTGTGTCCATGCTGAGGTGTGGTGCTCTAGTACCCCTCAGACATAACAGTAAGTAGTTGCTAATTAGATTCAATACAACATGTGTTTTCAATTGATTGCCCAATCACCAAACACTTCATGAGAAAGCTCATATAATTAGAAAGAAACCCTTACTTTTACGTCACCCTCCCCTTACCCAACAATACATCTCCCCAGAATAATTCTAAAAAATAATTCTTCCTAGCATCATCGCCTCATACAAGTCCCTTTTTCTCATTCACAAGAAAAAATATAATTCTAAGAGCAAACATCAAGAAAAAAGTGTCCTCCTTGGGTTTAGATTCCATCCATATTGACAGCATGATCCCAGTTAATTTACTTTCATCAGCTATAATCTGTGGGGAAACTCATGTACCATTCTTAGCTGCATAAATATTACACAACCTTCAATACACAAAGACCTGTGAAATTCCCTTTGCAGCTACTCTACTCTGTCGGGATTAACAATGAACATTGCAATTTATTAAAACAAGCATGATTTTGTGTCATGTTTCAAAACTTTTGAAGTCATAAATCTCCACTTTAGCATACTATACCAGCATTTTAGTTTCTTTTTATCTTAATCTAATTTGCATACTATGGGTGTTACTATTTTCTTCCATCTATAATGTCTCTATCCTTCTTTCTCAGCTTGAACTAATTACATTTTTCATTTTGCCTGTCTTACTTGTCACAAGTACTCATCTACCTCTGTGAAAATGCTTTCATATCATAAGATTTATAATAAAGCCCAATCAGCACCCTCCTGACATATTTGTTTCTATTTATATCCCCAAGAGAAATTATTCTACAATATCTTGCCCATTTATTTTCTGGTGTTTATAGACTTCAACATATTTTGCAGTACTGCACAGAGATTGTCATCTCTCACAGCCTTTGTCCCCTATAGGGACCATCTAAATTCCTTTTTTCAAACACATACATTTTCTGATAAGTTTCTGTCAGTTATCACTAAGATTTATTTCACACACTGAAGATTTGGTCAGTATTTTGCATCTGTTAAAAAAGAGCAGAACACAAACACAGACAAAATACAAAGATCAGAATTGTACTTCTCTCTTATGAATTCTTAGTTTGTTTTATGTTGAGAAACATAAATGCAATAAACTGACCAAATCTGCACTATGTGAAAGTATTGTAAACAAAGCTGCGGAGTTGTAGGCAAAACTTCCCATTCCGTCTCTGACTCCTCTATTTTTCTATACTTCATTGCCAGCTATAACTTTGATGCCTTCATGAATGGATCATGCGTAATAATAAGTATTGATAACTTTACTGTATTAAGGTCTCAGTCACACGGGCATTTTAACGCATTCGGCAGCTGCAGAGAGGTGAGTATACATTTATTAATTTTTTACACATTTTTGGATTGATTTTCAGGGAAGGGCTTATATTTTAAGCCCTTCTCCGAAAATCACTGCAGAGCTTGCCGGCAGCGCATTGCTTTCAACGGAGCCGGCTGTATTGCCAGCTCCATTGAATTCAATGGGAGAACAGCATTCTCCTCTGCCACAGCTGTGACAGCTGTGGCAGAGGATCACGATCTTCACTATATGTTCTAAATGGGGTCGACGCTGCTGCCACTGGCCCCATTGAGCGCAAGGTGAAACCCCTGGATGCAACAGCATCCAGGAGGATTCACATACACAGAACACCGGTTTGGCACAGAATGTAGTTACATGCATTCTGCGAACCAGTGTCCTATAATTTTCGCTGCAGGGGTTTTTCCACATGTAAAATCTGCACATGTGACCGCTGCTATTGAAAAGCATTGGTTGTATCTAGTGCAAATTTTTTGACGTGCAGAAAAACACCCATTTAAAACGCCCGTGTGACTGAGCCCTTAACATGGTAACATCAGGCTTAATATACTATATATTAATAAATAATGTTACTTTTATATTAAGCTGCAGTTGGTCGGAGTTAGTACATTTACTGACTGACTCTGGATTTAACTCCACCCAACACTAACGCTAACTCCATGGCTATAACTATGATTCTATAACCCAGATTTTAACACCATGACTACTACAGGTGAATAGGCCATTGATGCACACTTGATGATATGGAGGATGCACTCTGCTGCTAGACAAAACTTGGGGATTTGTATCCTGTTCTTGGTCAGTACATGTGAGCAGGTCTTACAGTTCCTTACCTTACAGGGATAAGTTCCTTTTGTGTGTCAGGGGGCAATGCACTCTTGATTATAAAGTTCCTCAAAATTGGAGGTTGCCTGTAACATATGAAGGGTGGGTCCAGGAATATGGTTTTCAGAAGGTCATCTTTGTGTAGGAGTTTCTTTATAGTCTTCCTTAGTACCTCTATCTGTGAATTGTAGGTCACTGCTAGAGGCACACATCCATTTTTTTCTTTCTCCATTTATTGGAGTAGTTAATTCCTGGGTATCCTGGTGGCTCTGGTGATTTTGTCATCATTTTAGGTGGGATGGTAGCCCTGATTTATAAATGTCTTTTTTAAATTCTGTAAATGTTCTTCTCTGTCTGATGTGCTTAGAAAGGTGATTATCCCATGTGAGGTATGTAGGTCGATCAATCGGTTTTTGGTATAGGGATATATGTATTGAGTTGTTTAAAATTTTTTGTTGGTGTCCAAAAAGTTGTTTTCTGTATACAAGTACCTTAATGTCAGGTTTATAGTGGGCTGAAATGCATTGAATCTCTCATGGAATTTTATTTGTTCTTGTTCAGTATTGGTCCAGATGATTATGAGTAGAGATGAGCGAACGTGTTCGTCCGAGCTTGATATTCGTGCGAATATTAGGGTGTTCGGGATGTTCGTTATTCGTAACGAACACCATGCGGTATTCGGGTTACTTTCACTTCCTTCCCTGAGACGTTAGCGCGCTTTTCTGGCCAATTGAAAGACAGGGAAGGCATTACAACTTCCCCCTGTGACGTTCAAGCCCTATACCACCCCCCTGCTGTGAGTGGCTGGGAAGATCAGATGTCACCCGAATATAAAAGTCGGCCCCTCCCGCGGCTCGCCTCAGATGCCTTGTGAGTTAGATGAGGGACAGTGCTGCTGGTACCGGAGCTGCTGTAGGGAGAGAAATAGCAGTTAGTGTAGGCTTCAAGAACCCCAAAGGTCCTTATTAGGGCCAGTAATACCTGTGTGTTGGCTGCTGTAAGCAGTGCCTTTTTTTTTTTTTCTCAAAATCGCCTCTGCAAAGCGTTGCACCCGGCATTAGGGGCAGAAGTGTTGGATAGGCAGGGAGAGTGTTAGGAGTGAGTGTAGCCTTCAAGAACCTCAACGGTCCTTTCTAGGGCCATATTTAACCGTGTGCAGTACTGTCCAGGCTGCTGTTAGCCGTGCTGCATATTTTTTTTTTCTCAAAATCGCCTCTGCAGAGCATTGCACCCTCCATTGATACTACAGGGAAAGAATTGTGTAGGCAGGGCCACAACACAGTTATTATTCATTGAATATACGCAGTGGGTCCTTTTGGTGTAAAAAAAGGGAAACAAAATCTATTTGTCCTGCCTCTGTCCGTCCTAAGGGCTGTGGACACGTGTGAGCTGCGTGTACAACGTTAAAAAATCAGACGCACCCAGCTACGGTTTACTGCTGGCTTCGCCATTTGCTTTCCTTAATTGGGAAAAAAATACCTGCTCTGCCAGAGTTAATAACTCTGCTACCCTCAAGTTCTGTGACACATTAGCAGGGACACAGCATAGTTATTAAACTTAGATTATTCATTGAATATACGCAGTGGGTCCTTTTGGTGTAAAAAAAGGGAAACGAAATCTATTTGTCCTGCCTCTGTCCGTCCTAAGGGCTGTGGACACGTGTGAGCTGCGTGTACAACGTTAAAAAATCAGATGCACCCAGCTACGGTTTACTGCTGGCTTCGCCATTTGCTTTCCTTAATTGGGAAAAAAATACCTGCTCTGCCAGAGTTAATAACTCTGCTACCCTCAAGTTCTGTGACACATTAGCAGGGACACAGCACAGTTATTAAACTTAGATTATTCATTGGATATACGCAGTGGGTCCTTTTGGTGTAAAAAAAGGGAAACGAAATCTATTTGTCCTGCCTCTGTCCGTCCTAAGGGCTGTGGACACGTGTGAGCTGCGTGTACAACGTTAAAAAATCAGACGCACCCAGCTACGGTTTACTGCTGGCTTCGCCATTTGCTTTCCTTAATTGGGAAAAAAATACCTGCTCTGCCAGAGTTAATAACTCTGCTACCCTCAAGTTCTGTGACACATTAGCAGGGACACAGCACAGTTATTAAACTTAGATTATTCATTCAATAGAGGCAGTGGGGCCTTTCGTTTTCAAAAAAGGGAAAAAATTATATTTGGCCTGCAATTTATTTCCTGCCTGTGAAATCAAATCACTGGTAATACAGCATGCTGAGGAGTAGGGGTAGGCCTAGAGGACGTGGACGCGGCCGAGGACGCGGAGGGCCAAGTCAGGGTGTGGGCACAGGCCGAGCTTCTGATCCAGGTGTGTCGCAGCCGACTGCTGCGCGATTAGGAGAGAGGCACGTTTCTGGCGTCCCCACATTCATCGCCCAATTAATGGGTCCACGCGGGAGACGGTTATTAGAAAATGAGCAGTGTGAGCAGGTCCTGTCCTGGATGGCAGAAAGTGCTTCGAGCAACCTATCGTCCACCCGCAGTTCTGCGCCGTCCACTGCTGCAAATCCGAATCCTCTGTCTGCTGCTCCTCCTTCCTCCCAGCCTCCTCACTCCACTACAATGACACCTGCTCAGGAGCGGGAACACTCCCAGGAACTGTTCTCGGGCCCCTGCTTAGATTGGGCAGGAGTGGTTCCTCTCCCACCAGAGGAGTTTATCGTCACTGATGCCCAACCATTCGAAAGTTCCCGGGGTCCGGGGGAAGAGGCTGGGGACTTCCGCCAACTGTCTCAAGAACTTTCTGTGTGTGAGGAGGACGATGACGATGAGACACAGTTGTCTTGCAGTGAGGTAGTAGTAAGGGCAGTAAGTCCGAGGGAGCAGCGCACAGAGGATTCGGAGGAAGAGCAGCAGGACGATGAGGTGACTGACCCCACCTGGTTTGCAACGCCTACACAGGACAGGTCTTCAGAGGGGGAGGCACGGGCAGCAGCAGGGCAGGTTGCAAGAGGCAGTGCGGTGGCCAGGGGTAGAGGCAGGGCCAGACCGAATAATCCACCAACTGTTTCCCAAAGCGCACCCTCGCGCCATGCCACCCTGCAGAGGCCGAGGTGCTCTAAGGTCTGGCAGTTTTTCACAGAGACGCCTGACGACCGACGAACAGTGGTGTGCAACCTTTGTCGCGCAAAGCTCAGCCGGGGAGCCAACACCAACAGCCTCACCACCACCACCATGCGCAGGCATATGATGGCCAAGCACCCCACAAGGTGGGACGAAGGCCGTTCACCGCCTCCGGTTTGCACCCCTGCCTCTCCCCCTGTGCCCCAACCTGCCACTGAGATGCAACCCCCTCTCAGGACACAGGCACTACCGTCTCCTGGCCTGCACCCACACCCTCACCTCCGCTGTCCTCGGCCCCATCCACCAGTGTAGTTCAGCGCACCGTCCAGCCGTCGCTTGCGCAACTGTTGGAGCGCAAGCGCAAGTACGCCGCCACGCACCCGCACGCTCAAACGTTAACCGTCCGCATAGCAAAATTCATCAGCCTTGAGATGCTGCCGTATAGGGTTGTGGAAACGGAGTCCTTCAAAAGTATCATGGAGGCGGCGGCCCCGCGCTACTCAGTTCCCAGTCGCCACTACTTTTCCCGATGTGCCATCCCAGCCCTGCACGACCACGTCTCCCGCAACATTGTACGTGCCCTCACCAACGCGGTTACTGCCAAGGTCCACTTAACAACGGACACGTGGACAAGCACAGGCGGGCAGGGCCACTACATCTCCCTGACGGCACATTGGGTGAATTTAGTGGAGGCTGGGACAGAGTCAGAGCCTGGGACCGCTCACGTCCTACCCACCCCCAGAATTGCGGGCCCCAGCTCGGTGGTGGTATCTGCGGAGGTGTATGCTTCCTCCACTAAAGCACCCTCCTCCTCCTCCTCCGCAACCTCTGTCTCGCAATCAAGATGTGTTAGCAGCAGCATGTCGCCAGCAGTCGGTGTCGCGCGGTGTGGCAGCACAGCGGTGGGCAAGCGTCAGCAGGCCGTGCTGAAACTACTCAGCTTAGGAGATAAGAGGCACACGGCCCACGAACTGCTGCAGGGTCTGACACAGCAGACCGACTGCTGGCTTGCGCCGCTGAGCCTCCAACCGGGCATGGTCGTGTGTGACAACGGCCGTAACCTGGTGGCGGCTCTGCAGCTCGGCAGCCTCACGCACGTGCCATGCCTGGCCCATGTCTTTAATTTGGTGGTTCAGCGCTTTCTGAAAAGCTACCCACTCTTGTCAGACCTGCTCGTAAAGGCGCGCCGGCTCTGCGCACATTTCCGCAAGTCCCACACGGACGTTGCCACCCTGCGCACCCTGCAACATCGCTTTAAGCTGCCAGTGCACCGACTGCTGTGCGACGTGCCCACACGGTGGAACTCTACGCTCCACATGTTGGCCAGGCTCTATGAACAGCGTAGAGCTATAGTCCAATTCCAACTCCAACATGGGCGGCGCAGTGGGAGTCAGCCTCCTCAATTCTTTTCAGAAGAGTGGGCCTGGTTGGCAGACATCTGCCATGTCCTTGGTAATTTTGAGGAGTCTACCCAGGTGGTGAGCGGCGATGCTGCAATCATTAGCGTCACCATTCCTCTGCTATGCATCTTGAGAAATTCCCTGCAAAGCATAAAGGCAGCTGCTTTGCGCTCGGAAACGGGGGCGGTGGAAGACAGTATGTCGCTGGATAGTCAGAGCACCCTCCTGTCTATTTCTCAGCGCGTAGAGGAGGAGGAGGAGGAGCATGAGGAGGATGAGGAGGAGGGGGAAGAGACAGCTTTGCCCGCTGCTGACGGTACACCGGCTGATTGCCTGTCATCCTTTCAGCGTGTATGGCCTGAGGAGGAGGAGGAGGAGGAGGAGGATCCTGAAAGTGATCTTCCTAGTGAAGACAGCCATGTGTTGCGTACAGGTACCCTGGCACACATGGCTGACTTCATGTTAGGATGCCTTTCTCGTGACCCTCGCGTTGCACGCATTCTGGCCACAACGGATTACTGGGTGTACACACTGCTCGACCCACGCTATAAGGAGAACCTGCCCACTCTCATTCCCAAAGAGGAAAGGGGTTCGAGAGTGTTGCTATACCACAGGACCCTTGCGGACAAGCTGATGGTAAAATTCCCAGCCGACAGCGCTAGTGGCAGAAGGCGCAGTACCGAGGGCAAGGTAGCAGGGGAGGTGTGGAGATCGAGCAGCATGTACATCCCAGGCAGTGCAACAGTCTTTAAGGGCCTGGACAGCTTTATGGCTCCCCACCAAGACTGTGTCACCGCTCCCCAGTCAAGGCTGAGTCGGCGGGAGCACTGTAAAAGGATGGTGAGGGAGTACGTAGCCGATCGCACGACCGTCCTCCGTGACGCCTCTGCCACCTACAACTACTGGGTGTCGAAGCTGGACACGTGGCCTGAACTAGCGCTGTATGCCCTGGAGGTGCTTGCTTGTCCTGCGGCTAGCGTCTTGTCGGAGAGGGTGTTTAGTGCGGCTGGGGGAATCATCACAGATAAGCGTACCCGCCTGTCAACGACAGTGCCGACAGGCTAACACTCATCAAGATGAACAAAGCCTGGATTTCCCCAGACTTCTGTTCTCCACCAGCGGACAGCAGCGATACGTAAGCAATACGTAGGCTGCACCCGCGGATGGAAGCTACGTTCTCTCTCACCATCCAAAACGGGGACATTTCTGCTTCATCAATCTGTGTCTAATATTCCTCCTCCTCCTCCTGCTCCTCCTCCTGAAACCTCATGTAATCACGCTGAACGGGCAATTTTTCTTAGGGCCACAAGGCTCACTCATCTAATTTTTCGAAACAATTTTTATATGTTTCAATGCTCTTAAAAGCGTTGAAACTTTAACTTGAACCAATTTTTCGTTAAACTGGGCTGCCTCCAGGCCTAGTTACCACTTAAGCCACATTAACCAAAGCGATTAATGGGTTTCACCTGCCATCTTGGTTGGGCATGGCCAATGTTTACTGAGGTACATTAGTACTGTTGGTACACCAATTTTTTGGGGCCCTCACCTACAGTGTAATCATAGCAATTTGTATGTTCTTCGCCTGCACTCATGGTACAGAAGTGTGTGTGGGGTTGGCCTACACTTTAGCTACATAAATGTAACTTGGGCCTTGGCTATACTAAGGCTACTGAAATGGAACTAAGACTGCGCTCCCACTATACTGCTGCTTCAGAATTGTTACTGGGGCCTGTCTTGAGTGCTACTATTGCTGACATGGAACGAAGACTGCGCTCCCGCTATACTGCTGCTTCGGAATTGTTACTGGGGCCTGTCTTGAGTGCTACTATTGCTGACATGGAACGAAGACTGCGCTCCCACTATACTGCTGCTTCGGAATTGTTACTGGGGCCTGTCTTGAGTGCTACTATTGCTGACATGGAACGAAGACTGCGCTCCCGCTATACTGCTGCTTCGGAATTGTTACTGGGGCCTGTCTTGAGTGCTACTATTGCTGACATGGAACGAAGACTGCGCTCCCGCTGTACTGCTGCTTCGGAATTGTTACTGGGGCCTGTCTTGAGTGCTACTATTGCTGACATGGAACGAAGACTGCGCTCCTCCTATAATGCTGCTAGTGATATGTTAGTGGGGCCTGTCCTAATGCTACGGCTGAAATGTTACGAATTATGGGCTCTGCCTATACTGCTGCTAATGGTATGTCTCTGGGGTGTGGAAACAGAGGCTTCCCAAAGACATGATGGCGGCGAGGCCATTTCCCACCAACGCGGTTACTGTTAAGGTGCATATAACCACGGACACGTGGAGAGGACACGTAGTGCCTCAAAAACATCCCCCTCCTCCTCCAACAGGGAAAACATTCTTGGCAAATGCCTTTGCATTGGTTCGTCTGGTGGCAGTCCAAGAATTTCACCTTTACCGACACTACAAGAGAGCCCCCCCACCATCCCCCCGCCACGGCCCACTTAATCCTGGCCACATTCCGAAAACCAACAAAATAAAACCGCGCTACTAGGTCCGCAGTCACCACCACATTACCACCAACGCGGTTACTGATAAGGTGCATATAACCACGGACACGTGGAGAGGACACGTAGTGCCTCAAAAACATCCCCCGCCACGGCCAACTTAATCCTGGCCACATTCCGAAAACCAACAAAATACAACCGCGCTACTAGGTCCGCAGTCACCACCACATTACCACCAACGCGGTTACTGTTAAGGTACATATTACCAGTCTGACTGGGGCATGCAGACACCTTGACAGAATGAATAGTGTGTGGCACATAGGTTCCCCATTGCTATGCCCACGTGTGCAGCTCCTGATGGCGGTGGCACAGGATTATATTTCTCATTGCTTCTGTACAGCATTGTGGGCTATCGCCCCGCCCCTTTTAAAGAGGGTCGCTGCCTAGCCGTGCCAACCCTCTGCAGTGTGTGCCTGCGGTTCCTCCTCATGGCAGACGCACTTCTAAATAGACATGAGGGTGGTGTGGCATTAGGGCAGCTGAAGGCTGCGCAGGGACACTTTGGTGTGCGCTCTGGGGGGGAGGGGGGGGGGGTCGGTTGGTCAGCATGTAACCCAGGAGAAGTGGCAGCGGAGTGTCATCCAGGCAGTGATTGTGCTTTGTTGTAGCTAGTGTGGTGCTTAGCAAAGGTATGCCATGCTAGTTTTTGGGAGGGGGGGGGGCCCACTCTTGCCGCTATTGTGGCTTAATAGTGGGACCTGTGAACTTGAGATGCAGCCCAACACATAGCCCCTCGCCTGCCCTATCCGTTGCTGTGTCGTTCCCATCACTTTGTTGAATTGCCCAGATTTTCACACATGAAAACCTTAGCGAGCATCGGCGAAATACAAAAATGCTCGGGTCGCCCATTGACTTCAATGGGGTTCGTTATTCGAAACGAACCCTCGAACATCGCAGGAAGTTCGTTTCGAATAACGAACACCCGAGCATTTTGGTGTTTGCTCATCTCTAATTATGAGGTCATCAATGTAGCAGAAGTAGGCTTATGGTTTGCTGGGGCAGGAAGCCAGAAAGTCACTCTCCAGTTTTGGCATGAAAGGATTGGCATATTGTGGTGCCATTTTACTTCCCAAAGTGGTTCTGGTGAACTGCAAGAATATCTATTTGCCAAAGGAGAACTAATTGTGTGTGGGGATGAATCTTGTGAGTTGCAACACTGATACAAAGGCAACCCAATTGGCCTTAAGATGTGCCTGGCAGGCGGTCAGTCCATCTTTCTGTGGGATGTTAGAATATAAGGACTCCACATCCATGGTGGCCAGGATGGCACCATCAGGGAGGGGACCTATGGTTGACAGTTTGTTCAGTACGTTCATGGTGTCCTGCAAGTAGCTGGTTGTATTCCTCACCGGTGGTTTGAGGACACCTTTTACCCATCCTGAGATTTTTTCAGTGAGGGTTCCCACACCTGAGATAATTGGCTTCCCTGGGCTGCCATCTTTGTGTATTTTGGGAAGCAAATAGAATGCTCCAACCCTGTTTTTTTTTTGGAATCAAGTTCAAGAGTTCTGTGGAGCCCACAAAGAAAAATCTAAAAGAAAAAATGCCTCAATTGCCCACAGTAATCAATCAATGCACAACCTTAATTTTACCAGAGCAGAATGCAAAATAAAAGCTGCTCTGTGATTGGTTGCTTGTGACAACTAAGACACTTTTGCTTTTAGATTGTTTCATAAATCCTATTCCTTAGTCTGGGTGTGCTTTCACACAGGGCATACTCACTGCTGCCGTCATTCTTTCAAAATGAATAACCAAAAATGTTATAACGTCTCTTGGTACTGCAAACCACTTGTTTCCTTAATTACCTTGGTCAACTATTCTGCACCCATTGTATTTCAGCTATGTCCTCCTTTTACACTTTTGCTCAGAACTGGACACAATATTCTATGCAAGGTTTGACTGTGACTCTATTGAACCATCCCATGAGTTTATTTGGCATGCCAGGCATTGGTTGCTATAGTTGAATTTAAAGAGGTTGTATCAGAATTTCAAGTTATCTAGGATAAGGGATAACCTTTTAAGTTTCATGACTTAAACCGTTATAAACATAACAATATATTTAAAGAGGTAGATATGAACATGAATTATTTGTATATGGTTTTTGAACAAATGAAATAAGGTAGGGGATATAAAGAGTAGATATACAGCTACATTTTTAAGTTGGGCAAAAGCAGTATTAACAAAAGCAGATTTGAACACATGCCATCCAATCTCTTCTAAACTTTTCTTTTTTATTTAAGGTACTTTCGAACCAACAATTGCTATTAACAAATTTGATTATATCAGTAATGGAAGGAATGAATTAACTATTCCAATGTTGTGCAATGTTAGTTCTACATGCAATTAAGATATGGAGGAGAGGTGTATGTAGCGTAGAAGGTATCTATATAATATTTTACGAGAGTTGTCAAACTGGTTGGTACAGATAGAGACCGAGTTAATTGAGGAGTACGTTTCACTCCACTGGTGAGCTGAGATTTTGATTTTTAAGTCGCTTTCCTATTTTCTGTGTACAATTTCCAAGGGATCTACTATTGGGGTGTTTAATATAAGATAGCAGGTAGATAGGCCCTTATTGAAGCCTTGAAGCGATGAGAGCTGGGCGTCCAATTTGGAGGGAAGGGTAGTTCTTGTGGGAGAGGAAAAAAGGTTTAAAAGATGACTAATTTGAAGGTCTTAAGGAAGTCTGATTAAGGGATATTAAACCTGCTAGCAAGTCCTGAAAGAGACAAAAAACCTCGATCTTCCCAAAATTGGTTAATATGAGTCAAAATCATTTTTTTCCAGTTAGAAAGATATAAGTTTTCAATGGCTACCTCCAATACAGTTCTCTCATCTGATTGGTCCCGCTGAGACAATCAGAGGCAGCAGTCACACACCCATTCATAAATTCATGAATGGGTGTGTGAGTGGAATCTGCCTCTGATTGGTCAGGCTGTGACCAATTAGAGGCAGCTCATTCAGCAGGTGGGGATTTTAAATCCCCGGCTGCTGAATACTACTCACAGCTGTTCAGAGCAGTTCAGGAGGACTGCCGGGACCAGGTGAGTATATATATATATTTTTTTTTTTTACACATTTCTGGATGAATTGCAGGGAAGGGCTTATATATTTAAGCCCTTCCCGACAATTCATCCCGCGCTCGCCAGCAGGCCATTGCTTTCAATGGAGCTGGCTGTATTGCCGGCTCCATTGAATTCAATGGTCAGTGCTCGTTTAATCGAGATGAGTACCGCCTGGTGCTCGTCTCGAGTAACGAGCATCTCGTGCACCCTAATACTTGAACGAGCATCAAGCTCGGACGAGTATGCTCGCTCATCTCTAGAAATTAATTTGATCTTCTTTCCCACATTCCAGACATTAATAGCAGCAAGAATAGCAGCTGAACTGTAAAAGAATTTAAAATTAAAAAACAATTGGGCTAGTAAAAAATATTTTAAGGGGTATTTGTTTAGTCCATGGTTTTCTATTGCTTGGTACAGTTATTTAGCCATGAGGATCTTAGCTGAGAATAGTCACCCAATAGTATTGAATAATAGAGAGTATCCCCAGGCACACATTTTTTCGATGTAAATAAAAAATGTCTCTTCTGACTTTGGGTTTCTTTTTCCCCCATATAAAAGAGTAGTGTGAATGTTTTTGAGGTAAAAAAATTGGTAGGAAAATAGGGACATTGCGAGAAAAGTAAAGTATTTTTGGGATAATCATCATTTTGATGGCTAAGATTTTTCACAGCCAAGAGATCCCATATTTCCTGAGTTTATTTAGTTCTGCTTTAATGAACAAGGAGAGGAGTTTAAAATTATGGTCAAACAGTTTAGATGAGGGCGAGGTTAGGTAAATACTTAGGTATTGGAAAGTCCCTTTGACCCGACAACATTTAAATTTTTACATATGGTAGGTAACTAAAGATTTTTTAATACCAATATTCAGTACTTGTGATTTAGAAGTACTGACTTTGTAATAAGAGATCTCAGAGAATTTTTCAATTATGTTGTTCATTGCTGATAGGGAAGTGATTGGGTTAGTCAAAACTAAAATGATATCGTCAGCATAAAGACCTATTTTATGCTCTTTAGTGCCCACATATAGTCCAGAGATGGCTGAAGATGGCCTCATGTATTCTGCAAATATTAGTGGGGACATTGGACACCCTTGTCTAGTGCCGCTAATAATTGAGAATGATTTGTACATAAAACCTGAGGAGTAAACAGAGGCGCTTGGGAAAAAGTATAAAGACATTGTTGCAGATAAAAAGTTTTCTTGAAACCCCAAATTCTCCAGAATTGCCTGCAGATATCCCCAGTGGACTCTGTAAAATGCCTTCTCCGTGTCTAGTGATAGAAGCAGAGAAGGAATTTGACCAGACTCAGCTAGTTCAATTACGTTGATGAATCTTCTAGTCATGTCCGAAGATTGTCTGTTTTTGATGAAACCCACTTGATTGTTTTGGATTGAATTTGGTAATATGTTAGTGAGACATGATGCTAAGATTTTAGCAAAGATTTGTACATCCGAATTAAAAAGGGAAATGGGCCTGAAGTTTGCAGGGATAGTATGTGATTTACCCACTTTAGGCAGCTTGATAATTAAGGCATCCAGCATTTCTGAGGGGAAGGAGCCTGATTGAATAGTGTGATTGAAGATTCTAAGAAGGTATGGAGAAAGCACTTTGGCATTTTTTTTTATAATACTCATTAGATAAACTATTCAGGGCCAGGTGATTTATTTAGTTTTAAAGAAGCAATGGAGTCCAGAATTTCAACTATGGAGATCTCCTTGTTAGGAAATTTAGCTTGTAAATGAGAGAGAGTGAAGAGAGATATTCAGGAAATCTTTAATGACATGTGGGCTAGGATGTATAGCATTTTTCAGGTTATAAAGAGATTTGTAAAAGCATGCAAACTCCTCTGAAATTTCACGGGGGTTTGTAATTTTGTTATTACGTGAATCGAATGGGATTCTTGCTTTGGCTTCTTTAGCTTTAACTCTATTAGCTAAGAGTTTGGAGACCTTGTTCCTTAGGCTATAATTAATGAGCTTTGACGTGCAAAGGCATAACTCATACTTATTCTGCATAAGATTGTATAGACCAAATCTTGCCTTTTTTAATTCTAATAAAACATTTCTGGTAAAGTTGTTTTTATTTAAATCTTCCAACTGCTTAGTATGTGACAAGAGGTCATCTATATCTTTTAATCTTTTTTTCTTTTCGCAAGCTGCTTTTTTTAGAACGTGACCTATCACAGCTTTATCGGCACACCAAATAGATGTAATGGGAGTGCCACCAATGTCATTCAGACAAAAGCAGTCGTCCCACTTTCACTGAGGCAGAAATAGTCTATATTTCAACGTAGAAGCCCTTTACAGTATAGATGTAATTTAAAAAATAATAAAGTTTATTAAAAATATTTTAAATACGTTATCTATGTTATCCTCACTGATAAGATGGTGGGATGAGCCTAGGGATGTAGATTTACAACATATAACTAGAGATGAGCGAGCGTACTCGGAAAAGCACTACTCGCTCGAGTAATGCGCTTTATCCGAGTATCGCTGTGCTCGGGTCTGAAGATTCGGGTGCCGCTGTGGCTGACAGGTGAGTCGCAGCGGGGAGCAAGGGAGAGCGGGCGGGAGAGAGGGAGAGAAAGATCTTACCTCCATTCCTCCCCGCTCTCCCCTGCAGCTCCCCGCTCCGTGCCGGCACCCGAATCTTCAGACCCGAGCACAGCGATACTCGGATAAAGCAAATTACTCGAGCGAGTAGTGCTTTTCCGAGTACGCTCGCTCATCTCTACATATAACACATATGACTGAGACAGACACAGTTATGGAGGAGTCCTGTACATAAAATCCTCAAATATAGATCAGGTCCACCTCCCCGTCTGTCACATTATAGCAGAGAGGACTTGGGTCGATCTATGCTTGCAATTAGGCAGTGCTTGATACCTTCAGCTGCTGCATGATTGGTTTTAAGCACACACAGAGCCTCTCTTTGCTGATAGTAGCAGTATATGCCCTATGTGTATATTTTTTACAAGTTAAATGGGTTCACAGTTTGTTTATTTGATCATATGAAAAACTTGGTTCACGGTACAACGTGTTTCCCTGCTCTGCTCTGCAAGCAGTTCATTATAAACCTTAGTGAACCTTCCCCGGATAGACCGAGATTTTTAGGTGAGCATAAAATTCATCATTCAGTCGGAGAGAGATAGCAGGGATGGCAAACTATATTGTCCACAGGAGCAGCTAATTTCATTGTATTCAGCTGACAGCCCACAACAGCCCATGAGAAAACAATGCAGCTGAGTGCAAAGTCCAGACCACGCGCTGCCTTGCGAAGGGGAGGGGCCAAAACAGGCACGTCACAGTGGGGGGTGAGACAAAAACTGGGGCGGAGTTGAACACGGCTCGATGCTCGTTCGAGTAACGAGCACCATCGAGTATGCTAATACTTGAACGAGCATCAAGCTCGGCAGAGTATGTTCGCTCAACTCTAATTATAACTGTTCACAAGAATAAGACTGTTTAAGTAAAGTGTCTCACAGTAGCTTTTAGTTAGTAGTTAATTGTCTTCAATAAAAGTGAGGGCCCATGTTTGAAAATAAAAAGAGCCATAATAAAAAAAAATAGTTACATTCCAAAATAAATTGGACACATTTAATGATAAACTATTCATTTGATTTGATTTGGAAACTCCCTTTTTATTGGAGAAAAAAGTAATTGCAATCCTTTTGTACAGCAATCTTTACAAAATATGTATTCCCATTCTAAAGGATTGTTCAAATCTGTGTTAGGGGTCTCTTTATATTCTAGTTTTGGAGTTGAAAAATGGAATTAAAACAAAATTAAACGTTTTCATTTTTTCCTCATTGATTTCAATTGATTTTCAAAAACAAAATGGAATGTTTTCAGTTTGCTCCATTATGTTATGTTTCCATTTTTTTCACGGAAAAGATAGTGCAGTCTACAGCACAATTTGTTCTGTTAAACAAAAAATCTCTTCATGATGAGTGGTTTTATCAACTATAACAATTCATCCACCTTTGTTCACAAAATTTACCTTTATTTATATTTAATAATTAGTCCCTTCACCATGCTTCATAATTGGGATAATGTTTTATTATCGGTGTACAGTGGCATATATGTTTATATTTTCCTACGTTAATAGCATTGTGCATTTGTGCTAAGAAGTTCCACCTGTCCATAGAATATTTCTTCAGAAGCATTGTGGAACATCCAGGCAGTTTCAGGCAAACTTGCTTTTTTCTTGACAACAGTGGTTTCTTTTGTGGTTGTCATGTCCGTTTCAAATGTTCAATAACTGTAAACCAAAATAAAGCATGCATCTAGCAATGACTGAAAAACACCAAAACACTTACCCAGAATACCAACACACATAAGCAGATGGAATAGCTGAAGCACATACAAGGTGTTGGTTCATATTTTGGCCAAGATGCTTAAGCTAACAATCCCACGACATAGGTTCTTGTTGTCTCATTAGTCCCTACTCTAACAAGACAGCTCAAACCCCAGGGAGTCCTGCCTGCAAGCGGGGCGATCGTCCCAATAGGGATAGCCCCACACTGAAACCTAGGGGCCTGGCTTGCCGTAGAGAGCAAACAGCATACAAGCAGAACAGGACACTGTTTACACTAACAGACAAGGGAATCCCACCCAGAACCTCATATATGCAGAAACACAAAAAAAACATGCATGACTCTAAACACTAGGGTTCTGAGAGGATAGAGGAGAAGATAAATGACCAGATCCCTCTAGCAAGAGGGGCTGGTATTTATGTGCAGGAGACTGGTGGTGATTGGGTGGCTGGAGAACTCCACATCCAATCAGCTTAAGTATCCCACAACTGTGCAAATCTGCTCCTGGAAACCCATATAACTACATGTCCTAGGAGCACAAAGTAACAGTGGTGTTCTTCCATGAATACCATTCTGCTCAGCGTTTTTTTTAATAGTGGACACTTGAACAGAGGTTTTCGAAATATGTAGTCTTTCGGAGAACTTTTATCAGAGCATAAAAAATGAATATGCCTGCCCATCAAAATCAGGGTGGGGTTCCTGGTGTGTCTGTACAGAGAAAATCTGACTCTTATGAAAATCTGACTCTTTTGCTTAAATGTAATACTGCAGCGGAAAATTAAGGCCTTAGTCAGACGGGCGTTTTTTGCCGCGATTTACGCATGCGCATGCTTCCGGCGATTTTTTAAAACCATTGCTTTGCAATGGTATCGGACACATGAGCGCTTTTTATGCGCTCGTCCGATAAATTATAGAACAGAAATCGCAGACCGCACCTATGTGCGATCTGCGATTCCTGTTCTCTTCTCTATATGTGCTCAATGGGGCCGGCGGCAGCAGCGCCGACCTCATTGAGAACATATAGAAGACAAATCATTCTTCTCTGCCACAGCTGTAACAGCTGTGGCAGAGAAGAACGATGTTTGCCCATTGAATTCAATGGAGCTGGCAATACAGCCGGCTCCATTGAAAGCAATGGGCTGCCGGCGTGCACAGGATGAATTGTCGGGAAGGGCTTAAATATATAAGCCCTTCCCTGCAATTCATCCAGAAATGTGTTAAAATAAAAAAAATATATATACTCACCTTGTCCCGGCAGCCGGAGCCAATCAGAGGCGGGTCTCACTCACACCCCTTTCACACCCACTGCAGGCCGGCCGCTCTGAACTCCGTCTGCCAGGAAAAGGTGAGTATATATATTATTTTATTTTAACACATTTCTGGATGAATTGCAGGGAAGGGCTTATATATTTAAGCCCTTCCCGACAATTCATCCCACACTCGCCCGCAGCGCATTGCTTTCATGGGAGCCGGCTGTATTGCCGGCTCTATTGAATGCAATGCGCTGGACAGCTCCGGCCCGTTTCTAATGAAACACGGCTAGGAGCAGATTTTCGGGCGATTTTCGCGCCCTGGTCACGCGATTTGCGGATGCGCATCCATCATGCGATCCGCAAATCGCGCGAAAAAAATGCCCGTCTGACTAAGGCCTTAAAAAGGGGATTATAAAGGTACTAAAGCACATATAACAACAGTATAAAGCAATATGGCAATCTTGTTTATAACACTAATACATGCATAGTTTAGTTTTCATAGGAAAAAAAACTGATGACAGGTTCCCTTTAATGTAAAAGTAGGCTTTGCCCTGAAGGGGTTAACCTACATTTAGGGGCTGCATTTACAGGTGGTGCTACCCTAGGCTCAAAATCTGAATGTGCCTTCCCCATTTAACACTGGGATCACGCTGCCTTTTACTGTGTGCCCAGCCTTTCCATCCCGTGGTTCCATCTGAATCCCCTAGAATGGCATTTAGATGGAACCTTGGAAGCAAACAGACTTAAATTAGATCTAGAACAAATGTGTCTCCATTTGACATGACTTATGTATTTTCCTTCGTTTTATTTCTAGAGGATAGAATAGCATAGTTGACTACATAATTCTGTCCTCCAAAAAGAACTCATTAAAGTCTATAGTCCTGTTCGGGGAGAAGGGGTTCTGTTTTTTTTGTTTTTGTTTTTTTTTCTCACATAATTTTTATTAGATTTTATAGCAAGCAAGAGCATATACATAAAACTTCACATGCAAGTAGAATTATGTACTTTGTTACAAATTTTTTCATTAATGAGCATGTCAAAATTTTACTTTTTAGGGCGCCTACCCACTTGCGTTGCCGATTTTCGTGCGTGAAAAACGCGGCGTTTCCACACGTTTTTTTGCGGCGTTTTTTGCGCGTTTTTTGCAGCCCTCCATTGACAATCATGGGTGCATTAAGAGAAAAATAAGAAGACATATGCAACTGACAGTTCCTATGTGAAAAAAACCCACGAAACGGAAAAAAAACCCCAGATGGACAAGAACACATTCTATTCTAATTGCTCTTGAGAAAAAACGCAAAACATCACAGGAAAAAAAATCGCAAGTGGGTAGGCACCCTTATACAGCGTTGTATACTTTAGGTGTGATGAGTTGCTCTTTGAATTCAAGCAATAGGCGAGAAGGATCAACAAAACAGTTTTTAAAACATGTCAAAACTTATTTTTACTCGAATTGCTGCCATTTATTCCAGGTGCTATTAAATTTGGGAAGACAGTTATTGAATTTTGCATATATATTTTCATAACAATAATGGTCTGAAACTGCGCCCAAGAGGTCCTCCATTGAGGGTGGAGGGGTTTCTCTCCATTTTTTTGCTATGATGTTTTTAGCGGTTAGTAGAAAGTGGCATATCCATTTTCTTTTCTTTATTGGGATTACTTGGCAGTCAATGAGGAGGAGCGCTAGCTGAGGTGAAGGGGTTCTGTTTGAATACCAATTTTGTTAATTGAAACTGAACCCTGGGACAGGAAATCACAGTGAAATGAATAACACTGTGGGAATGAACCCTTGAAAATACTTTCAAAAAGGGACGTCATGAGCATTCTGAAAAGGGGGTGCAGAATGGGTCACACCTTATGCTCTTGCCATTTATTTATAATATGCCCCCCGACATACCATACAGTGTATGACCAGACCCTGGGAACAAATACTGATACCAGCCCTCATAAATACAGACCCTCAGTCTTGTCTTACTTACTGGTGAGAATATAATAATTTATATAATACAGTAAATACATTAATACACTGAAACATATAATTCCATCAGAATTCGTCTACAATTTTGAAATAGAACAGATTAAAAACACTTATTTTAGGCTTAAAATTTGCGCAAAACTCATTTAGATTCTATTTAGGCAAGAATTTGCGTTTGTAGCTCCTGCATTTGTCCACTTGCTGAGGACAATCTCGTCTGATGCTCGAAAGACAAGGCAGGAAAAGCAGAAACAATATGTTGAAAGCACTCACTTTCTCTATTCAAAGTCTTAACAAACTGCTTCATAAAGCCAAGTTTGATGTGAAGTGGGGGAAAAATGATCGTGTCTCGACTTTATTCAACATATTTGGCATCCCTACTTCCAGAGCTTCACGTTTTGGCCACTCCTTCTGGGTCCAGTGTTTCTCCCAAGCTCGGCTGTCCCACAAACACAGAAAGCAAGGACACTTCGTGAAACCTCTCTGTTGTCCAATGAGGAAATTTACCATTTTAAGATCCACACAAATGATCCAGTTCTGCTCCTGATACTTCAGTAAGTTGAGGACAATTTTTATGTCATTATAATCTTCTCACAGATAAACTGAATGACCAATTGGAACCCCTGCATAAACATTCCCATGGTGTAAGAGAACACATTTCAGACTCCGCTTAGAGCTATCAAGAAATAGCCGCCATTCTGTTGGACTGTAAGTGATAACACTTAGCTGGCTGAGAAGACTACTGATATCATGACAGTAAACAAAATGTTTGTCTTCGGAAAAGAAGTCCACAAAAATTTGTTCCCATTTCCTGAAATACTTTAGCTGACCGGTGAAGTGCATTCTTTTCTTGAAGCCTGGAGGCTAATAACTCAGCTGCTTTCTTTGATAGGCCCAAATCCCTTACTAAGTAATTCAATTTTGGTTGGCTAAACTGCTGAGGGGTTAATGATTGATTGACATCAGAAGACGATCCTTCAGATTCTACAACCATTTCCTCATGCATCTTATCAAAATCCGTTTGATCACCATGTTCACTTCCTTCGTCCATAGAAGAGACAAAACCATTGAAAACTGGAACCGGGAGTGTCTCAGAGTGTGGGATAGGTCATTGAAATGACGTTGAAATGTGTAGCAGCCACATTTATAACAGAAGGTGTCAGGACTATTCTTACATTTATGCCTACTAGAAGAAGCCATGATTCAATCTAAAAAAAACCTAAATAACAGGGTGTTTTTATCAGATAACTAGCTTACCCGTCGCGCGTTGCTGCGAAGACAGACAGACATACATTCATTTGTTTTTATATATCTAGATAACAACCAATCACAGCGCAGCTTTCATGTTACCTCAGTGGTATAATATATAACAACCAATCACAGCGCAGCTTTCATGCAACCTCAGCAGTAAGAGAAATAACAACCAATCACAGCGCAACTTTTATTTTGCCTCAGCAATATAAAAAATAGCAACCAATCACAGCGCAGCTTTCATGTTACCTCTGCGGTATTATATATAGCAACCAATCACAGCACAGCTTTCATGTTACCTCAGTGGTATAATATATAACAACGAATCGCAGCACAGCTTTCATGCAACCTCAGTAGTATAAGAAGTAGCCACCAATCACAGCACAGCTTTCATGTTACCTCAGCAGTATAAGAAATAGCAACCAATCACAGCACAGCTTTCATTTTACCTCAGCATTCTCAATATCCAGCAATTGTCTTGCAAAACGTTCGGCGGATGCATCATTTTCTGGTTGAACACGCATCCCGTTGCTCATAATGCCTTTTGCTTTCGTGCT
This sequence comes from Eleutherodactylus coqui, assembly GCF_035609145.1. Lineage (NCBI taxonomy): Eukaryota > Metazoa > Chordata > Amphibia > Anura > Eleutherodactylidae > Eleutherodactylus > Eleutherodactylus coqui. The sequence goes on along the minus strand of NC_089845.1, from coordinate 26,544,677 downwards.
TGAGATGGAAATCAAACGATCTTTGTCTGGGGGGCATAACTGTCGACGATGCTCGTACGCGCACCTATCATAGGATAGATGTACTATGCCTATAATCTTCCCAGGAGTGTACTCAGCAACTTCCCAAAGTCTCATGGCAATTGGATGAATGGTGTAGTAATGCATAAAGGACCGACAGACATACATTCATTTATATATATCAGGAAGTGAGAGAATTACATTCCGTACGTAAAATTTGGACGCTAATTGTTTTGCGCATAGAATTAAATAATCGAGTTGGGACCCATTAGCTTTTCGCTATTTATGACATATTCAATGCCCGTGCCAAATTTCAAGTTTCTATGTGAGAAAATTACATTCCGTACGTAAAATTTGGACGCTAATTCTTTTGCGCATAGAATTGAATAATGGAGTTGGGACCCATTAGCTTTTCCTATTTATGACATAATCAATGCTTGTGCCAAATTTCAAGTTTCTATGACATTGGGAAGCGAGAAAATTAGATTCCGTATGTAAAATTTGGACGCTAATTCTTTGGCGCTTACAATTGAATAATCGAGTTGGGCCCCATTAACTTTTCCTATTTATGACATAATCAATGCTTGTGCCAAATTTCAAGTTTCTACAATATTGAGAAGTGAGAGAATTAGTGGCAATGATGGAAATCGAATGATCTACGTGGGGGGGGGGGCGTAACTGTCGACGACACGCACACGCGCCATTTATCATAGCATAAATGTACTATGCCTATAATCTTCCCAGGAGTGTACTCAACAACTTCCCAAAGTTTCATGGCGATCGGATGAATGGTGTAGTAGTGCATAAAGGACAAACAGACAGACAGACACACAGACACACACAGACACGCAGACAGACAGACACGCATACATTCAATTTTATATATATATAGATAATTTTTTTACATTTATAAACAATAGAGCGAGCACCAAAATGCTCGGGTGCTCGTTACTCGAGTCGAACTTTCAGTGATGCTCGAGAGTTCGTTTCGAGTAACGAACCCCATTGAAGTCAATGGGCGACTCGAGCATTTTTGTATATGACTGGTGCTCCTCTAAGGTTTTCATTTGTGAAAATCTTAGCAAATCACCAAAGTTATGTAAAAAACACAGAAATGGATAGGGCAGGCGAGGAGCAACATGCAGGGCTGCATTTTGGGCTCCGAGGTCTCACTATTAAGCCACAATAATGGCAAGAGTGAGACCCCCCCCCCCCGCACTGAGAGCTGCCCCTGATTGGTCCCTGCGCTGAGCCAATCAGAGGCAGCACTCACCCATTCATGAATTCATGTGAATGGGTGTGAGTGAGAGCTGCCTCTGATTGGTGAGGCTGTGACCAATCAGAGGCAGTTCATTAAGCAGGCGGGGATTTTAAATCCCCGGCTGCTGAATACTACTCAGAGCAGTTCAGGAGAACTGCCGGCCAGACGCGGCTGAACTCCGGCTGCAGCGGAAAGGTGAGTATACATTTTTTTTTTATTTTTACACATTTTAGGATGATTTTCAGGTAAGGGATTATATTTTTAAGCCCTTCCCGACAATTCATCCCACGCTCGCCGGCAGCCCATTGCTTTCAATGGAGCTGGCCGTATTGCCGGCTCCATTGAATTCAATGGGCGAACATCGTTCTTCTCTGCCACAGCTGTTACAGCTATGGCAGAGGAGAACGATCTTTATGCTGACATTTTTTTTTTTTTTTTACGCATTTTAGGATGATTTTCAAGTAAGGGCTTATATTTCTAAGCCCTTCCCGAAAATTCATCCTGAGATCGCCGGCAGCCCATTGCTTTCAATGGAGCCAGCTGTATTGCCGGCTCCATTGAATTCAATGGTCAGTGCTCATTTAATCGAGACGAGTACCGCGTGGTGCTCGTCTCGAGTAACGAGCATCTTGAGCACCCTAATACTCGAACGAGCATCAAGCTCGGACGAGTATGCTCGCTCATCTCTAAAAAACAACTGCAATTATGCAAAAGTGATGCTTGTAAAACATTAATTGCCTTGTAGCTATGTTCAGTCTAAGCGTTGTTGCCCTCTAACTCCAATTTAAAAACCAATGAATGCCATTAACTATAACAATAAGAAATTAAAATTGTATAAAACTAGAGCATGCACAACAAAATGGATTTCAGATTTGAAATATGCAGAAATATATAGAAATAGTTCTAAAGCCTCATGCAACAGAAAATGAACGAAAAAATGTTCCCCAGTGTCCCACTAAAAAAATCTCGAGACCGGATATGCTGATTCTCACGTCTCCATGCTTGTACATTCACATACTAGACACACTCTACAGCACACTACAACCTCTGTGAGCGGAGAGGGCTATAACCCCAGAAAAACAGAAAAGTTGGAAAGAGAGTAAAACGTACAGAGGACATGAACCCTTCTGTGGAAGCATGTTTTTACAACAGCTTTGGATGTTATCAGCACTGTCTGAAAATAGCCTAACTGACATCAGTGCTGACAAGTACTAATTAGCAATTGACTAAAGGCAGTTACATACATTTATAGCTAACTGTATAATGACTTTCCATATTGGAATGCAGTGAACTTTTCCTATTTGGCAATAGTTTTCATAATTGTGATTGCTACCCTATAATATGAAAGCGTTACTTTTGTTCTATTTCATTTAGTTTAGGTGCATGTACTCAGATGTGATAGGGGGATTACATGCATTCACATAAATAGCAATGCATGATGTAACTACAGGCTATTTAGAGGATTTCCAGTATAGTTACCCACTATTAAGACAACAAACACTTGTAAAAGATGTCTGCTTTGAACCGAATATACATAACTAGTAGCAAGCTGGTCCTAGGATATATATATATATATATATATATATATATATATATATATATATATATATATTATACATGTGTAGGACAATTATTCAGTGGAATTAGGAATAATAGTTATAATGCAAAGGCATCAGCTATTTTGAATACATTAAATACTCAAGACAAACCAACATGAAGGTCCCTTTGTTTTCTCATTCTCTCAGCTTGTGCATCTCCGTGCTCCTCTTCGCGATTATATATTTAAGAACAAATCATTTTACAAGACTTAAAGGGGTTGTCCCGCAAAAACAAGTGCAGTTATGCACTTCTGTATGGCCATATTAATGCACTTTGTAATATACATTGTGCATTAAATATTGGCCATACAGAAGTTATACACTTACCCCCTCCGGTGCTGGCGTCCCCGTCTCCATGGCAGCTACCAAATTTCTCCTCTGGTCACCGCAACAGTCGCGCTTGCGTAGAGAGGAATCCTCTTCTGGATGGTCCGGGCTCACGAGCTGCATCCTGGTTCCTCCCCCTTCTCAGCGTCATCGCGTAGCTCCGCCCCCGTCACGTGGTGCGGATCAGCCAATAAGGTGGCTGTAATCGGCAGTGGAGCTCAGACGAACATCCACGGTGCACCATGGGAGAAGACCCGCAGTGCAACATGGGAGAAGACCAGCGGTGCACCTTGGGAAATGACGGTGGCCATCTTGGAAGAAGATTTTTATAACTTCATTAAACAGCTTCATGGTGAGTAGAAACGCTCTAAAAAATGATTTACAGGGGTAGTTTGTGATGCTTGCTTAACATGGGGGACTGGGTTTGAAAATGTTTTCGACTTGGCCGCGGGACAACCCCTTTAAATATTGAATCAATATTTTGCTACTCCGTAAAACCGTTGTTGTGGAGCCTCAGCAGATGATTGATGAAAAAGTGTACATTTTACAATGTAGGTTTGTGTGCTTGATTGAAAGAAGCAGCTTCACATCGCTTGTGCAGATGTAAATGATGTGAGACATGAATTTTGTTGTAGATGCTATGGTGATGATGAGTGAGTAAGCGGCATAGTGTGTAGTGGTATATAATGTATACGCATGAGCGCAGAGTATTTTTGATACTACAACAGGCTAAGATGTGTATATATTAGATACAAAACACAAAAAATATGAACTGAGCAGTCCATTGACTAAGTCTCAAAGATAGATAAGTGCAAACACATATAAAAACTAGATTCCACAGCTACCTGCAGTAGTATTACCTAGTGTTTATAGGCAGCAATCCAAATATAGATGAAATTGCCACTTTATCCTTCCATGTTTATAAGGCTCCTGTCGGAAATAGGTAAATAAAGTGAATTATTTTGCATTCTTGGAGTGCTGTCTCTTCCCCTTTATCATAGTACTGTTTTTTGTAGTATCATTATTTAAATAACTAGATTGACCCGATATTCGCAACGCAAGCATAAAATGGTTCGAAAGTGGTGGTTCTGAACTTCTAAATCTGCTTGGTCAGGTGATTATTTAGAGTGTCACTTTGTATTTGGAGCAGATATCTACTATAAAAAAAGCCTACATGTCTCTCTCTGTTTGTCTGTCTTTCTGTCTGTCCCTGTCTGTCCGTCTCTCACTCTGTCTCTCTGTCTGTCTGCCTCTCTCTATCTGTCTCTCTTTCTGTCTGTTTCTGTTTGTATATATCTCTCTCTCTTTCTGTCTCGGTATTGCTCTATCTCTTTCGCTCTCTTTCTGTCTCTCTGTCTGTCACTCTTTCTCTATCGCTTTCTCTTTCTGTCTTTATTGGACTCTCTGTTTCTCTCTGTCTCTCTCTCTGTCTCTCTATCGCTTCCTCTGGGTCTCTCTATGGCTCTCTCTGTCTATCTTTCTATTGTTATCATTCTATCTGTCTATCGCTCTCATTCTGCTGTCTATCGCTCTCTCTGTCTGTCTATTGCTCTTTCTCTGTCTATTTCTCTCTATTGCTCTCTCTGTCTGTCTCTCTATAGCTCTGTCACTCTATTGCTCTCTCTCTCTCTGTCTGTCTCACTATCTCTCTCTCTTTCTGTCTATAGCTCTTTCTCTATCTCTTTATCACTTTTTCTCCGTCTTTCTCTCATCGTCTTTCTCTCTCTATCGCTCTCTGTCTGTATCACTCTCTCACTCTGTCTCTGTATTATTGTCTCTCTTTCTATCGGTGTCTCTCTCTCTATCGCTCTTTCTCTCACTGTCTCTCTCTGTCTATATAGCTCTCTCACTCTGTCTCTCTGTCTATCACTGTCTCTTTCTCTGTCTCTCTGTTTCTCCCTGTCTCTCTATTGCTCTTTGTTGGGCAGTGTATGGTGCAGCTTAGCAGTGTATGCTGTGCTGCTTAGCAACGCTTCACTCATTTCAGCACATGCCAGAAGCACAGCAGCGCCGCCCATAGACTTAACATTGTAACTTTCACCCACCTGACAGGTCCCTGAATGTATTAAACTCACATTTGATGATTTTACGGCACAGCTGAGCATGTCATCTAATGACACTAGAGATGAGCGAGCACCAAAATGCTCGGGTGCTCGTTACTCGGGACGAAATTATTGCGATGCTCGAGGGTTCGTTTCGAGTAACGAACCCCATTGAAGTCAATGGGCGACCCGAGCATTTTTGTATTTCGCCGATGCTCGCTAAGGTTTTCATGTGTGAAAATCTGGGCAATTCAAGAAAGTGATGGGAACGACACAGCAACGGATAGGGCAGGCGAGGGGCTACATGTTGGGCTGCATCTCAAGTTCACAGGTCCCACTATTAAGCCACAATACCGGCAAGAGTGGGCCCCCCCCCCAACAACTTTTACTTCTGAAAAACCCTCATTAGCAATGCATACCTTTGCTAAGCACCACACTACCTCCAACAAAGCACAATCACTGCCTGCATGACACTCCGCTGCCACTTCTCCTGGGTTACATGCTTATAGCCGGTTCCACTGAAAGCAATGGGCTGCCGGCGTGCGCGGGATGAATTGTCGGGAAGGGCTTAAATATAGAAGCCCTTCCCTGCAATTCATCCAGAAATGTGTAAAAAAAAATATATATATACTTACCTTGTCCCGGCAGACGGAGTTCAGCGCGGCCTACAGTGGGTGTGAAGGGGGTGTGAGTCAGACCTGCCCCCTGATTGGCTCAGCCTGAGCCAATCAGAGGCAGGTCTGACTCACACCCCCTTCACACCCACTGCCGGCCGCGCTGAACTCCGTCTGCCGGGACAAGGTAAGTATATATATATATTTTTTATTTGTCTTCTATATGTTCTCTATATGTTTTTTATGATTTGTCTTCTATATGTTCTCAACGGGGTCGGCGCTGCTGCCGCCGGCCCCATTGAGCGCATATAGAGAAGAGAACAGGAATCGCAGATAGGTGCGATCTGCGATTTCTGACTATGGCCTAAGAAGGACCGTTGGGGTTCTTGAAGCCTAAAATAACTCCTAACGCTCTCCCTATAGCAGCTCCGGCACCAGCAGCACTGTCCCTGATCTCTGTCAGAATGTATCTGTGGCGAGCCGCGGGCAGGCAGATTTTAATACTCGGGTGACACCTGATCTCGCCAGCCACTCACTGCAGGGGGGTGGTATAGGGCTGGAACATCACAGGAGGACGTTGTAATGCCTTCCCTGTCTTTCTATTGTCCAGAAAAGCGCGCAAATTTCTCAGGGAAGAAAATGAAAGTGACTCGAACATCACGTGGTACTCGTCTCGAGTGACGAGCATCTCGAACACGCTAATACTTGAACGAGTATCAAGCTCGGACGAGTATGCTCGCTCATCTCTAAATGACACCAACATCTTACACATACACGAAAGTTACAGCAGACGGGGCAAAGTGTGGTGCAAGAAAAAGCATGTAGGCTTATTTATATTAGATTGCAATGATACAGCTCCTGAGTTACAGCAAAAATACCCTGTATTGAATTCTGTTTTTAAGATGAGCCCTTTTATCTCATTTTAGTTTTTACCTTTTAATATGTTTTCCAACTTTCCTCCACGTATTAAATTAGGGGCAGTGTCTTCCTTCTTAGGTACTATGACTGCTATCCATACATCCACGAATCTCTAAGAGATGAGATACAGGCATCTTGCAGATGTCTCATCCCGTGTAGAATACGCGGTCAAGAAATGTTCATACAAGGTCTAAAAGATTTGTTCATCCAGCGAACCACTCATTGTGGTTCTTTTTCTCTTTCTTACTCTTGCTATTATGGACAACACAATATTTTGATCCAATGTAACTACAATATGCCTTATTCAACCTTTCTTTCACTTATGTAATTCTCAAACCTCAATAACAATTAGTGTTGAAAAAAAAAGAATATGCAGTCATCTTTATCCCTTTAAAAGAAAAAAAAGACAAACATTTCAGCTTCACGATGAACAAATACATTTGAGTTTAGTGGTTCACTTACATGGGACAATTATTGTTCAGAATTTTTCAGTGGCAATTTGAATAGTAGTCGTCCCTTGTAAATGCATGCAGTTACTGAACAATCATTCCAAGATTGACCAAGACCACTTCTCCTGGTGTTCCCTGGTAGGCTCGGAGCACCTTCTGGTAACACCAGCACTTTTGGGTTTATTTTCCAGCCCCAAGAGTTATGTCTAACTCAGCTTTACCAATGAAGAGGCTTACCCCAAAATGCATATCTGCTGGTTTTAATTGACACAATAAAAAGAGAAGCTGGATAAATCTTATGCCACTGCCTGTTGAAATTCATTGGAGAGCAGCGCAGGGCTACCAGTATTGTTTCTCCATTCGCTCCATTTAGTCCACCATTTGGTGGCTTTATCTACTTAGCAGCACCTGCTAATGAAATTAATTTTCACACAAATCTACACTTTTTTTCTTCAGCTCCTTCAGGCTTCTGGTCCCAGAACCTCCTACCAGGCTCCGGACCCTCATATACACCAGGTTTGCTCCACTCCTTTTCTAACTCCATGGCCTATTTTTGGGCATAAGGATGCAACGATTTTTGGGAGATTTTATTTTCCATCTTTCAAGAGCCATAACTTTTTTTTATTTTTGAGTCAACATGGCCACACAAGAGGCTGTTTTTTTGCAATGCGAGCTATATTTTTTATTGGTACCATTTTTGGGTGCATATAAAATATTGTAAAGCTTTTATTATTTATTTACTTATTTGATAGCAGGGAGAGAAAACACATCATTTTTTGCAGCATCAATCATACAGCATAAATGACACAATATATATTTCTTCTGCGTTTCAGTACGATAACAACAATACCAAAAACCTTATCATTTTTTTTAGATTTTTTCACTTTTGCACAATAAAACCCCTTTTTGGAAATTCTAATTATTTTTGCATTATTGCATTCAAAGTCGCCAAACGTTTTTATGTTTCCATGGACGGAGCTCTGTGAGGGCTTGTTTTTTGTGTCACAAGCTCTAGTTTTTATTTGTACCATGTTGGGGTACATATGGCTTTTTCGATCGCTCTTTTTGCGATTTTTGGCAGGTAAAATGAATAAAATAGGAATCTGCCTCCTTTTTTTAACGTTTTTTTGCTGTACAGGATGATTACTGTGCTCAAATTACAGTACAGGTCGCTATGGACATGATTATACCACACATGTGGGGTTTTTCTTACATTTTTAATTTTTTTCCTACAAATAGGGGGAAATGAGCAAAAAAGTTTTTCTATGAGCTATGTGGCCCTTACACGTATTCTCCACAGTCATCAAATAATGCATTTCTGAAGTTTTATATACAACAAAATTATGCATAAAAACTTTTGACATATTTAGACATTCTTGATACGATCCACCTGGTGGGAGCAAAAATTTGGGTTATACAGGCATGCAAATCAAACATTACGATTTTTATTCTTGATTCATCTTCATTAGTGTCTTTGTCCTTCTGATTGTAGCTGAAACAACAAACCTAACTAGGATTCAGGCAGTCGATTTAAGGGTAGACAGCCTTGCTACCACTAACTAAGGGTATCATCCCCAGGCACAACTTGGGGTGCATAGTCCATAACATGTTGTTTTTGCCGGCTGTAACAAGTCATTAGAAACCAGATGTGGGAGTTAGCCTTTGGTAAAACAGGAACTATAAACTGGGGTTAACAAATCTCTGAATAATTCTTCAGGGTACAAAATTTGAATGTTACTTTTAATTTTATGGAGTCTTTTGTTGATCTTTAAACACAAACTATTTAACTAATTACAAAGTTAGAAGTCTGTTATATGGCTTCTGTTTTTTTGGTAATCTTTGTCTTTGAAGCGAATTGGAGGCTTTCCAAAATTACTCCTTTGTGAACGTCTGGGGATGTTGACAGCCTCAACTTCGGAGTCTTTGTTCACATTGTGTGACACTGCCGAGACGTAATCCAATGAGCTTGCTCTATCCCAATTCATTGCAGGATTTAAGTACTAGGAAAGAGGATTGTTGATGTTAAACTCACTGATGGTTCTTGTACTTTCTGTTCTCTTCTTTAGGTTAGGTGTAGTTTCATGTTTTTACAATGTGTCATCTGAAGTAAGGTCCAGTAAGCAAAGTTTTAGCATGTTTTGATGAACCATTTTTGGGACTCTTCCATCTTGAGTAATTCTATGCAGGTCTTTTTTCTGGAAAGGGTATTCCTATTATGGTGTAAGGCATTGCTTCCCATTTGTCGTCTACCTTTCCTGTTCAATGTTATTTTTTTAGCCACTCTCTTGTTCCTTTTGTTAGTGGCTTAGCCTTGGCTTGCAATTTAAAATCTTGCTCTTGTTTTTTTATGAACTTGCTCCATGCGAGTGTCTACTCTTTCTTGGGCTGCTTTCAGATGTCTTTGTAAATCATAAATCCATTCTGTGGTGGGTAAAGGATTTGGGTCTTCAGACACTTGTACTCCCATTGACAAATCAGCAGACAATTTCCCTTGTTGACCAAACATTAGATAATAAGGTGTATATCCTGTTGAACAATGAATGATGTTATTGCATACATACATCAATTCAGGTAGTAAATCTGGCCAATCACTTTTCTTGGAGGTTGGTATGGTACATAATACATTTAGAATTGTCTGTTTTATTTTCTCACGGACTCCATTTCCTTGAGGATGGTATGCTGTCGTTCTGATCTTGGTGCATTGATATAGTTTATACAGTTCTTGAAATAGTTGGGACACAAATGCTGTTCCTTGATCAGTGAGTATCTTTTCTGGTGTTCCATAAGGCAATATGATGTGTTTCCAAAGCATTTTGGCAGCTGTTTTGGCAGATAAGTCTCTTACAGGAATTGCTACTGTGAATTTAGTGTAGTAGTCTATTATGGTAAGAAAGTAGCCACTCTAACTTGGCTCAATCTTCAAGTGGTCAAGGGCAAGTAGTTCTAATGGTTTCTTTGTCCCTATTGAGTGTAAAGGAGCTTTGTGATCAGCTTTGTTGTTTCTCCCTTTTGCACGTTTGGCACTCTGAATACCATGTCTCTATATCTCTTCGTATTCCTACCCAGTAGAATCTTCTCTGGATGGTATTTTCTGTTTTGCGCACTCCAAACTGCCCAGATTGGTCATGGTACGCTGGTAGTACAAGATGTGCATTTCTTCATGGAATGAGGATTTGGTGTATGTTCGTATAGGTGATAGGGTCTATGGTTCCTCTGTACAATAGACCTCTCTTTACAGAGAGTATTTTTCTTTGCCACCAAAAGCGGTGAAACTCTGGATCTGTTTTCCCGTTTCTTACTCAGACAAGTACAGTACCATGGGTCAAGAACAAGAAAGTCCTAGGGTGCGAATTTCAGTTTGAAGACCAATCCACTGTTTTTTTTCTACAGGTCTGTCATCATTAGTACCGGGGACTTGGATGACATTCTGTTGTACATTGTAGCAACCAAAGTCAGGCATCTCTATCTCCTCCTATTGATCTTCTGTGGAATAATCTACTGATGTTGGTTGTCTGGATAGTGCATCAGCGTTGGCATTACACTTTTTGGCTCTATATTTGATGGTAAAATTGAAGTTGGCTAGCCGTGAAGTCCATCTCTGCTCAAGAGCTCCCAATTTTGCTGACTTTAAATGTGCAAGAGGGTTGTTATCTGAGTAAGCTACAAATGTGGATGCGATAAAGTAATCTTTAAACTTCTCTGTCACAGCCCAGATGAGAGCTAGGAGTTCCAATTTAAATGAGCTGTATCTCTGGTCGTTTCTTTCTGCTTCTTTCAGAGAACAGCCTGCAAATGCTATCACTCTCTCTTTATCACATTGGACTTGACTTAATACTGCACCCAATCCCTGCTGACTCGCATCAGTATACATGCAAAAGGGTTTGTTGAAATCTGAATATCCCAGGACAGGAGGGGATATTAATTTATTTTTCAGGATTACAAAAGCTTCTTGTGGTTCTTTCTCCCACGTGATTTCAATGGTTTTTCTGCAGTTTTGTTTTGATGTTCTCCGGATCGGTTTGTGCAATTGTTCAGCAATTCTGACAAAATTGGGGATAAATCTTTGCTAGTATCCTGCAAATCCTAAGAAACTCCTCACTTGTTTGACAGTTTTGGGTGTTGGCCGTTCTTGTACTGCTGTAATCTTTGGATCGGGTCTAACTCATTATGCACTCACAAAGTGTCTCAAGTATCGTACCTGTGTTTGTAACTAGAGTTGAGTGAACGTACTCTGCTGAGCTTGATGCTCGTTCGAGAATTAGCGTACTCAATGCGTACTTGAACAAGCATCATGACGTGTTCGACCCCGCTCCAGTTCTTGGCTCCTCGCCGCTGTGACGTGCCTGTTTTGGCGACTCCCTGCCGTGACGCAGCGCGAGTCAATGGCAAGTTTTTGGCAGGCAGTCAAGGAGAGAGAGAGAGTGAGAGAGAGAGAGAGAGAGAGAACACACGAACCAAGAGAGAAAAAAAAGCTCGGGACCTGGCGTCCCACATACAAAAATGCTCGAGTCTCTTATTGTAGTCAATGGGGTTCGTTACTCGAGCAGAGCTCTTAAATTTTATGAAAAGCTCAACTCGAATAATGCAGACCCGAGCATTTGGGTGCTCGCTCATCTCTATTTGTAACAGCTGACATTCTGATGGTTTCACCTTCAGGTGAAGGTGAACTAGTATCTCGAACACTTTAGCCAGGTGTTTCAGATGGTCATCCTAAGTCTTATATTCACTGGAATGATCCCTTAAAATTTAACTTTTATTTAATGAATTAAAATATGGGGTCCCATACACATAACGAGAAAGACAAGACAACATAAAGAAGGATATGGATTGCTGGTTATGTGCCTCTATGGATGTGCAGGCAACTTGATTTATCAATCAACCAGATCCAAATATCACTAAGAAAATACTGGCAATTTAGAGAAGCCAGCTTCCAAACTTCTAAGGGTTAGGAAAAGTCCATTTACAAGTTTCGTATTTTATAGAGATACAGGTTTACTAGCGAAACACTGGCAGTTTAGAATTGCCAGCTTATAGACTACTAAGGGTAAAGCGAGTCTGTTAGTAAGTTTCGTATTCTAGAGATTCTGGTTCAAATTCAGGTTCAACGCGTTTCTGTCAGTTGTATGACTCATCAGGAACCAATTATTTATGCGGTAAGTACTGGATATTACTATGAACAAAGTAGTGCAATAAGAATATACGTGTTGTTTTTCTCTAAATTATTCGTCGCACTAACCCCAAAGAAAATATAATGAACTAGCAATAGGATGCTGATGTATCCTTCCTTCATCTCTAGTCCACCATCAGGGCTAGAGATACTGCTACACTTTATATCTCTACCTCTCTAAGGGGCTTTTGCTCCTAGCATTTTAATAGGGCTACTATCTTTCTCTATTAGTGCTATTATCTCTAGAACAGACCTCTTATCCTTTGCCTTATACTCACATTGGAGTATTTAGGCTCTTTCAATCTTTTTTGAGGCTATTTCTATAGAGTTAGGCAGGGATTTATAGGAGATTTTTTTGACTTTTATTAGGTCTTAGTGCGGGCCTTAGTACTCTGTAGAGTACTGAAGGAATTAGTGTACTCTTTGGGGCTCTTACCTCATAGGATTAGACCACTACCTTTATCTAAAGTGTGTCTAAGTCCAGGCCTCATCTCCTATTGTAGCTTAAAGGGAAGGATACATCAGCATTCTCATTCTTTCTAATAGAGGTGTCAGCATTCCCATTTTGAAATTCAGCCCACCAAGGGGTCTCAGGTTGGCTATTTCTGTGGTTGAAACTCTGTGTATTTTGTTGAACCTCAGTTCCGGAGAGGGTGGGGATATCGTCCATGTGTAAGAGTGAGATTTGTGCCACTGGGTAATATTTCTTCAATTGTACCGCAGACTTTCCTATAATAAGTAGGCAGACAGGCACTCTTCCTCTTGAGATATTTACTATACTCCGGGCTGCCATGATACTTGAATGCTCTTCCAATTGAAGCGGCTCTACCAGAGCTTGGTAATCTCTTCCTTGGAGACCTGGTCGAGTTTGACACCAGATAATAGTTTCAGTCCCGGGTTTTTAAAGTTATCGGTCTCGCATCTTTTATTCTTGCACATCGTACTTGACCTTTATAGTTGGTGAATTTCTGGTGGGCAGACAGGACTTTTATAGTTTGATGTAGGACTCATTGTTTGGCTTATGAAGCAGAAAGAATGGAATTTCGTAAGGCTTCCAGCTTTTCTCCATAACAATTTCTAAGAATATTCATGCCCAAAATGACAGCTGGAGTATTTCTCTCTGCTACATTTATGACTAAATTCCTTGACAGTGCAGTTCGGCATTTCTGGTCAGCATCATAGCCTCCCAGTAGCCTACTAAGGGAACATTTTGTCCATTGGTAGCGATAACGTTCATAACCTGTTTTGGGGGTTGCACTGGTTCTTCTAGGGATCAATGCTTCTGAAATATGGCTCTGCGCACGGTGGTCACCTGAGATCCTGTATCAAGTAGTGCAGGAAAAAATATGACATTGAGGTGGATAATAACCTCTGGGCAGGGTCCCACATACTTCGAGAACCATCTTGGGACCTCATGACCTACTCTTGGTTTCCCTTAGGGACGGTCCTTGGCCTCAGGAGATATCCTTTTTAACTGCCAAAAGTCTTTTTTGGTATGCCCTCTCTTCTGGCAATGCCTGCAGATAACTGGGCCTGGTCTACTTGGTATTGTTGTGGTAGACGTAGTAGCTGGACAGGAATTACCCTTGTGTGGCAGAACTATCGAGTTCTCCTGCTTATCTAATCTTGCCTGCAGTTCTTCTATTTTCTTGCAGAGGGCGGATACACTGTGGGCTACTGCTGCAACATTCTGCTGTACAATATTCAGGATCCCCTTCTCGTCACACTGGCTCTGACTCGCTTGTAACACTAGAAAATTCTTTCAAGATTCTGAAGATAAATGTTTTTCTTTTCATATAGGTAACGGCCACCGATGTTGCATCAGTCCCTGTCGGGACTTCTCTACATAGCATCTGTATGGCCAGTTCCTTAAGTCTAGGAAAGAGAGACCCATGTTCTAGTCTCCCCGGCGGTGTGGCAAGCTGCTATGTAATTCTCCCCACTGTCATCTCTCTTCTCTGCTTTGAATTTACTCACCGTCAGCAAGTAAGCGCTGTGATTAGATCAAGTGCTAGTCAATCACAGCCAGCGCTCGATGAACCAATCATAGTCATTCAGTGATGTAATTCACTGAATGGCTGTGAATGATCGAGTGCCGACTGTGATTGGCTGGCGCTCGATCCAATCACAGCCCTTACTTGCTGATGATGGGGGAATTCAAAGCCGAGCAGAGAGATGACAGCGGGGAGAATTACATAACAGCTTGCTGCACCGCCTGGGAGACCATCGCGCCAGAGACACAGATGCTGGCTGGGAGGTGAGTATTGCATTTTTAATTTTTTTTTTACTTTGTCTAGCTCGGTTTATATTTGAGGCACCTAGTTTTCCCAGATTTTTGTGGTAAAATTAGGTGCCTCAGCTTATATTTGGGTCGGCTTATACCCGAGTATATATGGTAGTTCTGTAAAATTAAATTATGGTCCTATTTCCAAGTCCTAAATATACACAAAACATATGATTGAAATGAAATAAACAGCTCAGTTTTGCATCCGTTCAGCCATTCATGTTCTGTAAAGGTGAACAGAAATAATTGGTATACATTTAAATAAATATATCTAAAGAAATATGTGTAGATATATAGATGCCAGAAACTGAATAATTAGAATCATTTTCTCACTTTTCCTCATGGGGAAGATTTATTAAGGCTTGTTAAGTCGGAGAAAGTAATGTGCAGTTAGCTGAACTAATATTGGCTGTTGCTGTTCCTGACTTAACACTGATAAACCAACCTAATATGCAAAAATCGAATAGCTTTCTTTTCTAAACAATGATACATAGCAGTTAGCCAACATGGCTTGAATAATACTGAGAACAGCTTAAATGGAATAATGCACCCCCTGAATGAAATCAATCATATTTAATTACCAATATTGACTCTCATTTATAAAGCAGAGCTAAACAGTAGAAATTAAACCAAAGGCAATGACAATTAAGAGAAAGTGAACTTTGTTAATCTATTATTATAGGTAGTGTACAGTTTCAGCTGTGCCAGGTGACATAGTGTCGCTAGCAATTGATTATACTGTAAATACTATACTTCTAATCCAAGTTTTCAATAAAATATATTAAAACAATTAAGTTTGCTAATTCAGAAACCTCTTCGTATGTGTCATCGACTAAATATACATTTCCATTAGCATTTTGACTAAGATACGTTGCCTAATGGAAGAGAGTGTCAATGGAGTTTGTAAGTAGAAATAAATGAACAGAACTCATGTATAGTAATAATAATAAATAATACTAATAATCTTCATTTGTATATCGCCAACTTATTCCACAGTGCTTACAAAGCACGGTAAATGTACAAACATAACGTGTATCTGGATAGCACACATGCATATATATACAGAGCAAACACAGCAAACATTCACTTAAGCTTTAATGCTTTATGATAATGTAACTACATTGTACTACAATGCTATAAAGCGAGTTATTATATGATTATTATTACATTATTTATTTTGCCAGCACGTATGCTGCACCTTTTCTTGATATGGGAATGGATGATTTTCCTATATGGCCATTAATTCACTTCTAGTTTTGAATATGGCTTGCCCTTTTTTTGTAATAGCCATATTAGCCATTTAGTTACCTGTTTCAAATATGTTGAGACACTACCTGTTATTTGATACAGCCTCCCTTTTTGTGAAGCTATATGTGTATGAGAGTGTGTTGTATTTTTTAATGGTACCATTTAATGAACCATATAATGTACTGAAAAACGTAAAAAATCTTGAAGCCCTCGTACAAGCAGTTAGACAACATCTGGAAATACAAGGACTCACAACAGAGAAAGACTGTATACAATCTGCTGCATTCGCTGATGGCATTCTTTTCCTTATCTCAAACCCCTAACAGGGTCCTTGTAAAACTAAATAATTTATTGGATTTTTATGGTAGCTTCTCAAACTTTAAAGTCAACAAAAACAAATTGGTGATCTTAAATATTACCTTGCCTCCTTACAGAGTAACAGAAATTAGGGAAAACACTCCATATGTCTGGACAGAACATTCCATCAGCTATTTCGTATTAAGCTAACAAACAATCTCTCCAAACTATTTGAAATAAATTTCCTACCACTATTGGCTGAAATTAAAACCCTGTTAACCTCGTATAACCTCCCCAATATATCTTGGTTTGGCAGGAAAAACCTTATAAAGACATATATTCTACCAAAGATACTCTACAAGATACAAATGTTACCAATTCACATACCTCAGTCCTTCTTTAAGAAACTCCGCTCACTGTTTTCAGGTTATTTTTGGAAATATAAACGACCCAGGCTGGCCTATTCACTGATGATTAAGAAAAAACAATTAGGAGGCGTGGGCCTTATGGATCTTGGAGGATATTATAAGGCAATACAACTAGGAAGATGGCTGGACTTAATGTATCCACTGAAAAACTATACATTGAAAAGGATAGTACAGATTGTGCAAGGGGAAAGTTTCATGGGAGACATGTGGTATCCTAGCTCTAGGCTTTACAGATCCAAAGATTTTAATATTCTGCTGAGGGGTATCTGTGAGACCTGGGACTCTCTAAATTCACAGCTAGCACCAATGCCCTCACCCTCTTCTCCCTTAAACTTACTCCCACTTACTGTTACGCATTTTAGTTCGTCAACACCAGAAAAAATATGGAATATATTCAAAGACTGACAATCAGAGACATTCAAGGGCTAATATACAAGGATCCCCAAACTATAATAAACACACTGGTGCCGGCAAATAAGGTCCAGTGCCTCCATTTTGCACACCTCTTGTCAGTTATATCAAATTTTAAAACTTTATATTTGTCTACGAGACCATTAACTGACTTTGAAAAATTAATGGTTTGCTCTAACAAATCCCTTAGGAAAATCTCGTTCTTGACAAGAAAATTCACTTTTTATTGTGCTTTAAGTAGACCAACCTTTATCTCGTCATGGGAAAAGGAATTGGGCATTAAAATAACAGATGAAGAAATCAGAATAATGTTTAAAACCACATACAGGATTTCACCATGTATATGCCTGCAGGAGAACCCCTATAAATTATTAACTAGATGGTATAAAACTCTGGAGTGGTTGCACATATACAAACTTGCAGAGATGGACAGGTGCTGGAGGTGCCAAGAGCATACTGGTTCATACCTACATATCTGGCGGAACTGCCCTAAGATTAAAATATTCTGGGGTGAGGTAGCAAGAGAAATGGGCACAATACTCTGCAAACGAATGCAACTCACACCTGATATAATCATTCTTAGCAGGCCACAAACATCCTTTAACCCTTTAAAAGACAGACTAGCCTCTTACATGATTGCAGCAGCAAAAGCACTAATCCCCCTCAATAGACATGTGGAAGGACAAGATAAATCAAATATATATGTTTGAAGAACTTCTCAGCTGGTCACATTCATCACATCCCTCTTTTCTCAAAATATGGAAACCCTGGTGTCCATATTGAGGTGAAAACTTGAGGTGAAAAAGATTAACTGAAAATTTGGCTACTTACACCTGTTGATGCTTGTGCTTTATAGTGTTTTGTGATAGAAAGGCCAAGCCTGATTTGTTTCTCTTATAACTGCCTCTAATGAAGTCACCAAATTGATGTAAGGTCGCTCTCTCTTGGATACTACCCCCCCCCTTCCTTTCCCACCTCTCCCTTGTATGTATACCTTTCTTCTTACTCCCTTATTTCTCTTTCTTTCTTCCTTTTCCTTATCATTCGTATTGAATTGACAATGACATGGCATTTATGGTGCACAAACATTTTTTATAACTTTGTTCTATGGGTCTGTATTTTTTGCTATAATTTAAAACAATTTTTTAATGTTTTAATACTTTTTTTAATCAAATTTCTTTTTAATAGAAAGTTGATTTTTCTTAGTAAGTACAAAAACAAAAACTAATAATGCAGAGTGGTAAAGGCAATAAAAAGTGTTGCAGGGCAAGTGATATAACATATACGATTATACTAGAGATGAGCGAACACCAAAATGTTCGGGTGTTCGTTATTCGGAACGAACTTCCCGTGATGCTCGAGGGTTCGTTTCGAACAACGAACCCCATTGAAGTCAATGGGCGACCAGAACATTTTTGTATTTCGCCGATGCTCGCTAAGGTTTTCATGTGTGAAAATCTGGGCAATTCAGGAAAGTGATGGGAATGACACAGTGACGGATAGGGCAGGCGAGGGGCTACATGGTGGGCTGCATCTCAAGTTCACAGGTCCCACTATTAAGCCACAATAGCGGCAAGAGTGCCCCCCCCCCCCCACTGTCAGCATAAAGATCGTCCTCCTCTGGCACAGCTGTAACAGCTGTAGCAGAGAAGAACGATGTTTGCCCATTGAATTCAATGGAGCGGCAATACAGCATGTTCCACTGAATGCAATGGGCTGCCGGCGATCGCAGGATGAATGGTCGGAAAGGGGTTAAATATATAACCCCTTTCCTGCAATTCATCCAGAAATGTGTTACACTAAAAATATATACCGGCGTATAAGGCGACCGGGCGTATAAGACGACCCCCCAACTGTCACCTTATACGCCGGCAATACAGTGGAGCAAAGAATAAAAAGCATTACTTACGTTTTTAGATGATCTGCGGTGCTCCTGCAGGCTGTCACTCCCTCCTAATCCACGGCAGACAAGCTTTCTCTATGAAAGGCTTTAAATCCCTGCCTCCAGGAAGACACGTGCCTTCAGCCAATCACAGCCAATGACAATGATGTCATTGAATGGCTGTGATAGGCTGTGTTTCTGGAGGCGGGGATTTCAAGCCTTGAAATCCCCGCCTCCAGAAACACAGCCAATCACAGCCATTCAATGACATCATTGTCATTGGCTGTGATTGGCTGAAGGCACGTGTGCTTCTGGAGGCAGGGATTTAAAGTCTTTCGTGGAGAAAGCAATACTCTGCCGTGGACCAGGAGGGAGTGACAGCCTGCAGGAGCGCCGCAGATCATCTAAAAACGTAAGTAATGATTTTTATTCTTTGCTCCACTGTATTGCCGGCGTATAAGGTGACAGTTGGGGGGTCGTCTTATACGCCCTGTCGCCTTATACGCCGGTATATATTTTTAGTGTAACACATTTCTGGATGAATTGCAGGAAAGGGGTTATATATTTAACCCCTTTCCGACCATTCATCCTGCGATCGCCGGCAGCCCATTGCATTCAGTGGAACATGCTGTATTGCCGCTCCATTAAATTCAATGGGCAAACATCGTTCTTCTCTGCTACAGCTGTTACAGCTGTGCCAGAGAAGAAGGATTTGTCTTCTATATGTTCTCAATGGGGTCAGCGCTGCTGCCGCTGGCCCCATTGAGCGCATATAGAATGCATCCATAGAGAGCAGCGGGAGGGGCAGATTTCAATACTCGGGTGACACCTTATCTCCCCAGCCACTCACAGCAGGGGGGTGGTATAGGGCTTAAACGTTGCAGGGGGAAGTTGTAATGCCTTCCCTGTCTTTATATTGGCCAAAAAAAAGCGCTAACGTCTCAGGGAAGAAAGTTTAATTTACCAGAACACCGCATGGTGTTCGTTACGAATAACGAACATCCCGAACACCCTAATATTCGCACGAATATCAAGCTCGGACGAACGCGTTCGCTCATCTCTAGATTATACCAAATCAAGAATGGAAATAGTGATAATAAAACACAAACAATAATAATGGTGACATCTGGTTGCTTGTAAATTTTACAACATTGAAGATAAGTATATAAAGTTATCTGAATTAAAAGAGAAAAAAAACTGAATTAAAGGCAGGAATGAGCTTAAAAAGTGAGAAATCATGTATGATGATAGCTGGTAGGAACTATAGTATAAAAGAGCAAGTAGGCACTGGGTGTAGGGAGAACGAGTCCAAATGCAGTGCCAACGTCCATACATGACTGCAACAGTAGACTATAGCAACGGCCGTTAAGAAAAGTCCAGAGAATTACTGAACTCAATCCATTATTGCCACATGCTTAAAAATTTCTGCTGCAAATCAACTTTCTAACTATAAAGTTCCTCAAAACGGAGCAGTTGTCTGACTTTTTTCACCACTGAAGTATAAATAGAAGTTCCATATCTCTCTCTTCAAGTGGAATGATTAATTTTGCTCATTGTATGAGCCAATTTTTAGCAGTTTTAAAATTATGGTGTTAGGTTGTGGGACCGTGTGCATTTGTTATTTGTATAGCGCCAACTTATTCCACAGCACTTTCAGGTAATTTATATATTACCCTCCAGCAAGCTGGGTAGTCATTTTACTGACCTTGGAAGGCTGAAAGGCTGAGTTGACCTTGAGCCGGCTACCTGAACCATGTGATGATTGAAACTGCAACCTTCAGGTCATGAGCAAGAGCTTAGGAGTTCATACTGCTGCCTTAACACTCTGCGCCACATGAGGCCCCTAGGAACACATTTCCACAGGTGTAGCATGATTCAGCTGACTGAGCGTGGTGTTCTCCAGTCAGCCAAGCATCACTGGTCTGTTGCATATAGGTGTCAGCCCTCTGGCTTGAGGGAGCTGGTGTTCCTCATTCCCATTGTGTTTGCATTCATGCTTGTTGCTCTGTGGGTGTGAGATGCAATGTGTCCTGTGTGTCTGGGCCAGTTACCAGACATGTGGTGTGAACAGTTCTGTTCAGTTGTGTATGCATTCCATGCTATGTTAGTGTGAACTGTGTCCTGTGCTGCTTGGACAGTTTACCATTTCTAGGCTAGTGAGATTCTTGGGTTCTAGCATGGGGTTGACCTTATCGGGACAACTGCCTTGCTTGCAGGCAGGTTTCCTGTGGTTAGTTGGTTCATTAGAGTAGGGACCCTTGATGTGGGCTTGCGGACTTAAAGGGGTTTTCTCGCGCCAAAATGTTTTTTGTTTTTTTTTGCATAGGCCCCCCGTTCGGCGCAGGACAAACCCAAGGGATGTGTTAAAATAAAAAAAAAATATTACTTACCCGAATCCCCGCTCTGCGACTTCTTCCTTCTTCCTACTTCTTCCTTCTCCAAGATGACCACTGGGATCTTCACCCACGATGCACCGCGGGTCTTCTCCCATGGTGCACCGTGGGCTCTGTGCGGTCCATTGCTGATTCCAGTCTCCTGATTGGCTGGAATCGGCACACGTGACGGGGCGGAGCTACGTGATGACACGTAGAAGGGGCGGAGCCAGAACGCCGCTCGTGCCCGGGCCGACCAGAAGGGAGAAGACCCTTCTGTGCAAGCGCGTCTAAAAAAGCAAGAAGACCCCGAAATTAGACTGAGCCATGGAGACGGGGACGCCAGCAACGGAGCAGGTAAGTGAATAACTTCTGTATGGCTCATATTTAATGCACGATGTATATTACAAAGTGCATTAATATGGCCATACAGAAGTGTATAACCCTACTTGCTTTCGCGAGACAACCCCTTTAAGTGACTTGGCCAATCCACAAACTAATATCTTACACATTGTTTAGCAATTCTAACTGTTATGTGTGCAGGTCTGTATGGTGTGTGTTTTGGGTTATTAGTCAGTCATGTTTTATGTCTGTATTCTGTCCTATATCTGTTCCACCCATCCACTGGTTGTTGGACGCCTGGTTCATATTTATTTTCCTCACCCGTCCGTTGGTTGGCAGATGCCTGAAAATTATTCTGTCCCATTCATCTGTTCGTAGGCAGAGACTAGGGCCTTGTTTGTTTATCTATTCCTGCATCTAGCCATCCATCCTGCCTGACAGGCTTGACAAAGACCATATCAGTCGAAATGTTGCCGATCCATTTTTAATATGGAACAATAAAGACTTGGATTTTATTTATCTACCTTCTATGCTGCCATCTACTTATGAATACTGGACTGATTTGGGGATTTCTCGGTCCATTATCCCTACTTTACAGCTTTGCATTGCTTTTTCCTCCCCACCCTAATTGGGCTGTAATAGAGGAATGAGTGCTGCTGGATCCTACACCTGCAGACTTTATCACGTTCCTCAACGTGCAAGAAGAATAATATAATATTTTATGGGTTTTTTTTGTGAAAAATGAGAAAAGCTTTTTTCTCTACATGTAAATTTTTTTCAGTGGATTGTGCTTTTTATAATAGTCTAGGACATAATAGGCATGAATCCATGGCAGCCCTGGGAGCCCACACTATGTCTCAGGCTGCAATGACAACCAAATGGCACACCTTAATTGTCTTGCAATTGGCCAGATGCTGAACAGAGGGAACCCCCCCCCCTTCTGTATAACCACTTATATACCATGTGGCAAGTGAATGTCAGCAGTTTAACACATTTGTTATATGCCATCAGTCATGAACAGGTTAAAGTTGACCTGCCGGTGGTGAATCTGTGCGGCCTGCCTGGGACCCTGACATCCACTGGAGCTATCCACAGAAGTTTGGCGGGGGAGCCTGGCACTGTAGCTGCTGCCATCTTGGTGCCATGACTGAACAAGCAGACTGTTTAGCTCTTGCTGTTGGCACCGTAGTGTGTGTCCTCTCGCCTACCAGTGACACACTACAGCCACGGACCTGTCCAGCCTAGAGTGCTCCAGAGCCACCATCCTGTGTGAGGCTCACAAGGAGAAACTAGCAGCTGCCGTCTTGCCAGGGAATAAGAACGAGCAAGTCGACCCACAAACCACACTGTTCCACAAGACCAAAGCTCTGATTTCGAACTGATATCCTACAGCAAGGGACTGCATTTTTTCTCTCACCTGCTCATATTCTTTCACAGTTGAGCATTTAGAGGGACTTAGAGCCCTAATTTTTTAAGAGAAGCAATTCTCTACCTCAATCAATTGCTACACTTGGCAACACCTGGATGTCTACACCATCCAGTGGCTGATTGTAGTTTAGCTACTTGAATGTTACTGGCATAAATTCGCGGACATTGAACTAGCTTATGCGGTGAGACTTGCAGGTCTTAAAATAGAGAGGATGCAAAAACGGTGGTGACATGTTACCACATTGAACCCTGACCTGTTGGTGGTATGTGATACCCTTAAGCTATGCTATCTAACCTTACAAACGAGCAGACTTTGCGATATTACAATACTGATCTAAATATGCCAAAATACGGAAAACAATCCAAAGCTTCTCCATTGCACAATACATCCCAGACAATTCCAGAAATGTTTCCTTCCCAACTCCCACCAGATATGGAGCATCAGAACACTGGACTCTCCACCCCATCCCTGGATCACAATCGCATTCTGTCAAACTCCCCCTCTGGCAGCTCCACACCTTCAAGCCTTGATATCAAAGAATTATACAAGAACATTCAACAACTTTTTAAAAGAGAGCTCCATAGCCCTATGTCGGAATTTTCTAAACAAATACAAAAGCTTGGCCAATGGTTTGATGAGGTTGAAACCAAGACTTACAAAATCATTGGCACAATTGATCTTGATAGAAGCCACAATGAGGATAATCAAAATAAAAATGAGCAACTTGAGTTGAAGCTCGAGGATCTTGAAAATAGGTCTAGATGAGTAGATCTATGCAGCAGAGGATTAGCAGAGCACTTTACTGCACTCAAAGAGGCTGCACTGAATATTTTTCAGGCCCTACTTACACAGGCTGACTCGAGTCTATTTAGAATGGATCATGTTCACAGAGCCCTGAATAAACCATGTAACCCCAATCAACCTAGGGATATTATCCTAACATTCCATTATCCTGAAGCATGAGACATGATATTCACTGCCGTCAGAAATGTCTCTGCACTCCCAGGTACTGAGCAAGGAGTACAGCTTTTTGTGGTTTTAGCCCTTTCCACCCTCAAACGTAGACACCAACTACGCCCAATCACCATAGCTCTACAAAAGGCACAACTCCACTATTGATGTGGCTTTCTGTTTATGCTGTCCTTCAAAATCGAAGGCCAAGAGTATATTATACGCTCATTGTCTGAGGGGCAAGAGATACTCTGCACCGCAAACATTCCATTTGACATTCCTTCGACCTCAAGACAACAGGATGGAGAGGAAAGAGAATGAAAGAAAAAGGGGAAGAGAGAAAGGGGAAGAAAATGTTCATTTTTTTCTTCTTCTTTTTTCTTTCTCCTTTTCGGAAGTTAAGCGGTCGCTGCATTATTCACCCCCTCTCTTTACGACATTAAGGTTAAGGCTGCATTGTTTAAGACATGTTTACTACTCTCTTATGCAAACCAGGCAGGTTCCTTATACCAGCTACCCTCGTATTCATGATGTTATATTGTTTAATGTTATTTCAAATATCTTTATCTATGTTTTTTTTATAGCTGTTACCCACACAAGGTATTGGATTTTGTCTCCACCATTATATCCCAAAGGAACCTTCAATTTTCTCCTATGTGCAATGATCGGTCCAACCTCCCCTCCTTACACAGCCTGTATACACCTTAATTTGCCCGTATAATTGAGACATTCTTCCATATCCTTTCCTCGTATAGTATGTAAGGTAATATTTATTATTCCCTGTTTATATTATAATTTTATTTTTCTGTTATACTGTTATGGGAACCTCTGTACTTCTTTGTGTGGGGTCACTGAGGAGAGTGTTACCACCTTTCTAATTAAAGTCCAATAAATCGTTTTGAAACATAAAATTGACCAGTGGAGGCCAGCTTTAAAACGACCAGGTTATGCATTATGCAGTACAAATGTAACTGAATATTCATTGCTTGCAGAATTTACAGTAACCTTAAACTTCAGTCTAGAATTGAATAATTTTGTAGGTGTTAATAATAAATCGTTTATATAGCTACATTATCTTGCTCAGTCCTACTGCTGGTTTATTTTACTCCCACAACTACTATATTTTATGTCCTTGGTTTTCCTGGTATTATGTTGAATATACTGTGTATCAATTGTTATGACAAATTCTTTCTTCCAAATATCCACTGTTAAGCTGCTTTTATATCCGTGCTGAAACCTCCATTCTGAGGCTCCGTCGCAGATCCGGCACAAAATGCCAGAAGAACAAGTCCTGCATGCAGAACTTCTTCATCTGGTAAACTAACAGTCAGATGAACGGAAACTGAATGATAGTTAATGGGGTTCATTTTGCACCGTTCGCTTCTGTGATAAGAAAGTTTCCCCAACAATCATATCACCAAAGTTGGAAAAAACTTGAGAAATGTCCTTAGTCTGGGGTTTTATATGCTGGTCTAAGTAAAGAGTGATGTGTGCCAAATGTATGAAGATGTGCAAGCAGGGCATGGTGGCCAGTCTATATGCCAGATTGTGAAATCTATGCCAGCCATGAGCTGATGTAGTTTTCAACTATATTTTACACCAGATTCTGGCATAATTTATAGGAAATCTGACAAGTTCCTTTTGCTAAACCCTACTCATTTTTAGATATAGGTGGGGTGCAAAAACGCCAGAAGATGAAAGTTTTTGCGCAAGTATGAGTTCACAGCAGAAAAAATGGTGTAAAAGACTAAGTCAATTTCCCCCACTGTGTACAAGCTTCTTCAGTTGCTTCTGTGACTTCTGTATGCTTCAGTTGAGAGAATCGCACGTATGGTCATTACAGGAGACCTCTGTTCTTCTGGTAGGTGGCAGACCCTGATAGGCTTTCGAAATCTCTTCTTGTGTCAAACAAAGAAAACTTTCTATTTCCTTATTATACAATAGTTGTTACACTTATAATAAAAAGTTCCTATTCAATCACAGCACACAGAAATCATAGGAAGTGATGAATTGATATATTGGAAATTAGTATAACGTTTCATCATGCAATGACTAACCCCTTCAGTGTATGTCAGTGTTATTGCACCATGTGGTGCTCTAAGACAGAATGTAAATATTAATATACAAGTGTAGGCTGAGCTAAGCTCCAGAAAACTAGAATGAAGGTCACAGAATGAATTTTCATAAAGTATGAACACACGGTCCATTTATTCTCCTTCATTTCTGTAAGATTAGATATAGTAAATCACCACGATTATTATTATGTTAGTCATATACAGTGAAACAAATTTCTGTAATATTCACCTGTTTGAATTGTAGTTGCTAGCTTTTTTTGACTAATTTAAGAATGTTGTTACCAAAATATCTGTATTTATTTTTTCTTTGTGTTGTACAGCACTGTGGAATATTATTGTGCTACATAAATAAAAGATAATAATAATTTCCCAGATGGCTTCTTTCTCATGCAGAAGATTAAATGCTGGAAAGTAATTCATGGAGGAGACACAAGGAGTAAGCAATAACAGCCTAGAGGTTTATTTCATGCAGAGGTTGGTTTATCTGCATTAAATAAACTGCTTGGCTAGTTTTTCAACTTACTATATTTTCCCCCCTCTATTTTAATTTGCTACAGCTCCAAAATTAAAACAAACATATTGGCTATCAATTATATATATACTTAATGGGGTTGGGGTTATGTATATATATATATATATATATATATATATATATATATATATATATATATATATATATATATATATATATATATATATATATATATATATATATATATATATATATTTAATTGGGTTGGGGTTATCTGGTTATAAACTGTTGATAGCCTGTGGCCAGGATAAGCTATAGGTAGATGATCAGTTAGTGTCAGCTGTCTGGGACTCCTAATGTTCAGCTATTCTCTGGGCTAGTGTTCTTGCTAACTGAGCTGATCTCTGCAGGAAGCAGAGCAGACAGCTCTGTTTTCAATGTAGTGGCCAGTCTTGGTTATGAAAGTCAAAACATTCAACGTTTTGTAGAAATCAGCTCAGTGCGTGAGTTCAGTAGTCTGGTAAACTGCTGATCGGTGGAGATCTTGGGTGGTGGTCCCCTGCTAATCTACTTTTGAAGGCCTCTTACCACCTCTTGTGGTTCTCTTATCTTAAATCCATTTTTAAGTGAAGGTGCATTTACACAGAGATAATCCCTCAAAATTCCGTCAGAAACTGACAGTTTTGAGTGATTGTTTTGCATGGGTACTAATAGATTAAATCAGCCCTTTAGTACTTGATTGTATGTATTTAGAGAACAGTGGGTGGTCTGCTCTCTAAATACATCGCTATTGTTCTCCAGCGGGACAGTGGCTGTTAACGGCTGTTAAAGAACGTTATCAGCTGTTATCAGCACTGTTATCAGAGAACACAGCATGCAGTCCGTCTTATCTTATCATCCTGAGGGAGGAGGGTTTTATGCGGACCTGAAGTCAGCGATGGATAAAAAGTGCACGATAAGGGGCGTGGCCTAGATGCAGACCCAGGCAGACATGTTTCCTTGATCTCTGCTCCTACCTGGCCTTAAAGCAACGTTAAAAGCATCCCCAGTGAAGTCAACCTGCTCAAATCTACTGCTAAAGTTCCCTACAGCGTTGGGGGCATAGTTTGAACACTGAGAAGCGTGGAGGAGAGGAACAGTGACCTCCGTTACCCAGCGTATCCCAGAGAGGTAAAGCCAGCTAAAGACATCTGGAGACATATCAAAGGTCTTACCCGTCCTCGAGGGCAATCTCCACAACGGAGGAGAAAGATCGGAGCCCCAGCACTGACAGCGTGATACCAGCCGGTGAGTTGCTGCAGGAGGAAGCTAAGTGAAGAGCGGGAACGGGCGCCATCTTGGACTCCGGTGGCCTCGGCTGAGTGTGTAGTGCAGAGTATAGCAGCTGTCACAGCATCAGACAGCGTGCCGTAGCCCTAAGCCCTCCGAGATAACAAAGCTCACAGCTGCTGCTCAGATAAGCTAGACGGCTGAATACAGAGGAACTCTCTGCCTAGCAGCACTTTGCACTGATAACAGAGAGATTAGCTCCGCTTTGCACTGATAACAGGGAGAATAGCTCCGCAGTGTCAGAGCGCCGGAGATAAGACCCTCAGGGACCGTGACTCCCCTGCACTGAGGCTTAAAAGAGTGAGTTCTCACAACAGTGAAAGCACTATAATTGACCATAAACCGGGTCAAATATAAACACAAACACATCACAATCAAATTTTGAAACTTCTAAAAACAGATCAAAAGACCCTCTATAGTAAAAAAAAAAAAATGCCCAAAAGAAGCACCAGAACACCAGTAAATAAAGTTTCGGACTTTTTTACCACTCGTGGCCCAAAAAAACAGGGACCATTAAACAAGGATGGCTCCCCCCCACCTGCGAGCCCCAAAGAGAGAACGGATCTCTCTCCTTCTCAATCACTCAGCGCCAGAAGCCAAAACTCCAACCAAGAATTACAAGGAGAGTAGACACTGAGGAAAAACACAGTGAGTGTTTCCCTTGAGGAAAAAGATGGTACCACCTCGCATGGCCAAAAAATGGCGCCGATGGGCTCCCGACCACCATCTACCCCCTCCACCTCTTTATCAAGCCCTGAAAAGCAACGTCCACGACTATTCCCATCCACCAATCAACTCCAGGAGGACCCCGCATTTGAGCCTGACCTCATCACAAGTGTTCCATCATCCAATATGCCTGCCACAGAGGATTTTATAAAACAAATGATCCTAGCTTTAAGAGGATCCTTACAAAAGGACATTAAGTCTCTGTCAAATTCTCTAAATACCTCTATACAAGAACTGGAAGAAAGGACCGATCATATTGAAACCAAAATGGGAGAAGTAACTGCATCCCACAATAAGCTAATAGATGCACACTACTCCCTGGAGGAGGAAGTAGAAGACATAAAGAAAAAACTCACAGATCTGGAGGATAGGAGCAGGAGATGCAATGTTAAATTTAGAGGCATTCCAGAGAGTGTTCCACAGCATGAGCTAAAAAGTTTTCTCACCAAGCTAATCAAAAGCATCCTTCCAAAAGTCTCGGAACTGGACTGTACAATTGATAGAGCGCACAGATTGTTAAAGCCGAACTTTCTCCCAGATTCTGTCCCAAGAGATGTAATCGCCAAATTCCATTTTTTCCATATAAAAGACGCCCTTATGACAGCTGTAAGAAAACAGGGCACCTTACCATCTCCATTTACAAACATCAGCCTTTTCACCGATTTATCACAGAATACAATTCAAGCAAGAAAGGCTTTTTCTTTAATCACCTCTTCCCTAAGAGCTGCAAAAATCCCCTACAAATGGGGTTTCCCTGCTAAAATAATAATTCACAAGGATAATACAGTGCATGCTCTAAACTCTCCAGAAGACGGTGCCAACATCCTCTCAAAATGGAATATTCTACTCCCGGAAGAACCACCAACAAGCAAGTCCCAAAGGTCTTCCAAATCCTCCTACTGCCGCACGCTCCCCACCACCCCTCCGTGAGAACATCATGAATACCCTCAAGTGTTCTTCTTCATATGTCGCTGGTTACATCCTTTGCCGACCTTCAAAACCAGGCTGATGGTCTGCAAGCCGAACTTCCCCCCCCCCCCCCCCCCCCACAACAGGATTCAGGTTTTTATACCTGTTATTATCCAAAGTTTTATCTGTTTTGTTTTACAGGTCCGTTGCTTATTGCATAGAGGACTCATCCAAATGCTTTATTCAAATAATGCATTTCACATATCTTTAAATGTCAACAGGCATATTACTGTTTCCGCCTATATTTCTGGATTAAGTTTGTATGTTTACTATGCTGCCAAAGTACCCCAAACACATACGCTCATAATTTACCTTTATAATGCATATAAAAATCTGCTCCCAAAACGTTAGGGGATTAAACTCCCCATTTAAGCGCTCAATGGTCTGGAAGGACGCTAAAGCGTCTAATATAGACATTCTATGTTTACAGGAAATGCATTTTGCTCAGCAGTCTTGCCCTAAATTTTCAAATAAACAATACCCTCATGTTTTCTTTTCGAATGCCCACAAAAAACATGCAGGAGTACTGATTGCTTTAAGGGATAAGCTTCACTTCTCTCTCCACAAACAAATGTCAGATGTCAAAGGCAGATATCTGATATTACAAGGTACTATTAATAATTCACCGTTTACTCTAGTAAATATTTACGCACCTAACAAATCCCAGGTCTCCTTCTTGAACAGAGTAATCAAGAGGGTCAAAAAAACCCTCTCGGGAAAATTGATAATCTGTGGAGATTTTAATATAATAGTAGACAAAGAAATGGACTCCACAGCGCACACAAGAAATATGTCGGCTTCTGCCCTTGGTTACATAAAGAGGGGCTATATGACACGTTTAGATGTCTCAATTCCTCCTCAAAGGAATACACTTTTTTCTCCCCAAGACACAAAACATATTCGAGGATAGACATGTTTTTGGTGGACAGAGCGACCTTCACATCAATTACCAACTCCACAATTGGAGTCTCTACTTGGTCAGACCATGCGCCGATACATATGGAATTGAATGTGGGCGCACCATGCACTCTAACAAAAATCTGGCGTAATGACACAAACCTATACAATATTCCCGAGAATCAAAAAATTATAAACAAAGCCCTAGAGGAATATTTCTCCTTCAACTCCACCCCGGATATAAGTAACGCCACACTCTGGAACGCCCACAAGGCAGTTATAAGGGGAGTGCTGATAAAACTCAAAATACAACAGAATAAAAACAAGCGAGAAAAGTTAGATCTCTTACTAGAAAAAATAAAAAAGCTGGAATCACTCCATCAAAAATCTTCACAAAGCATACATCTACTGGAACTATCTTCCTTGAGAAGAGATTTAAAGAAAACGCTTCTAGATAATTTTAACAGAGGTCTATTGTATTCCAAAGCAAACCTTTATTCTTACATGGATAAGCCCTCAAAACTGATGGCCAACCTTGTAAAGAAAAAACAATTAAAAACAAAAATTCCATATATCACTAATATCAGTACCCCCCAAATAAAAATTTACCACCCCAAGCAAATAGCTGAACAATTTAAAGACTATTACATGAATCTTTATAATCTCAAGGATAGCTCTAATACCTTGCAACCCACTCCGGAGATAATAAACAAATTCTTGGATGGAATAGCTCTCCCCACGCTAGACGGCCAAGAAGATATCTTAAGCAAACCAATCTCGGACGCAGAAATTCACAAAGCCATACATGACCTGAAAAGTCACAAATCCCCTGGACCTGACGGTCTTTCAAACGAATACTACAAAAATTTCTCTCATATGCTGACTCCCCACCTAAACTCACTATTTAATGAGACGATGGAACAAGGCATTATGCATGAAGAAATACTCCAAGCCACCATCGTCACTATACCCAAGCCAGGCAAACCCCCGACAACACCAGCAAATTTTAGGCCTATCTCCCTTCTAAATTCTGATTTAAAAATATATGCCAAAATATTGGCCTATAGGCTCCTAGAGGTCCTGCCCAAGGTCATACACAATGACCAAGTAGGTTTTATGAAAGGAAGAAGCGCCGCGGACGGCACACGCAAAATCCAGAACTTGCTGGAACAGATAAACTCGAGTCGGACGCCTTCTCTTCTCCTTTCCCTGGATGCAGAGAAGGCGTTCGATAGAGTGCACTGGGGCTTTGCTTTTGAAGTGCTCTGGAGATTTGAAGTGGGCGAGGGCTTTATACGGGCGGTCCAAGCTCTCTACACGAAACCCTCAGCCAAAGTACTAGTTGACGGGGTGTTGTCTTCATCCTTTTCTATATCAAATGGTACCCGACAGGGCTGCCCTCTGTCCCCATTATTATTTGTTATGACGATAGAGCCCCTTGCAGAAATGATTAGATCCTCCCCAGAAATAAGAGGAGTTTCTATGGGATTAAGACAACACAAAATCGGTCTTTTTGCCGATGACATTATTGTCACCATGACAGACCCCCTAAACTCCCTAAGAGAAGTAAACAACTGTATCATCCAATATAGCAGAGCCTCATTATACAAGCTAAACTCTGACAAATCCCAGATATTGGGGATTAATGTTGATTCTGATTTAAAATTAGATATACAAAGGGAGTTCCCTTTCCAATGGAAAACCGAGATACCATACTTAGGCACCAACATATGTCAAAACCCATTGGAAACAATCTCTGCAAACTTTGACCCCCTATATGTTTCCCTCCAAACAGAGATGGAAGAGATGGGAAAAAAAGAATTATCTTGGTTTGGCAGAATGGCACTCTATAAAATGATATTACTCCCGAAAATCCTATATCTGTTCCACACACTGGCATATCCAATTCCCCTATCCACGATTCAAAAATTCCAGAGACAACTACTCAACTTCATTTGGAGCAGCAAGAAACCGAGACTGGCAGCGTCCATACTATACCAACATAGGAAACAAGGAGGCCTCGGTGTACCCAACCTCCAATCCTATTATAAAGCTTCTCTATTAAGCCAATCTAGTATATGGCTGAAGCCCCAACCATCTCCCTCCTGGTACCACATAGAGAAAAATAGAAATGGAGATAAACACCTAAGCTCTTTAATTAAAGCCTCAATTATGGGGGCTCTGATTCAGAAGATTCAACCATTAATAGATCTTCAAAATATCTCCTTATTAATGTCAAACACCCTAAATTATTGGAACCAATTGGCCCTTGGATATAAGATTGATTCAAAGGGCTCACCAGCGTAGCTTTCATTTGAAATCCTCTCGTATTTTATACGAGACCTAAATCTAAACAGATGGCTGGCAAAGGGAGTAAAATCTATCTCCGACATACTAAATAATGGTAAACTTATACCTTTTCAAATAATCCAAAACAAATTCAATATACCCGACTCAGAAGCTTTCTCATATATAAAGATTATCTCCTTTCTCAAACACGCCGATATATATAGCTTCTCCTTCCCAAAAGAGCTGGAGTTCATATTTCTCAGATGCAGAAAATCCCAAACTTCCCAAATTAAAATTTTTTACAACGCACTCACTCAAAATTTTAACAGATCAAAAAAGATTCACTTATTGAACTGGGAACACACAATAAAAGAAAACATACCACTCCCCAAATGGTTGAAAGCCTTTGAATGGGCAAACAAAGCTACTTTGTCGGCCAACATTCTCCAAACCCACTACAAGGTGTTAACCAACTGGTACTACACACCCTCAAAAATGGCAAGATTCTTTCCAGCTCACTCTAACTCATGCTGGAGAGGTTGCGGACAAGAGGGTACCCTATATCACTTGTTCTGGGAGTGCCCCCAAATTCACGGTTACTGGAAAGAAGTATTCAATACCATCCAACTTATAACTGGCACACGTCTACAATGCCTACCCCAACTAGCACTTCTTCTCATCGATTGCCAATCAATACCAAAAAAGAAAAGAAAGTGGATATGCCATTTTCTACTAACGGCCAAAAACATCATAGCAAAAAAATGGAGAGAGGTTTCCCCACCCTCAATGAGGGACCTCCTAGGCGCAGTTTCAGATCACTATTGTTATGAAAAAATATATGCAAAATTTAATAACTGTCTCCCAAAGTTTAATAGCACTTGGAATAAATGGCAGCAATTCGAGTTAAAAAATAAGTTTTGACATGGTTAAAAACTGTTTTGTTGATCCTTTCAACTACTGATTAAACTTAAAGAGTATTTCATCATATTTAGAATTTATATCGCTGCATAAAATGTTGAATTTGAAACACTCAGTAACAAGAACTTTGTAACGATGTATACAATGTCTACTGCATATGTAATGTTTGTATATGTACTCTTGATCTTTTATAAAACCCAATAAAAATTATTTAAAAAAAAAAGTGCACGATAAGTGCACAATGGGCACTCATTTACACACAATGATTATCGCTCAAAAGATGCCTTTTGAGAGATATTTGAGCGATAATCGTTGTGTGTAAATGGGCCTTAACTAAGAGGCTAAAAAAGTGTGGTGCAGAAAATTATCATAGCATTTTAAAAACTTTATGATAAACTTTGTTACATCTGTATCTATTGTAAGCATGTGACAGGAAAGGTACTGGAGGGAGTGTACATCTCGACAGACGCTTAGCCTGGGGGAGATACAAATCCCCTTGGGTCTCAGTTAGCTTAGCTGTTTCACGAAGTTTGCTACTAGAACATAAAAGACTGCAAGTCCAGGCAATTCCACAGTGAACTTCTCTCTAGTTAGTGTCCTCCTGGGCAGGTGTTTTATATCTGTTTATTGCACAAAGTGTATGTGATGCAACTGGCTGTTTTCCACAGATTTTTTTTTCTGGAATAAAAGAAAGCTGGATAGACTTTATATGGACTATGTGAATTACTGTGTCCTTGCTGATCCCCACCCCCAATGCAGGCATTGCCACATATGGTGGAGGAAGCAGGCAAACCTGGTCGCAATGACATGACAACCTGTTGATGTCAAAGGACTAAAGATGCATTTAGACACAATGATGATCACCCAAAAGATGGATTTTGAGCGATCATTTTGCATAAAACTACTACTTGGTACTAATGCCTATTAGCACCAATTAGTAGCGTGTGGGCTTCCCTGTATTCAGGGAACAGACTACCCGCTGTTCTCTGTATCAATTCCCTTTATTCTGCGATGGTGCTGACAGCTGAGACAATATAATCAGCTGTTATTAGCAGTTCCCTGGCAGAACACAGCATGCGGTCTGCCTTATCAGCTGTTCTGTTGAACAATGAATTTCATAATGAACTGAAATCTATTGTTCGGCTGAAAAGTGAAAGATGGGCACATTTATACGCAACGATTATCACTAAAAAGATGCATTTTGAGCGATAATTGTTGTGTCTAAATGGGTTTTATGTTTCCTCATGTCATGTGTGAAACTTGCTTCTATGATGCAATCACAATCCACTGATCCATTCTCTAGAGGAGCTTGTAAAGCAGCTGATGCAGGCAAACACTCACTTGCAACAGGCAAACACTAAGCAGAAACAAAAGTTCAAATGGCATCTCCACGCACAGCAGGAACAAACAGGCAACTCTTTGCCTGTTTCTCTATTTTTCTGGCTCTTTGTCTGTCTCTGCATTAATGCAAAAACTCTGCCTGTCCTGACCTTAGCTTGTGATATTAACTATGTATCTGCTTGTACCTCCGGTACTGCACCTTGGTGCCTCTGACCTGTCCATGTCAGCTGCCACTGCACCGAGACTATCCTTGGATTAACAGCCTAGGAGCCCCCGCAGAAAAGGCCAAATACTGCTTGAAAGGATTAAAGGATGAAAACCAAGGGATCCCAGGTGCTGCTTTCAGGAGTAACCCAAAGTCAAATTGGGCCCTGGTACAGTGGGTTTACGCTAATTGTGTGGCAATGACAATGGGCCTTTCCCCTACCTATTCTTTCCAGGTAGCTGAATTGCCAGTTGCCCTAATAGTCATATACATGCAATTACATTAGCCCCTAAAGTCCCATTTAGATGGGACAGCAGTAGAGATGAGCAAGCATACTCGCTAAAGACAATTACTCGATCGAGCATTGCCCTTAGCGAGTACCTGCCCGCTCGGAAGAAAAGGTTCAGCTGCTGGCGGGGGGCAGGGAGCAGCGGGGGAGAGCAGGAAGGAATGGAGGGGAGATCTCTCTCTCCCTCTCTCTCCCCCCTCTTCCGAGCGGGGAGATACTCGCTAAGGACAATGCTCGATCGAGCAATTGTCCTTAGCGAGTATGCTCGCTCATCTCTAGACAGCAGTCATCTAAACGACTGCACGATGTCACCGATAAGGTTGTTGGCGCTTGTGCAGAGCAGTTAGACAGGCAGAGAACCCCGCTTGGTCGCAGGCTTCTTGCTGGCTTTTAGCTCAGTGCTTCACATATGTGAAGCAAGGAGTGTTTAAATGCAGCGAGAAGCCTGGGATCCAGCAATGGGTTTTTTGTTTGACTAAAAGTCAGTGATAATAGTAAATTATTTTCTGGCATTTACACAGGACAATCATCACTCATTTTTGTTAGTTTGAACGAGTTTTGAGTGATAATTGTCTCTTGTTTATGGCCCTTAATTCTGTATACTGACTCTGTCCATGCTGCAACTGCTGGGATTACTGACTGGGATACAAAAAAGGAAAGATGTGAATTAGGTAAATATAATGCTTTCCCTTTGCTTTGCATGCTCCTTTAATCAGTTAGCTCATGCCATACAATTACCAATCACCTTAGCAGTAGTTACATACGTTGTATATACAGGGGGTGGGGGGAAACACTGTATTTAAATCTAATATGCTGGCTGATGGAGGCGGCAAACGGAGCAGCCTACTGGGTAATACGACCCAACAGAATTGCAATTGCAGCACTATACTGCACTGATTACTATTTTTTTTTTATTTTGTTCTAAGTAGATAGCAATTTAAGACATATGAGCCCTACTAGTGAATCTGAGGATGAAGTGTACAGCCACAGCCAGAAAATCAGGAAGAAGAAATCAAAGTTTGAAGATCTTTAAGATGGAATTCTTGCAACCCCAACAGCTATTAAAATGAAGGAGAAAGGCACAGATTCACCTCACTCACTCCAGAAAAGCTCCAAGCAACAGAGGAGGTGCATCAACTCATATTACAAGATGATGGACAAGCCACCCAGATGTACTTTTGGTTTATTTCTTGTACTTTTAGCAGGATTATTGACGTGCATCTATATGCATGTTTGCATGAATGAATGAAAAGTGTATACTTATATTTAGAATAGGATGACTAATCCAACATACAACTAAATATCAACTATATCCACTTCTGGGCACCCCACTTTAAAAAAATCAACAAACTGGGGCAAGTTCAGAGAAGAGTAACCAAGATGGTGAGCGGTCTGCAAATCATGTCCTATGAAGAATGGTTAAAGGATCTGGGAATGTTTAGCTTGCAAAAAAGAAGTGAGAGGAGACTTAATAGCTGTCTACAAATATCTGAAGGGCTGTCACAGTGCAGAGGGATCAGCCCTATTCTCATCTGCACAAGGAAAGACTAGAAGCAATGGGATGACACTGAAAGGGAGGAGACACAGATTAGATATTAGACAGTGAGGGTGATCAATGAGTGGAACAGATTACCACGGGAGGTGGGGAGTTCTCCTTTAATGGAAGTCTTTTTAGCCAAGTGAGTTCAAGATATTTGCTTTTGTGCATGGTATTGTGCATTTATGCATGTATTGTGTGTAAATTTGTACACCTCCCATAGACGTCTATGCGGACCGTTGGTGCACAATGGGAGTAAAAATCGACTTCACTAATTTTTCCTTCCAGAAGGTCCCTAATACAACCAAAGTGTTTGACTTGGGAATATTCAGCATTTTCATTGAAATAAATAGACCGCAGTGTGCCTGCCCAGCCTATGCTTTCCGCACTGCCCATCCTGCACTTCCTTTATTAGGGCACCCACCAGGCCCCATTCTCATGATCAGTGGGGGTTCCAACAGTCAGAACCCCAGCGATCAGCTAGCTGTCCCCTATCCTATGTATGGGGGTAACTAGTTAGAACCAGAATGTGTATGGAAGAGCGCTCACTGCGGAGATGTCAACACTGTGGTGGTCCTGCGGAATATTCTATAGTTGGAGGTCAATCTTCTCAGATATAGCCAGGAATGTATAGGTGCTCCAAAGAAATCTCATATCACTGATGAAACGGCAGCCAGAGGATACTCCATTCACAGAGTGAAGGAGACAATAAAATGGCAAGACAAAAAGAGAAAAACTCCTCAGCGCTCATACCAATGTAATGCATACAGGTATAGGTGAAAACGGATGAAACTTACTCGGTGGAGGCGCCTATAGCCCAGGCGCCTCCCAATCCAGGATTAGCTTGTCGCACGGGGATGAAAGCCAGCAGCAGCAGAGATGTTTTCACAACTTTTATTACGTGCAATCAAGGTACACAACGCGTTTCGGCCTGGAGGCCTTTTTCAAGTGTACAAACTATAATAAAATATACAATTTTATAGGGATTACCTGAGACATGACATGTGCTGTAGCGAATCCCGTTTGTATGAAGGGGAGGATCGGGGGAGTGGACGAGGGAGGAGAAAGCGCCAAATCTGGTGTGATACTCCTTACGGGGAATCCCTAGTGACGTCAGTAACACGTGTGCGCCCGCATCACTGCGGGCGCACCGTTAACTGGAATGAAGCGAGGTCGCTTCATTCCAGTTAACGGTGCGCCCGCAGTGATGCGGGCGCACACGTGTTACTGACGTCACTAGGGATTCCCCGTAAGGAGTATCACACCAGATTTGGCGCTTTCTCCTCCCTCGTCCACTCCCCCGATCCTCCCCTTCATACAAACGGGATTCGCTACAGCACATGTCATGTCTCAGGTAATCCCTATAAAATTGTATATTTTATTATAGTTTGTACACTTGAAAAAGGCCTCCAGGCCGAAACGCGTTGTGTACCTTGATTGCACGTAATAAAAGTTGTGAAAACATCTCTGCTGCTGCTGGCTTTCATCCCCGTGCGACAAGCTAATCCTGGATTGGGAGGCGCCTGGGCTATAGGCGCCTCCACCGAGTAAGTTTCATCCGTTTTCACCTATACCTGTATGCATTACATTGGTATGAGCGCTGAGGAGTTTTTCTCTTTTTGTCTTGCCAGTTAGAACCAGAATAACCCTTGAAAGTAATTTATTGTATGGAATTACACTTGCCGCCAGACTGGTAATTCACCAGCCTGGCCAACATGTATACTGAGAGACTGGTGCCAGTATAAACTCTGCAGTATATATGGAGCAGATACTGTACAGATTATATCCTGAGTTATAAACTGTTTAATAATAAGAACATAGTTGTCAAATCACATTCTGTGTTAATTCTCTTCTCCAAAGACCCCGCCTCCTTTACTTTGGCCAGTACTTTTTGGAGAGAAAGGGTGGCAACTTGATATGGATTGTTAATTTACAATTCATGTACCCAATCTGATATTCATATCAAACCCATTAGAGTAATGCCACTTTAACAAAGTCACAATAAGTCATGTTGTAGACATAAAACACCTAGACCTCCAGAAGTTCCATTGAATCAGATGTATATCACCACCGAATTTGTGTCGTAATAGGGCACCTATAAAGGTGTATGAAGGCTTTCTGCATGCAGAGGTTTTATTTCTGTCAAATTCCATTGGAATCACACTAAGAAAAATTGTGGCATGCTCCCTCGAATACTGCATTTTGGAGCCATTCTTCACTAGACGCCGTGGTTTTAGGCTGCAATATCTCTGAGCTATGGCACCTGATGGAGCACCATATAGCGGTGTATGGCGTCCCTGTGGCTTCATAGAATGGAATAGGTCTCATTGTACCGCTGTACACCTTCCTGAGAATGATTCTGCTCGGAGCATGAGCCCAACATTGTACATCTATCACTTAAATTAAAAAACAAGTGGCCAATACTATACCCAGTGTGAACCTTACTAACACTATTGCTTTATGGTTAGACAAATTTATTATATTAGTGTTTTCACAAATTTTCTGTTTTGTCTATCCAGTTCTTTTTCTACTTTCAAACACAAGTACTGAAAGAAAATTCAGAGGTTTAAAATTCTGATAGTTATCTTGACTTATGTTAAAGTACATTGACATACAAGCAGAACATTTCCAATAAATCGAGTTTATAATACCTAATCCATCTATAAAGAGTAATCTACTACTCCTGGGTTGAGTATATTTCCCACTGATGTCGTTTCTAACCCAATTCATTTTTCAGCACAATCTTTAAATAACTGCATACTTCAAAGCTGATAGAATGGTACACTATCTTCTTTATGATACCCAGAAATCAAGCCTTCCACATTACAGCAGAGTTCAGATGAAGGTCACTGGCGTTGCTATTCCAGCTCTCCTTCACATACTAAATAAAATGTGTTTCACCTGCATCTGAAGAGGATAATTAAAGTCAATTTCTGTGAGTACAAATTCACATCTAATAGCAATGAAGAGTATATGAATTAAATTTGCCTGATGAGCTGCAAAACACAGTGACAGAGCCTTAAGTCAGCATCTTAAGTTTACGGCCCGATTTCTAATTTAACATGTTATGCATGGTCAGAAAAAACAACAGTCATTCCTTCTGCAAGAATTATAGCTTTAAATTATTCCAGAGGAGGAAAACTCACCGCGATGAATTACAAGACAGATAGCAATGCTGCGCGTATTTATAACTATTCTTTCACAAACAACATATATAACATTTTCCAATTCAACTGCTGATGGGCTGCGTTATTTATTGCACAATGTTTTGTAATGCAATTACAAACTAAAAAAAAAAGCAATTTTTTTTTGTTTAACCCAAATGAAATTAGCATTTTTGATCAATCATGATTGATTACAAATGCAAAACGTGCATTTTCCCCCAAAAAAAGCATGTGCATTTTTTTGAATAGGTTTTTAAAAGATTTTTAAACATGTATTAATCCTTTCCAATCCAATATTGATTCAGGGTTTTCTAACAGGCTTTCTGTTTTTGCTGTTATACAACGGTGCCATCTGCTGGCTAAAGCCAGTGTGTGTGCACCAGGTAGGCTCCGACAGCGGAGTGGCTGGCAATAGACAGTAAGAATACCCCGTCGGACGTCTTCTGACATTGGAGCTGTACAAGCTTCAATCAGAATGTAGAAAGATGTCAGACAATGGATTGGAAAGGGTTAAATCCTGAATACCAAAATTCAGGTATACTAAGGTCATCATTTTGGCATTGGGATTTTTGTCCATCCCATTGGGCATCAGCATATTCCACATATCAGCAAATTTCCTCAGTAAAAATCTTCAGAAAGGAGAATGGGTTCTGAATCATCAAGTGCTACTCCTAATAACAGAAAAGTGGGGACTGGCCTGATAGATTTATTTGCAACAAGGAAAAATGCTCAGGTTTCCAAATTCCCGCTTTCACCAAGACTATATTATGGCCTTAGTTGTATTCACCCAACCTTGATCAGATACTGTTCTGTATTCTGAATGACAAAGCCAAGGCTCACTGCTCCCTTCTTTCTGGCCCAAAAGGGCTTGGTTTCCTCTTTTCTTATAGCTATTTGAAGACTGATATTGGAAACTCTTGAACCAGAAGAATCTTCACTAGTAAGAGCCTATCATACATCTAGAAACCCAGCAACCCCATTTTATGGATGCCGAGAGGTGGTTGCTGAGATCCTGGGGACTAGCCAATGAGGTGGTTAAGCAGAAAGCAGGTTACTAGCAAGATCAATTCCTATCTCAGAATCCCAGCTCCCATGGAGTCAAAACCTTGCATTTTTAGTGGCATGTTTTTATCAGTCTTGCTGCTTTTTTGGGGAGTCTGCTGTATTTTTGTGCCATTTCTGGCATTTCCCATAAGTTCCTCTACGGGATACAATGTGCCAGAAAACAAACATGTGTCACCAAAAAAAAAAGAGAACCACGAAAAAACTAACTGTGAAGCTGCATAAAAGTCAGCCACAAACTCACATCAAAATCTGCATGTCTTACATGCAGCCTTTGGTGCTGATTTGCTGCTGCAAGCATGTAGAATTGCTGTACTTTACATAGCAAAGAGTGAAATTTGCAGCATTTATATGTTAAATTCCAACCAAAGCCACATCAAAATCTGCATGTAATTAATGCAGTTTCTGATTGGGGTCTGTTTGAATTTTTTTTTACAAGAGTGTGTGTTTTGCACATGCCAAAATAATCCCCTGCTGCAGCTGTCACAGTTGTGGCAGAGGAGCACAATGCTATCCCATTGAGTCCTACCTCAAAAATCATCACTAGCCGCAGAAAAAAAACTTAATAAAATATTAACTCACCTACAAGCGCTGTCCAGGTTTTCTGCGCGATCCCCAGTAGTCTATTACTTTCTGGTGGCTGGGGATTGAAAAATCCCCACCTCCTGAAAGTGCTGGCTCTGATTGGCTGAGCACTGTGACCAATCAGAGGCAGCACTCAGCAATTCATTGAATGACAGCTGAGCGCCGCCTCTGATTGGTCACAGCGCTCAGCCAATCAGAGGCAGCGCTCAGCCATTCATTGAATTCAATGAATGACTGAGCATAGGGACCAATCACAGCCATTCAATGATTGAAAGGCTGTGATTGGTTCCAGCACTCAGCCAATCAGAGGCAGCGTTTCCAGGAGGCAAGAATTTTTCAATCCCCGGCTAGAAGAAAATGATGCAGAACAGTGCCAGGTAGCCGGGCAAAACACGCGCTGGAGCCCCGACAGTGCTGCTAGGTGAGATCAGAAA
The DNA here is from genome assembly GCF_035609145.1 of Eleutherodactylus coqui. NCBI lineage: Eukaryota > Metazoa > Chordata > Amphibia > Anura > Eleutherodactylidae > Eleutherodactylus > Eleutherodactylus coqui. The sequence continues at coordinate 26,502,347 of NC_089845.1, read as the reverse complement.
GATTGAATGACAGGTGAGAGCTGCCTGTGATTGGCTGAGCACCTCAGCCAATTACATTCTGCTGTTTCAGCAGCCGGGGATTTTAAATCCCCGGCTGCTGATAGATCAGCAGTTCAGCACCACAGTGCAGGGGACAGCGCTAGAAGTCGCGGCGGAGCCCCGGCAGCTGAAGGTAGGTGAGAATTGTTTTTTTTAAATTTTTTACACTATTTTAAATGCCTTCATAAGCCCTTCCCTGAAAAGCCATTGACAGGATTTTGGCATCAGGATTCTCTACTGCAGCTGTCATGTGTGACAGCTGCGGTTTAGATTTGAAGAATTCCTTTTGCTGCATCTGCCACAGATGTGACAGATGTAGCAGCAGGGAATTCTTTTAACTAGTGGGGGTGAAGGATACATCTGCCGCATGCGGCAGATGTGTTCTTCATGCCCGCGGGGGTCACAGCAGCGGCGGAGAGGTAAGTTTTTTTTAATTTTTTTTTTTGTTTTGCACTAAAATGTTTCTTTTTCAGGGAAGGGCTTATATGTAAAGCCCTTCCCTGGAAAAGAATGCAGAAGACCGGCAGAGCATTATTTTCAATGGAGCCGCCAGCAGCAGCTGCGGCTCCATTGACAACAAGCACGCAGCTGTGTTCACGCGTGTTTTTGCTCGTACCTAGGTGCGGACGTATGAACGCACCTAAGTACGCACCAAAACACGCTCATGTGAACGTACCCTTAGTCTGTTTTAAAGCATTCATTGAGCCACATTAAAGCTTCTTAGGATGTACATGGATGCATGCAAATTCAGATTTGCTCTATACTGCTCATTATCTTCATTTATTTGCAGACTGCATAGTCCATTTATTTATCATGAGGCACAGTAGAAGGAGAAATGAATTACTACAGACCCATACTCCTGCTGCAACAAAAGTAGCAAAAATTATGTGAGTAGATTAATCAAACATTAAATTACAGGATGCCTTTGTTTCTGGAGAGGGAATTTGCTAGTTACTGAAATTATATAACAGGAGTTTGAATCCCTGTATCATACTTTGCCCCCTCAAACATACGTATAAGGTAAAACAAAAGCAAACCTGCACAAATTACTCTTTTACCATCCCTTTTTAAGAACAAACATTTAATTCTATAACTGCCAGCCATTTTTCAGCTTTTTATTTTATATTTTTTTTTCATCCCCACAGTCCAAGAGCTATAACTGTTTACATTTTTCTGTTGAAATAGTCGTTTTGAGTAGTGTTGAGCGATTATGGAAATAATCGTGTCAGAAGTGACCGACCCGATTAAAAAAAATAATAATTGTGAACTGTGACTCACAAATCTGACTTCAATTAAAATCAATAGAAGTAAAAATCAGGTTTTCTAATTTGGCATCCTTTAACAACAGTGGAGGTGGTGGTGGTAGCGACAGCCATTGATCAGCAGTATTACATTGCAGCGGTGGGGTCCCAGGCTCAAATTCTCATTTATCAAGGTCAGATTCAAACCAAGAACTCTATCATTGCAAGGCAGTAGCACCAAGCTGACAATCTGATCTTTCTGCTCAAAGCAGAGACAATATTTTGGCAATTTTTGCTAAATATCACATTGGGATAATCCAAACCAATTAAGCAAAAAGCACCCCGATTTGAATGCTTGGCCAATCATGATAAATGACACTAGTTAGGAGTGCTTGTTTTTTTAGCGAGGTGTATTGTATTTTTTTAATCCTATGAGTTAATGCACCATATAATATACTAACTGATATACCCAGCTTTGTCTGAGTTAATTTGATACAGGTGTTTACGAGTTGTTCGCACGGAAATTTTTTTGAAGTCTAGGTTACTTTAGAGTAACAGAGGAATAAAATATGTATTCATATATTAGAACATTAGATTCTCCTCAGGCTGTATGTACCGATGTCTCTCTGCAGAATATGCCACTATTCCACTCTCTTTATTTAGGACCTAAAGAATGCTTGCGAAACATTTTATGCTAATACAACACCAAGAAGTTACTGTACATAGGGGTGCACTTACTTTTGCAATTAGCATTGAATAATCAAGTTGTGACCCCTTTAATTTTCACATTAAGGACCTAAAGAATGGTCATGCTAAATTTCATGTTTGTACGACACCGGGAAGTTAGAAAATCAGATTAGGTACATTACATATGGGTGCCAATTAGAGATGAGCGAGTATACTCGCTAAGGCACATTACTCGAGTGAGTAGTGCCTTAGCCGAGTATCTCCCCGCTCATCTCTAAAGATTTTGGGGCCGGCGGGGGCGGGGAGGAACGGAGGGGAGATCTGTCTCACCCCCCCCTTCCACCCGGCTCCCCGCCGCAACTCACCTGTCACCGGCGCCGGCCCCCGAATCTTTAAAGACGAGTGGGGAGATACTCGGCTAAGGCACTACTCACTCGAGTAATGTGCCTTAGCGAGTATACTCGCTCATCTTTAGTGCCAATACTTTTGCACTTCACATTAAATAATCAAGCTGTGATCCCTGTCCTTTTCCTATTTAGGACCTAAAGAATGGCCATGCCAAATTTCATGTTTATACAACACCGGGAAGTTTGAAAATTAGACTAGGTACATTACACAGGGGTGCTAATATTTTTGCACTTAACATTGAATAATCAAGCTGTGAGACCTTTACTTTTCCTATTTAGTACCAAAAGAATTAACATGCAAATTTTCATTGTTTGTACGAGAACGGGAGGTTACATTACATAGCACTGCAAATACTTTTGCCTTTGAATAATTAAGATGTGACTAGAGATGAGCGAATATACTCGTTTTGAGTAATTACTCGATCGAGCACCGCGATTTTCGAGTACTTCCATACTCGGGTAAAAAGATTCGGGGGGCGCCGGGGGGCGAGGGGAGGTGTGGCAGAGCGGGGGGTAGCAGCGCTGCAACTCCCCGCTGCAACCCCCCACTCACCCACGGTGGCCCCCGAATCTTTTCACCCGAGTACGGAAGTACTCAAAAATCGCGGCGCTCGGGTGAAAAAGGGGCGTGGCCGAGTAGTTTCGCTCATCTCTAGATGTGACCCCTTTACTTTTCCTATTTAGAACCTAAAGAATGATCGTGCCAAATTGCATGTTAGTACAGCACTGGGAAGTTAGAGAATTAGGTTAGGTAAATTACACAGGGGTGCCAATACATTTGCACATAGCATTGATTAATCGAGTTTTGACCCCTTTACTTTTCCTATTTAGGACATGAAAAATGGTCATGTCAAGTTTCATGTTTTTATAACACAGAAAATTTACATTACAGAGGGGTGCCAAGACTTTTGCACCTAGAATTGAATTTTCAAGTTGAGACACGTTTATTTATTCTATTTACAACCTAAAGAATGATCATGCCAAATTTCATGTTTGTACAACATTGGGAAATTCGAGAATTAGATTTGGTACATTACACAGGGGTGCCAATACTTTTACACGTAGCATGGAATAATTGAGTTGTCACCATTCAACTTTTCCTATTAAGGACCTAAAGAATGGCTGTGCCAAATTTCATGTTTGTACGACACCAGAAAGTTAATGAATTAGATTAGGTACATTACATAGGGGTGCCAAAACTTTTGCAATTAGTATTGAATTTTCAAGTTGTGACCCCTTTACTTTTCCTATTTAGGACCTAAGGAATGTTCATGCCAAATTTCATGTTCGTACAACATCGGGAAGTTACAGAATTAGTGGCGAGTCAGTCGGTGAGTCTTTCACCTTTATATATATATATATATATATATATATATATATATATATATATATACTAGCTTACCCGTCGCGCGTTGCTGCGAAGACAGACATACATTCGTTTTTATATATCTAGATAACAACCAATCACAGCGCAGCTTTCAAGTTACCTCAGCGGTATAATATATAACAACCAATCACAGCACAGCAGCTTTCATGTTACCTCAGTGGTATAATATATAGCAACCAATCACAGCGCAGCTTTCAAGTTACCTCAGCGGTATAATATATAACAACCAATCACAGCACAGCAGCTTTCATGTTACCTCAGTGGTATAATATATAGCAACCAATCACAGCACAGCTTTCATGTTACCTCAGCGGTATAATATATAGCAACCAATCACAGCACAGCTTTCATGTTACCTCAGCAGTATAGGAAATAGCAACCAATCAGAGCACAGCTTTCATTTTACCTCAGCAGTATAAGAAATTGCAACCAATCACAGCACAGCTTTCATTTTACCTCAGCATTCTCAATATCCAGCAATTGTCTAGCGAAACATTCGGCGGATGCATCATTTTGTAGTTGAACACGCATCCCGTTGCTCGTAATGCCTTTTGCTTTTGTGCTTGAGATGGAAATCAAACGATCTTTGTCTGGGGGGCATAACTGTCAACGATGCTTGCAGGATAGGTGTACTATGCCAGTAATCTTCCCAGGAGTGTACTCAACAACTTTACAAAGTTTCATGGCGATTAGATGAATGGTGTAGTAGCGTAAAAAGGACAGACAGACAGAAATACATTCCTTTATATATATATATATATATAGATGACATCAGGAAGTGAGAGAATTAGATTCCGTACGTAAAATTTGGACGCTAATTATTTTGCGCTTAGAATTGAATAATCAAGTTGGGACCCATTACCTTTTTCTATTTTTGACATAATCAATGCTCGTACCAAATTTCAAGTTTCTATTACATTGGGAAGTGAGAGAGTTAGATTCCGTACGTAAAATTTGAACGCTAATTCTTTTGCGCTTAGAATTGAATAATCGAGTTGGGACCCATTAACTTTTCCTATTTTTGACATAATCAATGCTCGTGCCAAATTTCAAGTTTCTATGACATTGGGAAGTGAGAGAATTAGATTCCGTACGTAAAATTTGGACACTAATTCTTTGGCGCTTAGAATTGAATAATCGAGTTTGGACCCATTAACTTTTCCTATTTATGACATAATGAATGCTCGTGCCAAATTTCAAGTTGCTATGACATTGGGAAGCGAGAAAATTAGATTCCGTACGTAAAATTTGGACGCTAATTCTTTGGCGCTTAGAATTGAATAATCGAGTTGGGACCCATTAGCTTTTCCTATTTATGACATAATCAATGTTTGTGCCAAATTTCAAGTTTCTATTACATTGGGAAGTGAGAGTATTAGATTCTGTACGTAAAATTTGGACGCTAATTCTTTGGCGCTTATAATTGAATAATCAGGTTTGGACTCATTACATTTTCCTATTTATGACATAATCAATGCTCGTGCCGAATTTCAAGTTTCTATTACATTGGGAAGTGAGAAAATTAGATTCCGTACGTAAAATTTGGACGCTAATTCTTTGGTGCTTAGAATTGAATAATTGAGTTTTGACCCATTAGCTTTTCCTATTTATGACATAATCAATGCTTTTGCCAAATTTCAAGTTTCTATGACATTGGAAAGCGAGAAAATTAGATTCCGTAGGTAAAATTTGGACGCTAATTCTTTGGCGCTTAAAATTGAATAATCGAGTCGGGACCCATTAATTTTTCCTATTTATGACATAATCAATGCTCGTGCCAAATTTCAAGTTTCTACGATATCGGGAAGTGAGAGAATTAGTGGCAATGATGGAAATCGAACGATCTACGTGGGGGGGGGGGCGCATAACTGTCGACGACGCTCGCACGCGCGCCATTTATCATAGCATAAATGTACTATGCCTATAATCTTCCCAGGAGTGTACTCAACAACTTCCCAAAGTTTCATGGCGATCGGGTGAATGGTGTAGTAGCGCATAAAGAACAAACAGACAGACACACAGACAGACAGACAAACATTCAATTTTTTTTTGTAAACTCTTTTTTATTTGCATTTTCATAGATTACATACATGGGTGTACATTTCTACTTCCTCTGTCTTTGCGGTAACAACTTATACAAAAAGAGTTTCTCTAATAAACTTGTTTTCGTACAAAGAAAAGGTTTTTATGCGTATTCTATTTTGTATTCTTACTGATAATTCAGATTTATCTCATTCCCATGTATAATCTTTTCCTTTTTCTTTATTGTCTCCTCTCTCTTGTCTTATAGCTTTTATAAAAAAAAACAAAAAACATTTAAACATTAAAATATTGAAATATTGAACTGAAATATTGAACTGTTGGGACTCGTTGACGGTGTCCAATTTTCCGTGACGTTTATCCTTCTTTAATCTAGATCTTTTGTGATCGGCTTCTCTCATGACATCTCTAATATTCCTAATCTGTTCATATCTTTCTGGCTGTAATACCATGTAGTGTTAGTGAATTGCATCATGCATTCCTTGATTTCGTTGGGGTCGAGGAATTTCTCGATGAATTCCCTCCATTTCTCAAAAAACTTTTTGGCTTGAGATTCCACCTTGCGTTCTATTTCAATTCTTTCCATTTTAAGGAGGTGTTTTACTTGCTGTATGACCTCTCCTACTCCCGGTGGGTCGCTTTGTAGCCAATTATTGAGTAAGCATCTTTTGCTAATCAGAAGTATGGTGTGGGTTATTGCAGTTTTTTTTGTCTGGTCTGGTATTACATGTAGTATGAATGTTTGTGGTGTAAGTTGTAGAGGTTGGGGTTGCCCGCCTACTTCTTGTATCAGTTTTTGGATCTCTGCCCAGAACGTTTTAATTTTTGGGCAGTGCCAAATGCCATGCAGGAAGTTAGACTTGGGTGCCGCACATCTCAGGCACGCCTGTAGTCTCGTCGGACCGTTGGAGTTTTGGGGTTTGTCAAATCCGTATATTGCCCTGTGTATTATTTTGAAATAGGTTTCCCTCCACCTTTCGTTTAGTATCGCTTTTCTTACTGAGTTCCAGCCTTCAACTATTCCCTCTTGTAAGTCAAGGTCTTGTTATTCCTGGGTCCATGATTTAAATATCTTCGAGCTCTTGTCTTTCCCCCCTACTTCCCTGATCCTAGTGTATATTGTAGAGATTGAGTTTCTATAGGCGCGGTTGTTGGCAAGAGTGTCTATGGGATTAGTAGTTGCCTCTTTTGAAGCATCAGCTAGTCTATTTCGTAGAAAATTTTTCACTTGTGCATATGGGAGGAAATGTGATGACGGTAGGTTATAGTCCTCACTCAGCTCCTTGAAGTTTTTATACCTTGGGGTGTCCAGGTGCATAAGATGCTGGGTATTTAGGATACCGTTGTGTTGCCACATTTTGAACATTTTATTCTCCCTGCCTTCTTTAAATTCGGGGTGTCTTCATAATTCCATGTGCTTGGATATTTTAAATGGCAAGTCGTATAATTTACGGGTTATCTTCCACGCTGCTATGGTGTCTTTCGCCATGACCGAATGTTTGCTTTCTATTGGGAGTTTGGAGAAGCTGGTATGCAAAAGTGCATTTAGGCTCCATGGGGCGAATAGCTCTGATTCAAGGTCGTAGTTGGAGAAGTTGCTAGTTCCCTTTAGCCAATCCAGGGAGTGTCTCATAATGCTTGCTATATTATACAGTTTAATGTTGGGGAAGTTTAAGCCTCCCTCACTTTTAGGGAGCATCAATTTTTTAAGTGCGATGCGTGGTCTTTTTCTTGACCACAGAAAGGTCGTGAACGCTTTATGGAGTTTTTCCAGGTCTCGTCTTTGTAGTAGGAGGGGGATTGTTTGTAATGTGTATAACATTCTTGGAAAGCTTATCATTTTGATTAGATGGGATCTGCCTATCAAGGAGAGTGGTAAGTTGCTCCATTTGTCTAGTTCCTTAACTATTTTGGCTATCAGAGGAGGATAGTTTAATGAGTATATTGATTCTGGTCTTTTTCCTATATGTATCCCCAAGTATTTGATAATATTTTTGACTATGTTTACTGGGCAGTCTTTGAAGGTTGAGTCTGTTAGTTTGCCTCGTGGTGAGATATCTATCAAGTCGCATTTTGTGGTGTTGGCTTTGAACCCTGATTTTTCCTCAAATGTTTTCAGTAGGTTAAAGATTTTATATAGGTCTGTATGTGGACGCTCTAGCGCTATCAGTATGTCGTCAGCGAATAGCATGGTTTTGATTGTTTTGTTCCCGATTTTGATCCCTTCAATCTCTATGGAGCTTTCTAAGGTTCTTGCTAGGGGCTCTATTGCTAAATTGAATAGGAGTGGGGATAAGGGGCACCCTTGTCTGGTGCCTTTCTGTAGAGGGAATTTTTGTGATAAGAAACCTGGTGTGTATACTTGTGCTTGTGGTGTGGAATATAGGTTCCATAGGTATGTGCAGAAGGGGCCCCCAAACTTCATTTTGTCCATTACTGCCTTTAGCCAAGGCCATAGGACGTTATCAAAAGCCTTCTCTGCATCTATTGCCAAGAAGGCTGGTGTGGGATGGAGCAGAGGGTGTATTTTAATTTTGTCTAGTATTGTCAGTATTTTTCGTATATTAGTGATGGCTGATCGTCCTTTTGTGAAGCCAGCTTATAGTGGGGAGATTAATTGGGGCATAATTCCGGCCAGGCGGTCGGCCATGATTTTGGCCATCAACTTCAGGTCTGTATTGATTAGAGATATTGGTCTATATGATTTTACGTATGTTGGGTCTTTTCCCGGTTTGGGTAGTAATTTGACATGTGCTGTATTCATCTCAGAAGGGATGGGGCTGTCTTTCATGTATCCATTGAATAGAGATTCTAGTATTGGGGCAGTCTGGTCTTTTAATACTTTGAAAAATTCACCTGTATAGCCGTCTGGGCCAGGGGCTTTGTTATTTCCCAATTTTGATATATTTTCTTTGATTTCTGCTATAGTTATGGGCGCATTTAGTTCTGTTTTTTGGTCTTCTGACACTGTAGTCCAGTTTATGTTTATAAAATTGTCTAATTCTGGGTCCTTGTCTGTCTGCGTGTGGGAGTAGAGTTTGGAGTAAAATTCAAAGAATAGTTGGTTAATTTTTTTGTGGGTGGTTTTGTGTTTTCCCTAAATTGTCTTTTAGGCCCACTATATTGTTCCTATGAGACGGTCCCCTTGCCAGGTTAGCCATTATTTTCCCTGCTTTGTTTCCATATTTGAATAACTTTGCCTCTTTTCGTGTGTATAGCATTTGTTCTCTTTTATGGAGCCATGTCTCATAGGATTCTTTTGCTGACTTCCATTTTTTTTGTTACTTTCATTTGGTTTCTCTTGAAATTGGGTGTATGTTTCCTGTAGTTGTTTACTGTAGTTGTTTATTTTGTCCTTGATTTTCTTTTTAAGGGAGATTACGTAGGCTATTATTCTGCCTCTTATTACTGCTTTGGCCGCATCCCACAACAGTTGGGGATTGCTTGTATGTGGTTCATTATCAGACATATATTCCAGCCACCATCCTTTTAGTGAGGCACAAAAGGTTTCGCCTTCTATCAGAAATGTTGGGAATCTCCATATGTAGTCCGTTCCCCTTGGTGTTTGCTCGTTTAGGGACCATATCACAGGAGCGTGATCCGAAATGATCATTTCTCCTATGGTTTTGCTAGATGTTCTAGAAACTAGCTGGGGTGTTGTAAATACATAGTCTATTCTAGACCATGAAGTATGAGCATGTGAGAAGTGTGTATATTCGCGCCCCTCTGGATTAAGTTCCCTCCATATATCTTTGAACCTAACGTTGTGCATAAAGTTTGTTAAATTGGTGTCTTGGTGTCTGTTACTATCTCCCTTGTTGTTCTGGCTGCGCCGGTCTTCTGATGCTTTGATTGTCGCGTTAAAGTCTCCTCCCACTACTTTATGGGGCTCTGTGTCTGTAAGTAGTCTGTCGGATAGTTTTGTTAGGAATTGTTTATTGTTTGAGTTCGGTCCGTACACACTGTAAATACTAAATCTCTCCGATCCTATTTTTATATGTAGGTTTACAATCCTCCCCTCTGTGTCGCTCCATTGATCCTGCACCTCAAGGTTTAAGCCATTTCTAATAAGGATCAGCACCCCTGCTTTCGATTGCACTGATGGTGATCCATATACTTCCCCTACCCATAGCTTTCGCATACGGAAAAAATCTTGTTTGGTTAAGTGAGTTTCTTGGAGTAGTGCTATATCTGTTTTAAGTCTTTTGAGATGTCGGAGAACTGTCGTTCGTTTGTGGGGCGATCTTAGACCCTTAACATTCCACGTTATAATTTTCATTTTTGTGTTGTTTTGTGCTTCTATCTAATTGTTACGTGGGCTGGTCTCACCTGGCTGCGTCAACGAGTCCTTACTTATAAACTTTAACTTTAACTGGTATTAACCTTTTCCTTATCTCTGGTGCCCTTCCCCCTGCATCTAATGGTTAATGTTGGGATAGCTGTTAGTCGGGCACCAGGAAAGAAATATTATGCTTTCTCCCTTAGGGTACAACGCCTTGCGTACCTCCCTAGGGAGAGTGCATAAGCTGACTTCCTTCAATTCCACTTCGCGAGCAGTTTTCGTGGGCAAGATTTACTTGCAGCCGTGCAATGTCGGCTGTGCTTTTTCTTATTCCTATTCCTTGCTCCTACGTGGGTCACATAGTGGAATGGAACGAAAACAGTTTCATTCAAATATATGCATACATAAATGTATTCTTTCTTTCCGCTCCAGCATTTTCTATTATCTTGCTCTATTACATTCTATAACATTTTTAACTATAGCATAATGGCATACTGTCTGCAAACCAATTAAATTTCACTCTATATCAAATAATCTAAATCAAAGATTCTCTGCTCTTGAAGTGTCTCTGAAATGTCTCTCGTGTGTTTTCGTACTCACGGCTGACGATCTCACGGTGGTGAGTCAGACGTTGCTATGTTCTTGCGACGAGGCTTGTCAGCTTGTCCGCGGCCATTTTCATCTGTCGTCGGGCTTGCGTGGTTCTTCTGCTTTTCCGGTGTTTTTCTTGCTCTTGGGGAGAATAGTACTTGTTCCGCTTTCCTCGGATCATGAAAAATGAGAGTGTCTCCATTAGGCCTTAGTCAGACGGGCGTTTTTTCGCGCGATTTGCAGATCGCATGTCGGATGCGCATGCGCAAATCGCGTGACCGGGGGCGAAAAATCGCGGGAAAAATCTGCACCTAGCCGCATTAATCGTCGCAGCACAACGCCCGTCTGACCGGAGAAAAATCGCCGTGCGCATCAAAATGCGCATGAAACTTAGACTGGCCGGCGAAAAAAATGATTTTGGTGCGCACATAAAACGCCGAACGCAGATAGGCGCGATCTGCGAATCGTCGTGTCCTATAATTTATCGCATATCCGCATAAAAAGCGGACATGTGGCCGATACCATAGCGAACCATTGGTTCTATATATGCGCGAATCGCATGCGCATGCGCAAGTCGCACGAAAAAACGCCCGTCTGACTAAGGCCTTAGTATAGGATACTTTCAATATCGCCGGGTATAGCAGTGCAAACTTTATTTTTTTCTTGTAGAGTTCTGAGCATATTGGGGAGAACTCTTTTCTCTTGCGTTGTACTTCCGCTGAATAGTCTGCAAAGATTAGTATTTTGTGGCCCTCGAGTTCTAGTATGTTGTTGCGACTTTTGAAATTACGTAGGATTAGCGATTTATCTGTGAAGTCCAGGTATTTTACTATTGTCGGTCTCGGACGTACTTTAGTTGCTGCGTTTGCGTTAGTATTCAGGTTTACAGATCGCTTGTCAGGGCCTAGACGGTGAGCTCTTTCGATCTTACATATTTGGGAAATTCCCAAAATATTGGGAATCGTTGATTCACATAGTTGGTGTAGATCTTTTTGTAGATAGGATTCTGGGATTCCGATAATACGTAGATTATTTCATTGAGCTCTATTTTCTAGGTCCTCTAACCGGTCCCAGAGCAGTCTATTGTCTCGCATCAGTTTCTCTACGTTTTTGGTGTTGGCACTCTGTTCTGAAGATATTGCTTCCATGTCGTATTCCATTACGTCTAGTCGGTTGCCGTGTTGGGATACCGTGTCTCTGAGATCATGCAGGGTGCCCACCACGGTGTTTGCCAGTGTAGTTTGAATATCTGGAGCAATCAGCTTTGCCACCTCAATCGCTAAGGCCTTATAGTCTATCGTTGCCACGTCTTGAGATACAAAATTTTCTTGGTCTAACAGTGAGGGAGGCATAGAGGAGGGATTTTTGCACGATGTCATTTCTTTTTCCGTTGGTGTTTTAGCCGTGGCTTTAGCCGGTGTTTCATTTTGCTTTGCTCTAGTTCTCTCCATCTTGACCACAAAGTCCTCCATGTAATTAGTTTACGTGCTGGTATGCTGTTATATATAGTATTGCACGCGTGTTAGGGAAACAGAATTCTTTTAACACCTTGCGGTTGTCAGGTGAATGGCTCTGCAGTTAGATGTTAAGGTGCTTCTGCTATTCTCTGCCGTCAATTATCCGTTAACGGCGGATGCTATTCTTTGGTCAGCTTCTCTGCTGTGTTTTGTTATTATGTTTTGTACAGTTCACTTCGTATTTTAAGTGCTTTCTGGGGTAGCTCCGGGGCGTTTTTTTTATTATTTTGAACGTCTGGTTGGTGCTTGCTGGGAACTAGTGGTTACTGGCTTGTTCCTGTGCAGTGTATCTCACTGCCTCATAGGTCTCAGAATGACCGTTGTAACTTCTGAGGGAAGAGGGGAGGGGGGGGGGAGTGTGTGTGTTTCACTCTGCTCCTCTGCTGTGTCTTGCAGGGCAGTTGGATTATGATGGCTTAGGTTTTTCGTTTTTTTTATTGCCCCCGTGGCAGATTCCCTCTGTCTCTCCCTGCTTCTGTTTCTCCCCTCCCATCTATCGTAGGATAGATGTACTATGCCAGTAATCTTCGGAGGAGTGTACTCAACAACTTCCCAAAGTGTCATGGCGATTATATGAATGGTGTAGTAATGCATAAAGAACAGACAGACAGACAGTCATTCATTTATATATATATATATATATATATATATATATATATATATATATATATATATATATATATATATATATATATATATATATATGACATCAGGAAGTGAGAGAATTAGATTCTGTAAGTAAAATTTGGACACTAATTCTTTTGCGCTTAGAATTGAATAATCGGGTTGGGACCCATTAACTTTTCCTATTTATGTCATAATCAATGCTCATGCCAAATTTCAAGTTTCTATGACATTGGGAAGCAAGAAAATTAGATTCCGTACGTAAAATTTGGACGCTAATTCTTTTGCGCTTAAAATTAAATAATTGAGTTGGGACCCACTAACTTTTCCTATTTATGTCATAATCAATGCTCGTGCCAAATGTCAAGTTTCTATGATATTGGGAAGCGAGAAAATTAGATTCTGTATGTAAAATTTAGACGCTAATTCTTTTGCGCTTAGAATTGAATAATCGGGTTGGGACCCATTAACTTTTCCTATTTATGTCATAATCAATGCTCATGCCAAATTTCAAGTTTCTATGACATTGGGAAGCAAGAAAATTAGATTCCGTACGTAAAATTTGGACGCTAATTCTTTTGCGCTTAAAATTAAATAATTGAGTTGGGACCCACTAACTTTTCCTATTTATGTCATAATCAATGCTCGTGCCAAATGTCAAGTTTCTATGATATTGGGAAGCGAGAAAATTAGATTCCGTACGTAAAATTTAGACGCTAATTCTTTGGCGCTTAGAATTGAATAATCGAGTTAGGACCCATTAACTTTTCCTATTTATGACATAATCAATGCTCGTGCCAAATTTCAAGTTTTTATAACATCGGGAAATGAGAAAATTAGATTCCATACGTAAAATTTGGACGCTAATTCTTTGGCGCTTATAATTAAATAATCGAGTTGGGATCCATTACCTTTTCCTATTAATGACATAATTAATGCTCGTGCCAAATTTCAAGTTTCTATGACATTGGAAAGTGAGAGAATTAGATTCCGTACGTAAAATTTGGACACTAATTCTTTTGCGCATAGAATTGAATAATCGAGTTGGGACCCATTAACTTTTCCTATTTATGACATAATCAGTGCTCGTGCCAAATTTCATGTTTCTATGCTATCGGGAAGTGAGAGAATTAGTTGCAATGTTGGAAATCGAACGATCTACGTGGGGGGGCATAACTGTCGGCGACGCTCGCAGGCGCGCCATTTATCATAGGATAGTTGTACTATGCCTATAATCTTCCCAGGAGTGTACTTAACAACTTCCCAAAGTTTCATGGCGATTGGATGAATGGTGTAGTAGCGCATAAAGGACCAACAGACAGACACGCAGACAGACAGACACACAGACACGTATACATTCAATTTTAGATAGATAGATAGATAGATAGATAGATAGATAGATAGATAGATAGATAGATAGATAGATGTGAGACAGATAGATATTGGAACGCTATTTGAAATGTTAGTGAGATATAATGGAAAAACCGTGAATAAGCTGTTTTGGTAGTAGAAGAAGAAAACAAGGGTAATGGTGTGCTAGGATGTTGGAATCAGACAGAAGGAGACCTTGCACTCAATGCATCTACGATGAAGTAAGTTCAAGGCTGGACCTGGGGGTGCTATTGATCTCGTTTATCTGGATTTCTCTAAAGCATTTCACACCGTACTGCAAGATTGATATATAAAATTAGACAACTCAGTCTGGGCGAAAACATATACATCTGGGTTAAGAACTGGCTCAGAGATAGAAAACAGAGGGTGGTAATGAATGGTTCATTCTCTGAGTGGGCCAATGTTGCTAGTGAAGTACCACAGAGCTCAGTGTTAGGCCCAATTCTGTTCAATATATTTATCAACGACCTGATAGAGGGGCTGCACAGTAAAATATTAATATTTACAGATGATACAAAATTATACAAGATAATGAATACAACAGAGGACACTATACAGCTACAAAGGGACCTAGATAACTTGGGGGCTTGGGTAGAAAAATGGCAAATGAAGCTCAATGTTGATGAAGGTAAGGTTATGCACATGGACAGGAGAAACAGATGTCACCAATATACACTGAATGGGGTACTGCTAGGGAAAAGTGATATGGAAAAATACATGGGGGTACTAGTGGACTGTAGATTTAACGGGAGCAATCAATGCCAGTCAGCTGCTGCAAAAGCAAATACAGTCTTGGGGTGCATTAAAAGAGGCATAGGGGTAAGGGACGAGAAAATCATTCTTCCACCATATACTGTAAGGCACAGTTCTGGACACCGGAGTTCAGGAAACATGTTGCAGTGCTTGTGGGGGTTCAAAGAAGGGCAACTAAATTAATAAACGGAATGAGGGGACTAGAATCCCCAGAGAGGCTAACAAAATTGGGATTAATTTCCCTGTGAAAAAGATGGCTAAGGGGCGATCAAATCACTATGTATAAATACATTAAGGGACAATACAAGGGTCTCTCCCATGATCTGTTTATACCCAGGACTGCATCCGCTATGTTTAGAGGAAAGAAGGTTTCAACACCAACACAGAAGAGCAGTGAGACTGTGGAACTCTCTGCCTGAGGACGTGGTGATGGTAAAATCTATAGAGGAGTTTAAGAGGGGACTAGACGTCTTTCTAGAGCGCTATGATATTACAGAATATAGACATTAGGTGACCAGCGGGTTGTTAATCCAGCTCTTACAGTCAGGCAGGAACTATCAAGCGTTGATCAAGTGATTATTCTGACTGGCATTATTCAGTCGGGAAGGAATTTTTCCCTCGAATGGGCTAATTGACTTCTGCCTCATTGGGTTTTTTTGCCTTCCTCTGGATCAACAAGGGGGGGTTGAAACAGCCTGAACTAGATGGACATTGTCTTCATTTAGCCTAACATACTATGTTACTATGTAAAAAGAAAAGAATGTAAACAAACTTGAATATAGGTAAAACTGGAGTCAATAGTAGCACACAAAATTAGATCACCCTGGAATAATAAATACTGAATTTAAGCTAAATGGAGGAGCCAATAACACCTGTGCAGGACACCGATAAAACACCCACTCACACTGCCTCCTGATAATGAGGGGGGTGGATGCTTGGTGTACACTCCCACACATAGTGGATACAGGGTGCCAGACCATTCTGATATATGTAGTTCACCATGCAGACCAGCAACCTATTAATGACGCCATGATAATTCGGCGGGTTGCCCTGCATTTCCATCAGTGAACCACATTGGTACTGCCACCCTGGGCTCCCCCTGGAGTCTCAATGCCACACTGCATGCCCTGCACAGGTGTTATTGGCTCCTCCATTTGGTAGTCAGCTACCTGCATGGTGAGAGGAGGATGCATCTATATGCACTCCTCAGTCAGTAAGTAACGGACATTTTCTGTGATTGTTTTTAATTCTTGATTTCCCCTTCTGTGATGCATTTATATTAGTGTAGGGACCCACTACAATGCAAGGAACCGTGAAGTGGTTAGTGGGCTCATGAATCTTGGCCAACATCCAACCAATGCCTTGCATTTATTATCTATCATTCACATGCTGTGTGGCATTAAGACTCCAGGGGAGCCTAGGGTGGCAGTACCAATGTGGTTCACTGAAGGAAATGCAGGGCAGCCCGTCGAATTATCATGGCGTCATTAATAGGTTGCTGGTCTGCATGGTGAACTACATATATAAGAATGGTCTGACACCCTGTATCCACTATGTGTGGGAGTGAACACCAAGCATCCACCCTCCTCATTATCAGGAGGCAATGTGAGTGGGTGTTTTATCGGTGCCCTCACAGGTGTTATTGGCTCCTCCATTTGGTAGTCAGCTACCTGCATGGTGAGAGGAGGATGCATCTATATGCACTCCTCAGTCAGTAAGTAACGGACGTTTTTCTGAGATTGTTTTTAATTTTTTATTTCCTCTTCTGTGATGCATAGGGTGATAAGGCACAGTCAGACTAAAGCACCCAAATTAGTGAATACAAAATATACATATAATGTAGCCTTAGAAACAATAAACCAGGAAGATAAAATTAATTACAATAAAGCATAAAATAAAGGGAAGGGGAGGGGGGATTTAACCCATGGCAGGAGGCTGACAAGACTTCCTTCCTTACCCCTTTTTTTGTTTTGTATTTTCTTTTCCTCTCCCTCTCTCCTCATGTGTGCCTCTTTTTTGCCCTCTCTTGCCCCACTCCTCAAATTCAGTCTTCTAGTACCCTGTCTTTTTTCTACTTGTTAATTTATTACAAATGTTCAAAATGTTAAAGGGGTTGTCTCACGCCGAAACGTTTTTTTTTTTTATTCAATAGGCTCCCCGTTCAGCGCTAGACAAACCCAAGGGATGGGTTAAAAAAAAAAAAGTTTATTACTTACCCAAATCCCCTCGCTGCGGCGACTTCTTTCTTCCTTTACCAAGATGGCCGCCAGGATCTTCACCCACGATGCACCGCGGGTCTTCTCCCATGGTGCACCGTGGGCTCTGTGCGGTCCATTGCCGATTCCAGCCTCCTGATTGGCTGGAATCGGCACACATGACGGGGCGGAGCTACGAGGACCAGCTCTCCGGCACGAGCGGCCCCATTCACCAGGGAGAAGATCGGACTGCGCAAGCGCATCTAAAAACGCCAGAAGACAGCGAATTTAGACGGATCCATGGCGACGGGGATGCTAGCAATGGAGCAGGTAAGTGAATAACTTCTGTATGGCTCATAATTAATGCACGATGTATATTACAAAGTGCATTAATATGGCCATACAGAAGTGCTGAACCCCACTTGATTTCACGAGACAACCCCTTTAAGTAATTTGTTATGGTTGACATGGACTTATTTGTCTGCGAATGCATACCTGTTCTCTGTGAGAGCACGCCCAGAATATATGGGGAATCAGACTGCCTACCTTTGGAGTAGGGAAGACAGTAATGCAGAGCGATATGCTACTCCTCCGTAAGTTCAATGTTTGTTAATAACGACAATGAAAGTATGTACTTAAATGACAGCCCCTAACTTTCCAAAAAATATTTCCTTCAAATTAAAATACATTACTATGTAAAATCAAATAAATAAAGTCAGGGCTGTGCCATCGGTAGTATTTTGCACAGTCTCATACAGGCCTATATATGGGTTGTTTTGAAGATACATTTTTATATTGTAACCTTCTGTTCAATCACAATGTCCTTTTTTACAGCATATACATTGATAACGTGATTCTTAGATCACCCCTTATTACAGAAGCTCCTTCAAGCTCTGGCAATCTCACCCAATCTGGCTGTAAAGGAAATTCATGAAACCAGGTTAAATTAAAAAAAAATATTGTATACTATTGCAGCTTATTTAAAGAAAACCAGAAAACACAACGTTCTGATTTTAATTAGGGAAAATGCTCTAAAAGGCAAACCCCATTATGGACTTTATATAGAAAGAAAAGAGAGCTACATTATATAATCAACTAATAACATAAACATATATAATTTTGGCATACAAATTGTCTGCCCATAGAATATTTATCACAGTAGTTCATACTTGGCAAACATATAGAATGCTTATCACAGTAGTTCATACTTAGCAAACATATTACACCATCTGGGTAATGTTGACCTTTAGGCCTCAGTCACACGGGTGTTTTTTTCCCGCGATTTGCGGATCGCATAATGGATGCGCATTCCGCAAATCGCGTGAGTGGGGCCGACGATTCGCTGAAAAAGCTGCACCTAGCAGCGTTTTCAGCTAAAGGGCCAGATCAAAGGAGCGCTGCCCGCTATCTGCCACAGCTGTGGCAGAGGAGAACGATGTTCGCCCCTTGAATTCAATGGAGCCGCCATTACAGCCGGCTCCATTGAAAGCAATGGGCTGCCGGCAAGCGCTGTATGAATTTTTGGGGAAGGGCTTAAAAGATAAGCCCTTCCCTTAAAAGCATCCTGAAAATGTGTAAAAAAAAAAAGTATACTCACCTATTTCTGCAGCCGGAGTTCAGCCACGTCCGGCCGGCAGTTCTCCGGAACTGCTCTCTGTAGTATTCAGCAGGC
Organism: Eleutherodactylus coqui; assembly: GCF_035609145.1. Taxonomy (NCBI): domain Eukaryota; kingdom Metazoa; phylum Chordata; class Amphibia; order Anura; family Eleutherodactylidae; genus Eleutherodactylus; species Eleutherodactylus coqui. Next base: position 26,483,520 of record NC_089845.1, on the reverse strand, counting down.
GGGGATTTAAAATCCCCGCCTGCTGAATGGGCTGCCTCTGATTGGTCACAGCCCTCACCAATCAGAGGCAGCTCTCATTCACCCATTCATGAATTCATGAATGGGTAAGTGCTGCCTCTGATTGGCTGAGCGCAGGGACCAATTGTAGCAGTCCTCACTGGTTTTTAATGAGACCGGCCTCTCTTACATAAGTTGGCAGGAGGTATAAGCTTGACCACATGTGATGCTCCATATCACAGTCTCGCTCCATCCCTTTATCTGTTTGCCTCTCTATGGCACTCTATGTGACTCTTGCTATAGCTCCCAGGCTGCTTCTGTCAGCCGCTGAGCTACCCCCCTTTTATCATTTTACCATTTCAGACTTGTCCAATTGTAGTGACTCAGAACTGCCACTACATAATGATAGATAGTTCTGAGCAATGTTGAGTAATCCAAAACAGTCAAAACCTTCTTTGCGTGAGCTTGGCTTAAAGTTTAGTTCGGTATCAACCTGAACCTGACGAAGTGCCCAAGAGGTTCGCAAGCTCGCTATTACATCATGTATTTTTGTTAGTCATTAAAAGGTATCATATCTACAAGATTATGTGGTTTCTCTTTCTGGGAACAACTGTTTTCTTGAAGTGCAGGGGTCCTAGGTTCAAATCTGATCAAGCACAACATTTGCATGGCGTTTATATGCTCTCCCTATTGTTTTGTTCCCCATAATAATATTCACCTTTATTGATATAGCACACATATTTAAGCAGAAGAACTACTTTTATTCACACAAGTATTTTTACATGGCTATATTAGCTGCGATAAAAAATCACAACCATCTGAAGCTTTGGTTTCCAATGTATTCCTTCAGATGAGCGATTTTTTTTAGCTGTGTAAAAATGTAGGGAATAATAGGACATCAGCGACCAAAAACAGCAACCAATTTTATACCCAGCCGGAAAAAAAAGGTCTTGCCCTATTTTTTGCCGGAATACCCTGAAGGCTCCCATAGGCTTCTATGGGAGCTGAAAAAAAGAGAGGGGAGGGAGATGAGCAGTGTTAAACACTGCAAAATGATAAAAGCTGGCTCTATTTAACTATTATAAGTTAATCTGAGGTTTTTTTCTGACCGAGGAATTTCCACGCTTCAGTGCATATTTTTGAGAAACACGGCTGAAGTTTGGGACTTGATCGCAGCTATTCTGCATTCATGAGATTTTTGTCCGTCTGCGGCCAGCGTGAAAACACATCACTCATGTAAAAGAGCCGTTAGGTCTTGTTCACACGAGCGTGGTTTACATGCTGCTACAGCAACGTGTAAACCATGCTGCTGACATGCAGGAATTCTGTGGTGAACGAGCTGCTCCGTGCTCCATGGAGCAGCCCATTCACATGTCCATGCTGTGAGCAGAGTGCTGCCACGGCTCCCACTGGAGCCTGTGGTCAGCACCATGGACAGCGCCGCAGCATAAAGCTGACAGACAAGTCGGCACTTTCTGTTCTATCTTCATGTGAGCGTTTCCATAGCTACCTATTGGTAGCTATAGAAGTGTGGTTTACACGTTGTAGTATCAGCGTGTAAACTACGCTCGTGTGAATGATGCCTTAGTGTTATACATCAATTTTAGGGGTATTGCTGAAGTTTGTTCAACACTAGTCCTGAGAAATAGTATAAATGTGCCTTTTAATGTGTCATACACTGTATGGATATCTATCTAGACTTAAAAATGGTACTTGAAGCAGGACATAGTACAGAGAGGAATATAGAACAGCCAGCTGCTCCTTTCAGCTGCAGCCAATCAACATTAAGCAAGTAGGAGGTGCAAAAGTTTTGAAAGTTCTTAACTATTAGAAGTTTCAGTTTTTTACTCTTCAGTCTAGCAGGAGAGAGTAGAGTGTAGTGTAAACTAGTAAACTGGTTCAAGGGACTGTAGCTCTCAGAAACTAGTCCTGGGCAATATTTTGCTATGTTTAATTGACTCAAGTGAATAACATTATTTAAGAGATGTAATCTTAACTTGTTCCTTTTCTTATAGCTGCAGCTGCTAAGCTTATAAATTGTCCCCTAATATACGTTTTATGAGCTCACATTGTGGATAACTATATTTCAGGCATGCAGTTGTTATGAAAAAATCAAGGAGTAATGAGGACAGTTTGGTCAAGTATTTAGAAGAATCTGGAAAGTAATTGTTCAGTTTCCAAGGAACTGTAATGGGATGATATTATATGTTTCAGAAATAATTAGACAGATTGGTGTGCTATTGGACCAAATAATTATACCAGTTTTAGAAGATACTAAATGCTGAAACAACAGAAATGTCTATGCGGGTGTAATCTTTTCCAATAAGTTGTTGCAACCTCCATACATCAAGAATACTTTCTTTTTGTGTCAATTGATATAAATTGGTGGATTTATATGTCAAACTAGAAGCAGACAAGTCTAAAGAAATCTGTGTTCTTAAAATGGTTGATTTTCTTGAAAAAAAAAGCACAATAAAATTAAGTTTCTTTTTTTGGATGATTATTAGAGATGAGCGAGCATACTCTTCCGAGCTTGATGCTCGTTCGAGTATTAGGGTACTCGAGATGCTCGTTACTCGAGACGAGCACCACGCGGTACTCGTCTCGATTAAACGAGCATTGACCATTGAATTCAATGGAGCCGGCAATACAGCCGGCTCCATTGAAAGCAATGGGCTGCTGGCGAGCGAGGGATGAATTTTCGGGAAGGGCTTAAAAATATAAGCCCTTACCTGAAAATCATTCTAAAATGTGTAAAAAAAAAAATAGAAACGGGCCGGAGCTGTCCAGCGCATTAAATTCAATGGAGCCGGCAGTACAGCCGGCTCCATTGAAAGCAATGCGCTGCGGGCGATCTCACGATGAATTTTCAGGAAGGGCTTAAATATAATACAGAGAGCAGTTCTCCTGAACTGCTCTCTGTAGTATTCAGTAGCTGGGGATTTAAAATCCCTGCCTGCTGAATGAGCTGCCTCTGATTTGTCACAGCCTGACCAATCAGAGGCAGCTCTCACTCACACCCATTCAGGAATTTATGAATGACAGCTGAGAGCTGCCCCTGATTGGCTCAGCGCTGAGCCAATCAGAGGCAGCACTCACTCACCCATTCATGAATTCATGCCAGGACCAGGTGAGTATATATATTTTTTTTTTTACACAATTCTGCATGAATTGCAGGGAAGGGCTTATATATGTAAGCCCTTCCTCGAAAATTCATCGTGAGATAGCCCGCAGCGCATTGCTTTCAATGGAGCCAGCTGTATTGCCGACTCAATTGAATTCAATGCGCTGGACAGCTCTGGCCCATTTCTATTTTTTTTTTTTTACACATTTTAGGATGATTTTCAGGTAAGGGCTTACATTTTCAAGCCCTTCCTGAAAATTCATCCCGCGCTCGCCGGCAGCCCATTGCTTTCAATTGAGCCGGCTGTATTGCCGGCTCCATTGAATTCAATGGGCTAACATCATTCTTCTCTGCCACAACTGTTACAGCTGTGGCAGAGGAGAACGATCTTTATGCTGACAGTGCGGGGGGGGGGGGGGGGAGTTCACTCTTGCCACTATTGTGGCTTAATAGTGAGACCTTGGAGCGCGAAATGCAGCCCTGCATGTTGCTCCTCGCCTGCCTACCCATTTCTGTGTTTTTTACATGACTTTGGTGATTTGCTAAGATTTTCACAAATGAAAATCTTAGCGGAGCACCAGTCATATACAAAAATGCTCGAGACGCCCATTGACTTCAATGGGGTTCGTTACTCGAAACGAACTCTCGAGCATCACTGAAAGTTCGACTCGAGTAACGAGCACTCGAGCATTTTGGTGCTCGCTCATCTCTAATGATTATCATTCAGAATTGTTCAAAATCCCGCGCTCCTGTGGGAATTTCAATGATAGTCGTCCCATGTAAATGCATGCAGCAAACTGAATGACTAGCCATTCAGTGTAAACAGCAATCATTCAGTTCTGAAGGACTGTCTGCTTACTGTGAATAGAGGCATGCATGTGTAACAGCACAGGAGCGAGCATCACTGGGGCATTATTTGCCAAACAGCTCGTAGCATCCAAACAGGGTTGTATAATGCATATTATATATAATGCATCCTGTTGTATAATGCATATTATTTGTTCTACAAACTAAGATGATATATCCTCCCATTGGGTCGATAAAGTTCTGAATTGGAGAAAAAATAAAATATTTTTTTTTGCAATAACTACTCCTCTTTTTTTTGTCAATTGATGAAGCAGCAAAAATATATGGGAGATGTTCGTGTCTTAACGGCAAATATTTGCCTGATTTATGTTCAATTCTTGTATGCACATGATGTCTGCGTTCAAACTTTTAGCTTCTTTTCAAAGTGGAGAATCTTTAACTGGTCCTTTTACATTGAGCGATATTATGCGGAAGACCATTTCTAGAGTTTATATAAATGCAGCGTAACACCTCGTGACCAGCTAACAATATGTGGGTACACAATCTTCTGTAGAAGTCTAGTAAATTACAAGCACAATCCAACGCTGCAAAATGATTACAGCTGGCTACCTTTAACTATTAAAAGTCATTCTGAGGACTTTTTTTTTCGACCGAGGGATTTCCACGCTGCAGTGTATATTTTCATAAATACAATGCAGCCACCCGTGTGAATGGATGATAAAATGTGGCTGAAGCTTGGGACTTGATAGCGGCTATTCTTCATTCATAAGATTTTCACCTGCAATGTGTACAGCATGAGGACTAGAGATGAGCAAGCAGCAAAATGCTCGGGTGCTCGTTACTCGAGACGAACTTTTCGCGATGCTCGAGGGTTCGTTTCGAGTAACGAACCCCATTGAAGTCAATGGGCGACTCGAGCATTTTTGTATATCGCCGATGCTCGCTAAGGTTTCCATTTGTGAAAATCTGGGCAATTCAAGAAAGTGATGGGAACGACACAGAAACGGATAGGGCAGGCGAGGGGCTACATGTTGGGCTGCATCTCAAGTTCCCAGGTCCCACTATTAAGCCACAATAGCGGCAAGAGTGCCCCCCCCCCCAACAATTTTTACTTCTGAAAAACCCTCATTAGCAAGGCATACATCACTGCCTGCATGACACTCCGCTGCCACTTCTCCTGGGTTACATGCTGCCCAACCCCCCCCCCCCCCGCACGAACCAGTGTCCACAGTGCACACCAAAGTGTCCCTGCGCAGCCTTCAGCTGCACTCATGCCACACGCTGGCCTCATAGCCACACCACCCTCATGTCTATTTATAAGTGAGTCTGCCATGAGGAGGAACCGCAGGCACACACTGCAGAGGGTTGGCACGGCCAGGCATCGACCCTCTTTAAAAGGGGTGTGGCGATAGCCCACAATGCTGTACAGAAGCAATGAGAAATCCAATCCTGTGCCACCTCCATCAGGAGCTGCACACGTGGGTATAGCAATGGGGAACCCATGTGCCACACAGTATTCATTCTGTCAAGGTGTCTGCATGCCCCTGTCAGACCGGGGTTTTCTTTATAAATAGTCACAGGCAGGTACAACTCCGCAATGGGAATTCTGTGTGCACCCACAGCATGGGTGGCTCCCTGGAACCCACCGGCGGTACATAAATATATCCCATTGCAGTGCCCATTACAGCTGAGGTAATGTCAGGTTTAATGCAGGTGGGCTTCGGCCCACACTGCATGCCCCAGTCAGACTGGGGTTCTTTAGAAGTGGACACATGCAGTTACAACTCTGTGTGGACCGACAGCATGGGTGGGTCCCAGGAAGCCACCGGCGGTACATAAATATATCCCATTGCATTGCTCAGCACAGCTGAGGTAACATCCGATTAAATGCAGGTGGGCTTCGGCCCACACTGCATGCACCAGTCTGACCGGGGCTTTTAATACATAGACACTGGCAGGTACAACTCCCTAATGTGAAGTCCCTGTGGACCCACGGCATGGGTGGCTCCCTGGAACCCACCGGCGGTACATAAATATATCCCATTGCATTGCCCATCACAGCTGAGGTAACGTCAGGTTTAATGCAGGTGGGCTTCAGCCCACACTGCATGCCCCAGTCAGACTCGGGTTCTTTATATGTAGACACATGCAGTTACAACTCCGTGTGGACCGACAGCATAGGTGGGTCCCAGGAAGCCACCGGCGGTACATAAATATATCCCATTGCAGTGCCCTGGACAGCAAAGCTGACGTCAGATTAAATGCAGGTGGGCTTCGGCGGTACATAAATATATCCCATTCCAGTGCCCTGCTCAGCAGAGCTAACGTCACATACAATACAGGTGTGCTTCGGCCCACAGTGCATGCCCCAGTCAGAGTGGTAATATGTACCTTAACAGTAACCGCGTTGGTGGGAATGTGCTGGCGACTGTGGACCTAGTAGCGCGGTTTTATTTAGTTGGTTTTGGGAATGTCGCCAGGATTAAGTGGGCCGTGGCGGGGGGATGGTGGGGGGGCTCTCTTGTTGTGTCGGTAAAGGTGAAATTCTTGGACTGCCACCAGACGGACCTATGCAAAGGTATTTGCCAAGAATGTTTTCATTGTTGGAGGAGGAGGGGGATGTTTTTGAGGCACTACGTGTCCTCTCCACGTGTCCGTGGTTATATGCACCTTAACAGTAACTGCGTTGGTGGGAAATGGCCTCGCCACCATCATGTCTTTGGGAAGCCTCCGTTTCCACACCCCATTGACATAGCATTAGCAGCGGTATAGGTAGAGCCCAGAATTAGTAACATTTCAGCGGTAGCATTAGGGACAGACCCCAGTAACATATCACTAGCAGCATTATAGGGGGAGCACAGTATTAGTTCCATTTTAGTAGTAGTAGCAGTCCAGACAGGCCCCAGTAATAATTCCGAAGCAGCAGTATAGGGGGAGCCCAGTATTAGTTCCATTTCAGCATTATTAGCAGTCTAGACAGGCCCCAATAACATATCACTAGCAGTATAGGGGGAGCACAGTATTAGTTCCATTTAAGTAGTAGTAGCAGTCTAGACAGGCCCCAGTAACAATTCCGAAGCAGCAGTATAGGGGGAGCACAGTATTAGTTCCATTTCAGTAGTAGTAGCAGTCAAGACAGTCCACAGTAACATTCCCCTTGCAGCAGTTTAGGGAGATAACAGTCTCTTGCACATTTCAGTAGTTGCAGTATAGACAAGGCCCCAGTTACATTTATGTAGCAAAAGTGTAGGCCAACCCCACATACCTTGCTGTACCATGAGTGCAGGCGAAGCCCATAAAAATTACAAGGATTACACTGTAGGCGAGGGCCCCAAAAAATTGGTGTACCAACAGTACTAATGTACCTCAGAAGAATTGCCCATGCCCAACCCAGAGGGCAGGTGAAACCCATTAATCGCTTTGGTTAATGTGGCTTAATTTGTACCTAGGCCTGGAGGCAGCCCAGTTAAAATAAAAATTGGTTCAGGTGCAAGTTTCAACGCTTTAATGAGAATTGAAACGTAGAAACATTGTTTACTAAAGTCATATGACTGAGCCTTGTGGGCCTAAGAAAAATTGCCCGTTCGGCGTGATTACGTGTGGTTTCAGGAGGAGGAGCAGGAGGATGAATAGAATACACAGATTGATGAAGCTAAAAGGTCCCCGTTTTTGATGGTGATAGAGAACGATGCTTCCATCCGCGGGTGCAGCCTACGTATTGTTTAGGTACCGCTGCTGTCCGCTGGTGGAGAAGAGAAGTCTGGGGAAATCCAGGCTTTGTTCATCTTGATGAGTGTAAGCCTGTCGGCACTGTCAGTTGACAGGCGGGTACGCTTATCCGTGATGATTCCCCCAGCCGCACTAAACACCCTCTCTGACAAGACGCTAGCCGCAGGACAAGCAAGCACCTCCAGGGCATACAGCGCGAGTTCAGGCCACGTGTCCAGCTTCGACACCCAGTAGTTGTAGGGGGCAGAGGCGTCACGGAGGACGGTCGTGCGATCGGCTACGTACTCCCTCACCATCCTTTTACAGTGCTCCCGCCGACTCAGCCTTGACTGGGGAGCCATAAAGCTGGCAAAGTACTTGGAGAGTGTTCCCCTGCCTGCGCTGTACATGCTGCCTGATCTCCGCGCCTCCCCTGCTACCTGGCCCTCGGAACTGCGCCTTCTGCCACTAGCGCTGTCGGATGGGAATTTTACCATCAGCTTGTCCACCAGGGTCCTGTGGTATAGCATCACTCTCGAACCCCTTTCCTCTTCGGGTATGAGAGTGGAAAGGTTCTCCTTATACCGTGGGTCGAGCAGTGTGTACACCCAGTAATCCGTAGTGGCCAGAATGCATGTAACGCGAGGGTCACGAGAAAGGCATCCTAACATGAAGTCCGCCATGTGTGCCAGGGTACCTGTACGCAACACATGGCTGTCCTCACTAGGAAGATCACTTTCAGGATCCTCCTCCTCCTCCTCAGGCCATACACGCTGAAAGGATGACAGGCAAGCAGCATGGGTACCCTCAGCAGTGGGCCAAGCTGTCTCTTCTCCCTCCTCCTCATGCTCCTCCCTCTCCTCATCCTCAATGCGCTGAGATATAGACATGAGGGTGCTCTGACTATCCAGCGACATACTGTCTTCCCCCGCCTCCGTTTCTGATTCCAAAGCGTCTGCCTTTATGCTTTGCAGGGAACTTCTCAAGAGGCATAGCAGAGGAATGGTGACGCTAATGATTGCAGCATCGCCGCTCACCATCTGGGTAGACTCCTCAAAGTTTCCAAGGACCTGGCAGATGTCTGCCAACCAGGCCCACTCTTCTGTAAAGAATTGAGGAGTCTGACTTCCACTGCGCCGCCCATGTTGGAGTTGGTATTCCACTATAGCTCTACACTGCTCATAGAGCCTGGCCAACTTGTGGAGCGTAGAGTTCCACCGTGTGGGCACATCGCACAGCAGTCGGTGCACTGGCAGATGAAACCGATGTTGCAGGGTGCACAGAGTGGCAGCATCCGTGTGGGACTTGCGGAAATGTGCGCAGAGCCGGCGCACCTTTCCGAGCAGGTCTGACAAGCGTGGGTAGCTTTTCAGAAAGCGCTGAACCACCAAATTAAAGATGTGGGCCAGGCATGGCACGTGCGTGAGGCTGCCGAGCTGCAGAGCAGCCACCAGGTTACGGCCGTTGTCACACACGACCATGCCCCGTTGGAGGCTCAGCGGCGAAAGCCAGCGGTCGGTCTGCTCTGTCAGACCCTGCAGCAGTTTGTGGGCTGTGTGCCTCTTCTCTCCCAAGCTGAGTAGTTTCAGCACGGCCTGCTGGCGTTTGCCCACCGCTGTGCTGCCACCCCGCGCGACACCGACTGCTGGCGACGTGTTGCTGCTGACACATCTTGATTGCTAGACAGAGGTTGCGTAGGAGGAGGAGGAAGCATACAGCGCCGCAGATACCAGCACCGAGCTGGGGCCCGCAATTCTGGGGGTGGGTAGGACGTGAGCAGTCCCAGGCTCTGACTCGGTCCCAGCCTCCACTAAATTCCCCCAATGTGCCGTCAGGGAGATATAGTGGCCCTGCCCGCCTGTGCTTGTCCACGTGTCTGTTGTTAAGTGGACCTTGGCAGTAACCGCGTTGGTGAGGGAGCGTACAATGTTGCGGGAGACGTGGTCGTGCAGGGCTGGGACGGCACATTGGGAAAAGTAGTGGCGACTGGGAACCGAGTAGCGCGGGGTCGCCACCGCCATCATACCTTTAAAACCCTCCGTTTCTACAACCCTATACGGCAGCATCTCCAGGTTGATGAATTTGGCTATGTGCACGTTTATTGCTTGAGCGTGCAGGTGCGTGGCGGCGTACTTGCGCTTGCGCTCCAACACTTGCGCTAGCGACAGCTGTATGGTGCGCTGAGAGACATTGGTGGCTGTGGCAGAGGACAGCGGAGGCGAGGGTATGGGTGCAGGCCAGGAGACAGTAGTGCCTGTGTCCTGAGAGGGGGGTTGGATCTCAGTGGCAGGTTGGGGCACAGGGGTAGAGGCAGCGGTGCAAACCGGAGGCGGTGAACGGCCTTCGTCCCACCTTGTGGGGTGCTTGGCCATCATATGCCTGCGCATGCTGGTGGTGGTGAGGCTGGTGGTGGTGGCTCCCTGGCTGATCTTGGTTGCACACCACTGTTCGTCGGTCGTCTGCACTCTCAGTGAAAAACTGCCAGACCTTTGAGCACCTCGGCCTCTGCAGGGTGGCATGGCGCGAGGGGGCGCTTTGGGAAACAGTTGGTGGATTATTCGGTCTGACCCTGCCTCTACCCCTGGCCACCGCACTGCCTCTTCCAACCTGCCCTGCTGCTGCACTTGCCTCCCCCTCTGAAGACCTGTCCTCAGTAGGCGTAGCAAACCAGGCGGGGTCAGTCACCTTATCGTCCTGCTGCTCTTCCTCCGAATCCTCTGTGCGCTCCTCCCTCGGACTTACTCCAATTACTACTACCTGAGTGATAGACAACTGTGTCTCATCGTCATCGTCCTCCTCACCCACTGAAAGCTCTTCAGACAGTTGCCGGAAGTCCCCAGCCTCATCCCCCGGACCCCGGGAACTTTCCAAAGGTTGGGCATCGGTCACGAGAAACTCCTCCAGTGGGAGAGGATTCGGAACCATTGCTGCCCATTCTGGGCAGGGGCCCGGGAACAGTTCCTGGGAGTCTGCCTGCTCCTCAGAATGTGTCATTGTAATGGAGTGAGGAGGCTGGGAGGAAGGAGGAGCAGCAGTCAGAGGATTCAGAGTTGCAGCAGTGGACGGCACAGAATTCTGGGTGGTCGATAGTTTGCTGGATGCACTTTCTGCCATCCACGACAGGACCTGCTCACACTGCTCATTTTCTAATAAAGGTCTACCGCGTGGACCTATTAATTGTGAGATGAATGTGGGGACGCCAGAAACGTGCCTCTCTCCTAATCCCGCAGCAGTCGGCTGTGATACACCTGGATCAGGAGCTCGGCCTGTGCCCACACCCTGACTTGGGCCTCCGCGTCCTCGCCTGCGTCCATGTCCTCTAGGCCTACCCCTACCCCACAGCATGCTGTATTACCAGTAGTGCAGAAACAGAACGCTGTAATTAAATGTGCCGCTTATTGGCCTGTGGTTGGAGGCTGACTTCGCTTACGGAACGCACAGCAGAGGCAGGAAAGAATTTTGCGCAAGCCTGCTGTAACACTTAGCTGGCTGCGTATGAATTAGGACAACTACCACCAGCAGAGACGCAGTACAGTCAAGACGGTCACAGGCAGCCCAAATAGATTTTTTTTCCCAAATTTTTTTGGAAAAGCCCACTGCCTATATAGACTGGATATGTCTTTCACTGTCCCTGCCTCACCACCACTACTGGCCCTGGACTATGTAAAATTACTGCAGACTGTTTCACTCTGGACAGGATGACAGCGGTGATCTAAGAGGCAACGCAGAGCCAGGAAAGAATTTTGCGCAAGCCTGCTGTAACACTTACCTGGCTGTGTATGAATTAGGACAACTACCCCCAGCAGAGACGCAGTACAGTCAGGACGGTCACAGGCAGCCCAAATAGATTTTTTTTCCCAAATTTTTTTGGAAAAGCCCACTGCCTATATAGACTGGATATGTCTTTCACTGTCCCTGCCTCACCACCACTACTGGCCCTGGACTATGTAAAATTACTGCAGGACGCAATGCTCTGGACGCAATGCTCTGCACGGCCGATATACAAAAAAAAAAAAAAGTGCAACACTGCAAAAAGCAGCCTCAACAGTACTGCACACGGTCAGATGTGGCCCTAAGAAGGACCGTTGGGGTTCTTGAAGCCTAAAATCAATCCTCACACTCTGCCTATAGCAGCTCCGGCATCAGCAGCACTTTCCCTGATCTCTGTCAGAATGCATCTGTGGCGAGCCGCGGGCGGGGCCGATTTATATACTCGGGTGACACCTGATCTCGCCAGCCACTCACTGCAGGGGGGTGGTATAGGGCTTGAACGTCGCAGGGGGAAGTTGTAATGCCTTCCCTGTCTTTCTATTGGCCATAAAAGCGCGCTAACGTCTCAGAGATGAAAGTGAAAGTAACTCGAACATCGCGTGGTGCTCGCCTCTAGTAACGAGCATCTCGAACACGCTAATACTCGAATGAGTATCAAGCTCGGACGAATACGTTCGCTCATCTCTAGTGGCTTCATTATTCCATGTTGAACCATTGTGAGTTACATTATTACCCTCATCCTGGTTTTCTGGAATCTTCTTTTGCTAGAGAACATTACACAACACTACACTCTCATTCCAGGGAGCAGAGACCAACCCTTTACCATTAATCCAATATTCACTGTAGTGTAGCTGTCTGGGGAGTTCTTCACGAGGTAACTGCCACCAATGGGGCTAACACAATCAGCCCAATCTATCACCTCTGGTTGGCTTACTACACCATAGATCTGCAACTATTCCTTCTTTAGACTATGGCTACATGGTAATGTGTGAAGCAACATTAGGTCTCAGTAGAGTTGCACAATCAAAATATTTGTGCGACTTGCTGTTACACAAGTGTTTTAGAATTGCAATTTGGCTATTAAACAACAATCCAAACTCAGACAAGTTGCAGACAGGTTGCAGTTGCACAGGACTTACATGAATGTCTATGGTAGAAATGTTAAATGCAACTTGCGACCTGCAAAAAATATCCAACAGTCTTGGATTTTCTACAACTGTCATGTCACAGCTGTCTAGTTTCAGGTTTTAACGCAACACCATAATTCTTTTTTCGCTTTAAATTAATATTTGTCCGCATCTTTATTTTGCTGGGAAAAAAAAAACAGAATTACAAAAGCAAGTGTTAAAACTGGAAAAAAAAGTTATTTAACCTCTTCCCACTCCAGGACGTACATTTACGTCCTTGATCGTCGTGGTATGTGTGAAGAGAGGTTGCAGGTTTATTACAGCTGAGACCCATGGGTAATAGCTGCAATCTGCTGTGCGGCATTTAAATCCCCCAAATGATATTCGAGGGTCCCATATGCCCCTTCCCCCACAGTAAGATCGGGGGAGCCATGCAGGTTTCATGACAGCTGGGGGCCTTCTGAAAGGCCCCAGGGCTGCCTTAGGAGACTGCCTATCAAATCACAGTATGACGTAATGCTATAGTATACGTCACACTGCAGGAGCAATCAAAGCATCCCATGTTATAGTTCCCCAAGGGGGCTTAAAAGAAAAGTATAAAAAAAGATCAATAAAGTTTTATTAACTGTAAAAATAAAATAAAGTAATAAACATTTTAATCACTCCTCTTTTGCCATATCTATAATAAAAAAAATTGAAATCATAAGAAAATACATATTTGGTATTGCTGTGTCCATAAAGGTCTGATCTATCAAAGTAGCACACTAGTTACCCTGCACAGTGAACGTAGTCCGAAAAAAAAAATAAAGAACTCCAGAAATTCACTTTTTCAATTAACCTGTCTCACAGAAAAAATGCAAGAAAATGCGAACAAAAAGTCGTATGTATTTTGCATTGCTACTAACGCAAACTACAGGACATCCCACAAAAAATGAGCTCTCACTCATCTACATCGACAGAAATATAAAAAAAAGCTATTGCGCGCAAAAGATGGCAGCAGAAAATAATTTTAAAAAAAATTAAATGTCTTTGAAAAAAAAAATACTACAGTAAAAAAAACTCTACAAGTTTGGTATCGTAGCAATCATACTGACCCATAGAATAAAGTTATCATGTCACTTTTGTTGCAGTTTGTGCACCGTAGAAACAAGACGCACTGAAAGATGTCGGAATGTCGTTTTTTTCTTTTCATTTTACTCCACTTTACTCCAATTTTTTAAAAGTGTTTCAGTACATTATATGGTACAGTAAATAGCACCATTGAAAAATACAACTCATCCCACTAAAAACAAGCCCTCATACAGCGACGGCGATGGATACATAAAGGAGTAACACTTTTTTCATGGGATGAAACGAAAATGGAAAAGAAAAGGGGGTTGCGTCATTAAGGGGTTAAACACTTTGTGTGACACCAGCCTAGATATTATTTTTCTGTCCTCGGCACTCCACAGTTCATGGAGTCCTCACTAAAAGTTACTAAATTCCTTAATGTTTGTCAGGTATTTCCTTTCTAAAATGGATGTAATATATAAACAACCATTAGGTGATATTACATAGATAATAAGCAGGATATATAAGGAAAACAGATAATAACTATTTTGTTAATACATGTTATTGAGCAAAAAAGCATTGTTACATTGTCAGGATTTTAAACAAATGATACAAAGTCTCTCTAAAAGATTATTGCATAGAAAGTCGGTGTCACTGCAGCGAGAGCTTAAGCAAAAATAGCTGGCAAGTTAGTCATTCCGAGACATCCTTAAAGGGGTTGTCCCGCGGCAGCAAGTGTGTCTATACACTTCTGTATGGCCATATTAATGCACTTTGTAATGTACATTGTGCATTAATTATGAGCCATACAGAAGTTATAAAAAGTTTTTTACTTACCTGCTCTGTTGCTAGCGTCCTCGTTCCCATGGAGCCGACTAATTTTCGCCCTCCGATGGCCAAATTAGCCGCGCTTGCGCAGTCCGGGTCTTCTGCTCTCTTCAATGGAGCCGCTCGTGCAGAATGCCGGCTCCGTGTAGCTCCGCCCCGTCACGTGCCGATTCCAGCCAATCAGGAGGCTGGAATCGGCAATGGACCGCACAGAAGAGCTGCGGTCCACGGAGGAAGAGGATCCCGGCGGCCATCTTCACCGGTAAGTATAGAAGTCACCGGAGCGCGGGGATTCAGGTAAGCGCTCCGGTAAGCTTTCTTTAGGTCCCTGCATCGGGGTTATCTCGCGCCGACCGGGGGGGGGGGGGGGGGGGTTGAAAAAAAAAACCCCGTTTCGGCGCGGGACAACCCCTTTAAAGGTGCTACAAAGAGACTATTTAGTGCCATCCCACATGCATGCCACATATCCCAAGACCTCCAAGCTGTGTTTTAGGGGATGCAATAAGCTTGGCTCTCATTTACATATGTGCAGGCCTTTTGGAGAAAGGTAACCCACCTCATCTTCTCTGTCACGTGAACTTCCCTTGGACTAAATCCATATGTACTGCTATTAAGCAACAACCCCAAAAAGATATGCAACACTCCCTTCAACCTTATACAATTTATCACTATGGCAGCTCGTATCAACATTGCTCAAAAATGGTGAAAACCGCAACTACCAATCAACACACTCGTTACCTGGATTAACAGGACTCTTCTGAACGCAAAACTGCCTGCCATACTCCAGGACATAATTGCCCAATTTGAGTCAGTTTGGTAACTATAGATCACTTTTATTAATATCCCTAATCTCCAATACCACCTCCAGCTCTAACCCCTTCATAATACAAAATGTGGTGTGGAGTCCTAGAATATTAGGGACACACCCCTCCCCCTGCACAAAAACTTCACTGGCCACTTAAACCTAAAGCTAGACATCAAAGAGAAAAATAAAGAATTAAAAAAAATAAAACACCAGTACCTGACCTGCTCCAACATGCCAAAAAAGTGCTTGTACTGTATTGTACAATTCTGCACCCCCTTATTTGTACTTTCCTCCCTATGTAATATTAACACAAGGTAGGAAAATAAAGTGGTGAATTTATCAATTTCCCCCAATTAACTGTATATTTTGCCCAGCTCCCATGCATACTTCCTAATGTACCACCAAATCTGCAAGTGTTGCCAACATAGATTTTAAGCTCAGAGATCACAGGAATTAAAGCCTTTGCTGCTACTAGGACATGGAAAATTCTGGCCTTATCAATTGGGGCTATGCCTATGTGCAACAGTGCTAAGGAGTAACTCCAAATTATTGGCAAATTTACATTCTTCCAAGACGGAATTTTGTTTGTTTCCAAAAACTATTAATACATGGGCAATCATGAAAAATGTGTTTCAAGGTTCCTTTGCCACCAAATCATCTCCAGCATTTGAACTCGTAGGAAAAGGAAATGTAAAGCCAATACCATCACAAAGCATTGGGTGAATATAGAAAAATGGTTTCAAAACACTAAACCTGCCAATGTTTTATTATTGCTAATAACTCTTGGAGTTTCTGTACTGAAATCTCATTTAATTACAACTAAAACTGGAATCATAGAATGGAAATGCATAATAATTTCCAAATCTATCACTCCCCTCAGATTGCCTGAATTACCTTTAGAAGTAATACCCTTTATTATTCCAGATATCTCAATTAGTAAGTGAAACTATTCTATAAGTCCATTACCTTTATATGTGATTCTCAAAATAGAGATGAAGAGGGTAGGGTGCTTTTCTTAAGGGGATCGCTTAACAATGTTAAATTGACAATTGCTAATCTGTACGCGCCTAACTCGGACCAAGAACCTTGGCTCATTGAACAACTAGAAAACCACAAACATTTTGCGTCTGGATTTATACTGATCAGAGGTAATTTCAACATTATTCTTAATACCCTTCCAGATTCCTTGGTAGGTAAATTCCAGATCTCGCAGGTGAAATTACAGAAAATCAATTGCTGTTTGACGGAGCTGGGAGTTGTGGACGCACTACGGTTTTTATACTCCTCTGACTTAAAGACACCGACTGCGTGAGAGGCCCACAATCCCTTTATAAGAGGGCACCTGATAGCTTTGGGTTCCAGGAAAAAAAAACTATTACAAAAAGAAATTGACAATAAACTCTCTCAATTAGCTAAGCTGGAACGAGTAGCAAAAATTTCCCAATCCAAAACTAATCTAGACAAATTGACAGCCTTAGGCAGAAACTTGAAACTCTGCTTGACGTCTAGTGGAGTAAGTTAATGTCCACTATGATTAAAAAAGCTTGCGCTAGAAATTTTATTAAATCCATAAAATCTCACTCAGGCAACTTGGTGACCTTAACCTCCCATATCGCTGAAGAATTCCACCATTTCTTCTCCCAACTGTATAAATTTAAAGATTTTTTACCCCTGTAAAAGTGTGATCTGGGGGCTGGAGATAGACTCAATTCCTTCTTTAGTTCCTTGATTTTACCAGGGCTTAGCAAGGAGGAGGCTGATACACTTCTGATGCCTGTCTCAGCTGCAGAGGTGGAGAGTATGCTGGACTCCTGCCCTTCAGGAAAGAGCACGGGTCCGGACGGCCTTCCATTCAGCTACTATAAAACCTTTAAATCTTTCCTGGTACCCTGGCTTAGAGAACTTTTCAATGCCCTTCTTCAGGGTAACTCTCCCCAAACAATCCCAGGAGGTTCATATCACTTTGATTCATAAAGAGAATAAGGATCCTGAAAGCTGTAGTAGCTATAGGCTTATCTCTAGAGATGAGCGAGCATACTCGCTAAGGGCAATTGCTCAATTGAGCATTGCCCTTAGCGAGTACCTGGTCGCTCGGGAGCAAAGATTCGGCTGCCGGCGGCGGGCAGGGAGCTGCAGGGGAGAGCGGGGAGGAACGGAGGGGAGATCTCTCTCTCCCTCTCTCCCCCCCGCTCACCCCTGCTGACTGCCACAACTCACCTGTCACCCGCGCCGGCAGCCAAACCTTTTCTGCCGAGCGGGGAGATATTCGCTAAGGACAATGCTCGCTCATCTCTACTTATCTCCCTTATTAATTTTGACGTAAAGCTGTGGGTGAAACTGCTGGTGTAAGGCTGCAGGATTTCATCCCAAATATAATCAATAGTGAGCAAACTAATTTTGTAAAAGGGAGAAAGGGGAGGGACAACAGCCTGTATTTGCTTCATGCCATGCGCTACGCACAGACACACAATATTCCCCTAGCCCTTTTAAGTACAGGCGCAGAAAAAGCCTTCGATAGGGTGGACTGGCAGTACTTGAAAGAGGTTCTCATGCAGTTTAATATCCCCAGGGAATTTATCTGTGCAATTTTCTCTCTGTACTCTAATCCATATGCCAGATTAAAGGTTAACAACATACTGTCCCCCCTTTTGACATACTCGCCAGGGTTTCCCTCTTTCCCCTTCTCTGTTTATTCTTGCCCTGTTTATTCTGGGCTTAAGCTTTGGCGAGAGATCACTTTCTATGGCTGTTTTTGCGGATGACATTGTCTTCTTAGTCACAGATACTGAAAAAAGCCTTCCAAAGCTTATCTCCCTTTTGGATGATGTTGGCTGCATCTCTAACTTCAAAATAATTTTCGGAAAATCTACTGTTTTGAATGTCTCTATACCCACGGAACATTGAAGGGGTCAAACTAACAAAAAAGCCAGACAACCTTTGTTCTTCCAATTTTCTTCCCCTTTTGGCAAGATGTGGAGGCGATGCTGGGGAAACTCTCTTCTTGCGACATGAAAATCACTCCCGAAATGGTGTTTCTTTGGAAACCTTCAACTCTGTTTCACTGAGACATGAATTGGTCACATTCTTAATTGACGCAGCAGAGGCACTGATCCCAAGCTTGTGGCTACAGAAATCTCCCCCTAAATAGGAGCAATGGATTGAGAAGGTGGTTCAGGTATACAATCTGGAAGAGCTCAGACATCAGACACCTGGAAACGGGCGCCAGAGGTTAGCCAGGAGCAGGGGACACTGAAGCGGCCCAGGAGCTGGGAGACCGCCAGGAATCCGAAGGAGCAGCTGAAAGTTCAGCGGGCAGCAGGCAGAAGTGGAGGCAGAAGCGGGTCCCGGAGCAGCAGTAGGAGAGAGAGCGGGGCCGCCAGGAGAGAGACTGCTGGTGACATCACTGGAGCTGCGGGGGAGCTGCCAACAGAGCTGTTAAGTATTCTCTGTGTGTCTTAGTGTGTATGTGTGTATGTGCCTGTGGGTCTAAGTGTGTGTCTGTGACTAAGTGAGGGGGTATTAGAGTGTATTAAAGTGAGAGTGTATAAGTGTCTGTGTGCAAGATGTAAGTGAAGCAGGATTAGGGGATTGAGAGAGAGTGCGAGCGTTAGTTTAAAAAAAAAGTGTACGAGCTGTTGTGCACGGGCAGAGCAGTGTGAGTGGTTGGGCACGGGCGGCGAGGTGTGAGCAGTTGCGCACGGGCTTCGAGGTGTGAGCGGTTGCGCATGGGCAGCGAGGTGTGAGCGGTTGCACACGAGCGGCGAGTTGTGAGCAGTTGCGCATAGGTGGCGATGTGTGAGGGGTTGTGCATGGGCAGCGAGGTGTGAGCGGTTGCACACGGGTGGCGAGTTGTGATTAGTTGCGCACGGGCGGCGAGGTGTGAGCGGTTGAGCATGGGCAGAGCAGTGTGAGGGGTTGCGCACGGGTGGAGTGGTGTGAGTGGTTGCGTGTGGCTAAAGCAGTGTGAGTGGTTGCGCGCGGATTAAGCGGTGTGAGTGGTTGCGCACTGACAGAGCAGTGTGAGCGGTTGCGCACGGCCAGAGCGTGTTTGGAGTGCGAGAAAGTCAATCTTCACTACTTCTACAAGTAAATTGTAGATCCCCATTAGGAAGAGCTCCATGCCTGACAATGTCATTCAGTGTGCTACTTGTGCAATGTATGTGGTCCTTGATCAGCAGATCGAGGGTGCATACTGTTGTGCAAGATGTATGCACGTGGCACATTTAGAAGCCCAAATCCTGGATCTAAATGAACAACTTGCGACACTGCAATCCATTGGCATCATGGAAAGGAGTTTGCTGCTCACTGAGCAGACGCTCGCTGGGGTAGAGGTAGGGGAGGATGGTAGTACGGAAGAGCAGGGGGAGCAGGCAGTCAGCTGGGTGACAGATAGAAGGAGGGGCAGAGGGAAGAGAACCAGGGAGGCTAGTCCTGAACTGGCACAACCCAACAAGTTTGCAAAGTTGGCAGATGAGGGGGATGCCATTACAGAAGCCAGCACCACTGCAGCACGACATGCCCTCTGAACGCCAGGGAGATGATTGCTCCATCGAGAAGGGGACGGGGAGCACAGGGCAGGCAAGACAGGATCTAGTGGTGGGGGACTCAATAATAAGGGGTATAGATAGGGCAATCTGCCATAAAAACCGGAATCGACGAACGGTGTGTTGTCTTCCTAGCGCTCGAGTTCAACAGATCGCGGATCGGATTGACAGATTACTGGGAGGGCCTGCTGAGGATCCAGTGGTCATGGTGCACATTGGCACCAATGAACAAATTAGAGGTCAATTGAGGGCCCTCAAAAATGATTTCAGGGACTTAGGGGCCAAGCTTAGGGCAAGGACCTCCAGTGTAGTTTTCTCAGAAATACTACCTGCACTTAAAGCCACACTAGAAAGGCATCAGGATCTTAGGGAGGTAAATAAGTGGCTCTGGAGTTGGTGTAAGAAGGAGGGATTTATGTTTCTGGAGAACTGGGAGGACTTTGCTGTTGGCTACAGGCTTTACCGTAGGGACGGGCTACATCTTAATGGGGAGGGTGTAGCTGTGCTGGGTGAGAAGATGGCTAGAAGGCTGGAGGAGTGTTTAAACTAGGGACTGGGCGGAGGGCAAAAAGAGAAATAAGGGAGTAGTCAGTGTAGCTAGCAACCTGGGTCTAAGTAATGGGAATGGGGGTCGAGCAGTGGGTGGGGTTAGTACAGTTAGATCTGTCATTACAGTCAATTGTACCATTAGTAGCAAAATGAATTTAAAGTACAAAAACAACCGTATAAATTCTATGACCACGAATGCAAGAAGTCTGATCGGTAAAGTGGGTGAGCTTGAAGTGAACTACGATATAGTTGGAATAACAGAAACATGGCTTGATGATAAGTGCAATTGGGAGGTGGATTTACAGAGTTACAATCTCTTCAGAAGAGACCGTGGAAACCAGAAAAGGAGAGGGGTATGTCTTTACGTTAAATTGTACTTAATGCCGAGACTACAGGGAGATATAAGGGCAGGAGATGAACTCGTGGAATCTCTGTGGGTAGAAATACAGGGAGAAAAAAATAACAAAATCCTGATAGGGCTTATCTATAGGCCACTAAAAGCAACAGAAGAAACTGAAACCTTACTATTAAGGCAGATAGAAGAGGTGTCAATCCGCAACAAACTAATTATCATGGGGGACTTTAATTATCCGAACACAATATGGGAAAACGAGACCTGCAAATTTCATAGTGGTGATAAATTCTTGGGAATGATTAAAGATAACTACCTTATCCAACTTTTGAAGGAGCCAAGTAGAGGGAGGGCCACTCTGGACTTAATATTAACTAACAAACCAGAGCGAATAATGAGGGTGCAGGTTAAGGGGCATTTGGGAAACAGTGACCACAATATAATTAACTTCCAGCTGTCATTCAATAAGAAACCTTGTTAGGGAGCGACAAATAAACTAAACTTTAGTAAAGCAAAATTTGATCAGCTTAGAACTGCTATCGGTAACATGAATTGGGACAACATCCTCAAAAATATCAGTACAGACAGCAAATGGGATAAATTTAAAAACATCCTAATCCCCTCATGTGAGCAGTTCATACCCTTTAAAAATAAAAGAACTACAAGTAGAAGGAAACCAATGTGGCTCGACAAGATGGTTAGGGGGGCAATAAGCGAGAGAAAAAAAGAAAGCGTTTAAACTACTAAAGGAAGAAGGCAGCGAAGAAGCACTAAAATCATACAGGGAAAAAAACAAAATATGCAAAGGAATGATCACAATTGCTAAGGTGGAGGCAAAAAGACGGATCACCAAAGAGAGCAAAAACAACCCTAAACTATTCTTCAAGTATAATAACAGCAAACGAATTTGCACTGAGAGCATTGGTCCTTTAACAAATAATGGAGGAGAAATCAAAGATGACGATGGGGGGAAGGCAAACCTATTAAATAGTTTCTTTTCAAGTGTATTTACGAGGGGAAAGGGAATGTCACATGAGATGCAGGGGAACAAAATGAACCCCTCACAAAATATTACATACCTAACACAGGAAGAAGTGCGTAACCAGTTAAAGAAGATTAAAATTGATAAATCGCTTGTGCCCGATGGAATGCACCCAAGGGTTCTAAGGGAACTAAGTGATGTAATAGCTAAGCCGCTATTTCCAATATTTATGGAAACTATCAAGAACAGGATTGTACCATTGGATTGGTACATTGCCAATGTAGTTCCAATATACAAAAAGGGGTCCAAAAGAGAGCCTGGTAACTACAGGCCGGTAAGTCTCACTTCAGTAACTTGAAAAATATGGGTCTCTGAGAGACGCCATTGAAGAATACCTCAAGGAGAATAACTCCTCATCAGCATGGGTTCATGAAGGGTCGATCATGTCAGACCAATCTAATCAGCTTCTACAATGAAGTAAGATCTAGGCTGGACCTAGGAGAGTCTATTGATCTTGTATATCTGAACTTCTCTAAAGCTTTTGACACCGTGCCGCATAATAGGCTGATATAAAAGATGAGGCAGCTTGGATTGGGTGAAAACGTGTGTATCTGGGTAAAGAATTGGCTTTGAGATAAAAAGGAGAGGGTGGTAATAAACGGTTCATACTCAGATTGGGCCACCATTGCTAGTGGGGTGCCACAGGGTTCAGTATTGGGCCCTACTCTGTTTAATATGTTTATCAACGACCTGATAGAGGGGCTGCACAGTAAAATATTATTATTTGCATATGACACAAAATTATACAAACAGACCTATAAGCTAGGGGCTTGGGCAGAAAAATGGCAAATGAAGTTCAATGTTGATAAATGTAAGGTAATGCACAGGGGCAGGAGTAGCGGATGTCACAAATATAAACTAAACGGGGTGCTGCTAGGGAAAAGTGATATGGAAAAAGATCTGGGGGTACTAGTGGATTGTAAATTAAACCGGAGTTACCAATGCCAGTCAGCTGCTGGAAAAGCTAATAAAGTCTTGGGGTGCATTAAAAGAGGTATAGGTGCGAGGGACGAGAACATTATCCTCCCACTATATAAGGCACTTCTCAGGCTACATATGGAATATTGTGTACAGTTGTGGAAACCGGTGCTCAGGAAAGATTTGGCAGTGCTTGAGGGGGTTCAAAGAAGGACAACTAAATTAATACATAAAATGAAGGGACTGGAATAACCAAAGAGGCTATCCGAATTGGGATTATTTACCAAGGAAAAAAAACGGGTAGCCTCTCCCATGATCTGTTTATACCCAGGACTGCAACGGTAACAAGAGGGCATCCGCTAGGTCTAGAAGAAAGCAGCTTTACTGTAAGAGCAATGAGACTGTGGAACTCTCTGCCTGAGGACGTGGTGATGGCAAAATCCATAGAGGAGTTTAAGAGGGGACTAGAAGTCTTTCTAGAGCAGAAGGATATTACAGGATATAGATTTTAGGTGACCAGAGGGATGTTGATCTGGGTATACAGACAGGTAGGAACTACTAGAGGTTTATCCAGGGATTAGTCTAACTGCCATTAGGGAGTCGGGAAGGGATTTTTCCCCCAATAGGGCTAATTGGCTTGTGCCTTTTGTTTTTTTTTGCCTTCCTCTGAATCAACAAGGAGGTTAAATAGACTGAACTAGATGGACATTGTCTTCATTCGACCTTACATACTATGTTATGTCACTAGTTGGTCAAGGGGTACGCAGAAGAATTTTTTGAAAATTTGGGACCCTTGGCGGACTCTGAGGAAAGATTTGAGTGGCAAGGTTGACGCTTGTGCATTGTATGGGGTGAGACT
This sequence comes from Eleutherodactylus coqui, assembly GCF_035609145.1. Taxonomy (NCBI): domain Eukaryota; kingdom Metazoa; phylum Chordata; class Amphibia; order Anura; family Eleutherodactylidae; genus Eleutherodactylus; species Eleutherodactylus coqui. The sequence continues at coordinate 26,460,039 of NC_089845.1, read as the reverse complement.
AATCCTATTCTCTGAGGACAGAGTTTGCCTTTTTGCCAAACCATGTTGAGAGCATGTACCCCCCTCCCTCCGCTCACCCTCCTCTCTGTCTTCTTTCCTCTTCCAGACATCTCCCTCTTTTTATTTTCTTTTTATTTACTACAGTTTTATTTTCTCCATTTTAGTTCTTGATGTTTCTGATATGTTGGGCAAATATTTTGTATACAGATGATTAGTCAGAACTACCGGCATTGTTTGGCCTTTTCAGACCATATCGTGAATTATTAGCGGATTTCTGATGTCTAATCTTCATCAGCTTATTATGACTGCTAAACTCCCTCCCCTCCTCTCCCCCCTCTAACCCCCATATATGCACTGCAGCCTCAGCTGTTTGAACGTGCGTTCAAACAGGAGCTGCAGCCCTGACTTTAGACATGGCCGGCCAAAAATAGTCGTGCCCATGTGGAAGAAGCCTTAGAGAGCGAAATGGAATTTAAAACTCAGATATCTCCAGAGTAGTGGGTTGGAGAGTTGATTGGTTGTCTCATAGATTTTAAAGTGAAGAATAATAGTTTGATAGTTGAATATTTTTTAATTTTGCATCTTAAAAATATAAGATATTTAAGAACTGGCAGCTCTAGATTTGAGACACGGTGCTAATAACGCACTCGCTTTATTATTTTGACTATAATACTTGGCTTTTATTTTCCACAGTGCTTATTCATATTTATATAAATCTAGTTGATGTAGCTGATCCTGCAGGTTACGTATCGTGTCTGATCTAGCTGGCCAATAGTTTGCTTTGTTTAATTGACTCAATTGAATAATATTATTTAAGAGATGTAACCTTAACTTGTTCTTTTTCTCTTTATCTGCACCTGCTAAGATTATAAATTGTCCCCAATATAAGCTTTATTGTGGATAACTATATTCCAGGCATACAGCTATGAAAAAAAAACACAGAGTAAGGGTGCGTTCAGACGAGCGTGTTTTGGTGCGTGCATACACACGCACAAAAACACGCTTGTATTTACAACACTGCATTCCCTATGGTGTGTGCACATGTCCATACTTTGCAGGTGCGTGCCTGCAAAGATAGGACATGTGTGCACCATAGGGAATGCACGCATTGTTTTCAATGGATCCGCGGCGGCTCCATTGAAAACAATGACCTGCTGGCTCCCTGCATTCCTTTTCAGGGAAGGACTATACATATAAGCCCTTCCCTGAAAAAGAAAAAAAAATGCTGGCATTCTCTTCAATAGAGCCGCTTATGCTGCCGGCGGCTCCATTGAAGACAATGGTCTGTGGCACACCTGAATTGTTTTTCAGGCAAGGGCTTTACATATAAACCCTTCCCTGGAAATCAATTAAAAGTGATTTAAAAAACAAAAAAAAACAGATACTAACCTCCCTTCAGCTGCCGGGGCACAGCCACGTGTTCTCCTGCTGTCCCCTGCACTGTGGTGCTGATCTAGTGCTCAGCCAATCACAGGGAACTCTCCCGGAATGAATGACAGGTGAGAGTTGCCTGTGATTGGCTGACCTCAGCCAATTACATACAACTCTTTCAGCAGGCGGGGATTTTAAATCCCCGCCTGCTGACAGATCAGCAGTTCAGCACCACAGTGCAGGGGACAGCAGGAGAACACGCGGCTGTGCCCCGGCAGCTGAAGGGAGGTGAGTACCTTTTTTTTTTACTATTTTAAAAGGCTTTTCAGGAAAGGGCTTATGAAGCCCTTCCCTGCAAAGCCACTGACAGCTGCCGGGGCTCAGCGGAGACTTCTGCCGCTGTCCCCGGCTCTGTAGCGCTGCTGAGCTATCAGCAGCTGGGGATTTAAAGCAATTCAGCCAACCACAATCAGAGCTACCAGCAGGCGGGGAATTTAAGTCCCCGGCTGCTGATAGCTCAGAACTACAGAGCCGGGGACAGAGCTAGAAGTCGGGGCAGAGCCCCGGCAGCTGAAGGGAGGTGAGAATTGTTTTTTTTTTATTTTTTGCACTATTTTAAATGGCTTTTCAGGGAAGGGCTTATGAAGCCCTTCCCTGAAATGCCATTGACAGGATGCCGGGAGCAGGATTCTCTACCGCAGCTGTCATGTGTGACAGCTGCGGTTGAGAGTTGAAGAATTCCTTTTGCTGCATCTGCCACAGATGTGGCAGATGTAGCAGCAGGGAATTCTCTTAACTAGCGGGGGTGTAGGGTACATTGGCCGCATGCGGCAGATGTGTTCTTCATGCCCGCGGGGGTCACAGCAGCGGCAGAGCGGTAAGTTTTTTTTTATTCTTTTTTGTTTTGCACTAAAATGTTTCTTTTTCAGGGAAGGGCTTATATGTAAAGCCCTTCCCTGGAAAAGAATGCAGGGGCCCGGCAGAGCATTGTTTTCAATGGAGCCGCCGGCAGCAGCCGCGGCTCCATTGACAACAAGCACGCAGCTGTGTTCACGTGTGCTTTTGCTCGTACCTAGGTGCAGACGTATGTGCAGACGTATGTACGCACCTAAGTACGCACCAAAAGACGCTCGTCTGAACGCACCCTAATGAAGACGTTTTGGTCAAGTATTTAGAAGAATCTAGACAGTAGAAAGTTCAGTTTCCAAGGAATTATAAGGGGATTTATTATATGTTTCAGAAATAATTAGACAGATTGGTATGTTATTGGACCAAGTAATTATACCAATTTTAGAAGATACTACACGCTGAAACAACAGAAATGTCTATGCAGGTGTAATCTTTTGCAACCTCCATACATCAAGAAAACTTTCCTTATGTGTCGATTGATGAAAATTGGTGGATTTATATTTCAAACTAGAAGCAGATGAGTCTAAATAAGGCCACATAACTGTTAAAATCCCCTTTAGGGTGCCCACCCACTAGCGTTTTTTTTCACTGCGAAATTCGCAGGTTTTTTTTTTTCTGCAGGGGGTCTATGGGACTTGTAATGTAAAAATCGCGATTTTGCGCGATCGCGATTTTAGCTTTGCATGTCCCATAGCCCAAAGACCCCTGCAGAAAAAAAAAACGCTGCGAATTTCGCAGTAAAAAAAACGCTAGTGGGTGGGCACCCTTAAGCAGGACAGACCTATTCTTAAAAAGGTTAATTTTCTTGAATAAAATTAAGTTGTTTTTTTTTCTGGGGGGGGGGGGGGGGGGGGGTATAATTAATGGCCATTTACATGGGATGAGTATTGTTCAGAACTATTCCAATTTCCACGCTCCTGTGGGAATTTGAACAATAATCGTCCTGTGGAAATGTATGCAGCGACTGCACAACTAAGCATTCAGTGTAAACAGCACTCATTTACTTCTGAACGACTGTCTGCTTACTGTGAATGGAGGTGGGCAGGATGGGGGGAACAGTACCAGCCAGCCCACCTTCATGCCAGCAGCGCTTTCAGAGATGCAGACAATACTCGTTTCTGTGTAACAGCACAGGTGTGAGCATCACTGGGGCATCGTTTGCCAGACAGCTCATCCTGTCTAAATGGGGCATTACTCCTCTAGTGTAGCGTATTTTATTTGTTGTAGAAACAAAGATAATATAACTTTCTATTGGGTCGATAAAGATCTGAATTGGGAAAATAGATAAAACATTTTTTGCTGCAATAACTAGTCCTTTTTTGTTAATTGATTAAGCAGAAAGAATATGTGGGATATGTTTGTGTCTTAACTGGCAAATGATTTATGTGCAATTCTTGTATGCACACAATGTCTGCATTCAAGCTTTTAGCCTCTTTCCATCAACCCACACAAAAATATGTTTGAATATGGAACAACCCTTTAGTGATGATGTAAATGGGAGGTTTAGAAGTTAAGAACATTTAACCAAAATGTGCATGTATGCCACTCCTGGCCTATGATACACCCATTACTGTATATAAGGCATCCTGGTAAGGATATATATATTTTTAACATTAAAAAATTGTACAAAACCACAATAAATGATGTTGTAAGGTAAAAAATAGTTATGCTTGGTCCAGGCTTGGTCCAGGCCCTCCCACTGCTCTCAGAGCTCCCTGTGGGTGGCATTTCTGAATTCCGTAACCAGGAAGTGAAAGGAAGAACTGCATATGCAGTAAAAAAAAAAACATCCGCGCACCCAACCTCAGCAGGGGAACGAAAGGTAAAAACAAGACATAGTTAGTAAAAAAAAATTGCCAGGTCATGGGCAGAGGGAACTCTCACCAACTGACCGGCTATAAATACATATGCAACGTGTTTCTGCGCTCAAAACAGCACCTTTCTCAAGCATCACCATAACCAGGAGGTGATCCTCTGTTTGTGGCTGAGGACTGCAGCAAGCGCCCTGGAGCTCTGGAAAACCTGGACTGAGCCTGCTACGTAATATAATGCCAATTTTGTAATGAAATGCAGCCAGGGCTTATTTTTGGGGTAGGGCTTATATTTCAAGCCTCCCCAAAAATTCAGGGTAGGCCTTATTTTCAGGGGTTGGTATAATTTTGGGGGAAACAGGGTAGTAACATAGTATGGTAGGCAGACTAAAGATAATGTCCAATTAGTTTAACCTGTTTCAACTCCCCCCCCCCCCCTTGTTGATCCAGAGAAAGGCAAAAAAAAAAACAATGTGGAAGAAACCAATTTAGCCCCATTGAGGGTTTGAAGGAGAAGGATACTGGCTTGAGGGAGAAGAGCAGAGAGTGATCATAATGAAGCAAGATCTGCCGAGTATCATAGAATCATAGAATAGTAGAGTTGGAACGGACCTCCAGAGTCATCTGGTCCAACCCCCTGCTCAGTTCAGGATTCACTAAATCATCCTAGACAGGTATTTGTCCAGCCTTTGTTTGAACACTTCCATTGAAGGAGAACTCCCCACCTCCCGTGGCAACCTGTTCAACTTATTGATCACCCTCACTGTCAGAAAGTTTTTTCTAATATCTAATTTGTGTCTCATTTCAGTTTCATCTCATTGCTTCTAGTCTTTCCTTGTGCAAATGAGAATACGGCTGATCCCTCTGCACTGTGACAACCCTTCAGATATTTGTAGACAGCTATTAAATCTCCTCTCAGTCTTCTTTTCTGCAAGCTAAACATTCCAAGATCCTTTAACTGTTCCTCATAGGACATGATTTGCAAACCACTCTCCATCTTAGTAACTCTTTTCCGAACTTGCTCTAGTCTGTCTATGTCTTTTTTAAAGCAGTGTGCCCAGAACTGGACACAATATTGCAGATGAGGTCTGACTAAGGAAGAGTAGAGGGGGATAATTACCTCACGTGATCTAGACTCTATGCTTCTTTTACTACATCCCGGAATTATGTTTGCCTTTTTGGCTGCTGCATCACAATTTTGACTCATATTCAGTCTATGATCTATTAGTATACCCAAGTCTATTTCACATGTGCTGCTGCTTAGCCCAATTCCTCCCATTCTGTATGTGATTTTTTTCATTTTTCTTGCCCAGATGTAGGACTTTGCATTTCCCATTGTTAAATACCATTCTGTTAGTCATCACCTACTGTTCAATCTTTTCTAGATCTTTCTGAATACTCTCTCTCTCTCTCTCTCTGTCTCTCTTCCCTAGTGTTAGCTATCCCCCCTAGCTTTGTGTAGTCGGCAAATTTGATCCGTTTCCCCTCAATTCCCTCCTCCAGATTATTTATAAAAATGTTGAACAACATTGGGCCTAGGCAGAGCCTTGTGGTCCCCCACTTGATACTTTCTTCCACTTGGATGTGCAGCCATTTATGACCACTCTTTGAGTATTATTATTCAGCCAGTTGTGAATCCACCTAACAGTTGTCTTGCCAATCCCATATTTAGTCATTTTTTCAATAAGTATAGTATGAGATACTTTGTCAAATGCTTTACTAAAGTCAAGATAAACTATATCCACCACATTTCCCTGATCAACCCAGTCGGTGATTCTGTCATAGAAGGAAATTAGATTTGTCTGGCATGACTTGTTTGTTACAAACCCATGCTGACTCTGATTAATTACTCCATTTTTATACAAGTACTTGCATACATGCTGTTTAATAATTTCTTCAAAGATTTTTCCCAATATCAGATACCATATGTGCAGTCACAATTTCAGAGTCAGCTGCAGCACTTGCATGTCTAGCAGGTTTGTGTCCTCGTTTCTGCATTATGAGCTCCAGAAATGGTGCAGGATGGTGAGAGGGTGAGTTACCCTGAGAATATTTAGGAGATGACTGTGCAGCATTACTGATTCAGTGAGCATGCTGCTGACTCCAATTTGTGCCCTTTGGAAGGAAAAAAACTCTGTGAGGTCAGCTTTGCACTAGCAAAAAAAATTGTGCGACATTTGTGGGTTGCAAGATGCAAAAATCTCATATGAATTTGAACCCCATTCTTTTGAATGGGGTCATACACATGAGCGATTTTTTTCCTGCGTCGCATCTCGGAGTGAGAAAAGTCACGGGATGTCCTATCTTTGGGTAGGCTCTTGCAATGCATCTCCGATTATTCTCAGTGAGGCCATGATTAATGGCCTGATATCACACTTACCTGTGTGAAGTTAGCCTCAGTCTTGCAGAGTTCAACTTCTATTTTGCTTTCTCCATAATGCAGAAGCACTAGAAGAGATATGTAATCGGATCCTGTCACATCCACAAAGGATGTCGCCGAGAGTCAATTTTAGTACAGGGAAATGGAGCTAGTGAATGTGCAGCTTATTACTTATGCTGCAGGCCATGCCCCCATCAATAATGACTATTTTCAGTATAATACCTTCACTGATAATAAAGGATTATCACTAAGACACCCCGTGAAAATGTCATTACTAAAGAAAACAGTTAACAGTTATTGACATACAACAAATGACTAAACATCACCATAATAAATAATACTGTATAAAAAATAGAGGTAGGAAACCTCACATTCTTGTATTCACATAGTGAAAGTAAATTCTCATTAATCCTGATTAAGAAAGAAAAAAAAAAAACTTTCATCAGAAATCCTTAAAAACCTTTATGAAAAAGAAAAGGGAAATGCTTAATGACTTTTTCCAAAATGTTATAATGATAATGGATGTTTATCATTATAACTCCGTGATGAAATGGCTGTTCCAATTAAGTTTTCTTAGCCAAGTAAAGTCTCTCTAGAAGATCAAAATGCCAATATTCAAGGGAATCGGGGTATCTTTCTTCAATGATCACCAATTTTTAAAATATTGTCTGCTTACGTAATAGCCAATGTGATAACTAGCAACAGCGCAAATCACTTAATCAGTTTATCTGAAATGATGTTTTTGTGTTGGAAAATCATCCTAAACTTCTGGCCAATACGAATGGGTTCCTTCTAATTTGCTCTCCTGTTGTGAAGCGATGCCTGTCATTACAAAGATAACAGGATGGAGAACAAGAAGTAGAGGATTGTGATGAGCCATGCTGCCCATCAAAGGAAAATATAGAGGTAGTGAAATGCTGAATCAGAGAGACTCACACATGGATGTGCATGCAGCTAATAGTAAGTGAAACACAGCTACTAAAATCACATCTCACTGCTTCGCATCTCTTCAGTGTCCTTCATGGTGATGTAATATTTCAGTCTGTGTTACAGAAAGTTAAGTGACAGAGTCTGCTCTCTTCTCTGTGTGCAGTGTATAGAAATCAATGTAACAGCTAGTCTCCACCCACAAACTTCTGTAACCCTCTTGAAACATAGAAAACTTTGAGAATAGTAGTACCATTTTATAGAGCAGCAGTCCAAAACTAATGGCTCAGGAGCAATATGTAGCTCATGATTCCCTGCTGAATGGCTCACCATAGAAGCCCAGAGTTAGGATTATACATATTGATTTGCTATAATATGACATTGAATGGCAATATTATAGACCTATCATATTCCTTGAACAAAGAATAGTGAGGACAATAATATTAAACGCACTACTTCAGGGAGGCATACCTAAACTAAACTCCTCTTTACTTCTCCTGATAACATGCTCCCTGTCCTACCGACTACAACCCCTGCTAGCCACAATCAACCAGCCCGTGAAGTCACACTGATTCAGCCACCATATGGCTTAAGTCTGACCATTGTCTATGTGTATAGTGTCCCTCAGTCTCCACCTCGCCATACCGTGCACATCTCCAGCCCCTTTACCTTCTGTATCACCCCACTATTCATAGTATGTAAGCTCGTTGGAGCAGGACCCTCACCCCTATTGTTTCCATCAACTGATTACTACGGTATGTAACCGTGGTTTTTGTATCTTTGGTTTTTGTTTCTATTCCTCCTGTTTTGTAAGCACTGCAGAATATGTTGGTACTATATAAATAAAGATTAATATTATTAGATTAGGAGACAGACACTGTGTAAATAGCAAGAATACTATTTAAATATTGCTATATCTGCAAAAGGAAAGATATTTAACATTTGTGAAGTGATTAGGGAAAACAGGGAAGTCTTAGGTTATCTACCAGGCACAACATACAGACACTGCAGCAGAAGATATACAGGCTTAGAATCTATGCACTCAATATTCTTCATGGGAAAGTTCCAAAGACCTTCCTCCAAATTCCTGTGTTCCATCTTGGCATGAGATCGAATTACTAGAGATCAAATTCCCCTAACAGGGTAACTGATTTTAGAGCAAGTGAGACCCCTAGTGGGCAGAACATTGGGGCAACTTTTGTAATAGGCAGTCATTTTGATGAGCGAAAAACTTTTATTCTCTTATTAATCTTATTAGTCTTATTCTCTTATTCTAAGTCGTTTAAAAGCTGTCACAGCTGTGGCAGAGGATCGCGATCTTTCCTGTATGTTTTCAATGGGGTTGGCGCTGCTACTGCCGGCCCTGTTAGCAACGAGGTGAAACCCCTGGATGTGACAGTATGAGTGTGATCGCACAACAAGTGTGAATTTAAAAACCCATCTGCTGCTTTGGTCACACGATTTTTAAAAATGTATTTTGCGTTTTTTTTTTTGATGGATCTATACTCCTTGAAAAAAAAATCGCAAATTTGTGCTTTGTAATTCTTGTGCGATGCGTTTGTAACATTAGAAAGGAATATAGGCATTCATGTTAAAAAAAATGCATCGATATTGCGATCGCAAGTGTGAAGGCACCTTTAATTTATGCAATGGATTTTTAACTATACCTAATAAGTATTACTGCATTTGTTATGAACCAGACAATGAAAATATTTGGGTATTTATCACTCATGGTGAACGCTGTATAAAATAATTTTTAAAAGTTATGCTAGAATTGCTATTTTTCTTTTGTTTGCCTCCCAAAAAACATAATCGTAAAGCAATCTAAAACTCACATGTACCTCAAAATGGTATCAATAAAAACTACAACTCCTCCTGCAAAACACAAGACCTCACATCCTACTTGGCAGAAAAATAAGAATGCTATGTGTATTAGAATAAGACAATGTAGATTTAATTGTCTTTCTTCAAATAAATGTTTTTATTGTGCAAAATCAGTAAAAAATAAATAAAAAATCTATATAAACTTGGTATTGCAGTAATCATGCTGATCCAGATAATATACAGTATAGTCTTTGACAACAAAAAAATGCATCATGGGGATTTCAAATCAAATGGAACATCATATGTGTGAATGACGATAATACATATAAGTGATCGCAATATCAAAGCAAAAAGATACGTTTATTAATATAAAATCATATAATTCAAAGCATGTTCTAGTACCCTGTCGGGCGTCCTCTAGCCTGGAAACTTGATAAGAAACAGTCGAGCATGGAGGCATACAGGCTCAGTATGTTATCCTATGGCACATTTGCCCATAGATGTTGAAACGGAGCCTCTAGATTGTGCATACATGTAGGCTGTTGAAGATAGAATCCAAGCTGGTCCCACAAATGCTTGACTGGCAATTAATCTGCTGACCGGGCAGAGCAAAGAAGTGTAGCAATCCAGCAGAAGTGAATTCTGGGAAACTCTTACTGTGTGTGGACAAGTATCATCCTGCTGAAAAATGCTTGCTGGAAGCGCAGCCATGAGAGGCAACACATGTGGCCACACAATTTCCTGTACATATCGCTGAACTGTTAGTTTCCCCTGTATCATTACTAGGGGTGATTGACTATACTATGTGATGGCTCCCCAGTTTATCATACCAGTGTCACTCCACAGTAGAGGCAGGATTGAAGCACTCACCACAAGGCCTCCATACCTAAACATGACTGTAGTCAGATCTCAAACATATCCTGAATTTGTTGCTAAAGATAATACAGTTCCAGTCAGTAGCAGTCGAGGTTTATTGTTCACGACATCACTGCAAACAAAGGCAACGGCTTTATGGTGTTAATGGCAAGACATGTAATTGGTGCCGTGACACCAAACCACTTCTGATGAAGGTGCTTCATGTGTCTGGATGGTGAACAATGAAACTGTTGGATCTGCTTGTGCTTGTCAGTGGTTCCTTTCTACTTTTGGTCTGTCTGTGTTGTCTAGAGCCTGTTCACTGTGTGTACGTGCCCTCACATAACCACTGCTTGCAACACTTCAGAGTTGTAGAGGTATGTCTAACAGTCAACAATCTCTCAACAAGAAGTAGACTACAAAAAAGTACCCTCCAAAAGCCTTTTTATAGGGCAATGAGGTAAGCAATCTTACGGCCTGTGGTAGACTTAATTGTAATCATTTACATATCTGCTTGAGATATTTCTGCATGCCACGTTTTGCTGCAATTTGACATTTCTATCAGGCTACATTACTTTTTTTGTCAATAAGTGTATTTAACACTATACTTTTCCCAGTCTAAGAAAAAAGTCTGATAGCAGCACAAATTGTAAAACCCCAACCAGGGGCTGGGCGTACAGCATGCAATAGCCAAAGCGAAGTGACTGGATCCTTGTCACTACAAGAAATATATACCATAAAGAAAAAAAAGCTTCAGCAGCATCCAAGGTGCAAATTCAGTATTCAAAAAGGTTTTATTTTCCCATAAAAAAAAACAAGCAGGCAACGTTTCGGCCATGTTGGCCTTTGTCAAGCTCTTTTTCTTCTTCTTTATGGTATATACTTTTCCCAGTTTAAATTTATAGAAGTAACTACAGTATTAGAAATGGGTAAAGTATCTATATTGATGGGGTTAAGGATGCTGCTGATCATTCGAACAGTGTATTTTTTCAGTATTTTCAAAAGGTGGCTTTCATATGTGTGAAAGCTACCTTTAGTCGTAAAGATTTAGATCCAGTGTTGGCAGATGTTCCAGTGGGGGGTTCGCCTGCAGTGTTGGGTTCATCCAGTGGTGGATGAGGTTGTAGGTGAACATGCATGGTCTAAAGTTAAATAAAACAGTGGGTCCAGATGGCATTCACCCCAGAGCTCTTACATACTCCAGTTTGCATTGCTCTACCTCTAACTGATTTGTTTAACCAGTCCCTCCTAACAGGCAATTTTCCTGATGATTAGAGACAAGGACCCAGGCTTTGTTAAACAGTGTGCCCGACCTCTGGTACAAAGGTTAAACCACTCTCCACCCTACTGAATAGACACAATAACTACCAGCAAGGAAATATCAAGTATGGGTCTAGGTTGTCTAATGGTCCTAATAGCCCAGTTTGAACCCACGCATAAAAGGTGTAATAAAGAAGCTGGTAGCCATAGGATAGTTAGTTATGATGGCAAATCATGTCAAAGAAATCTCATTGACTGACAAGTGTTGGATGAATGCAACCTATCCTATCTGGATTTCAGCAAAGTTAAATGCAGTTCCAGGCACTGGCAAAAATTCATAAATAAGTTATTGAACATCGGACTTAAGCGGTTGTCCAAGACCAAAGTCAAATTTCAAAATAGTCATAATTCATCACACAATACTACATTAAATCCATTACCTTCCCTCTTGATTTTCTGCTCTTTATTGTGAAGAATCAACTGCTTCTACTAAATTTCCCATAAGCCCCTTGCATGCATCTCAAACAGTGTAGTATACTCCTCCCATGCCTTGTGACTGCTTAACCCCGCCCACTACACATTTGATCACCCTGCTCCCCACTCTGATTCCACTGTAGTCTCTGATAGTCATCACAGCTGCAGTTCTGTTAGATGGACATATATATACTGATATGACAAACTTCCACTGTGAAATCAGATTGATCACATGTGGAGTAATAATAATAATAATAATCTTTATTTGTATAGCGCCAACTTATTCCGCAGCGAGTATTATGTGACATCACTGCACAGAAATATGAATTCATAACATATGTGTGGCACACCCTTTCCTGGCCTACCATATATAGATCAATGTAACCCCTGCTCAGACTTCCTTGAGATTTGTGGCTAAATATGGTCCAAATGAAATGACTATCGAAACAAAAGATTGCCCCAGGAAAGAGATAAAGAGGTGCATTGTGGTAGATTTCCACCCCTGGCACAGCAATGGTAATTTTCAAACAGTAGAGCGATTGCTATCAATATACTTTGAAGCCAAAAATCACTGTATAGGGAGGTGTATGTCCTAGATGGATGTAGGAGAGAGCTTGGTGATGTAGGCCTCTGAATCGAGTGAAACCATATTATTATCATAGCATCCTATCAGTGATTGTAATCATAAGTAAATTAGTTGAGAGCCATTTGATGCAGTAGTGCAGTTAGGCTGAGAGACTCATATATGATTGGTTCTCAGCATTTGGTAAATGTCCAAAAAAAAAAGGAATTTATTAGGATACTGCATTCAAAAAGAATGTCAAGCGGTCCAAAATATTATCAATAATACGGTGTGCATCTATATCCAAATAATTGCAAAGTGTGTTTATGTGTTCGTCCTAGTTACTCTATTTGTGTTTTTATATATTTTAAGAAATAAAGAGTATTTTAGTCAGTCCAGTCTGTGAAGGGTACTTTAGTTTTGGACCAGATCTGCCTCAGTCAAAAAAAAAATCGGGTACTATTCATTCACTGATTCCTATTACTGATTTCTGGTCAGCATAAAAGCCATCACTGGATCACGGGCATGTTGTACAGTGTAAGCGCTCTCAGCTTTGCATAGAAGATGAAGCGTTGAGCGAGAAGCCAATGGGAAGCCAGCAGTGAAGTCTGTTAGTGTAAACGCTCTGCCGAGCGCTAACGACCTTAGCGGTGACATCAGCACTTGTGCAGTCGTTTACCATGACTGTCGCCTCCTGTAATAGGGTCAATAGATTACATGATGACAGGCTCCCTTTTAAGATGATCATGTTACTTATTGGGAAAGCATACTATGGGTTAGTCATTACATTTCAGTGGCACAATGCATGAATAGTACTGTCTTAATCAGACTACTGTATTGATAAGAAGGGGCCGTTAAAAAAGAAATTCGGCTAAAGTTTATTTTTTCAATTTAAATTCAATCCATTCATCTCTATTGATTGGTTTCTTACATTTAATCTTGATAAGATACAGAACTGTATTTTAGCCGTGTGACTAAGCAACATTGTGCTAGTAAGAAAATGTTCTACCTCATAATTGATTGATTCACTTTTTATTCAGTAACCCAATAAACAGCTTGCTATGTACGTACGTTGCTCGGAGTACCTAGGTTTATAAAATTGTAATTTTTTTTGTTGTGAAACAGTGACATCTAGCAGACAATCCTAGTTTTGTATTCTATACCCACAGTAAAGCATTGAGTTTTAACCTAAATATCCTAATACAAATTAATATCCTATCATATATATAAGTGAGGCTCTGTGCATATTGTCATTACTTTGGCAATCGTTTCTTTGAGATTAGTGGTGTATTTGTGTTTCAAAGATACTTTTTGGGTTTAAACACTGCAACAAGTCCATTAAAGCAGGCAATTAAAAAATGAAAATAATAGAATATCAATGAGTATGAAATCCAGAAAGTTGTAAGGAAGTCCCTCTGTACAATGCATGGGGTGTACAGAGTCAAAAAAACCAGCAGTATAGTATCAAGAATATTTATAAAAGAGTATCATAGGATTCATATAGAATTCCATTTTCTTATGAAATTAACCCTGGAGTTTTTCCCAATCACCTCTATTTTTTGGTATATTAAAATCATGTTACCATACATAAAGCAAAGTTTGAGTGATACATGGGAAACTTAGAATCGTGTCCCCTAGCAAGAATATCAATCTACAAATCATAACATTCAGTATTTTAACAATAGGTTGGTCGTGCTCTCCATAAGCAATGCACCAGAGGAGGAGACGAAGGTTACTTGCACACGGCATTTTAAAAGTTGGACTTGAGATTCTCGGGTGCAACTCTCATTGGACAGCACTTGGACATCCCGTCCGTGTGCCGTCGGATGTGCTGAACACTGCACATTGACATGTGCCATTCTTGCCCAAAAATTGGACAAGAATAGGACATGCTGCAATTTCTTTTTACTCAGACTATTAGCCTGAGTAAAAAAAATGTAAGTACATGCACACTTTTAAAGGAATGGGCCCATTTTATATCCAAAAAGTAAATGGAAAAAATGTTTGTGTGCAAGAAGACTAACACATATGATACATGCTAACCAGTTCACTGCACCTCTTGTTACTATATGGGATAGATTACTGGTAGAGATGAGCGAGCACCAAAATGCTCAGGTGCTCGTTACTTAAGCCGAGCTTTTTGTAATGCTCGAGAGCTCGTTTCGAGTAACAAACCCCATTGAAGTCAATGGGAGACCCGAGCATTTTTCAATACTCAGCGGCTGCTGCCGGCGGCTCCATTGAAGACAATGGTCTGTCGGCACCCCAGAATTGTTTTTCATGGAAGGGCTTTACATATAAGTCCTTCCCTGAAAACTAATAATTTTACTGTAAAAAAATGTGGCAGATGTTTCCTTCATCTCGGATAGTAAAAACAATTCCCTGCTGCTGCACCTGCCACATCTGTGACAGATGCGACAGAGGAATTCTTCAATTGAAGACAATTTAGTGTGTGTCCTGTCCATCCGCACTATATAACAAGACTGTACTCATTTTACACTGTCAATTTTTTTGCTAAAGTGTATGCAAAATACTATTTTGCATACACTTTAGCAAAAAATAAACATGTGGGGAGGAGAGGGTGAAATTTTCTCGAGTACTCGAGCACCCGAGCACCGCGTGGTGCTCGCTCAAATAATAAGTACTTTTGAGTATGCTAATGCTCGAACGAGCATGCTTGCTCATCTCTGGTAATATGGGTGTACTATTGCAGTAACTTGGCATGCTATGAAGCTTGAAAGGTTTAAAGGCGGGCAACTAATAAGTGGAATAGGTAAACTACAATACCCAGATAGATTATCAAAATTGGGTTTATTTAGTTTAGAAAAAAAAATTGCTGTGGGGCACTCTAATAACTATGTATAGATATATCAGGGGTCAGTACAGAGATCTCTCCCATCATCTATTTATACTCAAGACTGTAACAATGGGGCGCTCTAATAACTATACATAGATTTATCAGAGGACAATACAGAGATCTCTCCCATAATCTATTATACTCAGGATTGTAACAAGGAGGTGCTCTAATAACTATGTATAATATATCAGTAGACAATACAGAGATCTCTCCCCTCATCTAGTTATACTTAGGACTGTAACAGGGGGCGCTCTAATAACTATGTATAAAAATATCAGGGAACAATACAGAGATCTCTCCAATGATCTGTTTATACCCAAGACTGTGATTGTAACAAGAGGGCTTCCTTTAGAGGAGGGAAAGTTTCCACCCCTACATAGAAGGGGGTTCTTTACTGTAAGAGCAGTGACACTATGGAACTCTCTGCCTGGAGACTTGGTGATGGTTGAACTCGATAAAAGAGTTTAAGAGGCACCTTGACACTGTTTACTTCAAAAGGGTTGTTGATCCAGAGATTATTCTGATTACCAGATTGGAGTCGGGAAGGCACCTTATTCAGAGGACAGTATAGCTGTAATATCAAGCTCAGCTGCTACACAAATGTATGGAGCTATGCCTGAAAAACAATAATGAGACAGCAGCACACATGTGAGTGTGAAGGTCCCTTCAATCAGATGATTAACAGAGATCAGTATTAATGTCATGAAAAGCAAATTAATATTAGCCGTAAATCCAATAATTACCATCTAATTAAAAAAAAACATCTGCCACTCCCATATTTACAGGACAATATTTGCTGGCATTGCCCTAAAAAAATAGGTATAATACTGGCAAATTCTGGATTGCTGGCAACTATGATGGATGAAGTGTATGAACTTGGCACATCCTGAAACTTTATTTTTAGGAGCTTAGGTAAGAATTTTAGACAGAAACATGACTTGTTATGCAGATTTTAGAAATTGGTTTCTGGTCAGTGCGGTGGGAAGGAAGAACATCTAAAGTGTGACTACTCATGAGCAAGATCTAGTTGGTTGAGAGCATTAGAGGGAAAAGGGAGAGAAGGAGATCTAAGTAGAAAGAGGAGAAACTAAGAAGAGCAAGGAAACTAAGTCAGCCAGTCATAGGCACAGCTAGGGGGAAAAGCTGGAAGGAAAAGCAAAGTGTAAAATGTAGTGTCTTGTACCAATTCCTTGAGAAAAATGCAGAAGTGATTATTGCCTGCAAATCTAACTGTTTATTTCAAAGTCATTTCATGTGAACTGTAAGCCCATCATTCTGAACACTCATCTGCTCATAGGAAATTATTCTGTTTTTGGTTTAATTTACAAACTGACTCCCTGTGTCCTTTTCCACCAACTTAACACCTGCACTGAGGTACCACATTACGTGCTCCAAGGTAATAGAGGTTCTACCCCTGTTATATGTATTTCTCCACTTTTTGTAGTTGTTATTTTGTTATAAACGGGTCCCTACCATCACGGACTGATGTTACGACAAAACAACATCTTGCCCTATCCGACTCCATGGGTATTACCATCTTATGCTGCCTGACCCTGCAGGCAGCATGTAATAAGAACTGTCAACTTACCACTATGCAGGGCTGAGCCAGGCTGTGTTTTTCCAATTAGAAAGGAGCAGCCATGCCACCGTGATGACCACCATTTCGCTGCCCTCCTCCTCTGTCTGGCAGGCTACAGCTAAGGGATTTTTGTGATTTTTTATTTTTATTTTAACATTCTGGTTTTGTTTTCATCAAAAGTGTAAAAATTGACCTGGCAGTGAAATGCCAGTCCAGCAATGATGCAATTCAGCTGTACTGTGACACACTCAATGAATACCATATGCCATGAAAGGTTATAATAGGAAAATCCTTCTAATACTGAAAATTATTTTAGAATGATTTTAACCAAAACTTTATACTCAGTACAAGTTTGCCAAAATATAAAAAGTAAAACGTTGCACGAGAGAGGATGAACCTAGAAACCTTTATTTTTACTTAATTTACAATCTCCATTGCTCTGTCTTTCTGGTACTTGATATGGCTTCCTTCATGCGCTTTTTGGCATGCTTTAACCTTGTCCCAACCTTCCACTCCAAAATACGTATATAACAAAACCAGTGTCTTTTGCAAGCTTTTTGGGATATTTATATATTTTTAGATGACCATGTTTAAGTTTTTTTCTGATGTTCTTCATGTTCTTTGGAGAAGCCTAAACAATATGCCAGAAAAATGTCAAAATGTCATATTGACAGCCTTCTGTAATTGCAAAAAGACACGACTGCCCCAAAACATGCACTTTTTGCAACATAATCAATATTTCCCTGTTGACATCTAGCTCACATTCGACCATGGCATTTTTTGAATTAACAAAAAAGCATTAAAAAAAACATGAGATAAAAGTCACTGGCATTTCCCTAAAAAAAAAGCTGTATGTGAAACCTCACTAAGGGATGAATTCAATATAACAATCTTACATCTGGAAGCTTCTCAGACTCTTTTTAAAACACACAAAAAGTAGCAAAACATAAAGCAAAAACACACATTTTTTTTCGTATTCAAACTTCCAACAGACTAAGAAGTAAAATATTCAGTTACATTTTGACATAATGTTATCAGCCAAAATGTGAATGTGTAAATCAGTAATGGAATATTCATACTTTTAATAAATAACAAATCAAGAAAATAAGCCGCATCGCATTCTTCAAAAGCGTACTCAGACAATGGGATATCAGAACAACTCAGAATAAGTTATATTACTTTCCCAATACTGGAGAAGCTATGGGCTCACTTACATGGTTTCTTAAGGTACCAAAGATTTCTGCCATCTTATCAGGGACATTAGTAGACTCTGAAAATAACGGAGCTCCATGAAGCACTAGTTAACAGAGGCAGGCATTGCAGGAATACAGGGGCACAAGATATTCAGTAGCATGGAAGTACTGATAATAATGCATTATGAGCAGGGAAAATATTTTAGCAGATTGCATAACTCACTGCTACAGATACTCATCCAGCTTTATGACTTAATATTATCCCTAGTCACATAATAATAATCTTTATTTATACAGCGCCAACATATTCCACAGCACTATGCAAGTCAGAGGGATAATACATAAATAAGACATTACATACAGTCTTAAACCAATAGTTTAAACAACAGAGAAACCTGATCCTAAGAGCATGCAAATTATTAGGTTATAGCATTTACAAAAAAGGTACAAGAGCTTACTCAATTCATTGCAAAAAAATGGGTTACATATAGCTGTATGAGCCACAGACTAGCTGTTGGTGAGTAGTGCAATAGGGTGTGGGAGGGATGCAATGGGAAGAAGGAAGTCAGGATTCTAAGGGGCAGTGTAGAAGCAGAGTAAATGGAGAAGTTAGATTAGAGAACATGGCAGGCATCCTTAAAAAACTGTCATTGTAGGGCAAGCTTTTCTCTCTGGAAAAATCTTGGAGATGGGAGTGGAAGGTACAGATAAAAGGGCTTGTACCAGAATAGCAGGTTATTCCCTTTCTACAGAATTGAAAGAAGTTATTGACCGGTAGAGAAGGAGGGTGACTCACCACTAAGAGCCCAGCCAATCTCAAGAACAAGGGACCCGCATCCATGTCCTCCTTACTGTAGGGTTACTGCACCCCCCACAATTAGGAAGAGACTGAATGGAGTGCTGGCTGTACAAGCAAACAAGTTCTTTATTCACTTTCAATAGGACTGCTGAGTACCCAAGCGGTACACCTGCTTGGGTGTTGCAGTCCCTTCCATTGAAATGAATGCAGCGCTGACCGTCCATGCTCAGCAAATGCTCAATATACAGTGATATTACTGCTGGGAGAGACAGGAGAGTGGGATAAAGGAGTCCAGGTCTTCAGATTGGTAGGGGCCTCAGTGCTATCCTGTGGGTAGAGGATAACTTGATATTTTGGTGCAACCTCTTTAAGGGCTCATTTAGATTAACAGTGATCAGTGCCAAGAGGAATTCCCGTGGGAAGTAAAGAATTCCTTGCCATGGCTGTCACAGCTGTGATAGCTGTGGCAAAGGATTCTTTATCTCCGCAGGGAGTAAAAAATTCCACGCCATAGCTGTCATAGCTGTAACATCTATGGCAGAGGATCATGATGTTCTCCTATTGCTTTCAATTGGACCAGCGATTCTGCAGTCCCAATGAAAGCAATGCGCTGCTGTCAAGCTCTGCAGGGATTTTCGGGGAAGGGCTTTAAATATTCATAGAATTCAATGAATGACTAAGCATTGCCTGTGATTGGCTGAGGGCTGTGACCAATCACAGGCAACACTCAGTTGTCATTCAATGAATGCCAGAGAGCTTCCTTTGATTGGCTGAGTGCTCAGCCAATCAGATACAGCCCTTTCAGCTGGCATTTTAAATTCCCACCTGCTGAAAGAGCTTCAGAGCAGTGCAGGGAGAAGACAAGGTAGACGTGCCTGAGGCCCGGCAGCTGAGGAGAGGTGAGTACAATTTTAAATTTTTTTTTTTAATTCTACCTGGTCCCAGAAGGGTCTTATTGCTGGACAAGACCACCAGATGTGCAGTAGGGAGCCCACCTGGTCGCCACAGCGCCAACAGAGGTTTGAGTCAGCTAATTTATAGGCGAAAAGCCACTCTGGAGATTTATACCATCGTGTTAGCAGCTTATAATGGTTTTCCTGTAACCTGACACATTTAGAGTGTCCATGTGAGCTGCCCAACGCACTCCTCAGTTCCTCATCAGATAATTTTATATTAAGTTCTTTTTCCCATGAGAGAATAAAGGCTGGTCTGCCTACCGCCTGAGACACAATAAACTTCTTTTTAATGAGAGATAGTTTTCTATTGGAGCTGTTACGTGCTAGCATGACATGCTCTAGCTCTGAGTATGGGCGGGGGGATGGGTGCGTTTCATTAAATTGTTCTAGGGTTTTATATAGATGCAGACGGGATGGGGAGTTAAGGGGTGGCATTGCAGTCTGCGAGAGCAAGCTCTCCAGGTATTGTTTGTTTTTGGGTGCACGTGCCAGCCAGAGGTCTGCAATAGAGAGATCTTAAAGGACAGACCATATTCTTTCAGTGTGGATATCTAGTTTCAACCCTAGGTATTCCGGGATTAGGCTCAAGTGGGCAGTAGGGGATGGATGGGGAGCCAGCTCAGCTCGGAGAGCATCCCAGGTCATGCATACGCCTTTCAAAAGAGGGTCCAAAGAGGGCTTCCTGTAGATTTTTTGCGGGGGTAGCCACATGTCCCTGAGGAAATACTTTCCATAAGAGGCTTGTGCCAGGCTCCTCACTATTCTGTTTTTCAAGGGGTTAGTTAATTCCAGCCATTTGGTTAACTGGATTGATTTGTAGTAGTGGGAAATATCAGGTAGGTTGATCCCTCCAAGCTCACTCTTCTGTATCAGAAGGTTGTGAGCCAGACGGGGTCTCCTATGTTTCCATATGAATCTTGAGAACTTCATTCTGATCTGTTTAAAGAAGGAGTCCGGGAGAAATTTGCAGTTTATATAAAATCTTAGGCACCAAGTAGGTTTGTATGTGGTTTCTGCGGCCGAACCAGGAAAGCACTGGTGGGTCATATGTTTGCAGTGATGATGAGATGTCTTTAAGAAGTGGTACAAAGTTACTATTGCAGAGGTGTTCAAGATTTTTAGTTATCTTAACACCCAGATACTCTATGCATGTCTCTGACCAAGAGAAGTAGGAGGACCTTTGGAGTTTTTTAACCATTTCGGAAGGTAGCGTTACGTTTAGTATAATTGATTTTGCTGCATTCACTTTAAAGTTGGAGAGGTATCCATAGGTATCTTAGATGTTTTTTAGGCTCGGGAGGGCTTGTTCTGGGTTGGTTAGGATAAACAGAATATCATCTGCAAAGGCTACAGATTTGAGAGAGAATTGGTTAAGGTGGATTCCCTTGTTCTGATGTACTAGTTGAAGTAGGATTTCTAATGAGAGGATAAAAAGTGTTGGGGATAAAGGACAGCCTTTGCGAGTTCCATTGGTAATGAAAAAGGGTAGTGAAAATGAGTCATTTACCTTAATTTTGGCATGAGGTTTAGAGTACAGAGTGAAAATTGCATCAATTAGGGGAGGGGGAAAGTTGAATTTTCCCAGGACTGCTCGCAGGAAATTCCAATCTACCCTATCAAACGCCTTTTCGGCATCTATACCTAGGAAGATTAAAGGGATTTTCTTTTTTTAGGCATACCTAATTATATGTAAAAGTCGAGCTGAATTATCTTTACCCTCCCTCCCCATGACAAACCTGGACTGTTCCTCATTGATCAGGTTGGGTATGAATTTGTTTATTCGCCTGGAAAGGATTTTAGCCCATATTTTGATGTCTAAATTTAGGAGGGAGATTGGTCTATAATAGAGGTGCCTTAGCCGAGTATCCTCCCGCTCGTCTGTAAAGATTCGGGGGCCAGCGGGGGGGCAGGGAGCGGCGGGGGAGAGCGGGGAGGAACGGAGGGGAGATCTCTCTCTCCCTCTCTCCCCCCGCTCCCCCCTGCTCACTGCCGCAACTCACCTGTCACCGGCGCCGCCCCTGAATCTTTGCAGACGAGCGGGAGGATACTCGGCTAAGGCACTACTCACTCGAGTAGTTAGCCTTAGCGAGTATACTCGCTCATCTCTAGTCTATAACTGCCGCATAAAAGGGGGTCCTTTCCCTCTTTATAAATAAGGGTAATATAAGTTTCCTGCATTTGCTTGGCTAGCTGCACTCCCTCTAATAGAGCATTAAGTGACATAGCCAGATATGGTAGGATTATCTCTTGAAATTTTTTATAGTTAATTAAGGGCAGACCGTCTGGGCCTGGGCTTTTGTGTAGGGGGAAACTATTAAAGACGGAGGTTAGTTCCTCAAGTGAAATTGGTGAGGTCAGAGAATCTGCCTCTGTTTGACTCAGAGAGGGAAGGTCCAGGGAGGTTAATAGCTTTTTCAATTTTCTGAATTTTGTTTCTTTCACCTGTCCATCAGCCAGGTTCAAGTTATAGAGCTTTGAATAAAAGACTTGAAAAATCTCTGCTATCTTTGGAGTCTCACTGTATGTCTCCCCGTCCGAGTCCTTTATTTAATGAATATGCGTTTTTCCCCTGGCTTTTTTTATTAAGGCAGACATAAGTCGGCTACCTTTATTGCCATGTGCAAATAATTGGTGTTTGTAATACATGAGGGATTTTGCAAATTTGCTATTTAATATGTCCTTGAGGCGTTCCCCTAGGTCCACTAGTTTAGGTTGGGCATCTCTTACTTTATTTTGTTTTGATATCTGTTCAAGTCTTGAGATTTGTGACAGTATGTGCTCTATCTTTTTAAGTTTATGTTTTTTCTGTGCGGAGCCAATGGAGTTGAGAATACCTCTTATATAAGCTTTGTGTGATTCCCACACTATTGGGTATTTATCTGGATCTTGTAGATTTTCTTTAAAGACGTTTTTCATGTAAGTGGATATGTTTTTAAAAGCTTCCTGGTTCTCCAAGATAGATTCATTTAATCTCCAGCTCCAGGTTTTGTGTGATGGGGAGTTAGATTAAGTGAGATTGAGACTGGGGCATGGTCCGAAACCGTTATATTTCCTATACTAGCGTTTTTTAAGTGTTGGATCAGAGAGGAGGAAATTAGATAGTAATCTATTCTTTGAAACGATTTGTGTGCTGCAGAGTAAAAGGAGTAGTCTTTAACCGAAGGGTTCAGAGTCCTCCAAGCGTCAGAAATTTTCAGCTCGCTTAATGCTTTGTGGAGTCTTTTGCGTGCCCGTTGTGAGATTTGGGATTTCCCCGAGGAAGAGTCTAGAATAGGGTCTGGGATGAGATTAAGGTCTGTTCTTATGACTATTTTGCCTTCTGCAAAGAGTGAGAGCTTGTTTAGGGCTTCTATCAGCCAAGACACCTGGTTGTTGTTTGGTACATATAAGTTTACAGGGTATAAGTTTCCGAAAGAATTCTACCCTTCAGGGACAACATTTGACCTTCTGAGTCAGAGAGACTGCTGATCGCGGCAAATGGTACTGAAGGGTGAAGTGCAATGGCTACGCCCTTAGCTGCGCTATTAGGATGGTTGCTAAAGAACCATCTATCAAACTGTTTTTTGGGGAACCTCTTTGAAATGAGTCTCCTGAAGAAACACAATAGACGTTTTTAATCTCTTCAGAGCCACATCACTCTGCTTCTTTTTTGAAGTGTTTTTAGGCCTTTAGCGTTTAGTGAAGTAAAATAAGCTTGTTGGTCATTTTAGTTTCAAGGACTAGTTTTCGTATGTATGCAAGGTTAATGCCGTTGTGTGTGCCAGAACGGGGGAGCCTATTGATGTCACTTCTCTTTGATAGGGTTGAGGCAGAGGATTGAGATATAGACTAGGATTAGGGATCAGGTACTTCAGTACACTAGGGTTAGGTCTGCAAGAATGGCACCCCAACCTAAACAGTTCAACAGTAGTGTTAACAGGTAGTTGGTACTAGATTTAGTCCAACTTGGCGTGCACCTACTAAGAGAAGGTATGCGACTACCTAAGAAAAACTAAGATAAACTTTAAATGGGTCAATTGTATTTTAACTGTGAGGGGAGACCTTTAATTGAGGATCTGAGTGATTCCCGACATGGATGTTGCCACCCACTAAGCATGCGAGTGGGTACTGTGAGTCAGATGCTTCTGCCCCCAGGAGATCTAGGGACTGTCTCCACAGATGAAAGCCCTCTGGCTGGGTGGTTTTGTAGTGGCTCGAGGCTCAATTAATGATCGAGCCCAGAGCCCTCAGTTTAACTGCCATAGCCTCCAACCGAGGGTCCTACCGTCCCACCACCCACCCAACAGCGGCACCGCGGCCAAGGCCGAATCAGCCCAGGGGGCCCCTAAGGGCCCCGTGGGATGACCCGAGCCGCCCCGGGGTGGGGGGGGGGGGGGAAGCAGGGGGGAGGGCAGAGGGAGTGTGGACTCCATGGCCAGACCCACAGAAGCAAGCATAAAGCGACATGGAGTAGAACAAGCAGATAAGACAGTTCTCATTTACATGTGAGAGAGTACTTATAGTAGATATAAGAGCCATCCTAGCAATAAATACTTGTCGTTGGGCCTCCTAGTCCATTTCGCTTGTCCATGGAAGCGTGTAAGATCCGTCTCGAAGCCAGGCGCCTCTGGGCTAGCTTCACACCAGGATCTTAGTGCTGTAACAGAGAAAAAGAAAGAAGAGAAAACAGAAACGGGAGCACCTAGAGAGTGTATGGTATTAGTCTCTTTTCTGTCCTGGTGCTGGTAACTTGGCCCAGATACCAATCAGTCCCAACAAGTTGTGGGCAGGGGTTAGCTTCTTGCTGGTGCAGAAAGGTAGGGGTTCATTTGGCGTCATGTGATGTCATTGGTATCTCAGGTGTATTCTGTGGAAACTCCAACCTAGTACAAGAGCTTCTGTGTTTTGGAGATTTGGAGCGAGAGACTTTATTCCAGGTTGCCAGAGCAGCTGCTTTTGGCGATGTCTCCTCACCCAGAGGCATCCAGGATGGAATCTGAATTGGTGTTATATTCAGAACAGACCATGCTCTTTCTAGGTCAGCAGGAGTGTTTATGATGATGTGCTTACTGTCTTTGTGGATCAAGAGACCAAAGGGGAATAACCACGCATATTGCAGGTTTTTAGCTCTAAGAGCTTCCAGCAGGGGTCTAATTTGCCTTCTTTTAGCTAGTGTAGAAGGGGCTAAGTCCTGGAATAGTTGGATTGGTGATTTTTGGGAGTTTATCTGTTCCTTTTCTCTCAAGGCCAATAAGATTGCAGGAGTATCATTGAAGGAGAGGAGGCCGCAAATTATATCGCGCGGTGGTTCTCCTGATTTTGGCTTTGGGCGAACTGCACTGTGGATTCTTTCAATCATAATTGCGTTTGCTCTCTCCTCTCCCACTAGATCTGTAAATATGTTTTATGCTATGTTTCTGAGTTCGTCTGGTGTGTGGGACTCGGGGAGTCCTTTTATCCTAATATTCGCCTCTGACTCCTGTTCTCCTGGTCTTCTATCAGCACCAGAGCTCTGTCAATTTGGTCTCTCTGTCTTAAAATATGGTCTGTAAGGTTGTTTGTTTTGGTGATGACATCTGAGCATGAGTTTTCCAGCTCCTCTACTCTATTGCCAATGTGCAGGATTTCGGTTTTGATGACGCTAAATTCTGAGAGGATTGGTTGAATGGCTTGTGCCAGGGCACTCTTCAAGAATTCTTTGGATATATTAGCTTTCTGTGAAGTGGTTTGATCAGCTTCGTTGTCGCTCTCTATGTCAGATTCTGTAGGGTTGTCACCTTCATTTGTATATGTTAAAGTCTTTTTAGAAACCCCTACAGGGGAGTGGGCACTCCTCTTTTTTAAGTATTGCTGTAAATCCGCCTGGTTTTTGGAAGCAAACTGCTGTACAGAGGCTTGGCCGATTTTTTCTTTACCCGTCTTGACCATTTTAATGTTTCAGTTGTAAAGTCGCAACTGCGTAGGGCACCAGATGTAGTTAGAGATTAGGGCATGTTAGATCCCGGATACCGGTTGCTCCTGAGAAAGAAAATTATATTTGGAACGTCCTGGCTTTTTTTTTTTTCTTCCTTATTCTCTTCCTCCCTCCTTTCCTTTCTTTTGTTTTGGGGTTGAGATTTTTAAGTAGGAGATATGGGTTGGTTGGGAGGGTTTGCGGCCAGCCACCTTCCAAGGAGAGGGGCTTCTCAAGGTAGGTAATTATATATATATAATTTTTTTTCACACAAACAGGGATGATTTTGATGGAGGGGCTTATATTTCAAGCCCTTCCCCGAAAATCACTGCAAGGGTTGCTGGCAGCCCATTGCTTGCAATGGGGCCATTGGCAGCAGCCGCAGCCCCATTTGAGGCAATGGACACGGACCTGCATTCATGCGTGTTTGTGCACGTACGTGGGTGCGCACTTTGTGCATACCTATGTACGGCACATGCACACGGTCATATGAAGCTACCCTCAGTAGTAATCCTGATCTTAAGATACTATTGACAGGGTTACTAATTATTACCGCTTCCCCTGAGCAAAAATATCTTATTCAGATATACACCCACTGGGAGCAGCAATTTAACCCAGTATCCATATAGCATCTAATGGCCATACGTTTGGCCTTATCAATTTATTGAGTTACAAACCTGAAGTTTTTTTTTTACAATGAATTAGCTGAAAATTATTCCCCAGTAGAGAGACTTTGCACCTATGGGCATCTACCCATATTAAATATTCATCACATTTGCCACAATTTCTTGTATGCATAGTTAGTTATAAGTCAATAAATCCTGCAGGACTATTGGCGACTGCTATGCCTACACTCAGGCTTTAAATTACCTGTTCTTTCTATGTTTATCCATTGTTTTTTGGGGTGCTGACTTATACAACACTCTATAGCTTGACAACCTCCTGAAGATCCGCTAAATCAGCGGTGAAACACGTCGAGTTAGTAACCTCTGAGTGTGTTTAGCATAAATTGTTTTAGCCAGCGTATTAAACCTAGACCCTGCATCTACATATAATTTAGGGAAAGACACCACCTTAATGGGTCTACGTATGAGTTAGTAACTCCCGAGTGTATTTAGCTTAAATTGTTGGAGCCACCGTATTAAATCTAGACCATGTGTCTACCTATTATTTAGGATAAGACACTATCTCTACGGGTCTAGACCTTAGAGGAACCAGTACCTACTGGAAATCAGACAGGGGTTAAAAGGACTCGTTTTCTATTAAAACACAACACCGAATCCCGCTAAGGGAGCCACTAAAGTGTACTCGACTTACTGGTCCTCTAGTCATTGACTTTATGTGTTTATGTCTAAGTGTGTATTAAGTTTGTCGTTGTCTACCGGCCCTGTTGATGCAACCCCCGGTCTCCCCCAATTGAGGGTGCCTTCTAGGGTCCGTCTGTGCCCATATGTATAATTAAATTTAATAAAGCAACAATTTATATTGAACTTTAAAACTGAGACTGCATGAATATTTTTTTAGTACAAGTCTCCATTTCCAATTTTAAAGGGGTTGTCTCGCGAAAGCAAGTGGGGTTAAGTACTTCTGTATGGCCATATTAATGCACTTTGTAATATACATCGTGCATTAAATATGAGCCATACAGAAGTTATTCACTTACCTGCTCGGTTGCTGGCGTCCCTGTCTCCATGGCTCCGTCTAATTTCGGTGTCTTCTTGCTTTTTTAGATGCGCTTGCGCAGATGGGTCTTCTCCCTTCGGCTCCGCTCGGCAGCAGCGGCGTTTTGGCTCCGCCCCTTGTATGTGTCATCGCGTAGCTCCGCCCCCTCGCGTGTGCTGATTCCAGCCAATCTGCCAGAGATGAGTTTAATGCCTACTTTGTATTATTGTTTTCCAACAACATCCAGCTGCCTTGTGAATATAGTGCTGGGCTATAATGCTGTGTCAGCATAGGATAAGTAATGCAATGTAAGTACAATGTAACTGGCCTTTTATGCAGAGTAGATCTATTTATTTAATCTTCAGTACCAAATGGTGTTGAAGGTAAACCTACACTTTACAATACCTCTATTCTATATTCTTTCCTGTAAAGTAGCTTGCGAAGTCTATTCTACTAACTTCTTAATCATGTTAATTACTTGAGTCACTTGAGATAAAAGCATGTTATACAAGTGTTATAATTAAAGTTTCTTCTCTAAATACAGGGCACTAGAATCTCCTAGGATCACATTTAGATATATCATATTTTATATATTCTGATTAAATCTAGATTTCAGATTTGTCTAATATTTTATTTTATTATAACTACGTAAATCATTTTCAGGAAATTGATTATAAAATAATTAAATTATTCAGATGCAATATAAGTCTGAAACATTTTAAATGTATTATCTTCAAACCAAAGTTTTTATTTGAGAAAATATCACTAATTAGAAGACTGCGATCTTCTACTTGATGCAATAGTGTTAAAGTTCTGGGGTAAGTCACTGTCTCCAAAAATGTCTACATATCTATCATCTACATAGGGCACTCAAATCACAGCCTGGAAGAGGTCTATAGCTTGCATGGCTAGATGTGACGTGGGGATGGTATCAGGTGACTATTCCATTTATTCATTTGTGGTCACTATGTGGGAACTATTACTTTCAGGGGTACTCCACTTAGTACATTTAAAGGGGTTGTCTCACGCCGAAACGGGTTTTTTTTTATCCAATAGGCCCCCTGTTCGGCGCGAGACAAACCCAATGCATGTGTTAAAAAAAAATGTTTAGTACTTACCCGAATCCCCGCGCTGCGGCGACTTCTTCCTTACCTTACTAAGATGGCCGCCGGGATCTTCACCCACGATGCACCGCGGGTCTTCTCCCATGGTGCACCGTGGGCTCTGTGCGGTCCATTGCCGATTCCAGCCTCCTGATTGGCTGGAATCGGCACACGTGACGGGGCGGAGCTACGATGACGACGCGGGACCAGCTCTCCGGCACGAGCGGCCCCATTCACCAGGGAGAAGACCGGACTGCGCAAGCGCGTCTAACCGGGCGATTAGACGCTGAAATTAGACGGCACCATGGAGACGAGGACGCTAGCAACGGAACAGGTAAGTGAAAAACTTCTGTATGGCTCATAATTAATGCACGATGTACATTACAAAGTGCATTAATATGGCCATACAGAAGTGTATAACCCCACTTGCTTTCGCGGGACAACCCCTTTAATGTTGTTTGGACAATCTGCTTGGCACTATGGGGGCACTGTTACTTCCCAGGGCCCTCTGCTTGGCACAATTAATTGGAGAAACATTATGTGAACACTATTACCATCAGGGGCACAATTTAGTACTATTATTTTGGGATCAATATGTGGAAACTATTACTATGGTTCAAAGTGTTTGTTTTGCTGAATTATTTTGAGGGTACCATGTGGTATTATAAGGGCTCATTCACACAAGCACTATGGATGCACAGTATAGGCATGTGTAAAGATCGTGTGAACTGGTGAATTTCAGATATTTGAATTAGCCCATTCACACGATCCGAGGTGCATGTTGTGTGTTTTCCAGCTCCCATAGGAGTCTATGGAAAGCACGCACCAAAGATAGGACAGGTCCTATCTTTGCACGCACCACAGAGCTCAGATACGACCTTGCTCTCACATGCCCTATCTTTGATAGGTGCAAGATTTTGCACATCTAAAATTCATTCATCTGAACTGTTCTATAGGAAACCATTGGTTCTTATAGAAGCGTGTTCTGTGTGCACCTCTAATGCGCGCCAACAGTGCACGTGTGAATGAGGCCTTAATGTCAGAGCATTATCTTTTTGGGAAAATTATTTGTGTTACTTATTGCTATTGGACTAATATGAGCTCCAAGTTATTTTCTGATTGATCTGCGGACCATTTGTGTGGAACTGGTACCTGATCACTGTATGATCATAGTACAATGTTGATATTCATCTACAGTATGTTGGTATTTTCCAGTTACAGTAAGGTGGTCTTCTACAGTCAGTGTATAGCAATACTATTTGGTTATAGTATGGTAAAATTATTACGTCTCACTGTGGTATTATTCAACTACTCTTTGGTAGTATTATGGTGATATAGTACAGCAGTGGTAAAATTACGTGTCAGTACTACATTCATGTACTGTAGTCTTTGGCCCAGTTTCTACAACCACATTGAAAATTTGCAGCAAAGTACAGTACAGTGCAATGTAAGTTATTGAGGTTTTAGAAAACATGTCACTGCAAATGAAACTGCCATATTTTTCTTTATACTAGTACATAGATATGCAAGGGCAGGTTCAAACACCATTTCCCAGCAGAATGCATACAGGCTGATTGCTATATTGAGGAACAGAGCACAAGGATATTGATGAACAATCATTCACATGTCCACCACATACTGGGGAGAAGTGGCTGCTTAGTATTATACCTGTATATAAATAAAACATTTGAAGGGTGCCAAGTCACTATTATTATGCATAGTACACCATGCGGCTTACAACTTATTATTGATGACAGTTCTGATTCAGCCAGGTGGATCGCTCTCAAATTGAGCAATACTGGACTGACACCCTTGGCTCCCCCAGCAGCTAAAGCCAGACTACTTACTGAAAAAGCAATAAATACCAATAAATACAAGGTGTTAGTTAAAATTTTGGCCAAAATATTAAAAGCTCACAAGCCCACATCAAGGGTCCTCGTTATATTGTGAGTCCCTGCATTATATTTACAAACAGATCACTGCAAAGGGAGAAATCAACTCAAAAATCACTGCCAACTGCCATATTTACCCATATACTAATACAAGGATATAAAAGGGCAGATTCAAACACCACTACCCATAAGATTGCAGACAAGCTGATTGCTATACAGAGGAGCATTGGATAAGTGCAAGATACTGATGAACAGCCACTCACACGTTCAACATAGGCTGAATCATATGTGGTGTCATTAATAGGTTGTAAGCCTGCATGGTGCACTGCATGTGTCAATGGTGGTTTGGCACCCTTTGTATATCTTATCTATGTTCAGGTCTAATACTGCACTACATGCACTATAAGCAACCAGTCCCCCAGTCCCCCCCAATATGTGGTTTGGCATTTAAGTTGCTGTTCATCAATATATTGAATTTGTGCACTGCTCCTCTGTATCAGCCTCTCTGCATTCTGCTGGGAAGTGGTGTTTGTACCTAACATTGTGTATCATTGTATTAGTATATAGGTAAATATGGCTCTTGGCAGTGATATTTGAGGTTTTAGAAAACCCCATTCATAGGAAAAATTTGAACCCTGCAGCATGCTTCAGGCATTTGTAGTTGATTTCATTCTTTGCAAGAAAGCTATTAAAATCTGCAGGCAACAGTTTATTTTCTCTCAGTTCACAAATAGGTCTAAGTTATTTCTAGTAGTACCACCTGCATTATTACTTTTATTTCCAACACACAAAGGGAAACATTTATTAAGGCTGGTGTTTCATACAGATATGTTCAGCCTTATCTTAGCTCAAAATTGGTTAAGGACTACAATTTCCCACAAAATAAATTCAGTGCAAAACTGACATGCAAAACCTGTTGAAAGGACATAATTCACTGGAAGGCCACTATGTTATTTAGCGGACAGGCTTCCAGAGACTTGCAACTGTTCATGTACACAAAAGTTTGATGACTGCGTTGTGATTTATGTTGATTAGCCAACATAAGGCCTCCTTCCCACGAACGGATTTACGCCGCGTAAATCCGCGGCAAAAATCCGCTGCGTTGCACCCTGCTATTAGGTTCTATTGAACCTAATAGCACAATGCTCACGATGCGTAATTCCACCGCGGAATTACGCACCGTGAAATCTCCCATCCTCACCCGCAGCATGTTCTATTTGCTGCGGGTGTACGCGCTGACGGCTTCCATTGCAGTCAATGGAAGCCGTCCGTTCACGCTATCTCCCGCTGCAACCAGCGGAAGATAGCGTGAAAAAACGCCTCCCCGCCTACCGCCGCGCGTCATATGACGCGGCCGGCGCGTCACGTGACACGGCCGGCCGCGTCATGTGACGCGGTGGGTGTGTCACATGACGCGACGGTGGTGGGCGGGGAAGCGTCTTCACGCTATCTTCCGCTGGTAAGTATGAGGTCTCTGGGGGGCGCCGTGACGGGCTTCACTGCGGAATATTACGCGGCGGAGCCCGTCACGCTCGTGGGAAGGAGGCCTAAAGGACAAGTTTCCTTAGTTTGTACAAAACTTGCCTAGTCGTAGTTTACTGGTGTGTGCGACCATCCATCTGGTGGAGGAAAGATGGCGATCCAATGTGCTAACAACCCCCATGGTGTGTATATATATATATATATATATATAAATGAATATTGTACCCAAAGATGCAAAGAGTGATCTATCTATCTATAAAAAGAGAGAGAGAGAGAGATATGGAAGAAAGATGGCAATTCGAGATGAGCGAGCACCAAAATGCTCGAGTGCTCGTTACTCGAGTCGAACTTTCAGTGATGCTCGAGAGTTCGTTTCGAGTAACGAACCCCATTGAAGTCAATGGGCGACTCGAGCATTTTTGTATATGACTGGTGCTCCTCTAAGGTTTTCATTTGTGATCACCAAAGTCATGTAAAAAACACAGAAATGGATAGGGCAGGCGAGGAGCAACATGCAGGGCTGCATTCCGAGGTCACACTATTAAGCCCCCCCCCACTGTCAGCATAACGATCGCTCCCCTCTGCCACAGCTGTTACAGCTGTGGCAGAGAAGATCGATGTTAGCCCATTGAATTCAATAGAGCCGGCAATACAGCCGGCTCGATTGAAAGCAATGGGCTGCCGGCAAGCGCGGGATGAATTTTCGGGAAGGGCTTAAAAATATAAGCCCTTACCTGAAAAAGAAAGATTTTAGTGTAAAAAAGAATAAAAATGCAGGCATTCTCCTCAATGGAGCAGCTGCTGCTGCCGGCGACTCCATTGAAGACAATGGTCCGCTGGCACACCTGAATTATTTTTCAGGGAAGGGCTTTACATATAAGCCATTCCCTGGAAATGAATTAAAAGTGATTTAAAAAACAAAAAAAATAGATACTCACCTCCCTTCAGCTGCCGGGGCACAGCCTCCTCTTCTCCTGCTGTCCCCTGCACTGTGGTGCTGAACTGCTGTCATTCAGCTGAGAGCTGCGCTGAACCAATCAGAGGCAGCACTCACTCACCCATTCATGAATTCATGAATGGGTGTGAGTGAGATTTGCCTCTGATTGGTCAGGCTGTGACCAATCAGAGGCAGCTCATTCAGCAGGCGGGGATTTTAAATCCCCGGCTGCTGAATACTACAGAGAGCAGTTCAGGAGAACGGCCAGCTGGCCGCAGCTGAACTCCGTCTGCCGGGGCCAGGTGAGTATATATTTTATTTTTGCACATTTCTGGATGAATTGCAGGGAAGGGCTTATATATTTAAGCCCTTCCCGAAAATTCATTGTGCGATCGCCGGCAGCCCATTGCTTTCAATGGAGCCGGCTGTATTGCCGGCTCCATTGAATTCAATGGGCTAACATCGTTCTGCCGGGACAAGGTGAGTATATATTTTTTTTCTTTTACTTTTTACACATTTTAGGATGATTTTCACGGAAGGCCTTATATTTTTAAGCCCTTCCCAAAAATTCATCCCGTGCTAGCTGGCAGCCCATTGCTTTCAATGGAGCCGGCAATACAGCCGGCTCCATTGAATTCAATGGTCAGTGCTCGTTTAATCGAGACGAGCACCGCGTGGTACTCATCTTGAGTAACGAGCATCTCGAGCACCTTAATACTCGAACGAGCATCAAGCTCGGACGAGTATGCTCGCTCATCTCTAATGGCAATCCAATGAGATGTATATACATAGTAACAAGTTGTTAGCTCATCGGATCGCCATCTTTCCTCCATATATATCTACATATCTCTCTCTATAGATAGATAGATAGATAGATATATGGCTAGATGGATAGAACCAGCATTATTTGAATATTTGAGCTACTACATTGAGGGATTTGTTCAGACATTAATGGTATCATATAATTTTTACTAGCAATCCCAATCGTTCTTCTTTGTTTTGGACCAGCAGTGTTGTGTATTTTTTTTATCTGCCTCTTTTACTTGTTTGCATTGTCAGTCTATCATACCCTGAATTGTCAGTCTATCATATCTATGTAAGCTGAGATTAGTTATTCACAGGTTAATGGCTATATAGAACCCATTATCCAATTGTGGTATCAGAGTTTTAATCATCTTGGCATGGTTACCAATATCATTATTTCAGGTTCCAATATAGCTGATCTCTATATAGTATTTAACTCTAAGGCCTCGGTCAGACGGGCGTTTTTTCGCGCGATTTGCGCATTCGATCGGCGCATATATAGAACCATTGCTTCGCAATGGGATCGGTCACATGGCCGTTTTTTATGCGGGTGTCTGATAAATTATAGGACACGAGGAATCGCAGATAGCTGAAGTGCTGGCATGCCAGGATCATTTTAAGTTGCATGAGGTTTACACGGTGTAGAGGTTATAGTCATACTAAGGCCTGGTGATGTAGAAAAGGATGTCAGTACTCGACATGGCACAGAGGTCATATTATAGGTTTTGCATCTGAGCCTTTGACAACTCTCATGATTACTTGCAATTCAAACTGCAATCTCAGATAACATATTTTTATATCACAATGAGCAGGTGAAATAAGAAACGCAGATCTGCTACATCTTGAAACCTCACACAGTTACTGTATTCTAGATTATATCTGTCAAATAGACAACATACACGTTAATTGAGTAAAGGATAAATGTTTCATTCTCATTATTCCGATTCTATGCTTGTTCCACATAATTTTCCCATGATAAGAAATAAATTCAAGAAGAATATGTTAATCAACATTTTAATTAGGCTTAGAAAGGAACTCAGTCAAAAATAGCAAAGCAGAACTGGTGTGAAATTATAAACCTCCTTACTATGATTACAACGTTGGAGCTGCTTAAAAATAGAATGCAGACATGTTAAAGAGTGATTTCTTTGAGAATGTTGTTAATATTGTTCATTAAAATCATAAATTATAATTTTCTTGCATTATGTGGATGCCATTACGTTACTGTGAATATATAAACGGTCATAATTTAAAAATGCAAGTGTACATTCCCTGTAAGAACAGACTACAATTAAAACTTCATTATATATTTCCCCAAGTTGACTTCTAAATTTATTAAATCAAGTTTTCAATTCTGGCTATTCTATTCTATCAGACTCAGGCACCTTTCACATGGCCGTAGGCATTTTTACTCGTGACCCCCAGCGCCGTAAAAACGTGTGAACAGGCGCACAAATCTAACGTTTGTGCACCTGTTCAGATGGCCCGGGCCCTTGAGCATATACTCTGAGGCCACAATGTCATTGCCACCCCCCTCGCCAACTCACCTCCTCTCTCCTTCCCTCTGGCTGTTTGCAAGAGGAAGGGGGCAGAACGGGGGTGGAGCAAAGCATCTGCCCCTCCTCGCCCCTTATGCGCAGCCAGCAATGGGAGCAGAGGAGCTTAGCTCTACCCCTGTCCCATCTTCTCCCATTGCAAACAGCTGGAGGGGGGAAAAGAGCAGGAGAGAAGAAGGAGGGAGTTTAGCAGTTACGCTGCTAAACTCCCTCCACCTCCCTTCTCCAGCCGCTGTCATAGGCTTCCAAATGAGCCCATGCAGCGGCCGATGTATTCCGGCCAGAAGGATATTCCAGGACTATCTTTCCGGCCAAGCATGAACGTGCCCTGCGCTATATTGGCCCAGCCGAGCACTTTTACGCTGTGGGAATATGGCCATATGATCTGATGCATTGGAATCCGATGCATCAGATCATAGCATATATCGGCCAGCCGTGAAAACAGTGGCCGATATACACTCATGTGAAAGAGCCCTGAGGGCATAGTCACATGGGCGCATTCGGGCACTGATGCGCCCGTCTTCCTGCAGGATAAGATGGCCACACTACAGGTACGGACGATTCTTCGCACCGCCGGCAGAAAGAACACATGACCGACTCCATTGCTGGTTATGTGTTCTTTCTTCCGGCGCTGCGGAGAGTTGTCTGCACTGCAGGTGCGCCCACCTTCTTTGTGCAGGAAGATGGGCGCATCGGTGCCCAGATGCGCTTGTGTGACTAAGCCCTTTAGGCTTAGTTCCACATATGTCAAAAATTCTGTTTTCCTGTTTTGTCATAGTAACAAAAAAAACAAAAGTATCAGAGTGCTGGATTCCTCTCCCCCTCATTTTGCCTCCTTACTTTCTATGTGGGAGGTATTTATATTGTTAAGACTACATTAAGGCACTTTAGTTATTTTTTGCAAAAAAATTCTTTTTAGTTTGTATTGCACTTTATATTTTTTCATTGTTACTCATGAACTATATGCATTATCTGGTTGGTCATGGTTCATACTTGATTACATTATTGATTTTTTGTTTTTCCTCTGATATATTTATATTGTCAAAATCAGGTTTGACTTTAAGCCAGATTTATAGACACACTTGAGGAACCTTGGTCTTCAACCCACTAGTCTGAATCTTACTGCAGGGTCCCCAGGTCATTATGCCAGAAGTGGTTCCAGTTTTGTGGTAGCTGAAGCAATAAAAAAGGAGGTTTGGTACTTATCATGTGAACAGAGGCTTAGTCAGAGGAGTCAGGAAACTTGGCAGGGAGTGTAAATTTTAACACTAGAGATATTCCAGAGGTCAGGGCATGTAGAGTAGGATCAGCACAGTACAAAGTGGCTAGGCATTGAAACGGGCAGCAGATAGGAGAATGGTCAATACAGTAACCTGAAGTCAGGAGTGGAGAATGCAGAATCGTCAGGGTATAGCCCGAAAATCAGTAACCAGAAAATCAGCATAAACATATATGACTGCATGTATTTCAGCATTTCTGTATAACAGTCAACTTTTTCTACAGATTTTCATATGCTAGTTGACTTCTCCTGCTTCCCTTAGCTAGTGAACCTACATAGAGTTGCAAGAAACAGTAAGGAACCCTTTGGTATTGCCTGGATTTCTACATTGATTGCTCATACAATGTGCTCTGATTGCTAGCTATTATAAGTAATAGCTATAAATATATTCAGATCATGTCCCAGCATTTACATAGGGTTATGGTCAAGACATGGACATTTTAACACACAAATCTTTGTCAATTAGTTGATTTACTGTTGTTTTGAGAGTCATTCACCCATAGCACACATGGACTTATGACAGAGGCCATGGACTATTGCTTATACATTCAACTGTAAATTGTTTTGTTTTACTTTAGGATGCATTGTTTCTTCAGTGATTGTGAGGCATCCAGACCATGAAGCAGTAAAGAACCTCCAATTCCAATGATCTCTCCACCATACTCCACATTTAGGATTAGGTTTTGGCGTTGGTGTACAGTGTTCTATTTCATTCACACATAGCATTCTGCATTTGTGTTAAAATGTTCCAGCATTTTCCGTCTGTCCATAAAACATTTTCCCAAATCATTTATGGAGCATCCGTTTGATCATGGGCAAACTTGAGATGCTCTGCATTTTTTTCTTTTGAATAATAGCTTCATTTGTGGTATGCCTATGAACACCATTCCTGTACAGTGCTTTTCCAATAGTGGACATGTGAACAGAGTTTTACAGTTTGCTTTTGCAGTTTGTAGAGTCTTTTGTGGGTCTTTTGCTGTTTCCCTTAGGTTTTTCTTATACCTTTCAAGATTGATCACAGTGCTCTTGGAAGTATCTTCCAAGGAGAGCTACAACAGTCCTGCATTTTTTCAATTTGTAGAAGAGTATGGGGCTTTACTGTACCTCTGTATTTAATACAAAGGCATATATGGCTGTTCTATTAAAAACCATATTAAACTCTTCTAGGGGAAACCAATCTCTGAAACATAGAATACTATAGGGCACTACCAAGCAGGAAATCAAATGTCTATGCATTCATAGCTGAGAGTCGAACACAGCCTGTATCTTGCCATACAGTATCCTGCACATGGCTCTGCTTTAGGTTAGCTTCTTAAACTTTAAACCTTTTACACAAATTGATGTTCATGTATAAGAAGCAGGGGGTTCCTGCCATACATGTGCATGAAAGTAATTGCATTTAATGTTTTTTTTTTTCAAGTTTCCAGTCATCTATGGTATTGGTGAAAAGTGAT
The DNA here is from genome assembly GCF_035609145.1 of Eleutherodactylus coqui. NCBI lineage: Eukaryota > Metazoa > Chordata > Amphibia > Anura > Eleutherodactylidae > Eleutherodactylus > Eleutherodactylus coqui. The sequence continues at coordinate 26,422,181 of NC_089845.1, read as the reverse complement.
AGATCTTGGGGGTCTGATCACTGGGACCCTCACTGATCCTGGGAACATGTTGCACAGGTGCTCTGATACACCATTCATTTCAATAAGACCACCAGAAATTTACAAGTGCTTGTCAACCCTTTCTTATATACTCTTCAAAGTCACTTCAGGACTAAAAAAAGTAATATTGGAAAACTTCTTATTAGAAACTTTTAAGCCTACTAACAGCTAAAATATTTTACAAATTATGCCAACATAAAGTAGGCATATAATTGTTAATTATTACTTTTTTATGTGCTGTGACTACACATATATTCAGTGCCAAATGAATGTTCGGTGCTATACATCTGTTTGTATAATGCACCATATGTTTGTTTGGTGCCTTACTCTATTTATGAAACCAACTGCTGGGCTCCCCAAATAGTGTAGTTGTTCTATGATAGTGTAGCATACAACATCAAACATCAGTCAAGTTAGTGAAAGATGCAAGTTAGAGAAAAATGCATATTTAGCTGCTTTTAAGTTAATGAAACTAAAATTTTTGCTATACTTTTCCCACAATTCTGCAATTTTTTTAATTTTTTCTATAAATAAATGCAAAATATATTTTTAAAAATTAGCACTCGTATGAAGTACTATGTGTCAAGAAAAAAGTGTTCTTGAAATTACTTGGATAAGCAAAAGCATCATAAAGTTAAATCACCAACATTGTCAATAGTAAAGCACCTCCACACCATCATACCTCCCACTCCATACTTCATGGTAGGAACCACACACGTAGAAACCATCTACTCACCTCTTCTGCACCTTACAAAAACATGGAAGTTGGAACCAAAAATCTCAGATTTGACTCATCAGACTAAAGTACAAATTTCCACTGGTCTTATATTCATTGTGTTTTTGACCCAAGTAATTCTCTTCTTCTTGTTAATATTCCTCAATAGTGGCTTTTTTGCAGCAATTTGACCATAAATATTGAAATGTATGAAGTGAAGTAGATAGAAGCATTGCTTCCAGAGAAGACATATCTTTCATGAAGTACCATACAGAGCCACCATATGATGACTTATGGAGTGAGTGCATAAAAGACTGCCCTATGCAAGATGTCTTACTCTTAGCAACCTATGAAATCTTGTTCCATACATTTTTTTTCAATTAGTTATTGCAAAGGAGGCTAAGATGTAAACTACAACGATAGCTTTAAATTAGAATCATGTTCTCTTTGACTAAATCCACTATCTCCAAGAAAAGCTAATCAATAAATATTATGTTAGTCTGGATAGAAATTGACTTTAAGGTTTAGCAATGAATGGATATGCATATAAACAGCTAAAGTATATGGATAATTAAGCAGATAAAACATCACTGACAAGTAAAGACATACAGCATAAACACTAATTGTGACATTCAGCTGTCCATGTAGAGAAACAAGTAGACCTTCTACTTTCTAGAGAAAAGAAGCTTGAATGATTAGCAGTAGAGCAGTCTTTGTTGTATTTTTCTACAAAAGCTGCTTTTCTCCACTGAGAGACTTGCCAATGTATAATACATTGCCTAATACACTGTAATATCATATTAAAAAGAGAACACTTAATCTACACTTTTGAAGTGCACATCAAAGAATACTGATCTTAATACTTGAGAATGTATTTCCCTTGACATGTGTGATAGTGTGAGCTAGTTCAGCTTGACAAATGTACTTTAGAAAAAAAAAACAATTTACAATGAATCTTGTGTTCCTATTTATGATTTGAATGTTAATAATCTACTCCAACAGAAATACATTGATTTTTTTTCCATTCCAACAAACATATAAATTACACTTTACCAAGGCCCTGAACACCAATGCAATTATGATATAATGAAGCATATAATGTAACCAGACACAGTATTTAAAATGATACTTTCTATTTTAATAATTTGTTTCTAAATGAGCTGCAGAATTCAATAGAAGAACTATTAGAGCATGACGACAGTTAGTACAGTTTGTTGGATTTTCAAATAATTTTATTTTAGATTCTTTTATAGTTCTATTCTGTTTTACAACACCTAAATGTCTATAGCGTGTGATCATTAACTTCAATAGGTCAAATAATAGAGCTGTCTCATAAACATTGGTGGCGTATTGCTAGAATAAGTGTCAATGGTAATAATTAGAGATGAGCGAGTATACTCGTTTCGAGTAATTACTCGATCGAGCACCGCGATTTTCGAGTACTTCCGTACTCGGGTGAAAAGATTCGGGGGGAGGCGTGGTGGAGCGGGGGTAGCAGCGGGAGACAGAGGAGAGCCCTCTCTCTCTCCCTCCCCCCCACTCCCCGCTGCAACCCCCCACTCACCCACAGCGCCCCCCGAATCTTTTCGCCCGAGTACGGAAGTACTCGAAAATCGCGGCGCTCGGGCGAAAAAGGGGCGTGGCCGAGTAGGTTTGCTCATCTCTAGTAATAATAAACCGTTGTGCCACTTGCGCCAAGTTTTTTAAGGGTGTCCACATAGTCCACCATTAACTCCTTCCCAAAAGATGGCATATGTGTATGCCTCGGGCAGTGCAGGGTTATGGAGTGGCTCTTGGAATGTCTTTGAAATAAGTTAAATAATTTTCTTCTAGCTATTATAAAAAATAAAAAAGTTAAAAGTTTAAAAAACCCTTTTAACATAAATAGTCCATCTGTAAAAGTCCAATCTGATAAAATAGTGCATCATTTATACCTCACGATGAATTACATCAGAAAAGAATACACAGTGCCACAATACACAGAATTATGCTTTTTTTGGTCACCCAGTCTCCAAGAAAAAAATTAAAAAAACAAAAAGCTGTATAGACCTCAAAATAATAACAATGGAAGCTGCATGTCATCCTGTAAATAACAAACCCTCAAAAAAAAAACATTGATGGAAAAATAAAAAAAATATGTCTATCAGAAGACGACAACAGAAAGTATATATATATTTAAAGATATGTTATTGTTCAAAGATAGTGCAACAAAAAAAACTACTGTATATAAATTTCGTATTGCCATAATTATACTGCCCTTTAAGATAAAGTCAACATGCAATTTTTGCTATAACATATACGGCACAAAAAGGATATCTTCAAAATTGGCACAATTGCATTTTTTCCATTTTAACTCACTTAAACATTTTTAAAAGTATCCCACTACATTTTATGGTATATTAGAAAATATCAGTAAAAAATACAACTCATCACAAAAAAACCCTCAAATGGCTATGTTGAAGGAAAAATAAAGAAGTTCTGATTATTTTGAAAGCAGGAAGGAAAAAAAGAAAATGAAAAAACAAAAAAATGGCTTGGGAGTGAAAAAGTTACCTATAATGTCTGACTATTTGACTGGCTAAAAAACCCAAAGTTGTCAGTAGACAAAAGTGGCATGGCTCTTTCCTAGCATGCCTGTCATTTTGTTCTAGTGATTGATAGGGGTCATCTTGGTCTGACCTTTACAGAATTATCATTGGTGGCATATCCTAGTAATATGCTACCAATATCAGTGATTTGACACTGCTTTAATTCTGGGGAAAGTGCAGAATATCTTCAGTTGTTGAACATACTTTATAGCCCAAGGAAATCTGTAAAGATATCAGAAAAAATAATAGAGAACCACAATCATCAAAATATAATAGACCAAGTGAACTGATTTCAGAGACTGCTTTCATTTCATTTAAATTCTATTGACCGTGCCTACCTACATTTATCAAATAAAGCTTGATACCCTACAGTCATGTTTCAGAGTCGCCGTAAAACACTAAAAGAAATACAATCTACCTTGTTGCTTAATTTAGCTGGTAGTTACATCTCAGTCGTCAGAAGGGAATAGCATGCATCTGGTGAACAAGAAAAGCCTGATCAAACTTATTGTAAACACAAACTGAAATTGAACACCATGAAATTAATATACTGGACGGTGTCCTTTATTATCTGTGAAAAATACAGTATATACAGTACCATAGTTTTACTTTCTTTTTTTCAAAATGTTTATATGTTATGTATTACAATGCTGTATTTCTTGACATTTTCAGACACAATTATGATTTGGCATAGCGAGTGTTTTGACCCCACAGGTGTTTGGTGAATTTTGTTAACATTGGGTCGTGAAAATGAAAAATACAATTTTCAAATAAAACTCAGCTTTACCACCAAATTTTTAATTTTCATGAAGAACAATAGAAGAAAAAGTGCCCCACAATTTGGTACCCAATTTCTTCTGAGTATGTGAATGTAAACTACTATTTGGGCACATAGCAGGGCTCACAGCAGAAAGAGTGCTATTTAGAGGGTATATTTGTCAGGAATAATATTTATACCCCATGTCATATTTGCAGAGCCTTGACGTCCTAAGAACAGTGGACACTAGAGATGAGCGAACGTACTTGGTAAGGCCGATTTCGCAATTGAGCACCGTGATTTTCGAGTACTTCACTACTCGGGTGAAAAGTACTCAGGTGCGCCGGGGGTGAGCGGTGGGTTGCAGAGGGGATTTTGGGGGAGAGGGAGAGAGAGAGGGCTCCCCCCTGTTCCCCGCTGCTACCCCCCGCTCCGCCGTGCCCCCACCTGCCCCCCGGCGCACCCGAGTACCTTTCACCCGAGTAGTGAAGTACTCGAAAATCGCGGTGCTCGATTGCGAAATCGCCCTTACCGAGTACGTTCGCTCATCTCTAGTGGACACCTACCCCTTTAAAAAAAAGTGACCCACTTTGACAACTAGATCCCTTAAGAAATTTATCAACGATAGTGTAGTGAACATCTTGACCCCACAACTGTGTGTCAAAAATAAACATGCAATATAAGGTTCAAAGTAAAAATTGCTATTTTTCCATATTTACTATTTCAATGCCCAATATGAAGTACCCAGTTGTACTGAGTGATTATTGAAATATTCAGGTGGGGCGTACCAAACCTGATTAAAAATAATAATAATCATCATGTAATAGAACAGCCAATTCCAACTACTATTGATCTCTGTGGAAATTAAAAGGCTTTGACTGCATTGTGTGAAACCAAAACCCTTTCCCCCTAGTGGTCATTCCCCAGTTGTGAGGCTGTATACAATTTGGGGGGCTTTGGCTGCATTGGGGACCTTCTGAAGGGCAAATTAGTGAGCTCAATTTTTACTACAATTAACTTTAATGTAAGTTGAAATCAACTGTCCCAATTCATGATGATTTTTGTGAAATTAGCCCAATACAAAGATAAACCATGGATGACTGAACTAAACTGCTGCAGAGTGGAAACGGGTTGTCTACAGCAATAAATACAGGTTTAGTTTGGGCACTGATATTGGCTATGTTTTTATCTGGAGACGCAGGGTTGAGCAACTCAATCCTGCCTTTGCTGTGAAGAAGCACACTACCACCACTGCTGGTGTTTTGGTCTGTGGGGCCATTGCATTTGACAGTCAGTCACCCCTAGTAGTCATACAAGGTAGAATATCAGCTCTGTGATTTGTTCAGGACATCCTGCAACCATATGTGCTGCCTCTCATGGCACGGCTTACAAGAGGTATTTTCCAGCAGGATAATGCTCAGCTTCACACAGCAAGAGAGAAATTTTTAATGCTTATCAAATATACTTGGTTTCATGGAATAAAAACGTGAAATGTGAACATTTTCTAAAATGTTCCAATATTTTACCCTGTTTGACTTATGTGTATATTTGAGGGGAATGTGGGTGCAATGCCCCCCAGGAGAAAGGGTAAGGGTAGCACCTTTTGTAATCTATGGTAACTAATAAGGATGAGCGAGTATACTCACTAAGGCACTACTCGTTCAAGTAATGTGCCTTAGCCGAGTATCTCCCTGCTCATCCATAAAGATTCGGGGACCGCCGCCGCTGACGGGTGAGTCGCGGCGGGGAGAAGGGGAGAGCGGGCGGGAGAGAGGGAGAGATCTCTCCTCCGTTCCTCCCCGCTCTCCCCCGCAGCTCCCCGCCCCGCGGCGGCCCCCGAATCTTTAAGGAGGAGCAGGGAGATACTCGTCTAAGGCACATTACTCGAGCGAGTAGTGCCTTAGCGAGTATACTCGTTCATCCTTAGTAACTAAGTAATGGTGTGCATGTTTTTTGCAGCTGAATGTTGTCTTTCGATTTCCACTTTGGTCAGTGTGAAAATGGCTTGTCGTCATCTAACACCAGAAGACATTTTGAAAAGAATGTGAAATCTTCCAGAAAACGTATCCAATGCTGAAAATAAAGACCAAGTTGACCAAGATGAACTACTTGATTCTGCTGAGGAAGATGATCCAGTCTTTGTAGATGGCATTGAGGATAATTCATATGAGGATGATTCATCATTAGAAAATTACTCTATTCCATCTGGTGAAAACCCATCATCAAGAGAAAACAGTGATGACGACCAACAACCATTGCAACCTGTGCCTCATAGAGGAAGAGGTGGTCAGAAGTTACAGAAGAGGAACGTCATAGACAACATGAAAATTATGACTGGAAAGTTGCTTTGGTAGAATTAGATGCCCGTCTTCCATATTGTATGCTACAGAAGATTATTATATGGAATCTGACAACTTGTGGTCAAAAACATGTGGAACACCCTTTTTTCCACAGACAATGTCAAGGAATAGATTTAGGGAAATTATAATATTTCCCAGATTCTATCATAAGTCAACCCCTTTGCAAAGACTGCAAACTGACATATATGATCTTATGAACCAGTGTGAGCAATGTTCATAGAAAATTGCATTCAGTTCTAAAAACCCAGTGATTTCGTAACAGTAGATGAACAATTATTTCCATGAAAAGCAAGATGCCTATATACCCAATACATGACAAACAAACCAGATAAACAGCATCAAATTCTGGATTGCTGCTAATACATCTTCCAAATACATGATCAGTACAGGTCCATGTCAGGGCAATGATGATATCCGTGCTGCTAGACAATCTCTTGGAGAACATGTATGTTGTATGAAGTACACAATAATTGATCTACGTTAACATGGTATTTCAAATAAACATACATCAATGGGATTTTAAATCACTATCCAATTTTATAACTCCTTTCCTAGATGATAAAATAATGTTTTGAACTATAGGAGTAAAAAATGACTCTCATGGTGGCTCGAACAGTAAAAAAAATCATAGTGGTTGTAGTGTTAAGGTTTTAATTACCATCTCCTGAAAATTAAGGAATGTTCCCATCTGGCCTGTGCATTATGATAGCACATAAGCATTGTACAATTACTTCAACCCATCCCATGTATGCATTATAGGGCACAATGCAATCAGGCTTGGGGGTGACTCCGTTGGTGTGCGTGCTGTCATTATAGCTTTTTGGGAAGAGTGTGAATTAAGGTCATGTTAGCTGAAGCAGACAAGTCAGAGCCTTGACAAGTGGATTTTTACATTAATTTACCCAATTAATGGTCTGTTCAGAAGAGAATGGAACTTCTGGCAGTAAACATTAAGCCGATTTACACGGGATGAATGTTGGGCAAACAATGCCCGACACTCGTCCTCGCACATACTCGCTCCCGTGCTGTCACTCAGGAGAGAGTATCGCTGGCTCTGTGACAGAGTGGCCAGCAGCTGGAGAAGATTTTACTCCTTGCTCTCCACCGTCCCTCTCCATTCACTTAACACAGCGGCTGTTCAGTACTAAACGGTTGCTGTTTACACTGAACAATCTTCGTTCAGCTTATGCAGCATAAACAATGGACAATGAGCTGAACGATGATCTTTAAGTGTAAACAGCAGCTGTTCAGTACTGAATAGACACTGTGTTAAGTGAATGGAAAGCGCAGGGGAGAGTGAGGAGAGAAATCTCCTCCAGTTGCCCAGCTGCGAGCCAATGATACTCACTCCTGTGCAACAACACAAGAGCGAGTATGTGCAGGGGGACCAGTGTCGGCCATTGTTTGACCAACATTCGTGCCGTGTAAATGAGGCTTTAGAGAAGCCATCTAATGATGCCTTAAGAGATTAAATGGCCAAATTTACCGTATCAGAAGAGATTTCATTACCTTGGAGATCTCTATGTTCCAGTTTCAGTTGAGAAAGAACTGAGTGGTTCTAGTCATCTGCCAGTTTTGGTGGAAATTTTCTTCCTTGTGTAATATAAATCTTTATAAAAATCATTTGAAGGTTTCCATAATGTTCCTTGTGTTTTGGCTTGCATAACATCTCAGTAATAAGAGATAGCTTGAGAAGGGCAGAAAAGATGGATCAGAGAGTCAGATGGTAGGTTACAAGGATACCCTTTCTATCACCATGAAACCTGAATCACCAAAGCTGTTTTTCAGCCTGTGTGGGGAGGCAAAGATTAAACTCATCACGTGCATGCTCTTTTAAGAGATCTTAAGATAATTAGCTTTGTGTCACTTTAGAAAAGAAATATAGCCAAATTCTTTAGTGTTCAACTTTAGTTTGCCAACCTCTTTTTTTTCAGTAGCTAATTAAATGAGTTCCCCCCCTTTAATCACTGCCTTGTGTGCCTCCCAATTATTAAGGTGGGAGATATGTTCTGAATGGTTTAGTAGAAGTGTTCCAAAAATCTGATTTTTTTATGCGCCTACTTAGTGTCAAATAGACGCTCATGTAAAAGAGCCCAAAATACTAAGAATCCCCCTTACATTATAGTAGATCAAACCCATGTCAAATGTTGACCCACAGCAACACATTTAATGCATGTATTTGCATAATTGCCTATTTTTGTGTATGCTAAAGTGAAGAAGGTCTTTTATTCACCATTTATTAGATCATTTTCATCTCAAGTAAATGTATTTTTCAATAATACATTGCTTCAATTTTTGCTTTTATAACTACAGTCTTTCTAAGGTAAATTAACCACCATGTCACCTAAAATGAATTATTCAATTAGATACATTGAATCTGAAATTTCCTGCTTGTGAATTACAATAATGCAATAGACATAATAGACAGATGACTGCCAGAGATGAATGTGAGGATGACATGTTTTACGCCAGGCAACATGACATTTGTAACAAAATTTACTGATACTGATTCTCTATGTTTCTATGATATAGTAGTTTCTAACATAAATCTACTTGGACATGTCAAGTACTTAAGATGAAAAAAGAATGAAAAAATGTTTTTACCGTACATCTTAATTTTTAGCAGTAGAAAAATGATGTAATTTATTTTATTCTTCTCAAGCTCTAAAATACAGAGAAAAAAAAATGAATAACAAAGACTACATGGCAGCATACAAAGATTTGGGTAAAACAATCTTTATTCCTCCATAGTAAAAGCTGCAACGTTTCGATCCAGAAAGGATCTTTGTCAGGCATAATAAATGACTCTCCACACCTCCCTTATATAGCAGCATAGTTTAAATAGAACTAATTACAGCTGACAATACACAAAAAACACAACACACCAATGGAGCAGTCCTCACGTGTCCCCATCCTCCATTGCATCAATGTAGCGTACGAAACAGCAGAATGCGCATGTGCGGGCAAACATAGTATTTCGAGACAGTAGTGACGTCAAAGCTACTAGACAAGGTGCATACTGCGCCTGCGCAGGAAATCGCATCTGTGCAGAAAAACAAAGAACCATCGGATCCTGAAGCAACATCAAAAGGGAAAGTGCGCATGTGCAGGAAAAACAAACAAACACCCGCGAGACCACAATCACGTCAAGGAACCAGCCCAGACCCAGGCAGGCATTACGCCTGCGCAAAATATACATAAAGTGCTGGGACTGTGTCGGAGATCGCAACACACTGGGGCATCAGAGCCACTTCGATCAGCCTCAAGACGCAAGCACATACCATAAGCTGCCCAAGCGCTATGCAACCTAATAGTATCTATACAGAAGCTATTGTAACACAGCCCCTCTGCAAAGAGAAGGGAAGCTTAGCTCTCATAGTAATAAAACTACAGGCAACCCTAGCCAAATATAGGGCTAAGTACAATACTATAGTAGGGCACAGCGCAATAAATAGAACTAAATTACTATTATAAAAAACTCAGATCCACATAGAAGAAAATAAATCCATTGCAATTCAAATAAACGCTCAAGTCTAGTAGCCAATGACATCACAATAACTGACGCTGATAAAATTATTTTATTAAGATCATAAACAACAATATAAAGAAATACAAATACAGAATTGCAAATCTAATGCAACAGAAGGAGGACACGCGTAGACATTCCAGCGGCCTACAAAAAAACAAGAAACAAAGGTGTAGTTAAAATCTTACACAAAAGGAACACATTTACAAAATACAAACCATTACACCAGAAGATTACAGATACGATGTGTATGGATAATCAAGGTTTAGACCCAATGGAGTAAGTATCTAATTTGTGAATCCACGAATGGGTATGCGTTTTAGCATACCCATTCGGTCTCCACCCCTTGGTAGTGGGGCACCCAATCTATTATTCTAATCTTTAGTTGGCTCACCGAATGTTTGTACTCCCTAAAATGTTTTGGAATAGGAAGATCAATTTTGCCCATGCGGATTGTGCTCTTATGATTGGTTAAACGGGTACGGACCTCCATGCTGGTCTCGCCCCCAACCCGCACTGGCAAGTGATCAAATATATGGTGAAGGAGTTCACGCAGGTAAATCTATCCCTAAGGAAATACTTCTTACCGGTTAAAGGATGCCTATAATGGTCACCCTGCAGCATATAGTAGCTGTGACCAGGGGAGCAACTTCATCATTCTCCGTGGATGATTGCTACTGTAGTATAGAAGAGAATTCTTATCGGTAGCCTTAGTGAACAAGTCCGTGGATATCACAGAACCTTCAATCGAAACCCTAACATCTAGAAAGTTGATAATTTCCTTAGATGATGTCATACTAAATTTGAGTTCAGGATAGATGTCATCAAGGTACCTGTGAAAATCAAGTAATTCCAACTCAGAGCCCTTCCATAGCACGAATATGTTGTCTATATAGCGGTACCAACAGACCACATGTTTCCAATAGGCTGATGTGTAGATGTAATCCTCCTCACACATACACATATATATTGGCATAAGTGGGTGCCCCGTTTGAACCCGTAGCGGTGCCCTGCTGCTGCCGGTAGTACACCCCGCAAACACAAAATAATTGTTTATGAGGATGTACTCCAGCAGCGGTAGGGCAAACCACTGGCAACCCACTGTCAGTCCAGATTTCTCAAGACATCGTGTAACTGCTGCTAACCCCATAAGTGGGTAATTGACGTATATAGACGGACCACATCGAAGGTGACCAAATAGATAGATTCAGATATTGTGCATTCATTAAGTTTCCTCAAAAAGTCACCTGTGTCTCTGAGATATGATTTAGATTCCTCGGCAAACACCCTAAGAACTCTGTCTAGGAACCATGCACTATTGGAGAATAGAGAATCACACCCTGCCACAATTGGTCTCCCAGGGGGCTAATGTAAGTTTTTGTGAATCTTAGGGAGTGTATATAGCGCTGGTACAATCGAGTGTGATACATCCAAATATTTCTGCAAACCACTATCTATAATGCCCTCCATCAGTGCATCATTCAACATAATCCTCATGGATACTTGAAATCTCAATGTTGGGTAATAGGAGGACGTATATGATAGGCAAAGTAATGAGAAAGACTGAACTGCTGTACAGTGGAATAAGCAACGATAGACACAAAACATAGTGAAAGGGGATGAGCTATGAAAAGGGATTTCTGAAGTATGGCAGGAACTGACAACTGGGAGGGTGAAGGAGAATCAGAAGGGATTGTTTCATGGGTGTTACACTCAGGGATGTTGGGAGTATCTAGCTAAACACTAAAGGGCTTCAGTGAGCTCTATATTTTTTTTGCCTCTTCACTTACTTAGGCCGGCATTCATAAGCAAGAGCCATCAGGTTATGATGTCACTTAACAAACCACCTGCATTGGACTGCATCCAGAAGATAAGATCTTGCTTTTCATTGTGAGAACAGTTCTTAGTTGACTTTGTTTCTATTTTAAATGGCATAAAAGGGCACTGGGGTCAACTGTTAATATAGGTAGCACTATGGGATCCATAATTACTGTGATGTCACCATAACTATATGGGACCACTATGGAAGTCACTAATATTATATCGGCACATAGACATCGTACCTTCTACCGCTTCTCCTCCATGCTATTCAACTGTCTACTACTCACAGATGTTTCTCTTTGTATTTCCGGTCGACTAGCAGGATGGCCAGCGGCAAACCAACTCTCCTCTGTCTTGCTTGGAAGAGGTCCAAGACTGTCAGGCCAAGTGCAGGAAGCCACTCAAGACATATTGTGTTGTATTTCTTACTAGCTTTGTGCTTGAAATATATACCTTTTTCCCATGGTAGTATCTGGTTTACTTTTACCCTCAGTGTGAGAGGATTCTCATCTAGCCAATGTTGCGCTATAAGTTTTCTGGCTATGTACAATAGTCTCGCCACTGACAGCCATTTCTGACCATCCACCGGCAGATCGTCCACCGGTCCTAGTACACATACCATTGGGGATCGTTCCAATTGCACTCCATATAATTCTTCTATTTGTCCGCACACCTCCTACCAATTTCTGTTTAGATAAGAACATCTCCACATCATGTGAATGATACCTGCAGGTTGGATCTTGCACCTAATACACAGTGGACTATCTATAGCCCCTATATCATATAGGAAGGCAGGAGTACGGTACACCCTATATATCATATAGATTTGGAAGAGCCTATGGGTTTCGCTTAGTGAAAGCTTCAAGGTCATTTGTAGTATTTCCTCCCATTGTGAATCCTCGATGGGTCCTATATCAGCCTCCCATTTGTTTTTAAGTGATGTTAGATGTGTCTTATCAATGCTTCTCTGTAGGTGGTAGTATATCTGTGAGATCTTTCTTTACTGGAGGATCCCCTTATTTTGTCCCCCACTGAAAAAATTGGTGATTTTAATCTCCCTGGTACACATTCAAATCGGTAAACGTGCCTAAGCTGTAAATACCTATAGAATTGTGGGCGTGATAGATCATATTCCCCCCTTCAATTGCTCAAATGTTTTAATCATGGTCCCATCTAAGATTTGGGGCATGCGGCTAATACCCTTATCTATCCATTGCTCAAAGTTGCTTAGCTTATAGATCTCAGGCAGCCCAAGATTGTCGCAAATAGGAGTATATTGAGTACAGCCCTCTATTTCTAGTAGCCCTTTTACCTTCTACCACACCCTGTGTATCAAGTGTATTGTTTGAAGTCTCTGAGTACCTGCTGCAAATTTTCTCTTCTCTAAGGCATCAAATAACTTTAGTTTCTTAAAACATGCTGTCAGCAGTCTGTGATTCGAGCCCTCTACCCCCTCCAGCTCCCACCCTCTGAGATGCTGCAGAGTGTTTCTAACTTGATGCGTGCTCCCTTTTTGTGCCATATCAGCTCCCTGAACAATTTTTGGACCCTGTAAAACAACCATTGCATAATCCAACATGGGAAATTATGCAGCACGTATACTAACTGTGGCAACCATATCATTTTTATCAAGTTTACTTGTCCTACTACCGACAGTGGGAGTTTGTTCCATACCTCTATTTTTTGCCTAAATGTAAGGAGCAAAGGGTCTAGATTAAGTTTACCATAGTCACACAGGCTCTGACATCTCTGTACAGGATTTGCACCCATCTTATAAAGGTGTCACCAAGTCCCATCCTCCCCAACACCTCCCATATGAAGTGCTATTCCACACTGTCAAAAGCATTGGTTGTGTTAGGGATATTCTAAGAACCCCTCAGTTGATATGCTGCCGAGTTCCGAATTAGTAAAGTGTTTCAGGCCTGAAGAAGTCATTGTGACACAACCAGACAGGTTGCATTCCAAAGAATTCTAAGTTTATTCAAAAAACATAGACCTTTATGGAAAAAGAAAGGGAGTGGCTTTATACCAAAGCTGTATACAAGTCTTTTCTCACAGATAGCAAGTGTAGTCATGAAAATCAGACATTTGATTAAAAAACAGATAAACAAAAACATTTTCTCTACTAAACTTAAAAGACATAACAAATGATACGCGAACCTGAGAATCTGCTGTACTAGTGATGCTGGCTGCATGTCTAGAAAATTCATATCTTAATTTGTAAAAGGGAATTTATCTAAAGGGCATGAGATGCTTAAAGGAGACACTAGTTAGTTTGCAAAGACAATTAATCTGAAGCTTATAAGATGGCTGACTGGAGACAAGATGGACAGTTAAAACTAAAATCTTAACAGCTGCATCCAGCAAGCATATAATCCCCTGCCCTTCGTTGTCCTCTGGTAGTTGTAAATTAAGAAGCAGTCTTCATATGTTGACAGCCCTGGAGTGTGATGGGATGAGCCCACTCTGATCTGAATGTATCAAGGTTGATATAACCTGGGATAGTCTGCAAGCTAGGACTTTTGCAAAGATTGTTAAGTCTACGTTCAGCAATAATATGGGTCTATAGGAGTCCACAAGTAATGGGTCCTTGCCTGGCTTCGAGATGATGGTTACCACGGTTCCCTTCATGGAAGGGGGGAGTTCCTTCTCTCTAAAGACCTCAAGGAGGTGTGGGAGAAGAATGCCAGAATACTTTTTATACACCTCTGTGGGTAACCCATCGTCTCCTGATGCTTTATTGTTCTGCAGTGAGGTCACCGCTTGCTGCAACTCCTTCAAGGTCATTGGTTCATCCAGGAAGTCTTTTTGATCCCCTGGAAGCCTGGAAAGAGATATTCCCACCAGATAGTTTGCAATTTGCTTTCTAAAGGTTTGGATCTTTGAGGATTACAAGGGCCAGTAAAATGATCATATTGTTTGCCTAATTCAGGGGGCATCAGTTTTAAGTGTGCCCCCTCTGTCCTTTATCCCAGTTATGAGCGTTGATCCTCTCTGTGCCTGTGCTATGACAGCCAGCATGTGACCGATCTTCTCTCCTTCAAAATAAGTCTGTCTTTTAAAACCTAATTTGTGGGCCATTGATTCAAGGGTATAGGAGTTAAGCATTTTCTGTGCTTCCTGACATTTTTCCATATTTTCTACCAAGCTATTCTCCACATATAGTCTTTCAGCGTCCCTCATTCACTCCTGTAAATACTGGCCTGTCTCACTTTGTTGCCGTTTAGCTTGTACTATTTTTTGAAAAAATTCACCCCACAAGTAGGCCTTCATAGCATCCCATTGCATAAATGTAGTGGATGTGCTGCTGTTCCTCTCAAAGTATTCCTCTAGGGCCTCCTTCTCATCCCGGTCACCTATAATCCCTATCCAATATCCATTAAGTTTCCAGTGTAGCCTCTCGGGGCCACTATCTCTGGTATGGCGGATAACTAGCTTTAATGGTGAATGATCTGATAGCATTCTAGCCAGATATTCAACTGCTATTACATTAGCATATAACAAGTCATTACCAACCGCTAGATCTATCCTTGACAGGGATCCATGCACACTCGAATAACAAGAGTCGCCCTTTGTCTCTGGGTGCCTCACTTGCCATATATCCAAGAGGGACATTTCCTGTAGAAGTCGCCCCAGTGGCGTAAGACCCACACCTTGTGATTGCCCCTCCCTCCCCAATCTGTCTGTCCTTGGCTCAATAATGGAGTTAATATTGCCTACCAGGAGAATCGGGGCCTCTGACATTCTGCTCATGAAGTCTAGTATCTGCCGCATAACCGCCCCATTATATGGAGGGTGGACGTGCAATGCCACCAATACACAAACAAAGCCATAGACTTTACAATGTAAGCATATGTATCGTCCCTCTGTGTCTACCTTGTAGGAATAACATTGAAAGGGGATGAAGCGGTGGATCAGTATGCTGACCCCCATTTGAGTAACTTGTATATACAGCGTGAAAGCAATGACCTGCCCAGCTTACGCTCAGTGCATCTGCCGCTTGTCTGGAGAGGTGGGTCTCCTGTAAACATAATATTAGAGGGCCATGTTTCTGGATTGCCCGAAATACCGCCAAGCATTTAACTGTTTCTCCCATGCCCCGTACATTCCATGATATTACTGTGAACCCATCAGCCATTCCCTCTCCTTGGAGCTTTGCTCTGCTTTTTCTTGTTGTGTCCTCTATCAGGGGTTTTCTGCCTTTTTTACTGCCCTTCAGCCCTTGCAAATTTTGCCAATCTGTCTGCTGTCTTCCTGCTGCACTCCACTCTCTGTCTCCACTCATCTTCTCCACGTGCGTCAGCGCTATCTTGAGCCTCCCAGTCGCCAGCTCCACATGTTCTCTCCTGCTGTTTACAATGTGACATGTCACTCTTCAACCCTTTGGGTCTGCACTGCTTTACTACCAGACACCTCAGCAGCTGTTGTAGCACTTATAGTGTTTGTTACCCCACTGTCAGGATGCTAAAAGCAGGATAGTTGATCAGAGCTCCCGCCACCACAACCTGCTACATCCTCTGCTAGGCTCCGCCCCTCAGGGTGAGTTATTTAATACTCTTCATCCCTATATCGGACACATGCAATTATTGCATGATCCTATTTTTAATTGTGCCCCTAGAGCACTGCCTTTGTGGTTAATATTATATGGGGGTACTCCGTGAGTCACATAAGGGCACCATGGTCCATCTTTTACTAAAACTAAATTGTTTTTGCTTGATAGTTTTTCATAAACAGCTGACATTTTTTTTAAATTTGCTAATAATCATAATTTACAATAAGGGTTGAATAATTCTTATAGCAACTGTATAGATATAGATGTGTGTGTAAACTGAATATAATGTTTTTGTGATAAACATGGTTTTCTCCTACTTATTCTATTGGTTCCACCTTTTTATAATTTATCTTTGCCACTATGAGTAAGCTCTTACGTTTGACAAAATAGCTTTACCCCCTTTAGATTATAGTGTAATTATTTTCTGAATGTAAGTCTGGAGGAGTTACAGATGTGTTCCCCTTAATTTTTTGCAAACTTTGGTTCCTTAATTTTCAAACAACCTGTGTTTACATGATAGCTAGTTTGATAACTAGCAAATGTGCATATCACTATATTTATGTAAAATGTTTCTGTGATGAAAAATCACTTTAAACTGCTGGCTACAAGAGGTTTCCCTTCCTTCTAACTTCCTGGTTTTTGCTTGTTGGCGAGTAATATTATCTCTGTTACAACAGGCAGCAAGATGGGAGAACATGAAGTGGAAAAATGTGATAAGCCTTCCTGCTTGTTCAAGTGAGTCGAAAACAGAGGGAGGAAGAGAAGCAAAGACACACAAAGATTTGCTGTCAGAGCTAATTATTGTTATTTACTCAGTACTGCTGTGCACTGTTCTACATGATGATGTTATGTCTGTGTGTATTATAGAGTGTTAGAGAGCAGAAGAGGCTGTTTTCTCCATGCACAGAGTATAGAAGACATCAGAGCAGGAGGCTCCTCCACACAAGCTCAGGGAGAACAGAAAATCACAGGTAGAGCCTGCAGAGAGGAAACATAGTGATAAATGTAGACTAAAACTCAAGTAAAGGGTGTAAATAGTGCTATTTTGTAATGCATAGGCTCACCCAGTTGCAGTATGTGGATCAACTTTAGTGAGAATTTGCTTTCTCAGAATGTTCAATATAGAATCATAGAATGGTGGAGTTGGAAGCGACCTCCAGGGTCATCTGGTCCAACCCCCTGCTCAATGCAGGATTCATTGAGCAGGGTGTTGGACCATATGTTAGGCTGATGAGAGTACACACATGATGGAGATGGACTATTAGGAGATAGAAAATTGATCAAAACCTCCTGTAATGTTGCATCTACATTCATGGCACAACCTTACCACTAAACATTATACTTGCAAGTCACAAAACGTTTTATATCTTCTAAAGGTATTGTTTCATATGGAATATGTGTTTGCATTTTACTAGATGTCTCTGTAGAAAACTATTCATTATTAAGCCATTGCTTGTTCCAGGTATGAAAACATGAAAGTTCACTTGAGTTCTACTTTCTTGTCTAGCTTCTTCATATTGTCTGTGTAGCATCTTTTCATTCTCCATTATTGGACATATATGTAGACTTCGTATTCTTGATATTGTCTTTTATCCATTGAAACAACTGTCTGAGTTATAATTAGTTCAGTAGAAATAAACTGGAAACTTGCCCGAGCCGCTAACCTCTTCAAAGTTCTATTAAGTCCATTGCATGAATTCTTACCATATGATGTGAAAAACAAGTGCCACTCAGCTGGAATCCTAAAATCAACTTTGTGATGTAATAAGTTAGATTATTCTTCAGCTTATGTGTTGCATAAACAATTGAGAAATAATATGTTTTACATTCATTTTTTTTACATTGTCTTAGAAACAGAATTGGATGCTTTTGAAATTTACAATGTACAGCATTATATGGCATTCTAGAATAAAGTCATTTCCTAAACAAGTGCTAAGATATTTAATTGAATGTGACGTATCCTACTTCCATTTGTTATTACTCCTGTTCTCAAAGCCATCCCAAAATGAAACTTGCACCAAGGATAGATTTCATTTACCTGTATTCCATATTTTATTCCCCCCCAAAAATAAGCGTGCACTTTTTTAGATATTCAAAGTCAAAGTTTATATTGAAATGAAGAGTGTAATTATATTATAAAACATTTTTAAGGAGAAGTGTGTCCCATTATCTTCAAAACAAGCCCAATATGAAAGTTCTACTATACTTAGAAGCAAAGTTATGCATTTTGTTTGCTGACCTGTAAGCATAAATTTCATTTTTTTAAAATGTTTACAACCCTTCTGTATGAAATAAATGTATCACTAAGGGCTAAAACCTTACATTTGAAAGTTATTTTATAATCTTCACTATTAGGCCTCGGTCACACGGGCGATTTTCCGTGCGATCTGCTGATCCGCATGCAATGTGCAATTTTATAAAACCATTGCTTTGCAATGGTATCGGACACATGAGCACTTTTTATGCGCTCGTCCGATAAATTATAGAACAGAAATCGCAGATCGCACCTATCTGCGATCTGCTATTCCTGTTCTCTTCTCTATATAGCCGCTCAATAGGGCCGGCGGCAGCAGCGCCGACCCCATTGAGAACATATAGAAGACAAATCATTCTTCTCTGCCACAGCTGTAACAGCTGTGGCAGAGAAGAATGATGTTTGCCCATTGAATTCAATGGAGTCGGCAATACAGCCGGCTCCATTGAAAGCAATGGGCTGTCGGTGATCTCACGATGAATTTTCGGGAAGGGCTTAAAAATATAAGCCCTTCCCTGAAATTCATCCAGAAATGTGTAAAAAGTAAAAAAATATATATACTCACCTTGTCCCGGCAGACGGAGTTCAGCCGCGGCCGGCCGGCAGTTCTCCTGAACTGCTATGAGTAGTATTCAGCATCCGGGGATTTAAAATCCCCGCCTGCTGAATGAGCTGCCTCTGATTGGTCACAGCCCTCACCAATCAGAGGCAGCTCTCACTCACCCATTCATGAATTCATGAATGGGTGAGTGAATGCTGCCTCTGATTGGCTCAGCGCAGGGACCAATCAGGGGCAGCTCTCAGCTGAATGACAGCTGGCTGCTGAATACTACTCACAGCAGTTCAGGAGAACTGCCGGCCGGCCGCGGCTGAACTCCGTCTGCCAGGACAAGGTGAGTATATATTTTTTTTACTTTTTACACATTTCAGGATGAATTTCAGGGAAGGGCTTATATTTTTAAGCCCTTCCCGAAAATTCATCGTGAGATCGCCCGCAGCCCGTTGCTTTCAATGGAGCCGGCTGTATTGTCGGCTCCATTGAATTCAATGTGCTGGACAGCGCTGCACTGCTCCAGCCCATTTCTAATGAAACGCGGCTAGGAGCAGATTTTTCGGGCGATTTTTGGGCCCCGGTCACGTGATTTGCGGATGCGCATCCGTCATGCGATTCGCAAATCACGGGAAAAAACGCCCGCTTGACCGAGGCCTCATAAGCATGTTGGTCATTATTTTAAAGTGATGACAGATTCCATTTAAATTAGTCGTGTATAATTGTAGCAAAATTTAACCCAAAGCTGATAACTGGCTGCAACAAGTCAAATCATCTTAACACAACAAAATCCATTGAAAACTATAGAAAAGGCAAAAAAAAGTCTAGTGTAGCAGTTTATTTAACACATTAAGTGTCAAGCTAAACTTTGCTACATTTCATCTGTACTAGTAATTAAGTTGAACTCTACTGTATTTATGCATTAAAAAAAAAAATGTGAAAGAGACCTTACAAATCATACTTAGACATTCCATTAGTAACTTTGTTTGAGGTAGATAATCCTATTTTGAGAAAATGACATTTACTGTAGATGTGAAACAGTTTCTCTAAATGGCATGTACAACTCAAACAACAAATCCTTTAGGAAAACTGCTTTGGATAAAAGTGGAAGATTCTAGCAATGCATTATCTGAATGACTTTTTACTTGACAAAAGCAGAAATGAACTGTATTGTAACTGAAAGATAAATAACAAAACAAGCTTGGGGTTTTTTTTTTATCCAATTCTTAAAGATGTTGCCTCACTATAATAATCCCCTTTACAAATGAAGCTCGTTCAGATAACCATTCTGCACATCTTTTTAAGATGATAAAGGAAGAAGTAATACCCATTCTACAAAATACTTTATTATTCATGTGTTCACCTACCTCCAAACTGGCTAGTAAACATTTATTATGGTATTGTTAAAGAAAGACAATCACTCAATTGATTCTAGTGCATATGGCCCAATATTACTAGTACATTTGGACATCAAAATGTAATATAAACTCCTGGCAGTAAGATTAGTATCAGATATAATTACAAAATATCAAGCAAGCTATGTAAAGGGCTGCCATACAGTAAAAAATCACAGAAAAAGGATATATCAATTCAAAAATCCCTGATGGTGGCTATTCTTACTGGTATACTGATGTAAAATATAAGGGAAGGTATAGACACCACATCCCTCAGCATGCAGATGTATCAGTAAGAGCCTTTGTAAGCCATGCCTATGGGCAAGCATAATTCTAAGCAGTGGCGCCTCCCAATATGTGATAGATATGTGAGTGGTTGTCTATCAGTATATTAAACCTGTGCAATGCTCTTCCATATATCAATCTGTCCATCTGCAGGCTAAGAGATGTGTCTATACCTGCCCTTGTGTTTTGTATGAATATACAGGTAAGTATGGCTGCCTTCTGTGATTTTTGAATTGATATCTCACTTTTCTGCTCTTCAGGGAGGGATCTCCACTAACATCAATCATACAGATTTTGTTAGAGACAATAACAGAATATTTTGTGGACTCCAATATGGACAGTAGTAAGAGATTATGTAGCCAAGAACAATATGTTGCTCTTAACACTCAGCAATATTTAAACCTTCTTAGCAGGATAATACATCATTTGCTCAAATCCAGAAACTAGCACACTTGGATAGACGTCAATCAGAGCATACGCTACTCATGCATTGAACAACCTGCTAAGCTGTAAATCAAGACGTTATAGCAACCATCCAGAGGCCAACACATTAGGATAGTTAACCAGTGTGTGTCAAAACATACTTCATAGATGCCAGCAAAG
This sequence comes from Eleutherodactylus coqui, assembly GCF_035609145.1. Taxonomy (NCBI): domain Eukaryota; kingdom Metazoa; phylum Chordata; class Amphibia; order Anura; family Eleutherodactylidae; genus Eleutherodactylus; species Eleutherodactylus coqui. Next base: position 26,400,737 of record NC_089845.1, on the reverse strand, counting down.
CAACATACACAAAACAACTGTAAATGTAAAAATTCTAGCAGTCATTCCATTGGAATCAGTTTGTTAGAGAAACATTGTAGACATGTACTCATGCCATGTGCTAATATCTATGTATGTCTGAGGAGACCAGATTGCAGGTATTAGACAGTCATGGGTACCAATCATCTCTTTTCTCCTCTCCTACTGATGCCTGCAACTAGATTTCCAATAACTCACCTTCTTAACCCCTTAGTGACCAAGGCACCTTAATGACCAGCCAAAATTTTGGAAATCTGACACGTGTCACTTTAACATAGAATAACTCTGTCAAGGTTTTGCATATCCACGTAATTCTAACATTGTTTTTTTGTTTTTTTTTAATTTAGCTTGAAGGTGGTTTTGGCCCCATTGCACACTTGTAGAGACTTTGAGTGGTCTAAAAGATGGAGAACACTCACAAATGACCCCATTTTGCAAACTGCCATTCACAGAAAATAGCCATATACGTACTGACTCTGGAGGGCAGATAGCTGCATTCCCTCAGCATGCAGGTAGCAAACTGTACAGTACACATATGAATTAAGACTTTCACCTCAAAATGGATACTCCTGTTCGTCCTGCGTTCAGACACATATTCATTGTGGCCCTAACCTTATGTACAAATGCATAATGTGGACCAAATTGAAGGGAGCAGCCGATGCCTTTCCGAACAAAAATTTTGTTTGAAGTTGTTTCAGGCCCCACTGCACATTTGTTGAGCCTCTGAGCTGCAAAAACGATAGAGAAACCCCACAAATGACCCCATTGTGAAAATAGACCCCTTAACGAATTAATCTAGGGGTCTACTGCATATTTTGACCCCACAGTTTTTGAATGAATCTAAGCAAAGCAGAAGGAAAAAAATTATGATTTTCATTTTTTTGGCAATTGTGTCATTTAAAAACAAGTTTTTTTGTACAGCACACATCTGAATGAGAATTTCGCCCCAAAATGGATATCCCTGTTTGTCCTGTGTTCAGAAACACACCCATTGTGGCCCTAATCAAATGTCCATATGTACAAAGGGGCCCAAACTGAAAATAGCATTAAGCTTCAACTTTTTTTAACTTTTACGTGATCACCATTATTCATTGGATAACAGCGATTTCGTGATCGAGAACCACTCCCCGTGGCCCTCGGTTACTGCTCTAGGCTCTCGGCTACCTTTAGTAGCCTGGAGCAAGAAGATTTTTAATTTCCTTTGACCTCCTCAGCTTCTGAGCTTGCATCTGCCATTTTTTCGATGGGCACATGTGCTAAAGTTATCGAAAGGTCCATGGATAATGATACCTTCGGGGGACATTGCCAGAGGCCTTAGGTAGGCAATTTCACCTCCCCTCTGGGATCAGATCCATGATGGGAGGTGACATTTTAACTTTTTTTTTACTTTCACGTGATCGCCATTATCCATTGGTGATCGTGTTACTGGGGGTCACATATCGCAGGCTCCATGACAGCTCCAGGCTGTCGGCTACCTCCGGCGGCTGATAGAAGGGAACTGTCACACTTACAGACCCCGCGGCTTTAATTCCCTGGATGAGCATGTTTTTATGGCCCTGGGGATTAAAGCCCAGACATCTAGGACGTAAAGACACCTATGGGTGGTCACTAAGGAATTAAATATGAATTGAGATCTTCCCACAAGTGCATTGAGAAGCCTGGCATCAGCTTGCCTTGACTGCACATGTGTCACTGCTTGCGCTCTATGAAGTCACTTGACTTAGAACTCCATCACATGGTGTGCTATGTCATACATCTCATAATAGGCAAAGTGAACGATGCACATGTCAAGTTACCATCCTTCCCATATGAGACAGTGCTTTTGAAAGACACAAAAGGCTTTGTGATGGTGGGATTTTATGACATGTGACCAGGACTATTGTTTTATACTTGCAATTGTGCAGACATGTGTTGTCCCCTTCTCATTCTTAGAAGGAGGGAATAAAAAAATAAAAAATAAATATAGCAATGACGATGAGGAGTTAATTTTTTTAAGCGGAAGTAGCAAAAAACAGCTCCCCCGATATTGTTTTTGCAGGGTTTTTTTCATGTCAAGTGCACTGTAGTTTCAAATAATGTATTATCTGATTTTCATTCTTTTCTTTTCTTTTTATTACGATGACAACAAATATTACCTTTACAATTAAATGTGTTTTTAGTTACTGACCATGGCATCCAAGATTTCAGCCATTGCAACAAGTTTTTATTTTCTTTGTATATGTAAAATTTGGAAGGAAAATGCCAAACATAAATGTGATCAAGAAATCCAGTATATAAAAGCACAACACGCTTTACAGTTTTTTAAGGTTGAAAACTGAAAGGAGTTCCCTCATTATGACAACACTTTCTTTCTGATGAAGCTGGAATGTCTATAGGCTTCTAAACATCTGATATGAACGGCTCACTTAAAGAAGTTGTGTCCAGTACAGGAAAAATGTGTATTGGTGACAATATAACTCATAGCTGAGCTGAGGCCATCAAAGCTAGTGGCAGTCATTATTAGTTGTTTTACTGCTGTGGCTAATAGACAGGCTGTACCCCTATAATACCACATGCTCTCTAATGGCATATAAAAATGGATTGTTTCTGTCATTTAATTGAATTTTACAATAGATGTGCTTGTTTTGCAATATATATGTCAGGATTGGCGGCTATCGCACGGCGGACACTGTCGCCCCTGCTGCGAGTGCGCGACGCAGGGGGACTCCTAGGCTGGTCATCACTCCTGACTGTCCGGCTTCTACACGGCGCAGAGGTGCTAGGAGCATGGCGGCTGCTGCCCGGCGCCGTGTTCCTGTTTCCATGGCAGCCTGTTGCATCCCCACTAACCTAGTCTGGTCTGCTAGTGCTGCGGGAGGTTCTCCCAGCACTTTCTGATCATCCTGCTGCTGTCAGGTGCTCCATCCCAATCAGCTGCTGGGGCGGGAGCTCTGACAGCATTTACACCCCTCAGTTGCTTCCTGACACTGCCAGTGTTTGTATAGGCTTCCTTGCACTCACCAGCGTTACCTTGGATTCCTGACTATTAGTGTACTGACCTCGGCTTTTCTCCTGACCTGACTTTGTCTCCTCCTTCTGTACTGCGTTTCTCCGGACTGACTTTTAGTGCTTGACCTTGGCTTGCTCCTGGACTGGCTTGCGGTTTTCCCCTTGTGCTTCACTGTGGTTGTCTGTTTGTCTGTCCATTTGTTTTCTGTTTCCAGGGATTGTGGCTTTCCCCAGCATTCCCTTAGCCAGTGTAGGGACTGTCGCCCAGTTGCCCGCCTGAGGTTAGCCAGGAGTGGAGGCAAGTAGGCAGGGACAGGGGTTGTGGGCTACGTTGCAGGGACCCCTGACTCCTGCTTTCCCTGGTTCCCTGACAATATATTCTCCAGGACTAGAATGTGTGTTTCTTCCTCTTCCTCCTCCTTCTTATTCAGAAGCATCATATAGACTTCCATGGATGTTCATGCAATCTGTATCCTTCATTAAAAATTGTGGAACTCCATTTGAGAATGTCACATTGAATTGGCAGACATACAGAGTAAATCTGATCAATATTTACCCCAACAGGAGGCACAAGACTTGATGGTTACAGTACAAGGCACAAGGTTTGATGGTTGCAGGCACAATTGGGTACAGAGCTTCATGGTTACTAGTAGCAAAGGAGTAGTATTTCAAAAAGAGCACACAGCATATAGGTTACAGTCTCTGATAGGCAGACTGAACTTGTCATTTGGTCCCTGCTAAGCTCACTGAGAAAATATTCTTTAACTGAACTTAGAGGAACACTGTAGGTTTACACTTGCAGTCTCCAGTCATAAAAACAGTATTTCCCAAGGCTTTTCGAAGCCCACAGTATATTTCCTGTTTCCAGATAGCAGTGTGCAACTGAAATCCTATTGCTAAACAGACTGGCAGTTTATCAATAGGATTCAGGAGGTAGAGCTCTAGTGTAGCTCACTGTCTAGTTCCAACTCCTCTATTACAGACTAGGCTGGTTGTTGCTGAAGTTTCCAGTCAGTCTTGCGCAGCCATCACAATTGCACTTGACAATTGCTGTAAACTCCTTTTACCAAGTTTGTTACAACCCACTTACATACCCAAGCCCTTGTTTGCTTGCAAAGCAGTTCCTCCAAATCAACTCTTTCAAGTCATCAACAAAGGGGAGGCACCGATCAGAGTTAGCTCATAGTAACCACATGGTCTGCCTCCTTGTATCTATGGGTTTCCCTTTCAGGTGTATAATCAATAGATTTTTCTCTTGTCTTCCATTAAAGAACTTCTAGTGATTTTGCTTTTTGTTTTTTCCATGTGTTTTTGAAATTTTGATCAACTATATCTAAAGAAGCATTTATTGACATTTCTAATACCCCAAAAACTATGATAACATAGAACCATATTTTATACTGCATATATTGGTACATTAGATCTTTAATTTGCACGAACAATTAGTAAAATAGAAGATTTTTATTGGCTGCCCTAAAAGGTAAATACAGTGTGAATAATAGTAAGAACCATTAAACTGGAGTGTAATAGACCTTGTTAGAAAGCTAAAGCTATTCTTTTAGCACACCCTAGAGAAAGTTGAAATGCATACTTAAGTTAAATGGGAAATAAAGGTAAATGGGGCATGAAGGAACAAAAGCTTTAGATAAAAATGAGATTTCACTTTTTCTGTAAAAGTACCCAAGCTTTGACAGCTGATTAGGATAAACAGAAATGATTACATATGATTTATGTACACATTCAAATGTGTCGAATAAAGAGACTATCTGGGCTTTGTTATATCTCACTAGATCGTAAATCTGTATTAATATATTTTGCTTTTTAAATAAGCAATACAGCAAATGTATATGTTTTCTTTACATCTGCACAGCAACACTACCAGGAGGGTTTCCACACCTCTTCTTGGACAGGAAACAATGTAGAAGCATATACATAGCCGCCTCCTTGTACTGTACCTTCTCCATTTATTTCCTTCCCTCGGGAAATGTGGAAGTAGGTCCTGAGATATTTAAAGCTCTTGCATCTTTCTTTAATGTCAATGTTTATTTTTCCTGCTGGTTTTCTTTTGGAAGGGCCCATGCCTAAACCTGGACATAGGCAGCAGAGGTCTAACCCCCCCAGACCTTGTAGCTTAGGGCCTGTGTATAGGCAGCTCCGGACTTCTCCTGCCCCTGTTAATGGGGCAAAGCCAGAGGTGGAAGTTCGAGAGAGGGTGGAGCTAGGGACACAGTCAACCTCATTGAGGTGTACGACGGTATTTCCAGGTCTATAAGGTTTGGGGGAGTGATTAGCAGATGGCATGACATTGGTGCCCCTGCGACCTTTGCTAAGTTCTATATTGGTAGCTGTGGGGGGCAAAGAAAGATTTAAAAGTGCTGCCCTATAAGAAATGCTTATGCCAAAAGTGCATAGGTAAACTTATAGTTAATGAATTCCCATTACTCCTATATGATATGCTTCAGATTATGAGGGAAGAAGTGGATAATGCTTGAGAAGTGAAATTTAAATAGTGATCCCTGTGTCCTTCACTACTCCAGCTCCACTGGATTTTTCTGGTACTCCAGATTCAGAATCCATTCTTTTGGTGATGTGCATTTTTAGCTTTAGCTTTTAACCTGGTCTGCGATGCACCACAAAGGTATGCACAAAGGGTTGGAGTCAATAATCCACAGATGATGATAAAATATATTGGGCTTATTAGTGGTACTATATATACACCTGACAATATTAGTACATTAAAAAATAAAACACTAACGTAGGTAACTGGGGGAAGTGTGGAATGTGTTTTGTAGGATAGCTCAGCCTCCTTTTTCAAGCACATTAACCAGCTAGATGATACACTTACAGAAAGACAGTGGGCGTGTGTTTTAATGTCTCACTTTTGCGGTCATTTTGGGAAGGTATAAAAATTAATATTCACTGACGTAGTTTATCTGGGCTTCATTCTCATACATACTCTGGCAAACTTGATGTAGATTTTGGGAAAACATAGCCAGACTTGGATGTTTTTCTTTCCTAGAAAAGGCTTCTGTATAGCCACCCTACCCCACAGCCCAGACATATAAAAAATATGGGATATGGTTGTCACATGCACTACACAACCAGTACTTGCCAGAAATTCCTGCAATTTTTGAGGGATGTCCATTTCTTGGTAATGTCACTGTTTTGCCAAATTTAATCCACTTCCTGATGTCCATCTTCACTGTGTTCAATAGTATATGCAATGCCTTCGAATTTTTGGGGTATCCCTTACCTAACTGATGCCTCTCAACAATCAGATCCCTTTGATGTATTTTAAGCTCTTTACAGACCATGGCTTGTGCTGAAAATGCAACTAAAAAATCTCCGGACAATCCTACTATAAGAGCTGAAACGTTATATGGGAAAATCACAATCACTGTAAATAATGGCAGCTGTGTACTGGATACTATTTAACATGAGTTTAAATGTGATTGGCTAGTTCTAAACACAACCACATCCCCAAATATAAGAAGATGTTCACACTTATACAACCACATTATTTCAGTTTTGTTATTTTTAATTTTTCACCCTTGAAGATTTCAGTTTGATTTGTACAGATAACAGGTCACATTGAAGTTGGAAATAAATCAGAAATTATAATCTTTGTCAGATGTTTCACCATGACAAAGGCATGGCATTTTAACAAGGGGGTGTAGACTTTTTCTCTCTACTGTATATACACTGGCATGCCAAAAGTCATAGGACAGGAACTAATATTGTGTAGAACCCCCTCTAGCCCAGCAAAGTGCAAAAACTTAACATCACAAAGATTTCACAAGTGGACAGAAGATGTCTGTAAGGATGTTGAGTTATGGCATCTGGATAACCACCCACATCTACATGGTATTTCTAGCAGCAGTATCTCAGGTGCAAATGGACCTATCCACCACATCCCAGAAGTGCTCGATTGGGCTCATGTTGGGCGAACGTGCAGGCCACATAATTTGTGGAAACTGTCCAGAATGTTCCTCAAACCAGTTCTGGACAACTTGGGCCAATGGCAAGGTGCATTATCCTGTTGGAATATTTAATCATTGTGGGGTCAGATTAAGTCCTTGAGGAACTGCAAATATTCACCAACTAGTGAAATGTAATGGATACTGGTCAATGATGTGTTCAGGCAGTCCAGTAGACCCAACCAATGCCATGAGGACACACAACCCAATATTATGGACCCACCACCAGCCTGTACAATGTCTTGATGGCAACCAGAGTCCATGGTTTCATGGGGCCTGTACCATATATGAACCATACCATCAGCCTGAAACAATTAGTACCACAACTCATCGGACCACACCCCATATTTACCATCCTCTAGGGTGCAGTTATGAGCCCCGGTGAGGTGCTGTGTCTTGTGTTGTGGTGTTATCAGGGGTACTCTGGTGGGTTTTATGCTCCCAAATTACATGGAAGCTAAAGAAAATTGTGCTGACCTGCAGGAATGTTAAATGTTCACACAAATTCAAAAATAGAATTTTCCATCCATCTGACACCCACTATATCTTGCCTTGTTTGAAGCCCAATAATTTCCATTGTTATGAGCACTCTGGCCAGTGTTCAATCTCACTCACAAGATAACACCTCATAACTTATGGAGATGTGGGTGTTCCCAATCTGTGATCTGAGGCAGAGGCGTAAGCTGAAGCTTCTGGGCCCCAATGCAAAATCTGTAACAGGGCCCCCAATTATAAGGCTTTATTTATAGTACTGGGCTCCCTATATGGAGAAGAGAAGCCTTATGGGCCCCCTAAGGCTCCTGGGCCCGGTTGAAACCGCATCCCCTGCATCCCCTATAGTTGCGCCCCTGATCTGAGGTAATGCCACTTCATAACCAATTCCATTTTGGTATGTCACTGTATACACTCTACATTTAAATGGGTTGTCCGGTTACATGACAACTTCCCTTCAATAGGACTTTTAATATTAAAATAACAAAGATAAAAATGCTTACCCCTCCTCCACCACTGGGATCCAGCACTGCTGCCTAGCTGTTGTACTGGAATTCGTTTTAACAGGGGCCATCAGAGGAAGTCAGGTGACCACTGCAGCAAATCAGAAACTGCAATGTTATGATCTCAAACTCCTGGCATTATGGCACTCAGGATTTGAGCGCTGATGCCAGGAGAACGGTAGGTAATGATGTAGCTTTTGAGTGGCTGCAGCAGGCACCTGACTTCCTCTTCCTTCCTTCATAATTAAATGACAGAATTGTTCTGCTTTTACACCTTGCCCTCCTCATCAAATTTGTAATAAAGTTATACAAGAATTATATATACTACAAAATGGTACCAGCTCGCCTCACAATGAAAAAGCCCTCATATGGCTATTTTGATGAAAACATTAAAAAAAACTACGGCTTTTGAAAGATTGAGGAGAAAGAATTCTAATAAACATTGCCACATCCTTAAACATCAAATAAGTTAAGAATCACATATCTCTTAATACATTTGGTGCATCTTTGTGCCAAATTCTGCCAAAATTGTAGTAAAGTTGTTGGGCTGTGATCAGATCCAAACTTCCAGTAACCTCTACCCACTGTTTTCACAAGTGGGGAGTAAAAAGAAAAATGAAATAAAGTACAAACTTTTGCAACCAAAATGGGTATGCAGCAAAAAAAAAAAATCTGCCCCTTTTTCTTCTTTTAGACTATATTAAGCAGATACAATACTTCCCTTTCTTTTTCAAATGAGTTATCTTTATCTGTCTTACATTAGGTCACTCAGAATGATAGCTTTTTATGTAACGTTATACTACTGTGTCAAGTGCAGTAATTTGGGTTGAACATTAATAGCAAAGATTGGATCTATCTATAAAAAAAAATCTAATAACTGTAATTTTTCCAAACTACTTAATGAGTTACGACTAGCAATCAAGTATATAAGTGCAAAGTTAAATATTCTTGTTACTGGAGTGCATGACTGAAGTACTCTCGTACCAAAATAGATGTGCAAAACCCAAAGGTGCATATGCCAATCACTGATCCTGAATAAATGAGGAATCTTCATTTTGTTAAAACAAACCAAGAAACTGTTGTATTTTGGTGTCAGCGCTGCAGTGATGTACCGAGGAATCTACAGAATGGATTGTAGATTTGTGGAAATAAACAGCATAAATAACCAATCAATAGAACAAAGTAGTACTCAGATTTAACATGTAATCATTCTGTATTACCTAAGAGCCCATGGCTAGAGCAAGTATCCTGACAGTTAGATTCAGCACCCATTAAAGTTTAAGTGTACAATCTGTGCTTCAATTTTAACTCTTCAAGTGCCCCTTTGAACGCTGATAGTCTAGTAGCTCACTTTTTGCTGCACAGCCTACAGACCTTGTCTATCAGCTGTTGGTGACATTAAATGGGTAGTCCAATATAGCAAATATAAACATCTGATAGATGGGGGTCCCGACTTTGAGACCCACACCTGACTGAGCAACTAAGCTGTAAGGCCCTCGGCCTGGCATATGGTGGTCAGAATTACAGGAACACCTGAGCAGACTGTGGTGTTTCCATAACTCCAAAAGAGGTGAATGGAAGTTAAGGAAACAGTGTAGCATTGCAAGCTGCGCTGTTTCCATAACTCTTGAGTTACAGAAACAGGATAACTTCCTGTGCTTCTCCTAACTTAAAGGGAAATAAGTCAATATATAACTCCCCATTAGAAGCCCGTGTGATCATTTTACAGGATGTTACTGGGGATAGACGATCTAGTGTCATCATGGTTCACATGACCTGGTGCCAGAGAGCCGAAACGGTGCTCCAGGCCTAGAGTAAAAAGTTATTATTTAGGGCCGAAGAGGATAATAATAAATAGATAATTTAAGTTGGAGCCTGCAGCCTCAAGCTGGGCCACTGTAGCATGTACAGAGCTGACTGTTTCCAACAACAAAGCATCTCCAAACATTAGAACAGCAGCCCCAGCAATTAGCCAATGAATAGGAAACCAAGGTGGTGACCCCTGCCAATCAGCTACCATACCATATCGTGAGGATACATCATCAATATTGGAAGTTAAACAACCACTTTAAGATATAAAGATTTTTTTATTTTTAAAGGGGTTGTCCCGCGAAAGCAAGTGGGGTTATACACTTCTGTATGGCCATATTAATGCACTTTGTAATATACATCGTGCATTAATTATGAGCCATACAGAAGTTATTCACTTACCTGTTCCGTTGCTGGCGTCCCCGTCTCCATGGTGCCGTCTAATTTCAGCGTCTAATCGCCCGATTAGACGCGCTTGCGCAGTCCGGTCTTCTCCCTTCCGAATGGGGCCGCTCGTGCCGGAGAGCTGCTCCTTGTAGCTCCGCCCCGTCACGTGTGCCGATTCCAGCCAATCAGGAGGCTGGAATCGGCAATGGAGCGCACAGAGCCCACGGTGCACCATGGGAGAAGACCCGCGGTGCATCGTGGGTGAAGATCCCGGCGGCCATCTTACTAAGGTAAGTAAGAAGTCGCGGGAGCGCGGGGATTCGGGTAAGTACTGGACGTTTTTTTTTTACCCCTGCATCGGGTTTGTCTCGCGCCGAACGGGGGGGCTATTAAAAAAAAAACCCCGTTTCGGCGCAGGACAACCCCTTTAAGATTATGTAGCTATTTGAAACACAAACAGGAAATTAATGGCAGAAAAAGACCAAATGATCCATATAGTCTGCTCTTATATTATGTCCTTTTGATTTTTTTTCTTAGGATAGGTACATGTTTATTCTAGGCATACTTGTTGATTTTCCAATCATGTCTCCTGGAAGTTTTTACCAAATAGCGTTGAGTGAACCAAAACAGTTGAAACCTGTTTGGATTGAACTTTTCTAAAAATTTGCTTCGGCAAACACCAAAACCTTGAACACTTTGTCTTGGGTGAACCCACTAAAATTCCTTCTCCTTCTCTTTCATAATAAATGTATGCACTATATAAATAAAGATGATTATTATGAAGAAGAAACCCATACAAACACATTGAAACTATACAAACTCCATGCAGATCTTGTCAGATTTGAACCAATCATAGTGGATCAGTGATTAAAACTGTTGCCTTGCAGTACTGAGATCCTAGATTCAAATTAGACCAAGAGAAATACAACAATTGGACAGTGCCTTGTGGTAATATCATTCTTTTACTGTACGTATAAGCATAAATAGAAATTAAGACAAGTATAAAGTATAGGACTTACCTGTTGCTAGGTAGGGCCCCTGTTACAGGAATACCTGCCCACACCCCAGAGTCCAAGTTTACTTTGTATAAACGTGGTGTTGTTCTGCTCTTGTACTGTATCCAGAGAGTCCAGAGAGCTGCCGGAGGGTACACTCACTAGTCCTCAGTGAGCATAAATGCATGTGAAGAATAGGTTTCCAGAAACAATTTAAAAAAAACCTCCGCGCTCTGTGAGATCAGTATTACACTACCACTGTGCTAATTGGCAAGTCTAATTTATTATACATAATAAAACGTTGCAACACGTTTCGGCAGATGCAAGTGCCTTTCTCAAGCATAAAATTACAAACAATCTAGGCAATATAAATAGTCTCCACACTTACATTAGATGATGCCTGCCTTTATCTGTCAGCCGCGGTGTAGTGATGCCACTTTATGACGTAGTCCGTGTGTAGTGTGAAACGTATCAAGCAGTGTTTATCCATGGAATGCTAACCTGCGTTCCATGTGAGGTGCTGTTGCATCTGGGCTGTCATCCTATGTTGTCATGTGGTCCTAAATGACGTGATGAGATGGTCACGTGTCACATGACACTTATTTTTTAGCAGAACGCTCACATGCACTCAGTATTGGGCACACAGTTACTCACTCCAGGGCCATAAATTACTCACATAAATTGTGTATGTGGCACCGGAGTGAGTTACTGTGCGCCCAATACTAATAAAGTTGTTGAAACCCTGTAGATTTGTGTATGGAGTGCATGTGAGCGTTCTGCTGACAAACGCGTGTCACGTGACACGCAACCATCTCATCACGTTATTTGGGACCATGTAACAACGTGGAATCACGCAGCCCAGATGCAATAGCGCCTCACATGGAACGCACGTTAGCATTCCGTGGATGAACACCGCGTGTCACATGACAATCACACTATATCATCAAGCGGCGTCACTACGATGCAGCTGACAGATGAAGGCAGATGATATTGCCTAGATTGTTTGTAATTTTATGGTTGAGAACGTCATTTTCATGTGCCAAAACGCGTTGCATCCCAGTGTACAACATTATGTATAATACATTTGACTTGCTAATTAGCACAGTGGTAGCATTTTCCTGATTCCACCGAGCACAAAGGTTTTTCATTGTTTCTGGAAATCTATTCTTCAAATCTGACCAAGGACATCTGAAGGAAGCTTGTATGTTCAGCCTCTGTTTGTGGGGAGTTCTTCATAATAATAATCACCTTTATTTATGTAGTGCATACATTTATTTAAAAAAAGGAGAAGAAGAAGTACTTTTACGGCTCTTAAACAATGCTATACATGTGTCTCAGGGGTACTAGTGAAGTTCTGCTCTGGTTTGAACTAATTTGGACTGGGTCGAACCAAACTTTTTGCTGAATTTTGGCAAATTGGCCAAACCAAACTTCAAAAGTTCACTCAAGACTAGTCACAAGCAGCTACTACTCTCAGTAAAATAATATTTCCAGATTACCACCATTTGTTCTAATACATAGTTTCCTAATAAAACACTTTCCTCCTGAACCTTATTTATACTTTTAACATATTTAAATCTTTTGATCATGTTCCCCTTTGCATTTTTTCCCCGGGCCATACAGATTAAGATCTTTAAAGGGGTTGTCCCGCGAAAGCAAATGGGGTTAAGCACTTCTGTATGGCCATATTAATGCACTTTGTAATATACATCGTGCATTAAATATGAGCCATACAGAAGTTATACACTTACCTGCTCCGTTGCTGGCGTCCCCGTCTCCATGGCTCCGTCTAATTTAAGCGTCTAATCGGCCGATTAGACGCGCTTGAGCAGAAGGGTCTTCTCCCTTCTGGTCGGTCCGGGCACGAGTGGCGTTCTGGCTCTGCACCTTCTATGCGCCATCGCGTAGCTCCGCCCCGTCACGTGTGCCGATTCCAGCCAATCAGGAGGCTGGAATCGGCAATGGACCGCACAGAGCCCACGGTGCACCATGGGAGAAGACCCGCGGTGCATCGTGGGTGAAGATCCCGGCGGCCATCTTGGAGGAAAAGAAAGAAAAAGATACAGAGAGGGGATTCAGGTAAGTAAATTTTTTTTTTTATTTCGCCACATCCCTTGGGTTTGTCCTGCGCTGAACGGGGGGCCTATGCAAAAAGAACAAAACACCCATTTTGGCGCGGGACAACCCCTTTAAGTCTTTCCTGATTAGTTTTGTTCTTGAGACCTTCCACCATTTTTGTAGCCTATCTTTCAACTTGTTCTATTTTATAAAGTCTTTGTGTATGTGAGATCTCCATAACTGAACACAGTATTCCACATGTGGGCTCACCAGAGCTCTGTACAGCAGGATCACAATCTCCCTCTGTCTACTGGTTATACCTCTGGTTATGCAGCCGAGCATCCCAATTGCTTTCTTTGCTGCCTAACTGCACTATGGACTCATTTTGAGGTTGATAACAATCAGAACCCCTAAATCCTTCTATTCTAAAGCTCTGGATAACTCTGAAAAGGCAATAAAAAAATTCATTCTGATGATTTATTCTCCTTAAGTGCATTTTATATTTGGAAACATTAAAATGCTATTTCCATTGTGTTGACCATTTATCCAGTAAGGCTATTTTTTTTTCCATGTTCAAGACACTATCAGGAGTATTAACCTTATTTCACACTTTTGAAATCAATAAACAGACAATCCTTACCCGTTAAACCTTCTTCTATGTCAATTCTGAAAAAGAACAGGACAGACCCTTGTGGTACACCACTTGTAACTCATCCCTGTTCAGAATACACTCCGTTAACAACATTCTGATATCTATCTTTTAAACAACTACACATTTATTGGACTATGAAAGTTTTAAGTCCAATTTTCAATAACTTATCTATAAGCTTTTTATGTGGGACAGTATCAAAGGTTTACTGGAAATCAGATAGGCAATATTCAAGGCCCTACCTTCATCATTTTGTGACATAGTCAAAGAAATCAATTAGATCAGTTTGACATGATTTGTCCTCAGTAGAGCCGTGCTGTTTAGGGTCCAACCAGTTATTGGTTTTTAAGTGGTCAAATATTCTCTTTTTCAGGAGTGTTCCCATTACTTTAACTACTACAGATATCAAAGTAACTGGCCTGTAGTGTCCGGCTTCTTCTGTATTATACGTCTTGCAGATGGGTAGAATATTGGCCATTCTCCAATCATCAGAAGCATCACCTGCTAGAAGGGACTGGTTAAACAAATCAGTTAAAGAACTCCAATCTGTGATTGCTGTGCCTCTAAGTACTCCAGGCTAAACACCATCTGGACCTGTCACTTCATTCAACTTTAAAAGTGCAAGTTCACATAAAACATCAGCCTACAATATTGCTGGATCAGAGGCATTACAACTAAAAGCAATGCCAGGCCCAATCATATTATCACTCCGTAAAACTAGCTTCTGAAAATACTACACAAAAACTAGCCACTCAAATGGCCTGCGGCAGCCTTATCTCCACTAATATACTTATTATCCACATTTTTAATTTTTGCAGCTGCCCGTTTTTTTTTTTTATTTCTGTCACTAATATACCTGAAAAATATTTAATCCCCATACTTAATGGATTTTGTCATTCCTTTTATGCTTTAATTAAGGTTAATATATTTTGCCTGCTTCTGTATAATTTTATACAAATCTCCGTTTGCATCCATTCCCATTTTCTTTCAAGCTCTTATAGGCAGACTTCTTTTCTTTTACTATATTATTAATTTCTCTAGTGAACCAGAGTGGCTTATTTTTCCCTTTTCTTTTGATAGTTTGTTTGACATAAAGTTTAGTTGCTTAAAGATGGCCATATTTAATAGTGTTCACTGAGCATACATTTCTGCTTTCATTCCACTCTGTTAATTCATTCTTATTAAACTCATCCATATTCTTGAAATTATTTTTTCTGAAGTCTAATACTTTGGTTATAGTAAAGTATTTTTCAAAGTCTGTTCTTATGTTAGACCATAAGCATTGGTCGTTGCTGGGACCAAAATTCTCTTCCACCTTAACTTTACACACCAGATCCTCATTTTGTAATACTAAATCTAGAATGTTTTCTTCCCTGGTTGATGACCTTATAAGCTGTTTTAGAGATGATTCTTTTAGTGTATCAATCAAATTCCTGCTCCTATATGTAAGTGCACTAGGGTTATTTCAATCAACATTACACATGTTGAAGTCACTCATTATTACAATATCTCACTTTATTGTGATTTAAGTAATTTCATTAACCAACAGGTTACTATAATCCTCAGTCTGCCCCGGATACCTATATATGATACCAATTCTAATCACAGAAACTCAGAGAGTTTCCAGCACTTTGTATGCATTTTGACATGCCTTGACATGATTTTACATTATCCTTAACATTATTAGCTATTCTGCTGCACATTCATTTAAATCAAACTTTTCTGTACAACTTGTACCTAGGTATGGCTATTTCCCAATCATTGTAATCATTGAACTATGTCTCCTTTATAGCAACCCGGTCTAAATTATTCCTGGATATAATAGCCATTAGCTTGATGAGTTTGTTTCCTAAACTACAGGCATTAAAATACATTGGGGGAGAACATTATTTTTTGTTTTATTCTTAGTTAAATGCATTAATTTCATATCCAGTATTTATGACCACATTTTTAAAGATATCAATGCACCCCTTTATCCTAACTGGCAGGGGAGAGAAATCATCATAAAATAAGTTTGTGTCCCCTTCATATAGTTTAAATGTCTGTAAAAAAAATCAGAATTCTTCACCAGCCACTTTTTTTAGCTTTATTTAAAGGATGTAAACCAACCCTTTTGAACAACTCCATTTTAGACCTCCTACCAACATCATGACTTAGCAAATTCAAAACCTTCAGTTTTAGGCAAGCTTTACAATGGTGAGAAAACCCATTATTATGAAACCTATGAATTTTAATGGTTTCATTCTCATTTCTCTATTTTTACTTCTGCGATGCTGCGTGCCATCTCCTTTCTTTTTGAAGTATTGCCCATTGTCTTCAATGGGGCTGGCAGCAGCAGCTCTGGCCCCATTGAAATCAGTGGGAGAAGATCATGATCCTTTGCCGTGGCTGTAACAGCCATGCCGGGGGATTCCTTCAGTCCTGCAGTGATGTGAGGCTGTTGCATCCTGGTGTTTCCACATGTTCTCAATGGGTCTGGCGGTAGCAACACTGGCCCCATTTCATGTGAAAACACCTTGCATCCAGGGCATTTCAGAAGGATTGTGAGGGTTATATGCGGCAGTACATCACGGCCCCATATCGCTCTCGCCAGTATGCAGGAGCCCTTACACTGCTGTTGCTGTTGCAGTCACATATCAAACATTAATATTTGTAGTGACTTGTTCATCTGATTACAGACTGACAGAACCTCTGAAAATATATCGTGTTTGTGGGCGAAAAGGAATCAATTGAATTCCATTATGAATTTGTAGCCATGTAATTATCAGGTTACAAGAATGTCAAACATGTGCGGAAATGGCACTATAAACTTTAGTAATAACTAAATAAGTGTAACGGATTAACATGGAAGTAGGCTGAAAGTGGATAATGTAAGAGATTCAAGCTGTTTCCCAAGCACGTTCATACTGTATGTCCTTTAGAAACATTGCAAGCAAAGATTTCTAATGGAACAATATAGGACATTGTTCATTAACATTTACTGTACAATATAAAAATGTTGGTGGGCTCTCAGGAAACTAAAGAAGCCGAAGAACATGCTTTAGTTTTAAAAGCCAGAATTGCTGTCCAATGGTGTGCTATTACTGCTTGATAATAAATGGCCATTTATAGCTCATGATAGTGTTAATATCTAAGACTGGGATATTCAGAAACATTTTCTTTTCAGCCTGGGATTGGGAATTTATGATTCTCAGCTGTGTTCAAAGCTGAATAAACACCTGTAAGGCTTACATATCCAGTCAGAGGAACATGCTAAAGCATCTCTGAAATTCAGCATGCCTGATTCTGTATTTTCCCAACATCATCTGTATTTATCTAAAGCATAAAGTTACAGCTTCACGGAAATAGCTGAAAGATGTTCTGGGGTGCCGTAATTTACACAACACCCCACCCCACCCCAATACCCCACACCCCTATACATATAAGATAGTTGGCCCCTCTCTGTAAAATGGATGGATTGGTCTACTTTACTCTTATGTGTATAGGCCTTTTAAAGGCCTAGGACAGAACTATAATGTGCTAGTTTATCGGCAAAGTGCAGGACTTAGTTCAAAATGTATTGTCAGAGATCTCCAGCAATAGACATATCCGAGTGGCTCTAAAGAGGTTCAGGTATCATACTTTATGGTTTGGAAATTAACAGAGATTTGAAATCATATACTACACCTATAGGATTTTCCATGTTAAGTCAAAAGATCATTTTCTTGCACAGTTCTCCTTGTAAATAGGAATTCAATAAGGTGAAACTAATAAGTGACAGCTTAAATGCAAAATATGACATCATTCTTCAAAATATGCATTGTGGTCCATATTTATCTAACATTTGAAATATTCTATTGGGATATATAGCAACACCTCTGATATAATACTATAAATAAGTAAGGGGCCTTGTGCATAGCTATATTATGGCTCTGTATAATATGAATACATAATATGCCATCTATAAATTTATATGGGGCCCTACTAAACCTTCCTATGCCTCTGACTTAGGTTCGGGCAACTTTGGCTAAAGCGCACATTGCACAGCCAAACACTGCAGTATTGCCAGGCAGCATCACAACCTAATGAGAGGCAGCGCTGCTGCTTTGTGACTCACAAGTTGCAGTAAGCATGATCTGAGAATTATAAGAATTCATGCTGGTTTGGTTGTCTTATGGTTGTCATGTCACGGCTGTGGCAATTGGTGAACCACAATGCAGCCACAATCTTTTTCACTAGGTTGCAATATACTATGGCATGGCAGTACTGCAATCTTTGGTCCCACAATGTGTGAAGTCATAGAGTCTTAATGTGGAGTCATAAAAAGGCTTGATTCTTCACATACAATCTTACAGAAAAAAGTGTGTTTCATTGGTTGCTATATTCTAGAGCGCTTCTACAGGGTGAGCTCAAAAACGGTTCGTGATTTCAAGTAGTTATAAAATCAAAACTAATTGGAATATGTTTATAAATTTGGTGACCGCAGATAAATTAAATGAAAAAAAAAAAGTTCTCCTGCAAAATGTCTGCAATCCTCCTACAGTCAGAGGGGAATGTAATCAAAGATGGCGCTAAAACCCTCAGTAACGCAGCTGGTGCATGTCGGCAAGACAATGAAATGCGACTTGAGTTTTGCAGGAATCTCCATGTGTTAATGGAAAATAATTAGAGATGAGCGAGCACCAAAATGCTCGGGTGCTCGTTACTCGGGACGAAAGTATCGCAATGCTCGTGGGTTCGTTTCGAGTAACGAATCCCATTGAAGTCAATGGGCGACCGGAGTATTTTTGTATATCGCCGATGCTCGCTAAGGTTTTCATTTGTGAAAATCTGGGCAATTCAAGAAAGTGATGGGAATGACACAGCAACGGATAGGGCAGGCGAGGGGCTACATGTTGGGCTGCATCTCAAGTTCACAGGTCCCACTATTAAGCCACAATACCGGCAAGAGTGCCCCCCCCCCCTCCCAACAACTTTTACTTCTGAAAAGCCCTCATTAGCAATGCATACCTTAGCTAAGCACCACACTACCTCCAACAAAGCACAATCACTGCCTGCATGACACTCCGCTGCCACTTCTCCTGGGTTACATGCTTATAGCCTGAGCCAATCAGAGGCAGGTCTGACTCACACCCCCTTCACAACCACTGCCGGCCGCGCTGAACTCCGTCTGCCGGGACAAGGTAAGTATATATATTTTTTTTATTTTAACACATTTCTGGATGAATTGCAGGGAAGGGCTTCTATATTTAAGCCCTTCCCGACAATTCATCCCGCGCTCGCCCATTGCTTTCAGTGGAACTTGCTGTATTGCCGGCTCCATTGAATTCAATGGGCAAACATCGTTCTTCTCTGCCACAGCTGTTACAGCTGTGGCAGAGAAGAATGATTTGTCTTCTATATGTTCTCAATGGGGTTGGCGCTGCTGCCGCCGGCCCCATTGAGCGCATATAGAGAAGTGAACAGGAATCGCAGATCGCAGATAGGTGCGATCTGCGATTTCTGACTATGGCCTAAGAAGGACCCTTGGGGTTCTTGAAGCCTAAAATAACTGCTAACGCTCTCCCTATAGCAGCTCCGGCATCAGCAGCACTGTCCCTGATCTCTGTCAGAATGCAACTGTGGCGAGCCGCGGGCGGGCAGATTTTTATACTCGGGTGACACCTGATCTCGCCAGCCACGCACTGCAGGGGGGTGGTATAGGGCTGGAACATCACAGGAGGAAGTTGTAATGCCTTTCCTGTCTTTCTATTGTCCAGCAAAGCGCGCAAATTTCTCAGGGAAGAAAATGAAAGTAACTCGAACACCGCGTGGTACTCGTCACGAGTAACGAGCATCTCGAACACCCTAATACTCAAACGAGTATCAAGCTCGGATGAGTACGCTCGCTCATCTCTAAAAATAATGTTAACCTGTTGTCAAAGATCATTTTCAGTAATGAGGCAATCTTTCACATAAGTCTAAAGGTCAACAGGTATAATGTGAGGGTATGGGGAGTAAGAATCTGCACGCCACTCTGGAGGTTGAACGTGAAGCCGTAAGCTCAATCACACTGGATGTACTGCAGAGAATCTGGTCCAAGCTACATTATCACATCAATGTTTGCCAAGTAATGGGGGGGGGGGGCACATCAAGTGTGTGTGATAACAACCAATACCACATGTAACTTTATAAGTTGATGCAACTGTAGACAATAAGAATATTCTAATAAAGTAACATTGCATATCTGTTGGAAATCAAGGACTGTTTTTGTACTCACCCTGTATAATAGTCTTGAATTATGACACACATGACCCAGCATACTACAGAAGAAAGAATGCACATGACTCTGTAATATACTGTAGCAAGGAATATACTAGCAGTAGCCTAGTTCGGGTGATGTGTCCTACATCCACTCTACAGCTTCCATGGAGAACCTGGGCGTATGGAGACTTTATTGATAATACCTGTTTGAATGTCTGAATATTGGTGTAAATCCATTTCCATGACTGCAAATTAAAAAGCATCGGTGTCTATTTTGTTTACTGCATGTGCTTTGGTGCTGTTTGCACCCAGTTTGAACTTTATCAATTTAGTCTTCATGTAGATTTTCCTATTTTTTTCTGCTACCCTGCTGTTTGCAATCCACTCAGGGCTGTAACTATAGGGGATGCGGTTGCATTCTTAGGGGGCCCATAAGGTCTCTCTTCTCCATATAGGGAGCCCAGTACTATGAATAAAGCATTATATTTGGGGGCCCTGTTACAGATTTTGCATGGGGGCTCAGAAACTTCAAGTTACACCTCTGAATCCACTTATCCACTTAGAGGTGGGGGAGCATGTCCTGAGCATGCCGTTCTGCTGTACTGGTCGGGATTTCTTTTTTCACACTTCATATACTACCTTGCATAGCTCCGCTCTAATCGACTGCAAAGCAGTATCTGAATGCCTGTCCCTCTGTTGCATGTAGTTACTAGCAGTGTCCCCGTGTCCCAGTTACTAGAGAAGCAACCACAGGCAGTGGATTACAAAGATGCTGGAAGGGAGACCCTAAGTGGCAGCCACTTCAAGCTTGATTTTCAGTGGTAACAAACAAACATTTTAATGCAAGTATATTACATAAACTGATGACGCACACATAGGCTCTTACATGAAAAGCTGTGTGAAAAGTAAGTTACCACTTAATACTGCAAATGTGAAGAAAGAAAGGTGTTCCTAGGCATCCCAGCTGACTTGAGAAACATTTTATCTTCCACCGTAATGCCAGTACATGAAATGTATCCGTAGTATCATCTCAGTAAAATGCCACACCTGAGTTTTCTTACTTTAATGAAAAATAGCAAAAACATTTTTTTATTTCATTACAGAATCAATCTTTCAGCTGTGAAACAAACAAAAACTGACAGTATGATAAATATTGTAGCATTTTAATATAAAACTTTTTTTTTACATAGTCTAGATAAAGCTTTTTTGATTGCTTGCCATTTTTGTAAGTTAAGTGATTTTGTCTTTCTTGAAATTTTCTTCTCCAAACATCTCTGCCAAACTTTTAAACTGAGGGCCCCAATCACTTAAAAAATCATAATCCTGATCTATTTCCATACTAGGTGACTCTATAGAACTAAGTGATTCAGCTACAGATCCAGAGCCTTCATAGGCATATGTTGCTAGTGAGTCATATGGTGGAGCATTTGGATCAACATCATGCTCTTGCAACCTTTCATTGATGAAATCTCTGATGTCACTATTGTATTCCACTGGTGGTTTTTGACGAGGCAAACGCAAAGGTTCCGGCTTTATGTCTCTGCGTCCTTTATTGTCTTCTATCACCTTTGGATTTCTTAGGGCACCGATGTCAAAGGCCTGAGTGTCTTCTTCTCCACCTCCCTCATCATCATAATGGATTACATTATCCCTTATGTCTTCTTTTGAGGTCATCAGAGCATCTTTCTTTTTCTGCCTTCTTAATGCTACATAAAGTACCACTATAACTAAAGCAAAACAGAAAGATTGTTACAATGGTTTTGTTATGTTACTTAGTGAACTAATACTTGCTGTAAAGTGTAACAGATGAAATGGAAAAAACTTTCAATTATTTATGTAGTATTAAATATATAAAACTTAATCACCATTTGCTTACAGTAAATAGAAGTTTTACTTTTTTTCTGTGAGAGGACCTGCCAGCTTTCCTGACATTTCTGATTAAGTAAATACTGAACTTGCATTCTCCATGTAATAACAGTTCTGGAGAATCCTTCTTGTAACTTTGCAGTGTGCCATTCCTGCCATTCCTCCAGAGTATTTATGAATGAATTGACATCTGGGTGTTACCATTCCCCTTGACACAGGGGTGTGACCTTACACAGACTGACACTGTGAGCAATGATTGGAGAGTGTGGGACTCGTAGCCCCAACTGTCAATGTATTCAGACATTTCTAGAAAGAATAAATGGGGAAAGGCATAATGTAGACTTAAATGGCACCAGTCACATCCCTACAGCACTATAAACTAAGTTATGCTACTGTTGGGGATGTGGCAGGTAGAGTGATGTATTTTTTTATACTCACCTACTCCCACAATTCAACGCTATCAACCAGTGAAGTATGCGCAGCACCCGAATCTGACTTTTTTCATAGTCCCATGCGCATGCTCTACCATACACGTCTATGGGAGCACAGAACTCTGAAAAGAATGAGATTTACATGCTGCATGCCCACCTTCCCAGGTGACAACAATGAATTGTGGGAATGGTGACTATAAAACAATACATCACCAGGATTCCTGTTACATCCCCTAGAAGCACCATAATTTAGTTTGCGATGCTGCTAGAACATGACAGGTTCCCTTTAAAAGAAAAGATGCACCAGAATTGTTATTTCATGGAAAAGAAAATTATATATTAAAACTGACATGTCAGAAAACTGTTATGGAGGCGCAACCCTCTATGTGATGGTGAAAGCACTTCTTTTTTATTATTTCACATAATAAAAACCAGCAATTGAAAATGCGTTTTGGGGATGAACCCCTTCGTCAGTTCGGCTGGATAGGACAACAGGATGCCTGGGGGTGACACGATTCCAAAGGTGTTTTGGATGTGTCAGAGGTCCTGTATGTGCAGGAGGACAGGGGAGAAAGAAGTGCTTTAACGCGTTTTCATTTGCTGGTTTTTATTTTGTGAAATAATAAAAAAGAAGTGCTTTCACCATCACATATTGGACCTTTATCTTCATCTTCTAGCAGCTTAGAGGGTTGCGCCTTCACACCAGTATTTTTCTATATCTTTTTTGCTACACTCACGCCCACCCAGGTGGAGCTTCATCTGGTTGGCAGCATCTCCACCATTCGAAATACTCCATCATTAGAAACACTTTGTACTCCAGAAATATTCCGACACCCTCACTGGGTTTTGCTCCACCTTCCTTTTTCATCTCTTTTACTCACATGTCAGAAAACTGACACGACCAATCTAAGGCCAGATGCCCACAGATGGATTTTTGCTGTGGAATTCTTGGCCAGATGCCCACCGTGAATTCCACAACAATGTCCCTCCATAGCAAGCTATGTTAAAAGAGTCTTACATGTCTATGAGTGGATATCATTGCGATTTTCCGCTCGCAATAGAAAATCGCAACATGCTCTATTTGGTGCAGAAAATCGCATGGGTGGCTTCCATTGCAGTCAATGGAAGCCGTCCGATCTGTGGCGATTCCAAAAGGCCAATTTTAAAATGCGCCAGATCCACATCATCACCGGAGCAACGGCGTGTCATTCCCTGTACTGCACATGCGCTTTGGCCGAGACACATACAGTGGATCTGGACAGGTGAGTATGTGTCTTTGGCTGGGCACTGGGTCTGATTCCACTGCAAGATTTCGCAGTTGGAATCCGACCCAGCCGTGGGCATTCAGACTAAGGGGTTATTCTGGATAGTTTACAAAAAGCGTTTGCCCATCCAGTGGATGGTTGAAAACTGATATATCAGTGTGGGTCTAACTAATGTTTTAGTGCTATAATATTCAGTGATTCAACTTGTTATAGCAACAACTATAAAAAGTTTGTTTTGACTTTAAAGGCAGGTAGAACACAGAGCATATACAATAATAAAGAAATAAGGAAGAAACAGCATCTACTACCTACAATACAGCAATAGATCAAGCCAACTCCATCAAAGGCTCCAATGCTGTGCGGGTCAAAATAGTGTGCACAATACAATGATGTATATACAGTACATGGACATCATAGCTGGGGGTCCCTATTTATGATCCAGAGGTGCAAAGCAGCTAACAAATTAAGTGGACCTAGATCGATCCATGAATTATATATGCATGGAAAAACCACGTGCATTATAAATACATGGAGAAACCACTTGTTATATTAGTTGTGTGGAGATATGGAAAATGTTCTTGTTTAAATATTTTTGACTGCTGCTGTGTAATACATATATATGAAAAAATGGAGGTGTTCTAAAACTTTTAACCAGCAGTGTATCTGTACGTGTGTATATATAGCCACAATCAAGATTCTTTAAATTGTCCTTGTGTGAATAATTTTGATTGTAGCTATACATATATATATATGTGTGTGTGTATATATATATATATATATATATATATGCGATAAAAATCATTCACCCAAGAACAATTCAAAAACTTTGACTGAAGCTGTACAAATGCACTACTCGTCAAAAGTTTTAGAACCTCAGTTTTTCAGTTATTTTTACAATTTAACACAATGTAATTTTTAAAAGTACGTTAATCTGCACGACATTACTACATTTACGTTTGTTCTGTAATTTATCTTACCTAAAAGAATAATAATGCACAGCAAAATGGCTATCAAAGCACCAGTGCTTAAACCAACAGGTAAAAAAATAGCTTCCACATTGCAGGACAGGATCGCCCCTCTTGAGTCACATCTGCAAACTCTAATAGTCAATGTGCTTGTACTGCTTTGGATAGGGTAACTGCTGTCTTCAACCACCACTGGAAGTAGATAAAACTCTTTATCTCTACGACTGTACCCATGTCTCTGTGCTTCAATGCCAGCTGAGTTATCTGTAAAATAAAAACATTGGAAAAATGAATGAATTAGAGATTTTTCAGATGTTTTAATATTCCTTAGGAAGTTTGTGGTTTCATTAATTTGAGGGTTCAAATTAGTTCTATTTATTAGTACATTATTATAGAGATGAGCGAATATACTCGTTTCGAGTAATTACTCGATCGAGCACCGCGATTTTCGAGTACTTGGGTGAAAAGATTCGGGGGGTGGGGGAGGCGTGGCGGTGCGGGGGTAGCAGCGGGGAACAGGGGGGAGCCCTCTCTCTCTCCCTCTCCCCCCCACTCCCCGCTGCAACCCCCCACTCACCGACGGCGCCCCCCGAATCTTTTCGCCCGAGTACGGAAGTACTTGAAAATCGCGGTACTCGGGCGAAAAAGGAGCGTGGCCGAGTACGCTCGCTCATCTCTAATTATTATGTATGTTATAAATTCAGCATACACTGTAACTGAACCTCAAAAACATATTTCTTTGTAGCAAGAGTGCAATCATTGGTGGGCATCTACTGGGCCATAATCTTCTATATTTGCCTATTAGATAATAAGCCAATGACAGCAAGCATGGTGACAAATACAGATTAAATACTGAGGACCATACTGATAACATTTGGTTGCAGTATAATCTGTAGCTTATCTGTATTACAGATCCTCATAATTGCACGTTTTAATACGCTTGAGTGAAACTGACCTTAACTTGAATTTGTGAAGTGGATTACTCTAATACAAAACTATTATAACCATTTTGTATTTTTTGCTAGAATTTCTAAAAAGTAGATTTATTTGTCAAACTTCGAGATAAGCTTTCAAGTGTATAGATTTTGTTCTATGCATTTTATAGGCCGTGTTAGGGAATAAATCTGACATCATTCCCACAGTGTGTGAAAACTTTTATCAAGATGTGGTATTTGTTTGTTCTGTAGATTTCTAATGCATGCAGCTTTTGGAGAATATAAAATGTATGTAATCATAAGTCTTACTTTTATAGTCATGGATGGTAAAATTGGGATTTGTCAAACCATCAGGTGGCAGTCTGAAGGAAAATTTCTGCCCTGCGGGTGACATGTCTCTGTCAGCAGCACCAATAATTTGGATGATCTGAAAGGAGACAAGCAGGCGGAAATCACACACCCGTCAAAACATTTTTTATGTAACCACTTTGTACAATAGACTTCCTCACACAAAAGGAATATTTATTCTAAGATTTACAGGCTTTTAAAGAAAAAGGAAAGAACAAAGGCAAGCAAAGGAGAGTGAAATTTAAGTTGCATTGACAGTACAACCATGCTCTTCAGTGAAACCACTAACTATGACACCCATGGCGACCAGGCAGTAACCACTTCTAATATTAGAAAACAGATTTTAGAACTAAAACTTTCAATCGCCAACTTTGTTATTTATTTTGTGTAAATCATATTAATTCAGATTAATTTGCAAGTCTATGTTGAGAAGCAAATATATTGTACCTAATATTTGTATGTATATACACGGCAATACAAGCTGAACAATACCATTCTGTACTCATTCTGTCAGACCGCTCTCAAAGAGCTCATTCTTTATTCTCTCTCTAACCTCTTTTTAAGGCTGAACTATGGTAAATTGAAATCCTGTTTGATTTACATTTATTTTATTTGTTTTTTTGAATATCAAATTAGAGGTGAGAGTGGCTATAGACTGAGCTGTCTGACAGAATGAGGACAGAAAGTTACTGAGCACTTTGTATTGAGGTGTATATTCATGCAAGCTGGAGAAGCCAAAAAGGTATTCGCTTTTTCATGAAAACCAATGGCAAATCTCTTTTATTTATAAAAGTACATGGAATATAATAAAAAAATTGGCTTCAAAAGTGGCCATAGCCTCCATAGGGGTTACCGGGCTCTCTAAAATTGATGGCCTATCCTTAAGATAGGCCTTCAAAATAAGATTGATGAAGGTTTGACTTTCAGAATCCCTATTATCAGCTGTTAGAAGGGGCTGCAGCATTTGCCCCTTCACTGATTACCAGACACGGCTTTGTATTTTTAGTAGCAGCTGTACTTGGTATTGCAGTTCAGTTTCTTTAAAGGGGTTTTGTCATAAAAAAAAAATTCTATGCCTACCTATTCCTCCCCAGGCAGCCTTCTAACCACATTTTCATGTCACCGATCTTCTGGTTCCTCCAGTCCCCCGAGTCACGTCATCTCCAGCCGTCTGGATCCTTTTCTTACTGTGACATTACGTATATTGCTGGCATTCTGTTTCCTGCCAGAAAAAGTATGCTATGTCGCTAGTGATGTAGCATTCACTGCCTAGCAGGGAATGCCAAATCCTCAACAGCCTGCTTTAGCAGGACTGTGCATGTGCGACATCTCCCCGCTAGTATTCCATATGAAACACTAGTGGTGATATATGGCGCATGCATGCAAAAGAAGGCTGTCAATGATTAAGCATTGCCTGCTAGCAGTGAACGTTACATCACTCGTATCTTTCACTGCCCTGCAGAAAGTGAACTGCAGCTAATGGACGTTCCAAAACAGGAAGAGGAGGATCCGGACGTCTGGAGGGGAGGTGACCCGGGGATCGGAGGAGCCAATAGAAGATAGGTGAGTACAAGATGGGATAAGTAGACTGCCAGGGGAGGAATAGGTAAGAATTTTTTTTTTTTTCTAATGACAAAAGCCCTTTAACTTCAATGCCATAAAGCTGAAAAAAAAACTACAATGCTGTGCTACAAAAATACTGAACACCATGACCCTTCATAAAGCAGATTTGAATGAGGATTAATAGTTTGATCACTACTGATCTAATATTCAGAGTATACCTTAAAGGGAACCTGTCATGTCTCTACAGCACAACAAATTAAGTTATTCTTCAGTTCCTCTCTGAAGTTGGCGCACGGCACAAAGATCTGACTCCTTTCAGCGTCCCATGTACATGCTGTCCCATAGATTTGTGTAGGAGAGCGCATGCAAGGGACACTGAAAAGAGTCAGAGTTTTGTGCCATATGTTGAGTTCGGAGGGGCGCAGTACTGGATCATGGGAGCAGGTGAGTATAAAAAATACATCATCCGGCTCCATTCACCTCCCCTAACTGCACCATAACTTATGAATTGTACATCAGTTTTAAAATACTGAATAATCCCTTTGACTAAAATAGTTGTATTCTTCCTTACGGAGGGTGGAGATTTGGTTTGTTCTAATAAAGAGCTTCAAATTGGCTCTTTCACTTCACACAAATACTGAATTATTGCAAATGATTAACTTTTGTTTGCCTGCAACCCAACTAGAAGCAACACATTGCATAGGGATTCATGCGGCTCTGTTGTTCCCAGGCAGGTGGCTCTCAACAACAAACCACATGTTAGTTCTGGTATTATATTACCTTAGAAATTAATTCATACATGTTCATTTAATAAAGAAATATAATATTAAATGTAAGACTGAGCGTTAGAATTGTATGCACAACCCAACTGATTGTTATTGGATACACAGCTAAGCCATACTAAATAATACCATTTTAATTCAAGTTATTGGACAGTATGGTAATTAGTAATATGAGGCAGGCTTATCAAGTTGTTTTGGATTGTCAATAGACCTCCTACTGTCACGTTACAGATAGAAAAATAGAAAATTGAGGAGCTTTTCTGTCTCTGCCAGTAGGGATGTTCAGACTTTAAGTTTCTCCAGGCTCCACATGTTTAAGAAATACAATTATTCCTCTACTCGTTTTTTGCACTAGGGGTTAACTGCCTGGGTCCTGCCTGACTGCAACTTAGTTAGGATGACATATTTATTATAATAATTGTAACAATCATATTTAAAGGGACAGTCCAACATTAGAAAATCAGTCCTCAGGTTGTGTGGCATTGCAATTTAGCTCCATTTACTTTAGTGGAGCTAGGCTTCAATACCAAACACAACGCATGGACCATGAGGCACTGTATCTGGAAACAAAATCAACCATGACCACCGCTTTAAATATTAGCGGAATTTACTTTACCTGTCTTGGTTTTGCATTTTCACATACTGATGTTTCATATGGTAGCGTCACCTCAGGGGCAAATTCATTAACATCCAAAACGTTTATGATGACGTTCACTGAGCTGGTTAACTGTGGATTACCTGTAGAAGGGAATTCATATACATTACAATTACAAATAGTATATCCCCTTCCAGATATTGTCTATTTCTCCATAGTTGTCACACTGAATGGTTCCTTATCACGTCTTTTTTTTTTTTTTTTAGAAAACTCCTTGTTTAAGGTCATGTGGATGTAATAGACACTGGTTACCGAGAGCAGGACCTCATTCTATTAACCAGAGTACTGATTCTTCCTCGAGAGGATACAACTCTTCAGTGCAATGGATAAGAGTGTTCCATTATTCTTTCTGACTGTAAAAGCACCAAATGTAAGTATTTTTCACAAAAAATGTCAATGGTAAAATGTCAAGATATAACCACATACATTTTCAAAGATTAGATGTCATAGTTCTATACATTTTTAGTACAGATGGGTTAAGCCTCTTTTAAAGGGGTTCTGACACAAATAATGTTTTTATGCTTTAGCAGCCATTGTTCCCTGGTGTGCCTAATGGACCCAGGGAACCCATCGTTTAATGGCTGCTAAAGCATAAAAAGATAATACTTACCTGTTCTTCTTGACATCGGGGGGGGGGGGGGGGGTCATCTCCCGGCAGGCGCTGCTCTTCCTCTTCTTCCTCCACGAGCCGCGCCGCTCCGGGATTGCGCGCATGCACAGTGGAGAGGTGCCCTCTGACAGAAGTCAGGACGGGCTGCGTCTCCACTGCGCATGCGCAGCACTCCGGAGTTCAGCAGGACGGACGGGCCGCCCACAGCAAGCACTGCTTGTGACGTGCTTGTTGTGAGCGGTCCGTCCGTTCACCTCGGAAGTGCCTGACGGACGGACCAGAGCAGGAAGCGGTCTTTTTGACCGCTCCTGCTCTGCTTTAAAGGCACAGAAGAAGATGCCGGCTGGAGGGAACATGCCTGGCGATCGGGCCAGGCCAGGCAAGGTGAGTACAAATTTTTTTTTTTGATGTCAGAACCCCTTTAAGCACAACGAGAAGTGCTTAATTCTTGTCTGTCTGAGCGAACTAGCTGATGACATCATCACCAGCTCATTCACTCTCATGCATACTGTTTAGTCTGCATCGTTCTCATAGAGAATGATGCAGTTTTTGTTAATTTCTTGTTCAGTGTTTCACACTCCTATGTAAAACGATGAACAATCAGTTTTTAAACTGCTGGTTAAATGCACAAGCCGGAGCTGGATTTTATGCCATCTGAAACTGAACGACAATCAAGAACCTCATGTTGCTCGTTCATCATTCAGTTATTAGCTCACACTTAAAGCTAATGATTATTGTTCACTTTTGGTTGTCTGAACAATTTTGTGAACAATAATCGTTCCATCTAAATGCACCATTACTTCATGGCTTGAAATCGTGGAGAAGTTAGCCATGCAAAAAAATTGCAGCACACTTGCCCAAAAATCACGTTAAGGCCGCCTGCAGACGGCCAGGTCGGATCCGGCTGCGTGAATTCTCGCAGCGGGATCCGACCTGAGTGTCTGCAGAGAGCACTCACCTCTCCCCCGGCCCTGGCTCTGTCATGTGCCGGCTGCCGGGCAGCCGGTGCATGCGCAGAGCGGAGCCGGCGGCCGGTGAGTGACGTTTCTCTGCGGGGCTCTGCGAGTCCCGCACAAAAATAGGGCATGCCGCGATTTGTTTGCCGGCGAGATTTTGCACGGCCAAATCGCGGCCGTCTGCATAGGATTGCGTTTGTTAACGCAATCCTATGGCAGCTTCCAGGGGTGGAAATTCCGCGGGAAATCCCGCCGCAGAATTTCCGCCCGTCTGCAGGCGGCCTTATGGACAATTTTCCCCGAGCCTCTTTAGCGTTAAAATCACCCATTCACACAATGGGGAGCAGGGTGTTGCCAAAAAAATGCACTGCTGAAACGGAGAGAGAGATTTTTATTTCTTCCAGCCGGCACAAAACCTTCACCACACAGCATACAGTACATACATACAATGGCATGTTTAGCTTAATACTGCTAATCTTCCCTCCCATTCTGATTCCTCTTGTTTAGCAATTTAAGCTAACCAATGGGAATGTTAAATTTAATCCTGCTAATCTCCTCCCCCCTCCCTTTTTTCCAGCTCCCATAGGAGCCCATGGACACTCCTGCACTTTGCGCAGCAAAGATAGGTCAAGACCTATATTTTTGCATAGCGGGGAACATCAGTTGCTAAATTTCAGTCACTGAGGTCCTTTTTTCTTAGGTGCACCTTTTTGGGTGTCTAGGACTTCTTTGTTTGAATGTTTCCGTAGGATACCAATCGTTTTAATAGTCGTGTTCTTTATATGCATGTAAGTTAGCTGCACAAATTCCCTTGTGTGACTGAACCATTAAGATAACTTTCTGCGCTGTGCTATCACAATCAAGCTAAAATTTGTCCTTTCTATACCATATACAATGTTGCTTTTCAATGCACATTAACAGCCATACAATAAAAGTGTTCCGGTAAGTATATGGCCATTTTCTCAGATTTGTTTTCTCTGCTTATGTCCTCTTTTTTCTGTGTTTATGATTTATTTAGTGTAGGGACTCACAAGAAAATGAGGACCCTTGATGAGGGTCTGTGAGCATCTGTATGTTGGCCAAAATATTAACCAATTCCTCGTATTTATCAATATTTGTTGGCACCTATCAGTAACATGCAGTGCATATTTGAATGGTGGGAGAGCCCAGGGTCCCTGTGTGGTTCACCTATGAGATGGAAGGCAGCCCACTGGATTGAAATATGGTGTCACTAATAGGTTGCCTGACACCCTGTATATGCTTTGTCTGTGTTCAAGTATAGTACTAAGCAGATGCCCCCTCCATATAAGGAAGGTGTGTGAGTGGTTATTTATCAGTGCCTGTAATGTGCAATTCCTCCTCCATATAGCAGTTTGGCTGTTTGCATATTGACACATGTGGTGCATTACCTGCCCTTTTGTGTTAGTACATAGTTAAGTAGATGACCATTTTTTGTGATATTTAGTCTGCATATGTCCCCCTTTCTTCTGTGTTTTATGTGTTGATTGATGTTACTGTAGGGACTCAAAAACAAGAAAACAAGAACTCTTGATAAAAGCTTGTGAGCCTGTGTATTTTGGCCAACACCAAACACAGCATATCAGAACAAACATCTCACAACGACTGTCACGCAGAGTGGTGCAGGAGTGATGATAAGGGCTTGCTTGGAAGCTACAGATTCTGGGCACCATGCAGTCACTTAATTAACCATACAAACCTCTGTATGCCTAAGTATTCTAGAATCAAATGTGATGCCATTTATCCAAAATCTGAATCTTGTCCGAAACTAGGTTATGCAACAGGACAACCATCCCAAGCACACCTGCAAATCTACAGCAGAAATGCTGAAAAAGAAAAAAAAAATCTAAGTCCAGACCTCAACCAAATTGAAATGCTATGGCCGGACCTTAAGAGAGCGATGCATAAATGAATGCCTACAAACCTCAAAGAAATGAATCAAGAAGAGTGGCCTAAAACTCCTGGAGAACAATGTGATAAAGTCATGCAGAAAACTATTTTCGCTGCTAAAGGTAGTTCTACAATTTATTGATTCAAGGTGTGTATGTAATTTTTCACACACTGCTTCTGCATTATGGCCTATTTTTTGTTACAATGACACTGTATAATTTATCATGTGCTGCTGTTCATCTAAGGTTATATTTACCTTATTTTAAGACCTTCTAAGGATAATTTTTTTTATCACGTAAAACCATAAAATTAAAAGAGGTTGTATTTAGTTTTTCTCATAATTGTATTATATATACCTACCTATCTATACAGTATATCTGCAGACACTGGCAGAGTTTCACTATTAAGCAATTTAAAGTATTAATGCATTAGGGATCATGTCTTTAGCTTGGGGCTGAATTTGTAAAAGTAGTTTCTATTTTTGCATCACATTAGTCAATTGCTGTTTATTAAATTAAATGCAAATTTGCATAAAATTTTAGCTGTTTTGTTCCAAATATATTATTTTTTTTAAATGTCAATAATTTCTGATGTATTCATGTATACCCAATTGAAGAATGCAAATTTAAGGCCGATTTAGACTGGACAAATGTCGATCAAACGATGCCGCCACTCGTCCCCGCATACACGCACTCCTGTGCTGTTGCACGGAAGCAAGTATCACTGCCAGAGCTTTCACTCCTCACTCTTTCTCCTGCCCATCTCCATTGACTTAACATAGCAGCTGTTCAATACTGAAATCTCCTCCAGCCACCCCACTGTGACCCAGCGATACTAGCTCCAGTGCAGCAGCACAGGAGCGAGTATGTGCAGGGACGAGTGTCGGGCATTGTTTGCCCAACATTCGTCTCGTCTAAATGGGCCTTAAGTGTTTCCTTATCTTATCTAAACTGGCAAACACTTAGGGTCTTTTTAGGTAGGCCGCCTTCTTGGCTCAACCTAAAAAGCACTGATGGACATGTATGTCGATTGGTACTTGTTTAATTTCCTTTTGCACAGGCTGAGAATTAGCTTATGGACACAAATGATCACTAGTATGATTGTTGGCTCCCATGGGTCTATTGTATATCTCTCGATTCACACAAAGAGATGTAGTGATTAGAGATGAGCGAACGCGTTCGTCCGAGCTTGATATTCGTGCGAATATTAGGGTGTTCGGGATGTTCGTTATTCGTAACGAACACCATGCGGTGTTCTGGTTACTTTCACTTCCTTCCCTGAGACGTTAGCGCGCTTTTCTGGCCAATTGAAAGACAGGGAAGGCATTACAACTTCCCCCTGCAACGTTTAAGCCCTATACCACCCCCCTGCTGTGAGTGGCTGGCGAGATCAGGTGTTCGCCTAATATAAAAGTCGGCCCCTCCCGCGGCTCGCCTCAGATGCGGTGTGAGTTAGATGAGGGACAGTGCTGTTTATACCGGAGCTGCTGTAGGGAAAGAATTGGTAGTTAGTGTAGGCTTCAAGACCCCCCAAAGGTCCTTATTAGGGCCACTGATAGCTGTGTGTTGGCTGCTGTTAGCAGTGGCATTTTTTTTTTTCTCAAAATCGCCTCTGCAGACCGTTGCACCTGGCATTAGGGACAGAAGTGCTGCATAGGCAGGGAGAGTGTTAGGAGTGAGTGTAGCCTTCAAGAACCTCAACGGTCCTTTCTAGGGCCATATTTATCCGTGTGCAGTACTGTCCAGGCTGCTGTTAGCTGTGCTGCATTTTTTTTGGGCTTCTCAAAATCGCCTCTGCAGAGCATTCCACCCTCCATTGATACTGCAGGGAAAGAATTGTATAGGCAGGGCCACAACACAGTTATTATTCATAGAATATACGCAGTGCTGCCTGTTTGTGGGAAAAAACTGAAAACAAATCTATTTGTCCAGCCTCTGTCCGTCCTTACGCCTGTGGACACGTGTGAGCTGCGTGAAAAACATTGCTAAATCATACGCACCCAGCTACGCTTTACTGCTGGCTTCGCCATTTGCTTTCCTTAATTGGGAAAAAAAATACCTGCTCTGCCAGAGTTATAATAACTCTGCTACCCTCACGTTCTGT
Organism: Eleutherodactylus coqui; assembly: GCF_035609145.1. Taxonomy (NCBI): domain Eukaryota; kingdom Metazoa; phylum Chordata; class Amphibia; order Anura; family Eleutherodactylidae; genus Eleutherodactylus; species Eleutherodactylus coqui. The sequence continues at coordinate 26,366,252 of NC_089845.1, read as the reverse complement.
GACACATAAGCAGGGACACAGCACAGTTATTAAACTTCTCATGTTCATTGAATATACGCAGTGCTGCCTGTTGGTGGGAAAAAACTGAAAACAAATCTATTTGTCCAGCCTCTGTCCGTCCTTACGCCTGTGGACACGTGTGAGCTGCGTGAAAAACATTGCTAAATCATACGCACCCAGCTACGCTTTACTGCTGGCTTCGCCATTTGCTTTCCTTAATTGGGAAAAAAAATACCTGCTCTGCCAGAGTTATAATAACTCTGCTACTCTCACGTTCTGTGACACATAAGCAGGGACACAGCACAGTTATTAAACTTCTCATGTTCATTGAATATACGCAGTGCTGCCTTTTGGTGGGAAAAAACTGAAAACAAATCTATTTGTCCAGCCTCTGTCCGTCCTAACGCCGGTGGACACGTGTGAGCTGCGTGAAAAACATTGCTAAATCATACGCACCCAGCTACGCTTTACTGCTGGCTTCGCCATTTGCTTTCCTTAATTGGGAAAAAAAATACCTGCTCTGCCAGAGTTATAATAACTCTGCTACCCTCACGTTCTGTGACACATAAGCAGGGACACAGCACAGTTATTAAACTTCTCATGTTCATTGAATATACGCAGTGCTGCCTGTTTGTGGGAAAAAACTGAAAACAAATCTATTTGTCCAGCCTCTGTCCGTCCTTACGCCTGTGGACACGTGTGAGCTGCGTGAAAAACATTGCTAAATCATACGCACCCAGCTACGCTTTACTGCTGGCTTCGCCATTTGCTTTCCTTAATTGGGAAAAAAAATACCTGCTCTGCCAGAGTTATAATAACTCTGCTACCCTCACGTTCTGTGACACATAAGCAGGGACACAGCACAGTTATTAAACTTCTCATGTTCATTGAATATACGCAGTGCTGCCTGTTTGTGGGAAAAAACTGAAAACAAATCTATTTGTCCAGCCTCTGTCCGTCCTTACGCCTGTGGACACGTGTGAGCTGCGTGAAAAACATTGCTAAATCATACGCACCCAGCTACGCTTTACTGCTGGCTTCGCCATTTGCTTTCCTTAATTGGGAAAAAAAATACCTGCTCTGCCAGAGTTATAATAACTCTGCTACCCTCACGTTCTGTGACACATAAGCAGGGACACAGCACAGTTATTAAACTTCTCATGTTCATTGAATATACGCAGTGCTGCCTGTTTGTGGGAAAAAACTGAAAACAAATCTATTTGTCCAGCCTCTGTCCGTCCTTACGCCTGTGGACACGTGTGAGCTGCGTGAAAAACATTGCTAAATCATACGCACCCAGCTACGCTTTACTGCTGGCTTCGCCATTTGCTTTCCTTAATTGGGAAAAAAAATACCTGCTCTGCCAGAGTTATAATAACTCTGCTACCCTCACGTTCTGTGACACATAAGCAGGGACACAGCACAGTTATTAAACTTAGATTATTCATTCACTAGAGGCAGTGGGGCCTTTCGTTTTCCCAAAAGGGCAAAAATTATATTTGGCCTCCAGTCTTGCGCCAATTTATTTCCTGCCTGTTAAATCAAATCACTGGTAATACAGCATGCTGAGGGGTAGGGGTAGGCCTAGAGGACGTGGACGCGGCCGAGGACGCGGAGGGCCAAGTCAGGGTGTGGGCACAGCCCGAGCTCCTGATCCCGGTGTGTCGCAGCCGACTGCTGCGCGATTAGGAGAGAGGCACGTTTCTGGCGTCCCCACATTCATCGCCCAATTAATGGGTCCACGCGGGAGACGGTTATTAGAAAATGAGCAGTGTGAGCAGGTCCTGTCCTGGATGGCAGAAAGTGCTTCGAGCAACCTATCGTCAACACGCAGTTCTGCGCCGTCCACTGCTGCAAATCCGAATCCTCTGTCTGCTGCTCCTCCTTCCTCCCAGCCTCCTCACTCCACTACAATGACACCTGCTCAGGAGCGGGAACACTCCCAGGAACTGTTCTCGGGCCCCTGCTCAGATTGGGCAGCAGCGGTTCCTCTCCCACCAGAGGAGTTTATAGTCACTGATGCCCAACCATTCGAAAGTTCCCGGGGTCCGGGGGATGAGGCTGGGGACTTCCGCCAACTGTCTCAACAACTTTCTGTGGGTGAGGAGGACGATGACGATCATACACAGTTGTCTTGCAGTGAGGTAGTAGTAAGGGCAGTAAGTCCGAGGGAGCAGCGCACAGAGGATTCGGAGGAAGAGCAGCAGGACGATGAGGTGACTGACCCCACCTGGTGTGCAACGCTTACTCAGGAGGACAGGTCTTCAGAGGGGGAGTCAAGGGCATCAGCAGGGCAGGTTGCAAGAGGCAGTGCGGTGGCCAGGGCCAGGGGTAGAGGCAGGGCCAGACCGAATAATCCACCAAGTGTTTCCCAAAGCGCCCCCTCGCGCCATGCCACCCTGCAGAGGCCGAGGTGCTCTAAGGTCTGGCAGTTTTTCACAGAGACGCCTGACGACCGACGAACAGTGGTGTGCAACCTTTGTTGCGCAAAGCTCAGCCGGGGAGCCAACACCAACAGCCTCACCACCACCACCATGCGCAGGCATATGATGGCCAAGCACCCCACAAGGTGGGACGAAGGCCGTTCACCGCCTCCGGTTTGCACCCCTGCCTCTCCCCCTGTGCCCCAACCTGCCACTGAGATGCAACCCCCCTCTCAGGACACAGGCACGACCGTCTCCTGGCCTGCACCCACACCCTCACCTCCGCTGTCCTCGGCCCCATCCACCAATGTCTCGCACCGCACAGTCCAGCCGTCGCTAGCGCAACTGTTGGAGCGCAAGCGCAAGTATGCCGCCACGCACCCGCACGCTCAAACGTTAACCGTCCGCATCGCAAAATTCATCAGCCTTGAGATGCTGCCGTATAGGGTTGTGGAAACGGAGTCCTTCAAAAGTATCATGGAGGCGGCGGCCCCGCGCTACTCAGTTCCCAGTCGCCACTACTTTTCCCGATGTGCCGTCCCAGCCCTGCACGACCACGTCTCCCGCAACATTGTACGCGCCCTCACCAACGCGGTTACTGCCACGGTCCACTTAACTACGGACACGTGGACAAGCACAGGCGGGCAGGGCCACTACATCTCCCTGACGGCACATTGGGTGAATTTAGTGGAGGCTGGGACAGAGTCAGAGCCTGGGACCGCTCACGTCCTACCCACCCCCAGAATTGCGGGCCCCAGCTCGGTGGTGGTATCTGCGGAGGTGTATGCTTCCTCCACTAAAGCACCCTCCTCCTCCTCCTCCTCCTCCTCTGTCTCGCAATCAAGATGTGTTAGCAGCAGCATGTCGCCAGCAGTCGGTGTCGCGCGGTGTGGCAGCACAGCGGTGGGCAAGCGTCAGCAGGCCGTGCTGAAACTACTCAGCTTAGGCGATAAGAGGCACACGGCCCACGAACTGCTGCAGGGTCTGACACAGCAGACCGACCGCTGGCTTGCGCCGCTGAGCCTCCAACCGGGCATGGTCGTGTGTGACAACGGCCGTAACCTGGTGGCGGCTCTGCAGCTTGGCAGCCTCACGCACGTGCCATGCCTGGCCCACGTCTTTAATTTGGTGGTTCAGCGGTTTCTGAAAAGCTACCCACGCTTGTCAGACCTGCTCGTAAAGGCGCGCCGGCTCTGCGCACATTTCCGCAAGTCCCACACGGACGCTGCCACCCTGCGCACCCTGCAACATCACTTTAAGCTGCCAGTGCACCGACTGCTGTGCGACGTGCCCACACGGTGGAACTCTACGCTCCACATGTTGGCCAGGCTCTATGAACAACGTAGAGCTATAGTCGAATACCAACTCCAACATGGGCGGCGCAGTGGGAGTCAGCCTCCTCAATTCCTTTCAGAAGAGTGGGCCTGGTTGGCAGACATCTGCCATGTCCTTGGTAATTTTGAGGAGTCTACCCAGGTGGTGAGCGGCGATGCTACAATCATTAGCGTCACCATTCCTCTGCTATGCATCTTGAGACATTCCCTGCAAACCATAAAGGCAGCTGCTTTGCGCTCGGAAACGGGGGCGGGGGAAGACAGTATGCCGCTGGATAGTCAGGGCACCCTCCTGTCTATTTCTCAGCGCGTACAGGAGGAGGAGGAGGAGCATGAGGAGGATGAGGAGGAGGGGGAAGAGACAGCTTGGCCCGCTGCTGACGGTACACCGGCTGATTGCCTGTCATCCTTTCAGCGTGTATGGCCTGAGGAGGAGGAGGAGGAGGAGGATCCTGAAAGTGATCTTCCTAGTGAGGACAGCCATGTGTTGCGTACTGGTACCCTGGCACACATGGCTGACTTCATGTTAGGATGCCTTTCTCGTGACCCTCGCGTTGCACGCATTCTGGCCACGACGGATTACTGGGTGTACACACTGCTCGATCCACGGTATAAGGAGAACCTGCCCACTCTGATTCCCGAAGAGGAAAGGGGTTCGAGAGTGTTGCTATACCACAGGACCCTTGCGGACAAGCTGATGGTAAAATTCCCAGCCGACAGCGCTAGTGGCAGAAGGCGCAGTTCCGAGGGCCATGTTGCAGGGGATGTGCGTAGATCGAGCAGCATGTACATCCCAGGCAGTGCAACAGTCTTTAAGGGCCTGGCCAGCTTTATGGCTCCCCACCAAGACTGTGTCACCGCTCCCCAGTCACGGCTGAGTCGGCGGGAGCACTGCAAAAGGATGGTGAGGGAGTACGTAGCGGATCGCACGACCATCCTTGGTGACGCCTCTGCCCCCTACAACTACTGGGTGTCGAAGCTGGACACGTGGCCTGAACTAGCCCTGTATGCCCTTGAGGTGCTTGCTTGTCCTGCAGCTAGCGTCTTGTCGGAAAGGGTGTTTAGTGCGGCTGGGGGAATCATCACAGATAAGCGTAGCCGCTTGTCAACCGACAGTGCCGACAGGCTAACACTCATCAAGATGAACAAAGGCTGGATTTCCCCAGACTTCTGTTCTCCACCAGCGGACAGCAGCGATACGTAAGCAATACGTAGGCTGCACCCGCGGATGGAAGCTACGTTCTCTCTCACCATCCAAAACGGGGACATTTCTGCTTCATCAATCTGTGTCTAATATTCCTCCTCCTCCTCCTCCTGCTCCTCCTCCTGAAACCTCACGTAATCACGCTGAACGGGCAATTTTTCTTAGGGCCACAAGGCTCACTCAAATAATTTTTCAGAACAATTTTTATAAGTTTCAATTAGCTTAAAAGCGTTGGAACTTTAACTTGAACCAATTTTTCGTTACACTGGGCTGCCTCCAGGCCTAGTTACCACTTAAGCCACATTAACCAAAGCGATTCACCTGCCATCTTGGTTGGGCATGGCCAATTTTTACTGAGGTACATTAGTACTGTTGGTACACCAATTTTTTGGGGCCCTCACCTACAGTGTAATCATAGTAATTTCTATGTTCTTCGCCTGCACTCATGGTACAGAAAGGTGTGTGGGGTTGGCCTACACTTTAGCTACATAAATGTCACTTGTGCCTTGGCTATACTAAGGCTACTGAAATGGAACTAAGACTGCGCTCCCGCTATACTGCTGCTTCAGAATTGTTACTGGGGCCTGTCTTGAGTGCTACTATTGCTTACATGGAACGAAGACTGCGCTCCCGCTATACTGCTGCTTCAGAATTGTTACTGGGGCCTGTCTTGAGTGCTACTATTGCTTACATGGAACGGACACGTGGAGAGGACACGTAGTGCCTCAAAAACATCCCCCTCCTCCTCCAACAGGGAAAACATTGTTGGCAAATGCCTTTGCATTGGTTCGTCTGGTGGCAGTCCAAGAATTTCACCTTTACCGACACTACAAGAGAGCCCCCCCACCATCCCCCCGCCACGGCCCACTTAATCCTGGCCACATTCCGAAAACCAACAAAATACAACCGTGGTACTAGGTCCGCAGTCACCACCACATTACCACCAACGCGGTTACTGTTAAGGTGCATATAACCACGGACACGTTGAGAGAGGACACGTAGTGCCTCAAAAACATCCCCCTCCTCCTCCAACAGGGAAAACATTGTTGGCAAATGCCTTTGCATTGGTTCGTCTGGTGGCAGTCCAAGAATTTCACCTTTACCGACACTACAAGAGAGCCCCCCCACCATCCCCCCGCCACGGCCCACTTAATCCTGGCCACATTCCGAAAACCAACAAAATACAACCGTGGTACTAGGTCCGCAGTCACCACCACATTACCACCAACGCGGTTACTGTTAAGGTGCATATAACCACGGACACGTGGAGAGGACACGTAGTGCCTCAAAAACATCCCCCTCCTCCTCCAACAGGGAAAACATTGTTGGCAAATGCCTTTGCATTGGTTCGTCTGGTGGCAGTCCAAGAATTTCACCTTTACCGACACTACAAGAGAGCCCCCCCACCATCCCCCCGCCACGGCCCACTTAATCCTGGCCACATTCCGAAAACCAACAAAATACAACCGTGGTACTAGGTCCGCAGTCACCACCACATTACCACCAACGCGGTTACTGTTAAGGTGCATATAACCACGGACACGTGGAGAGGACACGTAGTGCCTCAAAAACATCCCCCTCCTCCTCCAACAGGGAAAACATTGTTGGAAAATGCCTTTGCATTGGTTCGTCTGGTGGCAGTCCAAGAATTTCACCTTTACCGACACTACAAGAGAGCCCCCCCACCATCCCCCCGCCACGGCCCACTTAATCCTGGCCACATTCCGAAAACCAACAAAATACAACCGTGGTACTAGGTCCGCAGTCACCACCACATTACCACCAACGCGGTTACTGTTAAGGTGCATATAACCAGTCTGACTGGGGCATGCAGACACCTTGACAGAATGAATAGTGTGTGGCACATAGGTTCCCCATTGCTATGCCCACGTGTGCAGCTCCTGATGGCGGTGGCACAGGATTGTATTTCTCATTGCTTCTGTACAGCATTGTGGGCTATCGCCCCGCCCCTATTAAAGAGGGTCGCTACCTAGCCGTGCCAACCCTGTGCAGTGTGTGCCTGCGGTCCCTCGTCGTGGCAGACGCACTTCTAAATAGACATGAGGGTGGTGTGGCATGAGGGCAGCTGAAGGCTGCGCAGGGACAGTTTGGTGTGCGCTGTGGGGGGGGGAGGGGGTGCGGTTGGGCAGCATGTAACTCAGGAGAAGTGGCAGTGGAGTGTCATCCAGGCAGTGATTGTGCTTTGTTGTAGCTAGTGTGGTGCTTAGCAAAGGTATGCCATGCTAATGAGCGCTTTTCAGAAGTAAAAGTTGTTGGGAGGGGGGGGGGGCCCACTCTTGCCGCTATTGTGGCTTAATAGTGGGACCTGTGAACTTAGGATGCAGCCCAACATGTAGCCCCTCGCCTGCCCTATCCGTCACTGTGTCATTCCCATCACTTTCCTGAATTGCCCAGATTTTCACACATGAAAACCTTAGCGAGCATCGGCGAAATACAAAAATGTTCTGGTCGCCCATTGACTTCAATGGGGTTCGTTGTTCGAAACGAACCCTCGAGCATCACGGGAAGTTCGTTACGAATAACGAACACCCGAACATTTTGGTGTTCGCTCATCTCTAGTAGTGATGATTAGCAAGCATAAACTGAACAATGAACCATCAAAGGGCCATTAGCTTATCAAGGTTTCCTTCACATGGTCAATTGAACAAGTGTTTGGAGGAACATTTGGGCCTGATAATCAATCTATATAAGAAGGCCTTAAGACTCTGTTTACCCTGGCATTATTGCCATTCCACTGGTGTTTCCAACATGTTTGTGGTAGGAATAGCATTCTCTGCAATATTCTATTCTTGTGAAAAGTAAAACCAGAAGGAAACCGGTTGAACAATTATAACTCATTGGAATCGTAATGACTCGGTATCCATGTAAAAACGACGGATGTGGCATAGCAGCCTTGGCTGGAATATAAACAGAAGCTGTGATGTTAGTGAGAGTAAAGCATTAATAACTGTATTTGCTGATACTGTATATCAAAGTGATCCCAGTTAAATGTTGCTTTTGGTATCCAATAAGCAGATCCATGGAATTAGGTTAGGAGAAAATGTGCATGTAATATGATTATATGCAGATTATGTAATAATAATCTCTTTTACAAATATTCTCATTAATTTATATGAAAGAAACTATTGATTTTTACTCCAGTGTTTCTCCGTGTAAACCAAATGAAATCCCTTAATACCACTAGAGAATCTAAGGAGAGAAATAAAAGCTGGATATTCATATCAGTGGATTACAGTTAGCATGATGCATCTATAGTTAAATGTATGTAATGCTATACCAAACATAAACAAGATAATTCAGGGCCATTACCACAGACGGTAAAAGACCATTGAAACTGAATTTAGCCATAATGCAAGGGTTTAAGACTCTCAAAATGTGTATTTAGCCTAAAATTCTATGTTTTTTCCATAATCTCTTCCTTGGGTTTTCTTTTATCTAGATAAGACACTTATAATCACTATCAACAAGGTTTATATGGGATGGAGGTAAAGGGAATCACAAATTTAGTGATTGGGAATCACAAATTTAGTGGCTTATTACGAAGTAGCAATAATAGAGCCTATCAGGAAACAGTGGCAGGAGGACACAATAATGCCTTGGGTTCATTTTAAAAACTTCCTCTTTAGGTTATAGATGGCAGCTAAAACAAAGCTTCCAATGTCATCCAATATACCTCACATAATCTCCAATACGCTGAGGATCTGCTGTTTTCTGCATATAGAAGTTGAACGCAAGATAAAATTATAATTTAAAGATTTTAAAGTAGGTTACTTTAATTATTTGATTCCAATTTGGGTAGATTGTGTGTGGAAAGATGGGGACGACTTCTCTGGCACTTCCATTTCTTTCTTTCTTTCTTTCTTTCTTTCTTTCTCTTTCTCTCTCTACTTCTTTCCTCATTTATTTTCTCTTTCTTCATTTTATCTCTCATTCTTTATTTTCTTCTTCTCTGTTTAATGTATTTTAATCTTTGTGGGTTTTTTTTACCTTTTTGTGTCTTTTTTCTTAGATAGAGAACATTTATAATTTGATCTTATATATTTTTATCAAGGGAAAAAATGTATCTTTTTTCGATTTTTTTATGCACAGCTTCTCTGAAACATAAATAAAACTTTTAGAATTTCCGAATGCACTGCTTCAAACATTCCACACTTTAGACTAGTATACAATCCCTCTTACGTGTGATAATATGCTAAGAAGAATGAAAAATATTTACTGAAGACGCTAGAGCGTGGTAGGTGATAAAGTCTGACAGCACCAGCACACCACTGTACTGTCGCATGCAGATGAAGCGACTGCCTGCAGGAGTCTTTCGTTTTCTATGACTATTTTCCTTTTTCTGTATATGTGATTCTAATAGGAATCAAATGAAAACACCTCCACAGACATCTAACATTGCATAAAGAGTAGATCCCATCTGTCATAATCATGAATATTTTATAGCTATGAAAATAATTTCAGTCTGTGACTGTCAAGTATGGTTTGTGAACAGAAAGTGTGTCAGTAAAACACTTGGCAAATCCATACTAAAACTTCCGACACATGCAATAATATCTTCATCCGGAGGCAAAACATTGCATTAATATTTAGTTGGAAGTGTTGTGTTAGAATTGCCTTTCAGCTGTATTTTTAGAAGGATTACATCCTTTTGTCAAGTAAAATTTGTGTCAAGGCTTACTTAAATGTAACATTTCTCTCATTGTAGTACAAGTTCTAAAGTTCACAGAAAACTGCAATAGTAGTTTTCCAAAACAAATGTGATGAAATAGCATTTACTGTCAATCATAGATGCCCTGCAGCAATACAGGATGCATAGGCAAAGCAGGCCTTTGAACATTAGGCACACAGTCTATGTTTGTTGGAGGCTGTAAGATGCCGGATTGTTTATGGTGCCGATTTCATAGTTGCAAATGAAGCTTCTAGAAGATGAATTCTCATATTAAAAACATGATCTAAGGAACATCTTGAATTTCATTACTAAACAACTGTCAGGACACGCCACCATGTGATAATATACAAATTTATGAGCTGTTTTTATATTTCTCTTTATATGCTTTATGCCTATAAAAGTGTCATGGAGGGAAAAGTATAAAGAAACAAAGTAATTATTATGAAATACCATAAATTACCAGGTATAACAGATGGATTGCGGTATTCCATTAATATGCACTGGATGCAACCTTACAGCATACTTTACAAAAATTGTGCTGAATGATATGTTTCAAAAGTATTGTCATAGTAACAGCTGTATATTTTTTTTTACTCCTTTTTAGTTTATTAAATACTTTGAAACATTGTTTGCTAAAACACATTTCAAATCCCGTTCATTTTAAAGTATATTGTTTCCACAGCCTGTACATGGCTTTCTCCAAGCCCCATACTGATAAATGGGATGGTCACAGAAGTTTCTGATGAGTGTTTGAAAACCATATTCCCAGACCCTTCGATTATGTGTTACAGGCAACCTCCAAATTTGAGGAACCTTATAATCAGGAGTGCATTGCCCTCAGACACACAAAAAGGAACTTATCTCTGTAATGTAAGGAGCTGTAAGACCTGCTCACATGTACTGCCCAAGGACAGGATACGGGTCCCCAACACACAGCAGGACTTTAAGATCCCGGGGACATTCACATGTTTGACGTCTGATGTTGTGTACCTGATCCGGTGCAGTAAATGTCCTGTTGGGGCTCTTTAGGTTGAAGAAATGGGACAAAAACTGAAAGCCAGGTCTCACCGCCATACAATTAAACAGAGGAAGACAGAATTACCTGTGGCTTAGCACTTTCTAATCATGGACTTGACATAGGGGATATGAGAGTTTTGATATTGAAAGGTGGTTTCAAGTCGCAAAGCCATAAAAGAATTTGGAAATATAAATTTATAGCAACTTTTGCACGCTCAATGGAGGATTAAATTATTGCTGAGGTTTTATGGGTGAATGGCAGGTAAAAGACATATACAACGCAGATAAGACTGCTGGCCTGGTGACCCTCCAACAGTAATTCAGGGACCATAAACATTCACTCCCTTATCAGTGTCCAGTTTAAAATGTTTATGTCTGATGCAGTATTCCTTTTAAGTGCAAACCAATCACATCCATGTCTGTGCCTTGTCATAAATATGTGTGTCATAAGTGTGTATAAATATTCATGCCTCTTTGGATCTATTCCATTTTAGCCTGAAGAAAAACTAGAGAGGTTCGCAAGCTCACTACAACATGATGTATTTTTGTTAGCCATTAAAAGGTATCATATCTACAAGATTACATGGTTTCTCTTGCTGGGAACAATGACATTTGCAATAAATTTGTCACATATGAATATACCATAAATGAGTGGTACCATTTTTGGAAGAAAACATGTTTTTCTAAGGTTTGTTTACATGAGCACAATACAGGCACTTTTATGCATATGTAATTCAGACAAGTATCCCAACTTAATTGTGGGTATCCTGACCTAAACTCAGAGCCTAATGGACTCCTAAGATGCTCTGAGTTTGAATCAGGCAGACTGCGGTCAGACCGGGACACTCGTCTATATTACAGACATATAAATGTGCCCATTATACACCTGTGTAAAACTGACTTTATCCTATTAGACCAGTTTAAGCTTCTCTGAGACATTTACTTAGATAAGTATAGTCAAATCATTTAACAAATAGTTAATTTTAAGATTTTAAGCTACAATACTTACTAATTTTGCTTGTGATTATTGATATGTTAAATTGTGCAGTGCTCTCTCGATCCAATAATTCATTTGTTGCGATGGTTCCCTCGATTGGGTCAACAGCAAAATTGTTATTCATATCGCTTTTTTCATCAATATAATATCTGTCAAATAGAAACAATTCAATATGTTAGTTTCTACATGTGAAATTACACAACACACCTTTAGCAAATAAATCATGATGATATAAGTTTTATGGTTTGTTTAGCGATTTTCTGCATTCCACAATCTTTTTGTGCTCCAAAATCAGGGGTGTAATGAAGCCTGGTTGCAAATGGCTGTCACAGGATGCTGAATCGAATGGGTGGAGTACCTGGATGAGAGCAGGAGACATTGACTAGGTGTTGACTCCCACCTTGAGGCCTCGGTCACACGGGCGATTTTCCGTGCGACCTGCGCCTGCGCATGCGATCTGCGATCTTAGAGAACCATTGCTTTGCAATGGTATCGGACACATGAGTGCTTTTTATGCACTCGTCCGATAAATTATAGAACAGAAATCGCAGATCGCACCTATCTGCGATCTGCGATTCCTGTTCTCTTCTCTATATGCGCTCAATGGGGCCGGCGGCAGCAGCGCCGACCCCATTGAGAACATATAGTAGACAACTCATTCTCCTCTGCCACAGCTGTAACAGCTGTGGCAGAGAAGAACGATGTTTGCCCATTGAATTCAATGGAGCCGGCAATACAGCTGGCTCCATTGAAAGCAATGGGCTGCCGGCGATCGCACGATGAATTTTCGGGAAGGGCTTAAAAATATAAGCTGCTACTCACAGCAGTTCAGGAGAACTGCCGGCCGGCCGCGGCTGAACTCCGTCTGCCGGGACCAGGTGAGTATATATATATTTATTTTACACATTTCTGGATGAATTTCAGGTAAGGGCTTATATTTTTAAATTCATCGTGAGGTCGCCCGCAGCCCATTGCTTTCAATGGAGCCGGCTGTATTGCCGGCTCCATTGAATTTAATGCGCTGGACAGCTCCGGCCCGTTTCTAATAAAAAGCGGCTAGGAGCAGTTTTTTCGGGCGATTTTTCGGCCCCGGTCACGCGATTTGCGGATGCGCATCCGTCATGCGATCCGCAAATCGCGGGAAAAACGCCCATGTGACCGAGGCCTAAAACTGAATTTAGATCCTGCTTTCCATGTGCCCATAAAGGAAGCAAGCACTGCAAGTCTCCAGGGCTATACCATGGTAAGTGGCTGGGAAATGGGCATTCATCACAGAATTGTAATAGGTTTATAGGAGCACAGGCTAAAACTAGTCTGTGGGGACCTGGCATATGTGAGGTATAAAGAATAAAGGGGTACATGCTGCTCCTAGTATGCAGGGGTACACAACAATGTGTGTTGTGGGGTCTGATTTTATTTGTGTTGCTATGGAGACTTAAAATAACTGCAGAAGTTAGGGGCTACTGTTGAACGAACTGAGCTAATCAAACGCTCTTTCAGGTCGAACTTTGCTACAAATTGGGTTCAGAGCAAACCCAAATCTCTGGCAGTGTGTCTCAACCGAACCTACTAGAAGAAAAATAAGCTGCTGGTGGTGGTCTTGTGGCTCACTGATTAGCACAACTGCCTTACAGTGTTGGGGTCCTGAATTCAAATCTGACCAAAGACAACATTTGCATGGAGCTCGTATGTTCTCACTGTGTTTGCATGGATTTATTCTTCACAATAATCACCTTTATTTATATAGCACACACATATTGCACAGAGATTTACATAACTTGATATTTTCTGTCCCCATTGGGGATCACAATCTATATTCACCTATTAGAATGCTGTTGGAGGAAACCCACACAAACAGAGGGAGAACATATAAACTCCATGCAGATGTCACCCTTGGTCAGATTTGAACCTATGATCCCTGTACTGCAATACTGCTAACCACTGAGCCACCAAAGCCACCATGCTTTTTCTTACTCCTTCTTCATCTTCCTTCTTCTTACCCCTCCTCCTCCTGTTTTGGTTCAAACCAAAATCCACCAATCTTTTCAAAAGTTCACACAACACTATTAGGGGCCAAAGATGTCTTAGCAATAAACTCTTCAGTCATTTGGAAAAGTTGTCATAGTGGTCTGGGCCGGTTGGAGAAGGTTGGGAAAGAGAATGCCTACAATCAGAGATGACATCACCTGTAAGTTACTAGCTTTAACTGTATTGTAAACACTGATATGGTCATCATAGCACCTGTGTAGAACTGGTATCGATCACAATATGGTCACTGTGATATAGTATCATGCGATACCTTACTACAGTCACTATTCGCATGACTAAACCCTCTATGCCTTCTGCCTCTCCATTAACTTTACCACTGCTGTCACAAACCCTCGAGCTCTTGCTCCTGTTTTGGAGACTGCATCCCTGCTGAAATGATCAGCTGTAGTATACAGTGGACACCTAGCCGTAAGTGATTTATTCTTCTGCAGCAACACCGCTACAGTAAAAACTAGAAGATTACATGTTGCCCATTGAAATCAATGGGCTGTCCATGTAATACATTGACATGCAGGGTCCTTCAGAAATGGAGAAGTTCTTTATAATTCCTCTAAAATATGGCTGAAAGATAATGGTCCCTACCAGAAGAACACACTCTATGGACATATTTGAAAATGGTTTATTATACAAGAAAGCCACTTAAAGCCTTATAGATGTACTTACTTTCACTTGACCACTTACAACTTTTCCAAACCTATTCAACACTCTTGACAAGTTTACGGTAGTTTCTCGACTCTCTAATAATAGAACTAAATCTGATTTACTCCAACTACCATGCAAAAACTTTTCAGTCTCAATTTTAGCATTGGAACCTTCCCACATTATTTATCCTATGTAGGGAATCACCTTACCAATTCCCTCAATACACTCTGCAAATATAATTACCTGGCGCTTTATAAATCAATCCAAGATGATCTGGAGAAATGGAACTATCTACGGTTGTCCAGGACAGGACAAATTAGTGTTATTATAATGGTAGTTCTCCCAAGAACGCTTTGTTTTTGGATCTATCATCAGTCACCCCTCTCTTGGCAAACCCTAGGTGTGTTTAGCCAAAATTTCTCATGGTGGAAAAATAAAGATCTGACACAAGTCTATGACTTTCTTACTCATGATCACATCACATTGATGAATTCTTTTATAAATCAATTCCAAACCCCAGATTCTGAATGGTACAGCATACAATGGGTCTTCTTCTTAAAAATCCTTAGGCACACCAAAACGATTTGTATGACATTTGAGCTTTCTGCTCTTTTTACTCCTGTGAGGAAAGTTCTTATTTTATTGCTGTATAGTCTTTTTAATCTACCTTCACCAAGCAGCAAGTTACCCATTATGCTTTAATGGGAGGAGGACATCCATTGCACACTCTCACCTCAGAAGTGGCAAATTTATTGTGAAATACTTTGCAAGGGCAGTTGGCAATCCTATCTTATGGACACCTCCTTTGAAGTGTTAGGGCTAATGCCCACAGCCGTATTTCCTCCGCGTTTTACACGTCGAAAATCCACGGCGTTGCCCCGCAGCTACTAGGTTCTATTGAATCTAATAGCTCAATGTTCACGCTGCAGAATTCCGCAGCATGAAATAAACCATGGTATGTACTAAATGCCGCGGGAATACGCGCAGCCGACTTCCATTATAGTCAATGGAATCCGGCCATCACGTTATACTTCCGCTGTAGTACAGCGGAAGTATCGCGTGAATATGCGGCCCTGCCCACCACATCACCTGACACTGCCGGCATGTCATGCGTTGTACTGCGCATGCGCACCCGCCCTCCCTGCAGGATGCGTATGGCGGATCCGGAGAGATAAGTATGGGGGTTTTGGGGGGGCGCCGTGGCGGACTCCGCTGTGATATTTCGCTGGTGGAATTATCACGGCCGTGGGCATGAGCCCTAACTTTGATCATTTACATAGTATTTATACTTCAGTATCTCACTTCTGAATGATAGGTTGTTAGCTCCATGTATGTCATATGGTGGGCATGTTCAATAGTTTTGTCATTATGGGCTTGTATTACCACTATGGCCAGTGATTAGTCAGTTTGGTAACAAGCCCTTAAACATGATTAATGTTTCATTTACATCAGCTCAATTTATGTTCCTGGCAGATAGAATACATATAGCTTCTAAGTAGGGCACCTGTTTTTAAGCTGTTGTCTTTAGAATGAATGGCATTTTCCCTTGTGAAAAATTGAATGACCTATGACCAGATTCCGGTGATGACTTTGAGGTGGTTTGGACGGTGGATGTCCTTGCAATATGCCCCCAACACCAGGTATTATGTCTCTTTATATTAGTTTCTTGTGATGTCAGCTTCTTTTGTTTACGTGTTCTTATGTATTTTCAATGTAGGGCAACCTCTGAGGCTTTCTTTAGCGGTTCCTGTGTAATGTCTCCATGTTCAGCTTGTGTATTGTATTATAAATACATTTATACATTTTAACACTAAAATCTTAAGGATTCATATTTATTATTCAAGGCAAAACATGGTAGTCATGTTTCAGATAAATATTTACAATAGCACAGTTTACTGAATGAACATAAAGAGTGACCAGACCCAAAGTTAAACAAATAAATCACCAAACTTGTGAAAGTTGCTAATTTTATGACAACCTTTCTTTTTCTACCTGTTGTTTTCCCCTTAGATCAGCTTGAAGTACACCCAAGTGTCTATCTGTATAATGTCAGACTGTGGTACCTTGGGACCACCTTAGAAAATGATTTTGAGGAACTACCCTTGATCTATATAGACCATATGCTCATCCATTTTAAAAGGGGTTTGCCGGTATTAGGGCTTCGATAGACGAACATGTTTTGCCATATATTCTCGCTCCTGCCCAATTTTTTTGCGCAGAGAATGAGTGTATTTTGCGCATGCTCCTGCACAAATAATGTGCATATTTGCATAGGCACCACTTGTTCACTTGGGGAGGGGTGAGGAATCACCCCTCTCTGACTTAAATGGCTAATTACCCTAATGAGGTGTGAGTGATCTTGGGTGCATGCAGTATTTAGCGCATACCCGCGTGTGTAGATCTGCATGTTTGCACACCTATCATAGACCTCTGTGGGGCTCTTTGGTCTGCATATGTGCGCAAAATAGAGCAGGTCCTATTTTTTTGCACTTGCAAAAACAAAAACAAAAAAGAAGTGAAAATTAACCCATCAATGTCAATGGGTTTTATTCTCCATGTTTTGCAGGTAGAATTTCCCTACGAGCAAAAACACGCTCCTCTGTCATAGCTCTTAAAGAAACATGCTTTCTCCCAAAACAAAACAGCACCACATCTGTCCATTGCTTGTGCCTGATAATACAGCTCAGCTTTACTGAAGTACATGGGACTGAGCTGAAATACCACATGCAACTTATAGACAGGCATGTCACTGTTGTTTTGGAAGAAAGAATGTTTATCTACTTTGCATCATAAATTGTGTTATTTTCATTGCACACACAGGACACCATATACAGTATTAGGTCATTTAGGTTAATGCTTCCATTAGTTGTACAAACCTGCCGATAACAGCTGACTATCTAATGTGCTCAACTTCCCCCCCCCCCCCAGCATATAATGTAGACGGAAAAAGGAATCAGGGACATTGTATTTCCATACCCAATCCTTTTTCTCCCTCGTAGTTAAGCCAAAGCGAGAGCTATCTGGCTGTGGCTTAAAGGGGTTGTCCCGCGCCGAAACGGCTTTTTTTTTTTTTCAATAGGCCCCCCGTTCGGCGCGAGACAAACACAAGGGATGGGTTAAAAAAAAAAAAAAGTTTAGTACTTACCTGAATCCCCGCTCTGCGGCGACTTCTTACTTACCTTACCAAGATGGCCGCCGGGATCTTCACCCACGATGCACCGCGGGTCTTCTTCCATGGTGCACCGTGGGCTCTGTGCGGTCCATTGCCGATTCCAGCCTCCTGATTGGCTGGAATCGGCACACGTGACGGGGCGGAGCTACGCGATGATGCTTAGAAGGGGGCGGAGCCAGAACGCCGCTCGTGCCAAGACCCAAGAGAAGGGAGAAGACCCTTCTGCGCAAGCGCGTCTAATCAGGAGAATTGGACGCTGAAATTAGACCGTACCATGGAAACTGGGACGCCAACAACGGAGCAGGTAAGTGAATAACTTCTGTATGGCTCATATTTAATGCACGATGTATATTACAAAGTGCATTAATATGGCCATACAGAAGTGCTTACCCCCACTTGCTTTCTCGGGACAACCCCTTTAACTCTCTAAACACACTTACTGGAATTTTGGCCAAGATGAACATTCATGTGTATGAAGAACTGGTAGAAATAGTTCTCAGAAGAATAATTCTCCGTCTGCCAGTTGTTGGTATATGGGCACCTTGTAAATTAGCTCATAAGAAATAGACAGTAGTGCCAAGTGGTTGGTTGGAAATGGGCTTCCATGTTGTTAAGGTTTAGTATAGTAGAACTACTGGTTGGCTAGTCTATCCCTGTATTCGCATATAATCTTACAAATAAAAAACTTGAATATCTAAAAGCCATAAAGTTGGATAATAAGTATAAACAAAGCAGGGCTGCATTTGCCATTTATTTTCTTTTTTCCCCATTTTAATGCACTCCATTTAAAAGTCCTACGGAGCCTGATGCATAAAAGTATATAAAAAGCAATGCTTTGAACATATTTTTATGATAATCTTCAGCCAGCACCAAGCAAGCTGCGTTATTTCTTACACTGAATTATTTTTATAACCCCGTTTTATCTGTTTCTAGTCGCAATTTTCCCTTCAGACTTTTAAAAATAGATTTTATTTGAACATTAATTAAAAAGTTCTCTGTAAGGTAACATCACTGTGAAGTATAATCATTATTGGATGCCATAATTGAACTCAGGTGCCGGCTATAGACTGCGGTTCTATGTTGCTTTTATTTTTCTCACATGTGAAGTATTAATTGTATTCATTTATTCAGTTAGCCCTATTAGCATGTTGAATGGTGATGAAAAAAAGTAATTTGGTCAATTGTTTGTTTTAGCCTGTACCACTCAATCATGTCTCTTAGATTAAACCTGTTTTGGAGACGTATCACACAATTAAATAACCATTATTATATAATTGGCAATTCCCCTTTAATTGAAAGATGAAATCATTAGTCTAACATAAACTACTGTATTGTTTGTGATCGGATTGCCATTAATGGAGAGCATTCTTGGATTTTCTTCTCATCTCACAAGTAGAAATTTATACAAAAGGAAACCTTACATGAATACTGGATAGGTCTCGGCCCACTAAAAACCAGTGGGGTATTGTGTGTCTAGAATTCCTCCATAGGAAGAGTAATATTGCATCATATGACATGCTAAAAACATTTATATGGGGTGATGAGAGAAATGTCATAATAAGGCCTTTTTCACACAAGGGTCAGTTTCACGCTCTAATAGGTGCGCTAAAACAGCGCAGCTATTCGAGCGTTGAATCACGGGATCAAAGAATAGCCACAACCAAGTCCTGGCTGTTCTCCGTGAGTTTACATGACTGGCTGCGGCGACTTGCACTGCACTGACGCCGCAGCCCCGAAATTCCTCTACCGCCAGAACAATGAAGGGAATCCCTGCAGCTACTCCCTTCATCCCTGCGGAGGTTCACTTCATCCCTGTGGGGATGCCTTTCAAAATGACCCAGGGATAAAGGGAGTCCCCATGGGGACTCCCTTCATCTCTGTAGGGATGCCCTTCATTGTCTTAGCATTCTCGGGTGCTAAACTTCCTCCCCCTCCCTTTTTCTGCAGGTGGGGAGAGAGTTTAGCAGCCGGGGGCACCTGTCATTGTTTAGCAGCTGTTCATCTAAAAAGAACCCATAGGAAATCATAGGTTCTCTAAGTTACAATTTTTTTGACGAGCCTACTTAGTATTAAAACAACGCTTGTGTAAAAGAGGCCTAAAGAGGTGGGGAAAAAAAAGTTCTTTGCTATGTATCAACTAATGTTAGTGGTTTGTGGACCAATGTCACAAAAATGCAATAACAAATACTAGCTATAAAATGTAATTAACATCCTTGAGTCTTTGCTAGTAGAACATTAACCCCTTTCCCCTATAGGACATACAGTTACATCCTGCTGCGTCCAAGTATGTATGAAGAGAGATCGCAGGGTGACCTCTCTTCATACAGTGCAGGCTTTTTACTACAGCTAACACCCGTCGGATACAGCTCAGATTGGCTGCGCAGCTGATCTGCGTTATTAACCCTTAAAATGTCGCTGTTGATTCTGATGATGTTCGGGGTACCATACGCCCCCCACAATGAGATCGCAAGGAGCCGTGTGGGTGTCATGGTAGCTGGGGGCCTTTTCAAAGGCCCCAGGGCTATCTTAGCAGATAGCCTATCAAGCCATGCCTGTGGGCAGGCTTGATAGACTGCCTGTCCGATAGCAGTATGATGTAATGCATCGCTAGTTGTTGTGCCCTGTGAGGACTAAAAAAAAGGTAAAAATGAGAGCAATAAAGTTTTACCAAATATTTAAAAAATAAAAAATAAAAAGTTCAACCCCCCCACTTTTGACATATTTATAAAAAAAATCTAAATAATAAAACAAAATACAAATTTGATATCACTGTGTCTTTAAAAGTGCGATCTATCAAAGTAGCATAATATTCGCCCTGCGCAGTGAACATCGCCCGAAAAAAATAAAGTACGCTGGAAATGCACTTTTTTGGTCACCTGGTCTCCTAGAAAAAAAATGCAATAAAAAGTGTGCCCCATTGAGCACATATAGAGAAGAACAGGAATCGCAGATCGCAGATAGGTGCGATCTGCGATTTCTGTTCTATAATTAATTGGACGAGCGCATAAAAAGCGCTCATGTGTCCGATACCATTGCAAGGCAATGGTTCTATAAAATCGCCGGACGCATGCGCATGCGCAAATCGCGCGAAAAAACGCCCGTCTGACCGAGGCCTTAAGCAGTTAAATGTTGATTTATATGTTGATTGAGCTGTATTTGCCTAAAGTCAGAAGGATCCCACGGCATGTTGATGGAATCATTTGCTGGTATGTTAAAGTGCCAGAGAAATGTTTATCTGTATCTATATCAGACAGCGCATGTGCAGTCTACATGGAAATGCTATCTCTTCTCCTTAGGGAGAGCACCTAGACAGTGAGTGAGCAGATTCAAAAGGCCATTCATGCTCCTCTGGGTAATATGCAAATAAGGGAGATGGAATAATACCTCCACAGTGCCACCTATTGGAAGGCAGCATTCCTCTGAGCCAAAGTTAATCTCTTTATGCAAGCCTTGTAACAAAGACTGGGAATTAAAAGCAAAGCCAGATTCCACCAATAGACAGCTGTTTCAGGGTATTTACCCTTCATCAGTGTTCAGTAGAGGAGCTTGGCTTTGCTAGTGAGAGGCCTAGGATGGGGGTCAGAAATGCTATCTTTTCTCCTTAGGGAGAGCATCTAGACGATCAGTGAGGAGTCTCAAAAGGCCATTCATGCTCCTCCGGGTAATATGCAAATAAGGGAGATAGAATAATACCTTCACAGTGCCACCTATTGGAAGGCAGCATTCCTTTAAGCCAAAGTTAGACTCTTTATACAAGCCTTGTAACAATGACTGGGAATTAAAAACAAAGCCCGACTCCATGCAAAGACTGCTGTTTCAGGGTATTTACCCTTCATCAGTGTATCGTAGAAGTCTGGCTTTGAAAGGGTAATTACAACAAGTATATAATCTCTGTCTTTTTGTACAAAATGCATTCTATTGTTTGCAAGTAGCCTTTTTAGTTTTTGTTTTTTTTCTCCTCACTTTCAAAAAGTCTTATTTTTCCATTGATGTAGCTGCTTGAGGGCTTGTTTTTTTACAAGATGAATTACCTTTTTCCATGGTATAATGTAATGTACTAAGAAACTTTTAAAAGTAGAGTGAAATTAAAAAAAGCCCTTCGACCATCTTTGAAGGGGTCTTGTTTTAATGGTGATTTTGCAAAAACCTGCAAAAGCCAGGTATATCGTGATTGTGTCATTTTTTTATTGATAGCAGCTGCTTTGGAAATCAAGTCACACTCAGGATAGTATAATCAGATGATCTCAGCTTTATTTCTAGCACAGAGCACTTTTATAGCATTTTAAATCACTTTTAGCCAATAATCAAGATATCAGGAACATTGTAGAAGTTTCTTAGCATGTTATAGGACATTAGTTCTGGTATGTTATTTTATTTTTCTAATATAAGAGCACATGCTATGAAGTCAATGGCTTCCTATGAACAGTGCTTCTTCTGGTCGTGTTATCTAGATAAGCGAGCTGAAGCAACTACACCCTGTAGCTAAAGACCTTCTTAATAATTTAAAATATGTTTTCCTAAAGCTACAAACTCAATGCTGATCACAATAAGGATTATAATCATTGAAAAAAATCAATTTGACTATGTTACATAAATATATTTTCTCTAACATGGCATATAGACTACTCCAAAAAGTTCTATGGGTCAGTATGATCACGATGTCTCCAAACTCATGTTATTTTTTTTGCTTTTTCCTGTACTGCTTTTAAAAAATAAAATATCCTTGGAAAAAAAAAAAATCTGCCCCATCTCCCGACAGTCAGAACTTTTTATTTATCTGTCTATTTGTGTGGGGGCTTGTGTTTTGTAGGACATCATAAAGTTTCTATTGGTGTCATTTTGGAGTTCTTATGCCTTTTTTATCGTTCTTTCTTACAATTCTTCTTGAAGACGGTGTAAGTAAAAAAGCTCGATTTTCTTTTTTTTACAACGTTCACTATGTGGGATAAATAATTAATTACTTTGATAGATCGGACTTTTAGTGGTGCAGCGACAGCAAGTGTTTTTTGTTTTGATTTGTTAATCATAAAAATGTCTTTTTTTTTAGCTTTTATTACCTTTTGTTTTTTTTAATAATTAACAAATCTTTTTTTAAATTTTTTTATTTACATTTAGACAGGCAGCCTATCAAGACATGCCGCATGCACGTCTTCATAGGCAATAAGTAATTTAGTTTTGGCAGTCCTAGGGGCCTTCAGAAGGCCGCAGGCTTCTATGGCAGCTGAACCACAACTCGTGATCTCATCGCATGGATGGAGGGATCGGGATCCCTAAACACTAATCATGGCATTTAAATACTGCTGTCAGGTTTTAAAGTCAACAGCCATGAACACTAATTGCTGTTGTGGCGGGCGGGTGACAGCTGGCACCCGGCGTATATGGAACAAGATTGGCTTCCGAACCTGCTCCATAAAATCCATGCGTGCCCAGGAAGTAACTGTGGCATGAAGGGTTATTATGGTAAAAGAAACTGAAGCTTGAATTCTCTCTTGGGAAACATCAGAAGTTATTTAAAATATCTGAGACCAGGTATTGTACTGTGCAGATATCTGATTCTGACAACATCCAAAGACATTTATACATTAATGAATTAAGGAATACATTAATGAACATATATTGTGGCAAGGGGGTTTCTCGCCTGGGATCTCACGCTTGTGGATCGCTGAGCTCTCAGACCAGAATGGGCACCATGCATGTAAACAGGCTCCAGAAGCAAGGATTTCATTAAAACTGGCGCATGCCCATATATATTTCACAGCAAAGCCATCATGTGTACAGAATACAACAGTTCATATAAAAGTCTAGGGTTCACAAACCCTCAGGCACTAGCGTAACTATAGGGGATGGAGGGGATGTGGTTGCAGCTGGGCCCAGGAGCCTTAGGGAGCCCATAAGGCCTCTCTTATCCATATAGGGAGCCCAGTACTATGAATAAAGCATTACAGTTGGGGGCCCTGTTACAGGTTTTGCGCTGGGGCTCAGGAGCTTCAAGTTACACCTCTGCATTAATGGGTTAAGAGCAGTTGGGGGCACCAAGATAAATGCTTGCACCCTGGCCCATGAGCCTTTAGCTATGCCCCTGCCCACAGGGTCACCGTCACTACGCCGCCGGGGGTGTCTAGAGAACATCCTCCTCACTGGGCTAAACTGACTCTCAGGCTAGCAGCCCTTCTAGCTCCACTGACCTGTCACTTCCTCCCTTGAGTGTGACAGGAACTGACTCTTTTATATCCCCTCCTGCCACGCCCAAGGTGTTAACCTTTTCTATTTATTTTTTCAGGTATAAGAATGCTTATCTAGCACCCTCTGCAGGCCCTTCTGAATACTGCACTGCTACAATATGATATGTGCATCTCTTATTAGTTGGATTCGCAAGAGCATATTGTGGGCACATTTATGCATCCATAATATGGACAAGTGTACTAGCCTTACTGCAGGTCTCCTGACCCTAACTCAAAGCATCATAGGAAGCAATGAGCTCCGGTCAGCAGTTCTGCAGTCAGGCTGGGACACTTGTCCATATTATGGATGCATAAATACACCTGTAATACACTTATGTGAAACCAGCTTCATAAGGTGTGTACTTAAAAGAGTAGCCATCATAATTTCTCATATAGTCTGCCTGGCTAAAAATATTTTGACACTATCAGGATTTATGGTGAACTCTTACAGCTTAGTATTCAACATCCCTCAAAATTTATGAGGGTTTAAGCTACCTGTGCCATCACTAGTCATAGTTTTATTGAAACATCCCCTTCTGCTTTCTCCTCATAGAGTATTTTCAACTCTTGTGACAATCAGAGACTCATGCATGCAATATGGATATGGTGCAACCTGTTTCTTTCGAGCAAGGAACTAGCATCGCATTTATTCTTGCAACACAATACTGTGGCTTACTATAGAAAAGAATGAAAAATAAAATATTAGCACATTAGTTTTTAAGAAGTGACTAGAAACTGTTACCTAACAGGGCTGGATCCTATGTCTAGATCTTGTGCTGTAACAGCTCCTATGATGGTGCCGACAGGTGTGTCCTCATACACTTCCATAGTGTAGGAAGGTTTGCTGAACATTGGAGGCTCATCAACATCCAGAACATTTATTTTTACAGTAGCAGTGTCTTTAAAGGGTCCAACTGAGTTAAAGTGATGATCCAAGTAGGCATTAGAAGCCTCAACTTTAAATGTGTAGGCCTTTTTTGTTTCAAAATCCAGAGACTGAAAGATAAAATATAATATATTGTGAGTCTCATTTAATCATGTAACAAATGAAATGTCTCCTTAAAACAATCACTAGGATTACTCCTTTTTATTTACAAATGTCTTTATATTAATATCAGAAAATGGAAACAGATTCCCAGAATTTACTGTGAAAGACAAATTTTAAACCAACATCAATAATTCTTATCCAATAGGGACATCTAGTGGTCATTTGGAAAACTACATACCAACCATATTCAAGCTCTAATCATAACTAACAGAAAAATAATAAAACCTAATTAAAAGCTACTTTTTGATAAATTCATCAGAATTATTTTCATAATGTTTCTGAATACAGCTTGCAGAATATCTTACAGTATTTAATGGTTATTTATTTAAACCCTATTTATATTAATGTATTTTCTTGACAAGGTTTCCAAGGTCTATATTACACATTCCAAATATTTCACATTAGAATAAGCAGCTTAAGTGGACTGTCACACGGCCGTAGGCGTTTTCGAGCACCAGCCAGTGCTGTAAAAATGTGTGAACAGGTGCAAAAATCTAATATTTGTGCGCCCCTTTAGATGGCATGGACTTGGAGTATATGCCGCATATTTGCGCAATGCTGTTGGGCGGGGAGGAGACAAGTTAGCTATGCTTAGCTGTCTTCCCATTCCCTTCCCCTCACCAGCTCTCTGCAAGGGGAGGAGGCGGGATGGGGCGGGAGCTAGTGTGTTAAGCTTCTGCCCCCTCTCCGCCCCTTGTTGGCAACCAGCAATGGGAGGGGACAGGACACGGCAGAACTTCACAACTAGCTCTGCCCCGTCCTACCCCATCCCATTACAAACAGCTGGCAAGGAGCAGAGAAGGGTAGAGAATTTAGCAGTCACGTTGCTAAACTCCCACCTTCCTTTTTTGGCAGCTGTCATTGGCTCCCATAAGAGTCTATGCAGCGGCCGATGTATTCCAGGCAGAAAGATAGATCCAGGACTATCTTTCCTGCGCAGCATAAACCACCCTGCGCTATATTAGCTGGAAGAGAAAATCAGTACAGTACAGTATTTTGATGTACTTTAAGAGCAAATATGATATATATAAAATAAATAAACATATATAAAATCAGGACACGATTTTGATGTACGCTTAGGGTGCATTCAGACGAGCGCGTCCGAACATAGGTGCGCACAAAACCACGCATCTATTTAGAACCATTGGTTCCCTATGGTGTGTTCACATGTCCGTGTTTTACAGGCGTGCAAATACTTGTAATGCAAAACATAGGACATGCGTGCATAGGTCCGTGCTGCGCTTCAATATTCCCCTCGGGGAGTTCCCTTGTCACTGAACACTGTGACAGCACTGTCACAGTGTTCAGTGATAAGGGGACTCCTCGCAGGGAGTAAAGAAACTCCTGCCACAGCTGTGACAGCTGTGGCTGAAGATCGCAATGTTCTCCAATTGCCTGCAATGGGCTACCGACAACCCCTGCAGTAATTTTCGTGAAGGGCTTTAAATATATGCAGCAGACCAGCAGTATGTGTCTCTAAAATTACAGACTAGAAATAATCCCCATGTGATATAATTCTGCAGTTGTGTGTTATGCCTTTCCATCTCTCATATTTTTGCAGGTGGTCATGTGATCTCAATTCTGACCAGCTCAGATCTACTTGGGGGTATGCTGTCTGAATCTAGTCAGTTCCTCAATCTGGGTGATGCTGTTACATGGACCTGCCACAGAAACTGCCTAGAAAGCGACACAAACAATCCTATCATGGTTACTGATGATGAGCACACAACTCCTGTCACACAGTTATAATAGAGGAGATCACAGCTTATTCTCATGACTGTATACTTATGACCTGCAGCTTATTTAGATGAATATAGAAGACATGGTGATGACAGTGTTGCAGAGATGGTAGCTGCTCATGTGATGCTGTGCTAATGCGAACAATATCAAGACGGCATCTGATAGGCATCCTACAGGGGGCTGACACTGCATTGAAATGCCTGCAATATACAGAGGAGACTTCCAGAATGTAACAGGCAATTAGGTGAGGGGGCAGAAATTAAAAAATGTTTTTGCTGGAGTGGCCCTTTAACTACCAGATTTCTTGATGGTATATATAAGACTTGCTTCTAAATTCTCTCTCTGGTTGTAAGAAGTTTATCAAATGTGAAAAGTTTTCCTTTTTGTTGTAATTGCATGGGTCTTTCTTTGCATATGCCTTGAACCAGAGTGCTGTACTGTCATGTACTAAATCCTACTGTACCATTGGTGACTATGTAACAAATCCCCCTTTATGCTTTGTATGGTAAATCACCTTCTTTAGGATAAGAATTCCTTCCTGCGTTTCATTATCTGTTATGATATCAAATAGATTCCCACCGTCTCCAGGAACAATATTGTACTCAATTTCTGCATTTTTTCCAAAGTCAGGATCTACTGCCCGTATCCTCCCAATTGGTGATCCAACTTTTGAACTCTCTGGTACTTTCAAATGAAATATACCTATAAAGATAAATAAGAAAGGACAGAACAAAGGTCAAACATCAGTCAAATATTATATAAAATTTCATCTATATGTAGTATGTGAAAACAGATTTTCATCTGAAAATGGCAGCATAGAGGGAAGTCAAACTAAAGTCAACTAAAATTATTTCCACCTTGAATGCACTCATACCGCATCAGTATTTGATGTGTATTTTCTCCGTATTTACATTTATTGGTATTATTTTTTGCTGGACCAAAAATGTTCTTGTATTTGCCTAGTAGAATATTAAACCAATGAAAGCAGATACAGAGGCAAACATGGATCAAATACTGAAGCAATATGGATGCAATTCATCTGTAATGGATATTACAGATCCGTTTTATGGACATCCTACAATACGCTCACATGGAACTGGCCTAATACAGAGTGCACAAGTTCCAGGAGTCCAATTTCCTGGCAGACGATCCCATTTGACTTGTCATGTACAGATTATGAATTAATCATGTGACAAAGAAAAAAAAACTACTTTTCATGTAATCAGCTAAGTATTGAACTCAATCAATGGAATTAAGTCTTTCCTGCCTAGTATAACTTGCACTAAGAGTAGGACAAGATTATAAGGCTTTAGAGTTCCAAACAGATCGATTAATTAGCTGAAAACATGTAAACCCTATGAGTATCTTGAGTATAATGATTATTATTAAGATGATTATTATAATGATAGCTTATTCTTACTTTCCACTTATGCAAGCAAATGCAAATGAAGTTTGCTTGATCAGAAAAAATTTACAATGGTTGTCAGTTAGCATTTTTTTTCCTTATGATATATATATACCAGCTGATATACTTGGCTTTGCCCAACTTAATTTGGTACAGGAGTTTACCTGTTTTTTGTACAGAAAATTTTATAAAGTGGTGGTTACTTCAGAGAAACCAAGGAATAAAATATGTATACACATAGAGGAGCGGTAGATTCTCTTCAGACTGCATGTACCAATGTGCTTCTGCGGAATGTGACACCTCTCCCACTCTTCTTACTTTTTACCCTTAAAGGTAATACCCCTTTTTATTCAAATTTAACCCGATACTGGAAGTTGCATTTCTTTTTTAGCCTTAAAGGCTCCATCCCTGAAGCCCATGGCCTCTTCCGTAAGCATTTTACAGCCTTTCAGTATATCTGCACAATAATCAGTTAGATTCTCCTCAGTATATACACATAGATGTGAGGTAGTTTCTCCCCAGTATATACGAGGGGGTGCTGAAAAATATTGAGCCTTAACCAGAGAAACAGTGAGCCAGCAAGCTGTAAAATGCAGGATGTACTTTTCTATTTGGCTATATTCAAGTATGCAAAAATCAACTATGTAAGATTTTAACTTATCTTTTTTTTTCTGGTCCAAAGTGAACATGGCAGCATCTCCAAAAGCGTTCAGTATGAAAGAGCATAGGACCATAATCATGTTCCTGTTTCTCCAAGGGAAAGGTGCAAAGTGGATCTATGATGAAATGTCACAACCTTTGGGTGACAGACAGTGGCCCTTCATATACAACAGTTGAATGTTGAGTTGTAAATTTTAAAACTGGCTATTTTGGTGTTGAAAGTAAGAAACCCAGTGGAATGCCTGTCTCCATCCCCTTGCCTGCAAATGTGAAAGCCATCCATGACATAGTCATGGAGGACCTCCAAATCAGCCAAAAGTATTGCTACATATCTGGGGATATCACAGAAGAGAGTTGGTGCCATTATCCACAATGACTTGGGAATGGGAAAGCTTACAATCAAGTAGATCCTGAAACTTTTGACAACCGAACAGAAGAGGAGACGTGTGGAGACATCGGTGGTTGTTTTGGAGCATTTTGCAAGAAATGAGTCAAATTTCCTGGACAAACTGGTAACTGGTGATGAGACACAGATCTACTGTAATGATCCAGAGACAAAGGAACAGTCTGAGGAATGGAGGCACAGTGGTTCCCCCAGGCTAAAGAAGTTCCGTGTGCAAAGGTCAGCACAGAAGCAAGTGGCAACTATTTTTTGGGATAAAAGGGAGTTCTGCTCTTGGACTCCGTCCCGAAGGGTTCAACCATCAATGCAATATATTACTGCTTATTATTGACAAAGGGGGTCAGGTTTCCAAGGAAGAATGTAGAAACCAGGTAAATGTAGAACTGTTTAGATTAAGGAATATAGTGGTAGGCCTCACAAAAATGATATGTTTTTAGAACATGCTTAAAGCTATGGGCGTTTGAAATTAGCCTGATCGTCTGGGATAACATATTCCAGTGAACTAGTGTGGTTCAGGAGAAATCTTGAAGGTAGGGGTGGAAGGTCTGGATTAGTTAAGAATTTAGTCTAAGATCATTAGTAAAGCAGAAAGTGCAAGTAGAGGCGTAGACAGCTATGAAGAAGGATATGTAGGGTTCTGCAGCACTATGGGGTGCTTATGGATGAGAGTGATAACTTTTAATTGTATTCTATATTTGACAGGCAACCAGTGCAGTAAGGCAATGGAAGTAGGAACTGCAGCATAAAAAATATCAGCGAAAAATAGCTGTGGGAATATCTGATCCGTGCAAGCCTAGCTGGATGTCGGACTCCAAGCATCCAATGCAAAGAGACAGTCAATAGAGGTAGAAAGGCAGCACAGGGCCAATAGAGGTAGAAAGGCAGCACAGGGTAGAGGTAGAAAGGCAGCACAGGGTAGAGATAGAAAGGCAGCACAGGGTAAAGGTAGATAGGCAGCACTTTCTACCTCTATAGGCAACCAGTGCAGTGACTGGCACATGGTGGAGGCATCAGTGCAGCGGCTTGACAAAAAGATGAGCCTGGCGGCAGTATTCAGGATGGATTACAGAAGGGGAAGCTTAGCGAGGGGAAGATCGATTAGTAGCAAGTTGGATCAGGTTGACATCAAGAGTTTTTGCTGTTTCCACAGTGAGGAAAAGGAGAATTTGGGGGATGCTTTTAAGGTGCAGATGGAATATAGGGAGTAAAGGAAAGGCTGGAATCAAATATGACCCCAAGACAGCAGGTGTGCTGCTGAGGGATTATGGTATTATCAGAGATGAATATGGATATATCAGGTTTAGGTCCATTGGGAGAAGTTCAGTTTTTGAGAGATTCAGTTTTAGATAGAGAGATGGCGTACTGCTAGAAACAGCAGACAGACATTTCTGGCCTTCTATAGTAGCAAAGAGGTGATATCATGAAAAGAAATACATAATTGTGTGTCGTCAGAGTACAGATGGTAGGAAAAAGCAAATCTACCGATAGTTTTCCAAGTAGGAGCCATGTGAATGAAAAAGAGGAGAGAATCAAGGACTGAACCCTGAAGAATCCCAACAGCAAAAGGAAGGAGAAGAAGTAGAACTGGCAAATGAAACACCGAACATGCGGTCAGAAAGGTAGAGAAAAAAAACCCCTGAAAGCACAGTATCCTTGAAGTCAAAAGAATGGAGTATACTGAGGAGAATTTTGGGATCTAAGGTATCGAGTGCTACAGAGAGATCCAGGAGGATCAGTAGAAAGTGGTCGCCATTCAATTTAGCCATCAAAAGATCATTTGACATTTTACTAAGACTGTGGAGAGGAAAAACCAGACTGCAAGGAGTCAAGAAGCGAGTTATCTGAGTTATCTTAAGCCCCATTTACACAGATAGATGGTCGCTCAAAAGTTGCTCAAACGATAGTCTGAGTGACAGTTTTGAGTGATCATCTTTGCATACTTTATAGTAGCTAAGTAGCTACTATAGAATATGCAAGCGGAGTGGGGCACAGCTGTGACAGCTAATAGAACAATACAGCTGTTTTGCATAAACAAATAGCTGTATCCTTTTCCGCTCTGACTGCCATGGTTCTCCCTGTGAATTCACGGCAGGACACAGGCACAGAGAATCTTATCAGCACAGCCAGCTGATAACAGCCGGCTCCGCTGATAACAGCTGATCGCTCAATTCTAGCAAGCTAGAATTCACCGATCAGCGACTCATGCACGAGAATTGCACGATGTCCCTGCATTTAGACAGAACGAGAATCGCTCAAAAGACGGCTTTGAGTGATTTATGAGCGATTCTCGTTGTGTCTAAAAGGACCTTTAAAGATAGCTTATTAGATGCGAGTACACCAGGAGTTTGTAGATGAGTGGGAGATTAGAGACAGTTTGGTAGCTGACAGCATAAGTTGAGTAAAGAGACAATTTCTTTAGTGATGGTGATATGATAGCATTTTTAAAGGAGCAGGGAAAGATAATAGAAGAAAAAGACAGGTTAAATATTGTTGTGAGATGACCAATAACAGCCAGGTAGAGGGACTAAAGATGGTGAGAACTAATAGGGTCATCAATGCAGGTAGCTAGAAGTGAAGAAGTGAGTAGCCTAGGGACTCCTCTTTCTGTTTTGGGGTTAAATTATGAGAGTGAACTAAAGGGGGAGCTGGAGAGAAGGAGATTGAAGCTAATCAGGGACTGGGAAGTTTTTGCTGCTAGATGTTGCTAATTTTGTCCTTGAAATAAACCACCAGACTTTTAGCACTGAGATCGGTCATAGCCGTATTTTAGAACTCATAAGGGAGTTAAAAGTGTTGAAGAGTCTTTTTGGGTTATTGGATAGTGAGGATATGAGAGAGGTGAAGTAGGCTTGTTTGGCATGGAAAAGGGCAAAGTTGTATGTTCTGAGCATGAGAACATACAATACCAGACCAGGATGAGCTGGGTAAATACTGAGTGATAAGGATGTGAAGGTTTTGTGGTCTCTAAATTGGTGTTTGGGGTCACCAATTGTATGTTATCTCTGCTCCAGATTTCTCATATATTGCACTCTAGCATGAAACCTTTTGGAATATTTAGGTCTGCGTTGTGAGAGAGTCAAAGATGGTTATAAATTTGTACTCCCAAATTCTTCTGTAATGTTCAGATTTAAAGTTTCCTTTTATTATAGTAACTTTTATATGTTCTATGTTGTGTCCGTGACTAGAAAAATGCTCCGCCGCAGGTTATTCGGTCTTTCTTTCTTTAGCTGTGTGATGGTGAGATCTCATCCTTGTTTAGATTTTTGTCCTGTTTCTCCAACATAGAGAACCCCAATAGGATAATGAACTGCACAGGATCAGGAACACAACATAATTGTTAGGGCTCAGTCAGACGGGCGTTTATTCGCAGGTTTAAAAAAAAATGCGTGACCACGTCTATTATCACCCATATGTTCTATCTTTTGAAGATGCTAATTTTATGTGCATGTAATTTATGTGCAAATGACTTTTGAGTGATCATCGTTGTGTCATTTACAGGATCACCTTGCGCTGCCAGTGGGGGATGCAGAAGCCAAGCAGGGTGTCCCCGCTTGTCTTCTGCATCCAGATGCTTTCTGCACAGAGAGCCAGGCTGTTATACAGCCAAGCTCTCCATGCTGGGTATAGAGAACAGGGCTAGACCGCTCTGTTCTTCATACCCAACCTGTTATCAGGGAGCAGAATACAGCTGAAACTATAGTATCAGCTGTATCCTGCTGTGAATCCCTGATAAGGCTCATTGTCGTCTATCAGCACAATTCCATGAAAAACAAGGACACATCTGGGCCTCATATTAGGCTAGACGGCCTTTTCAATCAAGAGTGTCCCGTGCCCATGTGAACATGCCCTGCATGTGCAAAAAAGTACAGTAAAATGTGCAGATATGCACACAAAAGCGTCTTATTCACATCGCACATGCGTTGCACTGAAGCGTGCGTAAGTGCACATACATCTGTCTGAAGAAACCTTCACTATTTTTCATCTGCCCAGAGGCAATGCAAATCAAGGGTTGTCTCATCAGGTGTCCCTCACAGGTATAATTAGCTCCCTCATTTGGTAGCTTGCTACCTCCATGGTGAGAGGATGCAGTTATCTGCCCTCCTTAGTCAGTAAGTATATGTTGTTTTTATATTTCCCCTTCTGTGACGTTTTTTAAAGTAGTATAGGGACTCACTACAAGCAAGGAACCTTGACTAGGTTAGTGGGCTGATGTATCTTGGCCAAAATCCAACTAATGCCTTGCATTTATTATCTATTATTCACATGCAGTGTGGCTTTAAAACTCCAGGGAGAGCCCAGGGTGGCGGTACCAAAGTGGTTCACTGTTTGAAGTGCAGGGCAACCCGCCGAACTATTATGGCATCATTAATAGGTTGCAGGTCTGCATTGAACTATTGTCATCATTCATAGGTTGCTAGGACTACATGTATGAGAAGGTCTGCCAATTTGTATCCACTCTGTGTGGGAGTATACACCAAGCAGCTACCCCCCTCTATATCAAGAGGCTGTGTGAGTGGCTGTCTCATCGGTGTCCCTCACAGGTGTAATGAGCTCCCTCATTTGGTAGTTTGCTACCTGCATGCTGAGGGGATGCAGCTATCTGCCCTCCTTAGTCAGTAAGTATATGGCCATTTTCTGTGACTGTTTGCAAATCAAGGGCTGTGCATGAAATTTCAACCAACCCAATTCAAGGGGCCATATGCATAAGAGCAGATATAAGAGAATCCAGCAGATTCATAGTGCATTCATGAGGGGATATTCGCTTTGTCTCTTACCACCCTTCTGAGCACAGATTGATGGGCTGCCATGTATACAAGAAGATATACAACATCTTTGATCATTGATAAAGGAGCGCAGAAAGAGAGATCCCCTCATGAATAAAACAGACTTCTGTGAGTCTGCTGTAGTTTATTTTATAGCTGTTCTAAATCCAAACCTCATATTTTGTGCTACATAGTGTGCGGACGGATCCTGTTTCAGGCGCTGATCTACTGTGCTGATATTTTAAAATCTCCAATTGCTATAAATAAAAAAATATAAATAAATAAGTAAATAAATAAATTCTAGCATAAACATCGCCTTCCTCTGCTTAGTATACTATGCAGTGTGTTCTATAACGATCACGTGAAATATGAAGAAAAAATATATGCTGACCGCCGCACTCCGACACTGGTCTGCTTCCTATCCGGATAGACTTCCTCACTGAGAGCAGTTTCACCACCCAGTCCGTGGTGGGCAATCCAAGCAAGATCATTTCAAAGTGAGAAAAAGATCTGCTTGTGATAGAAACTCTTCTCCTTTATTGCATAAACATGCCTGTGTACAGAGCCTGACACTTTTATGCAATAAGGGTGGCTTCACACGAGCGTGTTTTTGTGCGTGCATATGCACGCACAAAAACACGCTTGTATTTGCAACATTGCATTCCCCATGGTGTGTGCACATGTCCGTACTTTGCAGATTCACATGCCTGCAAAGATAGGACATGCGTGCACCATTGGGAATGCACGCATTGTTTTCAATGTAGCCGAGGCTGCTGCCGGTGGCTCCATTGAAAACAATGCTCTGCCAGCACCCCTGCATTCTTTTTCAGGGAAGGGCTTTACATATAAGCTCTTCCCTGAAAAAGAAACATTTTAGATGTTTTCTTCACCCTCGCTAGTTAAGAGAATTCCCTGCTGCTACATCTGCCACATCTGTGGCAGATGCAGCAGAGGAATTCTTCAATTCTCTACCACAGCTGTCGCACATGACAGCTGCGGTAGAGAATCCTGCTGCCGCCATCCCCGTCATTGGATTTGAGGGAAGGGATTTAAACATAAGCCCTTTCCTAAAAATCCAATAAAACTAGTGTAAAAAAATAAAAAAATAAATAAATACTCCCCTCCCTTCAGCTGCTGGGGCTCAGTCATGACTTCTGGCGCCGCCCCCGGCTCTGTAGTTCTGAGCTATCAGCAGCCAGGGATTTAAAATCCCCGCCTGCTGGTAGCTCTGATTGTATTTGGCTGAGCAGATGTAGCAGCAGGGAATTCTTTTAACTAGTAGGGGTGAAGGAAACAACTGCCGCATGCGGCAGATGTGTTCTTCATCCCCGCGGGGGGCACGGCAGCGGCGGAGAGGTAAGTTTTGTTTTTATTTTTTACACTAAAATGATTGTTTTTCAGGGAAGGGCTTATATGTAAAGCCCTTCCATGAAAAACAATTCAGGGTGCCGGCAGCAGCCGCGGCTCCCTTGAAAACAATGCACACAGCTGCATACATGTGTGTTTTTGCTCATACATAGGTATGCACCTATGTGCGCAAAAGCACGCTCATGTGAATCCACCCTAACAGAGAAGATTTTCTATCACAAGCAGTTCTTTTTCTCATTTTGAAATTATATAACTATGACTGTTTAGATCCAGGCTATACATTAATGGAGCTTAATATGCATTAAGGTACGAGCTCCCAAAGACTCATTCTGTAGCACAACATTCCAACTGCTTTACTGTATATCTTTACATACTGCAGTTCTTGCATAGTGCTGCAGTGTCTACATACATTTTTCATCCAAAGTATATCCACAGTTGTAAAATATGAGGTGTAGTTGTATATTGGAGTAACCTTCTGAATACACAATGTACACTGGCTTATACATACACATAATGACACATTGCAGAACAATGAGCCTACAGGACAGGTGCTGAGCACACTGCTGCATCATTTACAGGGAGTAATTGGATAGTTCCCAACATTATCATATCGTAAGCCAGCATAATACTAATTTACATTTTAAACAAGATATCTAAGTCACATTACTAGAGTTCTTTCCTTGAAATCCTTTAGGTCTGTCTTTGAAAGCTTTTTGGGGGGAATCCATGCAGCGTGAGATAAATGTACTGCGCATCCTTTAGGCACATAATTCTTAACCTTGAGAATCCTACATCTTAGGGCACGGTCACACGAGCGTAGACGTATTTACGTTCGCACGTGCGCAGCGTTTAATCGCCAGAAAGAACGTTTTTCGGCGATCATGACCAGAGCTAGAAAGCGTATTATCGTTTGTTCCTACTTTGCAAACTATCTTTTCGGCCATCGAATATGCGTTGGCGCGTATTTCGGTCGCATATGTTACGTTTTTTTTTCGGGTTGCCGTTTTTACGCGCTGTAAAATCGCCCATGCGAACGAATACATTGGAAACCAATGCCTCAGATGGTCACGTTTATACGATTGGGCGCAAAAACGCGCCGTTTATGCGCTCGTGTGAATGCACCCTTATAGTGTGATCTTGGTTATTATACATGCTTAGGGCTCAGCCACACAGGCGCTTTTACGCACATTCATTCGCACGCAAAAAAGATTGCACTGCGTGCGTTAAAAAAACCGCGTGACACGTCCATTGCCACCCAGATGTTCTATCTTTGTATGTTCAAATGTTATGCGCATATAACATTCACACATGTGACCGCTGCCATTGGAAAGCATTGGTTCTATATAGTGCGATCTTTTTTAATACGCGAATAGTCGCATGTTACAATGCCCGTGTGACTGAGCCCTGATAAAGTGTTTCTAAATGGTATGCTAAGGCAATGAAATCTGATCATCATTAGCCAAGTAAGACACTGGATTAGAAGGAGTTATAATATATTTGAATGATGATGATTATTATTAATATTATGGCTGTAAGCGCTGTGGAATAAGTTGGCACTATACAAATAAAGATTTTTATGGCCCCCTTTCCCTAAAAATAAGCCCTAGCATGATTTTTTTAAGGATTTCTGATTATGCTGAATGTTTTGTATTTTTTTATGAGGATTTTAAATAAAGCTTTGAATATAAGCCCTGCTCCAAAATTAAGCCCTAGATACAGTTAATAAAAAAAGTCAATATAAATAGTGTCCAGGCAGCTATATACTAAAAAAAAATTGGAATCTCTTGCAGCAAAAATTAATATAAGACACTGTCTTATTTTCAGGGAAACAGAGTATTATTATTATCTCTTATTAAAATGTAAAATACAACTTTTAGCTTACATAGTAACATAGTTTTTAAGGGCGAAAAAAGATACATGTCCATCCAGTTCAGCCTATCATCCTGATCCAGAGGAAGGCACAAAAAAAAACATGAAGTGGAACCCAATTTTTCCAAGTATCAGTAAAACATTCCTTCCCAAATTCAAATCTGGCAGTTAGAATAACTCCCTGCATCAACAATCCTCCTGATAGCTCAGTCACACAGGCGTTTGCACACGCGAATCTATATACGCGTACTTCCGCACGGAAAAACGTCCGCACTTGTCAAAAAAAGAACATATGGGTGGCAATGGAGCTGGTCATGCAGATTTTCGTCCGCACGCGGTGAATGCGCACGGATCGACACCCGTGTGACTGACTCCTGAAGCAATATATTGGCTATGCAAAACTGTTGGACTCTAGTAAGACTTCCCGGACCCTTCTGAACTTTTTTACTAGAGACGTTGTTGGCAGAAAAAGATCGCATGTTCACCTAGTCCTTATATTACTTTCTATTTTTTTCTTAGGACAGGTCTATGGTTATCCCAGACATTTTCTAACAACATCTACTAGAAGTTTGCTCCAAGTATCTACTACTATTTAAGTAAAAAAAATATTTCCTGATGTAACTTCTGATTTATCCCAACTATTCTCAGATTGTGCTCCCTAATAAAAATACTGCCCACCTGAGCCCTATTTACACCTTTGACATATTTAAAAGTATTAGTAATGTCTCCCTTCTCTCCTCCAGGCAATACAAATTAGGTTATTTTAAGTCTTTCCGGATACGTTTGGTCCAAGAGAACCTTCCACCATTTGTGGTCCATCTTTGGATTTGTTCTGTTTTACCAATGTCTTTCTGTAGATGAGCTCTCCAGAACTGAACACAGTACTCTAGATGTGGTCTCACCAAAGCTTTATACCGCGAGATCACAATCTATCTCTTTCTACTGGTTATACCTCTAGCTATCTAGTCGAGCATCCTACTTACTTTTTTTGCAGCCTAAACACACTGTGAACTCATTTTGAGGCTGTCAGAACCCCTAAATACTTCTCTTCTGAAGTCTTGGATAACACAGAAGACCCAATATGATACTTAGTCTGAGGATTTTTCCTCTCCAAGGGCATTTTTTTTTTTTTTATTCGGAAATATTGAACTGCAATTTCCATTGTTTTGACCATTTATCTAATAAAGCTAAATTTCTTCCACGTTCAAGGCACTACCAGGAGTATCAATCCTATTGCACACTGAGTTTACCATCACCACGTCTTCACGCAAAGAGTTCCATAGTTGCGCTGCTCTTACAGAAAAAAAACAACTTCTATGTTGGTGTAAAACCCTTCTTTCTTCTCGACGTAAAGGATGCCTCCATGTTAAAGTCACAGTCCTGGGTATAAATAGAGCATGGTAGAGGTCTCTATATTAGCGCCTGATGTACAGTATTTATTTAGAATTATTAGGTAGCTCCTTAGCTATCTTTTTTTTAAAACTAGACAACACCAATTTTGATAAATTCTATGGCTATTGTAGTCTGCCTGCTTCATTTATTAATTTAGTTGATTTGTACCAGCTCAAGCTCTGATATGTCCTTCTTGAGTACCTGTGCCCAAAACTGTCCACAATATTCCATGGGTGGTCTGGCCTTTGATTTGCTTCTCCCGATGCCCCCCATGATCCTACTTGCCTTGGCAGCAGCTGCCTGACACTGGTTGCTGCAGTTAATCTATGGACTGATATACCATAATGACAAATAATTACTTATATCACAATGAGGCTTCTTTCACACGAGCGCATATCGGCCATCTGTTTTCACAGCCGGCCGATAAACGCTACGTTGTTAGTGAAAGATTTGGTGAACGGGCGCACAAATCAAATGCTTGTGCGCCCGTTCATATGGCCTTGTGAGCCCGGTGCAAATGCGCCGAGCTCACCAGGCCATCGCCCACTTCCCCTCCCTCCCCATCGCAGGCTCACATCTCCTCCTCGTTCTGTGTAATGGGAGGGGCGGAACTAATCACTGGTCCGCCCCACCTCCTCCCATTGATGGCTATGGACAATGGGCGGGAACAGGGACACTTAGCTCTGCCTCTGCCCTTCCCCTTGTCCATAGCATCAATGGAAGGAGGCAGGGCGGACCAGTGCTTAGCTCCGCCCCTGCTCCGCCCCCTCCCATTGAACAGAATGAGAGGGGAGGAAGACAGCTAAACCTGCACTGGTAGGGGGGGAAACAGAGGGAGGGGGTTTAGCAGCTACGCTGCTAAACTCCCTCCCACCTACGGCCGCTGCCATGGGCTCCCACAAAACTATGTTTTGGCTCCGACGTAAAAACGTCCGGCGCTATATTGGCTTGGACGGGCGTTTTTACGTCTCACAAATATGCCCATGTGATCTGATGCATTGGAATCCAATGCATCAGATCACAGCGCATATTGGCCGGCCGTGAAAACGCCGGCCGATAGGCGCTCATGTGAAAGGAGCCTGAGGCAGAGGAAACAGTCATTGAAATTTAGAAAATTTAAGAATAGGCAATAAGTGTGTGTGATCAGTAGCAAGTATACATTCAGAACACCATCAGCAGAATGAGCAAGCTATGTCACCTTTCATTGCTTCACAAAAGCACTGTGACTCATTCAGGAGATTGAGCTTAATACTGCAGCCCATTCACATTCAAGCAAAGGCAGAACCACACTCATATATATATATATATATACCTGGGAAAGAGAAAGACAGGGTTAACACCTGATTGGTGTTGCAGGAACTAGCTACATAAAAGCCAGTTCCTGCCAGAAGCAATGGGGATGGGGGAGAGTGACAGCTTAGTGTTGGAAAGACTGCAAACTGGGTCCAGTGAGGACTAGAGAAAAGACTTGAGTTTGACAGGGCAAGACGACCATAAACTCACACCCAGGTGGGGTGCATATGGATTGTGTCTGCAATATATGTTGATGTGCTGTGAAATGAAGCTGGCAGAAGCCAGAGGTAAAGAATATTTGCATGCATGTGGTGACCATTTCCTAACCCTGAGGACAGCGAACCCCGCTTGCTCACAATATATATACATACACAGGAAGGTCAGGTGTTGCAAGGATGGCAAACTGGTCAATTTCCCAGGCCCCCACCTCCAAAACAGTTCTAACGCCCCTCGAGACTTCTTGAGCCTCTTGATCTGGCAGAGTGCTGATTACGCTCTGCCCAATCGTAAAAATTACTATTTAGTTGTACAGTTACAGGTACATAGTCACCTTGTCCCCTTCCTTTACTCATCTCTATGATAAGTGCAGAGGAAAACAGGAAGCCGAATGATGCTCAACTTGCTATGGACCTGTGGAAGTAAGGTAGTCTCTGAGAGGAAATGTCATGTGGAGGATTTAGTGTAAGGAGTGTGCAGTCTGTGAAAGGGTATAAGGAGCTATCTGTGTGAAAAAGGAAGAGGGAGCAATGTGTGTAAAAGTGGGAACCATGGAGAGTTTTCTGTGAGCGAGGAAGCAGACGTAAGGAACGGTCTGTGAAATAGGAGGCAGCATGGGAAGTAGTTTGTGAAAAAAGGGGCATGGAGAACAGTCTATGTAACAGAGGAGAGTATGGGGAAGTATTTGTGCAATATAGTGGAGCTTGGGGAACAGTCTGTAACAGGGCAGCAGTTTGTGTAACACAGGGAGAACAATAGGCAACGATCATAAGGGTATTATTATGTTGGGGCATACCAGGGGCATTATTACTTTCAAAGTCGCATTATTACTGTTTAGGCTGCACAAAGCAGGTGAGAATTAGAAAATGGGCATTTTTACAATATAGAGACACAAAAGAGGCATTTTCACTCTGTAGAGGTTACAAAGATGCTGATTATTACTTTGTGGGGCCTAAAAGAGGCACTATTATTGTTTTAAGGCACTGAGAAGACCACATTACAGAGCGGGGTCACTTTTGCTGTTGGGATACAAAATATGACACTGTTTAGAACAATATTACCCCTTTGGGTACCACTACTGTCTGAGGCACAATACAACTGTTTGGCACTATTATTTTTGTGGAACTGTCTGGCACTAATCTTTCAGAGGTATCCCCTTTGTGACACTTGTTTTTTTTTTTTTGGGGGGGGGGGGGGATAACCATAGTTATAATACCCTTATATCTGAAGTTCAGTATTTGGGCACATTGTGCCACAGAGCAGTAGGAGGAAAAGGAGTGAACGATAAATCACAAAAGTGTGACAATCATCAAGATAGGGTATTGGAAAAGCAAAGAGGCAAAGATGCTAATGCTACCAACTACATTTCTTGCATGTGTTGTGCGACAGGACTTATTAGGAACTGTTCTATTGAATTTGTATTTTGTATCTTGGATTCTTATATTTTAACTGTTGTCTACACATATACAGTATGTCTTGTAAATGTCAAGTCCCTATCTTTTAAGGGCCTTCAACACTTGGGCGAGATTTAATCCCTTTATGTGGCCGTGAAAATCCTGGCCGCATAACGGGACAAAACAAAACCATTGATTTCAATGCTTTTGTTTTTATGATTGAAATTCTCACACGTTTATACCACATGAGAGAAAAGATAGGACTTGCCTTATCTTTCTTGCATGTAGTTTTTCTACTAGCACTGTAGCGCAGAGTTTGAATTGCCCAAAAGAAAACCCTGGATCATGCGCCAATACGCAGAATCTGCAGAATCTGCATGTAAAAGAAGTGGCATGCCACTTATTTAGGGAGATTCCAAGAGGAATCTGTGTTGGGATAGCTGCATGCAGATTAGGCTCACTGTATGAAATGGATCTGCACAGATCCATGGCATCAATATTAAATACGCAGATTTCTGCTGCAGTTTTTAATTCCGATACTAACTATATAAAGGGAAGATGCACTCTTAAGATGTAGCAGAAAAAGTCCTAATATAGTTCTAGCAATGGACTCCTGAAAGCAAAATGATGTAAATGTGTATTTACAGTTCTATAGAAATGAACCAACTCTTGCATGGAGTTACTGGAAAGTCATGCTACTTTGTAATTTCCCTAACAAATACTATGATTGAAACAACTTATTGGGGCCTTCATCCTCCCTTTCACAGCTGCAGGGTGACATTATGAGGGGCTGTTTGAATGCAGTAAAAGGTATTTGAATTAGCATTTTTAATATACTCAAGATGAATGAATAAATCTACTCTGTTTGCTCAGCAGTAGGTTCCCATAGACTGAGCATGTCAGATGTGGTGCTAAAAAGAATGACCACGGCGTAGGAAAGGGCCAATTATACCCTGTATAAGAAGTCAATGAAAATGGCCCGGAGCAATCATAGTTACCTCTATGCTACAGCGCTCCTCCTGAGGCGCCCACACTAGGAGGACACAATGAGGGAGACTTACAGAAGATTCAAAATACTGCAGTTTTGTGCCTACACAGTGTTTAAACCTGGCCATAAGCATCAGATCATTTTTTTTAGAGAAATACATAATTCTTATTCTTTTTGCTAACTGTCAGACATTAATTGATTACATCTATTTCTTCAACAGAATGACAAAATAATTAATTGGTTGTAGTCTAAAATCTATTAATATTTGATTAGCCATTATAACAAGGCACTTGTATGTTGTTTCGAATTTGCTACTGAGGATCTTTCTTTCAGTTCATGGCCTTATACTGTAGGAGGTGAAACATTTTAATTTTTTCTAATATGTGCGTATTAACTGATTGACGATTTGTTATTCTATTGCCTCGGGGATCTTACACATGGGCGCAGGCGTTTTTAGGTGCGACCGCTGGTGCCATAAAATGTGTGAATGTGCACACAAATCTAACATTTGTGCGCCCGTTCAGACGGCTCAGGCCTAGCGTATATACGCCGAGGCAGCAATGCTGTTAGATGCAGAGAGACAGCTTAGCTCTGTTAAGCTGTCTCCGCCTTCCTTCCAGCTCACCGGCTCACCTCCTCTCTCTTTCCCTCCGGCTGTTTACAATGGAGGGGTGCAGGATGAGGTGGAGCTAAGCTCCCGCCCCCTCCCCACCCCTTGTCCACAGCTGGCAATGGGAGGGGTGGAGCTTAGCTCTGCCCCCTTCCTTCCCCCTCCCATTGCAAACAGCTGAAGGGGAGGAGAGAGGAGGAGAGAAGGGGGAGGGAATTTAGCAGTCACACTGCTAAACTCCCTCCCACCTCCCTTCTCTGGCCGCTATCATTGGCTCCCACAGGAGTCTATGCAGCGGCCGATGTATTCCGGGCAGAAAGATAGTCTAAGACTATCTTTCTGCCCTGCATCAAAGCACCTGCCCACTATATTAGCTGGCTGGGTGCTTTTAAACCATGGGAATACGCCTGTGTGATCTGATGCATGGGAATCCAATACTTCAGATGGTAGCATATTGGCCAGCTGTGAAAATGCCGGCCGATATACGCTCGTGTAAATAAGCCCTTATACATATTTTTGGGGCTGCCATCTTGCCTTTGCTGCAAAGATATGCTTTAGAGCACCTTTTTTGATTTTATACATTACAGCCTTATGGGCGATTCACACAATGTACAGGAATTGAATTCCATGGGTGACTGTTCTAGGCATTGTCTACTGCACATTGATGAGGGGCAATCAACCTAAAACAGCTGTCTGTGCATGGCTATCTTTGCCTTCTGGAGAATATTCTGGCTTTGTCTTATTGTTATTGTTACAAGGCTTGTTAAAAGGTCTTATATTGACTTGCAAGAATGCTACCTTCCAATAGGTGGCGCTGTAGAGGTTATTGTTCACCTTTCTCTGAAGCCTGCACATGCGATCTGCGATCTTATAGAACCATTGCTTTGCAATGGTATCGGACACATGAGCGCTTTTTATGTGCTTGTCCGATAAATTATAGAACAGAAATCGCAGATCGCACCTATCTGCGATCTGCGATTCCTGTTCTCCTCTCTAAATGTGCTCAATGGGGCCGGCGGCAGCAGCGCCGACCCCATTGAGAACATATAGTAGACAAATCATTCTCCTCTGCCACAGCTGTAAGAATGATGTTTGCCCATTGAAATCAATAGAGCCGACAATACAGCCGGCTCCATTGAAAGCAATGCGCTGCAGGCGACTGCACGATGAATTTTCGGGAAGGGCTTAAATATATAAGCCCTTCCCTGAAATTCATCCAGAAATGTGTAAAAAGAAAAAAATATATAAATACTCACCTGGTCCCGGCAGATGGAGTTCAGCCGCAGCTGGCAGCACTTCTTCTGAACTGCTGTGAGTAGTATTCAGCAGCCGGGGCTTTAAAATCCCCGCCTGCTGAATGATAGCTCAGAGCTGCCTCTGATTGATCAGGGCTGTGACCAATCAGAGGCAGTTCATTCAGCAGATTTTAAATCCCCAGCTGCTGAATACTACTCACAGCAGTTCAGGAGAACTGCCGGCCGGCCGCGGCTGAACTCCGTCTGCCGGGACCAGGTGAGTATATATATTTTTTTCTTTTTACACATTTCTGGATGAATTTCAGGGAAGGGCTTATATATTTAAGCCCTGCCCAAAAATTCATCGTGAGATCGCCCGCAGCGCATTGCTTTCAATGGAGGCGGCTGTATTGCCGGCTCCATTGAATTCAATGCGCTGAACAGCGCTG
Source organism: Eleutherodactylus coqui (assembly GCF_035609145.1). Classification (NCBI taxonomy): domain Eukaryota; kingdom Metazoa; phylum Chordata; class Amphibia; order Anura; family Eleutherodactylidae; genus Eleutherodactylus; species Eleutherodactylus coqui. The sequence goes on along the minus strand of NC_089845.1, from coordinate 26,321,670 downwards.
CACTGCTCCGGGCCGTTTCTATTGAAACACGGCTAGGAGCATTTTTTTCGGGCGAATGACAGCTGAGAGCTGCCCCTGATTGGTCCCTGCGCTGAGCCAATCAGAGGCAGCACTCATTCATGAATGGGTGAGTAAGAGCTGCCTCTGATTGGTCAGGGCTGTGACCAATCAGTGGCAGCTCATTCAGCAGGCGGGGATTTTAAATCCTCGGCTGCTGAATACTACTCACAGCAGTTCAGGAGAACTGACGGCTGGCCGCGGCTGAACTCCGTCTGCCGGGACCAGGTGAGTATATATATATATTTTTCTTTTTACACATTTCTGGATGAATTTCAGGGAAGGGCTTATATATTTAAGCCCTTCCCGAAAATTCATCGTGAGATCGCCCGCAGCGCATTGCTTTCAATGGAGCCGGCTGTATTGCCGGCTCCATTGAATTCAATGCGCTGGACAGCGCTGCACTGCTCGGGCCCGTTTCTATTGAAACACGGTTAGGAGCAGTTTTTTCAGGCAATTTTTCAGCCCCGGTCATGCGATTTGCGGATGCGCATTTGTCATGCGATCCGCAAATCGCGGGAAAAAACGCCTGTGTGACCGAGGCCTGAGGCATGTTCTGTGATGTATATTTTGCAGGAGGTGGAATAGATAAGCTGTGACCATCACCTATTGTGAATGTTGGATTCTGTGTTATCTATGCACAGGTAAATCATGCCTGTGATAATGAGTAGAGATGAGCGAACGTACTCGTAATGAGTACTTACGCACCCGAGTACCGCCATTTTCGAGTACTTCAGTACTCGAGCGTAAAGATTCAGGGGCCGCCGGGGGGCGGGGAGAGGCGCGGCGGTGCGGGGGGGAGCAGCGGGGAACAGGGGGGAGCCCTCTCTCTCTCCCTCTCCCCCCCACTCCGCACTGCTACCCCCGTGCCGCCACGGCGCCCCCCCGAATCTTTACGCGCGAGTACTGCAGTACTCGAAAATGGCGGTACTCGGGTGCGCAAGTACTCGTTACGAGTACGTTCGCTCATCTCTAATAATGAGATAACCACTGAAAAGTTTTTTCCACAGAACATTAACTCCTTAAGGGCGCCCACCCAGTGGCGATTTTTTTTCCTTTGCGTTTTGCGTTTTTTCTCAAGAGCAATTAGAATTGAATGTGTTCCTGTCCACTTGCGTTTTTTTTTTCAGTCCGTTGCAATTTTTAACATAGGAACTGTCAATTGCATATGTGTCCTTATTTTTCTCTTAATGCACCCATGAATGTCAATGGAAATTAACGGAAAAGGCGCGAAAAAGCCGGGAAAATGCCGCAAAAAACGCCGCCAAAAACGCGCGGAAAACGCTGCGTTTTTCACGCACGAAAATCGCAAACGCCAGTGGGTGGGCGCCCTAAAGGGGTTGTCCCGCGAAACAAAGTGGGGTTATACACTTCTGTATGGCCATATTAATGCACTTTGTAATGTACATTGTGCATTAATTATGAGCCATACAGAAGTTATTCACTTACCTGCTCCGTTGCTAGCGTCCTCGTCTCCATGGTGCCATCTAATCTTCAGCGTCTAATCGCCCGATTAGACGTGCTTGCGCAGTCCGGTCTTCTCCCTTCTGAATGGGGCCGCTCGTGCCAGAGAGCGGCTCCTCGTAGCTCCCCCCCGTCACGTGTGCCGATTCCAGCCAATCAGGAGGCTGGAATCGGCAATGGACCGCACAGAAGACCTGCGGTCCACCGAGGGTGAAGATCCCGGCGGCCATCTTCACAAGGTAAGTAAGAAGTCACCGGAGCGCGGGGATTCGGGTAAGTACTACCCGTTTTTTTTTTTTTATCCCTGCATCGGGTTTGTCTCGCGCCGAACAGGGGGGCTGTTGAAAAAAAAAAAAACCCGTTTCGGCGCGGGACAACCCCTTTAAGGACATGGTCTATTTTGGCCTTAAGGATACAACAATTTTTGGCAGATTTTAATCTCCATTCTTCAAAAACCATAACTTTTTTATTTTTCTGTCGACATGGCTGTTTAAGGGCTTGTTTTTTGCGTGGCGAACTGTATCTTTTTTTTTATCAGTGCCATTTTTGGGTACATAGACTGCATTGTAAAGCTTTAATTATTTTTTTATGATCACAGGGAGAGAAAACGCATCAATTCTCCTATAGATTTTGGGGGTTTAGTTTTAAAAGCCTTAATTATGCAGTATAAATGACACAATACATTTTTTTCTGCGGGTCGGTAGGATTACGATACCAACATTCTTAATTTTTTTTAGGTTTTTGCACTTTTCTGCCAAAAAAACCCTTTTTTCGGAAATCTTTTTTTTTTCTAAATCGCTGCATTCAAAATCCTATAACTTTTTTTATTTTTCCATGGACGAAGCTCTGTGAGGGCTTATTTTATGAGACATGCTGTAGCTTTCAGTGGTACTATTTTCGGGTACATACGGCTTTTTAGATTACTTTCATTGGGGTTTTTGGGAGGCAAAATGCTAAAAATTGGCATTTTGCCTCAGTTTTCTAGTGGTTTTTAAATACTTTTTGCCGTGCAGGATAAAAAGCATGTTTAACTTATTGTATGTGTTATTATGAAAACGACAATACCAAATATGTGGGATTTTTTTTATGCTAACATGAGAAAAAGCATAAAAAAAGGGGTTTTTTTATACATTTTTTAACATTTTTACTTTTTGTACATTATTTGATCTTTTTTTACACTATTTGTGTCCCTCTTTAGGACATACACCATATGCAATGCCTAATCACCTATTTCAGCGATCATGGGCAATGGTAATAAAGGACGCCTGTAGGCGGTGTCCTTTTACCATGGCAACCAGCGATTACAGGTGAAAAGATTCGGGGGGCGCCGTGGGTGAGTGGGGGATTGCAGCGGGGAGTGGGGGGGGAGGGAGAGAGAGAGAGAGGGCTCCCCCCTGTTCCCCGCTGCTACCCCCCGCTCCGCCACGCCTCCCCCCGCCCCCTGAATCTTTTCACCCGAGTACGAAAGTACTCAAAAATCGCGGTGCTCGATCGAGTAATTACTCGAAACGAGTACGTTCGCTCATCTCTAATGTTAATGCAACCCAGAGAAAATCATTAGCAAATTACAAATGTGGAAATAATAAAATCTTTTGATAGAAGAATGAATAGACGGGCGCACGTGAGGGAAGTTAATATGGGAGCTAATTAGAATAAACTGGAAGAAGAGTATTAACAGTAATTGCTGAACAAATTATTAATAAGGAATGAATAACCAAAGGTGATTGCATAAATAATTGACCAAAGACAGGGTAAGGATTAATAGTAGGGGAATCGGCCAAGGGTGCAGGCAGTTCAGAAAATCAAGAGCGGGGAAGAAAAAGAATAAAGGGGGGGAAAGGAAATAGAAAAACAGAAAAAGGTTTGCTGCAACATGCGCAGTGCACCAAAAAGTTTCCTTGCCATTTGTTTTAATGTTGGTGGGGCTGTGTGTGTGTGTGTGGGGGGGGGGGAGTGGTTAACTAGTTGGTGCAGGGGCATAATAATTGACTTATCAGTAATGTAGACAGCCTAAGGGCTTATTTAGATGACCGTATATCGGCTCGGTTTTCACGCCGAGCCGATATACGGTGTCCTTGTTTGCAGGGCGGGGGGGGGGGGGGGGATGGAAGAGCCAGGAGCAGGAACTAAGCTGCGGCCCCCTACCCCGCCCCTCGCCACTATTTGCAATGGAAGGGGATGGGGCGGAGCTAAGCAATGAAACTTAGCTCCGCCCCCATCTCACCCCCTTCTATTGCAAATAGTGGCAAGGTGCAGAGAGGTGGCGGGAGCTCAGTTCCTGCTCCTGGCTCTTCCATCCTCCCCCTGCAGACAAAGACACCGTATATCGGCTCGGCGTGAAAACTGAGGCCTCCTTCACATGACCGTATGCATGTTTACCTTCACCCATATGCACCATATAATCGCATGAATAAATAATTGCTGCGATCGAGTCCTGAACTTTAGCAGCGTATATTCAACCATTCACACGGGCCACTGCTGCAAATTGGCAGACAAATACGTAGTAGTGATGAAAACAATTGATCGCTGTAAAAATGAACGACCAATAATGGTTAAATCGGTCCAGCTGTGTTCTTTGCCCTGGGAAACTCCCACAGGGAAACTCCCTCCCCCTCCCTTTTTTCCAGCTTCTATTGAAGTCTATGAGAGATTCCTGCATATCCTGGCAAAAGATAGGGCAAGATTTATCTTTTGATGTGGCGTAAAAAATCGGTGACTGAAAATGGTCGCCTATGTGCTATTTTTTATGGCACAATTTTTTTACACACCCAGAAATCATTCATCTGGATGAATACATTTGAATCCACTGCTTCGGATGGTCGCAATTTTTTACGTGGCTAAATACCTGCATAAATACAGTAATGTGAATAAGGCCTTGCTTTGTCCCTGGCCATGGTGCTGCAACCTCTTCAATGTTTTTGTCTGATTACGATCCTGTTTGTACTCTGAGCTTTGTATTGTGGACACTCTGAGTTCTGCTGCACATAACTGATTGGCTACCTGGGAAGGGGGGTAACACCTCCAATGTTTGTCCAGAGTAAGTTATAGACATGAGGCCAATTATGCACTTGAGGGCTTATTCACTTGACCGTATATCGGCCACCATTTTCACTGCCGGCCGATATACACTTCAATGCATCAGAGCACACAGGCGTATTCCTGCGGTCTAAAAGCGTCCAGCCGGCAAATATAGCGCCAGGCGCTTTTACACAAGACATCAAAGATAGTCCTGGAACTATCTTTCTGCCCAGAATACATCGGTCGCTTCATACACTCCTATGGGAGCCAATGACAGCGGCCAGAGAAGAGATGTGGGAGGGAGTTTAGCAGTGACGCTAAACTCCCTCCTCCTTTTCTCCTCCTCTCTCCTCACCCCGGCTGTTTGCAATGGGAGGGGGTGGGTGCATAGCTCCACCCCTGCCCACTTTCATTGCAAACGGCCGGAGAGAAGGAGAGAGGATGTGAGCCGGCAATGGGAAGGGAAGGGTAGGCTAATGGCATTGCGTCCTCGGCGTATATGCGAGGTGTATTATACGAGCGTACAAACATTAGATGTGTGTGCCTGTTCATGCATTTTCACGTAAAGACGCCTACGCTCATGCGAAAGAGCTGTGATGTAGATGAAAACTGTAATTATTAGTGTTATAGTTTAAAAGACCTCAAAGTGATTTATTAGAACATTTCTGAAACTCTCCTATGTGATTGGTTAATGCAGCCCATTGGGAAAAGCAAAAAAAAAAATTGCAAATGTGCTATGTAAAATAAGAGCTGAGGGCTTATTCAGGGGAAGCGGGACAGGGCTGAACTAATTTCCGTAACTTAGCCCAGCCCCACCCCCTCTCATTGCAAATAGTGCAGTGGGGCGGAGAGGGTGTGGAGAGAAGGCAGAAAGGGGGCAGGAGCTCAGAACACTGCTCCCGGCTCTTCCAGCCTCCTCCCCCTGCAGAGAGAGATGCCATATATCGGCCGGCGTGAATACCCGGCCGATATACGGTCGTCTGAATAAGCCCTAAGGCTTACAATATTCTGTTGGCTAATTGAGCCATTCATTTATAAAGTAACATTGTTATAATGCAATATGTTAAGTGAGATCATCTTGCGGAGCAGCAGCACAGCGACTGTCATGAGAAAAGTTTGATCTGCAGCTCTTTCAGATGCATGAAATGAAAAAGATGAATGTAGTTTAAAGAAAAAAGCCTCTGGTTACTTATTGTTCTGAAGCAAACTACTTCATCAGGAATTAAAGACAATGACACTATGATTTCATTAGTTTCCTGGTGCATGCTGCAGAGAAAGGCCACATTCCATCTCACTATTCACTATGTGAAGGGTCATCCTGATTGTGTTTGTATCATGTTCACAGCACAAATTAACTTTTGTTCATTTGCATTTCAAAGAGCAGTGAAAGAACTGTATGTACTTTTCTTAACCCTCCATGGTTTAGGTTACTTTTATCGTAGCAGTGTTTTTGGTCGTTTTTTTCCCCTCATTATTTGTAAATCAAAACTAAGAGTGGCTGAAAACATTGAAGATTCACTGAAACTTCCATTAGATTCTTCTTTCAGGTCTACTCTTGGTTTTTAACTTTTAAACGCTAATGCAAAACACTAATCAAGATACTTCCATGGGAAAGTTGCCATAATCCTCTATGGACTAGCTCATTTTGTACAAACTGGCCAAATATATATATATATTTTTTTTTTCTTTTTTTCGTGTTCTAAGAACTATAACATTTTAATTTTTTGGACGTATCGCGCACGTGCGGACCTCAATTCTCGCCATATTTATGGGATTGATATCCCGTTGCTATTTCATACAGGGCTTTCAGCGATGACGCTATGCATGATGTATTTATGTTGCGTCGCCACACATGATGGCCTCCCGCGAGATACTTGGAACGTCCACTGGTGAATTAACAACAGCTGCCTTCTCATATGGTGCCTTCTCCAATGGTCCAATCATGTGTAGGTATTTTGCGGTGTGTTCTTCCTCTGTACTGTGATTGGTGGTTGTTTTTTGTATAAATGTGGAGTCTGTTCAGTCCTATATGAGCTTGACAAAGGCCGCTGTGTCGGCCGAAATATCGCACTCTGCCATGTTTCATTTTTGGATATTCCAATAAAAATGAGGATTTTATTCATGAGACGACATCGTAAAGAATTTGTCCCGCCGTGCTGCTTCCTGCTCGTTTTTGGATTTTTTTTTCATTGACATAAACATGTGAGGGTGAATTTCTGCTGGACTAGAAGCATTTTTTTTAATGCCACCGCTTTTGGGGTAATATAATGTTTTATTTAATTTTTTTTATTTCACTGGTCAGCACTGAAATTGTTACTGACTTAAAAAGGTCCTAATCTGTAATATCTTGTTGTGCTGAACACGAATATGACTATGAAAATTTTTTATTGGCTCTCGCTTTGAAGATATTTCATATGGTTCATTTTCTGTGTTTCAGCGTGTAATTCTATCCAGTAGGACTGTAACAACATCCTAAACAGCATCCTAACATTTTAAAGATTAAAGAGGGAGTTTTTTGTGAGTCCTTAGATTCGAGAGCTCTTCAAAGCTGACCGGTTCAACAACTTGCAGCAGGGTGATGCGAAACAAGCATAGAATATTTTTTGCCTTGTGTCTACAAACTTTCTCGGGAATGTTAGGGCAGAAAACTACAAAGAACTAGAAGAAGACATGCTGATGCAGTATCCCGAAACATGGCTGCAATATATCTCTAAAGATCCATTTCCTTCATTCCCATCTTTCCAGACAACTGCGGTATGGTTAGTGATGAACATGGTCAACGTTTCATGAAGATATCAGAACAATGGTCCACTACCATGCTGGGTGACTACTGCTGGACACTCCACAGGGATGCTCCCGAACAGCAGTACAACAGACAGGCAAAGAAATCTAAGACGTAGTCTATGACTTGATTTTTTACAGGTATTAACCATCGGCCTATTAATATTGGCATGCATTTCATGCTGTAAACATTTATTGCAGATTACAAAAAATTCATCTTGAGCACATAAAAATAGATAAGACTCCATTTACACTGAAAGGAGATCTGACAGTTTTGAGAGATCATCTTTGTATAGTCTATAGTAGCTAAATAGCTACCAAAGAGCTATGGAGGCGGAGCAGGGCACCAGCCCTATCGCTTGGCGAACAATACAGCTGTTTTGCATAAGCAAGCAGCTGCATTGTTGTCCGCGCTTACGGCTTGTGTCCCGCTGTGAACTACCAGTGGGACACAAGCTGAAAGAATCTTATCAGCGCTGCTGACTGTGATAACAGCCTGCGCCGCTGATAAGAGTTCATTGCTCAATTTTAGAAAAATAGAATTGTGCAAGGAACAAATGGTGCACGAAAACTGCACAATGTCCGTGCATTTAGACGCAACAGTTATCGCTTAAAAATGGCTTTGAGCAAATTTTGAGCGAGAATCGTGTCTAAATTCGCCCTAAATAATGACTCATTTTATTTCAGTAAGATGACTTATGTAAAAATCTTTTGACAAGTGTTTTTGGATCATTGATGGAAAAAACACAGGACATGCTGAATGTTGTAGAAGTAAATCTTAAAAAAACAATGGTGAAATTGCTTTTTTCACGTCTAATAAATTGGGTGCACATCTTGTTTATTTGGGCCTGTGCAGTGATAAATGTGCAGACACAGGGAAAAAACATTTTTTCTCATTATTTTGATGTTCTTTTCTAAAGTACTCGGTTTAACCTGCAATATTTAACCTAAATAGGGAATCCCCTAATTTTCCTCTAATTTTGTATGTTGCCTATATAACAGCCTTGTGTGGCGCAGAGTGTAAGCTCTTACTCACAACCTGAACGTTGCAAGTTCGAACCCCAAGTGGTTCAGGTAGCCAGCTCAAGGTCAATTCATCCTTCTGAGATCAGTAAAATGAGCACCCAGCTTGGTGGGGGGGTAATAAATAAAAATTACCTGAAAGTGCTGTGTATAGTTGGTGCTATACAAATAACAAGATTTCTTTTATTTTTTATTTTTTTATATAGCTCTCGAACTACAAGGGCTACTATTTAGTTTCTGATTAGTCCTCTCTCAAGAATATTTTGAAGGCAAGAAAATGTTATTTTCCTCCACTATCACAGTACAGGGTTGGTCTGTCATGACTTCCCTTATCAGCCAATGATTCTGTGAATAGGACCAACAGAATCACAGAAAGCAAGGAGGAGTACAGCATTGGGCCACTAACTTATGTGAGACATGCAGAGAGAAGTTAAAAACTATTTATTTTCACTCCGATGTATGTGTATGCCATGTAACAGCTACATGATACATAAATTCAAAATCTGCAATAAAAAATGTGACATTTCAGGAAAGGTTTTTCCATTTTTAATGTGACTGTTAGGGCTCCGTCAGACGAGTGTTGTATCCTTGTTGCTGTAGCGAGAAAACATCGCTGCTATAGGCCTATGAAGGCGCTTACATGGACGCTTTTTAGAAGCGCCGAATCTGCGCTTCTAACAAGGAAAGGACAGCGAGTGCCAACTCGCATATCAATCCATGGTGCACCGATGTGCAGCGTGCTTTCCATAGGCTCCTATGGGAGCCACGAAAGCACACTGCCCTCAACCACGGATCGTGTGACCAGGCTGCTTCATGAGATCTTTTCAGAGCTGTTAGCAGAGCGGTTTACTCGTTGCCTAGTAGCAAGTAAACAACGCTCATCTGACCAACCACTTAGAGGGATTAATAGACAAACATCGAAATGCACAATATACTGCTAGTATAAATGCATAATATATTGCAGTATATTATACTAGTGCTCAAGTGATAAGTTAAAGTCCTCTATGGGGACTAAAAACATAAATATATTAAGTATATAAAACTTATTTGTAAGTATTATATTTTTTTAACTATTTAAAAAATTCAAAGAATAAAACATTCAACCCCAGTTTTTTAAAATCCCCGCCTGCTAAAAGCACTTTAGAGCAGTTCAGGAGGACAAGCGGCTAGATGCGCCTGAGCCCCGGCAGCAGTGCAGAGGTGAGTATATATATTTTTTTATTTTTTTTACACATTCTTGGGATGATTTTCAAGAAAAGGCTTATATTTAAAGCCCTTCCCTGAAAAATCACTGCAGGGGTAGTCAGCAGCCCATTGCTTTTGATGGCACTGCAGAAGCGCTAGCCCCATTGAAAGCAATGGAAGAACATTGTACACCTTTGCCACAGCTGTGACAGCTGTGGCAGGGGAATTCTTCATCCCCGTGGGAAGTCCCCTTGTCACTGAACACTGTGACAGTGCTGTAAGTGTTCATTGATGACGGGACTCCCCCCCAGAGATGAAGAAAACCTTGGCCACAGCTGTCATAGCTGTAACAGAGGATCGCAATCTTCTCTGTATGTTCTCAATTGGGCCAGCACTGCTGCCGCCGGCCCCATTGACCACAGGGTGAAACCCCTGGATGTGACATCATCCAGGGGTTTCACATCCAAAAAATCCTGAATGCCGCAGTTACTTGCGTTTTAAAATCCGCTGCCCCATTTTTATTGGTGCGACATTTGGCCACTGCCATTGAAAAGTATTGGTTCCAATAGATGCGAATCGCAAACGCAAAATACATGCATAGGAAAAAACATCCGTCTGACTGAGCCCTAAATTTGGTATCACCATGTTTGCACTGACCCATGAACATGTAGTTTAGCAGCAGTATGAAGACATTAAAACATAAGGTGAGTATATATATTTTTTTATTTTTAACACATTCTCTGGACGATTTTCAGGGAAGGGCTTATATTTAAAGCCCTTCCCCAAAAAATCCCTGCAGGGCTTGCTGGTAGCCTATTACTTTCAATAGGATTGCAGAAGCACAAGTCCCATTGAAATCAATAGGGGAACATTGCTATCCTCTGACAGCTGTGGCAGGGGATTCTTTACTCCCCACGGGGAAATATTGACACGCAGACCTATTGTGCATGCATGTCCTATGTTTTGCAGGTACATGCGTTTGCACACCTGAAAAACACAGAAATGTGAACACACCACAGAGAACTAAGGTTCCTAATAGACTGGTGGCTTTGTGCGCACCTATGTACACACACGCACACGCTCGTCTGAAAGCACCCTCAGGCCCCTTTCCTACGAGCGTATATCGACCCGCCGTTTTCACGGCCAGCCGCTATACACTATGATCTGATACATTGGATTTCATGCAATAGGTGCATAAATGTTATATTTGTATGCCCGTTCACAAGCTTTTACTCCCCAGATGGTAGCGTATATCAGCTGGCCGTAAAAATGGCGGCCGATATACGCTCGTGGGAATGAAGCCTTAGGTGAACATTTTGATGGAACCAAAGAACATTTAATTGTGGCAAACAAAGAAACACCAATTTAAATGTCAAATTAGTCTAATGAGTTCCAAAGGTGTTGTTTTTCTAATGGAATTACGCAGTCATCATACATCTCCTTGCACATTATGTATGCATTTGCGCAACCCTATTTACTTCTATGATGGCTTCTATGAAGACCTTTGGAAAATAGAGCATGCTGCGTTTATTTTTGCATAACCGAAATGTGCAGGTAAAATAAACGCATGTGAACAAACCCATTGAAAACTGTGGGCTCTATTCTCAGCATATTACACATGCAAATTTGCATGCACACATATGCACGCAAATATGCTCATGGGAAGGGAGTCTAAGACACTAGGGTTAGAAATGTCACATGGTACTCTTGGTGGGCAGCTCTGTTACAGATTTTGCATCGGAACCTAGAAGCTTCAAGTTATATTTCTTATGTCTAGGTGTATAGCATAAACATATTGTACTTAGTACATAATAAAAAAAGAGAACTGTATGTAAATAAGCTTAAACTAAACACTTACTTTTGGGAAACCTGGGTGGATTGTCATTGACATCAGTAAGTGTAATATTGACAGTGGTAGTGCCTGCCAAGCCACCTAGTTGCCCCCCCATGTCCTTGGCTTGGATGAGTACTTGGTATTGTTCCTTGACTTCTCGATCCATGTTTGGTAAAGCTGTTCTGATGACACCTTCCAAGAAAACAGTAAAGTTAGTTTTGAAGGAAAAATTACATGATTTAAGACAAAAAAGTACTTTAAAAAGATCTTATCTATCTACCATCATATTTAAACAAAACAGCTTTAATTGATATGTTGATTCCGTTGAACTAGATATGTGTTATTATATGATATAAAATTGAAAAGATTTAATGATAGTTATCATAATATTAGTTAATTAATTTGTTCATTTGTTGTTGCTTATATATTGGCAGTAAGTTCCAGGGCGTTGTACTCGTATCTCCACTCACAGTCATCCTTTCCCCAATTGTATCACAATCTAATTTGATTGATAGAGGGAGAGTTAGGCATATACAGTACTAGGGCCAATTTCATAGAAAGCGAGTTTACCACTATGCATGCGGAGTGTGTGAGTATACTAGACTATTTAGGAGAAGATCCATGCAAACACAGGGAGAACATAGAATCTCAAAAGAGTAAGCTAGCTGTATATATTTTGTCTATGAGGCTTTGTCTATGAGGTTTTCACGGCCAGTCGATATACGCTATGTTGGGAGTGATAAAATTACTGAACAGGCCCACAAAGCAAATGTTTGTGCACCCGTTCAGATGACATAGGTCCCAGCGCATATGTGCTGAGGTCACCATGCCATCGCCCCTTTTCCCTCCCTCCCTTATCGCAGGCTCATTTCTCTTCTCCCCCCCCCCCCCCCGCTCGTTCTTTGCAATGGGAGGGGGTGGAGCTAAGCGCCGGTCCGCCCCCCCCCCTTCTCCCATTGATGGCTATAGACAAGGGTAGGGAGAGGGTGGGAGCTTAGCTGACCCATCCCACAGCCAGCAATGGCAAGAAGGGGATGGGTCAGTGCTTAGCTCCATCCCCATCCTGCCCCTTCCATTGCAGAGAGACAGCAGGGAGGAGAGGACAGGTGAGCCTGCATGGGGGGAGGAGAGCAGAGCCAGGGGGTTTAGCAGCCACGTTGCTAAACTCCCTCCCACCTGTGGCCACTCCTATGGGCTCCCATAGGAATCCATACAGCGGCTGACCTATTCAGTCCCAAAAGATAGTTCCAGGACTATCTTTTGGGCCCGACATAAAAATGCCCAGTGCTATATTGGGCTAGCCGGGCGCTTTTACATCTCAGGTATACAGCCATGTGATCTGATCCATTGGAATCCAATGCATCAGATCACAGAGTATATTAGCCAGCCGTAAAAATAGTTTACTGCTGAAAAGTGAGAAAATAAGGGCCCATTTACAAGGAACTATGATTGCTTAAAATTTGCTCAAACAGCAGTTTGAGTGACAGTTTTGAGCAATCACTTTGCATAACCTCTCCAGTAGCTAATTAGCAACTTAAGAGGTTATTGGCATGTAAATAAAGGCAGTGTGGGATACTGCTGATAGCTCCGAGAACAGCAAGGAGCGCTGACAGCTGCTTTGTTCTTGGAGCTGTCAGCGGTATCCCACTGAGAACTCCTGGCGGGATACCAGCTGAAAGAATACTATCAGTGGTATCCCACTAAAAACTCAGCTTTTGGTGCTGATAAGAATCATAGCTGTCTTCAGCTTGCTTAAAGTCAACGATAAACGAATAGTGCATGATGGCTGCATGTTTAGACGCAATGATTATTGCTCAAAAGATATTCGTTGTGTCTAAATGGGCCATTTAAAGTATCGTAAATGGAGAGAAAACAAGACCTTTTCTTGTCGCTATCAGCAAGAGGACATGTAGTACTAGATAGCCACTATTCAAATGAATGGGTATTTACATAATGCACGACTAGGACAGATTCATCAGGGCACTTCTCTGTTTTGGCTTCTACAGAAGGGTTCCCCGTCTCTAAGAAGTCCATATGCCATAATGACAGATCATGAAAGTCAACCCCTTTAAATTCTGTTTTTGAATGACTTCTTTTAAGCAAAATGCAAATGAGCTGAATGGTGTTATGACCACTTGCTGAAAACATTTTTTCTCTTTTGTTACTGCACAATGAAAATCATATAGCATAGGAAAATGAATAAAAAATGAAAGCAAGCTGTACTTTGCTAAATATATTTTTGGCAGTGTCTTGAAGGCAGCAAATGCTCACTCATTCATTATAAACACTATGTATTAATAATTACAAGGCTTACTTATTGAGAACGAAAGTCGTCATTTTAAATGCTAACTTCAGCTATGTAAAAATGTCACATACTTGTTCATAAGATTTAATTTGATGTGAAGCTACGGAGAAATGTTGTCAGGATTTTTAATCACTTTTTATTCAGTCATGTCTAGACATGTAGATGCTAAAATTGTAAAATTCTAAGTAATTACAGTTTAGTAATTATTAATGGACATTTCAGAGTTAATTTTCAAGTGATTTGCACCACTTTTGTGATGTAAAAAGGTTGCAAATTATGGCACTAATTTTTGCGCTATCATTGTCATTTTTCACTCCTCTCGCTATTTTTAAAAAGTGTCAAGAAAAATGTGAGGGACTAAGTGGGAGTAGAAGGGGCCAACAAGTTTCTGACAATGTGTTACGTTCTAAAGGCTCAGTCAGACGAGTGTTTTCTTTTGCTCATCTGATAGAACCATTGGTTCCCTATGTAGTGTTCATATGTCCATCTTTTGCAGGCGCAAAATCTTTGCACCAGCAAAAGATTGGACATCCGTGCAGCGGCAAGGTCCATTCTGCACATAAAATATCCCTGCGGGGAGTTCCCTCATCACTGAACACTGTGACAGCACTGTCACAGTGTTCAGTGACAAGGGGACTCCCCGCGGGGATGAAGGGATCCCCTGCCACAGCTGTCACAGCTGTGGTAGAGGATCGCGATCTTCTCCTATTGCTTTCAGTGGGGCCAGTGCTGCAGCTGCTCTATTGAAAGCAATGGGCGGCAGGCAACCCCGGCAGTGATTTTCGGGGAAGGGCTTGAAATATAATCCCTTCCCTGAAAATCATCCCTAGCTTGTATAAAAAAAATATACTCACCTCTCCGCCGCTGCGGGGGCAAGCACGTCTTGATGCTTGGCTCCCCTGCACTGTACTGAAGTTCTTTCAGCAGGTGGGAATCTAAAATCCCTGTCTACTAAAAAGGGCTGTGTCAGATTGCCCGTGATTGGCTGCATGCTCAGCCAGTGCTCAGCTATTGAATGACAGCTCAGCGTTGCCTGTGATTGGTCACGGCACTCAGCCAATCACAGACAGCACTCAGCCATTCATTAAATCGAATAAATGGCTGAGTACTATTTCTGATTGGCTAAGCACTGTGACCAACCACAGGCAGTGCTCAGCTATCATTCAATGAATGGCTGAGCACTCCCTGTGGTTGGCTGAGCGCTCAGCCAATCAGACACAGCCCTTTAAGGAGGTGGGGATTTTAAATCCCTACCTGCTGAAAGTGCTTCAGTACAGTGCCAGCATGGAGGAGATTATATATTTTTTATAGCAGCTAGGGAAGACTTTTTAAGGAAAGGGCTTATATTTCAAGCCCTTTCCCGAAAATCACTGCTGGGGTTACCTGCATCCCATTGCTTTCAATGGGGCTGGCGGCTGTAGCGCCACCATTCAAACAATGGGCATGGAGCCATGGTCACATGCATTTTGCTAATGCGCGGAACACTTTTTTTTGCGCATATTGTGCCCCCCAAAAACCGCTCTTCCTACTGAGCCCTAAGCCAGAAAATGGCTCAAAGACAGCCCAAGGAGTGCCAAATTTATAAACAGGAGTGTATCTCTTAATACACTTAGCCATTATACTCTAGCATACCTCTATTTAAGGGCTCTCTTACACGACCGCAGGCATTTTTACGTGCGTCTGCCAGTGCTGTAAAAATGCGTGAATGGGCGCACAAATCTAACATTTTTGCGCCGTTCAGACAGCGTGGGCCATGGCACATACACGCTGAGCCCACAATGCCATTGGGCTTCCCCTCCCTCCCTGGCTCAGCTCTTCTCTCCTCCCGTCCAGCTGTGTGCAATGGAAAGGGATAGTATTGGGGTGGAGCTAAGATCACGCCCCCTCCCCTCCCCTTGTCCGTAGCCATTTCAAACAGCAAGAGGGGAGGAGAGAGGAGGAGAGAAGAGGGAGGGAGTTTAGCAGTCACGCTGCTAAACTCTTTCCCACCTACCTTCTCTGGCAGCTCTCATTGGCTCCCATAGGAGCCTATGCAGCGGCCAATATATTCTGGCCCAAAAGATAGTTCCAGGACTATCTTTGCGGGCTGGCGTGAAAACACTCAGCCAATAAGCGTCAGCCAATAACAACCAGCACTCGATGAATGGCTGTGATTGGTTCAATCACTGCCATTCATCGAGCGATGGCTGTGATTGGCTGATGCTTAGCCAATCACAGCCAGCACTTCCAGAAGGCGGGGACATTTGAATCCCTGGCCAGAAGAGGAGAAGATCACTGCCAGGGACCGGGGGGAAGATGCGGCCGGGCTGACAGCGAGGGAGAGGTGATGTATGTGTGTTTTTTTTTTTCTTTTTATGCAGCAAGGGCTTAAATTTTAGCTTTGACAATAGGATTTCCTAGTGTCAAAGTTGCATCGCACCGCATGAAAATCGTGTTTTTGTGTGATGCGATGCAACAGGGAGGAAGGCTCCATGGAGAAACATGGACTACAAAACCTCACGAGTCGCGTGCATATAGCGGGATCCGTGAGGTTTGTGTGTCGTTTTGTAGCATGCTACAAAATATCGGATGTGTGAAGGAACACATAGGAAAGCATGGGCTTCACATATATACAATTTGTAGCATTGTAGCAACGCTACAAAATCGCACGACTTTGTTGTCTGTGTGAAGGAGGCCTAAAGGCCCATTTACATGGAGCGATGATTGCTCAAAGATCGCTCAAAGGACACTTTGAGTGACAGCTTTGAGCAATCATTTTGCATAAACTATTAAGTAGCTACTCAGCCACTTAATAGCAATTTAGAATGCAAATGAAGCCTTTACCTGAATGCAGTTAATAGCCCAAGGGCTCTTATCTGCTTTCAGATCCTTTGTTCTCTAGAGGGAAACAATGCTATCAGCACTCCCCATGGAAAGCTCTTGATAAGGCTGAAGGACGATTTTTAGGTTGGCCTGAATTTAATGATCAGCTAGCAGTGCACGAAAAGTGCATGATGGTCGCGCGTTTAGAAGCAACAATTATCGCTCGCTCGCTTTTTAGCAATTTTTGAATGATCATCACTCGGTGTAAATGGGCCTTTATGTTGCTGAGTTAATTCTGTTGATTTGTTCCCAAAGTGTCATGTTAGATGTGCCAATTTAATTTTCCTTTTTTGGGTAGCTTTGAAGTTTTGTATGCAAAAAAAGTTGCAGTTTTAAAAAATGATGCTATTTTTGCATGCTGTAATTGGCCTCAATTTGTAGAGTCACTAATTGGAATATAAATTTACTTGAGCAATGCCAAAGTCTGGTATCCCACAAGTGGATTTCCCCTGAAGACCAAATATACTATATAGTGTTGTATTGTGTCCTACTTATGTTGTGTTCAGTACATAATATTCAAGATATGAACCTATGACTGGGTTCCATTCTAATTGCTACTGTGTGTGTGGGAAGATCCACAGATCACCGCACAGCTAGGGCTGAGGAAATTGATAAAGACAGGAAGTTCAGCAATTTTTGGTGAACCAATCAATTGGCTCAGCTCACCAAAAACAGCCAACTCTTTCAGCTCCTGAATGACTGATCATCAAAGACTGTTCTGCCCTCCTCTTGTAGTACAGTTTAGAGGAGGGCAGAACAGCAGACAGGAAACATCTTATCTCCCCCTTTTCCTTCATGGCATGGCTCGTGCTGTACAAGTACTATGAAGGAATGAAGTGAGGCTGCCTGTCTTCTCACTTCTGCCCTTCTCTCATCTCTACAGAGTCAGATTAGAGAGCAGAACAGCCTGAGTGATTGCTCAACCCAGATATGACAGCCATTACCCTTTACCTATCCTATGTCCCCTGGTACTTGCCATTTTAAAATTGAAAACCTGTTGCTAGAAAATGTGTGAACGCCGTTTTCTTTTTATTTCTATGTTTTTCATTACACAATGAAATATACAACTTTTCTTATCATATTTGTTCTTTATATTGAATACATGCATTTTTTAAATTTTTTGCCAAAATGTTAGGACTTAAATGGGCAGATCTGAACATTTTATTGGATAGAAAAAGGTTAAGATTGTCACTTCCGCTTCTCTGACAGGTTCCAACTCTGATCATTCATGTAAAGAAGCCAGTTCATAGAAACAGCCCTTTCATGAATAACCCACTACTAGGAGTTGGAGCCTAGCCTTTGATGACATGGAATGAGTTTTGCCTCTACTAGTGAAATGCAGGCCCCGTGGGGGAGAACCAGAGGTCTGGGCCTAACTGCCAAGAAGTCAGACATAGATCCCTGATTAGAGACCCTGCCACTTGTGAGGGCTACTGGATTAGACCAGCAAACCATTCTGACTTTGGCCTACAAGCTGTTACCCTTGGACCCAAAAATTGAGACTCTGAGGAAGAATTCCCTGGGTATAAAAAATCACTAGTGCTATGGAAGATTGGTGGCTGATGTGACTGAAAGTATCAGCCACAAAAGAAATGGATCAGCATGTGGGAAAGTTCTAGTGCTATGCAAGTGAAAAGCCTATTTAGAGTAAACTTCCTGTATGAGCAGAGAGAAGGAGAAAGAAAGGGGGAGTGCTATTATTTGGGAGGAGAGGGATAACCTCAAGAGTATTCCTAAATGCAGGCTATTGTTGCCTTTAGCTGACTGCACTACACTTAACGACTATTTATACTATTTAGACTATTATCAAAGTCTCTTCAGTAAACACAGTTGCCAACTACTTTCCACATCATTGTTGAACTTGACTGTTACAATTACACTACTTGGCTGTATATTGGAATACCTAACTGCCCTGGGACCTAATCCATCCCACTCCAAGTTCCCTAGCCCTTTGATCACAAGAGTGAAACATCTACTGTGGCATTTGTCAGCCTTCAGTCATGTTCCCCACTCTTGGTCATCACAAAAGAGGTTTTAAACATACATTAAAGCCCTTCCATTCTGCAAGATGATGGTGGTCCAAGATCATAGATTTACTCAATAACTGAACGTTCACTAGTAAACCACAAAGAAAATGAAAGCATGCAATGATACTTTTCTACCTGTCTTAGGATCAATAGAAAAATAAGGTTGTCCCTGAAGAATACTGTAAACCACTCTGGCACTGCTTCCATATGTAGGATCATCTGCATCAGAAGCTTTAACTTGAAGTACATAGGCACCTGGAATGAGGAAACAAAACATGTATGCATTATTTGTTATTTTACATGAATATAGATTAGCACAAAATTGTAAAAAGTCAGCCGCAAAAAAAACAAAAAAAAAACAGGAAAACAAGAAGTAAAAAAAGTAGAACCTTCTGACAGATCTTTCAAAAGCTATTAAATACTATAGGTACAGATTTAGCAGTTATTATCTTGGCATGGTGCTTGCCATGCTACATAAATGGCATGCCGCAGCTTATACAACAACAGTTGGTACATCTATACATTGATACATTTCTAATTTTTTGCACACATACTAATAATGTATTTTGAGATTATAAAAAATACATAAAACTGTCTATACATTTTATATGTTTACTACATGATGCTACCGTAGCTCAAAATTAATTTCTCTTTCCTTATCATATCCATGCTTTGGGATGCCCCTTTGCTTACAGGCCTTTAAGTAAGTCAGACAGCCAATGTGAAGGGCTACACTTGTCAATGTCCCCACCCCCTTTTACACACATTGCCTCTATGTATAGCTGCCTTTGGGTTTCTCAATTACAAGGTAATTAAAATGTATGTCAATTGATACTGATTTCATTTTGCATCACATGGGCCAAGAATCGGCGTATGGTGAAGAGTGATTGTAATTACTGACAAAACAGCTGACACATGCCAGGTTTGGAGCTTGCTTGGTTCTTGTGTCAACTACATACACCCCTTGTGCTGGCATGACATATATTTACTTTCATGGTCATGAAGGGGTTTAGGTGTTTTATAGTCTTTAAAAATTAAAGACTGAAGTGTCCCTGTAAGTCAACCTTGCATGCTGTCACATGACCATTCTTCAGTGTGTAACTCTTGTTTTTGGGATGTTCTGCCCTTTGACCTCATGGACATCAAACATCACATGCATCTCAACTGCTTCTTGGTTCTACTCTACTTCTCCTCGTCCCTGGAAGGATTGTGTTTCTGGTGAGGGGCATCAACTAATGTAGATTCAGTAAGCAAAAGAATAGCAGAACGGACAGTAATTAGAGCTCTACCTTCACCTTGTAAAAGATGGGCATGTAAGGAGCGGTGTAGATTGACCACTCTTACTGTTCATCAAATTTTGTCAAAGACTCCAATTTCACATGATACAAATTCAATTATCATGCAGACACATTGCATAAGAAATGCCAGACTAACACAATTTTTATTTATCTCATGCCATTCATCTCGGAACAGTAAATAGCGACAATGTCTGTGAGAGGGAAGAGGAATCATTGCAACGGGAATCCTTCACAATTCTAAATCCCAGCCACACCAAGCCCTAACAGTCAAAACATGTTATATGAAGCTGGGATAGATAATAAGAATAAAAAATAACTAATATAGTAGCTTCATCTCACGAACATTTGACATATAGAGGTACTTCATAAGCTTAGAATGTTATTGCATTTTTTAATATTTTTAAAATTATGCAAATGTTCATCTCTGTCTGTTGAGCTGAAACACATACGGTTACATCTGATAGCCTGGCTGCTCTAGCCCAACAAAGATGACCATTTATACCATCTTAAAAATACATTTTTAAATCACGGCTACCATCCCACCTCAATTGATGATCTGATCACCAGAGCCACGAGATACCCAGAGGTCAGCTACTTCAGTACAAAGAAAAGAAAGAAAACAATTGTGTACATCTGTTGGTGACCTACAATCCACAGCTTGAGATATTAGGAAAAAGTAATCTCCATCATATACTACACAAGGATGACTGCCTGAAAATCATATTCCTAAGCCCTTCCCTGCTATGTTACAGGCAACCTGATAATCTGAGAGACTTTATGACATGGGCCGGGAAGGGTAACATCTTTCTTTAGTGAGAGCATCAAGAAGTTGAGTGAGGAGACTTATAAGGTCATCCATGCTCCTCTGGGTAATACACAAATAAAGAGTGCATTGCCCTCTGGCACACAAAAAGGAACTTATCCTTGCGATGTAAAAAGCTGCTAAACCAGCTCATATATACTGACGGAAAACAGGATATAAATCCCCAACACACAGTAGGACTATAAGAACCCTGGGACATTCACATTTTCCACATCCAATGTTGTGTACCTGATTCTGTGCACTAAATGTCGTATTGGGGGCTGTTGGAGAAACGGTACAAAGCAATAATGATATTTTATTTATATGTTTGTGGTTCTACAGATATATTATATGATACCAAGCATAATGAAGTGGCATGAAGAGGTCTAAGTGGCCTCAAAAGATTGTGCAGTTAGCATTGCTATTTTATTTGTGAAGGTTCATTTAGACGGGACGGATGTCAGGCAAATGATGCCCATTGTCAGGTAAACGACACTCGTTCCTGTATGTCCTTGCTCCCGTACTATTGCACGGGAGTTAGGAGCACTGGCTCACTTACACACTTACAGCGTGGCCAGCAGGGCGGTGGGGAGGCTGCAGGAGATTTCTCTACTTGCACTCCCGCTTCCCTCTCCATTGACTTAACATAGCGGGCGTTCAATACTGAACAGCTGCTATTTACACCGAGTGATCAGCGATCGGCTTATCGTTCATTATTTATGCTGCATATGGTGCTGGACAATGAGCAGATTGCTGATCGCTTAGTGTAAATAGCAGCCGTTTAGTACTGAACGGCTGCTATGTTAAATCAATAGAGAGGGGCGGGGGAGTGCGAAGAGAGAACTCTCCTACAGCCTCCCTGTTGTAAAACAGCAATACTAGCTCCCATGCAGCAGCACAAGAGCGAGTATGCGCGGGGACGAGTGTCGGGAATCGTTTGCCCGACATTCGTCCCGTCTAAATGGGCCTTTAGACATTCAAACATTTCATATCTACAAGATTTTTTTTTCTCTGAGGGTACATGGGCATTTTAAAAGTCATCCCCAAATTCTCAGGCGCAACTTGAATCGGACAACTTTTGACATCCCATCTGGGTGCTCTCCAATATGCTTTAACACAACACATTGACATGTGGTATTCACATCTGAAAAGCAGACAAGAATATGACATGTTGCAAATTTTTTTTATTCGAACTATCAGTCTGAGATTAAAAAGTCCAGTGTGCATACACCTATTCAAATGAATGGGCTCTATTTCTGCCCACTTTTTCGGTCCAAAAATTGGATGGAAAACACGACTTATGCACGTACCCTTAGGCCTCATGTCCACGGGCTTAAAATCCGCAGTGTTTCTTCCGCAAGCGGATCCGCACCCCATAGGGATGCATAGGACACCCGCAGGTAGTTAAATACCTGCGGATGTAATTTTTCCTGTCAGGCGTGGATCCGCATGTGGGAAAAAAATAGACATGCTCCATTTTAGTGCAGGTCTCCCGCGGGGACGGCTCCCGCAGGCTTCTATTGAAGCCTATGGAAGCCGTTCGGATCTGCGGGAGACCCGTACCAGAATTAAACTCAACTGTTCCGGACGATGTGGTTCTTCCCTTCTTCGCGGCCGGATCTTGCTTCTTTGGCCCGGCAGATGTGCCCGGCGAATGCGCGCGGCACCCCGCCGGCGTGCTGAGCACATCCGCCAGGCCGAAGAAAGAAGATCTGGCCGCGAAGGAAAGAAGACCGCATCATCCGCAGCAGGTGAGTTTATTCTGATTTTTAGGCCTCATGTCCGGGGGGCGGGAGGGACCCGCTGAGGATTCTGCATGAAGAATCCGCGGTGGCCCTGATTGTCCCCGTGGACATGAGGCCTTATTGTCTTCGACTTCCATTAGGTGGTAGCTCCTGTATATTCGGGAGGGATTAAAAAGTCAAGACAATGAAGTCTATGTATTCTTGTCAAAGTAACTGGGATTATAACATGTCCTGCGTTCCTTCATTCCTACATTCTGTTTTCATAATAAACTATGGATAAAACCGAAGGAAAATTACATGTCAACAACTATTGACAAAGTTTGACGGATGTGATTGCTGCTTTCTGAGCAGCATGAAAAAAGTAATATTCAGCTTGCCAAAGACAAATGTTCCCAGTCGTATTTTAGTTGTGGTCTAACATTTTATTCTGCTTGTTCTTATTTACTGCATAGCAATAAAAGAAGTTGCATGAATCAGGGCACCACCTCATTAGTTTTCACGTTCCATTGGAAGGGAGGCCTTGCTCACAATCCATTGCTTCAGTAATGTCAACGGTAATTCCATCTTTGGATTAGTACACTATGCATGTTCTTGTTTTTATGCATCTATAAAATAAAATCTTGACATTGCCCTTGTATGCCTTAACATAAAAATATGAACAATGAAAAACTAACAGTAATATAGTCTGATAGAAGTGTTCCTTAAGCTACTTTCTGCTGGAATTATAAGAAGGAAATTTTTCACCTAAGAATAATGACCTAGTTTAAGGTTTCCTCACCATTTTGTCCTAGTAACACAAGCCTGTCTGCATCATTAATATCTTTGCAGGCAGACAAAATCACAAAGCTATATTCCTCAATGACTTGAAGCTCCAGACAATGATGCTTTTCTTTGCTTCCCCAGAAGGCCATGTCTACCTAAGCTATTGAGTTATTTATTAGCATTTTGGACTCAATTGCTACTTTCCTTTTTATTTTATTATTAACTCTATCTTGCAATAGTTTACCTTGGAGAAAATACAGTGCATTATATATATATATATATATATATATATATATATATATATATATATATATGCAAATTAAGGACTAGAAAAATGTACAACATAGAAATATTAATTATCATTCATATACAGGTGTACGCAGAAATTATAGGGGCTTATAGAAAATGCTAAAAATGGGCCTAACCCACAAAAGTGGTAACAAATGTGTTATAGCAACTGAAATTGGGTATACCTCGCATGAGATAAGAGGACCTTTGCATCTTTGGCCTTGGTCATTCCAACAATGTTTTCATTTCGATCATACTCACCTCATTCTGGTGATTTGTAAATTCCTGGCACTGTGAATGTGTCAAGTGGGTGGTCCCTAAATCTCACTATTAATGGTGGACATAAGATTTGATTGATAGTGAGCAATGCTAACCACCTACTTGACACATTCACAGTTATGGAAACCAAATCTACAAAGAGCCTGTATGGAGGAAGAGAGGTGAGTATAAACAAAAGAAAGACATTGTTTTAGTCAACAGGACCAGAGCTGCAAAGCTTTCCAGCTGGCCTCACTGATGTGAGGACATGACATATCCTCTTTTAGAAAAAAAACTTTGCCTGCCTGCAACTACTTGTAGGCGGAGCACATTACATAAAGATTTATATAGCTATCATTATTTCAATATGAGAAGTATGAATACATATGTCTAAGTGTTCAGGATTAATAAATTTTTTCCCTGGGGCAGAGGTAGTCCAAAGCTCAAAATACCCTTCAGGGACTACACTAGCAAAAATTGGACCATTTGATTCATTCCATGTATATATAGTGGACCATTTGTATTTATTCCATCTATATATAGCTGGGGGGAGAGCTATCCCATCATACGGCTCTCTGTTGATGTGATATACCTCAGAAATTCAGAACACTTTATATTGTAAGGTATATTCAGAACCCAAGAGAGTGTTTTGTTTTTTAGTTTATCTATACTATTGAGCATCAACTCAAGTATGGAAGCTTAGACAGATACTTTCCACTAAATCTACTAAGTAGCGGTTGTCTCTTCATTCTATCTACATATTAACTTTAGTGTATCTTATCTATGACTAGGTGTTAGTCTTCGTACCTCATACATGATTTTAGGAATATTTGAAGAAGGGTTCATTTTAGTTAGTCCAGGATTATTACGGTTCAGGATTAATAAGGAACAATTTTACAAGAGTGAGGTTCCATCTGCTCATGGCTTAATATCCATTTTCCTGGAGACTGACACACCTGGAAGTGCGTTTCAGTGCAGCCAACAGATTGGCAAGCTTTGCATCTAAGAAGTTGGATGACAGCTTTTTTTTCCTAGATGTTAATGAATAACAGATTGCGAGGATCCAATACATAAAAGTTAAGTGCTTATATTTAATTATAATTACTTTTTAAAGGGTCTTTGAGCTGCTACAACTTCACACAAAGTAGGAGACCTCTTGCAGTCTCAGTGGGTTTTTTAAATAGTTTAAAGTACTGACACAATTTTGTGATATGTCAATAAGCTGAATTATCTTAAAGCCAAAAAATTTAAAATCTATCAAAAAGGGAGAGTGTGAAACAAAAAAATCAATTTGGCCGTAAGAAGGTATTTGATTAGATTTTTTTGGCATAACCAAAGTGTACAAGGTATTGTCCGTGTCTTAAAGGGGTTGTCCCGCGAAAGCAAGTGGGGGTATACACTTCTGTTTGGCCATATTAATGCACTTTGTAATATACATCGTCCATTAAATATGAGCCATACAGAAGTTATTCACTTACCTGTTCCGTTGCTAGCGTCCTCGTTTCCATGGTGCCGTCTAATTTCAGCGTCTAATCTCCCGATTAGACGAGCTTGCGCAGTCCGGTCTTCTCCCTTCTGAATGGGGCCGCTCGTGCCAGAGAGCTGCTCCTCGTAGCTCCGCCCCGTCACGTGTGCCGATTCCAGCCAATCAGGAGGCTGGAATCGGCAATGGAACGCACAGAGCCCACGGTGCACCATGGGAGAAGACCTGCGGTCCACCGTGGGTGAAGATCCCGGCGGCCATCTTCGCAAGGTAAGTAAGAAGTCACCGGAGCGCGGGGATTCGGGTAAGTACTATCCGTTTTTTTTTTTTAAACCCCTGCATCGGGTTTGTCTCGCGCCGAACGGGGGGGGCTATTGAAAAAAAAAAACCCGTTTCGGCGCGGGACAACCCCTTTAATAGTATTACCGTAGTTCTTTATTCAGTAGTGGTAAGTAGTCTAAATCATAAAAGGAGCTTAGATCTTCGAGCACATTAATTTCCAGATAGCATATATGTCAAAAGGAGAATGCTGGGCCAAGGTGGATTTCTTTTTTAAAGGGAATTGAGACATTGAAAACCTGTGATTTCTTTCATTCATTTTGAAATTGGAAATGTAATCAAATTGGTCAAAAAGATATGAAAGAGCAATACACAGCAATACCTTGGGTAAAATACACTTTGCTATGTGTCTTGTCCTTACAAGAGTACTGGCATTTTTTTTTCAAAGGAGAGCTTCAATTGAGAGTTGAAAAACAAGGGGTGAGAGAAGTCAACCTTGCCTAAAGAAGTGTTTACTAAAGATGAGCGAACACCAAAATGTTCGGGTTCGCGTTATTCGAAACGAACTTCCCGCGATGTTCGAGTGTTCGTTTCGAATAACGAACCCCATTGAAGTCAATGGGCGACCGGAACATTTTTGTATTTCGCCGATGCTCGCTAAGGTTTTCATGTGTGAAAATCTTGGCAATTCAAGAAAATGATGGGAACGACACAGCAAGTTCTCCTCTGCCACAGCTGTAACAGCTGTGGCAGAGAAGAACGATGTTAGCCCATTGAATTCAATGGA
Source organism: Eleutherodactylus coqui (assembly GCF_035609145.1). NCBI lineage: Eukaryota > Metazoa > Chordata > Amphibia > Anura > Eleutherodactylidae > Eleutherodactylus > Eleutherodactylus coqui. The sequence continues at coordinate 26,295,412 of NC_089845.1, read as the reverse complement.
GCCGTCAATACAGCCGACTCCACTGAATGCAATGGGCTGCCGGCGATCGCGGGATGAATTGTCGGAAAGGGGTTAAATATATAAGCCCTTTCCTGCAATTCATCCAGAAATGTGTAAAAATAAAAAATATATATATACTCACCTGGTGCCGACAGACGGAGTTCAGCGCGGCAGGCTGCAGTTCTCCTGAACTGCTCTGAACAGCTGTGAGTAGTATTCAGCAGCCGGGGATTTAAAATCCCCGCCTGCTGAATAAGATGCCTCTGAATGGTCACAGCCTGACCAATCAGAGGCCAGCCCTCACTCACACCCATTCATGAATTCATGAATGGGTGTGAGTGAGGGCTGGCCTCTGATTGGTCAGGCTGTGACCATTCAGAGGCATCTTATTCAGCAGGCGGGGATTTTAAATCCCCGGCTGCTGAATACTACTCACAGCTGTTCAGAGCAGTTCAGGAGACCTGCAGCCTGCCACGCTGAACTCCGTCTGTCGGCACCAGGTGAGTATATATATATTTTTTATTTTTACACATTTCTGGATGAATTGCAGGAAAGGGCTTATATATTTAACCCCTTTCCGACAATTCATCCCGCGATCGCCGGCAGCCCATTGCATTCAGTGGAGTCGGCTGTATTGCCGGTTCCATTGAATTCAATGGGCAAACATCGTTCTTCTCTGTCACAGCTGTTACAGCTGTGGCAGAGAAGAAGGATTTGTCTTCTATATGTTCTCAATGGGGTTGGCGCTGCTGCCGCCGGCCCCATTGAGCGCATATAGAAATGATTTCTCAGGGAAGAAAGTTAAAGTAACCCGAACATCCGAACATCGTGTGGTGTTCGTTACGAATAACGAACATCCCGAACACCCTAATATTCGCCCGAGCATCAAGCTCGGACGAGTACGTTCGCTCATCTCTAGTGTTTACCCCAAAATTCAAAGTTGTCGATATAGTAGTAAATGAGTAAAGCTGTAGCAATTTTTTTAATTAATTATTTTCACAAGAGTTACAACAGGCCAACACATTGGTGGCCACTTCTGAATTAGTTTTTCAGGAACTGATGGTAAATTGTCACTGAGACATTAATGGTCTTTAAACTTTTAACATAAATGGTGAAAAGTAGAAAATAATAGAACAATGAGTTTTTATCTAGGATTCATAAAAGTAAACTTCTACGGCTTGTTCACTTAAAATGACACTATTTCAAATTATTTTATTCAGCCTCAGTAAAAGCCAAATATTTTTATGGATTTCCGAATACACTTTTAAAGGTAGCAGAAAGGAGATGGAGGGGGAAACAAACATGGCTCTCTTTTGTCCTAGGTGCCAAAATAAAGCAGCTTAGAAATCTTTGCTATATAGCCCCCTCTTTTCTTTATACACCAAAACGGGAAATAAAAACAAACCAAAACAGAAAATGAAGACAAATGGCATGTCTTCCATTAAACCTCACTATCAGGACGGTTTCATGTGGTCATATGCGCCAGTACGCTTGCCGCTACGGAACGTAGTTGCGCATGAATGCCTTTTTTTCCATTCTCTGGATGTTCAAACTCCACGCCATAGCACAGGAGTTGGACAAAAAATAGCAGGAAGATAGATCCTGCCCAAGTCCAATCTTTTCTCTCAGTACTATTAATGGATGAGAATCCCAATAATGAAAATGAAACTATTGAAATCAGTGATTTTGCTTTGTCCCATTATGCGGCCATGATAATGACAGCCGCCTAACGGTACTAGAACATGTCTATGTGTTTAAACCCTGACTAGTACATTGGGCATCATTATATTAAGTGTCCTCTCACACAGGAGTGTGTCGGAGATCTCTTCTATCTGCCCGCCTCCTTGCAGAGTAAACAGACAGTTGTTCGTACCTGCATAAACTGCATGGGTCTGTAAGCCGCCGACCGGGGTGGGCTTTCCAGAATACAGCGAAGTCCTGAACAAAAGACGCGACTCAAAACCAATCCGTAGCAATGAGATTTTACTTAATTTGGCAGAACCCTTAACCAACCCGAACTCCCCCAGAAAGTTACATACACTCAGCGGGGAAGCTGAGACTCTTGTGCCATGCAGCGCTGTGCTCTATAATGTGCGCCTTCAATATCCTCCAAGCTTTTGCCTAGCCGCAGGCCGTCTCTAACCAGCCGCTATTACCTTCTATCACCCTGGAAGTAGGAACAATCAGTGAGGATGCTAGGGAAGCACCGGCGGCACAGCACAAGAGCTTACAATCTTATCAACACACCCGTATTCTCCCCTTACACAACACCACTCAACAGATATAACAATATATATAGCGCACAAGTCAAGGCAAAGTACAGTTGCGTAACGTGTGACTTGTAGATATCCTTAGACAGCTCTACGAGTATAGAGTTCTCTGTGTGTTAGGACTATGTCGGACAGCTCAGTCCCCAGCAGTGCGGCCGGCGGCCATCAGTATGCCTAACTAAACTAGCTAACTGCCGGCCTTGTTATTAGTCTCAGTCAGATTGGCGGTGCGTGCACGGTTACACCAGAGGCCTTAGTTCTCTGGCTGACCCGGGTCTGGTGGGTACCTTTAGACTTTGTCCGGAACGCAGGAATAGGATTTCATCCAAGAACCATATGAACTCACTGACGCCGCTACTTCTGAGCCCGGTCTGTAATGACCATCTTCTCCGTTAAGATGGTAGTCTGACAAACTCTGGAACAGTCTCTAATGCAGCTCCCCTCACGGAAGCTCCGGTCCTCGTTGGGGTCCTTTTTCCGGTGGATCGCAGTGTCTGTCTCGCTAGCTGCAGTCCTCACCAGCTCATCTCATCTCGCTCACACGCATCTAACCGCTTTCCTCTGCTCCTCTCTATGGTCATGATGCACTTCTTTTTTCTCTGTCCCAGTCCAGAGCACAGTGACCTCTTGTGGTCAAAAAACAAAATGACAGTTACAACAGAAACGGACATTCCCAGCAGGAGGACTGTTTCACCATGTTACATGCCACCCCACTAGATGTTGCAGTCCCCGGCAACCTCCCCCACTCAAACTCATCCTGCGCGTAGCGCTGTGGGGGTACACCAGCGGTGGACCTGGCTGTCCTGCGCAGAGTCATAGGACCAGGGACAGTTGGCACACTCAGTGGATGTGGTTCTGCTGGCTGGGCATCTCTCTCCCTGGGTGGCGAACTTGTCACGACCGGGGACTCCGACATGGCCGGGACAGGAACTACCCACCATTCATCATCTACCAGGGGTTCCCCAATACTAGGGGTAGGGATAAGCATCTCCTTATCAGCCGCAGGTTGCTGAAAGTGACAGTGTCTCAACATGTTACGGTGGAGGTTCCTTGAGGGTCCCCCATTTCCCTCGGGCTCAACCTCATACACGGGGATATCAGGATCTACCTTCTGCTTCACTATGTATGGAACCGCCTCCCACCGCCCATCCAATTTTCCGGTTGGCCTCTTGGCTCTGACTATCACACGATCACCTGGAGCATACTCGTCCATCTGCACTGGCCCCGGGTTGGGGTGCACCACTTGTCTCAGGCGCTCACCCACAACCTTATGTATTGCTCTCAGTCGGCGACGATGATCTTGCACCCAGGCGGTGGTGCTTCTCGGAGGAGGCTGTCTCGGATCCGGCATGTGAAGATCCTCGATCTCCTGGCCTGCTCTCCCAAACATAAGCATGTGTGGAGAGTAACCAGTGGTATTGTGAACCCTATTGTTGTAGGCCCACATCAGCTCAGGTAAGTACTCTGGCCACTGGGCTTTTTGACTTTCCTCTAGAGTCCGCAGCATCTGTATCAAGGTGCGGTTGAACCGCTCACACGCCCCATTCCCTTGTGGATGGTACGGAGTCGTGCGGGAACGTTCGATACCATAGAGCTGATACAGCTCCCTCATCAAAGCACCCTGGAAACATGCCCCCTGATCTGAATGAATTCTCCGCGGACACCCAAACACTTGTATAAAGTGTTTACAGACTGCCTCAGCAGCCGATTCAGCCGTCTGATCTCTGGTGGGCACGGCCACTGCATATTTTGTAAAGTGGTCCGTCATGACCAAACAGTAGGGGCGTCCTGAGGTAGAGTACCCGATCTGTACATAATCAATCAATAAGATTTCCAGGGGGGCGGAAGTGCGGATAGTTTGCACAGGGGCCCGTTGCTCGGGGCTTTTACTCAGCCCGCAGGACCGACATTTCAGACATGCCTCGGTCACCATTTCTCCCAAATCTGGGCAATATACGAAGCGCTGGAGCCATTGGTACGTCTTCGCGCTCCCGAAATGAGCCCCCCTCTCATGGGCTTCTTGAGCGGCAGCTGGTCCCAGTGACATAGGGATGACAACCTGTTGCCGGTGCTGCAGCTCTGACTGTACGTATATGGTCCGGCACAGGAGCCCCTGGTTAATACTCAGCTTATCCCATTGTCTCAGCAACTTCTGACCTTCCTGCGTCAGACTGGCCCGCTCATCCGGGCGAGGCCAAACCTTAGTTCGGACCCACTCTCTCACTTTCCATAGGTCCGAGCAGCTACTTTGGACTCGTTCCCAATCTCCCAACGTCTTCCCCAACACCATCGGCATCCCTGAAGCCACCCCACTTGAATGTGTCAGATTCTGGAATGGTGGTACTCTGCCGAGGTGTGGAATTTCAGTGTCTTCTAAATCCTCTTCTCCCCTCTTGGTCGGCGACCCCACTGGAACTCGGGAGAGGGCATCGGCGTTGCCGTTCTCCCTCCCTGACCGGAACTGGATGCGGTATCGATACTTGGAAAGGCGGACCATCCATCGCTGCTCAAGGGCGCCTAGCTTAGCATTCTCCAAGTGCGCTAGCGGGTTATTGTCCGTCATCACAGTCACTTCTGCACCCGTCAGATACTCTGCAAACTTCTCAGTCATGGCCCAGACCAGCGCCAAAAGCTCCAACCTAAAGGAGCTATAGTTGTCAGGGTTGCGCTCCGACTCCCTTAACGACCTACTGCCATAGGCAATGACCCTCTCACGCCCGTCTTGAACTTGAGATAACACAGCTCCAAGACCATGTAAACTTCCATCCGTGTACAGCAAGAACGGGCTATCAAACTGTGCATAGGCCAGGATTGGGGCGCTGGTCAGAGTTCTTTTCAATGCCTCGAAGGCTTCTTGCTGTCGTGGCCCCCACTCAATGGGGCGATTCCTGGGCCCTCCAGTTGTGCCTCTCAGCAGCTCGTTTAGTGGACCGGCCAGATGAGAGAACTTGGGTATAAATCTCCTGTAATAACCGGCCAGGCCTAGAAACGCTTGTACTTCCCGTAGGGTTCTTGGCTGGGGCCACTTTTGCACGGCCTCCACCTTGCTAGGGGCCGGTTGTACCCCTTCTGGAGTGACCACATGTCCCAGGAACTCTATGTGCTGTTGAAGCAGTTGACACTTTTTGGGCTTGATTTTCAGACCATGATCTTGTAGTCGTCCCAGGACCTGCCGCAGTTTTTTAAGATGATCTTCGAATGAAGTCCCAAACACCACAATGTCATCCAGATATATCAATACTGATTCAAAGTTTAGGTCACCCAGACAGTGCTCCATCAACCGCTGAAACGTCCCTGGAGCGTTGGTCAGTCCGAACGGCATCCTATTGAACTCATATAGTCCCATGGGCAAGATAAAGGCTGTCTTTGCCTTGTCTTTTTCAGCTACTGGCACTTGCCAATATCCACTAGCCAGGTCGAGCGTGGAAAAGTACTTGGCTCGACCCAAGGAGGATAGTGACTCTTCGATCCGTGGTAGAGGATAAGCATCCCGGATGGTTCGGGCATTCAATTTCCGATAATCTACACAGAACCGAAGACTTCCGTCTTTCTTTCGCACCAGGACCACAGGAGCAGCCCACGGGCTTTTACTTTCCTGTATCACCTGGTTTTCCAGCATGCTGGCCACCATATTTTTCACCTCTTGATACATCTTGGATGGGATTTGCCTGTACCGTTCTCGAACTGGCGCAGCGTCGCGGGTAGGGATTTCATGCTCGATAGCGGTGGCACACCCGAAGTCTTCATCATGCCTTGAGAACGCTTCCTGGTATTCCCATAGCGTGTCTTCCAGAAGCTTTTGTTGCCCCGGGGTCAGAGAGCGGGGGTCCACTCCCATCAGAGACATGATCACTCGACCGTTCCACTCAGCTGTTGGGGCCTGTTCTTGCTGGACCTTCACAGCAAAGGTCCAAGCTGACCTCCCATCTGGCTGTAGCGTGAAGCTCCTCCGGTGAATGACACCGCCCTCGGGCACATGAACTTCAGCCAGCAGGGTATTCCCAGGAACGATCGACTCACTGTCCCAGACATTGAGGCAGCGTATAGGCACGCACCCATCTTTCACGGTGACGAGTGCTCGGGCTACCAGTGGGTGGTTCTGCAGTTCTCCCCGTGGAGCAGGTTCGATCAGGACCTCCAGTCCATTCAGTGGCCGCCCAGCTCCCACTGGAAGCATCAAAATTTTCTCCTGGCGTGGTGGAATCTTCACTGGAGCTCTCAGCGGTACTCTCACATGCCCAATAGGACACCCTGACATGAGGCTCTTCTGTAAACTGCAGCTCCTCACCATCTGCTGTAGGACCTTTTGAGTTGGCCGGTGCGTGGTGGTCCGCTGCCAGTATTTAGGCCCTTCCTTGGCATAGAGGTGATGATCGAGGTCTCTCAGCACGTTCATGCCCAACGTTACATCGAGTCCCTTTCGGGACGGATGATCTACCAGCACGATCCCCTTTTTGCCAATGTCCTGCCCAAACAGCCGGATTCGCATCCAGACGATCCCTTGTACATCCATTGCACCATTATTGGCAGCTGTCAACCGGATAACACTTCCATCTTCTGGTTCCATCATATGCCCGAAGTGTCTCTCGAAAAACTCCAACGGCATCAGGGTGCATTCCGATCCAGTATCCACTAGGCAGTGTACCTTTTGGCCCTCCAGCTCAGCTTCCATAATGGGACTGCTAGCATAGAGATCGCGTTCATTGCGTAGTGGGCTTAGCTCTGAGGGAACTGCCGCAGGATGCCCTGTTACTGCGGCAGTCGGAAGTTTAAAGCCAGCTCAGGTTCCGTCTGTTGGTGGCACTCTCGAGCGATATGGCCATACCGTCGGCAGCTCCAGCAAAGAGGTCCCCTTGATCCCCGCACCCCGGATGGGTCTGGATTAATGGATCCTCGCCCCCGGAACACTCTCTGTGGAGGTGGGCAGGACGATGGGGTCAATCCCGGGGCCCTGGATGAGTCCGCCTTCATCTGGGACACTTCCAGGCGGAGTTCTCTCATTTCTGCTCGTAGGGCCTGGACCACATCCTTCAAGGACTCGGAGTCTTCAAGACCTCCCCGGGCCCCTGTCACTTGGGTGCTACTCACTGCCTGCACACTCACAGCCGTGGGCTCTTCTTCTCTCTCTACAGCAGCCCGGTAAACGTTATAAAATGTCAGGTCAGCATCTGCCCGGGTCATCTCTTGCAGTTTATCCTGTAAAAATCTATTGGATAGTCCTAGAATAAATTGGTCTCGTAGTAGCCGGTCCACTTCCTTGAAAGCTCCCATGGCCTCTGAATCCCGTCGTTGCACTTCATTCAACACTTCCTGTAGGGTGTTAGAGTATTGTATCAACGTTTCACCCTCTCGCTGGGACCGGTTGAAGAAGCTGCTGCGCAACTGCGCTACCCTGGTTCGCCCTCCCTGTGCCCCCTCCAGCAGGGAGAATATTTTCTCCAAAGTGTCTCTTTCTGACTCGGGCCGTACCATCACGGTCCGTCTAGCGTCGCCTTCCAGGGCTCCCAATGCTATCTCTGCACGCAGCGCAGGTATCAAATTACTCAATTTAACTATACTTTGTACCCTTTCGGTCCAGTCCTGCAACCCCATATTTTTACCGTTAAACTTTGGCAAGTGCTGCATTAGTGCTCCAGCCGATAAGTACCCTACTTGGGCTGGCGTGACAGGTACTGGGGCTAGGAAATCTTGTTGCGCCGGGGCACCCTGGGCCGCTGGCGCTAGGGGAATGTTTCCCGCCACGTCTCCGTCCATGACGATCGCTGTATCCTGCCGAACTACGCCAAGTGTAAGCCGCCGACCGTCGTGGGCTTTCCAGAATACAGCGAAGTCCTGAACAAAAGACGCGACTCAAAACCAATCCGTAGCAATGAGATTTTACTTAATTTGGCAGAACCCTTAACCAACCCGAACTCCCCCAGAAAGTTACATACACTCAGCGGGGAAGCTGAGACTCTTGTGCCATGCAGCGCTGTGCTCTATAATGTGCGCCTTCAATATCCTCCAAGCTTTTGCCTAGCCGCAGGCCGTCTCTAACCAGCCGCTATTACCTTCTATCACCCTGGAAGTAGGAACAATCAGTGAGGATGCTAGGGAAGCACCGGCGGCACAGCACAAGAGCTTACAATCTTATCAACACACCCGTATTCTCCCCTTACACAACACCACTCAACAGATATAACAATATATATAGCGCACAAGTCAAGGCAAAGTACAGTTGCGTAACGTGTGACTTGTAGATATCCTTAGACAGCTCTACGAGTATAGAGTTCTCTGTGTGTTAGGACTATGTCGGACAGCTCAGTCCCCAGCAGTGCGGCCGGCGGCCATCAGTATGCCTAACTAAACTAGCTAACTGCCGGCCTTGTTATTAGTCTCAGTCAGATTGGCGGTGCGTGCACGGTTACACCAGAGGCCTTAGTTCTCTGGCTGACCCGGGTCTGGTGGGTACCTTTAGACTTTGTCCGGAACGCAGGAATAGGATTTCATCCAAGAACCATATGAACTCACTGACGCCGCTACTTCTGAGCCCGGTCTGTAATGACCATCTTCTCCGTTAAGATGGTAGTCTGACAAACTCTGGAACAGTCTCTAATGCAGCTCCCCTCACGGAAGCTCCGGTCCTCGTTGGGGTCCTTTTTCCGGTGGATCGCAGTGTCTGTCTCGCTAGCTGCAGTCCTCACCAGCTCATCTCATCTCGCTCACACGCATCTAACCGCTTTCCTCTGCTCCTCTCTATGGTCATGATGCACTTCTTTTTTCTCTGTCCCAGTCCAGAGCACAGTGACCTCTTGTGGTCAAAAAACAAAATGACAGTTACAACAGAAACGGACATTCCCAGCAGGAGGACTGTTTCACCATCTTACAGGTCTATGAAATCTGGCTGCTTACACTTTCTCATGGTTAAACCATCATCATCACCATTATTATCATCATCATTACCGTGACATGAATCTGAAGGAATAATCAGGCTATGTTTTAGCAGAAATCAATAAATTAGGTTGTATCAGAGAACAATAGGGTGCCTATGGCAGAGCAGTGTGCATAGAGCCTCTATAGAGACAAACTATACTCCTGATGCTGGTAATCTGCAGCCACCATTAGTGAGAGCGTAGGAGCTCACAATCTATTTTTTAGGCTTGGACTGCACTGAAACCTCTGTTGACTATTGAGGTAAAGCTATAGGTGCAGAGCTTCAGACTATAAGATGCACATTTTATCAGCAGAAAATGGAGGTATAATCTCTGTGCATCTCATCTTGTGAATATACCTTTAAAAAAGCTCTTTATCTGTATTATTTATTTTAGCAAGGAGTGCAGAACAAGTGATTATCTTACTAGAGAGTTCTAATCTGACTCACACAATAGGCCATTTCACACAGGCCAAGAATCTCATGATTCTTGTTTGTCCAACAAAAAGCTGGTGACGTCATCACTACCTTGTTCGCGCTCGAGCAGTCTGTTTAGACTCGTGCATTCCTTGGACACTTATCGTTTAGTGCTTCACATTCCTATGGGGGACATTGAACAAGCATTGTTTAAGTGGCACAGTAAAGGCCCACTTAGACACAACGATTATCGCTCAAAATTTGCTCAAAAGCCATCTTTTGAGCGATAATCATTGTGTCTAACTGCACTTACATCGTGCAGTTTTCGTTAAGCTGGCGCTCATCATTGTCTTTCAGCGTGCTAAAAGACGACGATGAGTCTTATCAGGGATTCACAGCGGGATACAGCTGATACTATTGTTTCAGCTGTATCCCGCTCCTTGATGACAGGCTGGGTATGAAGAACAGAGCGGTCCAGCTGTGTTCTCCATTCCCAGCACGGAGCGCACGGCTGTATAAAGCCGGGCGCTCTGAGCAGAGAACAGCTGGATGCAGAAGACAAGCGGAGACACCCTGCTTGTCTTCTGCATCCTCTGCTACGAGCGCTCGGCTGTATAACAGGCGGGCGCTCAGAGCGGGGAATAGCTGGATGCAGAAGACAAGCGGGGACACCCAGCTTGTCTTCTGCATCCTCTGCTACGAGCGCTCGGCTGTATAACAGGCGGGCGCTCAGAGCGGGGAATAGCTGGATGCAGAAGACAAGCGGGGACACCCCGCTTGTCTTCTGCATCCTCCGCTCGGAGCGCAAGGTGATCGCTCATCTTGAGAGATCATCTGGTGCTGTAAATGACACGATTATCGCTCAAAAGCCACTCAAAAGACATCTTGTGAGCGATTATCGTTGTGTCTAAATGGGCCTTTAGTGGCTGAGCTGGCACTAGTTTTTAGTCTGGCTTAAACTGAGTGACAATCGTCGTTCTGCCATTTGCCCGCATTGGAACTGAATGATTCTAGTTCAGTTTCATTTGTTTGAACAGTTTTCTGAACGATAATTGTTCTGTCTACATGGGGCATGTAAGTCCTGTTGGGTCAGCTGTAATTTGGAGAGGGAGGCATATCAGGACGGATCCCTCTGAGCTCTGATTACAGTTTTATTGCCTTGCTGCCATCAATGTAATGGCCAAGGAGGGGTTAGGAGGGGTCTCTGCAATTAAAAATCTCTCTGTCCTGATTTGCATTGTTCCATTCCCACTTGCATATATTTATTGCAGCATGTTTTATTTTACAATGTATTACGCACATACAGCCATATACTGTGCATTTACGCAGTAAATATGCAATTCCATATGTAATATATCCCGTATGTACAGTGTTTTTTATACATATTGCTAGGAAACAAGAGAAGAAAGTAAAAAAGAAGAGAAGAAGCCAGGAAGCCAGTGCATGACAGCGTGCGTAAAATATGTTGTTCATGACAGGCCTACATGTATAAGAATGGGACAGTTCATTACGTCGGTGCTGATATTTATATGCAGTGTATTACCATACAGCCGTGTGAGCCCAGCTTTAGGTGCATCTTATAGTCCACTGTGTCTTAGGCTAAGTTCACATGGGCGAGTGTCATGAATCTCGGACTGATATCGCGCTCGCCCACATTTGATTTCCCCAATGGATGTGAAGCCTTTTTATATCAGAACTGCCTCCCATCACTTCGGGGAAGTAGCGATCGCAGAATGTCTTCCATTGTTTTCAATGGGGAAACCTCGCATTGCAACTGTGTGCATCTAGCCCATGGTCCGATGCTGCCGACGGCCCCATTGAAAACAATGGGCGATACGATACGAGGGCACACCCAAAGATATGGAAAAAAATGCTTATGTGTATCCCCCAATTCTAAAGAATGGTATTCAGGTTCGTGCGAGGTTTGTGCATCTTGCAAAACACAAATCGTACGCGAGAATTTCGCCCATGTGAAGCCGGCCTTATAGTCCATTAAATAAGGTATGTTAGGGGTCAAAGGAGTGAGCATTTATTAGACATTAACGTTAAATCTGATATGATTCCATCATTTGTAGATAAAATCTGTCAGAAGCGCAATATTTATCATCATGAAAGCGTATTTCAGTCTTCGGAAGTCTATTTTTATTGAAGGCTTCGTTTGAAAAAATGATAGTAGATTATTGTAATTTGCTCCTTTATGGCTAAGCTATCGTTCTTGTTCTAGTGTTCGGCGAATCTCATCTGTTCTGACAGCGTTCAAGGTTACGGAAATGTCTTGCGTTTTATCAATTGTTTGTATTATTCCAGTTTATAATCTTTCCTTGCATGTGGCATTTTGTTGCTACATTAATTCACCCTGTCAATGCTCAGCTGACAATGTGCCCTTTGTAAAGCATCAGACACAAACCAGCTGAAACATTTGTAACACTTGATAAATCATTTAACATCGCATCAACTCATAGAAATGCGCTTTTTACCAGCTTTATGTTTGTATCACTGAGTAAAGGACATGACATTTTATTAAATGATTATTTTACAGAAACAGCTCAGGAACGGCGATGACTTAGCAGGGAATTATAGTATTGTTAGATATTCAATAGTACATTAGCACAGAGGGAAGTAAAAGGAAACTTGTCTTTAATGTTATTTAATGCCAATGAATGACCAGCAGATGGCACCAATCACCTTCACAGGCTCCGTACCGCGCTCTTCCGTGAACAAGTTGTACTTGCTTTTAGGTAGTAATCGCTCATTATTAAACCATTCTTACATAAAGTGTAATTAATAATATAGTTGTTAGGATGCTATGTATAGCTAGTAGGATTTTATAAAGTTTGACAAGCATTTTATTTCCCAGTGGTTATTAAAGGGGCATTGAAACAATTAAAAAACAAATTCAGAAATACCATTTGAACTATTAATTTGGTTCATTAAACTTTATATTGCTAGACACAAGTTATGGAAAATATAGAAGTGGTGGGTAAAATACTGTACACTTGATTAAAGGAGTAGCACTACAATTGGGACCTCATAGCCCACCCCAGCTCAGCTCACCCTTGCCATGTCTTGTATTCTGTTTCTGTAACTCCCACAGAAGTAAATATGTGAGATATGGGAATTATATATCTCTCTATGCTTCTCTATAACTACTATTCACTTCTTTGGGAGTTCTGAAAACTCTGTAGAACAGCTAGTTTGGTTTCCTCTGCTTTCTCAGCTATGGCCATGGGTGACTGCACCATTAGGACAGCTATTCCCATCTGAGAAGTAACTGGCAGAGATTAAAATATGCCTTTTAAAGGATTCCTTGGGATGCAATATATAGTAGCTTTTTGACCCGTAAGGACCAAGCACCAAAAAATTTACGATGCTTGGTCCTAGGCTTTAATCCTAGTAAAGATACGGCACAGAATTAAAGTTCCTGTTCCTGTAATCTGGTAGGAGCAGGTCATGTACTTGGCTGTTAGTCACAGCCAAGGACCCAGGGAAAAAGGTACAAGCAGTTTTTAACCACTTCTGCCTTCTCTTCTGCAGGCTACATAGTGCTCAATGAGCGCTATGTAGTAAATGGAGGAAGTAGAAGTTTTATTTCTGCTAATCAACTCAGCGATCATGTGACTACTGAGTGCCCCATGCACAGCAGAGCTGCAGGGTCCTAGTCGACCCAGACCAGCTCTGCCAGTGACTACTGTCACTACAGAGGATGTTTTCCCCATATAACTGGGGCTCCTATTGATGCTGTGTGAAATAATAAAAAAGAAAATGTAAATGACTCTCAGAGTCCTTATAGGTGTTAAAAAAATAGTAACAAAAAATAAGTAAAAGAAAACGACCCACCGCCATCATAAATGCCGTGGATTCCTTATCAAAAAATGTGAAACAGTATCTTGTTAGTATAGTGTGGAGTAGCGTCACCTACAAAACACGCACAAAAACACACTTGTATTTACAACAATGCATTCCCTATGGTGTGTGCATATCTCCGTGTTTTACATGTGTGTGCCTGCAAAGATAGGACATGCGTGCACCATAGGGAATGCACGCATTGTTTTCAATGGAGCCGCGGCTGCTGCCGGCGGCTCCATTGAAAACAATGCTCTGCCGGCCCCCTGCATTCTTTTTCAGTGAAGGGCTTTACATATAAGCCCTTCCCTGAAAAAGAAACATTTTAGTGCAAAACAAAACAAAACAAAAACTTACCCCTCCACCACTGTTGTGACCCCTGTGCGCATGAAGAACACATCTGCCGCATGTGGCAGATGTTTCCTTCACCCCCGCTAGTTAAAAAAATTCCCTGCTGCTAAAAGGGAATTCTTCAATTCTCCACCGCAGCTGTCACACATGACAGCTGCGGTAGAGAATCCTGCTGCCGGCATCCCGTCTATGGCTTTTCAGGGAAGAGCTGCATAAGCCCTTCCCTGAAAAACCATTTAAAATAGTGCAAAAAATTAAAAAGAAAACAATACTCACCTCCCTTCAGCTGCCGGCAGCTACCCTTGGCTGCCATTGAAATCTATGGCAGCGGCCGACGTGTTCCGGCCAGGAAGATAGTTCCTGAACTATTTCGTCCACGTGCAAAAAAATAGGAGCTGCTCTATTTCCCTGTATATTAGTGCACCAAGGGTCCCTATAGAAGTATATGGCAGGTCTGCAATATGCAACGGGATGATCAATGCGCTGCGCAAAGCCCCTGGGAACAGAACACACCAGGACCATATTAGGCTTTATGGCCATTTAAATCAAGCAAGCGGTGTGTTTCCCACCCATGGGAACATGCTGTGCCTACCAAATACATACATTACAGTACGCAGGCACTGCGCAAATACATTGCGCTGAGGTGAGAGTATTTGCGCATACGCTCGTCTGAAGTCACCCATAAGGCGCTTTCACACTTGCGATACAATTGCGCGATTTCCGTCTGATGAGAGGGTGAGTGAAAATGTAGAATTATGAAACCAATGATTTTTAATGAGGGAAAATATATAAAAATATTAAAAACATCCAACCAATGCCTTGCATTTATTATCTATCATTCACATGCAGTGTGGCTTTAAGACTCCAGCGGGAGCCCAGGGTGGCAGTACCAATGTGGTTCACTGATGGAAGTGCAGGGCAACCCGCCGAATTATCATGGCGTCATTAATAGGTTGCTGGTCTGCATGGTGAACTACATATATCAGAATGGTCTGGCACATTATATCCACTATGTGTGGGAGTGTACACCAAGCATCCACCCCCCTCATTATCAAGAGGCAGTGTGAGTGGCTGTCTCATCGGTGTCCCGCACAGGTGTAATTCGCTCCCTCATTTGTTAGTCAGCTACGTGCATGATGAGAGGAGGATGCATCTATATGCACTCCTCACTCAGTAATGGCTATTTTCTGTGATTGTTTTCAATGATTTTCAATGGTTTCATTCCCATTTGCGATGTTTTTCCTCATGCTATAAAAAAAGTCACAGTATGCCCTATCTTTCTGCATTTTACAAATTTGTATCCCCCATGTTTCCCTATAGAGCCTCTTTTGTATCGCATCGCAATGCACGAACCTGCGATTTTCGTACGATGCGTCTTTAACATTAGAAAGTTGTATTGACCTTTGTGCTAAAAAATTGCGGTAGCGATGTGATATTATTCGGAAGAAAAAGCATCACTGATGCTCAAAAACGGCCTGGACACAATTGCGATTTTGGTGCGATTTTCTTGCGGTTAAATCGCGATCGCCAGTGTGAAGGAGCCCTTAGATGCACTTACTGGTCTTCACTTGTTTACATATCACTATGTAACTTTGTTTCACCCCTTCACCATTGGAAACAAACAAGGCTGCTTCCTCCACAAACATTGGAACACTTCTTTGTGAGTTCTGCGTAGTATCGCAGCTCAGCTCCATTAAAGTGAATGCTAATGACTTAAGACCCAGCTTTTTATTATCCTGGAGAATTTCTTTAAAGGTTCAGATTGCCCACATTTTACGTATCTCCAACACCTAAAGATGTTTCAAGGGCATGAAAACTGCTGTTCAGGAAATCCTCTGAGCAAACAATTTAGCACAGTTTGCAGCCATCTAAATGGAGCCCTGGAAATGTGTTTTTCTTCTTCTAGATATATAAAATGCTATTAAAAACTAGTATCTTCCAAGGGTTACCCAGGGTTAAATGTTGCAGCCCACTCTGTAGTATAATGTGATTTAATTGAGTCAGCTACCAAAATGTACTTTAGTACATGGTAATTATGTTTCAAGGAGAGCGCAGGGCTCTGAGCCCATCTAAATTCCAGGATGTGGCTGCGGCTCATGCTGCGCTGTGTCAGATGTTGGATTTCTGCTCTTTTGGACTCGGGATGCATGTTTACATTTACAAGCCTGTATCAATAATGTAGGTTCAGCAAGAAGCTTATAATAGCTGCCATAATGGAACACATACTATGGCAAATGGTGATATTGTTTGTTTTATCTAAGCGCTGCGCAAATAAAGATGATTATTATTATTTTACTTCCCCTAAGTTATTCCTGATAATAGCTGTTCCTTGTGATTGATGTGTAATGTGTATATTGTAATGCATATCAGGGGCGTAGATAAAGCCACATGTGCCTGCATGCAAAAGTTGAGCTTGCATAACAATATCATTATACCCCTTTTCCCAGTTACTCTGCATGGCTACCGACTGAGGGCAGTGCTAACAACTACATACACACATTATATATATATATATATATATATGTGTGTGTGATGAAGCACACTTTTACTGTGGGAGGCGCTGAGAGGGGCGTTGAGGGTAGCAGCAGGATGGAGTCAAGTTGTAACTTTAAGAAATCATCGTGGCAGTCTGGGTTAGATGGAGAAAAAAAGAGAAAGTGGCTGACACTAATCAACAATCAGAAGAAATGTCACCTGTAGTCAATAAAGATAACTGCTCAAAATCTCTAGCACTATGTAGATGCAGAACCGGTATCTGACTATTAATCCCTTAGTGACAAAGCCTGTTTTGCGGCTTAGTGACGGAGCCAAATTTTGGAAATCTGATGCGTCACTTGAACATAGAATAACTCCAAAAGGTTTTGCATATCCAAGTGATTCTAACATTGCTTTTTCGCCAAATATTATACTTCATTTAGTTGGTAAAAACAGACCAATAGAAATTGTGAATATTTATTAAAAGTGCAAGATTGGGAAATTTTGACCCCATAGTTTTTTTTTTCAGCAGTTAATGCAATTTAGGGGAGAAAAAAATTGCAAATATGTCATAGTTTTTTTTTCTACAGTACACGTGAAATGGATCCCCCTGTTTGTCCTGTGTTCAGAAATATACCCATTGTGGCCCTAATCTTATGTCCGTATGCACAACGGGGCCCAAACCAAAAGGAGCAGCCGGTGGCTTTCAGATCAGACATTTAGCTTGAAGGTGCCTCAGGCCTTATTGTACACTTGTAGAGCCCTTGAATGACCAAAACGATAAAGAACCCCAAAAAATGACACCATTTTGAAAACTAGACCCCTTAACGAATTCACCTAGGAGTGTACTGCGTATTTTGACCCCACAGTTTTTGAGCGAATCTAAACAGAGCAGAAGGAAAAAATTACAATTTACATTTTTTTTGGCAATTATGTCATTTTAAAAACAGTTTTTTTTGCACAGCACACATATGAATTAAGACTTTCACCCCAAAATAAATACCCCTGTTTGTCCTGTGTTCAGAAACATACCCATTGTGTCCCTAACCTTCTGTCTGGCTGCACAACAGGGCCCAAACCGAAAGGAGCATTAGACTTCAACTATTTTTAACTTTTATATGATCGCCATCATCCATTAGATAACGGCGATCACATGACTGGGGACCACTTACTGCGGCCCTCGGTCACTGCTCCAGGCTCTCGGCTACCTGTAGTAGACAGGAGCAAGGAGATTTTAAATTTCCTGGGCCCTACCCAGTTTCTGCGCTTATGTCCACCATTTTGATGATGGGCACATGCGTCGAAGTTGGGGAAAGGCCTGCAGATAAAGATCCTGCCTAGAAACATTGCCGGAGGCCTTCGGTAAGTAATTTCCCCTCCCCTTATGGATCAGATCCATGACGAGAAATGAAACTTTAACTTTTTTTACTTTTACGTGATCGCCATTATCCATTGGATAGTGGTAATCACATGACCAGGGACCACATACTGCTGCCCCCTGTGAAATCTCCAGGCTCCTGGACATGTTTGGTAGCCAGGAGTGGGGAGATTTTAAATTTCCTGGGTAATCTCTGGCTTTTACGCATGTGTCCGCAATTTTGGCGACTGGCGCATGCGTAGAAGCAGGGGTTAGGTCTGTGGATAAATCCGAGGGCCTTAGGTACTTAATATTATTCTCCCTCCATTGAATTTAACCTTTTTTTTCTTTTTTTTATACACTTTTTAAAATTTGTTTTTTACTTTGCATGATTGCTGTTATCCACTTTTCCTTTGGCGTGCATGCGCATAAGACAAGCGATGGTCCTTTTCAGACCATATTATTGCAGGACATTGCAGAGAACAGCGATGAGTAGTTTCGGCGCCCCTCATGGATGCGATCCGTGAGGGGAGCTGAAACTTTAACTTTCACTTTTTATTTACTTTCATACGATCGATGATATCCATTGAATAGCGCCGATCGCATGACCGGGGGGGGGGGGGGGGGGAGGGGGGCGGATATCCAAGCCCCCCATGACAGCTTCAGGTTGTCAGCTACCTCCCTCAGCTATCACCATGTCCTCAGCCAACGTGGCTATAATCCTCAGAGGAAGCATGTTTTTACATCCCTAAGTCCACTTAGGAGGTAAAAAGGTAATGGGGCCATCACTAAGGGGTTAAATGGTGACTGTATTATATCGAGGTTACTAGAGTTTAGCCACTGTATCCTAACTGTCAAGTTATAAATGGTGTCTCAGAATATGTCGTCAGATATATGCCCCCTTTTTTTTGCTACTCTGAATGGTTTCAGCCAACTAGGAACAACAAACAAATAGGAACAGTAGCCAAATCCAGAAGACTTAAAGCTCAGGCACCTTCCTTATGGAGAATGAGCTCGATATAGGCAGCATTAGTCAAGGATTGGAGGGGGACAGATTTACAGAACATATGCTGACCTTTTAAGATTGTGAGCATATGTGCATGCATGCCCCTTGGGCAGCAGTGAAAGACTGGAGACCAGAACTCAGAGCAACAGACGGACAGGTGAGGAAAGATGGTGGCCGTGGTTGCACATTGTAACAGATTGTACATGCGGTAGTAAGTATTGTCCCTTTCCAGCTGGAGATGAACAGCTGCTGCCTGTGTTATATACCGCATGGCTCGGTCACTTTACAGATAGGAGAGTACTGAAATGTACAAATGAATTACTTCTAAGCATGGCTAGTGGGGCTTGGTGTGTCAATATTGTAGCATGCCAACATGTGGAACCCATGGACTACCCATTTCCCTACATAAATATCCTCCCTCCCCACCACCCCGTTTTTTCCCCTTACCACTCAGTTGCAGCCTTTTCAAACTAGTTCCTTTGTTCAAACTGTATCTTATTGCTAAATATAAAAATAAGGAGAATAATAATTACAATATTGATATATCTAGGTTTTACTCATAACCCAGGTCTACATATGCTATAAATGCTATGTGTTACTCTTTGTGATTATAGAACAGAATTGATGTAACCTGTGATTATTATCTAATGCAAATCTCAATAAAAATTTAATTTTATATATACATATATATATTGCAGCATGCCTACGCTGTTTGTGTAGCTTGTGTCAATAGACTATAATGGGTTATACAAATGTCGTAAGTGCCGAACTAAGACTTGGCACGTTAAACAGATATGATGTGCTGAACGTTTATTTGGCTCCTGCCCACCTCTAACTGATGATTAGGGTAGCTGTAGAAGTAAATGCAGCTTAATATTTGCAAGAAAAAAATAATAATAAGCAAAATATAATTCATCTTGTATCTTACTAGTCTTTAATTAAGTTTATCCCCTTAATAATTGCATAATGTACACGTACATCATATGGTTGCAGAGTTATTCTCAGTCTCTGGTGCAGACATGTACACAGTTTAAGTTATAATTAGTGATAAGCAATTAGTGGAATAATCGGTTTGTGTCACTATTGTGTCAATTTTATAAAAATATTCGTGAATCAAGATGGCTGATTCCAACTCCCATTAAAGTCAACGGGAGTAAAAATTGGGTTCACTAATTTGCCCCGTAGAAGCTCTTCAATGCAGCTACAGCCCTAAATTGAATGAGAATTCTGCTACACCTCTGGGGAACAATGTGCTTCCCACAGAAGTTGTTCAAAATTGTGTACAGTGGTGTGGGGATTTCTTGTAACATAAGTGTATCATTGAAAATAAAAGAAGGCCCACATAAGGTTTCCTAGATCAAAAACTGTGCCAAGGAAGACAGCAGGTGTGCGGCTCATTTTAAAAACAATATCATAAATTTAAGATAACTTCTGCCGGGTGAAGACAACACTCAAGCACAGACCTGCTCCAAGGGACAGCTGGAGAGCTACCAAACATTTTGCTACACAAGACAGCAGGTATCCTGCTTGCTTTAAAAGCAATTGCAAGAAAAAACACAAGGTCTGCACATCCACAAATAAATAAAATACATAGGTGCACATCAACAATGACTGCGACAATACAGAAGAAGCATAAACATGTAGCAGCAGCACTCATACACATTTAGCATCTAGAATAATGCAAAACTCTTGTATACGCTAACCACATAAAATACAAGATTCTTAGCACATATTTTGATGAAAGCATGTAGGCCCATCTACCAACATCCAGGTGACCATGTTTAAAGATGGGTTCTAGCACTAACTGATACCTCTCTTTTGAGCTTCGAAATGAATCAGGGTACTAGGATACCAGGCTGTATGGGCTAATTAAAATGCCTCAGGAAAGATGGGTTTGCTACCTTTAGCAGACACCTCTCTATGATCCTAAGCCTGCAAATGAAACCAGGTAAAGTAGGATACAGCTTCTCTCTCTTTGTTCTCTCCAACAGAACCTTGTTTAAGTTCCCTGCTGGTATACAAGCAATATATGCTCTATAGCATGCAATGCATGCTAAATACCAAAAGTAGGACTGCATACTGAACTCACAAGCAGACATAACATATCCCTACTCCAAAGGAGACAACCACCATGTGAAAACCTGCCTGCATGCCAGGTGATCGTCCCGATAAGGACTGCCCTGCGCTGGAACCTAGGGACCTACCTATCGTCGGATGGCAAATGATCCACAGCAGGACAGGACACAGCTTACACCAACTCACGGAACAGGACTCTTCACACCTGATGTCTGGAAACCTACACAGACACTAAAAATATCACTGTTCACACCAACACCCCAGGGACTTACATGCAACATAGAACAGGACTGTTCAAACACCTTGTCTGGTACCTGCAAAGACCCAATGAACACAACACTGTTCACACACATGTCCGGCCATCTGCACAGACACGCACCACACATCATGCATAAAAGCAAAGCCCTAGGGTGACAGAAAAACCCCACTCAAAGCTCACATGCAGACAAATAAACCATTGCTAGTGCAAGTTTCCTCACATCAAGGCGAAAGAGTCGGACACCGTACTGACATACAGGAAGCAGTATCAGGCATCACCCATCTGACACACACATAAGACATCAGACATCTGGAGGCCACACCTGTCAAAGGTAAGGGAAGTGGGGGTCTGCATATGATGCATAAACATGATAAAATGACCAACATTCTCTGGCAAGAGAAGCTGGTGTTTATGTGCAGCACACCCAGCTAGCTCAGTTAACCCTTACCTGTGAAGGTATGCTTATGGAAACCTGTAGAACCACAGGTCCCAGCCGGACAACCTCAAACTATGTAATTTTGATTCCAACTAATAAGGTCATGCCAGATCTTATGCTTTTTGCTCTGCGCTCCTTCAAATGATTCTCCCTCAATGTCCATACTGGTGTAGATCTTAGTAACCTTCAGAAAGCAAGACTTTAATTACGCAAGACCTCTATCTCCCTTACGAGAAAATCTCTATTTATTACCTGTTCATTTGGCCATCCAGAAAAACAGGCAGACCCACTATTGGGCTTTTATAGTTGCCCCTGGAAGAGACCAGCCTTATTTCCTTTTTATCACATACTGAACTGATAATGAAACAGGGGGCATATCCCTAAACCAATGATGAGAAAAGGGATGTATCTCAGACTACCTCAGAATCCCTGTACGCACGGTAGCTAAACTATAGTCATTCATCATAGCTGTCCCCTAATGGAGCGAAGCTATAAAGCAGCCAAGGAGTAATCACTGAAATAATTAATAGCAGGTAATCATCTCATTTAGGTACTAACTTACATGTCAGTATAGAGCTCATGGAAGAACAATTGCTTTAATTAGTTTAATTGTCTTTATTACATTTTTTTATTTTTTTTTTAATTGTAGAAATAAAAAAAACAATCCTAGAAGACTGCGATAGGTTATTGCTTGATATAATTAGTATCAGTTGCTTTAAATGTAAGTAAATACCTTTGTGCATTACCTTTTAACCTTAACCATATGCATATACAAACCTAATCCCTTGAACATATGCCCAGCATACAAGTTAAGGTGAAAAGATTATGTCTATAAAGCAAAATTAGCCCCATGTACTCGGCGTAAATGTGTATGTCAACATCTGCTGATATTAGCTTTACTCATTTTATAAACTCTACATCTATTAAACCGCCATATTGCTAAGCAGACTCTGTTGTGGTGTGTAAATAATAACGCTTAAAATATGGAATAAGACAAAGTGAATGGAGGGATATGTATTAATGAGAAATATATAAATGCATGAAGTAACACAATATGTCTTCCTCTTTTTGTTATTACTATAATCATCATCAACAACACATCCTAAATATACAAAGCATACGCTATGAAGTTGTACATCACATACAAAGCATACGCTATGAAGTTGTACATCACTGTTTATTATAAAATAGGCAATAGTTCTAAAGCACAAGTGAATATTCTGCATTTTGTATATACTTGGGAACTCAATTTAGAGGTCAAATAGCTGATTTTCCATTTTACTATAGATTGTTTGTTATTTCAACTTTTGGAATGAAAGTAACTTTTATACATTATGCTTACTATTTGTAAAACAATGTAATCCAGTATTTTATTTATTAAAGTGATCCGTTTATTTAACTGATGATATGAGAGCTTGAAAAACTATAATTTCTGCTGGTAATAGTAAGATAAAGAATATGCCAATATACAGGTTGGAGTTTTTTTTACTGGCAATGTCCTAAAAATTTGATGAAAAAAAAGTAAAACATCTGTGTACATCTGTTTTGCACAAAAGTTTACAACTCTTTTTGCATTTTACGCCACACTTGCCACTTTTTTGAAAAGTAGGTGGGGCTTTGTGGTTTATCACAACCCAACAAATGTACTAAAACTTACATCAGAAATTGATATAAATTGCAGCAGAAATTTACACCAGCTGGTACGTGATGTAGATTTCAGTTTGAGGCTTGTGACTTAATAAAGTTGACACATCTTCCTCCAGCATGTGACAGATTAAGACCAGCATAGGTGTAAGGCTAGGTCAGAGCATCTCCAAAGTGGCAGGTCTTGTGGGGTTCCCGGTATACAGTAGAAAAGACATCCAGTGAACCACTGACAGGGCCGTGGGTGCTGAGGTCTCAATAATGTGTAGGAAATGCAGGCCAGTTCATCTGGTCCACTTTTATGGAAGAGCTACTGTAACACAAACTGCTGAAAACTAATGATTAATGATAGTGGTAATAGGTGTCTGAACACACAGAGCATCATAGCTTGATTTGTAAGGGGCTGCATAGCAACAGACCTGTTCACCATGAAAAATTATTAAATTGAATACATGAACATCAGAAATGTACCATGGAGTAATGAAAGTTGATCAAGTTGGCCTGCTCCAATGAATCATGTTCTCTTTTACAATATGTGGACAGCCAGATGCATGTGGGTTACTGAAAGAAAGATGGTCCCTAGAAGAAGGAAAGTTAATGGAGGCAGTGTGATGCTCTGGGCAAGTTTCGTCTTGAAAGCCTCTAGCCCCGGCCTTCATGTGTATGTTATTTTGACATGTGCGGAAAAGATGGATCCGCGCTCCCTTAGGATATTGATTCTCCAGGCAGCAATTAAGCATAGGTACACTCCTCTTTATTCTCTAATGTACAACGCGTTTCGTTATAAACATGACTTTATCAAGTACATACATTCCTTAACTACATAATGACTTATATAGAAATAGACCTTACCCATAAAGATAGAAGTCCAGTCTGTCTCCTCCAGATCCTCCGTCTCCTCCAACGCCCTGCGGCGTCCCGCTATGTGCCTTGCATCTGACGCGACGCGTACTCACGTAACGTGATGACGTCACTCTGTTAGGCGCGCCCCCCTCTAGTGCGGGGGAAGGAGCGCGAGCCGGATCGCAGACAATTCGCCTGCATGACAATGTCACTGGGGGAAATACAAACGAATACCAATTGGAACAACATATTAACTAATAAAATGGAAGCGTTATAGCCCTTAACACGTATTACCATATATGTTGCTGTTCCAATTGGTATTCGTTTGTATTTCCCCCAGTGACATTGTCATGCAGGCGAATTGTCTGCGATCCGGCTCGCGCTCCTTCCCCCGCACTAGGGGGCGCGCCTAACAGAGTGACGTCATCACGTTACGTGAGTACGCGTCGCGTCAGACGCAAGGCACGTAGCGGGACGCCGCAGGGCGTTGGAGGAGACGGCGGATCTGGAGGAGGCAGACTGGACTTCTATCTTTATGGGTAAGGTCTATTTCTATATAAGTCATTATGTAGTTAAGGAATGTATGTACTTGATAAAGTCATGTTTATGATGAAAAGCGTTGTACATTAGAGAATAAAGAGGAGTGTACCTATGCTTAATTTCTGCCTGGAGAATCAATATCCTAAAGGAGCGCGGATCCATCTTTTTTGCTTATTGACTATTTCCTATATGGGACACGTGGGACCCGCTTGCTCTCCTGCTTATAGCCCGGTGGGATTTCAGGACTCTTTGGATATATATATATATATATATATATATATATATATATATATATATATGAGGCTCATCAGGACATGCAGGTGGTAGTGGAGACCTAATCCTAGGCCTCACTATACACCGGGTAAGTTCACACCCAGTTTGTTCAAGTATCTAATTGGATTCCTGCACTTATAGGAGCGCTATCCTTATTTGCATTTCTGTCTTATTTTGACATGTATCATCTACTGTACCTAAATATTGTTGCAGACCAAGTATACCCTTTAATGCCAATTGTATCCCCTAATGGAAGTTGTCTCTTACAGCAAGACAATGCAGCTTGACCCACTGTGAATGATATTCAAAAATGGTGTTGACTTGGCCTTCAAATTCTCCAGATCTCAGTTTAACCAAGTATCTGTGTGATACAGACCAATATATGGAGGTCCCACCTCACAATTTATATCAGATATGTCAGCTTCATATTTTTCCATATGTAATGGCATCATATTACAGTTATAGGTCTGTACTACAAGTAACCAAAAAGGCACAAAAAGTCTGGTGTATTCATGAGAAGAGGACCCCCCTGCCTCTCCCGAACCCCAGGGTGGTGAGTAACAGGCTGTTGTAGACTGTATAACAAAGCAGACCACTTTGCGATGTGTTCCAGATGTGCACCTTTGGACACCAGTAAATTTTGTATTGTACGGTGGTAGAAAACTAAGGGCTCATGCAAGCAGCCGTATTACTGATCTGTGCTGTTTTTATAATGAGGAATATTGAGGTTTTTTTTCTCACCAATTTCATATAATGTGACCTCTAGGCACTACATTTGTGGCTGCACAGGATTGATGATAATGGCTTTGTTGTGTTCATATTCCTTTACTTCCATGCACAAAAAAACTACTTATTTTAAAAAAAAACCACTCATTTAGGCAATAGTCAGTCAGTGTTCTGTCTGCACGCATATAACATGATATACTGCATCATATATTGTACCATAAAATATAATTCTTTGCAAACTGAATACTTTGAAACTAATTTATGGCAGTAAGTGAACTCTGGCTCTATTCTGCTGATTCAGTATCAGTGCAGCCAAGAGTTAGCATCCCCTATGCTCCGTCCTGATAAACTGGAGAGGCACATTTCACAGTACTATAGGCTGCTTATTAGAGAGCAAATAAGAGAAATGTACAATGCAATATATGAAATCTGTGTCAGATCTGCAGCAAAGTATGAATGGAACTTATCGTACACTTATCTTTGCAATAGTTAAAGGGTAAAAATCAGAGGTTTCTTGTGACTGTATTCTAGGATAATCCTACAGCATGAATTCAGATCCATGATATTAGAGTTTTTGGATAAACTGTCACTCTTCTATGTTTGCATCATAAAGGATAAAGCTGTGACAGTTCCCTTTTCACTTCCTCTTTATCAGAAGAAACATAGCACCACAGAAAAGACTAGTATATTGATTACGGATTAGTTTGTGCAGTGGACATGCTGGTAGACACACAGCCACTTATTTGCATAGTAGTCCTCGGGTTCAATGGGGATCTCAGCAGTGAGACTCCCACTGATCAGACTTTTATTAACTATTCTATGGATAGGTGATAAAGGTCGATTTTGGTACAAGCCCTTTAACCCCTTTAACCGTTTTTTTTCTTTTTTAGTTTTTTCCGCCCCCCTTTTAAGAAATCATAACTCCTTTATTTATCCATCAACATAGCTGTATGAAGGCTTGTTTTTTGGAAAACGAGTTGTATTTTTCGATGGTACTAGATAATGTACCATATAATGCACTAAAAAACTCTAAGTGGAGAAAACAAAAAACTAAATCCCACCATCTTTCAGTGCATCTTGTTTCTATGGTGCACAAGCTACAACAAAAATGACATAATAACTTTATTCTATTGGTCAGTACGATTACTACGATACCAAATGTACATAGTTTTTTGTTTTGCTGTACTATTTGTATTTTTTCCTAAGATATTTGATGTTCTGCCGCCATCTTCTGCACACAATAGCTTTTTTATTTTTCCGTTGAAAAAGTTGTGTGAGGGCTCATTGTTGGTGGACATCCTGTAGTTTGCACTGGTACCGTATTGGAGTGTATACGACTTTTTGATCACTTTTTATTGCATTTTTTCTATCCTTAGCATAGATCATCAATATCTGATCAACTGATGGCCAATAGCTGATCAGCTGTTCATGGGTCACTTATGGGGGTGTCCTACCATACAATAGCATGAAGAAATTATGCAAACATTTCCACAAATTAGAACAATCTTTGCTTAGCACATGAAAAGTCACTAAGTTGCACACAGGAACTAACAGTACCGGCACTTTAAGCAATATAGAGGTTTCAATAGTGCGTGCAGTTTAAGCATTGTAGTACAGTTTTCAGTCCTTTGGCAATATAATCCAGTAACATGGCAACACAGATTTTGAAGTCTTTGTAACAATTTACTGACTTGCTTTTCTTTGAAGAATTAAGTTCAGTCTCTTAACATTGCTTAGCTACATCAGCTACATCAGCTCGACACCCGGTGATGAACATTAAAAACATGGCTGCTGTGTCTCAGTTCAGAACCAATCATACAATCTCCACGGGGAATCCCACAATGTCCACACAGGCCCCAACAGAGACTATCACACTTCCCTAACTGCCTGGATACGATCTATCATCAGTCTTTACAGTAACCATCAAGCATAATGCCAACAACAACAACTATATCAGCCAGCTATGTCACACACATTTCTATACAAATCAGTAACATTAAAGGCATTACCAACATCCTATATACCTCTGCAGTTTAGCAATAAACAATGTAGCATCTCATATACTAAAACTGGCTCAGTAGAAACTATCCTTTACATAATAAATAGTATTGCTCTCACTAAATCTAAAATCAGCATTACTTTCTTTGTATTCATCAGTGTTTGCATTACTCTCTTCAGTACACAATTGCATTCACATTAATTTTCCATCTAAACTCCAGTATACTACATCATATTCACTAATACTCTATCAGCAATAACATTTTATTATCTACTCTGGGTTAACTTTTTGCATTCTCCTTTCACATTTTGTCAGTATATGGATCCAGAAGCACACTGCTCCATACACACTTCGTTGGCCTGATTTGGCATTACAGGCACAGTTCCCAATGAAATCAAAAGGAAATGTGCAATATCATGCAGGACCATTGCAGTGTATAGTGCTGTATCTTTCTGGAACACATCAGCTCCATTCACGAGTGCACCCATGCTGATCAGCTAATAATGACCGATCCTGAGCATAGGTCATCAATCATTTAGAGCTGGACAACCCCTTTAAATACAAGTCAAGAAGAGTTGTTAGAGGATTTTGAATCGCTTTCCATGTGGAACACATGATGAGAAGACCACCCCTACTGCGATGAGTACATTGCGAAGTGCCCCGCCTTGAATCTGCATCTGATCACTGGGACTGAATCTGATGACAGCAGGGAGCACTAGCCTTTTGGAAGGTTCTGAGAGGATTCTGCAGCACCTTGTAGACTTGCCAACTCTTCTGGAAGAATAAAAGGTCAACCCTTTTTCTGAAAGACTCTCAGATGTTTTGGAAGAGTTGGCAAGTATGTATATAACACAGCAAGTTGCACACTATATAATGCATACAGTATTAAATACAGTTACAATTAAAAATTATTCAACCCCTATTGCAAATTTATTTGCTAAATTTGCAGTCTTTCAGCTGTTTGCAAAAAAAGAACTATTTCAATAGCTCAGCACAACTAATAGAAAAAACAATTTCTCCAAATTCAACACAAAACACTGCTTTGCTTTAAGAAGAGCACCCTTTTTCTGTTATGCCCTGCTGCAAACATGATGCATAGCCATACACAGGCTTCTCACTGTGGGGAATCTAAGCCCATTTCTCATAGACACTGGCTTCCAATTAATTAAAGGGGTTGTCCCGCGAAAGCAAGTGGGTCTATACACTTCTGTATGGCCATATTAATGCACTTTGTAATGTACATTGTGCATTAATTATGAGCCATACAGAAGTTATTCACTTACCTGTTCCGTTGCTAGCGTCCTCGTCTCCATGGTGCCGTCTAATTTTCAGCGTCTAATCGCCAGATTAGACGCGCTTGCGCAGTCCGGTCTTCTTCTTTTCTGAATGGGGCCGCTCGTGCCGAAGAGCGGCTCCTTGTAGCTCCGCCCCGTCACGTGCCGATTCCTGCCAATCAGGAGGCTGGAATCGGCAATGGACCGCACAGAAGAGCTGCGGTCTACCGAGGGAGAAGATCCCGGCGGCCATCTTCAACCGGTAAGTAAGAAGTCACCGGAGCGCGGGGATTCAGGTAAGCACTGTGCGGTTTTCTTGTTTAACCCCTGCATCGGGTTTGTCTCGCGCCGAACGGGGGGGCTATTGAAAAAAAAAAAACCCGTTTCGGCGCGGGACAACCCCTTTAAGATTCTTAGATTTGTGTGCAGCAGCTGCCTTCTTCAAATCCCACCAAGATTTTCTAAGGAGTTCAAGTTAGTTGACTGTGATGGCCATTCCAGAATCTTTCAGGACTTCTTCTGAAACCAAGCCTTGGTGGAGTTTGAGGTATGTTTGGGTTTAATGCCCAAGATACAACATCCTCACAGAAGTGATAAAGTTTTCTCCTGGAATTTTCTGATACTTGATTGAATCCATCTTGCCCTCCACACGCTGTAGATTACTAGTGCTAGTAGAAGGAAAGCAACCCCAGAGCATCATTGACCGACCACCATGCTTTACTTGTAGGCAGGGCATTCTTAGTGTAGGCTGCACTCTTTCTCCTCTACTCATAACCTTGATCCATAGCCCCAAAAGTTTCGGTGTTGTTTCATCACTCAACCAAACAGAATCCCCAAACTTCTGTGGTTTATTTATATGGTTTGGAGCATACTGGAGCCAACTTTTCTTTTGCTATTGGGTCAGTGAAGGAGTATATCTTGGAGTTTGGGCATGAAGACCTTCAGTGTTAAGTACGTGCATTATTGTGCAACCAAGAACTTCAGTGTCTGCTGTCTCCAAATCTTGCTGCAGGTCTTTTGCAGTCACTTCAGGGCTTTAGATCGCCTGTCGTCTCAGGAATATGGTGGCAATTGAAGATAGCTTCCTCTTTCTGTCATGCCCTGGTAGTGTAGCTAGTGTTTCTTTAACTTTGAATTTTCAAACTATGCTTCAAACTGTATCTCTAGAAACGTTCAGTGCTTTGCTATCTTTTTATATTCTTTCCCTTATGGGCCCAATCCTGTCACAAATGTAACCATCATCATGATAATTATCTTGCTATGATTATATGTAGCAAGGACCAACACCCCCATAATGACACAGCTAACATTCTTTTGGAATGCCTTCAACTTGTGCAGGCATTGGCACTGCTGAGTGACAGAAGCATATCCAACACTTCTGCTCATTAGATGGCTGCGATATCAGTAAACTCTTGCTTCTTTGCAATCTCAGTGTCAGAAGTCTAAGAGCCCACACTGACTGTGACTAGTACAGAGCTGTTACTGCTCTACCAATCTGCACAGAACTCACTTCTTAGTACTACAAAAGAGAATAAGAATTTCTGTCTGGACAGTACCTCTTGTTCCCCACTTTCTTGTACAGGCATCACTACAGGTCTACTTTCCGAGCCCACTCCTGTCTGTATCTTACAGCTGTAGGCATAAAAACTGTTGCTGGCCACCATAGTGTATCTATGTAAATGTATCCAAGAGCCAATTGGCAAAAGGTATTTGAATTAGGAGGATGAGATTGGAAGTGTGGGTTTTACATGTTCTTTGCCATTAAATAAAGGCACATGAAGCCTGGTTATGAACAAATCTGTTCTTGCCAAGAAATATTGGTTAGTGTGTACCATGCCCCAAGGCAAACAACTTTCAGATACACTTTCCTTACACATGTTATAGATACATATGAACTTAAAAAGGTGACAAAAGTATTGCTAATGACTTGGGTGTTCATCAATTATTGGTATTAGCTATGAAATTCGGAACTGCTGCCACTACTTTCTAGGAGTATGCGTCACTCCAAGAGAACAATGATAACCCTGACAAAGTTGAGAAACAAGCCAAGACTAACAGAAAAGCAAAATACCTACATATGATTCTACAAACTGCAAAAACCTATGTTCATGTGTCAACTCCTAGAAAAAATTAAGCAATTTCACTGTTGTTCATGGAAGTGTAAGGGCTTAGTCAGACGGGCGTTTTTTGCCGCGATTTGCGCATGCGCATGCGTCTGGCGATTTTTTAAAACCATTGCTTCGCAATGGTATCGGACACATGAGCGCTTTTTATGCGCTCGTCCGAAAAATTATAGAACAAAAAATCGCAGATCGCACCTATCTGCGATCTGCGATTCCTGTTCGCTTCTGTATATGCGCTCAATGGGGCCGGCGGCAGCAGCGCCGACCCCATTGAGAACATATAGAAGACAAATCATTCTTCTCTGCCACAGCTGTAACAGCTGTGGCAGAGAAGAACGATGTTTGCCCATTGAATTCAATGGAGCGGCAATACAGCCGCTCCATTGAAAGCAATGGGCTGCCGGCGTGCGCGGGGTTAATTGTCGGGAAGGGGTTAAATATATAAACCCTTCCCTGCAATTCATGCTAAAATGTGTTAAAATAAAAAAAAATTGTATACTCACCTTTCCGCTGCAGCCGGAGTCCAGCCGCGGCCGCTGTCAGTTCTCCTGAACTGCTTCTCGGCACTATTCAGCCGGCGGGGCTTTAAAATCCCCGCCTGCTGAATGATCTGCTCTGATTGGTCACAGCCTGACCAATCAGAGGCCAGTTTCACTCACACACCCATTCATGAATTCATGAATGGGTGAGTGACTGCTGCCTCTCAGCGCTGAGCCAATCAGGGGCAGGTCTGACTCACATCCATTCATGAATTCATGAATGGGTGTGAGTGAGGCATGCCTCTGATTGGCTCAGCGCTGAGCCAATCAGGGGGCAGGTCTGACTCACACCCCCTTCACACCCACTACAGGACGGCTGCCCGGAGCTGCAGGCAGACGGTGAGAATGCAATTTTTTTTTATTTTAACACATTTTAGGATGGATTGCAGGTAAGGGCTTATATATTTAAGCCCTTACCGACAATTCATCCCGGGCTCGCCCGCAGCGCATTGCTTTCAATGGAGACGGCTGTATTGCCGTCTCCATTGAATGCAATGCGCTGGACAGCTCCGGCCCGTTTCTAATGAAACGCGGCTAGGAGCAGATTTTCGGGCGATTTGCGGGCGACTTGCGCGCACCGGTCACGCGATTTGCGGATGCGCATCCGTCATGCGATCCACAAATCGCGGCAAAAAACGCCCGTCTGACTAAGGCCTCAGAGAGTTGTGGTGCTGTTAAAACTCAATGCTATTCCTCCATTGTTGAAAATCTTTGGAAATTGCTGTTTCTGATATTACTATTATATGAAGCCGTGTATTATGTGGGTTGCCAGTAATCTCCAGAAGTAGTATGGTTACATTGCTGCTCACGTCTCCTTTCTAAAAGAAAAAACATTATTGGCTGGGGTGGTCAAAATGGCCTGGGTGAAAGTCCCTGGGGAAGGAAGAGGCTGCATGTGTCTGAGGCATGTGCATGGTGGCATTGAGAAGCTGCCAGACACAAGTGAACAGCAACAGCCTATGGTTGAGATTGTGGATTTATGCTGTCTGTGTGGCTGCGGTGTCAGGAACTATTGCCAGGAGGGATAGACTAAATAAAGTAAAACTACTAATTCACGAGAACTGCAGCTAAAGGGACAACGGCTGAGACTGTTAGAAAGAGAGAAGCATGGTTCTGCAACTCTTTGTATTAATCATCTCCTTCAGACTTCAAAAGACTTCTCTTCCTCTCTGTGATACCGAGTATGCCTGGAGAACTGAAAGTTGAGGGTGATCCACGATAAAACCCCTCTTGTATGCACACCACCAGACTTCAGGAACTAGGAAGTCTTGCTAGCCACAAGATATGCGTTCGAGCAAACACGCTAAATACAGAAGAGTGACTGGAGAAGAGCCAGAAACCTATAGACTGTTATTACAGGAGTACGCAGCCACCAATTGCAGACAAGTCATTGGTTAATACTAGAGATGAGCGAGCACCAAAATGCTCGGGTGCTCGTTACTCGAGTCGAACTTTCAGTGATGCTCGAGAGTTCGTTTCGAGTAACGAACCCCATTGAAGTCAATGGGTGACTCGAGCATTTTTGTATATCGCCGATGCTCGCTAAGGTTTTCATTTGTGAAAATCTGCAAAACACAAGAAAGTGATGGAAACGACACAGAAACGAATAGGGCAGGCGAGGAGCTACATTTTGGGCTGCATCTCAAGTTCCCAGGTCCCACTATTAAGCCACAATAGCGGCAAGAGTGAGACCCCCACCCCCCCCCACTGTCAGCGTAAAGATCGTTCTCCTCTGCCACAGCTGTAACAATCAGAGGCAGCCCTCACTCACCCATTCATGAATTCATGAATGGGTGTGAGTGAGGGATGCCTCTGATTGGTCAGGCTGTGACCAATCAGAGGCATCTCATTTAGCAGGCGGGGATTTTAAATCCCCGGCTGCTGAATACTACTCACAGCTGTTTAGAGCAGTTCAGGAGAACTGCAGCCTGCCGCGCTGAACTCCGTCTGCCGGGACCAGGTAAGTATATATATATTTTTTATTTTTACACATTTCTGGATGAATTGCAGGGAAGGGCTTATATATTTAACCCCTTCCCGACAATTCATCCCGCGATCGCCGGCAGCCCATTGCTTTCAATGGAGTCGGCTGTATTGCCGGCTCCATTGAATTCAATGGTCAGTGCTCGTTTAATCGAGACGAGTACCGCGTGGTGCTCGTCTCGAGTAACGAGCATCTCGAGCACCCTAATACTCGAACGAGCATCAAGCTCGGACGAGTATGCTCGCTCATCTCTAGTTAATACTTAAGTGACATTCGGAATGTGTGCGGTAAGCCATCATTAATTATTGGTAAATACCTTCGAGTATTTCGAAAATCATTTTTTTAGAGCATCGCCTTTTTCGAGTACCTGCTGGCTGGTCCCTGAAGATTCGAGGGGGCTGCGTGGGTGAGCGGGGGGTTGCGGAGGAGATCGGGAGGGAGAGAGAGGGATCTCTCTCACTCTCCTCCCTACTCCCCCTCGCTGGCCTGCGCAGCCTCCAACCCCGCGGCCCCCCTCTTTAGGGATGAGCCAGCAGGTACTCGAAAAAGGCGATGCTCTCTCGAGTATATTGCCCTACCGAGTATGCTCGCTCATCTCTAGTTATAGCTCTATAGCTATTCCTACTTTTAGTTAACGCTAATTAGGTTGTCTAATGTTTCTGTAGTTACTGCCTAACTTTTTGCAAAACACAAAACCTTCTATTGTTATTTTAATCTCCAAGTTCGTAATAAAAAATATATAATTTTGTAAGCCTGGTGTCCACCTTATACGCTCGTTTCTGCTTCGCCTGCCCCTACCATGACAGAAGGCGGCACCACAAATGAAGTTGTTGCTGTCTAAAAAAATTTTATGGTCTGACTCAGGTTTGGCAGAGACCACCTGGATGTTCCACAGTGCTTCTGGGAAAAATATTCTATTGAGAGATGTGAGTAATCCAACCCTGTTTTACGTTGGTATGAGGATGTGGATATTCCAGAATTGGACTGGCCCTATTGAATATCTTTATGATGAACTGAAATGTTGGTTCAAGAAATAAGAGTATCATCCCTTTTCTTTGAAATAACTCAAAAGAAATTTGCAGGATGAATGGAGGCAAATACCAGACGTTAGTAGAAAGTATGCCACAGAGAGTATCCAATGTCATTAGCATCAAAGGAGCCCTACTAAGTATTAACATATGTAAATAAATACCACTTTTTATTCTTGCTCATGTATCCAATTAGTTTTGGAAGGATAGTGTACATGTAATACCAGTGAATAGAAGTATAGTACATGTAGGTATATAACTGCAGTACAAGCACTATAGGTAAAAAGCAATAAAGTCCTTACATGTAGCACACGAAGACAGCAATTCAGTACATTTAACACAGGTAGATAGTTGTACAGTACATGCTACACATTGTACTACTGTAGAAAGGCACTACTAGGCATCCAATGGGCACATGCACCTTAGTAATACAGTGCCCACTGATTAGCATTACTTGCTCCCAATGTGTGGATTGGCTGTCCAATGTGGCCAATAAGATATATTTTATTAATTAAATATGTGAGTTGATTTTTCAGAAAATCACATGCACAGATTGTTGGCCCTGACTAGTATTGTAGGGTAAATGTGATCTCACTTCACAGTAATCTAGAAAACTCTGTTGTGCATTTTAAAAGTTGAGTACCTTAAAGGGGTTGTCTCATGAAAGCATGTGGGGCTATATACTTCTGTATGGCCATATTAATGCACTTTGTAATATACATTGTGCATTAATTATGAGCCATACAGAAGTTATTCACTTACCTGTTCCGTTGCTGGCGTCCTCGTCTCCATGGATCCGTCTAAAATCGCCTCTTCTGGCGATTTTAGACGCGCTTGCGCTGTGCGGTCTTCTGTCTTCTGAATGGGGCCGCTCGTGCCGGAGAGCGGCTCCTTGTAGCTCCGCCCCGTCACGTGTGCCGATTCCAGCCAATCAGGAGGCTGGAATCGGCAGTGGACTGCACAGTGAAGATCCCGGCGGCCATCTTACTAAGGTAGGTAAGAAGAAGGAAGAAGTCGCCGCAGCGCGGGGATTCGGGTAAGTACTACCCGTTTTTTTTTTTAAACACATGCATCGTGTTTGTCTCGCGCCGAACGGGGGGGCCTATTGAATAAAAAAAAAAACAGTTTCGGCGTGAGACAACCCCTTTCAGGGATCCCTGAATTATGACAGAAGTCTATAGCTTATTGTGAGAATCTAACAATAACCAAACAGGAGCTTGAATTCCACATGATTGCCTAGGCCATTGATAGCATCACTCCTACTTGCATAATGAGCAATTAATTCCTCTTACAGATAACTATACATCTATTTGCTAGACTAAGAAACATACCTTAACCCTTTCCAATCCAATTTGTATCCTGGTTTTCCTAGGGGGCTTACTCTTTTTCTGCCGTTACACAACGGTGCTACATGCTGGCTACAGCCAGTACTGCATGAGGTGACACGTTGGATAGGCTCCGACAGCAGAGAGGTGGGCAATATACAGTAAGAGAACCCAGACGGACGTCTTCCAACATTGGAGCTGTACAGCCTTAAATCATAATGTCTTAAGATGTCGGACAGTGGATTGGAAAGGGCTAAAAGTGTTCATAAGTCTTAAAATACTTTTTGGCACCTATATTTGCAAATGTCTGTATGTACAATAGGTATGTATAAAATTAATTTCTATGAATTCGAAAATAATTGACAACATGTTGACTGCTCAGTTATGGTTCTTTCTTCATCTAATAATACCATATGTGCGGAACACATGAAATCTTGAAATTGCTTTAAATAGGATTTGGATATCATTTTTTTTTTATCCTACTTATCGGAGCAAAATGATGTAATATCCTTCCATTAATATTTATAAATTGGTACATATAAATACTTTTCTAAGTACTTTATGTTGAACACAACTGGTAAAGGTTATGGGCTCTGGGAGCTTAAAACATTTATTAAAATATAATGCTCCATGTTTAAAATTAAGCTCTAATGGTTCTTTATGATCCCAACGTATACGAGGCTCCTTAGGGGAACATGAAATGTTCACTTTTCAATCCTATTACATTAATGTATATTATTATGAAATGTCTCCTAAACCCACTTCACTTCATGTTTTGCAAATCAAGTTCTTACCATGCAGCACAACAAGCATAAGAAAGATTAACAAACTGCCGGTGCCGAGTACAAAGGTTTAAATGTATATTCAGTAATGCATTTATTGTGCTCCTCCAGCATCCTGCAAAAGTAGTTACCGATTCAGCAAAATTTCATATTTAGATAGGCATATTTTCTTCAGTTGATATAGCAGAATGTTTTTCAAAGGAACAGACAGCCTACACTGTAAACCACAGAAATGGAGGTTTATCTATATTTTATTCTAAATGCATTAGGGTTGCTACTGGAAATATTCTCAAATTGACCTTCATTGCTTCTCAGCAGAAAACAGGAGTGCCAATTCTGCTAATTCTCTGCTTCATACATCCTCCATATCAGTAGTGTTTATGCTGGAAGCAAATTCCCCATTTCAGATGCTGTAAAAAGCTACAGAGCACATTGAGCGTATACATGAGGATCATTTTGGTTAATCGAATTAGGAACTTACTAGAATGTTAGTATTTTGTATATACAGGAGGTGTTTTGCTAGAAAAAGTCCAAAGAGTAAGAGAAAAAACAGGGCGGAGCAATTTTTGCTAGTTTTTTTCATTCCATACAGAGAAAACAGAAGGAAGGATGCCACCTCCCACTGTCCGCCAACCCTGTGAAGGGGGCGTGGTAGTTGAGTTTGAGTACAAGGGTGACATTTTTTTTCTTTTTGGTTCTCACTTTACTATATTTCCTTTTTGCACTTCATTTCTAATGTACTTAGCACTCTTACAGCTATTTTTAAAGAAGGCCCTATGGCTGTAACAAGAGGGCATCCTCTACATTTAGAGGAAAGAAGGTTTCATCACCAACACAGAAGAGGGTTCTTTACTGTAAGAGCAGTGAGACTGTGGCACTTCCTACCTGAGGATGTGATGATGGCAAAATCCATAGAGGAGCTTAAAAAGGAACTAGACATCTTTTTAGAGCACTACAACATTACAGGATATAGACATTACATAACCAAATGGGTTGTTAATCCAGGTATCTTCTGACTGCCGGCCTTGGAGTCAGGAAGCAACTTTTCATTAATGTTGATCCAGGGATTATTCTGACTGCCATTATGGTGTGGGGAACGAATTTCTTCCCCATAAAATGGGGTAAATTTGCTCCTGCCTTATTGTTTTTTGTTTTTTTTTTGCATTCCTCTGGATCAACAAGGATGGGGGGGGGGGGGGGGTGAATGGAAACAGGCTGAACTGGATGGACATTTGTCTTTTTTCAGCCTAGCATACTATGTCCCTGAAATGCATTAAAGATGGCTGTTTTTAACAAAATTAATAAAGAAGAACTGGGTAATTCCCTTGTTGCAATGTTTTTGACTACAAGTGTTGCACCCTCAGCTCACGTGTTTTACTTCAACTCAAACATGCCAGAGAAAGTTCCCCTTTCTTTATTTTTGTTGTGTGAAAAACATGAAAAAGGACAGATTGCTGGAGTAAGAAGACAAGGAACTCCTTACTCCTATAGGACAGCCTTGGGCAGTGTTTCCCAAACTCTCATTCTCACTCCCACTCCCCCGTAACAGGTCAAGGTTTAAGGATATCTTATAAAGAAAACACCTGCGGCAATGTCTGAGGCACTGAGAATAGCTACCTCACCAGTGCAGTAACAATGGAAAGCGTAAAAACCTGACCTGTTGAGGGATCGTAAGGACTGAAGTTCTGAAGCAGTAGTCTAGTGTTTGGGCTGCTTAACGAGCCCTATTACCTGCCAGCTGAAATGGCTCCTAAAGAAAGGTATGGTCTACTCACATAGCACTCCCATGTGTAAAAGCAGGCTATGCGAACTGGTAGGAGTCATAATTACTGGTATGGATTTCTGCATTGTTTTGAGGTGCTATGCGGTAGGCCTTTACCATCATTGCTAGGGAATCTATGTCATAGCGGTGATACAACCCAGAACTTTTTTTACTTTACTCTGAAAATAATACCTACCCTGAAAATAAGCCCTTGCATGATTTTTCAAGATTCAGAATTTTTTTTCAGGATTTTTGAGGATGCTTGAAGGATAACCCCTACTCCAAAATTGAGCCCAAGTTACAGTTAATAAAAAAGACAATATAAATAGTGTCCAGGCAACTATACATGTAAAAAAGTAAGATCTTTTGGAGCAAAAATTAATATAAGACACTGTCTTATTTACAGGGAAACAGCGTATATGTACTTTTTTTTTTGCTAAAGAAGCAAATAATGCTGGTGAGATGAGTAAAACAAAACAAAATTCCCCTTCAAAATGAAAATACTTTGCATTGGACTAAATTTCTTGGCAAGCCTGCTGTCATAAACCTGTCTATCCCAGGAGGCAGTGATCATACATAAATATATATGTATATATATTCACCTTAGCAAGTGTTCTGGTTTTGTAGTAAACACTATATTATGACTGTAATTTGCGATAACATGCTGTATATTAATTATTTAAAATGCTTAATGAAGTTTCTCATATTGTCTTTACCTTGCTCTTGTAGTGATCTCATTAAATAAATCGACATAACTAACTTAACTTATGCCCATCACGGGAAATAATGTTTGCTGTTGTATTAATGTAATTATATGTAACTGCTCGGAAAATAATTCATAGTGATGGAATAAACTGTACATTATGGTGCGGAATGAAGAATATTTCTACTCTGTGTGAAAGCGTATATACAGTTAGGGCCAGAAATATTTGGACAGTAACACAATTTTCGCGAGTTGGGCTCTGCATGCCACCACATTGGATTTGAAATGAAGCCTCTACAACAGAATTCAAGTGCAGATTGTAACGTTTAATTTAAAGGGTTGAACAAAAATATCTGATAGAAAATG
Source organism: Eleutherodactylus coqui (assembly GCF_035609145.1). Classification (NCBI taxonomy): domain Eukaryota; kingdom Metazoa; phylum Chordata; class Amphibia; order Anura; family Eleutherodactylidae; genus Eleutherodactylus; species Eleutherodactylus coqui. The sequence continues at coordinate 26,256,101 of NC_089845.1, read as the reverse complement.
TAGGAATTGTACACATTTCTTTACAAACACTCCACATTTTAGGAGCTCAAAAGTAATTGGACAAATAAACATAACCCAAACAAAATATATTTTTTTCAATATTTTGTTGCAAATCCTTTGGAGGCAATCACTGCCTTAAGTCTGGAACCCATGGACATCACCAAACGCTGGGTTTCCTCCTTCTTAATGCTTTGCCAGGCCTTTACAGCCGCAGCCTTCAGGTCTTGCTTGTTTGTGGGTCTTTCCGTCTGAAGTCTGGATTTGAGCAAGTGAAATGCATGCTCAATTGGGTTAAGATCTGGTGATTGACTTGGCCATTGCAGAATGTTCCACTTTTTTGCACTCATGAACTCCTGGGTAGCTTTGGCTGTATGCTTGGGGTCATTGTCCATCTGTACTGTGAAGCGCCGTCCGATCAACTTTGCAGCATTTGGCTGAATCTGGGCTGAAAGTATATCCCGGTACACTTCAGAATTCATCCGGCTACTCTTGTCTGCTGTTATGTCATCAATAAACACAAGTGACCCAGTGTCATTGAAAGCCATGCATGCCCATGCCATCACGTTGCCTCCACCATGTTTTACAGAGGATGTGGTGTGCCTTGGATCATGTGCCGTTCCCTTTCTTCTCCAAACTTTTTTCTTCCCATCATTCTGGTACAGGTTGATCTTTGTCTCATCTGTCTATAGAATACTTTTCCAGAACTGGGCTGGCTTCTTGAGGTGTTTTTCGGCAAATTTAACTCTGGCCTGTCTATTTTTGGAATTGATGAATGGTTTGCATCTAGATGTGAACCCTTTGTATTTACTTTCATGGAGTCTTCTCTTTACTGTTGACTTAGAGACAGATACACCTACTTCCCTGAGAGTGTTCTGGACTTCAGTTGATGTTGTGAACGGGTTCTTCTTCACCAAAGAAAGTATGCGGCGATCATCCACCACCGTTGTCTTCCGTGGACGCCCAGGCCTTTTTGAGTTCCCAAGCTCACCAGTGAATTCCTTTTTTCTCAGAATGTACCCGACTGTTGATTTTGCTACTCCAAGCATGTCTGCTATCTCTCTGATGGATTTTTTCTTTTTTTTCAGCCTCAGGATGTTCTGCTTCACCTCAATTGAGAGTTCCTTTGACCGCATGTTGTCTGGTCATAGCAACAGCTTCCAAATCCAAAACCACACACCTGGAATCAACCCCAGACCTTCTAACTACTTAATTGATTACAGGTTAACGAGGGAGACGCCTTCTGAGTTAATTGCAGCCCTTAGAGTCCATTGTCCAATTACTTTTGGTTCCTTGAAAAAGAGGAGGCTATGCATTACAGAGCTATGATTCCTAAACCCTTTCTCCGATTTGGATGTGGAAACTCTCATATTGCAGCTGGGAGTGTGCACTTTCAGCCCATATTATATATAAAATTGTATTTCTGAACATGTTTTTGTAAACAGCTAAAATAACAAAACTTGTGTCACTGTCCAAATATTTCTGGCCCTAACTGTAGGTGCGCACACTATTATGCTTCTATTAGAACCATTGATTCCCTATGGTGTGTTCACATGTCCATGTTTTACTGGTGTGCACATGCACGAACCTGCAAAACATAGAACATGCGTGCACCATAGGACTGTGCTGCATATCAATATTCCTCACGGGGAGTCCCCTCATCACTGAACACTGTGACAGCACTGTCACAGTGTTCAGGGACAAGGGAATTCCCCATGGGGTGTAAAGAATCCCCTGCCACAGGTATCACAGCTGTGACAGCTGTGACAGAGGATGGCGAAGCCCTCCTATTGATTTCAATGGGGCAGCTGCTGCTGGTGGCCCCATTGAAAGCAATAGCATGCCGTCACCCCTGCAGTAATTTTTTTTTACGGGGAATCTCCCCCTTGCTGAAAGGGCTTCGTCTGATTGGCTAAGCCCTAAGACAATCACAGGCAGTGCTCAGCCATTCATTAAGTGACAGCTGAGCGCTGCCTGTGATTGTTCACAGTGCTCAGCCAATCACAGGCATAACTGGAAATCACAATGCAGATGTGGCCAGAGCCTTAGGCTATGCTATGCGTTGAAGATTCTATTAGAGCCTCTAATGCGGATCAGGCACAGAAAGTCAGAGAATATAGTGCAGCATTTTGTGCTATTTTGTCTGGGAAAATGCTGGAAGTCATAACTGGAGCCAGATAGACCTCATTATAGTCAATAGGTGCTAATGTGCGCCATTTGTTTCCATCATATAACAGAACTGGTATTCTGTTTTCCTTTTCACATAGTGGAACAGAAAAATAGAAAACCTAAGGGCAGTCCAGAAGATGTGAAAATTCAGCAGCCTCCCCGCAGACTGCAGATACTTCCCCTGCCTACTTTACTGCCGAGTTGTATGAAGGAAATGTCCCAGTATGGGAGTGAAGATCAGTCTAGGAGGAGGCTGGGGCAAATGTTTGCCTCTATCTCTTTTTTCTTAACCCCCCATCCTCCCCTACTTCCTCCCTGAAGTTCGTTGGGGCAGTGGACAGTGCTTGATAAGTGTTCTTCCTCAGCTCTTTGCTGCTGCAGCAGGTAAGTCTCCTTTGTTTACTATGTGCTGCTGCAGCAGAGCTCTGAGATGGAACATACCTCCTTCACTTGGCAGTATGCACTTGAGCATCTCGACCGAGTGAGAAGAGCTTGGGAGCTACCCCTCCATGCAGCTTACCAAAAGCACTTCCCCCTTAGCCTGCCATCGTAGTACTTCTACTACAGAGGCCGGGTGTAATAGAATAGCTCTGCAGATATATTGGTAAGTCCCTGGTTGGACTTAAAAAAAAGTTTTAAAAAGTTTCCTAAAGTTTTTAAAATATATAAATATAAATTCAAAGTAAGCAAATTGTCCAACTTATCAGTAAAAAAATCAAAACAACGAATACAAACATAATTGCTATTTCACATCCCAAATATCAGCGCTAATAAAATATAACATTCTTTATTCTACTTGAGGAACACCGTAAACTGGAAAAAAACAATAGGAGAATTGCTGTTTTTGCCTACTAAAAAAAGGGAGTAAAAAGTGATCTATAAGCCAAATATATATCTCAAACTGCTACCAATAAAATCTACAGCTGACCCCCCCAAAAAAACAAACCCTGCAGGAATTCTACGCTGTATTGTCCTCTCTTGTGTTACTCCGCTCTCTGCAATAAATACAACCTTAACACTGCACATTTATCCATTAGAAGGCTTTGTGAAACGTCTTGTAACATATGTTTTACAGTTTTCTATGACTTCATATACTCCTCAATTAGTCTCTATACAACAAAAGAAGAGGGCAACTTGCAGAACCCGGCACATTCAACTTTCATTGTTCCATTTTTCTTCTGCTGCAGTGGCAAACCATTAAAAGCGCATCTGAGAGTCACAACTTGTGACTCTGCTGATGCAAGTGTTACAGCTCAAAGAGCAACAATTCCCGGCTTAGATAAAATGGCATCTTTTTTACTTGCTGTACTCTCAAAAGTAGCATATAACCTGAGTCCGTGAAGGAAACTTATGAAAGTTGCAAATGTCTTGTTTTAGGATTTATGAAACTGCAATCGGCATGTAGATATGTAGAGGAATGAGACTTCTACTGGTGGAATGAAGGAACAGTCTGCAATGTAAATCTCTCAAGAAAACATATTAACCCCTGTACATAAAGTATAAGAAGTGCCTCATATATTGTACATCCAGCTGGGACTGCAGCTGCTTTTTCTTTACCATCTGGGAGTGTCTAATTAGAAACCACCTAGAGTCGATTCTCAGAGAAGCTATTAAAGAACATGTTCAACATCAGATGCCGTTCTAACTCCCCGAAGACTTACAGACACAGCAATATAAAATAGAGATTCGCTGAACAATGGGACTATTATATTACAGCTAATGCTTTTTATGCAACAAAATATTCTTCGGGAGGAAATAAATATCAACTGTGCCTCAAACGGTTCTGAAACGTTAGGAAGATCGATGTTGGTATCCTGCAGTCATTTTTTTGCAGTGTATCTTATGGAAAATAGACACAGTGGAAACGGGATATCTCCTCTGCTGCGGCAGCTAACATTTACAACACACATTCATCTTTTCACATTGTTACTGCAATTTTGTTTCGATTTGTGACATTCATCTCAACTACTGAATCAATTTAGAAAAGTACACTTTTGTTTCTTTTTTAAGGATATACTGTACTTTCCTTTTATTTATTTTTTAAAGCACTCAGTCACTCGGCAGTAGGGCACACCTGATGGGCGCACAACCTGACTGCTATTTCTCACGTGTAAATTGAGGCTTCATGGTGGTATTTGACTGGGAGGCACGGGAAAATTGCAGGATTATGGTGACACGTTTCAATTTTTTTGCTATGGGACAAAAAGTAGTAAGCAACCTTGTGACCTATATATCTAAAAAAAATCAGACAGCGTTGGTTGTTATTTTTATTCTCAAAGAAACTCCTGAAATTACTTCGAAATTGCAGCAATAATAACATTTTAACTTTAGCTGTTAGGAGTTCCAGACTAGAACTTGTTTGGAATCAAAGATAGAGTAAATGTAGATGCTATACAAAACGTCAGCAAAATGCAGTCAGGAGCCATAAGAGGGGGAAAGAAAAATTAAAGCTTCACTTTAGTAAGTATTAAAATGTCCATGTATTTAATAATGAAGCAAGTATCTAACTCCTAGGTATGTAGCGCCTCAAAGTAATTTTGTTGCCATGCCAAGCTATAGAGCAGACGGACAGGGACGCTCTTCTTAGGGCGATGCCCTCGTTACTAGAGATGAGCAAGCACCAAAATGCTCGGGTGCTCGTTACTCGAGCTGAGCTTTTTCTAATGCTCAAGAGCTCGTTTCACATAACGAACCCTACTATAGTCAATGGGAGTCCGAGCATTTTTCTATGGAGCAGTGGCTGCTGCCGGTGGCTCCATTAAAAACAAAGGTTTGCCAGCACCCCTAATTGTTTTTCTTGGAAGGGCTTTACATATAAGCCCTTCCATGAAAAACAATAATTTAAGTGTTAAAAAAAGAAATAAATAAAAACTTACCTCTCTGCCGCTGCCGTGTCCCCCGCAGGATGCAGAACACATCTGCTGCATGTGGCAGATGTTTCCTTCATCCCCCTTAGTAAAAAGAATTCCCTGCTGCTGCACCTGCCACATCTGTGACAGATGCAGCAGAGGAATTCTTCAATTCCCTATCGCAGCTGTCACACATGACAGCTGCGGTAGAGGATTCTGGTGCCGCCACCAATCATTGGATTTCAGGGAAGGGCTTTACATATAAGCCCTTCCCTGAAAAACCAGTAAAAGTAGTGTATAAAAAAAAATGAAATACATACTCACCTCCCTTCAGTTGCCGGGGCTCAGCTGCGTCTTCTCTCCGCTGTCCCCGGCTCTGTAATGCTGATCTATCAGCAGGCGGGGATTTGAAATCCCTGTCTGCTGAAAGAGCTGATTGTGATTGACTGAGGCGCTCAGCTAATCACAGCAGCTCTCGGCTGTCAACGAGCATGCTCACTCATCTCTACTCATTACTCCTGAGGTCTGTTTGGTTTGTAGGGTCTGACAAGGGTTTAATGGGATCACTTTCCCATTGGCTTGGACCCATTCTGCATACTATCATCTTGAAAGCTGGTTGGTAGTATCTTCAATTCTGCATCTCATGGATTAGGGTCAATAAATCGTTCAGTGTAAATGCATGCCCTGACTGAATGACAAACAAGAATTCATTTGCTTCTTGTTCGTCATTCAGATTCTGCATTCAGAAAACTGAATGAGGGTTCGGCCCCTGTAAACAGGTTGTTGCTCACTCATGAACGACTGCCTGCTTGCTGTGAATGGAGGTGGGTAGTCCAGAATGATCCCCAGGCCGTTCTGCCTCTATTCAGTAGCAATGCTCATACCTGTGTAAAAGCACAGGAACAATTATCACTGGGATGACCTACGGGCATCTGTGCCCTACAAGTTATTCCATGTAAAACGGCCCTCAGCACTGCAATGGATTTACAAATATCTAATTTGGTGATGCAGGTATTATGCTATAGCTTATTTATTGATATATATATATATATATATATATATATATATATATATATATATATATATATATATATATATATGTATATATATGCGATGCATGTTTTTTGGGGGGTTTATTCCAGTACCTTGGATTATTCGGGATGGTTTTTTAGTGGCTTTTTCAGCTACCTCTGTAACTGTGTCACAGAACATTTATGTGGCCTAACACCAATGTGTTATTTTTATGTGACCTACATCTCAGGTTTTTGCTTGTGACTGCAGGTGGTTGTCTTGACCTAAATTTGTACAGTGTATGGTATAGCTACGCAGTTACTTAGAGGAGTTATATGCTTAGGGATTATATAACAGATCCATTATTCGTTTTTTACTGTTATGGCAGTGTGCTAAAAATATGGAAATTAAAATGTATATCTCATATAAATAAGCCTACATGCTTTTGCTTGCTCCACACTTTGGCCCCTTTGCTGTAACTTTGGCGGCTGGTTTTGGTGTTATTAGATGAGGCACATGCTCATCACCAATGTTAAAGTGAGCAGTAAGGGGAGTTCAAAGTTAAAATGTTAAGTCTATGGCTGCTCTGCTGTGTCAGCTCCAGAGAGTGCAGGGTTACATTCTTAAGCAACCCTGATAGGAAGCCATAGCCGGCAAACAGCGAGGCTGCATGAGAGAGACAGACATGGCAGACAGAGAGACACACACACGGCAGACAGAGACACAGAGAGAGAGGGAGAGAGACACACACACATGGCAGACAGAGACACATACAAAGAGAGAGACACACGGCAGACATGGACACAGAGAGACGGAGACGCACACACATGGCAGACAGACACAGAGAGAGAGACACACATGGAGAGAGAGACACACACAGGACAGACAGAGACACAGAGAGAGAGACACACACAGATAGAGAGAGACAGGCAGAGAGAGACACACACAGCAGACAGATACATACACAGACAGAGAGAGAGACACACAAGGCAGACGAAGACACAGAGAAAGAGGGACACACACATTAAGACAGAAAGACACACACACAGACACACAGACACACACTGCAGACAGAGAGAGACACAGAGAGAGAGACATGGCAGACAGACAGACACACACACATGGCAGAATGAGACAGAGAAACACAGAGAGTGAGAGGGAGACAGAGAGAGAGACACACACACAGAGACACACAGCAGACACAAAGATAAGATCAAAATTGCTAAGGAGGAGGCTGAAAGACGGATCGCCAAAGAGAGCAAAAACAACCTGAAACTCGTTTTCAATTATATTAACAGCAAAAGGATTTGCACCGACAGCACTGGCCCTTTAACAAATAATGCAGGAGAAATCATTGAAGATGATGGCGAGAAGGCAAACCTATTAAATAGTTTCTTTTCAAGTGTATTAACGCCAGAAAAGGAAATGCCCCATGAGATGCAGGGGAATAAAATGAACTCCTCACAAATTATCTCATACCTAATGCAGGAGGAAGTGCGGAACCAGTTAAAGAAGATTGAAATCGATAAACCGCCAGGCCCAGATGGAATACACCCAAGGTTACTAACAGAACTAAGTGATGTGATAGCTAGGCCGCTATAGCCAATATTTATGGATACTATTAAGACCAGGGTTTTACCATTGGATTGGCGCATTGCCAACGCGGTTCCAATTTACAAAAAGGGGTCCAAAAGTGAGCCTGGTAACTACAGGCTGGTAAGTCTCACTTCAGTAACTGGAAAAATATTTGAGGGGTTTCTGAGAGACGCCATCGAAGAATACCTCAAGGAGAACAACGGAATAAATCCTCACCAGCATGGATTCATGAAGAGTCGATCATGTCAGACCAATCTGATGAGCTTCTACGATGAAGTAAGCTCTAGGCTGGACCTGGGAGAGTCTATTGATCTCGTATATCTGGACTTCTCTAAAGCATTTGACACCGTGCCGCATATTAGGTTAATATATAAAATGAGACAGCTCGGTCTGGGTGAAAACGTGTGTAATTGGGTAAAGAATTGGCTCAGAGATAGAAAGCAGAGGGTGGTAATTAACGGTTCACACTCTGATTGGGCCACCGTCGCTAGCGAGGTGCCACAGGGTTCAGTATTGGGCCCCATTCTGATCAATATATTTATCAATGACCTGATAGAGGGACTGCACAGTAAAATATCAATATTTGCAGATGATGCAAAATTATACAAGATAATTAATACAACGGAGGACAAGGTACGGCTATAAACGGACCGAGATAAGCTAGGGACTTGGGGAGAAAAATGACAAATGAAGTTCAATGTTCATAAATGTAAGGTTATGCACATGGGCAGGAGAAACGGAGGTCACCAATATACACCAAATGGGTACTGCTAGGGAAAAGTGATATGGAAAAAGACCTGGGGGTACTAGTGGATTGTAGATTAAACTCAAGTAACCAATGCCAGTCAGCTGCTGCAAAAGCTAATAAAGTCTTGGGGTGCATTAAAAGAGGTATAGGGGCGAGGGACGAGAACATTATTCTTCCAATACATAAGGCACTTGTCAGGCCCCACATGGAATACTGTGTACAGTTCTGGTCACCAATGCTCAGGAAAGATGTTACGGTATTGGAGGGGGTTCAAAGAAGAGCGACTAAACTGATACATGGAATGAAGGGACTTGAATACCCAGAAAGGCTATCCAAATTGGGATTATTTACCCTGGAAAAAAGAAGGTTAAGAGGCGATCAAATTACTATGTATAAATACATGAGGGGACAATACAAGGATCTCTCCCAGGATCTGTTTATACCCAGGACTGCGACTGTAACCAGAGGGCATCCGCTACGTCTAGAAGAAAGCAGGTTTCATCACCAACACAGAAAAGGGTTCTTTACTGTAAGAGCAGTGAGACTGTGGAACTCTCTGCCTGAGGATGTGGTGATGTCAAAATCCATAGAGGAGTTTAAAAGGGGACTTGATGTCTTTCTAGAGGGGCAGGACATTACAGGATATAAATCTTAGGTTAATTTTTAATCCGGGCATACAGGCAGGTAGGAACTATTAGGGGTTGATCCAGGGATTAGTCTGATTGCCATTTGGGAGTCGGGAAGGAATTTCCCCCCAAAAGGGCTAATTGGCTCCTGCCTCTTGGGGTTTTTGCCTTCCTCTGGATCAACAACATAGGAGGATAAACATACTGAACTAGATGGACATTGTCTTCATTTGGCCTTACATACTATGTTACTATGTTACATACACAGAGAGTGAGACCCAGAGAGAGAGAAACACACGGAGAGAGAAAAAGACATACACACAGAGACAGAGAGAGAGACACATAGAGAGAGACAGAGAGACACACAAAAGGCAGACAAAGACACACACAGAGAGAGAAACACGTAGAGAGAGACAGAGGGAAAGACAGAGAGACAGAGAGAGAGAGAGAGACACACAAACGGCAGACAGAGAAACAGAGAGAGAGACACACATACAGCAGACAGAGAGAGAGACAAAGAGAGAGACACATACGGCAGACAGAGAGAGAGACACAATGCAGACAGAGAGACAGACACAGAGAGACACACACGGCAGACAGAGAAAGAGACACAATGCAGACAGAGAGACAGACAGAGAGAGACACACGTCAGACAGAGAAAGAGACATGGCAGACATAGAGAGAGAGAGAGACAGAGAAACACACACGGCAGACAGAGAGAGAGACACAGAGACAGATACACACATGGCAAACAGAGAGAGAGGACACAGAGGCAGATGTACACATGGCAGACAGAGAGAGACACACAGATGAGAGACAAAGAGAGAGACACCCACAGCAGACACAGAGAGACAGACGGAAAGAGAGACAGAGAGAGAGACGTACAGAGAGAGAGAGAGAGAGTAAGACAGAGAAAGAAAGAGACTGAAAGACAAAGACAGAGAAAGAGATACAAGATATTACCACAGGATACACAGAATATCCTGGGGGCTCCACAGTAACATATACTGTATTAAAGGGGTTGTCCCGAGGCAGCAAGTGGGTCTATACACTTCTGTATGGCCATAATAATGCACTTTGTAATGTACATTGTGCATTAATTATGAGCCATACAGAAGTTATAAAAAGTTTTTTACTTACCTGCTCCGTTGCTAGCGTCCTCGTTCCCATGGAGCCGACTAATTTTTGGCCTCCGATGGCCAAATTAGCCGCGCTTGCGCAGTCCGGGTCTTCAGCAGTCTTCTATGGAGCCGCTCGTGCCAGAGAGCGGCTCCGTGTAGCTCCGCCCCGTCACGTGCCGATTCCAGCCAATCAGGAGGCTGGAATCGGCAGTGGACCGCACAGAAGAGCTGCGGTCCACGAAGACGGAGGATCCCGGCGGCCATCTTCAGCGGTAAGTATTGAAGTCACCGGACCGCCGGGATTCAGGTAAGCGCTGTGCGGGTGGTTTTTTTAACCCCTGCATCGGGGTTGTCTCGCGCCGAACGGGGGGGGGGGTTTAAAAAAAAAAAAACCCGTTTCGGCGCGGGACATCTCCTTTAAGTGGTGTAATATACAGACATGTAATATACACTAATTGACTGTTGCATTGTCATTAAAATGTGGAAGTCCAAGCCGTGGACAGTGAACTGCGAACTGTTTAAGCTGAATCCTTTGGCTCAACAGTTCTTAAAACAATTACAACAATTTTTCCAAGCTTTGTATGTTCACGTAGCGAACATCGGGTCAATCTAGTTATGTAAAAACCAATAGGAAGGAGCCACCTAGAGGGCCATATGGGAGAACAGACTGTCTGAGGTCTAAAGAAGGAAAAATTGTACCTGTAGGATCAGGGGCAGACAATTTATAAATACAACCTGTGTAGTTGCATAGGGGCCCTACAAACAAGGGGCCCACTGCTTCCAAAAGTAAAAATACTACCATTATTGTCTATTATAGCACATGTAAGTGTTTATGCTTCTTCCGATCCGTGTTTCACAATTAGGGCTCATTCACATGCATTTCGGCCAGATAAATATGCTGCATATCGACGTGCCCAAATTGCGCTAACGTCGGTGTATATTCCTCGCTCTAGTGTGTTTTTGTGTGCGCAAATACACTGTGAATTTGCACATTAAAAAAAAAACGTATTAAAGAGCATTGATTTTGTGTGTAAATATGCAGCAAATACGCAGGTTTCTGCCATATATATGCTTGCCTTTTGATGTCAATGGACTTCTACGGTGCGCAATATGGACCAAGATAGGCCATGCCACATATTCTTTCAGGCATCGAGTGAAAAAATACGCTCATGTAAATGTGTGTGCCTGGTCTAAGGCAAACTTAACACAGGTGAGTGTGACATGGGGCCATGAATCCTGCCCTCATATTGCACTCCCCACCATGTGAAATCCCCATGGAGGCGATGTGTTTTCATGTGTACACAGCATCACAACATTTCAGGGATGCAGAGGCCCTTCAACAGATCGTGGAGTTTCAGTCATTGCTTTCAATGGGGCTACGATGCGAGATTACGATAGAACATATCGCAATTTGTTTCCTTCATCGCATTGCGGGAAAACATGACCCATGTGTATGACCCCATTCAAAAGAATAGGGTTCATATTTGTACGTCTCGAAACGCACAAATCTCGCATGATTTTATTACCCGTGTGAAGACGGCCCTAGGGTACCTTCACATGTAGTGGAGAATCGGCACCAGAATCCACACTATCAAAAGCTACATTAGGGCCTAAACAGAAGGGTGCATGTGCTAATACACTCGCCGTTACGGAGCATATTAAACCATAAACTATAGGTTGTTTTTTGACTATTTAAAGTCCGCGCTATTGCATGTGAGTTTGAAAAGAAAAAAGCGGGAAGATAGGTCCTGCCCTACCTTTCTTACATGTAGAAAAACTATGTGCGCGAAAGATAGGGTAAGCCCTATCTTTTCTTGCAAGTATTATTAACGCATGAGAATCCTGCTGGTTACTAAAAATTAAGTTTTAATTCTTTTTTTTACCCCCTTATGGCTTTTGACTCTACAACTTGTCTCTCACAAGGTTAATTAACCTATCAGCATGTTTTTGGTATGTAGGCTGAATACTTCAATGGAAGTCTTCAAACATAAGCTGGACAGACATCTGTCTGGGATGATTTAGTGAATCCTTCATTGAGTAGGGGATGGAACCCGATGACCCTGGAGGTTTCATCCAACTTTATGATTCTATCAGAGTACAAGAGAAGAAAAATCATACTGGGAGAATATGCAAACTTCTTGACTGATTGAACACATGGTTACCATACTATAAGTCTAGTTTCACACAACGATATTAAGGGTGCATTTATGCGTTTGTAATACAGACAAGTGGTCCAGTCCAAAGATGAGTCCACTCACCTGAACTAAAAGCATTATAGACTCCACTCAGTTTAGGTCAGTAATCCAGGGCCAGAACATTCGTCTGCACTGGCATAGCACTAGGGGTTGCAATTTCAACCAAGACCCTTGGCTAGGGGGCCCCACCATATACTGTTTTACCACCGTGGCTCTGGATGACGCACAGGGAGGTGAAAACTGTTACCTTGGGTAGCCGGCAGCCAATTCCACACTTACTGTAGACCTCACTGGCACGAGGTCCTCCCTTCCATCGTCACAACTGCAGTCTATTAGTGCAGGACCGGCTGCGTGGTTAGTCTGATTGCGGAGGGGGGAAAGGTAACCATGCAGTGTATCCAAAGTATGCGCTGTATGTAATGATATATGTATAGATGGTACAAGTTAAGACCATATCACTTAATGCAGGAGATCTATATAAGACATATTGTTGTAATAACTGCAGGAGGTTGTATGTAAAAAAGGCAAATTTGGTTTACTGCACCCTGGTGGCCAATCTAGTGAACTACATCATCTGCAATATATTGTATGTCAACAGACAATACAACAGATCAATCATTATCATACATATAGAAAAGCAGCCAAGATGATGGGGGCAAAATGCGAATGTTTTTTGTCTCTCCTGTAAAGTTTGATAGACTTTACGTTTAACCTGTTGCAGTTACCACAACGATATATAGATATATAGGAGATATATAAAAGAGCTATATACCCAAGACTGTGTATGTACATCTCCTGTATATAGTGTTTGGATTATACTTTTATAACCTGAGTATCTCCTGTAAATGATTGCACACTTTACACACAATTAAAAACCCCATCGAAAACCTGAATGTGGTTTTAAAAAGACTGCATGTATAGTTTAAATAGTGTATGCAGTTTCTTAACAACGCACACTCATTTTTTTAAATACTGTTTTTAAATGCAGTTCTTCAAGTGTTTTTTAATTGTGGTTCAAAAATACAACAAAAAACATGAGTACAGACCAAGGGTCTAGAAACATCTTTTCATGTAGTTCAGGAAAGGAGTTATATTTGGAAAGCTTATGCCAAGGGGTTCAGTCATGTATCTAAATTTGTTTCACAGCTGAATGCAGCACGGTTTAGGTATGGCTACAAGTATAGGTACAGGTGGTGGGAAGGGGCGAACTGAACTTTTGCACCCGGGGCCCCTGAGCCTTTAGTTGTGCTTCTGCTCGTCTGCATTATGGGAACATAAATGTGTCCATAATACGCTCGCACAAAACTGGCCTAGAGAAGACAACCTCTATACAGATGTTTATACCCTTATCTTTCTGCAAATTTAATTAAAGACACAAAACAAATTCAATTTATTAGTGTCACATGCTAGCGAAGCCAATGACAGGCTACAACTCACATCACAGCCAGCAGATGGCTACACATAGAGAAATACAGCATATACTCCATGGATATTAGAGATGAGCTAGCGTAATCGGAAAAGCACTACTCGCTCGAGTAATTTGCTTTATCCGAGTATCGCTGTGCTCGGGTCTGAAGATTTGGGTGCCGGCACGGAGCGGGTAGTTGCAGGGGAGAGCGGGGAGGAATGGAGGGGAGATCTTTCTCTCCTTCTCTCCCGCCCGCTCTCCCCTGCTCCCCGCTGCGACTCACCTGTCAGCCGCAGCGGCACCCGAATCTTCAGGGACGAGCACAGCGATACTCGGATAAAGCACATTACTCGAGCGAGTAGTGCTTTTCCGAGTATGCTCGCTCATCTCTAATGGATATCCCTTCCACAGACCTCTAGCTAGATCAAAATCAAGAAACTACAAGATTAACGCAGAACAAAATAATCAAATCTTGAATAAAAACAAGCCCCCCATTTTGTTCACAGGCTATGCTCCATTCTTTTTTGCTAACCTAATGGAAAATTCTTTATCTTGACAATTTTTGCCCACAGTGTCACCCATGTAGGGATATGTGACCTGAGCAACTGCACAGTGTACATCACTCCAGTGAAATGAAGGGAGCGTTGTAGGGCACAGTTGCCAAAACTTCAGAGATGGAAGGGATTAACTTCATCCTTGGACTTCTCATTTGCCGGGCCAGGCACTTTCTCTGGTGGGCTGGCCAATTGCATTGGTAATTCTGTCCCTGTATTACCAAAGCAGTTTTCGAGCCTAGTATGGATGAAGGATCTGTGATGACATTACAGTCACATGACCGTCATAAGTCCTTCACCATGTAAATGAATGGCAGTCTGCTCAGGTAAAAGCTTATAGAGCTCTCCCTTCTGCTTGCCACTGGTGTAAAATGTTGTTTCCATCTGAGCTGCACCGTAGTGTTTGGTAAAACTGGAAGTATAATTCGGGGTGTACTGAGGTATTCATCTGGCTTTTCTGATGCAATACTTTAATGGGATTTTCCAGCTCAACACTGTCAAACAAATACCACAATGCAGAATAAAGGGGTATTCGCACGTTTGCTTTTCATAACCAAGATGAGAAACCATTGCTATAGTTATTGGCCAACTGACCAGAGCCTGCAAAAACAGCTGAATGCTTCAGCCCAGTGCTATTAATGTAAGGTAAAGTCCCCTGTTGCAAGCACCGAGTCATGGCTGACTCCGAGGGTAATGTCCCATCGTGACGTTTTCTTGGCAGACTGTTTTTGTGGGGTCATATGTAAAGATGAGCGAACGTGTTCTTCCGAGCTTGATATTCGTGCGAATATTAGGGTGTTCGTGATGTTCGTTATTCGTAACGAACACCATGCGGTGTTCTGGTTACTTTCACTTCCTTCCCTGAGACGTTAGCGCGCTTTTCTGGCCAATTGAAAGACAGGGAAGGCATTACAACTTCCCCCTGTGACGTTCAAGCCCTATACCACCCCCCTGCAGTGAGTGGCTGGGAAGATCAGGTGTCCGCCGAATATAAAAGTCGGCCCCTTCCGCGGCTCGCCACAGATGCCTTGTGAGTTAGATGAGGGACAGTGCTGTTTGTACCGGAGCTGCTGTAGGGAAAGAATTGGTAGTTAGTGTAGGCTTCAAGACCCCCCAAAGGTCCTTATTAGGGCCACTGATAGCTGTGTGTTGGCTGCTGTTAGCAGTGGCAAATTTTTTTTTCTCAAAATCGCCTCTGCAGAGCGTTGCACCCGGCATTAGGGACAGAAGTGCTGCATAGGCAGGGAGAGTGTTAGGAGTGAGTGTAGCCTTCAAGAACCTCAACGGTCCTTTCTAGGGCCATATTTATCAGTGTGCAGTACTGTCCAGGCTGCTGTTAGCTGTGCTGCATTTTTTTTTACTTCTCAAAATCGCCTCTGCAGACCATTGCACCCTCCATTGATACTGCAGGGAAAGAATTGTGTAGGCAGGGCGACAACACAGTTATTATTCATTGAATATACGCAGTGCTGCCTTTTGGTGTAAAAAAAGGGAAAAGAAATCTATTTGTCCTGCCTCTGTCCGTCCTAACGCCGGTGGACACGTGTCGGCTGCGTGTGCAACCTGTAAAAATCAGACGCACCCAGCTACGGTTTACTGCTGGCTTCGCCATTTGCTTTCCTTAATTGGGAAAAAAAATACCTGCTCTGCCACAGTTAATAACTCTGCTACCCTCACGTTCTGTGACACATTAGCAGGAAAACAGCACAGTTATTAAACTTCTCATGTTCATTGAATATACGCAGTGCTGCCTTTTGGTGCAAAAAAACGGAAAATAATTCTATTTGTCCTGCCTCTGTCTGTCCTAAGGGCGGTGGACACGTGTCGGCTGCGTGTGCAACCTTTAAAAATCAGACGCACCCAGCTACGGTTTACTGCTGGCTTCGCCATTTGCTTTCCTTAATTGGGAAAAAAAATACCTGCTCTGCCACAGTTAATAACTCTGCTACCCTCACGTTCTGTGACACATTAGCAGGAAAACAGCACAGTTATTAAACTTCTCATGTTCATTGAATATACGCAGTGCTGCCTTTTGGTGCAAAAAAACGGAAAATAATTCTATTTGTCCTGCCTCTGTCCGTCCTAAGGGCGGTGGACACGTGTCGGCTGCGTCTGCAACCTTTAAAAATCATACGCACCCAGCTACGGTTTACTGCTGGCTTCGCCATTTGCTTTCCTTAATTGGGAAAAAAAATACCTGCTCTGCCACAGTTAATAACTCTGCTACCCTCACGTTCTGTGACACATTAGCAGGAAAACAGCACAGTTATTAAACTTCTCATGTTCATTGAATATACGCAGTGCTGCCTTTTGGTGCAAAAAAACGGAAAATAATTCTATTTGTCCTGCCTCTGTCCGTCCTAAGGGCGGTGGACACGTGTCGGCTGCGTGTGCAACCTTTAAAAATCAGACGCACCCAGCTACGGTTTACTGCTGGCTTCGCCATTTGCTTTCCTTAATTGGGAAAAAAAATACCTGCTCTGCCACAGTTAATAACTCTGCTACCCTCACGTTCTGTGACACATTAGCAGAAAAACAGCACAGTTATTAAACTTCTCATGTACATTGAATATACGCAGTGCTGCCTTTTGGTGCAAAAAAACGGAAAATAATTCTATTTGTCCTGCCTCTGTCCGTCCTAAGGGCGGTGGACACGTGTCGGCTGCGTCTGCAACCTTTAAAAATCATACGCACCCAGCTACGGTTTACTGCTGGCTTCGCCATTTGCTTTCCTTAATTGGGAAAAAAAATACCTGCTCTGCCACAGTTAATAACTCTGCTACCCTCACGTTCTGTGACACATTAGCAGGAAAACAGCACAGTTATTAAACTTCTCATGTTCATTGAATATACGCAGTGCTGCCTTTTGGTGCAAAAAAACGGAAAATAATTCTATTTGTCCTGCCTCTGTCCGTCCTAAGGGCGGTGGACACGTGTCGGCTGCGTGTGCAACCTTTAAAAATCAGACGCACCCAGCTACGGTTTACTGCTGGCTTCGCCATTTGCTTTCCTTAATTGGGAAAAAAAATACCTGCTCTGCCACAGTTAATAACTCTGCTACCCTCACGTTCTGTGACACATTAGCAGGAAAACAGCACAGTTATTAAACTTCTCATGTTCATTGAATATACGCAGTGCTGCCTTTTGGTGCAAAAAAACGGAAAATAATTCTATTTGTCCTGCCTCTGTCCGTCCTAAGGGCGGTGGACACGTGTCGGCTGCGTGTGCAACCTTTAAAAATCAGACGCACCCAGCTACGGTTTACTGCTGGCTTCGCCATTTGCTTTCCTTAATTGGGAAAAAAAATACCTGCTCTGCCACAGTTAATAACTCTGCTACCCTCACGTTCTGTGACACATTAGCAGGAAAACAGCACAGTTATTAAACTTAGATTATTCATTCACTAGAGGCAGTGGGGCCTTTTGTTTTCAAAAAAGGGAAAAAAATTATATTTGGCCTGCAGTCTTGCGCCAATTTATTAGCTGCCTGTGAAATCAAATCACTGGTAATACAGCATGCTGAGGGGTAGGGGTAGGCCTAGAGGACGTGGACGCGGCCGAGGACGCGGAGGGCCAAGTCAGGGTGTGGGCACAGGCCGAGCTCCTGATCCAGGTGTGTCGCAGCCGACTGCTGCGCGATTAGGAGAGAGGCACGTTTCTGGCGTCCCCACATTCATCGCCCAATTAATGGGTCCACGCGGGAGACGGTTATTAGAAAATGAGCAGTGTGAGCAGGTCCTGTCCTGGATGGCAGAAAGTGCTTCGAGCAACCTATCGTCAACCCGCAGTTCTGCGCCGTCCACTGCTGCAAATCCGAATCCTCTGTCTGCTGCTCCTCCTTCCTCCCAGCCTCCTCACTCCACTACAATGACACCTGCTCAGGAGCGGGAACACTCCCAGGAACTGTTCTCGGGCCCCTGCTTAGATTGGGCAGCAGCGGTTCCTCTCCCACCAGAGGAGTTTATCGTCACTGATGCCCAACCATTCGAAAGTTCCCGGGGTCCGGGGGAAGAGGCTGGGGACTTCCGCCAACTGTCTCAACAACTTTCTGTGGGTGAGGAGGACGATGACGATCAGACACAGTTGTCTTGCAGTGAGGTAGTAGTAAGGGCAATAAGTCCGAGGGAGCAGCGCACAGAGGATTCGGAGGAAGAGCAGCAGGACGATGAGGTGACTGACCCCACCTGGTGTGCAACGCTTACTCAGGAGGACAGGTCTTCAGAGGGGGAGTCAAGGGCATCAGCAGGGCAGGTTGCAAGAGGCAGTGCGGTGGCCAGGGGTAGAGGCAGGGCCAGACCGAATAATCCACCAACTGTTTCCCAAAGCGCCCCCTCGCGCCATGCCACCCTGCAGAGGCCGAGGTGCTCTAAGGTCTGGCAGTTTTTCACAGAGACGCCTGACGACCGACGAACAGTGGTGTGCAACCTTTGTCGCGCAAAGCTCAGCCGGGGAGCCAACACCAACAGCCTCACCACCACCACCATGCGCAGACATATGATAGCCAAGCACCCCACAAGGTGGGACGAAGGCAGTTCAGCGCCTCCGGTTTGCACCGCTGCCTCTCCCCCTGTGCCCCAACCTGCCACTGAGATGCAACCCCCCTCTCAGGACACAGGCACTACCGTCTCCTGGCCTGCACCCACACCCTCACCTCCGCTGTCCTCGGCCCCATCCAGCAGTGTAGTTCAGCGCACCGTCCAGCCGTCGCTTGCGCAACTGTTGGAGCGCAAGCGCAAGTACGCCGCCACGCACCCGCACGCTCAAACGTTAACCGTCCGCATAGCAAAATTCATCAGCCTTGAGATGCTGCCGTATAGGGTTGTGGAAACGGAGTCCTTCAAAAGTATCATGGAGGCGGCGGCCCCGCGCTACTCAGTTCCCAGTCGCCACTACTTTTCCCGATGTGCCGTCCCAGCCCTGCACGACCACGTCTCCCGCAATATTGTACGCGCCCTCACCAACGCGGTTACTGCCACGGTCCACTTAACTACGGACACGTGGACAAGCACAGGCGGGCAGGGCCACTACATCTCCCTGACGGCACATTGGGTGAATTTAGTGGAGGCTGGGACAGAGTCAGAGCCCGGGACCGCTCACGTCCTACCCACCCCCAGAATTGCGGGCCCCAGCTCGGTGGTGGTATCTGCGGAGGTGTATGCTTCCTCCACTAAAGCACCCTCCTCTTCCTCCTCCTCTGTCTCGCAATCAAGATGTGTTAGCAGCAGCATGTCGCCAGCAGTCGGTGTCGTGCGGTGTGGCAGCACAGCGGTGGGCAAGCGTCAGCAGGCCGTGCTGAAACTACTCAGCTTAGGCGATAAGAGGCACACGGCCCACGAACTGCTGCAGGGTCTGACACAGCAGACCGACCGCTGGCTTGCGCCGCTGAGCCTCCAACCGGGCATGGTCGTGTGTGACAACGGGCGTAACCTGGTGGCGGCTCTGCAGCTCGGCAGCCTCACGCACGTGCCATGCCTGGCCCACGTCTGTAATTTGGTGGTTCAGCGCTTTCTGAAAAGCTACCCACGCTTGTCAGACCTGCTCGTAAAGGCGCGCCGGCTCTGCGCACATTTCCGCAAGTCCCACACGGACGCTGCCACCCTGCGCACCCTGCAACATCACTTTAAGCTGCCAGTGCACCGACTGCTGTGCGACGTGCCCACACGGTGGAACTCTACGCTCCACATGTTGGCTAGGCTCTATGAAGAGCGTAGAGCTATAGTCGAATACCAACTCCAACATGGGCGGCGCAGTGGGAGTCAGCCTCCTCAATTCCTTTCAGAAGAGTGGGCCTGGTTGGCAGACATCTGCCATGTCCTTGGTAATTTTGAGGAGTCTACCCAGGTGGTGAGCGGCGATGCTACAATCATTAGCGTCACCATTCCTCTGCTATGCATCTTGAGAAATTCCCTGCAAACCATAAAGGCAGCTGCTTTGCGCTCGGAAACGGGGGCGGTGGAAGACAGTATGCCGCTGGATAGTCAGGGTACCCTCCTGTCTATTTCTCAGCGCGTACAGGAGGAGGAGGAGGAGCATGAGGATGAGGAGGAGGGGGAAGAGACAGCTTGGCCCGCTGCTGACGGTACACCGGCTGATTGCCTGTCATCCTTTCAGCGTGTATGGCCTGAGGAGGAGGAGGAGGAGGAGGAGGAGGATCCTGAAAGTGATCTTACTAGTGAAGACAGCCATGTGTTGCGTACTGGTACCCTGGCACACATGGCTGACTTCATGTTAGGATGCCTTTCTCGTGACCCTCGCGTTGCACGCATTCTGGCCACGACGGACTACTGGGTGTACACACTGCTCGACCCACGCTATAAGGAGAACCTGCCCACTCTCATTCCCGAAGAGGAAAGGGGTTCGAGAGTGTTGCTATACCACAGGACCCTTGCGGACAAGCTGGTGGTAAAATTCCCAGCCGACAGCGCTAGTGGCAGAAGGCGCAGTACCGAGGGCAAGGTAGCAGGGGAGGTGCGGAGATCGAGCAGCATGTACATCCCAGGCAGTGCAACAGTCTTTAAGGGCCTGGCCAGCTTTATGGCTCCCCACCAAGACTGTGTCACCGCTCCCCAGTCACGGCTGAGTCGGCGGGAGCACTGTAAAAGGATGGTGAGGGAGTACGTAGCGGATCGCACGACCATCCTCGGTGACGCCTCTGCCCCCTACAACTACTGGGTGTCGAAGCTGGACACGTGGCCTGAACTAGCGCTGTATGCCCTGGAGGTGCTTGCTTGTCCTGCGGCTAGCGTCTTGTCGGAGAGGGTGTTTAGTGCGGCTGGGGAAATCATCACAGATAAGCGTAGCCGCTTGTCAACCGACAGTGCCGACAGGCTAACACTCATCAAGATGAACAAAGGCTGGATTTCCCCAGACTTCTGTTCTCCACCAGCGGACAGCAGCGATACGTAAGCAATACGTAGGCTGCACCCGCGGATGGAAGCTACGTTCTCTCTCACCATCCAAAACGGGGACATTTCTGCTTCATCAATCTGTGTGTAATATTCCTCCTCCTCCTCCTGCTCCTCCTCCTGAAACCTCACGTAATCACGCTGAACGGGCAATTTTTCTTAGGGCCACAAGGCTCACTCAAATAATTTTTCTGAACAATTTTTATAAGTTTCAATGCGCTTAAAAGCGTTGGAACTTTAACTTGAACCAATTTTTCGTTACACTGGGCTGCCTCCAGGCCTAGTTACCACTTAAGCCACATTAACCAAAGCGATTCACCTGCCATCTTGGTTGGGCATGGCCAATTTTTACTGAGGTACATTAGTACTGTTGGTGCACCAAATTTTTGGGGCCCTCACCTACAGTGTAATCATAGCAATTTGTATGTTCTTCGCCTGCACTCATGGTACAGAAAGGTGTGTGGGGTTGGCCTACACTTTAGCTACATAAATGTAACTTGGGTCTTGGCTATACTAAGGCTACTGAAATGGAACTAAGACTGCGCTCCCGCTATACTGCTGCTTCGGAATTGTTACTGGGGCCTGTCTTGAGTGCTACTATTGCTGACATAGAACGAAGACTGCGCTCCCGCTATACTGCTGCTTCGGAATTGTTACTGGGGCCTGTCTTGAGTGCTACTATTGCTGACATGGAACGAAGACTGCGCTCCCGCTATACTGCTGCTTCGGAATTGTTACTGGGGCCTGTCTTGAGTGCTACTATTGCTGACATGGAACGAAGACTGCGCTCCCGCTATACTGCTGCTTCGGAATTGTTACTGGGGCCTGTCTTGAGTGCTACTATTGCTGACATGGAACGAAGACTGCGCTCCTCCTATAATGCTGCTAGTGATATGTTAGTGGGGCCTGTCCTAATGCTACGGCTGAAATGTTACGAATTCTGGGCTCTGCCTATACCGCTGCTAATGGTATGTCTCTGGGGTGTGGAAACAGAGGCTTCCCAAAGACATGATGGCGGCGAGGCCATTTCCCACCAACGCGGTTACTGTAAAGGTGCATATAACCACGGACACGTGGAGAGGACACGTAGTGCCTCAAAAACATCCCCCTCCTCCTCCAACAGGGAAAACATTCTTGGCAAATGTCTTTGCATTGGTTCGTCTGGTGGCAGTCCAAGAATTTCACCTTTACCGACACAACAAGAGAGCCCCCACACCATCCCCCCGCCACGGCCCACTTAATCCTGGCCGCATTCCGAAAACCAACAAAATACAACCGTGCTACTAGGTCCGCAGTCACCACCACATTACCACCAACGCGGTTACTGTAAAGGTGCATATAACCACGGACACGTGGAGAGGACACGTAGTGCCTCAAAAACATCCCCCTCCTCCTCCAACAGGGAAAACATTCTTGGCAAATGTCTTTGCATTGGTTCGTCTGGTTGCAGTCCAAGAATTTCACCTGTACCGACACAACAAGAGAGCCCCCACACCATCCCCCCGCCACGGCCCACTTAATCCTGGCCGCATTCCGAAAACCAACAAAATACAACCGTGCTACTAGGTCCGCAGTCACCACCACATTACCACCAACGCGGTTACTGTTAAGGTACATATTACCAGTCTGACTGGGGCATGCAGACACCTTGACAGAATGAATAGTGTGTGGCACATAGGTTCCCCATTGCTATGCCTACGTGTGCAGCTCCTGATAGCGGTGGCACAGGATTCTATTTCTCATTGCTTCTGTACAGCATTGTGGGCTATCGCCCCACCCCTTTTAAAGAGGGCCGCTGCCTAGCCATGCCAACCCTCTGCAGTGTGTGCCTGCGGTTCCTCCTCATGGCAGACGCACTTCTAAATAGACATGAGTGTGGCGTGGCATGAGGGCAGCTGAAGGCTGTGCAGGGACACTTTGGTGTGCGCTGTGGGGGGGAGGGGGGGCGGTTGGTCAGCATGTAACCCAGGAGAAGTGGCAGTGGAGTGTCATCCAGGCAGTGATTGTGCTTTGTTGTAGCTAGTGTGGTGCTTAGCAAAGGTATGCCATGCTAATGAGGGCTTTTCAGAAGTAAAAGTTGTTGGGAGGGGGGGTGGGGGCCCACTCTTGCCGGTATTGTGGCTTAATAGTGGGACCTGTGAACTTGAGATGCAGCCCAACATGTAGCCCCTCGCCTGCCCTATCCGTTTCTGTGTCATTCCCATCACTTTCTTGAATTGCCCAGATTTTCACACATGAAAACCTTAGCGAGCATCGGCGAAATACAAAAATGCTCTGGTCGCCCATTGACTTCAATGGGGTTCGTTGTTCGAAACGAACCCTCGAACATCGCGGGAAGTTTGTTCCGAATAACGAACACCCGAACAGTTTGGTGTTCGCTCATCTCTAGTCATATGCCATTGCCTTCCCCAGTCATATATTACCCCCGGAAAGCTGGGAACACATTTTACCGACCTCGGAAGGATGGAAGTCTACCTGGAGACCGCCACCTGAACCTGCAACCTACAGGTTGTGAGCGAGAGCTTAGGACTGCATTTCTGCTGCCCTAACACTCTGTGCCACATGGTGCTCTATTATTAATGTATCTCTCATTAAAGGGAATTGGAGCTATGGAAATAGCACAACAAACAATGTCTCTGCAACTCGGGGAGTTGGGGATCAAGTGCTCAGCTGTTTCTGACAGGTGGCTTTGCAGTATATTTCATCCCTTCAATTAAAGAGGGGAAATCTGCTGTAAATCAACACCACAATACGTGTCAAAGTCTACACAAAACAGTGAGGATTTTGACGTGGATTTGCTGTGGATTTTTTCCACTGCAGAAAATTGGCACTAAATCCGCCATATGTGAATCTAAGAAAGGGCTGCTGTTCATGGGCCAGTGTTTGTGCTTGCCGCACATGATAAAATTTGCCAGCCATCCCCTGTACTGCGCTCAGCTGGCCTCTTTTGCCCAAGGTGACATCCCAACACTGTTCTACCTAGTGTTTCTTACTATTATGAAGAGGTAGTTTGCACAGTGCGCCATCTAGCCTAAGATAAAGCCTGCAGCTACATTTCTTCTTCTAGTTATATGTCTATTGTTACATGTTGTCTATTGCAGGTTTTATACCATGCATTTCTTTAACTACTCAGTCAGTTGTCAGCATACTGTATACAACTGGGCTTTATCTTGTGTTGTCACTGATTTTATTTGCTGGTCTATACATTTACTGCACGCTTACATGACTGGCCTGCACACCTAGTGTCTGTCCATTATTATTCTTGTTTTCAAAATTAACAAAAACAGATTTGCAAAAAAAAAAGTCATATATATATATTTATCTTCAGCTCTGTCTTTATTTCTGAATTCTTTGTACGATACACCATTCCTTTTCCCATCAGTCAGTCACTGACCATCTCTGGATTAGGACGTTTATGAGTCAGGATTGACTTTGGGAGGTTTAGCTTGAAAAGATGCATGTTTTATCATATGCTGTCTATTATGCTGCCTATTCTAATGTATTTACTATTCTGCATTCTAAGTCTACAATAGCTTAACACTGTTCTGTAGATAGCTGACATAATGTAGGGTAGTCATTTGAGCAAGGCTGTTATTGCTTCTTACCACTACTTCTTACCACTTTTTATAAATATGTTTATATGGCAAATACAGATAAGTGAACCAAATCTGTATAATCCAAATTTGGATCGAACTTTACTAAAAGTTTCGTCTGCCAATAACCCAAACGTCATGTGGTTTGTTTTGGCTGAACCATAAATTCATGAAACCCCCTAGAACTACTATTTAACACTGTCCAAACGCCCTGAAACAATAGTGGAAGCAGCCCTTCAATTGATGTAGCTCAGTGGTTAGCATTGTTGCCCCAGAGTGCATTAGTGCTAGGTTCAAATGTGACCCAAGACCACAGCTGCATGGAATTGAAAACTCCATATAGATGTCCTTGGTCAGATTTGAACCTAGGACTTCAGCAAAAGTACTAACCACTGAATGACCACCACCCTTGTTTCAGGGCTCTTAGACAAGGTTCAATACTAGTTTTAGAGGTTTTTATGAACTTTCATTTCTGTAAGAACTAATTCAGTTGAAACCAAACGTTTTGCCAAAATTTGGAAAATCAGCTTAACCAAACTTTTGAAAAGCTACTCATCTCTAGGGATAAACCATTTCACTTTAATGGTTTCCATTAAAGTATACATATTTCTCTAGTGTACTTTTAAGTTCACATTTTCTAATCTTGGATAACACCTTTTAGATCCTCTGGAGGATGCCAGTATGGCTCCCGTAGCAGTGGCAGACTATGGATAGCATTCGGTTTGTACCAATATCGGTTTCAAGGCCCAGTTTATTACTCTTCCACATGCAAAAAAGGAACTGTGAAACTGGACTTATTCCTGTTTTGGAATATGATTTGAGACACGGGGACATAGATTAACTTCTCAAGAACTATGCATAATTGACCATTAATGCCAAGTCTCTCATATGTGTTTAAGTAAGTTACTGAGCATGTCAAAGATCTAGGCTGCAGCCTATAAATCCATGCAAGGAAAGAAAAAAAAAAAAGAGTAAGGGTTTTTTTTTGAGAATAGTAAAAATGTATGCTTGCCTATAGCATGATTATCAGTGTCGGAATTCCTCTTTGTGTGTCTTCTGCCTAATTTTAAAATTCATATTCCATAATCTCAAAACCAACAAAAAGGCACAGCGAAAAACAAGAAATGTGACAGCTTCTTCTCTGAAAACCAAATGTGTTTAGAACAATTGACACTTTTCTCAACCTCGAAACAAAGGTGAATGGAATTAGCATTTGTAGAAGGCAAAGCATTGCCTGAAAGGCACAGAGAGCTGCTCCCTTTTCATTTCAGACATATACTTAGAGGTGTTTTATGGCTGTAATTTTCATTTTTTTGCATTTGTAAATTCTAGTAAAAATAGAAAATAAAAATATGATTATTGTGAATGACTTTATACTTCTGATTATAAATGGTAGAATAGAAAGGCTAGGTTTAAGATATTCATCAAATCAAAGTGCAGAGGTAAGAGGGAGGATAATGTCATGGCTTAGTCCTAAACCTCAGCCGTTTGCCTGTAAAGTATATCCTTTCATGCTGCGAGGAAAGGATGGGAAGTAGTTCAATTCAAGGACCGCCTTCAGGAAATAAATATGTATAAGTACAACAATATATTTTAAACTATGACTAAAATGAACACAATTAGGTTGGACAGATAATTCTAGGGGGGGAATTAAACGTCACTCTGCATCCTCTACTTGACTCCTCGATGGGGCGGTCTCAGATTTCTTAGTTAAGACTGAGAAAACGTAATCGTTGCCTCCAAGAATTGGGAGTAGTGGACGCTTGGCGTTCCCTTTCCCCTACAACAAAAGATTTCTCTTTTTTCTCACAAGTCCACTCCTCTTTCCAAAGATTGGACTATATATTTATCTCCTCCAGTCTCCTTGCATTGCTTGAGGGGGCCAGTATAGATTCAATGATTGTATCCGACCATTATCCAATACACGTCCGTCTCAGACCTTTCCAATCAAGTGCAAGAGAATGGAGACTTAATGCATCCCTTTTAGATCTAAAAGAAGAGAGGGAATCCCTGTCCAAACTTATAGAGGAGTTCTTCCATCTTAATGACAAAGGGGACACTGGGGTCCCAATGATGTGGGAGGTCCATAAAGCTTATGTTAGGGGCTTATTAATTGCTCTCGGTGCCGGTATCTAAATTTCCTTCATAGTTACAATATACAAGACATTGCTGCCCAGCCAGATTCTGGTGTCCAGTGGTATGGACTGTGATTCCCAAGACTCATATGCTCTATTTGGAATTACAGCACACACCATGGTATACTAGAATCTGGAGTCGGCATACATAAAATGGCATTAAATTCAAGTTGTAATAAATGCAGTGACTAAATATTACCACTATACAGTGGCTGGATAACAACACCATACTGCAACTGAATAACACCACCACACCAGGACCAATTAACATATTTATCCCATGACTAGATAAAACTCCATATGATGACTAAATAATAGCTCCATACCATTATTGGATAACATTGCTATACTGTGAATGAATCGTACCACAATACAATGACTGAATTACACTCCCAAACAATAATTGGATAGTAATTTGACACTACCACACTACAACGGAATAATACCACCATGCCATGACAGCATAATACCACTAGAGGATCACTGAATAATGCCCCCATACCATGAACAATTACTGTAACACCACTATACTATGTCTGGATAGTATCATGAGTGATTGCACAACACCACCATACTGCGACTGAATACACTGATCATATAGTGGATAGACACCACACTGGTGGTCTGAAGAGTTCCACTACACTTGACGAATAAAACATTCATCACACACAGTCAAAGGCAAAATAAAAAAATAATTCCTGGGGATTTACAGGTGACATCTTCATCTGCTACATCCGGCCCAGACTACCACGACAACTTTGTTCAGCTTTGACATGTTGCTACAAAGTTTGCCACTCAGACACTATGTATTCTCATATCTCCAACCACTACACAAATCCTCCCTCCCAATGTCCCTTTTAATAAAGCCATCCTTCTGGTACCCTCACAAATGTGTCTGATGTGATGCTCTATTCTAGCAAAAGACAGTGCTCTGTCACAATGGTAGGAAGTGTTACTAGCTACAAAAGACAATGTAGTTGACAACTGAAAGCATTTGAGGTCAACATTCTGGACATTGGGGAAATGTGACTAACAGTGGGTCAACATTCAGTCTAGAAATGGGGGGGGGCATTCTAGATGACAGTGGAAATTATATCCAATAAAAAAAACTAACAGAAACAATTTTCAACTATAGTAGTTGTTGCTGTAAATAGTAGAGAGAATATCAAAACCCATCTCTAAATAACAATATGTAAGGGAAATTAAATAGTAAATGCCCACAAATTCCAGTTATTTTGGCTAACTTGATTTCTTTACCCCCTTAAATAGGTAATGTTTCTGTTCAAGGGATATGGATGGAAGACATTGCAAGAGTTGTTACCTCTTCAATGGGATAATGTACTCAAGTTACCCAAAATAACTTCACTTGTGGGCAATTGTTATTTAAGCATTTGCACATATTGGTATTTAGGGGTGGAGCTTTTCTCACCCAAGAAATGTTCCTGCAGAGTGCACCACACTCCGCTCCCAGGAATGTGCCAGACACGCAGCCTATAGTTTTCCACCCACCCTGAGGAATGTATTAGGAAACATGTAGCCCATCCTCCCTGTCCAGGAATGTGCCTGGGGAACGGATCATGTCCTCCACAGTAATTTGCCTGCTGTGTGGTCCATACTTTTCCCACCTACCAGGATTACCAGCCTGACCTTTTCTGTTTTCTGGACAACTTATCCAAAAATCTGGTACATCCAACATATTTTTATGGACATATTGGAAAAACACAATAAATTATAAAGATTATAAGTGATGCAAGTCTGTAGGTCAGATACTGGTATGAACTCATTACCAACATCTACAGTGAACTGTAAAGTGTGAATTAGTACAGTCATAATAACGTGTTCAAATATCATCAGCCTCAAAAACTTCACGGACACATATATTATTTTTTTTTTACCAACACTGGATAAAATTCCCCTAGTGTTACAGATTGTTCACGAATTTCGAAACATCGGGCAACTGTGCTTCCTACCCTGAGGAATGTGCCAGAGGTAGTGCCGGTGTCCTCCTCCCCCTACCCTTAGGAATGTGGTACCATTCGGTCCTTGCAGTAAATTAGTATAGAGCGAGACTACAGCAATACATCAGAAGACCAGTGTAAGCACTATCTGTATTAAAAAATTGCAGCCTGTCCTATCTTTCTGCAATATCGCCCATTGTTTTCCATGGGGCCGGCAGCAGCTATATCAGCCCCATTGAAAACAATGGGAGAACTCTGCATCCTTTACTGTGGCTGTGACAACAGCGGCAGGGATCCCTTTAACCCTGCAGTGATGCGAGGCTGTTTTCACGTGAAAACGCCTCGCATCCATGGGTTTCACATGGATGACGAGGGCGATATCCAGTGCGAAGGAATCCTAAGGGTCTTATTTTTTCTGAAGACAGTAGTGGGACATTCGGGTAGTTCCACTCCAAGATTTAGCATTAATAATAAATCATAAATTTTCTACATATCCCCATTGGGGACCATTGATCGGGACCTCTTGAGAGCACCATTATGACATTTTGCAGATCAGGATAAAAGGGGGTGCCATCAACGGAGACCCCCCTGTAAAGTAAATTTATTTACTTTCTATTAATGGCTGTAATCCCTGGAGCAGAAGGTTTTGCTTACTCGTGAATTTCTATAATACAACATATGGACATGGCATGAAAATCATACACATGCAGCTGTTTCGGAGGTTTTGCCCCTCATCAGTGTGCAGTAGGTTGACTTGTGAGAGGCCAATAACATGGGTCGGAAGGGGTATCATCTCTCCTAAAGGCAAGCACCTAGAGGTTTTGTGAGCAGACACCTGGGAGGTGAGGGAATCAATGCCAGACCCTTTAAACAAGTCTTTATAACAATGATCGGTAATTAAAAACCAAGCGAAAAGACCAGTGAGAGGCCGATGACATATAGTTTCTTGGCTTGGTTTTCAATTCCCAATCATTGTTATAAAGACTTGTTTAAAGGGTCTGACATTAATTTGCAGGAATGATGCCATCCAATAGATGGCGCTGCAGAGGTATTGTTCCATCTTCCTTCTTTGCATATATTTCCCAGAGAAGTATGCATGGCCTTATAAGCCTCCTCACTCACCTCTTAGGTGTCTCCTCACATACCTTCTAGCTGCTCTCCTTAAGGAGAGAAGCTACTCCTTTCGATGCACTGTATGGATATATTCACATAACTATATGCAATCACTATTACATTTTATGAAGAAAAAATATAATATTGATAGTAAAAGTGGGATTTAAATAATGTCATATTCTGATGATACATTCCCTTTAACTATGTTATGTAATCCAAATCACTTCTGCAAAATATAACTAAAATGACATGTTTTATGCTTAATTACAGCTATAACTCTTCTCTTCCCGTATTAATGATAATATAGACTCTCGCATGCACTTACATCTAAGGGCTTTGAAATATAGAAAAAAGTAATTAAAGTGTTTCATGGTGTGTTTTAATGCTGTATTAGAAAACACTCAGTCTGAAGTATTTCTAACTCTTACAAAACATGATCCATCTAAAGTTTTAAAGGATGTTTGCACTTTGCTACCATTTTTTTACTGCTACAATTAAACTTAGATAAAAAATACAGCAACTTGGTAAATAGTCTTGTTTAAACATGTTCTGCTATTTTGTACTTAACACTCCAATGAAGACCAATGTGCCTCTGTGTTTACAGACTTCAAGAAACCCTTGTAGTCTGTAATCAGCTGTTGCAGTCATGTTACTCCACTCCCTCCGACCCCTCTGATTGCTGATGGAATAGAGTAACAGATGACTGCAGGGTCCTACACACAGGCTTTGTCTGTAGTCTGTACCATGAACACAACACATCTTGCATCGGAACTGTAGACACAAAATGGTACATAATTCTATGGCTAGCCCCAACTGCTCCCTCACATGAGGAATGGATCGCTAAAGTCAACGAAATTAGAAGACTTGAAGAACTAGCTAGCTGGGCTAATGGATCACATGATACATTCAGGAAAACCTCGGACCAATGGTCCTATATGAGATGAATACATGCTTCAATTTACTGTATTGCTGAGCTTTGTCTTACTCTACTGTTTTAAGTGTATTCTGCTCTGTAAGCCTTCTATCCTAACTCCTTTTTCCTTTGCCCACTTGGTCTGGGGCTTTCTTCTTCTTAAGTGGTCTTACCTTATCCTCAAACCCCCCCCCGGTTTAATTAATCAAGATGTGGTTATGCTTCTATTGCTATTCGCCTTATGCTGAAGGCTTTGATGGCATAATTTACCTATGTTTTTGGTTGAAAATCTTTCAATAAAAACAGAATTTGTAAAAAAATCGGTAGGTAATTTTTTTTTTTTTATCACCTACATTTTGTAGAGGATTTTTTCCAGTAGGGTACACATATAAAAGCTTCGGTTCATGACAATAAGATCTAGAATATTATCAATTCAGTCAATGTACAACCTAATACATGTATACTTAAAATAATAACTTTAGATAAAACAAAATAACTGAGAACAGCCAGTACTTATTCCAAACTTGTCAGCATTAGTGAGAGTGGAGCCGTTGCTGGAGATGACTTAATAGGGTAACCTAGTATATCTTTAATTAAACCAAAGATAACCTTCCAGAAAGACTGCAAGAGGTTACAATACCAGCAAATATGGAGAATGTTGCCGACTGCAGTTAAATCTCCAACATATACTGGAAGAGGTTGGGTATATTTTGGATAGGTGATACGAATAAGATACCATCTGCATGGGAGTTTTTGAATGATTCAAGATGGCTAGCACATTTTCAATATTTGTGTTCAAGTGAGAAAATGTAATACTCAAATATTTCTCCCACTTGTTAGCAAAAGGAAAATCATCAGGGGAAAGGGTCCCCACAATCACTTTATAATGGTGAGAGAGACCTTTGGTTAGCTTATTAGGAATATAAAAATAGCTCAAAGGGGACACCAGGGGTTCAGTGGACACAGACAGGGATGACAGGAAATGTTGAAGTCTTAGTTACTTTAAGAATTTTCTATATGATATGGAGTGGGCTAAAAGGTCAGCAGAAATACTATCTTTTAGATGGGTGATATCCTTATTAACCCACATAGAAAAATCTGTATCAGAAATCATAATTTGTATAACCACCAAGGGTATGTTCTTTGTTTCTGGAGGTTATAAGACTTTAAAATCTATCATTTTTTACATAGCATAACGTCTGCAGTCATCAGGAGAGTTAGAGGCATTTGTTGAAGGAGGCAATGGGTAATAAACCATAGAAATGAAGAAACACTTCGAGGACCTACAATGTCAAACTCCATAGAGACCCATTGTTTATCAACATTTGGCAACAACCAAAATGCACTGATGAAGAATGGCAGTTCTCTATTAGGAAACAATGTTGGGCAACCCAAACCCCTTCTTCAATTCTAGCATATAGTGTTTGGGCTGCTACTCTTGGGGGGTTTATTGTGCCACATGAAAGACATGATCAATTTCTGAATATGAGCTAAATAGGGGGGGGGGGGGATGAATGAGGATGTTGCAGAAATGGTAGATGATTTGGGGTTGAATAAGCATTTTAACTGTTGCAATGCAGCCAACCCTTGAGTTAGGGAATTTAGATGAAGAACGTTATCTTTTTTTGTCTTTTACATTTTTTTTTATTTTGACACTGCTTTGATCTTCTTTTTACACTATTTGTGTCCCTGTGGGGGACTTGTACTGTAGCACCTATGATTGCTATTATAAAGCATTGCAGGACTTCTGTCCTGCAATGCCTTATCGCTTGTTATAGTGACCATAGGCATAGGCTATGCAGGGCGCCTGTATCTAGCATCCTGTTATCATGGCAACCTGTCAGGCTCTCCATGATTATATTGCGGGAGTCTGAGCACCCTCCCTCTGTGAACCCTTTACAAGCCACGAACGACATAGATTGCAGTGTGTAAGGGGTTAACAGCAGAGATCACTGTCCCGATGCACCCCCACTGTTACAGAGAGAGGCTGGCTATCAGTGACAGCAGGCTCCCACTTCCGGATAGCACGGGATCTCTTCTGATCTTGCGCTATCCACAGGGCATAACTGTACATCATGTTGCGCTAAGTACCACACTGCCAGGACATACTGTCATGCCCTGTGGCATTAGGGGGTTAAGGAACCTGTCAATATATAGGTGGAAAGGTTGAGTAAGGAAAGGCTCAGATAAAAGATTATAATGGTAGGAGTAGTAGAATGCAAGGGTGTCGGCTATTCCTTGTTGGTCCATAATACTGCAATTATTTTGCTTAATTATGTAAGGAATCTTGTTATTAACAATTTGGGTATTAAGAAGTTTAGCTAAAAGTGAACTAGTTTAATTGTCTTGCCAATTGTATGTCATCTTAAGACATTTCAATGTCAGATCAAATTTATATTAGTTAAGCCCATGTAGCTTTGATTGAAGAGATGAGACCTTCACTGCCCTTTGTTGGGAGGTGGAAGGTTTATTTTGACTATGTAGCAGGGTTAGGCATTGTTGGATGTGTGGGGCAACATCATTTATTGCTCTCTTTTTGTTAGTAAATTCCTGAAGAAAGTGCCCTCTCTTAAGTGCCTTATAGGCACACCAAAGGGTAAGCAAAGTTGCTGTTGTTACATTTTAAAAATTACTCCAGTTAAGAATTGTCTTGAGGGGAACATTGAGCAGATTTTAAAATGAGAGAGTTAAGCCTCCAGATGTAATTAGGAGGTGAATTGTATTTCTCAGAAATATAAGCATGCACTGGGGTTTGGTGAGACCAAGAGATTATGCCTATCGTCATCTTAGTGATCCTGGCGAGCAGATGTTTGTCGACCATAATAAAGTCTATCCAAGAATAAGTTTTGTGAGGATGTGAGAAAAATGTGAAATCTCTTTCAGAGTTATGTTGAAGTCTCCAGACATCGAATAAGTTGTGTCTTTGCATGAGATTGAAAAGGGGGGATGGGTTTGAAGAACTTGCTATAGCAGTGAAATCCATTGAAGGCCAAAGAGTCATGTTAAAATCACCCAGTAATATTAATGACTTTTGGTTGTGAAAAAGTAGGGTATTAAAATGGCCTTAAAAATTCTAGTCTGCAAGAGTTGGGGCATATAATGCAGGAAAACTGTAAGTGATACTGTTGATATCATGTACAATAATAACAAAGCGCTCATTGTCTTCACTAACCTGTTTATGAAATCAAAAATCTAGGGTATCTTTGAAGCCTAAAGCTACATCACCTTTTGATGAGAGGCAGGAGCATAGAACATATGTGGGAATTTCTTATGTTGTAGCCTAAGAAGATTCTGTTGAAGGAGGTAAGTCTCCTGGATACAGTGGAGATCAGACGTGGAGGATTTAGCCCCTTTGCATAAGAGTGATCATTTGAAAGGGGAGTGTATCCCCTTTACATTTAAAGATGTAATTTAAAAAACCATAAGGCCGCTTCCACACGAGCAATTTTCTTGCAATACGACAGTACTACATGCTTTCCCATGGGTTCCTCCACACAAGCAATGTTTTTTAGCCTGCGATATTGCAATACTACAAAATCGCGGCATGATCTATACAGCCACAATTTGCAATTTTGTAGCCCATGTTTCCCTATGGCGCCTTCCTATGCGTTTCATCACATCGCACGAAAACGTGGTTTTTGTGCCGTGCGATGCAACTTTTACAGTAAGAAATCCTATTGTAAAAGCACTAAAATAAGCCCTAGCTCCATAAAAAAAACACATACATCACCTAAAAGGCGCTGTCAGCTCCGGCACATCTTCTCCCTCGTCCCCGGCATTCATCTTCAGGCATTTCTTCCTGGTCAGGGATTTGTAAATCCCCGTCCCCAGGAAGCACTTGCTCTGATTAGCTGAGCGTCATGGTGCTCAGCCAATCAGAGCCAGCACTCGATGGACCAATCACAGCCATTCAATGAAGCTGACAGCGCTTCTTAGGTGATGTATGTGTTTTTTTAAGCAGCTAGGGTTTATTTTCGGGTAGGGCTTACATTTCAAGCTCCCCCAAAAATCCTCACATGTGGTGCTAGAAAGTCACATGAATCGCTTTGTAGCGACTCAAAATCAGGCTACCATCATGAGAAAATGCAGCGATATCGCACGGACCACCGATGCGATATCGCTGCAATTTTTTCATGTCCATATCATGTAACCCGTGTGGAAGCTGCCTAATGGAAGAGCTAAAATAGGGTTGTACCAGGATTGTATAATTGCAGTGAGAGTAATTATAAATATATGGCTCCTATGGAAGACTGGAGTGTGGTTTTGAGGATACAGTAGAAAACTAAGAGAAACCAAAAATACACACTTATTCAAACAGTAAAAATATAAAAATGTAAATGAGTAGCGACTGGCACAGAATGGTCCAGTTTGATAAATCATGTGGAACTCAAAATAAAAATATAAATATGGCATAGCAGGGCAGTTGTACAAAGTAACACTTAAAGGGGTTGTCCCGCGGCAGCAAGTGGGTCTATACACTTCTGTATGGCCATATTAATGCACTTTGTAATGTACATTGTGCATTAATTATGAGCCATACAGAAGTTATAAGAAGTTTTTCACTTACCTGCTCTGTTGCTAGCGTCCTCGTTTCCATGGAGCCGACTAATTTTCGGCGTCTAATGGCCAAATTAGCCGCGCTTGCGCAGTCCGGGTCTTCTTGTTTTCTCAATGGGGCCGCTCGTGCAGGATGCCGACTCCGTGTAGCTCCGCCCCGTCACGTGCCGATTCCAGCCAATCAGGAGGCTGGAAACGGCAATGGACCGCACAGAAGCCCTGCGGTCCACCGAGGGTGAAGATCCCGGCGGCCATCTTCAACCGGTAAGTAAGAAGTCACCGGAGAGCGGGGATTCAGGTAAGCGCTGTGCGTTTTTTTTTTTAAGTCCCTGCATCGGGGTTGTCTCGTGCCGAACGGGGGGGGGGGGGGGGTTGAAAAAAAAAACCCGTTTCGGCGCGGGACAACCCCTTTAAAGGGGTTGTCCGGCCATAAACATTAGGTCTCATTACTTCTGTTTGCCCATTTCCATGCACTTTGTAATATACATTGTGCATGGAAAATGAAGCAAACAGAAGTTTTGGACTTACCTGAAGGGATGCCTCCCCCTGTGTTGCTCCTCCGTCGTCCCTGGTTACCACAAGAATCTTCTCCTCTTCTTGTCGGGCCGCAGCAGCTCTTGTCGGCGCGGGAACGAGCCCCTTCTCATCCGCGCATGCGCAGTTCTTCTCTCTGCAGCCGGGACCGATATACGATCTCCTTGTGTGCAGGGGGGGAGGATGGAAGAGCGAGGAGCAGGAACTGAGCTCCCGACCCCTCTCTGCCTCCTCTCCGCCCCTCTGCACTATTTTCAATGGGGAGAGCCGAGACGGGGGCGGGGCTAATTCTCGGACCTTAGCCCCGCCCCCGTCTCGGCTCTCCCCATTGAAAATAGTGCAGAGGGGCGGAGAGGAGGCAGAGAGGGGGCGGGAGCTCAGTTCCTGCTCCTCGCTCTTCCATCCTCCCCCCCCTGCACACAAGGAGATCGTATATCGGTCCCGGCTGCAGAGAGAAGAACTGCGCATGCGCGGATGAGAAGGGGCTCGTTCCCGCGCCGACAAGAGCTGCTGCGGCCCGACAAGAAGAGGAGAAGATTCTTGTGGTAACCAGGGACGACGGAGGAGCAACACAGGGGGGGGGGCATCCCTTCAGGTAAGTCCAAAACTTCTGTTTGCTTCATTTTCCATGCACAATATATATTACAAAGTGCATGGAAATGGGCAAACAGAAGTAATGAGACCTAATGTTTATGGCCGGACAACCCCTTTAATTAACAAGAGATTTCTAAGTAACCATATGTAAGAATTCGTGATGACCCTAATTGTTCAAGACTCTAAAGAGGTTAGTATACTAATGTATACTAATACACATACATGCTTAGGGTGGCTTCACACTAGTGTGTTTATATGCATACAGTTGTGCGCACAAACCCCACTTGTAAGGAATTGAGTGGTCTCAAAGAAGTTTCATGCTACGGTATGTAAGAATTCTCATCATCTGCCCATTGTGGCAGTAGAAAGAGCTGCGAACAGCAAGATATTTTTGAATCAATCTGAAAGGGCTTGCTTTTTTCCTTAATGTGGAAAAAAATTGATCCTGTCAATGTGGTGTTGATTAGACTAATTCATTATGAGCGGAGGTAAGCTCTGATATTTTAGATTTAATATGTGATGTGCGATTTGCAATTGCTCAAAGCCGATATTTCATTTTGTAAAGGTGGAATACAAATCTTTTTGTGAAGGAAGTTTTCCAGTCCTACCTCAATGCTCTGAGAACTGGTTCTGTGACAGGATCCAGTGAGTTGTGGACAGCTATTTGCTCTATTGAATCTTGTGCAGAATAATCGTCAATATCATTGTTCATAGTTTCTAGTGGCATGAATGTTGGAGAAGGAACCGTGACAGTAATAGAGCTGTCTCCTGCTGACATGCTCCTTAGAATCTGCATGAGGTCTACTGAGGAGGCAGAACCTGATGGAGACTTACAAACAGAATCACTGTCTTGGTTTATGTTGGCTGCTTGAGATAATGATTAAAAGAGAGGAGTTTTGAGAGCAGTTTCTTCTGTATGAAGGGAAGCTCTTGACACAGTGTGGATGCTAGTACCATGGTCCTGCTGGGAAAGAGGCGCTATCTTGCTGAATTGCTACTGCTGAGGGGAAGAATTCAGTGAGTTTGAGGCAACTCCTCTTTTTTTGTGTCTCACTATGCAGCTGTGTCTAGAGGAACCTCTAAGGTTGGATCTACTCCTGAATGTGTTGTACGAGTGTGCCGCTATATCCTGCCCATGACCTCTACCATGCACTGCTAGCCACACCCTCAATGCTGCATTATTTTTAATTGCGACTATTTACAAAGAGCCCCTTTTATTATTCATATATGTGCATGATAAAATGTATTTTTTTATGCCTTTCTTGTGGGAAGTAAAGAGCTTTCTGACTGTTCAAATTAGAGTTGACATTTTAGATATTAAATAGCAAAAATGTACATTTTGTTCTTGTTCTGATTTAAGGTAGTTAGTTCAATCCGTATCTACAGCACAAAAACAAATATCCAATTTTAGTTTTAGATGCTTTTTTATTCTTTTAGCTTTATATGCATTTCCATGTATCAGGTCTAATACCTCCCTACACACAATCTCCGTTCCTACAAGACTTCCTTTTCCTCTAGTCTACTCCTCAAACAACTGTTTCTAAGCTTTCGTTCGTGCATCCCACATACTCTGGAATTCACTACTGCAAACTACTTCTCTCTCTTGTACCTTTGAAACCTTCAAAAGCAACTTGAAAAGACATCATTTTAGAAAAGCCTACAACCTACAATAACTCTGCTGCCACAACACTACTATATGAGCAACATCTACCCTCAGCTACTATCTCCTTTTTACCTTCCCTTACAGACTGTAAGCCCTTGTGGGCACACTCCTCTCTCTGAATCAGTTTACCATTATGTTTATTGTACTTGTTATACTGTGAACTTAACCCTTTGCAATCCAATTTTGCATTCAGGGTTTCCTAGGGGGCTTTCTTTTTGTGCCATTATACAATGGTGCCATCTGCTGGCTAGAGCCAGTACTGCGGTATGGGACATGCTGGAGAGGCCCCCCCGACAACAGAGCGTTCAGTAATATACAGTAAGAATACCCTGCCGGATTTCTTCTGACATTGGAGCTGTACAGCCTTTAATCAGAATGTCTTCAGACATCAGACAGTGGATTGGAAAGGGTTACCCCTCTGTTTCATATAGTTGTGGTCTGCATTATTGCCACCCCTGAATATTGAGTACTCGTAAATATCTCCTGAAATAAAGAGTTCAATTGCCTGGATATCTAAAAACTCATTTGTTTCATATAGAAAAGGACAAGAGACAAAAATAATAAAATAAAAGCTTGGCAAGAAAAAAAAATACAAAATGTAAAAGCAATGCCATGACATGATTAATGGCTCCCACAGCTCTGTTTGAAACAAAGGACGAAATTAAACTAGTCTATGATTAATTAGAAATTAGACTCACCTTTCCCCAACTTATTGATGCTCACATTGCTTTAATTAGGGTGTGAATGGTCCCAGTTCACAATAGCAAAGAAAAAAGAGTTGTCTGAGCAGAAATGCTATTAGCACAAAACACAAGAAGATTAAAGGGTACAAGACTATATCCAAGGGCCTTGGCCATCCAGCTGCAGCAGTTCAACATGTATCAAGAAGTTTGCTAGTTATAGAAAAGTCAATAACTTTCTAGGATGTGGTGGAAAGCTGAAAATTGATGAGATAACCCTATGAAAGAAAGTTTGAAATCTGTCAAAGAAACCGCATAGCACATCCAAGGAACTTCAGGTTGAGTTGGAGATATCTGGATTAATAGTTTTAACCTGTACTATACACCTTACAAAACAGGGCTCTATGGGTAAAGAGCAAGAAGAACCTCAATGCTTAGAGGTTGTCTGAAATAATTTAAAAACAACATGTAACTCATGCCAGAAAATAACAAACAAACTTATATCCCCTTCTCCAGGGATCTCATCTCCCACATTGCAGCTCTGTCCTCTATGCCAGGTCTGTGTTTACAGGCTGCAGTCACCCTCTGTATGGGACATCACAGCATTTGAACACTGAGATCTGTGATTGGCTGCAGCAGCCTATGACATCCTGTAAACAGGCTGCTGCAGCCTGTAAGCATCACATTACAAGGAAGACAAGGAGTTGCTGGTATGGGAGATGTGGGGAACAAGGAGAGGTGAATATAAGCTTGTTTATTATGTACTAACATGGGGCATATGTTTTTTTGAAAAAAAAAATCTCATACAACCTTTTTAAAGAAAAGCATAAAAAAACAGCGACTGAACTTTGCAAAAAGTAGCATAATGTGATTGTTCTCAGTAAGAGACGCCAAGTAATCTTGTAGATATTACATCTTTTATTGGCTACCAAAAATACATGATGTTATAGTGAACTTTCAAACCTTGCAGGACTCTTCCTCAGGCATAATGGAATAGATCCAAAGAGGCATATATATATATATATATATATATATATATATATATATATATATATATATATATATATATATATGACATGGCACAGACGTGGTGTGCTTACTTTGCACTTAGAATACTACAACAGGATGAGTAGAGAAATAAATAAATACTTAAATAATCCTCTGATAAAGATGTGACAGTTTTATGGTCTCTGAATTAGTGTTAGGGGGTCACCAGGCCAGGGTGTTATCTCTGCTATAGATTTCTCATATTTTCCAGTTACCCGTGAAACCTCTTGAAGAATTTAGCACTCTATTAAAAGTGTCAAAGTTGTTATAAATTTGTACTCCCAAATTCTTCTGTGGCTTTGTGATTTTACATCTTTATCAGTGGACTATTAAAGTATTTTTTATTTCTCTACTTATCCTGTTGTGGTATTCTTTTAAGTGAGTGCACATTAATCACATCATGTCTGTGCTTTGTCATAACTATATATGTCTCTTCAGATCTGTTTCATTATGCCTGAAGAAGAATCCTTAGAGGTTAAAAGGTATCATATGTACAAGATTACTTGGTTTCTCTTGCTGAGAACAATCACATTCTTGTCTACTAGCTAACATGGTACCAAAACCTTTTCAATATTATTAATAAGGAACATAGACACACTATGATGCTTCTGGGAAAATGTATGAATAGATGAAACCAAACTAAAGCTTGTTACAACCATAATGCAGATATGCATTGCCAGATGATGAAATGAAGCCTTCAAAGAATAGAACACTCTATTTACAATGAAACATGGTGGAGGATCCATAATGCTGTGGCGATGCTTTGCTGACTCTGAACAGAAGGCCTTGAACATGCAACAGGAATAATGAGATCAGAGTATTTTAGAGTGAAATGTAATCAGGAGTGTAAGAAAACTAGGTGTGAACAAAATGGGTCTCATAGCAGGATAATGACCAAAAGCACACATCCAAAGAAAGCTTAAGGGGAAAAAAGTGTGTGTGTGGGAAAAGGGAAGGAAGGGGGGCAGAGCCTGGCGAAGCTTAGACATGGCTGTTCTTCACTGAGCTCCAGGGATTTACCTCTGTAAGCAGTGACCAGCAACATCCTCAGCACACCAAAAAAACTACCTGGAAGACACTTACAGCTTCTACAGAGTTGATCATATTGAAGCAAAAATGGGAGAAATAACACCAGCCCATAATGACATGGTGGATGCCCATGATTCTCTAGAGGAAGAAGTGTGAGCATTAAAACGGAAGCTAGCAAATATGAAGATTCGCAACAGGTGAAACAACATTAAATTTAGAGGCTTTCTGGAAAATATTCCCACTTCCAAATGAACAAAGTACCTATAGAATTTAATAGAATCTGTGCTCCCATCCTGCCAGCCTCTTAAACCTCCTAATCAACAGGCCACATTGCCTACCCAAACCCAAGTCCTTTTCTGAAGAACTCCAAAGAGACTTGATAGCAAGATTGCACTATTTTTATGTCAAGGAAGCCGTGATGCAAACTAAAAGGAATAAGCAAGCACTCCCAACCCTTATAGGGGAGTCCGCCTGTATACTGATCTTTCTCAGGCCTCATGTACACGGGCGGGTCAGGTTCTGAATGCAGGAGCCCGCAGTGGAATCCAACCTTGCCCACGGCTAAGGACCCTGCTTACCTGTCTGGGTTTTTTTTTTCTGCACTGTGCCGAAGCACCGTCCGGTGCGCTGGTGCCCATGAGCAGTAGAGTTTTTTTTTTCAAACTTTTGCTTTTCTGTGGAATCCGTGGTCCATCTGCAATGTCAATTATGATCGGGCCAAGGATCGGACAGCTTCCATTGACTTCAGTGGAAGTCATCCATGCGAGAACTGCAGCAAAATGAAGCATGCTGCAATTTTTCTATCCGCAAGCAGAAACCGCAATTGGTTTCCGCTCGTGAACATGAAGGATCATTTTACCATAGCATGCTATGGAGGCTTATTGCTGCAGAATCCGGAGCGGAACGCTCTGGGATTAGCATCATCTAAATGTCCGATCGGAGTTCAGGGGGCCCAAACCAGCCCTTGTGTGGCTTGATAGACTGTCTGTCAGATTGCGGTATAATACAATTCTATGATATTATATTATACTGCAGGAGCGATCAAACCATTACAAGTTCATGTCCCCTATGGGTAGTAACTAGTAAACAAAAGTAAAAATCAGCAGAAAAACATTTTACCTTTTATTTTTGTTAACTGTTAATGATACAGGTTTTTTGTTTTTCTTAGTAGTTCAGCATAAAAAAAAATACAAATTTGGTATTGTAGTAATCATACTGACCCATAAAATACAGTTTTCATGTGATTTTTTGATGCATTGTGCACACCATAGAAACAAGACCCCCCCCCCCCCCCCCCAAAAAAAAAGGTCGGAATTGTATTTTTTTTTTTTACATTTCACTCTATTTAGATTTTTTTTAAAGATTTTTCAGTACATTATATGGTACATCACATAGCAGCATTGAAAACTACAACAAGCCATCAGACAGCTATGTTGATGGATAAATAAAAGAGTTATGATTTTTTTTAAATGTAGGAAGGAAAAAGCGAAAAAAAAAAAAACTGTGCCCTTAAAGGGTTAAA
The DNA here is from genome assembly GCF_035609145.1 of Eleutherodactylus coqui. Classification (NCBI taxonomy): domain Eukaryota; kingdom Metazoa; phylum Chordata; class Amphibia; order Anura; family Eleutherodactylidae; genus Eleutherodactylus; species Eleutherodactylus coqui. The sequence continues at coordinate 26,213,585 of NC_089845.1, read as the reverse complement.
TGTTTGATTTATTCAGTCCACTAGTTTATTAGTCACCTGTTCTTATATGGGTTATGCTGCCGTTGATAATGAATTTGCGTGATTCGCAGCCCATTATATTCTTGATTCATATGGAAATAATGTGTCCGCTTATTATAAATATGTAATTCTCCGTGATTTGTAATAACACAGTGATCTCTGCGCTAATTATCAAAGAAGTAATGCCACTTCTAATATTAACGAGAATTGACCTTGAAGAAAACCTGTATTAAGTACTCAATGAATTTGAATCTTTTCTTTATACATTGAAGTGTACTTAATCTCTTTCCTTTACTTCTAATCCACAGATCTTCCAAGGTGACGACATTTTGCATTAATTTCTCATATTTTTTATCAAATGTTATTAGATACTGCTTTCATCATTACAGCTTCAGGAAGGACCATTAAACACGTCGACAAAACATGACCATTTTTTGTTTGATTTTACACTATCGTTTACTAAATGGACTGAACTAATCATTTTGACTAAGAAATGTAATTACTTGTCCTTTGCTAAAACATGTATGATTTTCATATATAAAAGTACAAAGTGTCAAAGCTAATCTCTTATGGATCCTTTACAACAGTGTGTGGTAATTTCACATTTCTTTATAATTACTTCCAAAATAGCAATGTACTAAGATCACAGTACACATAAAAGAGTAGCCCCAAAATTGAGAATATCTAAAGTTATTAAATGTGAACGCTGTATTTTGCTTATTTAATTCAGTGGCTGGTTGGAAGGGAGATGTTCTTGTGTACACTTTAATGTTGCTGTACTGGGTATGTATGATTATGGCACTGCCAAATTTATATAGCTTCTTTAATGTTTATGTCCTGGTAGCATAGTACTTAAAGGGGTTGTCCCGCGGCAGCAAGTGGGTCTATACACTTCTGTATGGCCATATTAATGCACTTTGTAATGTACATTGTGCATTAATTATGAGCCATACAGAAGTTATAAAAAGTTTTTCACTTACCTGTTCCGTTGCTAGCGTCCTCGTTTCCATGGAGCCGTCTAATTTTCGCCGTCTAATGGCCAAATTAGACGCGCTTGCGCAGTCCGGGTCTTCTTCTTTTCTCAATGGGGCTCCGTGTAGCTCCGTGTAGCTCCGCCCCGTCTCATGCCGATTCCAGCCAATCAGGAGGCTGGAATCGGCAATGGACCGCACAGAAGCCCTGCGGTCCACGGAGGGAGAAGATGCCGACGGCCATCTTCACCGGGTAAGTAAGAAGTCACCGGAGCGCGGGGATTCAGATAAGCGCTGTCCGGTGATCTTTTTTAACCCCTGCATCGGGGTTGTCTCGCGCCGAACGGGGGGGGGGGGGGGGGGTTGAAAAAAAAGAAACCCTTTTCGGCGCGGGACAACCCCTTTAACACAATGGAATGTAAACCTATGTCATGCGGATAGCATAGGATCAGAAGCTGAGCAGTGGGAGCTGTCTGTTGCTGATAGTCGGCCTACCGCTGCAACAGCAGGGACACATAAGAACCACTGTCCCCGCTTTTAAACCTCTACATGCTGTGATTTATGTAGATCATGACATTTAAAGGGCTCACAAAAGCTTTGCACTCCCTCTGTGACTTCATTGGAACCACCGCAATGTAATTGTGGATGGCCGATGGGTTACCATGGCAACAGGACACCAGATACTTTTGTCACAGCTTGCCATTGCCTTTGATCATTGTTGTAAGTGCTAAGGCATTGCAGTACACAACATCTGCAGGCATAGTGTAAAAAAAGAACAAAAAAAACCTTTTTTGTGCATTTGGTAGAATTTCTTTAAGGAAAATACAGGTTTTACAATACATTATATGCACCCCAAAATGGTACCAATACAAACCACTGTTCGGCATGCAAAAATCAAGCCCTCATATGGCTATGTCGACGGAAAAATAAAGAAAGTTATGGCTTTTGAAAGATGAAGATAGAAACCCCGCAAAATTATTGAGTTCTCATTTTTCATGGTCAAAATAGTCCATTTCCTTAGGGGTGCATTCACACGAGTGTGTGCATGTGCAGTATATGATTCACGCACAAAACCGTACACCCACATAATATAATTAAATAATTATAATTAAAGCCCTTCCCCGAAAAATCCCTGCAGGGCTTGCCAGCAGCCCATTGCTTTCAATGGGACTGCAGAAGTGCTGGTTCCATTGAAAGCAATGGGAGAACATTGCGATCCTCGGCAGGGAATTCTTTACACTCCGTGGAGATGAAGACATCCTCTGACACAGCTGTCACAGCTGTGATAGCTGTGGCAGGGGATTCTTTACTCCCCCGCAGGGAGTTCCCTTGTCACTGAACACTGTGACAGTGCTATCACAGTGTTTAGTGACAAGGGGACTCCCCGCTGGTGAATATTGCCGCACACCATGGACCTATGGTGCACGCAACTCCTATCTTTTGCAGGTATGTGCATTTGTAATAGCCGTGTGTTTTTGAGTGCACAATTGTACGCACATAAACACGCTCGTGTGAATCCACCCTAAGGGGTTAAATAGAAATAAGAAATGTTTATTAAAAATTGATTTTACTGTTATATTGTTACCCCCATAACATTTTTTTTCTTTCACTTGAGGTGTATGAGGGCTTGTTTTTTTCTGGATAGAGCTGTAGTTTTTGTTAGAACCATTTTGGAGTGCATATTACTTTTTGTCCATCTTATACTCATTTTTAGCAGATTTGGTGCCAAAAATGTACAATTCTAGCCATATAGAATCAATAATGTGATATTTTTCTACTTCAGACGTTTATGGATGTGATTATACGAATAGTTAATGGTAACAATGAGAACTAACTCTGTTGTCATTGTCAATGAAAACACCTGACACCTGCCAGGTATGGAGTAGCTTCTAATCATGCTCTATACACCATTTGTAAATATTTAGGTCCAAAAGGGATTTTAAGAGACTTTTTTCAGAAATTTGCCTAATGGCCTATCTTTGACATGCAAAGAAGGGAATATTGCTGCACTAATGCAAACATAAAATATCATTAGTTCTGGAAAGGTGTCCTGAAGCTTCTAAGCATTTTGTATGACCTGTTCTTAAATGGGTTAGCTTTACGCAGATTGTGAATCACGTAGACATTCAGTGGTTTGATTTAATGTAAAGTATCAACAAAATCTCCTTTCCCCCAATGATTGCTTTAAAAATTCAATATATTAATTGAGATAAACACATACCTGTATAGAACGTTTTTCTGTAACTGGCTTATCATACAGGCACATGGTGTGCTGTTGTAAGGTCTTCTGTAGCTGCCCAACAATAAACATTTTGCTCCCAAATGATTGCATTTTGCTTTTGCACTGCAGTACAAGTATATTTGGATGTCAAGAAAATCGCTGAGCAGATGGAATGTATCTTCAAGAAAAGTTATGTTCGCAGATATTCAATGAGCTGGAAAAATTCAATTTTAATTTTTGATAAACTTATTGAGTTATTTATTTTTTCTTTACAGAAAGTATTCGATGTGGAGAGCAGCCACATTAGCTAATCTTCTCTGCTTTTTTAAAAGATTTATAATTGAATGATACATTTGAATTTTCTTAAAAAAACATACTTAATACCGCCAAAGACGAAAGCATATGCTACGATATAGTTTTTTTTCTTTTTAGAATCAGTCATTTCCAGACATATGTTATACAATTTTATATGTATTTGCATATAATGGAATACATGCTTTTTATTGGGGGGGTGGGGGGGGGGGTGGATGTGGTATGCCTCAGCTATGGCCAAGTACGTCCTATAGCATGTTTTTTAACTACACATTGAAATTCTTCAGCTCCCTTTCTCTGTCTAGATGCAGTTGCTATTGATAACATCAGATAGCCCAAAGTCAAACCTGTGTGTGGCAAGGTGGATTAACATTCTCCCGCCTGACATATTTGCATACGAGGGCTTCTTTTTTCTTGGATAAATTGTGTTTTTCAATAGTATTGTTTTGGAGTACATATAAAGTAATGCATAATTTACATAAATTATTTAAATAGGGAAAGGGGAGAAGGAAAATAATGTATTAATCCCTATTATGATCTTCTCACTGCATAGTAACTGCCCTGTTAAGAGCAACCCCACTATCCAACTTTCTCCTTGGAACCTCTATTGGTTTCCATCTTATGGAAGTACTATTCAGAGGGAAAGCAGAGGGCTGGTTATACCGCATTGGGCATGGTTACAATAATAAAGTGGAACACATTTTCGACAAGGCTGTATTAGTAAGTACCATAAACACAGTATTAAAACTAAAATGTAAAAGGTTATCTATAAAGTGACAAACCTTTTTAAAACTGCTTATAAGGTCTTTCTCAACTAATGGCAATTGACAGATGATTTTAAATAACACTATATTCCAGGAACAAAAATCACAAATCAGAAAGGAATTAAAGTGCTAATGACCCATTGTCCATGAGTGTGTTTGAGTGCTTTACATGCTCCATCCTCTGATCACATGACAGTCATCACAGGTCGTAAAGCATATATAAAACACAGAGCCGTATGCTCATAGGACCTGTGATGATGTCACTATCCTGTGAACAGTCACATGGTCTCTGAGCTACGCTGCTGATCACATGATGGTGACGTCATCACAGGTTCTTCACGTTCTTAAAAACCTGCAGAGCCAGACAGCAGCTGTGTGCTGACAGGGCCTGTAATGATGTTGTATCACATGACAGTGGCATCATAGCAGGTCCTAAACCAGCAGAGCCTGATCACATGATGGTGACGTTATCACAGGTCTTTCATGCTTGTGCACTGAATAAGGGATTATGGGCAGACTACATTGTCCACAAGCCCCCACGACCTCAGTTTCTATGGATGCAGCAGTACTTAGTCTCGCAGTTTGTAGCTTGTTGTCAGATAGCTGTACACCACTGCGGAGACTCCAATAAATGACACCTCACAAATTTACACATACATAGCTGTTGGTGCTTACTGACCATCAACATTGAAGCATAGTCCTTCACCACTATCTTCCCAGCCTCCTGAATGTGATTCCAAGTCATCTCAAGTGCTAATGCTGCCAACACCAGTTGAGCCTTCATCTAATCATGAACCATTGTCCAGTGTTGAAACAAACCGTCGCTGTCATGCAAACCTGTCACGACAGAGCGGTCAACGCCACTGTGAAGCTAATGCAGCTTACATCACAGAGTGATAAGCCACAATTTCACCTCAACGAGCGCTGAAGTTTGCACATCTCGTGCAGCAGATATGTGAAAGTTATAAGCAAATATGTTTCCTCAGCGAGCAGCTGAAGTTCATAAATTACATGCAGCTAATATGCAAAAGCAATGAGCCAACATGTCTCCTCAGCGAGCTGCTGAAGATCGTAAATCATTGTTTGCAATGTGCTGGAAAATTGAAATAGCTTACTATTTGCACAGAAATATTCGGACCAACTCTTATTCCATACAATGTATATTAGAAAGTGGCGCATCGCGCCCCCAAAACACTGGTTATATCTCTTCAGAATGTTCACAGGTTTAAAGGTTTAGCATTGCTATTTTGTACATTTACTGACATTTTCTTATTCATAGCTGTTTGCACTGTTCAGCAAAATTGCAAATAATGGCAATAGCTTACTATTTGTACAGAAATATTTTGACCAACTCCAATCCCTTTCACTATATATTACATTAGTAAGGGGTGCATTGTGCCTCCAGAAACACTGATACTATAAATAATACTAATAACTAGTGTAACTATGTAGTTGGGTTAGACGGTGATAACATTGTGATTTTCTTATTATCAGCATATATACACATCTTTTTCTTATATTTTGGGTATTTTAGGGGGACTTTGTTGTGTTTTAAAGGAAAGCTACAGGCCTGAATCTCCTGCATATGCAATCAATGCAATGTTATATGTTTCTGCCTGTCAAAATCACAAGAGTGCTGTATCAGTTTATAGAACCTGGTAGAACATGCAGAAAAAAATCAATAGATGCATTATTTATTTCTTTGAAACTGTCATTTGGCCTGCACTTTATGAATAAGATAGAATGAAACCACACAGCTGTCGGCAATCACATTAATCTGTCTAAGGCTTGGAGCAATGTAGTCCTTAGGATCAAAATTAGTTTTACTTGTACTAAATTCCATATTTTATGTATCAGTTCACGCAGGCAGGCATAACATCTATCATGCATTACATCTGTACAGTTATTTAACCGCTTCATTCAGGTAACACTGCATAATAAAATACTACTGTTCAGTATACAGAAGCTACAGTATATTGACATGATTCTCTCCAATCATAAGCCAATAAAATCCAGGCACTAAGGAAATTACCAATAAAGGGGTTTTCTCATTACGGATTTTGATGGTACAGTTGATGCGGTACACTGCAGGGAAACAGCAGATTAAAAATGTTATTATCAGAATGGTTCTTTATCAGAGGCTTCATATAAAAACTACAATTGCAAGAAAAAGTAACTGAACCCATTGTAATTACCTGGATTTTGATTACTAATAAAATGTGCTTTGGTTCTTATCTAAGTCACAATTATAGACAAATGCAATGCAACTAACCAATAACACAAAAAAGCAGTTGTGCTGTTCATGGATTTTATTGTGCACAATGATTAAACATACACAGTGCAGGAAGAAAACGTAAACTGAAGTTTTCATGTGGCTACAAATACGATTTACACAATTTTGAGGGGGAATTTTGGACCAAGAATTTCACCCGATAAATGTATTTTGCTTTATCAATATTTCTGGTATGCCTTGTATGCACTGAGCTCTTCAGGTCATGCCTCAGCATCTGGAAAGGGTTAAGGTCAGGACTCTGCCATTCGAAAACACAAATAATCTTTTTAACCTATTTTTTGTTGATTTACTTGTGTGCTTTGGGTTATTGGTAGTGATGAGCGAATATACTCGTCTCGAGTAATTACTCGATCGAGCACCGCGATTTTCAAGTACTTCCGTACTCGGGTGAAAAGATTCGGGGGGTGCTGGGGGGCGGGGGGAGGCGTGGTGGAGGGGGGTAGCAGCGGGGAACAGGGGGGAGCCCTCTCTCTCTCCCTCTCCCCCACACTCCCCGCTGCAACCCCCCACTCACCCACGGCGCCCCCTGAATTGTTTCGCCCGAGTACGGAAGTACTCGAAAATCGCAGCGCTCAGGCGAAAAAGGGGTGTGGCCGAGTAGGTTCGCTCATCTCTAGTTATTGGCTTGTTGCATCCCCCATGTCTCTTTGGCTTGAGGTAATGGACTTTTGCCCTACAATATCTTGTAAAAATTTTTGATATACCTAAAATGTACTGTTTCCTCAATGATCATAAGCTGTCCAGGCCCTGAGACAGCAAAGCAGCCCCAAACCATAATGTTTTAGAGTTGGCATGAGGTTTTTGGTGTTGGTGTACAGTGTTTTTTTTTCTTCGAAATGTAGCGTTTGTTTAAAAATGTTCCATTTTTGTCCCATGTGTTAATAGAACATTTTCCCCGAAGCATTATGGAGCATCCACTTGAGGTGGGCTGTAATGTTTTTTGGACAGCAGCAACTTCTTTTGTGATGTCCTTCCATGGATATCATTCTTGTTCAGGGTTTTTCTAATAGGAGACACATCAACAGAGATTTTTGCAGTTTGTAAAGTCCTCCTTTAGTCCGTACCATCATCTCTTAGCTCACTTACTATTTAGATCATCTATTCTTATTAATGTAACCCTATAACAAGCCATTATAGATAATTCGGAGGTAATTGCTCTGAAAAAATAGTATAATTTCAATGTTACCAAAACCTGGAAACATCTATTCCTGACTTACAGTTGCAAGTAGTAAGTGTATCCTTTCAAATTACCTAGATCTTTGCATTTACTAATGTACAATTGAAGTGAGCGGTGCCCTTAGGCTTTGTACCTGAGGCAAATAGCAAAATGCTTTCCACTCCTACCCCGCAGAAAAAAATAACATTGTACACTTATTGTCAAAAAAAAAAATCAAGCTGCTAGAAAGAGATTTTGGAATTGAACACAACTATATATATATATATATATATATATATATATATATATATATATATATATATATATATATATATATGAATGTGGCATTGATAAAATTAAGTGATTATTATATTATAGCAAAAGGATAATTTCTTGTGGAAAGCCGAACACCTGAAGGTAAGTTCTAGTACCCTGCTAGGCTTGGATGCAGGATGTGATATGGGCAGGCATGGAGGCATACAGGTTCCATATGTTATTCTGCACATATCATTCCTCAATTTCTGTAACAGAGCCTCTAGATTGTACAAACTCATAGTCCGTCAAAGTTGGCATCCCCAATGGCCCCACACATGTTTTTTTGGAGATAAATCTGGCGACCATGAAGGCCATGGAAGTGGGGCAGTGTTGTGGAGGCATTCCTGTGACATCTTTACTGTGTGCGACCAAGCGTTATCTTTCTGGAAAATGGCTTTTAGAAGCCCTGCCATAAGAGGTCTCACACGTGGCTGCGGGATGTCCTGAACATATTGCTGAGTTCAGACTATCACATCATTGGGGGGCAGTGTGCCACTCCACAGCAAAGTCAGGATTAAGGGGCTCACCCCTAGGTCTCCAGGCATTAACAAGGCCACTGTCAGTGCCCAAACTAAACCTAGATTTGTTGCTGAAGACAACCTGTTTTCTCCCCATTGCAGCCCAGTTTAGTCATTCATGCCACCACTGAAAACAGAGGAGATGATGGGTGTCAAAGGCAATATACATAATGGACACCATGAAACCAAATGTCCTTCAGCCAAGCACCTGGAAATGATTTCAACAGACAGGGGTTTGTAATGATTGTGTCATCTATTGCTGGATGGCGGACAATGAAACGGTTGGATTTAGATGCTTGTCAGATAATCCTCTCTACTTTTGGTCTGTTGAGAACATCCTGAGCCCGGTCACCTTGTGTGCATAACCTCATGCATCCACTGCTCCCAATACATTTTAACAGTCTGTGGCAGGCAATTCAAAGAAACAACCATCCAGTTTTTTTGCATTACAATCATGTTCTCCCTCTCAAACTCTGTTAACCGGGGCAAAATCTCTTCAATTGCATCATAGAGGCATGTATAATGGTCAACAAGCTCTATACAAGCGGTAAAGTGGTCCACTCCACACAAGTAGCCTCTGTGTGCCTTTTTATAGGCCAATGGTAGAACTACATTTAGGGCCTTAGGTGGCATAACTGTTAATTTAATCATGCCACAACTCTAAATATTTGAGGACACCTGCCTAAATTGTGACTGAATGCATAATTTAGCAGTCATATATAGATGGGACACGAGTAGCTACAGTCTTGAATTTTCTCTATTTGTAGATAATTTGTCTACTGTCACTCTCACATGCAGTTCCATGTTTTGGACCTACTCCTGGTTTTGGCTTAAAAGTACTGATGCAAAATACTGAGTGCTCCCTGTGGTGGAACACTTTTTTAAGTCACAGAAACAACTTGGAAGACATGAAAGTTATTATAATGAAAGGCAATTCTAAATCACAAAGCCATGGAAGAATTTGGGAATACAAATTTATAACAACTTTTGACATGGATTTATGTGTGACTGGGAAGTATAAGACATCTGTAACACAGATAGCACTGCTGACCTGATGATCTCTTAACACTAATTCAAGGACCATAAAACCTTTACATCTATGTTTCTGTTGTAGTATTCTTTTAAGTGCAAATTAATCCCACCATGTCTGTGCCTTGTCATAAGTATGTGTATATATATGCATGCCTCTTTGGATGTATTTCATTATGCTTTGATGAAGGACCCTGTGAGGTCTGAAAGCTCGCATTAATATCATGTATTTTATTAGCCATTAAAAGGTATAATATCTACACGATTACTTGGTTTCTCTTGCTCAGAACAATCACACTTTGACAAAAATAATGCATGTGGAAAAGGACTCATATACTCCTAGGTCTTTAGCAGTGCTTTCGCAAGCCTTTTTAGCTTCATACATCTCTATCACATGCCTTCTGACATTTTTTTTATCAAGCATGGTTCATACCATTCAAGTCTTTGCAATAAAGACTCCAGATAGGTTCACTTTTTCTTTTGCACTGTAGATGTTTACTCAGAGAACACAAGAAGAGCATGAACAGTATAACTGTGTTATTAGTTTAGATACATTGTGTTTCTCTATAATTATGGCTTAGATAACAAGAAGACTGCATTTTATTAATAATCAGTATAGTAAACTGGGTAATTCCAAAGAATTCACTTACTTTTTCTACCTGCACTGTAGATATTTAATCAATCTCCTCAATAAAATACATGAACAGCACAAGCATTTTTGTGTTAGTAGTTTATTTGGATTCTACTTGCCTATAATTGTGATCTAGATAAAAATATAATTAAATTTTATTAGTAACTACTAGCTTACCCGTCGCGCGTTGCTGCGAAGACAGACAGATATACATACTTTCGTTTTTATATATATAGATAACAACCAATCACAGCGTAGCTTTCATGTTACCTCAGCGGTATAATATATAACAACCAATCGCAGCGCAGCTTACATGTTACCTCAGTTTTATGATATATAACACCCAATCACAGAGCAACTTTCATGTTACCTCAGCAGTATAATATATAACAACCAATCACAGAGCAGCTTTCATGTTACCTCAGCAGAATAATATATAGCAATCAATCACAGCACAGCTTTCATGTTACCTCAGCGGTATGATATATAACAACCAATCACAGCGCAGCTTTAATTTTTCCTCAGCAGTATAATATACAACAACCAATCACAGCGCAGCTTTCATCTTACCTCAGCGGTATGATATATAACAACCAATCACAGCACAGCTTTCATGTTACCTCAGCGGTATGATATATAACAACCAATCACAGCGCAGCTTTAATTTTACCTCAGCAGTATAAGAAATAGCAACCAATCACAGCACAGCATTCATTTTACCTCAGCGGTATAATATATAGCAACCACTCACGGCACAGCTTTCATGCAACCCCAGTAGTATAAAAAGTAGCAACCAATCACAGCACAGCCTTCATGTTACCGCAGCAGTATAAGGAATAGCAACCAATTTAGAGTGAAGCTTTCATGTTACCTTAGCACTATAGGAAATAGCAATGAAGCACAGCACAGGTTTCAGTATGCCTCAGCAGTATAAGAAATAGCAACCAATCACAGCACAGCTTTCATATTACCTCAACAGTATAAGGAATAGCAATCAATCACAGCACAGCTTTTATTTTACCTTAGCAGTATAAGAAATAGCAACCAATCACAGCGCAGCTTTCATGTTACCTCAGCGGTATAAGAAATAGCAATCAATCACAGCGAAGCTTTCATGTTACCTTAGCAGTATAAGAAATAGCAACCAATCACAGCGCAGCTTTCATGTTAACTTAGCAATATAAGAAATAGCAACCAATGAAAGCACAGCTTTCACGTAACCTCATTAGTATAAGTAGCAACCAATCACAGAGCAGCTTTCATGTTACCTCAGCAGTATAAAAAAATTGCAACCAATCACAGCTCAGCTTTCATTATACCTCAGCCGTATAAGAAATAACAACCAATCACAGCACAGCTTTCATTTTACCTCAGCATTCTCAATATCCAGCAATTGTCTTGCGAAACGTTCGTCGGATGCATCATTTTGTAGTTGAACACTCATCCCGTTGCTCGTAATGCCTTTTTCTTTCATGCTTGAGATGGAAATCGAATGATCTACGTCTGGGGGGCATAACTGTCAACGATGCTCGCACGCGCCCCACCTATCGTAGGATAGTTGTACTATGCCAGTAATCTTCCCAAGAGTGTACTCAACAACTTCCCAAAGTTTCGTGGCGATTGGATGAATGGTGTAGTAATGCATAAAGGACAGACAGACAGACAGACAGTCAGACAGACATTTTTATATACATAGATTAATGCAGAAATCCAGGTAATTCCAGATGGTTTACTTCCATTTCCTTCCAACCGTACCTTTATCTCCTTGTAAAGCTCAAGGTATAACAAATATAGGTGAACCGTGGATGAGAAACACCTTTATTTCATTTCCACAACGTATGTCTCACTTTAATGTTACAAGAAATGATTTGTTCAAATAGTTTTAGGTCAGGCATGCATTCTCAAAATATTCCATCTCTACAAGTTTGTCTACTTCATTGCTTAAATTCTTGCTAAATTCTCTTCTTTTATGTAGCTTGTATTACTAAACACTATGGGGCTTCTTTACTAGTACTGTTTAAAATTTAGACATCGCAAACTTAGACTAGGCAGTCTTAAAACGCACCTGCGTATCACTGAATGATAAATCTTTCAGAATTTACAACTGCTAGTATAAGTTTACACCATCTATTAGTTGGCTTAGTTATGCTAAAAACTCACCCAACATTTTGGCACAATTGAGGCCAACACCCTTTTTCAGACAATTCTGAAAAACTGTCCGAAAGTGTCTAAAAACATATGATAAATATTGCATAAAGATTAGAGATGAGCGAGCACCAAAATGCTCGGGTGCTCGTTACTCGAGTCGAACTTCCTGCGATGCTCGAGGGTTCGTTTCGAGTAACGAACCCCATTGAAGTCAATGGGCGACTCGAGTATTTTTGTATATCGCCGATGCTCGCTTAGGTTTTCATTTGTGAAAACCTGGGAAATTCAAGAAAGTGATGGGAACGACACAGAAACGGATAGGGCAGGGAGGGGCTACATGTTGGGCTGCATCTGAAGTTCCCAGGTCCCAATATTAAGCCACAATAGTGGCAAGAGTGAGACCCCCCTCCCCGCACTGTCAGCATAAAGATCGTTCTCCTCTGCCACAGCTGTAACAGCTGTGGCAGAGAAGAATGATGTTAGCCCATTGAATTCAATGGAGCCGGCAATACAGCCAGCTCCATAGAAAGCAATGGGCTGCCGGCGATCGCGGGATGAATTGTCGGGAAGGGCTTAAATATATAAGCCCTGCCCTGCAATTCATCCAGAAATGTGTAAAAATAAAAAAAATATATACTCACCTTGTCCCGGCAGAACGATGTTAGCCCATTGAATTCAATGGAGCCGGCAATACAGCTGGCTCCATTGAAAGCAATGGGCTGCCAGTGATCGCGGGATGAATTGTCGGGAAGGGCCTAAATATATAAGCCCTTCCCTGCAATTCATCCAGAAATGTGTAAAAATAAAAAATATATATATACTCACCTGGTCCTGGCAGACGGAGTTCAGCGCGGCCGGCGGCAGTCCTCCTGAACTGCTCTGAACAGCTGTGAGTAGTATTCAGCAGCCGGGGATTTAAAATCCCCGCCTGCTGAATGAGCTGCCTCTGATTGGTCACAGCCTGACCAATCAGAGGCAGATCTCACTCACACACGAATTTATGAATGGGTGAGTGACTGCTGCCTCTCATTGGCTCAGCGGGATGTCTTCCAGAGCAGTACAGCCTTCAATCAGAATGTCTCAAGTCAGACAGTGGATTGGAAAGGGTTAAAAGCATTCAAATGTATCAGTCATATAGAGTATCTAGATTGAAAAATATGTCAAATATTTGTAGGAAATGTAGTATACAGGGTTATTCAGAAAGAAGGGTCAGATTCGGGGATTTAATTACAAAGTACAAAAGGTATACAAAAAGAGGAATGTTCATGGGATTTTATGACATGCCAACAAATTCCCAAATCTGCTCCTTCATTTTGAATTACCCTAAATATATCTGAAGGTATTTATGTAAACATCTGGTGGAAATGTGGGCTTATATTTACCTCAAAAGAAAGTATTTTCTTATTAATTTCATGTACTTATGGTAAGAATACTCTGCCAAAACCAACAATGACAAAGTTCTCCATAGATATGTCATCTTTATCAAACTACAATATCTCATGCTTTATTACTAGACATCATATAGCACCACACTGGTGAATTTCTACATCTAGTACATTTAACCAGTTGTAAACTATTGATAGCCTTTCTTCAGGATGTGTCATCTATAGTACATTGGTGGGGGTCCGTTGCCTTGGACCTTTGTTAACCATCGTTTTGCTGGGCTGTATTTTCATAAATTGAGCTACAGTGTACAGGAAGCAAGCTGCTTTGTTCGCACTACAGTGGCCAGGCATGATATTACAAGAAAAGTTCTCTTCAATAAGGATTTGGCTTGCAATTCCAAGCCTGGCCACTGCAGTGGAACGTAGTAGTTTCCTGCTTATTGGTGGGTTGTCTATCTCAACTAAAGGACTCTTTTCAACTATGTATGGCAGCCTTTCATCAAGCTACTGCTACATTCAGCTTTAACCAGGCTATACACACAGCTTTACTTCTCAGAATGAACAAAACATATACTATACAACCAGAATGAGGGTAGAATTAGTTTTTGATGTCTTACATCTCTGCTACAGTGGAAGGCCATTCCTTTGACCATTACTGGTGCTATTATCACTTTTTGTTGCTCACATATCTTATGCCTCTAAAACAGGGGTTTAACACATTCCTGATGAACTCTCAGATTCTACACTAAATCACACTGCCCACTATGTGTAACATAAGCAGTAGAGTTCAAAAACACACGAAATCTACACCTTTGTCTTTCTTTATGCATCCAAGGTTGAAAACAAATATGTAAAGATCAATCAAATATCTCATGCCGGATACCAACACTCACCATACCAGTACATATATAAGCCTTCCTTCCACATTAGGTATCTGCGCCTCTTGGTATCTGAGGCATAGTAGATCGCACCTCCGTATTACAGTCATTTCCTACATTTGCTAGTTTTTGTGTGTGGATACTGCATATGGGCTTAGTTACACGGGCGCATTGGAGCCCGTGTTACTGCAGGTAGCAGACGGCCGCACTCTAGGACAGACGTCTCTCTACAGCGCCGGAAGAAAGAACATGTGTCCGGCTTCATTGCCGGTCATGTGTTCTTTCTTCAGCGCTGTGGGGAGTCGTCCGTCTTGAAATACGGCTGTCTTCTTCCTGCAGTAAGTGCTCAGTCAAATGGGCGCATCGGCGCCTGTGTCCGGGTGCCAATGCGCCCGTGTGACTAAGCCCTATATGTGCACTTAGCATTCCAACAAGGGGAGAGCTGCCTTTATTTATTTTTTTGTTATCATATTTAAGACTGTTTGGTAAGATTAAACCTTTTAGGTAGCCCCATAAGGTCCAAGACTTCTACACTGGCCTGAGATTTTGTGCATAACAGAATTGAGGGAAAAGCACATGCACAATTGATACAGACAACCATCTTTCCAAATCTGGGCCTTTCCATAGCGCTCAAAGCTAAGCTTTAGGAGTTAACACGAATGGGTAGAGGAAATACATGTCACCATTACACACTAAATGGGAAACCATTGGGTAACACTGACATGGAAAATGACTTGGGGATTTTAGTTTACTGTAAGCTTAACCGCAGCAACCAGTGTCAGGAGGCTGCTGCCAAGGCAAATAGAATCATGGGGTGCATCAGAAGAGGTCTACAGGAACAAGATGAGAACATTGTTTTTCCTCTTTACAAGTCACTGGTCAGATCACACATGGAATATTGTGGGCAGTTTTGGGCACTGGTACTTAAGAAGGACATATCAGACCTTGAGTGGGTTCAAAGGCGGGCGACTAAAGCAATAAATGGAATGGGAGGATTACAATACCCAGAGAGCAATTTTGATAACCCTTCTGTTATTTAGTTTATTTAATTTAGAAAAAAAGACGACTGAGGGACGACCTAATAACGATGTGTAAATAAAAGGCCTCCCTCACGCAGGCGTTTTTGTACAGTATTCAGCACTGCTTTTTCTACACAGCACTTAATGCTGTACAACGCTTTCATTCATTTCAATGGGGCTGTTCACAGATGGCTGAAAATGCAGCATCTTCAACGCTGTGCTTTGACAGCATTGCATGTTCTATTTTTGTCCGTTTTCAGCCCAGAGTTGCCTATTGAAATGAATGGGCAGTGGTTTCAGCGCTGTAGAAAATGTGGTCCAACTTGATACCGTGCTTTTGGCAGTGCTAACCGCCGTAGCCACACTGCCTGAGTAAAAAAAAAAACAATACTCACCTTGCAGGTGATGTCGCTGTCCCCGGCGGCACTCTCAGGACTTGTCAGCCTTCAGAGGAACTTTTGATGGTAACAGAGATTCTAATTCCCTGCCCCCAGAGAGAAATTACTCTTATTGGTTGAGTCGGCTCAGTGACAGCCGGCTGAGCCAATCAGAGCCAGCACTGGATGCGTCCAATCACAGCCATTCATTCATTTACGGGCTGTGATTGGACGTATCCAGCACTGGCTCTGATTGGCTCAGCCGGCTGTCACTCAGCCGACTCAGCCAATCACAGCAGTCTGCCGGCTTCACAAGGTCCTGACAGTGGTGCTGGGGACAGCGGCTTCACCTGCTAGGTGAGTACTGATTTTTTTTTTTATCAGCAGCCCTGGCTGCATTTTCAGCTGTGCTGAAAACGCTGGTATGACACATGCCAGTGCTGCTGAAACCGTGCGGAATCTGCAGTAAATGCAGCGTTGAAAAACATTGCGCTTCTGCAAACGCCTGTGTGAGGAAGGCCTAACAGGGACAATACAGAGATCTCTCCCATGATCTATTATACCTAGGACTGTAACAAGGGGGTGCTCTAATAACTATGTAAGATATATCAGGGATTAGTACAGAGATCTCTCCCATGATCTATTATACCTAGGACTGTAACAAGGGGGTGCTCTAATAACTATGTAAGATATATCAGGGATTAGTACAGAGATCTCTCCCATGATCTATTATACCTAGGACTGTAACAAGGGGGTGCTCTAATAACTATGTAAGATATATCAGGGATTAGTACAGAGATCTCTCCATCATCTATTTATACCCAGGACTGTAACAAGGGGGCATCCTCTGCGTCTAAAGGAAAGAAGGTTTTTACACCAACATAGTAAGAGCAGTGAGATTATGGTACCTGTTATCTGTCTGAGGATGTGATGATGTGATGTGATGATGGCAAACTCACGAAAAGAATCCAAGCATTTATAATCACTTATCACCTCAGAAAAGTTGTTGATCCAGGGATTATTCTGATTGCTAGATTGAAGTCAGTAAGGAATTTTTTTCTTTAAATGGGGAAAATTGGTTTCTACCTTATTGTTTTTTCCCTTCCTCTGGATCAGCATTGTGGGGGCTGGGGGGAGGATAATAGGCTGACCTGGATGGACATATGTCTTTCTTTTGGTTTTACATACTATGTTACTATGTCATTGGTAGCAAATCAGTTACTTCAATCACCTGGAACTTTATGGACAGTTGTAGGTAATAGACACTCACAGAGGTCCTCTGGTAATAGTCTCAGTAGTCAGCTTTTGGCTTACAGCATCGAACTCAGCAGATGACAATCACTCATGGGATATCTTCTTAGCAGCCTTGGTAACTCATGGCACATTTTCCACTTAGGCCACATGTATTCATGTTGGAACACTGCTGGTTCCACACCCTGCAAAGCTGCTGCATCACTCTTCCTTTGGAATAGCTGAGACTGTTACGAGCCTTGTGCAGTACTCTTCGATGTCGCTGGCCACCGCCACTCTAACCCCTTAGTGAGCAGTCAATTGCCTTTTTACGTCCTAGCTTGCTGGGCCTAAATCCCTGAGGATGTAGAAACATGTCTCCTATGGGAATTAAGGCCTTGCAAGCTGAGGACGTGACAACTCCATGCTGCCGGCTCCCAGAGGTAGCCGACAACCTGAAGCTGTCATTTTGGACCCCTCCCCCAGTCACATGATCGCTGGAATCAAGCGGACCTTCCAGGAAGGTGACTTCACCCCGACAGGCGATGAGCCGACTACCCCCTGTCCGCTCTGTGCTTCCAGGTCCCTCACAGACGAGCAGCAGGTCTACATAGACCTCAGGCCCCACGGGCCTCAATAGACCTAAGCTCCACAGGCTTCAAGGGCCCTGAGCTTGTGAGGGAGGGGAAATTTAAACTGTGTAGCTGCACCCTTGCAGGTGCAGGTTACCTAAACCAAACACAGTGACTGTGCTCAGAGGCCCCCCACAGGCCACTCTTGCTACTGCACTGTCACAACTAGTATTCTTATTATTAAGATTACAGTATAATTATTATCTTCCACAAAAAAAGAAAAAAAATTGCCATGGCATTTGCTACTGTGCTTTTAGCCTCTCCTGCCGTACACCTCAATAAAATGTGGATACAGACAGGCGAGAATGATGTAGGCCAGATAGATTTGTGCTTCAGCTTCCTGCATAGCTATATGATCAGCAGCTTCTTTACAAAGTAAGACTATGAGGGGTGTGTAGCACTAAACCAGCACTCAGCCCCTTCATTTTTAGCTTCAGTGCAGTCCAAGAGTTTGGAACTCCACTGATCATAAAGTAATCCAATATCCTTCTGATATGTCATCACTTTACTTGATGCAGAAACCCTTTCAAGAGATTCTTTATCCTGAGAACTTCTGTGGAAATTATTGGAGCTCATTATATCAAGTAAAAATAGCTTTTCAAAATAAACTACTAAAGCATTTAGGACTGCAATGGAAAAAAGACAGCTAATCAAAATGATTTAGATGAGGTAAAAAAAGTGCGAGATATGCCCTCTGGCGCCGTGTTACTAATGTGACTTCCACATGCAGCAAACTATAAATTAATGCTTGATGCATTAAATACAGTTTCAACAAACTTTAATTGGCACTTAACACAACAAAAGCCACCAAAAACATCAAGTCACTGCGTCTATCTGGGAATAATCTGTTGTGGACCAGGGCAGGAAGGACAGGATGGTTGTGAAACAATTTAAGTTGTGGGAAAACCTCTTATAGTGTTCTCCGATTAATTTACATATAACTATTTCCATAGTTATTTTTTATAAAACAAGCAAGTCCGTATGGCCCACCATAAGAGATGATTCTGCTCAGACACAATGACGGGCCGAATCATTATACCATTTTAGACACAAAGATTATCGCTCAAAATTTACTCAAAAGTCATCTTTTGAGCAATAATCATTGTGTCTAAACACACGGCCATTGTACACTGTTCATGCACTGTTCGCTCATCGCTAACTTTCAGCTAGCTGAAAGACAACAATGAGTCTTATCAGGACCAAGCGCTGAGTTCTCAGCAGGATACTGCTGATACTATTATTTCAGCTGGTATCCCGCTCAGAAAACACAGCAGGAGTATGAAGAAGACAGCATTCCAGCTGTCTACTGTATACCCTGCTCGGAGCGCTCAGTGGGATATCAGCTGAGCGCTCTAAGAATGCAGCAGAAGTATACAGAAGATAGTGCTCCATCTGACTTCTGTATACCCCGCTCAGAGTCTCAGTGGGATACCAGCTGAACACTCCGAAAACACAGCAGTTTTCAGAGCACGTAAATGCACACAATGATTATTGCTCAAAAGATGGCCTTTGAGCGAATTTTGAGCAAAAATCGTTGTGTCTAAAGGGGCCCTAAAAGATCTGGCAGAGGACAACTCCATTTAGAGATCACTTTCGAGCCAATTACTTCTTACTAGCTACTATTATGTGTTTATCTACAAATAACCTATTTGGCCATCCACATTTTCTGCAGGGATGGAGCATGAGCTCTCCTAACCATTTCTTCCAGTGGGTCCATGGCACTCCTAGCCTAACACTGTTCTTGTGACATATGCTCTACATCAGCTCTGAACTCCCAAATACCTTCCACTTTGGTAAGACAAAATTATCTTGCTAGATATTGATAAGTAGCAAGCTATACTCTTGCCATGCCCCTCCTGAAAGACGAAACACCAAACTGTCTCAGCTGTTTAAGAAATATGGAGCAAGTTAGTACTACAGCTTCAACATATTGATAAATCCGCTATAATGTACCCAAATAAATCACTTTTTAACCACAATTATTTAATGCATGTATTTCTATATATAAAAGGGAAGTAATAGTACAAATCGTTATAAAACAAAGCATTCATCACACAGCATGATGTAGGGATGTGGTTCTAAAATGCTGGGGGCTTTAAGCCACAATTAAAAAAAAAAAAAAGAAAATAAAAATATATAAGATCTCTTTTTTTAAAAAATGTCTCCCACTCGGTGTGATCATTTCTCAAAGGGTTTTCAATTTTATTGCTGTGTGTTGCCAAAGGCAAATCCCTCCTGTTCTTCTCGCTGGAGTCTCTGAACATAAATATTCAACACCTACCCTCTTTACATAAATAAGTGTGCTACAGTATGTTAGGAAAATAATGTTTGGCTTTTTTTTGTACAATTTATTGCACTGTATATTATTACACTCCATGAATAAGATATAAATATGAGATGAAAACTTTTGTGTATATAATGATAGCTGTCTTTTTTTATGACCAACATTGGTCTCCAAATCATGTCTCTCAGCATGTTACAAAATTACAATTCTGAGCAAGTGGCTTCCTGGCTTTTGGTTGCTATGTAACAGGCAACTACAGGGTGGGCCACAGAAAAGTAGCCCACCTCCAATTCTGGTATCACACTTTTATTAAAGCTGTCTAAAAGAAAATCTGTATTTGTTGCCCATAACAACTGATTACAACTTTCATTTTACATAAACAGTATAAGAAATGAAAGTTGCCCTGTGATTGGTTGCTATCGGAAACAAAGACAGGATCTTCTTTAGACAGCTTTCATAAATGTGCCCCTATATGCTCTTCCTGTAACAGCATTATTATGGAAGGCTATGTTTGATGCAGATAAGTTGTGGAAATGCAAGAAACGTTTAGCAACAAGTACCCAGGTATCAAACCACATGCTAATTGTATTTAGAGCCTCATTCAAAAATGGTGCCAAACTGGGTCTGTCGCAAATATGAAGAAGCCAAAACCTCCATCAGCCCAGACGTCTAAAGTCATCCTTGATATTCAGCACCCCATTTCAAATAGCCCTCAAAAATCAACTCGGAGACTTGTCGCAGTAGGTTAGTGTATCACATACCACATAGGACATGTCAGTGAGTGCTAACATTTCTGAACTTGAAACCATACTGGATATCATGCGCAGAAGCTTAAAAGCTCAACAAAGCTAAGTGCATACAGTACATGGTTGCTAACTAGGATTGCTAGAGGACTTTTGAATCCATTGTTTTACTTTATAACAGACGAAGAGTGGTTTCATTTATCAGGTCACATGAATTCACAGAATACGAGGTACTTGTCTACTGAAAATCCCGATCGGGCTAGCAAAACCCCACTGCATAACCAGAAGATTGATGGCAGTGCACAGCGTCACATATAGTGAGGCCTGTTTTCTTTGAATCAAATGTGGATATCATAATTTATCTGGAACAGTTTTATAACCAATATGTCATCTTGCTTTATCTAATAAGATGAGGCAACATCCACAGCTCCCATAACTCACTGGCATGGGTTGATGAACTGTTTACAGAGGAGTGAATTGTGAGCAAGGAGATATGACCATCACATTCCCCGGATTCGCCCACATGCAATTTTTATCTGTAGGGAAATTTAAGGCAGAAAGTGTACACCAGTAATCCACATACCATGATGAACTCAAGTAAAACATCACAAACACTATCTACAGCATCACTGTTGAAGAACTGCAGGCAATATCAGCCAACTACTTCCAGCATCTGTTGTAACATGTGGGTAAATCAATAAAACTTTGAGAAAAAAATCCTCTTGCTCATCATTCCTGTCTTACTTTCCCATGGCCCACCTTGTAGATGTATGAGACTTAAAGGGGCTCTGTCATAAAAAAAAATCAATACTAAGCTATTCCTCCCCCATCAGTCTTCTTACTGCATCTTTTCCTCACTGATCTTCTCCTGGCACCAGCAGTCCACTGGGCCACGTCATCTCCAGCCAGCTGATTCTTCATCTTCCAGCGACGTTACGTCCGTTCTTGGTAGTCTCCTTCCTGCAGGTCAATGTACGCTATGCATGTAGCATTCACTGCCTAGCTGGGAATGCTAACTACTATAAAGTGCTAATATTCAGACTGTGCATGAGCGCTGTCTCATGACAATAGTATGTGAACACTCAGGTCGACACAGCACTCATGTGCAGTCTCAGAAATAGCTCGGCATTCCCTGCTAGGTAGTGAATGCTACATTATTAGTGACATAACATACACTGACCTGCTGGAAGGAGAATGTCGAGAATGGACACTCCAAAACAGGAAGAAGAGGATCCGGTTGGCTGAAGGTGAGGTGACCTGGGGACTGCAGGAGGCAGGAGAAGATTGATGAGGTAAAGATGCCGTGAGAAGACAAACGGGGAGGAATAGGTGAGAATTTTTTTTTTAGCAATGACAAAGCTCTTTAGGATTATTGCATGCTACACTTTCTTTCCATTTTTACACTGATTAAGAACACAGAATTTAGCTAAAACTTAGGAATGTTATATGATTCCCTTTTTTGCAATGGTGTTTGTGTAATTGAAATGTTCCAGTTTCCAAGAAGTTAGGGGGGGGGGGTGACTATTTTTTGGATTTCCGATTTGTACTGTGATAAGGGAACTCTTACTAGTTATCAATGCACCCACTAGTCCAAGTGTGATAGGACATTATACAGATGTTATCATCTAAACAGAGCTTTACCACTTTAAGTACATTTTACTTAACTGAAAGACAGTTGAATGATTTTGTAAGAATATGTGCAAAATTGACAATTATTGTCCACTACTCACGAAAGATAATTTAATTGTAATAATTTTTATTGTACAGTAATAAAGCTTAATGCAGAACTAAAACCTAATTTTCTCATTTTTTACTCACCAACTGGAGACATTTCAGGAACACTGGCAACATAAGGGCCATCCAAGAACTTTGGTTCATTATCGTTAATGTCCTGAACTTTGATAATGAATTCAGATTCTGGCTCCACTGGTTTCCCGGTAACTATATCCACAGCTTGAGCACGTAATGTATAGAATGGTTTTTCTTCTCTGTCCAGACTTCTAATAGCGTGGATATCACCTGTAGTGTCATCTATTGTGAAAATTGTACCAGCTCCATCACCTAAGAGGGTATATTTCACCGATCCAATGCCCTTGTCCAAGTCAGAATGAAGCTATAAAATACAAAGGAAAAGAGGTCAAATGTTTAATAGCCTGTCTAACTGTATGATGTACTTGCTAACAAAGCCTCTTGAATATTATATGATTACCTATATCAACAGCAAATTATTAAAACTGCAGTATATACATTCATGTAGGTATATGCAGGTAAACCAGGTTAACTCTACTAGGGAAAGAAATCATTAGTTGAGGCTAAACTAGAAAAAGTAGTTGATTAGGTTTAGTTATAGTTTAGAATTTTATATTCTCTTAGCAAATACAAATAAGCTAAAAACTCCCTTTCTGTGACTATAGGCAAACACTGTATATTCTATCACAATTACAGAAATGTTATTTTGTCAGGTCATTTATAACCAGAGTCTCCTTTATTTCCACAAAAGCTGTTATAATTTATTCAATAATCTGGTTCCACAAGAGGAAAAAAAAGGCCTAAACATTTTCCTCTGCTATTTTCTTCTTCTGAAAAGCCCTGTCTGTATCAGCGGCAATCATATTAGCATATGTATGTGTTGGAAACTCATTTGTAGAAGAGATTAATATAATAGATGAAATTCCTTCAGCACATTGCTTCGGCTGCAGGTTCTCCTTTTAACATTTTGAACAGTATAGATGTTGTAAATTGTCATATATTAACCCTTTGCAATCCAATTTTGGATTCAGGGTTTCCTAGGGGGCTTTCTCTTTCTGTCATTATACAATGGTGCCATCTGCTGGCTGCAGCCAGTACTGTGGTATGTGACATGCTGAAGAGGCCCCCCGACAACAAAGAGGCCAGTAATCTACAGTAAGAATACCCTGCTGGACGTCTTCAGACATCGGAGCTGTACAGCCTTCAATCAGAATGTCTTTAGAAGTCAGACAGTGGATTGGAAAGGGTTAAATTACATAAGAGAAAAGGAACCCAAACAAAAATTAAAGTTCAATTTTGGAGCTTTTGGTTTAAATTTGTATTGATTTTATAGGGCTTGTCTCTCTTTGTCAAAATAATTCTAGTGATCACCTAGGGATTATACATATGGCAAGATAAATAGTGCTGCATGAAGCAGTACTTGAATGAATAGCTGTTCATGTGATGGAAGGACTGGTCAGTTTTACTATAGCAGAAGCCACACTTAGGGCTCTTTCACACGACCGCATAAATGGCAACAGCGTTTTTACGTTTTCACGCCTGCTCCGTATAAACGCCTGAATGGGCGTTTTTCCGCCATCACAGCCAGCGTTTTCTCGTCCATTCACACGACCGCTAGCGCCGTTCATATCGGAAAAAATACGACACACCCAGGAAATCCCTCACTCTGCCAAAATCCTCAGGATGCCTTCCAGTACTTATATAGAGGCACCTGTAAGCTTTCACAGCATTGGATGCTGCAAAAATGCCTCCCCCTCCCTTCTCTTTCCCTGCTCCCATAGCAGTCTATTGGACCTGCTGGCATATATTGGCCAAAACATAGTTTCACAACTATGTTTTTGCTGAGCTTATATGCAGCAGCCGTATATATGTTCTATTTTTCACACTGTATTTACGTGCAGTATATTCGCCGGTGTGAACTGATGCATTGGAAACTAATGCTTCACATGGGTACCGTATATGCGTCCAGGCGTGAAAACGCAGCATTTATGCGCTATTGGGAATAAAGCCTTAGGCTGGGCTCACACAACGCGGATTTTCTGTGGAAATTCCATCCAGAATTTTACTGCGGCAAATCCGCCTGCAGATGCTAATACCGGGATTGGCCAGCCATGTGGACGGATTACCCGACCGCAGTATGTCTATTTTTTTTTCCATTTCAGCCGCGCTCCTCTCTATGGGAGCGCTGGCCACAATGGAAAAGCATGTGGCCAAGCAGCTCCAAAGCGCTGCAGTAAAAATTCTAGATTTCCGCTGGTAATACGTACCGTGTGATCCCAGCCTTAGGGTTCTCTCACACAAACTCTGCAGCGCTTTTAGTTTCACTTTCGGAGGCAGCGCTCCTGCCTTTGAAAGCGGCTTTAGCATACCCCATAATTAAATAAGTGTGCTAAATGCATAAAATAGGACAGACAGAGCTTGAAAATTGTGGCACTGGAAAGCGCCATCCAACGCTGCGACCGAGCGCATGTCTGAGATGCTCCCTTAAAAGCAGAGAGATAAACACTGAAAAAAAATGGCTGTGTGAGAAGGACCTTAGGGCGGTTGCAGATGGCCATAGGTGCAACTACATTCATTGGTACAGATTATTGTTGTGCCTAAACGAGCTGTTTCTTCAGTCGTTTAAACTCCGCACCATAGCGCAAAAGTCTGAAAAAAATCCTGGGAAGATTGGTGCTGCCCTGTCTTATCTTTTCTTGCCCATACAATTTACAGGTGAGAACCCCAATATTTAAAACAAAACTACTGAAATCTATTGAAATCAGTGGTTTTGTTCTGCCCGTTATGTGGGTCTAAGGCCTCGTTCACACGGGCGACACGGCATCGCTGCGATAAAATCGCATCGCTGGTCTGTGCGACATCGCAACGACTTATCACGGTGATATCGCGACTTTGTAGCGCTACAAAGTCACATGTGGTGCTACAAAATCGTGACTTTGTAGCACCACATGCAAGTGTTTTGGGGGGAGGCTTAAAATATAATCCCTTCCCCGAAAATAAGCTGTAGCTGAAGAAGAAAAAAAAACACACAAACATCACCTCTCCCGCACTGTCAGCCCGGCCTCATCTTCCACCTGGGTTCCCGGCAGTGATCTTCTCCTCTTCTGGCCGAGAATTCAAAAGCCAGCCAGCGCTCAATGTATGGCAGTGATTGAACCAATGAATGACTGTTATTGATTCAATCACTGCCATTCATCGAGCGCTGGCTGTGATTGGCTAAGCATTAGCCAATCATAGCCAGCGCTTCAAGGAGGTGGGGATTTTTGAATTCCCGGCCAGAAGAGGAGAGGATCACTGCCGGGGACCCAGAGAGAAGATGCGGCTGGGCTGACAGCGCGGGAGAGGTGATGTATGTGTATTTTTTTTCCTGCAGCCAGGGCTTACATTTTAGCTTTGACATTAGGATTTCCTACTGCCAAAGTTGCATCACATCGCACAAAAATTGCTTTTTCGCGCAATGCGATGCAACAGAGAGGAAGGCTCCATAGGGAAACATGGACTGGAAAACCTCACGAGTCGCGTGCATATAGCATGCTACAAAGCATCAGATGTGTGAAGTAACCCATAGGAAAGCATGGGGTTCTCATACATGCGATTTGTAGCATAGTAGCAATGCTTCAAAATCGCGCAACTTTGTCACCCATGTGAACGGGGCCTAAATATAATGGTGGAATAAGGGGAGAAAATGCCCTCAGGCCTTGGTCACACGGGCGTTTTTTCCCCGCGATTTGCGGATCACATGATGGATGTGCATCCGCAAATCGCGTGACCGGGGCCGAAAAAAATTGCCTGAAAAATCTGCTCCTAGTCGCGTTTCATTAGAAACGGGCCGGAGCAGTGCAGCGCTGTCCAGCGCATTGAATTCAATGGAGCCTTCCCTGAAAATCATCCAGAATTGTGTAAAAAGTAAAAAAAAATATATACTCACCTTGTCCCGGCAGACGGAGTTCAGCCGTGTCCGGCAGTTCTCCTGAACTGCTATGAGTAGTATTCAGCAGCCGGGGATTTAAAATCCCTGCCTGCTGAATGAGCTGCCTCTGATTGGTCACAGCCTCACCAATCAGAGGCAGCTCTCACTCACCCATTCATGAATTCATGAATGGGTGAGTGAGTGCTGTCTCTGATTGGCTCAGCGCAGGGACCAATCAGGGGCAGCTCTCAGCTGTCATTCATTCAGCTGTCATTGAGGCCTCAAAATGTAGTGCTCTATGCTGGGTGTGCAAAGAACTCCCTTCTTTCATCTATGGTTTGATTGTTACTTAAATCACAAATATAGACAAAGAGAATTTAACTAGAGATGAGCGAACGTACTCGTCCGAGCTTGATATTCGTGCGAATATTAGGGTGTTCGGGATGCTCGTTACTCTTAACGAGCACCACGCGGTGTTCAGGTTACTTTCAGTTTCCTCTCTGAGACGTTAGCGCGCTTTTCTGGCCAATTGAAAGACAGGGAAGGCATTACAACTTCCCCCTGTGACGTTCAAGCCCTATACCACCCCCTGCTGTGAGTGGCTGGGGAGATCAGATGTCACCCGAGTATAAAAGTCGGCCCCTCCCGCGGCTCGCCTCAGATGCCTTGTGAGTTAGCTGAGGGAAAGTGCTGCTGCTGGTGCTGCTGTAGGGAGAGTGTTAGGAGTGAGTGTAGGCTTCAAGAACCCCAACGGTCCTTCTCAGGGCCACATCTATCCGTGTGCAGTACTGTGGAGGGTGCTGTTAGCAGTGTTGCACAATTTTTTTTTTTTTTCAAAATCGGCAGTCTGCAGAGCATTGCGCCTTGCAGTAATACTACAGGGACAGAAGTGGTGGTTAGGTAGGGAGAGTGTTAGGAGTGAGTGTAGGCTTCAAGAACCCCAACGGTCCTTCTTAGGGCCACATCTATCCGTGTGCAGTACTGTGCAGGCTGCTGTTAGCAGTGTTGCATATTTTTTTCTTTTCAAAATCGGCTGTCTGCAGAGCATTGCGCCTTGCAGTAATACTACAGGGAGAGAATTGTGTAGGCAGGGCCAGAAGACATATATTATTGATTGAATATAGTCAGTGGGCCCTCCGTTTCCAAAAAAGGGAAAAATTGTATTTGTCCTGCATGCTTGCGCCAATTTATTTGCTGCCTGGGAAAAGTCTCCGCTCTGCTGCACTTCATATAACTGCATTTCTGTGCAACACATATCTTATCTGATTGAATATAGTCAGTGGGCCCTCCGTTTCCAAAAAAGGGAAAAATTGTATTTGTCCTGCAGTCTTGCGCCAATTTATTTGCTGCCTGTGAAAAGTAACTGCTCTGCTGCACTTCATATAACTGCATTTCTGTGCAACACATATCTTATCTGATTGAATATAGTCAGTGGGCCCTCCGTTTCCCAAAAAGGGAAAAATTGTATTTGTCCTGCAGTCTTGCGCCAATTTATTTCCTGCCTGGGAAAAGTAACTGCTCTGCTGCACTTCATATAACTGCATTTCTGTGCAACACATATCTTATCTGATTGAATATAGTCAGTGGGCCCTCCATTTCCCAAAAAGGGAAAAATTGTATTTGTCCTGCAGGCTTGCGCCAATTTATTTGCTGCCTGTGAAAAGTCTCCGCTCTGCTGCACTTCATATAACTGCATTTCTGTGCAACACATATCTTATCTGATTGAATATAGTCAGTGGGCCCTCCGTTTCCCAAAAATGGAAAAATTGTATTTGTCCTGCAGTCTTGCGCCAATTTATTTGCTGCCTGTGAAAAGTAACTGCTCTGCTGCACTTCATATAACTGCATTTCTGTGCAACACATATCTTATCTGATTGAATATAGTCAGTGGGCCCTCCGTTTCCCAAAAAGGGAAAAATTGTATTTGTCCTGCAGGCTTGCGCCAATTTATTTGCTGCCTGTGAAAAGTCTCCGCTCGGCTGCACTTCATATAACTACATTTCTGTGCAACACATATCTTATCTGATTGAATATAGTCAGTGGGCCCTCCGTTTCCAAAAAAGGGAAAAATTGTATTTGTCCTGCAGTCTTGCGCCAATTTATTTGCTGCCTGGGAAAAGTAACTGCTCTGCTGCACTTCATATAACTGCATTTCTGTGCAACACATATCTTATCTGATTGAATATAGTCAGTGGGCCCTCCGTTTCCCAAAAAGGGAAAAATTGTATTTGTCCTGCAGGCTTGCGCCAATTTATTTGCTGCCTGTGAAAAGTCTCCGCTCTGCTGCACTTCATATAACTGCATTTCTGTGCAACACATATCTTATCTGATTGAATATAGTCAGTGGGCCCTCCGTTTCCCAAAAAGGGAAAAATTGTATTTGTCCTGCAGGCTTGCGCCAATTTATTTGCTGCCTGTGAAAAGTCTCCGCTCTGCTGCACTTCATATAACTGCATTTCTGTGCAACACATATCTTATCTGATTGAATATAGTCAGTGGGCCCTCCGTTTCCCAAAAAGGGAAAAATTGTATTTGTCCTGCAGGCTTGCGCCAATTTATTTGCTGCCTGGGAAATCACTGGTAATACAGCATGCTGAGGGGTAGGGGTAAGCCTAGAGGACGTGGACGTGGACGTGGCCGAGGACGCGTCGGCCCAAGTGAGGGTGTGGGCACAGGGCGAGCTCCTGATCAAGGTGTATCTCAGCCGACTGCTGCGCGATTAGGAGAGAGGCACGTTTCTGGCGTCCCCACATTCATCGCCCAATTAATGGGTCCACGCGGGAGACCTTTATTAGAAATTGAGCAGTGTGAGCAGGTCCTGTCGTGGATGGCAGAAAGTGCTTCGAGCAACCTATCATCCACCCACAGTTCTGCGCCGTCCAGTGCTGCAAATCCAAATCCTCTGGCTGCTACTCCTCCTTCCTCCCAGCCTCCTCACTCCACTACAATGACACATGCTCAGGAGCGGGCAGACTCCCAGGAACTGTTCTCGGGCCCCTGCTCAGATTGGGCAGCAGTGGTTCCTCTCCAAGCAGAGGAGTTTATCGTCACTGATGCCCAACCATTCGAAAGTTCCCGGGGTCCGGGGGATGAGGCTGGGGACTTCCGGCAACTGTCTCAAGACCTTTCAGTGGGTGAGGAGGACGATGACGATGAGACACAGTTGTCTTGCAGTGAGGTAGTAGTAAGGGCAGTAAGTCCGAGGGAGCAGCGCACAGAGGATTCGGAGGAAGAGCAGCAGGACGATGAGGTGACTGACCCCACCTGGTGTGCAACGCCTACACAGGACAGGTCTGCAGAGGGGGAGGCACGGGCAGCAGCAGGGCAGGTTGCAAGAGGCAGTGCGGTGTCCAGGGGTAGAGGCAGGGCCAGACCGAATAATCCACCAAGTGTTTCCCAAAGCACACCCTCGCGCCATGCCACCCTGCAGAGGCCGAGGTGCTCTAAGGTCTGGCAGTTTTTCACAGAGACGCCTGACGACCGACGAACAGTGGTGTGCAACCTTTGTCGCGCCAAGATCAGCCGGGGAGCCACCACCAACAGCCTCACCACCACCAGCATGCGCAGACATATGATGGCCAAGCACCCCACAAGGTGGGACGAAGGCCGTTCACCGCCTCCGGTTTGCACCGCTGACTCTCCCCCTGTGCCCCAACCTGCCACTGAGATCCAACCCCGCTCTGAGGACACAGGCACTACCGTCTCCTGGCCTGCACCCACACCCTCACCTCCGCTGTCCTCGGCCCCATCCACCAATGTCTCGCACTGCACCGTCCAGCTGTCGCTAGCGCAAGTGTTTGAGCGCAAGCGCAAGTACGCCGCCACGCACCCGCATGCTCAAGCGTTAACCGTCCACATAGCCAAATTTATCAGCCTTGAGATGCTGCCCAATAGGGTTGTGGAAACGGAGTCCTTCAAAAGTATGATGGAGGCGGCGGCCCCGCGCTACTCAGTTCCCAGTCGCCACTACTTTTCCCGATGTGCCGTCCCAGCCCTGCACGACCACGTCTCCCGCAACATTGTACGCGCCCTCACCAACGCGGTTACTGCCTAGGTCCACTTAACAACGGACACGTGGACAAGCACAGGCAGCCAGGGCCACTACATCTCCCTGATGGCACATTGGGTGAATTTAGTGGAGGCTGGGACAGAGTCAGAGCCTGGGACCGCTCACATCCTACCCACCCCCAGAATTGCGGGCCCCAGCTCGGTGCTGGTATCTGCGGCGGTGTATGCTTCCTCCACTAAAGCACCCTCCTCCTCCTCCGCAACCTCTGTCTCGCAATCAAGATGTGTCAGCAGCAGCAGCACGTCGCCAGCAGTCGGTGTCGCGCGGCGTGGCAGCACAGCGGTGGGCAAGCGTCAGCAGGCCGTGCTGAAACTACTCAGCTTAGGAGATAAGAGGCACACGGCCCACGAACTGCTGCAGTGTCTGACAGAGCAGACCAACCGCTGGCTTGCGCCGCTGAGCCTCCAACCGGGCATGGTCGTGTGTGACAACGGCCGTAACCTGGTGGCGGCTCTGCAGCTCGGCAGCCTCACGCACGTGCCATGCCTGGCCCACGTCTTTAATTTGGTGGTTCAGCGCTTTCTGAAAAGCTACCCACGCTTGTCAGACCTGCTCGTAAAGATGCGCCGGCTCTGCGCACATTTCCGCAAGTCCCACACGGACGCTGCCACCCTGCGCACCCTGCAACATCGCTTTAATCTGCCAGTGCACCGACTGCTGTGCGACGTGCCCACACGGTGGAACTCTACGCTCCACATGTTGGCCAGGCTCTATGAGCAGCGTAGAGCTATAGTGAAATACCAACTCCAACATGGGCGGCGCAGTGGGAGTCAGCCTCCTCAATTATTTTCTGAAGAGTGGGCCTGGTTGGCAGACATCTGCCAGGTCCTTGGAAACTTTGAGCAGTCTACCCAGGTGGTGAGCGGCGATGCTGCAATCATTAGCGTCACCATTCCTCTGCTATGCATCTTGAGAAGTTCCCTGCAAAGCATAAAGGCAGCCGCTTTGCGCTCAGAAACGGAGGCGGGGGAAGACAGTATGTCGCTGGATAGTCAGAGCACCCTCCTGTCTATATCTCAGCGCATTCAGGAGGAGGAGGAGGAGCATGAGGAGGATGAGGAGGAGGGGGAAGAGACAGCTTGGCCCACTGCTGACGGTGCCCCTGCTGCTTGCCTGTCATCCTTTCAGCGTGTATGGCCTGAGGAGGAGGAGGAGGAGGATCCTGAAAGTGATCTTCCTAGTGAAGACAGCCATGTGTTGCGTACAGGTACCCTGGCACACATGGCTGACTTCATGTTAGGATGCCTTTCTCGTGACCCTCGCGTTACACGCATTCTGGCCACTACGGATTACTGGGTGTACACACTGCTCGACCCACGCTATAAGGAGAACCTTCCCACTCTCATTCCCGAAGAGGAAAGGGGTTCGAGAGTGTTGCTATACCACAGGACCCTGGCGGACAAGCTGATGGTAAAATTCCCATCCGACAGCGCTAGTGGCAGAAGGCGCAGTTCCGAGGGCCAGGTAGCAGGGGAGGTGCGGAGATCGAGCAGCATGTACAGCCCAGGCAGTGCAACAGTCTTTAAAGGCCTGGACAGCTTTATGGCTCCCCACCAAGACTGTGTCACCGCTCCCCAGTCAAGGCTGAGTCGGCGGGAGCACTGTAAAAGGATGGTGAGGGAGTACGTAGCCGATCGCACGACCGTCCTCCGTGACGCCTCTGCCACCTACAACTACTGGGTGTCGAAGCTGGACACGTGGCCTGAACTAGCGCTGTATGCCCTGGAGGTGCTTGCTTGTCCTGCGGCTAGCGTCTTGTCGGAGAGGGTGTTTAGTGCGGCTGGGGGAATCATCACAGATAAGCGTACCCGCCTGTCAACTGACAGTGCCGACAGGCTAACACTCATCAAGATGAACAAAGCTTGGATTTCCCCAGACTTCTCTTCTCCACCAGCGGACAGCAGCGATACCTAAGCAATACGTAGGCTGCACCCGCGGATGGAAGCATCGTTCTCTCTCACCATGCAAAACGGGGACATTTCTGCTTCATCAATCTGTGTATAATATTCCTCCTCCTCCTCCTGCTCCTCCTCCTGAAACCTCACGTAATCACATTGAACGGGCAATTTTTCTTAGGGCCACAAGGCTCACTCATATAATTTTTCTAAAAATTTTTTATACGTTTCAATGCTCTTAAAAGCGTTGGAACTTTAACTTGAAACAATTTTTCGTTAAACTGGGCTGCCTCCAGGCCTAGTTACCACTTAAGGCACATTAACCAAAGCGATTAATGGGTTTCACCTGCCATCTTGGTACACCAATTTTTTTGGGCCCTCACCTACAGTGTAATCATAGCAATTTCTATGTTCTTCGCCTGCACTCATGGTACAGAAAGGTGTGTGGGGTTGGCCTACACTTTAGCTACATGAATGTAACTTGGGCCTTGGCTATACTGCAGCTACTGAAATGGAACTAAGACTGCGCTCCCACTATACTGCTGCTTCGGAATCGTTCCTGGGGCCTGTGTAGGCTGCTACTATTACTTAAATGGAACTTAGACTATGCTCCTCCTATACTGCTGCTTCGGAATTGTTACTGGTGCCTGTCTTGAGTGCTACTATTACTGAAATGGAACGAAGACTGCGCTCCCACTATACTGCTGCTTCGGAATTGTTACTGGGGCCTGTCTTGAGTGCTACTATTACTGAAATGGAACTAATACTGTGCTCCCCCTATAATGCTGCTAGTGATATGTTAGTGGGGCCTGTCCTAATGCTACGGCTGAAATGTTACGAATTATGGGCTCTGCCTATACCGCTGCTAATGGTATGCCTCTGGGGTGTGGAAACAGAGGCTTCCCAAAGACATGATGGCGGCGAGGCCATTTCCCACCAACGCGGTTACTGTTAAGGTGCATATAACCACGGACACGTGGAGAGGACACGTAGTGCCTCAAAAACATCCCCTGCCACGGCCCACTTAATCCTGGCCACATTCCGAAAACCAACAAAATAAAACCACACTACTAGGTCCGCAGTCACCACCACATTACCACCAACGCGGTTACTGTTAAGGTGCATATAACCACGGACACGTGGAGAGGACATGTAGTGCCTCAAAAACATCCCCCTCCTCCAACAATGAAAACATTCTTGGCAAATGCCTTTGCATTGGTTCGTCTGGTGGCAGTCCAAGAATTTCACCTTTACCGACACAACAAGAGAGCCCCCCCTCCATCCCCCCGCCACGGCCCACTTAATCCTGGCCACATTCCGAAAACCAACAAAATAAAACCGCGCTACTAGGTCCGCAGTCACCACCACATTACCACCAACGCGGTTACTGTTAAGGTGCATCTAACCACGGACACGTGGAGAGGACACGTAGTGCCTCAAAAACATCCCCCGCCACGGCCAACTTAATCCTGGCCACATTCCGAAAACCAACAAAATAAAACCGCGCTACTAGGTCCGCAGTCACCACCTCATTACCACCAACGCGGTTACTGTTAAGGTACATATTACCAGTCTGACTGGGGCATGCAGACACCTTGACAGAATGAATAGTGTGTGGCACATAGGTTCCCCATTGCTATGCCCACGTGTGCAGCTCCAGATGGAGGTGGCACAGGATTGGATTTCTCATTGCTTCTGTACAGCATTATGGGCTATCGCCCCACCACTTTTAAAGAGGGTCGCTGCCTAGCCGTGCCAACCCTCTGCAGTGTGTGCCTGCAGTTCCTCCTCATGGCAGACGCACTTATAAATAGACATGAGGGTGGTGTGGCATGAGGGCAGCTGAAGGCTGCGCAGGGACAGTTTGGTGTGCGCTGTGGACACTGCGTCGTGCAGGGGGGAGGGGGGTTGGGCAGCATGTAACCCAGGAGAAGTGGCAGCAGAGTGTCATGCAGGCAGTGATTGTGCTTTGTTGTAGGTAGTGTGGTGCTTAGCTAAGGTATGCCATGCTAATGAGGGCTTTTCAGAAGTAAAAGTTGTTGGGAGGGGGGGGGGGCCCACTCTTGCCGCTATTGTGGCTTAATAGTGGGACCTGTGAACTTGAGATGCAGCCCAACATGTAGCCCCTCGCCTGCCCTATCCGTTGCTGTGTCGTTCCCATCACTTTCTTGAATTGCCCAGATTTTCACACATGGAAACCTTAGCGAGCATCGGCAAAATACAAAAATGCTCCGGTCGCCCATTGACTTCAATGGGGTTCGTTATTCGAAACGAACCCTCGAGCATTGCGAAAATTTCGTCCCGAGTAACGAGCACCCGAGCATTTTGGTGCTCGCTCATCTCTAAATTTAACCCCTTAATGACACGGCCCCTTTTTTTTCTATTTTCGTTTTTTCCTTCCCCGTTTAAAAAAAAAAAAAATCATAACTCTTTTATTTACTCATCAACATTGATGTATGAAGGCTTGTTTTTTGTGGGAAAAGATGTATTTTTCAATAGTACTATTTATTGTACCACATAATATACAAAAAAACGTTAAAAAGATTCTAAGTGTAGTAAAATGAAAAAAAAAATGACATTCTGCCATCTTTCAGTGCGTCTTGTTTCTACGGGCACAAACTGCAACAAAATGACATGATA
This sequence comes from Eleutherodactylus coqui, assembly GCF_035609145.1. Lineage (NCBI taxonomy): Eukaryota > Metazoa > Chordata > Amphibia > Anura > Eleutherodactylidae > Eleutherodactylus > Eleutherodactylus coqui. The sequence goes on along the minus strand of NC_089845.1, from coordinate 26,178,398 downwards.
ACTTTATTCTATGGGTCAGTATGATTGCTACAATACCAAACTTGAATAGTTTTTTTTTTACTATACTACTCTTCTTTTCTTTTCAATGATATTTATTTTTTTCAATTATTTTCTGCCGCCATCTTCTGTGTGCAATAACTTTTTTATTTTTCCGTCGACGTAGCTGTGCAAGAGTTAATTTTGTTGCGGGATGTCCTGTAGTTTCTATTAATACCAATTCGGAAAACATACAACTTTTTGATCGCTTTTTATTGTGTTTTTTTTCTGGGAGACAGGGTAACTGAAATAGTGCATTTCTGGTGATCTTTTTTTTTTGCACTACGTTTACCGTGTGGGATAAATAATGGGCTACTTTGATAGATCGGACTTTTATGGACGTGGCGATACCAAATATGAATTTTTCTTTTATGATTTAGAATTTTTTATTATAGATATGGCAAAATGGGGATGATTTAAACTTGTATTACTTTTTTTTTTACAATGAATAAAACTTTATTGATCTTTTTTTTCACTTTTCTTTTAAAGGGGTTGTCCCGCGGCAGCTAGTGGGTCTATACACTTCTGTATGGCCATATTAATGCACTTTGTAATGTACATTGTGCATTAATTATGAGCCATACAGAAGTTATCAAAAGTTTTATACTTACCTGCTCCGTTGCTGGCGTCCTCGTCTCCATGGTGCCGACTAATTTTCGGCCTCCGATGGCCAAATTAGCCGCGATTGCGCAGTCCGGGTCTTCTGCTGTCTTCAATGGGGCCGCTCGTGCAGAATGCCGGCTCCGTGTAGCTCCGCCCCGTCACGTGCCGATTCCAGCCAACCAGGAGGCTGGAATCGGCAATGGACCGCACAGAAGAGCTGCGATCCACGGAGGGAGCAGACCCCGGCGGCCATCTTCAGCAGGTGAGTATGAAGACGCCGGACCGCCGGGATTCAGGTAAGCACTCTCCGGTTTGTTTTTTTAACCCCTGCATTGGGGTTGTCTCGCGCCGAACGGGGGGGGGGGGGGGGGTTATAAAAAAAACAAAAAACGTTTCGGCGCGGGACAACCCCTTTAAGCCCCCCGGGGGGACTAAAACATGTGATATTTTGATGCAGCATTACATCATACTGCAATCTGACAGGCAGTCTATCAAGCCTCCCCACGGGGATGGCTCGATAGACAGTCTCCTAAGGCAGCCCTGGTACCTTTCAGAAGGCCCCCGGCTGCCATGACACCTGCACGGCTCCCCCGATCTCACCGCGGGTTGGCCATACGGGACCCCTAAACATCATCGGAGGATTTAAATGCCGCTGTCAGAATTGACAGCGGCATTTAAAGGATTAATAGCTACGTAATCGGCCACACGGCCGATTGCAGCTATAGCCCGCGGGTGTCAGCTGTAATAAACAGCTGACATCCACGCTGTATGAAGAGAGGTAACCCCATGACCTCTCTTCATACATACCCCGATGCTCCAGGACGTAAATGTACATCCTGGAGTGGGAAGGGGTTAAATAAACTATGATTGAGGAAAAATTGGAAATCATTCCTCCCTGAAAATGTGGTTCAGTGCTTTGATAAGGAGTTATCCCACAATCCAAAAGCTGGATATCTTCCTAACATTAAATAGAATGCTGCATGCCGAAATGAGCATACTTTGTGCCTCTCTTCAATGTATTTAACTCTACTTCTGTTGTTGCATGTTTCTTCAGTGACATTCTCTAACTGGAAAACTACAATTCCCAGAAGCACCTGCATCAGTGCATTTATCAGTAACACTACTCTGTCCATGCACTGAAAGGGTTAATTAGATTAGATTAATGGCCCTTTTACATGGGCCTACAGTTATTTAAACTACTGCATAATCACAGCTGTCACCACTAAGGTCATCAGCACTTGTGCAGAGTGTTTAGACCAAACGACTTTTCACTCAGCACTTCACCTTCTATATGAAGCACTGAGCGGGAAGCAATAGTGAGTGTTTTTTTCACATTTAGGCCGCCTGCACACGGGCGGAAATCACACGGCCGGATTTCCCGCAGGATTTCCGCCACTGAAAGTTTGAATAGGAGTGCATTACAATACGCACTCCTATGCAGACGGACGCGGTTTGGCCGTGCGAAATCTCGCGCGGCAAACAAACCGCGGCATGTCCTATTTTTGTGCAGGGCTCGCACTCACCCGGCCGCCGGCTCCGGTCTATGCATGCGCCGGCTGCCGGCACATGAAAGAGGCCGGGCCGCCAGGCGCGGGTGAGCACGCGCTTGTCTCTGCAGGCTCTCGGGTCGGGTCCCGCGGCGAGAATTCTCGCTGCCGGATCCGACCCGCTCGTCTGCAGGCGGCCTTAAACTGAATAATTATCGCTCATATTTGTTAATTTGAACGAATTTTGAGCGCTAATCATTTCGTATAAATAAGCCATAATTCTCTGTTCTTCTCCTGAGCTTTGTTTGCACAGTGTGAAAAGGGAAGGGGGCTGAAGCTGAATATATGCAGGGGAGAGAATGCAAAGACACAGTGTCAGCTCTTTCCATAATAATATCTAATCTGTAAGTTGATATGTATTTTTTTAATTGGGGTGCCCAGAACTGGACACAGTACTGCAGATGAGATCTGACCAAGGAATAGTAGAGGGGGTTTATTACCTCGCTAAACTCTATGCTTCTCTTAACACATCCCAGAATAGTGTTTGCCTTTTTTGCTGCTGCATCACACTGTTGACTCTTTCTATGATCTATGTTTCTTCTATGATCTATTAGTCTATGCAGATCTTTTTTACATGTGCTGCTGCTTAACCCAATTCCTCACATTCTACGTTTCTCATTTTTCTTGCAGGACTTTCCATTTCTGCCTGTTAAATACCATTGTGTTAGTTGCCTCCCATGGTTCAAGCTTATCTAGATCTTTTTGATCCTCTCTTCTTTAGTGTTAGCTTTCCTTCCCAGTTTTGTGTTGTCTGCAAATTTGATCAGTTTCCCCTCAATTCCCACATCTAGATCATTTATAAAAATGTTGAACAACACTGGGCCTAGGACAGAGCCTTGTGGTACCCTACTTGATACATTCTTCCAAATGGATATGCAGCCGTTTATGACCAATCCTTGAGTGCAATCACTCAGCCAGTTGTGAATCCATCTGACAGTTGCCTTGTGGGCCCCATATTTAGTCATTTTTAAATAAGGATGGTATTAGATACTATGTAAATTGCTTTACGAAAGTCAGGATATACTATATCCACCGCATTTTCATGATCAACCGAGTCTGTGATTTTGTCATAGAAGGAAATCAGTTTAGTCTGGCATGACATGTTTGTTAAAAACCCATGCTGGCTCTGGTTAATTACTTCATTCTCATCCAAGTACCTGAATACATGCTGTTTAATAATTTGTTTGACAATCTTTCCCAATATAGAAGTCAGGCTCACAGGTCTGTAGTTTCCTGGGTCCACTTTAGGCCCAATGTTTATGGGCAGAATTGAATTGCAGAATCTGCAGTTCACGCCACCCATGGAGAAATATGGGCATCTGCACTGGAATTAAAGCACGTAGATTTGTTTAGCGGACCTTTTGGTCTGGAAAACAAATCACAACATTCCCCATTTAATTACAGATCCCACAAGGACAACTTCCATTAAAGTCAATGGAAGCCGTCTGATCTGCATCCCATCCAGAATTGCATTGCAGACAGGCCACAGACTCAGCGGGACAACAAGAGTTAAAAAAAAATACATATTGTATTGCTCATGCGCGCCAGTGGGAGTGCCTGCATGCATCAGCAGGCCAGAAAGGAAAAGACCCGGACAGAATGCAGAAGACCTGGACAGGTAATGCGGGGTCCTCGACCATAAGCAGGGTTGGATTCCACTGCTATCTCTCACATGTGGAATTTGATCGGCCCATGGACATGAGGCCTTATTCCATTTATTGAAAACAGGGACAACATTTGCCCTTTTCCAATCTTTGGGACTATTCCTGATCTCCAAGAATTTTCAAAGATTACAGCAAGTGATTCAGCAATCATCTCTCCTGCTTCCTTCAGTATCTAATTCATCTGGACCTGGGGACTTGAATTCATTTAAAGGGGTTGTCTCGCGAAACCAAGTGGGGTTATACACTTCCGTATGGCCATATTAATGCACTTTGTAATATACATCGTGCATTAAATATGAGCCATACAGAAGTTATTCACTTACCTGCTCCGTTGCTAGCGTCCTCGTCTCCATGGTTCCGTCTAAATTCGCTGGCAGCTTGCTTTTTTAGACGCGCCTGCGCAGTCCGGTCTTCTCCTTTCAGCACGAGCCGCTTCAGTGTGCTCCCTGCTACAGCTCTTCTGCGCATGCGCAGACGAGCTGTCACTGCTCGGGAGCGCGCTGGAGCGGCCATTCTGTACCATCCTCTGTTAGAGGAAGGTGCAGAAACTGGAGCTGCCCAGCGGAGAAGCCCAGCCCAGCAGCCCCGAGAAGCCGCCCAGGTAAGTGATGGGTCGGGGGGTGATCTTCTCTAACAGGTGAAGGCCCTGGAGCCCAGCGCTAGGTTCCGGAGCCCAGCGCTAGGTTCCGGAGCCCAGGTGAAGGCTCCGGAACCTAGCGCTGGGCTCCGGGGCCTTCACCTGGGCTCCGGAACCTAGCGCTGGGCTCCGGAACCTAGCGCTGGGCTCCGGAACCTAGCGCTAGGCTCCGGGGCCTAGCGCTGGGCTCCGGGGCCTTCACCTGGGCTCCGGAACCTAGCACTGGGCTCCGGAACCTAGCGCTGGGCTCCGGAACATAGCGCTAGGCTGCGGAACCTAGCGCTGGGCTCCGGGGCCTTCGTCTGTTGTCAGGGTCTAGCGCTGGGGAGCCGGGAGCGTAGCGCTGGGGAGCCGGGAGCGTAGCGCTGGGGAGCCGGGGGCTAGCGCCGGTTACCTGCTGCCTGGCGGTGGGTGACTGGTCGGCGGCTGCGGGGCGTCTGGTTGCCATGGAGACACAGCTGGTAGCGTCTTGGGAGCACGCACGTCGGGCTGCAGCAAGCGACGGGAAAAGAGCTGGCGGCCATCTTGGGGAAACTTTTATAAGTTGCTGAAACGCTGGAACGGTAAGTACGAACCAGCTAGAAAAGTCATTTACAGGGGGGCTTAATAATGTATGCTTAATTAGGGGGACTGGGCAAAAAAAAAAAATTCACTGCTTCCTCGAGACATTTCCTTTAAGTTAGCTGAGTGTTCCCTCAACATATCTCTGTTTATGGATGGATGTGTTTATTCCTTTAATAGAACATCAATTATTTTGTATTTACTTTCTGATAGAAATAGATACAAAAGAGAAATTTAAAAATGTGGCCTTCTTAGCATCATTTTAACCAATTCACCATTTTTATTCTGTAAAAATCCTATAGCCTCTTTGACATGTCTTTTGACATACCCCCAAAATGCTTTATTATTGCTTTTGGCCTCTCTTGCAAGTTTTAATTAGCTTAAGCTATTCTGGTACTTGCCCTACAGTTTCTGCAGAGTGCATTTTATTCTTCTTTAGATATGCCCCCACCCCCCTCCCCTTCCATTTGAAAGACATGTATTTTTTCCTTTGTAATACGTGTTTAATTGCTGTGTTCATCCAGGTCTCTTTAAATGCTTCCAATTCTCCGTTCTTTTAGAGATTGTTAAACGATTGTGCTTTGCAAATCTGATTTTTCAATATTTCCCAGCCTTTTTGGACATTTTTGTCCTTAAGAACATCCAGCCATTGGATCATTTCTACCCTCTTTCTGTGTCAATTAAAATCTGCCATTCTGAACTCCAACCGTGAAGTTTGAGTCCTCTTTTCCTCTCCTTGATCACTGCATCCTAAGATCCTAGTCACCCTTACTTCCTCAACTATTTCTTTCCTGTTGGTAAAAATTTGGTCTAATATAGCAGATCCCCTTGTTTTCTCTTCTAACTTTTGGAAGATAAAGTTGTCAGCAAGAGCGGACAAGAACTTATTGGACCCATTACTTTTGCCTGAGAGAGATTCCCAGCAAATGTCTGGATAGTTAAAATCTTTCATGATCACTATGTCGCAAAATTTTGAGAACTTAGCCATCTGATGTAGAAACAGTTCATCCATACTTTCTGCTTGTCATGGTGGCCTATAGCAAAAGCCTACAATGGTGTCCTTTCTGTTGTTCTCTCCTTGTATTCTTACCCAAACAGTTTCTACAGAACTACCATATTCTGAAGCTTAAAACTCAGTGGCGATTAATGTTTTCCTATTATACAATGCAATACCTCCTCCCCTTTTATTAAGCTTTTTTCCTATAAATAACTTATATCCGTTAAGCCTTGTATACCAATTATGTGTATCATCTCACCAAGTTTCTTGTGATGCTTATGACATCATATTCCTCTTCCTGTGTTAGGAGCTCTGATTCTCCTTGGTTGTTTTCCATGATTTATGTAGAAACATTTTAGTTTGTAATTGGTGTCTCTTACTCCTCTACTTTTGTCCTTATTTTTTCTTTCCACTTCTACTAACAAGATTCTCAATTGTATTCATTAGCTGTATATTGTTGCCTGACCTTTCAGTTCACTTCCCATAGTGTTCTAGTTTAACATTCTCTCCATAAGTGTAGCAAGGCACCTGCTAGATATATGTTTTCCTGTCTTTGCAAGGTGCAACCTTTCTAGCAAGGAGTCAATCATATAGGTAATGCGCTCCAAAGACTAGTAATTTAAATTACTGCTGATGGCACCATCAAAATAGCCAGTTGTTTCCTATTCTTTACTTACCCAATCCCTCATCCCTCCGGTGTCCCCCAGCAAATTCAGTTACATCAGCAGTTTGACTCTTTCTGTATGTGTATCTTCAATAAAGATGAATGGGGCATTTGCATTCAGAAAGAGTTAGGGCACCTTCACACTGGTGATAAAAATGGGTGTTTTTCTTGCAATGCGAGAGTAATTGAAAACGCATGATTATGAAACAAATGAAATTCAATGGTTTCATTCTCATTTGTGTTGTTTTCACTCCTGCAATGCTGCGTAAAAACAAAATGGCAGCATGTCAATTCTTTTTGCGATATCGCCCATTGTTTCTAATGGGGCCGATAGCATTGTCGCCCCATTAAAAGCAAAGGGAGGACATTGTGATCCCATTACACAGCTGTGACAACTGCAGCAGGGAATTCCTTCAGTCAAAATGTGGGGTTTAACCTTGCTTTCAATGGAGCCGGCAGCAGCAGTGCCGGTCCCATTGAAAACAAAGGGAAAACATTGTGATCCTCTGCCGCTGTGTTTACTTTATCTCCAGTAGCTGAATGATGGATTTTAAGTTCACCTTAAAACTGCAGGATGCCCACATTTACATGTAACGAATATCACCCAAATTCGTTTGTTTGAACAAATTTTGAGCGATAATCATTACGTGTAAATGGGCCTTTTAGTACAATTGTGCAACATGTTTGCAAGATCCACCCTTGATGAAAAAGAGGATTGGATCACGCCACAAGAGAATTTCCTTAGGGAATGTGTAATCTCTCCCTTGTTTTGTTACCCGATTCTTTAGGATTAGAGATGAGCGAGCGTACTCGTCCGAGCTTGATACTCGTTCGAGTATTAGGGTGTTCGAGATGCTCGTTACTCGAGACGAGTACCAAGCGGTGTTCAAGTCACTTTCATTTTCTTCCCTGAGAAATTTGCGCGCTTTTCTGGACAATAGAAAGACAGGGAAGGCATTACAACTTCCTCCTGTGATGTTCCAGCCCTATACCACCCCCCTGCAGTGAGTGGCTGGCGAGATCAGGTGTCACCCGAGTATTAAAATCTGCCCGCCCGCGGCTCGCCACAGATGCATTCTGACAGAGATCAGGTACAGTGCTGCTGGTGCTGGAGCTGCTATAGGGAGAGTGTTGGGGTTCTTGAAGCCTAAAATAACTCCTAACGGTCCTTCTTAGGTCATAGTCAGAAATCGCAGATCGCACCTATCTGCGATCTGCGATTCCTGTTCTCTTCTCTATATGCGCTCAATGGGGCCGGCGGCAGCAGCGCCAACCCCATTGAGAACATATAGAAGACACATCATTCTTCTCTGCCACAGCTGCAACAGCTGTGGCAGAGAAGAACGATGTTTGCCCATTGAATTCAATGGAGCAGGCAATACAGCAGGTTCCACTGAAAGCAATGGGCTGCCGGCGTGCGCGGGATGAATTGTCGGGAAGGGCTTAAATATAGAAGCCCTTCCCTGCAATTCATCCAGAAATGTGTTAAAATAAAAAAAATATACATACTTACCTTGTCCCGGCAGACGGAGTTCAGCGCGGCCGGCAGTAGGTGTGAAGGGGGTGTGAGTCAGACCTGCCTCTGATTGGCTCAGGCCGCCTCTGATTGGGCAGCTGAAGGCTGCGCAGGGACACTTTGGTGTGCGCTGTGGACACTGGGTCGTGCGGGGGGGGGGGGGGGAGGGGTTGGGCAGCATGTAACCCAGGAGAAGTGGCAGCGGAGTGTCATGCAGGCAGTGATTGTGCTTTGTTGGAGATAGTGTGGTGCTTAGCTAAGGTATGCATTGCTAATAGGGTTTTTCAGAAGTAAAAATTGTTGGGAGGGGGGGCCCACTCTTGCCGCTATTGTGGCTTAATAGTGGGACCTGGGAACTTGAGATGCAGCCCAACATGTAGCCCCTCGCCTGCCCTATCCGTTGCTGTGTCGTTCCCATCACTTTCTTGAATTGCCCAGATTTTCACAAATGAAAACCTTAGCGAGCATCGGCGATATACAAAAATGCTCGGGTCGCCCATTGACTTCAATGGGGTTCGTTACTCGAAATGAACCCTCGAGCATCGCGATAATTTCGTCCCGAGTAACGAGCACCCGAGCATTTTGGTGCTCGCTCATCTCTATTTAGGATCAGTGTTATCACCACAACACATTGTAAGATGTTCAAATGCCAACGTTTAAAAGATATATTTGGCTCCGTAAGGAATCCACTTCACTGATTGGTTCAAGTGGTGTCTTTTTCTTGATCATGTGATTTGTACGGACACTAGCCATTTCCATGACTGCTCACTTTGCTCATGGATAGTACTTTCATTTAATTATATAATCTTTGCATTTTTTATTTTCTCCTCTGTGTATCACAGCGTGTGTCCTTATCTATAATTTATTATTTACAATCCTAACCAAAGATGAACCCAATTGAAATAATGTTAATATTATTTCCACCATCTACAATTTTCAAAGGACTGAGCAAATAGAGAACAAAAATGTCGGATCATTTATAAGTTTTACATTTCGTGCAAAGATTTTACAACATTTATTTTAATAATAAAAAGACATAAAACTAGCAATAAACTTTCCTTTTTCAATTACTTTTGTAAGCATTACTTGGGAAGAAATGTTATTTTCTTGAAATAGGCTTTTTATTTGGTATTTAATGCATGGCTTTATACTTGAAAGTTATATTCTCCTGCATAGAAAATAATTTATCATGCTAACCTAACTGACAAGCAGTAAATTCAATTTGAATACATAACTGATAGGTGATAAATGCTGTAATATGTGAGAAATTGCTTCATCATTCTGGGATACACTGTCACTTTGATCGGTGATGCACTCAGTGTCTCCATGCAAGATCTTGTAATTTGTTGTATGTATATAACAGGATTTTTAAACTAAATGAATATTTTATTATCAACCCATCATTCAACTAATATTTTTTTTAGTAAACTATGGGAAGTCATAACTGTAATTCAGTCAGACAATATATGTCTACAGAGTATATTTACGGCTTATTTCAGCTTGATCTGAAATTAGAGAACATAACAGACAGGTGACTGGCGGAAGGTCCGCTTTAGTTGGCTGAAAAATATTTTCATTTTATCGTGCATTCTTTAAAGTGGCAAATATAGAACAACAAGGTGGGCATGGAAAGTTTTCTCCTTGTCTTCTATGTGCTTCTGTTTTACAAATGCAAACTGAAGATTAAGGATTTATTCAGATGTCCGTATTTTTCATCAGTATTTTGTAAACCAGAACCAGGAGTGGAACGCACAGAGAAAAAGTATAATAGAAAGATTTGCATTTTTTCTGTATTTTGGACCCGCTCCTGGATTTGGCTTACGAAATACTGATGAAAAATGCTGACGTGAGAATAAGCCCTAAGGGTGTCTATTTGAATGGATTTTCAGTTTTTAGTAAATAAAACTAAAGGCCCATTTAGACACACTGATTATTGCTCAAAATTCGCTCAAAAACCGTCTTTTCAGCAATAATCGTTGTGTCTAAACACACGGCCATCGTGCACTGTTCGTGCACTATTCGCTCATCGCTAACTTTTAGCAAACTAAAAATCAGTGATGAGCCTTATCAGCTCCACGCGCTGAGTTCTCAGCGGGATACCACTGATAGTATTGTTTCATCTCGTACCCCGCTCCAAGAATACAGCAGAAGTATGCAGAAGACAGCACTCCAGCTGTCTTCTGCATCCCCAGCTCAGAGTGCTCAGCTGGTATACAGCTCAGTGCTCCGAGAACACAGCAGCTGTATACAGAAGACAGTGCTCCAGCTGTCTTCTATGTACAGTAGGAGCCTTCATTTGCACACTAATAAGCTCTTAAGTAGCTTAGGGCAGGGGTCCCCAACCACCAGGCCGCGGACCGGGGCCGGGCCATTGGATGTTTAGAGCCGGTCCGCGGCACCGCCGGGAAATTTTGCTCTAAACACAAGGCCCGCGGGCCGAATCCGGCTGACTGCCTTGTGTTTTGTGGCTCGCGGCGTGCGGACGCCACTCACCACTGAAGCGATTACCAGCGGGGGCGCCGCAGCTCCCCGCTGGTAATCGCTCTGATCCTGGCGCACACTGACGTCTGTCCAGCCAGGATTCTCCTCCCCGAGTCCCCTGCTCATTAGTTCCGCAGGAGAGGACTCGGGGAGGAAGCGTTCTGGGCTGACGTCAGGGCAAGCAGACAGAGCGACAGCAGGGAGGAGGTAAGTATATGGGTTGGGGGGGCTGCTTACTACTAGGGGGAAATGCCTATTATGGGGGGGGGCTGCCTATTACGGGGGCTGCCTATTACTGGGGGGGGGGTACCTATTACAGGCAAGGGGCTGCTTATTACTGGGGGGGGGGGGCTGGTTATTACTGGGGGGCTGCCTATTACTGGGGGAGGACCTGCTTATTACTGGGGGGACCTGCTTATTACTGGGGGTGGGGGCTACTTATTACAGGGTAAGGGGCTGCTTATTACTGGGGGGGCTACTTATTACAGGGGAAGGGGCTGCCTATTACTGGGGGGGGGCTACTTATTACAGGGGAAGGGGCTGCCTCTTACTGGGGGGGGCTGCCTATTACGCAGGGTTGCCTATTACTGGGGGGGGCTACTTACTACTGGGGGGGCTGCCTATTACTGGGGGGGACCTGCTCATTGCTGGGGGGGTTGCTTACTGTGGGGACTGCTTATTACTGGGGGGGGCTACTTATTACAGGGGAAGGGGCTGCTTATCACTGGGGGGGCTGCCTATTACTGGGGGTGGGGTGCTGCCTATTACTGGGGGGGGGGACCTGCCTATTACTGGGGGGGGACCTGCTTATTACTGGGGGGATGGTTATTACTGGCGGGGCTACTTATTACAGAGAGGTGGGGGCTGTCTATTACTGAGGGGTGGGGGCTGTCTATTACTGGGGGGGGAGATAAATTATATGCTGCCCTATGTGTGTGCTGGGGAGGGGATAGATTATATATTGCCCTATGTGTGTACTGCCAGGACATTCTAAATGTAATAATTAAATAAGAATGGACTAAACTCCAACCCCCTTCATAACTCCGCCCTATATAACCAAAGCCCCGCCCATGTCCCGCCCAACCCTGCCGGGTCTTGTAAAAATGGTCTTGCTAGAAGCCGATTCCTGGTGCCAAAAAGGTTGGGGACCACTGGCTTAGGGTGTAGAGATTGTTATATGATCATCACATGGGTGCATAGCTTGTTCTAGCTAAAGGAGAATTATCAGAGCTCTGTGTTGTAGCATGGTGTGTGCCTGTTTATACATCAGAAGTACCCCCATATGTAGCCTGGGTGCCACTTTCCCATTTTTTAGTAAAGTGTCATATCAGGTGAGCATTGACTCTTTTAGATACTATATATGTAACTCTTCACTAAAACAGGAAGAATCAGTGTACCAGCCTATACTTTTCACCGTACTGATTAGATGATTGTATATAAATCTTAACTTTTAATGTTTAAAAAATGTAAAATCCCTGGGCACACACTGACATACAACATCCACTAGTGCCACTCAATGTGATACCTAATCCACCACTAAATTTCCAGAAAGATATTAGATCCGGATCTGAATGGTAACTTCCATCCACATTGTAGCATTCAGGAATACTGCTTATAGACGCACATTACTACAATGTCAGAGAAAGTTTAGGGTGATTAATTTTTCGTATAAGACTGACTTATAATTTTATTCAATCTTTGGTTCTTTTCATATTACGGTTCAACGCGTATCTGTTGCTGTGATGCAACTCCTCAGGAACTAATTATTTCTCAAATGGAAAAGCACCCCAATAGATCTAACCCCGTTGTTTGTCAACTGGAATGATACCCTCAAAAAGCTGCTAAGAATATAGCAGAAGCGCACTGTGTTCGTTTATCGCCTACTATAGAAGGTATAAGATCCAGTAGCACCCCAATATTCTGGGTGCATATATCTGTGGACATACACCTCAGTAGCACTAGCTCAAATCAATAGATGCCAGCATTAGCCTTTGTTAACTACTGGAGTCCCAGGACAGCGTATAGGACCAGGAGACAATCCCAGGTTCCAATGATAAACCGAGTGCATATAGCATGACCCCCCTTTGTCCTATACTTCGAACTCTCTCTTTTTCTATCCCTAGTCTGTTAATCAATAGCTATAGTCCCTGATGACTTGCTAACCTAAATAGGTGATTCACAACACAGCAGGGATAGAATAAAACAAAAAAATATAGAGATTTCAGAGCCTCCTGCCCAGATGGTAGGCAGAGGGCTAAAGATACTAGATGCTATATATGTCGCTTATGGTACTGTATAATGTTGGTTTGGGTATGTATAGTGGGCAACACACTTTCTCTCTTGCCCTCTTTTTCTCAATCACATAACCATAATATGTGAGTTCTAATGTTAAATGACATCAAATGTTTCCAGGGGTAAAATAGTGGTTTGGGTTTACCTCTTTAGGGCCATTACTCCAGTTAAGTGAGGTGGCACTAAAGTTTATCATAAAACAAAAGGAAATAAAAGCCCTGTGCCCCTGGTGGTTGGATAGTAGGCAACAAATTAAGTCAACTTACTTCACAGAGGAGTCTACTATGTGTGTGGGCCTCTTCTAAATTCCAAGGTGGCCCATAATAAATCCAAATTCCTAATGCAGAAATGCAATTATTCTTTATTTATTCCAATCAGACAGGAACAAAACAAATAAAAAGCAAACTGGACCAAGACAGTCACGGGAGTAAGAGTAGAGTAACGCATTTTGCAGGTCCGCAAACTACCTCCTTTATCAAGCTTAGTGTTTTCACTAATAAAACACTAAGGGTGATAAAGGAGGCAGTTTGAAGTAAGTAGATTTAAAGGGGTTGTCCCGCAAAAACAAGTGGGGTTAAACACTTCTGTATGGCCATATAAATGGACTTTGTAATATACATCGTGCATTAAATATTGGCCATACAGATGTTATATACTTACCCCCCCCCCCCCCACGGTGTTAGCATCCCTGTCTCCATGGCGCCGACCGAAGCCTTCTTCTCCCTCGATTAGACGCGCTTGCGCAGTCTGCTCTTCTCTCCCGTTGAATGGGGCCGCTCTGGCGTGCTCGCACCAGAGGGCTGGTCTGCGCATGCAGCCCCATTCAACGGGACAGAGAGGCAGACTGTGCAAGCGCGTCTAATCGAGGGAGAAGAAGGCTTCGGTCAGCGCCATGGAGACGGGGACGCCAACACCGGGTGGGGGGTAAGTATATAACTTCTATATGGCCAATATTTAATGCACGATGTATATTACAAAGTCCATTTATATGGCCATACAGAAGTGTTTAACCCCACTTGCTTCCCGAGACAACCCCTTTAACTTATTCCGTACTAACTATCCACTAGGAGGTTGGGGATTTTATTTCATTTTGTTTTCTTTTTCACAGGATCGAGTATTTCCTATACCCTGGGGTCCCCTCTGCAACATTCTACCTATGTTCTGAAGATGTCTTCAGGGATTCGGTGCTTTGGATAGATCTTAACATGCAAAACCTACTTGGACTGATGATGTTGATGGTGAGTCCTTTTTTCAACAATTGATCTTGATTATTGTTTGGAGTGCTATTCAAATATTTATTTCTAATTTGGTAATTTTAAATTAGTAATAAATCAAATGGTAATAAGTTGCATTTTAACACATTTAGTTTACCAGTGATGCAGTTGTCTATGATTTTCTGATCATTATTCCTCTTGTTTAATATCAAGGCTTCCAAGCCTTATCTGTATGTGTTTGGTTCTGTGGTGGCATTGCATGACCAGAACAGATATTCGGTTTCTGAAAGTTAACAATAAACATTTCTTTTCAGTGGCTATAAACAGAGATTTTGAAGAATCCTGAATTATATTAGGCTCTTTTCACATCTGTGTTGGCTGCTCTGTCAATTTGATGGTAAGAAGAGCAAAGCATACATTGAACATCATCACAGAACCTCTGAGGACTACTGTGTAAGTCAATGTGATCTCTTAATAAAATAGAGCACTGCACTCCATAGTGAACATTGTGCATTGACTGGAATAAATGGAAAGTCAGACAGTTTGTGTTGGGCTTATCTGGTCAGTTTGTGCATGTTGAGAATAGTGAGGCATATTTACTTAGAACAGCAAGCTATTTGTCAATCTAAGTAAAGTATGAGTCAGAGTAAAGGCCATTTACACAGAAAGATAATTGCTCAAAAATCACTCAATTGATACTGCCACCATAGCTCTGAGAACAATGCAGCTGTTTTGTATATGCAAACTGCTGCATTGTTCTCGGCACTTTCAGCTGGTATCCCACTGAGAACTGCCAGCAGGATTCCAGCTGAAAGAATGCTATCAGCGCTGCCCACTGAGAAAATCAGTGTGCGGCTCTGATAAGAGTCATTGGTGATTTCTAAATTGCTAGAAATCACCGATGAACGAATAGTGCACAAACAGTGCGTGATGGCAGCGCGTTTAGACACAACAGTTATCACTTAAAACATGGCTCTTGAGTGAATTTTGAGCGATGATCATTGTGTCTAAATGGGCCTTAAGTGCGACAAATGTATTAAGCAGTGTAATCTTTTTAATACATTACATTTGTTGCATCTGGAGACATCCTTGTGCCATACTGAAATCTATGACAACTATGAGCCTGCATTAGTTTCAGCTATAACTTACATCTGGTGTAAATAATAGTAAATCTGATGAGCCAGCAAGGCCAGACACCATAACTATTGGCCACACCTACTTTTTAAAAAAGTGTTAAATACTAACAAATGATCAAAAATGTGCAATTTTGGCACTTATGCCAAAAATTGTCACTTTTGACACCACAATTCTAACATAATCCAGACAGTACATATATATGTACTATTATATCTATGATATTGTATAGCCATGCGTAAATTCTAGATAAGAGTCCACCACTGCACAAACTGCTTTTGGAACCATAGCTTGATATGTCCTTTAATACAACTCAAAATTAGTAAGGAAAGGAGCATGGCCTGGCAGAAGGCCTAGACGGACACTATCTGCTAAGCTCCGCTCGGGTGAAAGCCTTCTCGGTTACTTAAACAGCAGCAGCGGGGCATATTACCGACTGTGAGACCTGTCAAAGTCTCTGCTCTGCCGGCATAACATGATGAAAGATGGAAATAGCCTCACCGCAGCAGGTACTAGACTTTTTTTACTGCCCGCCGCACCAGAAAGGACTCTACAGCTAAAGCCCTGCTCTCCTCCTCCTCTGATGGCTCTGGTGATGCTGGGAGCGCGATTTCACCCCTACAGACCACAGCTACAAGACCTCCTGGAAACCCTCAGAAGGATACCTGTTCTCCTGAAGTGCTGGGAGAGTTGAGTGGATCAACAGCACACCACACACAGTGCTACTCCCTCTCTAAGATGGAGCACAACCACATGTCCCATGTAGGAGATAAAGATTCCCCTACAGCCAGTCCTGACTAGAGAAGATCTAGGTTAGAAGCTGCAGATCCCACACTAGTTCCTACATCAGATGCTGCAGAGCTTATAAACAAGGTCCCATCCTCAAATCAGCCTGCGTTAGAGGATGTAATTAAGGAGCTTATGCTAGCATTGAGGAACTCTTTACATTGTGACCTCAACGCATTTCTGCATCTTTCAGATCTTCTGTAAAAGAAATTGAAGACAGAATGTCACATGTAGAACAAAAGACGGAAAAGCTGACCAACTTGCATAATTCTTTAATTGATGCACACTACTTCCTTGAAGAGGAGGTGGTTCACATTAAAGCAAAAATGGCGTATTTGGAGGTCCATAATGGATGAAACAATATTAAATTCTAGGGTATACCAGAAAAAAAATTGGTTTATCAGAATTGAAGGACTTCCTGACACATTTATTGAAAAATATTCTACCAACTGCCCCTAATCAGGAACTCATTATTGATCGGGCGCACCATTTACTAAACCAAAATTCCTCCCTAAAAATATACAGCAAGATGTCATTGCAAGGGTCCACTTTTTTCATATTAAAGAGGGTCTTGTGTTCGCTTCCTGAAAGGTGACGGATCTTCCTGACCAGTTTGCTACTATTCAGTTGTTTGCAGATCTTTCCCCAGCTACAATTCAGGCCAGGAAGGTGTTTTTACATATTACTCCCATGCTTAGGAGGTAAAAAATCCCTTATAAATAGGGCTTTCCCACTAAGCTAATACTACACAGAGATAGATCCGTACACACGTTTGGCAGACTGGAAAATGGTGAAAAGGCTCTCTCATCTTGAGGAATATGCATCCTTGAGAACCCACAGAACAAAGCAGATAATGCAGCTAGAGTACCCCATGAAAATACACAGTCCTCTCCTCAATCATTAATAACTGTTAACCAGAATGGAGGTTTACCTAACGTCAGACAAACTCTTTTTCCCCCAAGTTACACAAGCGTTGATTCCTGCTTGAAGAGACGTACTAATGTTGATTTTGTTTAGGCTCTCTTGGTTACTGAGCACAATGCCCAGGGAAAGTTTTTCAGCTGGCTTTCCCTTATGTCAGTCTTGGTCAGCTGTGTTTGTTGTAATTCTCTGTGTTTCCTTTCCCCCCTCTTCCCCTTTAAAAACTGGCAGTATTCTGAGGGTCCAATATTCCTGTAATCCCTTTCCAACTGTAAAGGCACATAAAATTACTAAAAGTATATTAAACTCCAGGGCCAACAGATTTTCAAATGAGTATTATAAAGATTTCACCCTGGGCCTGGCCCCTTACCTATCTGAAACGTTCAACAAGACAATTTCTTGCGGTAAACTCCCAGTAGAGATGCTAAAGACCACTATAATTATTATCACCAAACCGGGTAAACCCTTAAAGGGGTTGTCTCGCGGCAGCAAGTGGGGTTATACACTTCTGTATGGCCATATTAATGCACTTTGTAATATACATCGTGCATTAAATATTGGCCATATAGAAGTTATATACTTACCCCCCACCCGGTGTTGGCGTCCCCGTCTCCATGGCGCTGACCGAAGCCTTCTTCTCCCTCGATTAGACGCGCTTGCACAGTCTGCCTCTCTGTCCCGTTGAATGGGGCTGCATGCGCAGACCAGCCCTCTGGTGCGAGCACGCCAGAGCGGCCCCATTCAACGGGAGAGAAGAGCAGACTGCGCAAGCGCGTCTAAT
The DNA here is from genome assembly GCF_035609145.1 of Eleutherodactylus coqui. Lineage (NCBI taxonomy): Eukaryota > Metazoa > Chordata > Amphibia > Anura > Eleutherodactylidae > Eleutherodactylus > Eleutherodactylus coqui. The sequence goes on along the minus strand of NC_089845.1, from coordinate 26,160,564 downwards.
CGAGGGAGAAGAAGGCTTCGGTCGTGCATTAAATATGAGCCATACAGAAGTTATTCACTTATCTGCTCCGTTGCTAGCGTCCACGTCTCCATGGTTCCGTCTAATTTCGCTGTCTGCTTGCTTTTTTAGACGCACTGGCGCAGTCCGTTCTTCTGCTCTGAGCACGAGCCGCTTCAGCGTGCTCGCCGCTACAGCTCTCCTGCGCATGCGCAGACGAGCTGTAACTTCTCGGGAGCGCGCTGGAGCGGCCATTCTGCTACCATCCTCTCTTAGAGGAAGGTGCAGAAACTTGAGCCGCCCAGCCGTGCCGAGAAGCCGCCCAGCCGTGCCGAGAAGCCGCCCAGCCGCCCAGGTAAGTGATGGGTCGGGGGTGATGTGTGACTAACTGGCCTGGGCCCCGGAGCCTAGCGCTGGGCCCCGGAGCCTAGCGCTGGGCCCCGGAGCCTACATCTGTAGCGAGGAGACTGCCGCTGAGCCCCGGAGCCTACAACTGTAGCGAGGGGACTGCCACTGGGCCCCGGGGCCTATCTTTGTGGCCCGGGGCCTACATCTGTAGCGAAGGAACTGCTGCTGGGCCCCGGGGCCTACCGCTGTGGCCCCGGAGCCTTCGTCTGTTGTCAGGGGACTGCCGCGGGGGAGCCGGGGCCTAGTGCGGGGGAGCCGGGGCCTAGCGCCGGTTACCTGCTGCCTGGCGGTGGGTGACTGTGGCCCAAGAGCGTGTGCCGTGGTCGGCCGCGTTCAATCCTGAGGCCCGGTCGGTGGCTGTGGGGTCCGGTCGGTGGCCGCGGTGGATCTGGTCGGCGGCTGCGGGGCGTCTGGTTGTCAGGGAGACACAGCTGGTAGCGTCTCGGGAGCGCGCACGTCGGGCTACAGCAAGCACGGTGCACCATGGGAGAAACCCGCGGTGCACCTTGGGAAAAGAACCGGCGGCCATCTTTGGGAAACGTTTTATAAGTTGCTGAAACACAAGAACTGTGAGTAGAAACCTGCTTTAAAACCCATTTACACATGTGCATAGTAATGTATGCTTAAGATGGGGGACTGGGCAATAAAAAAATTCCACCCTTGCCTCGAGACAACCCCTTTAAATTTTCCATCAAACTTTGAGTCAATTTCACTATTAAGTAGTTATACAAAAATCAATATTGAAAACTCCTAGCCCAATGTTTACTAAATGTGCTCCCACAAATAATTAACAGTGACCAGGTGGAGTGTTCATGAGGGGGAAACAGGCCTCTGATGGAACTAGAAGAGTACTCAACATTATGGCAGTAGTGGGGTCCTGCTGTGTCCCATCTCTGCTTCCGGCTTTAGACGCAGAAAAGGCCATTGACAGGCTACATTGGGACTTTGCTTTCACTACGCTAGAGAAATTTGGCTTACGAGGTGATATCCTTAGGGCGATACAGATACTATACAGCTTCCCCAACGCTAAGGTCCTAGTAGATGGTACCTTCTCAAGAGCCTCCATTATTGTTTGCGCTAGTTATGGAACCTTTTGCCGAATCCATCAGATTAAACATGGACATCAAGGGAATCCCAGCAGGCGTTAGGCAGCATAAAATTAGTCTGTTTGCGAACGCAGTCTTATTAATTATCTCGGACCCCATAGTGTCACTAAGAGAGGTCTGTGAGTTGATTCAACTCTTTAGCAGAGTTTCATACTACAAATTGAATATTAATAAATCTGAGATATTGGGTATTATTATAGACAAAGCCCTAAAGGGTGACATTCAAAGAGAGTTCCCCTTCCAATGGCAGGAAAAAAAAAAATATCCAATACTTAGGAATTAAACTATGCTTCCCTGTGCAAGACATTGTTGCAACCAACTTTTCGCCTCTAATGATTGAACTTCGTTAGAAACTGGGGACCCTTGCAAGAAGAGAACCATCATGGTAAGGGAGAGTTGTGCTTTATAAAATGTTAATTTTGCCCAAAATTCTATACCTCTTCTGCACAATCTCCATCCCTGTACCTAGATTAGAAATTTTGAAGTTCCAAAAACAATTATTTGACTTTACATGAAAGGGTTGCTTTCTATATCCTATTTCTTAACAGGAGCCTCATGTGGCGCAGGGTGTTAAAGCAGCAGAAATGCAGTCCTAAGCTCTTACTCATGACCTGAAGGTTGTGAATTCAATTCCCATATGATTCAGGTAGCCAGCTCAAGGTTGACTCAGCCTCCCATCCCTCCAAGGTTGGTAAAGTGAGTACCCAGCTTGGTGGGGGGTACTAAATAAATAATCTATTGTTGAATAAGTTAATGCTATACAAATAAGATTTTTTTTAGTAGGAAACAGGGAGGTCTGGAGGTGCCCAATCTGTGGTTCTGTCTCCATGCAACTAATAATAATCAAACTAGAGATTGCAAGCCTAGAGGAGATCCAATCGGAAGACATGTTTAAATACTTGCAGTTCTGCTCTCTCCTGCAGACTACTCAGGTATGGAGGGTGAGAATCCCATGTAAGCTAAAAAAGGTATTTAATAACTCCTTCTCACTCCCCCATGAGAATGTGTTATGATGTTCTTTCAGGAGACATGGGTGACACAAAAAAAATTCATCTTCTCAACTGGGAGAGGGACCTGGGAGAAAGATTTACTGTTGCCCAATGGCAGTCATCCTTTGAATGGGCCAATAGGTTGACTCCTAATTCAAATTTACTAGAGGTTCATATAAAAGTATTTACTAGGTGGTATCATACCCCTGTGAGATTGGCTAAGTTCTTCCCTAACTCAAGTGATCAGTGCTGGAGGCAGTGTGGTCAGGTGGGCAATATCTATCATATCTTCTGGAGCTGCCCAATGCTATAAGAGTTTTGGAGTGAGGTTTTCTCCTTGATGAGAAGGATTATGAGAACAGATATCCCCAAGTACCCCAAATTGGCTATCCTACTGTTGGAAAATAAGCTCATACCCAATCCAGTGAGAAGTTTAACATGCCATATTCTCCTTACCACAAAGCTCCTAGTGTCTAGAAGGTGAAAGACCCCTAGGCCTCCCTCCATTGAGGAGCTAGTCCAGACTCATATGAGAAATTATATCTCCTAAAAAATGGTTGTTTTAACAAATACATGATCGAGTGGCACCCTTGGATATGCTACATTTTCCTCTAATTGCCCTTCTTGTTAGCTTTCCTTTCCCCACCTATTTTTTTTCTTTTACCCTCATGTTGAATGTTAGTCAATGAGTAAATACATGTCCTAACATTTGTTGATTCAGCTGTTGAGTATGCTCTACATATGCAATGCTGACTTTACAGCTTGAGGAAATGGACAATGCAAGCATTCAAGAATATAACACGCTGGATGCAGTTTAAGTGATATTGTCAAGCATTATATCCTACTGCCATATTCTTGGTACTTAATGTATGATTTTCCAGTCATAAAAAATTTAATAAAAACAAATTAGTTTAAAAAAAAAAGAATTAGTAAGGGAAATAGCAGGGCCAATAGGCACTGGTGCAATGTGTCAATAAGGGATCATTTGAGTCAAGTTCCGTCTTCCTGAATAAACTCCACCAGCACTTATTGGTCCTGCAATTTTCCTTATTTGTTATCTTTGGACTGCTTATGGCATCCGTTCTATAACAGATCTAGCACTGCATTGTAGCTTTCTCTATAAACAATATAACTAAAATATGTGGGGCTAGGACTGACAATCATACATATAACATGAAATCCCCAGGTAATGATAAAGAAATCAGGGAGGGGGGGAAATCCCTGAAAGTAGATAAACAAAAATTAAACAGACAGTCAATCTGTACTTGACAAGGTGCTAAATTGTCTATCCAAGAGAGATCAAATCCCTATCCTTCTTGGGGTTGGTGAGAATTAAGATCGTTGGTTATAATTTACTCTATAATGGATTCTGTGAGCCAAACAGCGCTCACAGAGTGCCCACTGGTGAAAGATGTGTGCAAAACAGATAGCTGCTACTAATAGAAAATAGAGTTATCCAACTACATGAGACCTCAAGCTATTCAGAGAAATATGTGATTTACGTGACTGGAATATGCATTTCCCTACTTAAATAGTTCATCAGGAATAATATAGTAGCAGAGATAGCAAAACAAGACACACTTGCCAGCAACCTACCATCAGGGTGGCTGGTTTTGCTATCTCTGCTAATATTATGATTTTTTCGTTTAGCTCTTAGCTAGTCGGGGGGATTATTCCTGGGTCTAGTCTTGGTTTTATCCTAATGACCAAGTTGTTCCAATGACTCCTTTTTCTTTACTTTTGAAATGAGCCAGTACTTAGGTTCATATCTGTCCATATTAAGGATTGATTCTTTCTGACAGTCTGTTAGTGAGTCATATAAAGAGCTCTAGCTTAGTCAGATAGACATATCAGGTTGCTGATGAACTATTTAAGTAGAGAAATGCGTTGAACCATTGGATATATCTGAACCTTAGAATTTGTTTCTTAGAAAATACGTGAACTATAGTTTTTAGTCAGGTGGAACTTTGTGGGTCTTGGCTCATATTTCATCACCCTGACCACAAAGGAACTCTATTGCAAGGTCTTATATAGCTGAATAGCTTGCGGTCTCATGTAGTTGGATAACTCTATTTTCTATTAGTAGCAGCTATCTGTTTTGCACACATCCTTCACCAGTGGGCACTCTGTGAGCGCTGTTTGGCTCACAGTATCCATTATAGAGTAGATCATAACCAACGATCTTAATACTCACCAACCCCAAGAAGGATGGGTGTTTGATCTCTCTAGGATAGACAATTTAGCACCTTGCTAAGTACAGATCGACTCAACTCTGACTCATCATACACCTCTGGTGACTTGTAATTAACTGACTTTATCTGTTCTCCCTCTGGTGTCTTCTCATTGAGGTGGCCCACATCTGGTCTCCATTAATAATTTGTGTGCTCTGTCTGTCTAATTTTGGTTTATCTACTTCCAGGGATTTCCCCTCCCTGATTTCTCTATCATTACCTAGGCGTTTTATGGTATATGTATGTTTGTCAGTCCTAGCCCCACATTTTTCAATCATATTTTCTAATAAAGTTGATTTTAGGTGTCTATACTGTGAAGGGCATCAGCCTCACACATAGACTACTCTGCTTTAATGAATCTACTCTATAAACCAAAGCCAAGATGCAGAAATGCAAAACTTTAAGTACAGAATAAACCTGTTTATTTCCTGAAACATATTTTCACAACCGTGTTCCTGTTATTGACATTCTAAACATCGATATATTCTATAAACCCTCATCTGTAAAAGCTTTAGTTCCAACTCTTGAGATTAGATTATCAGAAAATTGATCAGGGGATTGGAAACACTTTGGTTTTAAGGATTAGAACAATTTTGTCCGGAACAATTTTCACACTCCATAATTTGTGCTCCACGTTGTTTTATAGTTTTGAGTGTAAGTTTAACTTGACCCTAAATATGATGGGAGGGAAGAAACTCAGGAAAGAGAAAAAACTGTAAAATATGAGGCAAAAACTGCAAGAGATGAGACATGACTGGAATCAATTTTATGCTGCATGGATAGACGTACAGATGCAGCAAAGTTTAACTTAACTGTGATAACTTGCTGCAACAAATTATTTTAGCTGAACACAGCAAACGCCATTTAAAATCTATTGAAAAGGTAAATAAAATAATATTTTTTTCTTACCATGTTAAGTGTGAAATTGAACTTTGCTACATCTCTAACAAATGTCACCTTGGCATTATAACTTAAAGGAGATGTCCCGCGCCGAAACGGGTTTTTTTTTTTTTAAACCCCCCCCCCCCGTTCGGCGCGAGACAACCCCGATGCAGGGGTTAAAAAAACCACCCGCACAGCGCTTACCTGAATCCCGGCGGTCCGGTGACTTCAATACTTACCGCTGAAGATGGCCGCCGGGATCTTCTACCTTCGTGGACCGCAGCTCTTCTGTGCGGTCCACTGCCGATTCCAGCCTCCTGATTGGCTGGAATCGGCACGTGACGGGGCGGAGCTACACGGAGCCGCTCTCTGGCACGAGCGGCTCCATAGAAGAAAGCAGAAGACCCGGACTGCGCAAGCGCGGCTAATTTGGCCATCGGAGGGCGAAAATTAGTCGGCACCATGGAGACGAGGACGCTAGCAACGGAGCAGGTAAGTATAAAACTTTTTATAACTTCTGTATGGCTCATAATTAATGCACAATGTATATTACAAAGTGCATTAATATGGCCATACAGAAGTGTATAGACCCACTTGCTGCCTCGGGACAACCCCTTTAACCACAATGTACTACAATGCTGTAAATTGAGTTATCACAATGTGCCAGTTGCCTTAACAATTGCTACATCTTAATCACTGTGTAATGGCTATTTTCCTAAGTTTTAATATGCTTTTTATTCTAATTTATCATCTTCAACAAAATCTCTGATGATTGTTGGTGTATGGTAGGAACATATTAAAATAATCCTGTTTACATCAAAAGGCTAAACCCCCTACAAGCCTTGGTTTTCTGACAGTTAAAGGTTTGTTTTAATTGTTTCAAATATAGGGAATTCTTCATAAGCTAAATACATAAGGACTAGAGATGAGCGAACGCGTTCGTCCGAGCTTGATATTCGTGCGAATATTAGGGTGTTCGGGATGTTCGTTATTCGTGACGAACACCATGCGGTGTTCTGGTTACTTTCACTTCCTTCCCTGAGACGTTAGCGCGCTTTTCTGGCCAATTGAAAGACAGGGAAGGCATAACAACTTCCCCCTGCAACGTTTAAGCCCTATACCACCCCCCTGCTGTGAGTGGCTGGCGAGATCAGGTGTTCGCCTAATATAAAAGTCGGCCCCTCCCGCGGCTCGCCTCAGATGCGGTGTGAGTTAGATGAGGGACAGTGCTGTTTATACCGGAGCTGCTGTAGGGAAAGAATTGGTAGTTAGTGTAGGCTTCAAGACCCCCCAAAGGTCCTTATTAGGGCCACTGATAGCTGTGTGTTGGCTGCTGTTAGCAGTGGGATTTTTTTTTTTCTCAAAGTCGCCTCTGCAGACCGTTGCACCTGGCATTAGGGACAGAAGTGCTGCATAGGCAGGGAGAGTGTTAGGAGTGAGTGTAGCCTTCAAGAACCTCAACGGTCCTTTCTAGGGCCATATTTATCCGTGTGCAGTACTGTCCAGGCTGCTGTTGGCTGTGCTGCATTTTTTTTGGGCTTCTCAAAATCGCCTCTGCAGAGCATTCCACCCTCCATTGATACTGCAGGGAAAGAATTGTATAGGCAGGGCCACAACACAGTTATTATTCATAGAATATACGCAGTGCTGCCTGTTGGTGGGAAAAACCTGAAAACAAATCTATTTGTCCAGCCTCTGTCCGTCCTAACGCCTGTGGACACGTGTGAGCTGCGTGAAAAACATTGCTAAATCATACGCACCCAGCTACGCTTTACTGCTGGCTTCGCCATTTGCTTTCCTTAATTGGGAAAAAAAATACCTGCTCTGCCACAGTTAATAACTCTGCTACCCTCACGTTCTGTGACACATAAGCAGGGACACAGCGCAGTTATTAAACTTCTCAGGTTCATTGAATATACGCAGTGCTGCCTGTTGGTGGGAAAAAACTGAAAAGAAATCTATTTGTCCAGCCTGTGTCCGTCCTTACGCCTGTGGAGACGTGTGAGCTGCGTGAAAAACATTGCTAAATCATACGCAGCCAGCTACGCTTTACTGCTGGGTTCGCCATTTGCTTTCCTTAATTGGGAAAAAAAATACCTGCTCTCCAAGAGTTATAATAACTCTGCTACCCTCACGTTCTGTGACACATAAGCAGGGACACAGCGCAGTTATTAAACTTCGCAGGTTCATTGAATATACGCAGTGCTGCCTGTTGGTGGGAAAAAACTGAAAAGAAATCTATTTGTCCAGCCTGTGTCCGTCCTTACGCCTGTGGAGACGTGTGAGCTGCGTGAAAAACATTGCTAAATCATACGCAGCCAGCTACGGTTTACTGCTGGGTTCGCCATTTGCTTTCCTTAATTGGGAAAAAAAATACCTGCTCTCCAAGAGTTATAATAACTCTGCTACCCTCACGTTCTGTGACACATAAGCAGGGACACAGCGCAGTTATTAAACTTCGCAGGTTCATTGAATATACGCAGTGCTGCCTGTTGGTGGGAAAAAACTGAAAAGAAATCTATTTGTCCAGCCTGTGTCCGTCCTTACGCCTGTGGAGACGTGTGAGCTGCGTGAAAAACATTGCTAAATCATACGCAGCCAGCTACGCTTTACTGCTGGCTTCGCCATTTGCTTTCCTTAATTGGGAAAAAAAATACCTGCTCTGCCACAGTTAATAACTCTGCTACCCTCACGTTCTGTGACACATAAGCAGGGACACAGCGCAGTTATTAAACTTCGCAGGTTCATTGAATATACGCAGTGCTGCCTGTTGGTGGGAAAAAACTGAAAAGAAATCTATTTGTCCAGCCTGTGTCCGTCCTTACGCCTGTGGAGACGTGTGAGCTGCGTGAAAAACATTGCTAAATCATACGCAGCCAGCTACGCTTTACTGCTGGGTTCGCCATTTGCTTTCCTTAATTGGGAAAAAAAATACCTGCTCTCCAAGAGTTATAATAACTCTGCTACCCTCACGTTCTGTGACACATAAGCAGGGACACAGCGCAGTTATTAAACTTCGCAGGTTCATTGAATATACGCAGTGCTGCCTGTTGGTGGGAAAAAACTGAAAAGAAATCTATTTGTCCAGCCTGTGTCCGTCCTTACGCCTGTGGAGACGTGTGAGCTGCGTGAAAAACATTGCTAAATCATACGCAGCCAGCTACGCTTTACTGCTGGCTTCGCCATTTGCTTTCCTTAATTTGGAAAAAAAATACCTGCTCTGCCACAGTTAATAACTCTGCTACCCTCACGTTCTGTGACACATAAGCAGGGACACAGCGCAGTTATTAAACTTAGATAATTCATTCACTAGAGGCAGTGGGGCCTTTCGTTTTCCAAAAAGGGCAAAAATTATATTTGGCCTGCAGTCTTGCGCCAATTTATTTCCTGCCTGGGAAATCTAATCACTGGTAATACAGCATGCTGAGGGGTAGGGGTAAGCCTAGAGGACGTGGACGTGGACGTGGCCGAGGACGCGGAGGGCCAAGTGAGGGTGTGGGCACAGGCCAAGCTCCTGATCCAGGTGTGTCGCAGCTGTCTGCTGCGCGATTAGGAGAGAGGCACGTTTCTGGCGTCCCCACATTCATCGCCCAATTAATGGGTCCACGCGGGAGACGGTTATTAGAAAATGAGCAGTGTGAGCAGGTCCTGTCCTGGATGGCAGAAAGTGCTTCGAGCAACCTATCGTCTACCCGCAGTTCTGCGCCGTCCACTGCTGCCAATCCGAATCCTCTGTCTGCTGCTCCTCCTTCCTCCCAGCCTCCTCACTCCACTACAATGACACCTGCTCAGGAGCGGGAACACTCCCAGGAACTGTTCTCGGGCCCCTGCTTAGATTGGGCAGCAGCGGTTCCTCTCCCACCAGAGGAGTTTATCGTCACTGATGCCCAACCATTCGAAAGTTCCCGGGGTCCGGGGGAAGAGGCTGGGGACTTCCGCCAACTGTCTCAACAACTTTCTGTGGGTGAGGAGGACGATGACGATCAGACACAGTTGTCTTGCAGTGAGGTAGTAGTAAGGGCAGTAAGTCCCAGGGAGCAGCGCACAGAGGATTCGGAGGAAGAGCAGCAGGACGATGAGGTGACTGACCCCACCTGGTGTGCAACGCTTACTCAGGAGGACAGGTCTTCAGAGGGGGAGTCAAGGGCATCAGCAGGGCAGGTTGCAAGAGGCAGTGCGGTGGCCAGGGCCAGGGGTAGAGGCAGGGCCAGACCGAATAATCCACCAAGTGTTTCCCAAAGCGCCCCCCCGCGCCATGCCACCCTGCAGAGGCCGAGGTGCTCTAAGGTCTGGCAGTTTTTCACAGAGACGCCTGACGACCGACGAACAGTGGTGTGCAACCTTTGTTGCGCAAAGCTCAGCCGGGGAGCCAACACCAACAGCCTCACCACCACCACCATGCGCAGACATATGATGGCCAAGCACCCCACAAGGTGGGACGAAGGCCGTTCACCGCCTCCGGTTTGCACCCCTGCCTCTCCCCCTGTGCCCCAACCTGCCACTGAGATGCAACCCCCCTCTCAGGACACAGGCACTACCGCCTCATGGCCTGCACCCACACCCTCATCTCCGCTGTCCTCGGCCCCATCCAGCAGTGTAGTTCAGCGCACCGTTCAGCCGTCGCTTGCGCAAGTGTTCGAGCGCAAGCGCAAGTACGCCGCCACGCACCCGCACGCTCAAACGTTAACCGTCCGCATCGCAAAATTCATCAGCCTTGAGATGCTGCCGTATAGGGTTGTGGAAACGGAGTCCTTCAAAAGTATCATGGAGGCGGCGGCCCCGCGCTACTCAGTTCCCAGTCGCCACTACTTTTCCCGATGTGCCGTCCCAGCCCTGCACGACCACGTCTCCCGCAACATTGTGCGCGCCCTCACCAACGCGGTTACTGCCACGGTCCACTTAACTACGGACACGTGGACAAGCACAGGCGGGCAGGGCCACTACATCTCCCTGACGGCACATTGGGTGAATTTAGTGGAGGCTGGGACAGAGTCAGAGCCTGGGACCGCTCACGTCCTACCCACCCCCAGAATTGCGGGCCCCAGCTCGGTGGTGGTATCTGCGGAGGTGTATGCTTCCTCCACTAAAGCACCCTCCTCCTCCTCCTCCTCCTCTGTCTCACAATCAAGATGTGTTAGCAGCAGCATGTCGCCAGCAGTCGGTGTCGCGCGGTGTGGCAGCACAGCGGTGGGCAAGCGTCAGCAGGCCGTGCTGAAACTACTCAGCTTAGGCGATAAGAGGCACACGGCCCACGAACTGCTGCAGGGTCTGACACAGCAGACCGACCGCTGGCTTGCGCCGCTGAGCCTCCAACCGGGCATGGTCGTGTGTGACAACGGCCGTAACCTGGTGGCGGCTCTGCAGCTCGGCAGCCTCACGCACGTGCCATGCCTGGCCCACGTCTTTAATTTGGTGGTTCAGCGGTTTCTGAAAAGCTACCCACGCTTGTCAGACCTGCTCGTAAAGGCGCGCCGGCTCTGCGCACATTTCCGCAAGTCCCACACGGACGCTGCCACCCTGCGCACCCTGCAACATCACTTTAAGCTGCCAGTGCACCGACTGCTGTGCGACGTGCCCACACGGTGGAACTCTACGCTCCACATGTTGGCCAGGCTCTATGAACAGCGTAGAGCTATAGTCGAATACCAACTCCAACATGGGCGGCGCAGTGGGAGTCAGCCTCCTCAATTCCTTTCAGAAGAGTGGGCCTGGTTGGCAGACATCTGCCATGTCCTTGGTAATTTTGAGGAGTCTACCCAGGTGGTGAGCGGCGATGCTACAATCATTAGCGTCACCATTCCTCTGCTATGCATCTTGAGAAATTCCCTGCAAACCATAAAGGCAGCTGCTTTGCGCTCGGAAACGGGGGCGGGGGAAGACAGTATGCCGCTGGATAGTCAGGGCACCCTCCTGTCTATTTCACAGCGCGTACAGGAGGAGGAGGAGGATGAGGAGGAGGGGGAAGAGACAGCTTGGCCCGCTGCTGACGGTACACCGGCTGATTGCCTGTCATCCTTTCAGCGTGTATGGCCTGAGGAGGAGGAGGAGGAGGAGGATCCTGAAAGTGATCTTCCTAGTGAAGACAGCCATGTGTTGCGTACAGGTACCCTGGCACACATGGCTGACTTCATGTTAGGATGCCTTTCTCGTGACCCTCGCGTTGCACGCATTCTGGCCACTACGGATTACTGGGTGTACACACTGCTCGATCCACGGTATAAGGAGAACCTGCCCACTCTGATTCCCGAAGAGGAAAGGGGTTCGAGAGTGTTGCTATACCACAGGACCCTTGCGGACAAGCTGATGGTAAAATTCCCAGCCGACAGCGCTAGTGGCAGAAGGCGCAGTTCCGAGGGCCATGTTGCAGGGGATGTGCGTAGATCGAGCAGCATGTACATCCCAGGCAGTGCAACAGTCTTTAAGGGCCTGGCCAGCTTTATGGCTCCCCACCAAGACTGTGTCACCGCTCCCCAGTCACGGCTGAGTCGGCGGGAGCACTGCAAAAGGATGGTGAGGGAGTACGTAGCGGATCGCACGACCATCCTTGGTGACGCCTCTGCCCCCTACAACTACTGGGTGTCGAAGCTGGACACGTGGCCTGAACTAGCCCTGTATGCCCTTGAGGTGCTTGCTTGTCCTGCGGCTAGCGTGTTGTCGGAGAGGGTGTTTAGTGCGGCTGGGGGAATCATCACCGATAAGCGTAGCCGCTTGTCAACCGACAGTGCCGACAGGCTAACACTCATCAAGATGAACAAAGGCTGGATTTCGCCAGACTTCTGTTCTCCACCAGCGGACAGCAGCGATACGTAAGCAATACGTAGGCTGCACCCGCGGATGGAAGCTACGTTCTCTCTCACCATCCAAAACGGGGACATTTGTGCTTCATCAATCTGTGTCTAATATTCCTCCTCCTCCTCCTCCTGCTCCTCCTCCTGAAACCTCACGTAATCACGCTGAACGGGCAATTTTTCTTAGGGCCACAAGGCTCACTCAAATAATTTTTCAGAACAATTTTTATAAGTTTCAATTAGCTTAAAAGCGTTGGAACTTTAACTTGAACCAATTTTTCGTTACACTGGGCTGCCTCCAGGCCTAGTTACCACTTAAGCCACATTAACCAAAGCGATTAATGGGTTTCACCTGCCCTCTTGGCTGGCCATGGCCAATTTTTGGGATGTACATTAGTACTGTTGATACAGCAATTTTTGTGGGCCCTCGCCTACAGTGTAATCAAATTAATTTTTAGCCCACCTGCATTACAGCTGACGTTACCTCAGCTGTGTTGGGCAATGCAATGGGATATTTCTATGTACCGCCGGTGGCTTCCTGGCACCCACCCAGGCAGTGGGTCCACAGGGAGTTAAACCTACATGTGTCCACTTGTAAAGAACCCCAGTCTGACTGGGGCATGCAGTGTGGGCCGAAGCCCACCTGTATTACGCACGACATTACTACCTCAGCTGTGTTGGGCAATGCAATGGGATATTTTTGTGTACCGCCGGTGGGTTCCAGGGAGCCACCCATGCTGTAGGTGCACACTGAGTTTTTAATACATCTGTACACTTCTAAAGAACCCGTCTGACTGGGGCATGCAGTGTGGGCCGAAGCCCACCTGTATTACGCACGACATTACTACCTCAGCTGTGTTGGGCAATGCAATGGGATATTTCTATGTACCGCCGGTGGCTTCCTGGCACCCACCCAGGCAGTGGGTCCACAGGGAGTTAAACCTACATGTGTCCACTTGTAAAGAACCCCAGTCTGACTGGGGCATGCAGTGTGGGCCGAAGCCCACCTGCATTAAGCACGACATTACTACCTCAGCTGTGTTGGGCAATGCAATGGGATATTTCTGTGTACCGCCGGTGGGTTCCAGGGAGCCACCCATGCTGTGGGTCGACAGGGACTTCACAATAGGGAGTTGTACCTGCCTGTGTCTATGAATTAAAAAGCCCGGTCTGACTGGGGCATGCAGACACCTTGACAGAATGAATAGTGTGTGGCACATAGGTTCCCCATTGCTATGCCCACGTGTGCAGCTCCTGATGGCGGTGGCACAGGATTCTATTTCTCATTGCTTCTGTACAGCATTGTGGGCTATCGCTCCGCCACTTTTAAAGAGGGTCGCTGCCTAGCCGTGCCAACCTCTGCAGTGTATGCCTGAGGTCCCTCGTCATGGCAGACGCAATTCTAAATAGACATGAGCGTGGTGTGGCATGAGGGCAGCTGAAGGCTGCGCAGGGACACTTTGGTGTGCGCTGTGGGGGGGAGGGGGTGCGGTTGGGCAGCATGTAACTCAGGAGAAGTGGCAGTGGAGTGTCATGCAGGCAGTGATTGTGCTTTGTTGGAGGTAGTGTGGTGCTTAGCAAAGGTATGCCATGCTAATGAGGGCTTTTCAGAAGTAAAAGTTGTTGGGAGGGGGGGGGGCCCACTCTTGCCGCTATTGTGGCTTAATAGTGGGACCTGTGAACTTAGGATGCAGCCCAACATGTAGCCCCTCGCCTGCCCTATCCGTCACTGTGTCATTCCCATCACTTTCCTGAATTGCCCAGATTTTCACACATGAAAACCTTAGCGAGCATCGGCGAAATACAAAAATGTTCTGGTCGCCCATTGACTTCAATGGGGTTCGTTGTTCGAAACGAACCCTCGAGCATCACGGGAAGTTCGTTACGAATAACGAACACCCGAACATTTTGGTGTTCGCTCATCTCTAATAAGGACACAAATCTTTATCCTATCCTGATATTTTAGTTACATTGTATCAGGGGAAGTATTGTGAACTGTTATCAAAGGTATCATATTTAGTTCACAGAGGATTGTGTAGTCTGGATAAGGTTTGAATGTGATGAAGAATATTTTCATTCACTGACAGCAAAGATCTTACAAAAGTGAGTGTTTTAAGCACAAGGTATATTAGAAAGTTGCTGAACATTTTTTTTTACGTATTGATTAAGCTTCAGCTATATAAGACTTGAAACTTCTTTAAGATAGTTTTTGTAATTTTACAAAATATGTATATTATTAATGCTTAGCAGCTAAACTGCAAGTGAAAATATATAACATAAATTGTACAGTGTAGAAAAAACGTGCCAAGGCATTATAGAGAACACAAGACCACATATTTTAACCCTTTCCAATCCACTGTCTGAATTATGAAGACATTATGATTTCAGGCTGTACACCTCCGATGTTGGAAGACGTCCGTCAGGGTTGTCTTACTGTATATTGCCAGCCTCTCTGTTGTCGGAGCCTATCTAACGTGTCACCTCATGCAGTACTGGCTTTAGCCAGCAGATAGCGTTGTTGTATAATGTCAGAAAAAGAGTAAGCCCCCTAGGAAAACCAGGATACAAATTGGATTGGAAAGGGTTAAGAGGAAAAATGAATCTCTAGACTGTAATGCTCTTATTGTAAAGTTTTTGCATTACTGCAAAACCAAACAGATTGAAAAAGAAAGTTAAAGCAGAAAAAGCCCCTATGGTCCATCTAGTCAGCCCTTATACTATTCTCTCTGAGGATAGATGTATACTTATCCAAACCATGCTTGAATTCATTTACTGTTGATTTTCAAACCACATCTCTATGAAGTTTGTTTCAAGCATCTACTATTCTTTCAGTAAAGTAATATTTCATGATATTCCTTCAGATTTCCCCCCCAACTAATCTCAGATTGCGTCCCCCTGGTTCTAGTATTTAAAGGGGTTGTCCCATGAAATCAAGTGGGGTTAAGCACTTCTGTATGGCCATATTAATGCACTTTGTAATATACATTGTGCATTAAATATGAGCCATACAGAAGTTATACACTTACCCACTCCGTTGCTGGCGTCCCCGTCTCCATGGCTCCGACTAATTTCTGCATCTTCTGGCTTCTTGAGACGTGCTTGCGCTGTCTGGTCTTCTGCTGTGTGCTCGCGCCGGAGAGCTGGTCTGCGCATCGTCATCGTAGCTCCGCCCCGTCACGTGGTGCCGATCAGCCAATTAGGTGGCTGTAATCGGCAGTGGAACGCAAGACATCCACGGTGCACCATGGGAGAAGACCCGCGGTGCACCATGGGAGAAAACCGCGGTGCATCATTGGGAAAGAACCAGTGGCCATCTTTAAAAGAAGAAACTGCCTGAACGGGGATGCAGGTAAGCGATTTTTTAAATAACAAAGGGATTGTTTTTAACGGGGCACAATGTGGGGGTAGGTAGAAAAAAAATTTTTGATTTCGCCGCGGGACAACCCCTTTAACTTCTTAAAATAAAAAAAAAACATTTCCCTTCTGAACCTTGTTTATACCTTCAACGTATCTGAAGGTTCAATCATGTCCCCGCTGTCCCTTAGCTCCTCCCGGCTACACTAATTAAGTGCTTTAGGTCTTTCCTGATGAGTTTTGTTCTTGAGACCTTCCACCATTTTTGTAGCCCGTCTTGGTACTTGTTGTATTTACCTAAGTCGTTGATCGTTAGGAAACATTTAACTTTCACATATCAAAATAAAGCAGAGTGTATATTACTAATGTATTGAATGTTAATAAATGTTCTTGTTTAAATACAAGCCATCTTACAATATCTTGGTTCCAATGATGCACCTTTGCTGTTAATTATATATATAATTTAATTCTAATGTACAACAGAATGATTCCCTGTGGTAATGAAAGTCCCACTTACTGCTTTGTTTGAAGTAATGTTCTGTCTGCACATGATCAATATTTCTCATAATGTACTACAGAAAGCAGAGCTAAAATGTGTTATTTATTAGTAACAGTTTCTTTTTTTTTTTGTTTTAGACCTGGTGGGCATCACAGCTCTTTCTTCCATTACAGTGTGAATTGCATTTTCCAGATATTGATGAGATAATCATACTGAAGCACTCAACATTATGCTAAATAAACATAGAAATAAAATACATGGTAGATAGTCATCCGTTCCCTCCATAATGAGAAGAATATCTTCAGAGAGATATAACTCTCCATTCTTTATTTTTTGCTTTACTTCTTGAAACCTCAGTAATCTTTATGCTGAAATTCGAAGCCATGGGCAGAATACGATGTACCTTTCGAGCAACTGGTTCATAATTACAGCCATGCCTGTGTGATAGATTCCAATTGTTTCTAGTAAAAGTGAACCTTCAAATCAGCGCAGAATGTAGTCTATAAAGTCAGATTTGATTTTTGTTTTCACTAAGAAAACAAATACTTCTGATCAAGCAAAGTAATTTGAACACTCTTTCTGTAACAACCTATATCTCCGGAGAGAAGTTATTTAGACATGGCCACATTCTGTCGAAATTGTAACTCCTGGTAGGCAGCTTATATTTCAAATTGAAACTAATATGATACGATTGTTATTGTGTCCAATCCTATTAAGTAGATGACATGATAATGTTATAATACAGTACATTAATTTGTATTGCAATGTTTATATTACGTTTTTTTTTTTTTAACCTTGTAGAAAAAGCTGTGGAATCACAATGAAAAATAAGCATTTATTTTTTCCGACTTCTGTAGTGCTACCCTTTAGGCTTAAAGTATTCATTAGAAACCTTTCTAGGTTTTTGCTTTTCACTTTGCCTATCTAACGTCTAAATAAATGTATATGCATTACAATCCAATGAGGTAAACACCACTTCTGTCCTTTGATATGTGAGCTGAAGTGATTCTTTCCTCAGTAGCTGTGTCTCTTGTATTCTAAATGGCATTTAAAGGTAGCTGGAAAAATGGCTGTTTTTTCAGTGGCAGTTTTTATTGCAGTTGCTTTGAGCCAAAAGTGGCCTATGAACGTTATAAATATGGCATTGGAATGAATGCCATATTTTTCAATTTATCAGTGCAAGAAGTCTCCTGCTAATGCACTGATGAATGTAAATAATTAGCAGCAATATTAACTTCTAAAATGTTAATCTTTAACACTTTCCAATCCACTGTCTGATGTGTGAAGACATTATGATTTAAGGCTGTACAGCTCCGATGTTGAAAGACGTCAGTCAGGGTTCTCTTACTGTATATTGCCAGCTTCTCTGCTGTGGAAGCCTATCCAATGTTTCACCTCATGCAGTACTGTCTTTAGCCAGCAGTAGGCGCCATTTTAGAATGGCAGAAAAAGAGTAAGCCCCCTAGGAAAACCAGGATACAAATTGGATTGGAAAGGGTTAGATGGTCACTAGTAGAGATGAGCAAGCACCAAAATGCTTGGGTGCTCGTTACTCGAGACGAACTTTTCGCGATGCTCGAGGGTTCGTTTCGAATAACGAACCCCATTGAAGTCAATGGGCGACCCGAGCATTTTTGTATATCGCCGATGCTCGCTAAGGTTTTCGTTTGTGAAAATCTGGGCAATTCAAGAAAGTGATGGGAAGGACACAGCAACGGATAGGGCAGGCGAGGGGCTACATGTTGGGCTGCATCTCAAGTTCACAGGTCCCACTATTAAGCCACAATAGCGGCAAGAGTGGGCCCCCCCCCCTCCCAACAACTTTTACTTCTGAAAAGCCCTCATTAGCAATGCATAACTTTGCTAAGCACCACACTACCTCCAACAAAGCACAATCACTGCCTGCATGACACTCCGCTGCCACTTCTCCTGGGTTACATGCTGACCAACCCCCCCCCCCCCCCGCACTACCCAGTGTCCACAGCGCACACCAAACTGTCCCTGCCCAGCCTCCAGCTGCCCTCATGCCACGCCACCCTCATGTCTATTTATAAGTGCATCTGCCAGAGGAACCACAGGCACACACTGCAGAGGGTTGGCATGGTTAGGCAGCGACCCTCTTTAAAAGGGGCGGGGCGATAGTCCACAATGCTGTACAGAAGCAATGAGAAATCCAATCCTGTGCCACCTCCATCAGGAGCTGCACACGTGGGCATAGCAATGGGGAACCTATGTGCCACACATTATTCATTCTGTCAAGGTGTCTGCATGCCCCAGTCAGACCGCGTTTTTTTTATAAATAGTCACAGGCAGGTACAACTCCGCAATAGGAATTCCGTGTGCACCCACAGCATGGGTGGCTCCCTGGAACCCACCGGCTGTACATAAATGTATCCCATTGCAGTGCCCATCACAGCTGAGGTAATGTCATGTTTAATGCAGGTGGGCTTCGGCCCACACTGCATGCCCCAGTCAGACTGGGGTTCTTTAGAAGTGGACAGATGCAGTTACAACTCCCTGTGGACCCACAGCATGGGTGGCTCCCTGGAACCCACCCTGGCGGTACATAAATATATCCCATTGCAGTGCTCAACACAGCTGATGTTACGTCAGCTGTAATGCAGGTGGGCAAAAAATTAATTGGATTACACTGTAGGCGAGGGCCCACAAAAATTGGTGTACCAACAGTACTAATGTACCTGAGAAAAATTGCCCATGCCCAACCGAGAGGGCAGCTGAAACCCATTAATCGCTTTGGTTAATGTGGCTTAATTGGTAACTAGGCCTGGAGGCAGCCCAGTAAAAAAAAAAATTGGTTGAGGTGAAAGTTTCAACGCTTTAATGAGCATTGAAACGTATAAAAATTGTTTAGAAAAATTATATGACTGAGCCTTGTGGGCCTAAGAAAAATTGCCCGTTCGGCGTGATTATGTGAGGTTTCAGGAGGAGGAGCAGGAGGAGCAGGAGGAATATTATACACAGATTGATGAAGCAAAAAGGTCCCCGTTTTGGATGGTGATAGAGAACGATGCTTCCATCCGCGGGTGCAGCCTACGTATTGCTTAGGTATCGCTGCTGTCCGCTGGTGGAGAAGAGAAGTCTGGGGAAATCCAGGCTTTGTTCATTTTGATGAGTGTAAGCCTGTTGGCACTGTCGGTTGACAGGTGGGTACGCTTATCCGTGATGATTCCCCCAGCCACACTAAACACACTCTCTGACAAGACGCTAGCCGCAGGACAAGCAAGCACCTCCAGGGCATACAGCGCGAGTTCAGGCCACGTGTCCAGCTTCGACACCCAGTAGTTGTAGGGGGCAGAGGCGTCACCGAGGACGGTCGTGCGATCGGCTACGTACTCCCTCACCATCCTTTTACAGTGCTCCCGCCAACTCAGCCTTGACTGGGGACCGGTGACACAGTCTTGCTGGGGAGCCATAAAGCTGGCAAAGTCGTTGGATAATGTTCCCCTGCCTGCGCTGTACATGCTGCCTGATCTCTGCGCCTCCCCTGCTACCTGGGCAGCGGAAATGCGCCTTCGGCCACTAGCGCTGTCGGATGGGAAGTTTACCATCAGTTTGTCCACTAGTGCCCTGTGGTATAGCATCATTCTCGAACCCCTTTCCTCTTCGGGAATGAGAGTGGAAAGGCTCTCCTTATACCGTGGGTCGAGCAGTGTGTACACCCAGTAATCCGTAGTGGCCAGAATGCGTGTAACGTGAGGGTCACGAGAAAGGCATCCTAACATGAAGTCAGCCATGTGTGCCAGGGTACCTGTACGCAACACATGGCTGTCCTCACTAGGAAGATCACTTTCAGGATCCTCCTCCTCCTCTGGCCATACACGCTGAAAGGATGACAGGCAAGCTGCATCTGTACCCTCAGCAGTGGGCCAAGCTGTCTCTTCCCCCTCCTCCTCATGCTCCTCCTCAACGCGTTGAGATATAGACATGAGGTTGCTCTGACTATCCAGCGACATACTGTCTTCCCCCGCCTCCATTTCCAATTCAAAAGCATCTGCCTTTATTCTTTGCAGGGAACTTCTCAAGAGGCATAGCAGACGAATGGTGACGAAAATGATTGCAGCATCCCCGCTCAGCATCTGGGTAGACTCCTCAAAGTTTCCAAGGACCTGGCAGATGGCTGCCAACCAGGCCCACTTTTCTGTAAATAATTGAGGAGGCTGACTCCCACTACGCCGCCCATGTTGGAGTTGGTATTCCACTATAGCTCTACGCTGCTCATAGAGCCTGGCCAACATGTGGAGCGTAGAGTTCCACTGTGTGAGCACGTCGCACAGCAGTCGGTGCACTGGCAGATTAAACCGATGTTGCAGTGTCCGCAGGGTGGCAGCGTGCGTGTGGGACTTGCGGAAATGTGCGCAGAGCTGGCGCACCTTTCCGAGCAGGTATGACAAGTGTGGGTAGCTTTTCAGAAAGCACTGAACCACCAAATTAAAGACATGGGCCAGGCATGGCACGTGCGTGAGGCTGCCGAGCTGCAGAGCCACCACCAGGTTACGGCCGTTGTCACACACGGTTGACAAATGCCCGGTTGGAGGCTCAGCGGCGCAAGCCAGCGGTCGGTCTGCTCTGTCAGACCCTGCAGCAGTTCGTGGGCTGTGTGCTTCTTCTCTCCTAAGCTGAGTAGTTTCAGCACGGCCTGCTGACGCTTGCCCACCGCTGTGCTGCCACGCCGCGTGACACCGACTGCTGGCGACGTGCTGCTGCTGACACATCTTGATTGCGAGACAGAGGTTGCGTAGGAGGAGGAGGAGGAGGGTGGTTTAGTGGAGGAAGCATACACTGCCGCAGATACCACCACCGAGCTGGGGCACGCAATTCGGGGGGTGGGTAGGATGTGAGCGGTCCCAGGCTCTGACTCTGTCCCAGCCTCCACTAAATTCACCCAATGTGCCGTCAGGGAGATATAGTGGCCCTGCCCGCCTGTGCTTGTCCACGTGTCCGTTGTTAAGTGGACCTTGGCAGTAACCGCGTTGGTGAGGGCGCGTACAATGTTGCGGGAGACGTGGCCGTGCAGGCCTGGGACGGCACATCGGGAAAAGTAGTGGCGACTGGGAACCGAGTAGCGCGGGGCCGCCGCCGCCATCATGCTTTTGAAAGCCTCCGTTTCCACAAGCCTATATGGCAGCATCTGCAGGCTGATCAATTTGGCAATGTGCACGTTTAACGCTTGAGCGTGCGGGTGCGTGGCGGCGTACTTGCGCTTGCGTCCACGTCCTATAGGCCTACAGCCCTACCCCTCAGCATGGTGTATTACCAGTAGTGCAGAAACAGAACGCTGTAATTAAATGTGCCGCTTATTGGCCTGTGGTTGGAGGCTGACTTCATTTAAGGAACGCCAGGAAATAATTTGGTGCAAGCCTGCTGTAACACTTAGCTGGCTGCGTATGATTTTGTAGAACTACTACACCCAGCACACACAGACCCAGAACACTGAGCACAGTGACAGGCAGGCCAAATAGATTTTTTGCCCAATATTTTTTAGAAAAGGCCCACTGCCTATATTCAATATGCCTAAGCACTTCTGTCCCTGGAGTATTACTGCAGGGCGCAATGCTCTGCACGGCCGATATACAAAAAAAAAAAAAAAGTGCAACACTGCAAAAAGCAGCCTCCACACTACTGCACACGGTTAGATGTGGCCCTAAGAAGGACCGTTGGGGTTCTTGAAGCCTACAATAACTCCTAACACTCTCCCTATAGCAGCTCCAACACGATAGCACTTTCCCTCAGCTATGTCAGAATGCATCTGTGGGGAGCCGCGGGAGGGGCCGATTTAAATACTCGGGTGACACCTGATCTCGCCAGCCACTCACTGCAGGGGGGTGGTATAGGGCTTGAACGTCACAGGGGGAAGGTTTAATGCCTTCCTGTCTTTCAATTGGCCAGAAAAGCGTGCTAACTAGAGATGAGCGAACACCAAAATGTTCGGGTGTTCGTTATTCGGAACGAACTTCCCGTGATGCTCGAGGGTTCGTTTCGAACAACGAACCCCATTGAAGTCAATGGGCGACCAGAACATTTTTGTATTTCGCCGATGCTCGCTAAGGTTTTCATGTGTGAAAATCTGGGCAATTCAGGAAAGTGATGGGAATGACACAGTGACGGATAGGGCAGGCGAGGGGCTACATGTTGGGCTGCATCTCAAGTTCACAGGTCCCACTATTAAGCCACAATAGCGGCAAGAGTGGGCCCCCCCCCCCCCCCAACAACTTTTACTTCTGAAAAGCCCTCATTAGCATGGCATACCTTTGCTAAGCACCACACTACCTCCAACAAAGCACAATCACCGCCTGCATGACACTCCACTGCCACTTCTCCTGAGTTACATGCTGCCCAACCGCACCCCCTCCCCCCCACAGCGCACACCAAACTGTCCCTGCGCAGCCTTCAGCTGCCCTCATGCCACACCACCCTCATGTCTATTTAGAAGTGCGTCTGCCACGACGAGGGACCGCAGGCACACACTGCACAGGGTTGGCACGGCTAGGTAGCGACCCTCTTTAATAGGGGCGGGGCGATAGCCCACAATGCTGTACAGAAGCAATGAGAAATACAATCCTGTGCCACCGCCATCAGGAGCTGCACACGTGGGCATAGCAATGGGGAACCTATGTGCCACACACTATTCATTCTGTCAAGGTGTCTGCATGCCCCAGTCAGACTGGTTATATGCACCTTAACAGTAACCGCGTTGGTGGTAATGTGGTGGTGACTGCGGACCTAGTACCACGGTTGTATTTTGTTGGTTTTCGGAATGTGGCCAGGATTAAGTGGGCCGTGGCGGGGGGATGGTGGGGGGGCTCTCTTGTAGTGTCGGTAAAGGTGAAATTCTTGGACTGCCACCAGACGAACCAATGCAAAGGCATTTGCCAACAATGTTTTCCCTGTTGGAGGAGGAGGGGGATGTTTTTGAGGCACTACGTGTCCTCTCCACATGTCCGTTCCATGTAAGCAATAGTAGCACTCAAGACAGGCCCCAGTAACAATTCTGAAGCAGCAGTATAGCGGGAGCGCAGTCTTCGTTCCATGTAAGCAATAGTAGCACTCAAGACAGGCCCCAGTAACAATTCTGAAGCAGCAGTATAGCGGGAGCGCAGTCTTCGTTCCATGTAAGCAATAGTAGCACTCAAGACAGGCCCCAGTAACAATTCTGAAGCAGCAGTATAGCGGGAGCGCAGTCTTCGTTCCATGTAAGCAATAGTAGCACTCAAGACAGGCCCCAGTAACAATTCTGAAGCAGCAGTATAGCGGGAGCGCAGTCTTCGTTCCATGTAAGCAATAGTAGCACTCAAGACAGGCCCCAGTAACAATTCTGAAGCAGCAGTATAGCGGGAGCGCAGTCTTCGTTCCATGTAAGCAATAGTAGCACTCAAGACAGGCCCCAGTAACAATTCTGAAGCAGCAGTATAGCGGGAGCGCAGTCTTAGTTCCATTTCAGTAGCCTTAGTATAGCCAAGGCACAAGTGACATTTATGTAGCTAAAGTGTAGGCCAACCCCACACACCTTTCTGTACCATGAGTGCAGGCGAAGAACATAGAAATTACTATGATTACACTGTAGGTGAGGGCCCCAAAAAATTGGTGTACCAACAGTACTAATGTACCTCAGTAAAAATTGGCCATGCCCAACCAAGATGGCAGGTGAATCGCTTTGGTTAATGTGGCTTAAGTGGTAACTAGGCCTGGAGGCAGCCCAGTGTAACGAAAAATTGGTTCAAGTTAAAGTTCCAACGCTTTTAAGCTAATTGAAACTTATAAAAATTGTTCTGAAAAATTATTTGAGTGAGCCTTGTGGCCCTAAGAAAAATTGCCCGTTCAGCGTGATTACGTGAGGTTTCAGGAGGAGGAGCAGGAGGAGGAGGAGGAGGAATATTAGACACAGATTGATGAAGCAGAAATGTCCCCGTTTTGGATGGTGAGAGAGAACGTAGCTTCCATCCGCGGGTGCAGCCTACGTATTGCTTAGGTATCGCTGCTGTCCGCTGGTGGAGAACAGAAGTCTGGGGAAATCCAGCCTTTGTTCATCTTGATGAGTGTTAGCCTGTCGGCACTGTCGGTTGACAAGCGGCTACGCTTATCTGTGATGATTCCCCCAGCCGCACTAAACACCCTTTCCGACAAGACGCTAGCCGCAGGACAAGCAAGCACCTCAAGGGCATACAGGGCTAGTTCAGGCCACGTGTCCAGCTTCGACACCCAGTAGTTGTAGGGGGCAGAGGCGTCACCAAGGATGGTCGTGCGATCCGCTACGTACTCCCTCACCATCCTTTTGCAGTGCTCCCGCCGACTCAGCCGTGACTGGGGAGCGGTGACACAGTCTTGGTGGGGAGCCATAAAGCTGGCCAGGCCCTTAAAGACTGTTGCACTGCCTGGGATGTACATGCTGCTCGATCTACGCACATCCCCTGCAACATGGCCCTCGGAACTGCGCCTTCTGCCACTAGCGCTGTCGGCTGGGAATTTTACCATCAGCTTGTCCGCAAGGGTCCTGTGGTATAGCAACACTCTCGAACCCCTTTCCTCTTCGGGAATCAGAGTGGGCAGGTTCTCCTTATACCGTGGATCGAGCAGTGTGTACACCCAGTAATCCGTCGTGGCCAGAATGCGTGCAACGCGAGGGTCACGAGAAAGGCATCCTAACATGAAGTCAGCCATGTGTGCCAGGGTACCAGTACGCAACACATGGCTGTCCTCACTAGGAAGATCACTTTCAGGATCCTCCTCCTCCTCCTCCTCCTCAGGCCATACACGCTGAAAGGATGACAGGCAATCAGCCGGTGTACCGTCAGCAGCGGGCCAAGCTGTCTCTTCCCCCTCCTCCTCATCCTCCTCATGCTCCTCCTCCTCCTCCTGTACGCGCTGAGAAATAGACAGGAGGGTGCCCTGACTATCCAGCGGCATACTGTCTTCCCCCGCCCCCGTTTCCGAGCGCAAAGCAGCTGCCTTTATGGTTTGCAGGGAATGTCTCAAGATGCATAGCAGAGGAATGGTGACGCTAATGATTGTAGCATCGCCGCTCACCACCTGGGTAGACTCCTCAAAATTACCAAGGACATGGCAGATGTCTGCCAACCAGGCCCACTCTTCTGAAAGGAATTGAGGAGGCTGACTCCCACTGCGCCGCCCATGTTGGAGTTGGTATTCAACTATAGCTCTACGTTGTTCATAGAGCCTGGCCAACATGTGGAGCGTAGAGTTCCACCGTGTGGGCACGTCGCACAGCAGTCGGTGCACTGGCAGCTTAAAGTGATGTTGCAGGGTGCGCAGGGTGGCAGCGTCCGTGTGGGACTTGCGGAAATGTGCGC
Organism: Eleutherodactylus coqui; assembly: GCF_035609145.1. Classification (NCBI taxonomy): domain Eukaryota; kingdom Metazoa; phylum Chordata; class Amphibia; order Anura; family Eleutherodactylidae; genus Eleutherodactylus; species Eleutherodactylus coqui. Next base: position 26,134,984 of record NC_089845.1, on the reverse strand, counting down.
AGAGCCGGCGCGCCTTTACGAGCAGGTCTGACAAGCGTGGGTAGCTTTTCAGAAACCGCTGAACCACCAAATTAAAGACGTGGGCCAGGCATGGCACGTGCGTGAGGCTGCCAAGCTGCAGAGCCGCCACCAGGTTACGGCCGTTGTCACACACGACCATGCCCGGTTGGAGGCTCAGCGGCGCAAGCCAGCGGTCGGTCTGCTGTGTCAGACCCTGCAGCAGTTCGTGGGCCATGTGCCTCTTATCGCCTAAGCTGAGTAGTTTCAGCACGGCCTGCTGACGCTTGCCCACCGCTGTGCTGCCACACCGCGCGACACCGACTGCTGGCGACATGCTGCTGCTAACACATCTTGATTGCGAGACAGAGGAGGAGGAGGAGGAGGAGGAGGAGGAGGGTGCTTTAGTGGAGGAAGCATACACCTCCGCAGATACCACCACCGAGCTGGGGCCCGCAATTCTGGGGGTGGGTAGGACGTGAGCGGTCCCAGGCTCTGACTCTGTCCCAGCCTCCACTAAATTCACCCAATGTGCCGTCAGGGAGATGTAGTGGCCCTGCCCGCCTGTGCTTGTCCACGTGTCCGTAGTTAAGTGGACCGTGGCAGTAACCGCGTTGGTGAGGGCGCGTACAATGTTGCGGGAGACGTGGTCGTGCAGGGCTGGGACGGCACATCGGGAAAAGTAGTGGCGACTGGGAACTGAGTAGCGCGGGGCCGCCGCCTCCATGATACTTTTGAAGGACTCCGTTTCCACAACCCTATACGGCAGCATCTCAAGGCTGATGAATTTTGCGATGCGGACGGTTAACGTTTGAGCGTGCGGGTGCGTGGCGGCATACTTGCGCTTGCGCTCCAACAGTTGCGCTAGCGACGGCTGGACTGTGCGGTGCGAGACATTGGTGGATGGGGCCGAGGACAGCGGAGGTGAGGGTGTGGGTGCAGGCCAGGAGACGGTCGTGCCTGTGTCCTGAGAGGGGGGTTGCATCTCAGTGGCAGGTTGGGGCACAGGGGGAGAGGCAGGGGTGCAAACCGGAGGCGGTGAACGGCCTTCGTCCCACCTTGTGGGGTGCTTGGCCATCATATGCCTGCGCATGGTGGTGGTGGTGAGGCTGTTGGTGTTGGCTCCCCGGCTGAGCTTTGCGCAACAAAGGTTGCACACCACTGTTCGTCGGTCGTCAGGCGTCTCTGTGAAAAACTGCCAGACCTTAGAGCACCTCGGCCTCTGCAGGGTGGCATGGCGCGAGGGGGCGCTTTGGGAAACACTTGGTGGATTATTCGGTCTGGCCCTGCCTCTACCCCTGGCCCTGGCCACCGCACTGCCTCTTGCAACCTGCCCTGCTGATGCCCTTGACTCCCCCTCTGAAGACCTGTCCTCCTGAGTAAGCAATGCACACCAGGTGGGGTCAGTCACCTCATCGTCCTGCTGCTCTTCCTCCGAATCCTCTGTGCGCTGCTCCCTCGGACTTACTGCCCTTACTACTACCTCACTGCAAGACAACTGTGTATGATCGTCATCGTCCTCCTCACCCACAGAAAGTTGTTGAGACAGTTGGCGGAAGTCCCCAGCCTCATCCCCCGGACCCCGGGAACTTTCGAATGGTTGGGCATCAGTGACTATAAACTCCTCTGGTGGGAGAGGAACCGCTGCTGCCCAATCTGAGCAGGGGCCCGAGAACAGTTCCTGGGAGTGTTCCCGCTCCTGAGCAGGTGTCATTGTAGTGGAGTGAGGAGGCTGGGAGAAAGGAGGAGCAGCAGACAGAGGATTCGGATTTGCAGCAGTGGACGGCGCAGAACTGCGTGTTGACGATAGGTTGCTCGAAGCACTTTCTGCCATTCAGGACAGGACCTGCTCACACTGCTCATTTTCTAATAACCGTCTCCCGCGTGGACCCATTAATTGGGCGATGAATGTGGGGACGCCAGAAACGTGCCTCTCTCCTAATCGCGCAGCAGTCGGCTGCGACACACCGGGATCAGGAGCTCGGGCTGTGCCCACACCCTGACTTGGCCCTCCGCGTCCTCGGCCGCGTCCACGTCCTCTAGGCCTACCCCTACCCCTCAGCATGCTGTATTACCAGTGATTTGATTTAACAGGCAGGAAATAAATTGGCGCAAGACTGCAGGCCAAATATAATTTTTGCCCTTTTGGGAAAACGAAAGGCCCCACTGCCTCTAGTGAATGAATTATCTAAGTTTAATAACTGTGCTGTGTCCCTGCTTATGTGTCACAGAACGTGAGGGTAGCAGAGTTATTATAACTCTGGCAGAGCAGGTATTTTTTTTCCCAATTAAGGAAAGCAAATGGCGAAGCCAGCAGTAAAGCGTAGCTGGGTGCGTATGATTTAGCAATGTTTTTCACGCAGCTCACACGTCTCCACCGCCCGTAAGGACGGACAGAGGCTGGACAAATAGATTTGTTTTCAGTTTTTTCCCACAAACAGGCAGCACTGCGTATATTCAATGAACATGAGAAGTTTAATAACTGTGCTGTGTCCCTGCTTATGTGTCACAGAACGTGAGGGTAGCAGAGTTATTATAACTCTGGCAGAGCAGGTATTTTTTTTCCCCATTAAGGAAAGCAAATGGCGAAGCCAGCAGTAAAGCGTAGCTGGGTGCGTATGATTTAGCAATGTTTTTCACGCAGCTCACACGTGTCCACAGGCGTAAGGACGGACAGAGGCTGGACAAATAGATTTGTTTTCAGTTTTTTCCCACCAAAAGGCAGCACTGCGTATATTCAATGAACATGAGAAGTTTAATAACTGTGCTGTGTCCCTGCTTATGTGTCACAGAACGTGAGGGTAGCAGAGTTATTATAACTCTGGCAGAGCGGGTATTTTTTTTCCCAATTAAGGAAAGCAAATGGCGAAGCCAGCAGTAAAGCGTAGCTGGGTGCGTATGATTTAGCAATGTTTTTCACGCAGCTCACACGTGTCCACAGGCGTAAGGACGGACAGAGGCTGGACAAATAGATTTGTTTTCAGTTTTTTCCCACCAAAAGGCAGCACTGCGTATATTCAATGAACATGAGAAGTTTAATAACTGTGCTGTGTCCCTGCTTATGTGTCACAGAACGTGAGGGTAGCAGAGTTATTATAACTCTGGCAGAGCAGGTATTTTTTTTCCCAATTAAGGAAAGCAAATGGCGAAGCCAGCAGTAAAGCGTAGCTGGGTGCGTATGATTTAGCAATGTTTTTCACGCAGCTCACACGTGTCCACAGGCGTAAGGACGGACAGAGGCTGGACAAATAGATTTGTTTTCAGTTTTTTCCCACCAAAAGGCAGCACTGCGTATATTCAATGAACATGAGAAGTTTAATAACTGTGCTGTGTCCCTGCTTATGTGTCACAGAACGTGAGGGTAGCAGAGTTATTATAACTCTGGCAGAGCAGGTATTTTTTTTCCCAATTAAGGAAAGCAAATGGCGAAGCCAGCAGTAAAGCGTAGCTGGGTGCGTATGATTTAGCAATGTTTTTCACGCAGCTCACACGTGTCCACCGCCCGTAAGGACGGACAGAGGCAGGACAAATAGATTTGTTTTCAGTTTTTTCCCACCAACAGGCCGCACTGCGTATATTCTATGAATAATAACTGTGTTGTGGCCCTGCCTATACAATTCTTTCCCTGCAGTATCAATGGAGGGTGGAATGCTCTGCAGAGGCGATTTTGAAAAAAGATATAGTTTGTAAAAGATATAGTTTGGTTCATGACATTGGTTCACTCTGAAAATCCCTTTAAGGCCTTCAGATGAGAACACACTGGCCTGGTCATGAACTGTGTGCTGATTTAGCATGTCACGTACACATGGTGATTAGTACAAGGATGTTTTTGCATTATGAAAGTATCTTTTTCGTGGAAACCAGGATGCGTTGAGTTTGTGGGTGCGGAGGGGTTATCCTATTATTGTGTAACTTTGCAACATCTGTGAATTCCAATGTCTCTATGTCAAATGTGATATTTAGAGCCTGAGAAAGTCATTTACCTGCCAATAATGTATACTCCCATATGTTTTACCTATATCTCATTTGAATATGCCTCCCCTCTCTATATGTTAACCACACCTTCTTTTAATACTCAATAAAAGTTGGGTGCCTGGCTCACCAGGCATTCTTACTGACTTTGACTACATTCGGATGTCGTGTCTGAGTTCTGGTTAAGGTCGCTGTCACTAGTGACTCTTATACTTATTTTACCTGATCTAGGCGTACTTCTTTATCACTGCTTTATCAGTTGGAGCCCACCAGCGAGATTGCTAAAAACTATACACTTCTTACTGAACGTGGAGCACCGGCCTACTTCTCTTGGATGAAGCAGTACCCCGGGGCAAGAGATTTCTCTTGACTTCTCCTAGGGGAGAGGGGTCGGCTGCGGTGTCAGTGCCAGGTGTACAGCTTCAGCATTTATGAACTTGCTCCCTATCAGGTAAAATACATCTCTCTTACTCTTTTTATATGTTCTTCTTTCTTTACCTTTTGTCCATTTTCTGTACGCTGTTATATTTGTGTTTCTACCTTAACTCCTTTTGTACTACATGTTGGTTCTTCCCTGGGCTATCCCATTGTTATTATGTTACACTAATATATGTCTATGTTATGTCTAATGGTACTCAACACCCCTGTGATACTCCTCTAAAGTGGGTGGATGCATATTGTGAAGAAGGTTGTTTTCTTGCATTCTTCCTTATTCTTCTGATGTCATTGTGGATTGCTTATATTGTGTATAAGAATCATAGAGCTGGCTTCCTTCCCCGCATTTGGTTCTTTTTCTGTTTGTATGGTTTGTGATTTTTGCATTTGTACTGCAGTACTGACGCGAGAATCTCCGATTACTCCTTTTGTGTTGTCTCATGTGCGGCATACTGTTACCTCCCGCCATTCTTATTATTTGCATCACCGGTTATATCTTGAGGTTCCATGCCATGCAGTTCCTATTCTAAATAGTGGCAGTTTGTGGGTTAGTATTATTAATAATCGCTGGTATATTCCGTATTGGATTGATGATCTTGAATGTCCTAATACCTTTGATGCTTCTGCTGGTGATTCCGGCATTGATGCGTAGTTTTGTGCTTTTGTTCACATTGGTTGTCAGGCTGATTCACGCTTGCCTTGCCCACAGTTTAACTACGACTCTACGGTTCTTGGCTACCGATAGGGTGTAGGGCTACGTAACTGGGCTCTGGGATAGCCGCCCACTGACAGTTGCGTGACAAGGGTTTTATACATAGCTGGATATCCAGAAGACGGGACTGGCGCTCCCTGACTGGTTGCTATGGGTGTGATACTTACCAAACTCAACAAGATGTCCAAGTACAAGCCAACAATTGTTGATTTGGTGGGGGTCACGTTTGGGAAGGCTGCGGTGAAGAATGCTGCCACCATACTACGTAAGGCTGGTATGCCAAAAACTGGCTGCCTTGACTTACAAGCATGGCGTGACTTTGCTTTGAAAGAAGCACGGTGGATTGCTGATCATAACTATGGTTCGCAGGTTCAAGCATGGGTTGATGCATCTTTGAAATTTGATCCCCTTATAATACACCGCTATTTCCTGTGAAAAAGAAGTGCCAACCAGGACAGCCGCAGGCGTACCGGATGGTGCACGACCTGCGGGAAATCAATAAATTGATGATCATAGACGCACCAATAGTCCAAAATCCACACACAATTTTAAATCAGATACCCCCAACTGCAGTGTTCTTTAGCATCTTGGACTTGGCAAATGCCTATTTTGGAGTGCGTGTCGACGCAGAATCCCAACTGCTGTTAGCCTTCACACATGAGGGTAGACAGCTATGCTGGACCCGATTACCACAAGGAGGGGCCACTTCCCCCTCAGAGTTTTCACAAGCGCTGGCGTATGTCCTGTCTTCCTGGCACCCAGAGGACCAGGACACACAGCTACTGCAATATGTTGATGATCTGATGTTGTGCATCACGACCAGAAGTGTCTGTTTGATTGAAACCCGATCCCTCCTGCTGTTTTTAGCTGCGGAAGGGTGCAAGGTTTCAAGGGACAAGTTGCAGATCGCACAAACAAAGGTGGTGTTCTTAGGACACTGTATCTCGGCACAAAAGAAACATATCACTGACGGAAGAAAGACTGCCATAGAGCAGGCACCTGAGCCTTCAGGTGCGCGGGCACTACGAGCCTTTCTGGGGTTGGTGAGTTACTGCCGAGAATGGGTCCCCAGTGCATCAAGCTTGATGCAGCCACTGTTTGATGTGCTGATTGCTTGCAACAAAGGACAACCTTTCCAATTGACAGTTGAAGCACAAGAAGGGTTTCAGAAACTCAAGACTGCCATTGTTTCAGCTCCAGCATTGGGGTTACCTAATTATGATTTACCATTCAATCTGTTCTGTCATGAAATCGAAGGACACGCAAAAGGTGTCCTCACCCAGCAACATGGATCTAAACAAAGACCCATAGGATATTACTCAGTGAGACTGGATACAGTTGTGAGAGGAGCACCTTCATGCATTAGAGCCATTGCCGCCTGCGCTGTTCTCAAGGAAAAAGTCGCTGACATGGTGCTGGAGCACCCTCTGGTGGTACAAGTACCACATGCAGTGCAGGAGGTGTTGTCACAAGTGACAACCAAGCATTTGTCAATGGCAAGGCTCACCAAGTATGAGGTAGCTCTCCTCACTCCTCCCAATCTCACAATTAAACGGTGCACTGCTTTGAATCCTGCTACACTCTTGCCAGATGTAGGGGAAGAGACTGATGAGGATAATGACATCCCTGCACATGACTGTATTGAACTAATGCATACCGAGACTAAACCACTTGACAATGTCAGTGAGACTCCCATTCCAAACGCTGACCTAGAGTTGTTTGTAGACGGATCCCGGTTCTACCAAGATGGTAGGCCACACACAGGGTATGCCATAGTGTCCCAACATGAAGTGCTGAAGGGAGAATCCTTGCCATCCTCCATGTCGGCACAGGAGGCGGAGCTGACTGCACTCGCTGAGGCGTGTTCAATGGCAGAGCATCTTGTAGCCAACATATACACGGACAGTCAATACTGTTTTGGTATATGTCATGACTACTTACCCTTATGGCGGGCCAGAAACTTTACCTCCTCCTCCGGGAAACCTGTTAAGAACGCCCCACTGGTGGCACAGCTGTTGAGGGCTCTGGAGCTGCCCAAGAAGGTAGGTATCATTAAGGTTAGGGCACATACTAAGGAAAGATCGCCAGAAGCCCTAGGAAATCAGCGAGCTGACTTGGCAGCCAAGGCTGCCGCTCTTCTGCCTTTGCCCAATCAATCATACTGCTTGGCAGCGGATGTTGTTTTGGAAAAGGTGGATATCGCCCTGCTGTCAAAGCTCCAGAATCAAGCCTCAGACCGTGAAAAAGAGGAGTGGGCTAGACACTCCGGATCTCCAGGAGAAGATGGACTGTGGAGGGTGGGAGCCCGTACCTGCTTGCCTAGGGTCTTGCACCCCATGATGTGTTCTCTATCTCATGGCCCCACCCATCAATCCAAGGACGCAATGGTAAGTTTGGTTAGTCAGCATTGGGTGGCGCCAGGGTTCCGTCAGTCTGCCACCAGGTTCACACAAGGTTGTGTTATCTGTGCCTGCCATAATGCCGGGAAAACTGTTAAAGTCCCTCGTAAATGCACTCCAAAGCCATTGTATCCTTTCCAGAGATTGCAGATTGATTTCATTCAGCTCCCCAAGGTTGGGATCTATGAATATGTCCTGGTGTGTGTCTGCCTCTTCTCAAACTGGCCAGAAGCGTGGCCCTGTAGCAGGGCCAATGCAAAAACTGTTGCAAAAAAACTGCTTTCCGAAGTAGTATGCAGGTATGGTGTCCCAGAAGTGATAGAAAGTGACAGAGGTACACATTTCACATCACAGGTGTGCCAAGAAGTGACTCAAGCATTGGGGATTGAGCAGGCGTTCCACACTCCATACCACCCACAAAGCAGTGGTAAGGTGGAACGCATGAATGGTACCCTCAAGACAAAAATTGCTAAGGCTGCAGCAGAAACTGGGCGACCTTGGACAGAGTGTCTGCCTATAGCCTTATACTCCATCCGTACTACACCTAATAAGCGCACTGGACTTAGTCCCTATGAGATACTCTTTGGGGCACCACCTAAAACTGGTCTGTACTTTCCACAGCAATTGCAAATGCTACATTCAGATTTGACCTCTTATGTGGCATCCTTGCAAAAGACATTGCAGCAGATTCATAAACGTGTTTTTAGTTCCATTCCAGATCCATCCTCACTCTCAGGAACTCATCAATTGCAACCAGGAGATTGGGTAACAGTACGTAAGCACGTCAGGAGGGCATTGGAGCCTCGCTTTGAAGGTCCTTACCAGGTCCAATTAACTACTCCCACCTCTGTGAAGGTCCAAGGGAAAGAGACATGGATACATGCTTCCCACTGCAAGCTGTTCGCAGGCTGCCAGGAATAAATCAAAGGAAGTATTCAGTCATACTTTGTCTCTTATGTACATTGATTACTGTTGTTACTAATCAGGATGGTCTGGACACCAGTTGTAACAATAAGTTTATCAAATATCATGGAATTGTGTCTAGAGTGAAAAATCTTTCAGATTGTTGGGTGTGTACACATTCTCCTGTCTCAGCTAAGGCAATGCCCTATTTTGCATCTCCTTTGACTGAGCAGGAGTTGTTGACTTCTATCTGTTGGGATCTTCCTCTTATCTCTCTCCCTGAGGATCAAAAGAGAACAGTGATAGCATTACCTGTCACAGGATGGACTAGACACCCCTGGTGGCAGGTGAATTTAACCTCTAGAATTAATAAATTCTTTGAATTAAGGGATGAGGGTGCAGGGTGGCATAATAAACCACTTCAACTGTTAGAAATGGGAAACATACCTACAGATAAGCTGCAGATCAGTTTTTCTATTCAAGATAAGGTAGCAGTTGTCCAATCCAGAGTAATCTCAGGTGTTAATGTGGTGCAGAGGAAACCCTCTGTCCTCCTGCGGGAACTGCATAATACCACATGGCAATTTTCTGAAAGGTTTCCAGACAGTGACCCTACACAGTGTAAAGACCTACACGGATATTACAAGGAGGGGGGAGAAGTGCGAGGGCCTAGACAGACTACGGATAGCGAGCAGCCACAGATTCATGAACATTCAAGCGATGAACAGCCAAAATGTGATCTTAAGGCCTATTATGCAGTCTTGACCGGAGATAAGGCTACATCATGGTGCCTATTCCCTGACACAGTTCTGGTAGCTTATATTGCAAGTGCTCTCATACATGGCGCACAGCTTAAACTGCCAGAAGGCATATACGTAGTATGTGGAAGTAAGGCATACAGATGGATTCCTCTTGGAGCCGGAGGCACATGTACCCTTGCAAAGTTAGAGCCAGCCACCTGGGTTTGGACTAGTGATGAATTTCCCTATCAGCACATTCCTTCACACATGTTATACAGGCGTGATGTCCCAGAGCATAAAGTACATTTTGCACATACACACTGGGCCTGGAAAGCTGGAGCAGCTCTGGGAGGACCAATAGGTATGATGTTTAACTCATTAAGAAATACTCACATGATAGAGGCTTTGGGAGATGCTTTTGATAACATCACTGATACACTATTTGACATACTTGGTGTTCAAAATGAATACACTAAACAACTGATTCTGGTCACTAACCAACACACAGTGGTCCTAGACTATCTCACCGCCTCACAAGGAGGGTTATGCCAGGTGGTGGGTCCATCTTGTTGTCACTACATAGATCCAGCAGGAACATTACGGATCACTCATGATTTGGAACAAGCGAGAAGGATAAAAGAGTCGTACCGTAAGGCTATCTCTGACGATGAGACCAAATGGCCCGAATGGTTATCTTACTTGAACCCTGTGAACTGGTTTAAGGGGTTGGGTGGCATGATCTCTGGAGTAGTGGGCCTATTCTTACAAGGAGTGTTGTGTGTCATAGTACTCGTGATTGTCATTAAGCTTGTAATGGTAATCATCAAGAAAATTCTGGGAACTAATTGTAAATGTTTTTCAGGAAAATCCGCTAAGAAATCCCCCGGTGTGCTAAAAACTGAAACTCATCTCATGACAGTGTTGACAACTGATAAGACACCTTGTACCTTGTGTGGAAAACCTACTCTGCAAAAATTTGATAATTGCATGTACTGCGGATATGACAGCGTGATCTAAAGGATCCTAACCTTCAAAGAACAATGACCTTCCATTGGACTCATTTATTCTCATTTACTCTTACCTAATCAACGCTTTTGGATGTTGTGCAATGGGATGTGATAACCCCTTCTACTGTGTGCCTTGAGGAGACTAGCAGGGAAAGAAGAGGCCTGACCCAGTGGGGGTGGGGTAGAGGAGTGGGAGGAAGATCTCCACACATCCTCGGGGCGGGTCTCTCTAGGAAGGGCTAGTGAGTGTAGCAAAGATAGCAGGTCTGCTTTGTTTTACATCTTCTAGCCTAGGGTGCATCCTACCATTCCACTACAAAGATATTTTAGGAGGGAAATTGTAAAAGATATAGTTTGGTTCATGACATTGGTTCACTCTGAAAATCCCTTTAAGGCCTTCAGATGAGAACACACTGGCCTGGTCATGAACTGTGTGCTGATTTAGCATGTCACGTACACATGGTGATTAGTACAAGGATGTTTTTGCATTATGAAAGTATCTTTTTCGTGGAAACCAGGATGCGTTGAGTTTGTGGGTGCGGAGGGGTTATCCTATTATTGTGTAACTTTGCAACATCTGTGAATTCCAATGTCTCTATGTCAAATGTGATATTTAGAGCCTGAGAAAGTCATTTACCTGCCAATAATGTATACTCCCATATGTTTTACCTATATCTCATTTGAATATGCCTCCCCTCTCTATATGTTAACCACACCTTCTTTTAATACTCAATAAAAGTTGGGTGCCTGGCTCACCAGGCATTCTTACTGACTTTGACTACATTCGGATGTCGTGTCTGAGTTCTGGTTAAGGTCGCTGTCACTAGTGACTCTTATACTTATTTTACCTGATCTAGGCGTACTTCTTTATCACTGCTTTATCAGGTAGCAGAGTTATTATAACTCTGGCAGAGCAGGTATTTTTTTTCCCAATTAAGGAAAGCAAATGGCGAAGCCAGCAGTAAAGCGTAGCTGGGTGCGTATGATTTAGCAATGTTTTTCACGCAGCTCACACGTGTCCACCGCCCGTAAGGACGGACAGAGGCAGGACAAATAGATTTGTTTTCAGTTTTTTCCCACCAACAGGCCGCACTGCGTATATTCTATGAATAATAACTGTGTTGTGGCCCTGCCTATACAATTCTTTCCCTGCAGTATCAATGGAGGGTGGAATGCTCTGCAGAGGCGATTTTGAGAAGCCCAAAAAAAATGCAGCACAGCTAACAGCAGCCTGGACAGTACTGCACACGGATAAATATGGCCCTAGAAAGGACCGTTGAGGTTCTTGAAGGCTACACTGACTCCTAACACTCTCCCTGCCTATGCAGCACTTCTGTCCCTAATGCCAGGTGCAACGGTCTGCAGAGCCGATTTTGAGAAAAAAAAAAATGCCACTGCTAACAGCAGCCAACACACAGCTATCAGTGGCCCTAATAAGGACCTTTGGGGGGTCTTGAAGCCTACACTAACTACCAATTCTTTCCCTACAGCAGCTCCGGTACAAACAGCACTGTCCCTCATCTAACTCACACCGCATCTGAGGCGAGCCGCGGGAGGGGCCGACTTTTATATTAGGCGAACACCTGATCTCGCCAGCCACTCACAGCAGGGGGGTGGTATAGGGCTTAAACGTTGCAGGGGGAAGTTGTAATGCCTTCCCTGTCTTTCAATTGGCCAGAAAAGCGCGCTAACGTCTCAGGGAAGGAAGTGAAAGTAACCAGAACACCGCATGGTGTTCGTTACGAATAACGAACATCCCGAACACCCTAATATTCGCACGAATATCAAGCTCGGACGAACGCGTTCGCTCATCTCTAGTGCTAACGCCTCAGAGATGAAAGTGAAAGTAACCCGAACATCGCGTGGTACTCGTTACGAGTAACGAGCATCCCGAACACGCTAATACTCGAACGAGTATCAAGCTCGGACGAGTACGTTCGCTCATCTCTAGTCACTAGCTTTTCAAACTGTTTATACTAGCAAAAGTACAACTCACGTTATTTACTAAAAATTACATTTTTGTTTTAAAAAATCTTACTGTGCTAGCCTTTGGGGGTCTAAATTCCTTCTTACTTGCTGTACGTTGCCCATTGTCAAGTGATGCCTGTGTCTAGTAATAGAGATAAAAAGATGAACTCCAGACAGTAGAGAAGGGTGATGATTTATGCTGAACATAGAAGTTTATAAAAAAAATAGAGAGGGGGGTGGGGGGAACTCACAGAGACAAGCCTGCAGCAAATAGTAAATTAATTATAGCTACTCAAATCTCATCTACACCCCTCAGTACTGCTGTAGTGTCTTCACTGATTACGTTATTTATGGGTATGTGTTATAAAGGGCAGAATCTGCTATCTTCTTGTGTAGAGTGCATATGGCACAGCATAACAGCTAAAGTCCTCCCACCAGTTCAAAGAAAGCTGAAAATCAGAGATACAGCCTGAAGAGGGGAAAATTGTGATAAATACAGAATACAATCCTTAAAATGACAACATATGATTTCATTCTTCATGTACATGCAGATAGCAGCTTATTCTGAAATGCATATGAAAAGTTAGATACGTTTTAAGCCAAAAAGGTTTATCTCCAATATTTTGACACGATACTTTCTCCTAATCTCTTAACAATCTATGACATTCATAGACAAGCTAGGTTGTGAGGGTTATAGAGTGGGCGAAGGAGTGGAGTTCACTCCATTCCTGTCTGGTTCCCACTGTTCCACTGGTCTAATAAAAGCGCAGACCTCAATCTAATTGGGAATTTGTGTATAGACCAATGCAATTCATCTAACTTGAAAGAGTTGGATCGTTTTTTTCCCAGAAGAGTGCACAAAAATACAAGTATCTAAATGTGCTATGCTAATAGAGTCATACCCCAAGGAGACTTGCATCTGTAATTGCAGAAAAAAATAAATATTTAGTACCTTCAAAGTGGTAGGCATTTTGTGTCAAAGTGTACAACCCCCCTCGCCCAAAAAAAATCCAGGCTGTAACACAACTAACAGGAAAAACAGCATCATTATATGCCTGGAATGTATTAACCTAATAAGCCATACATGACAGATGCAGGAGGCCATTGTTAGTCCCTTGACTTCCATGGCAACTTACAAGGGGCGAATGGGTGACAGAATGAACCTCTTCTCTATTTAGATACTGCCATTGCTATTCCTGGTGGGTATCAGCTGTATAACACTGTCTATCTAGATCAATTATAACCACATAATAATACATCTGTGGAAGGCCAAATACTGCTACTACTCAGGAATGTTTTCCTTTCCAAATATGCCTATTGAGGATCTTTTGTAATTCATGGAGATATGACGCCAATACAGGAATGAGGAGGTTCCTAAACACATATAAAATTTTGGGGATTAACATTTTAATATTAGCTATCCTTCCAACCCAGGAAGCTTCACAATGGCATTATTTGGCCAAAGTTTGCTCAATGTCATAAGGTTGTAGGATACAATTATTCAGGGACAGGGAACAAAAAGGAAAAGTTAGTTTAATTACCTTAAATGTAATAAGAAATTGGATAGCCAGGGGGACAAAAATTTGCTTTTCAGTCTTTCCATAGCATGGTCAGTAGAGATGAGCGAACGAACTCGGTAAGGCCGATTTCGCAATCGAGCACCGCGATTTTCAAGTACTTCACTACTCGGGTGAAAAGTACTCGGGGGCGTTGTGGGGCGGGGCGTGGTGTGGTGGAGCAGGGGGTAGCAGTGCGGAACAGGTGGGAGCTCTCTCTCTCTCCCTCTCCCCCCCACTCCCCTCTGCAACCCCCCGCTCCCCCACAGCGCCCCCGAGTACTTTTCACCTGAGTAGTGAAGTACTCGAAAATCACGGTGCTCGATTGCAAAATCGGCCTTACCGAGTACGTTCGCTCATCTCTAATGGTCAGGATTATGCATACCTAAAATCTGAGATTTCAAAATGTTTAGATTACAGTAAGAAATATTGCTGAATTTGTTTAGTATTTCCAAAACTACTACTGTTTCTAGTTGGCTTAAAGCTATGATCATGTCATCATCCAATTTTGTGTTTGTGTCCAACTCTGACAATTCTGGTTGCGTTTCTTATCAATTCTGCTAAAAGTTCCATGACCTAAGTAAAAATTAGAGGTAATAATAGGCATCCTTGATGAGTGCCATTGGATACATTAAAACTTTTTGAGATACCCTCTGACACTAGTATAGCAGCCAAAAGGAGGAAGTTTAATGCCATAATGGAATATCCCAAATTTAAAAATCATTTCACTAAAATAGTGCCAATGGACACAATTGAACACCTTATCTGCATCAAGAGAGAGAAGCAGAGAAGGTGTCTGAGCTCTATCAATAAAAATTGATAGTATTTACAAATATACAGGTACCATCGACCAAATAGCTGCCCTTCACAAGTCCCACCTGGTTTTGGTATACCAAAGCTGGTAAAATATCAACCAACATAGCTGGTAAAAGTTTTGAGAATATTTTTAAATCTGTGTTGGGTTTTGACATAGGCCAGGGAACTTTCTGCCAGTCAGGGTATTTCCCCTGGTTTAGGTAATGTTATAACTGTTGCAATTTTGCCAATTGATTGCATGTTATTAAATAAAGAAAGGATATGAGGGTTATGTTTGATTTAAAAAGTTTTATTATAATCATTGATCACACCATCAGGACTGGAGGCTTTATGCAATCTAAGTGCTTTAATAGAGCAAGAGATATGAGCTAGAGAGTAATTTCAGCTAGAGATATGGTAGCAGATAGTGTCTCTAACTGCTGCTTAAACACTTTAGGAAGTGAAACAGGATTCAGAAAATTATATCTCTGTGCTAGTAGGTTGTGGCGACTATGGTCATCTTGAAGGTTGCACATTGAGGCATAGAAGTGTGCTATAGTATCTCCTATAGCTTGTGGGTTAAATAATTTCTCATTCTGTGCAATGAAAACATATGCAATTTTGGAATTAACCAAATGGGATCTGAGACATGATGCAAGCAATGCATTAAATCTATTGCTTGTCCTTGGTGCTGGGCTGTGATTGAGGGCTTTGTCTTATTTGTATTAGTCTAACTGATATAATTGATCTCTTTGACACAGTGTTTTTTGGCTAGTGCTGATTTTCTCTATTTTCCTTATGGAGATGCATGGATGTCACAATTTCTGGGGATCCCCCCAGCTCCTGCCTCCACTGCTGGCCTTGAGTATAGGCTGACTGCTTATGGCCTGCGGTGTGGATGGACGCCTCATTCTCCTTGATACTGATGTTGAAAAGACATTTGATAGAGTTAGTTGGAATTACATGGAAGAGATACTACTCAAATTCAGTTTCCCATCACAATTCATCACATCTATACTTACGCTATACTCCAATCCCTCAGCCAAGATCTTAATAAATGGCCCATTCTCAAAGCCTTTTATGATAAACAGTGGCACAAGACAGGATGCCCAATTTCCCCAACTCTATTTGTTTTAGTGATGGAGATGCTATTCCAAAAAAATCAAACAGACACCTGACATAAAGGGTTTTAAAATAGGTGACATTAGAGGGAGTGCAGAGCTTGGTTGGAGACCCGGAAAGACACTGTTTAAGTGAGCTCCAGGGAAAAGACCTCTAAAAAATCAGAAAAAGCTATTCAAACGTGGCAGCTAACGAGCCAGGGAGGACAGAAGGAGGCAGGACATCATGACCTGATGGAGAGACATGAAAAGGGGACCAAAATAGCTCACTGATTTATTTGTCCCACGGGAGAGTGAATGAGAGCAGAAGCTGCAAGATGGCGCTGGATCTGGGCTGCCTGAAATTAATGTAGGGGCAGAGGACCAGGATTTCCCTTGTCAGCAGAGCTAGGTAGGAGGGTTTCCACCTGCCCCTCACTCCCTAGACATAGCTGATTCAGAGGATAGAAGCAATAACGTCAAGATAAGAGGAATTGCAGAATCCATCTCACCAGTGGATCTGGCAGGCTGTGTGAAGAAGCTCAAGAAAATGCTTCTTCCTGCAGCCAGTAAGGAGGACCTGATAATTGATAGAATGCACAGGCTACCACGACCCAGAATGCTTCCAGAAAACCTCCCTAAATACATGATCATTCGCATCCATATTTTCCACACTAGGGAAGCCTTGATCAATAAAGCCCAGAAATCCTCTAAAATACCAACACCATACAAAAATATATAGCTCTTCTCAGATCTGTCACAGACAACTATGCAAGCTAGGAAGAGGTTTTACCCCATAACTTTTGCATTACAGGAAAACAAGATCCTATATAAATGGAGATTCCTGACCAGGCTGATCATCTTCAAAGAGACTACCACCTCTGTCTTAATGAACCCAGAAGAAGGTCAGAAAGCTCAGCAAAAAAGGGGTATTACTGAGCTAGTAAAGAAGACGCCCCCCGTGCATAACCCAGGAATGGTCAAGTAGGACCAAACCAAGGTTATAACAATCTTCCCGAAATCCTGTAAGTCACTGCCCTCCTTTGGACTTGTAGTTCCCATGTTAGTAAATTTAGAGGTCCCCATCCTTTATGACTGAACTCTTGCCCCCAATGAGTGTTTCTCCCCGCATGGGGCCACAATATAGCCCCACTAAGAAGGAACATACAACAGAGTCTTATGACAGATTCCCCCTTACCCTACGTTTTTCTTCTACTTCAATATCCACTCCTTGGGACTCCACTAGTTGCGAGAGCCTCTACCCAGATGACAAACCATATGATGGAAAACCTATCCATGGAAAATTCAAGCCCCACATACTAAACATTAACCTCTGAGATTTCCTAGGAAAGCTCACATGGGTAAATGTGCTCCTTCACCATGAGTATTAATCTCATATCCTTCAATGCTAAGGGGCTGAATTCCCCCTATAAATGATCTGCTTCATAGAAGAACACATTATTACTCAAGGCAGGCTTTGTGTACAAGAGACATATTTCACAATAGAGAAGAACCCAAAATTCTCTTACCCAAGTCACCTACAATTTTACTAGCTAACGTAGAGAAGAAAGCCTGAGTCCTAGTAGTGGTTAAAGATACAGTGGACTTTCATCTTGTTGATTCCGAGGTAGATGTGGATGGCGGATATATTGTTCTAGCATGCAAAATCAAAAATAAAGATTTGAAAAGGAAGTTTGATTATGTGTGGCAACAAAAATATCTTAACTGCACAACTAGCTGCTGGAGGAATTGTGGTAATGGGGGAACAATGTTGCATATTGTGTGAAGCTGCCCACTCCGCCAGCAATATTGGGACACTGTATTTCAAATGATATCTAATTGGTGGGTAGTGTAGTATTGAAAGCCGTTTTTGTAGCCTTGTTGAATATCGGTTCACACACAATCTGACCAAAGTTTTGAATATTAGGATGTAAAATACTATCTTTATCCATCCTTACGATATTGAGATACTGGAAAAATGTGGACAACCCTAGAATAGCAAAACCTATAACACTGATAAATCAGACATATATTAATGAGAAAATGCTCACATGTAATATCTTTATGTTTCCCAAATTCCATCACACATGGAGAGCATGGTCATCTAGTACCCATTGTGTGGCAGGGGAGCTATGAAGCCCATCCCCAGAATAGGCCCACAAGCTTCTACTGAGAGATTGCAAATGTGTAGAGTCTTGAGTATAACACTTTTATAAACCTAGTAATTACCTCTCTATGTATTTGCTCTTTTACTTTATTTCATAATCACTGTGTGTATTCCTTAAAACATAACTTTTAATAAACAAAACTTAAAAACTTAAGGTGCCTCACTGACATGACATCACATACAAGAACGAACATACAAGACTAATATGAGCTCAACATGGAGCTAATAGTGAAAACACTATGAGAAAGCCCTATAGTAGGTAGTAACCAACGAGAAAGCCGGTAATACCTAATGTTGATGATTACTAGAGATGAGCGAGCATACTCGTCCGAGCTTGATGCTCGTTCGAGTACTAGGGTGCTCGAGATGCTCGTTACTCGAGACGAGCACCACGCGGTACTCGTCTCGATTAAACGAGCACTGACCATTGAATTCAATGGAGCCGGCAATACAGCCGGCTCTATTGAAAGCAATGGGCTGCCGGCGTCCGCGGGATGAATTGTCGGGAAGAGCTTAAATATATAAGCCCTTCCCTGCAATTCATCTAGAAATGTGTAAAAATAAAAAATATATATATACTCACCTGGTCCCGGCAGAACGATGTTAGCCCATTGAATTCAATGGAGCCGGCAATACAGCCGACTCCATTGAAAGCAATGGGCTGCCGGCGATCGCGGGATGAATTGTCGGGAAGGGGTTAAATATATAAGCCCTTCCCTGCAATTCATCCAGAAATGTGTAAAAATAAAAAATATATATATACTTACTTGGTCCCGGCAGACGGAGTTCAGCGCGGCAGGCTGCAGTTCTCCTGAACTGCTCTAAACAGCTGTGAGTAGTATTCAGCAGCCGGGGATTTAAAATCCCCGCCTGCTGAATGAGATGCCTCTGATTGGTCACAGCCTGACCAATCAGAGGCATCCCTCACTCACACCTATTCATGAATTCATTATTCATTATTTGGCCACTAGCCCTTAACCACGGCTGGTCGGTACTAACTATAATAAGTAGCATCTAATACTCAGCATTGCTTTATTCCACTGGTAATCATCAACATTAGGTATTACCGGCTTTCTTGTTGGTTACTACCTACTATAGGGCTTTCGCATAGTGTTTTCACTATTAGCTCCATGTTGAGCTCATATTAGTCTTGTATGTTCGTTCTTGTATGTGATGTCGTGTCAGTGAGGCACCTTAAGTTTTTAAGTTTTGTTTATTAAAAGTTATGTTTCAAGGAATACATACAGTGAATATTTTCAAAAAATTTTTGGTTTTTCCCGTATTCCTCTGCCTCTGTGATTTTTACTTTATTTCAGTTTTATATGTTTAAACCTAATCATTGACTATTGATTCTGTACGATATTTGATATGCAATGATTATATAATTTTGAAAAGGGAGGCTGATTATCTTATTTTTGTATTCTGGTTTAAAAATTGTAAATGTAATTTAAAAAAATGCTCCAAGAGGAAACACATCTCTTGAGGGGAAATGAAAGAAAGTGCAAGTGCTACTCAAATGACTGTTCTTAATAATAGGAGTAGTCATTTGAGTTGCACTTACACTTTCATATATGCATTTATTTGATAGATCTCAAGTTAACTTGAATGTAGGAGAGCAGAAAGCTTGGATTGACGTGATGATACTATAATAAAAACAGCCAATATGAGGGAGAATGTAATTCTGATGTCAAAGAATTCCTACTTAGGAGAAGTAAATAGACAGCTCTAAAAATATTAATACTGATGAGAGGCTGGACATTGATCCCACACAAAAATTTTAGAAGCATTAATGGTCCTTGTTTAGATAATATATTGAAAAAGGTTCATTATCAAATAAAACATACATTTATTTCTGTGTATACCCTGTTCGTACTTTCTTCCGAAGGTTCGTAAGGTCCGTTAGAGACCTCATGGGCATCTTATAGTTTCAGAGGTTGGGCTCTGTTACTGAGCTCAAATCCAAATATTTGGATTGGTCATTTAGTCTCTAATTGAAAAATGTACCTGCTTTAATAAAAAAACACCAATGTTTTTAAGGGTTTTGAGTAAGGTGTAATGGCAGCCAGAGATCAAGTTGGCATTTGTAGATGTAGAAAGTCTTCATACTCACATACCACACCAGATAGGATTAGAGTTTATTTGTTATTTTCTAGACCAAGCTGGAAAAAAAGCACAGACTATGTGAACACATTTAAGTTTGGAGACAGTTGTTTCTTTCAAAGAAAAGGATGTTGGGGTTTGAACTCAGGAGCTCCTGTGCTCTAGGCAGTAGCTCTCTTCAGCCTTCTGGACCGCTTCCCTACTAAACCTTAGCCTTGTTCCTTGCTCATGATCCAGTTTGTGTTTTGGCTCCACCCTGTTTGCTAATTGGACATGCCATAAAAACCTTGCCCTTTCTCCATTTCCTTGCGAAATTATTGTGCTCCTAGCCAGTAGTCAAGCTCTTCTACCTGTCACTCCTCCCTACTGCTACTTGATATACCTGTTTACTGACCTCTGGCTTTCCTGACTACGCTACCAGACTACTCTTCTGTACCAAAAACTGATATCTATCTGTGTATCAACCTCTGGATTTCCCTGACCATGCTACCGATCTGCACTGATTACAAGAAGGGATTCCAACCCTGAACCAGATTGTTACACAGGGATTGCCATGGTGACCTCAGTTGCATGTACATATACAAATCTCTTCCTTGTGTTTTTGAATTGATTTATATCTTCAGCATTGAATACTAGTTCCTGAATTGGATTGGATTGTTTCTTTTCTACGTTTTAAGTTTTTTGACATTATTTTTATCGTTTCGATAGGAAAAAAATGGAGTTTGTTATTTTTTTAAAGTATTTGTATAACCTTAACAAAATTAATATTAGATTTACTTTCAAGTATGGTCTTTTTGAGTTAGAATTTTTAGCCATAAAGGTGTGAATCACAAATAGAGAATTGCACACTACGGTCTTTAGAAAACCTGCAGCCATTAACTCCTCTTTACATTATGATAGTTACCGTCCACAGTATGGTCAATCTTTGCATTTTAGGAAATTAAATAATGAAAATGTTAGCTTTGACAGACAAGCTAAAATCACAATTTGTCTGTTGAGATTATCCCATAAAAATGCTGGATGTTGCATTGGAGAAAACCAGGAAATTCAGTCAGGAATAATTACTATGTAAGAAATCGAAGAAAAAAATAAAATATAAGGAATGTAATAAGAAGTGCTAGTTTTGTTTTAATTTAAGCACAGTCCCATAGCGGAAAATATTATTAAGTCCAGTATATAAAATATGTGTATGTTAGGATGGCGCTCCTGGTATTGGGGACAAACCCCTAATAGGTAGAATTGTAATGAAAATGAAATTATAATAATACTGGACTTACCCGGTGTGTAGTGGGGCCCACATAGACTCCACTACCACCTCCACGTCCAGGTATGCCTTGAAATCTTGATATGGTCTATCCTCTGCATATCCTCTGATCCAGATGGGCTATATCTGGAGAGCCGCTGGAAGTCTGGGTCTCACTGGTAGATGAGACCCACTGTATTAGAATTCCTCCAAAATAAAATAGTAATAAAACCAGCGCTTTTTATGGGATAAATAAGTGCTCCAGGGAAAAGATCCCCGCATCGCCTCCCATATAGATCACGTGGGCATACACGTCAGGACGTAATCACGTCATGATGACATAACGTTAACACATTTAGTTTCAGCATGTGTGTAACATGCTGATCATGTGGGTTACAGACGTCATGACGTTGAACGTCATGACGCCATCACGCTAACGCAGGTTCTTCCGTGATTCGGGGATCACGTGGGTCCTGGACGTCAATACGTCATCACGCCACGTCCAAACACATGATCGCACACACGGAGGGTGAACTGAATGAGGAAGCAAGTGGTAAGAAAGCAATTGAATGTAATTAATTACTTATTTATTTGTATATATAAAGGGTTGTTTTTTGATATTGCTCATGTGCTTGAAAAAGTCTGTTTTAACGACGAAACGTGTTGCACAATTTTACTGGAATAAAGAAGGAGATTATTTTTGGATAAACATCCTTTCCCTGGAGCATTTATTTATCCCATAAGAAGCGCTGGAATTTTTACTATTTTATTTTGGAGGAATTATTAAGTCCAGTACAAGATAGAACTGGTTAATTACAGAAAAAGATCCTACTTTTAGAAATAAGAAACCGTGTACATCCTTGAGACGTTGCCATAATGTAAAAGATATTTTAGTGAAAAGTAAATTCACTGAAAATAAAAATAATTGGTTGAAAATTCTAGAGCCCATGGGAACTTTAAATATGGTAATTGTACAGTTTGTAATTTTAATCCCCAACTGAAAATAATCTATTTTGGAGGTGTGACACATGTTCAAACAGTTTTGGTTGTAGGTCGGATTTTGTTGCATACTGCATCTCTACCCCACGGGGTCATTTTTATGTAGATGAGACAATACAATGCCTTTTTAAAAGAATACGTGAGCTCCTTAATTCAATAGGTACCGGAGTCAGTGCCCCCAGATTAATCTAGTATATTCAGGAGAAACATGGAGGTGGCTCAAATGTTTTAAAGTTTGCAGCTCTAGAGGGAGTTAATTGCCCAAGAAACAAAGGAAACATGCATAAAATGTTAGTGAGACGAGAAGCTAAATGGGTTGTGCATATGAATAGTCTGGGCATTTTAGGTTTGAATGATCGCAATGATCTTTGTGTGTCTTTATAGAATGTATTTGTTTAAATTGTCACTTCATGTGTGAATATGTTTTTAGCATTGTGTATATGTTACCATGGTAACACCATGGGTTGTTGCTTATAACTAACGCCAAGATGTGAGAATCACGTGTAAGACTTGAATAAGCGTAGTAGTATGCAAAACAGCTGTTGCTAAGTATTGTTCTTGTTATATCTCTTCCACTGAAGTTTATAAATAAAGAAACTACATTTTATGAAGCTGGTGCGCGCCGCAATATTTTCTCCTTTATTTGTCTTATAATAGCAAAAAAGATGCTATACTAAGTACTAAAGACGCTTAACCATGTAGGAGTTGAATAATTCTGAGACTGTTATATTGATCTATTAAGTTGTTTGTAGCTTTTTTTTTTTTCAAACAGCGGAATATTTGTACATTTGGCAAATAAACGTAATTTGCAATGGGGGTTGAATAATTTTGATTGCAACAGTAGAACTTGACCACCTTATGTTATATGCACACCACCAAGATGAAAATACAGAAGGACAAGTAAGGTGGCAAGTGAAAATAATAAAGTTAGGCCGAGAAGACATTTACGCTATCATTTCCACCTGAGGGAAATGCTCTCTCTCTCTCTCTCTCTCTCTCTCTCTCTCTCTCTCTCTCTCTCTCTCTCTCTCTCTCTCTCTCTCTCTCTCTCTCTCTATATATATATATATATATATATATGACGAAAGCCCTCATTGACTCACTCACTCACTCACTCACTCACAGACTCGCCACTAATTCTCCAATTTCCCGATGTTATAGAAACATAATATTTGGCACAAGCATAAATTATGTCCAAAATAAGAAAAGTAAAGGGGTCTCAACTTGATTATTCAATTATAGCGCAAAAGAACTAACGTCCAAATTTTACATACAAAATCTAATTCTCTCACTTCCCGATGTCATAGAAACTTGAAATTTGGCACGAGCATTGATTATGTCATAAATAGGAAAAGTTAATGGGTCCCAACTTGATTATTCAATTCTAGCACAAAAGAACTAGCGTCCAAATTTTACATACGAAATCTAATTCTCTCACTTCCCGATGTCATAGAAACTTGAAATTTGGCATGAGCATTGATTATGTCATAAATAGGAAAAGTTAATGGGTCCCAACTCGATTGTTCAATTCTAGCACAAAAGAACTAGCGTCAAATTTTACGTACGTAATCTAATTCTCTCACTTTCTAATGCAACAAATAATTACACAAATTTTTACCGCACAAATGTGAAATTTGCCATGACCATTCTTTGCATACTAAGTATTGGAAATTTAAAGGGTTGCAACTTGATTATGTAATGTAACTAATAACACACATCTGTACTGCACAAACTTGAAATTTGGCATGGCCATTCCTATGTTATGTAACTAATAACATATCTGTATCCCGCAATATGAGACAATTATCTTCACAGCAAAACAAAACGCATTTAGAAATATGAGTATATACTGACAGGAATAAAACTGGCTGTTGTATTTATTGAAGGCTGTAAAGTACAAAAGGAAGTGGACATGGACTGCTGGGATGGAGTGTGCCTTTAAGTATAACAAGGGGCTGCAACCTTCAGGCCTTAGTCAGACGGGCGTTTTTTTGCGCGATTTGCGCATGCGCATGCGTCTGGCGATTTTTTAAAACTATTGCTTTGCAATGGTATCGGACACATGAGCGCTTTTTATGCGCTCGTCCGATAAATTATAGAACAGAAATCGCAGATCGCACCTATCTGCGATCTGCGATTCCTGTTCTCTTCTCTATATGCGCTCAATGGGGCCGGCGGCAGCAGCGCCGACCCCATTGAGAACATATAGAAGACGATGTTTGCCCATTGAATTCAATGAACATATAGAAGACGATGTTTGCCCATTGAATTCAATGGGGCCGGCAATACAGCCGGCTCCATTGAAAGCAGTGGGCTGCCGGCGATCGCGGCATAAATTGTCGGGAAGGGCTTAAATATATAAGCCCTTCCCTGCAATTCATCCAGAAATGTGTAAAAATAAAAAATATATATATACTCACCTTGCCCGGCAGACGGAGTTCAGCACGGCCGGCCTGCAGTGGGTGTGAGTGGGTGTGAGTGAGAGCTGCCTCTGACTGGCTCAGCGCTGAGACAATCAGGGGCAGCTCTCACTCACACCCACTCACACCCACTGCAAGCCGGCCGCGCTGAACTCTGTCTGCCGGGACCAGGTGAGTATATATATATTTTTTATTTTTACACATTTCTGGATGAATTGCAGGGAAGGGCTTATATATTTAAGCCCTTCCCGACAATTCATCCCACGATTGCCCACAGCGCATTGCTTTCAATGGAGACGGCTGTATTGCCGGCTCCATTGAATTCAATGTGCTGGACAGCTCCGGCCCGTTTCTAGTGAAACACGTCTAGGAGCAGTTTTTTCGGGCGATTTTTCGGCCCCGGTCACGCGATTTGCGGATGCGCATCCATCATGTGATCCGCAAATCGCGGCAAAAAACGCCCGTGTGACTAAGGCCTCAGTCTGGGTAGGAAAAATGAGGAGAGTGTGTGAGGTGGCACATTCCGTGGGGTGACATTTTTCCATACAGTCTGAGATAAATCTCTCTCCTATCTGCCTATACACTGAGAGGAATCTATCTGATCTGTGTGTTGTGAGCAGCGTGTGAGAGGTGGAGATTCTGTGTAGTGACATTATCACATACAGTCTGAGATAAATCTCTCTCCTATCTGCCTATACACTGAGAGGAATCTATCTGATCTGTGTGTTGTGAGCAGCGTGTGTGAGGTGGACATTCTGTGTAGTGGCATTTTCACATACAGTCTGTGATAAATCTCTCTCCTAGATGCCTATACTCTGAGAAGAATCTAATCTGTGTGTTATGAGCAGCGTGTGAGAGGTGGACATTTTGTGGAGGGAAATTTTTACGTACAGTCTGAGGAAAATCTCTCTTCTATCTGCCTATACGCTGAGAAAAATGTGTAATAAACAGCGTGTGAGGGGTGGACATTTTTACATGTTTTTCACAAATCTTTTTTTATTTATTTTTTTATTTTATATAAAGCACATGGTGTTTCCTGGGTAACACAAAGAACCATGCAAAATGGTGAACATATTTTTTTCTTCGCTATCTCTAAAGTAACCACGACTTAATAAGATTTTCCGTGTGAACACCAGATAAACACCAGTACCAAATTAACTCGGACGAAACCAGGTATATCAGCTTGTGTTCTATAATTTGCTGTATTGTGCTATCTCTGTGCGATCTGGGGAATCCAAACAGAGCCTCTGAAAAAGACGTAAACAGACCTTAAAGCAGTGTTTCCCAACTCCAGTCCTCAAGGACCCCCCAACAGGTGGCAACCTATGGCAATGTCTGAGGCACCAACAATAATTACATCACCTGTGCAATACTGAGGAAATCCTGGAATATGACCTGTTGAGTGTCCTTGAGGACTGGAGTTGAGAAACACTGCCTTAAAGGGAATATTGCATCAAAAAATAACTTATTGTATACATCAAACATTTATGTAAAACTTTTTTTTTAAGAATTTTTGGTGTTTTTTGTTTTCAAACTTTCAGTGACCATCTATATTTTAAAAATTTCCAAAATTCTGCCTTGTCGCACTCACCACAAAACCTAATCACAGTCTGGTAGTTTGTGTTCTACAAAGAAAACCTCTAAGTAGCCACTTCATTATCACCAAGGTAATTATCAAGGTGAACACCTACATAGAGATAACACAGGACCCACCATTGACAGTAGGTGATAAACTGACTATCTTCTCTCCCTCACTGTAAAATCACCTCGGAACAGGTCACAGAACATGCTTAGAGCAGTCTCCCAAACAAATCAATGGGTCCCTTCCTGCTCATTGTTTGAATGGCCCATGAAGCAGCTCTAAAGCATAAATCTCAATGCTGTTAAAAGCAACTCAAACAAAACGGCAGCTCTCCTAGTCACGTGCATACAATAGAATAAAAAGATCTACAATCAGAAAATTAAAAACAGATTAGAAAAATTGAAAGAATTTCATTGTCTGGTTTTAATTAGTAGAATATATATATATATATATATATATATATATATATATATAGGTCTCACTGCATGATAAATTCGGGACATCTTTACTCACTTTTGTCTAACTTTATGACACCTTAATTTAAACTGAAGTTTTGTACCAGTGGGCATTTAAAGCAACACCCTTTCTTCTAAATCATACCTCTCATCTAATGAGGCGCAACAACTGTCTAAAACTCTTAATAAATGTGTGCATGGCATTTGTGCTAGAATTTTGGAACATTTTGACTAATCTGTCCCATAAATCCTATGGCAATCCACTTAAAATATTGTTCCTTAAACACTTCGCCCTGGGCAGTATTTTTTATCCAAGTGAGCATTTCCCAAAAATAAACAAAAGAAAGAAAACCAACGTCTCGTCCACAATATTCACTGTCACTCCTTTTCCTCCCTTCTCTTGTAGTTTTACTTCTCTCACTTTACATTAACAAAATTGGTCTTTAATGACTGTGCCCGGATGACATTTAAATTGCTAGTTAGTTCATTAGCATGGGAATAAATTAGTCATCAACAGCTGCAAGCAGAGTGCTATTAAAGTACAAGAAATAAGTAAGCATTTGTAGGACACAAATTATAATCCTAGACATCTGACAAATTTGCTGGCTTATTGACTTTCTCTTTTTACTGAAGTATTCTTTAAATAAATCAATTTTGGATTGTTTTTTCTTAAACCTAACCCCAAATATAAACTGTACTTATTGTATTTTTATTCACTGTACCCCACATAATTAAATGATATATGCAGAGTTTGCTTTAAAACTAGATACAAGCACGTTGGTCACTTTGTGACATTGTCATTTTTCAATGTCAAAGTATGAGAAGTGGCTAGAGAATTTTCATAGCTCCCAAAAAAAATGACGTAATGATTAAAGAGCAAATAGTATGTTTTATTACATAAAAGCTTAGCACTACCAAAAAAAGTATTTTGAGGCTCCAGCCTCTGCTTCAGTTTAGCTGGGACAGAACACAAAACAGGCAGCTGAATGGACTCTTAGTTGTGCCTATTTGTCAACATGGTGGAACCCTGCTAATGGGAGGGTCAATGGTGCTGGGAAACAAAAGGTTCTCCACAAAGTGAGAGATAGATTTGCAGCGTGGAAAGGGAATTTAGTGAAGAAACTTCTTTTTTCTGGGACTATTGAGGTTTTCAAATACACTAATGTCTAAAATGTCTCTTTGCTGTAGAATTAGGATTTACTCCTCCCTGGAAATAAGCGGTGTAGCCAAAACTCTGAAACACCCCTCCATCCCATATCTCTCCTCCACTACATTTCACAGCAGGCAGTCTATATTTCTCTTGCAGATATTTGGTTTTAATATTTTTTTATGTAAAACATCTGAAGTCAGCAGATAAACAAATCTGATTACGTATTACCCCGAATCTGCACTTTTTAAAATTATCCCACTTGTGGCCCTAGTGTTCAACATAACTCAAACAAAGACCTTAGAAATAAAGGATTGGTAGATTTGGTGGGTCCCTTTGTGGCCCAATTTTGCATTGGCATGTTCAGAGAAGTATATTTTTAAAAATATTTTTCTATCCAAGATGCTGGGTGAGGCCTTTCTTAAATATGCTGAAATTTTCATTGGTACCATTTTGTGTCGCAGACAAACATTTTTGATAGGTTTTTATTGCATTTTTAGGTGATCTGTTCATAAAATTTCAGCTTTCTCATTTTCATAAGATTATTTTTTTTTATCCGTTCATCATGTGAAATATTATCATTATTCTGCGGGTCAGTGCAGTTGTAGCAGTACCAAATTTATATACATGTATTTTTAAAACATGTAATTTTTCATTTGTGAAGCTGCTTGAAGGCTCATTTTTTACGGGATGAGCTGACATGTTCATTGGTATCATTTTGGGATGCATGTGACTTTTTGAGCATTTTTTTATTACATTTTTGGAAGCTAGGGTTTACAAAAATTGCAACTAGGTCCTGGTTTTTTTTTCTTGATATGCCAATTGACTGTATAGTATATATGTGTCATTATAGCAAGTCTGCGAAACAGGCATACATTGGTTGTGTTAAATTTGTTATAAAAGGATAGCAGCTACTCTGGAAATCACGACTCAGGACACTCAGGTTGGTGCAATCAGAATGATCCCTCCTTTATTCCATCATATAGTAGATCTTTACACTTTTACATCAAAGGGTGTATACAGATGTGCCTGCCCAGCTGGCCAAAGCTATCCTTATTCTGTGGATCATTATGATTGCAGTGATATAAAATTTATGTTGTTTTGCTTTTAGATTTTCACTACTTTACGCTTTATTCACACAAGTGTATATTGGCCGCCGTTTTCACGGCCGGCTAATATACGCTACCAACTGGTGCATTGGATTTCAATGCATCAGATGGACAATTTTCTGCTATGTAAAATCACCCAGCCAGTCAAGATATCGCATTTTAGCCAGACGCTTTTACGCCGGCCAGAAAAAATAGTTCAGGAACTATCTTCCTGGCCAGAAAACGTTGGCCGCTGCATAAACTCCTATGGGAACATATAACAGCAGCTGGAGAAGGAAAGTGGGAAGTGGGAGGGAGTTCAGCAGAGTGACTGCTAAACTCCCTCCCCCTTCTCTCCTCCTCTCCCCCCCCTCTGCTGGCTTTTTGCAATGGGAGGGGGAGGTATGGTGGCGGAGCTAGTTGCTAAGCCTCTGCCCTCTTTCATTGTTGGCTGCCAACAAGGAGCAGAGAGGGGGTGGGAGCTTAGCACACTAGCTCCAGCCCCATCCTGCCTACTCCCCTTGCTGGGAGCCAGTGAGGGGGAGTGAAGGGAGAGACAGTTTAGTGGAGATAAACTATGTCCCCCCGCCTGGCAGCATTGCGAGCTTGGCGTATATGCACTGAGCTTGGGCCTTCTGAATGGGCGCACAAACACTGGATTTGTGCGCCCATTCACGCGTTTTTGCATTGCCGGCGGGTGAATGTAAAAACACAGACCACGTCTGAATAAACCCTTAGGATCCTAAACACATTTTTCATAGAGAAAAAAAAAGTGTTTTTGCATGATTATATTCAGAAAGTCAACCATTTTTTCCATCTACCCGGCTCCATAAGGGCTTCATTTTTGTGGGATGAGCTAATATTCTCATTTCTACCATTTTGGTTTGCATATGGTACACTGCTCACTGTTTGTTTCATGTTTTTGTGTGGCAAGATGAGCAAAAACAGTTTACCATTTGGATAAATACCATAACATATTTTATTGTAACCATCATTTAGAACATGTTGATACAATTTTTTTTTGTTTGCATTTTTTCAAATTTCACGTGTGAAAACAAATTTCATTATCACACATTTCATTTAACACATTTGTTTGTCCCACAATAAGATGGAGTGAAGCGGGAGCTATCTCTTTCTGCAAAGACTGTAAATTCTCATGTCTGCATTGACAGTGGCATCTAAAGGGTTAAATCACCAGAATTAGAGTGTTTAAGACTAGAGATGAGCGAGCACAGTACGGGGGGTGGGGGGTGGGGGAGTGAGAGGGAGCGGGGGGAGAGTGAGAGAGATCTCTTTCTCTCTCTCTCTTCCCTCTTGCTGGCCCCCGCTGCCCCCCCCCCCCCCCCGCATGCTGCTCGGGTAAGTACACAATTACTCGATACGACTGCTACTTGATCGAGTAGCAGCCTTAAATGAGCGTGCTCGCTCATCTCTATTTAAGACCCCAGCAATGTCTTTGGTAGTGCTGCTTCATTGGGTTACAAAGCAACTTAGCAATGTAGCTGAAAGTGATGGAAGGGCAGCAGCTGACCTGTCCTATCATAAAATCAGTGGGCCTGACTGCTCAGCTCTTTAGCTGTGGCCCTGCTAATCTGCTCATTCTATTGCCGCTTATAATTTTTCCATACTAAGCCCATATGGGATCTGGCTCCTGATGATGTAAACTTGTCATGTGGGTTGGGTTTCCTCATCGTTCATTGTCAAAAGATGACATCAGAACTGATTAACAGCCTGACATCACGCAATGATAGTGCGCAATGGGGGTTGCCCACTTGATAGATTCACACTGCTGATTTTAAGGAAATCCGTATAGGTGAATGGAGGTGAGTATCAAGAAAGATAGGCAGCATTAGGGTAAGCTACAAAACTCTGCTGTCATCCCCTCTGACTTTACAATGCGACAGGTCCTCTTTAAGAAAAGTTGCATGGGGTGTGGTCCAAGCTGAACTTTAGCATCAGGGCCCATGAGTTGTTACCTACACCTCTGGTGCTAGCCACTTCACATACAAATCTGTTGGATACTTCATACTTTCAGATATTGTAGAGAGCTTTTAAAGTTGAAGCCACCGCAGTCATACATTGTAAAGGTTTTTTTTAAGAGACTATACCTAAGAATTATGTGCATTGTGGAACCAGCAAGCTTGTTATGTGTTTTTATGAAATTGCCATTATTTTTCATTATCTTACCTCTGTTGAAACTATTGTAAGTGTGTGCCTTCATGTGAGAGACTATAACTGTCAAGC
Source organism: Eleutherodactylus coqui (assembly GCF_035609145.1). Classification (NCBI taxonomy): domain Eukaryota; kingdom Metazoa; phylum Chordata; class Amphibia; order Anura; family Eleutherodactylidae; genus Eleutherodactylus; species Eleutherodactylus coqui. Next base: position 26,103,955 of record NC_089845.1, on the reverse strand, counting down.
ATTGAACTGTCTATACTGTATATTTGTTATTGCCAAGCTTATATGCCTGAGTATTAAAACAGGCCAGGTCCAGATGTAGCGAATATGCTATAAATTTGCAATGCAGATCCCACAAGCAGATTTGCAGTATTGTACATTACAGTATAAGAGGAGGTCTACATGTGCCAGAACATTTTTGCACAGAAATAAATCAGAGCATTCTGCAGGTTCAAATTCACAGATTGTCCATTTTCTTGAAAAAGTTCTGTAGATTTTCACCACCAACCACGGCAAAATCAGGAACTAAATTTTGCTGTAGATTCATAACTTGGCTCTAACCTATAAGTAAAGTTGCTGCATTTGGATTGCATGTGTGCTAACAAAACCTCTGCACCATCAACGTTCCTGCAGTACTACTTTACAAAATGGCAACACTCCATTCCTTGCATCAGAAATATTTGTGTATTGATACCCAAATCTTTCTGGATGTGGCCCAATCTTTGTGGAACCACAGCTCTATTACAATAATGTTGTGAGAATAGTGGCATAACTATACAACAAACCAAAACTTGGAGCTCATGCCCAAGTGGGTATTACCATTGCACAGAGGAGAATTGGGTTTCCATGATGATAATTTATCCATTAAGTCGTTGCTGGCTTTCGGTTACCTTGTGGATCAGCAAACGCCATGCTTCTTTGTCTTTGGCCTTCAGATTTTCCACAGTCATGTTCGTGTCAACCTTGATTGTATCTAGCCAGCATGTTCTTTGGCGTCCTCTTCTTCTGGACCCATTGACTGTGCCAAGCATTAGTTTTGTTTCCAGAGAATTGGCTTGCATGACATGACCAAAGTATGAAAGCTGTTGCTTGGCGATTTTAATTTCTAGTGATACTTTTGGTCTGATGTAATCTGGGATCGCCTTATTTGTGACCATTTCCATCCATGGTATGCGCAGCATACGCCACCAACACCACAGCTCCAAGGTCTCCATCCTTCTTCTGTCTACTTTCTTGAGTCTCCAGCTTTCTCATTCATATGTAGTCATTGGGGAAATAATTGCATTGATTATTCGGATCTTTGTTGTAATGCTGATGTCTTTGCTCTTCCTTATCTTCGCCATTCCTTGCATTGCACTACAGCCAAGACTGATTCTTCGTTTGGATTCAGGCCCCGATTTGCCACTGCAGTTGATCTTGGATCCAAGGAAAGTGAAATCTTGGACTGATTCAATTTCTTCATTGTTGATTATTATGTATGGTACAACATTTCTTGCAATTGTTAACAGCTTTGTTTTCTTAATATTGAGATACAGTCCCGTGTGTTTACTTTCTTCTTTGACTCTTCAAATTAGGTATTCAGGGTCCTTTTCATTTTCAGCAAATAGAGGTACATAAATGAAATCTTCATTGTGCCTCTGTATCCCTCTGATTTCATACAAAGGCATATAAAGGATATTTTTGGCTAGGTAGTACACATTTGTCGAAAAAAAAAAAAGATTTTCATCCAATGAATGGAACTGTTGTATGGAGGTATTCTCCCTTAGAAGCAGTCATGCTCATCAGTCACCAACAGCCAGAATCTAAATGCTCATTATAGTTCTATTGGTATTAAGGGAGCTGTGTGTTGCTTCTGGTTCTGAGTAGATAGGCCTAATTTTAATCCTATATCCACAGCTATTTTAGGTATTACTCATAGAACTGTTCATTTGATAACATTAAACTCTATGTTGAGTCGACGGAGGGGAAAGCTCAGTGAGATTTGAGGGGAAAATGCTCCATAGTGCACAGAGCTTGGGAAGGACAGTCTATTACCAGCTTCCCAACTTCCCATAGGGGTGAAATACAAATTTTACAGAATAACTCAATTATATTACGCCATCCACTGTATATTAGTAAGTGGAAGTATTTAATATGTAATATAGTACTGAACAATGCTATCTGCCTGGAGTCTTAAGCCCTTAGTGATGTCCGATATGCCTGTTTACTGACCTGACTAATTGGCTTTGAACCTGCACAGACATCTTTTTAAGGTGATGGCTTAGCTGACTACTGACAGACAGACTCCAACTCTAACTGCCAGATGTGGAGAAATCTCAGATCCTGGCAGTTTAACCCCTTACATGCCACACTAAATAGCAACTACAACATTTAAGCAGATAATAGTGAGAGGGGTCTCCTTCTGTCACCCGTCAGCATCCTGCAGTGTAATTGCAAGGTAACAATAGCTTCCCATAGCAACTGAAAGCCTGACAATAGCCTCCATGTCTGCCATGTAACTCTGCCTATAAAGCCCCGCCTCTGGCAGAGCCTAATAGCCTGCTGTAATAGGCTTAGTAGAATTCACTGCATAAGTAATGCAGTGTACTATTTGAGAGATCAAACTATTGGAACTTCAAGTCTCTGCGAGGGACTAAAAAATAGTGTCAAAAAGTTCATATAAGCTTGATTTAAGATTTTTTAAAAATTTAGCTTAAAAAATGCATTTTTTCCTACAAAAACCCTGTTTCAAAGGATAAAAAATAAATATATTTTTTTTAAAAAAGCAGCACATAATAGGTATTGCCACGTTCGTAATGACCCAGACAACTAAAATATTTAGTTATGTATCGCAAATAGTAAAAATAATGCCAGAATTGCTATTTTTCTTTTGTTTGCCTCCAAACGTCACATGTACCTCAAAATGCTGCCAAATAAAAATACAACTCTTCCTGCAAAAAACAAGACTTTACAGAGGTCCGTTGACAGAAAAATAGCAATGCTATTGATCTTAGAATGTGGCAATGCAGATTCAATAGATTTTCTTTAAAAATCTGTAACCCCTTTGGGTTAAAGGACGCAACGCTTTTTGGCGGATTTTCATCTCCATTTTTCAAAAGCTATAATTTTTTTATTTTTGTGTCAACGTGACCGTATAAGGGCTTGTTTTTTGCGTGGCGAGCTGTAGTTTTTATCGGGGCCACTTTTGGGTACACAGACTATATTGTAAAACTTTTATTATTTTTTTATGATAACAGGGAGAGAAAACACATCAATTCTGCCATAGATTTTGGGTTGTTTTTTTTAACAGCGCTAATCATGCAACATAAATGATGCAATCCATTTGTTCTGCAGGCTGGTACAATTACAACGATACCAAAATTCTTATATTTTTTTAAGGTTTTTTCCACTTTTCTGCAATAAAAACCCTTTTTTGGAAATCTTTTTTTTTTCTACATCATTGCATTCAAAGTCCTGTAACTTTTTTACTTTTCTATGTATGGAGCTCTATGAGGGCTTGTTTTTTGAGAGATGAGCTGTAGTTTTTATTGGTACCATTTTGGGGAATATAAGGCTTTTTTGATCACTTTTATTGCATTTTGCCTCTGTTTTTAATCGTTTTTTTTTTTCATGCTTTTTGCCGTACAAAATATAAAGCATGTTCAACTTTTTGTACACGTCGTTACGGACGCGTCAATACCAAATATGTGCCATTTTATATTTTTTTTACCTTTTTTTATGCTAATATGAAAAAAAGCACAAAAAAGGTTGTTTTTTAACTTTTTTTTTACATTTTTCTTTTCTGCACAAGCTTTTTTTTACACCATCTATGTCCCTCTGAGGGATCTAAAGCACAGCACTGATGATTACTGTGATAAGGCATGGCAGGACTTCTCTCCTGCCATGCCTTATCGCTTATACAGCGATCCCAGGCACTGGCAACACAGGACGCAACAGGCCGGGCTCTCTGCGATTATATCACGAGAGCCCGACAACTTCACAGAGGGAGCGCGCTCCCTCTGTGAATCTCCCATGCTGTGATCTATATAGATCGCCGCAGGGAAGGGGTTAACAGCAGGGGGCGCATCTCCGATGCACCTCCGCTGCTGCAGCAGGAGGCCGGCTATGACTGACAGCCGTTTCCCGCTGCGGGATAGTGCAAAATCAGTTATGATCTCGCGCTATTCCTATGACGTAAGGGTACGTCATTTTGTGGGAAGTATCCCGCTCCCATGACGTACCCTTACGTCACGGGGAGGGAATGGGTTAAGCAAAACTTGTAAAGATAAAGAAATCTATATAAACCTGGTATTACAGTAATTGTGCTGATCTAAATAAAAAAGTTTTCATGTTATGTTTATCAAATGGTGAATGCTGTAAAAGCAAAACCTGGAAACAACTGAGGAGATTCTGAAGGGTTCTTCCACCCTCCCCCAAAAAACATTTAATTCAAGTTATACAGTAAAATAAATGTACCCCATAGTGGTGCCATTAGAAAATACAACTTGCCCCCCCCCCCCCCCCCAAAGCCCTCATACCCTCATATGGCTGTGTCAGCGAGTTATGGCTCTTGCGATGTGACAATTACAATCAGTAGGTCATTAAAGCAAAAAAGTAGGCTTGTCACTAAGTGCTCATTGATTTAAGAATAGGCATTTTGGTTTGGCAGTAAAAAGTGTCGATCTTCCAAATTTATCTTTGAATATGGCCCATGTCCGCACATTGACTACCAACAAAAACCTGGCTTCAAACCTTTAGTAGTTAAAGATGTGCTGAAGTGCTGTATGTATTACTATATCATAAGATCACTTCATAGCAAATAACATTGTGGCGGCTCTGGCCAACATGGGCTCAGTCAGTGCCACAGCATTTAAAGCATCATTTAAAATTGCCTTCTGTATATTTGTAAGTTAGTTGCTTCACAAAATTGCATTTCTAAAGTGTACAAAGAATATATGAATTGAGAATCTAAAGCTTCCTCTGATGTTTCGGATCTGTTGATATGGTTTTGTTCTTCATGCATTTGCTCCAAGTGATTTCTTGTTGAGTTGTCAAAAGTAAAGTTATAATTAATCCCCAGTCGATCGTTCTTTCCTTCATACGTGGTCATGCAACAGATCAGCTACTACTAAAAGCATATTACATAACTTGTACAGCTTCACTAAAGGCAGGTTGACAAGTGGTGGTAACCCAGCAGCATATACTCTGCATGCTCCGCTAGAGAAAGTCTCATTTTTGTGTGTAGTCTTGTTATAAAATAAACATATGAATATTAACCAGTCTTGAACATCTGTCTCTCTGGACATTGTTTTAATACATACATAATACATTTAAGAAATTATTTTCTTTTCTTTAATCAAACTGCTGTCATCCTGTAAGTTAGATCTCACCTCCTCTGCTGATGGTCTGTGTGGCGCTGCCAAGAGTTAAGAGACGGTGCTCCAATGGCAGCACCAGTAAATAGCCTCACACCCTTTCAAGATGCTGATAATGCTGCATGTTGTTACTAAAAATGTCTATATATTCGGACAACTTGGGGTTGTTAACACATCAGATCACCATTTTTTCTCCACCAGAAGTCTGGTACAAACTTAGGCTGAATGCACACAGGCGGAAATTCCGCGGTGGGATTTCCCGCAGAATTTCTGCCCGTGGTCCGCATGAAATCTTGTGCGGTAAACAAATCATGGTATGTCCTATTTCTAAGTGCCATCAACCCTTATCAGACCCCTGGTTCTCTTAGGTAGCAGCAGGAGTTCCACAACAGACCAGCCTTTGGTCTCAAATAGAAGGTATTGGACACAGAAACCAGCAACAGAGGGAATTTTCTGTTCTACAGCCCCACACACCCAGGTGTTGGCTGATTCATTAGAAACAGAAACCCCTTCTGTGCTGGAGATTTCCTCAGACCAGCTGCCCAATAGCCCCCTACTGCAGTCCTACAATATATACGTTGTAAGTCTGAGGGGGTGGTAGGTGATTTAAGTCAAGGAAGCATCTTTGTGTTATGATCTTCCCATGTAGCCAAAGAAAAAAAAGTTAATGAATTTCATCCAGGATCCAATTCATAACAAGAAAATGAAGCAATAATACGTGTAAAAATGAGAAAACTATGCTATAACAACTTAAAAGTAACTCATCTCATGGAAGGCCATCTACAGACTAGGATGGTTGGCACACATCTATGAAGCTACTTCAATACACTGGTGTCATGTTTGTGCTCCTGGGACCTGAGGTTCAGTTGGGTTTTCATGAGCACACTGCTGCTGGTGTAGTTAATTTGGCTGGCTGGGTGTGGAGTTATCCAGCCAGCCAATCACCACCACCCTGCTGCATATAAATACCAGTCCCTCTTACTAGAAAGTGCTGGTCATTTATTCGTCCTATCATATTCCCACTTAGAGCTTGGTGTTATGCTAGTTAGTCTGAAGTGTTTATCCCACCTTTCCGCGAGGATGGTCTGGGCACCTGTGTTCCCCATCTGCATCTTATCCTGGCACCTATTTGGGTTCCGTTCATAGGTGATTTAACCCATGGCCTGCTTGAACATAATAACTGGGTTTCCATTTCAAACTGATCTGCAGTCAACTATTTTAACGTGGGAAGGCATTTTTTCCCAAAATCGGGTAAATTGGCTACTACCTTATTGTTGTTTTTTTTAATTTGTCAGCTCCAAAACAAAGAAGCCCTTTCTATGTCACACAGACAGCATGATATGTCTGCATTTAGGCACCCTAGTAGTGTAAATATGCCATTCCAGTGGCTACTCTGCCCACAGTTTGTAAACAAAATAATGCCGAGGTATAGTATAGCAGGGCTAGCTTTAAGGGCTTATTCACACGTTCGTATATCAGCCAGGTTTTCATGCTCGGATGATATATGGTGTCCCTTTCTGCAGGGGGAGGAGGCGGGTTGGCCTGGGAGCAGTGCACTGAGCTCCCGCCCCCTCTTAGCCCTCTCTTCGCCCCTAGCCACTGTTTGCAATGGGAGGGGCGGGACGGGACTGAGCTAATTTTTGCCCCATTCCACCCCTCCCATAGCAAATTGTGGCGAGGAGCAGAGAGGGGGCGGGAGCTCAGTGCACTGCTCCTGGCCTGGCCAGCCTCCTCCCCCTGCAGAAAGGGACACTGTATATCAACCAGGCGTGCGTGAAAACCCAGCCGATATTCGGATGTGTGAATAAGCCCTAAGGGTGTGTAACAGGTGTAACTACACAGCACAGGTTGCTTCATTTCACCAAGATGTAGGAGGTGCCGTCTAACACCATTTCTAAAACTACAGCTGGTGGAAGGAGTTAAAAGTATTAATTGTAACCTTTCATAGCAGAACTTTTTCACTTCTCTCTGCAGTCTTGCTCCAGCACTCAATAATGGAGCCAGGCTAGGGGAAAACTGACGAACCTATGCTAAACAAGATCACACAGAGAGTCAGAGCATCAGAGACTTCTGCCAGATGACAGCTAGTGTGTGAGTGTGTATAAATGAATTGAACCCCTTCCACCAGCCAGCGTTTAATGGTGTGGTGGGCAGACTTAAATATGTGCTGTAATATAGAAGGTCCTATTAATGAGAGGGGGCACCAAGAGTGTTATATTACTAAGTTAGGCATCCAGGGGGTTTTAGTACTATCTGTGTCAAATAGGAGGTCAAATTACTAAGTGGGGTGACACAAGGGGTCATCATTACTATTTGGACCTACAGAAGGTGTCTTATTAATAAGTGGGGGCATCCATGGGGCCCTATTACTAAGTGAGGCACATACGGCTTCACACACAATATCTGAAGTTGTCAAATCCAGAGCTAAATGGTGCAGATTTTGCTGTGTTTTTTCTACCGTGCATTTTAACCCTTGTATTTCAATGGTTCAGATTTACAGCCTAAATTATTCGCAGCATAAACAGGAATGCAACAGATTAGATTTATTGTACTGGTAACGCTGCAGATTTTCACAGCAAAATCTGTTGTGGAAATTCCAGAACATTTACACTGTATGTGCAGCTGCCATAAGAGCCCAATCACATGGGCATATATGAGTTGCACCTGAGATCTTTGGGCGCAGCTTGCATCAGACTGTATACGAACATACATTCATGTGCCGCTTGATATCCATGGGAAGAGGACTTTGCATGTCTGATTCTGGTCCATAATGCTGACCAGAACAGGATATGATGGAATTTTTTTCACAAAGTCCATTTGTTCATCTCATTAGCCTAATTGGCTACAAATGCACCCATGTGATTGGGCGATAAGGGTGCGTTCACACCTATTGTAGCAAATTTGCTATGGTTTTCCCACAGCAGAAATATCTGCAACAAAAGCATTTCAAAAATCTGCAGTAAAATAGGCACTTTTTGTTGCAGATTCTAACACAAATTTAGATGTGAATCCACGGCAGATTTCATCCCTCTAATTGCAGATCTGAAGCAATGTATGCGCCAATGTCCACACAAAATGGGGAAGATTCTCATGTGGATTTTTTCCACTGCAGAAAATATGCAGCAATATGAACATGCGTGAACATTCCCGAAATGTGGGGTACTTCTCAGTGTTTTGCGCTTGCCCTCGATGTTAAAATTTGCCAGATAGCCCCTGTGCGGTATTGCACTAGGCTGGTAGAGCTGCAATTCACCTCTGCTGCCTATAGTGACATCTTGACACTGTTTTATCTAGTGTGTATTACTATGATGGGGAAGGAGGAGGGGTTCCAAAAATAATTTGCATAGATCACCTCAACCTAAAGGCTAGCCTTGAAGTATAGCACGTAGCAGACTATGAATGTTTTTTTTACAGATCTGTACAATTAGGATCCTTATTAGATACATGAGGAATAAAGAAATACTTAAAGGGGCTGTACAGGATATGACTATTTTCTTCCAGAAGCAGTAGCACACTTGTCCATGTGTTGTGCATTGCAGCTCAGCTCCATTAAGGTGAATGCGGATGAGCTGCTACATCACACAAACTGTACATGTGTGGTGCTGATTCTGGAAGTAAGAAACCATGCTTTTCAAGTCCTAAACAACAGATCCTGTATATATTTTTGTTCTGGGCAAAGTCAAAAAGGTGTATGTTTCTATCACTTTAAGTCTTTGTTGGACATCTAGTACTCTGATCCTGAAGCTAATGTGATTTTATGTGTATGTGAAAAGGAAGGGATACTCTCTCTTGCGGCCAATAATATCTCTATCTTTGATGCTTTTGATAAAAGGTTTGTCCTTTGATATAATATTTTTTTCTCTTAGATCACGGGAAACGTTCGTTATGAGTTGGCATCACTAAATACGCTCCATTGTCTAGATATTGCGGTTACATACTTGTTATTGTGCCCCATTGTGATCTTTTCATTCTCTCTCAGAACATCCAATTAAAGGGATTTCCCAGTGATTCAAAGTGAAAGTTTTATGCTTCCTACGGTGATAACATGTAATTTTGCAATATTCTGTAATGTTACAACTTGTTTTACAAAGCTGCAGAGATATTGCTTTACCTGTGGACTCCCCACACCTTGTTCTCTATCGGTGTGCAATGGTTACTACTTAATTCTCTACTGTTTTACTGGTCAGACATGATCAGCGCCTTCAAACTCTGCAATGATGAAACAGTTTGGGCATATTCATCATTGCTTTCCAAGCATGGTCGGAGTGTGGAAAACAGAATTCAGAACTGGGAGGAGGCGAAAGACAGCCAGCCAAGAGTAAGAGGGATAGAGCTGACAGCAGTCATAGCCGAGGACTACAGTCCTGACTTCTATGTTTTCCATGCTCTGAGCATGCTCAGAATGCAATGATGAATATGGCCTTTGTACAGTCATGTAGACGCACTCCTCAGTAACTGGCAATAGGGCATTGTGGGAGATGTAGGTTTTGCACTCACCAGCAGCCATTTAGAAAAAAAGCAATGTGGATATCTGAAACAAAGGTGGCGCAAGTTGGCGAAAAAGGTACTGAAGTTCAGTTTCGCAATTTGGATGGACATTTGGAATAATGGCAATAAGTGGAAACATTGGGGAAATTTTGAAACTGTTGCCCAGTCTCCAGTAACCCCTTTAATGTGTTCTGTGTCAGTGATAAGCAGCTATTTTCAAAAACAATCCTTCTTTTAACTGGTCAGTACAAGAACAAGAACCACCTGGCCACTCACGTACAAGAGGATCTGAGCGTTAACACTAAGCTCCTGGGCATGGGCGTAGCTAAAGGCTCATGGGCCCGGGTGCAAATGCTTATCTTGGGGCCCCGATCTTCTCCTAACCCCTTAACATTGAGGCATAACTTGAAGCTTCTGGGCCCCAATACAAAACCTGTAACTGAGTCCCCAAATATAATGCTTTATTCATAGTACTGGTCTCCCTATATGGCGAAGAGAGGCCTTATGGGCCCCCTAAAGCTCATAGGCCCGGGTACAACCGCATCCCCTGCATCCCCTATTGTTACATCATTACTCCTGGGTATGGTTGTCTATTCGCACTGATCCCACTAGGTGGGCGTTTCAAGACTGAATAAAAAAAACACCAGGGTACACCATAACAAGTATGATACAGAGATATTTAGCTTCAAATGCAGAGATATTTAATATTTAATTCTGAGACAACCCCTTAAATATCCTCACACGTTATGTATCCTGACATCTGTAATGTGCATAAAATATATGCTTTTATATTTTATGTAATGTGTTAAGTTAGTTTCAGATAAACATAATATGTGCACATTTTTTAACTCTTATCGCAGTCACAGATCCTGACCAGACTGTGAGGCTGGTTTCACACGGGCGGCAAAATCGCGTGATTTTATTGCGATGGGACAGTGCTACAAATTGCATATATGTGAAGCCCATGCTTTACAATGGGTTCTTTCCCATTAGCGATGTTTTGTAAACTGCTACATTGCTAGAATACAAAATCACAGTATGCTCTATACAACCGCGATTTGCAAAGTTTTGTAGGCCATATTTCCCTTCTTTTATGATGCATCACATCGCACAAAAACACAGTCTTTTACAGTAGAAAGTCCTACTGTTTGAGCTCTAAAATAAGCCCTATGTGCATGAAATAAAAACCAAAATACAATACATTACCTAACAGGCGCTTTCAACTCCGCAGCACCGCCACACTTGATTGTAGTTTTCAGCCAGCGCTTCCTGGCTTAGAGTTTCAAAAACAGCACAATTCAATGTGATGGTTGTGATTGGTTCATCGAGCGCTGCAGTGATTGGCTGAGCCATGGCGCTGGAGAACCAATCAGAGCCAGCCCTTCCTGGAGGCAGGGTTTTCGAAACTCCAAACCAGGAAATGCTGGCTGAAAACTGCAAGCAAGTGTGCCAGAGCTGCAAAGGAGATGAGCAGTGGAGCCGGGCAGCACCTCTTACATGATGTATTGTGTTTTGGGGTTTTTCCATGCATATAGGGCCTATTTTGGGGGTAGAGCTTATATTTCAAGCCCCCTGTAAATCCTGGAAAAAGAGCGCTATGATATGATGCAGTGATATTACACAGAACACAGCTGTGATATTGCTGTGATTTTTCCGTATTGATATCGCTGTCGCCCGTGTGAAAGAGGCCTCATATATTGACCCAAACTAACAATGATACAGATCCATATGATGATGTTAGTTTGAGTCATTAAACCTGTAGATTATAATTTTCAGTCCGTCTTTAACCCTACAGTGCACTAGTAGCGTTAGCCTACTAACAAATTATACCTGCTGTCTGATTGGCTAAGGCTGTTCATGTGATCAGCTTTCGCCAATCAGAGAGCAAGAAAATTGGTAGCAAGAGAATTGTACCTGTCATCTTCGATGGCTGAAAAAAATATCTCTAACGAGCAGATCAGAAAGACATTGGCAGAGAACAACAGCAGTTAATATACCCCACAGCTGCTATACTATGCAACAGATAGAAGTAGCCTATCTCTGGTCACACCATACAAGAGCTGGAAGAGCCATAGAAAGGAAGATGAGTTGATAAGAAGTGAGTCCTGCTACAGCTTGAGAAGAAAGTAAGAGACATAATGTGTTTTCCATGGCTGCTGTATACACTGTCCTGATGCTGGCTAAAGTAGGAGAACTTCTGCACTGGACCAGGATGAGTAATGGCCCATAGTGGTGACTGGGATGAAGAGTCCAACAGGATGGGCACGCAGGGGGATTTAACTGGATTTTTTTGCCTTCATAAATTTGGAAGGTATAAGTATAAGCACTACAACTTTCACATGATTTATACATTCTTAAACCAACTTTTATTTGAATTGTATTACTTGAATGCCAGGCAGCCTGTTAAGTGCATCAGTGATACAGTAATAGCAACATTTGGGGGAGTGTAAATTTCACCAATTTTAAATTAAAATATGAATTCTGGGGCCACATTTTACAGTCATTTTTGCCTTCACAAGGAAGATTGGTATTGTCTGCAGATGGATCCCCAGGTCGCAACTTCCAGGACAGTCTTCAACTGGTGGCAACTGGTCAGCAGAAGTGTATGTAGAGATGAGGCCTACAGTCACCACTAGACAGTCTACATCAAAAAATCTTGAAAGTAGACAAGATTATAATCTAAAGCTAGCTGTGGTTCAACACCAGAAACATTACGAATACAAGGCTTTATATCCAGGGGTTAGGACAATGATTAGGAGTTAGCAGGAGTCAGGATCAGATGAACTACATATGCCAGATCTAATATCCAGGCATCAGGACAATAGTATGGTTATAGACAAGCAAGGGGCAGAACACGGAATTCCCAAAGAGCAGGGAACATATAGTACAAAAGGGGTTAATACAAAAGTGAAGTCAGAGACAAGCCACGTCAAAGCTCGAAAAACATAATCCACAGAAAATTACACAACCTGTTTAGGGAGAGTTCACACAAATAATTGGCACTGACACTTTAGATTCATATAGAGATCCTATCTCTCTCGATGGCTAAGTAGCCAGCACCCAGATTGGTTAGATGATCCAGCCTCCTGATTGGCCGGGTAGCCTTAGGCCCCCGACTGGCTGAATGGCTGAGCTCTGAGTCTTATCAGGTGTTCCATTTAACCACAAGCCCAATCTTATGATGACAGCAGCAATGGCTGACAGCAGAAGATGGTGCGTGGGCAAGACATTGTATTTTTAACATGCATTAAAATTTGTTTGCACCATGATCTCCTGAAAACCCCGAAAGCAAATGAATTGTTGCTGAATTTACCTGCTGTAGTACATTTGGGTGAGAGGATGAGTAAGGACAGTATGTGCAGAATAGTACTTCCATCACCTGGGTCATATTCAGACCCTGAATATTGCAGACTATCCTCGAAGGAACTAACGAGCTGACCTACTAATAGTTATAGTACACTAACTTACTAACTTTCAGTTCCGCGATTGACATGTTCGTAGATACAATTAAGATCACCACGAACATGTCAATTGTGAAACTGAAAGAAGCTGTGAAAGACAGAAATGCATGGAGAACATTGATCCATAGAGTGAACGGATAAAACTAATTAACTACATTTTTTCTTCTCTCATATTTCTGTGAAGGGGAACTAAGGGACAGACAGAGAAGCTAAGGTAAAAGTATGATTTCTCTTATACTGTGTTATTCTACTGGCTAACACAGTAACAAACTTTTTTGTCTTATGCTGTAGAAAATGAGTGTGATTGTGCTGGCTTTTTACACACTTTTATGTATATTGTATCAGAATGGTTTCACATCTGCACTTGGGGTTCCGCTTTCCTGCTCCATTCAGGGAGCAGGAAAGGGAAATCCCCATGGCCAAACTGTTCCATCTGTGCTTGGAACAGAAGAGCTCCGGATGGACCCCATTGACATCAATGAGGTCTGTTTACTTTCCATCCAGATGCCCAGCTTTTGGTTGGAATAAAAAGCTCTGCATGCATGTCGAGCCGGATCTGTGATGTAACCTCTGACCGGAGGTTCCAATGAAGATGTGAAGCCGGTCTCACTGATAGGGATCGCTGTAACAGGCGGTCTTAGTGGTCACGTGTCCAGGGACTTCCCTGATTGCTCTTTCATGGAAATTACAGGTGTTTTAGGAAGGCAAGAGCCGAGAGATCAAATAAACTACAGAAGTTTAGAGTTATATGCTCCCAATTGTAAGGTACATTGTCGAGAAGCAGTGAGTAGAGATGAGCGAGCGTACTCGGAAAAGCACTACTCGCTCGAGTAATTTGCTTTATCCGAGTATCGCTGTGCTCGTCCCTGAAGATTCGGGTGCCGGCACGGAGCGGGGAGCTGCAGGGGAGAGCAGGGAGGAACGGAGGTAAGATTTTTCTCTCCCTCTCTCCTGCCCGCTCTCCCCTGCTCCCCGCTGCGACTCACCTGTCAGCCGCAGCGGCACCCGAATCTTCAGACCCGAGCACAGCGATACTCGGATAAAGCAAATTACTCGAGCGAGTAGTGCTTTTCCGAGTATGCTCGCTCATCTCTAGCAGTGAGCAACTACTTACATTGCACAGAGATCAACAGTGGTTCTACTGTCTGTTCTAAGCCTCTGGATGTCATGGGAAGGGGCCTGCTCTCCTTTGATTAGGAGACACTGTCAAGTATATACTTTCCCACTTGCCCTTCAGGATGGGTTTATATGGGATGCACATGCTGTGAATCTTCCTTGTGGAATTTCTGCATGGGAAATCCACGCATTTACAATACAAGTCATTTGAATTAAAGGGGTTGTCCCACGGCAGCAAGTGGGTCTATACACTTCTGTATGGCCATATTAATGCACTTTGTAATGTACATTGTGCATTAATTATGAGTCATACAGAAGTTATAAGAAGTTATTCACTTACCTGCTCCGTTGCTAGTGTCCTCGTTTCCATGGAGCCCGCCTAATTTTCGGCGTCTAATGGCCAAATTAGACGCGCTTGCGCAGTCCGGGTCTTCTTCTTTTCTCAATGGGGCCGCTCGTGCAGGATGCCGGCTCCGTGTAGCTCCGCCCCGTCACGTGCCGATTCCAGCCAATCAGGAAGCTGGAATCGGCAATGGACCGCACAGAAGCCCTGCGGTCCACCGAGGGAGAAGATCCCGGCGACCATCTTCAGCCGGTAAGTAAGAAGTCACCGGAGCGCGGGGATTCAGGTAAGCGCTGTGCGGATTTTTCTTTAGGTCCCTGCATCGGGTTTGTCTCGCGCCGAACGGGGGGGGGGGGGGGGTTGAAAAAAAACCCGTTTCGGCGCGGGACAACCCCTTTAACCCCCCAAAAATCTGCGTGGAAGTTGCATATGTGGTGAATTTTAAATTTACTGCTTGCCAGTTGCTGATGTCGCAAATTTTACCAGTTTTCATCCTTTCCAATGCAAGCCATTGATTTTGCCACCGATTTGCACCAAAATCCATGGTAACATCTGCAGCATTGTGTGCAGTCTTTGCCATTGTGGATTTAGGCTGGCTGCACATGGTAGATCCGGATTCCACATGTGAGGCCCGCAGTGGGATCCGGCTCTGACACCAACCGGCAACCCTGCACACTACCTTGCGTTATCTGCAATAGGGATGACGGGCATTCACCGTTGGTCATGTGCAGTACAGATTTTTAAACAAAAATATGTTCTTTCCCGGGCCGTCGCTATGCAATGCCGCAGCCTATCTGCAATGACAAATGCCTGTGGGTCAGACGGCTTCCATTGACTTCAATGGGTGCCATTAGAGATGAGCGAGCACCCAAATGCTCGGGTCCGCGTTATTCGAGTCGAGCTTTTCGTAAAATTCGAGAGCTCTACTCGAGTAACGAACCCCATTGACTACAATGGGAGACTCGAGCATTTTTGTATTTGGAACGCCGGGTGCCGAGCTTTTTTTTTTTGTTTTTTTTCTTGGTTCGTCTCTCTTTCTCTCTCTCTCTCGTTGCGGTAGGGAGGGGCCAAAACAGGCACGTCACAGCGGGGAGGAGCCAAAAGCTAGGGCGGGGTTGAACGCGATTTGATGCTCGTTCAAGTAACAAGCACCATCGAGTACGCTAATACTCGAACGAGCATCAAGCTCGGCGGAGTATGTTCGCTCAACTCTAGGTGCCATCTATCCATAATAAAATATTATTTTAACAGAAATTACAATTCATTTCTGAAAGTGTGAAGAAAAGAACTATTTTCAATAGCCTGTTTTGAAGGTATTTGCTGTGGGTCCTCTGTGCGGACGCCGACCGCAGGTTCCACAACAAATATCCGTTTGTGTGCAGCCGGCCTTACTGAGGAGAATTCACAGTAGATCAGACCTATCTCACCTACAAATAACCATACTTTACATTTATGCAATGGTGTTCACAATTCTATTGTTGCTTCAAAGTAATGAAGTCACAGAGCTGTCAGTAATACGTTTAATTTATTCTCAATCATTTCTAGAACCCGAGTGCTTCCTTTCCATAACTAATGCAAAACAAATTATGTTTCTTTACCCCATGGCAAATAGTCATTTTAATTAATTGTCAAAGACCAGTTACTTTTCCAAGCCCATTACATCAACAATAAGTGATCTTTGTTAAGCCATGGAAACTGTAATTTACTCAAACATCATACAACAATAGTGGAGATGATTAGCCGTTTAGAAATCCCTTTTATAAATGACAATATTTATACAGCAAGTTGCCGATACAACATGTTGCATGAAATCTATACCACTATTACAAAGCTTGATGAAATATGCTCTTTTGTCAAATATAATAGGATAATAATGAATGCCTACAAAATATGAGCCCATTATGCAAATTGCACAGCTTGGTTGTCTTTTGTAAAATAAATAACTACTAATTATTAGCACAATAGAAGCATGACATAAAATAAATAGTCATTCATTTTCACTTAATTTGTATCTGCTTTATGGCCGTTAGAAAAAGAAATAAAGAAATCTTGTTTAATATAGGACTGATTTACTGAATGTATGCTACTTGTTCCCAGTGATGTTTGTTGCAGCTTAAAAAAATATACACACTATGGCCAATTTCCTTAGGATTTATGAAGATGTCAAAACTATGCTTATGAGCTTGTATGAGGGCCCTTTCACTTCCTTCACAGTAAGGGCTTATTCACACGAGCGTATATCGGCCGCCGTTTTATGGGCAGATGATATATGCTACCATCTGAGCTGTCTTCCCCTTCACTCCCCCTCGCCGGCTCCCCTCCTCTCTCCTCCCCTCCGGCTGTTTGCAATGGGAGGGGGCAGGGTGGGGGTGGAGCTGGCTACAGACAATGCAGGGGAGAGGGTGGGAGCTTGGCTCCCCCCCCCCTCATATTGCAAACAGCCAGAGGGGAGGAGATAGGAGATGAGCCAGCGAGGGGAAGGGAAGGGGAAGATAGCTCGGATGGTAACGTATGTCGGCCGGCCATGAAAACAGCAGCCGATATACGCTTGTGTGAATATGCCCTAAGGTATATTCTGCATTATAATGCACCCCCAAACACCTAAGCATTAACAAACAGTATGACGCACTCCGAGATCCTTTGTTAGCCTACAGGGCACAGGATGTTTGCTGGCTTACTGCCGGGGAGTGAAAGAGAGTTCCAAGAATTGCATTGTAAAAACCCGTGTCTCTCCAGCTATCCAAATATAGTAGTAGCATGGGGGCATTTTGTATGGTGTTTCCCAGAATATAGCAACCTTGTTGACATGTAAGCTATAACCTTTTTTGATACCCCAAAAATATAAAGCAAACATAAACAAACACACAAGTCCACAACCAAAGAAACAATTCAAGTAGAGTGGAGCTACTACTATGATCTATGCAACTATGTTGCACTTGCCATGACTCTAGACTTTAATAAGTCTACAGGAACCAGCAAATACTATATGTTTCAGATCAGAATAAAATCCTTCCTCAGGTTAACTGGTAACATGCTTGAGGAAGGATAAAGCTCTAAACATAGTAACATAGTATTCTAGACTGAAAAAAGACAAATGTCCATCCAGTTCAGCCTGTTTTCACACATCCACCTTGTTGATCCAGAGAAAGACAAAAAAAAGCAATGATGCAGAAGCCAATTCACCCCATTTTCTGGGGGAAAATGTAATTCTTGACTCCATAATGGCAGTCAGAATAATCCCCGAATTGTTTAGTAGTTGCTGTTTCCTGTGAACACAATAACATAAGTGCACTTTATACTTACAGTAGTTTAGTGCTATGGGAAGTACCCATTAGTAAATTACTTCCACTCTAATTGTATTGTATAGAGACACAAGGAATTCCCCTGAAAGGCTAGTTCCCAATGTGACAGCCACCTGGCAGTATTGATATCAAGTTCATCAAAGTTGTGTTTGACAGAATCATGGCAAGCGGGTGCATTATCACTTTTCTACATGTTTTTATCAGTACTATTCTGCACATACAGTGCTTTCTCATCCTTTTCCCTACATGTACTACTGTAGGAACATAAGGAAATAGAAGCCTACAGTGGCCATAGTGATTTTTCCTACGGTATTCTTCCTTGGATATGCATGGTGACCACCCTGATAAGAGTAACCCACATAGCCAACCTCTCTCTAGAAACCGCTAAAAGTCTCTGATCTTAGTATTAAATACTGCATCAGATCTAATACCTAGGTAAGCATGTACAGTGTGACATGTAAAGTATGGGGCACAAACATTTACTACTAGTGATATTGTGATGCACAGTTATATGAGTCTTGTGGTGTATCCACTATTAGTGATAACAGAATATACAGTAACTAGAAAGTGATAGTATATCAATAGCATTTAAAGTCAGTGACCAGATACTGTATCTTAGTATAATAAAGATAAAGCTATGCCAAGATTACGCATATCAACAGTACAACCCAAACATGAGAAAGCAAGGCCAATGCTAATTTATTAAAAATATGTCTACTTTTCAAACTTCTAGTAATAAGTGTTGACAGTACATTTCTTAATTGGTTTCTCCTATTATTATAGTATATCATGTAGGGTCATGAGGAAAATAATTAAACACTACATAAGTCTAGGAACATTTCACATACTGTACCAATCACTTTGCTGTTTACCATTCTGGCACAGTCATTCTGTATCTATGTGCCATCTTGCTAACCCCATTGTGTGTGCTGCTGATGTCTCTGACAGGACAGCATTTCATTCTGAAGCTATCCTTACTTACTTCACACTGGACTATACTTGTCTCTTGCCGCAGCGCAATGTTTAATTATTTTCAGTATTTCAGTCCTGTGGCTACAGCTTCTGATGAGCTCATTAGGTTTCCTATATGTACCCAGTTTATTCATTGTAGTCCATGCAGTTACTTCCTGTTTCTGTCCTATGAACTACCTCGCCACCAATCCATAGGTTCATGTTAGTTTATTGCATATACAGATCCCACCATGACTTGGTGCAAAACATTGAAAAATGCATACTTGATGGAGCTCTCATGGAATATAATCCAATTTTAATTAAAACATTTTTAAAAGTTCACAGTATATTCGGATGATGAACCCAAATGTGTTTCAGAAGTTCTTAATGTCATCTGCATATATTGTAAACTTTTAAAAAGCAACCAGCTTTTCAAAACAACAGAATTTTGCAATACTGTGTCAATAAATGTCTATCCTATATGTGTCTATTTGTGGCCAACCAGTAGTTGTGATGTGACAAGGCTTTTGGTTTCATGAGAAATTAAAGTCTGCAAGCAAATTCAAAAGAAGGTAAGAGCGGACATATCTGTAAGGTCGCATCAATGCATAGGGATGAAATGGATCCATGCGTTTGCCATAAGAATTGTAACAAGTCTCTTGTATTAGATTTATATAAGGAATGCTCACAGTTTATAAACAAATAAACAATCTGCAGTCTGTGTTAATACGTGGGCACACATAAACACTTAGGCCTCCTTCCCACGAGCGTGACGGGCTCCGCAGCGTAATATTCCGCTGTGAAGCCCGTCACGGCGCCCCCCAGAGCCCCTATACTTACCTGCGGGAGATAGCGTGAAATCGCTTCCCCGCCCACCGCCGCGCGTCACCGCCCGTCACCGCCCACCGCCCTCGCGTCACCAGCCGTGTCACGTGCACGGCCGGCCGTGTCACGTGACGCGGCCGGACCGCGGCATTTGGCGTCATATGACGCTCGGCGGTGGGCGGGAAAGCGTTTTTTCACGCTATCTCCCGCTGGTTACAGCGGGAGATAGCGTGAATGGACGGCTTCCATTGACTGCAATGGAAGCCGTCAGTGCGTACAGCCCGTCCTCACCCGCAGAAAATAGAGCATGCTGCGGGTGAGGACGGGAGAAATCGCGGTGCGTAATTCCGCGCTGGAATTACGCATCGTGAGCATTGTGCTATTAGGTTCAATAGAACCTAATAGCTGCGGGCAACGCAGCGGATTTTCGCCGCGAATTACGCGGCGGAAATCCGTTCGTGGGAAGGAGGCCTTAGGGCTCATGCCCACGGCCGTGACGGACTCCGCCAGCTGAATATCGCAGTGGAGTCCACCACGGCGCCCCCCAAAACCCCCATACTTACCACTCTGGATCCGCCGTACATGTCCCGCATGGAGGGCCAGCTCGCATGTGCAGTACAACGCATGATGTGCCGGCAGTGTCAGATGTCGCGGCCGGCGGTGGGCAGGGCCGCGTATTCACGCAATACTACAGCGGAAGTATAGCGTGACGGCTGGCTTCCATTAACTACAATGGAATCCAGCCTTGCGTATTCCCACGGCATTTAGAACATGCCACGGTTTATTTCACGCTGCGGAATTCCATGGTGGAATTCCGCAGCATGACTATTAAGCTATTAGGTTCAAGAGAACTTAATACTTGCTGGGCAATGCCACAGATTTTCGGCTGTGGGCATTAGCCCTTTGTCTATGACTCTTTACAGGCTGTAGTATGCTGTTTCGCCTTTTAATAAGAACCTAATCCATCTCAAGTTCAAAAAATGGTGTTAATTTCTCATTGTGACAGATTCCCTTTAAGGGATACCCAAGATATACCCTAACAGAGTCATTATAACAGAGGGGTTGTAAGTTAAATTCTGAAATAGTAGTGTTATGTGGCAGTTGCAAAACTCTGATTTACAATTAGCCAATAAAGTGAGATTTTCTCTTTGCTGCCAGTGTTAATACTGTAGTCAGTGTTTAATTGGCTGTTAGAAGTTTCTTAGAGCTCTGTCTAAGTGTTACAAATTACAATATATAATAATAATATTTATTTATATACAGTACGGCTTTTAATTCCAACCACTGATCTCATCTCTTTGTTTTCACAGCTGCTGTTTCTGTGTGATCACCAGGACATACATGTTCATCCTAATGCGGGAATTACCATCTGCTTTGGACACCTATGTTTAGATATGTTATGTGGTCAACAAGGTGCATGAAATATTCTAAAGAGATTTGTATCTACCCAGTCTTCATCTGCCACAATTAGTAAGTCTGTACTCACTCCAGCCTGAGTTTACTGTTCTTAGTTGAGGAACCCAACATAATCTTGAACTGCTATTATTGCTATGCACTGTACCATCCAATTAAAGGGGCTTCCACATGAAATAACGTTATTCCCTATCCACATGCCTAAAATACAGCCCCTCCCTCCTTTAGGTACTGGAACATGTCCCAGAGCCTAGAATTTTAGCTGTGAAAGTCAATGATCTGCTGTTTTAATGTGATACGAGAAGGGAAGAAGTAAATTGCAATGAATAATTGATTTGTGTTTCAAAGTGTGGTCTCATATATAATGGATAGTTTCTACAGCGTATACGACACCACAAGGTGTTCTCACAGACTACATCAACCCAATCCTCAACATGTAGATCCAATCAGAATCACCCAGACTTTGTACATATCTTTCTTTTTTTCTTGTGCATAGGATTCATAATGCCATGTGCTGACACTACTGTGTAGGGAATATCCTAATGGTCATGCAATAAAGGAACTATTCTTACCTTGTTCTCAACATTCGCCTAGTGTGAGACACAAACACCTAAAGGTGGATGAAGCTTCTGTGTCCAGAGGTTTCAAACAACCATATTTGCAGACCCAGAAGAAGAGAACATTTCCATTTATGCAATTTATAAACCCCTTACCAGTAGAGGTTACCACATTATTTTTTTTTTCTTCTCACTTGTGATTTCTCTTATGTTATTTGTATCATCATGCGTCTTTGCAGTCTTGTATATTTTGTGAGGTCACCCAACCTATACCAGACCAAATTTTGAAACACAAATTGCCTAATCAGTAATTTACTTCTCCCCCTGCTATATAATTTTCATAAGCAGGTCATAGACTTTCACAACAAAAATTTCAGCTTCGAGAACATGTCCCGGTAGCCAGACGAGGGGGCAACCTGTTTTGCAAATAAAGAAAGGTGAATCCTTTTGGATCCATGAACTACAATTTTTAGCACCTAAGTGTCTCGGCAGGCAATCTGATCAGAACTCTTTCAAATTTTAAATGTCATTGTTTAATGAATTTTGACTGTGGATTGCACACATGGAATAAAATTAAATAACTGCAACATTTACGAATGCCAGATTTCTTTCTATTTTTGATTACTCAAGAATTGGGATACTTCTTGAGCACCACCAAACTAGTGTCAATTTTCTTTTGATTTTGGAGATTGTATTGGTTTTATATCCAGAGAAACTTGAGTTCTTTACAACTATCAAGAAATGTTAAGGGTGAGCACTGTAGCTTCATTGAAGTAAAAACAAAATATTTGCAGAGGTATGCAGTCATTATAGACAGAGTAGAGCCATACTACTTCTGTACTACCAATGGTCTCCAATTTTAGTCTTTTGAGTCTTTTTGTTAATGATGAAACCAATGTGTTCGATTGTACTTTATCAATATTTCATTGAGTAATTTTAACTTTTAGGCATTTTTAAATTAGGTTTTTTTTGCATGTTTGTTCATTGCTTTTCTATATAAGAATATTATATTTCAAAGGTTCTGATTGTAAAGCTTAAAATCACATTTTTCTACCTCAAGCACAGATTCTCTAGGATCAATATTATAGGAAGCTAATTAACCTAAGCATGTGTTTAGAGTTGTGAGAAAGAATTTGAGCCCAGAAATAGCTAAGCATATGCAAACAAACAGATTATGGCATTGTCAGTTAAAAAATCCTTGATCCCAGAAGTGCAGAACACTGAACAACATATGCAAAAACTCTTTGAAAGGAACTTTTTGTCCTCATAGTTTAAACATTTTGTGACTGTAATGTTATTTTAGCTATCATGGGTCTTACGACCCTAATATTCAATATTTACATCATATAATTTCAAAAGACTTATCATTGTTACTATTATTATTTAAAGTTACCATGTTTTTCTGACCATAAAATGTGCCTAACTATATGACTTACCCAAAACTACACAGCACTTCAGGCTATCATATGATTAAAATGTCACTGCCCAGGCCTGGCAGCAGCAAAACACTTCGAGATTCTGTGAGTTGCTCCACCCTAAATGTATATATATATATATAGCAGGCACTGCTATGCTCTACAATCCTAAGGCCCATTTACACCAGACGTTGAGCGCTAAAAAACCACTAATCGGTGATCGTTTTAGCAATAATCGGTGCATGTAAATGTGCGTCCATCATGTGCTTTGCGGGCAGTGTTAGCTGATCATTAAATTCAAGCTAACCTAAAAATCGCTGTTCTCACTTATCAGCAGTTCTCCACAGCATTGTTTCCCCATGGAGAACAAAGGATCTGAGCGCAGATAATAGTCTCGGGCTATTTACTGTGTTCAGTGAAGGCTTCATTTGCACACCGAATTGGTACTTAAGTAGCTGAGTAGCTACTAAATACCTAATGCAAAATGATCGCTCAAAGCTGTCACTCAACCTGTCATTTGAGCGCTTTTTGAGTGATCATCTGCTGGTGTAAATGGGCCTATACTCATCAAGGATTAAAAATCAACAGCATTTAATTCTTCTCTATTATTTAATCATTTTGTGATCCATGCTAAAGGGACACCATCATAATTCGTAGCTTTATCCAATAAAATGATATCCTATTAATGGTGGCAAAAATGACTCTACATTGTTGAAAACTAGCATATTTTAAATCCTACAAGTTCCAAAGAATTTCAGCTCCTTAAGAGAAACTTCTTTATTTGAGAATGTTATAGAATACGATTTACATAAAAGAGCAAGACTGCATTACATCCAGCGCCTACGCAATTTAAACACTTGGCTTCTTGTTCACAGCAGAATAGGCGGTACATCACATTCACTTTAAAAACAATTGTGGACCAATCAGCTTACTTCTCAAAGTGTATAGTTTGGAACCTCACAAATTACCCTGACATTCTAGAGCTAATGGGATAAAAAGAAGCGATAGGCATATCACGTTGTTAACCCATTACATTTCTCTATTGAAAATTAGTACTTTCACGTTGCAATTCCTGCCGCTCTATAAGTGCTAGTTAGTCTCAGAAATCCAGATCTTTATAATGTTACTCTCTTCACACACATCAACTGTTGAATATTCCTCTTTCTTGCATTACAAAAGTCTCTTCTATTGAGATCTAACAATGTTTGAAATAGATCAAAGTTCTTATCTGGTGATGAATTTAATCCTTTTTTCAATTTCACAAGTTCTTCCTTTGAAAGGACGGTGGGGGTCAGGATCACAATATTTTTGTATATCCGACATGCAATTCATTTCTGCCTCCGAATTGGATATGTTTTCTTTTTCGTGTCCACTTTTGTCTTTTCAGTTTTTTGTATGAGCAGAATTTAAGGAAATTAATATATTCCCATCTTCTTCTAAATCAGAGGTCACCAAACTTGACTGTTCTTTATTCGTGTCTGAAACATCTTGTTCTGATGATGAAAAGGTAACATGTAGGTCTTGATGACCTTTACATTTAGATTTTTTTTCAGAATTGAACTGGGTGTACTTGTAACCTTAGTCCTTTTCAAGTCATCCCCTTGATTTCTCATTCATGTTTGGACCATTTAATTTACATTATCGTCTCCTCTAATTTAGTCATGCTATTTTCCATTCTGTCATTCATTGCTTTATAGGCTTTATATTCATATAGACAATATGAATGTATGCTTCTGGTGCTGCATAGTATTTTGTTGAATTTCATGCAGGCTTACAAGCCACTTCTAAATATGCAGGAATAGAAGAGGGAAATAATCTTTTAAGGGGTGATGACTGGATGAGGTGTTTGATGAACAGGCATATTGGATCTTCTTGAAACAAGGCACGCAACATGAATTATAAAAGCAACTTCTTCTAAATACTGATTCACAATGCAGTGTACCAGCCATTATTTGTGAGGTTCAAAATGATATATTCCAAAACACATAACACAACGTTATCTTCAACTGATTAGGAGGTAGTATTTACCCCAGTTTGGCTTTAAGGTTTTCCTGTGCCCAGGCTGACCTGAGTCAAACGGCTTGAATAGCAAGAACAAAAAAGAAAAGCCGGCTCCTTAAAAAACGTTTCCTTTATTCTTCTTTAATTACAAAAAATCCATAAAATGATAAATGATGGGTACCGTGTGATAGCACTCAGCACACAGGCGCGTCTCAAAAGACACTACTTTCTTGATCACAGCTAACCAACTGACATGGTACTTACCCCTAAAAACAATTACAAACCAATCATTACATATTTAAATCATTTGTGCCCATTTGCACAAACTTAATTGCAACACCCAGAACCAAAAGAGAAGAAAAAAAGAAAAAGGACAAAGAAAAAAACCTATTTTTTTAAATCCCCGGCTGCTGAATACTACAGAGAGCAGTTCAGGAGAAGAGCCGGGTGGACGCGGCTGAGCCCCAGCAGCTGCAGAAAGGTGAGTATAGATTTTTTTTTATTTTTTACAATTTTTTAGGATGGTTTTCAGGGAAGGGCTTATATTTTAACCCCTTCCCCGAAAATTACTACAGCGCTTGCCGGCAGCCCATTGTTTTTAATGGAGCCGGCTGTATTGCCAGCTCTATTGAATCCAATGGGAGAACATTGCGCTCCTCTGTGACAGCTGTGGCAGAGGATCACGATCTGCAGTATATGATCTCAATGGGGTCGGCGCAGCTGCCGCCGACCACATTGAGCGCACATACACCGATTTGCCACAAAACGCAGTTACATGTGTTCTGCGAATCGTTGTGTCCTATAATTTTCGCGTTTGTGTGCATGAAAGATTCACACATGTGACCGCTCCTATTACAAAGCACTGGGTCTGTATAGATGCGGATCACAAATGCAGCTGTCAGAGGCGCGTACAAACGCCCGTGTGACTAAGCCTTAAGTCTTTTATGCGATCTTATTCTACAATGTTCTAAATCAAAGAAGATTCTTTTAAGGCGCTGGACTTTCTGGATTGTGTATGGACATTTGGTTCAGTGACTCACAGTGCATTCGAGCATCTGGGAATCCTCTACTGGCCTTTTCCTTCATATATAAGTCTCGGTGTGTTATGTTTGTGTTTGATGTGTTATTTTAATTCCATATTATTGTAATGCAGGGCAAATTAATGCATAGACTAAAAAGTAAGAAAATATTAAATTATCACTAGCTGATCTGTTGGGGTCCATTGCTCAGTGGTTTTGGAGTTCGCGGTCAACCGCAAAACACAGGGGACAGAGCGGAAGCTAGTGTCTCCAACCCCTGTGTAGTGGTAGTAATTGCAGAAGCAGCTCACATTGATTTTAATGGGTACTACACCTACAATTACCAGAGCTGGCCACTATCCAAGGGTCAGAGCTATGTACTATCTATGGGCACCCAAACAGTTGATTAGTAGGTGTCCCTAGTAGCAGACCCCGATCAGCTATTGATGACCTATTCAAAGGGTAGTACATCGATAAAAAATGCCTGGAAAGCTCTTTAACTAAAAGGTTATAAGGGTAGACTCCACTGACTGCATACTGTAAGGTCTCATGCACACTGGTGTATTTTCTGTCCGCATTATGTCCATATCTTTAACGCACATAGTATGGACAGCATACAATATCATTGATTTGTATTGATGTATTTTTTATGCCTGGATTTTACTTATTTAAAAATCCCATGTATGAGCAAATGTAGTTCATATCATGGACCAAAATTACCCATTAATTAAACGGGATCACATAAAAATGCAGCAAATATGTAATTGCATGCATTTTCACTACATTTTTTTCATTTGTTGCCAGTAGATAATAGGAAAAAATGAAAAAGCAAAATCAGATTGAACTTCTTGCGGTTTTTATGTGTGTGAAAAGTGCAGTTATTCGAAATAAAACGAAGATGTAAAAAACATACATATAGAACAAAAATGCATCAAAATGCACCAAAATGCACATACATACAGTAAAAACATTGCATTTTTCACTGCCTGAAATTGCATATGCCCATGGAATGAGGGTTATTTAGTGGAGAATATGAGTCTGACAGAACCTGTACATAATTCATGGAGGCTGTATAGGTCTGCATTAAAAGGCTGTATAGCGCCTATGCACTGCCTTACACACTGTGCATAGGACCAGGCATGTACACAAGTGCCAAAGGTAAAGAAGTCATGAACTGCAAAGAAATGGAAAACTAGTCAAGTCGTAAGGATGATTACAAGGATACAAAGTTTTTGTGTCCTTATTGAGACTCTATTACCTACGTTTAGTCCTATGAGCTAAGCTTATGGGCAGACAAAACGCCACGGTAATCGCGGTAAAAAGTGCATGTGTCAGAGTGGCCTTAGTGGCCAGGTTGAAGGTTATCTCTTATCTGGGTACTGTGCCTGGGTGTCAGCTGTCTTCGTCAACAGGTCATACAGACCCCATGTACATAAAACGTCATGAAGAAGTCAAAAGGAAATTCTGATCTTAGAGATAGGGGCGTATCCATAGAGGTCGCATAGGTTGCAGTTGTGACTTCACCGCTAATCCAGGGGAGCCCAGAGGCCCCCCTGCCACTATAGCGCAGCAGCCAGGATAAAAGTCCCCTCAGCGTGCAGCCCCCCCCCACACCGCAAAATCTGGCTGTTATCTCATGCTTCTAAGCACCTGACTCCTTTCCCAGAAGCATGTTCTCAATACAGGATGAGCTGGTGAAGGAGTTGGGACAGGCACTTAGAAACAGTGTGAGAACCAGAACCAGAAGTAGTGAAAACCCCCATGTAGATAACAGCCTGGGTGGAGATATGGAGCATCCGGGTGTGACTAAGGTATGATCTGTATATAATCATATATGCGCAGCTGATATAAGTTATACTGTATAACTTATGCCAGATGTACATATATAAGTATATACAGAAGATACACTGGTTATATCAGCATGGTACATATCATTGTATACAGGATGTATAACTTATACATCTCCTTCTACATACTCATATAGACCATGCTGGTATAACATGAGCATCTCCTGTATTTGATTACAAACTTTGCACACAATTAAAAAGTGCATAAAAAAATGAATGTGGGTTTCATCAACTGCCTGCTCCCCCCCCCTCCCCCCCCCCCCCCCCAAAAAAGGCAGGTATTGTTTCTTTTAAAAAGCATGTGGTTTTTACCACATACAGGTTTTTGATCTGTTTTTTAGTTGTGGTTTAAAAATACAACAAAAAACATGAACACAACCTAAGGGGCTACAAACAAATTTCCATGTAGACCAGGAAATGAGTCATGTTTAGAAAGCTTATGCCAAAGGGATAGATTGTGCATGCAAATTTATTTTGCAGCTGTACGCAACATGGTTTGGGTATGGGTAATGATGAGATGACTGCAGGCTGTATGGTTTGGGTATAGGTATCGGTACAGATGACTGCGGGCTGTATGGTTTGGGTATAGGTATCGGTACAGATGACTGCGGGCTGTATGGTTTGGGTATAGGTATAGGTACAGATGACTGCAGGCTGTATGGTTTGGGTATGGAAACAGGTGCAAATGACTGCAGGCTGTATTGCTTGGGTATAGGTACTGGTACAGATAATTGCAGGCTGTAGGGTTTGGGTATAAGTATCGGTACAGATAACTGCAGGCTGTATGGCTTGGTTATGGGAACAGGTACAGATGACTGCAGGATGTATGGTTTAGGTATGAGTACAGGTGCAAATGACTGCAGCCTATATGGTTTAGATTTTGAGGGACAACTTTGAGCTGAAAAGTGATCTGGAAAATAATAATACACAATAATGGTTGTCACCAATCAGAAAGATGCCACCTGTGATCACTGAAGTTAAGGGCAGCTTTACTCCGGATAACTATTGGCCAAAAAAAAATTGCTCAAATGAGCAATTTTCAGTGATAGAAACATGGGACCCAACAAGGTATTGAGCAAGAAATTGTTCAATAGTTGCTATTCGCTTTATTTCGGCTCAATGAAACTAATGAGAGCTCTCAGTGTAAACTGCCAGTTAACAGTGAATGGATGCTGCCGGCTGGAAGAGATCTCCAGTAGAGATGAGCGAGTATACTCGTTTCGAGTAATTACTCGATCGAGCACCGCGATTTTTGAGTACTTCAGTACTCGGGTGAAAAGATTCGGGGGGCGCCGGGGGGCGGGGGGAGGCGTGGCGGCGTGGGGGGTAGCAGTGGGGAACAGGGGGGAGCCCTCTCTCTCTCCCTCTCCCCCTCACTCCCCGCTGCAACTCCCCCACTCACCCACGGCGCCCCCCGAATCTTTTCGCCCGAGTACGGAAGTACTCGAAAATCGCGGTGCTCGGGCGAAAAAGGGGCGTGGTCGAGTACGCTCGCTCATCTCTAATCTCCAGCTTGCTCCACCTCCATTCACTGAACGACTATTGCTGCTGTGTGAAAGCTCAGGAGCAATAGTCATTGGGTCAGCTGTCATGCGCTCATGCTCCCGACACTCATCCTGTATAAAGTAACCCTAAATGCAGTGCAATCACTATCACCGTGTAAAGCTGCTGTCTGTACATGATACGGTGACTGCATTATTTTGATGTATCCTGGATCCTGGAGCTAAACCACTGTATCCAACTTAGACATCCCTGGTTGCTAGTATTGCATGGGTGGGCCTCCTACGAGACGAAGCGGTGCTGCAGAAAGTTCCAAACAGAGCACTATTCGATAAGAGAAGTGGAAAAAGGGCGAGCTGAACTTTTGCACCCGGGCTCTTGAGCCTTTAGCCACACCCCTGCTTACAGATTATTGCTAACAAATCCCTAATATATCATAGGCCATTACTTTGTGATTAATGGTAGTTCCATACTTACAGCCCCTACAGATCCTGAGAATGAAGGGCACACATCAATGGTTTAGCACTTCATCCACTTTGCTGTTCTAGTCTGCATTCTGGTGTCCCTATCTACTTTCCACAGGAAACTGCAGCTCAGCCTCATTCAACTGGACCATAGTTCCCTGTTCAGCTAATGTTCAGGAGTTCCCCAGTGCAGGGGAAACTTTTATGATGATGCAGCATTAAATCATCACTAAGACCCCTTCATGCTCGTGGTTGATAAAGCTTCCAGTACTTGGACTCCTACCAATGTGATGGCATATTTTAGCAATAGCTTATCCCTTTTTGAAAAGGAAATAACTTCTAAAATAAATTATGCCATATTCTTCTATATTATTTTAATTAATATTAATCTGACAGTCTATTGGCTTCTAATAAAATTGGCAATGATCAAGCAGAAATATATTGTGTAGGTTTTTAGACTTCGACTGACATAATACATTAAAATATGAGCATTTATGAGTGGTTATGCAATATTGTTTTATTGAAAATCTTTTAATGCAAGCATTATTACCTCAGTAATCCTATACCAAACACCTTATTATGCTGAGAATATTAAACTACTTCAGGAAAAAGAGTTATTATACAATACAGAAAATTGTTAAGGAACTATAATCCCAATACGAGGCTTTCAATTTTCTCTTGTTCTCCCACAATTAATGCTATATTAAAATTCAAAGCTGTCTGAATTTCTAATGATCTAGCTCCTACAACTGTGAAAACATTTTTTCTGTGGTTAATGATTCAGAGTGTGAACATTTACTATGTTTAGAATACATTAAGCTAATTTGCTGGCATTTTTAAACCTGTGATTTAAAGGGATTGGACTTGAATTACAAGCGATCCCCTATCCAACTCTCACTAAGACCCTCCTGATCTTCAGAATGGGAGTCTTGTATCTTCTCCTTATTGTCAATATGAGGATGATTCTTCCACCTGCAGTGACGTCACAGTTAATAGAGTGCTGACCAAGCATGTGCGGGCCGCACTCCATTTATTTCAATGGGGCTGATGGAAATACCCGAACGCTTGCTGCTCCGCTGTCTCCACAGTCCCATTGAAAATGAATGGAGTGTCGGTGTACCTGTGCGACCAGCACACCATTCATTCTCCTCCTCACTGTGGGGGGTGCAATGAGCCTGGAGTGAGGAAGACAGGGAACATGGGACCCCTGTTCTTGGAATTTTGAGGGTCTCAACAGTGAGACTGCCACTAATCAGCAAATTATTCTCTATCTTTTCTATAGGGGATAAATTGTAATACTGGCACAACCCCTATCACCCATTCCTATCCCACAGAAATTAAGGCACATCTACACTTTTGGGTGATCAGTCAGATAAGCTGTCATGTGTACATAAGGAATAAAGGCCCATTTACACCAGCCGATGATCGCTAAAAAAATCGCTATTCGGCGAGTTTTAGCGATAAACGGTGCGTTAGGCCTTAGTCACACGGGCGTTTTTTGCCGCGATTTGCGGATCGCATGACGGATGCGCATCCGCAAATCGCATGACCAGGGCCGAAAAATCGCCCGAAAAAACTGCTCCTAGCCACGTTTCAATAGAAACGGGCCGGAGCTGTCCAGCGCATTGAATTCAATGGAGCCGGCAATATAGCCGGCTCCATTGAAAGCAATGCGCTGCGGGCGATCTCACGATGAATTGTTGGGAAGGGCTTAAATATATAAGCCCTTCCCTGCAATTCATCCAGAAATGTGTAAAAATAAAAAAAATATATATACTCACCTTGTTCCGGCAGACGGAGTTCAGCGCGGCCGGCCGGCAGTGGGTGTAAATGGGTGTGAGTGAGACCTACCCCTGATTGGCTCAGCGCTGAGCTAAGTTTAACTACACAAGTAGTTAAACTTGACACTTAGGGCTTATTCACACAGGCGTATATTGGCTGGGTTTTCACGCCTGGCCAATATATGCTGCCCTTCTGATGTATTGGCTTACAATGCATCAGTGCACAGGGGCGTATTTCCATGGCATGAAAGCACGCAGGTCGGGCGCTTACACGTCGGCGCCGGCAGCTGCATAGATTCCTATGGGAGCCTATGCTAGCTGTCGGAGAAGGGAGGTGGAGGGACTTTAGCAGCGTGACTGTTTGCAATGGGAGTGGGTGGAACTAAGCTTCACTCCCTCCTATTGCTGGCTGCCACAAGGGGCAGGAGTTTAGCTCTACACCTGTGCTGCCCCCTCTCATTGTAAATGGCTAGAGAGGAGAGAGAGGAGGTGGATCGGCAAGGGAGAGGGAAAGGGGAATGTCTCCCTAGGCCCCATGACATTGCGGTCTCGGTGTATATGGGCCGGGCACTTTGCCAATCGGGCATTTCTACGGTGCCGGTGGACACACATAAAACGCCTACGGCTGTGTACATCGGCCCTTGACGTATGAAATAGACAGGCACAGAACTTTTTTTGATTTTTCAGTAGTTTTTCAATGGCTATTTTTGTTAAGAAAACTTGTTGCAGAAGAAAATAAGGATTTGAAAATGACAGTATATTGATAATAATAATAATAATAATCTTTATTTGTATAGCGCCAACTTATTCCGCAGCGCTTTTTTACAGCTGAGAAGGTATCTGCCGATCCAGGGGAGCAGTATTTTGTGAAGTAGAAGATGAGTGCCACCAAGTTGAACCTTGATCTTGATTGGTTAATGGCTTCCTGGATTTTGATAGCATTAAATATTTTTTGCCATTGAATGAACCCTTTGACACAACAAAATTGTTAAAATTTAGTTTTATTGTTTAAAAACCCCATAGACCATTTGTCATCATAATCTGCTATGTCTTAAAAAAAGATATATATTTAAAGTATACTTTTCTACTGGATGGTTGTGATGAATGCCATCCATTGGATATCAGTCACCCATGGGCTTCTTTAAAAAAACACATAGGTTTGGCATATATATTTTTTACCGGATGGGATGAGAATTTTGTGGCTTTGTATCATGAGACATTGGAGACTTTAATGAAATTCAAGGCAGACTGGCAGACAGACAGATAGATAAAGTAGTCACAGAACTCCAAAAGGCTTTTTTTCAAAACCCTTGAAACATTGCACTGAAGATGAATGATTAAATTATACATGTAATCGTAGATCAAGGTTCAACTTGGTGGCACTCATCTTCTACTTCACAAAATACTGCTCCCCTGGACCGGCAGATACATTCTCAGCTGTATAAAAAACAGGTTGGTTCTCTGAAAACTAATATTTTGTGGTCCGCACTAACCAGCAATGACACCATTAATAACAAACCACATCTGAGAAATTGCAGTTATTTCACCAGATACCGCCATAACAAATCCATGTGTGTTTTAGTAGATTGCAAGCCTACAAGAAATGACTCTGAATTCTATATTAAAAGGACAGCAATTTAGTATTCCACATAATCCATAGATACAATATTATTGTAATTATGAAATAAAAAGTGGTAAACAACGTAATCACAGTATGCAACAATACAATCTTAGCAGTCAAACCTCATTAATAGGAAGTCGTGGCTTGGCAGGCTAAAGCCCCATTTACATACAACGATTGCCGTTTAAGTGAACGAACAACTGAATGAATTAACGACTCTTTTGCATACAAAAGCTGAGCATTTACACTTACAGATAATCGTTTGAAATCCTCTACCTTTCCCTCATTAGCTTATGATAATCGTTGCGTGTAATTGGGCCTTTAGCCAGCAGAAGCTAGATTAAGGAGCTCCGGACAAACTGTATTAATTGGCCTCCATCCAGCAAGATATCAGGCTCCAGGTAATACCTGTCCTCTCCAGCTGCGCTACTCATCTGCAGCAGAGCATTCAGAGGAGTCCCCTGGACTGGAGGACATCATGACCAGACATACCTAACTCACCCGCGAAGACCCCAGGCTTTTTTGACTGCTAAGCCCAGAGCAGTTGTGGCATCAGCTCTCTAGAGAGCAGGGTCCTCTTAAGTGGCTGTGGTGCTCCCCAACTATCACAGACAGCAGCACTGACACCTGGTGTGCCAAAGCAGAGGCTTGGTATTGCAAATCCCTCCAACTGCCATCTTGGATCCATGTTGGTGACTGCAGGTAGCACAGTCTCTGGTCTGAGGTCTGTCCTCTGGATCTGATGCCCAGGAACCTCTCTGACCTGATTTTATGAAAGCTGCAGTGTTGGACTTTGCCCCACTGTCCTGATCCTTCTTTAAAAGAGCACTTACACCATCTCTCAGGCCATTTGTACAAGTGCTCTTCGATATAAAGATGCAATTGAGACAGATTGGATATATGATTTAGACGATGGAGAATAACCAATCTGTATTGCTAGACTTCAACATAGCAGTGGAAAATCTGTTTACACACGGGGAGTCGCTAACACAGAATTATCTCTCACTGAGGATCAAGAAAACAGAAGTAATCATAAAAATATGAGAATAAAAGGACTCCTGGAGACAATAGCTTTAGAGGCCCTCCCATCGGCTGCATCACAAATTTTCATGAAATGCTTACGTCTGAAAGGTCAGCAAAATTATAAGTTAACATATAGACCATACACTGAGGTCACAGCTCAAACAAGGTGACCTGCCACGAGATGTTCCTTGTCAGTTACTCAGCGATGTGGACACTGAAGTACTCTTAAAGGTAATGAGAGAAACCTTGGAGATTACATTTGAAGGAGCTACGATCCTTCTATTCCAAAACCTGTCGGCTTCCATGCTTTACAAAAGGTGCCTCCTCAATAAGTTAACCAACTACTTAAAGAGTAATAAAATTATGTTCCAGTGTCTATTTCCATTTGGCCTAAAGTTCACCAAAAATGGAAGACAATGCACAATCAGATCTCCACCTGACCTAGACCAAGCTTTGGTAATCCTGGACATTCTAGCAATGGAAATCTCCCCAAGGCTTCCACTACCACCATCTAATCCAAATTTCACCCATTACATTGCTTCAAAGTTGTCAGATCCAAGCTGATAAAATCAAAGTAGACACACGCTTAATACTATAGCTTGCACATAAAACTGCTTTTTTTTACTGAGAGGCTCACTTCAGCAGAAGGATTAGTGAGCATAAGACTTCCAGCTGTCAGTTTATTTACCTGATTATTGTCTCTTGGTTATTCAGAAATGACAGGAGTGGAAATATCAGGATTTTATACTTATTTGATATGTTCTTTTTCAGCTATCCTTGCCAATATGTTTTGTAAACTACATATGCAGAACAACTTTGGTTTTCTTTACCTACCATAGCTGAGTGCCACCGATAGCTATCCATTACAGTTCTCATTATAGGGAGGACTGGTTTAATATCTTGACATGGCTACATGGTTACAAGAACAAAGCCCTCTTCTGCCATAGAAAATACTTATTTCCTTTTGAAATGTCTGACGTAGAGAAGTAGAATGAGAAGCCTTTTACTTACGCGAGTAAAATATATGATCATTTTATGTAGTTCCATTTCCTAGCCGGGCTAACTCTCCCCCTCCCAAGGAAAAGTAGATGTAGACCCTACTTAATGTGTCCAGTACAGTATCATAAGCACACTCAACTTTCTCGTAACCATATCTAAAAATGGCATGGAATTAATACTCCTACAAATATTTGCTTTAACATGAAAACATAAAGCAGGTATTTGTTTCTTTCAAGAAACCTTCTTTAAATATTGCAAAGTCTCTAATCTCTCAACATTGTAATTTAACAGTTGTTTTCATGAAGCATCCAGAGGGGTAAATATAGCTATAAGTAAGCAGATTCCCTAACAACATGTAATGAAGCACTCAGAACCGGAAGGTTGCTTTCCGTTGGTCAAAGGGAAATACCCCAAACACTCTAGCAAATCTATAGGTCCTAACTCACACCAAATGAACTGGATGGAGAAGGTCCTTATTAAATTCAATGAATTTACGAAAGGTATGGGAATTGTTGGTGATGATTTAAATGTTGCTCTAAATCCCCTCATAGATACTTCAACAGTTACCTCTGGTCACTCACAGTAATCTGACCAAACTCAATAAAGCAATCCACTCTGCTAACTTGATTGACACCTGGAGGTCACATATCACATCTTCTAAGAACTATGCTTAGTTTTCAACAGTACATAATTCACACCAAAGACTTGATTATTTACTTATTTACTAAAAACATATGGAAGAAGTAAGTAGCATTAAAAAATGTCCCATCATGATTTTAGATCATGCTCCAGTATTTGCAGCACTTCATCTTAGGGCCTTAACAAATGAAACACTTATAGATGACCCGACCGCAATTAATTCATTTAATGAAAAACTGAAGTTCTATTTCCCCACCAAAGCAACGTCAGAGAGGTCTACAGATATAGTATGGGAGGCACATAAATTTCACCAGGGGACAATTTATTGCTCTGGGAGCTCAAAAGAAAAGAGAACAAGCCAAGATTTTAGACTTGCTTCTTGCTCAAATATATGTGCTAAAATCTATCCATAAAAGAACTAAATCTCAACAAATCCAGAGTGATTAAAATAACCTTCTATGTCAGTTACATAACCACTTGAACTTTCGAGCAGCAAAGCAATTTAAAATAGCTAAGTCTAGATATTACGTCCATCGTGACAAGGGGGGTAAAATAATGACTTGTTTATGGAAAAAGGAGAAAGATGCCTTGTTTATCCACAGAATAAAAATGCTTCTGGTTGTATAGTTTCTGAAACTTAACATATTGCAGAAGACGTTAGGAAATTGTATCAAGCATTAAAAAAATTAGAATTAATAAAAAGGGTGGTGCGCACAAAAATCAGTGCAAAAAAATGTGGTTCTTTCTTAAAGGGCCTCTTGACTCTCAACTAACAAGATTGTCCAACACTCTTCCTCCAATCACTGGGGCAGAATTAAGAAAAGGCATTGTCTCGTTCTACCTTGGTGCAATGCACACCTTACCCAGGACAAATACAAGACTGTGCCAACACCGGACAAAGGGCAACACCAAATAAGAGGGAAAACTGCTCCTAATTGGGAAAGGTGCCTACCTAAAAGCAGATTGACCACTCTGACAAGTGTCAACCTGCTACCTGACCCTAATCGGGAGCAAGGGAAAAAAACTAACCACAGTACAAATAACCAAGAGAGAGGGAAATAAACCACAATTTAACTGAAAGATGCACGACTAACTCCAAGAGGACTTGACACAGCTCCAACCACCACACACAAAAGAAACTGCAATAAACAGCATAGACCTAAGGGTAGGGAAGGGAATATAAAGTCCTCCCTACCTGCTGATAGGTAGACCAGAGAAGAAACCACACCTAATAAAACTTTTTTTTTCAATGATGGGGACTGAGGGAAATACCAACATGCACCTATATGGATGCAGATAGTAGCAGGCAATCCCCCCACAAAATGTTTTAATTAGCAACCTGCATAGGAGCAGAGCAACAAGTCTGCTTCTGCATCGTGGTTAACGTACCATGACACTGTCATGACTGACAAGCTGCAACAACTGTTTAGTCAATAAAAACAGGTAAAAGTCCAGGTCCAGATGGATTCCTGGTTTCTTAGTATAAAACATTCCTCCCAATTCTATTGCCACACTTAATTGGCTGGTTTGTGGCTCTTAGAGAAGGCACTAGCTTGCCATAACAATCCCTGCAAGCAATTATAACTATGATATCTAAAGAACATAGAGATTAAGGAATATGCGGAAACTACTATCCCATATCTTTGTTGAATGTTGACGTGAAGATTTGGGCAAAATTGATGCCCAAGCGATTCAGAAAACTCATTCCCAAACTAATAAGTCTGTAAGAAACAAGGTTTGACTTGGGAAAGGAGAAGCATAATTCAGCTAGAATTATACACTCCATCCATTACATCATTAAAAATAAG
The DNA here is from genome assembly GCF_035609145.1 of Eleutherodactylus coqui. NCBI lineage: Eukaryota > Metazoa > Chordata > Amphibia > Anura > Eleutherodactylidae > Eleutherodactylus > Eleutherodactylus coqui. The sequence continues at coordinate 26,066,271 of NC_089845.1, read as the reverse complement.
ATTCTGCTAGCACTGCTGAGCATAGATGCTGAGAAGGCATTTGATAGAGTGTCTTGGCTATATATGAGGGAAATGCTGCTCAAGTTTGGTTTCCCTGAGGAGTTTATTTCTTCTATTTTCTCCTTATACAACAACTCAACAGCAAGAGTAAGAGTATATGGAACCCTATCAGAATCGTTTACCATACACAATGGCATGAGACAGGGATGCCCGCTCTCACTGGGGCTCTTTATATTAATAATTGAGACTTTATTCCAAGCTATAAGATGTGAAGTAGAAGGTCTTAATATGGTGGCCAGATTCACAAGAATGCTGCTTTTGCAGATAATTTGCTCATTTTAGTCACCAATTAGACATGAGCAGGGGGGGGGGAGAGATATCTCTCTCACTCTCCCCCCGCCGCCCCCCACTGCCCCACCCCCCATTTGCTCGTACGAGTAATCAGTTACTCGAGAAAACCGATGCCTGCTCAAGCATCAGCCGTAAACGAGCATGCTCGTTCATCTCTATCACTAATCCATCTCAAACCTTTCCATACATTATAGAATTTTTTGAGGAGTTTGGAAAAAATTGAAATTTCAAATTAACTATAATAAGTCAGAGGCCATGAATATCTCCCAGATCTTATTAGAAATATTTGTACTCAAGTTCCTTCGAATGGCAAATAACCTACTTAGGTGTTCAGTTTACGAAAAATCCCTCCTAACTTTGCAAAGTCAATTATATTAACTTGTTATCAAAAATCCCAAACCAAGTACATCTCTTTTCTCTTCCATATGTTCCATGGGGGAGGTAGAAGGATCTTCTTATACACCTGTATTCTTCCAAAAATATTATACATTTTACAAATGCTTCCTATATGTCCCCCATCTGGGTTTTTCAAATAGGTTAGGTCACTGTTTATTTCTTTCTTATGGAATGGGATGATACCTTGACTAAAAAATGACAGATTAATATTAAATAAGGTTTTTGGAGGTTTTGGTCTTCCAGATATTCACAACTATGCTCAAGCTATATAGCTAGGAAGATGGACCCAGTTATGTCAACCAGGTTATAGAGTTTTGAGCTCAGATATAGAATTAGCTTTTATGGACTGTAATATCTTTATAAACCAGTAAAAATCCATAATTACATCACTAAGGCCATGGCGGTAGTTCTCTTGGAATTGAATTCTTCACATAATTATATTGCTTATCCTTCATCACAAATGCCAGCTTGTCTTATCCCTTGTCTGGCGAGATCATTAGATAATTGCTGTCAGTCTTTCTGGAACAGACTTTCCAACTTTAATACTTCAACCCTATGGCTAGCTACAGATCAAATACCTCAAACATACCTGTTCCTGCAGGAAATCAGAAAAGTCACTCAACTTTTTGCAATTGACTGACCTCAAATCTTCTTTCAAAGGTTTTGTGACTCGTTTCCCAGCTCCCCAGGATAGAAAATGATTGGAAAAGCTCATGGATGGGATTAAAGTGCAACAAAATATGATATCTTTATTTTACAATCATATTTTTACTATGAATGCATCTGGGCCCCCAGCATTTACAAATTCTCAGAGCCAGTAATGGCATATATCTTTTCTCGATCCCAAAGATATTCCAGATGTGTTCCTCTTCAAAAGCACACATACAAATTACGGGCTAGGTGGTACAGAACCCCCCTTATTTTAAAAATTCGATATAGTTATCAGACACAGATTTGTGTTGGCATGGCGATTCAGAGACAGGCTCCTTGAAACATATTTTTTTGGTCATGTAAGGGAGTTCATTCTTTCTGGAGAGAAATTGAGAAATGCATTAAAATACTTTGCTGACTTTCAATCCAACTAACCCCTGAATCAGTGCTGCTCTGACTGCTGTCTCTTCTCTGGATCCCCAGGAAACAAAACCTTCCAACACACTTAATTCAAAAGGCAAGACTGCTTATCCCTATGAGATGGAGAAAGTTGATGAAATTAATAGATTTGAGGAGCTGGTCTGCTGGAAAATGGGAAAGAATACTCAGTTTGTGAATTTCTGGAAACTGTGGAAGGAATTCGAGGACAGCGTGGATAATGTTGGGAATGTACTCTCTTTCCCCCTCCGCCATTCATAGATTGATTGTTTTTTTATAACATGCATATCACTCTTACCTATTTAATACCTTAGACATTTGTGTATGGACATGTAGATTTTTTTGGTCTACCTGCCTATCTTGTATTGTTTTACCAAGTTTGCTCCCCTCTCTACCCTCTACCCCCCTTTCCTTCCCTTCCGATCCCATTTGAAATGATGTTTCTTCATTTGAAACAAATTTCCTTCACTTAATTGTTCAACAAATTAACATTTGTAATATTGCTTATAATTCATCCTTCTATTTTTCAACTTTTTTTGGATGTAATGTCAATTTCATCTTAACTTGTTAATAAAAAGAATGATAAAAAACCTCATTAATAGCAACCTCCATATAGGAACATGAAGCAGAAAGTAGGGCAGCGTAAGCATGCTGTGTATCCATGGATTGGCTGAGCAGAGGCGCACATAACCCAGCTTGTGTGTGAAATACTAACAAATAAGAGTGACTTGATGAATTTCATTTCTTCTGCCTTTTATTTCGCACTGAGCGAAAATGAAATGCTTCAGTTAAGATTCTCTGTTGATTACTGTTGATGAATATTTACAAGGTTAGTTATTTCATATAAAATGTCTATTGCTATCATGAGATATGGGCTAAATATCTTTATCTACTTCTGTATTTATGTCTGTTTGTTTCAGTATTTTATTGTTTAACTCCTAAGGGCTCAGTCAGATTACCGTTTTTTTAAACGCATGTTAGGCGCCCTTGTACATTCTCATCTATTAGAATCAATGCTTTTCAATGAAAGTGGTCACATGTGCCTTTTTTCACATGCAAATAAAATTTGCACTTGTAAAAAATAGGGCAGCAATTCGCCAAATGCACCTAAAATTTGCAGATTAAAGTGCGGTCCCATCGCTATCCCCTGCTGTGGCTGTGACAGCTGCAGCAGGGGATTCCTTGGATGGGAAACCCCCAGATGCTGTCAGATCCAGGGGTTTCACCTTCTAGACAATGGGGTCGGCGGCAGCAGTGCCGACCTGATTGAGAAAATACAGAAAAGATCGCGATCCTCTGCCATACCTGTGACAGCTGTGGCAGGGGATTTCTTCATTTCTGCAGGGCCCATTAACTACAAGATGAAACCCCTGGATGTGACAGCATCCAGGGGTTTCACATCCAAGGAATCCCCTGCTGCAGCTGTCACAGCCACAGCAGGAGAGAGTGATGGCACCGCACTTTATGTGCAAATTTTATCATCGTGTCAAGGCACACAAGTGCAACTTTTTACAATGCGTTGGCTGCTTCGGTCACACAAATGTTTGACGCATGCGTTTGCCGTTTTTTTTCACACAACTAAATGCATTTAAAAAAAGGTCGTCTGACTGATCCCTAAGGATGCTACCTTTTTTTTCCCATTTTGGGTTATTCTTCCCTAAAATCATAATTCTTTTATTTATCCATCAATGTGTCTGAGGGCTTATTTCACAGGAGGAGTTGACTTTGCATTGGTAATATTTAATGTACCATATAATATATTGAAAAAGTAAAACAAAATGGAGTGAAATTAAAAAAAAAAAATGAAATTTCACCATCTCTTGATTCTACAGTGTATACACCAATATCAAATTTATATAGTTTTTTTTTTTGCCGTACTACTTTTAAAATATAAAATATATTTGGAGAAATAGGAATTATTTTCTACCGCCATTTTCTGACAGCCATAACTTAATTTTCCATCCTGTTTGCATTACTACGGCATCCGTTTCAGACGAGGTGTTTTGCATCTGGCACAAACTTAAGAGAAGCCTTGTCAAACAGTAACCAAAGTGGTGTCCGTTTCATCAATGACAGTAAATGGTCCATTTAGGAGTTCCATCATAATGCTGTTTTGTTTCCAGCACCTGTGATAAAACCCCCAGACAGAATCCTACAGTATAGTTAAAAACACTATGGAAGTTTTTCCTTCAGTTCTGGCAAAAGGAGTTAATAAACAGATGGTATCCTATAAAATATAGAAAGAATGAAGAACAAACTTGGCAGTAAATATGTATTTAAAAAGCACAACTGTTACTTCTACTCAGGCTTCTACAGCCTGATAGACAAGCCGATGAATAACATTACAAATAGGAAACTGTTTCTCATCAAGCACCAAAGGACACAGTGCCTGTGCTGACAGGCACATCACATAGTCCAGTGCTGACACCGTGATGTCATGCCAAACCTGCACCTATATCTAGAAGTAGTTGGCACCTGAAGGGCTGTGACAGTACCCCCTTGAGGAGGTGCTTCTGGACCTTAAGGATCATGCTTAAAGGGATTCATCCTATGATAAATCTTTATTGAGGACTCAGCCTTTACATCAGTTGCAGTAACCCAAGTTCTGTCCTCTGTTCCATAACTGCACTAATGACAAGGTACTGTAATGAGTTATAAATAGAGATGAGCGAGCACCAAAATGCTCGAGTGCTCGTTACTCGAGTCGAACTTCCCGCGATGCTCGAGGGTTCGTTTCGAGTAACGAACCCCATTGAAGTCAATGGGCGACCCGAGCATTTTTGTATATCGCCGATGCTCGCTAAGGTTTTCATTTGTGAAAATCTGGGAAATTCACAAAAGTGATGGGAACGACACAGAAACGGATAGGGCAGGCGAGCGGCTACATGTTGGGCTGCATCTCAAGTTCCCAGGTCCCACTATTAAGCCACAATAGCGGCAAGAGTGCCCCCCCCCTGCACTGTCAGCATAAAGATCGTTCTCCTCTGCCACAGCTGTAACAGCTGTGGCAGAGAAGAACGATGTTAGCCCATTGAATTCAATGGAGCCGGCAATACAGCCGGCTCCATTGAAAGCAATGGGCTGCCGGCGAGCGCGGGAGTGAGACCCCCCGCACTATGAGCATAAAGATCGTTCTCCTCTGCCACAGCTGTAACAGCTGTGGCAGAGAAGAACGATGTTAGCCTATTGAATTCAATGGAGCCGGCAATACAGCCGGCTCCATTGAAAGCAATGTGCTGCGGGCGATTCTGATTGGTCCCACTGAGCCAATGAGAGGCAGCAGTCACTCACCCATTCATGAATTCATGAATGGGTGCGTGAGTGAGACCTGCTTCTGATTGGTCAGGCTGTGACCAATTAGAGGCAGCTCATTCAGCAGGCGGGGATTTTAAAGCCCCGGCTGCTGAATAGTATAGAGAAGCAGTTCAGGAGAACTGCCGGCGGCCGCAGCTGAACTCCGGCCGCAGCGGAAAGGTGAGTATATATATTTTTTTTATTTTTACACATTTCAGGATGAATTGCAGGGAAGGGCTTATATATTTAACCCCTTCCCGAAAATTCATCCCGCGATCGCCCGCAGCGCATTGCTTTCAATGGAGCCGGCTGTATTGCCGGCTCCATTGAATTCAATGGGCTAACATCGTTCTTCTCTGCCACAGCTGTTACAGCTGTGGCAGAGGAGAACGATCTTTATGCTTACAGTGCGGGGGGGGGGGGGGGTCTCACTCCCGCGCTCGCCGGCAGCCCATTGCTTTCAATGGAGCCGGCTGTATTGCCGGCTCCATTGAATTCAATGGGCTAACATCGTTCTTCTCTGCCACAGCTGTCACAGCTATGGCAGAGGAGAACGATCTTTATGCTGACATATTTTTATTTTTTTATTTTTACACATTTTAGGATGATTTTCAGGTAAGGGCTTATATTTTTAAGCCCTTCCCGAAAATTCATCCCACGCTCGCCGGCAGCCCATTGCTTTCAATGGAGCCAGCTGTATTGCTGGCTCCATTGAATTCAATGGGCTAACATCGTTCTTCTCTGCCACATCTGTTACAGCTGTGGCAGAGGAGAACGATCTTTATGCTGACATTTTTTTATTTTTACACATTTTAGGATGATTTTCAGGTAAGGGCTTATATTTTTAAGCCCTTCCCGAAAATTCATCCTGAGATCGCCGGCAGCCCATTGCTTTCAATGGAGCCGGCTGTATTGCCGGCTCCATTGAATTCAATGGTCAGTGCTCGTTTAATTGAGACGAGCACCGCGTGGTGCTCGTCTCGAGTAACGAGCATCTCGAGCACCCTAATACTCGAACGAGCATCAAGCTCGGACGAGTATGCTCGCTCGTCTCTAATTATAAACCTATAGGGAATCCACAATTTTCTAGACCTCAAAGTATAACTAACTGTCAACCAATTTTAGTGAAAGGGAAGTTTCATCCTGTAAAAGTTTCTTGAATAGTGACTTATGAAAGATATATAAAAGACCATGGAATATCAAGTCTGAAAGAGGATAGATTGATTGCTTCCAAAATTTCATACATGTCAGAAGTAGGATATGGAAAAACTCCAGCACTATGTAGGATGTGGAAATGAAATCAATCTCTTCATTTACCATTGCTTAATAAAATTGTCTTTCCATGTTTCGACCTATAATTTTAATCAAAGCTATGATTCAGAGTAAAGGTTGAAACATGTGAGCGATTTCAATATGAAGACATTTTTATCATATCATGGCAGATAAAGAAATTGATTTTATTTGCACATCCCATGGAGTTCTTGTTTTTTTTCATATTCTGCTGCTGGCAAATTAGTGGTCACCTGTAGTCTTTACTTACTATACAAGAAGGAAACCACACTTGATGGTTGCAAACATACAAGTGGTACAGCAAGCTTGAAGATTGCAGGATACACTTTAAAGCACAGTACTTGAACTTTACTAAATATTACCTTATGCTTCTGTTTTTAAGTAGTTTTTCACTAGGGGCGCAAGAATCTACTCTACTGGTACAGCAAGAATCTTTGTCTTTAGTCTAACCCTATACTCTCAGCATGCCTCACCTAGGAAGTATTCATGGGGTTCCACCAGTCACACTGTATTGTTCTGCTAAGTACCTCCAAAGTACTACATGCTTTGTAATTACTCCTAATAAGTTTTGTCAGTGAGCATGGAAATATGCACAGCACCCAATATCAGACCACTACATGGCTGTATGATACCAATCCTAATCCTTTATGGTAATAACCAACACTCCCTTGTACAGTATTAGCACAGAACAACAGTCAGGAAGGAACTTTTTTACTCTAAACTTCCTCTGGATCAACATTGTAAGAAATTGGGCTGTACTTTATAGACTTATGTCTTTTTCAGCCTTACAAACTATATTCCTATGTTGATAACAGTGTTTCCCACAGAACACAGGCCAGTAAAGTTCATATTCATAATTACTAGATTTTACTGTGTTCCAGTATTATGTTGCTTAGTCACAGGTCCAGTACTGGAATATTATGCAGACATGGTTAGTTTCCCTGAATTCCACCCTAGAAGGTCCTGTTCATTCTCCTAGTTCAAAATATGGAGTAACCACTCTCAGAAGAGCAATAGAATTAAGATCAGTAGAATACAAGATGGCTGGCAGACATGTACCCTCATCCCTGGAGGATCTCATCGTCTTGGCCTCCAGAATTGATAGTTATTTAAGAGAATGACTACATGAAGTCCCCTATAAGAAAAATAAAATTTGTCTGGCCCCTGCTTCCCCTAGACCATTTTAACCTCATGCTGTTTTTTTCATTTAAGAACCAAGTTTTCGCCTGAGGAATGCCTGAGAAGGCAAACTCAAAACTTATGCCTTGATGGTGATGATGGTGAGTCCTCTGAAAGGTTGCTGTAACCCTGACCTATGGTGACTCCTAGTTCTCTACAGAGGTGGACCTGGACTCCAGTGCTGCCGGAAAGTTCATCCACAATGCCTTGAAGATTTATCTGATCTTGACTAGTAGTGTGGCTCATAAAAGGATTATCTGCTTTGGGAACTCCCTATGTGTTAGAAGAGTCCATCAGCTCTACATTTATTACAAAGTGTTCTCTTGCTGTAACTCTCAGTGATCAGCTTTAATTTGTGCAAAATCGATCAATAAGTGTTACATTTTGTGACAGTGCCACCACAGGGTAAAATGAGGAAAATTAAGCATTACACAGTGTTCATTCACATGTCTAATCTGCCTACATAACAAGACAGGTCCTCCAGAGCGAAATATGCTCTTTGGAATCCCTCTACACCCTAACCAACAGATGAGAATCTTGAGCGAGAGATCCCCCTTTATCAACTTAGAATTCTCCAATAGTGTATATCAAAATAGGTTTTCATAACTGGACAACCCCTTAATGACACTTGTCGCCCCGTGCTGTTGGCACATCTAGAACATGCATACAGGAGCTGTTCCCTATCTATGATGTATCGTACAGTATATACATACTGTGTGTATTCATAATAGTTCAGTAAGAGGTTTTAAAGGTATATCATCAATTTTTTTCTTGAAACAGCACCTCTCTTACATTTGTGGTCAGTGGGAGATTGCTCTAGGTATGGTGGTATTTACTTATTGGTTTCTCCCTAGGAGAAGCACCATAAAAAGTACAAAATAATACAAGATAGAAAAACCCCATAACAAATGCTTGCAAAGAAATATGATGAAAACACTTGAGATACATGGCCATTTCTTAGAAGGATTAGAATGCTGAAAAAGTGTGAGTGTATAAAGGAGCTCTTAAAGGGGTTGTCCCGCGAAACAAAGTGGGGTTATACACTTCTGTATGGCCATATTAATGCACTTTGTAATGTACATTGTGCATTAATTATGAGCCATACAGAAGTTATTCACTTACCTGTTCCGTTGCTAGCGTCCCCGTCTCCTTGGTGCCGTCTAATCTTCAGCGTCTAATCGCCCGATTAGACGCGCTTGCGCAGTCCGGTCTCCTCCCTTCTGAATGGGGCCGCTCGTGCCAGAGAGCGGCTCCTCGTAGCTCCGCCCCGTCAAGTGTGCCGATTCCAGCCAATCAGGAGGCTGGAATCGGCAATGGACCGCACAGAAGACCTGCGGTCCACCGAGGGTGAAGATCCCGGCGGCCATCTTCACAAGGTAAGTAAGAAGTCACCGGAGCGCGGGGATTCGGGTAAGTACTACCCTTTTTTTTTTTTTATCCCTGCATCGGGTTTGTCTCGCGCCGAACAGGGGGATCTATTGAAAAAAAAAAAAAAACGTTTTGGCGCGGGACAACCCCTTTAAGCAGCAATTTTTTAAATAAAATTTTGCTTAGAATTTTTTTTTGGAGGAAGGAATGATTTGGTAATAAGCTTGTGTGGCCAAAAGTGAGCTAAATTTCATAGATAATTCGAAAGTTGATTACATAATGTATATTAGAGTCTTAGCATCTACAGGAACATATGGCACAACATCTCCACAAATCCTTCTACATAACAATGGTTTGCATTAAATAATGCATTGAAAACAATGTTACTCTTCTAAGTTAAATGGCATTTTGTCCTAGAAATGTTGTCTGCTGTATTTTATGTGAGATTCTAACTGTTTTCTTCCCCAGGGACCATTCAAAGAGAAATGTAAAGTTTGTCAGGCTTCCTTTAAAAAAGCTGTATTAACCCTGAAGTTATGTGCCTGGAGCATACTGTACATATTACCTGGAGAGTGACAATCTGTTGCTTCCTAAACCGTGACCTGAACAAGAACTGACTCCCTTAACATTCTGTACAAGTTTCTTTTGCCTGAAGCAGCCTTCACAAAGACACTGGCTCTAATTCAAGGCTATTTCAAAGTGGTTGCGATTGTGTTAAGCTATATAACTTATGTATAGAAAGGCCAACTTTTAGATGGCTAATAAATATAAACAAAGGTCACTGCTGTGGAATATGCCTCCGTGTAATAGTCAGCATGTACCAAGCAATAGTTGTAGGTTAGCATGGACAGAAGTAAATTTTATTTGTTAGACACCGACTTGGAAGATATTGGAGAGGAAAGGGGTTGTCAAGAAATGGGCCAAAATACACCAAAAATATCACAATAGCAAATTTGGAAGAGTAATTTTGTACAACTTGCTAGACATGCTAGGCACACTTCTGTTATTTACAGTATACCATCTCTCGACTGTGTTCACATATCAGTGTTTTGTACCAAAGAATATTACAACTTTTCTTAGCTCGCTTTTTTCCATTTTCAATGTGTGTTCCACTTACTTTGTTGGGAATCGTACCGGCAGGCTGAGGGGTGAGCATCCCTTGAACTAATCCCACTATATGTAAAATTTCTAACAAAAATATGATATCACACGCTGTTCAGAAATCCCCTGTGAACAATTTCTTTGAGAACTTTTGTTTTTCCTGAAGTCCATGCGCATCTCAAGGGCATAAAATACTTACAGAATTATTTAAGAGTATAGAAGCTCTACCACCTTTTTTTTTAATGGTTGCAAATGTTGTTATTTTTGGTAAATATTAGAGATGAGTGAGCGTACTCGGAAAAGCACTACTCGCTCGAGTAATTTGCTTTATCCGAGTATCGCTGTGCTCGTCCCTGAAGATTCGGGTGCCGGCACGGAGCGGGGAGCTGCAGGGGAGAGCGGGGAGGAACGGAGGTAAGATCTTTCTCTCCCTCTCTCCCGCCCGCTCTCCCCTGCTCCCCGCTGCGACTCACCTGTCAGCCGCAGCGGCACCCGAATCTTCAGGGACGAGCACAGCGATACTCGGATAAAGCACATTACTCGAGCGAGTAGTGCTTTTCCGAGTACGCTCGCTCATTTCTAGTAAATATCTAGACTTATAACATACCCATTGCCCTGAATAAACCCTAAAATCAACTGTATTGGGAAGCCAATAGAGCTGCAACTAGAGATGAGTGAGCACCCAAATGCTCGGGTCCGCATTATTTGAGTTAAGCTTTTCATAAAATTCGAGAGCTCTACTCGAGTAACGAACCCCATAGACTACAATGGGAGACTCGAGCATTTTTGTATGTGGGACACCGGGTCACAAGCTTTTTTTTTCCTTGGTTCGAGTGTGTTCTCTCTCTCTCTCTCTCTCTCTCTCTCTCTCTCTCTCTCTCTCTCCCCCTGCCTGCCAGCCCAAAAAAAAATTGCCATTGACGTGCGCGCTGTGTCGTGGCGGGGAGGGGCCAAAACAGACACGTCACAGCGGGGAAGAGCCAAAAACTGGGGTGGGGTTGAACACGGCGTGATGCTCGTTTGAGTAACGAGCCCCATTGAGTACGCTAATACTCAAATGAGCATCAAGCTCGGCAGAGTACGTTCACTTAACTCTAGCTGCAACCTTTGATAAGGCAGGGAGCCATAGGCTTCCTGCTCTACCAGTCTCTGTTTTGTATGCCACAGGTATCTATATGTCTGCAGCCTACAAGATGCTGGGAACAAGGGTGAGACACTTGCGTCCCAATGTAGGTGGCACCATGTTACTTCACTTTGCCACCTGTGCTGGACCAGAAGCAGGCTGCACTAGTTGAGGTGTGTATACAATATTCACAGGTTACTGCTTTGTTTAGTGGCACTCAGGGAAGTACTAGTTTTAAAGAGGTACTTGGGTGCATTCTTACTTTATAAGAGTTAGGCCAGGCTCACATGAACAGGATTCCACATGTGGATATTCTCAATGGAAGATCTGCCAATGACCGCAGAAACGAATTGCATATGGTCAGTTTTCTGCACAGATATATATTTAAGTAGAGCGTATCCTCCACGAAGAAGAAGGAACGTGAGCAGAGAAGGACATCAGAAAGTTGCCCAACCCCCTGTTCTGAGAACCATGCTTTCAGAACAGGATACTGCTCTCTGGGCTTGGCTGGTTTTATACTACTTTTTTTGAAGTAGTATACTACTTTAAAAAAAAAAATGCCTGCGTATTACCGGGTATCATACGCCCGGACGGCGATTGCAAATCTGCAATTCAAATCTGTTCATGTGAGACCGGCCTAACTTGATTTTAACGGGGCATTCAGGACACATGAATACTTTCAAAGAAGCAAAAATGGGGTATTATTTGTAACGGGTAGAATGTGGGCATTATTACAATGTGGGATAACAAATGATGGCATTACTACTGTTTAGGGTACAATTTGTCAGGCACTATTATTATGACAGAGGCGATCTTTCTACTGCTATTGTTTCAAGATTGCTATCGGTGTAGCACTATTTTTTGGGTGTAATAATGAGTATGACGCCATTATTTCTAAAGTACAGTATTTGAGGGCATTATGTCACAGAGCAGATACAGTAAGACGGGGCAGATGGAACAGCAACAGGCAGAGAAATGAAGGTATCAGTAGGATGGAGAAATTGTCAAGGTTGGAAAAAGGTTGCATTGTAAAAGATATTTCACCTAATGCAAACATACAATCGCACATAAATATAAGGCTTTGGATCGTCTTTTTGCTTTACATTTTAAAATTGTGTCTGTTCTCTGGGGAATTTGGGGACAATTGTTATTATGCTATTGGAATTCTCAAAGGGACTGTTACCCAGCTGGCCTAAGAAGACCAACCTATCTTATTATACAATTATGGGGAAAGCTATATAAGGTTGAATTTAAACACTCATTTAAAGCTTTTGGCCAACATCCGAGAGTGTCAGAAAGAAGCATCAGTATTTAATTTATACTTTTCCTTGCCTCTGGATTCACTCCTGGCTTTGACTAAAAAGAATTGCATGAAAACAGACATAAAACCTGCATGTGTGAGATCAGGACTGAGGATTTATCAGACCTGTGAGGATCCACATCTAGCAGAGGTAAGTCAATGCACTGAGGCAAGTTTACTAAAACAGCATTTTTTTTGTGTGTATGACCTACTCATCAACATTCAATTTCCTTTTGGTGCTATTGGTAACAGCTGACTGAAAAATGGTGATATTTTCTTTTTTACTCTCTAAGCTGCACTGAATTCAACTATAAAGCTAGAGGGAAAAAGAGTTTGAACATAAGTAAATACTAGTAATTATTAGGAAATTATAGTACCAGTGTTTCTGGTGGTGCAATGCACCACACAGCTGTGCTACGTGCACATCACACACAGCTGTGCTACATGCACATCACACACAGCTGTGCTACATGCACATCACACACAGCTGTGCTACATGCACATCACACACAGCTATGCTACATGCACATCACACACACAACACTGCTACACACATTCATCCCATACAACAGGGATTAGAAGCAGTACAGCAGTGGAGATAAGGGACCTGTGATCATATCACAGTCATGCTCTAGTGATGCTCATCCCGAGTGATGACTTAATGCTCCGCCCCTGATCACATGATGGTGATATCATCAAAAGTCCTGCATACTTGTGCAGATTATGAGTGGACTACAAACCTTCTGCAGCCTCAGTTGCTATGGAATACTAACAAACACCTAGCCAGACAGCAGCCATGTGCATACATGACCTGTGATTATGCCACTGTCATATGATCAGGGGTGGAGCATATAACTCCTTCACTTGGAATGAAGGATCTTTGATGACGCCACCATCATGTGACCTGGAGCGGAGCATGTAAGTCACTCACAAACCCACTCACTCACACACGGACGGACAGGTTGTTGTTAGTAGTTTGATGACATTCAACCTAAACCTCATTTAATGCACCACAAAGTGGTGAAATTGCATTGATAAATATGCCCTAATTGTAATCAGGAGCAGAACTAGAAAGTGCAACATTTACTAAATCCATATGAAAGTTAGAATGAATACACACTTGTCAGAGTCAACAACCAGCATGACCTGACAAATGGTCAGCCACTTATGTAGAAATGTCTTGGGCCAGGGAGTCCTGGGTTCCGAAGTGCTTGATGTGATGGGAGGGACATCAAGATCCCCTAGGTTTTGCCGCCAGTCACAATTTTGACTACCAATAGCTACGATACTACTTACAATCCTGTTGGAAATTATAGATTGTGCACTTTCAGAATACAGTTAAAATTAGAGAACATTTTTTAAAAACCTGCGCAAGGAAAGAATAAAGAAATTGCTAGTATAAAACACTTGTCGGTAACAAATCACTGCTCACACCTTTAGAGCTGGGATTGATTGATAGACATTATGCCTCCACTTTTCCTTTGCACTGATTTTGATAAATCTTTCCTACTTAAGGCCCATTTACACCAGCCGATGATCGCTAAAAAAAGGCAAATCGGCGATTGTTTTAGCGATCATCGGTGCGTCTAAATGTGCACCCATCATACGCTTTTCAGGCACTGCTAGGTGATCGTTAAATTCAGTCCAACCTAAAAATCTTTGTTCACTCTTATCAGCAGTTCTCAACGGGGAGTGCAGATAGCATTGTTTCCCCCTGGAGAACAAAGGATCTGAACGCAGATAATAGCCCTCGGGCTATTAACTGCTTTCAGCGAAGGCTTCAATTGCACACTTAATTGCTATTAAGTAGCTGAGTAGCTACTTAATAGCTTATGCAAAATGATTACTCAAAGCTGTCACTCAACTTGTTGTTTGAGCGATCTTTTAGCGATCATCGGCTGGTGTAAATGGGCCTGTAGTTGTGCTAGATGACAAACACAGTTCTCTACATTATCTGATTAAGCTTTTCTACATCTGCATATATTGACATCAGAAATAAATCATTTATGTAAAAACTGTACCTTTCCCACATACTGTGGTTCAGATCCCATGTATTCTTCCAGCACAAAGAACTGATTCCATACCCAACCACGTTTAACTCTTTGTGCTGCTGATCTTCTTCCCGACATTGTGATGATAACATTTTCTTTTTGCTTAGATGCTGAAGTTTGTGGTGGCTGCTGGGAATGCAGTGGTGTTAAAAGACCTCCATCAAAAAGGAACCAAAGAAGCAGCGATAAGCAGTTCCTTGTAAGCATTGGAAAAGACGTCCCTACAGCCTGGTAGTTAAAACGCCAACACTTGCTGTAAAACTGTAGGATCCAGCTTGATGTGCACCTTTTCCTCACCATACAAGTTCTACTGATGTAAAATGTGCATAAAAAGTACTTCTTCCGCTGGTAATTTTGTATTCACATTGAAATTCACCAATGAATTCCTGTAATAACAAAAAAAAAATGTTATTCTTTGGATAGACTGTAGAGGGATGCAGTAAAGTAGATATAGTGGCAGGACAGATTTGTTTTCCTCATCATAAACATTAGAGTGAGTAGAGATAAACAACAGGAAATGCATTTTAATACGTTATATAAAGATATATGTGAGTAAATATAGCAGAAGCAATTGAAGGTACAACGTTGCTGCGGGAACGCAGAGTCGGCCGGGATGGATTAAACGCTAATTTGAGTAGAAAGCAAAATATTGATATTAAACAAAGTCAATTTGGGACTATTTGGGGTATTTTATTGAAATATATATTTACAATATATAAACTCCTTTATCTCAAATCTGCTTGTGCATTATTAATCCAAGGACAATTGGAAATATAACTAGTTTTATGTAAAAACAAACCAAGTCCACTTTAGTCTCAGAATTGCTCATTAGGGACTCCTTCAGGCTCCAGAATATTTGGTTTTTACTGCACTATGTTCGTTAGGTTGAGTCTGTATGTACTGTACACTGTGATTGCTAAGCACTAGAAAGCTGGAGTCAAAAGTCTCCATAAAGTTTGTGTATATATATATATATATATATATATATATATATATATACATATTTATTCTTATGCAAATGTTAAAGGATAAATCTCACAGTACAATTTAAGGAATGTTTTCAATGTGTGTAAGGCGCATCCACGCGGGCGACTTTATCATGCGATTTTGTCGCAATGCAACAGTGCTACAAATTGCATGCATGTGCAGCCCATGCTTTCCTATGGGTTCTTCCACACAAGCAATATTTTGTAGCCTGCGGCATTGCAAGACTACAAAATCGTGGATGCTCTATAGAGCCGCAATTTGCTTTTTTTTTTTGTAGCCCATGTTTCCTCATGGAGCCTTCCTTTCTGTTGCATTGCACAAAAACATGTTTTTTATGCGGTGCAATACAACTTTTACAGTAGGAAATCCTACTGTAAAAGCCCTAAACTTAGCCCTATCTGCATCAAAAAAATCTCTGGCGCATCTTCTCCCCTAAAGCTCTCGGCTCTCGCCTTCAGTCTTCTGCCTGCCCTTTCTGGATTCGAGGATCAAAATCCCCGCCTCCAGGAAGGCCTGGCTGTGATTGGTTCACGTGCGCCGTGGTTCAGCCTATCAGAGCCAACACTCGAGGAACCAATCTCAGCCATTCATTAAATCGTTGAATCAATTCATCTGATAGGCTGAGCTAGTGTTCGAGAACCAATCAGAGGCAAAGCTTCCTAGAGGTGGAGGCTTTCAAACTCCTGGCTAGGAAGCTTTCCAGGAGACTTCAAGCAACTGCCGGGGAGCTTCAGGGAAGATGCTCGGGGAGATGAAAGTGCTGGAGAGGTGATGTATTCTTTGTTTTATACAGCTAGGGCTTATTTTTGGGGTGGGGCTTATATTTCAAGCCCCCTTCCCCACCCCCAAAAAAATCCTAGTACATGGTGCTACAAAGTTGTGCAACTTTGTAGCAACACAAAATGGTGTTATTGCCGCGAGAAAACAGTGATATCACATGGACCACTGATGCGATATTGCTGCGTTTTTCTCATGTCAAAATCGCGTCAACTGTGTGAAAGCATCCTAATACCCACATCAAGACATGGACAAACTTGTTTATCACAGCCTGCAAGCACACTTTTCAAAACATCTGGGTGATCTGTTTGCAGGCCTGAATGATATCCCACTTCAGATGGGCAACATTCTGGATTTTTGGGTATGGCCACCCTATGGTCCCCTTCCAACCAATCTATGCTTCTGGGAACTGTTCCTGCAGTTACTGATGTACATACAATGCATAATGTGGTGGGCAACATCCTATTGGGAAAACTGTAGCAGTAGCCTATCTTCATTGAGGATATTTGACATTACCAACATTTGCAGCTGCTGGTCACTTTTGAGGGTGTCTTCATGAAGATGGGGCTATTCTGTTTAGTGCATCAGGTGCCACACCACAGCATGACCTTGTCATCACCCTGGGGTTTGATAATGGGCATAATCCACTTTGGGTTTCTGTAACTCCTGTACCACACCTTCTGGTGATTTACCTCCCCAGTCACATGAAAGATGGCTTCATCTGAGAACAAGATCTTGGAGAAGTATGGAAAGATAGTGATCATTGTCACAGCCCAATCACACAAATTCCATGCAGCAGTCTAGATTGCCCTCCATCATGTCGTGCAGCAGCTGTATTTTGTACAACTGCCACTTGTTGATGAGTTTTACATTCAATTGACTCCCATTTAGCTCAAAGAGAGCTACAGAAACAATGCTGATATGAAGGACTTGGCTGTTTCCGACAGACAGGAGTACCCCTTATGCATATATCAGAATATGAAGTAATTTGGTATGCTACTTGAAAACTAATGGAGAAACTCTGGTCATAACTGAATACCCTAGTTCTGCATACAAGGGTAAGCCAGGGGTGGTTGGGGGTGAGTTTAGGATTTATGCTATATATATGGATTGGACTTCTCTACTGTTTATACATTTTAAAAAATCTAAAATAAAAACCAGTGTGTATATTTTTTAACTGTTCATCTCTGCTAGGAACATAGCAACAGGCTCTACAGTAAATAAGTGACTTAAATGGTCACCGCTTCAACAAACTTTACATAAATCAATAGTACTGGCAAGTATGATAAACTTTGTATAAGAGAAAAATGCCTTTCTCTGTACTTATCAGACACTATTCCTCATCCTCTTCCTAAACTGCTCACTCACTCTGAAAAACGGCTAAAATCCATTTTGATAAACACAAGAGGGATTAACAGCCCACTGACAGATCAGATAACAAGCTGTAAATAAGAGTCTATGGAGAGAGGAGGGAGGAACTGGAGGGAATAGCTGCAGAGAAACAAACACAGACATTCTGCCAATAGAAACATATAAAGAGCAGGGAAAGGAGGCTGAGGAGTTGAGTGAGACACACAGGGAGGCTGCTACAGCCAATAATGAGTTTTCTATCTCAGCCTAAGAGCTTTATTCACATCAATACTGCTCAGTACTTCTCTAGGAAAATGCCACTGTAAAAGCATCAAAAAGTATATATAGCACCATAGGGACCACCACATGGTGCAGTATAAGTAGATTTTTTTTCTTATTTAAACTTATAATTCTAATACAATTACCCACTCATTTCTATATTTATATATATATAAACATAATATACATAAAGCATATAATTACCACACCCAAACAACACATTTAAACATAACTATATTTAAATTATGCAAAACCTCCTCCATTCATTGGAAACTAACTCTTCTCCACCTTTTCACCTCACCTTCTCTAGATCCCACCAGCTTTTCTAAGTCACCTTAATGCAGACAGCACTCAAAATTAAATATAAATTGCATATATCAGACCATCGTATACAAATTTCCTCAAACTTAGTCAAGCAACCTCTTTTTTGATACATCCACCTTTCCAAAGATATAGCCTCTCTTATCTTTTTAACAAAATCTCCCACTGTCGGGGAGTGGGCTGCTTCTAACAGGCAGTAATCAGCTTTCATGCCTCATATAGAGTTCTCTGAATTCCCAACAAAGTATACCCATCAACTTCTGAGATTAAGATCAATATCTATAAGATATATATTTTTTGATTATCTCTAGTACTCCATTCCAAAATTCATGTAATTTTACAGAATCCTATACCATGTGCATTAAATCAGCACCATCCATATTACATTTCAGACAGTCTGAGTTTGATCTAATACCCACATTAAACAACTTTAATGGAGTACAAGAAACTCTATGCATTAAAAATAATTGTGATACCAGTTGACTTTCAGATAGAGATGTCATTGGAATCTTACATAGCACTGTGGCCAATTTTGTCATCACTAGTCTGGCCTAAATATTTTTTAGATTTTTCTTTTACCTTTTTTAGGAATTCTTGTAAGTAAAAAGAAAGCATTTGTCTGTATAAGTAAAATATTACACCATTCGTAGCCTCAGAGCACCCAAGAAAATTCACTAAAGGGTGTTGGACCATAGACACAGATACTGAGCAAGCCTGAGTAGCAAATGCATGTCATAATTGAAGAAACTGGAAGAAACATCTATCCGGGAACATTAAAAAGCTCTCTAAATTGTTCAGAATTATAAAAAAAGACCCCTAGAATGTACCTGTTCTAAAAAAAAATTCCCCCTCTCTTCTACCACTATAAAAAAAAAACCCCAACTTAAAAAAAAGCTCTGGCACATTAGGGTTCCTCCAGGGAAAAAAAAAAAATATATATATATATATATATATATATATTACATGAAGTTGTAAAATCTGTTTAATTTTTTTCCATAGTTTAATCATAAAAGTGATTGTTGGATATAATCACTTTTTGCCTCCTTTCATCATTCTCTCATGTAGCATTATAGGGGGGCTACAGGTTGTCATAAAAAAGACTAATCTACATTTTAACCCCACACTGTTTTTCCCCAACCTTTCAATTGTTACAATTGAGACAACATAAAAATATATCCAAACATTTGGGATTACCAACCCTCCAGATAGTTTTTTCCTTTATTCCAATTTAATTCTAGCAAATTACATATTCCAGAGTAAACTCCTAAATATGACATGAACTCTAAAAAAGTGTCTTGATGGAATCCAAACCAGAGAATTTTAAAGTATATAAAGAAGTTGTGGCATCAACTCCATTTTAATAATATTCCCCTTGCCAATAACTGACAAGGGGAGTCGATTTCAAACCTTGATCCTATCTCCAAACTTTCATACCAATGGAAGCAGATTGGCAGAAATAAAGTATTGATGCTTAGAAGATACCACAACTCCCAAATATTTTAATTCCTTCACTTCACAATTATAAATTTTCCCTAAATAATAGTCAGCCAATCACTATCGGTCTGCTACACATAAATGTCAGCTCCTCTTGCTAGATGGTGCTGCTTATTTATCTTTCTGCTCATTCCCTGTTTTGAATCATGCATGTTTTGATTGGTGTTGCTGCAAGCTGGAGGTTCTGGTGTGGGATTCCCTTGTCTGTAATTCCCTTGTCTAATGGTGTGAACTGTGTCCTGTTCCGTTGGTAAGCTGTTTACTATCTATGGTGAGCCATGCCCCTAGATTCCAGCATGGGGCCATCCCTATTGGGACAATTGCCCCACTTGCAAGCAGCAAGTTCTCCTGCTCCTGCCCTGGATGACTCTCACTACACAGGCAAACAGGATCTCATTATTAACCCTTTTGGGACCCACCAATTGCTTGTATGTTTTAAACACCAGCTGAACTGATGAAGGAGTTATCCCCAAAACACATTTTCATAAGCTGATCACGTACTTTATTAAATAAAAGAAGTTTTCCACACCTTTGATCACTTCCTATTTGCTTTAACCTGGAGTGTTGCACCTTCTTCAGTGCCAGTTTTTAGTCCTATTTTCTTAATCTGTCACGCCTACCCAGGTGGTGGGTCAACTGGTCAGGCAGCACCTCCACTATTGAAGCTACCACTTCACTCTCTTCACCACGTATGTAGTATCATTGTTCACAACAAACACGACTGTATGGGTTTTGCTCCCCCCTCCCCCTCTTTCCTCCTCGTCCACATCTTGTTAAAGTAGGGACTCACAAGACAACAAGGACCCTTGTCGTGGGCTCGTGAGCTTAATTATCTTGGCCAAAATACAAACCAATACCTTGTATGTACTTTAGCTAGTCCATTTATTTATGCGTGTTGGTATTCTAGATAAGTGTTTTGGTGTTTGTCAGTTGTTGGATGCCTGCTTGCAACTACTGTTTGCAGTTCATTTTGTTATGGTTTGCTGTGTGTATGCAAGTTCCCCTATCCCAATCCTTTCCCAGCCTCCTATTGGCATTCATCCTGGGCATGGTGTGCATTACGCCGAGGCGAACATGACAAGTTGATTTTTTTCAGCATAAAGCGAGATTTATCTTCATTAATCAAATGAGCCAGAACCAAAACTAATCTATTCGGAAGTATCTTTACCGGAATTTTCACATCAATGGTCAATAAGGATATTGGATGATAAGAATCAGGAATCTTTTCCCAATTTAAGAAATAAAGACATTTAGAGCATCTCTCATTGATAGTGGAAGTATACTTTCATGCAATTATTCATTAAAAACTGTTAATTAATGTGGAAGAAGTATATCCTGATAGTTTAAAAAAATAATAATTTGGAAGGCCATCAAACCCAGGCATCTACCATTAGGGAGTGTTGCTACTGCATCCTTTAGGTCATTCAATATCAAAGGAGCCTCTAACATTACTCTCTTATCATCAGACAACATTGGTAGTTTCACCCAAGATAAATATTAACAAAGATCTTCATGATGCACACTTAACTTAGAAGCATACAGATTTTTAACGAGGAAATATTCTGAAAAATTTAACCCACTTTTATAACCAAAGAAATATCAGGCTTTCTCAATGCTACCACATAAGATAGTGATCCCCGTGCCTTGACTATAGAGGCCAAAAATGACCCCAGCTTCCCCTTGCTCAAAAATCTCCCACTTCATAAAAATCATTGCTTCTTTTTTGCAATACCTCTTACATAATCCACAAAGTGAGAATCTGCCTCTTTTTAATTTCCACCAGATTAGTAAGAGACTGTATATACACTTTCCGTGCCTCAAAAACTCATTGATGAAGGCATCCTGAAATTTGGATTTATATAGGCTAATCTTCTATAAGTATAAATGCTACAGACACTAAAGAAGAACCAATATTATTCTGAACAAATTCCAATAAAGCCTATTCCATTCTAGCATTGCCATCAAGCAGGTTTACCCGAAGAGGTTTAGCTTCCAAACTCTATCCAAACCAAAATCCCTACTAGTTATGGTCAACAACAAGCAAAGTGGAGAATGATCAGATGCAGTTTGTGGATCCTCTTCTACTCTGCAAACAGGAAATATAGATGGAATACCTAACAGAAGATCTATTCTAGAAAATGTATTATGCAAACTAGAATAGCAATAGCATTGCCAAGCTTCTGGATTTCTAAACCTCCACAGATCACATAAACATATTTCCATTAATAAGTGTGCAAAAGCAGTTGGTGAAAGAGGAGCGACTGTTGAGGAGCACAGTTAACATAGGTACAGCAGGAGATGTAATGCTTCCATCTTTTCTGGACCCCCCTCGCCCCACCAGTCACAATCTTTTTTCTACTAAGTCTATTTTCCAGATCATCTATTTTATATTACAAAGTACAGAAAGACTTCTTCCATTTGCTAATCATGACCTGCATAGGGAAAGTTTTTCCTTTCATTTCATTAATATGTGTCTCTGCTTTAGATAATCTTTCAGTGGCTTTCTGCAAATTGTGTCTAATGTATCCAACATCCTCCTTTATACTACCAACTTGAACAGAAAGAGAAGCCAAAACGGTATTCATTTTAGTCACAGCTAGAAAAACATCACATGGAGTAGGTTAATTTTCTATAATATTTGGAAATCTACATTGGTAGCTTGTGTTAAAGTAACCTGCATGATAGCGTTTGCAACGGCAGATAAAGCAGGTGAAGCATATAACACATGACCATGCTTACCCTTCTCAATTAAAGAGTGAGATAACATGTTGAAATTCCTATTAGAGATAGCAAATGTAGTTGTTTCATGAGCATTTCATGAGCAAGGATACCCGGGCAATCCAGGACTCGAAAAACTTCAGGCGTGCTCTAAAAACGCACCTTTTCAGGGAGGCATACCGCATACCCTAAACCGACTCCTCTGTATGCCACCTGATAACATGCTCCCTGACCTACTGACTGCAATCCCTGCTGGCTGTCATAAACTGCCCCTGCAGTCACACCGATTCTGCCGTCACACAGCTAAATGTCTGACCATTGTCTATGTGTATAGCATCCCTCACTCTCCACCTCGCCATACCGTGTACATCTCCAGCCCTTTACCTTTTGTATCCCCCCATTACTTGTAGTATGTAAGCTCGTTGGAGCAGGACCCTTCCCTATTGTTTCCACCAACTGATTACTATGTAACCGTGGTTCTGAAATTTTTTGTACTTTTGTCTTTCTGTATTCCCCCTGTCTATGTAAGCGCTGCGGAATATGTTGGCGCTATACAAATAAAGATTATTATTATTATTATTTATTATTCCTGCAAAGGTTGCAGGAGAGGTTGAACGAGCAAACTCTGGTAACCTGTTTGCCACATTGTGGCATTTCTCGGCAAAGAGATCAGAATGATCAGAATGTTCTGTGCATTCTGCATGATCACCCTGCTTAATACTTGATTTTGCCCCTGATGTTGCACATGCAGCCTCACGGTGCAGAATATTTGCAGCAACTTTTGCAGATGCCTGCAGCTGAGCGCCATCTTGAAGTACACATAGACCACCGGCTTCTCTCCTCCTTGTCATCGCAACTCCAGTTGGACGGCAGGTAGGCCTTGCAACAATCCAATCTCAGTTATTATCACTTCTCTGATTTTTTGCTCCCCTATTCTCCCCAACTCCAAAGCAGGAACCGTTGTGCAGCACGACAAATTGCCCAAAGACCAGGAAAGCACAGCAGAGATAGAAACACCAAGCTAGCAAGATAGATTGAAGTTCTTCTAGCAAGCCTCCAGTGCTCACATCATGCACTAGGTCACATCCTTCACATAAGTACACCAGTAATTCACAAATGGAGTGAATTAACAAAAGTGTCCCAGTTTGTGCTAATTTATTGCTAATTTAAATTGACAGCTGGTAGGGGTGGTTAGTAAAGCGTTTGATCATCCAAAAGCATATTTATTTAAAAAAAATTAAAAACAAAATGAATTTCGGAGTAACTTCATACAAAGCATTACACAGCATTTTTTGTTCAAAACGCCACTGTGGCTATTGATGAAGTTTTGTGATTCAAAGCCAGATATAGATCCAGCAAAAAGAAAAAACCTTCTTTTATATTTTACGTATCTTTTGAATTCACGTTTGACTTTAGCTTAACCCCTTAGTAGTCAGCCAGTTTTGTGCCTTAAAGGGGTTGTCCCGCGCCGAAACGTTTTTGTTTTTTTCAACAGCCCCCCCGTTCGGCGCGAGACAAACCCGATGCAGGGACTTTAAAAAAAAAACGCACAGCGCTTACCTGAATCCCCGCGCTCCGGTGACTTCTTACTTACCCGGTGAAGATGGCCACCGGGATCTTCTCCCTCGGTGGACCGCAGGGCTTCTGTGCGGTCCATTGCCGATTCCAGCCTCCTGATTGGCTGGAATCGGCACGTGACGGGGCGGAGCTACACGGAGCCGCTCTCCGGCACGAGCGGCCCCATTGAGAAAAGAAGAAGACCGGACTGCGCAAGCGCGTCTAATTAGACGGCACCATGGAGACGGGGACGCCAGCAACGGAACAGGTAAGTGAATAATTTCTGATAACTTCTGTATGGCTCATAATTAATGCACAATGTACATTACAAAGTGCATTAATATGGCCATACAGAAGTGTATAGACCCACTTGCTTTCGCGGGACAACCCCTTTAAGGACCCAGTGATTTTCAAAATTGCATTGCAAGAGCCATATCTTGCTGAAATAGCCATATGAAGGATAGTCCACTTAGGAAAATTATATTTTTTAATGGCACCACTCTGGGGTACACATAATGTCAATAATTAAATAACATTGGAGGAGTGGGGGAGGGGGTGATGGAAGAACCTTTTAGAAGTTCTGTCATTGAGTTTTGGGTTTTGTTTCTACAACATTCATCATTCTGTAAAATTCACATAACTTGTTAGTTTCATCACAATTACTGCACTAACAAGTTTATATAGATTTGAGTTTTAGATCGCTAGAATAGTATATTGTATTACTTATGTAGTACATTCTAATTAAACTATGACTGTTGGCTATTAGACTCTGCAGGAGGCGGGGCCTAATAGGCTGAGTTGTATGGCAGAAACAGCTGCCTTTGTAAGGCCTCTGGCTGCTATGAGAGCCAATTGGTTTCTTGAGATTGCACTGTGGAGTGCCAATGGGTGACAGAAAGTGCCACTGCCATCTGCTTACATGCTGTAGTTGCTATTGATTGTGGCATGCAATAGGTCAAACTTCCAGGATACAAGGTTTCTACATTCCTGGAAGTTATAGAAGGAGCCTGGCTGTCAGTAGCCAGCCAAGCTTCTGCCTTAAAAAAAGATGTATGTGCAGGCTTAAAGTCCATTAGTGACCACTGTGAAAAGGCTTATTTGTGGTCACTAAGGGGTTAAAAAGCCACAAAAACTGTTGTTTTTTTTCTTACAAATGCCATGTTTAAAATGACCTTTAGAATATGTCCACACAGAGTGTATTTGCTACAGATTTTCAGTGTGGAAAGTAAAGTGAATGATATTTTAAACATTCAGGCCTCATGCAAAATCCACTGCAGAAATGGACATTCGGTGCAAACTTAAATCTGCATCATGTCAATTATAACAGCGGATTTTCAGTGCGGATTCTACCTCTTCAATTGAAGGCGTGAATTCTGTACCAAATTCCATGTAAAAAAATAGCATCAACATGGAATGGTCTGGTTTTGTATGCAGATTTTGTGTTGCAGATCTGCAGTGGAATGTCCGCAGCTGGCATTCCGCAGCTAATTCTAACCCATCTGGACATACCCTCAAAGTAGAAACAGCAACCACACATACCATTTCGATTTACTAAATGCATTTCTTTCCGTCATTTTCTTTTCCTTACTTTGGACTGAACTAGTTTGCAAGTGACAAATATAGCGAAACTGGACTACGAGCGATAGCTTTAAATGAGTTGTCCTTTTCTAAAATATAACTACCATCCTCAGGATAGTTGAGCGGCAGGGTCCACTGCTTAGGACCCCTACCAATCAACTCTTCTCTGGGCTGCTGTCATTTTGTATGGAGCCATAAGCCCAGAGCTCCATGAACATTGCAGTGTATTGGGTTAGTATTGCAGGCGCTGTTTCTATTGAATTCAACCCATGCTGCTGCCAAGTGCACAAAGCTGTTTGCTTCCAGTTCTGTATAAACTGACAGCAGCCCAGTGAACAGTTGATTGGCAAGTATCCGAAGTGGTGGACCTCTATTCCTTAACTGAGGATAGGTCAATAATAGTTCAAATAGGGACAACTCCATTAATATGTGAGAGAACCTGGAAGCAAATGTCCAATTCCCATTCAGTGCACCACCAGGAGAATGAATGTCCATGCTACTGCTCAGTCCTCCAGGGCAAGAGACATACTTTTTTAATAGTTCTCTGCTCTGGCTAATAAATAAATGTCCTGAATGGGGACCTTTTTTCAATGACCCATAATTCCTTAAAACAGATTGCCCACTTTGGATAATTCATACTGGCCTAAAGATTATATGAAAATAAGCAAATAGCAACATATCTTCCTGCTGGAGCTCCCAGCTATTAACTAATATCTGTAGGGAAATCAGCCAGTAAGGTTCAATTTCCCAGCAATGCCACTATGAAGCATTGCGTGATTTTCGTTCATATTGATGACTTATCTGTGTAATACAGGTCATGGCCGGTCTTCCAGAGATGCTCTTTGTACATCTTTACTCGGACCATAAGATAAGGATTCTATACATGACACCACATTCTATTAACTTTGACTTTTCTAACAGCGTTTATGAAAATTAGTTTACTAAAATAAACAACCTCTTTAAGACTAGTTTCAGATGAGCGTATGGTAATATGCCCTTAATATGTATCCATTATATAGATATGTCACAGATGACATTATTCCCGTATGTCATTAGTAGTTGATCAGCAGTTGATATATATTTGCCTCTGTATTTACTATCATTGGTTTATTTTCTGCTGGGTAAATATGGATCCATATTTGCACAAAAGAAAATAAGTGCAATACAGGGGCAAAAACTGACAAAATTAGGTTATGATTAGAGATTAGCAGGCTCTCAGTAGCTAAGAGCTGCCTCTGATTGGTCACAGTGCTCAGCCAATCAGAGACAGCACTCACCCATTAATGAATTCAATGCAGAGCATGGGTCACCTTGAAAAATGCTTCAGAGCACCCGAGCATTTTGGTGCTTGCTCATCTCTAGTTATGATGCATCTTAAAATAAAACAAAAACATGAAAGTATGGTAATTAGAGATGAGTGAACCTAGTTGGCCACGCCCCTTTTTCACCCGAGCACCGCGATTTTTGAGTACTTCCGTACTCGGGTGAAAAGATTCGGGGGGCGCCGTGGGTGAGTGGGTGGTTGCAGCGGGGAGTGGGGGGGAGAGGGAGAGAGAGAGGGCTCCCCCCTGTTCCCCACTGCTACCCCCTGCTCCGCCACGCCTCCCCACTACCCCCGGCGCCCCCCGAATCTTTTCACCCCAGTACGGAAGTACTCGAAAATCGCAGTGCGCAATTGAGTAATTACTCGAAACGAGTATATTCGCTCATCTCTAATGGTAATATAAATAGATACATCAATTTACATTAGCTCCATATTATAGTCCACAAAACAGGGACCTAATCCGGAGTTAGGATACGCTCCCCTGAAAGTGGCCTGTTACAAAATGTTTAAAAACTGGTTAACTAAGCCAGACAATCCTCTTTAACTGTAGAATTATGTTTACTCTTCTACATTGTGGAGCATTTTTTATATTGCACTCTATCACCCTCTTACCATTCTATATAATACTACTTGAGTATCGAAGAATTATGTACAATATCTTTTAATTGTGAAACATTTTTAAGAATACTTTAGTAGGCCCAATTTTCTTTTTAATGAACTTGTAAGTCAAGCTAAAAAGAGACTAGAAACTACACAAGACTATGCAATTGCCGAATAGTGCAAAACAAGAGAGCACTGCAGGATGTACTGTAAAAGTGTTTTATTATATATGAATTAAACAATATAGCATTTATGTATGTGCAACATGGAAAACAAAACCATAAAGTTTTATGAGCCAGATCATGACAACTCAATAATGAGATTCCAATTACAAAAAATGAACACTATAAAAACAGAATAAGATGGTATTAATGTTTATTCCAAAGTAATACTTTGTCAGCAGCATGCTACTCTAAGCAACATTTTGTAAAGTGAGATTAAGCTAAGTGCATAAGAAAACATTTTCTTGCAGTTGCATCATTAGTTTTTGGACATATAATCCAGTGAGAGCATATTTACTACAAGTACAAGCCTTCCAGGAAGACTGTGTCTCTAAAAGCTTTGCATTCTTTTGTAGTTCACCAGGAGACCAATACACATCAAAGTACAGAAAGCAACCTTGATTAAAGTTATTGGAGCATAAAATCATGGCCATAGCTTTCCATTGTTGTGCACGTTTTTACTATAATAAATGTATCAAAAGGTTTTTTCTGCAGGTGAGACTTATTAAAGATTAAAAAGGCGTTAACACAAAAATGTTATTCTCACTCAGCCTCATAGAATGAAAAAGTAGAGTCTGCTTGAAGTACCAGGTTCCCAATTAATTTCTAAAGAATAAGCAAATGTACAGTAAAAGCTCTATAGTGTAACATTTTCATCAGTTTTTCTATATCTTCTATGATGGAACCTCCACTTCACGTCTAGCAAAACATTCTAGACAAAATAGTGCAGCATGCTGCTGTATTTTGGCTATGGAAATGTCAGAAGGCATGCTCCATTATAGTCAATAGGTTTCGTCAGTTGCAGTTGGATTCCATCAGAAGATGCATTTGTTGCCGACTGTCATTTTATTTTTTTCTGTTCTGATGACACTAGTGTGAACGCAGCCTTGATTGGGATATCTGGTCAGGAAAAAACTTACATATACCTGATCCAACTCTGGCTCTGCGATACTGTCACCTCAACTTCCCGCCCATTGCCAAGATAGGTCACATGGTATGGACCTCTTGTTGTCGGTGATGTGATCATAAGAGGCTGGCTGATTGTCTCATTACAATAACTAAGCCAGCTCCCTTCTTTGTCATGTCCTATGTGGATACATAGAAGTGGGCTGGCTTAGTTATTGAAATTAGTGGGTCCATTCAATGATGTCATCAACAATGAGAGATCATGTAACTCAGTGTCAGAACTGGGGTGGAAATAGAGTTACCTGTTCCCAAATTACATTGGTTAAGATTTTTCCTTTACAGATAACACCTTTTATGTGGTATATATACTGTGACATATAAAAGTTAATGCACTTAGGATTAGTATAGAATTCACAATACAATCTAAGGAAAAACGCATAAATCTAAAATGAGAATTTTTGTTAATTATGTCAAATGTTAAATTTTATATATACAGATTAGCATTACATGATTAATTTAGGCATAGTTTATATGGGTTAGATTAAAATGATAATATGCTAAAATACTGTATGTGAAATCACACTTGGGATAGTTTCAGATGAACATATTATGGATGAGTGTTACAGTAATCTACCCTGGATACACCAGCCCGGGTTGCCCCGGATCTTAACCGCAACCCCTGTCCCTGCCTACTTGCCTCCACTCCTGGCTAACCCCAGGCGGGCAACTGGGCGGTGGTCCCTACACTATCTAGGGACCGAGAATTAGCGCTGGCGTACCTAGATGAAATGGGTAGACTACCGACAGGACAGGCAGGTGAAAAAAAACCACACAAAACAATACTGATAGTACTAATAATGACTTGTGAAACACCCTGTGTACCCTCCAAGTAGCTGGCAATTCAAGTTCATAGGCCAGTGGATTTACTACCCACGTAATGACAAAAGGACCCACATAACGTGGCGCCAGTTTCAAGGACGGAACCTTCAGTTTGAGATTTCTAGACGAGTAATACACCTTCTGTCCCACCCAGTAAGGTTCAGACACTGACAGACTCTTTAAACTTCGCAACTGCATACGAGCCCCCGTTGCTTCCAGATTCTTCTGTACCTCTCTCCACACTCCATACAGAGCATCTGTGGTGACATGCAGGACAGGCAGACGGTGTAGAGATAGCTGTAAGGATGCAGGGGTGCTGACTATATACACAACGGAATGGAGACACCCCAGTGGAAGAACAAGTATGGTTATTTAGGGCAAACTCTGCTAGCGGCAGGAATTCTGCCCACTGATGAGCCTTTTCGCTAGCAAACAACCGCAAATATTGCACCAAATTCTGGTTCTTCCGCTCAGTCTGACCATTAGTTTGCGGGTGGAATGCTGACGAGAAGGAAAGCGATGTTCCCAGTTTTCAATAGAAGGCTCGCCAGAATTGCGCAACAAACTAAACCCCGCAATCAGATGTAATATTCTCAGGAACCCCATGTAGGCGAATGATTTCTTTTACAAAAATCTTGGAAAATTCTATTGCGGTAGGTAACTTTTTTAGCACCACGAAATGTGCCATTTTTGAGAAACAGTCTACAACAAATAGGATAGTGGTGAACTTCTGAGACTCAGGTAGATCGGTAATAAAATCTACCGCTAAAAGCGTCCACGGATGAGAGGGCCCTGGTAACGGTCTCAAAGGCCCCTCCAGACGACGATGCCGACTTTTACTGTGTGCACAGACAGAGCATCCTTTAGCAAAGTCGCGGATCTCCCGAGGCATGCCTGGCCACCAGTATTGTCTAGAACAAAGATCCAGAGTCCCCTGAACCCCCCGATGACCTGCGAGCACAGATGAGTGACACTCTTTAATGACCCTGAGACGCAAGGTCTCTGGCACAAACCATCTGCCCTCCGGCACCCCCTAGGGAGCGTCCTGCTGATAATTTTGTAAACGAGTCACGAGATCAGATTCTACAGCTGCCACCACCACCCCAGGTAACAAGATATTCTCGGGAGCCACTGTCACACTTTCCGGAAAACCGAAACTCCGTGAGAGGGCGTCCGCCTTCACGTTCTTCTCCCCTGGAATATAAGTAAGGATGAAGTTAAACCTGGCGAAAAACAACGCCCACCTGGCTTGGTGAGCTGTGAGTCTCTTAGCATTGGCGAGATATACCAAGTTTTTATGATCTGTATATACGGTAATGGGATGCCTAGTCCCCTCAAGATGGTTGACGCCACTCTTCTAGGACCCACTTAATCGCCAATAACTCACGATTACCCACGTCATAGTTCTGTTCCGCCGAACTGAACTTCAGTGAGAAGAACAAGCATGGGCTATACCTAGCTCTTCCAGTGATTTCCTGAGACTATACAGCCCCTGCCCCCACCTCAGACGCATCGACCTCAATGAAGAACGGTCGCTGTGCGTCAGGCTGTACTAGTACCGGGCCGGCAGTAAATGCCCCTTTGAGACGACTGAAAGCCTCCAGGGCTTCTGGCGACCATCTTACCAAGTCAGCTCCCTTCTTGGTAAGATCGGTCAGGGTTGCACAGTAACCGAATAATTCTTAATGAACTCTAGGAACCGCTGGAGAGCTTTCAGGTTATCCGGTCTGACCCCTTGGGAGATTGCTGCTCCATTTGAATCTCCGTGGGTGAAATGACATAACCAAGGAAGGACACTTGTTTAGTACCAAAATTGCATTTCTCCAACTTGACAAAAAGTTGGTACTCGGGCAAACGGGTCAGAACCAGCCTCAGGTGCCGCACATGAGAATCCCAGTCTGGGGAATACACCAGAATGTTATCGAGATATATGATCAAGAATACCCGCAGGAAGTCATGGAAGACTGCATTCATAAATCCCTGAAACACAGCGGGGGCATTGCAAAGTCCGAAGGGCATGACCAGACATTTGAAATGTCCTAACGGGGTGTTGAATGCAGTCTTCCACTCATCTCTCTCTCGCATGCAAATTAAATTGTACGCCCCCCTAATGTCCAATTTGGAAAACCAATGGGCCCCTACCATCTGATTCAATAAGTCAGGAATCAAGGGCAAGGATCACTGGTTCTTCACAGTAATTTTATTCAAAGCCTGATAATCCACACGAGGCCTCAATGTCCAATCCTTCTTCTCTACAAAGAAGAGACCTGCCCTGGCCGGGGACCTGGACGGCCTGATGTGTCATTTGGCTAGAGACTCTGAAATGTAGGACTTAAGGGCTTCGTGCTCCCACCCCGACAAATTGAAAATGGCTCCCCTTGGGATTAGACTGTCGGGGATCAAATCAATACCCCAGTCTCACTCTCTATGGGGAGACAAAACCTCAGACCGTTTCTTGGAAAATACGTAATGGAAATCAGACAAATACTTGGGAATAAATATGGCATCTGCTGAACACATAAGTATACAAGCTAAGTGACTATGACAGGGCAACCCCCAATGTGTCAATTTCCGAGGGGACCAATCAAATTAGGGGTTATGCAGTGCCACCCAGGGCATACCCAGCACTACATCAACAGACATCCTCTCCATTACTAAGAATGACAGATTCTCAGAATGGAGAACACCCACAGTGAACTGTACCATGGGAGTCCTCCACTGGACGACACCCGCAGACAGAGGGGTGGAATCGATGCTAGTGAAGCGTATGGGCATCTCCAATGCCGAGAACTCAGCCATCAGGGGTCTGACAAAGCTTAGACTAACCAAATTAGTGGCAGCACCAGAATCAATAAAAGCCTGACTGGACCGAGTGAAATTTGGGAAGCCAATATAACAGGGCACCAACAACTTAGGGAGTACCTGTGATCCTAGCCGACCCTCCCGACAGTCGCCTAGGATCTGAAGTTTTCCACCGGTTTAGGCTGATGCTGCATCGGCTTCTGAGGACAGGTTGCTACACGATGTCCGGCTTTCCCACAATAGAGACAGAGACGCTGCATCATCCAGAACCGTTGCCATTCCTCGGGACTTAGCTGGTCCACTTCCATAGGCCCGGCACCAGAAGTTGGCCTGAGAGAAGAGGGAGCAGGTCTGCTGGGTTCCCTAGCTTTGCAGGCCTGACGTTCCTCTTTTCTAGATCTCAGCCTTCTGTCAGCCTTGACTGCCAATTCCATCGCCTCATTTTGTGTCACGGGAGCAGGATGGGAAATG
Source organism: Eleutherodactylus coqui (assembly GCF_035609145.1). Lineage (NCBI taxonomy): Eukaryota > Metazoa > Chordata > Amphibia > Anura > Eleutherodactylidae > Eleutherodactylus > Eleutherodactylus coqui. The sequence goes on along the minus strand of NC_089845.1, from coordinate 26,033,465 downwards.
AGTAGATCCTTGACAGCGTCAGAAAGACCCAACAAAAAAAATCCCTAAGTGCACTATCGTTCCAAGAGGTTTCACCAGCATACTGTCTAAATTTAGAGCAATAGTCCTCTACCCACTGCTGCTCCTGACGAAGGGACATGAGAAGAGATACCGCCAACCCCGCATGGTCTGGCTCATCAAAAATACCTCCAAGTTCCCGAAAAAACAAATCAACTGACTGCAGGCAAGCCGAACTCTCGGGTAAGGAGTAGGCCCATGTCTGGGTGGAACCCCGAAGTAAGGACATAATCAATCCAACTTTTTGGAACTCTGAGCTGGATGAGCGGGGCCGCATCCGGAAGTACAATCTACATGCCTGCTGAAAAACAAAATACTTACTCCTCTCCCCTGAAAACACCTCCGGAAGAGGACACTTGGGCTCTGGAATGGAAGGGGCAGCAGGAACATGCACTGACTCCCACTGCTCCTGGGCCACCATACGACCAGACAGGTCTTGGATCATGACCACTAGCGCCTGCAACTGACTTGCGAGGGTACTCATGGCCTCCAATGATAAGTAAAAACAAAACCCGCTGAGCAATTTAAGGGTCAGTTATTATGTTACAGTAATCTACCCTGGATACGCCAGCCCGGGTTGCCCTGGACCTTACGGGCAACCCCTGTTCCTGCCTACTTGCCTCAACTCCTGGCTAACACCAGACGGGCAACTGGGCGGCGGTCCCTATGCTATCTAGGGACCAAGAATGAGCGCTGGCGTACCTAGATGAAATGGGTAGACTACCGACAGGACAGGCAGGTGAAAAAAAACAACACAAAATAATACTGATAGTATCGAGGCAGATGGAACAACCTGGCAGATGGTAACAAAATAGCAGACAAGCTGACAGAGGCAGGAGACCTACAGATGCAGACTAGCTAGCAACCTGAGTGGAAACCAATAACTGGCAGTGATTGCAGTCACTGCCAGACTTTTAAACAGAAGACTCTGCTCAGAGGCGGAGAGAGGGAGACAGCCAATTCCCCATAGCACATCAAAGGAGAGCTTGTGCACGGAACTGCATTCCCAGGTGCGCACATGCATGGCGCCGCCAGGACTACTGAGTGCGCGCACCGGGCAGCAAGCCACCAGCGCCACGTCGGCCCGGCCCCCGCGCCTCTGACAGCCGCACCACAAGTCAGAGGGACACGACTCAACCGAGGGACCCAGAACACCGCCACCTCAGGAGGAGCCGCAACAGCTGCATGGTAACAATGAGTGTCCTGACTGTGTCTACTGACCTGGACTGACAGCATTATAGATCCATGACGTGAGTTCAGGTAAACAGACCATCAGGCTGAAACACTAGTTCATAATACGAGCACACCTGTAATACGCTTGTCTGAAATTGCCTGAAGGTGCGTTCACATAGCGTTTTTAGCAGAAACTCTGTTATTGCAGCAATTTTCCTGGCATACTTAAAGCCCTTTTACACGCAACAATTATCACTGAAAACTCATCCAAACAGCCGAAAATGAGCGATAATCGTTACATGTTAACATGGGCATTGTGCATTTTTCATTTGAATTGGGGAATTAAATCAAACTTAAAATTCATCTTCAGCCACTGAAAGACTGCGCAAATACACTCCATTTAAATGCATTTCGCTCATCTTTCAAAAGACTGCAGGATGTTCTCCTCACAGCATTCTTACATTAACCACGAGGAGAACAATACAATCTGCCAACAGCCAAGAGCAGAGGAAAGGAATATGTTGGCAACTGTTTACACAGCTGGGTGTGTGTTTAAACACACACTGGGCTCAGCAAACAATTCCTGCAGATCCTTTTACATGCAAGTGAAGATGATAAAGTGTTAATGGCCATTAACACTTTATTCAAATAGATAGCTAAATCTTTCACTCTTTCAGTTGTTTGAAGGATTATCTTTGCATGTAAAAGCGTCTTTGCTTATATTTTCTTCTCTCAATTGAACTAAATGAATGAAATAATAATGAAACTAATGAAAGCAAATACAGAGACAAATACATATCAAATACTGATGCAATAAACATGCAATTTCATCTGTAATACATTCGTATTATGGATCTATATTATGAACAGACTGCAAAATGCTTGTATGAAAGTGGCCAAAAAAATTTGGAAAAATGCTCCAAAAATGGCAGGAAAACACATTTTTTTTCCCATAAAACACACGTGAAACTACAATAATTGATATATATGCATGTAAATTAAGCCAGATACTTACATAGTTACAAAGACTGACTCCCTTTTGGCACAAGATAGAGGTATCCACTTGTCCACGCCAAGAGTGTCATGTGTATGCTGATACAAATGAAAAATATACTCATGTTAAACTTTTTACTCACATTTTTGTGTTGCGTTTCTAACTTTATAAAAATGCCATAAATTTCATGTGTCTTTATAAGCTTTCCTGTGACTTTTTTTTATACAGATACACAAAAACTGTGAGCTAGTACAGGCTTAATGCACCGGGATTCTCTTAGCACATTAACACTTATACTGTGCTTGTTTTTCACCGGATGTGAACTTTGTTATAATAAAGATGGGTGGATTGGCCTTGTTATTCATTTTGACCATTAAAGTTGTTGACGCATCAGTGATGAGTGGAGCCCCTCAATATAATGCTTTCCCACAAAGCTCTCGTAAGCTTATAATAAAACTTAAAATGAGTAAACGATACCCAGTGCTCCAGGGAACATAGTTATACAGATAGAGAAGTTAGTCAACTTATTTTACAGGGGAATCTCCATTGAGAACATCCCTTTAATTCTGGTCTGCAATACGCCACAACAGTGTTTGCCGAGGCTCAAAATCAATGGTCCACCATGGGGATATATAGGTTACTTGGGTTTATTAATAGAACTAAGTTAACACATAACAATTAATAGAAAACAAACAAACAAAAAAACAATAAGGCGGGGTAGTATAGTAGGTGGGCAATGCATTTATGTGGAAACTCAGCCTCTTTTTTCAGGCGCATCTATAAAGTGTACAGCACAGTATAAAGATGGCCACCATTGGTCTCCAGTGGACCTGGATTGGCTGGACCCCGGCCATTAAGCCATGCTGTCTATATTTTGAACAATAGCAGACAAAGCCACCATGACCCCTCGGAATGCCGTTACTCCCAGCCAGACAGAAGCAGCCCCATCTGTGTATGCTAACGTTCTCCCGGTAGCCCCCCTGATGGATAGCGACATACCCCAACCTTGACCTCAGTCATCACTTTCACTCGTGTAACAGCCTTAACTGCCAGGCTGTGCTTGCAGCTTCAGTCCGAAAGTATTCAGGAATACCTGAGCCCCAGCGGCAGCCACCGTTGTAATAGCAGCCTGATATTGTAGAGTTATCACACAACACAGTCTTCCGATATGCTGCAGCTGTTATTGAGCTACAGGTGCGTTAGTATGCTAGGCTCTTCTCAGGTAAGATTGTTGATGCAGTACAATAAGGAGGCAGAGAATGTCTGATGAAAATACTTGCAGGGAAACGGTTATTGTATGAGTTTCAGCCAAATATATCAATATGAATCTGTCACAAGGGAGTTAGAACAGAGTGATGATCTGCACAGCACTAGAGAAGATAATAAACTGCATGTCTTCAAGTATCTTTTGCTGAAAATCAAGGGGAATCTCAGTAATAATGGGATTACAAGGTTCCCAATGATACACAGTTTCTGTTTAGCATTGTGCACCGATGATTGTAGCTCAAAATGTGGACAGCAAAAAGCTCTTTTGATTGAATTGTATATTTTATACAAAAAAAAAGCTATTCTAAAGTAAAAACCTGTAAAGTTGGCCGTGTTTTATCTTCTTATAATATACTGCTTCATGAACAGAGCACTATTTATAACATATGCCTAATATTACTCCAATCACAGGTTCTATTGCAGAGAACAGATGGAGTTGTTAATAAGGAGGGTGAGGAATTAAATTGAAGACATGTTTTTTAATCCCACACCGAGTCCTAAGGAAACAGAAATGTCTGTTTGTTTACTTTAAATGCCTTTTTTTTTCTTCCTCTGCAAATTTAATGAACAAGCATAGTTAACATTATCACTTATACCTTCACATCCAGAAAGAGCAGCAAATTGACTTAAATAAACAAAATTACCAAACAAATCAAGATAAGAGATGACACCTGAAGGTGGTACATGAATAATACAGTACAGGAGAGCACATACTTGCATAAAACAGTCATCATTCTTCCAGCAGGCAAGGCACATAAACCAGTAGCTACATACAGAAGCAGACCCAATTTCCAACATTTACATTGCTATAATTTTGAACAGAATTGCATGTTTTTTGTTCTGTTCTAATGGCTCCCACCCACTTGCGAGGGCGATAGTGCGTTTATAAAATCGCTGCGATATCGCAGTGAACAACTTGCGATTTTTGTGCGATTGCACTGCGATTTTTCCCCCACTAAACTCGCATCGCAAACCTCTATGTAATATGACTGTCCTGCGATTTTTTATCGCAGCGTTTTTGACACTTTAAACTCAATTATAGAGAAAAGAATCGCAACACATTCGCGCATGCGATTCTGCGATATGCAATGCATTTTTACAGCACCCATTTACTTGCATGGGCGAGGGAAAAATAGGACATCGCACAAATATAGTCGCAATCGATTAAAAATCGCACCCGCACTGCGCAAAAAAATTGCAAATACGCATAGCCACATTACAACTCATTTGTTTCAAACTAGAAATTTTTAGCGCTCTACCGCAGCCCTAAAAAAATCGCAAATCGCTAACACAAGTGGGTGGGAGCCCTAATTGTTATGAGATCCTCATGTGGTGCAGAGAGGTAGGGCAGCAGGAATGCAGTCCTAAACTCTCACACACAACCCCAAGGTTGTGAGTTCAATCCCCCATATGGGTCAGGTTGGCTGGCTCAAAGTTGACTCAACCTTCTCAGGTCGGTAAAATGAGTACCCAGCTTGGTAATAAAAACAAAATAACCTGAAAGTGCTGCAGAATAAGTTGGTGCAATACACACAATGTATATAAATATATATTTATTTTATTGTGTAACTGTTCTTTTTTTTAAGGTATAGAACTGGCAATTCTAAGCATTTTTGCAAGAGGAGTTATTTGCCCATTCTATACATTTTTTTGTAAAAAGCCTCTCTTCAGCTATGCAGCTAGATGAAGACGGGGCTGCGAAATCCATCTTCAGCTAGCTACTGTAACTACATAACTGTGCCTACACTTTTCTCTCTAGTGCATGGTATATATGGGGCCATGTACATCCATTTATGTCAGAAAAAGGAGCATACTGGCATTATGCATCGTTTCTACCTGGCACCTATAGTGATGAAGAATATGGTCTGCTATGCTATTTGAAACGCTTAACCTACTATGCGCTCAGTTTTGATTCTGACTTATGGTGCAGAAACAACAAACCGTCCTCTGATGGGCTAATTTCGTTCTGCGCATGTACGGCTTTGGCAAACTTTTGGCTGGTATAGTGCCAATTCTGCTGACATGAATGGAGCGACAGCTACCTTTGCGCATGCGCGAGATCTCGTAGCTGTCACAGGAGCCATTCTGTTACATGCCAGCACTACGTCTTTGGACTTGCGTGGTCCCTGCATCATGATGGCATCCGCCATGTGACACGGTACATATTGGGAACGTGTCTGGAATGTATTTCTACTGGTGCATAGGCCCTACTATACTGGGTTTTTGAACCCAGAGGTTGTGTGTGGCTGCATGACAGTGAGCATGTTAGTCCTACATCATGGCTATATGCTCCTGTGACATTGTGGTCTAAAACTATCCTGATGAAACAGTGACAAACAATGTAGCTGTAGAAATGCGTCGATAGATAGCTAGATAGATGTAACAGACATCGATATTACGTTATACACCAGCATTAGACCATCTACTAGATAGCAAAGTGGTATGGATGAGACTTCATCTACAGTCTCACAAGATAAATAGAGAGATGCAACAGATGCCCCTCAATTGGGACTAACATTAATACTAGACCATCTACTAGTTAGCACAGCAGCATAGATGAGACTTTATCTACAGTCTCATAAGAAACTAGCACGTATCTGAGCCAGTTACTGAGTATAATCTGAAATATAACTCTAGACCAATGTTATCATAAACCCCATGGGAATTAGGAATCCCTTGCGATATCTATCCGGCACAGTGAGAGAGAGGTTCCTCTGTCGGTGGGAATATAGGCATATATGTAATAAAATATGCATAGGTGCGGTTATGAAAGAACTTGGAATATAATAATACCCACTGCCATTTGAAAATGGGGCTGGTTTAGAATATCATCAAGTTCTACCAGTATCACTTGTGTCCCATTATAAGGGTATTCTAATTCCAAGATATAGTAACTAGAGATGAGCGAGCATACTCGTCTGAGCTTGATGCTCGTTCGAGTATTAGGGTGCTCGAGATGCTCATTACTCGAGACGAGCACCACGCGGTACTCGTCTCGATTAAACGAGCACTGACCATTGGATTCAATGGAGTCGGCAATACAGCCGGCTCCATTGAAAGCAATGGGCTGCCGGCGATCGTGGGATGAATTGTCGGGAAGGGCTTAAATATATAAGCCCCTCCCTGCAATTCATCCAGAAATGTGTAAAAATAAAAAAATATATATATACTCACCTTGTCCCGGCAGAACGATGTTAGCCCAATGAATTCAACGGAGCCGGCAATACAGCCGGCTCCATTGAAAGCAATGGGCTGCCGGCGAGCGCTGGATGAATTTTCGGGAAGGGCTTAAAAATATAAGCCCTTACCTGAAAATCATCCTAAAATGTGTAAAAATAAAAACAATATATATACTCAGGCGGTCCCGGCAGACGGAGTTCAGCCGCGGCCGGCAGCAGTTCTCCTGAACTGCTCTGAGTAGTATTCAACAGCCGGGGATTTAAAATCCCCGCCTGCTGAATGAGCTGCCTCTGATTGGTCACATCCTGACCAATCAGAGGCAGCTCTCACTCACACCCATTCATGAATTCATGAATGACAGCTGAGAGCTTCCCCTGATGGGTCCCTGCGCTGAGCCAATCAGAGGCAGTACTCACTCACCCATTCATGAATTCATGAATGGGTGTGAGTGAGAGCTGCCACTGATTGGTCAGGCTGTGACCAATCAGAGGCAGCTCATTCAGCAGGTGGGGATTTTAAATCCCCGGCTGCTGAATACTACTCAGAGCAGTTCAGGAGAACTGCCGCAGTCTGCGGCTGAACTCCGTCTGCCGGGACCGGGTGAGTATATACATTTTTTTTGTTTTTACACATTTCTGGATGAATTTCAGGGAAGGGCTTATATTTTTAAGCCCTTCCCGAAAATTCATCCTGCGCTCGCCGGCAGCCCATTGCTTTCAATGAAAGCCGGCAGAAGAACGATCTTTATGCTGACAGTGCGGAGGGGGGGGGGGGCTCTCACTCTTGCCGCTATTGTGGCTGAATAGTGGGACCTGGGAACCTGAAATGCAGCCCAGCATGTTGCCCCTCGCCTGCCCTATCCGTTTCTGTGTCGTTTCCAACACTTTCTTGGGTTTTGCAGATTTTCACCAATGAAAACCTTAGCAAGCATTGACGATATACAAAAATGCTCGAGTCGCCCATTGACTTCAATGGGGTTCGTTACTCGAAACGAACTCTCGAGCATCACTGAAAGTTTGACTCGAGTAACGAGCACTCGAGCATTTTGGTGCTCGCTCATCTCTAATAGTAACTATAAACATTCAAATTTCAAATACCTTAGTGTGCTGTGAGTATACTGGGTTATCACTTTGGGACAGCATCCACTCCTACCCTATGGGTTTATTTGAATAGGCATTCCTTTGGACCATAGATATATTCATTTAGAGAAGTCCTGTTGGAAATTAAGTGCCGATTCGTTATATCTACTACTTTTTGGTTATATTTGGACATCCCCTATCTCCACTGCTCCTATTTGATCAAGACAAAGGCAGTGTATCTTTAGGTCTATATCTAATTATCAAAGGTGTATCGGATCCCCCTTATCTTTATGTGTGTTTGTTCGTATAGAGTGGGTTCCATGTAGGAAAATTTTAATACATTATATTATTAAAGGTTGTATTTTAACTAAATCATTAGTAGGCTCTCAGCAGTGAAGAAGTATATAAGTCAAGAATAGAGATGAGCGAACGTACTCGTCCGAGCTTGATGCTCGGGCGAATATTAGGGTGTTCGGGATGTTCGTTATTCGTAACGAACACCACACGATGTTCGGATGTTCGGGTTACTTTAACTTTCTTCCCTGAGAAATCTTTTCTATATGCGCTCAATGGGGCCGGCGGCAGCAGCGCCAACCCCATTGAGAACATATAGAAGACAAATCCTTCTTCTCTGCCACAGCTGTAACAGCTGTGACAGAGAAGAACGATGTTTGCCCATTGAATTCAATGGAACCGGCAATACAGCCGACTCCACTGAATGCAATGGGCTGCCGGTGATCGCGGGATGAATTGTCGGAAAGGGGTTAAATATATAAGCCCTTCCCTGCAATTCATCCAGAAATGTGTAAAAATAAAAAATATATATATACTCACCTGGTGCCGGCAGACGGAGTTCAGCGCGGCAGGCTGCAGTTCTCCTGAACTGCTCTGAACAGCTGTGAGTAGTATTCAGCAGCCGGGGATTTAAAATCCCCGCCTGCTGAATAAGATGGCTCTGAATGGTCACAGCCTGACCAATCAGAGGCCAGCCCTCACTCACACCCATTTTAAATCCCTGGCTGCTGAAGACTACTCACAGCTGTTCAGAGCAGTTCAGGAGAACTGCAGCCTGCCGCGCTGAACTCCGTCTGCCGGCACCAGGTGAGTATATATATATTTTTTATTTTTACACATTTCTGGATGAATTGCAGGGAAGGGCTTATATATTTAACCCCTTTCCGACAATTCATCACGCGATCGCCGGCAGCCCATTGCATTCAGTGGAGTCGGCTATATTGACGGCTCCATTGAATTCAATGGGCTAACATCGTTCTTCTCTGCCACAGCTGTTACAGCTGTGGCAGAGGAGAACGATCGTTATGCTGACAGTGCGGGGGGGGGGGGGGGGTCTCACTCTTGCTGCTATTGTGGCTTAATAGTGGGACCTGTGAACTTGAGATGCAGCCCAACATGTAGCCCCTCGCCTGCCCTATCCGTTGCTGTGTCGTTCCCATCATTTTCTTGAATTGCCAAGATTTTCACACATGAAAACCTTAGCGAGCATCGGCGAAATACAAAAATGTTCCGGTCGCCCATTGACTTCAATGGGGTTCGTTATTTGAAACGAACACCCGAACATCGCGGGAAGTTCGTTTCGAATAACGCAAACCCGAACATTTTGGTGTTCGCTCATCTTTAGTCAAGAACTGATTTGTCACTGTGACTTTGCATTGACCTTGTTGGTGTACGTTGCTTGCCATAGTAATGCATTACAGCCTACACTAAATGCTGTATCGGATGGAATGTACATTTTAGATGATTAAGTCCTCCTTCCCACGAGCGTGACGGGCTCCGCCGCGTAATATTACGCTGTGAAGCCCGTCACGGCGCCCCCCAGAGCCCCTATACTTACCTGCGGGAGATAGCGTGAAATCGCTTCCCCGCCCACCGCCGCCGCGTCACCGCCCGTCACCGCCCACCGCCGCCGCGTCACCGAGTGTGTCACGTGACGCGGCCGGCCGCGTCATATGGCGTCATATGACGCGCGGCGGTGGGCGGGAAAGCGTTTTTTCACGCTATCTCCCGCTGGTTACAGCGGGAGATAGCGTGAACGGACGGCTTCCATTGACTGCAATGGAAGCTGTCAGTGCGTACAGCCCGTCCTCACCCGCAGAAAATAGAGCATGCTGCGGGTGAGGACGGGTTCAATAGAACCTAATAGCTGCGGGCAACGCAGCGGATTTTCGCCGCGAATTACGCGGCGGAAATCCATTCGTGGGAAGGAGGCCTAAGGTGAGTGAAATCCGGAAAAGTTGTGTTGTCCTCAGCAGACTTACTATGCTGAGCCTTTTTAAGTGCTTGTTATAGGCAGGACTTTATTGGAATGATGATTGGTATGTGTCTTTGCATTCTCTCATCCGCGCCATAAATTCCTATGAATTGACAATTTTCCACAATCAAGTCTCATGCTTAATTAGCCGTTGCTCGTCCACTCACACGATCGGGTGTGACATTGTAGCAAAAAAAAAAAAATCACACCATGGAATGCCCTCGCTCTTCATAAACCCTTGGAAGTACTTCTAATGCCTACATAGAGGCACCTGTAAGTTTTTTGCAGCATTGTTTGCTGCTAAAATGCCTCCCCTCCCTATTTTTCCCAATTCCCATATGAGTCTATGGGAGCCGCCACTGTGTATCGGTCAAAAGGTAGACCCAGAACTATCTTTTTACCCACTGTATAATTGCCGGCGGGTATTTCGGTTGCGTGTGTTACATTTTTTAGAGTGCGATGTTTTTACGCTCCATATATTTGCCCGTGTGAACGAATGTATTGGAAATCAAGGGCTAAGAAGGTCACGTATATCGGTCGTGTGTGAATAAAAGGCCGACATATGCTTGTGTAAGTAAAGCCTATGGGAGCCTTCATACAGTTTTTGTTCAGATTTTTTAGCAGTTTTTTTTAAGCCGAAACCAGGAGTCGATCCAAAAAAGAGACGTTATGCATCCTTTATTCTTTACCTCTTCTCATGGTTCTCACCTGGTTTTGGCCTCAAAAACTGCATAAAAAATATGAATAAAACATGCATGTGTGAACACACACTAAATCAGTCTGAGTGTCAGTCTGGGATACACACATCTTTGGTGTGGTGAAGCCGGACTGTTGGATGATATCTGCTGTACTTTATGTTTAGGTGAGAACATCACTATTTAGTCAGAGCCCAGACAGGCAGGAGTTTGTTTTCTGTTATTACACGTGTTTATGTACTGTATGTTGCTGTGTGATGCGGTACTTCTGACCGTAACTGAAATACAAGCTAAACAGACAGACAGACAAATAGATAGATTAGATAGATACATAGTCATATTGTCACAATATACCCCAGAAGCGCCTATCTATTGATCTTTGTCTTCTGTGCTACACATGTGTTTTTAGGAAGACATTAACAGCTTTATTTTTTTTAAGTGGAAGTAGATGAGAATAGGAAAGCCATGTTAAGTATATACCTTATGAGCAAACAGATGGTACTCAGCTGGGAGGATCATGTGAGAGTCAACGTTGTGCCAGCAAAGAAAAACTAATCTCAGCTACAGCATAGTTTGGTTTTCTATGTTAATGATTATAATAAAACATGAGGCAGAAAATATTGCTTCATTTGTGAATAGACTAAGATTTGTTTCATTCAATTGTAACTTTTTGTCATTTGCTATATAGTGATGTAGATATATGTGTACAAATGTATATAGTGTGATTGTTCTCAGTAAGAGAAACCAAGTAGTCTTGTAGATATGATACCTTTTAATGGCTAACAAAAATACATGATGTTATAGCGAGCTTTCGAAACTACTCAGGCATAATGGAACAGATCTAAAGACGTATTTATATAAAATATGTACAATGATCACATAGGAAAGCACAAACATGGTGTGCTTAATTTGCCCTTATTTAAATACCAGAGACAGAGTAAGAGGGCAAAGACATGTTGTGATCAATAGCACTTAGATAAATACCAGGGAGGGATGAGCATAACAGTAAATAACATTGGTCTACAACAAAAAAACTATTTTTATGCTACAAGAACAAAACACATTGTTTCTGGAAGATAATTCTTCCCTGAATCCAGATCTCATTTCAGAATCTCTGTATCAGCCTCAGTTTTCATGTGATAAAGGTTTTTGTAAATGCTTGCGTCGGCGTATGAAGCTATTATATGTATCTGTCAAAGTGACACGCTTCTGCTACAAGAGTTCCAAAAGACAAACCTTCTCAAACATTAAACTACAAGCAGTCACTTCCAACAGCAATCGTTGACTGAACTCTCAATGCTGAGATACAGGTGGCAGGTTTGGTGCGATTGTATTTTATGCATTCATGAGAATACACAGATAATAATGCCTCCTCAACACACAAGATGGCGACGTTTCGACTCTAAAGAATGAGTCTTTGTCAAGCTTGACAAAGACTCATTCTTTAGAGTCGAAACGTCGCCATCTTGTGTGTTGAGGAGGCATTATTATCTGTGTATTCTCATGAATGCATAAAATACAATCGCACCAAACCTGCTGCCTGACGTCTTTCTTACTATATGCATATCTTTGGGAATCTGGACTCGTTCCCGGTCTGGGCGTGCAGACAAGGCTGAAGGATACAGCTTAGGATTTTTTTTCCCCCCCGAACTGGTAGTGGTGAGTGCTGCTGTTCAACTTTATTTAATTCGAGATACAGGTGGCAACTGACGCAACATAATGTGTTTGTACATGCTTGAGCATGGCTCATGGGCAATGTTGCCAAATCTCCCTTATTTCCTGGTGATGGCTTTCTAAACTAAGGGTTTTGTATTGTAATTCCTAGTGTATTTCAATTATTTTTCAACAATTACAACTGCTGAATTAAATTAAGTCACAGCAGAATACCAAAATGCAGCATTTTCAAGGATTTCTCTAAATAGGGTAGCGTGTCACAAGAAAACTGAGCCCGAGAGGCAAAAACTGATTTCATTTTCGAATTCAGCACCCATGACTTAGCTAAGAACACCATTTGCATTCTTTGTAACTAAAATGCTGTTTACCAGTGTAATTAGACAAGTGACAAGGAATGGGAACGTTATCTGCAAGATTACTTGGATTCTCTTTCTGAGAACAATCACACTTTGCTCTACTGGCTAACATGGTACTAAACCTTTTTTTGTTTTACCAAATGTATACATTCACAAATGTCTGTTTCATGTACAGTGTTTTCCATAATATTTAGTTTGTGGCAGAGTGCTGAAATCTGTGAACCTAAAACCATACCAAATAATGTGTGTAGGAACTGAAGGAGCTTGACAAAGCTAAGGATGTAAATTACTGTACATGGTTGCTGAATGTGATTGCTAGAGGACTCTTAGATCTATAGCTGTACTTTAGGATGGACAAATTATGGTTTCATTTATCAGGTCATGTGAAATCACAGAATATAAAGATAAGGGTCTACTGAAAATCCCTGCCTTATTCACAAAACACCACTGCACAAGAATAAAAATGGTGTTTGGTGCACAATGTCAGGAACATGAATAGTGGACCCAATTGTCTTTGAAAAAACTGTGAATATCACTGTTTATCTGAACATGAAGCCCTTCCCTGAAAAGCCATTCATGGCTGCCGGGACTCAGTGGCGACTTCTGCTACTGTCCCCGGCTCTGCACTGCTGTTTTGAGCTATCAGCAGCCGGGGATTTAAAATCCCCGCCTGCTGATAGCTCTGATTGTGATTGGCTGAAGTGCTTCAGCCAATCACTGTCAGAGCTACTATCAGGCGGGGATTTTAAATCCCTAGCTGCAGATAGCTCAGAACTACAGAGCCAGGGACAGCGGCGGAGAGGTAAGGTTTTTTTTTTGCACTAAAATGTTTCTTTTTCAGGGAAGGGCTTATATGTAAAGCCCTTCCCTGAAAAAGAATGCAGTGGGCCGGCAAAGCATTGTTTTCAATGGAGCCGCCAGCAGCAGCTGCGGCTCCATTGACAACAAGCACGCAGCTGTGTTCACGCGTGTTTTTGCTCGTACCTAGGTGCGAACGTATGTACGCACCTAAGTGCGCACAAAAACACGCTCGTGTGAATGCACCCTAATACGGCTCTTGGAATGTGGCGACAGAAAAGCAAATGTTTAAGAAAAAAAAATGTTTTAAATGTACAAAAATAGCAAAACATAAAAAAACTGCATAAACTTGGTTTCGCTGGAATAGTGTTGACTCAGAGAATAACGTTATCACACTATTTATTCTACATGCTGAACGCCGTAAAAATGAAAGCCAAAAAACAAATGGCAGAATTTTTTTTCCCCAATCTCTCTACAAATTTTTTTTACAAAAGTTATGCAATACATTATTTATACCCAAAAATGATACCATCAAAAAGTACAACTTGTCCTGCAAAAAACAAGCCCTCAAGTGTCAATGGAAAAATGAAAAAGTTATGGCTCTTGGAACACGACTGGGAAATTAGCTGAAATTAAATGATTAGACCATTTAAAAAACCTGCCCTGGTGGGTCTGACAGGGTGGTAAGAAACCCGCCACTCAAGGGGTTAATGGGCGAGAACACACGAGACGTAGCTGCGACATGGTCACATTTTTTTGCACTTTCAGACACAATGCATACGGCGTAAAATTTTACGAATGTGTGGATAAGGCCTGAAAGTTATCCTACCATAGTATACATATATGATGAAAACCAAAGCAGGAATACTATTACCTGTAGTTCCCTCGGCTATGCAACCGCAGAAACGTATGCTGCATCAGGAGCAATAATATTGCTAAAACACCCACAGCTTCGCCCTGCATACGCACAAAACTCCATGAAGAGTGCTGGGGCTATTAGTGCCTCAATTTGTGCAAGTGCACAGTTTAGAATCCATCGTGTTGGCGGCAGTAGTCCCACCATAGTATTGACTGAAAGTGCAATGCTTTACACCCAAACACTCAGGTCAAATAGTCTATTAGGCACTAAATATAAATATTGTTGGCATATAAGAAAAGTGATATAGTATCTATTAAATACTGTCAGTGACCAGCGGGACTGGAGTTTTCTTACATAAAGTTGGCATCTACTTCCTGGAATGCAAATGTTAGAAACTAGTAGAGTGGTACCACATGTGTGAATCAGCAAAGTCATGAATAATCCAAAAAAATTAATACATGGTGTTAAGGGCTCGGTTAGACAAGCGTTTTTATCTCGCTTGAATAGCCACGCGACAAAAGAATGCACATTGCGTGTAGAAAAATCGTGTGAACAGGTGCATTTGCACTCGCTTGTCCTATCTTTTGCAGGTGTGATTTTTTTTTCCGCACTTGGAAAAGTCATCATGTGAACGCTTTCATTGGGAAGCATTGGTTCCAATAGAGCCGCTTTTTTTGCGCACCTATTTATGTGCGAAAAAACCGCTCATCTGATCGCGGCCTATACCCTTAGTGGCGAAGCCTGTTTGCACCCTAATGATCAGCTAACTTTCCTGTTTTTCTTTATTGTTGCATTCCAGGAGCCATAACTTTGTACCTTCCCTGTTCATATAATTGTATGTTTTATTTATTGAAACATTAGGTTTTTAACCAGTTTTTAACAGAATAAGTGATAAGGAAAGTTAAAAAATAAAGATAAACAGTGGTACAATTCTAGGTAACAGTATAGGTTGAAACGATTATTTAGCGAGCAAAGTTAGTAATCTGGGTGTTGGATATAGTTGGTCAAAAAAATTGTCTGTCCTATGTTTAAGAGTAAACATTAGGCTATAATTTAGGAAAACAGCATTAAGAACTATGGAGCCAAACCATCCAATCCCACCTGAACCTTTCCTTTCTGTTAAAGTCACTAGAGTGCATGCTCTCATGCCAACAGTTGTTGTTAACAGATTATATCAGAGATGGAAGACATTGAATTACTGTGCCAGCATTGGGCAATATGTGATCTACATAGGATCAGAATTTGCAAGATCGGGATGCACATACCAAAAAGGTTTAACTTTTTTACATGTATAGCTACCTGGACTCTATTTAAATTGACTTTTTTTATTAACTGTTAGTAGAGATGAGCGAACGTACTCGTCCGAGCTTGATATTCGTGCGAATATTAGGGTGTTCGGGATGCTCGTTACTCGTAACGAGTACCACGCGGTGTTCCGGTTACTTTCAGTTTCCTCTCTGAGACGTTAGCGCGCTTTTCTGGCCAATTGAAAGACAGGGAAGGCATTACAACTTCCCCCTGTGACGTTCAAGCCCTATACCACCCCCCTGCTGTGAGTGGCTGGGGCGATCAGATGTCACCCGAGTATAAAAGTCGGCCCCTCCCGCGGCTCGCCTCAGATGTCTTGTGAGTTAGCTGAGGGAAAGTACTATCGTGCTGGTGCTGCTGTAGGGAGAGCGTTAGGAGTCAGTGTAGGCTTCAAGAACCCCAAAGGTCCTTCTTAGGGCCACATCTACCTGTGTGCAGGCTGCTGCTAGCAGTGGGTTTTTTTTTTTTTTCTCAAAATCGGCAGTGCAGAGCATTGCACCCGGCATTAGGGACAGAAGTGGTGCATAGGCAGGGAGAGTGTTAGGAGTGAGTGTAGCCTTCAAGAACCTCAACGGTCCTTTCTAGGGCCAAATTTAAGCGTGTGCAGTACTGTGCTGGCTGCTGTTAGCAGTGTTGCATTTTTTTTTTTTTTCTAAAAATCGTCTGTGCAGAGCATTGCACCCTCCATTGATACTACAGGGACAGAATTGTGTAGGCAGGGCCACAACACAGTTATTGTTCATTGAATATACGCAGTGGGTCCTTCCCTTTGCAAAAAAGGAAAAGAAATTATTATATTTGGCCTGCCTGTGTCAGTCCTAAGGTCTCCGTGTACGTGTGTGCTGCGTGGACAACGTACAAAAATCAGACGCAACCAGCTACGGTTTACTGCAGGCTTGCGCCATTGTCTTTCCTGACTGGCAAATACCTGCTCTGCTAGAGTTAATAACTCTGCTACACTAAAGTTGTGTGTCACTTTTTCAGGGCCACACTACAGTTCTAAAAGTTATTGTTCATTGAATAAACGCAGTGGGTCCTTCCCTTTGCAAAAAAGCGAAAACATTATATTTGGCCTGCAGGCTTGTGCCAATTTATTTCCTGCCTGGGAAATCAAATCACTGGTAATACAGCATGCTGAGGGGTAGGGGTAGGCCTAGAGGACGTGGACGTGGACGTGGCCGAGGACGCGTAGGCCCAAGTGAGGGTGTGGGCACAGGCCGAGCTCCTGATCCAGGTGTGTCGCAGCCAACTGCTGCGCGATTAGGAGAGAGGCACGTTTCTGGCGTCCCCACATTCATCGCCCAATTAATGGGTCCACGCGGGAGACCTTTATTAGAAAATGAGCAGTGTGAGCAGGTCCTGTCCTGGATGGCAGAAAGTGCTTCGAGCAACCTATCGTCCAGCCACAGTTCTGCGCCGTCCACTGCTGCAAATCCGAATCCTCTGTCTGCTGCTCCTCCTTCCTCCCAGCCTCCTCACTCCACTACAATGACACCTGCTCAGGAGCGGGAACACTCCCAGGAACTGTTCTCGGGCCCCTGCTTAGATTGGGCAGCAGTGGTTCCTCTCCCACCAGAGGAGTTTATCGTCACTGATGCCCAACCATTCGAAAGTTCCCGGGGTCCGGGGGAAGAGGCTGGGGACTTCCGCCAACTGTCTCAAGAACTTTCTGTGGGTGAGGAGGACGATGACGATGAGACACAGTTGTCTTGCAGTGAGGTAGTAGTAAGGGCAGTAAGTCCAAGGGAGCAGCGCACAGAGGATTCGGAGGAAGAGCAGCAGGACGATGAGGTGACTGACCCCACATGGTGTGCAACGCCTACTCAGGACAGGTCTTCAGAGGGGGAGGCAAGGGCATCAGCAGGGCAGGTTGCAAGAGGCAGTGCGGTGGCCAGGGGTAGAGGCAGGGCCAGACCGAATAATCCACCAAGTGTTTCCCAAAGCACACCCTCGTGCCATGCCACCCTGCAGAGGCCGAGGTGCTCTAAGGTCTGGCAGTTTTTCACAGAGACGCCTGACGACCGACGAACAGTGGTGTGCAACCTTTGTCGTGCCAAGATCAGCCGGGGAGCCACCACCAACAGCCTCACCACCACCAGCATGCGCAGACATATCATGGCCAAGCACCGCTGCCTCTCCCCCTGTGCCCCAACCTGCCACTGAGATCCAACCTCCCTCTCAGGACACAGGCACAACCGTCTCATGGCCTGCACCCACACCCTCACCTCCGCTGTCCTCGGCCCCATCCAGCAATGTCTCGCACCGCACAGTCCAGCCGTCGCTAGCGCAAGTGTTGGAGCGCAAGCGCAAGTACGCCACCACGCACCCGCACGCTCAATCGTTAACCATCCACATAGCCAAATTTATCAGCCTTGAGATGCTGCCTTATAGGGTTGTGGAAACGGAGTCCTTCAAAGCTATGATGGCGGCGGCGGCCCCGCGCTACTCAGTTCCCAGTCGCCACTACTTTTCCCGATGTGCCGTCCCAGCCCTGCACGACCACATCTCCCGCAACATTGTGCGCGCCCTCACCAATGCGGTTAGTGGCAAGGTCCACTTAACTACGGACACGTGGACAAGCACAGGCGGGCAGGGCCACTACATCTCCCTGACGGCACATTGGGTGAATTTAGTGGAGGCTGGGACAGAGTCAGAGCCTGGGACCGCTCACGTCCTACCCACCCCCAGAATTGCGGGCCCCAGCTCGGTGGTGGTATGTTCGGCGGTGTATGCTTCTTCCACTAAAGCACCCTCCTCCTCCTCCTCCTCCTCAACCTCTGTCTCGCAATCTAGATGTGTCAGCAGCAGCAGAACGTCGCCAGCAGTCGGTGTCGCGCGGCGTGGCAGCACAGCGGTGGGCAAGCGTCAGCAGGCCGTGCTGAAACTACTCAGCTTAGGAGATAGGAGGCACATGGCCCACGAATTGCTGCAGGGTCTGACAGAGCAGACGGACCGTTGGCTTGCGCCGCTGAACCTCCAACCGGGCATGGTCGTGTGTGACAACGGCCGTAACCTGGTGGCGGCTCTGCAGCTCGGCAGCCTCACGCACGTGCCATGCCTGGCCCACGTCTTTAATTTGGTGGTTCAGCGCTTTCTGAAAAGCTACCCACGCTTGTCAGACCTGCTCGTAAAGGTGCGCCGGCTCTGCGCACATTTCCGCAAGTCCCACAAGGACGCTGCCACCCTGCGCACCCTGCAACATCGCTTTAATCTGCCAGTGCACCGACTGCTGTGCGACGTGCCCACACGGTGGAACTCTACGCTCCACATGTTGGCTAGGCTCTATGAGCAGCGTAGAGCTATAGTGGAATACCAACTCCAACATGGGCGGCGCAGTGGGAGTCAGCCTCCTCAATTCTTTTCAGAAGAGTGGGCCTGGTTGGCAGACATCTGCCAGGTCCTTCGAAACTTTGAGCAGTCTACCCAGGTGGTGAGCGGCGATGCTGCAATCATTAGCGTCACCATTCCTCTGCTATGCATCTTGAGAAGTTCCCTGCAAACCATAAAGGCAGCCGCTTTGCGCTCGGAAACAGAGCCGGGGGAAGACAGTATGTCGCTGGATAGTCAGAGCACCCTCCTGTCTATATCTCAGCGCGTTCAGGAGGAGGAGGAGGAGGATGAGGAGGATGAGGAGGAGGGGGAAGAGACAGCTTGGCCCACTGCTGACGGTACCCATGCTGCTTGCCTGTCATCATTTCAGCGTGTATGGCCTGAGGAGGAGGAGGAGGAGGAGGAGGAGGAGGAGGATCCTGAAAGTGATCTTCCTAGTGCGGACAGCCATGTGTTGCGTACAGGTACCCTGGCACACATGGCTGACTTCATGTTAGGATGCCTTTCTCGTGACCCTCGCATTCAACGCATTCTGGCCACTACGGATTACTGGGTGTACACACTGCTCGACCCACGCTATAAGGAGAACCTTCCCAGTCTCATTCCCGAAGAGGAAAGGGGTTCGAGAGTGTTGCTATACCACAGGACCCTGGCGGACAAGCTGATGGTAAAATTCCCATCCGACAGCGCTAGTGGCAGAAGGCGCAGTTCCGAGGGCCAGGTAGCAGGGGAGATGCGTAGATCGAGCAGCATGTACAGCCCAGACAGTGCAACAGTCTTTAAGGGCCTGGCCAGCTTTATGGCTCCCCAGCAAGACTGTGTCACCGCTCCCCAGTCAAGGCTGAGTCGGCGGGAGCACTGTAAAAGGATGGTGAGGGAGTACGTAGCGGATCGCACGACCATCCTCGGTGACGCCTCTGCCCCCTACAACTACTGGGTGTCGAAGCTGGACACGTGGCCTGAACTAGCGCTGTATGCCCTGGAGGTGCTTGCTTGTCCTGCGGCTAGCGTCTTGTCGGAGAGGGTGTTTAGTGCGGCTGGGGGAATCAACACAGATAAGCGTACCCGCCTGTCAACCGACAGTGCCGACAGGCTAACACTCATCAAGATGAACAAAGCCTGGATTTCCCCAGACTTCTCTTCTCCACCAGTGGACAGCAGCGATACGTAAGCAATACGTATTATGCACCCGCGGATGGAAGCTACGTTCTCTCTCACCATCCAAAGCGGGGACATTTCTGCTTCATCAATCTGTGTCTAATATTCCTCCTCCTCCTCCTGCTCCTCCTCCTGAAACCTCACGTAATCACGCTGAACGGGCAATTTTTCTTAGGGCCACAAGGCTCACTCATCTAATTTTTCGAAACAATTTTTATATGTTTCAATGCTCTTAAAAGCGTTGAAACTTTAACTTGAACCAATTTTTCGTTAAACTGGGCTGCCTCCAGGCCTAGTTACCACTTAAGCCACATTAACCAAAGCGATTAATGGGTTTCACCTGCCATCTTGTTTGGGCATGGCCAATTTTTACTGAGGTACATTAGTACTGTTGGTACACCAATTTTTTGGGGCCCTCACCTACAGTGTAATCATAGCAATTTGTATGTTCTTCACCTGCACTCATGGTACAGAAGTGTGTGTGGGGTTGGCCTACACTTTAGCTACATAAATGTAACTTGGGCCTTGGCTATACTGCTGCTACTGAAATGGAACTAAGACTGCGCTCCCACTATACTGCTGCTTCGGAATTGTTACTGGGGCCTGTCTTGAGTGCTACTATTGCTGACATGGAACGAAGACTGCGCTCCCACTATACTGCTGCTTCGGAATTGTTACTGGGGCCTGTCTTGAGTACTACTATTGCTGACATGGAACGAAGACTGCGCTCCCACTATACTGCTGCTTCGGAATTGTTACTGGGGCCTGTCTTGAGTGCTACTATTGCTGACATGGAACGAAGACTGCGCTCCCACTATACTGCTGCTTCGGAATTGTTACTGGGGCCTGTCTTGAGTGCTACTATTGCTGACATGGAACGAAGACTGCGCTCCCGCTATAATGCTGCTTCGGAATTGTTACTGGGGCCTGTCTTGAGTACTACTATTGCTGACATGGAACGAAGACTGCGCTCCCACTATACTGCTGCTTCGGAATTGTTACTGGGGCCTGTCTTGAGTGCTACTATTGCTGACATGGAACGAAGACTGCGCTCCCACTATACTGCTGCTTCGGAATTGTTACTGGGGCCTGTCTTGAGTACTACTATTGCTGACATGGAACGAAGACTGCGCTCCCACTATACTGCTGCTTCGGAATTGTTACTGGGGCCTGTCTTGAGTGCTACTATTGCTGACATGGAACGAAGACTGCGCTCCCACTATACTGCTGCTTCGGAATTGTTACTGGGGCCTGTCTTGAGTGCTACTATTGCTGACATGGAACGAAGACTGCGCTCCCGCTATAATGCTGCTTCGGAATTGTTACTGGGGCCTGTCTTGAGTGCTACTATTGCTGACATGGAACGAAGACTGCGCTCCCGCTATTATGCTGCTAGTGATATGTTAGTGGGGCCTGTCCTAATGCTACGGCTGAAATGTTACGAATTCTGGGCTCTGCCTATACCGCTGCTAATGGTATGTCTCTGGGGTGTGGAAACAGAGGCTTCCCAAAGACACGATGGCGGCGAGGCCATTTCCCACCAACGCGGTTACTGTTAAGGTGCATATAACCACGGACACGTGGAGAGGACACGTAGTGCCTCAAAAACATCCCCCTCCTCCTCCAACAGGGAAAACAAACATTCTTGGCAAATGCCTTTGCATTGGTTTCGTCTGGTGGCAGTCCAAGAATTTCACCTTTACCGACACTACAAGAGAGCCCCCCCACCATCCCCCCGCCACGGCCCACTTAATCCTGGCCACATTCCGAAAACCAACAAAATAAAACCGCGCTACTAGGTCCGCAGTCACCACCACATTACCACCAACGCGGTTACTGTTAAGGTGCATATAACCACGGACACGTGTAGAGGACACGTAGTGCCACAAAAACATTCCCCTCCTCCTCCAACAGGGAAAACAAACATTCTTGGCAAATGCCTTTGCATTGGTTCGTCTGGTGGCAGTCCAAGAATTTCACCTTTACCGACACTACAAGAGAGCCCCCCCACCATCCCCCCGCCACGGCCCACTTAATCCTGGCCACATTCCGAAAACCAACAAAATAAAACCGCGCTACTAGGTCCGCAGTCACCACCACATTACCACCAACGCGGTTACTGTTAAGGTACATATTACCAGTCTGACTGGGGCATGCAGACACCTTGACAGAATGAATAGTGTGTGGCACATAGGTTCCCCATTGCTATGCCCACGTGTGCAGCTCCTGATGGCGGTGGCACAGGATTATATTTCTCATTGCTTCTGTACAGCATTGTGGGCTATCGCCCCACCACTTTTAAAGAGGGTCGCTGCCTAGCCGTGCCAACCCCTCTGCAGTGTGTGCCTGCGGTTCCTCCTCATGGCAGACGCACTTCTAAATAGACATGAGGGTGGTGTGGCATGAGGGCAGCTGAAGACTGCGCAGGGACACTTTGGTGTGTGCTGTGGGGGGGAGGGGGGGCGGTTGGTCAGCATGTAACCCAGGAGAAGTGGCAGTGGAGTGTCATGCAGGCAGTGATTGTGCTTTGTTGGAGGTAGTGTGGTGCTTAGCTAAGGTATGCATTGCTAATGAGGGCTTTTCAGAAGTAAAAGTTGTTGGGAGGGGGGGGGCCCACTCTTGCCGCTATTGTGGCTTAATAGTGGGACCTGTGAACTTGAGATGCAGCCCAACACGTAGCCCCTCGCCTGCCCTATCCGTTGCTATGTCGTTCCCATCACTTTCTTGAATTGCCCAGATTTTCACACATGAAAACCTTAGCGAGCATCGGCGAAATACAAAAATGCTCGGGTCGCCCATTGACTTCAATGGGGTTCGTTATTCGAAACGAACCCTCGAGCATCGCGAAAAGTTCGTTCCGAGTAACGAGCACCCGAGCATTTTGGTGCTCGCTCATCTCTAACTGTTAGCAGTTAATTTTGGAGTAGGCTTATATTTCAAGCATCCTCAAAAAGCCTGAAAAATCATTTTGCATCCTCAAAAAAAAAAAATCATGCTATGTCTTATTTTCAGGGTACGTCTTATTTTCAGGGAAACAGGGTAGTAATGGCGCATTTAGACAGAGCAGCTAGCAGGGGGGCAAGAAGGCTGCAGGAGAGTTCTCTCCTCGTGCTCCCCTGCCCCTCTCCATTGACTTACCATAGGGCCGTTCAGTACTGAACAGCTGCTATTTACACTGAATAATCATCATTCAGCTCACCGCCCATCGTTTATGCAGCATAAATGATGGACGATTAGCTGATCATTCATCATTCAGTGTAAATAGCAGCCATTTAGTACTGAACGGCCACTATGTTAGGTCAATGGAGAGAGGCGGGGGAGAGCAAGGAGAGAAATCTACTCCAGCTACCCGGTGTGAGGCAGCAATACTAGCTCCAATGCAGCATCACGAGAAAAAGTATGTGCGGGAATGAGTGTCGGGCATCTTTGGGCCCTAACAGGGATTTGATCTTTGTCCAGATTTATTAGGGCCAGAGCGGGATTGAGAGAAAACTGGATGCCGCCGAAAAACCTGACCCAAAAGACTGGAGACGTACAGGCAGCCCCACCACAAATGCAGCAGCAATCTGTCCATCGCCCCGCATCTCCAGCAACAATTGGAGAAGTGAGGATACAATTTGTTTAATAACGTAGGAGCTAAATATCATCTATATAGTATCTTACAGGAAATTTCAAAGTGGTTAGCACTTTTAGAGATAAGAGCTAATTATGGAGTATGCCTCATACCATCGGAGATTTGTATTTTTAGAACCTTTTCCCACTTTTTTGTTAATAATTTCCATGGGATTGATTTGAGGCTGGCTTAATATAGCATAGCAAGAGTTGTATGTTTTCATGGCGTCATTTTTAGGTACACATAATACACATTAAGGCCTTAGTCACACGGGCGTTTTTTCCCGCAATTTGCGGATCGCATGACAGATGCGCATCCGCAAATCGCGTGACCGGGGCCGAAAAATCGCCCGAAAAAACTGCTCCTAGCCGCATTCTAATAAAAACGGGCCGAAGCTGTCCAGCGCATTGAATTCAATGGAGCCGGCAATACAGCCGGCTCCATTGAAAGCAATGGGCTGCCGGCGATCTCACGATGAATTTTCGGGAAGGGCTTAAATATATAAAATCCCCGCCTGCTGAATGAGCTGCCTCTGATTGGTCACAGCCTCACCAATCAGAGGCAGCTCTCATTTACCCATTCATGAATTCATGAATGGGTGAGTGAGTTCTGCCTCTGATTGGCTCAGCGCAGGGACCAATCAGGGGCAGCTCTCAGCTGTCATTCAGGAATGAATTCATGAATGGGTAAGTGAGAGCTGCCTCTGATTGGTGAGGCTGTGACCAATCAGAGGCAGCTCATTCAGCAAGCGGGGATTTTAAATCCCCGGCTGCTGAATACTACTCAGAGCAGTTCAGGAGAACTGCCGCCGGCCGCAGCTGAACTCCGTCTGCCGGGACCAGGTGAGTATATATATTTTTTTTGTTTTTACACATTTCTGGATGAATTGCAGGGAAGGGCTTATATTTTTAAGCCCTTCCCGAAAATTCATCCCGCGCTCGCCAGCAGCCCATTGCTTTCAATGGAGCCGGCTGTATTGCCGGCTCCATTGAATTCAATGGGCAAACATCATTCTTCTCTGCCACAGCTGTTACAGCTGTGGCAGAGGAAAATGATTTGTCTACTATGTGTTCTCAATGGGGTCGGCGCTGCTGCCGCCGGCCCCATTGAGCGCATATAGAGAAGAGAACAGGAATCGCAGATCGCAGATAGGTGCGATCTGCGATTTCTGTTCTATAATTTATCGGACGAGCGCATAAAAAGCGCTCATGTGTCCGATACCATTGCAAAGCAATGGTTTTATAAAATCGCCGGACGCATGCGCATGCGCAAATCGCGCGAAAAGAACGCCCGTCTGACTGAGCCCTATAACTTTTATTATTTTTTTAGGGGGCTGGGTAGAAAAAAGAAATTCTGCCATTTTGTTTTCCTTTTATCCAATATTTGGGAACATATAACATTGGAGTTTGATAGTTTTTTATTCCACTTTTTTTCTAGAGGCTAGATTAACAAAATTAGCAATTTTGAATGTTTTTGATTTATTTTTTAACAGCATTCAACGTGCAGAATAAAATGAATTCTGCAGACCAGTATTATTATTTCAATACCAAATTTATATAGTTTTTTTTTTTTTTTGCAAAATGTATTTTTTTGTTTATTGCTGCATTCAAAGACCCCTAACATTTTTCTTTTTTTGTCAACAGTATTGTGGAAGGGATTTTTTTGAAGGGTGAGTTGTACTTTTTATTGGTACAATTTATTGATCCATGCAACATTTTGATCATTTTCCTTTCCATTTTTTTTTAAGACGAGATAGGCAAAATTTGCTATTTTCATGACATGCACCGTGCGGATTAAATGATGTGCTAATGATTTTCTTTGGGTCACTAAGAACGCAGTGATAACACATGTGTGATTTGTTTTTTACATAGTAAGGGCTCAGTTAGATGGGTGTTTTTATGTGCGAATTTATGTGCGCAAAAATGCATGTGTAAAAGAATTAGCATTACCAAAGCAGGCGTCGTGCTGAAAAAACGCACCTGACAGCATTTAAGTGCAGATAAAGGGCGCTGCCCGCTATCCTCTGCTGAGACTTTGACAGCTGCAGCAGGGGATTCCTTGGATGTGAAACCCCTGGATGCTCTCACATTCAGGGGTTTCACCTTTGATCAATGGGGCTGGTGGCAGCACCGGTGGCCCTATTGACATACAGAGAAGATCGCGATCTTCTGCCACAGCTGTGGCAGAGAATTTCTTCATCTCCGCAGGGAGTCCCCTTGTCACTGAACACTGTGACAGCAGATCATGGCATTGCTATCCCATTGAATTCAATCGAGCCAGCGCTACAGACAGCTCCATTGAAAGCAATGGGCTGCCGGCAAGCCTTGTAGTGATTTTCAGAGAAGGGCTTTAAATATAAGCACTTCCCTGAAAATCATCCCTAAAATGTGTAAAAAATTAAAAAATATATATACTCACCTCTTGGCAGCAGCTGGGGCTCAGGCACATTCTGCCAGGTCTTCTCCCTGCACTGCTCTATAGTGCTTTCAGAGCAGGGCTGCCTCTGATTGGCTGAACAGAGAAGGTGCAGTTTCAAGTACATTCTGCAGCCAATTTTCCTATAAGTTGTTAGACATTCATCCAAAAGTTGATGAACGTTTTTACCTCTGACGTTTCCTAACAAACTAGTTGAGACAAGCTTGAATGTCCACCATGCTTCTCTTTCACTGTCCTTCAACTGACTCTCAAATTCCTCATCCTTTTGAAGTTGTCTGATCTGGGGACCAATAAATGTTCCCTCCCTGATTTTTTTTCTGTTGTGCATCTTGGAAATAGCTGACACAAATAGGTAAATGCATCACTGTTCCTACTAAGAGCCTTTAAAAACTCTATAATGAGTATAATATGTAAGGGAAGGAAGGATGACTTCATCTGTAGTGACAAGCAGCTGATACACT
Source organism: Eleutherodactylus coqui (assembly GCF_035609145.1). Lineage (NCBI taxonomy): Eukaryota > Metazoa > Chordata > Amphibia > Anura > Eleutherodactylidae > Eleutherodactylus > Eleutherodactylus coqui. Next base: position 26,006,759 of record NC_089845.1, on the reverse strand, counting down.
GCATTCTTTTGGCCTGGTCTAAGTGCTGATCGACGAGGCTGGTCCCTGTAATGATTTAATCTGTCACAACTTTCCCATTCAGAGATAACAACAAAATTTTGTGTACTCTTGCTGTGGTACCACTAAATACATAAAGGGAGAAAACAGCTTACATCTCAAAAATACCACAATTTTCAATTTTTTCTGTGTTTTTTTACTTTTTCCCTCTGACATCAAAACAAGAACCAATCTCACATTTTCAATGTCATTTTCATGTTCAGCATCCAAAAATAAGGTAAGTTTACTTAATCATGTCTCCGTTACAAAAACACTTCCTAATTGTTGCAGAACAGTGTAATAGATGATCTTTAGTTTCCTCGTAGAAATATTATTATGAATCTGTATTTTAAGACTTCAATGATTTCTAAATGATAGCCCAATATTTTATAAATTTGTAATATGAAGGATAATACAAATGTGCAATTTTTCCTATGCATACCATTGACCTCTGCAAAAATAATACAGATCCATAGTTTATTCACCACAGGGCATTCTGTTTTTGTTCACTTATTCAAGAGATAGAATATTCGAGATATATCTCAAACTGTCTCTGATTTAAATGAAACCCACATACTACATTGTCTCAGATATTGTTTTACTGCCAAGTTGCATTTACATTTCAGTTTCATGAAAGATTCCTATATCACTTGTATAGTTATAATTAGAGATGAGCGCACTTGATGAGTGAACGTTTGAAATGTTTGGTTAGGCGCTTTGTCGAATTTCTGCAAAATTTTTAGTTTGATCTGTATTAGTTCAAACCCAACTGGAAATTCACCAATACCCCTAGAGATAGACATGTACTGTTGGTTGTGGTCAAGTGGTTAGCATTGTTGTCTTGCTGTGCTGGGGTTCTAGGTTTAAATCCGATCAAGGACAACATCTGCATGTTGGTCGGTACAGTTGCCTTGCAATAATGAAGTCCTATGTTGATTCTGAACAAAGACAACATCTACATGCAATTTTCCAGTTCCATACTGCTGTCGGTCTTGGTCAGATTTGAACCTATGACTATTAAGCAACAGTGTTGACCACTGAGCTACGTCTTTCGAACCACAACCACCAACTTCTGGTTCAGCAGAAACAAACTGTCTGAGGTTTGGGTTCTTCAGTTAGGTTTGCTCATCTCTAGTTACAATAGAAAGTGAACATTCACAAACAATATATTTATCTGCTGTGCGCTATATTATATATTTGTGATGATAAAAACTGGGAAAATATTTTATATGGTGCAAGAAATGGAATTATCTGTCTTTACATTTGCTGCAATAAAATGAAAGTACTCTGAAAAGCTTTTTTTCATAAATGTAAATTGAAAGAATTACAAACAATAAATGGCTTTCAAATTGTATCAAATTGTCATTTTTGCTTTAAAAAAATCATGCTTTTAATCCTCTCACCTGTTTTATATGAGAAAGATCCTTTCCAAAAAAAGCAATGGATTATAAAGACTTTGAGAAACCCATCATAACTGACAGCTCCAACGAGACTGTGGTCCGTCCCTGGAAGCGTTTATAGTTTCTTATATTCCTCATCAGAAACTGAATTTCATAGCTCCATATTTATCTGACACACAGATTTCAGGAAGAAGAAAAAACATTTTCAAGCTCCAGTTTTCTTGACTGTATGAAAATAGAACAAGCTACAGTATATACGACCTGAAAGAGAAAAGAAAAAAATATATAATTATAGGAGCAGACATTTATCTGTTTTTCATTTTTTTATTCCCACTTTCCAAAGACTATAACTTTAACATTTTTCAAATGCCATAGCCGTATTAGGGCTTATTCTTTGCAAGGCAAGTTGTATTTTTTAATAGTATCATTTAATATATAATAAAATGTATGAAAATACTTACAAATAAAACTACCGTATATTCTGGCGTATAAGACGACCTTTTAACCCCGAAAAATCTGCTCTGCAGTTGGTGGTCGTCTTATACGCCGGGTATACAAAAAAAAAGGTCGCTCCCTCCTTGTCCCCGACAGAGCATTGTTTTCTGGATGCGGGGCTTGACATCCCCGCCTTCAGAAACCTAATGCTGTGATTGGCTAACTCACACTGCGTCAGCCAATCACAGCCATTCAATGACATCATTGAATGGCTGTGATTGGCTGACGCCGTCTGAGTTAGCCAATCACAGCCATTCAATGATGTCATTGAATAGCTGTGATTGGCTGACGCCGCGTGAGTTAGCCAATCACAGTATTAGGGCGCACACCCACTGGCGTTTGCGTTTTCCGCGGGTAAAAAACGCAGCGTTTTCGCCGCGTTTCCCGTGATTTTTCCGCGCGTTTTTCGCGGTGTTTTCGCGGCTTTTCCATTAATTTCCATTGACTTTCATGGGTGCATTAGGAGAAAAATAAGGACACATATGCAACTGACAGTTCCTATGTTAAAAACGCAAACGCAACGCAAAAAAAACGCCAGTGGACAGGAACACATGTTATCTCTATGCCTGTGCAGGAAAAACGCAAAACGCAGGTAAAAAAACGCCAGTGGGTGCTCGCCCTTAGCTTTCTGGAGGCAGGGATTTCAAGTCCTGCATCCAGAAACCAATTCTCTGTCGGGGACAAGGAGGGAGCAACAGCCTGCAGCAGCGCCATAGAACGCTGGGGAAGGTGAGTACTGCTTTTTTTTTTTTAACACCGTATTCCCGGCGTATAAGGCAACAGTTGGGGGGTCGTCTTATACGCCCAGTCGCCTCATACGCCAGAATATAGGGTAAGTGGGAAGAGATTTATGGCCTTACCATGTGGGATAAATATTATAATGCTTTAATAGTTTGGACTTTTATGTACATGATACTACCAAATATATTGGGAGTTTTAATTGTCTAATTTTTTTTTAAAGAAAAACAGGGAAAGAGAGGAGTTTTTAACTTTCAATATGTTTTTTAACTGTTAAAAAATGTTACTAATTTTTTTACAGTTAAATTTAGTCCCCACAGGGGAACTGAACTTGCAATCATGTGATCGCTTGATACATATACTGCAATGCTTCAGTATTGCAGCATATAGTGAATTTGCATATTGCCTTTCAAACCATAGGTTTTTATGCATGGCAGCCCTCAGAGCCTTCAATAGGTTTGAGGCTTCCATGCTAGCCCACCGGCAACCTCTGACCCTGCATGGGGTGCCAATGGGTTGCTACTTTCCTGTTGACTATTTAGGTATGTGGTCAGCTATGACTACAGCACCTAAAAGGTTAACTGCCCTGATCACAGCTATCTCTGATTGTGTTAGTTAGCAGTGACTGTCAGCTCTCAGAAACAGCTTATATCCACCGGATTTTAATATATCTTTTGTTTAAGTATTTTGAGTGTGTTATTTCCAAATTACTCCAACCTAAATAACCACAATTACCAAAATATCCCTAGATAGAATAATTCTCAGGCTATATAATTGTCTCTTGAATGAACACATATCAGGTATATAACTTGAAACTCCTTGTTCATAATATTTTACATTTATAATGCTTGTATTTTCTAATGGGGTATATTGGCTTCTGGCCTACTAGGCGTCAGGACCTGGGTTCACCTGCTACCTATTCCCTGCGCATAGCAGAGTACCTGAAGCCTCACATCTCCATTATTTTTAGTTCCAGTAAAAAAGGCAAAAACTATCTATCTAGCACATAATGCACAAAGAAATGTTAAACGACCTTGAGAATAATACAAAAGTCAAATTGTTGCTTTATGACCCCATATAACAAAATATTTGAAAAACTACCATTAGTTTCACAGTTTCCACAAATGAGAGCCTTTTTATAATCTACAACCAGTTAAAATTATTTTCTTATTACCGCTCAAATTGCATGCTATTGGACCCCGGTTAAAAAAAAAATAAAAGCAGGAAGATAGGTCCTGCCCTATCTTTTCTTGCACATAGAAAAACTATGTGCAAGAAAGATGGGCAAGTCCTATCTTTTCTTGCATGTAGTATTAACATGCGACAATCCTGCTAGTGAAAGCAAAAGCATTGAAATCAATGGCTTTGTTTTGGCTCATTTTGCGGCCGTGATTTTCACATCGATCGAGTAGTGCCTTATTCGAGTACCTGCCCGCTCGTCTCTAAAGATTCGGGTGTCGGCAGGGGGCTGGGAGCGGCAGGGGAGAGCAGGGAGGAACGGAGGGGAGATCTCTGTCTCCCTCTCTCCCCTCCTGCTCACCACCGCAACTCACCTGTCACCCGCGCCGGCAGCCGAATCTTTAGAGACGAGCGGGCAGGTACTCGAATAAGGCATTACTCGCTCGAGTAGTTTGCTCATCTCTAGTCATAATACATTGGTTTCCATGCATTACAACATGCTGAGCACTCACCCAAATATTTCCAAACCCCTGGCTAATTCCCACTAGTGGAAAGTAAATTAAAAAAAAAAGATATTAAAAATAAAATATAGATATTTAGCACCTCATCATGTCCTCATCATACCTACATATTATATAATATATATGCAGACATATTATGAAGTTATTACACACACACAGTTTAAAGCCTAAAAACAGAATGGTGGACATTAACTTTAAAAACATTTTAATATACTGGGCAGAGCTCTCAATAGAGCTAGACTTATTTTGAGATTTTGGACCCTACGATTTCATTGAAAGCCCTTTCTCTTTTCACATTTATGTTTGTCTATTCATATATTATTTTCAGTAATTTTTACCAAAAATATAGAAGACATTTCTAAAGGCAGCATTTTTTATTTATTTCTATTTTTTGTTTCCAACTGTTTGTTGGCTTCAATCTGTTGCTGCTCCGTCAGATTACTATCGCTTTTGGTAGGCAAAAGAACCCAGTGCAGTTAATGAGATCATATGTGGACAGACCATTTAAAATGAATTATTTTTTAATATTCCTGGATTTAGCCATTATGGACATGGTCATATTACAGATTTCTACAACAGCTAAGTTGTACAGCATGAAGCTATAATGCATCACCAATATATTTCTATGGGGCCCTCCATATGCTACATGTTTAATATGGATGTCTTTTCTACTGGTTTGGCAATAGTAGCACACTCCATATTACAGATTACATACATTGATATCTTTGAGATACTGTAGGATATAGGGCACAGAGCCCTTGTGCCAAATGATGGGGCCAAAGGAACTCAACATGCCTCAACCCAGCCTCCTTCACCTTGTTCTAAAATGCTTCACACTCCATAACATGGCATTTACTGTATGAACAATGACATATTGTATTTTTTTCTGTTGGATATCTTACTCTTTGATATAAAATTGGGCATATATTGAGGTACAGTATGACCTAATAGAAGCATTGAATTAATAAAAGTTACCCCTTCGGTTAGAGAGATTGCATGAATAGCTATGAGAAGGTTTGCATGAGAAGGTCCTCACAATTATTTTCTTAGCATAATATGTTTCTTTCAAGAAGTTGTTGGATCAATAAGGAAGAGACATTTTTTAAGAAGAATAGGACTGTCGTGTTCATGTCATCACTAAGGAATCTTATTACTTTCACTCAAAAGTCATGAACTCTGGGCCATCCTAAATGAGATGGCAGTATGTTACAGGTGGGTTGCAGCACTTGAAACAAATGTTCGTATAGTATCGTCAAAACCTAGGCAATCTTGGGGTCATATAGTTCACCTTGTGGAAAATAAGTTGTTGGGATAGTCATTCATTATTGTTAGCAGAGATTAATTTGAAGGAAGTCAGTAGAGCTATGTCTTCCATTTACCTTGAAGATTACTTCTGCAAACAGCATAAAACCCAAAGATACGTTTATTTGAAGCAAGATCCATTAGAAAGTTCAGGAGGGAAAATTCTGCAAGGCACTATATCTCTGCTACATTGAATAAACATGTTTAAGTCTGTGAAAGTGGAAAAGATGTGATGAGATAAGGTTAGATTCAGATGGAGGTCAGGGAAGGCTTTAAAGCATAGCTAACTTTTTAAATGACTTTTCAGAATAAGCTGCCCTGTGCGTACATCAAAATAACACTATTTTGGGCCTTTATAAGACTTGGATCCTGCATTTATTACCAGTTTCCCCTCTGTACAGTATATCTTTAGTTTTCAATTCTCTCTCAGAAGTCACAATAACTCGCATCAACAGCGACTGTTACCTGGGTAGTAAGTCACATAAAATGAGCAAAAATACCTTCTCAGTGTGGCTATAAAGAAACTATGTGCAAAGTTTAACATCCATTTGCATATGATCTGTACCAAATGTCTAAACACTTTTTCCCCCCTTGGGATTCTTGATATATTTTAGCTATGCCGATCTCATCGTTCGGGGGCCTTAAATGCTCTGACAGAATTGACAGCAGCATTTAAAGGGTTAATATTGCCCGGGGGTGTCAGCTGTAGTAAACAGCTGACACCCACGCTGTATGCAGAGAGGTCGCCCCTCAACCTCTCTGCATAAATCCCCTGACGCTCCAGGACGTAAATGTACGTCCTGGAGCGGGAAAGGGTTAATGAATCTCTTGACTGGTTTATTAAGTTGTGCTAGTCTTCTACAAGAAGTATATTAGCTCACAACTCGGTACCCCTTGAAAGAGCTGATAGTGAAATACATGTTGCAATTTTTGGAAGTAGTGTCAACTATATTTCTAGAATGCTACGTTTGTGTCCTTAAAACTATATATCTATCACATGTTATCGTCGCATTGCTGTGTTCCCCCTTGGTCCACCTCCTGTCCCTGTACCTTCTGTATCACCCCCAGCCCCTTTGTTTCCAAATAATGAAATACCACTTGTAACTTTTGTAATTTCTGTAATTTTCGTATTATTTGTGTTCCCCTTGGTTGCCCCCCGCTCACTTCACTGCAAGCCGGCCGGATCCTCTTCCTCCTGTTTTGGAGTATCCCTTCTCTGCATTCTTCTGGCAGGTCAGTGTACATTACCCCCCTAGTGAAGTAGCGTTCACTGCCTAGCAGGGAATGCCGGGCTATTGCCGAGACTGTGCATGCACGCTGTCTCACCGCAAGTGTTCATATCTTATTGTCACAAGACAGCGCATGTTCGCAATAGCACGGCATAGAAATTGGCATTCCCTTCTAGGCAGTGAACACTACATCACTAGTGATGTAGCGTACATTGACCTGCAGGAAGGAGAATGCCGGCAATGGAAGCCTTGCCACAGGAAGTAGAAGAATTGGCCTACTGGAGGTGATGTGACCAGGGGGACTGCAGGAGCCAAGAGAAGATCGGCAAGGAGAAGATTCAGTAAGAAGAATCTGGAAGAATATGTAGGTATTGATTTTTTTTATGACAGAAGCCCTTTAATTATTGATTTATTTATGTACAAGAGACTTTTTAAAATAAAACTTTATTACACACAATTTTACTTTTGTTGTACAAAAGGTACATGAAGCAGTAATTTATTGTCTGCTTCAAGAACCTATTAATGCCTTGAAATACTTTTACTCTGCTGTACAAGAAATACAGAATGTGGCTTCTATTGGTGTAGGCAGCTCATTTCAAGGGAGTTGAGAGTCTGAAACTATAGGCTTATAATTAAAAAGGGGTGTCTTCATGAGCACCAATAGGCGCACAAAAAAAAATCGCTGCTCGCATTGTGTCAAAATCATGAGAACTGGCAAAGTGGATTAACCCTTAGCTCTGCTCTGTCTCCCTGCTATGGGGATTCCTAGGGATATCCCCATAGTGCAGAGAGAGTGGTACAGGACTAGAGGGTGTGGGCGGGGCTATAGGGCTTTTCACAGAGAACCCCTATAGCAAATATAGAAGGGTGGGGCTAGAGGGACGGAGCTAGAGGGTATATCCCTTGAGCCCCGCCACCTCCTCCCATGCTCTCAGGAAAGCCCACGGGGAAAGCCCTGTAACCCCACCCTCCTTTCTCTCCCCACTATAGGAAAATCCCTTGGGGAGAGAAGGGGAGGGAGTACCCTACTGCCCACCACTGCTAGGTAATTGCCCAGCAGGAAGGCAGAAAGAATATCCCGCTGCTTACAGCAGGACATTTAAAAGGTGCTACCCAGCGCACATTTTAAATGTCCCATTGTAAATTGCTGTTAGTCCCCGTGGGGATTAAGGGAACCCTTTGGTGAGTCCCCTCATCCCCGTGTGGACTAACAGGAGTTTACAACGAGAGATTTAAAATGTGCTTCTGGGCAGCATGTTTTAAATGTCTGCTGTAAGCAGCGGAGAATCTGTTCCCTGCGCAGGAGTTTCCATTAACTTCTGCTCCCATAGGAGTCAATAGAAACTCCTGCGCAGCGCACCAAAGATAGTCAGTTTTGTGCACCTAATTTCTCTCATGTGAGCGCTTCTGTAGGAACCCATTGGTTCTTTTAGAAGCACTCTTTTTGCGTGCATGAAAAAAAATGCTTGTCTGACTGAGCCCTGAAGATGTTTTTAAGGCCTCGGTCAGACGAGCATTTTTTCCACTTCCACATAGGTGCGCAAAAAGATTGCGTCTATTAGAACCAATGCTTTCATATAAAAAAGTGCTCACATGTACATTTTTTAAAGATGCAAAATACTTGCACCTGCCAAAGATAGGACATGCAAATGCAACTTGCATCTAAAGGTCCATGGTGCAGGCAAAGATAGGACCTGTCCTATCTTTGAAGTTTGCTTTCCATAGACTCCTATGGGAGCTGGAAAATGTGCACCACATACCTCCGATCATGTAAACAAGTTACTTTAAAAAGCTGGAATTCACCCCTTCACACAATCTTTTCCACATGAGAAGGGCAATCTTTTTCTGTGTCTATTCATGCGTGGAAAAAACGCTTGTCTGACCGAGGCATTAATGTTTTCATGTTGTCTCATTTAATTTTTCATGCATGCATACCTTTTAGAGATGAGCGAGCGTACTCGGAAAAGCACTACTCGCTCGAGTAATGTGCTTTATCCGAGTATCGCTGTGCTCGGGTCTGAAGATTTGGGTGCCGCTGCGGCTGGCAGGTGAGTCGCAGCGGGGAGCAGGGGAGAGCGGGCGGGAGAGAGGGAGAGAAAGATCTTACCTCCGTTCCTCCCCGCTCTCCCCTGCAGCTCCCCGCTCCGTGCCGGCACCCGAATCTTCAGGGACGAGCACAGCGATACTCGGATAAAGCAAATTACTCGAGCGAGTAGTGCTTTTCCGAGTACGCTCGCTCATCTCTAATACCTTTCGTAACAGTAATTCTCTGCATCAATGCAAAATATAGATATGTCAGGAGTTTTTCCCTTTTTTTTCACTCTAAAATAAAATTAAAATTCACTTCTCGAAATGTAGACAACCTCTGTAAATGTGCATTATCTTAAGTTTAGTTCTTTTCACAGGATTGTATCTTCTTCAACAAAATGTGTGTAAAATTAATATCAATACTATTTTATAAAATGCGCCATTATTGCTAACCTTAACAATAGGGTAAAGTAAAAGTTCCTCACTGGCCACATATTTGCAATATTTGTTAAGGCATATGGATTTTTGGCTGCATGGGAATATGTTTGTGATTTGTAACTGCAGGAAATTCCCTGATGTACTACACTCCAAGCTTAAATTTAATTTACAACTCTACCTCTAGTGATAATGCAATTTTAGAATTAAATATCTCACATTAAAAGCTGTAATGTTTTAATTTATGTGTCGCTAGCTTATTAAAAGATCATTATTTAAAAACTGATACTGTAGAGAAAATAATTCAAATAAATATCTGCCTCCCTGGCCACATCTTTACAGTTTGTGACAGTAGAAATTTTGTGCTCCTGTGTGCAGTTTGCAAATTATTTGAAATCCAAATGTTAACAATTCCAGAAATTTATGAGACTGCAGTTGACTACCAAATGTTATAGAAGAGAAAATACGCAATGCTGGTGCAGGCAAAGTCTATAAAATATAGCAGTGACTGTCTTATATATAATCTAGAAAAGAGCTGGCTTTTATTGTTGCATTTATTCTGCAGAGGATTGCAAGCATGTATCTCTCCAATATTGGGCGGAAATTCAATTTCAGCATTTCCTTTACAGAAGTAAGGCATGCATGCAATATGGAATTAATATCTTTAGCACATAATGAGCATGTTATGATTTCATACAGTCTGTAAAAAAAAATCATTCCCTAGAAGGACTTGTAGGAATCGAATTAAGCTTTATATGTGTGATTGTAATGTTGATATTTGTAAGTGATTACAATATCAGAGCAAAAGGATAATTTATTGCAGAAAGCTAAACACTTGAAACGAGGCTTTAGTAGAATCACAGTAGCCTGTTGGGCCACCTCTAGCTTGGATGTAAGATGTGGTATGAGCTGGTATGGAGGCATACAGGTTCTATATGGTATCCTGCAACATATAAGTCCACATTTGCTACAACTGAGCCTCCAAATTTTGCAAACTTGTAAGCTGTCAAATTTGCCATTGCAGGTGGTCCCATACATAATGTTGTGTAGGCGTTCTTGTGACAACCCTTCATGTATATGGCGGAGCATTATCCTGATGGAAAATGCCTCTTGGAAGTTCTGCCATGAGAGGCAGCACATTTGTCTACAGGATGTTCTGAAGAACATATAAATGAGTTGTCATTGTCCTTCATACCACTACTAGGGGTGACCAACTGTCATATGCTCCAATATCATCACATAAGCAATGGTGGAAGTGTGCTGCTCCACAGCAAAGGTAGGATTGAGGTGCTCACCCCTAGGTCTTCAGACGAACACGGTCATCGTTAGTGCCCAAACTGAACCTGGATTTTGGCTGAAGACAACCACATTCCAGCCTGTAGTAGTTCAGTTTCATAATTTATGACACTACTGCAAATGGAGGCAGTGGTGGGTGGGTGTCAAAGGCAGTTCATATTATGGGTGCTGTGAGACCAAGCGTCTGGGAATGGATTTGAGAAACAGGGGTCTGAAATGATTGTGCGACCTGTCTCTGGATGGTGTATAGCTAAACAGTTGGAGCTGCTTGTGCTTGTTGGATCATCTGACAATCCTCTCTACTTGTGGGCTTTTGAGGGTATACTGAGGTCAGTCATTTTGTGTGTGTGCAGTTAATCATCCACTTGTCTCAACACCCCCTAACAGTCTGCTCAGTACAGCCCAAGTGGTGGGCAATTTGTCGATATGACCATCCAGCTTCTAGCATAATGAACCCTTCTCAAACTCTATTAACTGGGCAACATATCTTTGATTGAATTGTAGAGACATGCCTAGTGGTCAACAAGCTCTGCACCAGTGGAAAGAGAGGTCTACTACATACAAGTAGCCTCCGAGAGATTTTCTATAAGTCAACCACTTGTAAGTGGAACCACTTTAAGAGCCTTAGATAGCAAGACCATTTACCTAAGTATGCAACAAATCTAATGATTTGCATTTCTGCTTGAGATCTAAATGCTTGCCGAGTTGTCCAGCAAAATGACAACTCTTAGGTGCTTGACATTTTTTTTAGCAATGAGTGCAGGTGAAAAAAGTATTATCTTATAAATCATATAAATATTTGATTGATTGATTTAAGAAATTTGAAATATATATTGAGAGAAAATGCTGATATATCTGCTGAATTACCAAGTAATTTAAAACCCCTTAATGCCTCCATACAATGAGATTGCCAGATTGTCTTTTGACAGCTGTCACATGGCTGCTAACCCTTTAATTGCCACTGTTAGTTCTGACAGTGGCATTTAAATCCCTTGATCAAAGTTTGGGGTACCAAATGCCCCCTCCCCACAATGAAATTGCGAGGTGCCATTGTGTTACCATGGCAGACTGGAGTCTTCTGAAGCCCTCCAAGTGATGCCATGGTTGATTGCCTATCAAGCCATGTGTGTAGGGTGGCTTGATAGACTGCCTGTCAGAATGTGGTATCATGCATTACTATTGTATTGCATTATATTCTATGAGTGATCAAAGGATCCGAAGTTCAAGTGCCACTATGGGGACTAAAAAATTGTAAGTGAATTTTAAAAAGTTTTATTAATTAATGGAAAACATTAAAGGCGTAAAAAGAAAAAGAAACCCTTCTCCATATTTAACTCCTTTGTGACAGCCCCATTGCACTTTTACGTCCTAGCTAAGTGGGCTTTAATCCTCAGGGATGTAAAAGCATGCTTTCCCTGAGGATTAAAGCCATGTGGGCTGTGGATGGGACAGCTCCATGCTGTTGGCTCACAGAGGTAGCCAACAACCTGGAGCTGTCATGGGGGGCCACGGGAAGCCCCCTCCCTGTAATTTAATCAATGCTATCCATTGGATAGCGCCAATCGCATTACAGTGAATAAAAAGTGAAAAAAGTTAGAGTTTCAGCTCTCCCCATGAACCGCATCCATGAGGGGTACTGAATCTACGCACCCCTGTCCTCCGCCATGTTCCTCGATGTCCTGGTCCAAAAAGGACATTCGGCTGTTTTCTGCACATACGCACTAAAGGAAAGATAACAACACAGGCTCGGCAGACTGGATCATCATGGGACATTTAAATCTCCTGCTTTCTGACTACTGCAGGTAGCCGGGAAGCAGGAGATGTCACCAGGGACCACAGTTACCGCTCCCCGAGCCCGTGATCACCACTATTAATGGATAATCAAATGAGACCTCATTCAACGTGATAGCATGCTGGAGTTCAGAGCTACACGGATTTTTAGCCGCAATTTTAGTACAAGATGGCGGCACTATTGCATCATCCAATAATGTCATACTGAGGTCAGACTCTTGCTGCTTGGTTCATAGGTCCTTCCTCTTTACAATGAGATATTTCACACTGTTGTCATATGTATTGTCTAGAAATTATTTTGATTTTAAAACTTTCATGATTTTTATGCTCAACAGCCCAAGTACAGTACAGTAATGCTCAACAGTACAGTTCTGAAACTATAGATGTATTCTATATCAAAAAGTTACTTGTGTTGGTAAAAGTTGCTAATGGAGCTTCATATGGTATGTACTATGGTCATAAAGGAACACCATGATTTTCCGTGCAGCTATGGCAGATAACTGTATTTGTATTGCGCTAATGAATAATGCTAGAGAACAGAACCAACAATATATTTTAGTGGATGTGACTATAGTATATACTTACAAGTATTATAGATTGATATTTAGTAAAAGCTGACCAGCTAATGTTTGACTATCTGTTTCACTTTTTTAATTTATCAAGTCTAAAATACAGTATAATGTATTTTAGAGTGAAGAAACTTGGCCCATGAATGTAGACTGCTTTAGGCCTCTGTCACACAGGCGCTTTTTACTGCGCCAATCGCGGTATATTGCTCCCAGCGCCGCAATCTTCGAGCGGAGTCTGTTCTACTTTTTGCATTTCACGCACCTCATCAATGAAGAGATGTGCTAAATCCCTGCAGCCAAAAACAAAGTACAATTGCGGCACTTTGCAGTGCTGCTGTGTGAGAGCGGCCTTAGTATAAATATTGAAAGTGCTGGTACGGAGAATGCCGTTACTACGATCTGAAGATTTAATTCACTGTGAATGCATGCATAAAGCACAACTAATTATTAAACAAAACATGGAACACAGTAAGGCCTCGGTCAGGCGGGCATTTTTTTGTGCACAAATAGCCGTGCAAAAAGATCCCGTCTATTAGAACCAATGGTTTTCTATTGAAGCGTTCATATGAATAATCTTTAGACGTGCAAAATACTCGCACCTGCAAAAGATAGGACATGTGTGGCTACAATGCATGCATCTAAGGTGCGTGCTACGAGAGAAGATAGGACCTGTGTTTTGTGCAGGAGTTCCCATGTACTCCTATGGGAGCTGGATTAACATGCAACATGCACCAAGAGCAAATTATGAGCGAATGAGAATCGCGCCTTTAGCTTGGTTCACGCGATTTTTCCTTACGCAAGCAGCGATCTTTATGAGTGGCTATTTGTGCTATTTGAGGCTTAATACAGTGATGATGTGTATATATATATAATAAATCTAACTATTGGCCATAACGCAGCACTAAAAATAACAAGCATCTGCAGCTTTTTTCATTGTGCTCCAGATGTGTGAGTGTTAGTAGACAGATAATTGTCAGATCAGTAATGACTTTGAAATACCAAACAGTAAAACCTTCTTTTAAATAAGATAGGAGTTTGTCTTAGTGGAGGAAAGGAATTTTTCAGACAGTAATTAGTCTGTTGAGAAAAAGGTACTTTAAGCCATCTTGAGCTCTTTCAGTTATGTTGTTGATCTCGTACAATTGGAACAATACAACTGAATAAGAGAACTAAACTTTTAGCCAAAATCTATAAATTTTTAATAGTGACTGACTCGCTAAGTTAAGCATGGTAGATATATTATATTGTTCTACGGAACATTAAGACCAGATGGCTTTTACATTAATGCATCTGTTTGCCTATTTGCATGCCAAGTTTTCCCACACTTTGTTGTATATATCTCTAAGATTTCCTTTAAGAAAGACTAGTATATGGCTCATTCAGGTGTGCATTGTCTTACTGTCTAACCTGCCTTGTTCTGGATTTTACATGCGGATTCCCCTTTCTGTGGCCCATTTTACAATCCTGACTTACAGCACAATAGATTCTTAGGATGCACTCACAGGGCTGATTTTCACGTGGGATATCTGAAATAGTAATCTAGTCAGATATTGAGGGTCTAAAGTACCAATTCATTTCAATGATTTTAATTCTCATAAGCAATTTTTTTCTTGAACCACTGAGATGAAAAATTTGTTGTATGTCCTGTTTCTGGGCGATTTTGCTAAAAAGTTCTCCATTAATTTCTCATTAATTGTAAAAATTGCCTCGCACTCACATGTTGATGTTAATATTATGCAGGCACGATGCAATTTTTTATTTTTGCTGTTAAAATTACATGTGATTCTATCTAAGTCAAAATCACACGTCGCATGGCACTCACAGCAGAAATCACATTCGCCTGCGTGAATCCAGCATTATAGTCCTATAGTTTTGGTTTAGTAGAACCAAAGGAGTCTTACCACTTTTACAAGTGTCATAGGGAAAAAGCAGAATTTTGGTAAGCATTGTGCTGAGGAATTACTGGCTGTAGACTGAGCATAGTTTTGGTAAGTCTGTGTACATACTTGCTGAGAAAGCAGTTATTTCTACCCAACAGATTTTCTTGCTTAAATGTTTTTTAAGTTTGAATCAGGAATTAAGAAGAGTCTTCTAGTAATCCATAACCTATTTTGTGTTTGCATATTAGTACAGATGTGTTGTAACTAGAGATGAGCGAACGTGCTCGTTTAGAGCAATTACTCGATCGAGCATTGCTTTTTTCAAGTAACTGCCTAATTGGGTGAAAAGATTCGGGGGGCGCCGGGTGTGAGCAGGGGCTTGCGGTGGGGAGTGTGGGGGGGAGAGAGCTCCCCCTCTTCCCCCCTGCTACCACCCACTCCACCCCACCATCCCCCGCTTCCCCGGCGCCCCCTGAATCTTTTTGCCCGAGTAGGCAGTTACTCGAAAAAAGTGAAGCTCGATCGAGTAATTGTCCTAAGCGAGCACGTTCGCTCATCTCTAGTTGTAACCACAAGCAATTGCAAGTTTGCTGATTTGTACGTCAATTTCACATTTTAGAACTGTGTCTGAACCATTTAAGGCAATAGAACTGTAGAGTCCCATTGAGTACCACTGTTGCTTTGACAAATTCGGGTTCTGGTTTCAAATTTAGCCAATGGTAAAATGCATTCAATTTGTATTTTCTCCTTTTCCCCCCTATGGATACCTTGTTTTCCTTCCATACTCCAAAAAACATACTTATAGGCCCTCTGGCTATCAGTGAAATGGCCCTGGTGTGTTTGTCTAAGACTAGGAACTTAGATTGTGGACACCAATATAAAGAGAGACTAATGTGAAATATAAGAAGCTCTGAATAGTGCTTTGTAACATGCTGACACTATAACAGCAACAGTAAATAATTACATATGAATGAAATTCCCTCCTTTAGCCTTCATGGTCTTAAAAACGTGTTACAGTCTACAGTGATGACCGCTGACCTAACTTCCTTGGTGACTGTGGCAGACTCTCAGCTCCCATTTCTGTCTTGACCTGTAGCCTGAATGACTGTACGGATCCTGTTTCCCTCGAACCAAATTCTTGCTTTTTTCTTTGTGTTAAAGTATGCTGTTTGCCTTGATCCGGACTGTCTAACTGCACTCCTGTTCACATCCTCAAGTGCTATGCATAGGCCTTAAGTAGCATCAGCTGCTACAACACTGGGACTGCTTCCTAAGTAATGATCTGGGCACCTCAGTTGTTTCCTCAGGATTTGCTCCACAGCAATCTGTGGCTCAGTGGATCCATGCCCACTGATTGTGACAAAATGGTTCTTTAACTATAATCTAGGGAAATTACCAGATAGATGAATCAACAAATTCCCAGATTACCCCATATTTAATAAAAACATTTATTAAAAAGTCCTCCAAACGTCGTATGCACCCCAAAATGCTACCTATGAAATCTACAGATTGCCATGTGAAAAACAAGTCTTTGCAAAACCTGATCCATGCAAAAATAAAATAAAATTATGGGGGTCAACCGATGGTGACAAAAAGCACATTCTTTCTTGTTTTTTTTAAGTATTTTAGTTTTTTAAAGTAATACTACACTTAAAGGAACTACATATTTTTGGTATTGCCATATTTATACTAACCCACAGAATAAAGATAATAATCATTTTTACTGCATCATGAATGTCGTAAAAGCAAATTCTCATTAAAAATTGTGCAGTTACATTTTTTCTATTTCCCCACACATTATATAATAAGCTAAATTACGCCATTTAAAAATGCAACTCCTCGCACAAAACACAAGGCCTCATGTAACCATGTAAGGTATAAAAATAAGAGTTATCATTTTTTGAAGGTGGGGCTGCAATGTGAGGGGGTCAATGTTGTTTATAATTGGTGTAGATGTTTTAGAAGTATCCTGATGTCTTAGATATCTTACACAACTGATTCTAAAATGTATTGTCCTGCATGTATTTGTTTGTTATTTTGTGTATGTGAAGGGGGTGTAGTCAATTTAAGAGGTTCACATCCAAAACTCAATTAGGTATATGCACACAGGCATTAAAAAAGATGTGTCCGAGATTCTCGGGCATAACTCGCATCGAACAGCACTTGGACATCCCATCCATGTGCTGTCCAAGGTGCTGAACATGGCGCTTTCAAAAATTGAAAAGTATAGGACATGTTGCAATGTTTTTTTTACTGAAACTATCAGTCTAAGTAAAAAAAAGCCCATGTGCATGCACCCATTTAATCGCATGGGTGATATCTTCGTCTGATGTTTCCGTCTCATCGCCCATGTGCATTTACCCTGCCTTCAACATTTCATTTTTTTTTATTCACTTGTATAATATCCATGGTTTATAAGCTGAAAATAAAAGTCCAACTTTATTTTGCCTTAAAACCGCTAGCTACCAATTAAACTGTTCTTTTTCTTATATTTCCAGTCCATGTCCCCTGACATGTCAGGACCTGTAATTTGCCTCAGTGTTTTCTTACTCTACTTTTCAATATTGCATGCACCAAATGGATAAGATAGATAGAACATTTAATCTGAAAAGTGAAAAGAATGAGCAGTACTGAGAAACGTGTGTTATTTATTCTGTAGCCTTCAATAATATATGATGCTGATGTGAACTATTTATAAAATACATGCACACTAAAAATAGCAAAAAAAATCACCCCTCTTTTTCAAGTATTCTGGCACATATTAATAATAATGAAGACAGTTAACATTATACAGCAGTTTTGAAGCAACATCTTAATATGATGGCTAAATGGGAACCTTGTCAGAAATATAAATTTGCAAAACTTACTATATGCAATTAAAGATGCAAAAGTGGTTTTACAGTTTAAGGTAAAAAGGCTTAGATGGTCACTGCTGTTTGAGACAACAAGCATTGTTAATATGAAAGCCAATATGATAAGTAGTAAAAGTGCAATGCACTTCATTTACCTAAAAGGATGTTTCTGTGCTAAAAAAACTTTGTAAAATTCTGCTTACTAGTGGCCCCTCTTTCCTCTAATTTGCTGTCCACTGCTTGTCAAGTGAAGGGCTCCTTCGTTGAATTTATAGAGGCTATTAATTGAATTTGCAGCGCTCAGCCAATCACTGGCAGTGCTCGGCCATTCTTTAAAATCAATGAATGGCCAAGTGCTGCCTGTGATTGGCTAAGCGCTGTGACCAATCACAGGTAGCGTTCAGCTGTCATGCCATGAATCTCTGAGCACTGCCTGTGATTTGCTGAGTGCTCAGCCAATCAGATACAGCCCTTTCAGCAGGGGGGGATTCTAAATCCCCGCCTGCTGTAAGAACTTCACTACACTCCAGGGGACCCAAGCGGCTAGACACGCCTGAGCCCTGGCAGCAGTGGGGATGATTTTCAGGGAAGAGCTTATATTTAAAGCTCTTCCCCAAAAATCACTGTAGGAGCTGCTGGCAGCCCATTGCTTCAATGGGGCTGCTGGGAGCAGCGGTGGCCCCCTTGTAGGCAATGGGCACGAACCTGTGTTTTTGCATGTACTTGGGCACATGGTTTTGTCTGCACCTACATTATATACGCACATAAACATGCTCATGTGAACGAGGCCTTTACCTGTAAATACTTGTAATCTACTACATTACCTACAAAATAAACCCTTTTTGGAATTGCTAACTTGAAGGTAATAAATATCTTGGCACGACAATAACAGCTTTACATAAAAACCTCCTTCAACATAATTTTGAACCTATGCTAAAAGTATTGCAACTATCTAAATTTGAAAACTCGTGGTTGGGAAGAGTAGCTACTTTTAAAATGCATTTGAAAACAACATAACAGACAATATTATTAGCCAATATTAAGATATTAACGTTGGATTAGAGGAAACAAGATAAGAACAATATGAAGAGGTGTGCAACAGATTAGTCCAGCGTAACTAATTTGACATTTGTACAAAACCTTTATGTTTTAAAATAACATATTAGATTATATCCCAAAACTTTTTGAGAGAACAAATCTCAGTATAACAAGCATGAGAAGCAAAGGCATTGAACTGAATTATGTCCAAACGCAGTAATTTGATTGATTCGACAAAAATCAATAGAAGAAAATAAAGAGGGACATGAAAGAAGTATAAATTGTGCCAATTGAAACAAACATAAAAATTACCCGTTGAAGGACCCAAGAAAAGAAAAAAATTATAGACTTGAAATATGGATAGTGACAATTGAAACTTACCTGAAAATGACTCGTTGGAAAGTGAGAGGGAAAATTGTATTATTTGTAAACACAACCATGGCTGTGGATTAAAATGCTGCTTCAACATTAATGCCACAAAAAAGTAATATGCACAGTTCGAATATCCAAAAAGTTTCTCATTGTTTTAACATCTGAAACCTATTAGGAATCTTACTGGAAATTTGCTCTATGGGGGTAATGATTAACCCTTTATGGTCTGAATTATGTGTTGTTGAAAAATGTCTCTGGACATACTATGTAGAGTTTATTTAACCTATTTTGTAGTGCTTGAATGGTTCTACCCTCATAGTGTAAATCACAGGGGCCGTCAGTAAGATAAATGATATAACCGAATCCACAGTTTGGAAAATTCTTGATACTAAATGTTTCCTGGAAGATTGTTGAAATGAAGGGGGCTTTCTGTGAGCGATGCTATAACATTAACATCGTGGATTACCACACTTATAGGAACCTTTTACAGAAGAAAGCCTTTTCATTGGGCAGGCATATTTTGTGAAGGTCACCTTTAGTGCCTTAGGGCAATCTCCCTAAACCAGGTGTCACTTTGCACAATATGCCAACGTTTGGCCAGAATTCTTCTTTCTGATTTGTGTCCCAAATTAAAATCCGTGGTAGAGTTACATAAACAGGTACGATCATTTTTGGCTACAGATGATTTACCTTTAAACATTGACTCTCTGTTAAAACCTTTGTCTTAGTAAAGTCACTAGTAATAAGGCACATTACTTCTGCACGGCTTTAATGAATCTTTTGAACGCGCTTTTTAATCCGCATGGATGGTTCTATTTATAAATAATACCAATTTTTTCATCCTGCCTCACAAAAATAATTTTCATGTTTGTTTCAATTGTCATTATCCATCTTTTAAGACTATCATTTTTTTCTCCTCCTGTCTCCCAACAAGTAATTTTCATGTTTGTTCTAACTGTCATTATTTATCCTTCTTTCATGTCTACTGCTTTTTTTTTTTTTAATTTTGCTTCTTTCGATTTTGTTAAATTAATCAAAACTTCTATAGTTAGACATAATCCAGTCCAGTAAGCTTGCTCCTCATGCTTGCTATATTAAGATGAGTTATTTTGAAAAGTTTTTGGGTATAAACTTTTATATAAATAAACTGGTTTTGCACCAATTCCAAATTAGTGATGCTGGAATATATGTGGCACACATGCTAGGATTGTTCTTATTGTCTTCTTTTATCTGGTCCCTTGTTATTATATTAGTATTCGTACTGGCTAACAACTTTCATCTGTTATGAAGTTGTCAAATACTGATTGTGCCCATGTCGAATCCACAGACCTTATAATGTGACAAGCTATGAGGAAAATTGGGGTTTTAAATGATTTATTTTTATAGATCAGATATTGCCATTATCACTATTTAATCAACCTGCTTTTATATAGTTTTCATAACTTGATATTAAACAGATGCCTACGGTGCCCATGTCTGGTCTGCTGACTGGGTAATGACACATGTTGCTTGAGCCCGCAGTTTCTAAATTGCTTGTAGGTAGCTAAGTGTAAATTATTTGTTGCATACATCTTTTACTACTATTCCTACTATCCTGGTTTATTTAACCCTTCCCAATCCACTGTCTGACGTCTAAAGACATTCTGATTGAAGGCTGTACAGCTCTGATGTCGAAAAACTCCGTCAGGGTATTCTTACTGTAGATTACTTGCCTCTCTGTTTTCAGGGGCCTCTCCAGCATGTTACATACCACAGTACTGGCTCTAGCCAGCAGATGGCGCCATTGTATAATAACAGAAAGAGAAAGCCCCCTAGGAAACCCTGAACCCAAAATTTGATTGCAAAGGGTTGACCCCTTAGTGACATCAGGTTTTCATGTCCTGGATGTCTGGGTTTTAGTCTACATGGTTGTGAAAACTTATTGGCTCTGTAACTGCTCCCTGCAACAGAGGTAGCCGACAGCTTGAAGCTGTCTTTGGGCGCCAGAATGTTCGGTTCCTGGTCACGTGTTCACTGTTATTTAATAGATAAAAGCGATCATGTAAAAGCAAAAACCAAAGTTTGAAAAGTTAGTTTCATCTCCCCTTATGGATCTGATCCATGAGGGGAGAAGAAACTACTTAACTAAGGCTTTTGGCGATGTTCCCTGATGGAATCTTTCTGCATGGACCTCCCCCAGGAAATTCAAAATATCCTTGCGCTCATCTACCACAGTTAGCTGAGACCCTGATTATGTGACCGCCGTTATCCAATGAATAATGGTGATCACATAAAAGTAAAAAAAATAAATAAAAACTTAAAGTTTGATCTCCTCTCACTGATCGGATCGTGAGGCCTCCAGCGATCTTTAGTCCTGGACCCTTCCACTGAATTACACTGATCAACCTTATTTAGATCACTAGCTATAATGCCTACATAGTTTACAAAAAGTCCCATGGAACAATTACTTTCCTGCAGTTACAGGAGCACCTTGTTGAGCATATTCTGTTTGAGACCACCGCACCTCAGCAAGCTTATAAGTCTGAGGAAATGCAAAGGCTTAAAGAGTGCCACTTTTTACATCCCGCCCCTACCACTGAGGTCAACAAATACCGCCAAAAGAAGGGTCAGATTTGCAGGAAGCATAGGAGGGATACTCGGTTTTAATGCCCCATGTGCTTATCCCAACCAGGCCTCTCTAACTACCCTTGTTCAGAGACATATCACACAATTTTTACATTATTAATTTTATCTATAATTTAGGAAATGCCAAAAGAGAGGGGGATTATCTTTAGGGAGTCAAGTTTCTTTTTTTTCAGTCTGTAATGGGGCCTGGACTTTATTCAGTTGTTCCCTGAAAGCCAATGGGTGCTCCCTCTTTTATAGGCCTTGCCATGTGTCCTGTAAGCAGTTTGGGCCTATAATTGGGGTATTGCTGAATGCGGAAGAATTAGTGCTATAAAATTTAGGTGCATCTCCCCAGTTTTTCCTTCTTAAGGACTCAGTTAGGTGTGTGAAAAGAAATGCAAAACGCATGTGAAAAAGATTTGTGTCACCGTAGCAGCAGATGCGTTTCCAAATTTGCACTTGTTGTGCGGTCACACAATGAAAAAATTAACACAAAAAGTGCGGTCCCATCACAATATCCCCTGCTGTGGCTGTGGCAGGGGAGTCCTTGGATGTAAATAGCTGAGCACTGCCTCTGATTGCCTGAGTGCAGGGACCAATCACAGGCAGCGCTCAGCTGTTATCCAATGGCTGAGTGCTGCATCTGATTGGTCACAGCACTCAGCCAATCAGAGGTAGCACTTTCTGGTGGCAGGGATTTTTTAAACCTGGCCACCAGAATACATAGAAGACTATTGGGGACTTAAAGAAGAGCCAGACAGCACTTCCAATGCTTTCAATGCGGTAGCAGAAGCGGCCGCCCCATTGAAAGCAATGGGAGAACATTGCACTCCTGTGCCACAGCTGTGACAGCTGTGGCAGGGGAATTCTTCATCCCTGCGGGGAGTCCCCTTGTAACTGAACACTGTGACAGGGCTTTCATTGTTTAGTGATGATGGGACTGCCTGCAGAGATGAAGAAATCCTCTGCCACAGTTGTCACAGTTGTGGCAGAGGATCGCAATCTTCTCTGTATGTTTCTAATGGAGTTGGCACTGCTGCCCCCGCCTTATTGACCACAAGGTGAAACCCCTGGATCTGACAGCATCCAGGGGTTTCACATCCAAAGAATCCCCTGCTGCAGCTTTCACAGCTATAGCAGGAAATAGCGATCCGCTGACATTGTTTTCAATGGGGCTGCACTATATGTGCAAATTTTTAGGTGCATTTGTGAATTGCTGTCCTACTTTTTTTTCACATGTAAAAAACAGACATGCGACTGCTTTGATTGAAAAGCATTGGTTCTAATAGATGCGTATCGCAAACAAACCTAACATGCGTGAAAAAAACGCTCATCTGACTGAGCCCTAAGGGTGCATTATCACGAGGGTGTGCATATGCGTACATTAATGCGCACAAAACTGAGCACCCATGTATGTGCACAAACATGTGTAAATGCAGCATCACTTTCAATGTAGCCGCGGTTGCTGCCAGCAGCTGGATTGAGAATAATAGGATGTCATCACCACTGCAGTGATTTTCAGGGATGGGCTTGAAATATAAGCTCATCCCTGAAAATCAGCCATTTTTTGTGTTTAAAAAATAAATAAATTTATATATATATATATATATATATATATATATATATATATACACAGACATATTTACTCTGATTGGCTGAGTGCAGGGAACAATCAGAGGCAGCTCTTAACTGTCATTCAATATCCAATTGGGACAATGATGTTTTTAGAAGGAGGATGATGATAAGGGGGGAATGCTACTGCTAGTAAAGGAGCAGTGAGAAGGAGGACAATGCTGCTGCTAGTGTGGGAGGGGTGATAATGCTGCTGCCAGAGGGATAAGAGTTGGAAGGGGGGGACAACAGAGCTGACAGTGGTGGAGAGGTGGGGAGAGAGACTGCTACTGCCAGTGGTGCTGCACTGTGATATTTGATTGGCACTTCTGGAGATGTCTTATGTGCTGCATTGTGGTATTTGTTTAATACTTCTGGGAGATATATTGTGCTGCATTGTGATATATTCTTGGCACTTCTGTAAAGCTACTCTTGAGGGGCCTATAGCAGGGCTTATAAGGCTGATATTGAAAGCAATATAGTACACGCCTTACTAAAGTATTGCAGTTTATTGTATAAACCAACAGATAATTGTTAGTTCAAGTCACCTGTAGGGGCTAAAAATGTAAAGAATAAAAAACAATCAAAACATTATAAAAGATTTTATTTTGGAATGGAAAAAGTCAGGAATCTTAAAATATTGCATACGTTGTCCTGAATAGTGAATGTAAAAAAAAAAAATGTGTTGTGTGGCAAGTGGGTTGCACTAGCCTCGGGATCGCTGACCTCTCTTATATGGAAATGGCGCACCACACATGCAGAAACTCCAGAGACGTGGATTTCTTTATCTCTGGCTCCTTCCAGACTTTATTTTCACAGCACACAGCATACAACGAAAACACAGTTCATATGCATCCCACCTTGGGTGTGAGTCCAGGGTTGTCGTCCCTGCCGGACTCTGGCCTTTGCTAGGCCACCAGCCTGCAGCACCTAAGCTCTGCTGCACTGATCCCCCCTCTGCTGCTTCCTGCACAGCTGCCTCTTTTGTAGTGAACTCTTGCTACAACTAGGGTATTAACCCTTTCTTTCCCTCTTGCAGGTATTAGGGTGACTACCCACTACAGTTTTTTTCACTGCGAAATTCTCAGTGTTTTTTTTTTCTGCAGGGGTCTATGGGACTTGTAATGTTAAAATTGTGATCGCGCAAAATCGCGGTAAATTGCGATTTTGCGCAATCGCGATTTTAACATTACAAGTCCCATAGACCACTGCAGAGAAAAAAATGATGCGAATTTCGCAGTGAAAAAAAACTGTAGTGGGTAGTCACCCTTAGAATGCCTGACTAGCACACTCTGCAGGTCATTCTGTGTAATGCACTGGTACATCCTCTCCCCCCCCCCCCCTTTTGATATAGGCCGTAGGCCGTATCACACTTTCTTTTGGCCCTCCAGAGTTAAAACTCCAGGCTCAGGGGTCTCTTTCTATTTTTACTTGTCTGACAAGTTCTCTCTTCTTGTCTTCACTCAGCTCATCACATCCTTGCAGATCTTTCTCAGGCTGTGCCCTCCCAGCTTGCAGGTTGACTTCCAAGTGCAACTTTGTATCCTCTGTGGCTTGTAACTCATCTTCAAGTTCTTTTAACTGAATCTTGCTTTCTTCTACTTCTTTAGACTTTTCTAGTTCATGTTCACCCTTTTCACCATCATCCTTGGAGCCAACTAAGTCCTCCATTTCAGTGCACAATGGCTTGTTAAGACTTTCAAACTGAGCCTCCATTTGAAGGTTCCTTCTAGCTCAAGAACCTTGTCTCTGTATTCTTCCAGTTCCCCTTGTAGCTCATGCTCCAGCATGGCCTTGCTATGGATTACAGTCTCTAATTCATTTTTCAATCCATTCAGCTGTATAATTATCTTTTCCTCACTTTGTAACAATTCTATTTCTTCTCTTAGTATAGTGTTATCGGTCAGACCCATTAGCATTCTTTGAAGTTCCTTCACCTCTGAATCTAACTTTTGCTTGGTAGTATTCAGTTCACTGATGAGTTGATCCTTGAAACCAGCATCCCTGTGATAGGCTTCTACCACCTGGACAACCTGTTTCTTCACTTTTTGGGTTTGCTTTTTGAGTTCATTATACTCTTGCTGCAGTTTTTCCAAGATTTCTGCTGCCAATTTTGAAACCTTCTCAGCTTCAGTAGCCTCACTTCCTGCCTACTCCTTGGCCTCTTGTAATTCAGAGGTCTGTTCAGTCTGCATCTTTTGCTCAGCTATCACCTTAATGACTTTTCTTTTGTTTACGGAATTGATTTCTTTCCCCAGACCGTCCAAGTCTTTACAAATTGTTCACCTGGAGTGCCCAGGTCACCTTCATCTAATTTGGTATGCTTCACCATTTGTGTCTTGTTTTTACAATTCTTCATTCCTGCTACCGGTTGTTGGACCACGCCCTTGCGTTTTCTTTGTACCAGAGTTCGCTTTCCGGCATCATTATCGGGAATCTTCCACAAGCCCTTCTTCTCTTTTACTTGCTGTCTGAACTGGCTCCTAGACCACACTAGTCTCTGAACCCTCTTTTCAGCAACATGACACTGTGCTGCCCAGCGTTTCATCTTCATGCTTGAATTCTTGGCGAACTTTTGGAACAGCCCCTTTTTCTCTGACATCATTTTCAGGGTGTGTGTTAAAGTTAACACTTCAGTCTCTTTCATACAGACCCCTTCTTCAGCAGGCTCACATTCAGTGACATATCTTGCAGACCTGATTTTCTCCTCTGTAAGCTGCTGTTCACATATTTTCTGCGTCTTTCTTAGTTTGGACACAAGCTCCTTTTGGAGATCAAGGTCCACAGAAACATCTTCTATCTCTTGCTGAAGACTTACTTTAACCTTCTCAAGCTTATCACAGGCATCTGTCTTCTCTTCATACTGCTGCTTTGTAGATTCTAACTCCTCTTGTATTTCTCTTTTCTGCTCTTCCACAGAATCCAACACACAGCACTCTTCTCCAGTCTATATTCTAGGTCAGGCACCTCAGCCTGAAGTGTTGGAATCTGCTATGATAGGTTTCTCTTAACTTCTGCATCTTCCTCTACCTGCTTGAGGAACACATTTTTTTCATCTTGCATAGTCTTCAGTTCTGCACTGAGACCAAGCCTCTGCTGCATCACTTCTTGCAGTAACTTCTGCGACTGTTCACTCTGAGCTTCCAGCTCCACCTGCAGTCTGCTCACCTGCTCAGACAATGCTGTCTGCACACTGTCACCTTCAGTTATTTTATTTGTAGCTCTTGAAGCTGCATCTGTACTGTCTTTCTCTTGCATTCAGACTCTTGCTTAGCCTGCAAAAGAACCTTCAGCCTATGGGTAAGCTCAGTACATTTGCTTTCCATATCCTGTTTGACCTCTTCCAAGGTTTCATTCATCTTTTCAGCTTGTTCTAACCCTTGGGGCAGTTCCTTCATAGCTAGCGCATGGGTCTGATTAAGGTCCTGGATCTGAGCTTCATATTCTTCAGCTTCCTCATCCAGGCTCATCTGTAGCTGAGACAACAGTCTCTCATGCAATGCCTTCTGGTTTTCCTTGTAACCCAGTACATCTTTGAAGATCTCTGCTTGCTTCTCTGCTTGACTGCAAGCAGCTTTCTCTAGTTCCAGCTCTTCCTTGAGCTGACTTTTTTGACACTCCAAGTCATCATTTTTCTTTCCCAACTGCATTTTCAACTCTGCAACCTGATTCTGCAAACCTGTAGTTTGATTACATGCATCTGTAGAAGCTTTTTCTAACTTGCAACATGTCATCTCCAACTCTTGGGTTTTCATTTGCAGTTTCTTACAGTCCTGTTCATACTGCACAGATTGTGCCTCCAGACATACTCTGCGTTCAGCCTCATCTCTGGCTACACCTCTGAGGTCTTGTATCTCTTCATGGGCTGTTAAAAGATATACTTCATACTTCTTTTTCTCACTTCTCATCTCTTCTAAGCTCTGTTCACACTGAACATTCTTCTGTTCCAGCAACCCCCCTGTGATCAGTCTCTCAAGATGCTCATTCTCCTTTAAGAGAGCTGCTTTCTGCTGCTCTGCTTCTTGGAGAATACTTTCTTTTTAGTGTAAAAAATAAAAAAAATGATACTCACCTCCCTTCAGCTGCCGGGGCTCAGCCGCATTGTCACCGGCTCTGTAGCACTGCTCATCTATCAGCACGCTGGGATTTAAAATTCCTGCCTGCTGAAAGAGCTGATTGTGATTGGCTGAGCAGTGCTACAGAGCTGCGGATAAGATGCGGCTGGCAGCTAATGGTTTTTGAGGGATGGGCTTTAAATATAAGCCCTTCCCTGAAAAACCATGAAAAATAGTGTAAAAAGTAAAAAAAAATTGATACTCACCTCCCTTCAGCTGCCGGGGCTCAGCCGCGTTTTCTCTGCGCTGTCCCTGGCTCTGTAGTTCTGATCTATCAGCTGCTGAAAGAGATGATTGTGATTGGCTAAGCACCTCAGCCAATCACAATCAGCTCTTTCAGCAGGAGGGGATTTTAAATCCCTGGATGCTGATATATCAATAGTGCAGAATCGGGGACAGTGCAAGAAGTCGCGCCTGAGCCCCGTCAGCTGAAGGGAGGTGAGTATCATTTTGTTTTGAATTCTTGACACTATATTTTAGTATTTTTCAGGGAAGGGCTTATATTTAAACCCCTTCAGCTACCTGGGCGGGGGTCACGGCAGCAGCAGAGAGGCAAGTTGTTTTTTTTTTGCACTAAAATGTTTCTTTTTCAGGGAAGGGCTTATATGTAAAGCCCTTCCCTGAAAAAGAATGCTGGGGGACCAACAGAGCATTGTTTTCAATGGAGCCGCCAGCAGCTGTCGCGGCTCCATTGCCAACGTGCACGCAGCTGTGTTCACGCGTGTTTTTGCTCATACCTAGGTGCGGACGTATGTGCGCACCTAAGTACGCACAAAAACACGCTCATGTAAACGCACCCTACTACGCCTATGCGCTCACAAAAAACATTGTTCTGTCCGAAAATACACAGCCATTATTCATGTGCAAATACGCATACGGCTGTGTGAATGGGGACTAAGCAGTCAGTAACTTACTAGTTAAAATTATACATAGTATGCAAGGCTGAAAAAAGACAAATGTCCATCCAGTTCAGCTTGTTTCTGCCCCCCCCCCACCCCCCCTCCATATTGATCCAGAGGAAGGCAAAAAAAAAAAACAATCAGGTAAAAGCCAATTTACCCCATTTTGGGGGGAAAAATTCCTACCCAGCTCCATAATGGCAGTCAGAATAATCCCTGAATCAACACTCTTCAGAGAAGGTTCCTTCCTGACTCCAAGTCTGTCTGTCGAAATATCCCCCGATTAACAACCCTTCTGGCTATTTAATGTCTATATCTTGTAATGTTGTAGTGCTCCAAAAAAAACCTCCTGTTCTCTCTTAAACCTTTCTTTCACCACATCCTAGGGCAGAGAGTTCCACAGTCTCACTTACAGTAAAGAACCCCCTTTGCAACATACAGAAACATCAAAGCAATAAAGAAGTAGTCCAATAATTCCCAGATTATCATGGCTAGATGGAGTTTATGGTCTGTTAACACCTTTTGGTGTTTCTACATGCAATTGATAAAAAACAACCAACTACTTTGCTGCAACTGAAACTTCATCTCATTTACTTCAATACATGGAAAATCATCTCATGATGAACATCATTTTCACTGTAAATGATACTGGTAGTGATGGACAGCAACTGAACACAAATTTATTTAAATTAATTGAATGAGTTTTGACAGAAATTTCCAAAAAGACATTTCTTTCAAAACATGACAGAAATGGATCAGAAACACTCTTGTGCGAATAGTCCCAGAGAACAGTGAAGATCACACAAAATGAAATTTTTACCAAAATACATGCATTTTCATTTCCATGCTATAAAGTTTTAGCAATCGAATGCAGCTAAATGAATTGAGAATTTTTTTAATTGTGAAAATAATTAGCCATACCTAATCTTACTTAATGTTTTTTCCAATGCTATAAACTTTTTCTCTTACATACTTTACATTATTGCTAAGGGGTCAAGATGTTTTTAAGCCATGAGATTGACTAAATTAAAGTAACAGATTTATTATCAAGTAGCTCTTGCTTAGTGGAACTGCATTTTGTGAATTTTCAACATTCTGACTATAAAAATGATTGTAATTGCTGCTTGTAAGTAACTAATGATTTTATTTCTAATTGTTCTAGGCTGTACTAACAGCTGGGATAACATTTGCAAGATGACTCATATCTACAATTACATTTCCTGGCTAGTTGGATATTTTACTTCATACAATATTGCTTACATTAACTCATGCAGACTTTTGTTTAAATGGACAACATCTATAATGTGCTCATCTCAGCAACTTCAGACCAGTTGTATTCATAATGATAACATTTGCATTATGCATATAAAATGTGTTAAGCGATTCTCTCTCAGATTGGGAATTACATTTTGCAACTAATTTGATTGCATTTAGATTTGTGAATTTATTTTTTGTTATCCGAGAAAAAGCATCTGCATTAGGCTATGTAAATATATAACAAATAGTGCTGCTGGCAAAACTGGGAAGATACTCTACCATATTTACTACACCAAGGGATTTACAAATGCTTTTATTCTTATACAAACTCAAATGAACAAGATTAGATCCCTAAGTAGAATAAATATGGTGGTGTGCTTTAACATTAACAGAAATGCATGCAGTGAAAAGGATGCACTTCGTTGCCAATCAACTATATACTCTGTTTGGTTGATTAAGTCAATACACTTTGTATCCATTTAACAATCTTTTATTTTAGGGGAAGTGGATATTTTTTTCCCCATAATGCATACTTTTCTAGCATATGCAACAGCTTACACCTTGCATGTGCGTCTGTCTGCCAGTGTCTACCAAAAAAGCAAGAAAAAAAACTATTTCCTGTCATTATAGAAAGTGTACAATCTTTAACACTAATAGATCTTGTCACTTGTATAGCGCCAACTTATTCCGCAGCGCTTTCAGGTAATTTATTTATTGACCTCAACCCTGAGCCAGCTACCTGAACCACACAGGGATTGAACTCAAGTCATGAGTGAGAGCTTAGGACTGCATTTCTGCTGCCCTAACTTTCTGTGACACACGAGGCTGTGAGATAATAATAGACGTTCAGTAAATGAAAAAAAATTACTCTAGTGTAAATCAAGCAAATACATTTTTGTCAAATGTGTGCCCACAGGAATCTATATACTATACATCCCTATATACTAGGAATGTATTTTCTATACATCTGAGGCCTCGTTCAGACGAGTGAGGTTTACACACTGCTGTAGCAGCGTGTAAACAACACTGCAGACATGCAGGAATTCTGCTGTGAACGAGCTGCTCCTTGCTCCGTGGAGTAACCCATTAACATGTCCATGCTGCAAACAGAGTGCTGCCATGGCTCCCACAGGCATCTGTGGTCAGAACCATGGACACCACTGCAATACGGAGCTGACAAGCGAGACAGCACTCACTGTCCTATCATTTTTACCAGCGCAGAATCTGCACTGGTAAAAAAGCTCTGTATGAGCGCTTCCATAGCAACCTATTGGTTGCTATAGAAGCGTGGTGTACACGCTGCTGTAGCAGCATGTAAACCACGCTTATCTGATCAAGGCCTAAATGTTTTTGTTTCAAACATGTACCAGCATTTCCAACTGTTTGCCTAAATGTGGTTTGAATAGAGCCTACAATTACTAAAAACCATAGAACAAGATAATTGTAAAAAATATGACCATAATACATTAAGTCAAAGCAAGCCAACTCTTGCATCTCAGGTATCTTAGTGTTAAAGTGTAAATACATAGGAAAATGTAAGTATAAAAATAAACCCCAAAATTTACCAAAGAGGAATTAGATAAAAAAAAGCCCCCAAACAAACAAACAGAATCTACAGAGTATTTTTATGTCTAGCTGCTTGTCGGGTTTCTGCTGCACAGGTGTTGAATCAATGAAATTCTCTATCATGAAATTAATTTATCCTAACATTACTTTCGGGATTCCTTATTTTGCTAATTTTTGCTTTGTCTGTTAATGTAGTTTCTTGAACAGGGGAGCCCCACAATTTATTCAGAATACTCTAATAGGCATTTTAATCTAAGTTAGTATATCCTTCTGGTATTCACTATTTGCATAAATATATCATACTAATTTATGAGTGGGTCAAGATATGGTTCCCAAAAATGCTGAACTGCGTAAAAGTATAGTTCTGATTAATAATTATGCATACAGCTGACATTTACAGACTTTAATGCACTCAAGTGAGAGGTCCAGAAATGGATTGACTGACTGACATATGCTTGGAATTTAACGGCCATGTTTAATTTCTAAACTAATAACTGCTTTGAGTATTTCTCTGGTAATTAATTAACTAACTATCCTAATCACTCATTCTTATTTAATCATGCCTTATAAAGGAAATAAATGAAAAGCAAAGAATACTGCAATTGTTCGCTAATTAGGAACAAATGGAAGCTAAATCCTAGGTCTCTATAGCATATAAATAATTTTGTTTATATTACTATTTAAGCACAATACATCTAGCCCCATTTTATCAAAAAAAATCATAGACTACATTTATATTTGTAAAAATCTGGAAGCATTGCCCTAAGAGAGTGCCTTTAAACCTGCAGAATCGGGTGTTCTAGTACTGATAAGGCACATACACTTGTGAATCTTGATATGATACAAAAAGTTTTGCAATACAATTGGTGCAAAATGCAGAGAGTTTGACATATGGTGCTTTCAATAATCTATATAATAATTGTTCCTCACAATGACATTGGGTACATGTGGAGATATAACATTGAATCATTACACACTATGGGTGTCAAATTACAGATCTATACATCACAGATATGTATAGCAAAAATAAGTCTATTGGCAAAATGTCAATAGGTTGAATATTGCTGTAGACCAGTGTTTCTCAACTCCAATCACCAGTGGCCCCCAGACAGGTCATATTTCCAGGATTTCCTCAGTATTGCACAGGTAATGTAAATATTTTCCATGCCTCAGACCTTGCCACAGGTGTTCTTACTAGGATATCCTGAAAAAAAAACATGACCTGTTGGGAGTCCCTGAGGACTGGAGTTGAGAAACACTGCTATAGACCACAACAATATATGTTAGAAAAGCACCATCTGAGGAATGGGATGTGAAAAATGAGACTAGATGACAATATTTTATGTGATACAAACAGAGTAAGGTTGGTGGATAGCTAAACCCTACATACACATGTCTGCATTACTCGGCCAAGAGTGCATGTATTCTGAATGGGCAGAGGAAAGTGAATTGCTTCCAGAATCCTTTAGTTGCAGTTTACATCTCCTAGAACAAAAAGGGGCAGGCAAGTTACCTACCCGATCCTTTACCTCCTCCAAATATTGCTTCAAGGCAAAGTCAAGAGGCATCCACTACATATTAAATGATAAGCAGGTCCTAATGAAAATTGGTGGGTTCATCCGATATGCATTTAATGTGTAGGGCTATCTTAAGATGTTGAATGACAGCCAGCATCTTTGAGCATTGGCAAAAAGATCAAGTAGTAACTTCAGCACTGTTCAACTAATTTGCTGAGATTAGCTGAATCAAAGAACATCTTTACTGATCTTTTTTTTTATAGAAAAATATAGTTGCAGTTTTTCTCTGATATTGGTACTAGAACACAAGAAAAAGTGAAACGGAATACTTGTCTACACAGCCAATATATAGATTTATTTATAGACATAAAGAAGAAAAACAAATTTAAAACCACTCAAGAAACACATAGCCAAAAAGCATAAAAAACATCCATATAATAAAGAATGGTTCACACTACAACCAATCCAAATATGACATACACAGTTCATATAACACTCCATCCAGCTCAATGGCAAAAAATAGAGAATTTTATCAAAAAAATGTAGAAAATATCTAAATAGAAAATTAAGCAGCTGTACTACAATGAATAAACAAATATATACATTCGTAAATTCAAACCCGCAATAGAAGGGGATAGCAAAAAGTTAATCAAAATATGAATTAAGCCATGGCATAAACTGTTGCAGCAAAGTAGATGGGATTTTAAAAATCTCATCCTCACACTGTGGAAAAAACATCTGCTGCGGAGATTGATATGTGGTGCAGAATTTAATTCCCCAGCATGTCAATTATAGCACCAGTCAATTCAGGGGGTGAATTGTACACAAACATCCACATCAAAAACCGTGTCAAATTTTGCTGCGGACTGCCTGCTGCCGACGCTTCACAGTGAATTCCACCGTGTGTAGTTATATCCTTTGGGTTCAGATCTCTTTAAAGAGAATGTGTCATCAGAAGATAACCTATTATTTAATTTTCATATTAAATATACCTTCATAGAATAGGATAAAAAAAAAACTTTATTTACTTAGTTTAAAACCAAAGCAATTTGGCAATTAGTGCCAGATAAAGATATTACATTGACGAGAGGGGAGTCCAAGTATGGACTAGTCCCTCCAATATCTCCTTATGGGTGCCTTGACATGAGCGCACACATCTATTACAACCACTGCATTCCCTATGGTGTGTTCACATGTCCATGTTTTACAGGCGTGCAGCTGAATGAATGAGAGGTGAGAGCTGCCTGTGATTGGCTGAGCACCTCAGCCAATCAGAATCAGCTCTTTCAGCAGTTGTGGATTTTAATTCCCCGCCTGCTGAAAGAACTTAAGTGCAGAGCCGGGGACAGTGTAGACAGCGTGCGGCTGAGCTCCGGCAGCTGAAGAAAGGTGAGTACATTTTTTTTTTTTAATTTTTACACTAGTTTGGCTTGTTTTTAAGGGAAGGGCTTATATTTAAAGCCCTTCCCTCAAAAACAATTAAGGGGTAACTGGCAGCTGTGCTAGGGAAATTTGTATTCCCTTCAGAGATGAAGAATTCCTTTGCTGCATCTGTCACATCTGTGACATGTGCAGCAGGGAATTCTTTATTTCCCACAGGAATGAAGAACACATCTGCACCATGGTTGTAATTCAGTTGGTAGTCAGACTGAGTAATGACATAGCATTATTCACCTTGTAAAGTACCACCATATATCTATGGAACCTCTCTTATCCTCCATGGAGAACCAATGTGAGTTCAAACTCAATGGATACTAACTAAGCAAGATGCTCACAAATGGGTTCCAATAATATGTTAAAGACTCTACCTATGCTGGGTGATTTGATAACTACCCGCTCTTAGTACTGACTTAGCATAGCCCACCTATAGAATACCTAGTGTCTATGGATTTACTCTAAATCATCAGTGGAAAACTAAACTGAGTGCTAGCCAAAGATGAATACTGACAGTGGTATTATAAATGTTTTATTACATGCTGGAACCCATTTGCAAGTGTTACGCACAATGTATCTATGGAATTCTAACTTAAAAAAGCCATGAAATACCCCTTATAACTTTACGCTTGTGATGAACAAACAGTGTACAATATAAAACGATATGTTATGTATCACAATGCAATACTTTAAACTCAGTCCAATATACAACATCAAATAAATTATGCTGTGATTTTCTTTCTAAATGTAGAGTTTGCATTGGAATGATTTACTTAAGGCTTTACATTTGTATGCTGTTATGTATTGCACTATTGATATGCAACACTATATTAGGAATTTGATTGCATGGATCCCAAATATGGTTATGTTAACTTCAACTTAACATAAAAGCAGAATTCGTGGTTGTTTTGTGATATTTTTCAGCCTTCAGTAAACCATTGCTACTATTTGCTTTATGGCAGGATACTGTTAAAGGATGAATACAATTAATGTATATTTTGCTGCATAAGACAGAACATTCTGTGGACATTTGCTTTATTACAGAAAGCAGAATGAAACAGATGCATGCAGTAATGTCAAACAAATTAGAGCTGTTTTCTTGGTTCTTTGTTGATAACACAATGGGCAGACAAAACGGAATTTTTATTTCCTTGTTTGTTATTTAATCTTTGACTGCAATTTATTCAAAATGGTGATTAGGCATTTGCTAACAAAACCCTAAAAATACAGTATTAAAAGATTGTTTGCGAACTGAAAACAGATTGGATACTCTGTATATAATGTATTTAATCTATTAACTATCTATTGCTGTGTTAGGCCTTAGTCACACGGGCATTTTTTGCCGCAATTTGCGGATCGCATGATGGATGCGCATCCGCAAATCGCGTGACCGGGCCGAAAAATCGCCCGAAAAAACTACTCCTAGCCGCGTTTCAATAGAAACAGGCCGGAGCTGTCCAGCGCATTGAATTCAATGGAGACGGCAATACAGCCAGCTCCTTTGAATACAATGCGCTGCGGGCGATCTCACGATAAATTTTCGGGAAGGGCTTAAATATATAAGCCCTTCCCTGCAATTCATCCAGAAATGTGTAAAAATAAAAAATATATATATACTCACCTTGTCCCGGCAGCCGGAGTTCAGCCGCGGCCGGCGGCAGTTCTCCTGAACTGCTCTCTGTAGTATTCAGCAGCCGGGGATTTAAAATCCCCGCCTGCTGAATGAACTGCCTCCGATTGGTCACAGCCTGACCAATCAGAGGCAGCTCTCACTCACACCCATTCATGAATTCAACAGCCAAGATGTTGTAGTCAAATGCTAATGTGACCATTTATCAGAGCCACGCATATCTGCCATAACTAGAGATGAGCGCATATACTCGCTAAGGCACATTACTCGATAGTCTCTAAAGATTCGGGGGGGCGGGGAGCGGCGGGGGAGAATGGCGAGGAACGGAGGGGAGATCTCCCTCTCTCTTGCCGCAACTCACCTGTCACCCGCGGCGGCCCCCAAATCTTTAGAGACAAGCGGGGAGATACTCGGCTAAGGCACTACTCGCTCAAGTAATGTGCCTTAGCGAGTATACTCGCTCATCTCTAGCCATAACTAAATGTCCATGCTGTGGATAAAGATTAATAAATATATGCTGCATATATAGTGTATAGTATAGTGTAAAAAGAAAGACTTTTAGCACACATAAATGTGCATTGGAGCAATTGTGTAGATCGAGTATAACAAATGCATGGCACAGTATTTTAATATAAGCTTTCCTAGTTTTATAGCACATTATCCTTTTGAGTATTGGTCCTTTACTCATTCATACAATTCCCATAAGAATCCTTCATAATACCTAATACATACTCATGTGGTTCTATTACTGAGGACAGAAATGCATATAGTTTTATTTTCATCTGTCCTCTTACTCATTATATGTCAAACTAATGTATGAAGGTTGTGGTGCAAAAACTATTTGAAAAATATTCCCTATTACTATATTACTTTAGAACTTTTCTAGTCAGAAGCATAAAAAGTTTTAAAAAGTTTAACATGAAATTATTTTCTCACTAAACATTACCTATTTAATAGCAAAACACTGTAATGTTAAAGGGGCTGTCCCGCGCCGAAACGTTTTTTTTTTTTTTTCAATAGCCCCCCCCGTTCGGCGCGAGACAAACCCGATGCAGGGGTTAAAAAAGAAAACCGCACAGTGCTTACCTGAATCCCCGCGCTGCGGTGACTTCTTACTTACCTGGTGAAGATGGCCGCCGGGATCTTCTCCCTCGGTGGACCGCAGGTCTTCTGTGCGGTCCATTGCCGATTCCAGCCTCCTGATTGGTTGGAAACGGCACGTGACGGGGCGGAGCTACAAGGAGCCGCTCTTCGGCACGAGCGGCCCCATTCAGAAAAGAAGAAGACCGGACTGCGCAAGCGCGTCTAATCCGGCGATTAGACGCTGAAAATTAGACGGCACCATGGAGACGGGGACGCCAGCAACGGAACAGGTAAGTGAATAACTTCTGTATGGCTCATAATTAATGCACAATGTACATTACAAAGTGCATTAATATGGCCATACAGAAGTGCTTACCCCAACTTTGTTTCGCGGGACAACCCCTTTAACTACAGACCCCTGGCAATATCCAGTTCAAGCAAAAAGTAAATGTTATTTTGTAAAAAAAAAACAATATTAGGTATGAATAACTCTGCTACTTATTGTACAATCAAAAGTAAACACTAAACCTAAAACCTGTCTTTTTTCTTCAGCTACCATGTTTTATTAATATGTACATGTCCATACTTGTTTGTACATCTATATAGTTACCAGAATTCTTGCACAATTACTACTTTAAATGTTTATATATTTCCTGTACCGGTTTCCCAAGCATAGTGTCATATGAAATGCCATTGCTTTCTATCGACAGGGAAATGCTAATAATACCATGAAGGAAAATATTCTCATGATACTCCATCAAATAAAATTTGCATAAAGCAATATGCAAAATAACTCATGGGAATCTGTTGTACATTTTTTATTCAATGAGAAACTTGCTGCAGTTCATCTTGTCCATATAAAGTATTCTGATATATTGGAAGTCTTCTTTAAGCTCCACAAGTAAACCAACTGATAGAAAAGGGATAGAGAAATTCTATTTTTGCTGCTATACTTGGCGTTAACAGTGAGAGTTTATCACTGACACAAAAGCTGAATTTCTATTATATTACTGTATTCTATTTAAGATCTGGACATGTCTTGCTTTGCTTTTAAAATAAATGCAAGGAATCATTTTTTATGTGATGTTAGGCAGATTTGTCATCAAGTCAAACTGCTTGGAGTCCTTTAACATGGGACAAATGTCAAGCACTTAAGTGTCCAACAGTTGCCCCGATGATCATCGTTCCTGTGCTTTCACACAAGAGCGATAATCGTTGAATGGGGGTGAAGCACGCTAGAAATCTCTTCCAATTGCGTCCATTTAGAGTAAACAGGCAATCATTCATAAATAAGCCACTGCCTGTTTACATGGGCAGATTATTGGCAGGTTTTTATGCCTACATAAACTAAATGACAAACGATAAGCAAACAAGTTACCATTTGCCTTCAGTCATTGGCTGTGCTTCTACTGAATGATTGTTCAGTTTTGCACAATCCAACGACTAACTGAATGAAAATTGTTTTATGAACAAGGGCCCTAAGAGTAGTTTGCATTTGACATTACCATAATTAGCCTTTTCGCTGACCACAAAAGAGATCCCACAGTCTTCTATCAGGGCTCAGTCAGGCAACCAGTTTTTTCACACATGTATGTGCGCATTAATAAAAACACCAGATGCATGTGAAAAAACTGCGTGACCAAAGCTAAAATTCGCACATTAATAGTGCGGCCCC
This sequence comes from Eleutherodactylus coqui, assembly GCF_035609145.1. Lineage (NCBI taxonomy): Eukaryota > Metazoa > Chordata > Amphibia > Anura > Eleutherodactylidae > Eleutherodactylus > Eleutherodactylus coqui. Next base: position 25,968,204 of record NC_089845.1, on the reverse strand, counting down.
ATTGAAAGCAATGGGAGAGGAACAATATCCCCTGCTGCGGCTGTGACAGCTGCAGCAGGGGATACCTTGGATGCTGTCACATCATCTAACTGAGCTCTCAAAACAATTTTGTGTCTGGTTGCATCTGTGTTGGTAACGGATGTCATCCTAAGGGCAAAAACGCATGAGCGCATTTATCTCCCCTCATATGGCCATGATAATCATGGCTGTATAACGAGACTAAATGAAGTCAATAGGATTTTAGTGGTTTTGTTTTCATTATTGGGATTTCCCGAGCTTGAATACTACGGCCGAGAAAAGATAGAACTTGTCCTATCTTTCCCACATGTAATGAATACATCGTGTGAGGAAGATGAGGGCAGTTCTGGTGTGGAGTTTGAAAAGATTGTGAAGGTGAAGAAATTGCCCTCGTTCAAGTGCAACTATGCTCCGTACCGCCGAGCGTACTTTCGCCTACGACAGAGTGTTTTTGCCCTAAGCTGGAGAGAAAAAATTGCACATCAAGCTTCTTTGTTCAGCTGAGGACACTGGACAGATGCAAAGTCTGCAACATTTTCACGAGCTTTTCAGGATCAAAAAATAAAGAACTCTGCCTACCAGGTTCAGCTGATAGATTGTATTGTATTTGATCATGTCTTAACTCATTTGTTTCAGTTCTAAACACTCATGGAAAGTACAAATGTAACAAAGATGCACCTGAATGTAATAACTTTCTGTGACAAGTCATCTTATCTTAACACAACATAAGCCATTGAAAAACAATTGAAAGGGTAAAAATACTGTGACGAAGAAAGCTATCTAACCCCTTAGGGATGTGTCCTAGTTTGGTACTTAAGGCCTCTCTCACACAGACATTTTTTACCGTGATTAGGGCGGCGCTTTCAGCACAGCGCTAATCACAATATAACTCTCCCATTGTTTTCAATGAAACCGCTCAGAGAGCCGCACAATGACAGCGCTTTTCAGCGCCACAAATTTCGAGCGGTCTGTATTCTACTTTTGAGCATTTAGCGCTCCTTATCAAAGATGAAGATTGTTAAAAGCTGGCATCGGCCACAGCAAAAAAGAAAGTAGAATGTGCCAAACCGCAACACATGTGTGAGAGAGGCCTTAGGACGCAATAATTTTTTGGGATATATATTTCCACTTTTCAAAAGCCATACCTTTTTTTTATTTATTAGTTGACATTGCCATATGAAGGCTTGTTCATTGCATGGCAAGGCGTAGTTTTTAATCGTATCATTTTGGGGTGTATATAATGTATAACCTTTATTATTTGTGGAGGGCAAAGTGAAAAAACACATCAATTCTGCCATTGTTTTTTTTCTTTTTATAAATCACATGATACGATTTTTTTGTGGGTCGGTATGATTACGACTTTTGTTTTGGTTTTACTATTTTTTTTAACAGTAAAATTACTTTTTGGCATTCAAGGACGCACAATGTTTCTATATTTCCATGGATGGGGCTATGTAAGGGCTTGTCCTTTATGTGAAAAATGTAGTTTTTACTGGTATAATTTGGGGTACATGTGACTTTTTTAGATCACTTTTATTATGTTTTTATTAGGGTAAAATGGACAAAAAAAGCAATTTGGAACCCTTTTTTAAATATTTAATAGCATTTCTGTGCCAAATAAAAAGTTTCTCAATTTATTGTACAGTTTATTACGGATAAAGCAATACCAAACAGATTTTTAAAAAAACATGAATTTATTTTACAGTTTTTTAACCTTTTTATGTCCCTTTGGGGCTCTCAAATCTGCAATATTATGATCACTTACATAATACACTGCAGTTCTGCTGTACTATAGTGTACTATGTAATTTCCTTGTCAGTACTTGCTATGGCAGAGTTACAGGCAACTCTTAAGCCTCCCGTGTCCATGGTAATCAATTGGCCCTCTGGAATTTCTTGGTAGAGGACCCATGGCAGCACACTGGGAGCTCCCTCCCTTATTTAGCTCCATATATGCCTCAATCAACATTGATTGTGGCATATAAGGGGTTAATAGCGAGGATTGGTGTTCTTGCCAATCCTCAAAATGCAGCAGGAAGCTGATTGTTAGTCATAACCGACTGTGGGTGTCCATCCAGATAATGTAAGTATTTGATATTCTACACTAAGCCCCTTCTACATAGTACACGCATATACATGTAGGGGTAAATGTCTTAAGTCTTAAGGTAACTGCTACATCTTTACCTTATAATCGGTCTAAAGTATTTACTTCCTTATAATTAGTTGAAATTGCCCATCTTTATATCAATTTTTACTATTTATTGGTTTGAAGAACTTACATTTGCCTATTTTTATAAAATTGAGATCAGAAAAACTGAGAAAAATGAGAGTTGCAGCAAAGCATTTGGTACTCTACACATATCCATGTGCACTACATAAGGCCTTGGTCAGACGAGTGGTTTATTTATTTTTTTTTGCGCACCTATGCGCACAAAAAGAAATGTGCTGCATGGATGTTCAAAATGTGCATGACTGAAGCTCTGTGCTACTGGAGCAGCTGGGCGTGTAGAAGCACAGCTGCTCCACGAAGGTCCCCTCATCATTGAACACATTGACAGCACTGTCACAGTGTTCAATAATGAGAGGACTGCAGCAGGGACAAAAGGATCCCCTGCTACAGCTTCTATAGCTGTGGCAGAAGAGCGCAATGCCATCCCATTGCTTTCAATGGGGCGAGCACTGCTGCCACCCCATTGAAAGCAATAGGAAGAAGGCAACCCCTACAGTAATGATTTTCTGGGGATGGGTGGGCTTGAAATATAAGCCCTTCCCTGAAAATCATTCCTAGTAGTAGAAATAAAGCAAACAAAAAACATTAACCCATCTAGAAGTGCTGTCTGTCTCCTCTCCCCATCCCTGGCAGTCTTCTTCTGTATTCTGGTGGCCACGGATTAAAAAATCCCCACCTCCAGAAAGCACTGCTTCTGATTGGATGAGTGCTATGACGAATCAGAGGCAGCGCTCAGCTGTCATTCAATGGCTGAGTCCTGAGGCTGGAGATATACATGCAGTTGTTGTGGCAGCTTTTTAAACATTTTTTTAGTAGAGTTTAGGAGAGAATACACAAGAGAGAAGCATATGTCTTGTTGTTCTTTTGGGATTTATTCCTAGGTTTTGATCAAATAAAATGCCACAAAAATGGCATATTTGATTCCATCCTTATTAGATCAGAAAAGAGAGATAGCATAGGTTTTTGGGCAATAAGAGTACATGTACAGTGCAAAAGTTGTAAGTTTGGATTATAAAAAATAGGGAAAATATATATTCAGTATAAAAAAATCACTAAGTAAAGTAGAAATAATAAAGTGAAATGGAAAATTGATCTAAAAAAATGCATCAACCGCTTGATTTATTCAGCTTTTCTTTCACGTTCATATTTATGTAAGAATTTCAACAGAAAATATAGTAGAAAAAGAAGTCTTACTGAAGATGTAAACAGTGTATAATTAAAAAAGGGACAGTATTAAAGGTGCAAATCAAGACTGAAACTAAAATGTGTTGCTATTCTTTTAGGAAATAACCCCTTCTGTGTTAAAGAACCACGACACCAAGCAGCAGATAGGATGTATATATATATATAGATAGATAGATAGATAGATATGTATATATATATATATATATATATATATATATATATATATATATATATCACTATGTAGCCACACCAAACATATGTCAGTTAACCACTAACCAACCACAACAGCAGTCCAGCACACCAAGATCTTTTCAGGCCAGTTTTAGACAAGCATATTGCACCCACGGTTTTGCATCTGTTATACGCTCGTCTGAAACTGGCCTGACTTTTGCAATTCATCATGGGTTCCAATAGAAGTGTTCATATGTGCGGAATTTGAAGCGCAAAATAGTGCTCACCTAAAAAAGATAGGACATAAAGCACGTTTTGCAGGAGTTTCCATTAACTCCTATGGGAGCAGGTGTTAATGGAAACTGCTGCGCACAGAATAGCTTCCCCACTGCTTACAGCAAGGCATTTAAAAGGTATTCTCACCAGAAGCACCTTTTAAATGTCCCGCTGTTAGCCCTTTAGTCTCTGTGGGGATGAGGGGACTCTCCAAGGGTTCCGTTTAACCCCGCAGGGAGTCCCCTCATCACTGAACACTGTGACAGCACTGTCACAGTGTTCAGTGATGAGGGGACTGCAGTGGGGATGAAAGAATCCCCTGCCACGGCTGCGGCAGAGGACTGCGATTCTATGCCATTGCTTTCAATGGGGCTGGCTTTGCTGCCGCCCATTAAAAGCAATGGGATGAAGGCGACCCCTGCATAGATTTTCGGGGAAGGGTTTGCAATATAAGTCCTTCCCTAAGAATAAGCCCTAACCGCTTGAAAAAAAATATAATAATACATCACCTCTCCAGCGCTGTCCAGCTGAGGAGCGTCTTCTCCCCGGCTATCCTGCACTGTTCTAAAGCATTCTCTTCCGGCCAGAAGAAAATGCTTTAAAACAGTGCAGGGGAGCTGGGGAGAAGATGTGCCGGAGCCCTGACAGCTCCAGAGAAGCAATGTATTTATTTTTTTTTTCAGGGCCCTTTCTCAAAAATCGCTGCGTGGTTGTCTTCATCCCATTGCTTTGAAAGCAATGCAATAATATTGCAGTCATTTGCCACAGCTGTGACAGCTGTGGCAGGGGATTTTTTCATCCCCACAGGTAGTCCTCTCATCACTAAACGCTGTGACAGTGCTGTCTCAGTGTCCAGTGATGAGGGAACCTTTGTGGAGCAGCTGCGGGCAAAGTCTTATGCGCTGCACATATGAAACTTTGCCAGTTCACGTGTTTTGCACTAATAGGTGGAACACATTTTTTCACACACATAGGTGCACGAAAAAACAAGCTTGTCTGAACGCGGCCTTAGGCCACTCCCACACAGGCGTCTGTTAAAATACTGTGATTCAATCACAGCGTTTTATCGTATTTTTGAACTGCATTTTCAAACACATCCGAAAGCCTTTTTTAAACATATTCCATCATTACAATGGGTAATGAGGTGCAAATCAGACAGCGTACAAAAATGTGAATGCTAGTCTGCAAGGCCCTATTGAAATCAATAAAGGTATTTTACAGTGTTTAACGTGGCATTTTAAATGCCGCAATAAAAGCTGTAAAAAGTGTTGTGTTAGAGTGGCCTGGGGGTGGACACCCACTTGCGCTTTACTTGCACGTTTTTTTCATGCGATATCGCTACGTTTTTTTAACACGATTGTCAATGGGACTTTGCGTCTTCTGCATCCTCCAATCGGGGAACAGCTGGATGCAGAAGAGAAGCGGGGCCACTCCGCTTGTCTTCTGCATGCTCTGCTCGGAACGCTTGGTTGTATAACAGCTGGGTGCTTCGATCGGGGAACAGCTTGGAGCGCAAGGTGATCGTTCAACGTTTGAGTGATCTTCTTGCGCTGTAAATTACACAACGATTATCGTATAAAAGATGCTTAAAAGACATCTTTTGAGCGATAATCGTTGTGTCTAAATAGGCCTTAAGTCTGTAAAATACACTGAGGCTGTAAAATACGATTAACCATGGATGATCTAAAGGGGTTATACTAAGATTGCAACTTATCCACTATCCATAGGATAAGTGATAATTTTCTGATCGTGGGGGGCTCATCCTTCAGAGGGAATACCATAAAAAACTGAAAAATTGCTATTTTTGATTCAATCTAACTTCCATAGAAAGAAATAAAAAATGATCAAAAAGTAGTTTGCACACCAAAACGGTGTAGATGAAAACTACAAATTGTCCCACAAAAAGTATGTAAGCCCTTGTACAACTCAGTTACCAAAACAGTAATAGTGCTATGGTTTTTTTTTTTTAATGTGGTGACAGCAAGACATATTTTAAATGTTTTGATTGTGCAATTGTAATAAAACATAAACCTAGAGAAAACGATTCATTTTGTACCAAGTTAATCATGCTGCCCTAGAGAATAATATTAATGTGTATTTATACCACATGGTGAACATGAAAAAATTGCATCTTTTCAATTCCCTCCCCCCAAAAATTAAATAAATTTGTAAAATGCATTGTGTGCATCTTAAGGCCTTAGTCACACGGGCGTTTTTTCGCGCGATTTGCGCATCGCATGCGTCCGGCGATTTTATAAAACCATTGCTTTGCAATGGTATCGGACACATGAGCACTTCTTATGCGCTCGTCCGATAAATTATAGAACAGAAATCGCAGATCGCACCTATCTACGATCTGCGATTCCTGTTCTCTTCTCTATATGCACTCAATGGGGCCGGCGGCAGCAGCGCCGACCCCATTGAGAACATATAGAAGACAAATCATTCTTCTCTGCCACAGCTGTAACAGCTGTGACAGAGGAGAACGATGTTTGCCCATTGAATTCAATAGAGCCGGCAATACAGCAGGTTCCACTGAAAGCAATGGGCTGCGGGCGTGCGCGGGGTGAATTGTCGGGAAGGGGTTAAATATATAAGCCCTTCCCTGCAATTCATCCTAAAATGTGTTAAAATAAAAAAAAATTGTATACTCACCTTTCCGCTGCAGCCGGAGTCCAGCCGCGGCCGCTGTCAGTTCTCCTGAACTGCTTCTCGGCACTATTCAGCCGGCGGGGCTTTAAAATCCCCGCCTGCTGAATGATCTGCCTATGATTAGTCACAACCCTGACCAATCAGAGGCAGGTTTCACTCACACACCCATTCATGAATTCATCAATGGGTGAGTGACTGCTGCCTCTCAGCGCTGAGCCAATCAGGGGCAGGTCTGACTCACAACCATTCATGAATTCATGAATGGGTGTGAGTGAGACATGCCTCTGATTGGCTCAGCGCTGAGCCAATCAGGGGGCAGGTCTGACTCACACCCCCTTCACACCCACTGCAGGACGGCCGCGCGGAGCTCCGGCTTCTGGGAGAAGGTGAGTATATATATATTTTTTATTTTTACACATTTTAGGATGAATTGCAGGGAAGGGCTTATATATTTAAGCCCTTCCCGACAATTCATCCCGGGCTCGCCCACAGCGCATTGCTTTAAATGGAGCCGGCTCTATTGCCGTCTCCATTGAATGCAATGCGCTGGACAGCTCCGGCCCGTTTCTAATGAAACGCAGCTAGGAGCAGATTTTCGGGCGATTTGCGGGCGACTTGCGCGCACCGGTCACGCGATTTGCGGATGCGCATCCGTCATGCGATCCGCAAATCGGATGAAAAAACGCCCGTGTGACTAAGGCCTAAAATAGTATATTTAAATAATGCAACTCATACTATAAATAAACAAGCCCTCTTACATCTGTGTAAACCGAAAAATAAAAAGCTATGGTTCTTGGAATGCGAGGATCAAAAAAATGAGAAGTTACTCAGTCGAGGTTGGACACTAAGGGGTTAAAACTTGAGTGAATATTTTGCTAAGCCCTGCCATGTCTGAAGAAGTGTTGGAAATAAATTATGAGCATTTAAAAGAGAAAATCCTTGAGTCCATTGTACTTTATTATTGCTGTACAAAAGAATAATATTCTACATCATGGAGACATCCGGCCCTTAATTTACTTTTGACAAGTCTTAAAATTATTTTTATTTTTTCTGTATTTCAAATATTTACAGTGAAGAGTGAAAACTTTCCAAGGTCTTAAGAAAATGTATTTTGTTTGACCTAGAATACCGCAGATAGCATAGAAGTCTATGCAGAGAAGCCGGTTATAGATTATGATAGAAATCACATTTATCATTCTTTCTGTAAGAGAGTTTTTTGTTTAAAATTTGTTCTAATTACATTTTGCATCCTGATAACAGCGCTGCCATGTTTGCTTCAGACAAGAGTGTTGAAAGCAAAATGTATTAAGGTAAGAGTTAGAGATGAGCGAGCGTACTCGTTAAGGCAAAATACTCAAGTGAGTATTGCCATTTTCGAGTACATGCCCGCTCGTGCCCAAAGATTCGGGGGCTGGCGGGGGAGAGCGGGGAGGAACGGGGGGGGGGATCTCTCTCTCCCTCTCTCCCCCGCTCCCCATGCTCACTCCCACAACTCACCACTCACCCCCGCCGGCCCCCAAATCTTTTCTCACGAGCGGGCATGTACGCGAAAATGGCTCGAGTATTTTGCCTTAACGAGTATGCTCGCTCATCTCTAGTAAGAGTAAAGCTTCATTTACGAGCAAAACATCCCTAATTAGTGTACCCTTAACCCTTTAAAGAACACTAATGTACATGTACATCATTAGTCACCTTTAGGAGTATGAATTGGGATCAGGGCCCAACCCCAATCCCTTTCTTGTGGGTACTGGCTGCTTGAAACAGCTGACACCAACCCACAACAGCCATGATTGAAGCTGGCTTTGGTTGTGGTTATTTAACTACTTAGATGCCGCAGTCAATTTTAACTGCAGCATCAAGGATGTTAGTAGAAGTGAAGGTTTACATGTCTTCACATCGCCTCTCAACAGCATGAATACAAGGTGCCAATGGGTTGCCACAGCAGCGTTCGGTCTAGTGTAGGTTCTCAGGTCTACAATAGATTCCAGCCTATTGTCACAAATATTGCAGTATTTTGTATGAGTGATCGCAAGTTCAATTCCCTAATGGAAATTAAAATGAAACTTAAAATTAAGATTAATGAAATAAATAATAATAAATAGCAAAAGTTAACATAAAACCTTTCGCATTTTGCTCATAAAAAAATAAAACACTAGCACAATAAACATAATTGCTACTGTCATGTCTACAAAAGCCTGAACTATTAAGATATTGCATTATTTATGCTGCCTAGTGAAATATAAAAAAAAATAATTATACCTTGATGGAATTACATGGTTTTTATTTTTTGGTCACCCATCTCTCCTAAAAATGTAATCAACTCTGATCAAAAACTTGTGTGAATCACTAAATGGTACCAAAAAATTTATAGATCACCTTGTCACGCTTTGCGAGGTTAATAGGTCTGACAGTAACAAACCTGTTACATAAGGCACCAAGGGGCAGACTGAAAGGTCAACTTTTTTTTGACTCCCTGGATAATGCACTCATACAAAATGGAGCCCAAATTGCACCCAACACAGCTTTGCATGTGCCAAAACACTTTTCTGCCACCACTGAACTATTTCTGACAGGTAGCTCCATCACCTGGGTTCTGCGCTGTGCGTGCATACAAGCTTTCTCAGTCTCTTCTAGCCAACACACAATTAATACACTTCAGGATTATGTATTACTTAAAGCATTAAGAACTGGCTAATAGAGTTTAAAACTCTATTCTAAAAAAAAGTTTGCAGTGCTTAGATAAAATATATACAAAAGGAGATCCTTACAAAAGGCAAGGAGCATATAGGTACACACAATATAGTATTAAAATAAAAAGGCATGAAATAATAGAAAATGCCAGTCTACGAGGATGTTTCAAATAGTCTTGGATGTGAGGAGCACATGGAAAGGTGGACAGTCCTGTATCAGATGTAACTCCTAGGTTTGACAATGGGCGTGAATCCCCCTTTAGTTTTAAAGTCTCCTTGGGAAACACTTCTGTCATCACCAAAGGGCTAAGTATATGCACAGATCTTCTGAATGGCAATCCAATATTCGATTTCAGCCATATTTCTCTAGTAGTTGCTCCAGGAAGGAATTTATGGCCACCATATTTCATATCATAAATTTATGTACAAATGGATACCAAACAGGATATGTGACATGTGATTAGCTTAGCAGGTCTGCAATTCCATGACTTTCATGGGTCATACAGTGACAAGAATGAAAGCACTGAGTAATGTATTTTAGCCAGGTGTAAAGTGTGATTGTTATCAATAAGTGAAACCAAGTAATCTTGTAGATAAGATACCTTTTGATGGTTAACAAAAATACATGACGTAATAGCGAGCTTTCAAACCTCTCAGAGTCCTTCCTCAGACTTAATGAAAAAATCTAAAGATGTATTTATATTGAAACATATACACATGATCACATGGGAGGGCACAGACATGTTGAGCTTAATTTGCACTTAGATAAATACCAGAGACAGAATAAAAGGGCACAGATGTTTTGTGATTAATAGCACTTAGAAAAATACCAGGGAGGGATGAGCATAACTGTAAATAATTAGTCCAGTGACAAGGACTCCTCCGCACGCAACTCTCCCCTCTCCGATGTATCCTGAATGCGGCAATCAGGCTCATCTTCTTGTTCAGTAGCTAGACAGATGCCTCTGCCCTGTGCCAGTCACTGCTCTGGCTGCCCATCAAATACAAAATTCAATTTAAACTCATTACCTTCATTCACAAAGCTCTCCATAGCACAGCACCGCCCTACATTGCTTTCTTCATTGCAATCCACCAGCCAACCCGCTCCGCTAATGAAATCAAATTAAGCGCCCCTTTAACTTGAGCTTCTCATTCCCACCTCCAAGACTTTCCCAGAACAGAATCAGTCCTATGGAACGCACTACCCAAACCTATCCAGTCAATTCTTGACTCACACAACTTCAGGAGTGCTCTAAAAACAACCTCTTCAAGAAGGCATCCCATATCTCATAAACAAAACCCCTCTTTACTCCACCTGATAACATTCTCCCTGTCCTAATGACTGCAATTTCTGCTAGTTACAATCAACCGCCCCCTTAAGTCACACTGATTCAGTCACTATACGGCTCAATTTGACCATTGTCTATGTGTATCATCCCACACTCTCCACCTCACCATACCTTGGACATTTCCAGCCTCTTTACCTTCTATATCACCCCATTATTGGTCATATGTAAGCTCATTGCAGCAGGTCCCTACTGTTTCCATTAATTGATTACTTCATGTAACCGTGGTTTTGTTTCTGGTCCCCCTGTTTTGTAAGGGCTGCGAAATATGTTGGTGTTAAATAAATAAAGATTATTGTTATTAGATTATTTTCTAGATCTGTTAACAGTTTTGAAATAGTCATTTAAAAATAGGTTTTAGATTTTTTAAATTAAAATTTAGAAAAATAGTAATAAATGTAAATGCTTTCTCACATCCAAGAAAAATAAACAGACACTTAAAAAATTGATGCTACCATACTGCAGACATTTGCTAAATGCAGTTTATTAACAATTTTGTGTGGTATGACTATCTGTCTTACAAGCTGAAAATTTAAGATTTTGAAAAATGCCAATTTCTCAAAAATTTCTATAAAGTTCAGATTTTTTTCACAAATAAATGTAAAATGTATTAACAAAAGTTTTCAACTAACGTAAAGTACTAAATGTTATATAAAACAGTCTCTAAAATTATCTCTACATAAAGAAACATATGATACATTAGACAATCTGCCATTAAGGATGTGTAATCTATAGAGTTGAGCGAGCGTACTCGGAAAAGCACTACTCGCTCGAGTAATTTGCTTTATCCGAGTATCGCTGTGCTCGTCCCTGAAGATTCGGGTGCCGTCACGGAGCGGGGAGCTGCAGGGGAGAGCGGGGAGGAACGGAGGGGAGATCTTTCTCTCCCTCTCTCCCGCCCGCTCTCCCCTGCTCCCCGTTGCGACTCACCTGTCAGCCGCAGCGGCACCCAAATCTTCAGACCCGAGCACAGCGATACTCGGATAAAGCAAATTACTCGAGCGAGTAGTGCTTTTCCGAGTACGCTCGGTCATCTCTAGTAATCTAGTGTAAACTAGAGTTTTTAAAATCTAAAATTAAATTCATTTTGAGTCGCCATTAGAAGATTGTGACCCCAGATGGTAATATTTTTAGCACCAGACTAAATAATTGATAAACTAATTAGTTATTTAATTTTTATTACTTTTCAAATGATATGCTTATTAGAGTTGAGCGAATGAGAGAGAGAGAGAGAGAGAGAGAGAGAGAGAGAGAGAGAGAGAGAGAGAGAGAAGAGAGAACACATGAACCAAGAAAAAAAAAAAAAAGCTCGGCACCCGGCGTCCCACATGCAAAAATGCTCAAGTCTCCCATTGTGGTCAATGGGGTTCGTTACTTGAGTAGAGCTCTCGGATTTTACGAAAAGCTCGAATCGAATAACGCGGACCCGAGCATTTGGGTGCTCACTCATCTCTAATGCTTATGTTATGGTTGTTTTTTTCTCTTTTAATGTAAACTTCAAAAAGCAGTAATTTATTCTGTGGTGAAAAAGTTCAAAGTAACGAAAATCCCTATTATGAAATCAAACATCAGGAAATTGGATTACTTTATAGCTCTGGTCCTCAAATTATGGGCTTTATTTTTATTGTTTTTGTGCAGATAACATATGGCTATCACTGCATGAAAGCAATGTTCTCTTTCCACCTGCAGAGAATGATCATTATTCTATGCCTTGCACTCATTTTATACTTCACTGTAAAACACTTGTTGCACCCTTTTTCTTTCTAATCATGTGGCTATTGTAATATCTGAATATTATAATAACGCTTGACATCGATAAATGTGCGGATATTATTCAAAGATTTGGCTGCTTTTGTTATTATTATTATTACTGTTCTTATTATTAGGACTATTATCTGAATAGCACTGATAACCTCCCCAATCATTTGCAATGGAACTTACCATTTCAAACAAGAAAAACAAGTAACTTTTATGCAAATATTTAAAAAAAAACTTTTTTCTTAGATTTGAAATTCATAACAAAATCTTGTCAATCAGAAGACAATTTTCATCTCCATAGGAAAAAATGTCATTCCATTTCAAAATCACTGATGCAATATACAGTATATAACAGAGGTTTAGATAGCTTCAACAAGGTGTCTAAGTTCATCACTAGGGATGAGCGAGTATACTCGCTAAGGCACTACTCGCTCGGGGAGAGCAGGGAGGAACGGAGCGGAGATCTCTCTCTCCCTCTCTCCCGCCCGCTCTCCCCTGCTCCCTGCCGCAACTCATCTGTCAGCTGCGGCGGCTCCCGAATCTTTCGGGACGAGCAGGGAGATACTCGGCTAAGGCACATTACTCGAGCGAGTAGTGCCTTAGCGAGTATACTCGCTCATCCCTATTCATCACTAAGAAATTCACCTAAAACATACACCCATATGATGATCATTGGAGATTCTTAATAATGTCTATATTACTTTATCAATCATTGTCAATATCCCATATAGTCACTAAATATATACCTCCTCTGTGACGTTCATTAATTGGCATCTTGTTATGCTGTTATACAGCTATTAAAAGTTCACATTTGAGCCAAAGCTTGCTTACCACTCCAGTGTTGGAGATACCCTGCTGTCTCTTTCATTGTATATGCATTATTATGCTGCTCCAGTGTGTTCCCCACCTTCCATTGCTCCAACAATCTTTCATTCAGTGTATAGTCTCTATTCTTTGACAGGCAGGGAAGCTGCCTGGAGCCAAACTGCATGAGGTTTACAATCTGCTGGCTGTCAACATCTATGTGGAATGAAAATACAGAGGAACAACAATGGCCATTCTCAAGTCGAATGTGTCTGCCGTTGTCAGATGATGGATGCTACATAGCTTGAGGCCTGGCAAGTGCCAGTATAAGAAACTCGCTGGAAATACCAGGTTCCATTGACTGGGCACCAGCTTGTATATTATCTCAGATCTTTTCTATTGCCAAGTCCTGTGACTATAATAAATAAGTAGCAGGCTTTTGACTTGACTTGTAAGAGCCACACATTGTCTGCTTTCCTGCTCTTACTTTAAAGCTTAATTTCATATAACATGTTGACACCTAGAGATCCAGTTGGCAGATTGTGATCCTCATGAAGCTTGACCCCTGGCAGCTTCCACAGCTGTCAATGCATGGAGACCATACATTGACTTGGGACTCAGTCACACAGACGTTTTAACGCATGTATATACACGTGTTAAAAAAAACGCGTGACCATGTCCATTGCCACCCATATGTTCTATCTTTTGTAGGTGCAATTTTTTTTTTGACGAACACAATGCAAATGTTTTTACGTGCGTATATACGTGAGTAAAAACGCCCATGTGTCTGAGCCCTAAAAGAGCATTGGAGTTATGGAAGGTTGGGAAAACACTAGAGCAGTATACAATATAGCCGGACAAGTGAAATAGATAGTGGGATAGTGGTGAGGGAGCTTTTATTTATTTATTTTTTGGTTGTTAAATTGATTACATTTTATTTGAACTGACATAATTATATCATTCAGTGTCTCAAATGTAAAGTCAGATGAATTGCTATAGGAAGACACTGAGAATGGTGCACCTCAGACTCACAAAGAGTCATTTCCCGGCACTCAGTATAGGAAAAATCACCTGTGGAGGAAACCTCTGGCGCATCGGCACCCGTGTTACTGCAGGAAGAAGTCGGACGTACTTCAAGATGGACGACTTCCCACAGCGCTTAAAAAAGAACACATGACCCGCAATGAAGCCGCTCACATATTCTTTCTTCCGGCGCTGCAGAGAGACGTCCGTCCTGAAGTACGCCGTCTTCTACCTGCAGGAACACGGGCGCCAATGCGCCCATGTGACTAAGACCTAAGGCTGCACCGTAAGGGTCTCGTGTATTAAAATATTATATTACTAATCCTGAATGGTGAATGACATTTTAAAAAAAAGTTATATGTAACAGCCCTCTACTCCCTGTAATACTACAATTGCGATATTTTTCCATTTGACCCCACTTAGACATGTTTAAAAGTCTTCCAATACGTTACATAATATGTTAAATGGTACCTCTGAAAATTACATCTTGTCCAACAAAAACAAGCTCCCATATATCCGTGACTCCAGAAAAACAAAATTATGATTATTTGAAAGTGTGGTTACCAAAAATTGCAAAATGTGACCTGGACACAGGAGCATCAAGGACCTTTGGTCATAAAAGGGTTAAAAAGCTCCAATTCAAAATGAAATAAAAAGTTTTATGTGCATCTCCCCATATCTTTGTATTCTAGCACTTCCTGGATGCTGTAATAGTCTATTGACAGAACTTTGTCAATAAAATCTCATTCATTGAATTTGCTATAAGGCAAGAAGGAAGTGTGCTCCTCCAATGCGGTAGGCTCAAAGAAAGTTTTTAAACATAATAAATGCTACAAAATAAAATATCAATTCTGCTCTATTTTGTCCTGCAGCTTAGACAATGAAAGCACAGTTGTCTTGACATAGCCTTCTATCTCAGTAAGAACAAATGCACGCAGAAAAGATAAAGAAGGATACATAATAGCGCCAGGAAGACCAAGGCTTTATTTTGTAAGACTTTAAAAGAGATAAATGTGGTGAATTGTATTCCTCGCTTTACAGAAGCACAGCACATTGCCTTCCCTCATTAATGCTATTTCTGATGATCAAGAGTCTTAATTTTAAAAGAAATTATTTTCTACCAACATTTTAAAACATTCAGCAAGTACTGAATTCAGATATAGAGTTTGTTTTGTCCTAATTCCATCTTCTATACCGATAAGATTAGAGCGTATAGGGGATATAGAATTATCATGCTCAGGGGACATGGCTAGCGGCACATGGCAGAGGTTATGTGGCGGTTCAAGATGGCTTAATAGCGGTACAAGGCTACTGAAAGGGTCTGTTTCTTGGATCCTCCAGCTGGTCTTCAGCCCAGTACAAGTGGATGGGACAAGAAAAAAGAAAGAAGAAAGCCCACTTAAATTATCGATGGAAATAGCAAAAAGAGACATAAATCAGCGCCTCATCATAGGAAACATCATCCTCTAATGTAAGCCTCCAGTAAGTAATTGATAGCACTCATCTGGTGCTCAGCAGATTGCCCACTCAGGGATATCCGCCAGCACCTAGTGTCCTTGATTGTCCTTCATCCTCCTAAATCCTTGGTCTCCGTCAATACGAGAAGAAAAGCACACTGGATAACCAGGGCTTAGCACAAGTTCACCGCAAAAAAGCAAAAATCTCCTCTAAGGGTTAAACCAAAAGATACAGACCCGGGTCTGTAAATTATCAATATGATTTATTTCGCTACGCATTTTGGCGTTCAAAATGCGCCTTTTTCAAGCAACATATACAAACACTTTACACTAAAATCTGTCTTATGTACACACAGATATAACACAGTCTTAAAACTCACACATGTTGTGGTCGCTGGGGACGCCATCAGAAAGTCCGTGCTCCCCAGGGAGGAGATTCGGTCATGTGACCTAGTCATATGAGGAGATTCGGTCATGTGACTAGGATTCTCTCTTATATATTTAATATAGCTTAATTGCAAATGGTTTTAGGAAGTGCGAGTGGAACGCATTGTGTGTTCCACATATGGAAAATCCCCTTTTGCTGGGGAGTAAAAAAAAAAACAAGTGTGGCAGAATAAGTTGGCACTATACCAATAACAAGTCCCGCCTTCCTAAAATGGCACCGAGCGGTCTCAGCAGAAAAACATCTCAGTGAGCCCCAATTTACTGCAATTTAAAAAATGGCATACAGGGCTGTTTTGGGACATGGTCATGAGTAGAGATGAGCGAACGCGTTCGTCCGAGCTTGATATTCGTGCGAATATTAGGGTGTTCGGGATGTTCGTTATTCGTAACGAACACCATGCGTTGTTCTGGTTACTTTCACTTCCTTCCCTGAGACGTTAGCGCGCTTTTCTGGCCAATTGAAAGACAGGGAAGGCATTACAACTTCCCCCTGTGACGTTCAAGCCCTATACCACCCCCCTGCAGTGAGTGGCTGGGAAGATCAGGTGTCACCCGAACATAAAAGTCGGCCCCTCCCGCGGCTCGCCTCAGATGCGGTGTGAGTTAGATGAGGGACAGTGCTGTTTATACCGGAGCTGCTGTAGGGAAAGAATTGGTAGTTAGTGTAGGCTTCAAGACCCCCCAAAGGTCCTTATTAGGGCCACTGATAGCTGTGTGTTGGCTGCTGTTAGCAGTGGAATTTTTTTTTTTCTCAAAATCGGCTCTGCAGAGCGTTGCACCTGGCATTAGGGACAGAAGTGCTGCATAGGCAGGGAGAGTGTTAGGAGTGCGTGTAGCCTTCAAGAACCTCAACGGTCCTTTCTAGGGCCATATTTATCCGTGTGCAGTACTGTCCAGGCTGCTGTTAGCTGTGCTGCATTTTTTTTGGGCTTCTCAAAATCGCCTCTGCAGAGCATTCCACCCTCCATTGATACTGCAGGGAAAGAATTGTATAGGCAGGGCCACAACACAGTTATTATTCATAGAATATACGCAGTGCTGCCTTTTGGTGGAAAAACAAGTGAAAACAAATCTATTTGTCCAGCCTCTGTCCGTCCTTACGGGCGGTGGACACGTGTGAGCTGCGTGAAAAACATTGCTAAATCATACGCACCCAGCTACGCTTTACTGCTGGCTTCGCCATTTGCTTTCCTTAATTGGGAAAAAAAATACCTGCTCTGCCAGAGTTATAATAACTCTGCTACCCTCACGTTCTGTGACACATAAGCAGGGACACAGCACAGTTATTACACTTCTCATGTTCATTGAATATACGCAGTGCTGCCTTTTGGTGGGAAAAAACTGAAAACAAATCTATTTGTCCAGCCTCTGTCCGTCCTTACGCCTGTGGACACGTGTGAGCTGCGTGAAAAACATTGCTAAATCATACGCACCCAGCTACGCTTTACTGCTGGCTTCGCCATTTGCTTTCCTTAATTGGGAAAAAAATACCTGCTCTGCCAGAGTTATAATAACTCTGCTACCCTCACGTTCTGTGACACATAAGCAGGGACACAGCACAGTTATTACACTTCTCATGTTCATTGAATATACGCAGTGCTGCCTTTTGTTGGGAAAAAACTGAAAACAAATCTATTTGTCCAGCCTCTGTCCGTCCTAACGCCTGTGGACACGTGTGAGCTGCGTGAAAAACATTGCTAAATCATACGCACCCAGCTACGCTTTACTGCTGGCTTCGCCATTTGCTTTCCTTAATTGGGAAAAAAAATACCTGCTCTGCCAGAGTTATAATAACTCTGCTACCCTCACGTTCTGTGACACATAAGCAGGGACACAGCACAGTTATTAAACTTAGATTATTCATTCACTAGAGGCAGTGGGGCCTTTCGTTTTCCCAAAAGGGCAAAAATTATATTTGGCCTGCAGTCTTGCGCAAATTTATTTCCTGCCTGTTAAATCAAATCACTGGTAATACAGCATGCTGAGGGGTAGGGGTAGGCCTAGAGGACGTGGACACGGCCGAGGACGCGGAGGGCCAAGTCAGGGTGTGGGCACAGCCCGAGCTCCTGATCCAGGTGTGTCGCAGCCGACTGCTGCGCGATTAGGAGAGAGGCACGTTTCTGGCGTCCCCACATTCATCGCCCAATTAATGGGTCCACGCGGGAGACGGTTATTAGAAAATGAGCAGTGTGAGCAGGTCCTGTCCTGGATGGCAGAAAGTGCTTCGAGCAACCTATCGTCAACACGCAGTTCTGCGCCGTCCACTGCTGCAAATCCGAATCCTCTGTCTGCTGCTCCTCCTTCCTCCCAGCCTCCTCACTCCACTACAATGACACCTGCTCAGGAGCGGGAACACTCCCAGGAACTGTTCTTGGGCCCCTGCTTAGATTGGGCAGCAGCGGTTCCTCTCCCACCAGAGGAGTTTATCGTCACTGATGCCCAACCATTCGAAAGTTCCCGGGGTCCGGGGGAAGAGGCTGGGGACTTCCGCCAACTGTCTCAACAACTTTCTGTGGGTGAGGAGGATGATGACGATCAGACACAGTTGTCTTGCAGTGAGGTAGTAGTAAGGGCAGTAAGTCCAAGGGAGCAGCGCACAGAGGATTCGGAGGAAGAGCAGCAGGACGATGAGGTGACTGACCCCACCTGGTGTGCAACGCTTACTCAGGAGGACAGGTCTTCAGAGGGGGAGTCAAGGGCATCAGCAGGGCAGGTTGCAAGAGGCAGTGGGGTGTCCAGGGGAAGAGGCAGGGCCAGACCGAATAATCCACCAAGTGTTTCCCAAAGCGCCCCCTCGCGCCATGCCACCCTGCAGAGGCCGAGGTGCTCTAAGGTCTGGCAGTTTTTCACAGAGACGCCTGACGACCGACGAACAGTGGTGTGCAACCTTTGTTGCGCAAAGCTCAGCCGGGGAGCCAACACCAACAGCCTCACCACCACCACCATGCGCAGACATATGATGGCCAAGCACCCCACAAGGTGGGACGAAGGCCGTTCACCGCCTCCGGTTTGCACCCCTGCCTCTCCCCCTGTGCCCCAACCTGCCACTGAGATGCAACCCCCCTCTCAGGACACAGGCACTACCGCCTCATGGCCTGCACCCACACCCTCATCTCCGCTGTCCTCGGCCCCATCCAGCAGTGTAGTTCAGCGCACCGTTCAGCCGTCACTTGCGCAAGTGTTCGAGCGCAAGCGCAAGTACGCCGCCACGCACCCGCACGCTCAAACGTTAACCGTCCGCATAGCAAAATTCATCAGCCTTGAGATGCTGCCGTATAGGGTTGTGGAAACTGAGTCCTTCAAAAGTATCATGGAGGCGGCGGCCCCGCGCTACTCAGTTCCCAGTCGCCACTACTTTTCCCGATGTGCCGTCCCAGCCCTGCACGACCACGTCTCCCGCAACATTGTGCGCGCCCTCACCAACGCGGTTACTGCCACGGTCCACTTAACTACGGACACGTGGACAAGCACAGGCGGGCAGGGCCACTACATCTCCCTGACGGCACATTGGGTGAATTTAGTGGAGGCTGGGACAGAGTCAGAGCCTGGGACCGCTCACGTCCTACCCACCCCCAGAATTGCGGGCCCCAGCTCGGTGGTGGTATCTGCGGAGGTGTATGCTTCCTCCACTAAAGCACCCTCCTCCTCCTCCTCCTCCTCTGTCTCGCAATCAAGATGTGTTAGCAGCAGCATGTCGCCAGCAGTCGGTGTCGCGCGGTGTGGCAGCACAGCGGTGGGCAAGCGTCAGCAGGCCGTGCTGAAACTACTCAGCTTAGGCGATTAGAGGCACACGGCCCACGAACTGCTGCAGGGTCTGACAGAGCAGACCGACCGCTGGCTTGCGCCGCTGAGCCTCCAACCGGGCATGGTCGTGTGTGACAACGGGCGTAACCTGGTGGCGGCTCTGCAGCTTCACGCACGTGCCATGCCTGGCCCACGTCTTTAATTTGGTGGTTCAGCGGTTTCTGAAAAGCTACCCACGCTTGTCAGACCTGCTCGTAAAGGCGCGCCGGCTCTGCGCACATTTCCGCAAGTCCCACACGGACGCTGCCACCCTGCGCACCCTGCAACATCACTTTAAGCTGCCAGTGCACCGACTGCTGTGCGACGTGCCCACACGGTGGAACTCTACGCTCCACATGTTGGCTAGGCTCCATGAGCAGCGTAGAGCAATAGTGGAATACCAACTCCAACATGGGCGGCGCAGTGGGAGTCAGCCTCCTCAATTCCTTTCAGAAGAGTGGGCCTGGTTGGCAGACATCTGCCATGTCCTTGGTAATTTTGAGGAGTCTACCCAGGTGGTGAGCGGCGATGCTACAATCATTAGCGTCACCATTCCTCTGCTATGCATCTTGAGAAATTCCCTGCAAACCATAAAGGCAGCTGCTTTGCGCTCGGAAACAGGGGAAGACAGTATGCCGCTGGATAGTCAGGGCACCCTCCTGTCTATTTCTCAGCGCGTACAGGAGGAGGAGGAGGAGCATGAGGAGGATGAGGAGGAGGGGGAAGAGACAGCTTGGGCCGCTGCTGACGGTACACCGGCTGATTGCCTGTCATCCTTTCAGCGTGTATGGCCTGAGGAGGAGGAGGAGGAGGATCCTGAAAGTGATCTTCCTAGTGAAGACAGCCATGTGTTGCGTACAGGTACCCTGGCACACATGGCTGACTTCATGTTAGGATGCCTTTCTCGTGACCCTCGCGTTGCACGCATTCTGGCCACTACGGATTACTGGGTGTACACACTGCTCGATCCACGGTATAAGGAGAACCTGCCCACTCTGATTCCCGAAGAGGAAAGGGGTTCGAGAGTGTTGCTATACCACAGGACCCTTGCGGACAAGCTGATGGTAAAATTCCCAGCCGACAGCGCTAGTGGCAGAAGGCGCAGTACCGAGGGCAAGGTAGCAGGGGATGTGCGTAGATCGAGCAGCATGTACATCCCAGGCAGTGCAACAGTCTTTAAGGGCCTGGCCAGCTTTATGGCTCCCCACCAAGACTGTGTCACCGCTCCCCAGTCACGGCTGAGTCGGCGGGAGCACTGTAAAAGGATGGTGAGGGAGTACGTAGCGGATCGCACGACCATCCTTGGTGATGCCTCTGCCCCCTACAACTACTGGGTGTCGAAGCTGGACATGTGGCCTGAACTAGCGCTGTATGCCCTGGAGGTGCTTGCTTGTCCTGCGGCTAGCGTCTTGTCAGAGAGGGTGTTTAGTGCGGCTGGGGGAATCATCACAGATAAGCGTAGCCGCTTGTCAACCGACAGTGCCGACAGGCTAACACTCATCAAGATGAACAAAGGCTGGATTTCCCCAGACTTCTGTTCTCCACCAGCGGACAGCAGCGATACGTAAGCAATACGTAGGCTGCACCCGCGGATGGAAGCTACGTTCTCTCTCACCATCCAAAACGGGGACATTTCTGCTTCATCAATCTGTGTCTAATATTCCTCCTCCTCCTCCTCCTGCTCCTCCTCCTGAAACCTCACGTAATCACGCTGAACGGGCAATTTTTCTTAGGGCCACAAGGCTCACTCAAATAATTTTTCAGAACAATTTTTATAAGTTTCAATGCGCTTAAAAGCATTGGAACTTTAACTTGAACCAATTTTTCGTTACACTGGGCTGCCTCCAGGCCTAGTTACCACTTAAGCCACATTAACCAAAGCGATTAATGGGTTTCACCTGCCCTCTTGGCTGGCCATGGCCAATTTTTGGGATGTACATTAGTACTGTTGATACAGCAATTTTTGTGGGCCCTCGCCTACAGTGTAATCAAATTAATTTTTAGGCCACCTGCATTACAGCTGACGTTACCTCAGCTGTGTTGGGCAATGCAATGGGATATTTTTATGTACCGCCGGTGGGTTCCAGGGAGCCACCCATGCTGTAGGTGCACACTGAGTTTTTAATACATCTGTACACTTCTAAAGAACCCGTCTGACTGGGGCATGCAGTGTGGGCCGAAGCCCACCTGCATTAAGCACGACATTACTACCTCAGCTGTGTTGGGCAATGCAATGGGATATTTTTATGTACCGCCGGTGGGTTCCAGGGAGCCACCCATGCTGTAGGTGCACACTGAGTTTTTAATACATCTGTACACTTCTAAAGAACCCGTCTGACTGGGGCATGCAGTGTGGGCCGAAGCCCACCTGTATTACGCACGACATTACTACCTCAGCTGTGTTGGGCAATGCAATGGGATATTTCTATGTACCGCCGGTGGCTTCCTGGCACCCACCCAGGCAGTGGGTCCACAGGGAGTTTAACCTACATGTGTCCACTTGTAAAGAACCCCAGTCTGACTGGGGCATGCAGTGTGGGCCGAAGCCCACCTGCATTAAGCACGACATTACTACCTCAGCTGTGTTGGGCAATGCAATGGGATATTTTTGTGTACCGCCGGTGGGTTCCAGGGAGCCACCCATGCTGTAGGTGCACACTGAGTTTTTAATACATCTGTACACTTCTAAAGAACCCGTCTGACTGGGGCATGCAGTGTGGGCCGAAGCCCACCTGTATTACGCACGACATTACTACCTCAGCTGTGTTGGGCAATGCAATGGGATATTTCTATGTACCGCCGGTGGCTTCCTGGCACCCACCCAGGCAGTGGGTCCACAGGGAGTTTAACCTACATGTGTCCACTTGTAAAGAACCCCAGTCTGACTGGGGCATGCAGTGTGGGCCGAAACCCACCTGCATTAACCCTTTCCAGTCCACTGTGTGACCTGTGAAGACATTAGGGTTTAAGGCTGTACAGCTCCGTTGTTGGTAGACGTCCGTCGGGGTTCTCTTACTGTATATTGCCAGCCTCTCTGCTGTCGGAGCCTATCCTACGTGTCAGCTCATGCAGTACTGGCTTTAGCCAGCATATAGCGCCGTTGTATAACAGCAGAAAAAGAGTAAGCCCCCTAGGAAAACCATATACAAATTGGATTGGAAAGGGTTAAGCACAACATTACTACCTCAGCTGTGTTGGGCAATGCAATGGGATATTTCTATGTACCGCCGGTGGCTTCCTGGCACCCACCCATGCTGTAGGTGCACACGGACTTTTTACTACATCTGTACACTTATAAAGAACCCCAGTCAGACTGGGGCATGCAGTGTGGGCCGAAGCCCACCTGCATTAAGCACGACATTACTACCTCAGCTGTGTTGGGCAATGCAATGGGATATTTCTGTGTACCGCCGGTGGGTTCCAGGGAGCCACCCATGCTGTCGGTCGACAGGGACTTCACAATAGGGAGTTGTACCTGCCTGTGTTTATGAATTAAAAAGCCCGGTCTGACTGGGGCATGCAGACACCTTGACAGAATGAATAGTGTGTGGCACATAGGTTCCCCATTGCTATGCCCACGTGTGCAGCTCCTGATGGCGGTGGCACAGGATTCTATTTCTCATTGCTTCTGTACAGCATTGTGGGCTATCGCTCCGCCACTTTTAAAGAGGGTCGCTGCCTAGCCGTGCCAACCTCTGCAGTGTGTGCCTGCGGTCCCTCGTCATGGCAGACGCAATTCTAAATAGACATGAGCGTGGTGTGGCATGAGGGCAGCTGAAGGCTGCCCAGGGACACTTTGGTGTGCGCTGTGGGGGGGGAGGGGGGGCGGTTGGGCAGCATGTAACCCAGGAGAAGTGTCAGTGGAGTGTCATGCAGGCAGTGATTGTGCTTTGTTGTAGCTAGTGTGGTGCTTAGCAAAGGTATGCCATGCTAATGAGGGCTTTTCAGAAGTAAAAGTTGTTGGGAGGGGGGGGGGGGCCCACTCTTGCCGGTATTGTGGCTTAATAGTGGGACCTGTGAACTTGAGATGCAGCCCAACACGTAGCCCCTCGCCTGCCCTATCCGTCACTGTGTCATTCCCATCACTTTCCTGAATTGCCCAGATTTTCACACATGAAAACCTTAGCGAGCATCGGCGAAATACAAAAATGCTCTGGTCGCCCATTGACTTCAATGGGGTTCGTTGTTCGAAACGAACCCTCGAGCATCACGGGAAGTTCGTTCCGAATAACGAACACCCGAACATTTTGGTGTTCGCTCATCTCTAGTCATGAGTTTTAAGGCGTGAAATGTGTCAATGTAGCCAATAAGAATTAGTCAATAAGAAATTATTTTGTACAACAAAGTTTAAAGAATGTAATTTCAAGCATCAAATGTTCATTAGAATGAATACAGTTTCATCTTACCACCATATCTAACTTTACAAACACTTATCTAGTATTCCAACATTACTCCAATCAGTCTGTATGTTATATAATCTATAGATCGGCTGACTTTACACTGTGATTGTATCAGCCAATGCTGTCAGCGCAGGATCCACCAGTATCTAAAAGATGCTTTTTCTATTTCTCTATTGAATGCTATATCGCTCATGTATCTATCATTTATAGTTTTCATGTTATTACATTTTTTGTAACAAACGGTTTTCATGACACTTATGAATTAACCCTGATATCGAAATATAAGACGTATTCTATGTCAAAAACCAAATTTTAAAAAGCATGCTGTTTTTAATGATATAACATTTTTATGTGGTTTTTAATAGCAGAAGAACTGCAATTAAAAACTGCAACAAAAACTCCACGTGTGTACTCAGGTCTAAGACCGAAGGATTTAATTTAGAGAAATAGTATTTATAAATCATATAAAGCTGTTGGTGGAGCTTTTTTTTGGTTGTTCTATATTCTTCATCTTTCCGCACTCTATGATGATATTTCCTTTCGCCTTTTATGGCACCACTACTTTCGCCCTCTTCTGTATTTTACTTTTGAGGTGTATTGTAAGTCGCAGTAATGTATAGGATTGTTATTTAGTAACATAATAGTCATGCTCATGTGCTAGCAGTAGTTTTCAACCAATGTGGTAAATCCTGACCCTAGTGACAGGTGAAGGTTATTCTTAAGGCCGGCTGTCCATGGGCGAAGCTCCGCCGCGGGAGCTGCGGCCCGGGAGAAGAAGCCGCCGTCAAAACTCCCTATCTAATAGATAGGCTGACCACGGAGAATCGGGGCAATTCGCAGCCCACCATGAGCGGAGAATCGCAATGATTCTTCGATCGTGGACAGGTGTCGGCGTTTTCCATAGCCCCCGTGGACAGGGGGCCCTAAATCACTCTAAAGGTAACACCACCATAGTTTTTTACTACAAAATGTAAACATAAAAATACTAATAAAAAGGTGCCCTCGCTTCTTTATTGGAGCAAAGTAATTATATCTTCAACTGAAGTTGAATCACTTACTTCTGTGGGAGGTCCCCTCCATGGAGACTCCCCAATCCTGGGATATAAGTAGAGAATATCTGACTAGCTGCCCACAGCAGCTCCCCTCTAGATTCCCATCTGCTGTGGAACTAATATACTACCGGTATTACTGCAAAATTTGAAATATATTTAGTTTTATCACAATGTCATGTTGTGGCAACATTTTGACTAGGTGGTCCTTTTTCAAATTGGACATGATGTATGGTAGAACCTGCTCCTGTGTTGTAGGTTCTACAGTACACCATATACAGCTAGAAGAATTACCAATAAGCTTGAAACATTGCTACATGTCTTTATCTATGAGGCTCCCTAGGATTGTTTTTAGGCAATGGTATAGATGTATTATTCATTCAATGTATGACATTGTGCACAGTACTGTATGATATTTATTATTATTTGTGTACTATTTAGTATACTGTTACACCCGTTATGGGAGCACCACCTACTGTTACATCTGTTGTGGGAGCACCATCTAATGTACCATCCAAGGGCATCATCCAACATAAGGCCAGCATTATGCAAAACCAAACTATATTATTCCCCATATTAAAATGTTCTCACACAGTTGAGCCACTGAATGAGCATTATTGCCAAATACCCACAATAATGTTGTGTACACACTATAGTGTGCATGCAGATAAGTGTTAACAATAACCTAATATTACTATTATTATTAGTAGCAGTAGTGCTAGTTATAAAACACCCTTCAAAGTGATCTATCTAGCCTATCCTGTGAATCTATGGGATATAAACAAGAGCAGAGCAAAGGGGGAAATGATAAGTAATAGAAACATTTAATATCATATTTGTTAATGTTGATTTAAAAGGAACTGCAATATTGCTTAGCAGCCAGAAAAGTAATTACATGGATTTGCATGATAATTTCCCCCTATGGTCCAGAAAATCCTTAAACTCTGTGTTTACAATGCATCTCATGCATACAAAACATTTAGTGAAACTGCTTTCCCTAGACCATGGTAGGAAGAAAGGAGGAAGGAAGAAAGGACAGACTGTTTCTATTTTCTTGTCATAAAGCACATGTAATAAAGAAATCATATCATACATATATTAGACGCGCAATATTTACAGTGTTCTATAAAACCAACAATTAATGATTTATTAATAGTGATGAGCGAGCATTGCCCTTAGCGAGTACCTGCCTGCTCGAGAGAAAAGGTTCAGCTGCTGGCGCGGGTGACAGGTGAGTTGCGGCAGTGAGCAGGGGGAGAGGGGGGGAGAGATCCAAGTGAGTCTTCTCTCTCACTCAGGCCCTCCTCCCACTCCATAGAGTTGTATGGGCATCATGCAATCTGATCTGTCAATGAGCTGTTTTTTGTCTCTGCCATCTCCAAAGTCAGATTTAGCAAATCAAATTCCGTGTGAGTAAACAGTTTAGAAAGATGGGGTGGAGGAAATGTTATTTTTTCCTATAAGATTTATTATCCTACTTATACTTACCTATGCTATTGATTTGTGTAAGTTCGTTGAAAGTTCAGTGACCGTTTTACCATTTGTCTGATGTAGAGTATTTGGAGTGCAATCCACAATAAAGTTATAAGAAATTCAATAGCACAGAATTTTGGACTTCTTTAGATTTAAAAAAATACATTGAAGGGTAGGTATTCACATTAGTAAATTTCTAAGCTTTCTCTAGTGGCTGCTGCAGGGAGGCAAATGATATATTTAACTCCATGCATGCAGTTTAGAGTTTTGTATTAGACTGCTATGATTAACATTAAGAAATTATCATTTGTATTAGGTTTTCATTTAGAGCTAACATTTATTTAGATGATCTCCTTAATTCAGATTTGAAATAAATAATTCATTTAAATGTATAAATTAGGATTCTGAAAAAATCTTCAAAAACAGATATTTGACAGTTTTTTTTTAAAGATACGACTCATGACTCCTTTTACTAAGGCTTGTTTCTCTGCCAATCAAACTTCAAAGTAAATTAAGTCCTCTGATATATTTATCTTGTAAATGTATATTGAATAAAGCCTTTAAGAAAGATAACAGAAATTATTACTGTTTTCACAAAATATACGGGAATTAATCATTAGCTAACCTGCGTGCTTTTGTACGTTTTTCTTTGAAAACACGAACTCAATAAAATGAGAACGTTAGTTATTCTAATACAAAATAATAAAAGCTAGTAATATGAAACTAATCTCTGTAGGAGTAAGGCTGCCTGTCCATGGGCAAGGCGGAATATCGCTAGCAATATTCCGCCGCGGGGGAGCAAGGGAGAGAAGTGACGGGTCTCCACGATGAGCCTCATAGATAGGCTCACCGCAGAGAATTGCAGCAAATCGCAACATGCCGCGATCTGAATCCCGCAAGAATTGCTATGATTCTCCACTCATGAACATCGGGCTGCACTTTTCGTAGTTCAGTCTATGGAAAGCGTTCACTGTGTTACCCGTGACCAGATTATCGCCGCGGATAATGCAGAGACATATCGCCCGTGAACAAGAGGCCTTAATGTGATAATGTCTATTCATAGTTGAAATAACAGAGTAACTTACATTATTTTAATTACATTCAGTTAAATATCAGCAACATGTTTCTGGTAATTAGGCTAATATGCTGCTGCCACCACATACTGCTTTAGGTCTTTTGCAGTGACTCCAGGGTTTTTGACCACTTGTCTTTTGAGGAATTTCATGTCAGCTGATAAGAGCAGTCACATTGTATCACTGTTACAGTCACCATATTACCTCACCCACTTCTGATGCACTCTCATTCAGATGCTGTGTCTCCTGCACACCATGGCTGCCACTTCTATCCTGTGTCCAGTCTGACTCAACTCCTGTCTACCCATAGGGCATGTGCACATACCTGGACATTGTCTTACATTGCCAGTGCCAACATCGTCTGCCTTTCCCACCAAATCTGATCTAGTTCCTGTAATATTAAGCATCCATACCCAAGTGTGAATGTCTAAGCAATTGGTTCAACTCCTTTGGGACAAAGCTGCAGTTAATATGTTCTGCTCGTTAAGATCTCTGTGCACTCTGATCATTGGCTACAGACTTTGACTATATTTCTATTTGCAGTCTGCCTGTTTATCATATTGAACCACATACTGCACATCCTGACCTTTGGTTATATTATTGGACTCAGCCATGGTTCACACCCTCAGGTACCATACCTTGACTCTTTGTTATATCAGCTGCCAAATACCTGGGACTATTGCAGTGACTGCATGGGATATTCTCCGGTATTGCCTCCTGCTTTATTCTTAAGTCAAATTGGAGTGTGGCACATTGGCCAACTGCACTGCGTATCTCAAAGTTGACTAAGGTTAAGTTTCAGAAGAAGCCCTGGAAAATTGTGGAGTGGCTGTCACAGTTGCCTGACTTGAACCATATATATAAAATCTTTGCTTAAATGTGAAGAAAGTGGCTACAGCACACAAACCCAAGAATATTGGTGAAGATTAGAGATGAGCGATCGTACTCGGTAAGGGTGATTTCGCAATCGAGCACCGCGATTTTCGAGTACTTCACTACTCGGGTGAAAAGTACTCGGGTGCGCTGTGGGGCGGGGGGTTGCAGAGGGGACTGGGGGGTAGCAGCGGGGAACAGGGGGGAGACCTCTCTCTCTCCCTCTCCCCCCCACTTCCCGCTGCAACCCCCCGCTCACCCAGAGCGCACCCGAGTACTTTTCACCCGAGTAGTGAAGTACTCGAAAATCGCGGTGCTCGATTGCGAAATCGCCCTTACCGAGTACTTTCGCTCATCTCTAGTGAAGATCATTGCCATTGCCCGTGAGGAATGCTGCTATAAGCTGGTGTATAGTTATGCATCATGTTTATAATATGATGCATAGGTATAAACCATGTTGAATTATGTGGAAAGGAAGACACTAATTGTATGTTTTTTCAGGTTCCAGAAGATGATGTTAACAATCCAGAACAGAAGAGAGATCATTCTGACGGTTGATAAACGAAGTTCACGTGAGGTGGCTGAAGCTTTTAGTCAAGAACAACTCAGCAAGACACACAGGGAGAGTACAAACTATGAGGATACTGATTCAGAAGTTCAGGCAATCTGTTAGTGTCCAGAATAGAGATGAGTGAGTATACTCGCTAAAGGCAATTGCTCGAGCGAGCATTGCCTTTAACGAGTATCTCCCCGCTCGAGACGGAAGGTTTGGGTGTCGGCAGCCGGCAGGGAGCTGCGGGGGAGAGCGGGGTGGAACGGAGGGGAGATCTCTCTCTCTCTCTCTTTCCCCCGCTCCCTCCTGCTGACAGCCACTACTCACCGCTCCATCGCGCCGGCACCCGAACCTTCCGTCTCGAGCAGGGAGATACTCGCTAAAGGCAATGCTCGCTCAAGCAATTGTCCTTAGCGAGTATACTCGCTCACCTCTAGTCCAGAACAAACCAAGAACTGGTCATCCAAGCAGTGTTTCCTATCTCCAGGTGACGAACATTGTGCTAGCTGTTTGCATTAAAACTCCACATAAGTGTACCAGCAAACTTACATTAGAGCATTCTGTAAGTCAGCCAACTGTCATAAGGATCCTCAAGAGACACACATGGCACCTATACAAACTGCAGTTGCAACAGAAGTTGTATGAAGATAAGAAGATGAAGAATGTTTATGACCAGTTTTTAGTTTTCACAACTAGTTCTTGGTCAACCAATTTTTTCTTTGGTTTGACATGCTCTATTTTAGAGTGCACTTGCACACCAAATGCACCATTGGTGTCTATGGGGGTGCACACCCAATTCCTACGCAATTGTGCAATTAATTGTGCTATTTTGCGGGAAAATTTAAAACACCAGAGACTAATTAGTCTGCATAGCCTTTTAAATCACGGTGCGGGTGTGTCCTACCCTGATGTGAATGATCCCTGGCAACTCAAAAAGTACAGTAAAATGTGCTGAAATGTGCACAATAGCGTGATATACACTGCATAAAAAGTCACATTGTCATGAACGGTTTTGCACATACGCTTGTGTGAAGCCACCCTTAGCGACAGACTTCTGTCACAGTATTTATGGATAAAATCCACACAGTAAAATCCATGTCGGATTTTGCCTTGTGAATACACCCTTATGACTCCCTTCTTCATTGTGTTTAGACAGTATAAGATATGGTTCAGCTGGTCAAATCATTTAGTGAACCCCTGAATGCTCTCCTGTAGCCCACTGTGGTTACATGACAAGGCGGATTGTCAATTAGCATGCTCTGAGCATGAGAAACGATAATAGATTGACATGTTGTAGTGAAGTCTTGTACCATGGACCTGATTAACAATGAAGGAATGATTGGGCCACGAGTTATCCAATGAAGTTCACTGTCTTTTTCTCATCTTAAAAAACTAACGTGATGAATTTATAAAAAAAAACCAAAAACTTAAAAGGAGATAAAACTCAGATGACAAACATAAACTCTAACACCTGCCCATACCCAAAGCTGACAAAAGCACTGCTCCATTAGGGGAGCAGTAAAACAAAGAAAACATTTCATATCCATAGAAATACATTGAATCTTAATTTTCAATCCATTTCTTCATTTTTCATCTCCATTCTGTTTTTTACACTGGAGCAAAACCATAGACTATTGTACTTTTTTCCAAATCAAAAAAAGAGAACAAAATGGATGTAGTACATTGAAGTCAATGAGACTAAGGACTTGGTCACATGGGCGTTTGTACGTGCGTATTAGCTGCGATCTGTGCATATTTCCATGCGGAAAAACATCTGTCAAAAAAACAACATATGGGTAGCAATGGAGCTGGTCATGCGGATTTTCGTCCGCACGCATCGCCACCCGTGTGACTGAGCCCTAAATAAAACACAGAAAGTAATCACATTTTATCAATTCTTCCTTTTGTTTGTGTATCAGGTTTTATTTCTGAGCATGCACACAGGGCAGGAGATAATAGGGGGGGGGGGGGGGGGTAGACAAGCCAAGCAGTAGAAAATAAACGGATCAGTTTAAAATGATGAAAAAAGGAACTGCAACGGAAATCAACAGAAAGCATACTTTCCATTTTTTTAAGCATCCACCCCAAAAACCTGAAGAAATGCTTTTCATTCACTTCCATTTTATACAGTTCCATTTTTTGTTCAACAGAATCCTTTCAAAAAACGCTAGTGTGATTTCAGCCTTACTGAGTAAGGCAGCTTCATCTGCAATCTGATGGTGACTGTGGGATATTACACCTTACAAAGTCTTTTTTAAATCTCATAACATGTTGAGATATCTTTCTTCACCAAGAAAGCCTCTTGGGTTAATGCAATAAGTCAATCATTTTAAGGCTTGT
Organism: Eleutherodactylus coqui; assembly: GCF_035609145.1. Taxonomy (NCBI): domain Eukaryota; kingdom Metazoa; phylum Chordata; class Amphibia; order Anura; family Eleutherodactylidae; genus Eleutherodactylus; species Eleutherodactylus coqui. The sequence continues at coordinate 25,936,604 of NC_089845.1, read as the reverse complement.
CCCATCTGCAAATTGTAAGCGTAAGTCATCAAATTCTGAATGGTAGGGGACCAACTGCTGTTACCCCGCCGATCCTGAAAATAAAGGGCCACAGCGCCGCTTTCATGCTGAATTCTGTGGTTCCCTGCACAGCAGGTGGTTGAAAGTACTGCCTGGAGGGAACCACAGCATGGCTTCATTTACTTGAATGCAGCTCTCCTGTATTTTGCTCCACAGCAGGTAACAAGAAGCGAAGAAGCTGCAGGGGTCTCCAGAGTTGCACCCTCATCAATCAAGAAGTGATAGCATATCCTATAGATGGAATAACCCTTTAAGAATTTCTTAATGATTAAATAACAGAGAGAATGTTTTTTTATACATTTCTTTCTTTAGTAGCAAGACAAGGAAGTAAGTAATGTTTCTTGTGTATATAGGTGATCTCTCACTGCAAATTATAGAGTTTTCCGTCTTACAAGACCATGATATGTCTAGGATATATTTTATTCATATATACTGTTTACATTAATACTTAGAGACACCTGGTATACTATCATTCCACTGGTATCAATCATTATAAATACATAGAAAAGAAAAACATCAAAGCTTCTTTCATTTGAGCTCGCAATCATTTGAATTTATTGTACAAATATGTCTCTATATATATGCTTATATGCCTGTTTTAGTGAAGTGGAAAGGACATATAAATACTGATGAACAAATTATGATTTATAGCTTTGCTTATACAAACATGCAAGGTGTTTTTTAAAGATTTTGGAATATATGTACAAATATTTAAATCCATTCAGACTGAAGAGAACTAGTGAGAAAGAGTTCAAATGATAAGGCCTGGTTCACAGTCAGCATTCTAATTCTAACCAACATATTTAATGGGGCTGAACTAAGGCTCCTGTGCCAGCCAATCAAAGCAGTTTACCTCAAGCATTTGAGAAAATGTTTTGCATAGTCTTCACCTTGTGATAAGAGGCGTTGCACTACTGAAACAGGAAGTGGTCTTCAGCAACCTGTCACCCCGAAGCTGAAGGTTTATAATTCTCTAGAATGCCACTTTACACTGTGGTTGTATGACTTCTCCTTACTGAAGTTAAGAGTCACTTCCCATAGCATATAAAGCAGTATTAGGTCATGATTCTTTCATCAAGTGTTAAGGATTGCACCACAGTTATATGAAACCATTTATACCAAGCAGACACTTGCTGAAACAATGAAAGAGACAATATGGAATTTGGAAGCCAGTATTGCAGCCAAGCATAGGCAATTTCACATACATCTTCAGCATTCACCCATCTGAAAGTTGGGTGGTTGTTTCTCCTAAAGATTTCAACAATAACAACAAAACATTACAATTACCAGGACTGTCCAGAAATGAAATTGTTAGCACCACAAGACTGTGTCATATTGAATGAAACACTGTAATATAGTGACATAGTATTGACATGTCTATTAATTTCAGCCTATTATCCTGCATTGTTGATCCAGAGGAAGGCCAAAAACCTTATTGATGTAAAAGTCCAATTAAAATTCTAAAAGTATCCAAATTAAATTCCTGGGCTAACTATCCATTTCCAATCTAATAACCATACTTTGTAATATTATTATACTCAAGACAGGCATCTAGGCCCATTTTAAACTCTAACAATAGGAACTTTCTCTGGCCGAGAGTTCCATAGTCTCAATGTTCTCACATTAAAGAACCCTCTTTTATGTTGGTAAGAAAAGCTTTCATCTGAATGAAGAGAATGCCCCCTTGTAATAATTGTAGTCATGAGTACAAGTTGTGCTGAGGAAATAAAAAGCTAGGGCTCTGGCATGACCTATAAGTATAATCAGTCGTAGGTGTTCTTGCCAATAAAGAATCCAAAGGTACTTCATTTTTTGAATGCTTACTTGCCTGTACTAGGCCGAAGTACCTGTCGTAATAATTGTCTCTTACACTTCAACTGCCACACAGCCTACCAGTGTACCAGTCTCACCCATTCCACTCTAGGAACACTCTGCCTGTTTTTTTCCTGTTTTCTTTCTCATGGGTACGAGTTGGTCATGAAAGAAATATCTGTATTGACACTTGTTATATATACATAGTCATTAAGGTCACCTTAATGTGTTTTTGAAACTACCTACAGTAACCTAAATGTTATAACTGTTTCTGCTTACTGTAGTCCATCCATTCCATCCTTTACTTTAGCGATCCACCTTTTTTTACCACTCAAGATCTCCCATGTTTTTTTGTACACTGGTGCCCAATACTGATTTCCTAAAACTGTGTTTTCATGATGTCTTATATATCTTGGAAGCAATTGCCTGACAGTGGTTGATACAATTAGGTTTACTGCCAACTAATATCTGACTTGTATTTGCAGTGTCTGTTTCCTTATACAAAAGAACCCAGGACAGACATCTCACGTGTATTGATAGTCTAAGGCTCGGTGGCCAAAGTGAAAACTGCAGGATCAGTTTTGAAATATAGGTTGTAAAAATATGCTTATAATAAAAACTTAAGTCTAGCAAGTGGCCATTGTCTGATCATACATACCCATAAAGCTGCATAACATAAACAACACCAAATGTATGATGACTACTTTATGATTTCCACATTACTGATATCTAATGCTGAGCACTTAACCTTATGCATTATACAGTATGTCACACTGTGGTTCCATATAGGGCAGAAGCAGATTAGAAACTAACAGCAAAGATAAACTTTGGTTGTCACAATGTAGGCAGCAGAAAGTAATAGGATATAACTATCCATTTCAGATTACTGCCCAATAATTTTGAAATTCTCATTAGAGAGAGTAGAGAAAAATCCAGGGCTCAGCGAGAAACGTATTTAAATAGAATTCGACCCAAACAACAGTAGTTATATATAATGATATGTATTTAATATATTACAGATAAAAAAAATTACATAAAAAAGCATACAGGGTACTGAATGCTACGTGTTTCAGTGATACTATGTTGCCTTTCTCAAACATAAAGTGCACTGACATAGACCATGTTTAAATAGGTATGGTGGTACATTCATTTAGGGCACATGACACCCAAAATTAAAAGGGGAGGGTCTGTGGGAGGTGGAGATATATATACAAAAACATTTTCATTGCAAACACATATATACAAAAAAACTGATCAGTTTGTCTCTTGAAATGTATATAATTTCAATCCATAAGCATTAATATACAAGCCTTAATAGCACAGGTGTATTTAAGGGGTTAAAAAGCTTTCTTTCAGCATCAGCATATTCAGGGACTATGTTGTTAATGTGGTGCCATTTACTGCCCGGTGGTGTAAATGATGGAGATTCCTTACCTAAGCATCAACATACAAGCTTTGATGGCACTGGTGTGTTCAAAGGGTTAAGTGTTTTGCTTTCCGCAACCGCATGTCAAAGGCCACGCTGTTCCTGCAGTGCCAATTACTGTAAGGGGGGGGGGGAATCAAAGGTGGGTTTTTGAAAAGGGTGCATTCTTTAGTGAAGAAGGAATGTGAGAATTACAAGAAGGGGGTAAGGAATGTCAGTGGGTTGTAGCCGCGTCATCATGCAGAAAGCATGTGATTGAGTGGGGGCGGGCCATAGCCTTGTCATACTCAGGATCACATGATTTTTGTGTGTCATGTGCCCTAAATGAATGCACCGCCTTACCTATTTAAACATAGTCCATGCCAGTGCACTTTATGCCTGAGAAAGGCAACATAGGATCGCCGAAACGCATTGCATTCAGTACATTGTTATGGGCCTTGTGTGATGCAGAGTGTTAAGGCAGCAGAATGCAGTCCTAAGCTCTCACTCACGACCTGAAGGTTCAATCCCCGCATGGTTAAGGTAGCCGGCTCAAAGTTGACAGCCTTTTATCCTTCCGAGATCGGTAAAATGAGCACCCAGCTTGCTGGGGGGTAATAAACAAATTACCTGAAAACGCTGCAGAATAAGTTGGCGCTATGCAAATAACAAGTCCCTCCCCCCTTCCCTTGTATGTTTTTTTAATGTAAATTTTATTTTTTCTGTAATATATTAAATATATATATTATACTGCGGTTGTTTCGGTTGAATCTTATTATTATGTTTCGGTTGAATCCTAATACGTTTCTTGCTGAGCGCGGGATTTTTTTTCTACTCTCTCTCTCTTATTGCTTTGACCAAAAACTGCCATTTTTGGATCTGTCCTGCGGCTCTCCTATTATCCTTGGATGCCTTTGTGACCAAGACTTGTATCTTTTTGTAGACCTGGACTTCAGTTGTAGTGGCAGTCCTCCATGAGGACCGTCCACACCGGGTAAGTTACCTTAATCATTCATCTAATACTAATTATTTTTACCTATTGTCATTTGCTCAAGGCGCTATCCCATTGCATTCGAGACATATTTGCATTAAAAAAAACTGTAAATACTAGGGAATGTCACTCCCAGCAATGCAGATATATGTATATATACAGATCAGGCCACCTATATAGGTTCTGATATCACTGTGCCTTCCTACTCATTACCATCTGCAGATTCACCACTTATTGCCCTTGTAAATGAAGGAAGCAGAAAGGCTATGAGTACATTGTAAAGGCTTCATGGGTATCTCTACAGGCTATGGTGTGGAAAATGTTTTTTACCTCCGTCCCACGCTTGGCTCCGCTTTGCTGGTACATCTACAAATATGATAGACATCTACATATTGAGCATCATTACACTCTGCTGGAGAGCTGCCGTCTGATACTTATTTCAAGTTCTCTGCTTACAAAACAATATAAGAAAAAGAAAGAAAAACTGCTAATTTTCCAATTCATTGATTTTAACAGTATATAAGGGTGAAATATTTCCCATGTTGTGTTGTCATCTGGTAATTTACTTTTTAGTAGCTATGTCAATAGCAATGACAAAATACAGGCGACTGCAATTCTATCAGTGCAGGAATATCGTGGAAGGGAAGGTAATGTAGCAGAGATGCTGCTTATCTACAGCAGGATACAAGTGAGATAATGCTAATAGAAAAAAGGTCAATGTGCGGAGCCACTCGAAAGAAAAACTGGAAAGCAGTTTGCAAAATGTGTGTTTGCATAGAGAGGAAATAAACAGTTCTTTTGCTATGCATTTCTTCTGCAACCCCTTATGTCAATAATAGATCTCTTACTTAGTGAATATTTCAAGCTAATTCTATATTCAGTTCAGTGCCAGCCTTGCACGTGCCACCACCAATAGAGGGTAGTAACTCAAAGAAGGAGATGAGGAGAAATGAGACAGCTATTGATATTAAGATAAGTAGAGGAACACACTAGGAAGTCTAGAGAGAGCAATAGTGAATGTGTGCAGAATGTAAATGGCCATAAAGAAAAGACACACTGGGGAAGATGCATAAGACAAATTACATTCTGACTGTAAAGCCTAGCCGGATCAGAGACAGAGCCACTAAGACTTTATATGAAAAAGCCTGTTCGGAAGAAAACTCAATGTCCTCTAACTTATGAATTATGAATTACCAAATATGAAAATATACAATGGATTTCTAGAGGTTTACAATTGAACTAGATTGCATTCAGTGAAATGTTATTGTTGGAACACTTTATGAAATGAATAATGTTTCAAAACTGTTTTTCTGGGTTTAATGTCAAAATGGAGCGTGTCACTCTAAAACATGCCGAAAAAATCAGACTTCTATTTGATTGTAGCGCGTTTTATTATAGTTTTAATTCAGCACCAAGGTCAGTGTTTTCACCACTTTTGGCCACCTTTGGTACAAGAGACCTATTGTATATCTAGTGTTTGTTTGATTATTTATTTTAGACATGCAGATAAATAATTTCAATTTAATATTCTCTAGATTTTTCTGTAGTAAGCAGCAATTTTAATGGGCAATGCAGCAGAAAAAGCTACCTACTAGTAACAAAGATTAGGCATCATCACTGACATTAAAAGGGATTTCCCAATTCTAGCTGTTTTACTGTAGGAAGCAGACATGTCTGTGTATTGCACAGTGGAAGCTGACATATCTATATATTGCATAGTCCATACATTGCACAGTCCTTATTGAAATGATTGGGACTCAGCCTGCACTACCAACCCAGAACACTGCACAATATTTGGAGCTATCTGTTTCTTACAGCAAAACAGCTAGAAGTGGGACAACCCCTTTAGGCCTTAGTCAGACGGGCGTTTTTTCGCGTGATTTGAGGATCGCATGACGGATGCGCATGCGCAAATCGCGTGACCGGGGGCGAAAAATCGCGGGAAAAATCTGCACCTAGCCGCGTTAATCGTCGCAGCAAAACGCCCGTCTGATCGGAGAAAAATCGCCGTGCGCATCAAAATGCGCATGAAACTTAGATTGGCCGGCGAAAAAAACGCAGCTAGCTGCCGTAAATGATTTTGGTGCGCACATAAAACGCCGATCGCAGATAGGCGCGATCGTCGTGTCCTATAATTTATCGCATATCCGCATAAAAAGCGGACATGTGACCGATACCATAGCGAACCATTGGTTCTATATATGCGCGAATCGCATGCGAATAAACGCCCGTCTGACTAAGGCCTTAAAGTGAAACTCTGAGCAAATGTTCTTATTTTGGAAAAACAGCAGTATTAGGGTCATTTCAACACACAGCAGAGATAGGACATGTCCTATCTTTGTGCGCACCTTGGAGCAGACATGTGAGTTTGCACTCGCATGTCCTCCATTTGTTAGATGCGCTGATTCAGCACATCTAACAATCCTCCATGTGAACATTTATATAGGAAAGTATTGGTTCCTTTAGAAGCATGTTTTGAGCTCTAAAACTCTAAACAAGCCCTAATGCTCATAGTTAAATGCTCCTAGTAGGTTCATTTACCTAATAATGAAAATTGTTTGAAGTTTCACTTTAAAGGCACATATACACGGAGCGATGATCGCTCAAAGATCGCTCAAATGACAGTTTGAGTGACAGCTTTGAGCCATCATTTTGCATAAACTATTAAGTAGCTACTCAGCTACTTAATAGCTATTTAGTGTGCAAATGAAGCCTTAGCTGAAAGCAGTTAATAGCCTGAGGGCTCTTATCTGCATTCAGCTCCTTTGTTCTCCAGCAGTAAACAATGCTATCAGCACTCCCCATGGAGAACTGCTGATAAGACCACACAACGAATTTTAGGTTGGTCTGAATTTAACGATCAGATAGCAGTGCACAAAAAGTGCACGATGGCCGCGCATTTAGACGCAACGATTATCGCTTTTTAGCGATTTTTGAGTGATCATCGCGCCATATAAATGGGCCTTAACATGTGAACAACTAAAGTGTTTCTGTCCTAAGTGATTATACGTTGTTTTAGCAAATTTACATATGTGGTGTTTAAATGGCAGGATTTTATTTCTTAAATCTTGTCCTATCAAAATCATTTTTTGTGTTTTTTTAAATTACATAAAGGCGTAGGATTTTTTATACTTTTTTGTAAAAAAAATATTTTGTTGCGTTTTATGTGTAGAAAACATTTTGAAAAAGATTTTAATAGTTTATTTTTAAATTAATCAATTTACACTAAATTAAAGTATGTTTTCCAACTTCCAGTCATCTGACATAATTTGTGTGGTCTTGGACTATGGGATGGCTATTGTGATGATTTGGGTTGGCATGGGTTATTTCTTTTTAAATATGTTTGTATTTTATTGCATATTTTTTATTGTATATTTTTGAAACTTCTTATTTTTTAAAAGTATATGTTTCCCTTGATGTCATAAAAAGCCTTTGGTGGGCATTCACAGTGTCATTTTTTTTTTATTTTGCAGGTTTTCCACTGTAGCTTTGACAACCATAGACGCCCTAGCTACAGTTAAAAGCCTTGTCCTATAGAGACATTAGTCATTGGCAGATCTGATCTGAGTCTCCTAAGACCCTGCAGCTCTGCCATTCTAGAGGTCCAGTAGTGGAAACTACACTGTTACTTCCTCAATTCACCGCATAGCACTCACTGAGCACTAAGTATGCTTGAAAAGAAACGTCAGAAGCAATTATAAACTGTGTCCGTCTTCTCCTCTGGGTCCTTGGCTGTCTCTTTTAGCCAGGCACACAACCTACTCTTGCAAGATTACAGGAGAAGGAGCTTAAAACTCACACCATATATTTACAATGGAGCATTTCAAAAACCAAGTGCTGTAAATACATGGCATTTGGTCATAATTGGGTTTAGGTGTATAATAATATGCACTCCTGCCATTTCTGGCTGTAACTAAGACCTATAAGGGTAATAGCTCTCTGCCAGAGTTTTTTTTTTTAATAACTGACCAAGTGAAAACTTAGATAGAAATCCTGCTGAGATGCAGGGTCTTGAAACACGCTGTATATGCAAGAAATCCTTCAAATGTGATTCAGTGAAAAAAAAATCTCCAAAAAACTTTTCTTTCATGTCATGGGCTGGTGGACACTTACAAAAATACTTCAAAAAATACCCACTGAATATTGCTTCTGGAATACCATATATTGGAGCCAATGATGGAAAGAAACTGAATTCTGTTCAATGACATCACTTTTATCTTTATACATTATTCAGACTTAATAGAGATGAAATATTAATATGACCCCACTTACATGGCGCACCTACGTGCCGTACTTTTTCACATGACTGTCCTTAACACTATTCTGTCTAATGCACGTAGTAAAAGCATATGTTATGTAACGTCTTGACACAATCTATCTTTTTTTCAGAGACATTGCCTGCTATATCCTTTTCGCTAAAGTTCGATTTTCCCCTTGTTTAACTATTCTTTGCTCATACTGACTACATTCAAAATTCCATAATTCTCTTGATATCATGCTGGAATTGAGGATAGCTTGTTACAGAATGCTTACAAAAGACCAGCTGATCCGACAGCCACAATAGGTGAATTATTTATAGTATGCATAGTACTACATTCTGCCGAGGTCAAGCATATATAATATGTTACAAATTGGTTACAAAACACATTTTACTATGTTAAAAAAGGGATCATCAGCCACAGTCATTTCATAGTTGAAGGTAGAACGTATCTATGATCAATGTCAGAACTGAAAATTAGCTGTAGCAATAAACATAATACGATTATAAAGTATAAAACTCATGTAATGCTGCGTGTGATTGTCACTAAGAGATACTAAGGATTGTCACTGGGGATTAAAATGCAATACATTCCTATGTCTGTTATTCTTTAAGCTGTAAGCTAATCTTTTAAGACTAGTTTCAAAAACAGCGTTTTTGGGGGGGGGGGGGGGTTTAAATCGTATTTTTTCTGCGTTTTTGTCATTGCCAGATTTTCTGGTACTGTAATTATTTTCAATTTTTTTATTGTACACAGTGTTTGGGTGGAGACATACATATATCTGCCAGCAACATCTGAAATATAATATTGTAGTGTATATTAAACATAAATAAAATAGAACAAGCTGAAGAAAGACAGTATATTAATTTATCTTCTTAGGGTGGCTTGTGCATGTACGTACATAGGTGCGCACCCATATACATGCAAAAAAGTGCTTGTGCCAGTCAATGAACGACAGGCGAGAGCTACCTGTAATTGGCTGAGCACCTCAGTCAATCAGAAGCAGCTCTTTGAGCAGGCGGGGATTTTAATTTCCTGCCTGCTGAAAGAACTTCAGTGCAGAGTTGGGGACAGCGGAGACAGGATGCGGCAGCCCCGGCAGCTGAAGAAAGGTGAGTATAGTTTTTTTTTAAATGTTTACACCAATTTGGGTTTTTTTTTCCGGGAAGGGTTTATATTTAAACCCCCTCCCTGAAAAAAACAATTAACGGGTGCCGGCAGCTGGACCCTCTACCATAGCTGTCATTGGTCGTATATCATAAAAGAAGTGCGCAGTGTAGCCACTATCTGCGATAATTCTTTCATACACGCAAGTGTTGTTGAGTGAAGTAATAATATCTGCCAATTTAAGGATATTAGAACTTTTTCAATATCTTACAATAGACAGCTTAGCTAGTGTGAGAATCCTACACATTAGACTTCTAAAAACTAATGCAAGTTCAGGGGTTTGCAAGAAGGATATTACTTTGGACATTTCTAGAGGATTTGAGGTATTGTGCCTCTCGCAATCTCTCCAGGAAACATATGACGAATTAGGGAAAATCTTATGTAGACAGGTACCATCTCAGATTGATTTTCAAAGCAGGAGCTACATTCAGATTTAGTCAATGCTCAAGATGCCCGAAACTAATCTTCTTCACAGAAAGTCAAACCCGACTCCCTTTCTCAGGTTCAGAAAAACTAGGATTTCAAAAATGTGTCTTGGTTGTTAATTATACTGTAAATAGGTTTGAAAATGGAAGAATTTCAGAGTTGTAAGTTAATCTTTTTTAAGTAAAGTTTAGGGAAACAATGCAGGTATGCATCTAGGTCTATTATTAAATAAAGAGTAGGTTGATACCCTAACCTTAAAATTAATTATGGAATCATAATAGTACAATTGTAAGCAACAGGGTCCGCCTCTACAAAAGGCCTCGTTAACACACGGCGCTGTTTTAGCACATAAGAGGCATGTTAAAAGTGCACTGCTATAAGAACCATTGGTTTCCTACAGAATTGTTCACATGAAGGAATTTAAGACATGCTATCAAAGATAGGACATGTGACTGCAAAGCTGGTATCTAAGATCCATGGTGCGAGAAAAGATAGGACCTGACCTATCTTTGGTGAGTGCTTTCTATAGCCTCCTATAGGAGCTGATAAACACTCACCACGCACCTCCGATCATGTGAATTGGCTAGTTAAAATAGCTGGAATTCACCCGTTCACGCAATCTTTAGTACAGTATTGATCTTTTCAGTCGTCTATACTGCGTTAAAACAGCGGTTGTTTGAATGAGCCCTAACTGTGAAGAAATTTTTAAGTTGGAAAAAGCCGATGCTTTTAATTGTAATGGCTGTTTTATTTTAATGGTATATAATTGGGGTGTGTCATATTGTAAAATTTCTTCCAACTAGAAATACAGATGCAAATAAGGGTAAGTCCTATAAAGAGGCTACGAGAACAGTTTTCAGGACAGACAAAATAGGTTTCTACATGAATGCTGTGGTTAATAATGTCCATGGCCCAATAGCATATCAAGTCAAAAATCTGTGTTGATAGATAGACAGATAGATAGATAGATAGATAGATAGGTAGATAGATAGATAGACAGACAGACAGACAGATAGATAGATAGATAGATAGATAGATACACCCAGGCCATTAACTAATTTGTTGTTATTTCTCTGATTATATAATTTAAAAGGGGCTTGTAATTATATTTATCTCGACTTGTAAGGGGAATCAAGAGAAAATACTTATTATACAGAAGACACGGTAAGAGATTAAGGGAGAAGATCTGGGAATTTTCAGCATTGAGTTTATAATACGATACAAGGTCAACCTATTTAGTAATAGTTCTTTTCTGGGATGGAAAGTGTAGATATTCTATTGTCTGCATGTCGTAAGATGGTATACTTAGGCTGGGTTCACACGGGACAGAATTGCCGCAGAATTTCTGTGCAGCAATTCCGCCCACGGCTCCTAATCCTGGGATTAGCCAGCCATGTGCACAAGATTTTGCAAAAATCTCGTCCACGCAGGGCAGCCAATCTGTTGTGGCAAAGCCGGGCGAAAACAGTGTAGCAGCGTGGAATTCAATTCCTCTGCATGTCAATTCTTTTTTTTTCCTGGTGCGGCCTCACTCCTCTCTTTGGAGAGAGAAAGCCACAGCGGAATGCTGCCAGCCGAACCGCTCCAAAACTCGCGGCAAAATGTTACAGGTTTTGAAGCTGCTGCTCTCCCACTGAAATCTTGCGGTTTTTCGTTGCTGCTAAGCCATGAAATTTCCGACGGATTTCCGTCCCGTGAGAACACAGCTTTAGGCTTGCCAATTGAGATACCACTAACCAAATTCTCTTCTCACAAAGCCTGAGCCAAAAAATTCCATGGATAAAATTAAAATTGAAAAATTGAAGAAGATTATGGGCATGACTTGGGCTATTTGTAATTACAAACGCCTTCCCTATGTTGTTTAATTACAGCACCAAGTGGATCAGGTTAGTCTTTAAAAAGTGAATAACATTTAGCACCTATCTGGCATTCTCAGGTGCCTGATGACCTTTTACAAAACCCACTTGATCCTCCCTAGCTAACAGTTTAGTGTAGTTCTTTAAGTCTGCATTTAAAAGGGATATAGGCCTATAGCATTGAAGGACATCTGGCAATTTGTCTGACTTCAGTAAGGTGATGATTAAGGTAGAGTGGTTTTCTTTGAAAAGGCAGCTAGTCTGAATTGCTTTTTGAAACAAGCGGCAGAAGTAAAAAGGAAGAAATTGTTGGAAGATCTTATAATAGCCATTGGAAGTAATAGGGGCAGATCATTCAAGATAAGATTTAGTACAGAACCACATTGAGAATCCCTGGAATGAACACATGTCCAATAATGGCTCCCTGCATGCATCGTAACAGAAAGATGCCCCTTTAAGTATGCTTTCCTTACTTCAGTCATAGCCGTGATCCCACAGGACTTGGAGAGATGCAGAAAGTGGATCTCTGCCTCTCATATATCAGCCTTCAACTTTGCAATTGGGTTTTACTCTCTATCACTTACAGAGGCCACAACAAAAATTAAAATCCATGTTCCGAGGCCCCCAGTGGTCCATGTGCCATATCATCGTGTAGCGCATCCATGCCTTCCTATTCAAGTACACTATTATTATTTCCATATAGGACACCAGTATTGAGATATAGTGCTAGAACATTTTTTTTTATTACACCTTGTATATTTGCATGAGACAAATTCAAAATCTATATTAAAAAAAGTACCATTTTCAGGAGAGTTTCTCTAATGTTAAAGTGACTGCTTGGGGGTTTAAACAAGCAGCTAATAACTTGCTGGCCTTATTATTTTGAAAGTGCTATAAATCTACAGTTTTTTTTATTTTTTTTCTCGTAGTCTAGGAGAAAGTACTTATGCAACTGTTGTTGAAAAGAAAATATGTTTTCCTCTAGAGAGGTGTTCGTTTTATCCTGAGCTTCTGTCTTTTTTCTATTTCTTCCATAAGGGAATTTAGTTTGGCACTGCTATCTTTCTTCTCTTTATGTCCTAGTTTAATTAAAGTTCCCAAATACATGTTTTGTGAGCATTACATGGAGAATTAGAGTCAGTTACTGTGGGTGTGTTCATGTAGAAATACTCTCTGAGAGTATTCAAATCTGTGTGTACAATGGATGAGACATAAGGTACGAATGACTTCTCCACAAAATGTTTGGGTGAAGTTATATTGTTCATCTCCTGTAAGAGTAATAGCTTGGTCCGCCAATCAATAGTTTCTATTGTGGTAGCCTTCCTCAGAAACAGAAGGACCATGCCAGAGATAATGTCAATTCATGAATAGCTATTATACACATTAGCAAAAAAGGAATAATCCTTTTTTGTGCTGTGATATACTTCACAGATATCATATATTTCCTCCTTCCATAATGTAATGTTTAATGCATTAGTTTTTATTTTTGTGTAAGATGTACTATCCAGTTAGGTGTTCGAAATCATGTTAATATCTCTACAGATAGGGCGTTTACCCTGCTTTCACTTAGAAATCAGAGAAATGATTTTATGGAAAAATTGTATCTAGCCATTATTAGGGGCACATACTAAAGGCCCATTTACACTGAGCGATGATCGCTCAAAAATCACTAAAAAGTGATCGTTTGAGTGATCATCATTGTGTCTAAATGCACTGCCATTGTGCACTGCTAGCTGATCGTTAAATTCAGGCCAACCTAAAAATCATGATGCGGTCATATCAGGAGTTTTCAGGGGGTTGTGCTGATAGCATTGTTTCTCATTGGAAACTGCATTAACTGCATTCAGGTAAAGGCTTCATTTGCATTCTAAATTGCTATTAAGTAGCTGAGTAGCTACTTAATAGTTTATGCAAAATGATCGCTCAAAGCTGTCACTCAAACTGTTGTTTGAGCGATCTTTGAGTGATCATCGTAAATGGACCTTAACATAAGAGCATAAAGGAAATTCACAGTGGATAAGAGTTTAATATATCAACCACTAATATCTTTATTTTTTGCAGTAGCTAGAAAGTGATTGCATTCCTAGGGCTCAGTCACACGGGCGTTTTTACGCGCGTATATAAGCACGTAAAAAAAACATGTGACCATTTCCATTGCCACCCATATGTTCTATCTTTTGTAGGTGCATTTTGTTTCTTTACGAACGCAGTAAAAACGTTTTTACGTGTGTATATACGTAAAAACGCTGTGTGACTGAGCCCACAATGGTTATCAAAACTCCCCAAGCCTTAAAGGAGTTGTGAGAGTAATAGATTATAGGGAAACTATAATGTTTACCTCTGGAAGCATCTTTTTGTAAAATATATTGCATGATAAGGATCTAGCTTCCAACCACATTTGCGATCGTTTTTGTTGACCGCTACGCCCTTTTAAATTCATAGAGGCAATTTTCAGTATTCTGTTTAAAATAAGTTGTAAAACTTAATGTTATTTCAATTTTAACAATAAAAGGTATTTTGAGTTTTTGCATACAGAGGATAACATTATTAAGAAAAGCAATAAAGCCTGGCAGGCTTAACACACTGTAAAAGGTAACAACATAACCTTTAGGAGAGAAGAAAACAACAGAAGTTTGGCAATTTTCTCAATAACTTTTGGAAAATACTGAAAAGACAGCATAATGTTACAACAAAACAGCATACTAAAGTTTGTGTCTTTATTCAGCCTCCGAGTGTCTTTATTTGTGTGTAGTCACAGACAAAGGGTAGATTGCAGCATTAACCTTTCATGTTGGAGCTCACAGGATGCCATTCCTCAACCACATGTTGAGGTGCTTCTTTTGAAGACATACTTGTAGTTTGGTGTAAAAGTGAAGTGCTGTCTTCCAAAGTTTTGGTTATATAGAGAATATTATTCTAGGTGATCTAAAGCAGACAGGGATGCCCCACTTATACAGGATTTTCTGTCCTTGGAGTGTTGATGTGAGAAAGTCCAACCGAAGTCTCAAGTGCAAAGGCATTGTGGATAAGTTAGTAAAAAATGAGATTTTTTGATAGTGCTCTGGTAGTTGAACTTTCTTTCTAATCGCTCCCAATTGATTTTCCTTAACTTGGAAGAAATGGATAAGTGCCGAAAAATCTCTGGACACAGTGTCTGGCAGATGTTTTGAATGAGGCATTCTATGTGCCCTATCTGTCAAATCTTGTGGAGAGCATTCAGGCGCTAGTATTTTAATAAAGCACTGTAGAAATTACATAAGATTTAGACATTTTACAGTTTATAGTGTTGCATTTTGAGCAATCTTCAAGATAGCTTTAAGAGAGCTCACTTCAGATTCAGGATCACAGTGGTATCTATTAAGTGGTTATGCAATACTGTAAATTCACTCATCTTAGTTTCAATATGGTTTACTCGATTTTCTACCTCTTGAACGGATGCATTGATTGGTTAAATAACTTGGGCGATATCAGTATGAAAGGATTTGCATAGTGCTTGTAAAACGTATTTTATGGAAAATGTTGTCATTGTTCTTTTATATACAGAGAGATCATGAAAGTTCATTGCCCTAGGTGCTAGATCAGTGTTGGGAGAGTTATGGTAGCCCACCTCAGATTGTAAATCAGCTAACATTGTATCCTCAGCTAATGTTTTACCAGCTTCTATAAAATGGAGAAGCCTAGGGTAGAGTGCAGTGAGACCTGTTCTTATGGAGATGAAAATGGGGCCTGTGAAACATCTCAAATCTAGATCTTCCATGGTTCTAGGGTGTTTAATTCAGCTGGGCTCTCAATGAGATATACTAGGGTAGATGTGCCACCACTCCAGATAGATATTGCTGCAGTCTAAAGTTCTACAGGACCAAGCTCTGGGTCTTCGGTAGGAGTGCATTCTTACAAGCACATCTCTGGGCTATCTTGAATCTGTGCTGACTTATGGAGTAAATAATAAAGTATTTTCTCTGGTCTTTGCTTCTATTTCCCCTTCTAGGCACCTATAGCTTAATTTACAAGGGGATGAGGGTGATTTTTTTTTTTTGCTTTGCAATCACTTAAAGACACTCTACTTGCAGGTGCTAAGTGCACAAGAAGCTATCATGCCCAGGAGCCAAGCCACATCCCACTGATGTTGCACTACTTTAAAGTTTATGTTGAATTATAAAGCACACGACATAGAATACATTTTCCATTTTGCATATTTGTTGCATTTTTAAAGGGGTTGTCTCACCATAGCCAGTACCGGGAATGTTGCCCCAGTGCATCTCAAGGTGTCTGAAAGTGTTGAGAATTGGCCATCTTCAGCTTTCCCATTGAAGTGAATAGAGTTGAGGTGCACATGCATGTCCTCTGCTGCCTCACACTTTGAGATGTATTGTGGACTATGGTGAAACAACCCATTTTAGTCACTAGGGTTTTTTTTTTCATAATCCATCATGATCGTATTATACCATATTTTCCCTATTTGTTATAGGCTTTTCAGTAAAACATTAAAAAGGCAATTTTACAAGATATGTACAAAGTAATACACAATAAAAGTAGCAAGAAGGCTCAGTCACACGGGCGCATCGGCGCCCGTGTTACTGCAGGTAGCAGACGGCCGTACCTGAAGACGGACATCTCTCTGCAGCGCCGGGATGTAGAACATGTGACCGGCTCCATTGCCGGTTATGTGTTCTTTCATCAGCGCTGCAGAGAGACGGCCGTCTGCAGGTACGGCTGTCTTCTAACTGTCAGTCACACGGGTGCATCGGCGCTGGTGTACGGGTGCAGATGCGCCCGTGTGATTGAGCCCTAAAGAGGTCACTAAAAATGTCCTAAAAAGTGTATGTTGCATATAATAACATTTTCTGGCATTTTAAAAAGCTTTATTTTTATGAACTGTAAAACACCTTAAAGAACACTCTAAGGGCTTAGTCACACGAGTGTTTTTTTGCCCGATTTGCAGATGCGTTTGCGATCCACATCTATATATACCCAATGCTTTGCAATGGGAGCGATCCCATGTCCGGCTGTGACAGCTGCAGCAGGAGAATCCTTGGATGTGAAACCCCTGGATGCTGTCACATCCAGGGGTTTCACCTCGTTGCCAATGGGGCCTACGGCAGCTGCACCTGCCCCAATAGAAACATACAGAGAAGATTGGGATCCTCTGCCACAGCTGTGACAGCTGTGGCAGAGGATTTCTTTATTTCTGCGGGAAGTCCCCTTATCACTGAACACTGTGACACCACTGTCGCAGTGTTCAGTGACAAGGGGACTCCCTGCAGGGATGAGGAATTCCCCTGCCACAGCTGTCACAACTGTGGCACAGAAGTACGATGTTCTCTAATTGCTTTCAATGGGGCTGTCGCTTCTGCAGCCCCATTGAAAACAAAAACTGTATTTATGTTTTTTTCTGTAAAGATAATTTGCAGCGATATATCTGTAAACTATAGCTATATTAATGAAAGCAACAGCACCCAATGCGCTATGAACTTTGAGGTCTTTATGTTGTTGCTCCTTTTTTTAAAAATAATTGAGCAAAATAAAAATAAAAAAAGCTAAAACAATCAGTTTATTTAGAAAATGAATCAATTTGTGCTAATAAGATCAGCAGAAAGTGCATCTCCAACCATTCATATTTAGCTCCAAAATTTTGAGCTAAAAAGAGTTGTTGGGGGAGCCCAAGATGTCAGCCAGTGCGGCCCACTTTGGAGATACAGGGCAACCCGCTGTTACATCAGTGAGGGTTGATATCCCATATGGTGGGTCACCATCTATCTTTGGCTGGCGTCTTGGTATCATTCACATGTGCAGGCTATGATTATGTGTAGTCGCCTCTCCCCAATCTGGGCTGGGTTGAGTGGGTGACTGCATATTAGTCTGCAATAAACAAGTTGCTCCTCCACACCAAAGTCTGGCTGACTACATACCTTTAGGGCTTATGGCGGTTGGGCCTGCCCTACGGTGATTGTGCCGATGGCGATTGTGCTGGTGGTGATTGTGCCTGCCTTATGGTGATCATGCCTATGGTGTCTGTGTCTGCTTTGCAGATTATCAGGTATTGCATTTTTGATTTTTTCAGTGAATAATGTCTTTGTTGTTTTCCTCACCTCTGTGATTTTATGTAATTTATAGTGAGTTAGCGTAGGTACTGACGGATGCGGTGTGGCCTTGACGCGGCCCATCAGCCTATGCATTTTGGCCAAAATGCAGTACCAAAACCTGCATTTATTAGTATGCATTATTATTTTTGTATGTAGTTTGCTAAAGTTGTTGGGGGAGCCCAAATTGTCAGCCAGTGTGGCCTACTTTGGAGATACAGGGCAACCCGCTGTTATATCAGTAAGGGTTGACATCCTGTATGGTGTCTTGGTATCATTCACATGTGCAGGCTATGAATATATGCAGTCGCTCTTCCCCAATCTGGGCTGGGTTGAGTGGGTGACTACATATTAGTCTGCAATGAAAAAGTTGCTCCTCCACACCAGAGTCTGGCTGACTGCATACCTTTAGGGCTTATGGCGGTTGGGCCTGCCCTACGGTGATTGTGCTGGTGGCGATTGTGCCTGCCTTATGGCAATCGTGCCTATGGCGACTGTGTCTGCTTTGTAGATTATCAGGTATTGCATTTTTGGCTTTTTCAGTGAATAAAATTTTGAGCTAATAATATAGGTGGGGTTATTTTCTATGATGTAGATTTTCAAATCCCCAGCTTCCCTTCATGTAGTTAAATTATAGATTTTTTTCCATTGGTGGGTGGGTTAGGAGCCTACTGCATATCAATGGAGAAAAAACTTTGCAGCATAGTTTTCTAGATTTAAATATAATTTATTCTATCACAGTCTTCAGATATGGAAAGTCTGTGTGGCCTTTTCAGGGCTTTAAACAACCCAATTAAAAACAATTCGTAGTGTGTTAGTATTTGATTCTGCTTTTTGAGCCCAGACCAGAAGTGGATCCAGCAGGAAGAACTATAAGGCCACTTTCACATGAGGGAACTACATGCACCAAAATGCAGCCAAATTCAGTGCATCAAAAAAACGCAGCTAACTGTACACACAAACACATCAATGGATGATTTTTGTACACACAAGTCCCAAGCCTAATTAGCACTAAAATCATCCATTCACAGTGCTGTTGTTTGAGAGTTCAGGGAAGAAAAAAAGAAAGAGAGAGATTGCGACACCAGCACGAAAGTCCCAAACAGCAATTAGTACCTGCAGGGCTCGAGGGGACTTCCCGAGCGAATCCCCCAGGTCGGAGCTACAGGGGACTCCTCTCTTCCTGCTATGGGAGATTGTCTCAGAGAGTCCCCTCCAGCCTTGCCCTCTCTCTCTGTCTCCCCACACTGTGGGGGAATTCCCTGTAACAGGGAGAGAAGGGTTACCCTGTAGAAAGTAATTTTACTGACTGCCACTATGCCTTTTAGCCCTTAAACTACCCACTAATGTCTGCACTGCTACTTTGTAGATTAAGGGCTAAAAGGCATAATGACAGTCAGTGTAATTACCTCCTGCAGGGGAGCCCTTCTCCCTCCACTACAGGGAATTCCATTTTCTCTATTTGTTGGCTGGCTTGCATAGCCTCCCATAGGAGTCTATGGACACTGCTACGCAGGGCGCACCAAAGTAGGTCAGGTCCTTTCTTTTCATGCAGCAGAGGATTTGAGCTACTGAATTCAATCACTGAAGTCCTTTTTTTAGTGGAGTGTTTTTTGGCCGCAACTAAAATTCCTCTGTCTACATGTTTCCATAGGATTCTAATAGGCGCAATTTTTTGGTGCGATTATTTTGCATAAAAAGGATGTTTGTGTGAAAGAACCCTAAGTCATTTATTTACATTGCCCATTTTTTTTAATCCACTTCTGGCTTAGGCTCAAAAAAAATCATAGGGTTTTAAGGAAAATTACTTTTTTGTGATATTTTTCCTGGAGCTTTGTGCACTATTTTTTAGACAAAATATGTTGCAAACAGGTGTTATCTGCAAGTAAACAGGAAAATATTAAATATACTAAGGTCAGTATCTTTTTTTTCTAGCAGTTTCTTTCACTTAGCATGCATTTTGGGGGTCAGTAGCATTTTTTTGAAAATGTAGAAGGCTGTAGGTTTGGTGTTTTCCCTAAGTGTTTTTACCTATTCTCTGTGAATTAAATAATGTGTCAATAATGTGTGAACAAAAATACTCCACCAAAAGAAGTATGTAAAAAAGCATGACATTCATGTTACCTTGAGGAGATTATCATGGCTTCTACAATCAATGGCCTTTCCTTAGACTAAAAGCCATCAATATCTGACTGGTGGGGGTCTGACTCTCAGCACCCCTGCCAAAGTGCTGTTTGCAGGGTCTGCAGCGCTTGTGCGAGTGTAGTAGCCTTTTCATTGTTTACAATTGATTGCAGCCTGGTATATATTCAAAATGCTGTAATTTTCATAGTGGCTGTTCTAGGTATTGCAGCATAGTCCTATTCCCTTGAATGGAACAACACTGCAATACTCAGTACAGCTGCTATAAAACGTATTGCATTCTGAGTATGAACCAGACTGCAATCCAATGTAAACAATGAATAAATCGCAGTGCCGTGGTCCCTGCAAACAGCTTGGACCCCACTGATTAAATTTTGATACATATCTTAAAGACAGGCTATCAATTTTAAAAGCCCAGCTTAACCCTTTAATATATATAAATCTAAAAAGATTTTTATACAGTTAGAAATGTTATTGATTTAGTGAAGAAAAATTAGACACTTTAGATAAAAAACATGTTACATATTAACATATAATTCGAGATGAGCGAGCGTACTTGCTAAGGCAAACTACTCAAGCGAATAGTGCCTTATGCGAGTATCTGCCCGCTCGTCTCTAAAGATTCGGGTGCCGGCAGGGGGCGGGGAGCGGCAGGGAAAAGCGGGGAGGAATGGGGGGGAGAGATCTCCTTCTCACTCTCTCCCCCCTGCTCCCCCCTGCTCACTCCTGCAACTCACCTCTCTCCCCCGCCGGCACCCGAATCTTTAGAGACGAGCGGGCAGGTACTCGCATAAGGCACTATTCGCTTGAGTAGTTTGCCTTAGCAAGTACGCTCGCTCATCTCTACATATAATGTTACATGTGAAAATTATATATAATTAAAAATATCACTAGAGTCACTTTGTTTTGTAAATTCTTTCCCTATTGAAATCAATAACGAAAGCAGGACAAGGGTAAACATACATGCACATACATTTACATATTATTTGACCATTACACTACCATGATAAGAATAAAAATTCGGCTTTCAACTTTTAAGCAAAGGTAAAATAGAATAGATGAGGATGAGGTGTCGGGGGTGGGGGTGGGGGTGAGAGTTAAGGGATGACCTTGTGATGACATTACTGGCTAAAAGACAAGACAGAGAGTATCAATAGCAATATGGTTGAGGCCCCTGACGAAATAATAAGCCTCAAACCTCGGACATAAGATGAATATGAGAGCAATATAGTTAGCATTAATATAAACCCTAAGGCTACCCATTTCAGATCACACAGGTTAAGATGTTAGCATAGCTTCCAGGGTAACCAGATAAATTCAAATTGGTTGGCCCAAATTGACAGTTCCTCAAACCTGCAAATTTCGTTAACCTTCGCTACCCATTGATTAAACAATGGAGCTATAGGTTGAAGCCATAGGAGTGGAATAACCAATTTAGCTGCAGTAATAAGATGTGTGATATGATTACTCCTTGATGGCCTGTAGCCAACAGAGGGTCTGGAAAAGATCACTCAATCCGAAGAGAGACTGAAAGAGCTGTCAGCTATGTTACACATGGTTCTTTCAATCTGGTTTCAAAATGGTGTTAAAACAGGGCAAGACCATCAAATATGTGCCAAGGATCCCACTTGTTCATTGCAGCTCCAACAGATATTAGATTTGGAAATTTTTTTGCGCAAACAAAAACTCAGTTGATTTATACCATGTAGTCAGCAGCTTGTAGCAGTTTTCTTGTATCTTAATGCATTTAGAGTGACCATGTAAACTGCTTAAAATAGACTCTACCTCTTTATCTGATAACTTGACATTGAGCTCCCCTGCCCATGATATAATGAAGGTCAGTATGGAGTCATGGAATAGTAAATTTCCTTTTAAGGAGAGCAATTTTCCTACTGGTATTACATTGAGCTACTGTAATTCATTCCAGTTCTGTAAGAGGGTAGGATGATGGGAACTCCATATTGAATCTGTCCAGGGTTTTAGACAGGTGAATTGCTTGTAAAGTGTTAAGCAAGGGGGAAGTTGTCAGAGAAAGTAATTTTTCCAAGAGCTGTCTACTCTTGAGTAATCTATGTGACCAAAGATCTGCAATTAATAGATTGCTCAAAAAAGACCAAATTTGCTTTGTATGTATGTCCAGATCTAAGCGCAGATAGTTTAGTATTAAGCTTAAGTCGGTAAATGGGGATGGGAGAGAGCCTGATTCTCCTTGGAGAGAGTCCCAGATCTCACATGCTCCTCTCAGCAAGGGTTCAAAGGATCATTTCCTATATATTTTCTGCGAAGGGAGCCACATATCTGTACCGACAGATGTTCCGTAAAAGCTTGAGCTAGAAGACTTACCACTTGGTTTTTAGAGGGCGTAGTCAATTCCATCCATCTATTGAATTGAATTGATTTATAGTAGTGAAGCATGTTTGGTAAGTTTATCCCACCTCTCTTTCCTCTGGACTAGTATATGGTGGGCCATACGCGGTCTTTTATGTTTCCATATAAATTTGAAAAACTTTGTTTAATTTGTTTAAAAAAAGAGACTGGCAGATAAATCAGAAGCATTTGCAGTTTGTATAATATTTTGAAGAAGGTTTTTGCGTCAAAACCAAGAGAGTACTGGCAAATCGTATGTTTTTAAAGGATGATATTTCTTTAAGAAGAGGTGCAAAATTATTATCATATAGGTTCCCTACGTCTTTGGTGATCTTAAGCCCCAAATATTCAATGTAAGTTTCAGCCCAACTATACTGGGAGGATAATTCCAATTTTTTGCTGTCTGGGAAAGTGTAATAATAAGGACCATGGACTTCGGCACGTTGACGTTAAAGTTAGAAAAGGAGGCATAGGTGTGTAGGATCTTATTGAGATTTGGCAGACCCTGCTCTGGGTTAGTTAGTTAGTATGAATAAAATATCATCAGCAAATGCTACAGATTTAAAAATATGGTGGTCGATTTTGATTCCTTCAATCTCCTCACTCTGCCTTACTAGTTGTAGAAGAATTTCTAAAGAATGAATGAAAAGCGTAGAGGACAGAGGTCACCCCTGCCGGGTTTCGTTTGTGATGGAGAAGGAAGGGGAGAAGGAGTCATTAATCTTAATTTTAGCATGGGGGCTTGAGTATAGCAAAAAAAATAGCGTTGATAAAAGAAGGGGGGAAGTTGAATTTTCTTAGAACATCTCGCATAAAGCTCCAATCTACCTGATCAAACGCTTTTTCAGCGTTGATTCCCCAAAAAATAAATGCGATTTTTTTTGTGTGTGTGATGATGGCAGCGTTGGAGTTCTCTAATTCCTCTACTCTGTTTTCCATGTGCAGGATTTTAGGATTTAGCTCTGAAAGGAATGGTTGAATGGCTTGAGCCAAATCTTTTTTGAGGAATTCTTCCGAAATGTTAGCTCTGTAAGTATTATCTTGCTCTCTCTCGTTTTCCCTCTCTATGTGTGAGTCTTCTGGGGCCTTCTCTTCATTTGTGAACGATGGGTTCTTTTTGGAGGCAACAGCAGAGGAATGAGCACTTCCCTTTTTAGGTATCGTTGCAAGTCCCCTTGGTGTTTTGCTGATGATTGCTGCCCAGAGGCTAAGCTGGATCTCTTCTTCTTCGTCGTCCCCATCTTGCCTCCTGGTAAAGTAATGCAGCTGTATGGGGTGTATAAGGAGATCAAAAACGTGTTGATATGAACACAGTTAATGAGTCAAAGAAGAGTAAGGTTATGTGTTAGATCTCTCGACCTTAGCTAGGTGCGTAAAAGCTATCAAGTCTCTTAGAGCAGAAAGGGCATATTGGGGGGGGGGGGGGGCAAAAGCCACTACCTTCCAGAGGGGATCTCACTGTATCGGAACCAGCAGTGCAGGGTCTCAGAAAGACAGATGTATTTTTAAGCTTCTATACTGCTGTTTGCGTATGATGTATAGGGAGAAGTCACTTGATTTATAACATTACTGCTATGTAGCACACAGTGTTGTGGAAGTCTTAGAACCTTCCTCCTGCTAACTAAGTGCTGTTCAGAAATTTCTTCCCCGCACTCTTTAGCTTGAGTCAGCAAAATGTTCCAGCGTCTAAACTTCAATAGGCTGCAATGTTCTGGATTGAACAAGCTCAGGGTCAAGTTGAAAAGCTCTTGATGTCTGCTCCGAGGGTCCAATGATAGAGGGACCTAATACTCCTCAAAAACACTTCTATGAGGAGCAGGGGAGCTGTGAGAGGGAGACTATGAGCAGTGCTGGGATTGATCCTAAAATGTCTTCTGTTTAGATCCAGTGATAGTGTGTGGCTCTACTGTTTTTGTGCTTAACAATCATCTCAGGCTTCCCTCCTGTAAGCCTCCCTGCTGCAAGAGACACTCACCTGTCCTACGCTGCTCTGCCCTAAAGAGCTCTTTACACCAGCGACCTCTTGCAATACTCCCTGCGCCTCTGTGTGGAGCGCGGGACTGCCGACACCTCCGCTAATCTCCTCACTTTCTCCTGAAGACACAGCACAGGTAGGAAGCTCCGTTTCTCCCATGGTAGTCCGCATCTGCTCTCACAGTCTGTATATAGGCTGAAACAAAGCAGCTCTCCTGTGGCCTTCTTTAAATCAAGTCCCTGGCTTCCTGCTGAGCTAGGCCCAAAGTGCTGTGAGTGTTTCAAACGGCTGGAGAGAACTATAAAGCCCTTTTAGGGTAGTCTGGCAGCTCCGGAGGTTGTCTGTTGTATCCTCGGCAGGATAAGAGCCTTGAAAGTCCCCAAATAATGAATTTTGGGGAGTCCAGCTGGAGAGTTCTATCCCTATGTATCTGACCTCAGTGCAGGCTTATTTAAGAATATTAATTTGAAGAAACAGGCCACCATGACACATAAAAAAATAAAATGACAGCTTTTAGTCTAAAATTAGGTTTTAAGATGCTGTGATAGACTAATGCTTATATTATAAAAAGTGTAACATGGCTCATTTAACACCATATATTTAACTAGTGTGCCAAATCACTTGTGGCACTTATTTGAACTTACATAGATTATAATGAGACTCAATTGTACAAATTATGAAAAGTCCCTTAAGGAGAGAAAAACATAATGGACAGAAGTTGCAATTTTGTATCTACATATTTTTGAAGTTCAAGGTGTACCGCAGGAATAAATGCTTTTAAAGGTCTTTTTGCAACATGTATAATTTAATTCACTTACTGGAATCTATTTGAAATGTTACTGTCCATTCAAGGAATATTTTCTAGAACTACTCCTACACATAGAAGCTAAAAATGTATAATGCAACAATTCTCAAAAAAAAAAAATTCCAAGTAGCCGAATGATTTATTTATGAATGTATAAAGCACCTGAATTTAACAGTAGATTGTGTTTAAAGTTCAAGCAATATGTATTTATGTCCCATCAAAGTGCAGAACTGACATAATAAGCTGTAGGTGAGTTATACAAAGAAGTTATAATCTTTAAGAAAAACTAGCAGCATGACATCTGCGCAAGCAATCCTGAAAAAG
Organism: Eleutherodactylus coqui; assembly: GCF_035609145.1. Classification (NCBI taxonomy): domain Eukaryota; kingdom Metazoa; phylum Chordata; class Amphibia; order Anura; family Eleutherodactylidae; genus Eleutherodactylus; species Eleutherodactylus coqui. The sequence goes on along the minus strand of NC_089845.1, from coordinate 25,910,935 downwards.
CTGGGTTGTTCATATATTACACAATATTAAACCTGTGCAATATATTATACAGAATCATTCTTCAAATGAATCAATCATGATTTGAATAATGGCAATTCTAAGGAACACTACATATTACAACATTTTAAAGTTGTTTTCCAAGTTTGTTATTTTTTTTTTTGTAAGGTCAGGAATAGTGTTGAATGAACCCTGTTTGGGGCTGCACTTTGCCAAAAGTTGTGCTTGGCACACACCCAAACCTCGAGTCTCTGCTAAATCCGTTTAAATATTTTTTCTTCCTTTTTCGTCTACTTTTTTCCTTCCTTCAAAAAGAAGAAAAAAGAAGGAAGAAGAAAATAGAAGGAGGAGGAAAGAGAAGGAGAAAGAAAAAAGAAGAAAGAAAGAAAAATGAAGGATGAAAAGGAGAGAGAAGAGAAAATATTTTCCCCTTCTTTTTTCATTTTTGTCCTTCTTTTTCCTTCTTTTTCCAATTGTTTTCCTTTCTTTCCTTCTCATTCCTTCTTCTTCTTTCATTTATTTCATTTTTTATTCTTTTTATTCTCTTTTAATATTAACTTTGCCTTTTAACAGCTCAAAAAAATTAGATACACTTCTATATGATCTATGAATGTTATACATGGCTTCTATTGCACTTAGGTAGTACTATACACCAGTTTTAAGTGTATAGGTGATGTTCGGGTCAATTCAAACTAATTTGCATCAAACCAAACTTTTTGCTGACATTTTGCAAACCAGCCAAACTAAACTTTTAAAAAGTTCACTCATCACTAGTCAGAAAATACAAAATAACAAAAGAAAGTATGCTTACCTGTTTGACCCCTGCTTATCCAGCACACTAGTCAAGGCTTCCCTTCCTAATCTACTTACATGACTGCAGCAGTGACATTCTCATACACCTATGTAACTGCAGCAAGCAATCACTTATCTCACTGATGGTCTGTGAGGAAAGAGACTGTATTCAAATAACAGCTCATAGAGAGCTCATAACTAGCCAACAAACAAGCTGAGCTTTCCATAGGCTGAAAGAAGCAGCTGTAGCTACTAGCTAGAAAAGTCTAAAAACAGTATTTAGACCCGAACTGAAAAGGTAAATAATTGCAGTCATTTATAATTATTGGTGATAATATGCCTGAGTATAATAAGAAATTATTTTAAGCAGATGTTCTTTTTAAAATACATACATCCTTTCCTTTGTGTAATTTGAGTCAAATCTTAGTAGTCAACAGTGAATAATTAATGTACAATACACTAGATGATATAATGTGAAAGTTCATCTTCTGACCTTCACAGATCTCTATGTAAAAGTCTTCATGCTGTGACAATTTCACATTGTAAGTAACCTTGTTATTTACTAAATGGTAAGCCATTTTCCTTTTTTATGTCATTTTAAGCTCCAAAGTGCTCCCTGGAGGTTTGTTCAATAGATTTACTTACTGAAAATCTGATGTGAGTGGGAAAAACCAGCCATCTACTGCACATTGCAGTGAACCACAGGATGTAAGCTTACTTTTGATTAATGCTTATTGCAAGACCACCAGCTGTTTAGGAAACTACCCCCGTGAAGAGGGGAAATCAACTATTGGTGCTTACTGCTTTTTAGTAGCTACAAAGTGCTAGGCTTAAAACATTTCAATGAAATTAAACATTATTTGTGAGCTTATTTAAATATGCGCAGCAAAATGATCAGTGGTTAAGGCAGAACATTACTTTTAATAGTTTATGGGGCAACGACAACTACGATGGAACTGGCCTCCTTAAATCCTTATAAGGGCTTAGTCAGTCGAGCATTTTTTTCACGCATTTAGGTGCTTGAAAAGAAATGCAAGACACATGCGTCACCGAAGCGGCAGATGCGTTTTTAAATTCGCACTTGTGCGGTCACAGGATGACAAAATTTGCACATAAAAGTGCAGTCCCATCGCTATCCCCTGCTGGGGCTGTGACAGCTGCAGCATGGGATTTCTTGGATGTGAAACCCCTGGATGCTGTCACATCCAGGGGTTTTACCTTGTGGTCGAAGAGGCCGGCGGCAGCAGTGCTGGCCCCGTTGGAAACATACAGAGATGATTGCGATCCTCTGGCACAGCTGTGATAGCTGTGGCGCAGGATTTCTGCATCTCCACAGGGAGTCACCTCATCACTGAACACTGTTCTCCAATTGCTATCAATTGGGTGGGCGCTGCTGCTGCCCCATTCAAAGCAATCTGATGATGGCAAGCCCTGCAGGTATTTTCAGGGAAGGTCTTTAAATATAAGCCCTTCCCTGAAAATAGTCCCTAGCTATAGAATAAGAAAATAAAAACGTTAACTCACCTAGAAGCGCTGTCCGGCTCTTCTCTCCATCCCTGACAGTCTTCTTGGTATTCTGGTGGCCAAGAATTGAAAAATCCCTGCCTCTGATTGGCTGCCGGGGACAGAGAAAAGAGTCGGACAGCGCTTATATGTGCGATACCTTTTTTTTTTCTTTTTCTACAGCTAGGGATTATTTTCAGGGAACATCTTATATTTAAAGTCCTTCCCCCAAAATCCCTGCAGGGCTTGCCTTCATCCAATTGTTTTCCATGGGGTGGCATCAGTGCCTGCCCCATTGAAAGCAATGGGAGAACATCGCGCTCTTGTGCCACAGCTGTGACAGCTGTCATAGGGGAATTCTTCATCCCTCCGGGAGTCCCCTTGTCACTGAACCCTGTGACAGTGCTGTCACAGTGTTCAGTGATGAGGTGACTCCCTGTAGGGATAAAGAAATTCTCTGCCACAGCTGTCACAGCTGTGGCAGAGGATCAAGATCATCTCTGTATGTTTTCAATGGGGCCGCACTATATGTCTGAATTTTAGGTGCGCTTGCAAAACGCTGTTCTATTCTTTGCAGATGCGAATTTCTTTTGCATGTAAAAAACAGACATGTGACTGCTTTCATTGGAAAGCATTGGTTCTAATAGATGTGACTGGCAAACGCAACTAACATGCGTGAAAAAAAAAACACTTGTCTAACTGAGCCCTAAAAGTGGAATAAAATTAAAATAAATTTTTTTATCTAAACTAACATTATTCATAGTCCTATTTTTCTGATATGAGACACCCTGCAGTTTTTCTTGGGCATGTTTCAATGACAATATAACACCAAATTGTGGCCTAAGTGCTATAAAACATGCCTATTAAAAAGCAGGAAAAAAAGACCCTACCACTTCTTTGTCATCTGTCAGCCTTGTCTGAAATTAGCTCCTTCACTAAGTACTCCTAATTACTATTGTTGCCATACAATAGACTGGTAATTTGCACAGTTTTCCTTGTCGGCTGCATAATTTAGAATCGTTTGGTAGATACTTATCTTGGTTATATTTATGGGACAAATATAATTTACTTATCAGACTTCCTTAAATAGATTGAGTAGGCTCTAAGATAATACCTAGATCAATAGTCACAGGCGTTCAGAGTGTGTAGGTGCTGCTTGTAGTCCCGGATAACGGGATTGCGATTTATCTGTTCACTGATTCAGATTCTGCGTAAGCCGAAGAAATTGTTTAGCACTAGAAAATTAGAAAGCATGCAGCCATATCCTCTCGATTTTTGAACATCTATCATAAAGCAATTTACACCATTGCTATAATACTAAATTTTCTTATTAATACCATCAATTCCATGTTTATTTATTATTTTTTGTTTATCATAATTCATACCATTCATTCCATGTCGGGAGCAAACACGTAAGTTATACATCTGTCTGCTGTTTTTTGTTAATTCCCAGAACAAAATTATGCTCAACTGAAAACATACATAACATACATAACATACATACATACATACATACATTCAACTAGATTTGACTTTCATTGCAAAAAAGGTCAATATTTTTTCAGCATTGCTCAGGATGGTATACTACGCTAGACTAGACTTCGTATTGCTAAAAAACTGTATCTAGATGTGAATTTATCAAACTTTGGGCATGTGTTTGCCCATAGGAACTGATGGGTATATTGTAGGGTATATTTGATTATTATTATTTTTTCTTTTTCTAACCTATCTTATATTTTAGATGTGAGCCATAATTGTAATATGGATAGAGCCTGATTTAAACACAAGCTATTGTATGTTTACCCAGTGTATAATTATAGAAAGTTTTTTTTAAATAAGTCTCTAGGCACAAAAATAGCAGTAGGGAATATTACATTGGAAGGGCAGGAAATACAACTTTCCATGCGAACAGATAGCACATTCCATGAATATGTTTATTTTTATTGTACAGCCATGCATTCTTATTTCTACTATGCAGTATGCATATCGATATAGAATTAATTTACAAACATACATTTTTGCTTATGAGAAAAGACTGATAGACAAGAAACAGCTAGTCAGCTGTGTTGCATTATTCATATTAGAATACAATGCCTAATAAAAATAAATATGCTTAATTAACCTTAAATAATACATTAAGTAACCCTATTTATAGGTGTAAGTGAAGGTTGTATTATTATACCATCAGCAACTGTTTCTTTGCAGTCTTAATAGTCAATGTTACATTGGTAATACCATTAGATAATCTAGCCAAAAATATACTCCATGGGAAAATCAAGGACATTTCTCTACAGTTGCTTAGCTCAAAGAAAAGTTAAAAAAGTGAATTACACCGTAATTTTCATAAAAAATTCAAAACCACCTCAGGTCTTTATTGTTTGCTGCTTTTCTACTGTAGGCACATAGCATGAGCTCTGACAACTCAGTTTTCCATGTAGATTTCCCTATTTTTCTGGTGCCATGCTGTTTACAATCAACCTACAGTTTGAAGGGGATGGTGTGCCCCAAACTAGTTATTCTGCCAGTACAGCACCGGTTGAGACCTCCTTTCACTCTTCCCTTGCTGCCTTGCATAGCTCTACTCTAATCAACTGCAAAGGCAGCATATGAATGCCTGCCTCTCTATTCCATGCAATAACTGGCAGTGTCCCCATTTTCCTGTTACTAAAGAAGCTAAATGCCTAACTACGGGCAGTGGATTGCAGAGGTGCTGGAAGAGAGACCCTTTCAAACTTGATTTTCAGTGGTAAAACAAAAAAATGTTAATGCAAGCATAATACAAGATTGTTTATAAGCTGTATTTATTGTTTATAAGTTGTAGGCAAAGTCCATTTAAGAACAGAGAATCATCAAAACTGCAGAACATTTCAGAACAACAGTAAAGACCACACATTCTGTCAGTAGTAGGTCTAGAAGTTACCCAGTGTGGCTAATTAAAGTGTTTCTTCACAGCTTTTAAACATTCCACATTTTTAGAATTTGGCTATAGACTATGGGTAGCAGAAGCGACTGGTAAAATTGATTAAAGATTGCAAAATACCAAAATACATTTGCATCTAAGACAGCAATCTTGTCATTGAGGGAAAATTCTCATAATTATCATACATTTCAGTGAAGATGAGCACCATAAGCATGAACGATGTGCTTGTTAATGACACTGATGTAACTCTTAGGCTTTGGTGCATGATGGTGTTGGCCCTTCTAAACAGAGATGTAGCTAGGTATTTTGGCATTTGGGGCAAAGATTCAGTTTTGCGCCACACCATCCTAAATTGAATTCCTTTTGCTGCACCTCCCCTACACCAATTAACGGAATATACAAATTACACACTAGGGTGCCCAGTGATCTGATATTTATCACCTCTCCTGTTCATAGTTGATAAATGTAAATTCTGGGAACACTCCTAAAAATGTGTGTTTTTCTTTTCTTTTTCATATCATTAAAGGTATATTTACACGAGACAACCTTTGGCGGAATAATTGCTTGAAAAAGTGAGTTCAAATGTTAGTTGTTCATTGTAAACATGGCCACTGACAGGTTGAAAAATTCAATCACTAGTCACTAGCTGTTTTGTTTCAGCTCACCTAAAAAGTAACCACTGATTAATCAAAAGCTGTCTGGCGTAAGGTTGAAGTAATTCATACTTCAATGACTTGCAAATGAATTAACATGGAGATACTCCCTAAGAATTATATCTTTCATAGAATCATAGAATGGTAGGAAGGGACCTCCAGAGTCATCGGGTCCAACCCCCTGCTCAATGCAGGATCACTAAATCATCCCAGCCAGATATTTGTCCAGTCTTTGTTTGAACACTTCCATTGAAGGAGAACTCACTACTTCCCGTGGTAACCTGTCCCACTCATTGATCAGCCTCATCGTCAAAAAAGTGTTATCTAATATCTAATTTGTGTCTCCTCCCTTTCAGTTTCATCTCATTGCTTCTAGTCTTTAATTGTGTAAATGAGAATAGAGCTGATCCCTCTGCAGTGTGACAACCCTTCAGATATTTGTGGACCGCTATTAAGTCTCCTCTCAGCATTCTTTTTTGCAAGCTAAACATTCCCAGATCCTTTAACCGTTCCTCATAGGACATAATTTGCAGACCGCTCACCATCTTGGTAACTCTTCTCTGAACTTGCTCCTGTTTGTCTATGTCTTTTTTTAAAGTGGGGTGCCCAGAACTGGACGCAGTATTCCAGATGCAGTCTGACTAAGGAAGAGTAGAGGGGGATAATGACCTCACGTGATCTAGACTCTATGCTTCTCTTACTACATCCCAGAATTGTGTTTGCCTTTTTGGCTGCTGCATCACATTGTTGACTCATGTTCAGTCTATGATCTATTAGTATACCCAAGTCTTTTTCACATGTGCTGCTGCTTAGCTCAATTCCTCCCATTCTGTATATGCTTTTTTCATTTTTCTTGCACAGATGTAGGACTTTGCATTTCTCCTTGTTAAATACCATTCTGTTAGTCGCTGCCCACTGTGCAAGCTTTTCTGGATCTTTTTGAATACTCTCTCTCTCCCCTAGTGTTAGCTAATCTTCCTACCTTTGTGTCATCAGCAAATTTGTTCAGTTTCCCATCAATTCTCTTCTCCAGATCATTTATAAAAATATTGAACAACACTAGGCCTAGGACAGACCCTTGTGGTACCCCACTTGATACATTCTTCCACTTGGATGTGCAGCCATTAATGATCACTCTTTGAGTAGATCACTCAGCCAGTTGTGTATTCACCTAACAGTTGCCTTGTCAATCCCATATTTGGTCATTTTTTCAATAAGTATAGTATGAGATACTTTGTCAAATGCTTTACCAAGGTCAAGAAAAACTATATCCACCACATTTCCCTGATCAACCCAGTCAGTGATATTAGGACTAGCACTCTTTGTAAAAGCTTTAAAACAACTGTTGTTCCTTCAACAACTTTTCTGAGCAGCTATCAGAACAATACATATTCAATGAAAAGGGGTATTATGTCTGCACTGGAAGTGTGGGCGTGACCTGGCTGAGCTGGAGGTAACACCCAGGTCATGCCCACAATTCCCAATTGGCTGCGGGACACATACCCCTTCACTGAGATGCTGTGAGAGAGATAGCTCTGTGGAGGCAATGGCAAAGCAATATGCCTGTATCTGGCAACATGTTACCATGGCAACCCAATGGCCTTCTGCAATTTTTTTCACAGGGGTCCAATGACCTCATAGCAGGAGCATGCTCCCTCTGTGAGAACCCTTTATACACCACGATCTAAAAAGATCACGGAATGTAAGGGGTTAACAGTGGAGGTTGCTCCTCCGATGCATGCCCAGCTGATGCAGCGGGAGGCTGGCTATCATTGACAGCCGACTCCCGCTGCTGGAGCTCGTCAATGTCGGGGCTCATTGTAAAGCAAGACGCCTGTATCTGGTGTCCTGTTGCCATGACAACCCATCGCCCTCCGCGATTTATATCACGGAGGTCCAATGACAAAAACAGAAAGAGCTTCCTCCCTTTACACATTGCGATCAACATAGATGCACTGTGCTCTCAGCAGCTCAGTGAAGCTGTGTATGCCACAGACAATCGGGAGCTGTGGGCATGACCTAGGCATTACCTGCAGATTAGCCTCGTCACGCCCACACTTGCGGTGTTGACATACTACACCATGAAAAGGTACCATTGAGGGCCATTCACAAGTCATTTGGGCCTCTGTTCAGTCTTCTTATCCAAGGATTCCATCTGACATGCTGAACACAGCATTCTTATAGAAAACTGAATGACTCCATAGGCTGCAACTTATGAAACAGAGACCAAAGCTGCACACTTTAATCTCCATTTCAGCAGGTTTCCATTTGTTTCCAGCATTTTGGAAAGACAGAATAGTACAGTTGACTGCTGTATTCTGTTTGGCCAAATTGATGCAAAAGATCAGAAACCTGCAAAAACAGGGACCAAAGTTCTGGCCTTTGGTCTTCTTTTCATAAGTAACAACCTACAGAGTAATTTAGTTTTCTGTCTGAATGACAATTTTTGGAATGTCAAACAGAACCCCTAGACGAGAAGCCCGGACAGGAACCCAAATGAGGTGTGAATGCAGCTTAAATGATATCATGTTTAACTAAATTCACGGACAAAGCAGCTGCTTCTCCAAGTCCTGATTTACAGCTGCTGGAACCCAGCTTAATCCAGCACAAAAAAGGGTGTTGCTGAGCCTCCAACACTACATAAAAGAATTCACCTCTACTTCTGCAGATGCTGGAGCCAAGCCTAACACATAGAGTAATAGTAAATAAAACAGCTGATTGCTGTTGTTACATCAATTGTTAGAGGTGCTGTTTCAACGAGTGGCAAGCGGGAAGAGGCCTGCACTCTCTGAGTAGTTTCTAAGATGTTGCTGAGGAGCCGTGTCACATTGGCAATGAGTGCAGCATGCTCTTTGTAATCTTGTGCACATTTGAAAGTATGTAACAGGATCTGGACGACTAATGGAATTAAGTGATTGTGATGCCAGTGCCTGGATTAAAAGCACTTGGTAGCAAAATAAGACTAACACATGAATGTAGGTAAATGACAAGCACACCATTTACTTGCAGGCCTGTGGTTGTCTGCATTATTCTTAAGTACCAGAAATTGCATATACTACTTGCATATACAGTGCTTAACACTTTATACACTTATACACAAACTGTGAGGAGGCTGCATTGGAGTTAAGGAAGAGCTATATAGAGATCTGACAAGAAAATACCCCTTATCAACTCCACTAACAGCCTTGCCATTCCTGAAACACTGTGGTCAAGGTTTCTTTAGTACTCACAAACTTTTATAAAGATTCTCTACTTCTTGTCTGAAGAGTTGCGGCTGTATTGTTGTCCGGTAGAAAGCAGAGCTGGCTTGAATGGACATCATATTTGGAAAAAGAAACAGTTTGTCAGCATCTGAGTGATTTATGGGCTGCTGCACACATGATTTCTTGAAAGTTTACATAACATGTCTCTAATTACAGCAGGACAGAGGAGAAGGAAGAAGCTGGGTCTTCACATGGCTATCCACTCTGTGTCATCAGCTCCTCTCTTACCCTCCTAAGGACCTCTTCAATGTCTCACCCCATACTGCCTACTGCCCTTCACTTCCGTCTTCTAACACTGTCATCAATTTCTAAGTTCACAACACAAAATGAACCAGAACCCCCACCTTTCTCTACTCAGGGAGCCTGTTACAGCTTAGCAGCAAACTGATTTATGATGGTGCCTACACAACTTTAACTCTTTAGTTTCCTTCCTCCCTCTTCCTATTAAATGATTTCCAGCATATCTACCCTTTGTTAAATGAACTGGTAGTTAGAATAATTGTTCTTAACTTGCAGGTAAAGTACGTTTATTCTGTAGAGCCAGTCCAGGTCACTACACTGTGTGCAAAGGTAAATTGTTTTATGCAGAGTCCGAGGCTCAGCAACACTCTTCTCTTGTGTCAGTCTGTCAGATTATGCTGGGCTCCGGTGGCAGCAGACTTTTCTTCTACCCCTGTGTCAGACAACCCCTTACACCATCTTCTCTTCTACTTGTACCTAGGGCACATGTCCTACCTGCCCCCCTCCAACTATGGCCCTGCTTATTAAAACAGTTGTCTTAGTTTGAGATCATACTTATAAGCCAGTTGTCAAAATGTGAAAGTCACAAGAGTCGTGATTCTGTTGATGTTTAGAAATATTCATAGTCATCTAAGCATTGCAATCAAGTAGAGTCAAGCAAAACTCTTTGTCATAGTGTTACTACAAAAGTTGATTAATCTTGGGCACATTGTAATTTTATGAAGGACAATGATGTAAATCTTATGAAATGGTTCAGCTTCTCTAAGGCACAATTTCCGAGGAAAATAAGAACTTGTGGTCTCCATGACAGCTTTGTTAGCTGTTTTTCTACACATTTGCTGACTGTTGCTAATTAGAATTTTTTAATGAGTGTTTTTTTAATAAAATAATTTAGGAATCTGCAGTCATACTTTTAAATTCATTTGAGTATTTCTCTATTAGGAGTTAGTCCTGAGTTATACAGGTATTCTCATCTCAGACTCATATCTACATTATATGCCATAAAAGAATGATAGATGCTTGTCCCAGAGGTGGGGTGTAAATCTATCTCCTATTCTGGCCCCACTGCTCCCAGCCACCCTGAATGAGAACCTGCTGGTGCCAGAACAGGACAGAAGGCCAAAAGAGCCAAGTGCCCTGCGCTATGCTTTTTCAATAAATCCAATAGAAGTTCATGAGAGTTAAGAAAACGGGGTAGCACACAGCAAGCTATACTATTTTTGTAACTCAGGAACTACAGTTAGGAAGGATATCGTCTCTCCTTATGAAGAGCACCTAGAAGTTGTGTGAGGAGACACCTAGGAAATGAGTGAGGATACGTATAAGGCCATGCATGCTCCCCTGGGAAATATATGCAAATAAGGAAAATGGAGCAGTGCTACCTAATGGATGACATCATTTTTGAAAGTCAATGTCCAACCGATTATGCAGGTCTTAAGAACAATGATTGGGAATTGAAAACCAATCCAGAATCCATACAAAGATAACTGTTTCGGGGTTTTGCCTCCCATCAGTGTGCTGTAGGATCCTGGCTTGGCTAGAGATAGGCCTATGATGTGCGTCAGGAAGAGTATTGTCTCTCCTTGAGGGGAGCACCTAGAAAGTGTGAAACACTACAGCTTTTTGAAATTCAGTGGATGTGCCAAATATACATAAATTAGCTTCCATGTTACTTCATTGTTTGCATTTTTATTTAGATTACTTTATCACATGTGTTATAACATGTACTACATGTGTCTGCTATGTTTTAGTACCTGTATGTGACTTTGGACTTGACAAAGACCACTACGTTACGTAGTTGAAACGTTGTCTACTATGCTCTGGGCACAATAAAGTTGTTGACTTGATGAATATCCTTAAGTGCCGCTCTATTTCTACATCGATTTACTATATTGGACTGGTCCAGGATCCAGTATCGGATTGGGAGCGTGCAGTTCTTACCCGATGCAGGTTTCCTCCCTCTCATTTTGAGGTTTGGTGTGTGCTGTGGTCTACTGTACTATCACGATTATGTATGTGGTTATGATTAATATCAAAATCCACTTATAAGTGGCAATTCCAACCATATACAGTACTAGGCATAGCTGTCAAGAAAGTCTTATTTTAATACGCACATCCCATTTCAATGTACCAGTGCTTCTCAGCAGGCTTCAACATAGTATTATCTCCTATCTGTCTCTCTGTAAAGCTTCTTTTTTGCAGCTAAGCTATCGTCTGCTAGCATGCTTCTTACTATGCTTATGTAGCAAACAACTTAATTTTTATCTGCTGCTGAACCTTAAATAATAGTCTGCCATGCTCCATGCTGATCTGCTTTGCACTGTGAATCACTGGAGGGCTTAGGAGCTTGTCTAATAGGAATGTAACAGGAATGTCTAGTATTATAACTGGCCTGGACAGAATCACATTTTTTTCTCTAATATTTGCATGATTCTTTTATCTACTGTACTTTAGTCTTTGTTCAAAGCTTTGTTTAGATAGTATTGTAATGGGAAAATAAGTCCATTTGCTAAAAGACACAAAATACCAATAGATGTTTGTTTCCTATCATTGCTCAGTGTAAATTGCCCAGCGATCAACTGATGAACAATTGCTTTGTGCAAGCATGGAAAATCAATCATCAGCAATACTTCCACTTGTGTAAACAGGGAATGTGCTGCTGACAAAAATGCAAATTGTATAGGGACAAATAATCACATTAAAGATCACTTGTCCCCATACAGTTTGCATACATACAATAATTGCTTAAAGGGGTTGTCCCGTGCCGAAACGTTTTTTTGTTTTTTTTAATAGGCCCCCCGTTCGGCGCGAGACAAACCCAATGCATGTGTTAAAAAAAAAAAAGTTTAGTACTTACCCGAATCCCCGTGCTGCGGCGACTTCTTCCTTACCTTAGCAAGATGGCCGCCGGGATCTTCACCCACGATGCACCGCGGGTCTTCTCCCATGGTGCACCGTGGGCTCTGTGCGGTCCATTGCCGATTCCAGCCTCCTGATTGGCTGGAAACGGCACACGTGACGGGGCGGAGCTACGAGGACCAGCTCTCCGGCACGAGCGGCCCCATTCACCAGGGAGAAGACCGGACTGCGCAAGCACGTCTAATCGGGCGATTAGACGCTGAAATTAGACGGCACCATGGAGACGGGGACGCTAGCAACGGAACAGGTAAGGGAAAAACTTCTGTATGGCTCATATTTAATGCACGATGTATATTACAAAGTGCATTAATATGGCCATACAGAAGTGTATAACCCCACTTGCTTTCGCGGGACAACCCCTTTAATGTAAATAGAACATTTAATCAGCACCAATCAACACCATTTAATCAGTGCCAATGCTACACCATTGATTGGCATTAGAGATGAGCGAACGTACTCGTTTCGAGTACTTACGCACCCGAGCACCGCCATTTTCGAGTACTTCAGTACTCGGGTGAAAAGATTCGGGGGGCGCCGGGGGGCGCCGGGGGGCGGGGAGAGGCGTGGCGGTGCGGGGGGTAGCAGCGGGGAACAGGGGGGAGCCCTCTCTCTCTCCCTCTCCCCCCCACTCCCCACTGCTACCCCCCGTGCCGCCACGGCGCCCCCCGAATTTTTTCCCCCCGAGTACGGAAGTACTCGGAAATCGCGGTATTCGGGCGAAAAAGGGGCGTGGCCGAGCACGTTCGCTCATCTCTAATTGGCATTCATTATCTACCTATGTAAATGTGCCCCTAGTCTGAACATAGCCTTTAGCAGAAGCTTCATCAAAATCATTAAAAAAATTGTTGAGATCTAATTTGATTATCTGTAGTAAATTAAAAATATTGAATGATCCCCAACATAGTAGATCACTGGAATCCATATATGTCTTGTGGGTGGCTACTCCTGCAGCCTGTGTGCACATACAGGTACCAAATAGGAGTTGACATCATTTGTTTGGTAACTTAAATAAGAAATGAGTCACTGTAAACTCTATGTGTGTGTTATTCCTGGTTCTTGGGTACGTCATGAAAACTTCTGCCTGGAACAGACAGGCTTCAGGAAAGAACCATATAGATGCTTTGTGGTTACGGTGGGTTGTTGTTGTTGTTAGCCATTTAGTCGTTCGTCACCCTCGGCAACCCTAAAGGTGAGCTCCCTCCTTATTTTTCGGTTTTGCACTGATTCTTTCAGTTGTGTGATATCCATGCCAGTATCAGGTCTGACATTATCGGCCATCGTGCCCTTTGGTGGCCGGGTCTTCTTTTGCCACTGATCTATCCAAGCATTATAGATTATTCTAGCAACTCTGATCACATTACATGGCCAAAATACGTAAGTCTGAGTCTGGTCATCTTTGCCTCCATCGATATATTGTGTCTACCGTACCTGTAATTCACTTTAATACTTTTCACAATGGAACAAAGTAATGTCTATTTATTTAATATATAAAATTCAACTCAAATACAGTTTTTTGATGAATGCATATGGACTCAACATCATTAGGATCTCAACGCACAAAATGAAAGACATAAGATTTGCTAAGCTTCGAATTCCTATAGTGAATAGCCCTATTTTATTCAAAAAAAGTGACTAGAAAATAAAAAAGTTGTGATTTTTCTGCTTATAAAAAAAAATTGTGACGATATGTAATATATGTATTTGAAAATCTGCATATTTATACAAGCAGGTAATGTGTGTGCAATTGAAAATTACAATATAAGGAGGTGTTACATAGATGGCTTTACAATACGCATTGCAAAGGGTGAATTATTGAGTGAAAATCCACTACATTTTTGCAACACAACGGGCATCCTGCAATTTTTTTTAAAAATAGCTGCATGTACATTCCATTCAGATTTGTTATATTACCTGTGGATGGAGCTTTCAAAACACATCCGCACGTACTGCGCTATGCTTTAAATGCCGAGTTTTAAAATGAAAATCACAATTATCAAATTGAAAATCTTTGATAATTCCGTCACTTTTGAACTAATTTTAAACTTCTATATCATTAGTTACTGGGGGTCACAAATATATTATTTTTCTGTTAGTTTTCCTAGATAATGCCCAATACATCTGACTCGGGAAACTGACATTGTATATTAGAGAAAAGTAAGATAGCGGTGACAACCAGATGATGTCTAAATTAAAATTTCCCATGGTAAACTTTTATCTGTTCCACTATTTTTCTTCATTATTTTGAAATAACTTTGTAATGAATATACAGTCTTAGGTTTTCTATCTTTAAAGATGTGGCTAAATCAAAATATACAAAAGTAACAAAGAAAACTGTAGTCTTTTGAGAACAGAACATTCAGTAATAACAATTCTTAACCCAGCGGGAAATCATAATGTCTTTGGAAACACTTGGTCTATCACATATATGTTTTCATGTTCATAATTTTTCAGATTCTCTCCAATAGATAAACCAAGATACAGCATGAAATCTTCCAATCCCAGAATAAATAATAGAGAATAAGAAAAGGAATATTCTTACAATATGTCGCTGTAAAATTAAAGAATATCTACTATTATAGAATTTGTTGATTTAGGAGATATTGTATGTTGATATATTTGGAGCTGACCATTAGTAAATGATATCAGAAGTGCATATATAAACAATTTCCATTTCATTCTTCATTAATCAGTAGGAACTGGTATAGATGTTCTCAGTACAGAACTGGCAATAAACATATCAGAAATGAAGATTAAAATCTGGATTTTCATTTTAAGTGTGTTTTATTACTATAAAATCATTGATGTTTTGGTGGCATCTTGGGGGGAAAATAATTATTTTTCGTTTCCAGTTAAACTTCTGAGATCAGGGAGCAAATAACACACCACAATTTTTCATTTCCGAGTACCAGATTATCAAGCAATGATGAGATTATATTTGGGGGATGCCAAACTACTTAGAAATAGTAGTCCATAGGGTGCAGAATTATCACAATTTTACTATACATCGTGAAAACCAAAAAAAACCAGCCTGTCTTGCAGTATGGTCTTATTCAATTTTTTTACCAAGTTGTGTGTCAAATTAACTTGCATTAAGAACCTAGACTTTAGCATGCTAGGGTTCAAAATGTGGAACCCAGAGAAAACCATGAAGAACCACATGCTATGGCAATCAAGTACAATATAAAATGAATGACCTTTCTCACTGATAAATAAAACTTTGCGGGCTTGTGAGCTGCCGTATTTTGGCCAATATGTTAGCAAAAAACTCATATTCTTTGTAACTTTTTCAGTAAGTGGTCTGGCTTATAAATACTGGGGGAGCCCAGGGCGTCTCCACTATTGTGGTTTACTTGTGAGGTGATGGGCAGCTCACCAGATCAAATAGTGGCATCTTTAGTAGGCTGTAAGTCTGCACAGGTCACTGCATGTTTGTGTGCTTGACACCCTTACGATGGCATATTTGTGCACAAGAATAATGCTAAGCAGACAGCCCCTTTCCTCACCAACCAATGTATGGTGGTCGTGAGTGGCTGTTCATCAGTATTTTGCACTTAGTCAGCTACTCAATGTATATTTTGCCTAGTCTTTATGCTGGTGGGAAGTGCTGTTTTCACGTCTCCTGTATATATCCATATATAGTGGGGGGGGAAAAAGTATTTAGTCAGATACCAATTGTACAAGTTCTCCCACTTAAAAAGATGAGAGAGACCTGTAATTGACATCATAGGTAAACCTCAACTATGAGAGACAACGTAAGAAAACACATCCAGAAAATCACATGGTCTGATTTTTAACGAATTTATTTGCAAATTATGCTGGAAAATAAGTATTTGGTCAATAACAAAAGTTCATCTCAGTACTTTGTTATATATCCTTTATTGGCAATGACAGAGGTCAAACGTTTTCTGTAAGTCCTCACAAGGTTGGCACACACTGTTGCTGGTATGTTGTCCCATTCCCCCATGCAGATCTGCTCAAAAGCAGTGATGTTTTGGGGCTGTCGCTGGGCAACAAGAACTTTCAACTCCCTCCAAAGGTTTTCTATAGGGTTGAGATCTGGAGACTGGCTAGGCCCCTCCAGGACCTTAAAAAATGCTTCTTACGAAGCCACTCCTTCATTGCCCTGGCGGTGTGCTTGAGATCATTGTCAAGCTGAAAGACCCAGCCACGTTTCATCTTCAGTGCCCTTGCTGATGGAAGGAGGTTTGCACTCAAAATCTCATGATACATGGCCCCATTCATTCTTTCATGTATACGGATCAGTCGTCCTGGTCCCTGTGCAGAGAAACAGCCCCAAAGCATGATGTTGCCACCCCCTTGCTTCATAGTAGGTATGGTGTACTTTGGATGCAGCTCAGTATTCTTTCTCTTCCAAACACAACGAGTTGTGTTTCTGCCAAACAGTTCTACTTTGGTTTCATCTGACCATATGACATTCTCCCAATACTCTTCTGGATCATCCAAATGCTCTCTAGCAAATTTTAGTCGGCCCCGGACATGTATTGGCTTAAACAGGGGGGACATATCTGGCACTGCAGGATCTGAGTCCCTGGTGGCGTAGTGTGTTACTGATGGTAGCCTTTGTTACGTTGGTACCAGCTCTCTGCAGGTCATTCACTAGGTTCCCCCATGTGGTTCTGGGATTTGCTCACTGTTCTTGTGATCATTTTGACCCCACGGGGTGAGATCTTGCATGGAGCCTCAGATCGAGGGAGATTATCAGTGGTCTTGTATCTCTTCCATTTTCTAATTATTGCTCCCACAGTTGCTTTCTTCACACCAAGTGGCTTGCCTATTGCAGAATCAGTCTTCCCAGTCTGCTGCAGGGCTACAATTTTGTTTCTGGTATCTATCAACAGCTCTTTGGTCTTCACCATAGTGGAGTTTGGAGTGTGACTGCTTGAGGTTGTGGACAGGTGTCTTTTAGGCCTCAGTCAGACGGACGTTTATCCGTGCGATTTGCGCATGCGCATGCGTCCGCCGATTTTTTACAACCATTGCTTTGCAATGGTATCGGACACATGAGCGCTTTTTATGCGCTCATCCGATAAATTATAGAACAGAAATCGCAGATCGCAACTATCTGCGATCTGCGATTCCTGTTCTCTTCTCTATATGCGCTCAATGGGGCCGGCGGCAGCAGCGCCGACCCCATTGAGAACATATAGAAGACAACTCATTCTTCTCTGCCACAGCTGTTTGCCCATTGAATTCAATGGATCCGGCAATACAGCCAGCTCCATTGAAAGCAATGGGCTGCCGGACAGCGCTGGATGAATTGTGGGGAAGGGCTTAAATATATAAGCCCTTCCCTGCAATTCATCCAGAAATGTGTTAAAATAAAAAAATATATATACTCACCTTGTCCCGGCAGCCGGAGTTCAGCGCGGCCGGCCTGCAGTGGGTGTGAAGGGGGTGTGAGTCAGACATGCCCCTGATTGGCTCAGCGCTGAGCCAATCAGAGGCAGGTCTCACTCACACTCATTCATGAATTCAGTCCATTGCCGATTCCTTGCTTTCGCGGGACAACCCCTTTAACACTTTTATTACGGAAGTTTATACAATCTACAGTATTTAAATTAAAATGGTTGTCCACCTTCAAAAATCCCCTTTTGTTAAAAGGGTCTCTAGATGATAAACTGATCACATAGTATTCCACAGCTGAGCATCTCCCAGTGATCAGCTATAATCTGTAGGGGATTGTCGGCACTGAGAATTCAATATCCCTGCAGCAACATCACTGAGGAAATTAAGCAATACACATTTCTCGAAGAAATCAATGATATTCTGTGTAATGCACTGGTAGGCAGTGTGCTCTACAGCAGGAGACACTTTTTGTAGCCCCTCTCTGGATTACAGAAGGCATCTTGCACACGTTACCCCCCCCCCCCCCTAATAACTGATAGTTCCCTGATAGATTGTTTCAATATAGCCTTGTTAAATCAGATAACTCCAGTGTTTACTGAAAAATAACCTCCTCCGGCAAAAACTTATTCTTTATACTGAATATTATTTTCAGCCGTAGTATTTTATCGAGGTTTTACTTGTATTCAATCATAGCAATACAGTATATCTTTCCTTGCCTCAAATGAATAAAGGAACATTGTGAATTCCAATACCAAGGTACAGAGCTAGTACATATGCTTATTTTGTGAGAAAAGGAGAAATAAAACATTGTGAAGACTTGTTGACGAGAAAATGATTTATTCACCATAGGTCAATACTCAGAGTAATGTTTGTGCAAAAGTGTCAACTGTATTTAAGGTAAACAGATCATCCTGTTATAAGACAGACCTGTGAATGTCACTTTTATCTCTGCTCAGTACAGATAGAATATTAAATATATATCAAATCTCTAAAAGTTCATTTTTTACTCATTTTTATATGCATATTAAATCTCCGTTGGACCCTAAAGCACTTCTCCCTGCCTGCTGTAGACATTGCTATTTCTATCATTGTTTTAGGCCACTCTATCTCCTGAAATCATACACAGAAATGTTATTCTCTCCTAGGATATATTTAATGATGAGGGAGAAATGTTTGGCTCATCTAAATGATTTCTGCTCAGCTAACCTAATTCCATTATCCGTTAGTCATGTTTACAGCGTACTGACAGCTAATAACTCAGGCGGAACTCTGTAACCATTTTTAATCTTCCTCTTCATCCAAGTCAGTGCTCAAAGTGCTTTGCTTCCTTGATTATTAAGGATCATGTGCACGTATCCTGTCAGCTTTCAGTTCATGGAATCTGAATAAGCCACAAGGTCAAATTTTTCAAACCAACTTTGCAGATTGACATATGATAATTACAAGTACCTATCAAAAACGATTTGAATTATCAGAGACACAACATCTCAGACATTAACATTTGCTCCTCAGCCTTACGAAGGAAAAACATTGAGTGACAGAATCTTTACTCTTAATGTTAGAGCAATGCCTGAATGACAAACTGCTTCTTTTTGTCTTGCTTCAGACTAATAAATGTTTTATAAACATAGAGAAATTGCCTTGTGCCGCATTGGTTTCCATGTTTTATGGCAAATGCCATTGATATGGAGGAAATAGTTGATATCAAATGGATGCATTCCATTTCTAGTCTAGCAAGAATTATTCTCTATGTTTAACCCTTTGCAATCCAATTTTGGATTCAGAGTTTCCTAGGGGGTTTTCTCTCTCTGCCATTATACAATGGCGCCATCTGCTGGCTAGAGCCAGTACTGCGGTATGGGACATGCTGAAGAAGCCCCCGACAACAGAGCGGCCAGTAATATACAGTAAGGATACCCTGTCGGATGTCTTCCGACATTGGAGCTGTACAGTCTTCAATCAGAATGTCTTTAGACATCAGACAGTGGATTGGAAAGGGTTAATGAAGCTATATGACTTTAGATAAATGGGATTTAAATAACAGAACCAATGTACATTTTAAATATACTAATACTAGTTACAGAGAGGACGGTAGCTGTAGGGTAGGGGATACATCTAAACAGATCTATTCCCTGCATAGGGTCAAGTATGTTTAAATTAATACTGACATCCCCCATCCTCCAGCAGCCCTTATCTATAATATCATATTATGGGCGACTTTAGTTCCAAAGTCGGCAGCCTGCAAAAGTAACTAAAACAGAAAGATCTGGGCTTAGCGAAAGAGTAATAAACAGAGAAGTCCTGAATCGTATAAGACCAGATATATCACTGGAGGGCAAGATGACCAGGTTCTGGCTCACGGATTTTGGCCATATAATGCAAACAGAGTCGCTAGAAAAATCTATAGTACTTGGACAGATCAGTGGTAAAGGAAGACCTGGCCGCCAAAGGTCACGATGGCTGATACTGTCAGAGCTGATACTGGCATGAATATCACACAACTGAAAGAAGCAGTGCAAAACCAAAAAACATGGAGGGAGCTTTAGGGTTGACGAGGGTGTTTAACAACTTAATGGCTAGTAACAACAGCGTGCCACTTCTTGGGGACCACAATTTAACAGGAACTGCATTAGAACATGTTGCATAAATTGTAAGTTACAGGAAAACTATGCATTATTTACACACCAGATCTGATTTTATCATTCGACATAAATCAATTTGGACTAATGATGCCAAATGTGTTATGTGCAATGGCCCTTCTGCAAGGGATGATTATCATTCAGAATTGTTCATATTCCCGCCCAAATCTGAATGACAATCGACTCATGTAAGCACAAGCAGTGACTGTACAAGAATCGTTCAGTCATTTAGTTTTTGCCTGCAAAAAAACTGAACAACATATCCTTCAGTGTAATTCACTTTTGCATGACAGTTGGCTTACTGTGAATGGAGGCAGGCAAGGGAGAAAAAGCTCCCCAGCCCACTCTGCCTGCATTCCGGCAGCATTGTGGGTGACGCCAATGATACTTGCTCTTGTGTAACAGCACAGAAGCGAGCATCACTGGGACGAGCTGTCAGACATTGTTTGCCCGACAGATCGTCCGGTGTAAAAGGACCATTAGGTTGCATTGTCCATACTGCATTATGAAAGTGACAGAGATAAGAGACTGACTCTTCAAAGTGGAGCTAGTCCATTAAGAATCTGGTGATAAGGTGACACAGTGGTTCTTCTCCTAAATGGGTTGTATGTGCGTGATGAGAAGGTCAAGGGAAGATGTGCATCAGATTGTGGGTGCAACCCAACCAGTGACTGTACAAGCTTTTAGATTGAACAGTGAAATGTGAGCATTTAGCTGTTTTAATTAACTCCACTATCTTTTATACCATCTCCTGAGTATCTGCACACTTTTCTGAAGGATCACAACATTTCACCAGTCTTTTTTGACTGTTTCCTCCCATTAACTGTTCCCTGATTTTTCAAACAACTTGTGCTTCCTCTTCCTTTTAATCTACTGTCCACTGCCTGTTGTCTTGTGAATCTTCTTTAGCAACAAATGTTGCAAGATGGATAACAGAAAGTGAAGTAAAATAGGTGGCACTCTTACAGAGGGGTTCACCATTCTGGCTCAAAGAAGGGTATACGAAAACTCCAAAACATAAAAAATTGTATACACCTGGTATCACCAGAATTGCAGTGTGCCAGAGGATAATGTTATCGCATTTTTTATTCTAGCTGCTGTAAAAACAAAATCCAAAAACACTGGACAACTTTTTTTTACCCATTTCCCCCCCCCCCCTCCCCCCGTTTCTGCTATTTAAACTTCAAAATGATGCTATTGAATTTACAAGTTTTTCCACAAAAAAAACAAGCCCTCATGCATCTATGTTGGCAGAACAATTAAAACATTATGGCTGTGAGAAAGTAAAAAAGAAAAGCTGAAAAATTAGTTGATCATTAAAACCTAAAATCTATCTGTGATTAAAGTTTAAGTACTGAGTTTGGTACTGGTGTCGTATTTATGTTATTAACTTTTTCTGGCCCTGTATTCTAGTAAAAAGCTTGTTTATGGCATTGTATGTCTGTTTTGAGCTTAGTTCTGGCGCTGTGTTTATGGTATGAGCTTAGTTATTTAGCTGTGTTTATGTTATCAGCTTTGTTCTGCTATTGTATTTAAGTAATAAGCTTAGTCTTAGTGCCATATTTAGTTAGTGTGCTTGGATCTGATACAGCATTTATTCACTGAGCTAGCTTCTACTTCCATATTTACTTATTCTGCTTGGTTCTTTCAACATATTCATATACTGAGCTGAGTTCCAGTGCCTTATTTATTTACTGAGCTTCTTTTAGTGCAAATTCTAGTGTACTATGTATGCCCAAGGTGTGAATGTGTACATACAGGAGTATAATGGTTGTGTTGTCATTGGTATGTTATTTATTTACATGTAAGCAATACATTGCAAGTTTTGAACAAGGTGATCTGGGGTCTTAAACATTTTATACACTTGTAACTAGAGATGAGTGAGCATACTCGTTAAGGACAATTACTCAATCAGGCATTGTCCTTAGTGAGTACCTGTCCGCTCGGAAGAAAAGGTTCGGCTGCCGGCGCTGATGAGAGGTGAGTTGCGGCAGTGAGCAGGGGGGAGCGGGGGGGGGGGGAGAGTGAGAGATCTCTCCTCCGTTCCTCCCCGCTCTCCCCCGCTGCTCCCTGCCCGCCGCCGGCAGCCAAACCTTTTCTTCCGAGCGGGCAGGTACTCGCTAAGGGCAATGCTCAATCGAGTAATTGCCCTTAGCGAGTATGCTCGCTCATCTCTACTTGTAACCAATTTCCATAAGTGTACACCCACACAGGATGCATTTTTTTGTTGATGAAAATCTAATACCAATCCACAGCAAAATCCAGATTTGCCTGCCATATTTTTCCACGTAGTACATAGACACATCTAACATATATATATTTGAGGCAACTTTCAAGACAACACTTGTGAGCTACTTGCTTTTCTACATTTAATTATGTCTTTGTTAAAAGTCAAGCAGCAAACAATCAGAAGATTGTAGGAAGTGCCCAGCCAATCAAAATTGGGAATCTAATCAAAATGACTTAATCTCATGCTATCAACACCACTTTAGCATCTGACAGCTCCAATATAAGAGGTAAACAAATTAATTCAACAAAATGTGCTATTTGACCCCAATTTCAATGTGTAAATCATTGAAGGCTCAATCTATTATGACATTAAAACTTCAAGAAGGTAAAAATCATGCAAAATGGGAGTGAAAGATAAAGAGATTGAAGGGTATTAGGCAGAGAAAGTGAAATGTAGGCAGACAATCAATGAGTTAGATTTCCATTTTATCACACAGAATTCCTGCATTAAAGCCCAGCTGTAATGATACACAGTTACTGTCAAAAAGGGCCTCTATAAGATCTGAGCAAAGGGATAAGTTAATGGGTTCAAAAACTGCTAATCACAAAACAAAAACATTGTGGTGGCTATATATAATGTCAACTCTATCTACATAAAACAACACATTAAAGATTTGAAATGTGGAATCTGCTATTACCTGCGCGGACGATCCGCGGCATTCCGCATCTATTAGCAAGAATCAAACCTTTGTGTGTCCGCTTTTTCTTGCTCCATTTGAGCAGTCCATGTGCTGAATGGCACTGTCTTAGGATAGAACCGAACAGAGCAGAGTGGACCTCATTTACTCTAATGGAGTCTGTTCACTTTCTGCTCATTTGCTCGACTTCTAGACAGAAGAAATAGTGTTGCATGCAGCGGTTTTTCTTCCATTATTTTGTGCCAAATCTGCGATGGCATCTCCCCCAGAGGATTCCAATGCACATGTTAAACCACCCTTAAGGGCTCTGTCAGACGACTGTGGCTTACACGCTGCTAAGCAACATGTAAACCACGCTGCTGTCACCCTGAAAAAGATTGTATGACCGGGTTGCTTCTAGCTCCGTGAAGCAACCCCAGTCACACGATCTGTGGTGCTTCCACAGCTCCCATAGGAGCCTATGGAATGCACCCTGCACTGCTGCGCACCACAGAGCTGACAGGTGAGTCAGCACTTGCTGTCCATTCTTTTTTTAGAAGCGCAGATTCTGCACTTCTAAAAAGGGTCTGTGTGAGCGCTTCCATAGCAACCTACTGGTTCCTATAGCAGCGTAGTTTACACCATGCTCGTCTGAATGAGCCCCAAGTATTGCAATATATTTGAACTAAACATAGAATAACACCTTAAACGCTTTCTCAACAAAAAATATTACTATAAACTGTTATTTTTCTGTTGATTATTATTATTAAGGCCCATTTACACGGAGCGATGATCGCTCAAAAATCGCTCAAATGACAGTTTGAGTGACAGCTTTGAGCGATCATTTTGCATAAGCTTTGAGCGATCATTTTGCATAAGCAATCATTTAAAGAAGCTACTTAGCTACTTAATAGCAATAAAGTGTGCAAATGAAGCCTTAGCTGAAAGCCGTTACTAGCCCAAGGGCTCTTATCTGCTTTCAGTTCTTTTGTACTCCAGTGGGAAACAATGCTATCAGCACTACCCGTGGGGAACTGCTGATTAGGTTGGACTGAATTTAACGATCAGCTAGCAGTGCACAAAAAGTGCACGATGGGCGCGCATTTAGACGCAACGATAATCGCTCAAACGATCGCTTTTTAGCGATTTTTGAGTGATCATCGCTCCGTGTAAATGGACCTTTAGTAATAGCCTTTATTTATATAACATATTCTGCAGCACTTTACAATTCAGAGGGTATGTGTACTGACAAGATCAGATGTTACATAGCAACAAATAATTGTCAAGTTAAACAATAAGAGTTCCAGCCCTGCTTGCAAGAGTTTATAATCCATTCAGCCTTGCAGAAACTTTACAGTTCAGCAGTGGAGACGTTAACTGACTTAATCGGACTGCAGCAGTGCAGAGGTTAATAGACTTGTCACATTTTAGCTGTACAGAGGTTAGTAGGATTAATCATGCCTCAGCTGTGTAGAGGATGTGAAACCCTAGGCAACCGTGTCAAACCACCAACCAAGTTTGCACAGGTCATTCGAGGCTATAGAATACAGAATAGTATGAAGCACATCAAAATTGTTTGAAATCCTTCAAAATGCTAGTTAATCTTTCTTGAGTATATACAATGTAGATGTTACCTGCACTGCATTCTGGGCAGCATATTTTATGCCTTAAAATTTGAAGTATATTAAACATTACATATAGTATAGATTAGACATGTGACTACATCATGTTTTCCAGTGAAATGTATGCAAAATAATATTGAAAAAAAGGTTGGGAAAATGGCCTTGTATAAGCAAATTTTATAAATATTTCCACAGAAATACATGCAGAAACCTTTGTTGAGACAGTGAATTATATATTTGAATGTGGATCAGCTGTTAAAATGCCCATTACAAGAGTCTCAGTAAATTCAGTTTTGAGTCTATGCCCTGTGTCTCCAGTTTTTGCATATATCAGGCTTTGTTCACATAATATAGTTTATTGACATGGGTTTAAATAGAAAGTTGTGTCATGAATCTGTATGGGTAATAGCCGGGTATCTCATGCACATGCATGCTTTATTTCCGTGTGTCACTTGCCTTATGTATTTATATATCCTGTGTTTACTGGGTGTAAAAAATGTGGGGAAAGGACAGAGGTGTAGATTTTAGCCTCAAACTAATTGGCAGTGATATCACTAATGATATGTCTGGCTGGAAAGGTAGCATGCTTTAACTCCTAAAACGAAGACTTTTTAGGTCTTTCCGATGGCTGCACATCAATGAGTAGCCATTCCATCATATTGTGGCAAAGCTTGATGGACCAACCTCTTCAGATAAAGGCTGGTGTGGTACAGTTGGTAGACTATTTTCCAAAGTTGAGACTCTGTATAGAAAGACTGAATTTGAACCAATTCTGTATCTGGAACCTCTTGTTATTATCAGTGAGAATATTGCTAGCCAAATGAGCACTGACAGCATAGTAGCATGAACGTATCTTCATGCAATAGTGAAAGGCAAGCTCGATCCTGAAGTAGCAGCTCTTAAATGTGGTCAACTGTCACACAGTAGGTGGCTTACTTGTGGCATGAGGGGCATGCTGCTCTATATGAGCAAGCATGATCTTGGACCTGAGGATATGGAGGTCTTGAAGCTGCTTGCACCCTGGGTAACACAAGTTTACCTTCCCATGTTCTATGAGATTAAGGTGAAACATGAAATCAAGTACGGACCTTGGCATCTAATAAAGTAATTTCAACTTTGGCAGAATCAAGATGCGAGGGTCAAGGATGCCTCAAAGCCCTACCTAAAAAGTAGGTCCTGGTGGGCTCATCCTGAGAATGTACTCATCACCCTTCTCTGTCCTGATGATACAAGACAGAAAGTGTTTGTAATTTGACACAATATTGGCAGTCAGGGCTGGAAGTGAACAAGGTTCCACTGCAGTGTGGTCTTTTATAGTTCCTGAATCGGTAAACCTTGATGCTTGTGGCTTCAAAGCACTCATTGATTGGGAGGTAGAGACCATCAGTGAACCAGTTGCCACAGCAAACATGTCTTTGGCCCAACTTGATGCATTGATAGTTGACCCCCTGGAGCTTCCTCCATATCCACTACACACCCATAGTTGTGAGAGAGCAGTCAAATTGGTTACAGAGCAGCTGAATCAGTGTGTGGTTGGGCCAAGAGAGATGGCTTTATACAAACACAGTTGCGTAATCAGGAAGTGAAGCCTTCTCTGAAAACAAAGAAAGACTTTCTAAAAGTGTTCCAAGCTTAAATAATAACTCATAACAATATCACTGACTGTCTAGTTTTGCTTTTGTGCACTGAAACAGAATGCGGATATACTTTTTTGCAGTTCAGTCATTATTTGTATGCACGTTGTTTTATCACCTGTTTGTTCAAATTATTGGTGTTTTATTACTAGCAGCGACTAAAGAAGGTTTTATTTTACTTCCATCTTGCATTTTAATTATTAAATAAATGTTACTAATTGATACTAAATGTCGCTATACTGTCAATAAAAGGCAAGCGTAACATGATTAATATGAACATTATCGCGTAATTTTAATTACCATTTTCCGGTAAGTAAACCTCAATATTTAACAAAAATAATACCAGAAATGAATTCTCCATATCCAAATACATTAGGTTCCAAATGTACAAGCCAATGTGTAAAATATTGCAATTTTCACCGACACATGACATACCCTAATGGTTAATGCATGATTCTGACACAGATTTTCATTTGATGAGGTTGCAGATCCACACGTGGACTTACTGATGAGAATTCTACGTGGAATCTGCATCAAGAATTGGTAAGTCACGTTTATTTTTTTTCTAAGGGCTTCATTCAAACATCAGAATTTATGCTGTTTTTGCATCTCACTAAATTCAATGGGAATCTGTTCTGTAGTTCATGACAATTGAATTCATGAATGGGTGTGAGTCAGACCTGCCTCTGATTGGCTCAGCGCTGAGCCAATCAGGGGCATGTCTGACTCACACCCCCTTCACACCCACTGCAGGCCGGCCGCACTGAACTCCGTCTGCCGGGACAAGGTGAGTATATATATTTTTACACTTTTCGGCCTTAGTCAGACGGGCGTTTTTTCGCGCGATTTGCGCATGCGCATGCGTTTCGCGCATATATAGAACCAATGGTTCGCTATGGTATCGGTCACATGTCCGCTTTTTATGCAGATATGCGATAAATTATAGGACACAACGATTCCCAGATCGCGCCTATCTGCGTTTGGCATTTTATGTGTGCACCAAAATCATTTTTTTCGCGTTCAGTCTAAATTTCATGCGCATTTTGATGCGCACGGCGATTTTTCTCCGGTCAGACGGGCGTTTTGCTGCGACGATTAACGCGGCTAGGTGCAGATTTTTCCCGCGATTTTTCGCCTCCGGTCACGCGACTTGCGCATGCGCATGCGACATGCGATGCGCAAATCACGCGAAAAAACGCCCGTCTGACTAAGGCCTTCTGGATGAATTGCAGGGAAGGGCTTATATATTTAAACCCTTCCCGACAATTCATCCTGCGCTCGCCGGCAGCCCATTGCTTTCAATGGAGCCGGCTCCATTGAATTCAATGGGCAAACATCGTTACAGCTGTGGCAGAGAAGAATGATTTGTCTTCTATATGTTCTCAATGGGGTCGGCGCTGCTGCCGCCGGCCCCATTGAGCGCATATAGAGAAGAGAACGGGAATCGCAGATCGCAGATAGGTGCGATCTGCGATTTCTGTTCTATAATTTATCGGACGAGCGCATAAAAAGCGCTCATGTGTCTGATACCATTGCAAAGCAATGGTTTTATAAAATCGCCGGACGCATGCGCATGCACAAATCGCGCGAAAAAACGCCCGTCTGACTAAGGCCTAAAAGTGTAACTATTGTTAAAACTCTTACCTGCATAATTCTGAAACACATCTAAATATATCAAACTTTCCAAGATGTATTATTAGAGCAAAGTGACATCTTCTTCACCTTCCAGCATCCTATAGCTGTCCCTAATCCCTGCCCACAGGGTCTCTGCAAATGCTTGGATTTGTGAGACTGCACTGGGAGAAGGAGCAGGTGGGAATATCTGATTGGCTTGCAGCCACAGTGCAGCTGTGACCTCACACCAGGATGAGCTCACTTACTCAACAAGCATGGAGTGTGCAAATATACAATTACAGAAATGATGCGCAGAGAAGGAAACAACCTGAAACTGCAGATCACAAACAATATCCATGTTTTTTTTCTGCATCTAGGATACATCTACGGCTGATTGCTTAATTTTTATGTGTCCCATGCAGTTCAGAAAGATCTGATAATTGGGCAAGAATTATGCTGTCTGTAATAGATAACATCTAACTTTTCTCTCTCGGCAATCAAAGGATGGACAGATGACCCAATGAACATCAAGGGTCCACTTATATATTCTACAACAAAATAAAATACCATGAAGGATAAAAGATAAATGAAAAGTAGACATTTAGATATATTTTCACTAACATCTGATTATACATATATCAGTTGCTGATACTTTTGCTTGTAAATGCCTCCTGCAAAGTAAATAGAGCATCCTCTTAATTTTATTTTTCTGTTTAGTCTAATATTAGAAATGCACTGTACATTAATTTCATTGACTTCATTAAACATTTCTTAGTGCATCTTTCAATATTCCCACAGAGTAATACATCTTATTAAGTACATTCTCTATATAGTTTTCTTAAATTAGAATAAAGTTTAAGGACTTATTTGAACATATTACAAATGTTCCTACAATGCATATTCTTATTAACATGAATTCTTTAAATAGTTTTAGGGTTTAGATGTGCTTTTAAACCTTTGGTATTATTTGGCTTAAGAACCGATACACTAGGAGGGCACTGTCATAGTGCATAGGAAATTATACTTAAGAATATGTTACTTAAGAATACATCATTAGAGGCTGATATAAATGCAGGGTTGGATTTTCCAAAAGGCACACGATGTGCCTATGGAAGGTTTTGTGAAAAGGGTGCTTGTTTCTTCCTCAATAATAGGACTTGGAAGTGGATTCTAGTTAGTATCATTGTGGTTGTACATTATTTTCTGCCCTGTATTTCGAAACACATGATGCCATGTTTCTATATGTAGATGAATGCTATAAATAGTATTACTCTATATATGGGCTATGGCTTTTGGTGCAGGTTTACTAATAAGAGTTTATATCAAACACAATTGTACAAGCTCCTGAGATGTTAATTCTTTACTGTACCTAAGTCATCACTAATCTGCCCAGAGCATGAACTCAAGCATTCATAACATATAGAGATGAGCGAGTACCCAAATGCTCAGGTCCTCGTTATTCGAGTCAATCGTTTTGTTACTCTATTTGAGTAACGAAACCCATTGAGTTCAATGGGAGACTCGAGCATTTTTGTAGGGGACCCACCAATTGCCGTGCTTTTTTTTTTTTTCTCTTTCTCTCTCTCTCTCTCATCGCAGTGGGGAGGGGCCAAAACTGACACATCACAGCGGGGAGGGACGAAAACTGACACATCACAGCAGGGAGGGCCAAACTGGGGCGGGGTCGAACACGACGTGATACTCGCTCGAGTAGCGAGCACCATGGAGTATGCTAATACTCGAACGAGCATCAAGCTCGGCAGAGTACGTTCGCTCAACTCTAATAACATACATTCACATACTATAGGATATGAATTAAATAGGCATATAACCTAATCACGTGAATTTCACAGCTGTGCTAGGCATAAAGACTAGTGTTGTGCAAACATTTGGAAAGTTCAGTTTGGCCGGTTTGACAAATTTGGCAAAAAGTTTGATTTTGTTCAATATAGCTTAACCCGAAGCAGAACTTCACCAATACTTCTTAAAAGTTCTTCTTTTCTTTCTTCTCTTTCCTTTCTCCTCCCCCTTTCTCTTTTCTTAAAAAAATGTGTGCACTATATAAAAAGGTGAATATTATGAAGAAGAGACTTACACAAACACAGGGAGAACATACAAACTCCATGCTGATGTTGTTTGTCAGATTTGAACATTTGAACCTAGAACTCCAGTACTGCAAGGAAACAGTGATAACCACTGTGCCACCATGCTTCTTATTCCTTCTTCTTCCTCCTCCTGAGGAGAAGGAAGATGAGGAAGAACAAGGAGGAAGAAAAAGCATGGTAGCTCATTGGTTAGCATTATTATCTTAAATCTAACCAAGAACAACATCTGCATGGAGTTTGTATAATTTCTTCTCCTTATTTCTTGGATATTTTGTATTTGAGTACTGTTGTTGCATGACATGTAGTGCAATTTTCGCTAGCAGGTGAGCTGAATTTCACACCCCGTGTAACTTAGGGGTTCCAGTGGTTAATTACTAGCTCTAGTGGCACAGGATGCGGTAGCACCATATTGCAACTTTGCCTAAAGCGGTTGTCCAGGAATAGCACAAAATGGATGCTGTACAAATCTGTCCTACCAAGGAAGAATGCATATATAAACAAAAGGTGGAGGGACACAAGCGTGGAACGGTGTAGCTTTAGGCTCCCATCTTGCAGCCCTGCCCCTTCAAGTCTGTATACACACTCTTCCATCCTAGAACAGGTTTCCCAAGGTTGAACTGGAAACCTTCCCAGCCATTTTGTTTTATTATTGTTGTGATTTTTTTTATTTAATTTTCCTTCTGCTAAGTTTTTAATAATATATTTGATCGATGGTCAGCTGATTGAATAGAATGCAGCACTGATATGAACCCTGCTTACATCTATCCAGCCAGCTGCTGCTACTCAAATTGCTATACTTTTAGTAGAGGCTGTGTTGAGTATTGCAATGTCATTATTTTGAAGGGACATTGCTGCAATTCTCTGAACGACTGTCAGGACTTGAGCCACGAACCTCTAGTACTGCAAGCACTGTCCCTTATTATTGAGCTATCCAGCTCGTGAACACTTTCCATTCATAACTCTCAGCCTTGTTCTCTGATCCCAGTTATCTAGCTCCTGTCTCCTGGTCCTGACTCCACCTCCTATAAAACCCTAGCCCTGCCACTCCCTCAGTGCATAATTAATCTGTTTCCCAGCACTGTTTAGTCAAGCTCCGCATTACCTGCTCTTCTGCTATTACTGCAAAAACTCCTCAATAACCACTCCTTGCTTCCACCTGACTATGCTTCCCACCTTATGCTTTGTACTGCAAACATGACCACCCAAAAGCGACTCCTGGCTTCCACCTGACTACGCTTCCCATCTCATCCTTTGTAGTGCAAACGTCATCACCCAATAATGACTCCAGCTTCCTCCTGACTACTCCCCAGTCCCGCTTGGCTACTACACCCATGGCTCTTATCCAGTGCTGGTAAGATGCTACAGAGACCATTACTAAAAGCATCTTGTAAAACATAAAAGACAGAAGCAGAGGTCTCGATTCCCCAAGATATGGTGAGCCATAAAAAAACATGCTGCTCACTTAACAGAACTCATTGCACCACATACACTTAATCATTACCGCTGGATACTGATCCAGTACTGCTGCCGGCTCCACTACTGCTGTCACTGTGATAAAAAGGAGGCGCATCAGAACTGTCAAGATTGCTGAAGAGATCAGAGCTTCTAGGGTGCAAACCATGAAGCATACAGAAAGATAAGCTTAATATTTTTATTCGGAGATGAGATACAATGCGTTTCGAGTTTTTATTAAACCCTTTGTCAGGTAAGTCAGGTGATCCGAAATACTAAATGTACAGCAGTCTGAGTAACATCCTGAGGATAGGCCAGCAATTTTAAAAATTCTGATAACCCCCTTAACAAATATAATGTGATTAATGAGAATATCTTTTCAACACTTGCTGTCTACAAGCATAATTTTATTGTCTAATAATGAATATGTCCCTATCTGAAGCTAAATTCCTTCCGTCTGCCATCTGTACAGAACTGATAATAGTCTGAAGTTGTTTCTAGCACAAAACTGCACGATAATTCCTAATTTTATAAGACTGTAAGCAGAAGATAGAGCAAAGAGAACTAGTTATGAGAGTACAATTAACCATCCAGTAATTTAGTTAATCGGATAAATCACTATTAGTTTACTGCAATCTGTGCTTTTAATATGTAGTAACATTCTATTAAAAGGTTGGTGGTAGAGATGAGCGAGCGTACTCGGATAAGCACTACTCGCTCGAGTAATTGGCTTTATCCGAGTATCGCTGTGCTGGGGGCTAAAGATTCGGGTGCCGGCACGGAGCGGGGCGCTGCAGGGGAGAGCGGGGAGGAACGGAGGTAAGATCTTTCTCTCCTTCTCTCCCGCCCGCTCTCCCCTGCTCCCCGCTGCGACTCACCTGTCAGCCGCAGCGGCACCCGAATATTTAGCCCCAAGCACAGCGATACTCGGATAAAGCAAATTACTCGAGCGAGTAGTGCTTATCCGAGTACGCTCGCTCATCTCTAGTTGGTGGTCCAGATATCTACATATTCACATTTTCAGAAGTACTGAATAGCTTATGTGATTTTAAAGGGGCTTCTTGATTTCAACGAATAATGGTTAATCTTTGTGGTATGTAACATTTCCTAAGTTCTAAAATACATTCTATATTAATTTTTCCTGGTTTTCAAGATCTATTACTACTGTCAATCAAAATGAACGGTCATTATGCTGGTCCTATGATAATTACGGAAATACAAGCCTCATTGCAGTTATAATACAGCTATCAGAGTTAGGTCTTGCAATGAACCATGCACCTATGTGATCATGAGAGTACCAGGATAGATTTTTATCCCATCAAAGTAGACAATGAAGGTTCCTATTAAAGAACTGCAAGCAGAGATCTTGAAAACATTGGGAAATTAATACATAGACCATATTCAAACAACACCTGCTTTTCTCAGGTGGGAAAATGAACAATAGGACATGCAGCCATAGCTTTCACATAGATGGCCCATATGACAGAACAGCCATATGAATAACCTAATTGGTTATAATAAGTCTCTCTGCCTTCTGTGAAATACACAGACAGCCCATGGCTCAAATATATGGCCATCTGAATAGGCCCTAAACCATAAGGCCGGCTTCACCGGCATATTTACACACACAAAATTTGCACGTAACATGTAGAGAATAGGGCTAATTGATTACATAGTGTTTGCTCACATTTCCTTATTTTGCATGTGCATTTCAGTTGCATAAAAAAAACATACTTTATTTTTCTCTGTATTATTGCACAAAAGTCCCAGGAGAAGTGAATGGTGGGTGTGTAAACTCACACTAAATATGCAAGGAGATACGTAAAAACACAACACATCTGGATCTATTTAGCCAGATCAGTTGGTGCACAATATTTGCAATGCACAAATGAATATACTTTGTAGGGGCAAATACTACAGTAAAATACTCCGATGCATGCACAAAAATGCAGCGCTCAGGAACGTGCAAAAATGCGTAAACCCGTGGGAAGCCAGTGTAAGGCCTCAGTCACACGGGCGTTTTTTCCCGCGATTTGTGGATCGCATGACGGATGCGCATCCGCAAATTGCGTGACCGGGGCTGAAAAATCGCCCGAAAAAACTGCTCCTAGCCGCGTTTCAATAGAAACGGGCCGGAGCAGTGCAGCGTTGTCCAGCGCATTGAATTCAATGCAGCCAGCAATACAGCCGGCTCCATTGAAAGCAATGCGCTGTGGGCGATCTCACGATGAATTTTCGGGAAGGGCTTAAATATATAAGCCCTTCCCTGCAATTCATCCAGAAATGTGTAAAAATAAAAAAAATATATATGCTCACCTGGTCCCGGCAGACGGAGTTCAGCGCGGCCAGCGGCAGTCCTCCTGAACTGCTCTGAACAGCTGTGAGTAGTATTCAGCAGCCGGGGATTTAAAATCCCCGCCTGCTCAATGAGCTGCCTCCAATTGCTCACAGCCTGACCAATCAGAGGAAGATCTCACTCACACACCCATTCATGAATTCATGAATGGGTGAGTGACTGCTGCCTCTCATCTGATTGGTCCCGCTGAGCCAATGAGAGGCAGCAGTCACTCACCCATTCATAAATTCATGAATGGGTGTGTGAGTGAGATCTGCCTCTGATTGGTCAGGCTGTGACCAATTAGAGGCAGCTCATTCAGCAGGCGGGGATTTTAAAATCTTTTAAAACTAAAAAAAATATATATACTCACCTGGTCCCGGCGACAGTTCTCCTGAACTGCTCTCTGTAGTATTCAGCACCTGGGAATTTAAAATCCCCGCCTGCTGAATGAGCTGCCTCTGATTGGTCACAGCCTGACCAATCAGAGGCAGCTCTCACTCACACCCATTCATAAATTCCTGAATGGGTGAGTTAGTGCTGCCTCTGATTGACTCAGCGCAGGGACCAATCTGGGGCAGCTCTCAGCTATATATTTTTTTGTTTTGTTTTTACACATTTCTGGATGAATTGCAGGGAAGGGCTTATATTTTTAAGCCCTTCCCGAAAATTCATCCCGCGCTCGCCGGCAGCCCATTGCTTTCAATAGAGCCGGCTGTATTGCTGGCTCCATTGAATTCAATGAGCAAACATCGTTCTTCTCTGCACAGCTGTTACAGCTGTGGCAGAGAAGAATGATTTGTCTTCTATATGTTCTCAATGGGGTCGGCGCTGCTGCCGCCGGCCCCATTGAGCGCATATAGAGAAGAGAACAGGAATCGCAGATCGCAGATAGGTGCAATCTGCGATTTCTGTTCTATAATTTATCGGACGAGCGCATAAAAAGCGCTCATGTGTCCGATACCATTGCAAAGCAATGGTTTTATAAAATCGCCGGACGCATGCGCATGCGCAAATCGCGCGAAAAAATGCCCGTCTGACTGAGCCCTAAGGGTGACTACCAACTACAGTCTTTTTCACTGCGAAATTCGCAGCGTTTTTTTTCTGCAGGGGTCTATGGGCTATAGGACTTGTAAAGCTAAAATCGCGATCGCGCAAAATCGCAATTATTTTGTGCGATCGCGATTTTAACATTACAAGTCCCATAGACCCCTGCAGAAAAAAATAATGCTGCAAATTTCGCAGTGAAAAAAAACTGTAGTGGGTAGTCACCCTAATGGAAATTTGTAAAACATTGCATTAAAAAAAAGGTACTCTCTTTGCTAAAACTGCAATACTTCTTGTAATACCTTGTAGTATATAAGACATGACTATTATTTTTAAGTTAAAATCTTAATACAATTATCCCTTAATTTCTATGTTTATATATACACAAACGTGATTAAGAATGTCATTTCACCACCCAAACAATTCAAAACATAAGCATAATGCTATTTAAACATAAGTATATTTAAATAAATCATAGACTCCACTATTCCAGACAAAACATATTTAAAAAAAGCAACAAAAAAAAACATTAAAGACTAAAGACCCATATAGACACATTGCTTCAAAAATGTCTTTAGAGCGACTTTTGAGCGATAATCATTGTGTCCATTTACAGTGCAAGGTGATCGCTTAAAAGTTGAGCGATCACCTTGCGCTCCGAGCGGGGGATGCAGAAGACAAGTGGGGCTGATTGTCTTTTGCATCCAGCTGTTTCCCACTCGGAGTGCCCGGCTGTTATACAGTCGAGCGCTCCGAGCGGAGGATGCAGAAGACAAGCGGGGTGGCCCCACTTGTCTTCTGCATCCAGCTGCCCTCTGGTCAGAGCGCCCGGCTGTAATACAGCCGACTGCTCTGAGTGGGGTATGAAGAACGCAGCTCGACATCTCTGTTCTTCATACCCAGCCTGTGTTCAGGGAGCGGGATACAGCTGAAACAATATTATCAGCTGTATCATGCTGTGAATTCCTGATATGGCTGATGAACGATGGCTTAACGAAAACTGCACAATGTCAGTGCAGTTAGATACATCGATTATTGCTCATTTTGAGCGAATTTTGACTTATAATCGTTGTGTCTAAATGGGATTTAAGGCTTATTTCATACAAGCTCATCTTTGTACAGCGCATTTCATGTGTGAGTCTTGTGTGCAGAATACAATGTACCAATCTGCCATAGGCAGCCATGTTGCCATTCACACAACTTAAGCGTGCAAGAAAAATTGCAGATCATGTGCATTAAATCTGCAATATTACATTCTGGACAACTTGAGTTTAATCTAATACACATGTTAAACTACTTTAATTGAGTACGATAAACTCTATGTACTAAATATAATTACTCAAACTCTTGACTTTCAGATAGAGATAACATTGGAATCATGCACAGCACTGCAGCCCATCTATCTTCACTAATCCGATCTAGATCTTTTTCCCATCTCTCTTTTGCCTTTAATGGAAATTGTAGTAAATAATAAAAAAGCATCCGTCTATATAAATAAAATGTTACACCATTCATAACTTCAGAACACCCAAGAAAATTCATTAAAGTTGACCCTAAGCACAGGTACTGACGGGACCCGACCAGCAAACACATGTAGCAGTTAAAGGAACTTGAAGGAGTAACATCATAAAGCTCTATAAATTGTTCAAAATACATTGTTAAAAAAAAGACCCTCAAAATGTACCTGATCCAAAAACATTACCTCTCTCTTGTCCCATGATGAAAACCCATCCAACCCCCCCAAAAATGGTGGCAATTTAGGGTTCCTCCAGATGGGGGTCTATGTAGTAATTGCATCTTTTTTCCTTCTATCATCCGTCTTTCCCATTACAGGGGGACTACAACCTGTCATTTGAGAAACGGATCCGCCATTCCATCCCACACCATTTCTTTCACCCCCAACCCTTCAACTGTTGCAATTGAGATACCAAACAATATCTCTAAACATTTGGAATTGCCAACCCTCCAAATTGTTTATCCCTTTGAAGGGTCTCCAATTTAATTCTTGCAGATTTCTTATTCCACAATAAACTCCTATTTATTGTATTAAATCTAAAAAAGAATTGTCATGAAATCCAAACTGGACTCTTGAAGTATCTGTAGGAGTTGTGGCATCAAAACCATTTTAATAATATTTCCCCTGCCAATTATCAACAAGGGGAGATGACACCAGACCTTAACCTTATCGCCAAACTTTTGTACCAATGGAAGCAGACTGGCAGAAATAAAGTCTTGAGTTTAGGTGATACGACAACTCCCAAATATTTGAATTTCTTCATTATTTGCAATTGCATATATTTTGATGGAAAATCCACCAGTAAGAGATCTAAGGGAAGAGTAACAAATTTCCCCCAATTAAAAGTAAGACCTCACATCCTATCAAATACATCAAAAATAGACATTACAGTATGCATAGATTTACTCACATCACCTGTATGCAATAACAGATCATCTACATATAGTGAAATACGTTTCTCAATTTCACCATAATGCAGTCAAACTATATCAGGTGATTGCATGCATTGATTCATTAAAAACCATTAATAAATGTGGCAAAAACATATGTTGATAGTGTTTAAAAAATTCATTTGAAAGGGCATTCAACCCAGGAGTCTTTTCTTCAGGGAATGCTGTGTTACAATACTAGTAGTATGCACAGGAGCGCACGGCACGGGACTTACAATACTAGCAGTGTGCACAGGTACGCACAGCACGGGTATGTTACAATACTGGTAGTGTGCACAGGTACGCATGGCGTGGGACTCCCTGACTCTCACCCACGCCAATGTCCCTTCCTGGAGGTAGCCCCAAAGGTGGACAGGTCCAGGCCACCAACACTGACCCTACACTGCCTAGTGGCAAGACAGGAAGGAGCCACCATACCTATGCAGAGAACAACTCACTGTTACCAACAGACAGGCTAGGCTGAAAGGATGGACCAATATGACAGGAAGAACTGGTAAACCTACAGCAGCTACTATCAGTAGTAGCAGAACACCCGGCTCAAACTGGGAACAGGTCAAAGTATCAGAGCCAGAACTCAGCAGGTCTGAACAGCAGGACTGCTCAGGGATCACTGGAGAATAATGGGCAACTCCCAGGCAGCAAGAGCTGGATCTTAAAGGGAGGCGGGAGAAGCTGGTTGGCTGCCAGACAAGTCAATCACCAGCCACACCTCTCAGACACTGGCAAGATAATTAAGCTAGACCAGAAGGCACAGGAGCTATTAACTCTGGCAAGTCTGGACAGAACCCACAGACGCCAGGTGTGCTGGCAAATATTTAACCAAGTGCTGACAGACCTAACATGTTGCTACTGCATCCCTTAACTCATCCAGTGTTAAAAGTGCCTCTAACATTACTCTTTGGTCATCAGACAAAATTGGTAGTTGCACCCGAACTAGATATTCAGGGAGATTTTCACGATCCATACTTAACTTAGAGGCATACAGATATTTAAAACAGGAAAAATGTCTCCTGAATGTCATCCTTCTTTATAACCAAGGAATTATCAGGCCTTTTCAGAGCTGCCACTTAAGATGGTAATCCCTGCACCTTGATTATAGAGGACAAAAAATGACCTTCAGCTACCCCTTCCTCAAAACACTTACGCTTCATTAAAGCATGCTTCTTTTTTACAATACCTTTCACATAATCCATAAATCGAAACTGTGCCTCTTTCTAATTAATTTCCACCTGCTTAGTGGGAGAATGTATATACGCTTGCTCTGAGATTATAATAGCATCCTGAGATTTAGACTTGTGTAAACTAATCTTCTGTGTATAATGACTCAGTTTAAATGCCTTCATAGCATTCCACACCACAGATGCTGAAGAGGAACCAATATTAATATGAAAAAATGCCAATAGAGCCTTCCATTCTCGCACTGCCATCAAGCAAATTTAACCAGAGGGGATTTAGTTTACAAATTCTATCCAAATAAAATCCCCTGCCATTTATAGTCAACAACAAGAAGAGTAGAGAATGATCAGAAACAGTTGACAGCAGATATTTCTTTCTACGAACATAAGGAAGCATAGATAGAGCGCTTATCGGGAGATCTATTCTACAAAGTGTATTATGTGAACCCGAATGACAAGAATATTATTGAACTTCTGGATTTCTCAACCTCCACAGATCGCATTAACCTAATTTGATTAATAGACATGCAAAAGCAGTTGGAGATGGAGAATACCTGCACTTATTATATTTCCATCTGTCTTGTTGTTGTAGTATTTTTGGTAAGTATTTTACCGCTTGGTGATGGTGTTGGGTTTATGTCCCTGTTTTCCCTTTGTTGCTTGCATGTTTGGTTCATATTTGGTGTGAACAGTGTCCTATCATGAGTGCATTTTCTTTCCTCCATCCTCTAAATATAATATGTTTCTGCAGGCAAGGTGAATAAGACCTGCATGAATGTAATAATTCTCTCAGATACGACCCCTCCATCTTTTCTGGAACTCCGATCAATTACAAGTTATTTTTCCTAAGTCTATTTTTCCAGATCATATGTTTTATATTCCAAAGTATGGATAGACTGATCCCATTTGCTAAGCATATCCCACATAAGGACATTTTTTTCTTCCATTTCATTAATACATATCTCTGGTTTAGACAACCTTTCAGTAACTTTCTGCAAGTCGTATCTTATGAATTCAACATCTTTTTCAGACTACTAACCTAAGCAGAAGGGGAAGCTAAAAAAGTCTTGCTTTTAGTTGCAGTTGCTTCATTTTGTTTATCATTTTGCATATCCACACTGCTATTTTGTGCCAAATTAGCCAGCATTATAGCATTCGCACAAGTAGATCAAGCATATATAACAGGGCCATGCTTACCCTGAGATAACGTATTAAAAGTCCCATCAGAGGATGCAAATACAGCTGTAGTTATTTCATTAGCTTTTCTTATCAGAGATGCAAGAGGAGTTGAATGAACAAACTCCACTAACCTATTCACCGCATATTTTCCGGTAAAGCGATCAGAGCATTCTGTGCATTCGGCACTATCACCACTCTCAATACTCAATATTGCCCTTGATGTTGCACATGCAACTTCACAATGCAGAGAATTTGCAGCAATGTTCACAGATGCCATTTTGAAGCACATGTGCACCGGCGGCTTCTCTCCTCCTCAACATTGCAACTCAAGTTGAATGGCAAACTTGCCTCAACTATTACTTTGCCTCTGCTTCTCCAATCCCCTACCCTTCCACAGCAGGAACCGTGGTGCAGCACAAGTATCGGGGACCAGCAAGTCATCCAACACAACTGAGGTAGAAATACTGCCATGGAAGAGAATCAAACTAACATGGTAGGTGGATGTTCTCCTGGTGTGCCTCCATTGCTCACATCACATTATAAGAATTACACGCAGTACAAAATATCTATATGTAATGGTTTAAAATTGTATTTTACTCATCATTTGTAATGAAATATATATAATTTAGTATTTTTTACTGCTAATTTATATGACTGTAATAATCTCACCATCCAGTAATTGTCCTCTGAATTTATAAGTTATTTTATAAACATGAAAACATAATAAAAGACAAATAAAATTTGGCAGATTATAAGCAAAATGTTACAACTTGTTAACTATTTTACCATATATACATACATCTATAATCCATGCATGGCACACTTTATGTTCCTTTACCTTGTACTCTATAAAATGTTATATAGTAATATATTATATGGTATTATCTTTTGTATTTATAACTGACATCAGGACTTTTTGTCACACAATACAATTGTGTTCTAGTTTGTGCTGTACGGCTGGATCAACACTCTGTGACAGGAGCTCGATCAATGCATTCATCTAAAACAACTGTGCTCCTCTGTGTGTGACAACTTTGTAATAAGAAACAAAACAGATGTCCTAAGAACATGTGTTTTCTCCTTGCTTGATCTTCATAAAAATATTCAGCTGTTACGAAAACTATATTAGAAGACTGATGGCATAAAAAGACCACATGGTTCATCTCGCCCGTTCTTAGAATAGTTTATTTGTATTATTTTATACTGATCTAAACAGAATTCAGTTGTGTCTTCTTAATGCCTATTTCTAAAAATAACATAAAAATAAATAAAAAATCTATTTGTAAGGGATTTAAAGTATATACACATGTAGTGGAAATGATGCTAAAAAACTGCACAAAAATTCACATCAAAACCACATCTAAACTCCTGCCGATTTCCTGGTTCAGCAGAAAAAACCTAATTAAAATGATTTACCTGCCCAGAATACTATACACACTACAAACACTCCCTATAGAAGTCCCACGGCTCTTCTTCACTAAAATAAAAAACCTCATAGCAAAGTTTATATGGCAGGGCAAGGGACACAGGTTCAAACACACAACGCTCATCAAAACCAAAAAATGCGGCGGAATCGGACTCCCTGATTTTGAACTTTATTGGACGGCTTCACACCTGAACCGCATGGTGGACCTGTCCCGCCAATCCAGCTCCAAACTGTGGGTGGAACAAGAGCTCCTCTCACTAAGTAACGATCAGAA
The DNA here is from genome assembly GCF_035609145.1 of Eleutherodactylus coqui. Classification (NCBI taxonomy): domain Eukaryota; kingdom Metazoa; phylum Chordata; class Amphibia; order Anura; family Eleutherodactylidae; genus Eleutherodactylus; species Eleutherodactylus coqui. Next base: position 25,869,407 of record NC_089845.1, on the reverse strand, counting down.
ACTTCCATCCTGGCCTATCCCATACAACAAAGTTAAATTGAAGCAAATCCAAAACCCCTACACTAGACTAACCCTAAGCCTATGGCAAAAATCAAACAAGAAACATAAATTAATTCCCCAGACCAGCGGCTATACTCTGCTGCCCGCAATTATACCCAACAAATTTAGGGCACTCAAACAAAAAATTATGAATGACCCCTACCTTAAGACCAGGCAATGTTGCGACCTTATCAAAGATAAATCCGTACCCCAGGACATACAGTTCATAAACCACCTGGGGAATGTTTCACTTAGTCCCGAAGATTTACAAATCATTAGAGATTCGGTGGTACTACATTCCCCGGATATCATAGATACAAATAAAAACATATTATTTCATAAACTAGTTTGGAGCCTTCAGCCCATCAAAAGCCAAATCTCTAAAATCTATAGGACATTAACACAGGACAAACAAAATCCCTCCTACATAGCTCGTTGGGAATCCGAATTAAACACGGTCCTCACCACGGATGAGATAAACGATATTCTAGCCAGATCCCATTCGACTTCTTCCTCAACCAGGTTCCAAGAACTCAATTATAAAATAGTATCTAGATGGTACAAAACCCCAGCGCTGCTAAACAAAATAGACCCTGATTATTCCCCGCTATGCTGGAGATGTTCAGATGACATCGGATCATACTCCCACATATGGTTCTCATGCCCACTTCTACAACCCTTCTGGTTGGAGATTCAGAAGCAGCTAAGCACCATCTTCAAATCTAACATTTCCCTTACTCCTGAGGCTGTCCTGCTAAACTTAGACACCCCAGGCCTTGCATCAGAACACAAATCCTCTCTCCCATTTTTTCTAAATGCAGCTAAGATATTAATTCCAAGGTACTGGAGAGACAGCACCGTTCCCTCTATATCAGAATGGCACAAAGAGGTGAACACGATTTGTTCGTTCGAGAGGGTCAAGGCCAAACGAGTTGGGGACCCAACGAGATTCGACAACATCTGGAACATGTGGCTCTCTTTCATACATAGCTCACTTTCTCAACCCTCTGCTACCCCTTGACTATTGAAGTCTCTTCTATTCAACACATCAGCCCATCACACCCTACCCCCGAAGTCCCATCCGGCCTTCGCCACTCATAAACCATTACACATTGTACTTCCAACAGAGCTGTCACCATTTTCATATCTGTTATGTATTTGATTGATGATTGTTTTTGTGATTATCCTTTGTTCCCCCTGTTTCCTTTTGCTTTCTGTAACCCCCCCCCCACACACACACACACACACATTTCCTTTTACCAATCAAAAATAAAGAATATATACAAAAAAACCCCACATCTAAAGCTATTTCAAAATGTACAGCATTGGTGCGGATTTTAATAGGGTTTTTGATACGGATTCGAAAAAATTATCAGCGTTTCCTGAAGTTTCCTGTGGATCCAAGTCAATATCCGCATCAAACTCTGCACCAATGGTGTGGATTTTGACATGGGCAGTAATAATGGCCCCTCTAGTTGACATGACATGTTAAATAGTTTTTGTCAAGTGAAATAAAATGCTTCGTTTTAATAAAGTAAGATAAACGAAGGTAATGGATAAATTAGATTTAGGGTCTCTTTCACACAATGTTTTATATCCAGTTTTTATAGTACTTTCTCCATAGATTTTTGGTGGCATGTTACTTTGTGACATTTTGTACAGGTGTATTTTCTAAGGGACCTGACACATGTGCAGAATATTTCTGCAAGACGCATTTAAAGACACACTGAAACATGGAGCTTAATCTGTACACATGGGATTTTGGTGCAGGGCATTCTGTAATGCAAGTGTGAAAAACAAATACAGGTGTGAGTAGCCCAATAGAAACCAATGGGCTTTCAGCACTCTGTATTACGTATGTGAAAAATATGCGCATAATTAAAGGGCATCATATGTCCATGTGAGCGTTATAGTGTTGTACAAGTGGGCAACACACTGAAGCGCATATCACAGCTGGAACCCTTCTCCTGGCCGCATCACTGGCAGGCAAATTTGTGAACAGGCAATGCAAAGAGGAGAACACACGGAAAGAAGATCGAAGGAGGAAAAGAAGTCCTGACTGATATAGCTCAATTAACTTTATTGGCAACACATTTCTGTGCCGGGTCAACTCCTTCTTCGGGCCAACTCAGTATGATAAATTGTGGAAGTTTTGTGCTGTTGTGGAGAAAAAAAAATGGATCATATAATCAACACACCTTATGGCAATATGATACATTTGGCACATTTTGTGATAGGTGAAAAGAGTATGCCAAAAAGTGGCATTGAGAATTTCACTGATAATAAATTGCCCCCTGTGTTTGCAGATAATTTAACTGTAGACTTCAAACTAACAGCTGGCCAGAGTTTCAACCCCTAAACAATAGCCAGTGTAAATGCTGCAAAATTTTGCGTGAAACCACCCTAAAGACATCTGCCTAAACCTTAAAGTGGTTTTCTGAGCACAAATGGAAATTGTGAAAATTCTGAAATCTAAGAGATACACCTATGTAGTTGCAACCTGTATCTTTTATCTATCACTGTGGACCCTCTTCTCCATCCCATACAGCCTCCAATCTGCCATTATGTTTATATGCAACACTTCAACAGTAAACATAGCAACAGACTGTTACTTACAACTCCCATCATGCATATGTAAGAGGCTTCTGCTCTCCCTGTCATGTGCAACAGAGCCACAATGGCCTCTTTGTGGAGTTATTGCTATTTTTTTAAAATTAATAATAACTCGTGACGCCAGTGCTACATTAGCACAAGAATGTTAAGTGTGATGCAATTAAGAAATCACAAGCACCAGGGTTTAGAATGTAATAACTTTCTTTTCTGCTTCTTTGTTGATGTCAGTAGTGATCATATATCACTGGACACATACAAGCCTTTCATTAAAAGTGGTTATTTTCTTTACATGTTAGGATTATCATTAACAGGAATAATATACATGGGATTCTTCAGGTAAAATACAGAGATGACGCTCTGGGTAACATAAGATGGTGCTGTTAGTTTTCCTTGGGTCGGTTCAATGGCTCTTCAGTGGTGTGAACTGTGAACTGTATACGCCTTGGTTTGGCAGAGGTTGTGAAGGTATTCTGTAGCTCTGGTGTCCGCAATTATAACTCTGCTCAGTATTTTGGGTCCCTATCCTCACGGTAAAATGAATACTTCTCGGCCACCTCGCAGGGACTCTCGTGTGAGGATGCAACTCTCCTCTGCATCCAACAACTCTTCCGGTAGCTTTGGGTGGGGGAGCACCCAAATAAAATTTTGCACTTGGCGACATCTGACCTAAAGCCGGCCCTGCTCTGAACTGCACATGAGCAATACAGTGCACTACTTCCACTCCTGTCCTCCCAACATGCACTGCTCACAGTGTGTTGCAGGATATGGACAGAGAAGTAAGTAGCAAATGCGGACAAGATGTCAGAGAGGGGTCATGTGTACATAAGATTTTAAATTGTTAGTCTGTGCCCGCAATACCCCTTTAACTGATTTTCTTTTGCTTGACAAATTTTAATGCAAATCTTGGACTCGGGAATCTAAAATGCTCACAAACTTTGCCCAGGGCTTTTAGTGTTGAGAAAAACTGGAGCTTAATATAAGTGATCTATCCACAGGACATCAAATCCATGATACATATAATAGTCACATAACCTTGTTGTCCATAGGATTACATTGTATGATCTTAGGTATATGTTCTAATAGAGCCATAACATGTTGTTTACATGGGGTTATAGTATTTCCCCATTGGGGGGTTTGGGGCAAAATCTCAATACATTTTTATTTATAAAAAAATATAAAAACAAGTGAAATGATCCCACCTACATTAGATTGCGAATGTAGACTAAATTACATTAATCATGTTTCTTCCATTTTTTCAGCCATCTAACATTTTAGAGCTGTCACTTAGTTGCTCTGGGCAACTTCTTCACTTTTCTCGTGCCCTAGTTTTGATAAATCTCTACAATTAAATGTAGGCTGAAATGCAAATTAAGGTTGTAATGGTAAGGGAAATGCATCAATTAAATTATGAAAAGGACTTCAACATGTACAATCATTAGACATCATTAGACATTTTTAGATGAATGAGTTTTATTGTAGAGAGGATGGATCAAAATGTTACTACTAAAGCTTAAGACAGGCAAGATACTGACATTTCCGCACCTATGCATTGGACCAAACAGCAAGAGATCTATTCATTAAAGTTCAATTTTCCTAATTAAACATGCCTTCCAGGAACCATCCAACTTCAAAACTTTTTGTGCACACAGTGAAATATGAAATCATTTGTCATTTGGAGAGCAGTAAGAACTGTTGTCACTTCCAGATGTCCATCACTCAAAGTCATGACTAATTTAGGTTGAGTGGCACAACATGAAAGGACCCGATCCTGCACAGAAATCTTTATCAGTTCAGACATTATAATTGCATGGCCAAAATCCAGAATTGTTGTAAATGGATATTCTGTCACAAATGGTGGATAGCAGGGCACTAACGAGTTGGCATGGAAGCTGGGGGCATGATAAAGCCCTGTCATGGGTATATGTACAATCACTCGGTATTTATAGATGAATTGCTTTTATTTTAGGGAGGATAGCTCAGTTTACTCTTAACAGACAAACATTTTTGGCATACTAAGTAAACCAAATCAAGTGATCAGCTCATCACATTGTGAAATTCCTTAGTGGGATGTAAAAACTAAACTTATAAAGTTAACAAAAGTGTTGAAAGTAAAAAAAGAGTAAAAATTAAAACAATTTTTTTTTCCATTTATGCCTCGGTCAGACGGGCCTTTTTTCGCGCGATTTGCGCATGCGTATGCGATCTGCGAATATATATAACCATTGCTTCGCAATGGGATCGGTCCCATGGCCGCTTTTTATGCAGATGTCCGATAAATTATAGGACACGAGAAATCGCAGATCGCGCCTATCTGCGATCTGCGATTCCTTGTGTTCTATATATGCGCTCAATGGGGCCGGCGGCAGCAGCACCGACCCCATTGAGAACATATACCACAAAGATCGTTCTCCTCTGCCACAGCTGTAACAACTGTGGCAGAGTAGAACGATGTTTGCCCATTAAATTCAATGGAGCCGGCAATACAGCAGGTTCCACTGAAAGCAATGGGCTGCCGGCGAGCGCGGGATGAATTTTCGGGAAGGGCTTAAAAATATAAGCCCTTGCCTGAAAATCATCCTAAAATGTGGAAAAATAAAAAAATATATATATATACTCACCTTGTCCCTGCAGCCGGAGTTCAGCCGCGGCCGGCCGGCAGTTCTCCTGAACTATGGGAAAACATGGTTGAGAAAAAAAATCTCAAAATGCGGCAAGATGGGACATGCTGCAATTTTCAAATCTCACAACATCGCAAATGGGAATGAAGCCATTGAAAATCGTTGGTTTCATAATTTTGCCTTTCACTCACTCTCGTATTGCTCAAAAATCCCATGTGAAGGCACTCTTAGAGATAAACAACATTTATCTGGGTGTCTAACCCCTAGAACCTCCCACTGACTACGAGATTAGGGGTCCCAAGTTCCCTGTATGAATAGAGCAGTGGTCATGCATGCACACTGTTTAGGGGATTGACAGAGCTAGCAGAGTACAGCCCTGTGGATAGGTGATAGATGTTGGTGGGTCGACCCCTATAAAATGCAAAAACGAATGGGGAAATTGTTTTTTTTTCATTGAAATGTGCTATAATTGTGCAATAGTAGTAAAACATAAAAATAATACTCATCTTCTCTACCCCAGTTGCTGCTGACCCTGCGATGGTTCCCCCATCCGAAGGTTTTAAAAGTAAAGACCACGCATTCTGAGGCCTTAGTCACACGGGCGTAAATACGCGCGTATATACGCGCGTATATACTCGCGTATATACGCGCGTAAAAAAAACGCGTGACCATGTCCATTGCCACCAATATGTTCTATCTTTTGTAGGTGCGTTTTTACGCGCGTATATATGCGCGTATTTACGCCCATGGGTTTTTACGCGCGTATATACGCGCGTATTTACGCCCGTGTGACTAAGGCCTGACTGTACCATTTCCAGCTAAACTGCTAAAGGAGTTTTCCGCCCCAAAATGCCTTTTTTTAAATAAAAAATAAGTTGGATTTAACTAATCTCATATTTTGGAATATACATCGTTGTATCTTATATTTCCTAATTTAATGTTTATCGGATTGAGAGAGCTAGCAGAGTACAGCCCTGTGGATAGGTGATGGATGTTGCTATGCTAATAAAAGTAAATCAATAAGTTATATACACCTAAAAATGGTGTCATTGAAAAACAAAAGTCACCCTACAAATGGAAAACCTTTATACAACTTCATGGAAAAAAGGTATGGTCCGACACCAAAAGGCCGGAACTATGCAAAACACAAACTAACTCTGTCACTAGGGGTGCGTACATACGCACGCACAAAAACACGCTTCTATTTGCAACAATGCATTCCCTATGGTGTATTCACATGTTCGTACTTTGCAGGTGCGTGCCTGCAAAGATAGGACATGCGTGCACCATAGGGAACGCACGCATTGTTTTCAATGGAGCCGCGGTTACTGCCAGCGGTTCCATTGAAAACAATGCTCTGCCAGCACCCCTGCATTCTTTTTCAGGGAAGGGCTTTACATATAAGCTCTTCCCTGAAAAAGAAAAATTTTAGTGCATAAAAAAAAAAAATTCTCACCTGTCCGCCGCTGCTGTGTCCCCTGTGGGGATGAAGAACACATCTGCCGCATGCAGCAGATGTTTCCTTCATCCCCACTAGTTAAAAGAATTCCCTGTCCCTGTTGTTACATCTGCCACATCTGTAACAGATGCAGCAGAGGAATTCTTCAATTCTCTACTGCAGGTGTCACACGTGTCAGCTGTGGTAGAGGATTCTGCTGCCCGCAATTGATTTCAGGGAAGGGCTTTAAATATAAGCACTTCCCTGAAAATCATGTAAAAGTGGTTTAAAAAACAAAAAAATAGATACTCACTCCCCTTCAGCTGCTGGGGATTAGCCGTGTCTTCTCCTGCTGCCCCATGCACTGTGGTGCTGATCTATCAGCAGGCGGAGATTTAAAATTCCCTCCTGCTGAAAGAGCTGAATGTGATTGGCTGAGGTGCTCAGCCAATCACAGGCAGCTCTCCCCGAATAAATGCTCTCAGGTAAGTAAGTTTTTTTTGTTTACACTACTTTTAATTGGCTTTTCAGGGAAGGGCTTATTAAGCCGCTGTCCCCGGCTCTGCACTTCTGTTTTGAGCTATCAGCAGCCGGGGATTAAAAATCCCCGCCTGCTGGTAGCTCTAATTGTGATCGGCTGAAGTGCTTCAGCCAATCACAATCAGAGCTACCAGCAGGTTGGGATTTTAAATCCCCGGCTTCTGATAGCTGAGAGCTACAGAGCTGGGGACAGCTACAGAAGCCGCCGCTGAGCCCCAGTAGGTGAGTATCATTGTTTTTTCTTTCACACTATTTTAAAAAGGCTTTTCAGGGAAGGGCTTATGAAGGGGTGCGTTTCAGTGCTCCCTTACATGAGTGTATGTTCAAATGCGCAAGCTTCAGCGCAACTTATTGGCGCTATGAACAAGGTTGATTTACATGTGTGTCTGCGCAATGTACTGTACTTTTTTGCTCATGCAGGGCCTGTCTAGATGTGCTTAGAGCACCCCTGTCTTGGTTGAAAAGGTTATTTAGACTAATGAGGTCTAGATGTGTTATTTCCCTACAGCTTTGCACTGCATTTTGCGTATCCCTTAGGTGCACAAAATAGAGCATGTATATTTTTTTGCCTTACAAGAGAAATGCGCACAGAAACATAAGAAATATGAGCAAACCCATTAAAATCAGTGGGTTCGAGTTTCTGAGTATTGCAGATACGCCGTGTGAAGGAGCCCTAGGACTTATTCCCACGAGTGCACGCATTGCGCAGAGAACGGTGGGTTTAAAGTTATTTTCACTTTTGTGCATGCATCTCGTCCCAAAAAAAAGTGACCTGCTCTATTTTAGTGCGTATTTGCGAGCGTATCTTCGCTTCTGCTTGTTTGCAGGAGCCCTTATAGTCCGAAAAATATGGTACATTGTAAGCTGCTGTTCAAAGGTGGACATTTACAATGTAGATGCAGATTCCTGCGGTTTGCAGACGTGTTTGTGGCCTCGTTTGCTGAAACAAGCAGAGCTGGATTTATAATTCTCTTTCTTTGCTGTTGAATGTAGGAAACCAGAAATATTACACATTATTAAATAATGGAAGGCCATCGCAGCTGAATCACGAGCGCAGCTGTTTTTGATATATATTTGCTGTTTTCAAGCATTAGAGCTCCATCTTTCTGTTTGTGTCCATTTGCTGATTCCATCGCTTTGAACTGTCTTTCACATAAACAACTTTGAAACAGAATGCGTTGGTCGGAAAACATAACAAGGAGTAGTGACTTGTATCCTGCGGTGCATCTAGAGTCATTATCAAAATATTTAGGTACAGCGGACAAACATATATATATGTTACAGGCAATGTTTGAAATGAGTCATTGTATAGAATGACCAAAATGTTGGAGTATGAAATGATGAATATTTCACTCACTTTCTAGGCATTCTATGTAATGCAAAATGGTGAGCTGGCAAGGTATAAAACAACCCCCCCCCCAGCAGTGAACTGGTATCTGACTATTCTTTGGAGACTGTACTACTTAGGGCTCAGTCCTAGAGATGAGCGAGCACCAAAATGCTTGGGTGCTCGTTACTCGAGTCGAACTTTCAGTGATGCTCGGGAGTTCGTTTCGAGTAACGAGCCCCATTGAAGTCAATGGGTGACTCGAGCATTTTTGTATATCGCCGATGCTCGCTAAGGTTTTCATTTGTGAAAATCTGCAAAACCCAAGAAAGTGATGATGAAAACGACACAGAAATGGATAGGGCAGGCGAGGAGCTACATGTTGGGCTGCATCTCAAGCTCCCAGGTCCCACTATTAAGCCACAATAGTGGCAAGAGTGAGACACCCCCCCCCCCCGCACTGTCAGCATAAAGATCATTCTCCTCTGCCACAGCTGTAACAGCTGTGGCAGAGAAGAATGATGTTAGCCCATTGAATTCAATGAAAAGCAATGGGCTGCCGGCGATCGCGGGATGAATTGTCGGGAAGGGCTTAAATATATAAGCCCTTCCCTGCAATTCATCCAGAAATGTGTAAAAAAAAAAATATATATATACTCACCTTGTCCCGGCAGAACGATGTTAGCCCATTGAATTCAATGGAGCCGGCAATACAGCCGACTCCATTGAAAGCAATGGGCTGCCGGCGATCGCGGGATGAATTGTCGGGAAGGGCTTAAATATTTAAGCCCTTCCCTGCAATTCATCCAGAAATGTGTAAAAATAAAAAATATATATATATACTCACCTGGTCCCGGCAGACGGAGTTCAGCACGGCCGGCTGCAGTTCTCCTGAACTGCTCTGAACAGCTGTGAGTAGTATTCAGCAGCCGGGGATTTAAAATCCCCGCCTGCTGAATGAGCTGCCTCTGATTGGCTCAGGGGCAGCTCTCAGCTGAATGACAGCTGAGCTGAGCCAATCAGAGGCAGCACTCACTCACCCATTCATGAATTCATGAATGGGTGTGAGTGAGAGCTGCGTCTGATTGGTCACCCTTTAAATGCAGCTGTCAGTTCTGACAGCGGTATTTAAAACCCCACGAACGATGTTCGGGGGTTTCGCATGGCCCCCCGCGGTGAGATCGGGGGAGCCGTGCAGGTGTCATGGCAGGCGGGGGCCTTCTGAAAGGCCCCAGGGCTGCCTTGAGAGACTGCCTATCAAGCCATCTCCATGGGGTGGCGTGATAGACTGCCTGTTAAATGGCAGTATGACGTAATGCTGTAGCATTACGTCATACTGCAGGAGCGATCAAAGCATCACATATTGTAGTCCCCCAGGGGGACTTGAATGTAAATTTAAAAAAAAGATCAATAAAGTTTTTTTAGTTGTAAAAAAAAAGTAATAAAAGTTTAAACCCCCCCCTTTTCCCATATCTATAATTATAAAATCTAAATAATAAAATAAATACATATTTGGTATCGCCGCATCCATAAAAGTCCGATCTATCAAAGTAGCACATTATGTACCCGGCACGGTGAACGTCGTCCGAAAAAAAAAAGAACGCCGAAATGCACTTTTTTGGTCTCCGAGAAAAAAAGCAATAAAAAACGATCAAAAAGTTTTATGTATTCCAAACTAGTAATAACAGAAACTTCAGGACATCCTGCAAAAAACGAGCCCTCGCTCAACTACGTCGATAGAAAAATTAAAAAGTTATTGCGCACACAAGATGACGGCAGAAAATAATTGAAAAAAATTAAATGTCTTTGAAAAAAAAAAAGAGTAGTTTAGTAAAAAAAAACTATACAAGTTTGGTATCATAGTAATCATACAGACCCATAGAATAAAGTTGTCATGTCGTTTTTGTTGCAGTTTGTGCGCTGTAGAAACAAGATACACTGAAAGATGGAAGAATGTCATTTTTTTTTTCATTTTACTCCACTTAGAATTTTTTAAAAGTTTTTCAGTATATTATATGGTACTTTAAATAGCAGCAGTGAAAACTACAACTCATCCCGCAAAAACAAGCCCTTAAACAGCGATGTTGAAGGATAAATAAAGGAGTTACGATTTTTTTAAAGGGGGTAGGAAAAAAAGAAAATGGAAAAAAAAAGGGGCCGCGTCATGAAGGGGTTAAGGGCTTTGACAGTATGATTTCCTACTTTTTGTGTGAATCAAAAAACACTGTCCTATTTTGTCCTGGAGCAGATTTTATTTGCTTGTAAAAAACGGACATGTGACCACTGTCATTGGAAAGCATTGGTTCTAATAGAGCCATTTTTTTCCGGCAGCTATATAGTATGTATTGGTAATCTAAGGCACTACATACTGTTCTGACTGTTCAGTCCTGCTCACATATGTAGCACTGATCAATGAAAGCAGGTGTAGTATCTTAGACTAATAATGCATACTAGTGCACCGTCTATTTGAAGTAGTCAGATAAGCTGGTGCGCCTGGATGTTGTTGCTGCACAGAGGAGAGGTTAGCACATTATCTGAAAGCATATCATGATGCAGATATCTCGTGGCACTGTATTACTTAACACAAGTGCCAGCTTTTCACTACTGAGCCATCAAACCTTCCGACAGTTCCCCTGCATGTCTCTCTGCCTTGTTTCCAGATCCTGCAAATTCAGCCCCTGAGATCTCCTGATACTGACTTCTGGCTTCCCTCCTGACCTTTTTAAAATGGTCAAGGAAAAAATGGAAATGGAAAAAAGCAAAAAAGTGTGGTAACTAAGGGGTTAATAAAGATGTTATGTTGAATTATGTGAAATGGAAAACACCAACTGCATGTCTTTCTAGGTGTCAGAAATTGCCATTAACAATCCAGGACAGAATTTGTGAGCATCCTGATGGTCGGTAGCAAAAAAAAAATCACGTATGGTGGCCGAGGCTTCTCCTCCGACCTCTGTGTTATTGCGGCACTGACAGCATGCGCCCACTCAGATGATTGGTCGGAGTCCTGAGCGACGGACCCCAGCCAATGAACCATTGGTAACCTATCCTGATGATAGGTCATCAATAGTTTTTCCCTGGAAAACCCCTTTAAGATTCAGTATACAAAATCCTGATGCAATGTTTGACCATGCAGTGTGTCATGCCCAAAGTCACCATTTATCCTTACTCTAAAAAGGTCTCTCCTCCATCCTACAGTTGAATGTGGCTATGGACAATCAATTTAATGTGGCTAACAAGATAGAAAAGGTTGGGGACCTGTGATCCTTGTTATAAGACTTACTACAGTATAAGGTAATTTCCAAATGTCTGAACCTATTGCATGCAAATTTCTAAATGCCTGTACTGAATAAGTACTAACGGAATAAGATAAATATATACAAGGAGGCATCATTCTGTAGCCACTACAAGGCTGTAGTATTAACACTGACCAGTATGTGTTGGCCCTACTATATGCCAAGAGTCATGGCTGTTATCACGCCTGTGAACCTGCACTACAGTGTAGTATCTTGAGCACTATACCCTGCATTCTGAAAATTATAATGTTAAAAATCCACTCCCTGGAACAGATGTAGCTGATATGGGGCTTGCTGACCGAGCTAGAATGCTGTTTGAATGCTTTTCTTTCTAGGGGACACATTAGAGGACACATTAGTGTGTCGCTGTCATGAAAGAATATGACTTGCATCTGTAGTAAAGATGTCATAGTTGTAAATATGACTGGAGTTCCATAATAACTCAATTTCCAGCAGTGTAGTACATCACAGTAGAGTGATCATAGTGTTAAATGTCAAGTTAATGTAACCAACTTCTGTAAACTTTGTGTACCACATTATACCATTCTCTTCCTTCAGCCTCCGGTGCGGGAAGGGAGTGTCACCATTTCACGTAGCACATTTTTTCATACATATATATATCTTGTATATATTGTGTTTTGCCGTACTTTTTTCTTAAAGCATCTGTAAACTTACGAGGTGATATAACATTTGCTGTTAATGCACAACAATAAAGCAGAGTCTGCGATTCGGAGATTCAGACGCAAGTTAATTTCTTCCTACTTTAGTATATCACAAAAAAGAAAGAAGAATGAAATGTTGAAATTCACATTTCTGTTTTCTGAGTCTTTGAAAAAAAGGTGGCTAATGGGAGGATTAGAAAAATGCACAGTTTGAATAGAATCATTTTTCTTTCAAAGCACACAAAGGAAGTTACATAAAGGACTGGCTCATGTAAAAAATAATAAAAATAAAAATAATGCTAGCAGGCTTTCAGGACCGGGGCTATAGCATAACTTCCAGCTATGTTTTTATGCACGCTGGAACTTCATCTAAATATCTCTCTGCATGATTGCTGAGCGCTTCAAAAAGTATTTTATAAAGTTTTATATTTCTTTAATTCAATTTTGTCAAATAGATTAGAAAATAGCATAGATGGAACTCAGCTTTGTGTGCTTTGGCAATCTATGTATAATCAGGTGACAACACCATAATGGGATATCATATCTGTTTTTACATTAATAAGCCAACATTTTTGTAGCAAGCTGGTTGGTTACCAAGATAAAAAATAAAAGGTTTTGGCATAAAACTATAAACTTCTATTTTAGTTTTCAGATGTTTCAGAAGTAACATTTTAACGTAGATCCATGAAAAAAGTGTAACTCCTATAGTGCATATTTCTTCCACTAAATTGGTTCTAAAGAACATGTAAGTAAATTAGGCTTCATTCCCATGAGCACATAAACGGCAACGTTTTTACGGTCGACCGATTTATGCGCCCATCTGAGGCATTGGTTTGCATATGGGTGAATATACGCCGCAAAAAAAAAAAAAAAACGCACTGTGAAAAATGGAACATACGCGACTGAAAAAATACAACGCATATATGGCGGGCAAAAAGATAGTTCTGGTACTATCTTTTGCCCAATATAAAGTGGCGGCTCCCATAGACTACAATGGGAGCTGGAGAAGAAAAAAGGGAAGGGGAGGCATTTTAGCAGTGTACAATGGTGCTAAAAGCTTAGAGGTGGCTCTCTATAGGCATTGAAAGGCATCCCAATCATTTTGGCAGAGCAAGGGTTTTCCGGGGTGTGACACATTTTTCCGCTAAAATTGTCGCTCCTGATCATGTCAATGGGTGAGAAAACACTGTCAGCGAGCGTGAAAAAACATGCCGTTCATGCAATTTCACATCACGGGTGAGAAAATGTAAAAACACATACAGCCGTGTGAATGAGCCATTCAACACAGCAGGTTTTTTTTGCCCGCAAAAAACTGGAACTGGAACACTTTAACAGGAAGGCTTGATTAAGGAGACCCTTTTACGGTAGATATAGTACATTTTGACACTAGTAAAGTATTTGACAAAGAATCTCATACCACCATTATTGAAAAAATGACCAAAGTAGGATCAACGAGGCAATTCACAACTGGCTGAATGATCGTACTCAGAGAGTGGTAATAAATTTCTGCTTAATAGCCGAACAACATATTATTTAATGTAAACAGTAACTGTTCAGTACTGAACGGCCGCTACTTACAGTGAATGGGGCGGGCGGAGGAAGAGCGGGGAGAGAACTCTCCTCCAGATGCATTGCCTCCCTGCTGGCCATGCTGTAAGCAATCAAGTGATACTCGCTCCTGTGTAACAGCACAGGACTGAGTATACACAGGGACAAGTGTCGGGCATCGTTTGCCCGACACTCGTTCGATGTAAAAGGGCCTTAAGAATATTTTAAAGCATTATCATGGTTCTTCAAGTTGTATCAGGTTACAAGAAAGCCATTATAAACTAGTAACATTTTGGTATAAGATTCCAGAGTGGTTGTATGCTTATAAATGACCAAAATCAAATACATTTTGGAAATGTAAATCTCATATAGGATCATTCCTCCATACATGGTAGTGGTGCCCGTTAATTACTTCTTATTATAAGCATGTCGAACAAATCTACAACTCTAGCTCACTTTATCACTCCATTGTGGAATTCAAGGTGGGGAAGTTTGTAACAATTAAACTGGGATCAAAGTCTTAGCAGAGGCTATTAAAGGGGACAAGTCTAGAGAGAATAAAAGACTGGAAGGACTTATATAATATTAATTAATGGGGGTCAATGTAAAATTAGGCAAGGACACCTGTAGAATCACTTGTTTAGTCTCTTGTTCAGTCTCTGCATGTATTTACACGGGACGACTCAATGTGCAACAAACTAAAAAAAATAAATGTCGCAACAGAAAGTAATTGACATGTTTCCCTAAAATTAAAGCATGCTGATTACACTGGTAAAACTGAATAATAGCAGCACGTCTCATTTTCTAGTTATTTAACCCCTTAGTGATCAAGCATGTTTTTCATTTAAAAAAATCGTAACTCTTTTATTTATCCATCGACATCGCTGCATGAGGGCTTGTTTCTTGTGAGACAAATTGCATTTTTCAATGGTGCTATTTAATGTGCCATATAATGTACTGAAAAACTTTTAAAAAGTTCTAAAAGAAGTAAAATGAAGGAAAAAATGAAATTCTGCAATATTTTGGTGCATCTTGTTTCTACGTCCCACAAACAGCAACAAAAATGGCATGATAACTTTTTTCTATGGGTGAGTACAATTACTACGATACCAAACTTATGTAGTTTTTTTGCCGTACTACTATTATTTTTTTTAAAGACATTTAATTTTTTTTAAATTATTTTCTGCTGCCATCTTCTGCGCACAATAGCATTTTTATTTTTCTGTCCACATAGTTGTGCAAGGGCTTATTTCTTGTGGTACGTCCTGTAGTTTGTGTAAGTATCATTTTGGAATACACATCACATTTTGATCAGTTTTATTGCATTTTTCTTGGAGACAGAATGACCAAAAAAAGCGCATTTTTTGGCTTTCTTAAATTGTTTTTTGGATGATCTTCACCAAACAGGGTGAATAATGCACTACTTTGATAGATCAGACTTTTATGGATGCAGCGATACTAAACATGTATTTTTGTTTTATGATTTTGATTCTTTTATTTAGTCTAACCAATGACCTATTCCCTAAGGTCCACAAGGGCCTAACCCCTCTGAAGGGTAGACCCATCATGTCAGGGATAGATTCCCTTACACAAGGGGCCAGTGAATTCATTGATATAATACTAAGACCATTTGTGGAGAGTCTGCCATCCTCTATACGGGACACTACTGATCTCCAAAAACAATTGGAAGGTATCATGATCTCGGATGGCACTCTTTTGGCCAGCCTGGATGTAGAGGCTTTGTATAGTAATATTTCACACAAAGACGGGATCAAGGCAAGTTGCTTTTTTCTGGACCAAAGGGGAATTCACATGAAACCCCATAACAACTTCATTCTTGAGTTGCTCAAGTTCATTCTGGAACACAATTTCTTTCTGTTTGAAGGGCAATACTTCCACTAGTGGAGAGGGACTGCGATGGGGGAGTCCCTGTGCCCTGCGTGTCTCTTTTTCGGCTGGTGGGAGGATAAATGTGTCTTCCAGGAACATAATGAAAAATGGACAAACCTAATCGCGCTATGGGTTAAGTTTATAGATGATGTATTCATACTTTGCTCAGGTACTGTTACTGAATTTGGTGAATTTGTGGAGTCTCTGAACAATAACTATATGGGGCTATTCCTTACATCTGAAATTCAACATGACAAGATTACCTTCTTGGATTTAAACATTTCCAAGACCGTCACGGGTACCCTGGAAACAACAATTCACCGGAAACCAACAGCAATGAACAGTCTCCTGCATTGGGAAAGTTATCACCCAGGTCCCCTAAAAAAGGAATTCCGAAAGGACAATACATCATGGTGAGAAGAAACTGCTCTGATGAGGGTGAATTCAAAATACAGGCAGAGGATATTACAGAGGATATGATAAGATTCAGGGATAGAGGATACCCTGACAAAATACCTACTGAGGCACTTGAAGAGACCAAAAACAGAGACAGGAGGGACTTGCTTGATGTCAAGCAAAAGCCAGAATCAAAAAACTTAGTGAGACTCATAGGCACATACGATGATCAGTCAAGAAATGTGAACAAGATTCTACAGAAGTATTGGTATATTCTACTTAAGGACAAGGATTTGGTGGAATGTTTGGAATATAGGCCCTCTGTTACATATCGAAGAGGGAGAAACCTTAGAGACCACTTTGTTCACTGTCACCTTGTTCCAGAAATACCAAGAGACACCTGGTTGACCTCAAAGAAAATCAAGGGTACATACCCTTGCTCCGACTGTAAGGCTTGTGAGTTTATTAGGAGGGGACCCACCTTTGCGAGCACGAACACCAGAAGAACATACGAGATTTGTGATTTTATTAATTGCAAGACATCATGAGTGGTTTATCTGGCAACTTGCCCATGCCCCTTAGATTATGTGGGCAAAACCAAGCAACAGTTCAGGAGAAGGATATTGGCCCATGTGGGGAATGTACGGAGGTGTGAGCATACAAGTCTGGCACATATATGAGAGACCACCATGACAATGACCTCAGTGCCCTGAAATTTCAAGGCATTGAACTGATTAGGTACAAAGGGAGAAGGGGAGATATTGATAGAAAACTACTACAGAAAGAATGCATGTGGATTCACAGGTTGAGGACCTGTTCAGCTACTGGCCTGAACGAGCAGATATCCTACACCTCTTTAATTTGAATTAATCTTGGTTGACCAATATGGGATGATAACTACTGACTGAATTATCTCCCCGGCAACCAGAGGAGGTAGATATCTACCATCATGATACATGCATTCTGTTTTGTTTGATGGGCAATAGGCAAAGAGCTATGGAGACTACTCTACATTCTTCTTGGCTTCTCTGATCCAATGATACCTGTGGCATTGAGGAAGATGAGCCTTGGAGACTATTCTGCATTTTTTCCTGGCTTCTCTGATCCAATGATACCTGCGGCATTGAGAATGATACCCCACCCCAAATCCTTCCGCCCCCCTCCCCCATTCCCTCCCTCACCCTCCCTTTTTTTTAACCAAACACCGAGAAACATACTCTTTTTTTCTTCCAATTTAATTAACTGAAATTATCCCTCTAGGGCAGACCTGGGCAAAGCACGGCCCGCGGGCCACATCCGGCCCACTGAATAGCTCGGACGGGCCCGCAAAGAGTGTCCTGGTGACTCACCAATGAGTCCGGTGTCAGCAACGGGAAGCAGCGAAACTATGCACTCCGAAGCCTTGTCCATTTTGTTCACTTCTGTGCTGTGCTAATAGTTATTCAGGCCTTACTTATTCAAGCACCTCTACCAATGACGTAGGCTTGAATAACTTTATTAAACAGCACATAAGTTAACAAAATGGACAAGGCTTCGGAGTTTGTAGTTTCACTGCTTCCCGATGCTGAGTAAGTGATGCCACTGTAACTTCTGAGTGCCAGGATGCTCGTTGCGGACCTTGGGGAGTGCCAGGACAATCGTT
Organism: Eleutherodactylus coqui; assembly: GCF_035609145.1. Classification (NCBI taxonomy): domain Eukaryota; kingdom Metazoa; phylum Chordata; class Amphibia; order Anura; family Eleutherodactylidae; genus Eleutherodactylus; species Eleutherodactylus coqui. The sequence continues at coordinate 25,851,401 of NC_089845.1, read as the reverse complement.
CCACGCTCGTCATTGGTAAGTGTCAGGACTTTTCCCTTTGCATTGTAATTAGAATAATAATACTAATAATATTCACTTTTTAATCTCTCTTCTTGGGGCAGCTCTCTGTGCCCTCTCCTAGGAGCATACTACTGTGTATTAAAAAAATCTATTTTCCGAGGTTAGCTGTTAACCCTTAAATATGGCGGCTAACATTTAAAAAAGAAAAATTGATGCAGAATGCCGAGTTTTTAACAAAGAATGGACTTCTAAATATCTATTTACTGAAACCAAAGGTAAAGCTGTGTGTTTAGTTTGTGGAGAGCAGATAGCTGTATTTAAAGATTACAATTTGCATCGCCATTATGAGACTAAACACGGAGAGAAATACAAGAACTTGACGGAGGCAGAGCGGGCATGGGTATCTGAAGATTTGCTAGCAAAACTGCAAAGTCAGCAAGGATTTTTTAAAAAGCTTCACTCATCCAGGGATGCAGCCGTAAAGACCTGCTTTGTAGTATCCTACAAAATTGCAAGAAACAGTAAGCCATTCTCTGATGGGGAGTTTGTCAAAGAATGTTTGGTGGACTCTGCAGCGCTAATTTGTCCTGAGAAAAAAGAAGCATTCGCAAAAGATAGTTAATTTCATCAGGGCAAGAGCACTAAATCACAGACAATTTGTTGCACTGTTGGAGGAGCCGTATTACAGCGCCATTCATTTTCAATGGCGGCCGTATTCTGGCCGCAAATCGGGCGGCTGGAATACGGCCCCATTAAGGCAATGTGCATGGAGCCTTCGTATGTTGGTCTGGCCCTCTAAAACCATTCCAATTTCTCATGTGGCCCCATGGGAAAATTAATTGCCCACCCCTGCTCTAGGGTATCTACCCCTCTTTGGAATAGAGCCAGAAACAAATCCGATTGGAATATTTGATTTAACTACCATACATTCAACCCCTCTGTTGTGCAAATGCCTTTAGAATACTTTACAGGGCTCTAGCAGAGAGGAGGGAGCTGTCCAGTGCTGATTCCTTCACTTATACACTACTGCCCTGCATCACGACAGCAGGGAGCTGTCCATTGCTGAAATGTCTCAGCTGAAACTGCTATTCAGCATGTATCACAAGAGAATAGGGGGGAATGACTGAATCCCAACCTGGATTTGGGATTGGCTAGGATGAGAGAGGGAAGGAGGAGCTTTGCATGTATAAGCGCTGTCTGTATCAGATGCGCGACACTCACTATCGGGATGCCGCCAGACATCGGCCGCTCCCATTCACATATTATAATTCATCCTAATGAAGCAGTGTATATGTTAAAGCACTGCAGAAGCGCGTCGATGACGTAGTTTAGTAAGTTTGTTTATTTCTTTTTCAGATAGTCAGTCCTAGTGTAGTGTTAGTCGGCTGCCCGATACCGACTTAGTTTGTTCTTTATCACAGCGGTGCTGTGTTAGGCAATAGGGATATTCCCTTAGGTATTTATCATTCCGGAGAGAGTTAGGAGAAAGCTGAACCACAGGAAAAGCTACCAGCACTTTAAAGCATACAGGCAATATTAACCCTTTGTGTGCTGGCTCAAAGCGCTTAATGGGCAGTTATCTTTTACCTGTTGGCCTTTTGAAATACATAATAGAGGTTTTGAACTGGGCCACATATGCACTGAGTGTAAGGGCTCATCAGTCACTACTTAACCCCTTCCTCTCTTTCTCTGCTTTATCAAACATTTAGGTTTAAAGAGAAGTACTAAGAGGAAAGCAATTGACTAGCATCTCGGGGAGTCAGCTCATTCATTAATACTGCTGTCCTCCTCTTATTCATATATATATGGCACTAATTAACCCCTTACCAACCGGATCTTGCAAACCTTAATCATGCCTTATATCATGCGCACTATTGGGGTTTCCCTCGGGATAGTGTTCCTTCTACCCTGGAAATACTAATCCCTGGGCCTTTAAGGTGGCCCTGACCTTCTTGTAACCCTTTCCTCTCTAAATTGCACCCTCCTGGGATTACTGGTTAGTTTTAGCATTAGAGATCAGTTACAGTTACCACACAACAAAAAATAATAAAAAATAATAAAGTAAAACCTAAGGAACAAACATTGTGCACCTACCCCCCCCCCCCCTCTTAAGAATGTTGATGGGGTACTTTATTTAAACTGATAAGGTGCAGTTCTGTGTAATCACAACACTCACAATATCTTTCTGTCTATCTGGAATTCTTGATTTACTCTGGAGTCCCTAAAACTAGGGCAGCTCCCTGAATTGGTTATTATCAAAATAAGGTTAAACCCTATCCGACCCAATGAGCGTGTCTGATAAATGATGGAAGGTTATCATCCCACGCACTGTTTAAATATAAACTGGGGGGCTGACACCGAATATCCATTAGATTAGCGGGATCATTGGCAAACAGATTATCTGATCGTGGAGCGAAGGGTTTTGTTTCTAACATCCCAATAAGCTATCACTATCGTTATATGTTTTGATCCGTCCACCTTTTATTTTAAATTTCTTTAATAAAGTTAGTAAATTTTAATAGATTCTTCTTCAGTGACTATGATTCTTTTATATAGTCTAACCAATGACCTGTAAAAACACAGTTCATTAATTACAACTTACTGGTGGATGATCTGCATTGTTTACGCAATGTGGAAACATACCCTACATGTTACATATACCTACCCTTATAGTGTTCCGTCAGTGCGTGGTGTGTAACAGTGATTGCAAAATAGTTGCACAATCACTTTTGTTATTCTTTTTATTAAGCCAGGTTAACGGCGAGCTGACTGGATAACTTGTATAGGCATATTTCCAAAAAAATACAATACAACGGCAATTGGATTACATTATTCCCCATAATTAGAAAACCTTATGTGGCAGAAAAAAACATTGTGTTGCACAGTGCTATTGTTCCAAACCCCACGGGAGCATGGGGCTTTGAACAACTACCAATGATAATCGTCCCTTGTAAAATGGCCTTAATTTTCTCAATCAAATAAAGAGATGCAAAATTCACACTCTCCAGAAATAAGAAAGGCGGGCTTAGAAAGCAGGTCCTTTTAAACAAGGGGATTCTCGTTTACACAGCCAAATGCATTGTTGGATCATTCAAACAAGAATCATTCATTACCTGTATAAGCAAATAGAGGAACTGAATAATTGCTGTTTAAACTGAACACTAAACAAATGAGCCAAAGATGATTTTTATGTCTGCATAAAATGAATGATGAAAGAAAAGTGAACAATTCCTAATTCCTCGCTCATTCGTTCTCTCAGGTTTGGACCAAACTATTGTTCACTTTTACTCGTTTGAACAATTTATTTGAACAATAATAATTAGGTCTAAAAGGACTCTTATGAGATGCTATGAATTTGTTGAGCAATTTAGAAAACTTCTTGGGAGAATGATTCTTAGTTATAATGATACTCTTAAACTCTGTAAGAGGTCTAGTTGATGGATTAGACATTAAAAAGGCTAAGAGGCAATTGTGGATATGCTGCATAAAGCTAGGATATGTTTACAGAGCGCAAAAGGAGTTAGAGAATGGGACATGATTCTTTCTAGGACAGTGTACTTAGGCAAATGATTCCAGAAGTTTTTGTTGACTGGACCAGGTTTCTTTGAGGCAAGAACTGACAACAGATTAAGAGGAGAGGCAGAAGGATCAGAAGAGGGTGAAGGGAATCCCAGAAGGAAAGTTTAATTCTCTTCTAAATATTTATATCTTATTAATGAACTAATCTGGCATGAAAAACAAGGAATATGTAGCTTGATAGTATTTTTTCCCCCTCCTTCATCACCTCCAAGGGTTGAGTTGTTCATGGGTTGGAGGCTTGGGCTTCTCTGGATTGTAAAAATAAAAACACAATATGGATGAAATGTTTTATGACTTTATAGAAAGTATGTGTGCAATTAAATAGGAAGTAAAGGGAAATAACTAACTACAATGAAATGTATTTAATTTCCTTAAAATATTTTTTCTTTGTAAAATGTTAGGTATTTATGCCGTTGGTGATTCACTTCAGCCACAATTTCGCAAATTCCAAGATATTACATATGCTTGCTCACAAACACTTGTAACTTGTACAACAAATGTATTTAGCTATTTCTATTAGTTTTCACATACCTGTACTGTATTCAGGGATTTTGAACTTTATCTTTTAATTCTTGAAAGATGTGATGTTGATCTTTTTCCCACTATTTATATAGTGATTACATTTCTCTATACAGCTCTGTATATAGAACATTTTCACTAACATTTGTCTTTGAACCCACTGGGTCTTCTAATCTCAGTCACACATCTACCAGAGCTATTTTTAAAGAATGGCAGTTGACCTAAGCATTTTAATTTTGGGAGGACGTTCACATAAATACATGGGGTTTGTTTAGAATCCACAATGCTTATTATACTGTATCCATTATGCTGCACCACCATAGGAAAGAAAAGAGTTAGCAAATAGTTATACGTTTCAGCTCTTCAAATTGATCTTTTTTTTCCTACGTTGGGTTGTAGAATATGTAATAATAATATTTACTTGCAAAAATGAATATTCCAGTTTTAACAATTTGCTTTCGTCTTTTTTCACACCATTTTTGCCATTTTGTTAGGGTTCCAGTATGTTAGACAGCAAGAATAGAACAGTCTGTTGCATTATTCTTACTTGAAAAATACCAGAACCCTGAGAGAAACCTGGCACAGAATTCATCATGAGTTGTTGAGATCCACTTAAAACAATCAGGTATATCTCTCGATGTTCAAGCATAACTGGATCTGAAGCAGCTTCAAGGTGTTGTGTATGGTACAGTGATAACAGACAGATGACCTTGTATGAAAGGTTAAGGTTAACTAACTACAATCCATAGGATGGCACTGTCACTTTACATGTTATATATTTTCACCAAAATTCACACTTGAATATACATAACCACATGTCCAAACCAGGAATACATATTGACGAGACAAGGGACTTTGAACCCTAATCATAATTAACCATTTTGTTTATCGTACTCCATACTCATCGTAATACTTCATACTATATCTTCAGCATGACAGCATCATGGCCTCATGCACCGTAGGTGCCAGGGTCCATCACCAATTTTGGAGTCCCACATCACTTCGGACTCAACGCACCATAGGTGTAAACAGACATCTCTTGTAAACTTCTGCCTTACATTAATGTCTTGCTGGCGCATAGTAGCACTACTCCATATGCCTTGTCTGCTTCACTTAAAGATTTACACATCACATATTAACGTCTTTTGTAACCGGTTGACCATAAATACACTGCCATAATTCCTGACTTATTACAGTCCCCTAAGCAGGTACTCCACAGTCCATCAAAATCTCTAATGTGTGCACACTAGTCATTGGATTGATCTTACAACTTTGTCATTATCTTGGGTCCATAGTGTCATCCGTTTCTTCAGAGAACTCTTTCCCTGTGGGAAGGAAGACTTCCTCTCCTTCTAGTGGCATGACACCTTTGGCTCCCGGGGAATCCAGGACCTCTACTATTTGCAATGTCCTCTGCCTCCCTGCTCCATTCACTGCTGGGATATACACTGTGCAGGCTCTCTCCCTGTTGCTGCTGTCATTGAACTCCCCAGTGATGCAGCCTCAATTCTTTTTATAGGGAACTCACAGAGAGTTCTCGAACAATTGGGTCCTGTGCCACCCTTTAGTACCTCGCTCCCTGTTAATGTTCTCTGGTAGGAGAGTGGGGACCTTCAATGGTGCTTCCATGCTCTCTCTCTCTGCACTCCCGTCCTTCCCTGGCTATGGTTCTGGCTGGCGGAAGGGTGCTGCACAGACAGTGCTGTGAGCGTTGTGGTTACCAGTGCTGCCAAGTGCTTCTGGACTCTTACCCCAAGGAGCAGTCCCTGCAGGGGGTGGAGCCTAATACCAGCACTTGGTCAGTCTCAGAGTGGCTTAGCTGCTGACATGTATAAGGGGAGCGTGGTTAGTGCTACCCCCTTACAGTGGCAATGATGCTAATGTAAACAGAATCTTATCCCTATTGACCTAGGCATAAACTCTTCAAATCCATACTTCTTTGCTTTGGACTGCTATTTTATACTTTTGAATTAATATAGACTTCTTGCACAGTACATGTTTATGTGAATCTTCAACATACTATAACATGACAATGTAAGATCATTTAAGGTGCTTTACCAATAAACTGTGGAATATTCCACTATGTGCAAAAATCAGCAGCAAAATCCATCTGTTTGGAATGCAGGCTTGGAGGCTTATTTGAACATGATTTAATTCAGCTTCAAAGTCCCCATTTATGGTGGCTGAACATGGCCATATTTGCAGATTTATAGATTTGCGCATGCAAAGTCTCCGCACATAATATGCTGTGAATAGAACCCATCAGGGGCGTAACTAAAGGCTCAGGGGCCCTGATGCAAAAGGTGATCTGGGGCCTCCCCGCTATCAGTATCTGTACCCATAACCATACTTAAACCATGCAGAGGCGTAACTTGAAGCTCCTGGGCCCCGATGCAAAACCTGTAACGGGGCCCCCAACTATAATGCTTTATTCATAGTACTGGGCTCCCTATATGGAGAAGAGAGGCCTTATGGGCCCCCTAAGACTCCTGGGCCCGGGTGCAACCGCATCTCCTGCACCCTCTATAGTTACGCCCCTGGAACCCATTGATTTCAATGGGTTCCTTCACATGAGTTTTTTACCGTGTGCAATAAGAACACAAAATGCTTTATTTTGCCACACAATTACACATCAAAGGCCCCCGTCTGCATGAAATCGCGCACTGAGCTGTGCAATTTTATGGGGAAAATCGACTGGCCTGCCTACTCAAGCATGGCACGCTGGGACCACGCCGATGTGAGCAGTCCCAGCAGTGCCAAAAACGTACAGCAAATAGCGCCGATATGGGTGTGATTGCATGTGATCGCACTCTATGCACAGCACATATGCAACATACTATCACGAATGTATATACGCTTATGCCCGTCGGCAGCTGTCCTTATTCATGCACATTTTGGTGAGTATTTCAACAGCAGAATATTGCGCAGTGTACTGTGGAATATTCCGCTATGTGTGAAAGTGCAGCCATATTGACTCCTGGGGAGAGTATTCTAGGCATGCTGTGATATCTGTATAATGATCATTAGCTATTGTCAATGCTAGATACTTTGTTATCCTGAGATATTGTAATAATGAAGTAATTGTTTAGAACTGATGTCTACATAACAGGAAATATCAACCAATTGTGATGTTAAAGGAGATGTCTCGAGGAAGCAGTTAAATTTTTTTTTTGCCCAGTCCCCCCCATTAAGTACACATTACTAAGCCCCCCTGTAAATGACATTTCTAGCTGGTTTGTACTTACCGTTCCAGCGTTTCAGCAACTTATAAAGTTTTCTCAAGATGGCCGCCGGCTCTTTCCCCGTCGCTCGCTGCAGCCCGACGTGCGCGCTCCCGAGACGCCGCCAGCTGTGTCTCCATGGCAACCGGACGCATCGCAGCCGCCGACCAGACGCCCAGCAGCCGCCGACCAGACGCCCACCGCCAGGCAGCAGGTAAGGCGCTAGCCCCCGGCTCCCCAGCGCTAGACCCTCAGCCCAGGTGAAGGCCCCGGAGCCCAGCGCTAGTTCCCCCGGCCTAGCGGCAGCCCCCCCCGCCCTAGCGACAGCCCCCCCCGGCCTAGCGGCAGCCCCCCCGGCCTAGCGGCAGCCCCCCCCGGCCTAGCGACAGCCCCCCCCGGCCTAGCGGCAGCCCCCCCGGCCTAGCGGCAGCCCCCCCGGCCTAGCGCTAGTTCCCCCGGCGCAGCGACAGCCCCCCCGGCGCAGCGGCAGCCCCCCCATCGCAGCGACAGCCCCCCCCGGCCTAGCACTAGTTCCCCCGGCGCAGCGCTAGTTCCCCCCCGACCCATCACTTACCTGGGACGCTTCTCCGGGGTTGCTGGGCTGGGCTGGGATTCTCCGCTGGGCAGCTCCAGTTTCTGCACCTTCCTCTAACAGAGGAAGGTGCAGAATGGCCGCTGCAGCGCGCTCCCGAGCAGTGACAGCTCGTCTGCGCATGCGCAGAAGAGCTGTAGCGGGGAGCACACTGAAGCGGCTCGTGCTGAATAGAGAAGACCGGACTGCGCAAGCGCGTCTAAAAAAGCAAGCTGCCGGCGAATTTAGACGGAACCATGGAGACGAGGACGCTAGCAACGGAGCAGGTAAGTGGAATAACTTCTGTATGGCTCATATTTAATGCACAATGTACATTACAAAGTGCATTAATATGGCCATACGGAAGTGTATAACCCCACTTGGTTTCGCGAGACCACCCCTTTAAGTGGCCAATGTGAAAAAAATAAGGATTTTTGTTAATACGAAAACACCGTTTTTTAAAATATGTTTAACATAAAAACTTGATTTAAGCAAAAGGCCATTCTCTAATGATACATTTAACTTAAGCTTATGACAGTCAGGCTTTAGAGCAATCCTGTAATGCAGTTTTTTTTTAACTCAGTTTAACCCCTTTGTCATTTGCTTAATAAATTCAGCCAATTTCTTTAAAGAATTTTAATTTAGTAAAACCCTTTAGGAATTCTATTCATGAATTATTAAAACCTGCTAGTGCAGTATATAGAACCATCAATGATTCAGTGCTGTTTAAATTTGGACTCAGCATCTTGAGCTGAATCTTAACTAGTACAGACGTCAGTGCTAAAACTGGAGACTTCTAGGAGATAACAGCCATCCATCACAACATCATTTTTGGCTAGAACAATGTAGTAGTAATCTTCAAAGATAGCAAGTATAAACCCTTGTGACAGCACAGTGAGCTACTAACATTTTGCTTGCAGGTTAAAGGAAAACGTAAAGAATAACTTAAATCACAAGTGATATTAATGTCAGTTATACTAGTAGTTATGAGGATATTTTACTATTTAGCATTTTGCTCCCATTGTATTTCCTAAGGGCTTAGTCAGACGGGCGTTTTTTCGAACGATTTGCGGATCGCATGACGGATGCGCATCCGCAAATCGCGTGACCGGTGCGCGCAAGTCGCCCGCAAATCGCCCGAAAATCTGCTCCTAGCCGCGTTTCATTAGAAACGGGCCGGAGCTGTCCAGCGCAGTGCATTCAATGGAGACGGCAATACAGCCGTCTCCATTGAAAGCAATGCGCTGCGGGCGAGCCCGGGATGAATTGTCGGTAAGGGCTTAAATATATAAGCCCTTACCTGCAATTCATCCTAAAATGTGTTAAAATTAAAAAAAATTGTATACTCACCTTCTGCCTGCAGCCGGAGCTCCGCGCGGCCGTCCTGCAGTGGGTGTGAAGGGGGTGTGAGTCAGACCTGCCCCCTGATTGGCTCAGCGCTGAGCCAATCAGAGGCATGCCTCACTCACACCCATTCATGAATTCATGAATGGATGTGAGTCAGACCTGCCCCTAAGGCAGCAGTCACTCACCCATTCATGAATTCATGAATGGGTGTGTGAGTGTTTTCAGCCTCTGATTGGTCAGGGCTGTGACCAATCAGAGGCAGATCATTCAGCAGGCGGGGATTTTAAAGCCCCGCCGGCTGAATAGTGCCGAGAAGCAGTTCAGGAGAACTGACAGCGGCCGCGGCTGGACTCCGGCTGCAGCGGAAAGGTGAGTATACAATTTTTTTTTTATTTTAACACATTTTAGGATGAATTGCAGGGAAGGGCTTATATATTTAACCCCTTCCCGACAATTCACCCCGCGCACGCCGGCAGCCCATTGCTTTCAATGGAGCGGCTGTATTGCCGCTCCATTGAATTCAATGGGCAAACATCGTTCTTCTCTGCCACAGCTGTTACAGCTGTGGCAGAGAAGAATGATTTGTCTTCTATATGTTCTCAATGGGGTCGGCGCTGCTGCCGCCGGCCCCATTGAGCGCATATAGAGAAGAGAACAGGAATCGCAGATCGCAGATAGGTGCAATCTGCGATTTTTTGTTCTATAATTTATCGGACGAGCGCATAAAAAGCGCTCATGTGTCCGATACCATTGCAAAGCAATGGTTTTAAAAAATCGCCGGACGCATGCGCATGCGCAAATCGCGGCTAAAAACGCCCGTCTGACTAAGCCCTAATAATGTATATTAACTATTACTTGCATTTTTGGGATGCACATGTGTTCTCCCTTTTCTTGGCCCTAAAACCTGATATTTCCTCAGCTGTATGGTGTGAGATAATAATAAAAGAGCTATATACTAGCCATCCTTCACCATATACTCCCATGTTAACCACCCTCCCCCCCACCCAAAAAAAGAACGCTGTACTATTATACATTTGACATCTAACTTTTTGTCTTTTTTTACCTGATGACTATTATGGATGTTTTCAACTAAAGTTTTCTGCTCGTCATCTGCCACCTGCTTCCATGTAATTATAGGTTCAGTATATACCTAAAATACACATATTCTTGTTGCATGGCACGAGCAGTACCAGTTTAGCACATTGGTTTGATAAGTAACACCCCACCACCATGTTGCTTGCTGTAAATTGTGTCCCAAGTTAGTGTATCTTAGCATAATAGTGACTTTTGCACATGAGAGTCATTTTCAGATAGCCGTACTAAAAAATTGCGACTAACGGAGCATAAAATCACATGGACAAAGAATAGCCGCGACTTAAAAAACTGCATGAGAAACCCAGAACAAAACCGGCACTTGTGAGGGCACCCAACAAGACAACGAATACCATACTGGATGTTTGTCCTCCTATACAACCACAAATAGTAGGTTTACCTTTACAAAAAGTTCATTCTTGTTATGTTGTCAATGTCACCACATTATTACCAGATTTTAGACATACCTGACTATTGGACACACTTTTTTATAACAGGAAAAAGGAAAAACAAATTCAGACTAATTAATACTTCCCTGGTGGTCTTAGGAAATAGATGTGTCAATGCTACTAAATGTAATGGTCTAGGGTAGAGCCTTCTAAGCACTGCACTGTTTCCTCACAGTACAATGCAAGCAAGTGTTAACCACTTGTTAGATGTTAATGGGTTGTGTGAGTTAGAATTTTTCTTAGCTGCAGGGAGTTGTTTAAAATAAGTTATACTCACCAGTTCCATTCCCTGCCACTCCAATACTGCTACTTTCTTCCTTTCTGCTTGGCAGTAATGTTTCATATACACATGTGACCGTGGCAGCTAATCACTGGCCTGCAGCAATGGTGAGTATAGCTTATTTTATTATTTTAGACCATTTCCTGCAGTTAAAAAAAAGAAAGAAAAAAAGTAATAACTTGCAAAATCCCTTTAATAAATAAAACAAAGTCACACACAATTGAAAGTATCTTTTCAGCACTGTTGAAACAGATATCAAGTTGTCCATCTGATTTGATCCGGTAGCTTTTCTATACTGAACTCTTCCTACTCTCTTCCTAGCTGCTCCAACCAGGGCTGACATTAGGGGCAATATGATCAAACTTCACAAGGGAGGAAATGTAATAGGCAGACTTCACTCTCATTGAAATCAATGGGAGCAAAGCCTCCTATTACACTTCCTACTCCTCATTATGATCAGGACTGGACACTTGGTCCTGAGCATAATAAGGAGCAAGTAGTGTAGTGGTAGAGCAGTGCTCCCATTGATTTCAATGGGCATGAAGCCTTCCTGTTACACCTCCTCCGTTGACCATTGATGACGATATCTAGCCTGCTACACTGACAGCGGACAGAATGATCAGCTGATCGTCAGGGATCATGAACTTTAGATCACTGCCAATCAACTAATGATAACCTATACTGAGGACAGTTCATCATTTCAAAAGGCGGCAATGCCCCTTATAATCCTCAATATTTTAATTTATGCTATGGATTGCTTGCAATAGTTTTGGGGGATTTTCGACATTGAGTTTAGTGGTAGTGTCAAAATCCACAACAAATCTAAATTGTTTATCCACAAAAAATTGCAGGTAATGACACATTAACACATTAATTCCTAGGGAGCTTTCATTTTCTGCCATTATATCATGGCGCCATCTGCTGGCTAGAGCCAGTACTGCAGTATGTGACATGCTGGAGAGGCCCCCGACAACAGAGCTGCCAGTAATCTACAGTAAGAATATCCTGCCAGACGTCTTCCGACATCAGAGCTGTACAGCCTTCAATCAGAATGTCTTTAGATGTCAGACAGTGGATTGGAAAGGGTTAAAAAGGAGATACTATGGTATGCCAACCTTAGGGCTTGTTCCCACAAGCATGTATTGGCCGGCATTTTCACAGCAGGCCGATATACGCTTCCATTTAAGCAGTTCCCCCTTCCCTCCTCCTCACTGGTTTCTGCCTCTCTCCTACACTCCGCGGTTTGCAATGGGAGGGTCATCGGGTGGGGGGGAGCTAAGCTTTGCTCTGTCCTGCCCACTCCCATTGCTGGCTATGAAAAAGGGGGGGGGGCTGGAGCTTAGCTCCACCCCATCCCACCCACTCTCATTGCAAACCACTCGGAGGGGAGGAGAGAGGCAGAGAGCAGGTGAGGGGGAGGGAAGGGGGGGACTGCTCAGATGGAAGCGTATATCAGCTGCCTGTGAAGACACCAGCCGATATACAGTATGCTCATGTAAATAAGCCCTAATACTGTTTCTGATGGATCTGTTTTTTGTGTGTTTTTTTTACGCAGGTAGTACATATCTTTTTCTGGTAGAGGCAAATATAAGCTTATTTGTACTACTGTATTTATGCAGTAGGCTTGGTGCTGGTACCATATCTATCTAGTAAAGTTAGTTATCATATTTATGTAGTAAAGTTTTGCTCTGGTATGGCATCAGGGATATAGAGATCGCATCAACTCTCTACATGGAGAGCAAGGACAAAATCTCAGATTTCCCATTCCCTCTATTAACTGATGCACAGTTAGCTAATTGATCTAGCAAAACATTTTATTTGCACTTTAAGCAATCATTAAGAAAGTGATCAGGGATGTCTGGCGCCGCAGAGCCCCCCTGATTTCAAACTATAAGATGCAGAAACTTTAGCAAGATTTCTTGTTGATAAAAAATGAGTCTTATAGGCAGAAAAAACTGTATTTTTAACATACATTTTACTGATTCCAACTAAATATGTAAATTTGTTAAAATCCAGCATGCCAAGAAATTAAACATCAAGCTTCTCAAATTGTTTTTCTTTTGTTTGGAAAATTCTTTAAGTTAATGAAAAAAATGCTACATTAAGAGCTTTGTGATGATTTATTAGCTCTTTAATAAATGTTGTCTATTTGACAAAAATTGCTTGCTTTCTAAAATAATAACAGAATACCTAAAGGAAAATACCTTGATGAATTCATCAATTAGCATACATATCTGTGAACAAAGGACAGATTACTATTTCAATACTAATTACTCTCATATTTATCATATCAGCAAGTGGTCAATTAGGAATCACACATTAGCAATTAGCTAATTGAACCACATCTGCAGAGAAGCTAAATAAATCTGGGAAATCAGTGCTAGTGCATGGCATCATATAAGGTTTACAACAGGGTTTTTTTTGGCTTTTTTTACATGAAGGAATTAAAGGAGTTTCCCTGTCTTATACATTGTTAGCCTCCCTCAGGCAAGGAGACCACTGCATCCTGGTAATGAATAAAGATAAAGCTTATGAACAGTCTCCTCTCCATGCATTATTTTCCTTTATAGTTGCCCTGACTGCTATCCCAGATCTCTTTTCAAAGGAAAAGAAGCAATTCTCAACAGACCCCATTCATTGTAATGGAGTCCAATTGAGGTTTCAATATTTTGATGGCAACTGCAGCCACACAGACTGTAGTATTCTTGCAAACAAAAATATTGGAAAGGATAAGTAAAAAGGGGCACTAAGGCTTTGTGGAGTGTGGCGCAGTGTTTAGGGCAGCAGAAATGCAGTCCTAAGCTCCCGCTCATGACCTGCAGGTTGTGAGTTCAATCACCATATGGTTCAGGTAGCTGACTCAAGGTTGACTCAGCCTTCCATTCTTCTGAGGTCAGTAAAACCAGTTCCCAGCTTGCTGGTGGGTAATAAATAAATTACCTGAAAGGGCTGCGGAATAAGTTGGCGCTATACAAATAACAAGTCCCCTTCCCCCTTATATTTATTTTCATTTTTGTAGCGAACTAAAAGAACAACATTTATATATTATTGAGTGGGAATATATTTTTATGATACACACAAAGTCATTTTTGCTTGACACATTTTTACACTTTTACATTCTTGAAGGTATGCCATTTTTATCATATTTTGTAAAATTTTCCCTAAGGTGACTTTAACACCTTATGCACATAATGAATTGTAGACTTCAGGGTAGCCCTATTTTTCAAATTAAGCGCGTGTCAATTGATGTGGGAATAACTGTCATACGTTTACTTTATCCAGTTGATTCTTTCAACACACATTGTGCCTTATTAGGTGGTAAAAAAACAGCTATTTTAAGAAAATTCTGTGAAATTTTCAGCTTTCAAAATGTACAGTTTTCAAAACGTTAAATTCTTCTGCTTATAAGACTTGTTCACAACATATTCAGGCTTCTGTTCCGGGATATCATCCTGTGGTTCTTTTTTGATTACCAAAAACTGCATCCAGAAGGAAACCTGGCTGAAATTATAGGGTTCCATTCCTCAAAAGAAAACTAGTAAGGTCTACTACGCTATTCATATTTGTACACATGTCAGAAACAAATAGAACCATGCTCATACTGAAGCTATATTGGTCTATGTTCGAGAAATAGAAACCTATAGTTCTGTACAGAGGGTAGACAAAAATATGGAAAGACCATTTAAAATGATTGGGATTTTAATTATTAGCACTGAGCTGCCCTTTTGACCTTGCTTGGCTGAGAACTTTCCCAACAAATTTGAGTTTACTTCACCTCTTGCCCTGCTCTGAATGTTTTTGGGAGCCAGCTGGTAACAGCAGCTGAGTGTGTCAAACCCTTGACTAATGGAACCTTGTTGCTTGGGAAGATGATCACTTTTGGCCAGCAGCATCCGTGTCATATTACCTCCACTTAAGTTACATGGTATTATAAATCATATTTAAATAAGACATGTAGAGACCAATTTTAAAGCATGCATTTTGTACAGTGTTTCCATATTTTTTCCCCCACCTATACATGTCATAATAAAAATTCAAGTTTCACATAGGCGCTGGAGTTCCATCAGCTATTATCTTTCCATTGTGTTCACCTGGGACCTGGCCTGCTTTCTCTTCTATGTGCAGCTCCTCTATCCATTAAAGAAAGATCTTCATATGTCTATCCACAGTACTTATCTGTACACTATTTTTTTCTATTATTTTACAACTGCTATAACCCTGTGCAATCACCCTCAAACATACTGTAGCCTCGGTCACACGGGCGTTTTTGGGTCCAATTTGCAGACGCTCTTGCGATCTGCAGATATATAGACCCAATGCATAGCAATGGGATTGGTCACATGTCCGTTTTTGATGCAGATGTGCCAATAATTATATCACCCACCGATTCGCAGAACGCATGTAACTGCGTTCTGTGCAAATTGGTGCTTGTATATGCGCTCAACGGGGCCGGCGGCAGCATCGCCGACCCCATTGAGAACATATACTAAAGATTGTTCTCCTCTGCCACAGCTGTACCCCAGCTGTGCCACAACTGTGGCAGAGAAGAACAATGTTCTCCCATTGAAGTCAATGGAGCCTGCAATACAGCCGTCTCCATTGAAAGCAATGGGCTGCCGGCAAGCGCTGTATGAATTTTCAGGGAAGGGCTTAAAATATAAGCCCTTCCCTAAAAAGCATCCTGCAAATGTATAAAAAATTTTTTAAAAAAGTATACTCACCTTTTTTCTGCAGCCAGAGTTCAGCCGCGTCCGGCCGGCAGTTCTCCTGAACTGCTCTCTGTAGTATTCAGCAGGCGGGGATTTAAAATCCCCGCCTGCTGAATGGGCTGCCTCTGGTTGGTCACAGCCCTCAGCCAATCAGAGGCAGCTCTCACTCACCCATTCATGAATTCATGAATGGGTGAGTGAGTGCTGCCTCTGATTGCTGAGCGCAGGGACCAATCAGGGGCAGCTCTTAGCTGAATGACAGCTGAGAGCTGACCCTGATTGGTCCCTGCGCTGAGCCAATCAGAGGCAGCACTCACTCACCCATTCATAAATTCATGAATGGATAAGTGAGAGTTGCCTCTGATTGGTGAGGCTGTGACCAATCAGAGGCAGCTCATTCAGCAGGCAGGGATTTTAAATCCCCGGCTGCTGAATACTACTCAGAGCAGTTCAGGAGAACTGCCGGCCGGCCGCAGCTGAACTCCGTCTGCCAGGACCAGGTGAGTATATTTTTTTTTTTTGTTTTTACACATTTCTGGATAAATTTCAGGGAAGGGCTTATATTTTTAAGCCCTTCCAGATAATTCATCGTGCGATTGCCGGCAGCCCATTGCTTTCAATGGAGCCGGCTGTATTGCCGGCTCCATTGAATTCAATGCACTGGACAGCTCCGGCCCATTTCTAATGAAACGCGGCTAGGAGCAGTTTTTTCGGGCGATTTTTCGGCCCCGGTCACGTGATTTGCGGATGTGCATCCGTCATGCGATCCGCAAATCGCGGGAAAAAATGCCCGTCTGACAAAGGCCTAAGTCAGTAATGAGGCGTTTTTTCCCGCGATTTGCGGATCGCATAACGGATGTGCAGATAGGTGCGTTCTGCGAATCGTTGTGTCCTATAATTTATCGCACATCCGCATATAAAATGGACATGTGCCTGCTTCCATTGGGATGCATTGGGTCTATCTATCTGCAGATCGCAAGCGCGTCTGCAGATCGGACCAAAAACGCCCGTGTGACCAAGCTCTGAATATTATTTCTGACCTTAATCTTATTCTCATATTATAAAACTTAATTATATTATCAATACATTGTCACTCACAACTACAACTCATGAGCTTATCCCTTCTTTCCATTTGTTGATGAACTTGCATATGTGCATCCAATGATTCCAATATGGAGAAAAATGTAATACATTTATACATTGAGAATAACATAGTAAGGGCTCCTGCACACAAGCGTTTTTCTTGCATGTTTTTTTCACGCGATTGTCAATGGGACTTTCTAATGTTAAAAACGCATCACACAAAAATTGCAAAGCATAAACTAGTGATACCTTTTTAACATTAGAAAGTCCCATTAACAATCTCGTTAAAAAAACGCAGTGATATCATGTTAAAAAAATGCGCAAGAAAAACACAAGTGGGTTTTCACCCTAACATAGTATGTAAGGACGAAAAAAGACATATGTCCATGCAGTTCAGCCTATTACCCCCAATGTTGATCCAGAGGAAGGCAAAAAACAAACAATAAAAGTAGAAGCCAATTTTCTTCACTTAAGCGGAAACAATTCCTTACTGACTTCAATCTGGCAATTGGAAAGATCTCCGGATCAACAACCCTTCTAAAACTACTATGATTATAATTAGAGATGAGCGAACGTGCTCGGCCCCGCCCCTTTTTCGCCCGAATACCGCGATTTTCGAGTACTTCCGTACTCGGGCGAAAAAATTCGGGGGGCGCCGTGGCGGCGCGGGGGGTTGCAGCGGGGAGTGGGGGGGAGAGGGAAAGAGAGAGGGCTCCCCCCTGTTCCCCGCTGCTACCCCCCGCACCGCCGCGCCTCTCCCTGGCCCCCGGCGCCCCCCGAATCTTTACGCGCGAGTACTGAAGTACTCGAAAATGGCGGTACTCGGGTGCGTAAGTACTCATTACGAGTACGTTCGCTCATCTCTAATTATAATGTATAATATTGTATCTTTCCAGAAAAGTGTT
Source organism: Eleutherodactylus coqui (assembly GCF_035609145.1). Lineage (NCBI taxonomy): Eukaryota > Metazoa > Chordata > Amphibia > Anura > Eleutherodactylidae > Eleutherodactylus > Eleutherodactylus coqui. The sequence continues at coordinate 25,833,646 of NC_089845.1, read as the reverse complement.
CAGGCCCCTCTTTAGCCCTTTTATCAAATATGCCATCTCCACGTCCTCAGGTAGAGTTCCATACTGTAGTCTCACTGCTCTTACAGTAAAGAACCCCTTCTATGTCAGAGTAGAAATCTTCTTTCCTCTAAACATAGAGGATGCTCACTTGCTACAGTCACAGTCCTCGATATAAACAGTTCATAGGAGAAATCTCTGTATTGACCCCTTATATAATTATACATAGTTCTTAGGTCGCCCCCAAGCAATATGTGGGTGAGTTCTCAGTGATTTGTTGATTATGTATTATTTTAGTTGACAACAATATTAGATATATGATGCATTTTCATTCAAGCTTGGGGTATGTTTACATGTAGTGGGAATACTGTGGGATTTCCACAGCAGAGAATTCTGTAAAAAAATTCTGCAGCATTTCCACATCCAAAACAGAATCAAAATTTGCATCCCCTGACCAGCAGAGCTGTGCTCACTACAGGCCGCCGGGGCCTAATTGTCAAAGAGCGCTGACAGCGCAAAGACTCTGGAGGTGAAAGGAGCATAATATCTTCTGAAGTTAGCTGCTGATACACAGCTAATTTCAAGTCAGGGCTCAGTTACACGGGCGTTTTTACGCACGTATATACGCACGTAAAAACGTTCGTACTGCGTGTGACTGAGCCCTTAAATTGGTGCAGATTGTGACTCTGTTTTGGATGCTGAAATACTGCAGAATTTGCTGCAGAAACTTGCACTGCGGAAATTCTAAGCATTAAACTATGTGTAAACACACTTAGGCCTTAGTCAGACGGGCGTTTTTTCGCGTGATTTGCGCATGCGATTCGCGCATATATAGAACCAATGGTTCGCTATGGTATCGGTCACATGTCTGCTTTTTATGCGGATATGCGATAAATTATAGGACACGACGATTCGCAGATCGCGCCTATCTGCGTTCGGCGTTTTATGTGCACACCAAAATCATTTACTGCAGCTAGCTGCATTTTTTTCGCCGGCCAGTCTAAGTTTCATGCACATTTTGATGCGCACGGCGATTTTTCTCCGGTCAGACGGGCGTTTTGCTGCGACGATTAACGCGGCTAGGTGTAGATTTTTCCTGCGATTTTTCACCCCCGGTCACGCGATTTGCGCATGCGCATCCGTCATGCGATCTGCAAATCTCGCAAAAAAACGCCCGTCTGACTAAGGCCTCAAAGCTAAATATTATAGGTCTTTATCAGGGACTGTTATCCAAAGATCATGCTTAAGTGTCAGGTCCATAAGTATCAGGTCCAAGTTATAGAACTCATCCCCGAATTCGTGAGGGACTGGTCACAACCACTTACAATGACAGCTGTATTGATCAAATTACATTTTGGGCATTTGGTTTTGAAATTTGTATAAGTATTACCATTGATATTAGCTGTAGCATTAAACTAAAAGACAAAAGCCCTATAGACTCCACAAGGTATTTTCCAAAGCATCGGCCTTAATAATACTGACATCCACAGAACATCAGTGTTTAGCTCTGCAAGATATTTGGAACAACTTCACTGCTGAGTTCTTTCAAAAACTGTGTGCAATTGTACCTAGAAGAACTGATGCTGCTTTGAAGGCAAAGGGTGGTCACTCCAAATGTTGATTTGATTTACATTTTTCTGATTTGTTCATCCACTTTACATTTTTTTTAATTGACAAAAATAAACTTCTATTTTTGAAAGCATTCTTGCTTTGCAGTATTTTTTCCACACCTACCTAAAACTTTTCCACAGTACGGTATATCTAAGTGAGTTGTTTGTTCTAAATGTCTTATCCATTTGATGTAACAAGAGGAAATTAATTATGCTGAATTTATTTCCTGGTAATGGACTACCATGAGAGATTGATAATTTTTTGCCTCCATGAAGAAATACTTTGTAGAAATTCCAAGGTGTCCATAAATTACCAAGTTCTTTATAGACATCATATTTCTCAGTTGAAAATGATAAAGAAAGTAATTTACAGATATACCAGTTTTTAACTGCCGTGGTTAAAAATGTATATAATTCTTATCTCCCAGTGGATTACATCTTGCCGTCTTGAATTTAATCTATTAAGAATTAGTTTAATTAGGGATGGATGCTCATTCACAATAGCAAACCTTGATATATTGCAGAAGAACTTAATAAGAGACCTTATATTTTTTCATACTTTCCACACATCATTAAATAACATCAAACTCTTATATCGAATGGGGAAATCTTGTGTTCCGGTAAATATAAGGCTTCTATGACATTATTTACATACTTTGTATTGCCATTGATCCATTTATCTTTATATATGTATATAGTTATACATTCCAAATTGTATTTATTTATCTTTGGGGAAGAGATACCACCTCTCAACTTTGGAATATTTTTTTTTTTAGGGGGGGGGGGGATTTTTGGATTTTATAATCTCTTTATTGACATCGTATGAGTCGAATGTCTCTAAAAAAAATTTAAAAAGTGGATTCCAAATCTTTGAAGCTGCTCATTTTAGCAACTAATATAATCACAGGTTATAAATATAACATTTTAGGTAAGAGAATCATTTTGAAAACATTTATTCTCCCAAAGTTAGTGGCAGCTTCTTCCACTTTAAAAAAAAAAAAAAAACCAAGGCGAAAATTGGAAAGAAATGATATCTGTAAATCATCTGTCTTTTATGTCCAATGTTTATGTTCAAGTATTTAATCTGGTCTTTTGCTATTTTCGAATCTCTTGCATGGATTTCTTTATGCACTTCATAATTCAGTTCTCTAGCTAAAAACAGAAGTTCACATTTATTTCCGTTGATTTCAATTCCGGACATTGATCCATATAAATCTACAGTATTGAGGATCTTCAAAAGATCATTATCACATTATACGAAAACATCAGTAGATCGTCAGCAAACTCTACTGATTTTACTTCCCAATTAGTATGTTTAATACCCCTGCTGTCCTTTCTATGTACTAATGTAAGGGCTAGAGGTTCGATACAAAAATTAAAAAACAGAACAGCCAGCCACCTTGTCTTGGGCCTTTAGACATACAGAATTTTCTTGAAATAAAACTTGCTATATTAATATAGGCATTAACTTCATCATACAATGCAAACATCAGAACCCAAAAACATAGATGTGAAAGTAGATATTTATGGTAAAAATGATTTTGTGTAGCATATTAAAAACATCTTCTTCACTTAGGCTGCCTGCACACAAACAGATTTGAATCCGCGGTTGGCGTCTGCACCGCGGGTCTGCAGCAAATACTGTTCATTACATGCCATGGAAAAGCGATTCTTCCTGCACGCTCATTGAAATCATGGTATGTTGTATTTTAGTGTGGATTCCACACAGACGGCTTCCATTAAAGGGGTTGTCCTGCGCCGAAACGTTTTTTTTTTTTTTTTCAATAGCCCCCCCGTTCGGCGCGAGACAAACCCGATGCAGGCATAAAAAAAACAAACCGTCCAGTACTTACCCGAATCCCCGCGCTCCGGTGACTTCTGACTTACCTTGTGAAGATGACCGCCGGGATCTTCACCCTCGGTGGACCGCAGGGCTTCTGTGCGGTCCATTGCCGATTCCAGCCTCCTGATTGGCTGGAATCGGCACACGTGACGGGGCGGAGCTACGAGGAGCCGCTCTCTGGCACGAGCGGCCCCATTCAGAAGACAGAAGACAGGACTGCGCAAGTGCGTCTAATCGGGCGATTAGACGCTGAAGATTAGACGGCACCATGGAGACGGGGACGCTAGCAACGGAACAGGTAAGTGAATAACTTCTGTATGGCTCATAATTAATGCACGATGTATATTACAAAGTGCATTAATATGGCCATACAGAAGTGTATAACCCCACTTGATTTCGCGGGACAACCCCTTTAAAGCCGTCCGACCCTTCCGCAATGGACATTGTGAAAAGATTGTTAATTCCATGTCATCGTCTAGCGACGGCGCGGGACAAATATGATTTGAAATAAAATCTGTACTGCTCACGTCTGACAGCGAACCATCAGACCATCCGCAGTACAGATAAATACAGGTACACAGGGTACGACCCATTCATGTGCAGGGGGCCTTACTTCTAGGGAATGATACAATGACTTGTAAGAACATGACATGGCAAGACACATACAGCTTACTAGTATGTACCCCGAGGCAAAAGGCAAAAAACTGATTTGAAGCTGATTGCATTAATTAATCTCCTCCAATGTTTGCATATACATTATACCTATCTTAGTTAGAGGAAGCAGTAAAAACACTTTACTGTTCTGTTCTTCTTAACAAATTTAACAAAACAAAGAGCTGATAGCATGATACAGAACTAATGGCTGTGTCTGTGAATATTTCATTTTAATGTAAAACAAAATCAAGTGATTAAAATGCAAACATTATATTGTGTGGAATTTCCATATTTTATAATGCTTTTCTAAGTCGACATTCAATTCTATAGCATCATTTCCCAATTGACTTAATGTGCTATTATCCAACAACTGCTTATTGTCTTTTTTCCTTGCATTGTCTTTAGGGAAATGGTGTGTTCTTCCAAACAAATGCTTCATACTAATCTCTATACCCTGTACTACTGAGGAGTCTTAAAACTTTCTCGAAATCGGAAACCAACTATACACATAACAAAGTGAACACCATAAAATAGATGATGTTACAAAGAAAAAAAATATAAAGGATTTTTCTACTTTTAATTGAGATGTCTCAAAAAATAAGATGTATGGAAAACTTAGAGCTGAAGTCTAACTGATAAAGGAGACACAATGCTGGTCAGGAATTGTCGTAGCTGTTTGACATTGTCTTAGGAAGTGCCATTAAATTCCCAAGCATATCATAGACAGTCCAGATTTTCAACATGCAATTGTCTTGGAACCAATTAATCTTGCACATTGAGGGACTGTTTTTTTTATTTCGAAAGAGCTTTTCCCATAAAACATCTTACACATATTTCTAAGACATATGACTGCCCACTGTTTCCATAAATGAATGTAAAACTCACCCAGTCTTGATAAGTCGGTACACAATTAGTAAAGGAATGTTTCTGTAAATACAAAAAGAAAACATGTAGAGTCACTGCTTAGTTCACACTTAAGATGGAAAAAAACAAGAAAAGTGATTATTTTGCTTAATATGTATAGTGCTGTTATACTTCATGGTCTACAATTCTGTATTACAGGAGTAAAAACACAATGCAATCACCAATACAGTCAGAAAAATATTTGATCTAAAAAGAGTTCAAAGAGAACAGAGGCTTTGGTATAGCCCATTAATAGGTGGTGACTAGAGATGAGCGAGCATACTCGCTAAGGGCAATTGCTTGATCGACTATTGCCCTTAGCGAGTACCTGCCCGCTCGGGAGCAAAGATTCGGCTGCCGGCAGCAGGCGGGGAGCTGCAGGGGAGAGCGAGGAGGAACGCAGGGGAGATCTCTCTCTCCCTCTCCCCCCCCCTGCTCCCCCCTGCTGACTGCCATAACTCACCTGTCACCCGTGCCGGCAGCCGAACATTTTCTCCCGAGTGGGGAGATACTCGCTAAGGACAATGCTCGATCGAGCAATTGTCCTTAGCGAGTATGCTCGCTCATCTCTAGTGGTGACTCAAAAATCAATATCCAAATTCTCGTAAAACATTTTTTGGAGCTTACAGCCTTATTAAGTGCAGTATATTGGAATGCAAATATATACACACATATATAAGGGTATATATACAAGAATCATAGTGGTTGGAGCTTGTTCCAGAGGTTAAGAATCCTCATGTAGTAAGCATTTGTGGTAATAGCACCTATTAAAACATAATGTGCTATTGGTACAGTGTTAACAAGCTTGTTGTCTGTGGCTCCAGAATGCTTCACTTGTCACGCCAGGAGAGTTCAAGCATCTCATATCACGTTACAAATTCTCTGGTTTGTCTTAATTCATCTAATAGCCATCAGATGGCCGTGTTTGTACTTGTAATTCTACATCATACACTGGCATATTGACATCTGGAGACAGGATCTTCTGCCACGTAATGCTACGTGTTAGTGGTTGTTTCTCTACCTACCATATTGTGGTACAGTGGCTGTCCAGCATATCTAGGATGGAACAGCTTTTATCCACAACATGTAAAGAAGTTCAGCATCAAGCTCTACAGTATATCTGGGTTATACCATCTACAGAGCCACGAGGATTCTATGGAGCAGCCTCTTGGAAAACAAACAAAACGAAGGGAACAGCAGGCTGCCCTCTTCTTTCTCACTACCAATATTTGAACAATGATGTCAACGCGCAAAAGAGGCCACATTAAGAAATACCAAATACAGTATATCAAAGTTGCAGATATTACAACCATAAACACACGCGCTGCTACATAATGGATAGAAAAAAAAGAGGTCAGCATTAGAGATGAGCGAGTGTACTCATCCGAGCTTGATGCTCGTTCGAGTATTAGGGTGTTCGAGATGCTCGTTACTCGAGACGAGCACCACACGGTGTTCGAGTCACTTCCATTTTCTTCGCAGAGAAGTTTGTGCCGTTTTCTGGCCAATAGAAACACAGGGAAGGCATTACAACTTCCTCCTGTGAAGTTCCATCCCTGTCCCACCCCCCTGCAGTGAGTGGCTGGGGAGATCAGGTGACACCCGAGTATATAAACTGGGGCCGGCCGCGGCTCGCCACAGATGCACGCTGAGAGACATTAGGGAAAATGCCGTCCTGCTGTAGCTGCTATAGGGAGAATGTTAGGCTGTTATCTTCGTCTTCAAGAACCCCAACGGTCCTTCTTAGGGCCACATCTGACCGTGTGCAGTACTGTTGAGGCTGCGTTTAGCAGTTTTGCACATTTTTTTTTTTGTATATCGGGTGTGCAGACCATAGCGTCCTCAGTCTGCAGTCATTTTACTGAGTATAGGGGCAGTACTGGTGAGGCAGGGACAGTGGTACAGGGAAAGAGATATACTGGCTATATAGGCAGTGGGCTTTTTCAAAAAAATTTGAAAAAAAAATCTTTGGGCTGCCTGTGACTGTGTTCAGTTTACTGCATGTCTGCTGGGGGTAGTAGTCGCTCACTATTACCCAGCTAGGTGTTACTGCAGCCTTGCGCATAATTTTTTCTGGCTGCACTGTGCTTTCAATAACCACAGTCATCCTCCAACAGGGAAATCCATATACAGGCTAATGCTGTCACAATCATGTTTACAATGATGACGATAATACAACAAGCATATTAAATACTATATATTCACATGTACAGGAGAATAATAAGAACATGTACATAACAATAGTGCCAACCTTATAACCGGCTCCCCAAAGGAGGCGACATTAAGAAATACCATAGGAGGGTTATGCTAATATGATACTGCAATATAAAGACCTATGTAATAGATGGTTGGGTAAGGTGTAAGTCCTGTTTAGAATAGAAAATAGACTACGTTCTGGCTGATGAAAATTTGCACAGGGAACAAGGTCAAAGATAGATTATATAATTATCTGAATAAGTGAGTTTTACAATGATCTTAAAGGTTTGTAGTATGGGAAATTGGTGGATAATTTGTGGCAGAGAATTCCAGAGAAAGTGAGTGGCATGGGATAAGTCCTGGAGAATAGATACATGGACAGATATAATGAAGTCATTAAAGTAGAGAAATATGACACATGTAGAGTTGAGTATTTTGAGGTAATCAGAAGCCACTGCAGAAATTGACAAAAAAGAATGCCATAAAACGAGATAAGGAGAGGGAACAAAAAAGACAGTTGGCCTGTAATAGATATTGTGATGGACCATGGAGGAAGTTCAGGATGAAGTCTATATTTCTCCGGATTTTATCTTCAGCTATCTGCATGAAAGGACATTTAAGACATCCAGTATGTGTGTGAATCATCCAAAGAAAGCTGTGTGAGAAGTAGAGATGAGCGAACGTACTCGGTAAAGCACTACTCGTCCGAGTAATGTGCTTTATCTGAGTACCTCCCCGCTCGTCCTGAAAGATTCGGGGAGCGCCGCGGAGCGGGGAGCTGCAGGGGAGAGCGGGGAGGAACAGAGGGGAGATCTCTCTCTCCTTCTCTCCCGCCCGCTCTCCCCTGCTCCCCGCCGCAACTCACCTGTCAGCAGCGGCGCTCCCCGAATCTTTCAGGACGAGCGGGGAGGTACTCGGATAAAGCACATTACTCGGACGAGTAGTGCTTTACCGAGTACATTCGCTCATCTCTAGTGAGAAGTTATTAAATGCCGGGATGCTTAGTGAGGTAATTAGCAGCCAACTGGAGGCCTCTGTAAAAGAAGTGTGATCTGATACCAGAATGCTCCCCATTTTGGAGAAGAAAAAAGACATCGTTAAGGCTTGTGGGAGCAACAGTGATGGTATGATCAATCATGTGACATTTGAGGCGGCATGCATTATGACATGGACTTGACAGTCAGGGATTTTACATTGTGTTAGACAATGGCCACACTGCTGATAATTTTATTTTGGCTTATATATTGCTGTGATATTTCATTGCTGTAAAGTGCAGTAAGGCTACGATGTCCAGTTTTAACAACAATTCAGTATGTTGGACAGTATTACTTATGTGTGCCAACTCTCTGACTCACGAGATGACAATCTCAGGAGTTAAATAACTCTTAAGTTGTCGTATTCTCTATTTTTAAATTATTTATTAATTGTACTGTAACTTATTAATTTCTCATTTTCAGGCCTTAGTCACACGGGCGTTTTTTCGCGCAATTTGCGGATCGCATGACGGATGCGCATCCGCAAATTGCTGGACCGGGGCCAAAAAATCGCCTGAAAAATCTGCTCCTAGCCGCGTTTCATTAGAAACGGGCCGGAGCTGTCCAGCGCATTGAATTCAATGGAGCCGGCAATACAGCCGGCTCCATTGAAAGCAATGCGCTGCGGGCGAGCGCGGGATGAATTGTCGGGAAGGGCTTAAATATATAAGCCCTTCCCTGCAATTCATCCAGAAATGTGTAAAAATAAAAAAAAAATGTATACTCACCTTTCCGCTGCAGCCGCAGTTCAGCGGCGGCCGCCGGCAGTTCTCCTGAACTGCTTCTCTATAGTATTCAGCAGCCGGGGCTTTAAAATCCCCACCTGCTGAATGAGCTGCCTCTAATTGGTCACAGTCTGACCAATCAGAGGCAGCTCTCACTCACACACCCATTCATGAATTCATGAATGGGTGAGTGACTGCTGCCTCTCATTGGCTCAGCGCAGGGACCAATCTGATTGGTCCCGCTGAGCCAATGAGAGGCAGCAGTCACTCACCCATTCATAAATTCATGAATGGGTGTGTGAGTGAGAGCTGCCTCTGATTGGTCAGGCTGTGACCAATTAGAGGCAGCTCATCCAGCAGGCGGGGATTTTAAAGCCCCGGCTGCTGAATACTATAGAGAAGCAGTTCAGGAGAACTGCCGGCGGCCGCCGCTGAACTCCGGCTGCAGCGGAAAGGCGAGTATACATTTTTTTTTCACTTTTACACATTTCTGGATGAATTGCAGGGAAGGGCTTATATATTTAAGCCCTTCCCGAAAATTCATCGTGAGATCGCCCGCAGCCCACTGCTTTCAATGGAGCTGGCTGTATTGCCGGCTCCATTGAATTAAATGGGCAAACATCGTTCTTCTCTGCCACAGCTGTTACAGCTGTGGCAGAGAAGAATGATTTGTCTTCTATATGTTCTCAATGGGGTCGGCGCTGCTGCCGCCGGCCCCATTGAGCCCATATAGAGAAGAGAACAGGAATCGCAGATCGCAGATAGGTGCGATCTGCGATTTCTGTTCTATAATTTATCGGACGAGTGCATAAAAAGCGCTCATGTGTCCGATACCATTGCAAAGCAATGGTTTTAAAAAAATCGCTGGACGCATGCGCATGTGCAAATTGCGCGAAAAAAACGCCCGTCTGACTAAGCCATTATACTGTAACTACAAACTATATCTGCCTAAACTCTTGTGGGGAATTTAGTAAAAGGCAAATGTCAACTCAAACTCAAGAGGTGTGATTGAGAGATCTTAAGAGACCTTGTTGTATATGGTTAAATTAACATGGCAATCTATGGTATAATTTTCACAAGATTCAACTTAGCCTAGTGATGTGATGAGTAAAGAGATAACAACAATGTATCTATTTTTGGAGATAAATTTAAGAACATATTTGTGGCTGGTCATTATTTTATATTATCTGTACTTTTAATACTACCCAGACAATATTTAATGGCTACTACTCACAGGGAACAAATCACAAATCATTGTGTTGGTTAGTATCTTCTATCTTTAAATATGGTCTATCATATTAACTAGAGATGAGCGAACGTGTTCTTCCGAGCTTGATATTCGTGCGAATATTAGGGTGTTCGGGATGTTCGTTATTCGTAACGAACACCATGCGGTGTTCTGGTTACTTTCACTTCCTTCTCTGAGACGTTAGCGCGCTTTTCTGGCCAATTGAAAGACAGGGAAGGCATTACAACTTCCCCCTGTGACGTTCAAGCCCTATACCACCCCCCTGCTGTGAGTGGCTGGGAAGATCAGGTGTCACCCGAACATAAAAGTCGGCCCCTCCCGCGGTTCGCCTCAGATGCTGTGTGATTTAGATGAGGGACAGTGCTGTTTGTACCGGAGCTGCTGTAGGGAAAGAATTGGTAGTTAGTGTAGGCTTCAAGACCCCCCAAAGGTCCTTATTAGGGCCACTGATAGCTGTGTGTTGGCTGCTGTTAGCAGTGGAAATTTTTTTTTCTCAAAATCGCCTCTGCAGACCGTTGCACCTGGCATTAGGGACAGAAGTGCTGCATAGGTAGGGAGAGTGTTAGGAGTGAGTGTAGCCTTCAAGAACCTCAACGGTCCTTTCTAGGGCCATATTTATCCGTGTGCAGTACTGTGCTGGCTGCTGTTAGCTGTGCTGCATTTTTTTTTGCTTCTCAAAATCGCTTCTGCAGAGCATTGCACCCTCCATTGATACTGCAGGGAAAGAATTGTGTAGGCAGGGCCACAACACAGTTATTATTCATTGAATATACGCAGTGCTGCCTTTTGCTTGTAAAACAAGTGAAAATAATTCTATTTGTCCGGCCTCTGTCCGTCCTAAGGGCGGTGGACACGTGTCGGCTGCGTGTGACACCTTTAAAAATCAGACGCACCCAGCTACGTTTTACTCCTGGCTTCGCCATTTGCTTTCCTTAATTGGGAAAAAAAATACCTGCTCTGCCACAGTTAATAACTCTGCTACCCTCAAGTTCTGTGACACATTAGCAGGGACACAGCACAGTTATTAAACTTCTCATGTTCATAGAATATACGCAGTGCTGCCTTTTGGTGCCAAAAAACGGAAAATAATTCTATTTGTCCGGCCTCTGTCCGTCCTAAGGGCGGTGGACACGTGTCGGCTGCGTGTGACACCTTTAAAAATCATACGCACCCAGCTACGTTTTACTCCTGGCTTCGCCATTTGCTTTTCTTAATTGGGAAAAAAAATACCTGCTCTGCGACAGTTAATAACTCTGCTACCCTCACGTTCTGTGACACATTAGCAGGGACACAGCACAGTTATTAAACTTCTCATGTTCATAGAATATACGCAGTGCTGCCTTTTGGTGCCAAAAAACGGAAAATAATTCTATTTGTCCGGCCTCTGTCCGTCCTAAGGGCGGTGGACACGTGTCGGCTGCGTGTGACACCTTTAAAAATCATACGCACCCAGCTACGTTTTACTCCTGGCTTCGCCATTTGCTTTCCTTAATTGGGAAAAAAAATACCTGCTCTGCCACAGTTAATAACTCTGCTACCCTCACGTTCTGTGACACATTAGCAGGGACACAGCACAGTTATTAAACTTCTCATGTTCATAGAATATACGCAGTGCTGCCTTTTGGTGCCAAAAAACGGAAAATAATTCTATTTGTCCTGCCTCTGTCCGTCCTAAGGGCGGTGGACACGTGTCGGCTGCGTGTGACACCTTTAAAAATCATATGCACCCAGCTACGTTTTACTCCTGGCTTCGCCATTTGCTTTCCTTAATTGGGAAAAAAAATACCTGCTCTGCCACAGTTAATAACTCTGCTACCCTCACGTTCTGTGACACATTAGCAGGAAAACAGCAGTTATTAAACTTAGATTATTCATTCACTAGAGGCAGTGGGGCCTTTCGTTTTCAAAAAAGGGAAAAAATTATATTTGGCCTGCAGTCTTGCGCCAATTTATTTCCTGCCTGTGAAATCAAATCACTGGTAATACAGCATGCTGAGGGGTAGGGGTAGGCCTAGAGGACGTGGACGCGGCCGAGGACGCGGAGGGCCAAGTCAGGGTGTGGGCACAGGCCAAGCTCCTGATCCAGGTGTGTCGCAGCCGACTGCTGCGCGATTAGGAGAGAGGCACGTTTCTGGCGTCCCCACATTCATCGCCCAATTAATGGGTCCACGCGGGAGACGGTTATTAGAAAATGAGCAGTGTGAGCAGGTCCTGTCCTGGATGGCAGAAAGTGCTTCGAGCAACCTATCGTCTACCCGCAGTTCTGCGCCGTCCACTGCTGCCAATCCGAATCCTCTGTCTGCTGCTCCTCCTTCCTCCCAGCCTCCTCACTCCACTACAATAACACCTGCTCAGGAGCGGGAGCACTCCCAGGAACTGTTCTCGGGCCCCTGCTTAGATTGGGCAGCAGCGGTTCCTCTCCCACCAGAGGAGTTTATCGTCACTGATGCCCAACCATTCGAAAGTTCCCGGGGTCCGGTGGAAGAGGCTGGGGACTTCCGCCAACTGTCTCAACAACTTTCTGTGGGTGAGGAGGACGATGACGATCAGACACAGTTGTCTTGCAGTGAGGTAGTAGTAAGGGCAGTAAGTCCGAGGGAGCAGCGCACAGAGGATTCGGAGGAAGAGCAGCAGGACGATGAGGTGACTGACCCCACCTGGTGTGCAACGCTTACTCAGGAGGACAGGTCTTCAGAGGGGGAGTCAAGGGCATCAGCAGGGCAGGTTGTAAGAGGCAGTGCGGTGGCCAGGGGTAGAGGCAGGGCCAGACCGAATAATCCACCAAGTGTTTCCCAAAGCGCCCCCTCGCGCCATGCCACCCTGCAGAGGCCGAGGTGCTCTAAGGTCTGGCAGTTTTTCACAGAGACGCCTGACGACCGACGAACAGTGGTGTGCAACCTTTGTCGCGCAAAGCTCAGCCGGGGAGCCAACACCAACAGCCTCACCACCACCACCACCATGCACAGACATATGATGGCCAAGCACCCCGCAAGGTGGGACGAAGGCCGTTCAGCGCCTCCGGTTTGCACCCCTGCCTCTCCCCCTGTGCCCCAACCTGCCACTGAGATGCAACCCCCCTCTCAGGACACAGACACTACCGTCTCCTGGCCTGCACCCACACCCTCACCTCCGCTGTCCTCGGCCCCATCCAGCAGTGTAGTTCAGCGCACCGTCCAGCCGTCGCTTGCGCAACTGTTGGAGCGCAAGCGCAAGTACGCCGCCACGCACCCGCACGCTCAAACGTTAACCGTCCGCATAGCAAAATTCATCAGCCTTGAGATGCTGCCGTATAGGGTTGTGGAAACGGAGTCCTTCAAAAGTATCATGGAGGCGGCGGCCCCGCGCTACTCAGTTCCCAGTCGCCACTACTTTTCCCGATGTGCTGTCCCAGCCCTGCACGACCACGTCTCCCGCAACATTGTACGCGCCCTCACCAACGCGGTTACTGCCACGGTCCACTTAACTACGGACACGTGGACAAGCACAGGCGGGCAGGGCCACTACATCTCCCTGACGGCACATTGGGTGAATTTAGTGGAGGCTGGGACAGAGTCAGAGCCTGGGACCGCTCACGTCCTACCCACCCCCAGAATTGCGGGCCCCAGCTCGGTGGTGGTATCTGCGGAGGTGTATGCTTCCTCCACTAAAGCACCCTCCTCCTCCTCCTCCTCCTTCTCTGTCTCGCAATCAAGATGTGTTAGCAGCAGCATGTCGCCAGCAGTCGGTGTCGCGCGGTGTGGCAGCACAGAGGTGGGCAAGCGTCAGCAGGCCGTGCTGAAACTACTCAGCTTAAGCGATAAGAGGCACACGGCCCACGAACTGCTGCAGGGTCTGACACAGCAGACCGACCGCTGGCTTGCGCCGCTGAGCCTCCAACCGGGCATGGTTGTGTGTGACAACGGCCATAACCTGGTGGCGGCTCTGCAGCTCGGCAGCCTCACGCACGTGCCATGCCTGGCCCACGTCTTTAATTTGGTGGTTCAGCGCTTTCTGAAAAGCTACCCACGCTTGTCAGACCTGCTCGTAAAGGCGCGCCGGCTCTGTGCACATTTTCGCAAGTCCCACACGGACGCTGCCACCCTGCGCACCCTGCAACATCACTTTAAGCTGCCAGTGCACCGACTGCTGTGCGACGTGCCCACACGGTGGAACTCTACACTCCACATGTTGGCCAGGCTCTATGAACAACGTAGAGCTATAGTCGAATACCAACTCCAACATGGGCGGCGCAGTGGGAGTCAGCCTCCTCAATTCCTTTCAGAAGAGTGGGCCTGGTTGGCAGACATCTGCCATGTCCTTGGTAATTTTGAGGAGTCTACCCAGGTGGTGAGCGGCGATGCTACAATCATTAGCGTCACCATTCCTCTGCTATGCATCTTGAGAAATTCCCTGCAAACCATAAAGGCAGCTGCTTTGCGCTCGGAAACGGGGGCGGGGCAAGACAGTATGCCGCTGGATAGTCAGGGCACCCTCCTGTCTATTTCTCAGCGCGTACAGGAGGAGGAGGAGCATGAGGAGGACGAGGAGGAGGGGGAAGAGACAGCTTGGGCCGCTGCTGACGGTACACCGGCTGATTGCCTGTCATCCTTTCAGCGTGTATGGCCTGAGGAGGAGGAGGAGGAGGAGGAGGATCCTGAAAGTGATCTTCCTAGTGACGACAGCCATGTGTTGCGTACAGGTACCCTGGCACACATGGCTGACTTCATGTTAGGATGCCTTTCTCGTGACCCTCGCGTTGCACGCATTCTGGCCACGACGGATTACTGGGTGTACACACTGCTCGATCCACGGTATAAGGAGAACCTGCCCACTCTGATTCCCGAAGAGGAAAGGGGTTCGAGAGTGTTGCTATACCACAGGACCCTTGCGGACAAGCTGATGGTAAAATTCCCAGCCGACAGCGCTAGTGGCAGAAGGCGCAGTACCGAGGGCAAGGTAGCAGGGGATGTGCGTAGATCGAGCAGCATGTACATCCCAGGCAGTGCAACAGTCTTTAAGGGCCTGGCCAGCTTTATGGCTCCCCACCAAGACTGTGTCACCGCTCCCCAGTCACGGCTGAGTCGGCGGGAGCACTGTAAAAGGATGGTGAGGGAGTACGTAGCGGATCGCACGACCATCCTTGGTGACGCCTCTGCCCCCTACAACTACTGGGTGTCGAAGCTGGACATGTGGCCTGAACTAGCGCTGTATGCCCTGGAGGTGCTTGCTTGTCCTGCGGCTAGCGTCTTGTCGGAGAGGGTGTTTAGTGCGGCTGGGGGAATCATCACAGATAAGCGTAGCCGCTTGTCAACCGACAGTGCCGACAGGCTAACACTCATCAAGATGAACAAAGGCTGGATTTCCCCAGACTTCTGTTCTCCACCAGCGGACAGCAGTGATACGTAAGCAATACGTAGGCTGCACCCGCGGATGGAAGCTACGTTCTCTCTCACCATCCAAAACGGGGACATTTCTGCTTCATCAATCTGTGTCTAATATTCCTCCTCCTCCTCCTGCTCCTCCTCCTGAAACCTCACGTAATCACGCTGAACGGGCAATTTTTCTTAGGGCCACAAGGCTCACTCAAATAATTTTTCTGAACAATTTTTATAAGTTTCAATGCGCTTAAAAGCGTTGGAACTTTAACTTGAACCAATTTTTCGTTACACTGGGCTGCCTCCAGGCCTAGTTACCACTTAAGCCACATTAACCAAAGCGGTTAATGGGTTTCACCTGCCCTCTTGGCTGGCCATGGCCAATTTTTGGGATGTACATTAGTACTGTTGATACAGCAATTTTTGTGGGCCCTCGCCTACAGTGTAATCAAATTAATTTTTAGCCCACCTGCATTACAGCTGACGTTACCTCAGCTGTGTTGGGCAATGCAATGGGATATTTTTATGTACCGCCGGTGGGTTCCAGGGAGCCACCCATGCTGTAGGTGCACACGGAGTTTTTAATACATGTGTCCACTTCTAAAGAACCCCAGTCTGACTGGGGCATGCAGTGTGGGCTGAAGCCCACCTGTATTACGCACGACATTACTACCTCAGCTGTGTTGGGCAATGCAATGGGATATTTCTATGTACCGCCGGTGGCTTCCTGGCACCCACCCAGGCAGTGGGTCCACAGGGAGTTTAACCTACATGTGTCCACTTGTAAAGAACCCCGGTCAGACTGGGGCATGCAGTGTGGGCCGAAGCCCACCTGTATTACGCACGACATTCCTACCTCAGCTGTGTTGGGCAATGCAATGGGATATTTCTATGTACCGCCGGTGGCTTCCTGGCACCCACCCATGCTGTGGGTCCACAGGGAATTATAAATGCATCTGTTTCCACTTATAAAGAAACCCAGTCTGACTGGGGCATGCAGTGTGGGCCGAAACCCACCTGCATTAACCCTTTCCAGTCCACTGTGTGACCTGTGAAGACATTAGGGTTTAAGGCTGTACAGCTCCGTTGTTGGTAGACGTCCGTCGGGGTTCTCTTACTGTATATTGCCAGCCTCTCTGCTGTCGGAGCCTATCCTACGTGTCAGCTCATGCAGTACTGGCTTTAGCCAGCATATAGCGCCGTTGTATAACGGCAGAAAAAGAGTAAGCCCCCTAGGAAAACCATATACAAATTGGATTGGAAAAGGTTAAGCACAACATTACTACCTCAGCTGTGTTGGGCAATGCAATGGGATATTTCTATGTACCGCCGGTGGCTTCCTGGCACCCACCCATGCTGTAGGTGCACACGGAGTTTTTACTACATCTGTACACTTATAAAGAACCCCAGTCAGACTGGGGCATGCAGTGTGGGCCGAAGCCCACCTGCATTAAGCACGACATTACTACCTCAGCTGTGTTGGGCAATGCAATGGGATATTTCTGTGTACCGCCGGTGGGTTCCAGGGAGCCACCCATGCTGTGGGTCGACAGGGACTTCACAATAGGGAGTTGTACCTGCCTGTGTCTATGAATTAAAAAGCCCGGTCTGACTGGGGCATGCAGGCACCTTGACAGAATGAATAGTGTGTGGCACATAGGTTCCCCATTGCTATGCCCACGTGTGCAGCTCCTGATGGCGGTGGCACAGGATTCTATTTCTCATTGCTTCTGTACAGCATTGTGGGCTATCGCTCCGCCACTTTTAAAGAGGGTCGCTGCCTAGCCGTGCCAACCTCTGCAGTGTGTGCCTGCGGTCCCTCGTCATGGCAGACGCAATTCTAAATAGACATGAGCGTGGTGTGGCATGAGGGCAGCCAGGGACACTTTGGTGTGCGCTGTGGGGGGGAGGGGGTGCGGTTGGGCAGCATGTAACCCAGGAGAAGTGTCAGTGGAGTGTCATGCAGGCAGTGATTGTGCTTTGTTGTAGGTAGTGTGGTGCTTAGCTAAGGTATGCCATGCTAATGAGGGCTTTTCAGAAGTAAAAGTTGTTGGGAGCGGGGGGGGCACTCTTGCCGGTATTGTGGCTTAATAGTGGGACCTGTGAACTTGAGATGCAGCCCAACATGTAGCCCCTCGCCTGCCCTATCCGTTTCTGTGTCATTCCCATCACTTTCTTGAATTGCCCAGATTTTCACACATGAAAACCTTAGCGATCATCGGCGAAATACAAAAATGCTCTGGTCGCCCATTGACTTCAATGGGGTTCGTTGTTCGAAACGAACCCTCGAGCATCGCGGGAAGTTCGTTCCGAATAACGAACACCCGAACATTTTGGTGTTCGCTCATCTCTAATATTAACCCCTTAGTGACAAAGCCTGTTTGCGCCTTAGTGACGGAGCCAAATTTTGGAAATCTGACATGCGTCGTTCAACGTAGCATAACTCCGTAAAGGCTTTACATATCCAAGTGATTCTGACATTGTTTTTTCGCCACATGTTGTACTTCATTTTGGTTGTAAAAAGAGACCGATATAATTTGTGTATATTTACTAAAAGCGCCAAAATTGGGAAAACTTTGAAAAAATTGTCATTTTTTCACATTTTCAACTGTAATATCTCAAATATGTTCAAACATACTGTACAATTTTTTTTAAGATATATAATTCTATCTGTTTACTTTATTCTGAATGCACATTTGAAAAACTTGTGTTTTTTTAACCATTTAGAGGACATACAAATTTACATTTTTTTTCAGCATTTTGAGGAACACTTTGTTTTCCTGCACCAAGCCAAGTTTGCAAAGGCTCATTAGTGTCAGAATAATAGATTCCTCCCCAAATGACCCCATTTTAAAAATGACACCCCTTAATGTATCCACTGAGGGGTGTCATGAGTATTTTGACCCCACAGTTTTTTTCAGGAATTAATTAAATTTAGAGGAGAAAAAATAAAATTTCATATTTTTGCAAATATGTCATTTTAAAGACATATTTTTTTCCTATAGTGCCCATGAAAATGAGGATTTACACCCCAAAATGGATACCCCATTTCTCCCGTGTTCAGAAATATACCCATTGTGGCCCTAATCTTATGTCTGGATGCACAATGGGACCCAAAATGAAAGGAGTAGTCGGTGTCTTTCAGAACATAAATTTTGCTTGAAGGCATTTTAGGCCCCATGGCACATTTGTAGAGCTCTTGAGCGGCCAAAACCAAAGAGAACCCCCAAAAGTGACCCCATTTTGAAAACTACACCCCTTAACGAATTTATCTAGGGGTGTACTGCCCATTTTGACCCCACAGTTTTTGAATGAATTCAAGCAAAGCAAAGGGAAAAAAATGTGATTTTCGTTTTTTTGGCAATTCTGTCATTTTAAAAACTGCTTTTTTTGTACAGCACACACATGAATGAATACTTGCACACCAAAATAGATACCCCTGTTTGTTCCGTGTTCAGAGACATACCAATTGTGGCCCTAATCTTTTGTATGGATGCACAACGGGGCCCAAAATGAAAGGAGTAGTCGGTGGCTTTCAGAACAGACATTTAGCATGAAGGTGATTTAGGCCCCATTGCCCACTTGTAGAGCCCTTGAGCGGCCAAAATGACAGAGAACCCAAACAAATGACCCCATTTTGAAAACTAGACCCCCTAACGAATTTATCTAGGGGTGTACTGTGTATTTTTACACTACAATTTTTGAATAAATCTAAGCAAAGCAGTAGGAAAAAAATTACAATTTGCATTTTTTTGGCAGTTGTATCAATTTTTAAAACAGTTTTTTTTTGTACAGCACACATAGGAATGAAGACTTTTACCCCAAAATGGATACCCCTGTTTGTCCCGTGTTCAGAATCATACCCCTTGTGGCCCTAATCTACTTAAAGGACACATGGCTAGGCCTATAATAGAAGGAGCACCCGTTGGATTTCAGGGTACAACGGAATAAATTCCAGGCCCCATTGCCCACTTGTAAAGCCATTGAGCGGCCAAAACGATAAAGAACCCCCACAAATGACCCCATTTTAAAAACTAGACCCATTAACGAATTCATCTAGGGGTGTACTGTGTATTTTGAATCCACAGTATTTGAATAAATCTAAGCAAAGCAGAAGGAAAAAATTACGATTATCATTTTTTTGGCAATTTCGTCAATTTAAAAACTGTTTTTTTTGTACAGTGTACATAGTAATGAAGACGTTCACCCTAAAATGGATACCCCCGTTTGTCCCGTGTTCAAAATCATACCCATTGTGGCCCTAATCTACTTACAGGACACATGGCTAGGCCCATAATGGAGGGAACACCCGTTGGATTGCAGGGCACAACTGAATATATTCCAGGCCCCATTGCCCACTTGTATGGAATAAAAATTGACACCTTAAAAAATATCCCCTCCCCCACACACAGTCCGCTCCCTTTTCGGCGTTCCCTAAATCTTAGATAAGAGTAATAATGTGAACTGTGTAGTATTTCCAAAGACAGGGGTAATTACGGAGGCTGGTTGGGATGGGTACATGGGGCAATAAAACCGGTATCCTCCCTCCTCTCATGCTTTTTGGGGGGTATTTCTTGGACTCAGTGGCGGGTATGGGGTGTAAAAAGTGGCGTTCCGTGAGTCTCCGTAAGCTTTTTGAGGTGCGGCAGTCTCACACAGACGGCGCTCAACAAGGTGCTCCTGGAACTGCATGAAGGCAAGCGTTCCCGGGGCTTCTTGTAAATTGCGTATTACAGGTTGCGGTCTGAATAACAGCAGGCTCTCGCAGCCGTAGGCAGAATCCGCTTGCGGAGGCCCACAGCAGATCCCATCTGTGAGCCTGGCTGTGACCCTGCGTACAGCCGCGTAATGTACTGCGCATAACTGCCTACTCACACAGGCAGTCATGCACAGTACTTTTTTTTTGTTTGCATTTCCCGCACTGTCGCTTAACGATGGCGCGTTACCCGCAGCCCGTATACAATGTAGTTGCGTATGGGCAGCGGGTATATCCGCGACAATGGATCACAACAGGCTCTATGTTGCAGATATCCGCAGTAAACCTTCTGCTTTCTCTTTTCTGCGAGTGGATTACGCAATTCCGACCCGCTAATTTGAGCGGAATTGTGTAATCCAATGCGATTGATCTGCGTGATACTGCGGATCAGACGCATGCGGAATCCGTAATTTCTATCCGGTCATGTGAGACCGGCCTAAGGTAGATCGCTACCTTTTTATCACGTGACCGGGGACCGCTCAACGAGGCCACCAGTCACTGCTCCTGGCTCTTGGCGACCATTGATCGCCTGGGAGCAAGGAGATTTTAATTTTCCTGGGCTCCCCGACTCCTGCGCATGTGTTCGCTGTTTTGCCAGCGGTCGCATGCGCAGGATCCGGGAAAGTTCACGGAGGAAGATCGCGTCGGGGTGCAAATACGGAGGCCTCCGGTAAAAAGTTTCATCTCCTCTCACCGATCGCATCAGTGAGGGGAGATGAACCTTCACCTTTTTTTTACTTTTACGTGATCGCCATTATCCATTGGATAACGGCGAACACGTGATCAGGAACTGCTCACCGCGGCCCCCCCTGAAATCTCCAGGCTCTCGGCTAAGTTTTGTGGCCAGGAGCAGGGAGATTTTAAATTATCACAGCTTTTGCGCATGTGCCTGGCATTGTGGCAACGGCGGCGTGCGCAGAAGCTGGGGTAAGGTCCACGGATTTATAAATCCGCGGGCCTTAGGTACGTCATTTCATCCTCCCTCACAGATATGATCCGTAGGGGGAGATGAAATGCAAGCTTTTTTAACTTTTTAAAACTTTTTTACTTTTTACCCTTTTTTTTTACTTTTTACCCTTTTTTTTTTTTACTTTTTACACTTTTTTTTACTTTACATGATCACTGTCATCCATTGGATAACACTGATCATGCCCCTGGTGACATCTCTCTGCTCCTGGCTACACATGGCAGCCTGGAGTAGAAGTATTTTAAATTACCCGGGGCTCGAGCCCCTCTGTGCACACGCCCGATGATTGCATGCGCAGACGGGCACTTCGGGTCCCGGACATCGGGACATCGCAGAGGACCCGAGGTGAATATTTTCACTTCCCCTCATGGATCGGATCCATGAGGGGAGGTGAAACGTAACTTTTTTTAACTTTTTCGCGATCACCGCATCGCGTGTCCGGGGACCGCTCACAGCGGTCCCCCAGTAACACCTCCTGGTTCCCGGCTACCTTCAGGAGTTTTTAAATTTGCCGGGGGCTCCCGGGCTTTTACGCGTGACGTCATCGTCTGGCGCGCATGTGCAGAAAGCCGGCGGCGGGTCCGGGAGGACCAGATCTTCAGCGGGCAGCGAGGACAAGCCGGGTGAGTATTTTCAGTCGCCCTGATGGATCCGATCCATCAGGGCAGCTGAATATCTAACTTTTTTCACTGTTTTATTTACTTTTTTGCGATCGGCACTATCCATTGGATAGCGCCGATCGCAATACCGGGGGAGGACTGCCTGCATCCTGGGATGACAGCTCCATGCTGTCGGCTACCTGCGGGCACCGACAGAATTGAGCTGTCACGTTCTCAGGCAAGTGGGCATTAATCCAAAGAGGACGCATAAAACTACGTCCTCTAGGATTAAAGCCCACCTGCTAAGGACGTAGTTTCCTGATGGGGCAGTCGTTAAGGGGTTAATAGTGCATCTGCTATTTCAATTGGTTGAGAATAGTCATTTTCTCTAATGGCACAATTATTGTTAAGGGTTGTTTACTCTTACTCCGAGCCTACTAAAATCCTACATGTATAGTCATTCTAAAATGTTTCCTAGATATCATGGTTGGGCTAATAATTGGGCCACATAGAAAATTACAAATGAAAGCTTTAATGCTTAAAATGATTTACAATTTCTTCTCATTCAAAAATCAAATGATCCAGTCTCTACTTTGCTTCTAGTACCATTCACAAAGCAGGGGTCTCAAGACCTAGCAGATGCTTGAACATCAGTTGGTGAGAGTGAGACTTCAGGCAGCTTAACAAGTGATTTGGGACAAGTGTATTAATAATGTAATCCTAAAAGTAATTGACCCATCGGGCAAATTTCTATCTATATGCCCTATTATGACATAACAATATCATACAGTAGATGAGCCAAAGAAGGCAGCTAACAAGCACTGGCTATCTCGCTTAAGGTGCAGTTATACACACAGATGATTGCTCAAAATTCTGCAGAAACTGACAGTTTTGAGCAATCATTTTTCATAGGTACTAATGGGCTAAATCAGCCCTTTAGTACTTTATTGCATGTATTTAGAGAACAGCTGGTGGTCTGTTCTCTAAATACATTGCTATTGTTCTCCAGCGGGATAGCGGCTGTTAACAGCTGTTAAAGAATGTTATCAGCTGTTATCAGCACTGCCCGTGGAGAACACAGTGTGCGATCCATCTTATCCTATCATCCTGAGGGACAAGGATTTTATGCGGACCTGTAGTCAGCGATGAAGGAAAAGTGCACGATAAGTGCATGATGGGTGCACATTTACACACAACGATTATCGCCCAAAAGATGGCTTTTGAGCGAATTGTGAGTGATTAGCATTGCGTGTAAAAGGGCCATTAGGCTGTTCATGTATTACATAGTAAGTCATTCAAGTAAATAGCCCCAGGTAATTCAACAGGACTCTTACAATGGCTGCTACAGAGATGATAATTAGGCAAAGATAATTTAGCCTGAAAGTCTGCTGGGGTTAGTCCCATATAAAAGGGGTTCTTTAAGTAAAGAAATTCCTTTTTCAAGGTGTTCAAATACTAGCAACTGCTGTTAAGTATGATGCAAGTAAAAGATGCTATAGTTGAAAAGATATTTCAGGTATTTCCAATTTGTCTAGTAGAATGCTACATAAAAAATGGAACTGTAGAGTAAGTCATCACGAAATGTGTCTGTCGCCTCACCAGTCTTTTTAGACAATGTGCTTTTGAACAAGTTAAACTGATGTAAATTCTTTAGATAAAATCCTAAAAGTAATTTAAGGGTTTGTGCTGACTGTTATAAATTGGCATTGCCTTGTCAACCCTCAATGTGCCAATCATGTTGACAGAGGAGCAATTTTACATACTAAATGAACATTTAAACTGTTTCTCACTTTTTGTACTTGCGTAATCTTTCTTTCCCAACCTCTGTCATTATTTTAAACAATTATGTGACATATTTCTTCTTTGCAGGTATACAATTAAAATAAAAAAAAATGATGGACTGAACTCTGGTAATTGTATGCTTTACATAAGTGCCAGTCATTCAGTAGCTTTCAGATGACATGTAAGAAACTTTAGATTTTGAAGGGCTGCCATTGAAAACCAGCAGCAGTTATTTTAAGGTTAGAGATTGTTCATTACATTGTAAATTATAGTGAGTGACGAAAATGTCGATGACTATAAATAACCACCGCACGCTATTAAATAGTACTTGTAGCGGGATTCAACAAGACTATATAGATTTAGTGACTAGTTTATTGGGACATTTCGTGCAAAGTGTTTTTTTTTCACGTAGATATTGCTGATTTTAAAACTTAGTAAAAGAAGGGGAACCAGAAAGCAGTCAGCAACTATGAGAGTGTTTAATAAAAAGGTATTATGGGTAAACAATGGGCTTTGACAAACAAAAACTCTGCACTTGTGAATTGATACAAAACAGCAGTTGTTACAGTTTTCAGAGGATGGAACTCAACATGAAAAAACAAGAACCAAACAAAATCTTCTATATTTACTAAAACGGGTGTTTTTACGTCAATTTAATTTAGACTGTTGGAATGATTTATGCTATATTTAAGTTGCATGCCTTGAAAGTATTAAGTCTTTGAAGAGATCCCTTAAAGGGGTTGTCCCGCGCCGAAACGTTTTTTTTTTTTTTTCAATAGCCCCCCCCCCGTTCGGCGCGAGACAAACCCGATGCAGGGGTTTAAAAAAATGACCCGGATAGTACTTACCCGAATCCCCGCGCTCCGGTGACTTCTTACTTACCTTGCGAAGATGGCCGCCGGGATCTTCACCCACGGTGGACCGCAGGTCTTCTCCCATGGTGCACCGTGGGCTCTGTGCGTTCCATTGCCGATTCCAGCCTCCTGATTGGCTGGAATCGGCACACGTGACGGGGCGGAGCTACGAGGAGCAGCTCTCCAGCACCAGCGGCCCCATTCAGAAGGGAGAAGACCGGACTGCGCAAGCGCGTCTAATCGGGAGATTAGACGCTGAAATTAGACGGCACCATGGAGACGAGGACGCTAGCAATGGAGCAGGTAAGTGAATAACTTCTGTTTGGCTCATAATTAATGCACGATGTATATTACAAAGTGCATTAATATGGCCATACAGAAGTGTATACCCCCACTTGCTTTCGCGGGACAACCCCTTTAAATTTTCTATGATTTGACCTCTTTTAGTCAATACATTTAGCCTAAGCTACATTTCCTTTGGACACCATGGCCAAATTTAAAACTAAAGCTTTACATAATCACTTTTAATGGTTAAGAGCTCAGACAAGCGTTCCTGTGGACTCATGTTAGGTGCGTTTGTGATTCACATCTATAAGAACCAATGCTTTCCAGTGAAAGCGGTCACATGTGCGCTTTTGACATTCAAATAGAATTCGCACCTGCAAAAGATAGGACATGGGATTTCCAATGCACCTGGTCATGCGTTTTTTTTAACACGTGTTGCTTACATTAAGCCTTAGTGTAAACTTGTTTACAAATGTGGGCCAATGATCCTCCAGCTCGGATCTAGTTGTTTAGATATCCCAATTTGCCTGCTGTAGAAGTCACTGAAATTCTTTTGGTTGCTCATTTTTCCTGCTTGCAACATTAAATAAACTTCAAGAACTGTTTAACCCCTTAGTGACGAAGCCTGTTTGCGCCTTAGTGACGGAGCCAAATTTTGGAAATCTGACATGCGTCGTTCAACGTGGCATAACTCCGTAAAGGCTTTACATATCCCAGTGATTCTGACATTGTTTTTTCGCCACATGTTGTACTTCATTTAGATTGTAAAAAGAGACCGATATAATTTGTGTATATTTATTAAAAGTACCAACATTGGAAAAAGTTTGAAAAAATTGTCATTTTTTCACATTTTCAACCGTAATATCTCAAATGTCCAAACATACTGTACACATTTTTGATAAGATATGTATTTCCATCTGTTTACTTTATTCTGAATGCACACTTGAAAAACGTTTGTGTTTTTTTTAACCATTTAGAGGACGTACAAATTTAACATTACTTTTCAGCATTTTGAGGAGCACTTTGTTTTCCTGCACCAAGCCAAGTTTGCAGAGGCTCATAAGTGTCAGAATAATAGATACACCCACAAATGACCCCATTTTAAAAACTACACCCCTTAGTGTATTCACTGAGGGGTGTCATGAGTATTTTGACCCCACCAGTTCTTTTCAGGAATTAGTTCAATTTAGGGGACAAAAAATAAAATTTCATATTTTTGCAAATATGTCATTTTAAAGACATATTTTTTTCCTATAGAGACCATGAAAATGAGGATTTACACTCCAAAATGGATACCCCCGTTTCTCCCGTGTTCAGAAACATACCCATTGTGGCCCTAATCTTATGTCTGGATGCACAGCGGGGCCCAAAATGAAAGGAGTAGTCGGTGTCTTTCAGAACATAAATTTTGCTTGAAGGCGTTTTAGGCCCCATAGCACTTTTGTAGAGCTCTTGAGTGGCCAAAACCAAAGAGAACCCCTACAAGTGACCCCATTTTGACAACTAGACCCCTTAACGAATTTATCTAGGGGTGTACTGACCATTTTGACCCCACAGTTTTTGAATGAATTCAAGCCAAGCAAAAGGAAAAAATTGTGATTTTCATTTTTTTGTCAATTCTGTCATTTTAAAAACAGCTTTTTTTGTACAGCACACGCATGAATGAAGCCTTTCATCCCAAAATGGATACCCCTGTTTCTCCCGTGTTCAGAGACATACCCATTGTGGCCCTAATCTTATGTCTGGATGCACAATGGGGCCCAAAACGAAAGGAGTAGTCGGTGGCTTTAAGAACATAGATTTTCCTTGAAGGAGTTTTAGGCCCCATAGCACTTTTGTAGAGCTCTTGAGCGGCCAAAATCAAAGAGAACCCCCACAAGTGACCCCATTTTGAAAACTAGACCCCTTAATGAATTTATCTGGGGGTGTACTGCCCATTTTGAGCCCACAGTTTTTGAATGAATTGAAGCAAAGCAAAAGGAAAACATTGTGATTTTCGTTTTTTTGGAAATTCTGTCGTTTTAAAAACTGCTTTTTTGGTACAGCACACACATGAATGAAGACTTGCACCCCAAAGTGGATACCCCTGTTTGTCCCGTGTTCAGAGACATATCCATTGTGGCCCTAATCTTTTGTCTGGATGCACAACGGGGCCCAAAATGAAAGGAGTAGTCGGTGGCTTTCAGAACAGAAATTTAGCATGAAGGTGATTTAGACCCCATTGCACACTTGTAGAGCCCTTGAGCGGCCAAAACGACAGAGAACCCCCACAAATGATCCCATTTTGAAAACTAGACCCCCTAACGAATTTATCTAGGGGATGTACTGTGTATTTTTACCCTACAATTTTTGAATAAATCTAAGCAAAGCAGTAGGAAAAAAATTACAATTTTCATTTTTTTGGCAGTTGTATCAATTTAAAAACTGTTTTTTTTTGTACAGCACACATAGGGATGAAGACTTTCACCCCAAAATGGATACCCCTGTTTGTCCCGTGTTCAGAACCATACCCCTTGTGGCCCCAATCTACTTAAAGGACGCATGGCTAGGCCTATAATGGAAGGAGCACCCGTTGGATTTTAGGGTACAACGGAATAAATTCCAGGCCCCATTGCCCACTTATAGAGTCATTGAGCGTCCAAAACTATAAAGACCCCCACAAATATCCCCATTTTAAAAACTAGACCCCTTAACAAATTCATTTAGGGGTGTACTGCGTATTTTGACCACACAGTATTTGAATAAATTTCAGCAAAGCAGAAGAAAAAAATTACAATTTTCATTTTTTTGGCAATTTTGTCAATTTAAAAACTTTTT
The DNA here is from genome assembly GCF_035609145.1 of Eleutherodactylus coqui. NCBI lineage: Eukaryota > Metazoa > Chordata > Amphibia > Anura > Eleutherodactylidae > Eleutherodactylus > Eleutherodactylus coqui. The sequence goes on along the minus strand of NC_089845.1, from coordinate 25,806,021 downwards.
TTTTTGTACAGTTTACATAGGAATGAAGATGTTCACCCCCAAATGGATACCCCCGTTTGTCCCGTGTTCAAAAACATACCCATTGTGGCCCTAATCTACTTACAGGAAACATGGCAAGGCCTGTAATGGAGGGAACACCAGTTGGATTGCAGGGCATAACTGAATAAATTCCAGGCCCCATTGCTCATTTGTACGGAATAAAAATTGACTCCCTAAAATCCCCCCCCCTCCCTCCACGCCCTTTTCGGCGTTCCCCAAATCTTAGATAAAAGTAATAATGTGAACTGTGTAGTATTTCCAAAGACGGGTAATTATGGAGGCTGGTTGGGATGGGCACATGGGGCAATAAAATCGGGTATCCCCCCTCCTCTCATGCTTTTTGGGAGTCATTTTTTGACCTCAGTGGCGGGGATGGGGTGTAAAAAGTGGCGCTGTCTGAGTCTCCGTAAGCTTGATGAGGTGCGGCGGTCTCACACAGAAGGCGCTCAACAAGCTGCTCCTGGAACTGCAGGAAGGCGAGCGTTCCCGGGGCTTCTTGTAAATTGCGTATTACAGGTAGCGGTCTGAATAACGCCGGGCTCACACAGCCGTAGGTGGATCCCGGCTGTGAGCCCGGCTGTGACCCTGCGTACGGCCGCGTAATGTACTGCGCATAACTGCGTACTTACTCGGGCGGTCATGCGCAGTACACTTTTTTTTTTGTTTGTACTTCCCGCACCGTCGCTTAGCGATGACACAGGTACCCGCAGCCAGTATACAACGTAGTTGCGTATGGGCTGCGGGTATATCCATGACCATGGAGCACAATGGGCTCTATGTTGCGGATATCCGCGGTAAAATAGAACCTGCTGCGTTCTCTTTTCTGAGAGTGGATTACGCAATTCCAACCCGCTAATGTGAGCGGAATTGTGTAATCCAATGCGATTGATCTGCGTATTACCGCTAATCAAACGCATGCGGAATCGGTAATTCCTATCCGGTCATGTGAGACCGGCCAAAGGTAGATCGCTACCATTTTTTCACGTGACCGGGGACCGCACAACGAGGCCACCCGTCAGTGCTCCAGGCTCTCGGTGACCGTTGGTAGCCGAGAGCAAGGAGATATTAAGTTTCCTGTGCTCCCCGACTCCTGCGCATGTGTCCGGTGTTTTGTCAGCGGTTGCAATGCGCAGAATACGGGAAAGTTCACGGAAGAAGATTGCATCGGGGTGCAAATATGGAGGCCTCCGTTAAAAAATGTTATCTCCTCTCACCGATCGCATCGGTGAGGGGAGATGAAGCTTCACCTTTTTTTAACTTTTACGTGATCGCCATTATTCTTTGGATAACGGCGAACACGTGATCAGGAACCGCTCACCGCGGCCCTCCGTGAAATCTCCAGGCTCTCGGCTAAGTTTTGTAGCCAGGAGCAGGGAGATTTAAAAAAAACACGGCTTTTGCGCATGCGCCTGCCACATTGGTGACGGGCGCGTGCGCAGAAGCTGGGTTGAGGTCCGCGGATAAATCCGCAGGCCTTAGGTACGTCATTTCATCCTCCCTCACGGATATGATCCGTGGGGGGAGATGAAACGCAAGCTTTTTTAAACTTTTTTTTTACTTTTTGCACTTTTTTTTTTTTACCTTTTACCCCTTTTTTTATTTTTATTTTTTTACTTTTTGCACTTTTTTTTTTACTTTACATGATCACTGTCATCCATTGGATGACAGTGATCATGGCCCTGGTGACATCCCTCTGCTCTTGGCTACACATGGCAGCCAGGAGCAGAGCAATTTTGAATTTCTCGGGGCTCGAGCCCCTCTGTGCACGCGCCCGATGTCAATCATCGGGCGCGCATGCGCAGACGGGGATTTCGGGTCTCGGGACATCGGGACATCGCAGAGGACCGGGGGTGAGTATCTTCACCTCCCCTCATGGATCCGATCCATGAGGGGAGGTGAAACTTTACTTTTGTTTTACTTTTTAAACTTTTTCGCGATCACCGCTATCGCAATGGATAGCGGTGATCGCGGGCCCGGGGACCGCTCACAGTGGTCCCCGGTAACACCTCCTGGTTCCCGGCTACCTTCAGGAGCCGGGAGCCAGGAGATTTTAAATTTGCCGGGGACACCCGGGCTTCTGCGCGTGCGCGTGACGTCATCGTCAGGCGCGCATGCGCAGAAGGCCGCCGGCGGGTCCGGGAGGACCAGATCTCCGGGGGACACCGCCGACAAGCCGTGTGAGTATTTTCAGCTGCCGTGATGGATCCGATCCATCATAGCAGCTGAATTACTACTTTTTTACACTGTTTTATTTACTTTTTTGCGATCGGCGCTATTCATTTTATAGCGCCGATCGCAATGCCGGGGGGGACTGCCCGCATCCTGGGATGACAGCTCCATGCTGTCGGCTACCTGCGGGCACCGACAGCATGGAGCTGTCACGTCCTCAGGCCAGTGGGCATCAATCCAAAGAGGATGCATAAAACTACGTCCTCTAGGATTAAGGCCCACTTTCTGAGGACGTAGTTTCCCGATGGGGCCGTCGTTAAGGGGTTAATATATCACACTCCTTGATAAGTGCCATTGTAATGAAATAATAAATGTCAAAGGTTTGAATATGGTGACTGATCAGCGTCCATGTGTGTATGCATGTACAGTAGCTAACAAAATTGTGAATACTGTAATGTTACATGTTTATAGAAAATATTATGTTTTGCTGAATGCATCATGTGAAAAGCATTGTATGAATGAGCCATCAATCAAATAAAAAGCTATAGTTGTTTCTTGGCACGGTGAAATACAAAGGAAGAGCTTCAAACACCTGGTTGATTAATGAGACGATGCTGTGATGCTGTTTTAAAACATGAAAGCCAAATAATGATGGATATTAAATGTGGAGTAAGTAGGTCATAATTGGAATATTTGGTACTACATATATGTGAACTCTTTTTTGTATAGAATTCAGCATTACATTTAGTTTCAATTGATATAGAAATGGCCTTTAGTTAAATGCCTAATTTTCTATCAGTTTACAAAGTTGTAAAACAAAAAAATTTCAAAAAATGTTCTGTAAAAAGATGCTGTTTAACCCCTTCCCGCTCCAGGACATACATTTACATCCTGCGGCGTCAGGGTATGTAGGAAGAGTGGTTGTGGGGTGACCTTTCTTCATACAGCGCGGGCGTCAGCTGTTTATTACAGCTGAGGCCTTAGTCAGACGGGCGTTTTTTTGCGCGATTTGCGCATGCGTCAGGCGATTTTTTAAAACCATTGCTTTGCAATGGTATCGGACACATGAGCGCTTTTTATGCGCTCGTCCGATAAATTATGGAACAGAAATCGCAGATCGCACCTATCTGCGATCTGTGATTCCTGTTCTCTTCTCTGTATGCGCTCAATGGGGCCGGCGGCAGCAGCGCCGACCCCATTGAGAACATATAGAAGACAAATCATTCTCCTCTGCCACTGCTGTAACAGCTGTGGCAGAGAAGAACGATGTTTGCCCATTGAATTCAATGGAGCCGGTAATACAGCCGGCTCCATTGAAAGCAATGGGCTGCCGGACAGCGCTGGATGAATTGTCGGGAAGGGCTTAAATATATAAGCCCTTCCCTGCAATTCATCCAGAAAAGTGTTAAAACAAAAAAATATATATATACTCACCTTGTCCTGGCAGCTGGAGTTCAGCGCGGCCGGCCAGCAGTGGGTGTGAAGGGGGTGTGAGTCAGACCTGTCCCCTGATTGGCTCAGCCTGAGTCAATCAGAGGCAGGTCTCACTCACACCCATTCATGAACACATTTCTGGATGAATTGCAGGGAAGGGCTTATATATTTAAGCCCTTCCTGACAATTCATCCACACTCGCCGCAGCGCATTGCTTTCAATGGAGACGGCTGTATTGCCGGCTCCATTGAATGCAATGCGCTGGACAGCTCCGGCCCGTTTCTAATGAAACGCGGCTAGGAGCAGATTTTCGGACGATTTTCGGGCCCCGGTCACGCGATTTGCGGATGCGCATCAGTCATGCGATCCGCAAATCGCGTGAAAAAACGCCCGTCTGACTAAGGCCTGACACCTGCGGGCAATAGCTGCAATCGACCATATGGCTGATCGCGGCTATTAACCCTTTAAATGTCGATTTCAATTCTGACAGAGGAATTTAAATCCCCCAAACATAATTCGGCGGAGGCATCCAGGTGTCATAGCAGCCGGGGGCCTTCTGAAAGGCCCGGGGCTGCCTTAGGAGACTGCCTAGATCAATAAAGTTTTTTTAATTGCAAAAAAAAAGTAATAAAAGTTTAAATCACCCCCCTTTTGCCATATCTATAATTAAAAAAATCTAAATAATAAAATAAAAATACATATTTGGTATCGCCTTGTTTGTAAAAGTCCGATCTATCAAACTAGTGCATTATTTACCGCGCACAGTGAACGTTGTCCGAAAAAAAAATAAAGAACGCCAGAAATGCACTTTTTCTGTCACCCTGTCTCCCAGAAAAAGTGCAATAAAAAGCGATCAAAAAGTTATATGTATTCTGAATTGGTACTAATGAAAACTACAGAACATCCCGCAAAAAATGTGCCCTCGCTCAACTACATCGACGGAAAAATAAAAAAGTTATTGCGCGCATAAGATGACTGCAGAAAATGATTAAAAAACTTAAATGTGTTTGAAAAAAAAAGTAGTACAGTAAAAAAAACAAAAACAACTAAATCTAAATTTGGTATCGTAGCAATCGTACTGACCCATATAATAAAGTTATCATGTCGTTTTTGTTGCAGTTTGTGCGCCATAGAAACAAGACGCACTGAAACATGGCGGAATGTCGTTTTCTTTTTCATTTTACTCCACTTAGAATTTTTTAAACGTTTTTCAGTGCAATATATGGTACTTAAAATAGCACCATTGAAAACTACAACTTCTCTCGCAAAAAACAAGCCCTCATACAGTGATGTCAATGGATAAATAAAGGAGTTATGATTTTTTTAAAAGGGCGAGGAAAAAACGAAAATGAAAAAAAAAGGGGGGGGCACGTCATTAAGGGTGGATTCACACAAGCGTGTTTTTGCGCGTACATAGGTGCGTACATAGGTGCGCACCTACATGTACAACAAAGTACTTTACAAGAGAATGTGAGAGAAATTTTTAAAAAATTGCTTGTTTGAGAATTTTTTGTCTAAATAAGACCTACAAAAGAAAAAATCCTACCAGCTCCAATTTTAAGTAATAAGAAAGACCTTTGTGTTCTGCCAAGAAAGTAAACATTTGGACTATGAAATATAAAATATCATCTTTGAAATGCTTCATTTCTAAAGGTGAAACTTTTTTCTTGGTATCGAGACCCAAAATACCTCGGGACACGAGTGTCAGAATAAATCCTCACAGTATCAGCTGTCTACAATGAATCATATACTCAGCCATTATCCTTCAGCACATAGAAAACCGTCTGGCTTGTGGGAAGCTCAGTGGTCCAAAGACTTGCAGAAATGAGAACTGCAGCATTTGTCACTTAGTAAACTATGACTAAGAAGCGAAGAGTTTGAAACACATAATAGTATGGGATTCTGCACTTTATTTTAATATGCTTTTAATGTGACACATTTTAATGTTTTAGTCAGGGCTCAGTCACACGGGCGCATCGGCGCTTGTGTTACTGCAGCCAGCAGACGGACGTACCTGAAGACGGACGTCTCTCTGCAGCGCCGGGAGGAAGAACATGTGACCGGCTCCTTTGCCGGTCATGTGTTCCTTCATCAGCGCTGGAGAGAGACGGCCGTCTTCAGGTACAGCCGTCTTCTAACTGTCAGTCACACGGGCGCATCGCCGCCGGTGTACGGGTGCCGATGCGCCCGTGGGACTGAGCCCTAAGGCTGAAAAATACATATGTTCATCCAGTCTAGCCTGTTACCCCCCACTCCCCTCTCCCCCAATGTTTATCCAGAGGAAAGCAAAAATACCCCAATGAAGAAGAAGTTAATTTTTCTAATTTAAGGGAAAAAATCGTTCCTAACCTCAGAGAATATAGAAGTAGAGGGTGCTGGATTACTGCAGGTTCTTAGATATTAAAGAATGTCATTCAGTTCCCTTAGCCAGATTCCAGTGTGCGGTAGAAAATCTCTTGAATGTGAGCACTTGACTCTTCAAAGCAGCCACAAAAGCTCTAAGGCTTCATTCCCACAAGCGCATATATTCATCATATTCATGCCTGGGCATATATACAATACCAACATGAAGCATTGGTTTCCAATGCAGCTGCTCACACAGACGAAAATATGGTGTGTAAATATGCCAGCAGTGCGAAAAACAGAACTATATTTTGGCCAATATACATCGGTGGGTCCTATAGACTCCTATGGGAGCAGGGAAAGAGAAGGGAGGGGAAAGCATTTCTGCAGTGTCCAAAGCTGCAAAAAGCTTACAGGTGCCTCTATATAGACACCGGATGGCATTCCGAGGATTTTGGCAGAGCGAGGTTTTTCCAGGATGCGTCGTATTTTTTAGCTAAAAACTACACTTGTGGTCGTGTGAATGGACGAGAAAACGCTGGTCGTGATCGCGGAGAAAAATGTCTATGCAGGCGTTTATACGGAGCAGGCGTGAAAATGTAAAAACTCCATTGCCGTATATGCGCTCTTGGGAAAGAACCCTAAGCGTGCTTTTACATGGAATGATTATGGTTCAAAATAATCAGTGGATCAATAAATTTGAACGCTAATTGTTTAGTGTAGCCACAGCCGATGAATGATGATTGATTATGAATGAATGATGATTAGAGATGAGCGAGCGTACTCAGCCACGCCCCTTTTTTGCCCGAGTACCGCGATTTTCGAGTACTTCCATTCTCGGGCGAAAAGATTCGGGGGGCGCCGTGGGTGAGTGGGGGGTTGCAGCAGGGAGTGGGGGGGAGAGGGAGACAGAGAGGGCTCCTCCCTGTTCCCCGCTGCTACCCCCTGCGCTGCCATGCCTCCCCTGCCCCCGGCGCCCCCCGAATCTTCTCACCCGAGTACTGAAGTACTCGAAAATCGCGGTGTTCGATCGAGTAATTACTCGAAACAAGTACGTTCGCTCATCTCTAATGATGATCTGTTTTCTTTTTGTTCATTGTCCCCTTGATGCAAGCATAAATATCATCAGTGACTAGTTTGCTAATCGTTCGCTTTAAACACTGATCCTTCAGTCGTTCTCATTCACTGATACAGTAAACTGCATGATTGAAGTATCCTGTAAAAAAACAACAAAAACAATTTATCTGCGAGCAAACTGTGTCATTATTCGCTCATTCGCTCAGGCGAACAATTTCTCCCTCCGTCTAAAAGCGCCCTTAGGCAGATTGCACTACACTGTTCTGATACAAAGTCATCTATGCTCCATGTACCCTTCCCCAGCTGATTGCTTCTTGGACTATCCTAATAACTCCTGCAGATTACACATGAACATGAGACAAATGAACAGTCGATAGGACCAGTTAGCAAACCACCACTTTTTACTTGCTACATCTACAGTTGATTCCATTACAACATCTGCTTGGGCTTTTTGTAGTCCCTTGAAAATATGTTTCAAGCCATTCTGTCCTATAACAGCAAAGTTGAAAAGATTAATGGCCAATTAAGTTTGTTTTGCCGTTATTTACAACACTAATCATGTGTGGAGTATATTGTTTAATTCTAACAGCATCCAAGCATTTGGCTGAACAAGGATGGATTTGCATAAGTGGTGCATTGTTGTGAAAGCTAAACCATCTGAAAATCTAAAGAGTAATCATTGTTTTCTACATAACATTATGTTCGCGTATTAACATTATTTAATGTTGCATATTTACACATTGCTTGCAGGGACTGATTTTTTTTTTCTTTTTGCCTTTCGAAGAGCATGAGTAAAGAATTACATTACTGATACAAGTAAACTCTTGGCATAGGTAAAAGTACCGATGTAGCAGAGCTTAACTCGTCTGTGATAACTGGTGAAAGAAAGTTCTCTTCTCTTAAGTCATTGAAGATCTATCGCTCTCTTAATTTTAACACAATAAAAAAACATTGTAAAGTAATTCAATGGGAAAAAAACATGGCAAAGAAAGTTTTTATAACGAGTTAAAAGTGAAAAGAGGTTTTCTGGGGAAAATACTATTGATGACTTATCCTCAAGGTAGATCATCAATAGTTGATTGGCTGGGATACTCCGCTTGGGACCCTGACCAATCTGCTGATTGTGTGCTGCTTTAAATACACAGGGGCAGGGGCGTAACTATAGAGGATGTAGGGGATGCGGTTGCACCCGGGCCCAGGAGCCTTAGGGGGCCCATAAGGCCTCTCCTCTCCATATTGGGAACCCAGTACTATGAGTAAAGCATTATAGTTGGGGGCCCTGTTACAAGTTTTGCATTGGGGCCCGGGAGCTTCAAGTTTCGCCTCTGCACAGGGGGATTGGAGCGGAAGTGTTGCCTCAGCCCCGGTGTACCTACTGCAAACGCAGCTCTCCTTGAAATCAGTGGGAGCCGTGCCTGCAGTTACAAGCATCGGCCACTATAAAGGGGTTTGAGCATCTGCTTTTGCTCCAGCCCCTATGCATATGCTGCTCTGTCAGCAGATACATAATTAGCTGATCTCTTGGGGTCCCGAGCAGTGGACCCCAGCCAATTTACTATTGATGACCTATTCTGAGGACAGGTCATCAATAGTAATTTACTTTTAAGCTTTTCCACTTCTGAACAACTTGACTGTGACAACTTTCTGCAACAAGCTCCATTTTGATAAGCCATCCAAAAGCCATTGTTCTCTCTACACAGCAAAAGCCATTGTAAAGCAATTAAAAGGTGAGCAAACAGTAGAACAGAAAGTTATCATAATGCATTACAAGTCAAGTTATTCTTTCAATATATTTGTATCGAAATTAATTTATCAGTGATGTTGCAAAAACAGGGCTTGTCAGTAGAGTAAAACAAAAATTACACTGGTGCCTCAGCTTGCGAGTGCCTTAGTTTGCCAGCTTCTTGACTTGCGAGCAGGCTCTCTCCCGAAGTTTTGCTCCGATTTAAGATCAAAAACTCAGATTACGAGCCTGCTTCTGCATTCCACCAGAGATAGGTGACTTCACTGCGCATGCGCATTGCTGCCACTGTCTCCGGGAATCTCACGGTTATATCATATGGCGCAGCAGCCAATCAGAAGCCAGCGGGCTGTAGCAGGTAAGGGAGAAGCATTGCGAGGAGTGATGGGGATGAGTCGGCTGTGCCGTGTGCAGCTTTATGGGCACAAGGAGCCGCTGTAGTGCTTTGCTGACTGCCTGGTAGTCTGTTATATGTCACAGCTCTGTCCTTACCATGTTATAGGGGTGAACTGCAGTACCCCCTCAATTACAGCCATATCTCCAGCTCTCTCTACTCCCTGTTAGTTATTACTCCTGTCTGTCAGGGTGTCGTCCTGCTGTCACTGAATCGGAACCATTTACTACCAAGAACCCATTATCTGTACTGGTGATATTATGATGACATTTGTCCCCGACTCTTTACAAAAGGGAGATCTGATTTCTAGAATGAGTGTTGTGATGGTTTTCATCTTGTGTTATTCCGTGACAGCAAGCAGAGATACTGAAAAAATTTAAGGAATTGATGCCGTGTTTTGGGTAGGTCCGGAACGGATTAATGGCATTTCAATTCATTTCAATGGGGGAAATTGATTTGACATAAGAGTGTTTTGCATTAAGAGCCCCATCACAGAACAAATTAAACTCTTAAGCTAAGGCACCACTGTACTTGAGAAGGTTTTCGCTTACCATACATAATCTTGTTCAGTTTGCTGTTTTATAAGATTCCAGGCAAAGTAACTCAATTATTATAGGACAGGTCATCTTTAAAAAGGATCTATCATGACTTCATGTCAGCGGCCTGGCTACAGAGCTTTCCAGGAGCAGCCCTACTGAATCCAATCGTGCTTTTGCTTATACCGACTGTCGTTCTTCCATAAGCGCTCTTCTTAGATTTGGCTGCTCACCCCCCAGTGCTGTGAATGTGTCAAGTGGGCAGTCTCCATCACTCAATGTCAATCAGGTCGGACATCACCCATTGACAGTGAGCAGAGCGGACCACCCACTTAACACATTCAAAGAGCTAGGAGCCAAGTATAAGAAGAGCCCATATGGATGAATGGGAGTGAGTATAACCAACAGAAAGAAATCATTGGTGTCAGCAGGGTCACAGCTGCAAAACTAGGACTCTTTAAACTAAGACAGCTATTAACAGTCTTACCTAAAGAGTACAATCTATGCAAATTACTAAGAGCACCAATATGCACTATTTATTAATAAATCCTATTGCTTAAAGAGGGCGTATTCCTGCTAACCAGAGCTGTTGAAGGGAATCTGTCACCTACTTTTAGCCCTATAAACTAAACTTATGGGCTGAAAGTAGGTGACCCACTGAGTCCGGGGGTATAAGTTTTTATACTTGCCTTCCCCATCGTTGCTCCCAGTGTAAGTGTTAAAACCCGCAGCTGAATCCATTGAGTAGTGCTGCTGGTCGTCAGCCTCCTCTAATTTTATAATGGTGCCGACTACTTAGCAATGCGGCTGAATGCATTTAGCGACGGCTTTCAGTGCATATCGAGGGAATGATGGGAGGGTAAGTATAAAGCTGGCATCCCAGAGCTCCATGGGTCACCTACTTCAGCCCATACACTTAGCTTACAGGGCTAAAGGTAGGTGACAGATTACCTTTTATGTGTTAAAGAAAAGAATCAGTTAAGCTCTAAATCCAGCGTTGCTACATTTATAATATCTTTCAAAGGGTTTTTTTTCTACAAGAAACTTCAATTTTTGAATAGGAATAAAGGTCTGAGTGATTTTCTTATTCTGGGGATTGTCTTTACGATGTCAGTTTTACATGTAGTGCAGTTATGATGAATCTTGGCATCAAGACACAAAAGAAAATGTTATTATTTAATGTGTAAGGCTAATTTCACACGGCCCAGCGTGATATGCCCAATATGGTGGTCAGGAACGTGCGATCTCCCTGCGTGCACCTCGCACGCCGTTCATTGCTTTTTCTTGCCCCATTCTAAGGGAAAGCCCAAAGATAGGACATGCCGGGATTTTTTTTCAGCACCGCGATACAGGACAAAAATGCTCATGCACGTACGTATATGACCCCATTCAAAAGAATAGAGTTCATATTCGTGCTAGATTTGTGCACCTGGTGAAGCATAAATCTCGCACGATTGTCTCGGGTATGTGAAAGTGCAATATTGCTCTAAAAAACTCCGATTGATATTGCTCTAGCAATTTTTCTTGTGATATTTATGCGCTTTGTATCACCACACACGTAATCTTCATGCGCGTAAAGATCGCATGCTATTTCAATAGGAAAAATTATAATTTAAATTACCTGTAAATGACTTCTGTTTGTGTGCAATACGCTTTTTATTTTTTTGCTCCCATAAAAAAACGTAACGATATGGCCCAAAAAATAGAAAAATAACTGTATGTTCTGAGAAAAATCACACATTGTAAATACACCTGTTGCAAATAACGGGTTCCATTTCCACGTGCGTTTTGTGCCTCTCGTAACACACAAAACTCATGAGATACAATGACCCATGTATATAAAGGCCTTAGTCTTTTATTTCTGTTTATTAAAAACAAACGTTCTAACACTGGAACTACCCTGTCTTCTACAAGAGGCATTCAGCATTCTAGCAGAACATCAACTACAAGCAGTCAAAATGGGCGATGCCCAAAAATGTCTAAATGCATGTGTCAAAAAATGCATCTGTAAATATCAGGATGGCAGGAGAGGCAGCTACTATAATGCCCACCAGGGTGCCCAATGTCCACAAAGACGCACAGTAGAGTTAGTGATGACTATGGATGACAGAAATAAAGGATTCCATTGGGCAACATTCCATGTTTTGCTATCCACCACCAAGATTCATTTTTGCACCCTCGCTGAGTACATCATCCCAATTGTTTCTATACCCGCTATCCCTGTAATTTAACATTTCTGTGTTATCCCTGTACTATTCTGAATACACTGAATGGTCATGTTATAAGGCACACATGCCTTTCCCGGCATGGAAATTAGGCACTTAATGTCAGAGTGCAACATAAAATCAAGTAAACACGTTTTCTGTGGTTCAGTTTGAGTGTGAATCCACATAAGAAAGGGAAAATCAAATAATTAAAGAGAAACATCCAGCTAAACAGAATTCTGTGGATATAAAAAGCATGCCAACAAATGGGATCAGAGGAGGATGTCAAGAATAGTGACAAACGGGAGGTGCACAGTCAAGCAAATTGCAGCCAAATACAAAACTGGTGTTCCAACTAATGTACCTGAACACACAATTCATTGTTCCGTGGCACGGGTTATAATGGTATAACAGCAAATGACCAGCTAGAGTGTCATTGTTGTCAAAAGAGCATAAAAATTAGTTAATTTAGCAGTGGTAGAGCATCTCCTGATTAGATGAATTCAGACTTCTGTTGCACCATGCTAATGAACGAGTCAGAAGTTTGGTCAAACAGCATAAATTGCTGAGTCCTTCCTGCTAGATGGTAACAGTTCAACCTTGTAGAGATGGAATACTGATGGGATTCTGAAAGCCAAAGAAGGTCTAATACACTACTAGATGGGTGTTTCTAATAAAGTGGCATTTCTTTAGTGTAAGTGATGTGTGCTACTCCTTTGCTATGATACTGCTCACTGGCATAACTATAGAGGGTGCAGGGGATGCGGTTGCACCCGGGCCCAGGAACCTTAGGGGGCCATAAGGCCTCTCTTTTCTATATAGGGAGCCGAGTACTATGAATAAAGCATTATAGTTGGGGGACCCCAAGATAAATTCTTGCACCTGGGCCCATGAGCCTTTAGCTACGCCCCTGATTCTGTTGTATGTATTCCTTTATTGTAACATCACTGTGTGCCTCTCTTTTTTTACTGTGCTATCGCTTGTGATTCCTGTGCTGCGGCATAATTAAATAGATTAATATCATGCTATGAGATTAGTTATATGAATTATCTCAAGTATTTCTATCTATCTACAGACTGTCGGACCTTGGGGCCGGTAGAGGAGGAAAATATTTTTTAAAATCAATTAAATGTCCAAAAAATATTAATAATCAGTTATACTCACCTGTGTCACTCACTCTGCTTTTGGCCTCTGCAGTCCGCACCCGGTACTGCACTGTTCAACTGCTGAGTTCCGGGTTGAGAAATCATGTGACAATCACGTGAGTGCTACAGTCAGGAACTGACGACAGCGATCACATGATCTCTCTACTTGCACTCAGTGGGTGAACAGTGGGCATGGTCTACAGAGGCCAGGAGCAGAAGGAGTGATACAGATTATTATAAGTCTTTTCTATATATAAATGCCATTGTGGCGGTCTGGAGACTATGAGACACACAGTTAATGAGGTTGAAGGGTGGCTGTATGGGGCAATATCACTGAGTCAGGGACCTATATATAGCATTGTTACTGAGTGGGGGGCCTACATGGAGCATTATTATTGAGTATGGGTCTATGAGAAGTATTGTTACTTAGTGGGGGTCTATATGGGGCATTATTACTGAGTAGGGGTCTATATTGGGCGTTATTACTGTGTGAGGGCTTATATGGGACATTAGTACTGCATGGAGGTCTGTAAAGGACATTACTACTGAGCCAGGGTCTATATGGGGCATTATTACTGAGTGGGAACCTATATGGGGCATTACTAATGTGTGGAGTCATGTATGGAGACTTATTACAGAGTGGGGACCTATATGAGACATTATAACTGACTACGGGGCTGTAGGGGGCATTATGATTGAGTTAGGGCCTATTTGGGTAATATTGGTAAGGAGGGCATAAGGGAAGCAGTTTTATTGAGTGGAATCATAGGGATAACATTATTATTGAGTGGAGGCCTATTTGCTGTGTGTAGGCCATAGAAAGTGGCACTTACTGTGTGGAGCCTATGGGAAGCATAAAAAGGAATACTATTACCGTTTGTCACACAGGCATTATGGATGGGGAGATTATGTATAAGTTTGGAAAACAAAGACAGGTTCCTGGAAATTTGATGAGGCATAGATGTCAGTGTCAAATTCTGTAGAGACAAAGTTGTGACTAGTAGAAATCATCATGAAAGTATGGGCCAGATGCAGAAAAAGGGAAATTAAATGGCTTCAGTCAGAAGGGGTGTCACCAGTGATCACTGGATATCATGGTACTATAATTATTTATAGGGTCTGCAGAGTGCCTGTGTAGATGTAGTATATACTGCTATATGGTCACTGTATGAGGGGGTAATAATGGTCTTTGTATAGTTTTTTCCAACCACACTGATGGTATTATGTGGTCATGGACTGGGGGTATAATTTGGCCCTCATATAGTGTTATGATTAGAGAAATATTGATCTTTGCAGTGATCGTTGTACTATGTGATCATAATGTGACATCATTATTTACCACTAACATAGGGTTATTATTGATAATGTTGGTCTTGGTATAGTGAGATTTATACAGTTATAGTGTGGAGGTAATTATATGGGTCATGATGATCACAGCGATATTACACGTGTGTATTTTTTCTTAATATCTATGAAAAAAAATGTTGTTTTTTTTCCTTTGTAAATATTTTATTAAACTTTATTAACATTTATTCTGTTAAGTATTTAGACCCACTAAGGGCATGACAATCTGATCTTTGGTATACTCAGTATAGCAAGGAATTTAATGCCATGTGCATCTAAAACTACAAATCAATCTATTAGGCGGATCAATCGAATAGTTGTGGCATGCCTGGAGACCTTTTCTAGGTTTCTAGCTGCCACGGTTACCCACTGGCATCCGGCAATTGTATTTGTGGGGGCTGATAGGGACAGAGGAAGCACCCTCCCTCTGTCTAACTACCTAGATGCCACTGTCACTATTGACCATGGCATCTAGGATGTTAAATAACAGGGATTAGAGTCTTTTTAATCCTGGCCATTACAGTGACAGCTCATCTGTCAGTCAACCCAGAGATCACGTGGGCACAGGACCCATGACATAAATGTCTGTCATAAAAGTTAAAGACAAGACAGTCTATGATGTTCAGAGATGTCATGGAGGCTTAATAGGTTACAAGTAGAGATGAGCGAGTATACTCGTTAAGGCTAACTACTCAAGCGAGTAGTGCCTTAGCCAATTATCCTTCCGCTCGTCTGTAAAGATTCGGGGGCCGGCGGGGAAGAGCAGGGAGGAACGGAGGGGAGATCTCTCTCCCCCCCCGCTCCCCCCTGCTCACCGCCGCAACTCCCCTGTCACCCGCGCCGGCAGCCAAATCTTTACAGACGAGCGGGAGGATACTCGGCTAAGGCACTACTCGCTTGAGTAGTTCGCCTTAGCGAGTATACTCGCTCATCTCTAGTTACAAGTAGGTGGTGCCTTAATGAATGCCTCACGCTCTAACATATGCTGTACTTCATAGTAAATTTGCTGCAGTGAGTTATGTGTGCCACGGAGGTGATTTGCTGACCCCTGCCTACTTCATCATCCCACATCCTTCTGATTTTGGCCTACCTACATCATGGAGCCACTTTAATTTGTTTTTCTGGGGCCACTTTGATTTCCCGATCTGCCCGTCTAGCTAATTTTTCTTATATCAGTGTGCACATTACTTCACTACTGTGACAATATAGTTTCTGTGCACACAATTTCTGAGCTTCAATTTCTTTGATGTAATTATTTACATCATTAATTATCTTTAAAATTACTGTTCACACTATCTTTTTACTGTTGCAGCCCTTTATGCATTATTTCTGTGGACTGAAGACCAAAGTAATAATGAGCTCAGCATGTGTTGAATTTACTGCTGGGAGTAATCATGATGAAGTGGGGCCCCATACCAAGTTATGTCTTCTTCTTATGACTACTTATCATGCCCCTATTTGTAAAGCACCAATGTAGCCAAATTTAACATGGCTGTGATAGCTTTCTGCAAAAATTATCGTATCTTAAGCTATTAAAAATCTATTGTTACCTTAGCTTAACATAGTAGCATAGTGTGCAAGGTTGAAAAAAGACACATGTCCATCCAGTTCTGTCTATTATCCTGCAATGCTGATTCAGAGGAAGGCAAAGAACCCCATGAGGTAGAAGCCAATTTTAGGGGCAAAATTATTTCCCAACTCCAAATCTGGCAATCAACATAAATACCTGGATCAAGAACCCTTCTGAAGCAAGCTAGTGACTTTACCATATAATATTATTACACTCAAAAAAGGCATCCAGGCCCCTCTTGTACTCTTTTAGTGAGTTCATCATCACCACTTCCTTGAACAGAGCGTTCCATAGCCTCACTGCTCTTACAGTAAAGAACCCCCTTTTACGTTGATGTGGAAACCTTCTTTCCTCTAGATGTAGAGGGCGCCCCCTTGTTACAGTCAAATTCCTCGGTATAAATAAATCATGGGAGAAATCTCTGTATTGACCCCGGCAGTCCACACACCCCATTTAATGTAGTTGTCCCTCTGTAAACCTGTTCAAACTCTGATACGTCCTTCTTGAGTACTGAAGCCCAAAATTCTACCACATATTCCATGTCTCATAATGAGGAAGAACAATGTTCTCGTTATGTACGCCTAGACCTCTTGTGAGGCACCCCCTATTTGCCTTGACAGCTGCCTGACACTTGTTACTCTGGTTAGGTTTGCAATTAACCCCTTAATGACGCTGCCCCTTTTTCTTTTTCCATTTTTGTTTTTTCCTCCCCCCTTCAAAAAATTCGTAACTCCTTTATTTATCCATTGATGTCGCTGTATGAGGGCTGTTTTTTTGCTGGACGAGTTGTATTTTTCAATGGTGCTGTTTAAAGTACCATATAATGTACTGAAAAACTTTTAAAAAATTCCAAGTGGAGTAAAATAAAAAAAAAAACGACATTTCGCCATCTTTTAGTGCATCTTGTTTCTATGGCGCACAAACAGCAACAAAAGCAACATGATAACTTTATTCTATTGGTCGGTACGATTACTACAATACCAAACTTGTATAGGTTTTTTCTTACTATACTACTCTTTTTTTTTTCAAAGACATTTTCTGCGGTCATTTTGTGCGGTTATTTTTCCGTTAACATAGTTGAGCGAGGGCTCATTTTTGCGGGATGTTCTGCAGTTTTCGATAGTATTAATTTGGAATCCATGCGACTTTTTGATCGCTTTTTATTGTGTTTTTTCTGGGAGACAGGGTAACTAAAAAAGTGCATTCTGGCGTTCTTTATTTTTTTTTTTGGACTACGTTCACCATGCGGGAAAAATAATGCACTACTTTGATATATCTGACTTTTACAGACGCGGCGATACCAAATACATATTTTTATTTTATAATTTAGATTTTTTAATAATAGATATGGCAAAAGGAGGGTGATTTAAACTTTTATAACTTTTTTTTTCTTTTTACAATTAAAAAAACTTTATTGATTTTTTTTTTACTGTACTTTGAAGTCCCTCTGGGGGACTTTAACATGCGATGCTTTGATCACTCCTGCAGTATGACATAATGCTATAACATTACGTCATACTGCAATTTAACAGGCAGTCTATTAAGCCACCCCACGGGATGGCTTGATAGGCAGTCTGGTAAGGCAGCCCTGGGACCTTTCATTAGGCCCCCGGCTGCCATGACACCTGCATGGCTCCCCTGATCTCACCGAGGGGGGATTTAAATGCCGCTGTCAGAAGCGCCCGCTGACGCCCGCACTGTATGAAGAGAGGTTGCCACGCAACCTCTCTTCATACATACCCCGCCGCTCCATGACGTACCGATGCGTCATGGAGTGGGAAGGGGTTAATTAAAGTCCTTAAGTCCTTTTTCATATGAGTTGTGCCCAATGGTTTCCCATTTAGCATGTAATGGTGATATGTATTTCCCCTGCCTGTGTGCATAGCCTTACATTTAGCAATGTTAAATCTTATTTGCCACTTTTCTGCCAAATCCCCGACTTCTCCAGATCCATTTGCAAATGTATACTGTCTTCTTGTTTTTATTACTATATAGTTTTGTATTATCTGCAAATATTGACATGTTACTGTAAAATCCCTGCACAACATCATTAATACATATATTAAAAAGAATGGGCCCAATACCGATCCCTGTGGTACCCCAATAGTAACAGTGATCAAATCAGAGTAAGTAACATTAATAACCACCCTCTGCTTTCTATCACTGATCTACTTATTTACCCACTTACACAAATTTTTTCACCAGTCCAAGCGTTTTCATTTTATATACCAACCATTGATGTGTTACAGTATCAAATGCTTTGGAAGAATCAATATATGCAAGATCCCATGACTCTCCCAGGTCCAGTCTGGAACTTATCTTCACATAGAAGCTGATCAGACTGGTTTGACAGAGTGACCCCTCATAAACCCATGCTGATATGGAGTTATACATCTATTTTCATTGAGATACTGGAGGATAGCATCTCTTAGAATCCCCTCAAACATTTTACTTAGAATAGGAATTAGACTTGCTGGCCTGTAGTTTCCAAATTTGCTTTTGACCCCTTTCTGAATATCGGCACCACATTTGCTATGCACCAATCCAGTGGAACAAACCCCATCTGACCCACAACAAAATCCATTGTAAATCCATTGAAAAGGCAATAGCATAGCGTGCCAAGTGTTATCTGTAACCATGATTATGGTATTAAAAGAGAAAAGATTTCAACAGTATTGTTAATCTGTCTTAGCATGGCTGTCTGATTGAGTAAAGAATTTTTAGAATTTTGATTACTGCTATATGTGTTATCGACTGTGTGTTATTTTTTCTTGATCTTACTACCTAGATAAGCTATTACCACTTAGCCCATGCACACTTAGAAAAGGAAATGTAACTTCTGGCAGTACTATTTTCTGGAAATTGATGAATATCTAAGGCTTAGTTCATCTGCCATCCACAAATATTGCTTTTTACATAAGGGACCAAAATTGGCAGTTGCAACTTTACAGGCACGTACAGTGTATATACTTCCAAGTACTCACATTGAATTGATGGTCACATAGCTGTCTGAGGTATCTTGAAATACGAATTCTCATATCCAATTTAATACTTAGGAAGAAAACCCTTTGAACTTACATGCCTATGGTAAATCGCCAAGACTGAATCAAAGAGCTGGTTTATTTACAGCTTGATTGCTTAAGACAACTTGGAAACCTCACAGTTGCAACAATTTGACAGTTGTTCTAATCTAACTGTAGAGATCAGGAGTCAAAACACAGTAATCTTTAACTGACTGATAATTTTAACCTTTCATCTCTACTATAATGAAAAGTCAGTTTTTCCGTATTAGAAGGGGAATGAAAGTTTATATGAGTGCATGAGTGCTCTAAAGAGAATGAACTGCTTCTATTATCCCAGGTTACTATGAACTTGATGTGATACATTGTACCCAACTGAACACTAGACTGTAGGCAATGACCATGACAATCTTAATATACAGTATTATACTGAACGAACTCTGTAGATTAGACTGATTATCAGGTATGGTATGCTGCTACAGTTTATTGATGAAAGTTATAGGGCAGATCATGTCTTGGCAAAATTAAGTGGGATTTTGGCGGGGACCTTTTATTTGTACAGTGCCAACGTATTCCACAGCGCTTTCAGGTAATTTTTTTATTTATTACCCCGCAACAAGCTGGGTCCTTATTTTACCGACCTCAGAAGGATGGAGAGCTGAGTCGGCCTTTAGCCGGCTACCTGAACCAAGCGGGGCTTGAACTCGCAACCTTCAGGATGTGAGCAAGAGCTTAGGACTACATTTCTGCTACCTTAACACTCTGTGCCATACAAGGCCATAGTAAAAAAAAAAAAAAAAAAAAAAAAAAAGGGATAACACAAATTAAAATTCTTGATAAAAAACATGTATCAGAATTGCATTACACCTGTAAAGGGTATAGCAAAGTTAACCTAACGTATTTAGGAAAATACATATATTTGTTAGGGTTTATTTAGAAAAACTGCATATAATGCTAACAGAAAATAGGAAAATGTTAGAATTCTAGTATTTATTAGAGTAAAAGCCAGTAGTGCTGCTAATTACTAGGACGATGTTATAAAAGCTGAGTGTTTATCCGGAAAACTGTTACATTTGTGCTCGAGTTACATTGTGAGGAGGAGGAAAGTACAAATGTATATTAGGAAGGTGATATAAACACCAGTTTTAATAGCGAAAACGCTTTTAATGAATAATGTTTATTTTGCAATTACCATGGTGTAACAGCACAGATGCCACAGAGATAGTTACTATGTAGCCGCAGAGGGTAATGGTGTATCGGAACAGTGTGTTGAGTAAGTGATGGTTAAAGTAGAGCCTATACTGTTTATGCTTAACCCCTTAAGGACACGGCCTATTTTGGGTTTAAGGATGCCCCGTTTTTTTGAGGATTTTCATCTCCACTTTTCAAAAGCCGTAACTTTTTTATTTTTCCATGGCCGTATGAGGGCTTGTTTCTTGCGTGACGACCTGTAGTTTGTATTGGTACCATTTTCTGGGTTCATATAAGGCATTGTGCAAGTTTTAATATTTTTTTAAATGGCAAGGAGAAAAAAAAAGTCTCAATTCTGCCATTGTTTATTTGTGTCATTTTTTTACAATTTGAATCATGCAGCATAAGGGCATGTACACACGCCGGTCACAGCCGGCCAATATATACTAACATCTGATGCATTGGATTCCAATGCATTAGATCACACAGGCGCAGTCCTGGAACTATCTTCCTGGCTGAACTGCGGCCGCTACTATAGACTCCTATGGGAGCCAATGACAGCGGCCAAAAAAGGAAGGTGGGAAAGAGTTTAGCAGAGTGGCTGCTAAACTCCCTCCCCCTTCTCTTCTCCTCTCCGCCCCTTGCCACTGTTTTCTGGCTGCAGACAAAGGGCAGGGAGGGCAGGAGTTTAACTCCGCCCCACCCCTGCCATTGCAAACAGCTGGAGGGGAGGAGAGAGGAGGTGAGCTGGCAAGGGGGAAGGAAATGGGAGACCTGACCCGACGGGGGAAGGAAATGGGAGACCCCCACCCGACGGCGTATACACTGAGCCCGTGCATCACATGGTAGTGTATATCGGCCAGCTGTGAAAACGCTGGCTGATATACACTCATGTGAATAAGCCCTAAATGACATGATACATTTTTTCTGTGGCTTGGTACGATTGCCCATGAACCTGCTGAAAAGCATCTCTCTAAATGCTATTAAGTGGAGCTCAGGCAAGAAGGAAGTCCCCACAATCATGTACAGACAACAGAAAAAAAAAATATACAGTCAATAATGGAAACATTCGAAAAATAGGAAATGTTTTTTTATTTGGTTTTAATTACTTAAGAAATGGTGATATAGTCCCTTTAACTGTGCAGTTGAATAATTTCAATAGTCTTTGTTGTGGTCTGTGTGGACATGTTTGTGTGGTCTTTACCCCAGACCCAGTGAATATTGGAAGGTGCACAACACCAGCTAACCATGATGGGTGGGCTTCTGCCTTTGTAGATGAATGAGAAGACATGTTGTGCCTGGTAACATGTGGTATAAAAGCTGAGGTGTGGCATGAAACTTGTTGGTTGTCTGCAGTGTTGAGGAGTGCAAGCAATCATGAGAGGGTGCTGCAAGGTTTGCATGGCTGGGCATAGTGATCAAGAGAAACCTAGTAGCCTGTACGGAGAGTCTGTGAGCAGCTGAATCATGTGATGTGTGAGGGAATTACCTGGAGCCTCCTGTCCAGAAGATCCACTCCCTGGACGGTTGAACCATAGTAGCTCTGGTCATATACCCCTATATTGCTAAAAGAGAGAGAGCACTCTTTGTCAACTTTTAAATGTCCTTATAGTTCAGTTCCAGTGTGATCTTAGAACCCTGCAGTGTTCATGGGGGGTGGTTCATCATTCATGTGTCAATCACTGGCCTCACTGATTGTGCTGATGTCGGCATGTGACCACTGAAGTCAACGATTGCCTTCAGTGATCATGTGAATGATGAACGGCCCATGAACACTGCAAGAGCTTCTGGGACCAGAACAGCAGCACTAAACCGGAGGGACATTTAAAAGGAGAGTACAGGCCATTCTTCTATATCGTTAGGGTGCATACACATGGTGGATTTTTCTGTGGATTTTTATATGAATCTGTAGTAGATTTCAGCCTTTCAATTGAAGGGATGTAGTCTTCTGCGGATATGCATCAAAATTCACACCAAATCTGCTGCATGTGAATGCACCCAAAAGGGTATTATCACACACTTGGCGGATTTGCTGCAGACTTTCGCAGCGATAAAATCTGCTAGAAATCTGTACCAAAACCTTTATCAAAATCGATTTGGTTCAGGTCTTAACATGGATTTAGATTCAGGTTTGCTGCAAATTTTTCAACTGCAGAAAGTCAATAGCAAATTTGCCATTTGTGTGACAAGTTGTGGATTTCCATCAAAATCTGCAATGAATTTTGCGCTGAAGATTTTGATGTGGATCGACATCATTTGGTGTGGATTATGATGCTTTTTCTATGAGGATCTACAGCAGATTACACCATTTCAATTGAAGGGGTAAATTCTGCTGCAGATACACCGAAATCTGCCCCCACCGATTGTGCGGATTTGGGTGTGGAAATAGTCGTGGATTTCGTATTTACTTTCTGCTGTGGAAAATCTGCACCAATTCCACTATGGGAACATACCTTTAGGGAATGCTAAGATGTCGAAATTCACCTGAAAATTTTCAGTCTGAATTCTGTCTCTAAAAAACAAGTAAAAATTAGCATATTTCCGGTGGGGTTTTTGTGTAGATCTGCAAAATCAATGTGTTTCTGCATCAAGAAGTGAGATGTCAATTTTCCGTGCCAGACATTTTCACGTCGATTTTGCCCATTGACAGAGCTAAATCCACATACGGATCCTCAGCAAGAGTCACATCAGAAATACACAGATTTTACAGATTGAATTTACACAGAAAAGTCCACTGTGAATTCCGCCATGTGAACATACCCTTCCACTTCCACCATGTGAACATACCCTTCCACTTCCACCATGTGAACATACCCTTCCACTAGTCCCATTCAATTGCTTTTTACAATGTATAAGAAGCCAATGAATCGGTTAAGGGAAAACCTACGTACTCCAAATTATAGTAAAAGTTTTAGGTCTTTCTTCACTAGATGGACTGGTGGATGACTTGGCTAGGGCACTTCAATTCTGCAGCAGCTCAGCCAGCAGAAATTAAATGAAGAAGCTTCCACCTGCTGCTGATAATGGATGTGTTGCATATTGCTTGTGCCTACATCTTCTAGGAGTCCTCCAGGTTGCCTCCAGGCTCTTGACAGCCCGTGGCCCAAGATCACTCCAGGACCTCCTCTTATGCTGCTATCCCTGGCTCACTACTGCCTTGGTTGGCAGTCTCTCCTCATGCCAATACAGAACCCATGCGTGTGAGTCATTGTGCTGCACAGTATGGCAGGGGACGCTCCGCTAGCCCTGCTTAATGATCTGTAAGTGAATCTAATGGGGGGTGGTAGCAAGCACCATGTATTAGTGGCAGGCAGCACAGCGACAGTAATCTAGTGGCAGATTAATAGAAATGAAATGGATGGCTGTGGGCCCCTATGGAGCCTTGCGCCCGAGGCAGCCACCCCAATCACCCCTTTTATAATCTACCATTGGTCCCAGAGGCTCACCTTACAGTGTTGTCCTGATTATTAGGCACAACACTAATGAAGCAAAAGTACAGAATGAATGTATTAATGCAGACAGGGTCAGGAGTCCCTATAGCACAAGTAGACAATCAAGCCAGGGAATTAGGATACCCGAATACAATGGCCAGAAATTAGACTCTTAGAAAGCATGGCGATAGAGCGCACAGCCAAAGGGACAATGAAGGAAGTAATCCAATGCAATTTATTTAGTCTCACAATGCATGGCAATTCAAAGAGCTAGGTCCCCTATGACAAGTATCATTATGCTTGTCTCTATGTTGCTTGAGAAAGGTGACCTAGCTCTCTGAAATGCAATGCATCGGGAGACTAAATAAATTGCATTAGATTATTTCTTTCTATGTTCCTTGACAGTCTGTGACCGGGCACATGTCAGCATGCTTTCTACGATTCCGGTTCCTGGTCTTCATTTATGTGAATACCTTATATGATGGGATGTTATTTTTCTAAATCACTAATATGGTGAATATTTTCCAGTTTACGGTTGAAAATTTGACTTTTTTTTTAACCAATCATTCTCTAGAATTTTTGCAAAGGGCTGTTCTTTATGGTTATACCTTAATTTTTGCCTTAATTTTCCTATAGGGGATGTGTCATCAGAAAATTACTTATTGTTTAAGGGCGCCTACCCAGTGCTGGCGATTTTTTTTCCTGCGATGTTTTGCGTTTTTTCTCAAGAGCAATTAGTATAGAATGTGTTCTTGTCCATCTGGGTTTTTTTTTCCGTTTCGTGGGGTTTTTTCACATAGGAACTGTCAGTTGCATATGTCTCCTTATTTTTCTCTTAATGCACCCATGATTGTCAATGGAAGGCTGCAAAAAACGCGCAAAAAACGCCGCGAAAAACGCTGCGAAAACGCCGGGGTTTTCACGCGTGAAAATCGGCAACGCAAGTGGGTAGGCGCCCTTAGTCAAGTTGTTTATGTTTTTAAGGAATGTTTGGTATTTTTTTTTATATTTTCCATCTCGCTATATTTTAATGAAATCTTGAGATTTTTTTTTTTTGGATGGCCACTGAGCCTTAAAATAGGCTGACAGTTCCTGTTCCACAGGGATATGCTTTCTTGTCATTATCATCTCAGGTAGGGAGAAAATGAAAAGTGACATCTATATAAAGGAAACACAGGATCAACCATTTACAATAGCTGATGATCACAGCTAATCTGCTCCACCCTAACCCTACTCAGTGACATCTGCACAGGTCACATAGCATGCTTTCAATTCCCAGTCATTCTTAAAAGGCTTGTATAAAGAGTCTAACACTGAGTTGCAGGAATGCTTCCTTCCAATAGGTGGCGCTGCAGAGGTATTGTTCCATCTCCCTTATTTGCATAACACCCAGAGGAGCATGGATGGCCTTATAAGTTTCCTAACTCACTTACCTTCTAGGTTCTCTACCTAAGGAGAAAAGATAGCATTCCTGAGCCACATCACAGGTCTCTTGCTAGCCAAGCCAGAAACCTACTGCACACTGATGAGAGGCAAACACCCCGAAACAACTGTCTGTGTATGGATTTTCGCTTGGCTTTCATTTCCCATTCATTCTTACAAGACTTGTATAAAGAGTCTAGCATTGACTTGCAGGAATGCTGCCATCCAATAGGTGGTGCTGCAGAGGTATTGTTCCATCTATAAATAAATAAGCAACCCTTTGTAATCCTGCTCAGCCCATTTAAGGCTTCATGCATGTTTGGCATATCAGAGCCTGCTATGGGCTTCTATCCTAACTCTCCATGCTTTTGATTTTAAAATGGAGGAACATGGATGTTTTTCTTTTTTTATTACTACACTAAGTATTGCCCCTAAAACAGAATATGCAGCCATAGATGTGTCCTTCTTTAACTTGTCTCCAAACCAAACTTATCCAAAAATATATAGTGCGAGAAGTTGAGCAAACATGAAAAAAGAAAGTATATGTCCAATGGATGCCTCAGCAGATGGCATCTGTTGCCCCTGTCGCTGAGCTGTCATTCAATGGCTGAGAGCTGCCTGTGATTGGTCCAAGTGCTCAGCCAATCAGAGGTAGCACTTTCTGGAGGCAGGGATTTTCAATCCCCAGCCACCAGAGGACAGAAGAACACTGCTGGGGACGAAGCGAAGGGCCGGTCAGTGCTTCTAGGTGAGTTAATCTTTTTTCTCTTCTTTTTCTACAGATAAGGATGATTTTCAGGAAAGGGCTCACATTTAAAAAAATAACTGCAGTGGTTGCTGGCAGCCCATTGCTTTCAATGGGGCTGCATAAGCACCAGCCCTATTGAAAGCAATGTTAGAACATCGTGCTCCTGTGCCACAGCTGTGGCAGGGGAATTCTTCATCCTGACGGGGGAGTCCTCTTGTCACTGAACACTGTGACAGTGCTGTCACAGTGTTTGGTGATGAGGGGACTCCCGGGGGAGATGAAGAAATCCTCTGTCACAGGTGAGGCAGAGGATTGTGATCTTCTCTGCATGTTCTCAATGGGGCTGCCCCCAGCCTCACTGACCACAAGGTGAAACCCCTGGATGTGACAGCATCCAGGGGTTTAACATCCAGGGAATCCACTGCTGCATCTGTCACAGCTGCAGTAAGGGATAGTGCAGACTTTATGTGTGGATTTTGCCATTGTGTCAATGCACACAAGTGCAATTTTTGCAGCGCACTGTCCGCTTCAGTCACACAAATTCTTGACAGATGCGTTTTGAGTTTTTTTTAACTCAACTAAACACGTTAAAAAATGGTGTTCTGACTGAGCGCTAAAGGTCGCTTTCACGCAACAGTTTTTATGTTCAGTTTTTTGTGAGCCAAAACCAGGAGTGGGCCAAAATACAGAAGACATGCAGACCTTTCCATTATACTTTATCTCCACTCCTGGTTTTGACTCACCAAAAACTCTCAACATAAAAACTGTTGTGTGAACGCGGCCTTAGACAGACAGAAGGGAAATGAAAGGGATGGCAACACTGCATGTATGTGCTGTTACTGCTGTTACTGCTGTTCTGTGTGATGCTGCTAGTACAGGCACAGTGCTGATCCCCCCTTCATCTCGATAGGCCCTATGCAGTCACACAGACTGCATGACACAATGGCCGACCCGGCTCGGAAAAATGAAAAAGTTATGGCTCTTGGGAAATGGCAGCGAGAAAAAAAATAAAAAGATGAAAAATCTGTGATGATGGAAGATGTAAAATTAGATGACAATGAGGCTGATAAAACAACAATTTTTTTTAGATAGTTAATTGCAAGTACTGCAACAAAAAGTATTGAATGAGGCTTAGAATTTTAACCCTTTAATGACGTTCATTACTAGTTTTTATTGTGGTCACTAAAGGGCCTTAGGCTCGGCCACTGTAAAATTATGGCAGCCAAGTCTAAGCCTGGCATGGGAGCCCTGTAATGGGATAGGCTGGGCTCAGACACCCAGGCTCTTGCTTTAATGACCGGGAGTGCAGATATCTCTGATTACAGCTATTTAACCATTTGCATGCCATGGTCAATAGCAATCACAACATGTAAGCAGTTGACAGAGGGATGGGATGGTGTCTGTCACCCATCAGCACCCCAGGATCTGATCACAAGGTAATGCTAGGTTTTCATGGCAACCAAAGGCCTGATTAAGGCCTCCAGGTCTCCCATTTTAGCCAGTCTATTAGAACAGAGGTCCCCAACTCCAGTCCTCAGGGACCACCAACAGGTCATGTTTTCAGGATATCCTATGGTAAGAACACCTGTGGCAATGTCTGAGGCACTGATGATAATTACATCACCTGTGCAACACTGAGGAAATCCTGAAAACATGACCTGTTAGGGGGCCCTGAGGACTGGAGTTGGGGAACACTGTATTAGAACATGTCCTTATAGGATCTAATGCCTCTGCATGGTCTAATAGAGGAGCTGTCACATGCTCTATTAGTAATGCAGGGTAGTGTCAGGCAATTGCATCTTCAAGTCTCTGCAGGAACAAAAATAATTGTGTGAAAAAGAGTTGAAATAAAAACCAGAGTATATAAAATAGTTTTCCCACAAAACCCCTGCATCCATTTTTGAAAAAATATATACATACTAGGTATTACTGCATTCATACGGAGCTGAACTATAAAAATATTGTTATGTATCCTACATGGTGAATAATGTTAAAAATATAAATGCCCGAATTGCTGTTTTTCATTCATTTACCTCCCACATAGCACAATAAAAGGTGGTCAAAAGGTACCAAGTACCCCAAGATAGCGACAGTGAAAACTACAGAAAATAAAACCTCTTACAACTCTGTTGGGGGAGAAATAAAAGTGTAATTGGTCTTGGAATGTGGAGAAATAAAAATGTTTTTTTTAATTGTTTTATAATGCAAAAGTGATAACTCATAAAAATACACATATTTTGTATTGCCATGACTGTATTGACCCACATAATATAGAAAACATGTCGTTTTTACTACCACGTGAATGATGTGTGTTTATACAATACAGTGAATGCCATAAAAAATACAAAAACAATTGCAAAATGTAAGATTTTTTTACCCTTTCTTCAAAAATAATAGAAAAATTATAGAAGTTAAATAATATTTTATATATACCCCATATACGTGACATTAGGATACATATCGTCCAACTCAAAACACGCTCTCACACTAGCAGACTGTGTATTTTATGGGTCAGGTGCACTGCTTGTATTGACATGGTCTTCATGTGCTCATTAGGAGAATTGTGCTGTACTTATTATACCTGAACACCATTTCTCATAGAACTTGAATCTTTACTATACCACATATGAAAACCACATAAAAAGGAATACGGGATCACACTTAAAAACAAGGGCGTAAGAGGGCCTTATAGAAATCAATCCCATTAAAGACTCTAATAATATAAAACATATGCATTACTGATAGACTATACTAAAAAGTAACAAGTATCAGCCAATACACATTATAGGACATAACATGCAAAAGTACTTTGAAATTGTAGTTAACTGCAAGCTTAACTGTAGCAACCAGTGTCAGGCAGCTGCTGCCAAGGGAAATAGGATCACAGGGTGTAGGATGTAGCAGAGCTGTGTAGCACTTTGCGCCACCAGAAACATTGGTACTATAATTTCCTAATAATTACTGGTCTATTTATACACAGGACTGTACAAAGGGGGCGCTCTAATAACTATGAATAAATATATCAGGGGGCAATACAGAGAACTCTCCAAGGATCTTTTTATACCCAGGACTGTGACTGTAACGAGGAGGCATCCTCTGTGTCTACAGGACAGAAGGTTTCTATACAAACATAGGAGGGGTTCTTTACTGTAAGAGCAGTGAGACCATGGAACTCTCTGCCTGATGATGTGGTGATGATGAACTCACTAAAGAGTTCAAGAGAAGCATGGATGTCTTTCTTGAGTGCAGCAATATTATATTCAGAAGAGTTGTTGATTCGGGGAGTTATTTCGATTGCCAGATTTGGAGTAAGGAAGGATTTTTTTTAGCCTTACATACTGTGTTAGTATGTAACTTCAGACAGTACTATATAAATGTAACTGTAGTTTGTATGTAGTTAGTTACCAGTCATGTAAACATTTAATCCAGGGAATTACAAATTCTATAAATGTGTATGCCAACTGCTTATTCTATAAACACAAATATCAGCCAGTAAACCCACCACGAAGATAACCGATTGGCCTTGTAGGAGCAACCACAAGGTCATGGCATTGTAGGAGCAACCACAAGGTCAGAACCACATAGATGTCCTGTTAATACATAAGCAGCACATCGCTGTTAATATTTATGCTTGAGAATGTTCGGAGGTAC
Organism: Eleutherodactylus coqui; assembly: GCF_035609145.1. Lineage (NCBI taxonomy): Eukaryota > Metazoa > Chordata > Amphibia > Anura > Eleutherodactylidae > Eleutherodactylus > Eleutherodactylus coqui. The sequence goes on along the minus strand of NC_089845.1, from coordinate 25,776,562 downwards.
TGAGCACAAATTAGTTATTAACCTGTCAGGTGAATTTACTGTGATTGAGGTCTACTTACTTCTTAGAATGAAAATAAAAAACAATTTTCAGGCAAAATGAAAGATTAACATATTTTATTTAACCTTTTAACTAGCAAACCTATTTTGGCTTAAACAGCCAAGCTAGGGTGATGCTAATATCAAAAGCATTGCTGTCCGAACTCACCAATCATTTATACATAAAGGGAATCCTCATTGTTGTAAAGTGAAATGATAGGAATAGGAATTACATTCTTACACACTATTATGCTTGGAGTTCCAATTTTCAGGCTTTTTAAGGGGTAAACATGTACATTATTATGCTTTTGGGAAACCAGTCTAAAGCTAGTAGTAGCTAACATAGCAATAGTAGATCAGCTGTGTGGCACAGGAATATAATTTGTAGAAGGTCATTCTGTTTTTTTTATAGGAAACAGGCAAAATCTATATTACAGTATATTAAAAAAATTGATCAGCACGAGATCCACTTAAGGGAAATAGCGATAATTTTCCTACTGGTGATTTCTTATTAAGTACTTTACAGATCTGTTTAATCTGGTTCAGTAAAATTTATCTGTTGGAGACACTAATTATTCCACTTGTTCCCAAAAGATAGAAGCCTTAACACATAATATTTAAAGACAGGAGTTAATAATTCCTTGTACAGAGGGATATTAATGTTGTCTTTAATTTCCCTACTCTATGCATGAATTATTATTTAGGATTGCTATAATGTATGTGAATGGATGGCGCTTTATGCGCTGGTTGGGTCTGTAAATACAACTTGCATGGACGGCTCCGGACTCACACTGTATTTTTGATTTCATACAGAGGCTCTATGTATATTTTGTCAGATTCATATAGTAGCATTGTTTATAGAGAACACCACAGTGAATCACATGGACATTGTAGATAAGGGCAGTGATTCCCCATGGGTCTATAATTGAACCTGACTTTGCGCACCATGCAAAGTCTGCGATCATTGCTTTATGACGTGTGTGAGTCTTAAAGGAAGGCAGCCAACAAAATACTACAAGGAAGCTGAATTGCTCACAGAGTAAGAATGGCCATCAGACGGTGTGGGGCTTATTACCATATAACATTGGAGATTCTTTTCTACTGATATTTTCACAGAGAAGACTAATTGGCAAAATAGAAAAGTAACCCTGGGCTTGTTGTGAAGCTATGTAAATATCAGTATATCAGGTTAATAGGGCAAATTTAGCTGACAGACTTTCTTTAATGCTACTTATTCTTTTTAAGCAACAGGAAGATAATGTATATACAGGTGTAAAACTGCTGAAAAATATATCATATAGGTGAACTTGTAGTTAGTCATACTGATATTAATCTAGTTGACATACATCACAAGCTTTTTTAAAAATTCACCGGGACTTTATCCTCCTTCCAAGCTCATAATGTAAATATACCTCACAAAGGGATTTTAATAGTTAGCAGACCCCTGCAATGGCCATGATTGCCGTTGATATTTAGATGCCATAGTCAATGCTCACCAAAGCAATTAAGCAGCCATTGCGCCCTCATTATGTGATTGGGGGGATGATGAGTTAGCATGGCAGCCCTGGATCTAGTGAAGGCCTGCTAAGCCTTGCCTGTAGAAGAGCTTACTTCGCAATATAGTAAAGTGCAATAGATTGCAATACTGAGATATTGCAGTATATAGTAAAAGCATTCAACTGAACACCAGTTCACTCCTCCTAGTGGGTCTAAATAAAAATGTAGAAAAAGGTGTAATAACAGTTTTTTTAAATATGTAAAAATATAACAAATTAAAAAGAAACCCTTTGGCAGGGTTCACACACGGCGGATTTCCGTCGGAAATCTCGCGGTTTGGCCGCAGCAAAAACCGCGAGATTTCCGCCGGGAGAACCGCCGCGGTTTAAGCCGCGGCGGCTTTGAAGCGGTCCGGCCGCATGCATTTCCGTTGCGGCCGGCTCTCCCATAGAGGAGAGCGCGGCCGTAACATAAATAAACAAAAAAACGTCTGTAAACAGACATGCTGCTTCTTTTGAAACCGCGGCTGCGGCGGCCGGATTTACCGCAGCGGATTAGCCGTCCCGTGTGGACGAGGTTTCTGAGAAACCTCGTCCACATGGCTGGCTAATCCCGAGATTAGCGGCCGCGGGCGGTTTTGCCGCGGGCGGATCTGCTGCGGCAGAACCGCGGCAAATCCGCCCTGTGTGAATGCAGCCTTTAACATGTTTTCCCATAAACAATGCAAAACAATGAAAAAAAAACACTTCATATTGCCCAGTTTTTAGTTTAAATCTGAACTAATAAAATGTTGCCCTATTTATCCTGCATGGTGAATAGCGTAAGAAAGAAAAATGCAAAATGCCAGAACTGCAGGGTTTATTTTGGGTTACCCTTTCTAGTAAAGAAATTGAATAAAAGTGATCAAAATATGTATGAACCCCAAAATGGTGCTAATAAAAACTACAGCTCACCCCACAAAAATAAGCCTTTTCACAGCCCAATCAACAAAAATGAATTAAAAAGTTGTGGGATTCAGAATAGAGATGAGCGAACGTACTCGTCCGAGCTTGATACTCGGGCGAATATTAGCGTGTTCGGGATGCTCGTTACTCGAAACGAATACCACGCGATGTTCTGGTTACTTTCACTTTCCTCTCTGAGACGTTAGCGCGCTTTTCTGGCCAATTGAAAGACAGGGAAGGCATTACAACTTCCCCCTGCGACGTTCAAGCCCTATACCACCCCCCTGCTGTGAGTGGCTGGGGAGATTAGGTGTCACCCGAGTATTGAAATCTGCCCTTCCCGCGGCTCGCTACGGATGCATTCTGACATTAGTTCAGGGAAAGTGCTATCGTGTTGGAGCTGCTATAGGGAGAGTGTTAGGTGTATTGTAGGCTTCAAGAACCCCAACGGTCCTTCTAAAGGCCATAAATCGTCTCTATATGCGCTCAATGGGGCCGGCGGCAGCAGCGCCGACCCCATTGAGAACATATAGAAGACAAATCCTTCTTTTCTGCCACAGCTGTAACAGCTGTGACAGAGGAGAACGATGTTTGCCCATTGAATTCAATGGAACCAGCAATACAGCAGGTTCCACTGAATGCAATGGGCTGCCGGCGATCGCAGGATGAATGGTCGGGAAGGGGTTAAGTATATAACCCCTTCCCTGCAATTCATCCAGAAATGTGTTACACTAAAAATATATACCGGCGTATAAGGCGACGGGGCGTATAAGACGACCCCCCAACTGTCACCTTATACGCCGGCAATACAGTGGAGCAAAGAATAAAAAGCATTACTCACTTCTTCAGACGATCTGCGCCGCTCCTGTAGACTGTCACTCCTTCCTGGTCCCCGGCAGAGCATTGCTTTCTCTACGAAAGGCTTTAAATCCACGCCTCCAGAAACACACGTGCCTTCAGCCAATCACAGCCAATGACAGTGATGTCATTGAATTGCTGTGATTGGTTGTGTTTCTGGAGGCGTGGATTTCAAGCCTTTCGTAGCGAAAGCTTTAGTCTGCCGTGGACCAGGAGCGAGCAAGAGCCTGCAAACACCAGGAGGGAGTGACAGTCTGCAGGAGCGGCGCAGATCGTCTGAAGAAGTAAGTAATGCTTTTTATTCTTTGCTCCACTGTATTGCCGGCGTATAAGGTGACAGTTGGGGGGTCGTCTTATACGCCCCGTCGCCTTATACGCCGGTATATATTATTATTGTAACACATTTCTGGATGAATTGCAGGGAAGGGGTTATATATTTAACCCCTTCCCGACCATTCATCCTGCGATCGCCGGCAGCCCATTGCATTCAGTGGAACCTGCTGTATTGCTGGTTCCATTGAATTCAATGGGCAAACATCGTTCTTCTCTGCCACAGCTGTTACAGCTGTGCCAGAGGAGAACGATCTTTACGCTGACAGTGCGGGGGGCGGGGGGTTCCACTCTTGCCGCTATTGTGACTTAATAGTGGGACCTGTGAACTTGAGATGCAGCCCACCATGTAGCCCCTCGCCTGCCCTATCCGTTGCTGTGTCGTTCCCATCACTTTCTTGAATTGCCCAGATTTTCACACATGAAAACCTTAGCGAGCATCGGCGAAATACAAAAATGCTCCGGTCGCCCATTGACTTCAATGGGGTTCGTTACTCGAAACGAACCCTCGAGCATTGCGAAAATTTCGTGCCGAGTAACGAGCACCCGAGCATTTTGGTGTTCGCTCATCTCTAATTCAGAATATGTTGATGAAAAGCAATTTTCGTTAAAAAAAAAGTTTATTTCCTAAAAGTAGTAAAGCATAAAAGTATATAAATTTGGCATCACCATATCTGTACCAGTCTGCACATATAATTTTTACCTCACCATGAACTCCGTAAACAGTACCCCCCCAAATAATGTTGCAATTGCATGTTCTTTTCATTGACCCCATTTAAACATTTTCATAAAGTTTTTCAGTACATATTATGCTAGGTAAATGAATACTAAGAACTGATAGCATTCATGAACAGCCTGAAGCATATTTATTTTGAGAAATTCAATTTTAAGACTTATTTACCCACAGCGTGCGATTAGTAATTGTAGAACATGCATAACTCTTATGTCTGTCCAAGATTGCTGACTAAACTAGAGTGAGCAGGATACTGGAGCAGAATGCAGGACCAGACAGAACACAGGGGTGCAGATATGAATGGAACACCCTGAACATCCCTTGCTGGACCTGCATAGAAGTGGAGTACCTGTCCTGAAAAGGACAACCCCACTGCTTGTACGAGGCAAGGTCTGTAATGAGAGGGGAACTGCAGAATCACATTGTGGACTACAGAAGGACTGGATGTAGAACACTGATAACTGACAAGCTGAATACAGACAAATATGCAGAGAGTACAAAACTGACAACAAACAGGTATGCAGAAAGTACATGGCTGACAACAGAAAGGTAAGCTGGGAGTCATGATAGATACAAGCAGCATAACCAGTGCCCTCAGCAAAGAGAAGTTGGTTTATATACCATATAAAAATAGCAGACTGGCTGACCGGGCTATCAATCAACGAAGCCAGACCACCAGTCAAACAACTGTAATAAGGTTACTGAATAGCTGACTGGACTGTCAATTACTAGCCAGTCATTCAGCTAAACAGCAGCAGGGGGATGATCAGAACTGACTGAACAGTGTATGCCAGCAGGTGCAGCACATGATCCAGAGCTGACCTACTGACATCATTCCACACCCGATCTTGAGACATGGAAGAAACCGGTGCCAGCGGGGCCATGACAATATCAAATAGAATCTACAACTGTTCAAACATAATTTAATTGGATTAATTTACTATGTTACCTGAGTTTGGACGGTTTTATGCGGCTGAGAAAGTCTTGTGAGATTTGTGCGTTGTGAAAAGCATAACTCTTGCACAAATATGAACCTCATTATTTTGAATAGAGTCATATACATGTTGTTTTCAATGGGACAGGAAAACACATTGAACGGCATGCAATGTGCACATGAGAGTGATGCGAGGTTTCCTATTGAAAACAATGGGAAACACTTGCCAATCCGCCGACATGGCTGAAAGTGATGGGAGGTGTTTTTGACAGAAAAATTTCCCGCATCCGTGGGGACATTGCACATTCATGAGTGCGATAATCGGGCTGAGTTTCACAGTCAGATATCTAACTCGGCCACGTATAAGAAATAGAGATGAGCGAGTATACTCGCTAAGGCTAACTAGTCGAGCAAGTAGTGCCTTAGCCGAGTATCCTCCGGCTCGTCTCTAAAGATTCGGGGGCCGGCGGGGGGCGGGGAGCGGCGGGGGAGAGCGGGGAGGAACAGAGGGGAGATCTCTCTCTCCCTCTCTCCCCCCCGCTCCCACCTGCTCACCGACGCAACTTGTCACCCGCGCCGGCAGCCGAATCTTTACAGACGAGCGTGAGGATACTTGGCTAAGGCACTACTCACTCGAGTATTTAGCCTTAGCGAGTATACTCACTCATCTCTAATAAGAAACCTTGGGGCGATTTCACACATAGTATTTACAGGATAAATTATACATTTTTGTCACAAAAAATGCCTGCGAATATAAGAAAAATAACAAAAAAACTTTCGATAAAATGCATAGAATTCATGACATTTTCTAAAAGAGAGAAAAAAAAGCCACAAAAACTGTGGAAAGGACGTTGCAGGCCTTGTTCTCATGTTTTAATTAAGTGTCACATTCACATCGCCATACACTTAATCCACAGTAGATGTTCAAAGCTGAGCCTTGGAGATTGGATGTAAATTCCTGTGTGGCCACCTGACATTGTTACCACATGGAAACCATGTCGTTAACTTGTCAATTCTGTTTTCCTGCTATGCAGATTCCAAAATCCAAGCACAACAAAAATCTGCACCTTATGGACTGTGATGCAATTATTGCAGCAGTTCTGGGATCGCTTCCTTTTGGGTAGTCTGGTACAGGTTTTGTTTCTCCATCTCTCTGTTCACCTGTGTCATCTCAAAGCTAAGCACTGTGCTTGTTATTATTTTCATATTGTTTTCTGTGTTATTCTCCTATCCCACATAGGGTCTACTAGTAGCCAAAGTACAAGGTCAGGTTCATCCTTGTCAGGGTGCTGGCAATTGAAGTTGCTGAGGTAAAGCAGAGGCAATCAACCCTGGTGGCTCCAGGTAAGAAGCCTGAACTCGAGTTACCCGATCATTTTTCTGGAAACAAACTGATGTGTTTCCTTTAGACAGTCATGCAAGCTGTGTTTCAGATTATATCCTGTGTCACAGAAGATGGGCATTGTCATTTCCAGGTTGCAGGGTGCACCCCAGGAATGGGCTTTTTCCTTACCTTCCTCCTCTGAAGCTTTGTCCTCTGTGGATAGTTTTTTCACTGCTCTAGGTTTAATCTATGACGATCCCAATAGGGTGTCACTGACAGAGAAAAAACTCAGAGGTTTACATCTAGAAGACTCTTTGATTGAGGATTTCGGCGCTGAATTCCACTGTTGGGCGACAAAAACTCACTGAAATGATCCTGCTTTATGAATCCAGTTATTGTGGTCTGGCTAATAAAATTAATGACCTATTGGTTGCTTATCTGGCTCCTTGCAGTCTTGATGATGCTATGTCTTTAGCCAACAGAGTTGGTAGACGGGTTAGAGAAACGCATAATGATTTTTCTTCTACTTTAACTTTAATCCCTGCTGATGGGGAAGGAACCCATGCAACTGGGTTCATTAGCTGGCAATATCAGAAGAGAGAAGAGGATTTAGTTTAGAGGACGATGCTTTTTCTTCAATTATGGACATTTTGTTCAGAAATATCCTCACCGTGGGTCTCCGCCTGAAAACTAGATGGCCTGGAAGTTAGACAGAAGGTTCCTCTAGCTCCATAAATTGCTTTGATGTCATCCTCCAGGCTGGTACTACCTGCTGAGATCCTTCTTGGGCGTGATAGTGGTCTGATCACAGTCTTTTTGGATTGTGGAGCTGGTGTCATCTTAATCCATCATGAAACGGTCCAACACTTAAGGTTAGCTGTAAAACCTCTGGATTTACCTATTGATGCCTCTCCGTTATCACAGAGTGTTTGAAGGTCTGGATGTTGTTTTTCTAAAGATCGGATTATTCCATTCTGAGACTATCACTCAATATATCATGGAATCCATCCCAAAGCAAGTAGCCTTAGGTTTACCTTGGTTGTGTTTGCATAATCCCGTGGTGGATTGGGAAAGAGACATCTCTGAATGGAGCCCTTACTGTAATTCTTGTTAATTATCTGTTAAGATGTCATCTGTGCAAGTTGATGAATTGCCTGACTATATTGCTGATTTCTCTGATGTTTTTGCTCAGGAGGGTGCAGACAAATTGCCACCTTTCAGAGAAGGGGATTGCTCTATTGAACTTATCCGAGACTGTAAACTGCTGAAAAGCCGTATGTACAACCCAACTACTCCTGAGAGACAGGCTCTTAAAGGGGTGGTCTCGCGAAACCAAGTGGGGTTATACACTTCCGTATGGCCATATTAATGCACTTTGTAATGTACATTGTGCATTAAATATGAGCCATACAGAAGTTATTCCACTTACCTGCTCCGTTGCTAGCGTCCTCGTCTCCATGGTTCCGTCTAAATTCGCCGGCAGCTTGCTTTTTTAGACGCGCTTGCGCAGTCCGGTCTTCTCCATTCAGCACGAGCCGCTTCAGTGTGCTCCCCGCTACAGCTCTTCTGCGCATGCGCAGACGAGCTGTCACTGCTCGGGAGCGCGCTGGAGCGGCCATTCTGCACCATCCTCTGTTAGAGGAAGGTGCAGAAACTGGAGCTGCCCAGCGGAGAAGCCCAGCCCAGCCCAGCAGCCCCGAGAAGCCTCCCAGGTAAGTGATGGGTCGGGGGGGGCTGCCGCTGCGCCGGGCTGCGCCAGGGGGGGCTGTCGCTGCGCCGGGGGGGGCTGCCGCTGCGCCGGGCTGCGCCGGGGGGGCTGTCGCTGCGCCGGGGGGGCTGTCGCTGCGATGGGGGAACTAGCGCTAGGCCGGGGGGGGCTGTCGCTGCGATGGGGGGGCTGTCGCTAGGCCGGGGGGGCTGTCGCTGCGATGGGGGGGCTGTCGCTAGGCCGGGGGGGCTGTCGCTGCGATGGGGGAACTAGCGCTAGGCCGGGGGGGGCTGTCGCTAGGCCGGGGGGGCTGTCGCTGCGATGGGGGAACTAGCGCTAGGCCGGGGGGGGGGCTGTCGCTAGGCCGGGGGGGCTGTCGCTGCGATGGGGGGGGGGCTGCCGCTGCGCCGGGCTGTCGCTAGGCCGGGGGGGGCTGCCGCTAGGCCGGGGGAACTAGCGCTGGGCTCCGGAACCTAGCGCTGGGCTCCGGGGCCTTCACCTGGGCTGAGGGTCTAGCGCTGGGGAGCCGGGGGCTAGCGCCGCTTACCTGCTGCCTGGCGGTGGGCGTCTGGTCGGCGGCTGCGGGGCGTCTGGTCGGCGGCTGCGATGCGTCCGGTTGCCATGGAGACACAGCTGGCGGCGTCTCGGGAGCGCGCACGTCGGGCTGCAGCGAGCGACGGGGAAAGAGCCGGCGGCCATTTTGAGGAAACTTATATAAGTTGCTGAAACGCTGGAACGGTAAGTACGAACCAGCTAGAAATGTCATTTACAGGGGGGCTTAGTAATGTGTGTTTAATAGGGGGGACTGGGCAAAAAAAAAAATTGACTGCTTCCTCGAGACATCTCCTTTAAGGTTTATATCCAGGACAGTTTAAGAAAGGAAGTGATCCCAGAACCGCCACAACAGCAGCTTTCTATAGCATTCAATTGACTGCTAAAGTGGTGTGGATTACTACACAGATTTTGGTATGGGACCTGTGTCAGAATCCACACTGAAAATACTCAGGGTAAAAATTGCCTTAGAGCTTAAAGCATATACCATATTACATTGTGTATGGTTATTGTTAGAGTTAAAAATAATGAAAATTTATATACTAATTTCCCTTGTAAAAGTAAAGAAAACAAAATTCAAATTAAGGGAAATTATGTAAACCAGAGGCTTGGAGTATATGCAAATGTGCAATTAAATGAAAACAAACACAAGTAAATTGCCTTCAATAAACAAATACCCTTTTCCATGTACAGTAGAATGCTTTAGTTGTGTGCTGTTTTCTCCAAAAGAAATGCACACTTACAATATTAAGAAAATGGTAAATCAAAATAAAATAATATAAAATCCTAATTGTAAATCATTCCTTTGCTCCAAGACAATGGATCTACATGAATTAACTAATTTTAGAACTGCTAGTAGTTCCTAACCCATAGCTAAATTAATTTGCTACAGTTCACAATTCACAAGGCTGAGCAAGAATTTTCTGCTGGTATTTATGATTCTCTTTTCATGGGTAATTAAGTGGCCTGGTCTAGCTTGTATTAGTCCATGAAATCTAAAAGTATGTGTTCCATTATGATGAGATATTACAATATGTGAAAGGCTAAAGGGGTTATCAGTGCTTTAAAAATTGATAGCCTATCTTCAGGATCCTGTAACCAAACTGAAGGCCATATATGCCTGACCCTGGACCCCCACTAATCAGCTGACTGAAATGCCCACAGCACCCGTACATGCACTGTGGTCTCTTCAGTGTTTACATATGAGTAACTCCTGTTCGTACTCGGTTAACTCTACTATTTCTTGCAACCACTTTGAGTACTGCAGTGTTATCTCATTCTCATTGATGGGATAATGCTGCAGTACTCAGAACAGTTACTATAAATAGTATGAAATTCTGAGTATGAACAGGATTATACTCACCTTTTCTATGTCTCACCCAATGATTCCTCCCCTAATGCCCCCCCCCCCATGTCATCTGGCTGTGGGAGTCCCCCATAGAAGGCCCATTCAGCGCCACCTCCTTCTTGACCCATTTTGTCCAGTTTTATATATCCTTATATTTGTAAAATTTGGGTAAGAAAACAAAAGAAAGTAAGAAAGGAAAAAGCGCGAAGAGGAGATAGTTTGAGGGGTTCAGGAACGGGAGGTGCCCTGAGTCCAAAGACCAAAATTAGTCATAGGTTTTTTTCTGAATTTCTATATTCAATCACCTGGGGTCTCTCAGGGTATTACTCCACTCCTCAGCCATGACGTGAGGGAGAGTCTCGCAACTCTATCCATATGGCTTAAGAAGCATAGAATTTAGAGTAATCTGCTTCCAGGTCATTACATCTAAGCTCCTTCATATATTTCAAGGAGTCCATGACTTCCATTTTTATCCTGAGTTTAGACCATCAATTTTCAAAAGCTGGATAACTCCTTTAATTATTAATAAAGTTGTGTTAAATATTAAAATTTAATATATATATATATATATATATATATATATATATCATAATTTTTACAGCTACGTATATTCATTAACATAAAAAATAATACACCAAGGAGGAGTTGTTGAAATAGAATGGAAATAATGGAATATGTGTGTTTGTTATGATGATATATGTAAGTGATTACAATATTAGAGCAAAAGGATAAGATTATAGAAGAAAAATGTACAATTTAAAGGAGGCTTTAGTACCGCGTTGGGCTCCCTGTAGCTTGGATACATCATGAGATATGGTCAGACATGGAGGCATACAAGCCCTGAATAGGTTTTTCCAATGTTCAAACGTTGTATGTAGTGGGACTGTTTGAAACATTATTCTGAACACATTAACAAGGAGCTTGCTACTGTGTAGTGTATGCCTATGCAGTTGCATATGTTTAACACTGACTATTAGAAATAATAATAAAAAATAATGTTCTGTTTATATTCTTCCCTCTTTGGTTTCAGTCAGATGAGCATTCTTTTTTTCTGTACCTTTTTTTCTCCACCCCCTCTCCGCCCCTCTGCACTACTTGCAATGAGAGGAGGTGGGACAGGGGGGGGGGCTAAGTTCTGGGAATTAGCTCCACCCCCATCCCACATCTCCTCATTGAAAATAGTGCAGGGGGGTGGAGAGGAGGCAGAGAGGGGGCAGGATCTCAGAGCACTGCTCCTGGCTCTTCCAGCCTCCTCCCCATGCAGAGAGAGATGCCGTATATCGGCTGGGCGTGAAAACCCAGCCGATATACGGTCGTCTGAATGCAGCCTCATTCTGGTGTTGCATTTATGTTGTGAACTTGGTTTTAGTCCTCTGTTTATTTTATGAGCTTGGTTTTGGTGCTGTGTTTATGTAAACATGTACTCTTTGTTCAATTATTAAGTATTACAATACTATATATTTGGAGTATTGTGGTTGATTTAATCCTAATTAATTTAGAGATTAATTTCTATGGTTTGTTATACTTCAGGCGCCTTACATTCCTATTTTAGTCAGTCAAGTAGGTAACCTGTTAAAATTTTGAATCCCGCTCTTGACCATAAGGCCTTATTGTGCATCATTTCTACACCCTATACCATCCATTATGAAGTGCAGCCACTTTAGAACCTGTAAGTAGATGGAATCATACCTGCGTAAAGATTGAGATAAATTACATTTTTAGCTTCATCTTGCATTGCCATCTGCTTCTCATTAACATTTAGGTAAACAAACATTGATAGAGTATTTTTATTCTTAATCAATACATTTATCAAACTTAAGACTAATCCAAGATGTTTGAAACCTCTACATTTTCATTATAATTTAATAATTCTGATAGAATATCAATCAGTAACTTATAATTAACTTAGTAAACGGAACAGAGGGTTCATTCTTTGCAAACGTGGTTAAGACTTTGAAATGTTCATTGCAAAGTAAACCTTCTGCCATCCAAATGGCAGGCTAATTTATGAGCATTATTTAAATCTTGGTAAAATTTGAAAAGATGCATTCAGTGGCAGATTAAGCAGACTATATGACATGACCTGTTCCAAGTATTTTGTCTCCAGCTTCCACACTGCCACCTTGATAGAATTTGTACAGAAAAGACCTCTAGCTAGCTATGTTAGCATGTATATAGGTTTTCCATGCCTGAGGTCTGCGGAGGGCACAAAATTCGATGTTCCCCAGGTCCAGGCCTCACTACTCTAGTCCAGGAAGTTGCAGTAGCTATCACATGCTGCTGAGCCTAGCAAGCCCTCTAAATAAATTCAGACCCTAGACATGCTAAATAGAGACTCCCTAAATAAATTTAGACTCCAGATTTCCTAAATAAATTCGGACCTCCACAACCCTCTAAATACAGACTCAAAGCAGCCTCCCTGCTAAATTCAAACCCTGGGCATCTGCATATATAAAGACGAAAGCCCTCACTCACTGACTGACTCGTCACTAATTCTCTTACTTCCCGGAGTTGCACAAACTTGAAATTTGGCACAAGCATTCTTTAGGTCGTAAATAGGAAAAGTAAAGGGGGCAATATTTAATATTCAAGCCAATGTGTGAAAAACTGTGCAAAAATCCATGATTCAGGAGAGAGTTCTTTTCTCAGAAACCATAAAGCCTAGGGGAATGATTTGTACACTGAGGAGAATCTACCTCACCTCTATGTGTATATACTGAGGAGAATCTACCTCACCTCTATGTTTATACATTGAGGAGAATCTACCTCACCTCTATGTGTATATACTGGGGAGAATATAACTGCCCTCTGTCTGTATATACTGAGGAGAATTTACCTCACCTCTATGTGTATATACTGAAGAGACTATAACTGACCTCTGCATGCATATACTGAGGAGAATCTACCTCACCTCTGTGTGTATATACTGAGGAGAATCCACCTCACCTCTATATGTATTTACTGAGGAGAATCTGCCTCACCTCTATGTGTATATACAGAGGAGAGTCTAACTGATCTCTGTGTGCATATATTGAAAGGCTGTAAAGTACATAAGGAAGCAGTCATGGACTGCAGGGATGAAGCATGCCTTCAAGGCTAAGAAAAGGCTGCAACCTCCAGTCTGGGTTTAAATTTAAAGAAAAAGGGGCGTTACCTTTAAGGGTAAAAAGTGATGAGAGTGGGAGGAATGGCACATTCTGCAGAGACACATTGATACATGCAGTCCGAGGAGAATCTAACACTCCTTTATGTGTATACATATTTTATTCCTCGGTTCCTCTGAAGTAACCACGGCTTTATAAAATTTTCCATGTAAACAACAGGTAGACACCTGTACCGAATTAACTCGGGCGAGGCCGGGTGTATCAGCTTGTGCTAAATACAGCTCTGTATCTGGATCTTCTCAGAAAGGCAAAGTTGGGTACTAAAATGAATAGAGATGAGCGAACGTACTCGTCCGAGCTTGATATTCGTGCGAATATCAGGGTGTTCGGGATGCTCGTTACTCGTAACGAGTACCACGCGGTGTTCCGGTTACTTTCAGTTTCCTCTCTGAGACGTTAGCGCGCTTTTCTGGCCAATTGAAAGACAGCGAAGGCATTACAACTTCCCCCTCTGACGTTCAAGCCCTATACCACCCCCCTGCTGTGAGTGGCTGGGGCGATCAGATGTCACCCGAGTATAAAAATCGGCCCCTCCCGCGGCTCGCCACACATGCCTTGTGAGTTAGCTGAGGGACAGTGGTATCGTGCTGGAGCTGCTGTAGGGAGAGCGTTAGGAGTTAGTGTAGGCTTCAAGAACCCCAACGGTCCTTCTCAGGGCCACATCTAATAGTGTGCAGTACTGTGTTAGCACTGTAATTTTTTTTTTTCAAAATTGGATCTGCAGAGCATTGCGCCCTGCAATAGGGACAGAAGTGGTGGTTAGGCAGGGAGAGTGTTAGCAGTGAGTGTAGGCTTCAAGAACTCCAATGGTCCTTTCTAGGGCCACATCTATCCGTGTGCAGTACTGTCCAGGCTGCTGTTAGCAGTGTTGCATTTTTTTTTTTTTTCTCAAAACCGGCTGTGCAGACCATTGCACCCGGCATTAATACTACAGGGATAGAATTGTGTAGGCAGGGCCAGAAGACATACATTATTCATTGAATAGATGCAGTGTGGCTTGTCCTTTGAAAAACAAGGGAAAAAATTCTATTTCGCCTGCCTCTGACAGTCCTCAGGGCTCTGGGTACGTGTGTGCTGCGTGCAGAACGTTAAAAAAAATCAGACGCAGCCAGCTACGTTTTACTGCAGGCTTGCGCCAATTTTTTTCCTGCATGGGAAATCCCTGATCTGCTGTAGCGAACAACTTTGCATCACTGCAGTTCTCTGACACATTTGCAGGGCCACAACACAGTTATTAAACTTAGTTGTATTCATTGAATACACGCAGTGTGGCTTGTCCTTTTGAAAAACAAGGGAAAAAATTCTATTTTGGCTGCAGGCTTGCGCCAATTTTTTTCCTGCATGGGAAATCCCTGATCTGCTGTAGCAAATAACTTTGCATCACTGCAGTTCTCTGACACATTTGCAGGGCCACAACACAGTTATTACACTTAGTTGTATTCATTGAATACACGCAGTGTGGCTTGTCCTTTGAAAAACAAGGGAAAAAATTCTATTTTGGCTGCAGGCTTGCGCCAATTTCTTTCCTGGCTTGGAAATCACTGGTAATACAGCATGCTGAGGGGTAGGGGTAGGCCTAGAGGACGTGGACGCGGCCGAGGACGCGTAGGCCCAAGTGAGGGTGTGGGCACAGGCCGAGCTCCTGATCCAGGTGTGTCGCAGCCGACTGCTGCGCGATTAGGAGAGAGGCACGTTTCTGGCGTCCCCACATTCATCGCCCAATTAATGGGTCCACGCGGGAGACCTTTATTAGAAAATGAGCAGTGTGAGCAGGTCCTGTCGTGGATGGCAGAAAGTGCTTCGAGCAAGCTATCATCCACCCAGAGTTCTGCGCCGTCCAGTGCTGCAAATCCGAATCCTCTGTCTGCTGCTCCTCCTTCCTCCCAGCCTCTTCACTCCACTACAATGACACATGCTCAGGAGCGGGAACACTCCCAGGAACTGTTCTCGGGCCCCTGCTCAGATTGGGCAGCAGTGGTTCCTCTCCCACCAGAGGAGTTTATCGTCACTGATGCACAACCATTGGAAAGTTCCCGGGGTCCGGGGGATGAGGCTGGGGACTTCCGGCAACTGTCTCAAGACTTTTCAGTGGGTGAGGAGGACGATGACGATGAGACACAGTTGTCTTGCAGTGAGGTAGTAGTAAGGGCAGTAAGTGCGAGGGAGCAGCGCACAGAGGATTCGGAGGAAGAGCAGCAGGACGATGAGGTGACTGACCCCACCTGGTGTGCAACGCCTACTCAGGACAGGTCTTAAGAGGGGGAGGCAAGGGCAGCAGCAGGGCAGGTTGCAAGAGGCAGTGCGGTGTCCAGGGGTAGAGGCAGGGCCAGACCGAATAATCCACCAACTGTTTCCCAAAGCACACCCTCGCGTCATGCCACCCTGCAGAGGCCGAGGTGCTCTAAGGTCTGGCAGTTTTTCACAGAGACGCCTGACGACCGACGAACAGTGGTGTGCAACCTTTGTCGCGCCAAGATCAGCCGGGGAGCCACCACCAACAGCCTCACCACCACCAGCATGCACAAACATATGATGGCCAAGCACCCCACAAGGTGGGACGAAGGCCGTTCACCGCCTCCGGTTTGCACCGCTGCCTCTCCCCCTGTGCCCCAACCTGCCACTGAGATCCAACCCCCCTCTCAGGACACAGGCACTACCGTCTCCTGGCCTGCACCCACACCCTCACCTCCGCTGTCCTCGGCCCCATCCACCAATGTCTCGCACCGCACAGTCCAGCCGTCGCTAGCGCAAGTGTTGGAGCGCAAGCGCAAGTACGCCACCACGCACACGCACGCTCAATCGTTAACCGTCAACATAGCCAAATTTATCAGCCTTGAGATGCTGCCGTATAGGGTTGTGGAAACGGAGGCTTTCAAAGCTATGATGGCGGCGGCGGCCCCGCGCTACTCAGTTCCCAGTCGCCACTACTTTTCCCGATGTGCCGTCCCAGCCCTGCACGACCACGTCTCCCGCAACATTGTACGCGCCCTCACCAATGTGGTTAGTGGCAAGGTCCACTTAACTACGGACACGTGGACAAGCACAGGCGGGCAGGGCCACTACATCTCCCTGACGGCACATTGGGTGAATTTAGTGGAGGCTGGGACAGAGTCAGAGCCTGGGACCGCTCACGTCCTACCCACCCCCAGAATTGCGGGCCCCAGCTCGGTGGTGGTATCTGCGGCGGTGTATGCTTCCTCCACTAAAGCACCCTCCTCCTCCTCCTCCTCAACCTCTGTCTCGCAATCTAGATGTGTCAGCAGCAGCAGGACGTCGCCAGCAGTCGGTGTCGCGCGGCGTGGCAGCACAGCGGTGGGCAAGCGTCAGCAGGCCATGCTGAAACTACTCAGCTTAGGAGATAGGAGGCACACGGCCCACGAACTGCTGCAGGGTCTGACAGAGCAGACCGACCGTTGGCTTGCGCCGTTGAGCCTCCAACCGGGCATGGTCGTGTGTGACAACGGCCGTAACCTGGTGGCGGCTCTGCAGCTCGGCAGCCTCACGCACGTGCCATGCCTGGCCCACGTCTTTAATTTGGTGGTTCAGCGCTTTCTGAAAAGCTACCCACGCTTGTCAGACCTGCTCGTAAAGGTGCGCCGGCTCTGCGCACATTTCCGCAAGTCCCACACGGACGCTGCCACCCTGCGCACCCTGCAACATCGCTTTAATCTGCCAGTGCACCGACTGCTGTGCGACGTGCCCACACGGTGGAACTCTACGCTCCACATGTTGGCTAGGCTCTATGAGCAGCGTAGAGCTATAGTGGAATACCAACTCCAACATGGGCGGCGCAGTGGGAGTCAGCCTCCTCAATTATTTTCAGAAGAGTGGGCCTGGTTGGCAGACATCTGCCAGGTCCTTCGAAAGTTTGAGCAGTCTACCCAGGTGGTGAGCGGCGATGCTGCAATCATTAGCGTCACCATTCCTCTGCTATGCATCTTGAGAAGTTCCCTGCAAACCATAAAGGCAGCCGCTTTGCGCTCGGAAACAGAGCCAGGGGAAGACAGTATGTCGCTGGATAGTCAGAGCACCCTCCTGTCTATATCTCAGCGCGTTCAGGAGGAGGAGGAGGAGCATGAGGAGGATGAGGAGGAGGGGGAAGAGACAGCTTGGCCCACTGCTGACGGTACCCATGCTGCTTGCCTGTCATCATTTCAGCGTTTATGGCCTGAGGAGGAGGAGGAGGAGGAGGAGGATCCTGAAAGTGATCTTCCTAGTGCGGACAGCCATGTGTTGCGTACAGGTACCCTGGCACACATGGCTGACTTCATGTTAGGATGCCTTTCTCGTGACCCTCGCGTTACACGCATTCTGGCCACTACGGATTACTGGGTGTACACACTGCTCGACCCACGCTATAAGGAGAACCTTCCCACTCTCATTCCCGAAGAGGAAAGGGGTTCGAGAGTGTTGCTATACCACAGGACCCTGGACAAGCTGATGGTAAAATTCCCATCCGACAGCGCTAGTGGCAGAAGGCGCAGTTCCGAGGGCCAGGTAGCAGGGGAGGTGCGGAGATCGAGCAGCATGTACAGCCCAGGCAGTGCAACAGTCTTTAAGGGCCTGGACAGCTTTATGGCTCCCCAGCAAGACTGTGTCACCGCTCCCCAGTCAAGGCTGAGTCGGCGGGAGCACTGTAAAAGGATGGTGAGGGAGTACGTAGCCGATCGCACGACCGTCCTCCGTGACGCCTCTGCCACCTACAACTACTGGGTGTCGAAGCTGGACACGTGGCCTGAACTAGCGCTGTATGCCCTGGAGGTGCTGGCTTGTCCTGCGGCTAGCGTCTTGTCGGAAAGGGTGTTTAGTGCGGCTGGGGGAATCATCACAGATAAGCGTACCCGCCTGTCAACCGACAGTGCCGACAGGCTAACACTCATCAAGATGAACAAAGCCTGGATTTCCCCAGACTTCTCTTCTCCACCAGCGGACAGCAGCGATACGTAAGCAATACGTAGGCTGCACCCGCGGATGGAAGCATCGTTCTCTCTCACCATCCAAAACGGGGACATTTCTGCTTTATCAATATGTGTCTAATATTCCTCCTCCTCCTCCTGCTCCTCCTCCTGAAACCTCACGTAATCACGCTGAACGGGCAATTTTTCTTAGGGCCACAAGGCTCACTCATCTAATTTGTCTAAACAATTTTTATATGTTTCAATGCTCTTAAAAGCGTTGAAACTTTAACTTGAACCAATTTTTCGTTAAACTGGGCTGCCTCCAGGCCTAGTTACCACTTAAGCCACAATAACCAAAGCGATTAATGGGTTTCACCTGCCATCTTGGTTGGGCATGGCCAATTTTTACTGAGGTACATTAGTACTGTTGGTACACCAATGTTTTGGGGCCCTCACCTACAGTGTAATCATAGCAATTTGTATGTTCTTCGCCTGCACTCATGGTACAGAAGTGTGTGCGGGGTTGGCCTACACTTTAGCTACATAAATGTAACTTGGGCCTTGGCTATACTGCAGCTACTGAAATGGAACTAAGACTGCGCTCCCACTATACTGCTGCTTCGGAATTGTTCCTGGGGCCTGTGTAGGCTGCTACAATGACTTAAATGGTACTAAGACTATGCTCCTCCTATACTGCTGCTTCGGAATTGTTCCTGTGGGCCTGTGTAGGCTGCTACAATGACTTAAATGGAACTAAGACTGTGCTCCCCCTATAATGCTGCTAGTGATATGTTAGTGGGGCCTGTCGCTAATGCTACGGCTGAAATGTTACTAATTATGGGCTCTGCCTATACCGCTGCTAATGGTATGTCTCTGGGGTGTGGAAACAGAGGCTTCCCAAAGACATGATGGCGGCGAGGCCATTTCCCACCAACGCTGTTACTGTTAAGGTGCATATAACCACGGACACGTGGAGAGGACACGTAGTGCCTCCAAAACATCCCCTGCCATGGCCCACTTAATCCTGGCCACATTCCGAAAACCAACAAAATAAAACCGCGCTACTAGGTCCGCAGTCACCACCACATTACCACCAACGCGGTTACTGTTAAGGTACATATTACCAGTCTGACTGGGGCATGCAGTGTTGGCCGGAGCCCACCTGCATTAAGCATGACATTACTACCTCAGCTGTGTTGGGCAATGCAATGGGATATTTCTATGTACCGCCGGTGGGTTCCAGGGAGCCACCCATGCTGTGGGTCCACAGGGAATTATAAATGCATCTGTTTCCACTTGTAAAGAACCACAGTCTGACTGGGGCATGCAGTGTGGGCCGAAGCCCATCTGCATTAAGCACGACATTACTACCTCAGCTGTGTTGGGCAATGCAATGGGATATTTCTATGTACCGCCGGTGGCTTCCTGGCACCCACCCATGCTGTGGGTCCACAGGGAATTATAAATGCATCCGTTTCCACTTGTAAAGAACCCCAGTCAGACTGGGGCATGCAGTGTGGGCCGAAGCCCACCTGCATTAAGCACGACATTACTACCTCAGCTGTGTTGGGCAATGCAATGGGATATTTCTATGTACCGCCGGTGGCTTCCTGGCACCTACCCATGCTGTGGGTCCACAGGGAATTATAAATGCATCCGTTTCCACTTGTAAAGAACCCCAGTCAGACTGGGGCATGCAGTGTGGGCCGAAGCCCACCTGCATTAAGCACGACATTACTACCTCAGCTGTGTTGGGCAATGCAATGGGATATTTTTGTGTATCGCCGGTGGGTTCCAGGGAGCCACCCATGCTGTCGGTCGACAGGGACTTTACAATAGGGAGTTGGACATGCCTGTGTCTATGAATTAAAAAGCCCGGTCTGACTGGGGCATGCAGAGACACCTTGACAGAATGAATAGTGTGTGGCACATAGGTTCCCCATTGCTATGCCCACGTGTGCAGCTCCAGATGGAGGTGGCACAGGATTGGATTTCTCATTGCTTCTGTCCAGCATTGTGGGCTATCGCCCCGCCCCTTTTAAAGAGGGTCGCTGCCTAGCCGTGCCAACCCTCTGCAGTGTGTGCCTGCGGTTCCTCCTCATGGCAGACGCACTTCTAAATAGACATGAGGGTGGTGTGGCATGAGGGCAGCTGAAGGCTGCGCAGGGACACTTTGGTGTGCGCTGTGGGGGGGAGGGGGGGCGGTTGGGCAGCATGTAACCCAGGAGAAGTGGCAGTGGAGTGTCATGCAGGCAGTGATTGTGCTTTGTTGGAGGTAGTGTGGTGCTTAGCAAAGGTATGCCATGCTAATGAGGCCTTTTCAGAAGTAAAAGTTTTTGGGAGGGGGGGGGCCCACTCTTGCCGCTATTGTGGCTTAATAGTGGGACCTGTGAACTTGAGATGCAGCCCAACATGTAGCCCCTCGCCTGCCCTATCCGTTGCTGTGTCGTTCCCATCACTTTCTTGAATTGCCCAGATTTTCACACAAGGAAACCTTAGCGAGCATCGGCGAAATACAAAAATGCTCGGGTCGCCCATTGACTTCAATGGGGTTCGTTACTCGAAACGAACCCTCGAGCATCGCTAAAAGTTCGTCCCGAGTAACGAGCACCGGAGCATTTTGGTGCTCGCTCATCTCTAAAAATGAACAAAAACTAGATTGAAAACAATAGGCCCTTAAAGTTATTTTTATTTATTTTTGTATTACTGATACAGATACTGCCCTTATGATAACATACTAGGGAAACATTTTCTATGCTTTTTCCTAACTAAATACTGTTCTCATTTAATGAAACATTTTATTAGTTACATTTACTGTCATGTTGTTTTATGTCCTCTCATTGAATTTTATGAATATGTTGAAGAGTGTTCACTAGATCTCCAGGGTGGTTAAATGCACATTGGAATTCAGTCCACAATTCTTTATTCTTACAAAGACAAGCGACACTGTCTTCCAAATTGTTAGCACCAAGTGACCTTTCGAGCTTGTACAAACTGTCAGAGATACATGACTCAATAACTTCCTACAACCACTTGTGTATTACTGCATACCTAAAGGTTCTCACATGTCTGATTTATTGAAATTTTCCATGTAATGCCTTTTAGATAAAATAATAACATGATGCTCTGGTTTGGAGCAACATATATTGGTATTTTATGGAATTTACTTATAATCTATGTATTAAAATTACAAATAAAATTACAAATACAAACTTCTTTGTAGATGAAACATAGTACACCCGGCAGTAAAGGCCAGATCCCTGTATAGGAAGCTAAAAGGGTAAAGATCTGGGAGTGCCTTAAAGCCATCTGACTTCATTTGTTTTCATCCCCCTAAGACCAAAATTATATAAAAGCAATATACACACTGTGGTGCTGAAGCACCGTTTCAGCACTCGGGCAGCACGGCATCTGACAGGTGATATCATTGGGTCTTCTGGCCTAGTAACAACCTGTAAAGCTGTCACATGGGCTTCTAGAAATCTTCTGCAGTTTTATGGGTTGTCACTGATAACATCCCTGTTGGGCCTTCTATTGGCTGCAGCAGTCACATAGGTAAACAGCCATGAGAGCATTGCAACTAAATTAAACAGAAGACCAGAGGTCCGAAGTGGTGGCTAGGAAGCAGCGGGCAGGAGTGTATTGTTTTCTTTTTAATTATATGACTAATCTCCCTACTCCCACGAATGTTTCAGAATTCAGAAAACCCCTTTAAACTAGACTGGCCAGTACAGAGTCTAACTACAGAAACATTTTTATGGACAAACTATAACGTGTGTGTAATGTGCATGTATGTGTCATAGGTGTAACTGAATGTATGTGGTTATAGTGTCTATGTACGTATATATATATAGAATCAGCACTCTCAAGAATAAAATGCTTTATTGGGGAGAGTCCCACTTCAGACAAACCTATTTTTATGACTTAAAGTGTATCAAAATAAAACAACCTTCCTCAGAAAGAGAGAAGAAAGTGAAAAAGGGAAGGGTATTGTCATGCGACTAGGGTCCAATAGGCGAGATGTGGTCCTCTAGAGCTGTGTTCCCCAACTCCAGTCCTCAGGGACCGGCAACAGGTCATGTTTTCAGGATTTCCTCAGAATTGCACAGGTGAAGTAATTATTGTTGGTCCTCAGACATTGCCACAGGTGTACTCATCATAGGATATCCTGAAAACATGTTGGTGGTTCCTGAGGACTGGAGTTGAGGACCCCTGCTCTAGAGGGTGAGGCATTGTAGTGATGATAGACACTTTAGAATACTTGATAAAATAAAACATTTTAATACAAACAGGATTCTTGGCAACTGAGACTTAAATTAAAACAAGACTAGTAGAGGAACCCAGGAATAGAACTTGGAATAGGCTCGAGTCAAGAATGGAACAAGGTAGAGACCAGAACATGGGAACACATATAGGAACATTAGACCATAACCATCAAGCACAGACTATGGGAAAAGACAGGGTTATATAGCAGAAACAAAATGAAAAATAGCAAACAAGTGAGGAGTGTTGGGTCCAAAGCAGGAGAGATTAATTGTTTGTTCATTGTAAGTGGCATAGCAGAGCCAGGAAATAGAATAACAGAGCCACCTGGATCAAAAACCATGAAGAAGACAGAGTTACTGACATTATCTCCTCTTTTAGGGTCACTGCAGAGAGTGCTCAACAGACATGGGCTGCTGACTCAGAACTGCAAGCACTACTGGTGTCGTGATTGACACAAAAGCAAAAAACTCCGGTGTGGGGCTTGGCATAGAATCAGATACCGTTGGCAGTGGGCTCTGTACTGCACAGTAAGCACTTCTGCAATGGACTAAGTAAATGAGCAGACACTGTGGTGGAAGCCCAGTATATATCTATATGGATCGGTGGGCCTTGGCAGTAGACAGTTGTCAATTTAACATTCTGTATACATATTTGCTTTCTGTCTTGCTACAAATATAATGTTCTTACAGTTATGCAACAGGTACTTCCGCTCATATGAAAATATCTGTTTTGTAACTCTGCTGACATGGGGAAGCCAACATGAAACCAACCTATAAATATATCTATTTTTCTGACTGTTTGTGCCTTTAGGAGAAGTATAACTCAGACATAGATAACCGCAGTCTGAAACAGCAACCGCAGTAATTTCCCCAGCAAGTTTACTGGAAACAGACGCGAATAACATGGGAGGTCTATGCTATTATTAACTCATGATGTAACATCCAATCATATCGAAGGAACCACACGTGGGGCCAAGACAACCCACTCATGGAGGATGGAAGAATTGCAAGATGCTTATCCAATAATTAAACAATACGTTGTATCTATGTAATCTTTGACCTGCCCAGATGGGCGGATATGTTAAACTCTTTTAAAAGAGGCTACACGCCCATCATTAAAGTTAGAATTGAGGAAGCTATGCATGCTGAACCTCGTGTCAGTGTGAAAACTTCTTATGCGCATTATCAATTCAGAATTAATATGGAAGGGTGTAAACATTCCAAATTGAGTAAGCCGTGGTTCCGCAAAGGAAGGTTCCACGACAGCTGGTGGCCCGTACGGGGAGTGATCGATAGGTTCCATAGAATTCGGACAGAAGACACGGACATATGCGACCTTGGACTTGGTGGGCCCAAAATATCATCAGAACACGGTAAGATAAATTAATTATCTATACCTGTGTGGCTAAGTTCAGGCTCGCCTATGTGCCGTGTCAAGGCCGAATGATTTGGACCCGCTCGACAGGTATTTTTATAAGTCTCGATCACTCGATAAGAACCTGTCATAAGATATAAAGGAATGTTTACATGCCTGTCGTTTTGAGAGTACTGGTTGGTTGGCAAGGTCAGTGAATTGCTTTAAGGGAGAGGAAGTCCCCGCAGGGGCCCCCTGCTCGGGTCAGGTTTGGAGTCTAAAACCTTAGAGTCAGGGGGGCCTGTCGGGGTAGTTTGACTAGGTGGTCCTGCTCGGGTCAGGTTTGGAGTCTAAAACCTTAGAGTCAGGAAACGGTCAAACGTCTGGACAGGTACCGCTGCTCCGTTAGAGTCTGGTAGGAGACCTAGGAGGGGGGCCTGCCAGACAGTATCCCGAGGGGCAGTTTAGACTAAACCAGCCGTACTGGTGCTCTGTCTATTTGTGTGTGTCCACAAATATTTGTTTATCGTGTAAATGTCCACGAGTAGATCCCTCTGTCTGAGGGTAGATCGATAAACTGTGTAGCGACAGAAATGCTAGAGACTCTAGGGCGGGGCATATTATGTCCGGCGTCTGAGGAGACTTTTATAATCATGAATCTGGCAGCCATGATTGAAATTGAAAGGCAACAAACATTGTACCAAGGTCAATTCTTACACCCTCCAGAAAAGTGTGGAAGGGGTGGAGAGTCAAGTTATCATTGATTAATCAAGCAATCTTTCTGTGTGTTTAAAACGTCCTACTTGTCCTTTATATAAAGTTAGTGTGCTTGTCTGTTGTGTAGAGCTAATCCTGCTGAGTTGTTATATAGAATTAGTATCAGTCCTGCTCAACTGTAAGAAGGGATTGTTAGCAATGAGAATGCATTGGTTATAGCCAAGATAATGCACCGTACACAGCGGCGCGCTGTGGGTTTGGACTTTGATAAAACCTTTGGACTTTGATAAAAACTTTGGACTTTGATATGTCAAGGACTTTACAGTTACAAGTCAACGAGGAAGGAAAGCAGATGGGCTAAAAGACGGGAGCGACAGAACAGGACGGTGTATGGCGAACAATCAACAGAACTTGCCTACAGAGGTCCCTGTCCCCCATGATGGCCCAACTGGTACACAGAATCAAAAGCAGCGATGACGTCGACACTGAACAAGAATGGGTGACACCCAGGTTCTCTGTAGCTGCTGCATCATTTGTCCAGTTAGCATGATCTTTGCCATATGCCAGTCCGGACAGAAGTAAGGTGGCCATATAACACTTGCCTTGACCACTCTACCCATTTCAGAGATTGCCAATTTGACCACATTCAGCTCACACCTGTTGGGGAGTATGAATATGTGCTTGTTGTTGCTCGAGTCTTTTTCAGGTTGGAGGCCCACCCTGACACTAAGGTAAATGAGCAGATAACCACACAGAAGCTCATGAACGAGGTAATCTGCAGATACAGGGTACCGGAAGTGAATGAGGTAAACGAAGGTACACAGGTGTTCTCTTCCAGACTCAGAGGCAGACACTGGGACACATATCTTGCAGCCTGGGGATTGGGTGCGCATCAAGAAGTTCCCCAGGAAGCACCCTCCTGAGCCCCGATTTGATGGCCCCTACCAGGTGCTTCTGACTACTGCCACAAACTAGCCGAAAGACTTACATGGATCCATCCATGCTTCATACTGTAAGAAAGCTTCAGATCCGGGAGACCAGTCTTAGTTGTGCCAAGGACATTACTCTGGTTAGGGCTAGTGAGAGAGGAGGGTGGCAACTGGAATCCTTAGTCGGAAGAATATGGGGGTATGGTTACCTTCTAGTATAACTCGTTCAATGCTCAAGTAGCCGCATATTCCTTCGACTATTGTACTGTGGTCCCGTGTCTAGGCGCAAGATCCCACCGCAGGCCAGATTTAGCTCAGTCCAGCTGGTTATATGACTTATATACCCGGGGAATACAATATGTTTGCGCCACTGATAACGTCTGGGGAGAAGACTGCCGTTATTGGGGATTAGTGGGATGGAACGCAGGAATAGACTAGTCCTATAAACCGCGAAGTGCCTCCTTGAGAGAGAAATGTACTAGTACTGTGCCTGCCCCGATCTCCTAAGATGGATTGTCAGTGGAATTCCCATTTGCCAAGGGATAGTGCAGAAGACCTTAGGTTCCGGCGAGGGCACACCCTGTGGGGTGTTAACTTGTACAGATAGAGGGTATGGATGCCCGGAAATGAGCCCAGGGAATCCATGGCCTCCCTCTGAGGTGAGGTAGGGATCCCCCCCTCCTAGGAGTAGGGACTTACGGGCAGTGGGAAAACCCTGACGCAAGGGTGAGGCGACCTGGACGTGTTCACCATTAGGACTATCTCCAGGAGGGACATTGGTGTGGGTGAAGATTAGGGAGTCCCACGCCGTGCGTACCTGTGCACGCTACTAGTATTGTAACATTATGCTAGAGCGAGAAGAGAGACCCCTGGTGGTAGTTTTGATCTACACGTATACATTGACATCATAGGATAGCCAAGGGGGGTACCTGACAAGTTTTAAAACATTGTGTATTTAGAACACTGTGATAGGTTTTCGCTAAGATTTTGCTTTATTTTATCTGCAGTGCACTCTGCTTATGTCCACGCAACATACCGGGGTTACAACGCCCCTGGTCCTGTTACCTTGCCGCCTCTGGAAAAGGGAAGTGGGAATAATCACCTTGTAGCTCTTTCCTTCCAGACTAATATATATGATAATGCACGTACTAATAAGACAGGGGTTCAGTCATGTTGATCAGTTATTAGATAGTCCTGATTTTGCACTCTTGTTGATGAATCGAGGTAACGTCAAGAAGGCAGGGTTCTATACAAGTTATGCAGTGTTTACCTGAAATAGTAAAAGTCGCACCTCTCCTAACCTAATTATGTTTGTCACCTTTATAGTCATCCTAATTTCTGTTTGTTGTTGCATACAGTGTATTCCGACCCTGATGACTGCCTGGTCCACCTGTCCCACTACGACGTCCAACAAAAAGCCCACTGTCAGCGCAACCGTCGTCATCATGGATCCAGAATGTGATGATGTCGAACCATCCTATACCCCCATGACAGCAATAGCTCCAGTGTACAACACAATGCGAGTCTAGGGTCAGCGGTGGGGGTGGGACGGAGCAGGGCGAGTTTAGTGAAACAGATAGTTTCAAGGGGGGTCTGTGGTGGAAGCCCAGTATATATCTATATGGATCGGTGGGCCTTGGCAGTAGACAGTTGTCAATTTAACATTCTGTATACATATTTGCTTTCTGTCTTGCTACAAATATAATGTTCTTACAGTTATGCAACAGGTACTTCCGCTCATATGAAAATATCTGTTTTGTAACTCTGCTGACATGGGGAAGCCAACATGAAACCAACCTATAAATATATCTATTTTTCTGACTGTTTGTGCCTTTAGGAGAAGTATAACTCAGACATAGATAACCGCAGTCTGAAACAGCAACCGCAGTAATTTCCCCAGCAAGTTTACTGGAAACAGACGCGAATAACATGGGAGGTCTATGCTATTATTAACTCATGATGTAACATCCAATCATATCGAAGGAACCACACGTGGGGCCAAGACAACCCACTCATGGAGGATGGAAGAATTGCAAGATGCTTATCCAATAATTAAACAATACGTTTTATCTATGTAATCTTTGACCTGCCCAGATGGGCGGATATGTTAAACTCTTTTAAAAGAGGCTACACGCCCATCATTAAAGTTAGAATTGAGGAAGCTATGCATGCTGAACCTCGTGTCAGTGTGAAAACTTCTTATGCGCATTATCAATTCAGAATTAATATGGAAGGGTGTAAACATTCCAAATTGAGTAAGCCGTGGTTCCGCAAAGGAAGGTTCCACGACAACACCACTGACTGTGGAGTTGGAACTGAAAACACCGCTGGCAGTGGACTTGTCACAAGAGCAGACACCACTGGCAGCAGACTTGAAACTACAGATACCGCTAGCAGCGGACGTGGCACAGGTGCAGACAGCACTGCTGGCAGTAGACATGGAAGTGCAGCAGACTCATTAGGTAGCCTCGACACAGCAGAAGACTCAGCAGGCACTCTGGAACTTAGTAGTGGTGACTTCCTGAAAACTTCTGCCACTCTTGGGAAGCAACAGGGATAATTTTTCTCCTGAGAATTCTTTCCAGGACAGACTGTAAGTTGGCAGGATATGGATGTTAAAGATTGGACACACTTGAATATTGCATACATAGCAGGCTGTGAGCTTGGGACAGCAGACTCCAGACTTGGCACAGCAGATTTATTCAACAGGCTTGCTGCAGGAGCATATAGGTGCCACAGCGAAGAAATTTGGTGGCACATTTAATATGTGTCCAGAATGGTCTTATGGATAAATCAATAATCCATAGTCATCTGCAAGGCAATATTGGGTACCATAGCTTAGTGGTATTGTCACAAGATGAGGATCCCTAAGTGAGATTTAGTCCTCTCGATGGTGGGGTCTTGGAAGGATGACAGACATGGCAAGATACTTGATAAAAGAAAACTTTAATAGAAACAGGATTCTTGACAACGAAGACTTAAATCAACACAAAAATAACACAGGAACTCAGAAATAGAACTTGGAGCAAGCAGGGTGGCTTGGGTCAGGAACGAAACAAGGCAGAGGCCAGAACATAGTAACAGACATAGAACTTGACCACCAAGCACAGACTAGAGTAGAAACAAAATGGAAAATAGCAAAGAGGTGAGGAATAGTGGAGGCCAAAAGCACTGTGAATGACTTAGCAAAGTTGGAAAATGGAACAGCAGAGCTACCTGGATCAAAGACTTTGAAAAAGGCAGAGTTTATGACAGATATGTACAGCAAGTGCCATTGCACGTGGCTGCGTCCTTAACTTGCCCTGTCCTATAGCTGGGACCTCACCTATCAAATATTTATGATGTTCTAATGGAAATTTGAAAAATATCACTGATCTGAATATCCATTTAAGTATTACTTAGACTTGTAAACTTTAAAATTGTGATAATTTAATATAAGGGCACAGCCGGTTATTTCATTCTATAAATAATATAATGAGTTAAAAGCATTTTTACCTAAAAAAATATGTTAAAATTATTCACTAGTAAATATGAGTTGTGTTGTTCTGTAAAGTTGTTAAACTGAAGATTGAACCCCTATTCCATATACTCTTAAAAGAGCAAAAGAAAATTATTGGCATTACATCCTTCCAAAGAAACCTGTTAATGAGTTTTGGTGTTTCACCTAGGCAGAAGAAAGTGTATTTCTTTATAAGTCACTAGATTTGTCATTAAAAAAATGAGAACAATGCAGTGACAACCATTGGAATGGTGTTTTTCCTGTATCACTTCTGAAAAACATAGAAGTAAGAAGCAAATCAATAGAAATTTAACCATAATACAAATATAACAACTGTGCTTATATCTATTGTACTTGTAGTTTTCTTTGTGTCTATGTGAAAATATTCTTTAAAGGAAATAAACAACTGTGCTTCAAATTAATATTACATGGTAACGTCATATTCCAGAATTGTGGCTATAATTATGAAATGTATAAAAAATGCTACAATATAGTAACATAGTATGTTAGGCTGAAAGGAGACAGTGTCCATGTAGTTCAGCCTGTTTCCACCCACATTGTTGATCCAGAGGAAGACAAAAAAAAACAAACAAACAATGAGGCAGAAGCCAATTAGCCCATTTGGGAAAAAAAGATTCCTTCCCGACTCCATAATGGCAGTCAGAATAATCCCTGGATCAACATTTTGAAAGTTCCCACCTGACTCCAAGACTCAAGTCAACAACCCCGCTGGTTATTTAATGTCTGTATCCTGTAATGCAGAAGCTAAAGAAATAGACTGTGCACTGCCATATCTATTGTAAAGGCATTGATGAATGTTGTATGCATACAAAAAACAAGGACAATCAAAATCTATCATACAGGATCTTTGGACCGCAGTCAGAGTGACTATTGGGTTCTTGGTCAATTTTCTTGCAAAGGCCCTTCTCCCTGATTATTTAGTATGGTAGTTTGGTTGGTCGGACAGCTATAGGAAGAGTCCTAGTTGCTCCAAAGTTCTTACGTTTAAGAATAATGGAGGCCACTGTACTCTTGAAAACTTTTAGTTTATCGTACATTTTTTGTAGCCTTCTCCAGATCTGTGCCTTCACACAAACCTCTGGCTGAGCTCTATAGGAAGTTCCTTCCTCCTTATGGCTTGGATTTGGCTCTTAAATGCATTGTGAGCTGTTAGACCTTCTATAAACAGGGGTATGTATTTTAAGATTTTGTACAATCAATGGAATTTGCCACAGGTGGACTCCAATCAAATGGAATTTGCCACAGGTGGACTCCAATCAAGGTGTGGAGACATGTCGAAGATGATCAAGAGAAATGGGAAGTGCGCAGAGCGAAATGTCAAATGTCATGTCAAAAGGCCTAAATACTTCTATTATTGAAGAATGTTTGTTTTCAATTTTTAAAAATCTACAAAAATTTCTAAAATTCTGTTTTCACTTTGTCATTATGGGGTATTAAATATAGAATGATGGGGAAAACTTGATTTTTTTAATTATTATTTAAATAAGGCCATAACATAACAAAATGTAAAAAAACCTGAAAGGGTTTGAAAACTTTCTGAGCATATATATTTATATATACACATTACGTAGACAGAAATATGTTTTTATCTAGGTATGTTGGTGTTTGTATACAAATGTTCAGCCTCCTAAATAAAATACTTTTTTTAGCTAAGTGCTATGGGGAAATGTGTTCCCCATCGGTAAAGATTACAGTGCACTTCATTATTATAATTTTGAGTTAAATCTAAGAGTATTTTTAGCTTCTTTTTTGATAAGTGGCAAACATTTCAGTTATTTTAGGGCATACATCTGACATGCAGGTTTAATTTAGCGCCTTACTGTGCTTGTTCTTTTGAGGAAAATCTAAAGACGTCTCAAGCTAAGCCGAAAGAAAAATTATTCCTATACTGCAGCCTACCCTGACGGAAGTGAAATATCATTGTCGAGTGATCGCTAATAAAATAGTGTGGTTTTAGTTTCATCATTAATATTGTAATTTATCTTTTTATTGTACAAGTGCCATCAGAAATTCCTTGGGATGAGGGTAATTAGGTTTTGTGCACAAAGTTAATAGCAATAATCTCTGCCTAAATTAAAACATGAAACATCTGTAAAACCTATTGCCGAACAATTTGAGTGAATCGTGAGGCTATAACTCAATCATCACGCTGTTAAAACGCATTTTTTTTTCAGACTGTTCAGATTTTTTGTCATGCACATAGTATCATAGAAACCTGCCATCTATGCCACTCTTTTACGTGCAGTCTGTGCCATAAGGGCTCAGGCAGGCGAGCAAATTTAGTACGCATCATGGGCGTGGAAAAAAAATTGCACATCACATGTAGAAAAAGTCGCATGACCGGGTGCATTTGCAAGCACATGTCTTATGCTTTGCAGGTGCGAATTTTAAGCACTTGTAAAAACGGACATGTGACCGCCTTGACAGGAAAGCATTGGTTCTAATAGATGCAATTAGCAAATGCGCCTAACATGCGTGCACAAAAACGCTTGTCTGACTGAGCCCTGACTTTGAAACATTTTGCTTAGTATATCTCGACTAATGATTGTAATTCTGCAAACTTTATTTTAAGAATTTAAAGAATGTAATTTTTTTAACCATTTAATGACCAGCTATTCTTTAGTTATTGATTTTTCAAGAGCCATTATTTTTCTTTCATTTTTCCCGTTGCTTAAGTCTTTGTGAGCTTGTTTTTTGCAAGATGAGCTGCAGTTTTCAATATAATATAATGAAAAACGTTTTACAACTGTTCAGGCCTCGGTCAGGCGAGCAATTTTTTAGCGCATAAATAGCTGCGCTAAAAAAAAATCACACTTCATGTGTTGATAAATCGTGTTAATGGGTGAATTTGCACTCGCACGTCGTATCTTTTGTAGGTGCAATTTTTTAGCGCTTCTAAAAAACATACATGTGAACGGTTTCATTGGAAAGCATTGGTTGTAATAGAGCTGCTTTATAAGCACGGCTCTTCATGCGATAAAAAATCACTTGTTTGACCAAGCCCTCATGGTGAGGTTGAAATAAAAAGTTAATTTAATTTTATTGGTCAAGATGATTGCAGTTAAACCAAATTTATAACTTTTTATGTTTTACAATTTTTAAGATGTAAAAAAAAAAAAGTCCTCATTTTGTAATACATCATGTCCCATCATGGGACAGCCTCTAGGAACTGCTGAGCTGCTGGTCAGGTGATACCGCTTCTGAATTACTTGACTAGTGATTCGGCACTTTGTAGAGGTGACAGTGTTGGGTGATGCGTGCCAGTACTCAGCCATTCCTGATGACATGCAGGAATTCTGCGGTGAATGAGCTGCTTCGTGCTCCATAGAGCAACCCTTTCACATGTTCGTGCTGTGAGCAGAGTGCTGCCATGGCTCTCATAGGAGCCTGTGGTCAGCACCATGGACAGTGCCTCAGCACGGCGCTGACAGGCGAGTCGGCACTGACTGTCCTATCTTTTTACCAGCGTACATTCTGCGCTGGTAAAAAAGCTCTGTGGAATCACTTCCGTAGCAACCTATTGGTTGCTATAGAAGCGTGGTTTATACGTTGCTGTAGCAGCGTGTAAACCGCGCTGATCTGAATGCACCCTAACTCCCAAAACACGTAATAAAAAACAATCAAAAAGTCACATGCACCCCAAAACAGTATAAATGAACACATCAACTCAACTCTACATTCTCTATGTATTAGACAACTGCTTAGAATTCCTTTTCACAATACAAATAATAGAGCAAACTATAGACCTACCTAGACTGTAGATTGTAAAGTTTGATTTACGATGCTGTACGTAAAGGTATTGTGTTTTCTGTACAACACTCTCCTAATACACAGCTGAGAATATTCCGTAGACTTTGGTTATTCTCTGCAAACTCTTCTTGTGAATTTTGCTATATACGCAATTCGATTGGTTAGATCACCAAACATAGTCAGTGTAAGCTTCAGCTGTTTCTGAAACAATAGCCTGCTCTGCAAGTATGTTTTCCATGTCATGACTACCATAGACTTTAATTGTGAGAGTTGGCCACTTTGAATATTCCAGTTTCTGAATAATACATAAAGGATC
The DNA here is from genome assembly GCF_035609145.1 of Eleutherodactylus coqui. Taxonomy (NCBI): domain Eukaryota; kingdom Metazoa; phylum Chordata; class Amphibia; order Anura; family Eleutherodactylidae; genus Eleutherodactylus; species Eleutherodactylus coqui. The sequence continues at coordinate 25,743,385 of NC_089845.1, read as the reverse complement.
ATAATTGCAATTACAAGGACCTTAATGATTAATGATATTACAGTTGATGTTGATGTTTTTTGCAGAACTCTCCAATAGAGGGTGCCTTCGGGTTTTTCATTAAATATTTGGCATTTCCATTTCCTTTGATAGCAGACATGAGGGGCAAGCAAGCACGTTTGTACTTTATCCAACCACTCTCCTTGGTTTTTAATGTAACTCTATCTGCCAAATGTCTTGGTTCTTAAAGGGGATTTCTGAGCTTTTCTGAACTGATAATCTGCTATTCCACTTTGTACTGCGGCTACTGACTGGATGTCCTATCCTATGTGTAATAAGAAGCAGGAAGTGGAATAGAAGTGTGGTGCTTCCACTGATTTCAATGGGAGTGAAGTTAGTGCTCCCACTTCCTTTCCTGTCCACTGACAAGGACATCCAGACTGCTGGGCTGGACAGCAGAACTAATGATTAGCTGCTGGTTTGAGAAGCCATGTGGCAGACCCCATCCATGAACTACTGATAAGCTATGCAGAAGATAGGCCATCAGTTGATAGAAACCCAAAATTCCCCAATAAAAAGTTCATGCTTTAACACAGAGCTAGAGATGAGCAAGCATCAAAATGCTCGAGTGCTCGTTACTCGAGTCGAATTTTCAGTGATGCTCGAGAGTTCGTTTCGAGTAACGAACCCCATTAAAGTCAATGGGCGACTCGAGCATTTTTGTATATGACTGGTGCTCCGCTAAGGTTTTCATTTGTGAAAATCTTAGCAAATCACCAAAGTCATGTAAAAAACACAGAAATGGATAGGGCAGGCGAGGAGCAACATGCAGGGCTGCATTTCGGGCTCCGAGGTCTCACCATTAAGCCACAATAGTGGCAAGAGTGAGACACCCCCCCCCCCCCCCGCACTGTCAGCATAAAGATCGTTCTCCTCTGCCACAGCTGTAACAGCTGTGGCAGAGAAGAACGATGTTAGCCCATTGAATTCAATGGAGCCGGCAATACAGCCGGCTTCATTGAAAGCAATGGGCTGCCGGCGAGCACGGGATGAATTTTCAGGAAGGGCTTAAAAATATAAGCCCTTACCTGAAAATCATCCTAAAATGTGTAAAAAGTAAAAAAAAAAAAATACTCACCTTGTTCCGGCAGAACGATGTTAGCCCATTGAATTCAATGGAGCCGGCAATACAGCCAACTCCATTGAAAGCAATGGGCTGCCGGCTGTATTGCCGACTCCATTGAATTCAATGGGCTAACATCGTTCTACCGGGACAAGGTGAGTATATATTTTTTTTTACTTTTTACACATTTTAGGATGATTTTCAGGTAAGGGCTTATATTTTTAAGCCCTTCCCAAAAATTCATCCCGCGCTCACCGGCAGCCCATTGCTTTCAATGGAGCCGGCTGTATTGCCGGCTCCATTGAATTCAATGGGCTAACATCGTTCTGCCAGGACAAGGTGAGTATATATTTTTTTTTTACTTTTTACACATTTTAGGATGATTTTCAGGTAAGGGCTTATATTTTTAAGCCCTTCCCAAAAATTCATCCCGCACTCACCGGCAGCCCATTGCTTTCAATGGAGCCGGCTGTATTGCCGGCTCCATTGAATTCAATGGGCTAACATCGTTCTGCCAGGACAAGGTGAGTATATATTTTTTTTCCCTTTTTACACATTTCTGGATGAATTTCAGGTAAGGGCTTATATTTTTAAGCCCTTCCCGAAAATTCATCCTGCGCTAGCCGGCAGCCCATTGCTTTCAATGGAGCCGGCTGTATTGCTGGCTCCATTGAATTCCATGGTCAGTGCTCGTTTAATCGAGACGAGCACCGCGTGGTGCTCGTCTCGAGTAATGAGCATCTCGAGCACCCTAATACTCGAACGAGCATCAGGCTCGGACGAGTATGCTCGCTCATCTCTACACAGAGCCAATAGGAGGATCTATAGCTCCAGTCTGCCCAAGAGTATTTCAAACAAATTTTCTGAGAACTTAATGCTATAACCATCACCCTTTGTCAGTGGCGTGATTCTATGTTTTCTGTATAAAGGTGTTACATTTTATTGCAATCCTATCTGCGATGATAATGAAATGACTGCTAAGAAGTAAATGTAACAAAACGGAAGTATCAGCCTATTGTGAGGTTCAGTAGCCAGTGTAAAAACTAAAGTCCCTTTTATACACAATGATTATCGCTCTAAAATTCGTTCAAACGGCCGGAAATTAGCGATAATCATTACATCTAAATGTGGGCTTTGTGCACTTTTCCCTTGAACAATGATTTTAAGGCTAACTTAAAATCCATCATTCAGCCACTGAGAGATAAAGCAAACATATTTATCCCTCAATAGACTGCATTCTGACCTCTCCATAGCCTGTTTATCCTAGCTAGGAGAGAACAATGGAATCGGCCAGCAGCCAGGAGGAGAACAATGCAGCTTTTTGCACAGCTGGGCGTGTGTTTGAACACCTGCTTGGGCTCTGCAAACAGATGCTGGAGGCTGTTTTACATGCAAATGAGGATGATAAAGTGCTAATAACCATTAATGGCCATTAAGACTTTATGCAAATACATAGCTAAATCTTTCAATCTTTCAGTCATTTGAAAGATTATCTTTGCATGTAAAATGGCCTTTTAAGTATAATTACATGGACGTCAAATATTACAGAACGCGATTCACTGGAAACCAAAGAAGTAATGACAGTTGAGAAGTAACCGCCACTAAAGTAATCCTAGACACAAGTACCAATCTTCCATGCTAATAGCTTCTTCGCTTTTATACCTGGCCTTCCAAGACCATCTGACATATCTACTACAGAGGTAGAAGACAGAATAAAGTGTAATAAAGCTTTGATAACATGAAAAGTATGGGTACATCCCTTTTATTATACTCTCAAAAAGGCAAGGTTAAAACAGCATGAGAACAACAAAATCCAACATGGAAAATCCCCCTCTGCCCGACTGAAATTTCCCTTCCACAGTTTCTCCTGAGGCATGCCCCATGTTCTCTTCTTGTCAAAGCTTTATTGCACTTTATCCTGTCTTCCACCTCTGTATTAAACATGTCAGGTAGTTTTGGAAGCAGACAGGTTTAATTGTAAGGAAGCTATTAGCATAGAAGATTAGTACCTGCTCGTCCTGGATTCTTGGGTCACCCCATCAGTTCCCAAATGTCATTCCATTCTTTGGTTTCCAGTGAAGCTCATCCCATAATGCATGACTACTGATTGAAAGAGGTTTGGGACACTTTTGGTCTGCTGCACCCTATAAACCTTAACAAGCTGTTGGAGAACCGTTTCTTAGGGTTTATATGGTATAACAGGCCAAAAGTGTATACTTTGCATATAATGACATGGAAAATGAAAAAGAAATCACCATTTTTCAGTATGTTAATATAAAAACTTGACTTAAACAAAAAGTGCTTTTCTGAGGATACATTGTATTCAAACATGTTTTCTATTCAGTAAACTCACATGCAATATACTGTAGTGCGCTACATACAGAGGATATAAAAAATATACACATCCCTGTTAAAAGATCATGTTTTTGTCATGTTAAAAAAAAAATCCAACAAAGATGGATCATTTCAGATTTATTGTCACCTCCAGTGTGACCCGTTATCCATGCAATGCCATTGAAATACAAACTGAAATCTTTTAGGGTGGAAAAAGAAAATAAAATTAAAATATTGTGGTTGCACAAATATAGATACCCTAAAACTAATAGTTTGTTGATGTACCCATTGACTTTATGAGAACATTCAGTCTTGTTAGGTCAGTGTCTATCAGCATGGCACATCTTGATTTGGCAATATTTGCCCAATCTTCATTGCAAAAGCGCTCCAAATCTGTTAGATTACCCTCCTCAGGTAAAATCACTGCTTTTCAATGGGCTTCAGGTCCAGTCTCTTCTTTTAGTGAAGCCATTCTTTTGTTGATTTGGAGATTTGGTTTGGGTCATTGTTGTATTGGCAGGTGAAATTCCTCTTCATCTTCAGCTTTTCAGCAGAGCCGGGAAGGTTTTGTGCCAAAATGGACTGGTATTTGGAACATTTCATAAATCCCTCCACCTTGACTATAGCTCCAGTTTAAGAAGCAGTAAAATAGCCAAAAGCAAATTTCATTTGCTGATGTGCAGTGTTGGCTTTGCACCAAACATACCTTTTGGAATGGATGACAAAAAATGCTGCCTTGGTCTCATCAGACCCTAACATGTTTTCCCACATACTTTTGACAGACTTGATGTAGCTGGCTTGGATGTTTTTCTTTGTTAAAAAAGGTTTCTGTCTTGCCCTCCCACCCCATACCCCACAGCCCAGACATATGAAGAGTACGGGAGATAGTTATCATATGCACTACACAACCAGTACTGCCAGAAATTCCTGCAGCTCCTTCAATGTTGCTGTTTGCCTTTTGACAGCCTCTTGTCTTATCATATTTTATATTGTTTTTCAACAATTTTTAAGGGACGTCTAGTTTTTAGTAATGTCATTGTTGTGCTAAATCTAATCTGATGACCATCTTCACTGTGTGCCATTGTATATTTAATGCCTTAGGAAGTTTTTGGTATTCTTTTCCTGATTGACACCTTTCAACAATCAGATGCCTTTGATGTATTATAAGCTCTTTACAGACCATGACTTGTGTGAAAAATGTAACAAAGAAAATGTCAAGAAAATCCTACTAGTAGAGCTGAGCTTTATATGGGGTAAATCATAGTAGCAGCTGTGTGCTGACTACTATTTAACATAAGTTTAAATGTGTTTGGCTAATTCTGAACACAACCACATCCATAAATATAAGAGGATGTGAACACTTACGCAACTACATTATTTTAATTTTGCTATTTTTTCTTTTCCTCCCTAAAAGATTTCGGTTTGTTTTTCAATGGAATTGTACAGATAACGGGTCACATTGACATTGGAAATAAATCTGAAAGGATTCAGTTTTGTTAGATTTTTTAACATGACAAAAACATGGCATTTCAACTTTCTTTATCCACTGTAACACATCTAGCAAAAACCATCTCCCCTACTGCTCCAGTGATATAAAAATAAAAATATGATAGCTTTTAAGATGTGGTAATATAAAAATACCATATATATTCAAGTATTAGCCGATCCGAGTATAAGTCGAGAAACTTATTGACTCGAGTATAAGCTGAGCTATGCTTGAGTATATATTAGGTCAAAAAAGCCCGTAATACTTAACTCCCAGCCGGAGTCTGTGTCCCCGGAGCAAAGATCTCCCCGGCAGTGCGGCAAGCTGCTTGAGAATTCTCCCTGCTGTCATCTCCCTGCTCGGCTTTGAATTCCCCTACCATCAGCACTGTGTAACTAAGAGTTATGATAGGATCGAGCACTAGCCAATCACAGCCAGCGCTCGATAAACCAATTACAGTCATTCAGTGATGTCGTTGCCTGAATGGCTGTGAATGATAGAGCGCCGGCTGTGATCGGCTGGCGCTTGATCCAATCACAGCGCTTACTTACACAGCGCTGATGGGGGGGGGGGGGATTCAAAGCCGTGCAGGGAGATGGCAGCAGGGAAACTTTCAAGCAGCTTGCTGCATCACCAGGGAAACCATTGCGCCGGGGACACAGACTGGCTAGGAGGTGAGTATTGCGTTTTGTTGTTTTTTGTTTTTTTACCTCACTCGAGTATAAGCTGAGGGGAGCTTTTTCAGCATTAAAAAATGTGATAAAAAACTCGACTTATACTCGCATATATATGGTAAGTAATTTTTCTGTACAAAAGCAATAAAATTAAAAGCTGTACACATTTTTGTTTAGTCATAATTGTACTGACATGCAGAAAACATATAATTTATACTGTATGATGGACACTATTGACCCTTTAGCGACACAGAGTGTACAGTTACGTCCTGCAGGTTTAGGGTATGTATGGAGGAGGATCCCGGGTTGATCTGGCTTCATACAATGCGGGTGCTGGCTGTTACTTGCAGCCGACACCAACGTCCAATAACTCTGGATATCCGGGCTGCTCAGCTGAGCTGTTAACCCTTTAAATGCAGCCATCAATTCTGTCAGTAGCATTTAAATGCCCTGACTGATGAGATCTTGGGTTGCCGTGAGGTTGTCTTAATAGAATGCCTGTTAGATCGCAGTATGATGTAATATTATGGCATTACAGCCTACTGCAGGACTGATCAAAGATTTGAAGGTTTTTGTTCCCTCTGGGGACTAAAAAAAAGTTAAACTAAGTTTAAAAAGTTTTACTAGTTATTAAAAAAAAATAAAAGGTAATACAAGTAAAAAAACAACCTTCTGCTATATTTATAGTAAAAGCGCCTAAGTAATAAAACAAAAAAAACAACATATTTGGTATCGCTGGCCCAAATAAATCCGATCTATCAAAGTAATGCATTATTTATCCCGCACAGTCAACATCAGTCGGAAAAAAAAAGAATGCCAGAATTGCACTTTTTTGGTCACCTCATCTTCAAGAAAAAATGTAATAAAAAGTGATCAAAAAGTCATATCTACACCAAAATGTTAACAATAAAAAACTACAGGAGGACCTGCAAAAACATGGGCCTCTGCACAACTATGTTTACTGAAAAAAAAAACTATGGCTGTCAGAAAATGGTGGCAGAAAATAATAAAAAAAATTAAATATCTATGAAAAAACCAAAAGTAGTACAGCGTCCTTTAGGGATTACAGAAAAATGAAAAAAATAAGTGGCTTGAGTTGATGTTTATTTCCATACCCCTACCCTCCACACCCCCCACCTCCCAAAAAAGAATGTCTTCCAATACACTACATTTAGAATTACTATTTGTCTATTTTAAAGAAGTCCTTTTGCAGTTATGCTTACAGGAAGCCATGGCTTGTGGAACACGCAATAATGCAAAAAAGACCCCGAAAAACTAAACTTTTTTTTTGTTTTGTTATTGGTATTGGAGGAAACCAGAGTATCTGGAGGAATGCCAAGCACAAACAGAGGGAGAAAATACAAGCTCCATGCAAATTCAATCCCAGGATACTAGGGCTGCAAGGCAACATTGCTCCCATGCATTATCTTGTTTATATCTAAGATATTCCAGATATTCTGACGGTTTGATGTTAGTAACGATAAGAGCAAAATCTTATTGCAGTTTTCTTCTGCATTACATTTTAAATATATGAACTATAAAAATGAGCAAACTCTTGTAAATCTCTGTTGGGCACATTTTGTATTTTGAGGGCTCAGTCACACGGGCGCATCGGCACCCATACACCGGTGCCGATGCGCCCTTGTTACTGCAGGTAGCAGACGGCCGTACCTGAAGACAGCCGTCTCTCTCCAGCGCTGATGAAATAACACATGACCGGCGATGGAGCTGGTCACATGTTCTTTCCTCCGGCGCTGCAGAGAGATGTCCGTCTTCAGGTACGGCCGTCTGCTATCTGCAGTAACACGGGCCCGATGCACCCATGTGACTGAACCCTGAAGCTGTATTTCCTAAGCATAAGGCATTGGAAGCAGAAATATGGATCCATATTCCACCATTTCAGCCTCCTTTGTCTGCTTAGTGGAAAGCTTTCCAAACAGCTAAATAAAACTCAACTTTACTTTTATAAGGACACTTATTACAGTAAATGTTCCAAAATATATTTATTTACTGTCAGACTACAGCTGCTTTCCATCACCCACCTACTACTGATTGACAGATATAGAAGAGTGTATACAGGGACACTGTCAATCAGCAGTATACACTTCAGATGGTAGGAAGCAGGACTCACGGGCTCTAGCTAGTCTAGTAGTTTTTTAGCTATCTTTCTACATGAAAATTTTAAATGATAGGGGATTATATATGCCTAAAAACATGGTGCCCCCCCCCCCCCTTATCTCATGTGCCTGCATATATTGTATGTGAATAAGTGTTTTAATGTGCATATTTGGTAATCAGTTAAAAAAGTGCGTCTTTTATCTTATTTCTCCAAACATGAGGAATAGGCAGATTCTGGAGATGTTTTTGAGGTGCAAGGGACATGAGTGAACAAGTGACTGAATATGGGGTGTGAATGAAAGGTCAAAAATATGCCCCCAAGGCAGTGGGCATACTGCAAGGAGTTATGATACAACCACGGACTAAGATAGAGATATACGTTCAAGTTAGTTAGTAGATGACAGAAAACTCAAGAAGTACAGTTTTTGAAATATTCAGCTTTAGGCATCGGTCAGACAAGCATGTTTTTTTTGTGCGCCTATGTGCACATAAAAATGTGCTCCTCGCATTAGCAGAAAACATGTGAACGGGCAAAGTTTCACATGTGCAGCGCATGAAACTGTGCACGTTAACTGGAGCAGCTGCTCCATGAAGGTCCCCACATCACTGAACACTGTGACAGCACTGTCAGTGTTCAGCGATGATGGAGCTCCCCATGGGGATGAAAGAATCCCCTGTCACAGCTGTCAGAGCTCTGGCACAGGACCACAATGCTATTCCCTTGCTTTCAATAGGGCCAGCACTACTGCAATGGGATGAAGGCTTACCCCCGCAGTGATGATTTTCAGGGGGTAAAGGGGCTTGAAATATAAGCTCTACTCTGAAAATCATCCTTAGCTGCAGAAAAAACATAAAAATAAATGTTAGCTCACCTAAAAGTGCTGTCCAGTTCTTCTCCCCGGCAGTCTTCTGCTGTCTTTCTGGTGGCCGGGGATTGAAAAATCCCTGCCACCTGAAAGCGCTGCCTTTAATTGGCTGAGTGCTGTGACCAATCAGAGGCAGTGCTCAGTCATTCATTGTTCAGTGATGAGGGGACTCCCCGCGCAGATTAACGGAACCATCAGGGACTCCCCTCATCCCTGCAAGGACAAAGGAGTTAACAGGACAAGCTTCTGGCTAGAAGCACCCTTTAAATGCCCTGCTGTAAGCAGTGGGGGACCTATTGGCAGCACAGGAGTTTTCATTAACGCCTGTGTCCAGAGTAGTCAATGGAAACTCCTGCAAAATGCGCACCTATGTCCTATCTTTTTTAGGTGTGTGCTGTGTTGCGCTTCAAATTCCGCACATATGAACACTTCTATAGGAACCCATTGGTTCTTTTAGAAGCGTGCATTATGCACGCGAAAAACACACGCTCGTGGGGACGAGGCCTTAGACAAACAGAAGACATGATATCGGGCAAACAATGACATTTTATGATATCGAAAGAACTTTCACGGTCTACAGTGGTGAATACCACAAAGAGAAAAATACAGAGAATGCGTGACAGCCTATTGTGGAAAAAGTGGAAAACGTCTTCATCCCTCCATAAGCCAAAAGGGAGCAACATTTCAACCAAATGGTCTTTATCAAGCATTGATATGGTGAATATCGATGCTTTACCATAGCAATGCTTGATAAATACCATTTGGTCAAAACTTCGCTGTCTTTTGGCTTATAAAGGGGTAAAGACTTTTTCTCCTTTTGCGTCACGTCTTCTTTCTATTTTGCTCTTAGGATTGGACTTTAGGATTCTGGTTCATGGTGACTGTGCATCAAATTGTCCCACTATATTAATGCTCAGGATTGTGCTGCTGGCATTACATTTATTTCTATGAATACCCCAAAGAGATCCAGAAGAATCAGTAGAGAGATTTAGATGCACATTTGTGGTGGAATGTAGCGATTTTCAAATCCATGTCAAAATCTGCATGTGGAATTTGGTGCGGATTCTCTGTTTAGTGGAATATTCGGCTGCATGTTGCAGAGTATTCCATTACATGTGAACGCAACCTTGATCCACAAAGAACATTCATTTTAAATGTAAAGATATATACTTTCATCTGTCACACAATTCCACAGCAATGATGTTACTTTGGAGTCTTGGAGCTAAGGATTGGACAACCATATGCCAGTGACACATGACCATTATGGCTGATAGATAGCCTTGGCTTGTACAATGAATAATGTATAATTAATACATCACATCCTATAGTTTGTGGTTTGCTTCCTGTAACATTTTGTTTTGCGGTGTATAAACTCTCCCCTAGTAGGAGTTAACATTCATTGATCTGTTTTACAAAATATATAAAAAAAAATTACCTCTGTGCTCTTACATTTCCTGGAACACTGTCATATACAATCTCGACCACATAAACCTAGAAATGTTGACCTTGAAAGAAAAGAAAAGACAATAAACAGCAGACCAGGCTGAGATCTTGGCTCTGTCAAAATGATTTCTTATTCTATTTTATTCAAGCATTGCCAAGCTTTATCACTTCTGTGTTCAACTCTTACAGTGGTGGCAGCCCTCTTGAATTTGTAAATTGCTTAGTTAAAGCCTACATATGCTTTCTGCATTGTCACCATGATTTAGATGATGCCGGCACTAAAAATATAATGATAACAATCATTTGGAATAAAGCACTATATTTCCTGAGAATGTGTTGGGCTGCTGAAGTAGAATATAATCTTTAGGATTTCAACTTGTATAATATGAAGTCTACAGTTCAGGGCTACTGTTAGATGCATAATTACGACTCAACTAGAGCCGGGACAAGGGGTTGGTGGAATAGGTATTAGAGACGAACGAGTGTACTCGCTAAGGCAAACTATTCGAGCGAGTAGTGCCTTATACGAGTACCTGCCCGCTCGTCTCAAAAGATTCGGGTGCCGGCGGGGGGCGGGGAGCGGTGGGGGAGATCTCTCTCTCACTCTCCCCCCCCCCCACTCTCTCCTGCTCACTCCCGCAACTCACCGGTCTCCCCCGCCGAATCTTTTGAGATGAGCGGGCAGGTACTCGCATAAGGCACTACTTGCTCGAATAGTTTGCCTTAGCAAGTACGCTCGCTCGTCTCTAATAGGTATCCAACATTGGGAGGTTCGAATAGTTGGCTTAAAAATGAAGACACAGAGGTGGCACAAATATGCATGCACATAAGACTAAGTAAATTGGGGCATTGTCTCGAGGTGTAGGGGATATTATTTCCAGAGGTCATACCCTGCCAGTTATAAAGGCATGGCAAATCCTTACGATATACCATCACTTTGTAGTAATTCCTTTGATATTGCAAAGAGATTTTTAATAGAAAAGAGAATATCCGTAACTGGGATACCTTATAGGTATGGCTAGAAACGAAGTCCTTCTACATGGACCAGTGTTGATTCACAAACCATACATGATTATATTTAAATATTCATAAATCTAATCCAAAATATAATTAGGAAAGAAGAAGCATATTTTTTATGTTTTGTAAAGTCTGCATTGAGTTTAAAACTTTAGTATCAACATCCATTCAATTAATAGAAAAACAAAGTAGGCATAATCTGCAAACTATCTCTTAAATTAGGATACTGGCGATTTACTTTACTTCTTCTTTAACATAAATATTCGTAATCATCTGGATGTGACTTGAAGAAATCCAGGCGCCTGCTACGGAAGTAACCCTCTTTAGATGAATGGAACTGATTTTCAGTCACACACATTTTTGCAACAATTCGTCTGAATGTGAATATCCCCTAATTGGTAAAAATAATCAAGGAAAGGAAGTTCTAAACAACGTGTAAAAAAAACAAAAAAAGCAGCATGTCAGGAACGAAAGAACACTAATCAACATTAATAACCGGATTGCAGCTTATGTCATATTCTGTTATGATATGTATTTCTACTCTACAGTACACTCGGCAGCTGGGGATGTACCCTTAGGTAGACCTGGGCATCTTCTTGCTAATGCTGGTTTCAGATGAGCATATACAAACATGTGCGTAATACTGACCTGTATTACTGATGTGTTTCAAAAGACATTCTATCTATATGTCTCCAGTTATTCCATATTTCCCTTCACTATTTACCCACTGAAAAATCATAAAATTACCATCTTTTTTGCCCAACAGTTAAGAATACAAATACAGAGACACATAGGGAAACAAATAGAGCATACCGCGTTTCCAAAAAGAGACGTACAAATTTGGCCATGTTATTAGCCCTATAGATTTGCATTAACTCTGGATTATGGTCCCTAATACGGAGCAAAAATATGCAGGTCTGAAAACGGCCTATTGCACAAATCTAATCACCAAATCTGTTACAGCATCTATTTTTGGTCAATAGATTCAAAGTAAGAATGGCACAAAATGAGATCAGAGAGAGTCTGGCTTCAGGCATCTATTGTAAGGCTATATTTTAACAGCAGGTTACAAGCATAAGACCTGATCCCCAGCGGTTCTTCTCAACCTAAGAAAGATTATCATTGGTCTCTAAGGGATCTAAGTTCAGTTCGGCAGATTAATATGATCTGAATCTTACAGCCGTAATACAGACATTAAAATGTAACTATATGGCTAAGGCAGAGGCGTAACTTGAAGCTCCTGGGCCACAATGCAAAACCTGGAACCGGCCCCCCCACTATAATGCTTTATTCATAGTACTCAGCCTTATGGGCCCCTCAAGACTGCTGGGCTGGGTGCAACTGCATCCCCTGCATCCTCTATAGTTACGCCCCTGGGCTAAGGGCTCGTTCAGGCGAGCGCTGTTTTAGTGCAGTATAGGCACATGAAAAGATCATGCCTATACTGCACAAAAGATCGCTTGAACTGGTGAATTCTAGCTACTTGAAGTTGCCCGTTCACATGATCGGAGGTGCATGGTGCGTGCCTTCCAGCTCCCATAGGAGTCTAGGGAAGTACGCCCAAAAGATAGGTCAGGTCCTATCTTTGCATGCACCATGTTGCTTAGATGCAACCTTGCGGTTGCATGTCCTATCTTTATTGGGTGTGCAAATATAGCGCATCTAACATTCTTTCATGTCAATGCTTCTTTAGGAAACCATTGGTTCCTATAGAAGCAATTTCCATGCGTGCCTCTAATGCACACCCATAGCGCTCGTGTGAACGAACTCTAAATTGAAGAGTCTTCACTAGCAGAAGAACACATTAGGTTCTTTTTCAGAAACTGCAGTGGGTACTGACTTGCTGAAACTGGAGAATGGAGCCCTGTCTGGTAAATACTGGCTCTACCACACAAGGTAGGTGATTGTGTGAGAATTTGGCATACCTTCTGTGAACACTTCAGACTGGTGGTTGTACTATGATGGTGTGGAGATTGTTCTCTTAGCATGCATGCTATTTAAATGTTGTAGGCTACCTCTGTAGAAGAGTGGTTGACCATATGTGCCCCTTTATGCCCACAATCTAAGCATCTCCAACAGTAGATATGCACTGTATGCCTCTTGTTTAAACAAGCGCATAAGCGAATGACATCAAGGCTAGTTATTCTCCCTCATCCAGAATGTTTAGGCAGGCAGATCCTCACTGAGAATTGTTCACTTCTCTCTCAGTGCTTCACATTCCTATATGAAACACTAAGCGGGGAACGTTTAGACATAATGAGGAGCGAGCGAACCAGCGATGATTTAAATACAGGCTGAAACTGAGCAACAAAAGAAAAGCGTACAATGGCTCACATTTAGATATAACGCTTATCGAGTACTTTGGTTCGTTTGAGCAACTATAAATACATAGTACATACATAAAGATATAGCACATACATAGTATCATACTACAGAAATGAGTATCTGAAATAAACAACTAAATTAGCTACATAATGTTCTTCTATTTAATATGTATAAAGGCCTGTGTGTGATGGGGTTTTTACTTGAACCTAGTATGCATTTTTCTTTTTCACCATCTGGCACGAAGAATTGGTGCTGACTGTTAATGACCATTAACTTCATTTGCATGGAAAGGGGCCTCCAGGAGCTGTTTGCAGAGCCCAGCGTGTGATTAATCACATGCCCAGCTGTGCACACAGCTGCATTGTTCTGCTCATGGTTGCCAGCAAATTACAATGTTATCTGCTGATTCCCATGGAGAACAGAGCATGCAGTCTGTTGAGAGATACTTTATCTCTCTATGGCTGAACGATGGATTTTAAGTTCACCTTAAAATCATTGTTTAAACGGAAAGTGCACAATGCCCGCGTTTAGATGTAAAGATTTTCGCTCATTTTTGGTCGCTTGAATGAATTTTGAGCAATAACCGCTACGTGTAAATGAGCCTTTAGTGTATTTTCATTGCTTATCCTGGTTAATTGTTCACATTCATCCATAAAATATTTCCCATGGTAGTACATTGCCCATTGATATGTTATGAGCAGCCCGCAACTCGTTAGCATCTTATGGTGAACCACATGCCAATAATTACATGGCCAGTGTTGTACTGTTAATTTGTAGAGCTGTCTAAGATATTCAGGGAAAGATCAATATGTCAAGAATATCTAAAACAATTTATAAAATATGTACTTTATATAAAAAAAAGCAACTACACGGAAAGCATAAATTTGCAGGGAGTAAATCTGTGACACTTTTTCTGCTTCAGTATTTTATCTCAATGGCCAGAGGTGCAATGCTAGTGAATGGGAATTTATGAATTCCCATTTACCCATTTCATTAGTTAGCTAAGTGTCTGGTCTCCAGCCAGTTGTAGACCATATTACGCTTTTTAAGACACAGCAGGCTCTCACTCAGATGTTTTCCCCACATTGACTTCAGTGATGAAAAAGCACAGTAAGGAAAACTGTGAGTGATTTTCAACCAGAAAGACATCTTTCATCAGAAGAGCCATCCATAACGGCACAAATGAATTTTTGGTGTCTACAAGGCGCTTTAGGATCCAAGCTTTACTGCTGAAATTGTATTTGACAAAATGTAATGTCATGTATTTTTGCAGGATTGCTCAGATATTCATGTTTTTACAGAAGACTGACAGCAAAGCAGTGTTTCCCAGTCTGTGGCTGTCCAACTGTTGCAAAACTAAAACTCCCAGCATGCTCCAGCAGTCATAGGAGACCATATAAGTGCTTGTTATTTTGCGGCTTTTGCTGGATGGGGGTTGTATACTTTTGCACAATAAAACCACTATTTTAGAAATTTATTTTTGTGTTCCTGCATCGAAGACTCCAAATATATTTACTTTTCCATTCACAGAGGTATGTGAAAGTGTTTATTTTATTTTTTTTGCAGGAGGACTTTCAGGTTTTGTTTGGTGTTTTTTGGGGGTACATTTGACTTCTTGATCCCTTTTTTGCTTTGTTGGGAGGAAGAATGAATTTAAAAAACTGAATTTTTGAAAACAATTCTTACAGGTTGGGCTGAATAATGCATTAATCTTATTGTACAAATCATAGCAGAAGCAGCAATACCAAGTTCTTATTTTATTGTTGTGCTTACAAAAATTAAGCACTGCATAAGTGAGAAAAGCTAATTTCTTCACTTGGAAGATTTGAACATGAGCTCTTCAGATCACTCATATAATACACTGCAATACTTAATGTATCACAGTGTAAAAATAGTTATTGTAGCTTTTAGAAACTTGGAAGGCCTGATGGCCATTTTTAGGCTACTGGCTGTCATACAGTCAAAATTCCTGGTGGGAAAGTTGGGTCCTGGGGCTGTTGAAGGGAAGAATTTTTTTTTTTTATGAAATGGTAAAACAAAAAATTATACTCACCCGTGTAGCTCGTCCTGCTGCCAGCCTTTGCACTTGGTACCCGTACAGCTCACCCACTGAATTCCACCTAAAAGTGATCATGTGACATATCATCACATTGTTGCTTTACCCAGAATTTAGCGGGTGAGCTCTACGGGCACCAGCTCTAGAGGCTGGCAGTGGGAGGAGCGACACCGGTAAATATAACTTTTTTTTTTCTTACTAACTATAATGGACACTCAAACTGATGCAACGGGGCAGCTATGAAGGGCACTGCTACTCAGTGGGGCTGGGCTGTTTTATTGTGGTATCGGGTAAAAGGGGGTTGAGCAAAGTATCAGCAGTACTGTCTAATTAATACTATGTTACAATTAAATATTACGTTAGAAATAACTGTATAATCATTGGGGGGGCAGTTGCTTAGATCCCGACCAATCACAGGAACGAAGAGAACCTGGCATTCACTGAAGCATTTTTACAGACACTTCATTCCTTTTGTCCAGACATTTTATTTGGTGCATTAACATAGACATATACAGGGGATGGACAAAAATATGGAAACAAAATGCATGGGATTCTAATCATCCAAGCACAGCTGCTCCAGTAAATGGGCAAAGTTTTTACGCGCTGCACCTATGAATCTTTCCCATTCGCATGTTTTCCGCTTATTCGAGCAACGCATTTTTTTCATGCATATAGGTGTGCAAAAAAACATACCTGTCTGACCTTGGCCTAAAGGTGTATAGAGGTGCCTGGGATGCACCTAAAACATGAACATGCCTGCACCTCTGCATGCAATACGTGTACAGTGAACCAGGGAATATTGTACTAAGCTTGACATTGGAAATGCCGAGCTTAGTAAATTTCGCCCAATGTATCTATCTTTCTAGATGCGCATTTCATCTACACACATTATCTGTTTCTGACTATACATTGTTTTTGTTTTGAACCAATAATGCTGTATATGTAAATAAAATGTATTGTAAATACCTGGCGAGATTTAATAAGAAGAGGATTTAACCTTTAAATCAATGTAAAATGCGCTGCACTGTGATTCATGCTCCCTAATACAAGCCACATCCCTGAAAGTTAAGGGTTCTCAGGCATTATGATGAAAACGTGCTTTATCCCTTAAGTGCTGTATATTCATTGCACCTGGGCACCGTGAAAAGACATCATTTGAAAGTAAAACAAATTAAGTAGCTTACAAGAAATATCAATACAATTATAAGCAAGGCCAAAAGTGTATGCCTTAATGCTTGGTCGATATAACTCTATCCCAAACTGCAACATGCCCTTCTTTGTTCTTTCTTGTTAATTGATTACCATTTACAGAGCTTTGTATATTGCAGTTCCACAAGAATAATGGACAAAAGGTCAGTCACTGACAAAACTGCAACAATGGTATTATAAGCATATTTGAGTATCGCTCTTCTGAGGGGGGTTCTGCATCGAATATGAGTTCTACTCATTGCTCAAGATAGTTCTACATAAGAAGGTTACAGCCCTAAAGTGCGTCATTAACCAACAATTTAACATTACCCACAGTTTTTCTGTGTGTGATTCGCTATACTCACAAACAGATCAAACTACTTACAGTATGGTAGTCAGGGGCGTAACTATAGAGGATGCAGGGGATGCGATTGCCCCCGGGCCCAGGAGCCTTAGGGGGCTCATAAGGCCTCTCTTCTACATATTGGGAGCCCAGTACTATGAGTAAAGCATTAAAGTTGGGGGTCCTGTTACAAGTTTTGCATCTGGGCCCGGGAGCTTTAAGTTACGCCTCTGATGATAGTTTATAAAATGTGACAACTAAACAATGGCTACCCAGTTGATATGTGCATAGGGGTTGTACAGAGACATATGTACAACCTGCTACACTCTGCTACATATGGTACTCTTTGTGGGACGGCATTACAGAGGTGCTTTTCTCTAGGAAGACCAGTTTAGTAATACACCATCTAGTTTGACAATCTTCTTTTCTGTTGAAAACTTATGTAATCTTCCAGAAAAAAACTCAATAAAAGTATATAGGTGCCAAATTTTGACCCTGTACAACTTGGTGGTTGTGCCGAACTATAATATGTGTATTATCAAATGTAGTGCAAAAATATGTCATAGGTAGAGATGAGCGAGCGTACTCAGAAAAGCACTACTCGCTCGAGTAATTTGCTTTATCCGAGTATCGCTGTGCTCGTCCCTGAAGATTCGGGTGCCGCTGCGGCTGACAGGTGAGTCGCAGCGGGGAGCAGGGGAGAGCGGGCGGGAGAGAGGGAGAGAAAGATCTCCCCTCCGTTCCTCCCCGCTCTCCCCTGCAGCTCCCCGTTCCGTGCCGGCACCCGAATCTTTAGGGACGAGCACAGCGATACTCGGATAAAGCAAATTACTTGAGCGAGTAGTGCTTTTCCGAGTACGCTCGCTCATCTCTAGTCATAGGCAATCTGCACCAAAATCCCCACGTCTTACATATGGATTTTTATGCAGAATTGTCACAGCTTTGCAGAGGGTGAAATCCTCAGTAATTCCCTGTAATCTATATTAAAATGTAACATATGGATATTTTAGTACAGATTTGTCAGGGGTGGATTTTTCTATCACTTGTGAAAGTGCCCAAAGGCAGGTTAACAGACATATGAGTCTGAACATTAGTAGGTTAACAGAACACATACGTTTTGACTGAATATTAGGACAGTTTCAGACAGCTGTATGCACAACTATGCCAGTACAGTCCATAGTTGCGCATGAACATCTTTTTTATTTTACTTCTTGGGCTTTTCAAAAACCGTGGGAAGATAGATCCTGCTCTATCCTTACCGCACGTGCAGGAAAGATAGGGCAAGTCTTATCCTTGCTTGCCCGAACTATCAACGGGAGAGAATACCAATTGTGAAAACGAAAACATTGAAATCAATGGTTTAATTTTGTCCCGTTATGCGGCCGTGATTATCATGACCGCATAATGGGACAACAACACCTTTGTCTGTTTGGGCCGTTACATTGTGTTTTCTAGTAACAAAATCAAGATTGTGTATAGTAAAACGGAAATATAACAAAAAATACCCTCCACCTGTGAATAATTGGAACTAATGTTTGCGATCTCATTCATCTCTTTCTCTGTATTCCACTATGATTAATTATCTCTAGAGCAATATAAGCATCTTTGCAAATTAAAGTGGAAAGCTAATGTAAAACAGAAATTAAGAGAATAAAGAAAATTGTGTCCGTGTATTTGCATAAAAGGATAGAATTCACTTCAACTAATTAGAGGAACACTCTGCAATAGGCTTGTTTTGTCAAAAGCGGATGGCGAAACTTTATTTTAAAAATGTCACTACTAATCTCTCCTACTACAACTAACAGCTAGTAGAACAGGACAATCATTACATGCAGCACAGCTTAGATTTATTACACCTGTTTATTGTTCCACCAACACGGATTCCAGAGAACTGTAATTATTTACACAAATTAGCTGATCTTCAATGAAGCACAAAGTAAAGTGTACAGATCTCAGACATCGGGGTTAAAATAATAGGAAGCTAGCTGACTAATCTGTGGGACAACCCATGGGAGCCACATGTAAATGTGGGGGACACACACTAACTCCATACAGTTGTTGGCCTCGTTAAATTCTAACTCATTAACTCAGTGATACAAGACTACAATGCTGAACACTGAACCTCTACAGCATATTAGTCTGGTGAGACATGTTCATTTTTTGTGTTAAGAATGAACAGAAAATAGACATCTTCTTTCCACATGCCACAATCAATATAACTACTAATTACTGAGGTAATTTACCCTAAAACATACAGTATTCTCATCTGTCTATTAGTGGATTAAAACTCAAAAAATATGTTTTAGATTTATCTTTAAAATGCCTCATAGAAACCTCAGAAATGTATGTAAAGGAGCAGTCATAGTAACATAGTATGTTAGGCTGAAAGAAGGCAATGTCCATCTAGTTCAGCCCCCCCCCCCCCCCTTCATTTGTTGATCTAGAGGAAGGCAAAAAAAAAACAATGAGACAGAAGGCAATTTGGGAAAAATAATCCTTCCAAACTCCATAATGGCATATGTCTCATGTGGACACCAAAAAGGTAGGCACTCTCTGTTAGGAACACACCCCGCTTTGGTGCACCCAGCCCCATTCGAGATGACATGGTTGACCATTCATTTGGAATCTAATGCTACATTGAAGAGCTACAAAACATGACTCTAATATTTAGATCAATCTCATTCAAAACAAAATCATGTTTACTGGCATTTAAAGAAGTACTTCTAATTCTTTCTTCTAGCACCCAAAGAAAAACCATGGTTTGATTCGAGCCAGTCATGGGAAGAAGTATTCACTGGGTGGCTGCTCTTTGGCTTCTCCCCACACGGCTCAGTTTGATTGACAAAACATAATAGGTCTCAATTAATCTACTAATAGTTTCCCTTTAAATTGTTTTCTAGAGTTTGATAAATTTTATAAAAAATGACATTGATTTTCCTTTATTACTTTACTTTACTCAAAATATGTATATGTAATATTCTGTACTATTTTTCCCTCTATAAACGTTATGATTCCATGCAAACGATATAGGCTTTGGTGATATTCTATCTATACTGATATCACATACAGCACTGGCTTACTGTGGTCTAAGGCACAAGACCATAGTATGCGGCATCACTAAAATGACATTGTCACCTGCAGGTGGGATGTTTGATAGATAGGGTCTATAGCCCATTGATTTTATAAGTCAATAGTGGTAAGTAGGGATGAGCGAGCGTACTCGGAAAAGCACTACTCGCTCAAGTAATTTGCTTTATCCGAGTATCGCTGTGCTCGTCCCTGAAGATTCGGGTGCCGGCACGGAGCGGGGAGCTGCAGGGGAGAGCGGGGAGGAACGGAGGGGAGATCTTTCTCTCCCTCTCTCCCGCCCGCTCTCCCCTGCTCCCCGCTGCGACTCACCTGTCAGCCGCAGCGGCACCCGAATCTTACAATACAAACACAAAAACACTCATCAATTTAAGTATACCCAACGTAATTATATGATATCTCCCAGTATCCATATTCTATTTATAATGAGAAAAAACGTGAAACTCTGTAGGATACAAAGATGTAGCTCTATAAACCAACTTGATCTTAAAGTATATGCCTAGTTTCTGTCTTTGGTTCTACTCTCTAGGGTATGCCTGTGACATGATGAGGTATAGTACTGAAAAATCATATTTGAGTAGTACTTAAAGAGCCTGTCTACCTAAAAGTGTGGGAAAGGTAAGTGAAGGTGAAGCAAGACCCAAGCTGTCTAACCATGGGGATTGCTCTTCATATTTCTTCACAGCTCCCTTTTTTGATACATAAATATTTCCCAGCACCTTAAACTACTAGTTCCTAATGTGAATTCCATTAGGGTGGTAGATTGATATCTATCCAGTGAGAACCAATTAACATGCGGGCCTGGTATAAAAGCTTGTCTATAGCAATTCTGCATGCCAGCTGGCAAAATCTCAGATGCATATCTTAGCAGGCAAATGGTTGAGTTATGACCAACTGAGATGTAATATGCATTACTGATAAGGTATAGGCCCACTTCTATAGCTCTACATGTATCACATGGGAGTTGTCATTAAGCCCTATTTTATATAGCAGCAATGGAAACCTGGTGTATCAAATATAACTGAGGCTGTGCTTCCTTCACAGTCAATGTAAGGATACCCTGTACAATATAATTCCAATCCTCACCCTTCTGTGTACTTAAATCTTCCTCGCTTTTACTTTTGACCCTAAATATAAATACACAAGTAAAGCCTCTAGTAGACAACATTAAAGTAGAGAGTTGAGTCCTGTTGTGTCTTCCTCTCTGACTGCAGAGTTGAAGATGCTTGAGTTTGAGGCTTCTCTTATGAGAGTAACTCTAAACTGCACAAACCATGCATGTGTTAATTACTAATTGGTAAAACACAGTTATGAGGCAGGCTATGACATTGTCGGAGCTGTTAAAAGTACTTACTCCTTTTCATTTATAATATGGACCATTTTAATGACTTGTTTTGTCTTTCTTATCTGTCAAACTCTTCAAGTCTAAGAAGCTTGGGATGTAGTTAGTAATGCCCCAAGTTTCTAAGATCTATATTTTCCATCACATTGTATGTAAAATCAATATTATAGGGACATTTTTATTGGAGATAGACAGGGGGAGTGGGTAGTTCAGCACTGCATCATCTCAAGTGTTGGAGTTGGCCAAATAAAATAATTACAATTATGTATATCAATGTTTCCTAACTTCAGTCTCAAGGCACCGCAACAGGTCATGCTTTCAGAATATCCTGTAGTGAAAACATCTGTGGCAATGTCTGAGGCACAGACAATAATTACAATACCTGTGTAATACTGAGAAAATCTAGAAAACGTAACCTGTTGGTGTGCCTTGAGGACTGCCATTGGAAAACACTGCTCCATACAATGCCACTTTCTAACATATGTTAGCATAATTAAATCCCTGAACCTCTGGGACATTCACATTGCTGCTGTGTTAGATCCACTGTTCAGACTAACTTCCCTTTCCCTGCTTCTGGCAGATGCAGGTGTGGTCCTGCTCTCCTTGTAACCTGAGCTTATACTTACCTTCTTCCAGCACTTCCATAGTTAATTGCTCCAGGGTTTCCCAGCTCAGCTGTAGGACATTTGCAAATCACCGCCCTATATAGCTGAGTTGGGACTTCCTTTCAGTGCTTCAGTGTTGTTGTAAGTTCTGCTCTCTTACTTCCTGCTTAGTCCCTGTTTCTGTTAGCATCCAATGTCCAGCACTTTGTTGTTCATCCGTTCTTGCATCCTTCTGTCTGTAGTCTTCACCTGTTCCACTGTGTTGTCCTTATAAGCATGTTTCTCCCTCTGTTTCTTTACTTCTCCCAGTCCTGTTCTGTCTTTTGTTGTATAGGTGTTTTGTCCTGTCAGGGTTAGCTATCATCTAGAGGAAGTTTTCCTTATCAGGACGTCATCCCTGCTTATAGGCAAGTGTCTTTCTTCTACTTCATACTAGCTCGGGGCAAGGTACTTTTGCTAGTTCTGCACTGGGTTTCAGCCATCTGGTATCTTACCTCTGTATGCCAGAGGGTCAGCTGTCAGCCTTGCTGGACTGGGTCATTACCTACCTGGTAGTTTGACACAGTGGATCCATGTGCACAGTCCTTACATGATGCCAGTAGTTCTTTGGCTACCTTAAATGCAAGAGTTGACAATGGGCAGTGTATGGCTACCATGACTACAAGTGGCAGATAAGGGGTAGTGCTGTGTGCCTCTGTTAGGGAAGAATGAGTGTTGAGTTATTTTATTGAGTCTAACTTTAGCTTGAGGAGCATATTCAGTGTTGGTCAGGCAATTAGGCTAATAGCATATACAATATTGTGGTTCATGTGATTGCACATTATCCCAATATTAGTATCAAATAATATAAGGTGACTAGAGATGAGCGAGCACCAAAATGCTCGGGTGCTCGTTACTCGAGTCGAACTTTCAGTGATGCTCGAGAGTTCGTTTCGAGTAACGAACCCCATTGAAGTCAATGGGCGACTCGAGCATTTTTGTATATGACTGGTGCTCCGCTAAGTTTTTCATGTAAAAAACACAGAAATGGATAGGGCAGGCGAGCAGCAACATGCAGGGCTGCATTTCGGGCTCCGAGATCTCACTATTAAGCCACAATAGTGGCAAGAGTGAGACCCCTCCCCCCCCCGCTGTCAGCATAACGATCGTTCTCCTCTGCCACAGCTGTAACAGCTGTGGCAGAGAAGAACGATGTTAGCCCATTGAATTCAATGGAGCCGGCAATACAGCCGGCTCCATTGAAAGTAATGGGCTGCCGGCGAGCGCAGGAAGAATTTTTGGGAAGGGCTTAAAAATATAAGCCCTTACCTGAAAAAGAAAGATTTTAGTGTAAAAAAGAATAAAAATGCAGGCATTCTCTTCAATGGAGCCGCTGCTGCTGCCGGCGACTCCATTGAAGACAATGGTCCGCTGGCACACCTGAATTCTTTTTCAGGGAAGGGCTTTACATATAAGCCATTCCCTGGAAATGAATTAAAAGTGATTTAAAAAACAAAAAAAATAGATACTCACCTCCCTTCAGCTGCCGGGGCACAGCGCGTCTTCTCCTGCTGTCCCCTGCACTGTGGTGCTGAACTGCTGCCATTCAGCTGAGAGCTGCGCTGAGCCAATCAGAGGCAACACTCACTCACCCATTCATGAATTCATGAATGGGTGTGAGTGAGATCTGCCTCTGATTGGCTCAGCGCTGAGCCAATCAGGGGCATGTCTGACTCACACCCCCTTCACACCCTCTGCAGGCCAGCCGCGCTGAACTCCGTCTGCCGGGACAAGGTGAGTATATATATATATTTTTTATTTTTACACATTTCTGGATGAATTGCAGGGAAGGGATTATATATTTAAGCCCTTCCCGACAATTCATCCTTCGATCGCCGGCAGCCCATTGCTTTCAATGGAGCCGGCTGTATTGCCGGCTCCATTGAATTCAATGGGCTAACATCGTTTTGCCGGGACAAGGTGAGTATATATTTTTTTTATTTTTACACATTTCTGGATGAATTGCAGGGAAGGGCTTATATATTTAAGCCCTTCCCGAGAATTCATCCCGCGACCGCCGGCAGCCCATTGCTTTCAATGGAGCCGGCTGTATTGCCGGCTCCATTGAATTCAATGGTCAGTGCTCATTTAATTGAGACGAATACCGTGTGGTGCTCGTCTCGAGTAACGAACATCTTGAGCACCCTAATACTCGAACGAGCATCAAGCTCGGACGAGTATGCTCGCTCATCTCTAAAGGTGACTACATGTCAGGATTTAGGTAGGATAGCCCCACTTTGGGACCCTGTTTCCTAAATTCCATGAGGACCCCTGCCGGACAGCCATTTGTCCCACTTTTGTCCTGCTTTCAGGAAGTCAGTTCCCCGGCTGGTAATCACATTGTAGCGTCACAGCTGGATGCACACACTGACGGCAGTGTGCGCATACAGGATCTTCCTCCCCTGACCTCTTCTCCTTAATTGTGCAGTAGAAGAGGTCAGGGGAGGAGGTGCTGCTGCAGGCGCACACACTTCTACCCATGGGAGCACTGTGAAGAGGAGCAGTGGCATTCGGAAGACCAGAAGGAGGGTAAGTATGTGGGTTTCAAGGGGGTTCTATTAGTAATGGAGCTACTGTGGGGTCCCTGCTACTACTGGGTTTGATACTATTAGTAATAGTGTTCCCTATATCAGCCCCAGTAGTAATAGTATTACCACTGAGGCCACTGTGGGGGTCACTATAACTACTGAGGCCACTGTGGGGGTCACTATTATTGCTGGTGCCACTGTGGGGGTTACTATTACTACTGAGGCCACTGTGGGGGTTACTCTTACTACTAAGGGCTACAATGGGGGACACTATTATTACTAAAGATGATGTAGGGGACACTATTATTACTAAGGATGATGTATTACTACTGGGGCTAGTATAGGGGACACTGTTACTACTAAGGCCACTCTGCACATGGCAACATACCTCAAGCTGACTTACAGCTCATTTACACATGGTAGAAAGTCTGTGGATGGTCCACAGCAAAAATTTCCCCTGCAAATTCCACAGCATTTCTGCATCCAAAAAACTGCGACCTGCACCACTAGTGCAGATTTTGACTGAAAATTAGCAGCATACCTGCAGCTGATTCATACTATGTGGCGCTCCCCCTCACCTCCTCTGTAGGCTTCATGCTGCCAGTGCTCACCGGCTTCCAGTCCCCAGTGGCCTGGTCAGGTGCAGCACCGCTAGTCAGGTGAGGACACTACAGGTTGCTGGGAACTGGAAGCAGGAAGCGCTGACAGTGGGAAGCCTATGAAGAGGGTGAGGGGAAGCACCACATAGTATGAAATCAGCTGCGGGTACAGATTTTGTCAGTTTTTTGGATACAGAAATGCTGCGGAATTTGATCCATCTTTTTTTAAATTGCCCTGTACATTTTATACCAATGGAGGTAAAATCATACGTAATGATAAGCCCCGCCCCGTGACCACACCCTTCTGCTCCGCTTTGACCCTGGGAAAACCTGGTCACCTTAAAAAAATAGGTTGTACAAAGTAGACATACTGGAACTTATGCATAGATGCAGCAAAGTTTAGCTTGACTCTTAAAACATTAAGATAACTTTTTATGCCGCAGTTTATTTACCCTTTCAATGGCTTTTGTTGTTAAGATAAGAAACAATAGCATCTCAATGGCTGAAGATAAAATAACTTTTTTGCAGAAAGTTGTCACAGAGCAGTTAATCTTTACTATATCTGTATACTGCACAAAAATATAAAAAAATTTTATCAGCAGAAACATTCTAGCATAAAATTCCACAGGACAATGCTGTTTTATCAGCGCTCAGGTTGAGTCACTGATCATTGCTCTTCCCTAAATGAGCAGAACCAAATGCTATCAAGCAGCCAAGACTAAAGAAAATAAATAGCTGGTGGACACCAATGAAATGTACTGACACACATAAATTGTTTTAGACTACTACCACAAACTGCTTTATGTCTAGAATCATATTGTCTATCCAGCAATAAAGGTATAGAATGTAAGCAAAAATACTGGGAGAATGTCAGCTATTTGATAAACAGTCTGAATGAGTTGTTAAGGTTGTGGACCTGCCAATCACTCTGCTGTGCCGCAACGAACAGGCAACTTTTTATGAACTTAGAATTGAGAAGCAAGTTTTGATTGACTGTTCTGCCTTTCAAGGAGTCACAACACAGCGCTAACCTTTTGTTCTGTGAATTATTTTGATTTTCTGAATGCAATACAAACCATAAACCCAAAATTGCGTTCCATTATATGTGAAGGTACTAAGAGTATTATCAGAGTACAAGTCGACGGAGAAGAAATTGTGATGCAAGCAAACATATTGTGATACAACCCATCATAATGCCAGATTTTGTCACCTAGTTCTATTGTGTAAACAATATTCCACAAGTTCTGATCCTTGACTAGGAAAGCAATGGGATTGACAAGGACAAGGTCCCCTCCTTTCTTCAAACTGTAGGCTCTGAAGAGGATAACCCCACACAGGTTGTCAACATCCAGTCACGAGATGGGAATAACCAATCCATGGCGCTCTTTATGAGTCACATAGCATCTCAAAGGGCTACCTCTTGTGTCCTTCCATGTGCTTATTGACCAAACTAACATCTCAGGCAGATCTTCTTTGCCATAGATTCACAGTCAGTGTTAAAATCTATTCTCTGAACCTAACACGTGCATCTACCTATAATGACATTCATATTGACCTCTACGTACTGTGATATGGTGGCACCTGATAGAAACAAAACTCTTTATATCTCCATGTAATTTTACAGTAGAGTGCTAAAATTCCAAGCACATGGTCATTGAAGATAATTGCTTCCTATCATGAGATATAATTTATCAAAGCACTAGAGCTTTATATACACACACCTGTTAGCACTGCAGTACATGTGTGCATTGTCATGTAGTTGCTTAAGTGAAGTTATGACTTTGCAGCTGGGATTTTGACATTTTTCATTGCTCTTTTACTTGGCAACAGATGTCTAGAGGTTTTGCACAGATGCTTCACAAAATGCTGGTATAGTGATGTCAACTAATTGGTCAGAGTTGAATATAATTAAGTACATGAGTGATGGCTCTGTTGTAATAACAATTTTCATACTTTTGTAATATTTGGAGGTTTTAGTACATTTAAGCGTTTCCTTTATAAACCTACAGTTTGGTTGCAAAAAGTGGCAAGTAATTATTGTGCTGATTAGAAGGGTTGATGGGTGTGCAGAGACAATCATATGAATACAAAAGACAAGAGACATGCACTCTATCAAAAAAGATCCATTACCTAAAATAAGTCATTTTGCTGTAAAACTCGGTAGGCCGATATGCAAATTATTAGAGTTATGGCCAGATTAGATGAACGGTTTTGTCACCTAAGGCCCTAAAAGAAGTTCCACCCTTAGTCTATAAAAAGGCTCTGTGTGTAGTGACCTCTTTTTCCATTTGTGTAGAGCTAGTTGACCACTAGACTTGCTTCTACGACTCACTGCGAGAGATTTTGCCCAGGTAACAGAGTTTGAGAGAGGGCACACTATTGAAATGCGAGAAGGTGGGCGGTTGCATCAAAGAATTGTCTGTCACCTGGACTGTTCTAACCAGACTTTTAGGAGGTTTCGGGACCAATGAATGCGTGAGGGCACGCACGCAGGGTGACCTGGCTCAGGACATCCTCAATGGACCGCCAGTAGAGAGGATCATCTGACATGAGCAGCTCAAACTGTTTCATTCTCCACTATCTAGAGATAGGTGGCACAATCATTACAGGCCCCTGTGTCTTTCAGAACCATTTCCAGGGGCTTGGCTGAAGGACATTTCTCTCTATGCCCATTACGTCTATTACATTTGACACCCACCATCACCTGAGTTTGCAGTGGTGAATCTGGATTGCTATGGTGTGGAACCAGGTCTTCTTTAGCAATGAATCCAGGTTTCGTTTAGGCACTGACAATGGCCATGTTCATGTCTGGAGACCTAGAGATGAGTGTCTCAATCCTGCCTTTGCTGTGGAGCGGCACACTGCCCCAACTGCTAGAGTGATAGTTGGTCACCCCAAGTAGTGGTACAAGAGACAATGACAGCTTAGTGATATGTTCAGGATATCCTGCAGACAGATGTCTTATTGCCTGAAGCAAGGGTGTCACAGGAATGCCTTCACAACATTGATACGCATCCTTGGTGTGCCTGGTCACCAGAATTATCGCCAATAGAACATATGTGGGACCATCTGGGATGCCAACAGCTTATAAGTTTGCATGACCTAGAGCCTCAGTTACAGCAAATGTGGACTGATATGCTGCAGGATACCATATGGAACTTGTATGTCTTCATGCCTTACTATATGACATCTTGCATCCAAGCTAGAGGTGGCCCAACAGGGTACTAGAGTCTCGCTTCAAGTGTTCAGTTTTCTACAATAAATTATCATTTTGCTCTCATACTGTAATCACTTAATTTGCTATAATCACACATATAAAGTTTCATTTGATTCTGACGTCTTCTTGGGCGTAGATTGTTTTTGACAATGAGTGTATTAGAGTTCAATGCAACACATCCCTGATAGAAAGTTTGGTAAAAACAAAAAAGTAAAATGTGAATATTTTGCACTATTTGTATGCTATTGAAAATATCTTTTCTAGTCTGAAATGTACTATATGTGAACTGTCATATTCTAGTGCCCTTGTAGTCCATGCTACAGTCTACCCATATGGCACGTCCCCCAGAGAACTGCCTCTATAGACCTGACAAAAAAGCTTGGCATATCATTAACAAAACCAGACTATCTTCAAATCTACAGGTCAGCCAGGCTGTAGGACTGCTACAGGCAGCTGTATAAATCACTTCTATAGAAGTAGAAAGTTTTAAAATTCTCATTGCAGCATATCATATTTCCATGTGTCATTTTCTTATAGGAGATGCCCTTTGGTCAACCACTGAACATTTGTCAGTGTTTACTACTTTTGCCAGCAGACTCTATATGGCATACAAGCCTTGCTTGATTACCAATTACACCTAGCTGCCCTCCTTGATCTGTAATCTGTGCTATTGTGTTAACCTTAGCTTTACCTGTTTGGTTTTGTGTACAGTACTTTTGATTTATTTTTTTTTTTTTTATATTTCCCCCATTCTTTTCAACTCACAGACAGCTATAAATTTCTACTGCGTCCTCGAATTAACGGCACGTTGAAATAAATGGTTAATAACAATAATAACATATTTTTGCTATCGGCCAAATTTCATTTTGTATAAAAAAAAATATTTAGGCCTGAACACAAAAATGATTGACTTCCTCTATTAACTGTAATCAACTAAATGCATTATAAAGGGAAATGGCGAGGTCCCTATGTCATTAGACCATTAATTTATGTGCTGCTTTTGACGGCACTATAAGCTTCTACACAGTGTCATTGCCAGGATCTAGCTGTCATACTGAAAGGGAACTGAAATAATTTCTCACATTAAAACCTTTAAATGCGGCATTCACATTAAGTCCCTGAAAGCTAAAGCAACTGATTCTTCATTTGGGCTGCTGACAGGAAAACCTGTGATGTCATTAATGACATTGCAGGGATAGCATGTGCATGGGGGGCTCATCAAAGATGAACTATGTATCTACTCTGCATGTCTGTGTAAACAGATCACTAAAATAGTGATGTAATGGTCTGTTGCTATAAGGTCACTGTTATCACTGTTTTATATATAGATGCTAGAAATAGTAAGTAAACCCTTTGGAATTACCTGCATACCTGCTTACTGATAGAGATGAACGAACCAAACTTGTAGGATCCAAATCTGGGTCGAACTTTGCAAATAAATTTGGTTTAGTGAGAACTCGAACCTCAGGCAGCTTGTTTCTGCTGAACCAGAGATTCATACAAATCTAGTGTAGAAAACTTTCTAGAGGCCTGAGATGGTGGTGGTGTGGCTAGGGTCCTAGGTTCAAATCTGACCAAGGATAACATCTACATGGAATTGAAAAACTCCACGCAGATGTTGTCTTTGATCAGATTTGAACCAAGGACTACATCATTGTAAGACAACAGTGCTTAACACTGAGCTACATCCATTAAACCATTGTATCAGGGCCCTTACAAAGTGTTCTATACTAGTTTAAGGGTTTTTACGTACCTCTGGTTCTAGTCGGTCAAAACCAAACATTTTTATGAGATTCAGTAATGAGCAAACTAAACTTTTGAAAAGTTTGCTCATCTCTAATTACTAATAAAATGTGGTCTGATTATTATGTAAGTCACAATTTTAGACAAACACAAACAAAATAAACTAATAACACACAACTTGTTAATTCTGTTGCAATAGGGTGCTTGAACTTTTTTTTTACCGTAGGAGCAATAGTTCCTATAATGCACTGCAATGGATAGCAGACCCGGAGGTCATTGATAGGATTCTAGCTGCTATGGCAACCCATTGGAAATGCCTGATTGTGGTATAGGGAATTAAAAAGTGACAGAGGCAGCCCCCTCTTTCTGTCAACCACTTAGATGCCTTGATCAGCATTGATTGTGACCTGTTAGAAGTTTAACGACTGGGATTGGAGTTATCTGATACTAGTTCAGTTCATCTACAGCTGTGCCAAGCTTCTAATGCAGCTTTGTAAAAATGTGCATGTATCGGTATAAAGTCTGTCAGAGACCTCCAGAAAAAAAGTGTTTTGGCAGTCACTAACAGGTAAAGAATGCAGCATTCCAAAATGTGAAAGTTTGCTCTGAACATCAAGACCTGAGACATGAAAGAGTTAATACACCTTCATAATTAATTTGTAATGATTAAATGCAGTTGATGTTCGAAAGAAAGCCAAGGAAGCATTTTAATAGCTGTCACAGACAGTAGAGTAATCACTGTGTTATATTGACTGGCGTCTTGTATTATGCTTAGAGCCCTTGTAACACTTATCAGTCCATTCCATGCATTCTCTGGTATAGTGACTATTACACAGTTGCTACTACTAGTGTCTCTTATGTTAGATGCCCCGAAGAGATGATGGTTGTGTATGGACAGGTCTCTAAAGGTAAGGAATCTATTCTATAACAATAATGATCATACGAGCCAATATAACTGTTTTTAAATAAAATACATTTTCCAACTGTTGCTGTATGAGCATTACTCAGGGCAAACTCCGGGTGAATGGAGATCCTGCAGGGACGGAATCAAAATTGGGTCCATTGTCCTGCCCCACCCTCAGCTTTAGGGCTTAAACCGATGGGCATGTTTAGTCCCGAAAATAAAACAGACAAAACAAAACCATTAATTTCAATGGTTTCGTTTTCACTATCGGGATTCTTACATGTTATAACTACGTACGAGAAAACATAGGACTTGCCTTATCTTTCTCACACGTAGTTAAAACTAAGTGCCAGAAAGATAGTGTAGCACCTATCTTCCCACTTTTTTTCAAGCTCGCACGCACTAGCGCTGAGTTTGTATAGTCCGTAAAAAAAAAATTGGTTCATGCACTAATACACTCAGCAGCAGCTAACGTATTAGCACATGCCCCATGTGTTTTTGCCCTTACAAGCAGAGCATGTTTAACCAGATTGTCTGGGCCAACCAAACATAGGAGTTCTTAGCATATGTCCAATTTGTATGCTGCTGACGACAGCTCTGTTACTGCTCGAAAATCCCTAAAATATACAGTACTGCGGTCTCTTATTAAGAGGAAACATATCTCATGTATTAACAGCATAGAGAACTTCAATAGTGGATGTTAAAGCTTTCCATTATTGGATATGAAACTTGCTGAATGAAACAACACACATTGTATGTACACTATATACTGGGCATAAACGACTCTATTAGTCCTGAATAGAGATGAGCGAGTATACTCGCTAAGGCACATTACTCGAGCGAGTAGTGCCTTAGCCGAGTATCTCCCAGCTTGTCTCTAAAGATTCGGGGGCCGGTGGGGGGCGGGGAGCGGCGGGGGAGAGCGGGGAGGAACGGAGGGGAGATCTCTCTCTCTCCCTCTCTCCCCCCTGCTCCCCACCACAACTCACCTGTCACCTGCGCCGGCCCCCGAATCTTTAGAGACGAGCGGGGAGATACTTGGCTAAGGCACTACTCGCTCGAGTAATGTGCCTTAGCGAATACTCGCTCATTCCAAGTCCTGAACAAATACACAAATACATAATCACTGGAGTACTAAAAGGAGAACTACCATCTCACAAGCACAAGCAATATGGACCAAGTTCCAAATATGCAGGGCTTACAGGGAAAACAATGGGACAAAGTTCAGCAAATGAGAAAACAAGGTCCTCTGTTGATGTATCTTATCTTAGTTTTGTATTGCGCCTTATTGCATGCCACAAACATGTTAAAACTTAAATTAAGGTGGACCTGGACCCAAATTCCAAGAAAACAAGGGCAAACATACTATAGAAACAGATCATGTGGCTGGCCCTTGAAGAGTGCTGTTTGGTCCCATTCCCTATGTTATTAGCTTGTAAGAACGCACATCCGATTAAGATTGCTGCCGTTTTGATGACAAGACTAAATCTGCCTGTTGACCCTCCATGGAAGGCTCTACTGCAGGTGTAAATCTTTCCATTAACATTTGTGACATTCCTTGCTACTTATTGGAATTTATTTTATGGAGAAACAGATGATTGTAACTCATGTGGTGGGAGATTTAAATAAAAAAGAATACATTTTAGCAATAACTGCATAAAGTCCAAACAAAATAGTTTTTTTTAATTTTTTTTTTAAGAAAAACACTTAAGAAACCTTCCGAACCAATTATGTCATCTATAAGTAACACATTTGCAGACTGATTGAAAATAGAATCATAAAAAGGATGGTGGATGAACACAACACAGGAAGCAAAAGTTAGTACTTGCCTTTTGCCATTAACCTCTGCTGACTGGAATCACATTAAGCCTCTTTATTGCATATCAACCACAGTACAATGTACAATGGTTTAAAACATTTATCTTGATCGAAAAAAGTGTAGAACATTAAAGGAACATAGCAAATCAGACTGAAAAGCTCCATTATAGCCAACCTATATTAACATTTAATCAGATCGGATCCTGTATAGAATGATATAATTGCTTCCTGGAAAAGACAAGCAGAAACCTCAGCTGAATGTTTGTCAGTTATAGCGTCTATTATAAGGTTAAGTCATGAACAATCGCTGCCAATCTGGCAACATTTGCAATGAACTTACAAAACAAGAACCGAATACGGTCACACAAATGGATTTATATTGGAGTTTTGTTTTTTAATATTAGAATTTTAACACAAAACAATGCTAAACACGCCCCATCCTAAGGGCACCTGCCCACTAGCGATAGGTTTTCTTGCGATGCGAGAGTGAGTGAAAACGCATGATTATGAAACCAATGATTTTCAATGGTTTCATACTCATTTCCGATGTTTTCACTCAAGCTAAGAAAAATCGGTACTATTGCCCATTGTCTTCAAAGAGGCGAGCAGCAGCAGCGCCGGCCCCATTGAAAACATAGGGAGTTCATTGTATGCCCCTGACACAGCTGTGACTGCTGTGATAGCTATGGCAGGGGATTCTTTCATCCCTGCGGAGACCATGGGGATGAAAGAATCCTCTGCCACAGCTGTGGCAGAGGTGCACAATGCTATCCCACTGCTTTCAATGGGGCCGGCGCTGCTGCATTAAATTCAATGAGTGGCTGAGCGCTGCCTTTGATTGGCTGATTATATTTCAAGGCCTTCACCGAAAATCATTGCCTGCAACCCATTGCTTTCAATGGGGCTACAGAAGCACCGGCCCCATTGAAAGCAATAGGATTGCATCACAGACCTTTGCCACAGCTCTCACAGCTGTGTCAGGGGAGTGTAATGTACTCCCTATGTTTTCAATTGGGCTGGAGCTGCTGCCGCCGGCCCCATTAGAAACAATGGGCGATAGCGCAGAGGTTTCTTGTGCTGAGATGCTTGAGTGAAAACATTGCAAATTAGTATGCAACCATTGTAAATCATTGGTTTCATAATCATGCGTTTTCACTCACTCTTGCATCACAAGAAAACCTTTCGCTAGTAGGTGGGAGCCCTAAGGCTGTGTTTATAATCCATCTAAAACTATGATCAACTGTTCAAACAAAACTGTTTTAAAGGGACAATAACTTATGCTCACCTACTAGTTTGCGTTAGGCCCTCTTCACAGGAGCGTATGCATATTTGTGCGTGCCTGAGCGCTGCGTACTTGTGGAATGAGCATGTTTTTTTGCACATGCATCGGTGTATTTTACTGTACTCCTTGTGACAGCTAGGAATGTTCACTTGAGTGTGGAAAACAAAGACGCAGCTATTGAAATGGCTAATTAGTGAGTTCCAGATGTGTTCTTTTGCCTGCGGAATTGCGCAGTGTTTCAAGCATCTCCCAGCATACTTTTCACGCATTTGCTTATCTCCATTGACTTCTATGCGGACTTTGGGTGCACAAATGTGCAGGAAAATAAAGCATGCTATGTTTTTTTTTTTTGTTTTTTTTTTGCATGACCTAAATGCTCAGGTAAATATGTGGATTTGAACAAACCCAAAGAAATCAATGGGTTCTATTTCTGCATACTGCATGCAGAAATTTTGCAGGTGTAAATACATACGCCAGCATTAAAGAGCCTTAGTCTCATCATTTTGGTAATATACTTGCATTAAAAATGTTGGTGCTTTACCGCTGTAAATCATGTTTGAGTCGCTGCCATTCCAGCTTCTCTGAAAAACAATATCTATTGTGAGGTACAGAGCTTCAGTAGTAACAAAGACATTGTTACCTTAGCAATGTTTCCTTAGCAATGGAGGGAGTATCTATCTTCACAGGCAGCTTCCCTGCACTCAGAGGCTGCAGGCTGACAGATCTACAGACAATCTGATAACCATCTCCACAAACTCTGCCTCTCCTGTCTGTGAACACACATTATATTTGGTTTACT
Source organism: Eleutherodactylus coqui (assembly GCF_035609145.1). Classification (NCBI taxonomy): domain Eukaryota; kingdom Metazoa; phylum Chordata; class Amphibia; order Anura; family Eleutherodactylidae; genus Eleutherodactylus; species Eleutherodactylus coqui. Next base: position 25,708,470 of record NC_089845.1, on the reverse strand, counting down.
CACCATTTGCCCTGAATGCCTGAATAATCCCAGGAGAGCAGAGGGGCTGAAATTCAGATATTACACCCCATCCTAATTGCACCACAGACTGTGCAGCACAGCATAGAAGGTCAGAAAAAGGAATACATGATAGTGAACTACTGGCAGAATGCTAAGCTTGCCGCCTCCCTGAAAGTGGATTGCAAACAGCAGGACAACAAGAAAATCGAAAAGGACATCTGAAAGTCTGACCTTAAAGAGATGAAACAGGATGCAAACAGCAGCAAATGAGTGAGTGAAGAGAACCTGGTATTTGTTCGAAAACTTGTTGAAAACTCAGGTACAGTTTTGCTTTAACTGTTTGCTGAACATCCAGAATGGGAAACGGATTATAAAGTTAATATCTCTCTTGAATTTCATTTATTTGTTTCCAAAGATGTCAGCTTAGAATTGCGTTCAGGGAGAAGAGAAACAGCAAGGCCTGTGGACTGAGTAATCAGAGAGCTTGTCTGCCAGAATGAGCACTGACCGGGATCAAGCAGCTTGTACTGCAGTGTAAAACATGCAGGCTACAGAAGACAATCCAAAAAAATAAGTTAGCCTTAGACTTTAAGTATTATGTTTGTATGTTTTAGATTGTTCTAAAACAAAAGCCCTCGGGAAGCCCAGCTGCTGATGCACCTCATGATGAGAGGACAGGACTGCACTATATCAAAGCTCACATGCTAGCAACATGGAACATGTGTGGCATGAGTCTAGGGAAATTGGACATTGTGAAACGCGAAATGACAAGACTTAATATTGAGATTCTTGGAATTAGTGAATTGCACTGGACAGGTAATGGATATTTTCAGTCTGATGACTTCACATTGCACTATGCCGGACATGAGGAAATCAAGAGGAATGGAGTAGCCTTTATTACAAACAAGCATACCTCAAAGGCAGTAGAAAGTTTTAGAACAATCAGCGACTGTATCATTGCTATCCGGATATGTGATAAGCCAGTGAACATCTCAGTTTTACAGGTCTATGCCCCAACGACTGATGCTGCATGACATAAATGTTCGTCATATAGCGGGAAGGGGTTAAGGAAGACTAAAATTATGACAACTGCAAAAGAATGGCCAAATTAAAATCAAAATCGACAATGAGGTCATAGAAAGCATGCAAGACTTCATCTTCATTGGCTCAAAAATTGACTACGCTGGAAAACCTATGCCAGAGGTAAAATGTAGGATAGCATTTGGGTGAAGCGCAATGATAAACATGAACTAAATTTGGAAAAGTAGGAATATTGGTATAGCAACTAAACGCAGGATAGTGCAAACCATCGTTTTTGCCATAGCCATGTATGGATGTGAAAGCTGGACTGTGAAAAAGCTGATAGAAGGAGGATTGATGTGTTTGAGCTGTGGTGCTGGTGAAAGCTGCTGTGTATGCCCTGAATGGCGAGAGTAACAGAGGAGTTCTAAATCATATAAGACCCGATATATCACTGGAAGGCAAGATGACCAGACTCAGACTCACGTATTTTGGCCACATAATGGGAGCAGAGTCGCTAGAAAAATCTATAATGCTTGGACAGATCAGTGGCAAAAGAAGACCCGTCCACGAAAGGTCACGATGGCTGATACTGTCAAAGCTGATACTGGCATGGATATAATAAAGCCGAAAAACATGGATGGAGTTCGCCTTTAGGGTCACCGAGGGTCGTGAACGACTAAACGGCTACCAACAACAACAAGCATTTATAACATTTACAGCATATGATTCTAACTATAATTACTGTAGACATGCTTCAAATTTAGTATGTTTATTTTTACCTTTTCTTTATTATAAAGCTAAAAAATAGGTTTCGCCTTGAGGATTTTTATTGCTTATCTCCCCTCCCACCCACCCGCACACAGGTATGCCTTTAAGTAGTGCCGTGTACCATTGTGCCAATGTCTTATTGTCTGTTTCATGGTAGTTTTTTTATTCCTTACTGACTAAATGTGTTTGACCCATAAAGATTAAGGTTTTTCTTCAGATTTGTGTCTCTTTGCATTCTGGCAGCCGTGACTTTTTATTTTTTCAATGATTGACTGTATGAGGCCATGCTTTATGTGGGAAAAATTGTATTTTTTAATCTCTTCCTATCAAAGCCAGTTTTCATTTTTTGTTGTTGTTTTCTTCCTTCCAAGAGACATAATTCTATTTTTTCGTTGACATAGCCGCATGACAGCTTGTTTTTTTTTTTTTTGCAGGACAAGTTGTATTCCTAATGGAGCCATATAATGTACTTTGAAATACGGAGAAGAACTTTTAAAACATTTTTCTAGGTGGTATAGAAAAAACACAATTACGTTTTTTTTTATTTTTACGGTGTTCACTATACAGATATATAGTATATGACATGCTAACATTATTCTGTTGGTTAGCGTGATTATATCACTACCAAATTATTATGGTTTTGTTATGCATTACGACTTTTACAAACTAAAAATAATCTTAAGAAAAACAAGCTTTGTGCCTCCATAGCATAAGATCCACTAATATATTTTTTTAGGTTTTTCAGTTGATATAGCTGTAAGTGGGCTTGTTTTTTGTGAGGCAACCTGTAGTTTTTATTGGTGCCATTTTCGGACACATATGGCGTTTTTGAACACTTTTTATTCTATTTTCCTTTGGAGGCACTGTGACCAAAATACAGCAACTCTCAGATTTGTGTTATGACATTCAATTTGTGGGATAAACAAAATCAGACTTTTACAGATGTGGTGATAAAAATTATATTAATTTTCCTTGTTTACATTTTTTCCATAATACACTGCCATACTGCCTTATTGCAGTATATTGTACTTTCAGCCTCTGGCAGAGTATAAGTGAAAGAGGGAGTTACCTCTGATCTCAGCCACTGTAGGCAGGTGTCAGCTATATAATAAAACTGACACTCACCAGATATGGACCAAACATAGCTGTTAAGTCTACTCCATACGCTGGCCTATAACTGCTGCTGTACATATAGGACAGAATAGGAAAGCTGTTAAGGCACCATTTAGGGTTGCGTGCAGATGTGTAATGTGTATTAACTGTTCATTTGGCTTAACACATCCTGAGTTGAGTGCTGCAAGATGGCATAAACTCTCATGTCAAAGAGGTATAGCTATCATTGATGGCTCTGACAGATGCCACCCATAGGCCATGCAAGGCTCTATATATGATATGTATATATACAGTAGGTTTTTTATTTAATAAAACAGAGAACCTAATAGTAAATGCAGTATCAATAGAAGAGATCAAAAGATCCAAATGATGTAAACCTAACTCATGCTTATCATTTTCAATATCAATAGGCCAGGTACTTCGAGGAGGCATTTCATGCTATATATGCTACTGCTTTCACATGTTTAAGTGATATATGGGAATTACTTTAGAGGAATTAAAAAGTTATATCCTTTTTACTATTTCTAGTATGACAGCTCCAATGCTGTACCAATGAGCTCCAATAAAGAGTTGTTTACCATTTTGACATCCATGAAATACTTTCCTGTTGAATTGAGATAAGGCATGACCCTGAAGCATATTGGTTTAGCAAAAACTGGAAAGGAAGAGATAATGGCCCACAAAGTAAACTATAAAAACTTGTCCTGAAGACCTATGACATTACTTAGAAAGATAAGTGTAATCTGCTTGTAACTTTAGAATGAGGTCGGCATAGCATGGAGGAAAGTCTATTGATAAAACCAAGGCATATAAGTTTTGTACAGTACCATATTTTCAGGCTATAGGATACATTGAACTATTACACACACCCATTTGTTCATGGTAAGCCTAAGAAAAAATTGGCTACAGCCTTGATAAGATTTTTAAACTTTTATGATAAAACCATAATTAACACTGACTGTAAGAACAGTGATTGACATGGAGTATTGGGTTGTTAACCTTCTCTTCCTATTTTCTGCACAACGTAGCCAAAAAGATTCTAATATCAACACATATGCAGTATATACTAAGATGTATAAAATTAAGTACAATCACATTAACCTAAACAAGCCTTTCCTGCTTCCATTTTGGTTTTACCTTTATGAACACTGTACAAAAATACAGTGATGTCTTGACATACAAGTTTAATCCATTCCATGAAGGAGCTCTTAAGCCAAAAAACTTGTATGTCAAAGCACTTTTCCTCATTGAAATAAATTGAAACGCCATTTATGCGTTCTGCATTAATGATGATTCAATTCATTTCAATAGGGAAACTAACTACAAGTAGAAAAAAAATCAATACTTACCTACCGCCAGAGTTCCGCGATAGTCTGTGGCACTGCTGCAGGCTGTCACGTCCTCCTCTACTTGCAGGCAGGCTCGTAACCTGAGTTTTTGCTCTTAAATCAGAGCAAAAATTCGGGAGAGAGCCTGCTCGCAAGTCAAAAAACTTGCAAGCTGAGGCGCTCGCATCCCGAGGTACCACTGTACAATCTGTTTATCATTTTACAGGTGTTTATAAACATGTAGCATTTGATGAATATTACTATTCAACCATTAACCTTCATCAAGTACTACATGTCTATTACAAATATTCAATATAGGGCTCATTCAGATGAGCATTTCTATGTGCGTTCAATCTGGCGTACATAACCACGCATCAATTAGAACCATTGGTTTTCTATGATGTGTTCACATGTCCACGTTTAACAGGCATGCAAACGCGCATACCTGCAAAAGATAGGAATATGCGGGCACATAGGTCCATGCTGTGCATCAATATTCCCCGCAGGGAGTCGCCTTATCACTGAACACTGTGAGAGCACTGACACAGTGTTCAGTGACAAGGGGATTCCCCACAGGGAGTAAAGAATCCCCTGTCACAGCTGTGACAGCTGTGGCAGGGGATCGTGATATTCTCCCATTGCTTTCAATGGGGCCGCTGCTGCTACCCATGGGCCCATTGAAAGCAATGGGCTGCCGGCAAGCCCTGCAGTGATTTTCAAGGAAGGGCTTTAAATATAAGGCCTTCCCTGAAAATCATTCTTAGCATGTGTAAAAAAAAAACATATATTCACCTCTCCGGCGCTGTCTAGCTGAGTGCGTCTAGCCGCTTGGTCACTGCTCTGAAGCTCTTTCAGCAGGCGGGGATTTAAAATCCCTGCCTACTGAAAGGGCTGTGTCTGATTGTCTAAGCGCTCAGCCAATCACAGGCAGTGCTCAGCCGTTCATTGAGACGCGCCCAAGCCCTGACAGCGGCGGAGAGGTGAATATATATTTTTTAAATTTTTTTACCCATGCTAGGGATGATTTTCAGGGAAGAGAATATATTTAAAGCCCTTCCCCCAAAATCACTGCAGGGGTTGCTGGCAGCCTATTGCTTTCAATGAGGCCACTGGCAGCAGTGGCAAATGCATTCTCGCGTGAACAAGGCCTAAAGTATAAGGATTATTGTGATTATTTCTTAGGTCTTATTCACACACACATGTTCACCTTACATTAAGCGCTAATTAGTAAACGTGTGACTTATTCAAAGCACTAATGGTAGCAGATTTGGCTACTGATGAAAAACAGTGACCTACAAAACAAAACTTTTTTTTTACAAGAACATTGAATGGTGATTCTAGTTTAACCTCCTAAATTCAAATATGTTATTAGAATTTTTCAATCAGGCAGTTTTTTTGTGACACGCATTTTAAGTTTTATAAAATTAGAACTTCTGTATTTCCCATAATGTTGACGTACATTTTACCTAGAAACATTTTGATGATGCTTAATGGGAATATTTTGCTTCTGGGATCTCTCTCATGGTCCAGCAATAGTCAGCCGGCATACTGGACTCCACTTAACTTGGTACCTCAGTTCCATCGCAGAAATCTGCTGATGGAAACACTTGCCATGGTGGTCACTGAGCATCAAGATTTTCGGGGAAGAAGTCCAGGTGGGAGTCCAAGAAGTGAAATTTAATGGACATATTGCATCCCATCATTGATTTCACAATATTGCTCACTAGATCACAATTGTTTTCTGATTCATGATTTCCAAGAAAAGGAGACAATTTTGAATGACAACCAGATGCTTATTGCAACGGATCGAACCATTCCTGAAATTTTTTATCATCCATCACTGATTTTATTTGTGATCCTATAAAATTTATTTCTTTCAGTTTTGCTTCACTAACTTTGGGAAATTCAGATTTCAAATGCATAAATGCTGCAGAATTTCTAGCAATCACTTCTACAAATTGTTTCTTCAGTGCCAGATTCATACACAGTGGAGGCAAATACACGCTTTCAGGATTCACTAAAAGAACATTTGACACATTTTGTTGTCCAGGAATAAGAGATGCATGTTTAGGCCATTGTTTTCGAATATAGTGAGACTTCCTATCCCCGCTGTCCCATTAAAAAAAAAAAAAAAATCTTTAGGACACTAAATATAAAGGTAATTCATCCAATAGTAAACTATAAGGAACACCTAAATTCTAAAGAAAAAATAAGTGTCACAAAAAACCCTTTCGGATGGAAAAAATTCCAACAAATTTGAACTCAGGAGGTGAAATAATATTGGAATCACTATTAAATATTCTTGTGGTAAAAAAACATGTTGACCAGTGATTAGTGTTAGAATCAGTTAGTCTAATGCCCCTTTTACATGAGTCAATTTTTGTTTAAAGGAACACACGAGCAAGTGACTTCACCGCTAATTCCTTTGTAGTTGTCCGTGCTTGTTCAGACAAGCGGATCATCGTTGATCATTCAGTGCTTCCCCTTCCTATAGGAAACACTGAGCAGGAAAGGTTTTAAACATAACGAGAAGTGAACGATCTGCCTAGGATTTTTATGCTGGCTGAAACTAAAGGCCCTTTTACACGCAACAATTATTGCTCAAAATTTGTCCTAACGGACGAAAATGGGTGATAATCATTACATGTAAACGAGGACATTGTGCAGTTTTCGGTTGAACAATGGATTTCAGTGCACTTATAACTGACTGTATTTAGTTTCTCTTTCAATAGAATGTATGATGTTCTCCCCAAGGCATGTTTATACTAGCTCTAAGGAGAACAATGGAATATGCAAGCAGCTGTTGACACAGCTGGCTTGTGTTTAAACACACACTGGGCTCTGCAAACAGCTCCTGGAGGTTCTTTTACATGCAAATAAAGATGATAAAATGTTAATGGCCATTATTGGCCATTTACACTTTATGCAAATAGATCGCTAAATCTTTCAATCTTTCATTTGTTTGAAAGATTATCTTTGCATGAAAATGGACCTTAAGTGACGAACAAAAAATAAGCGAAAAATGTAACATGGCTTGCGTTTAGACATATCAGCTATTGTACATTTTTGTTCATTTGAGCGACAAATGTTATGAGTAAATAGGCTTTAAGCTTACTCCCAGGAGCAAAAACTGTAGAAATTGCTATTGTAAATAAATATGTGTATATTGTGATGCTGAAAACTAATTATGAGAGATTCATAATTACCTTCTGGGCATGTACTGCTACTGTATTGCCTCTGCATCTTAAGTGTGGATGCAGGATTCATTTGCCACATTTAGCTCACAGACCTGTTGTCCGATGTCACTAGATATTCACACATGACATGCCATCTAATTTACATTACACTGCAGGCTCTATCAATTAACTCGAACACAGTGCATTAAATTTTATGCTGCTTTATAATTATACATTTTATCTTATCATATTTAAAAGGCTTCTTTGTAATATGTAATAGCTTGGCTCCATGTCTTATCTGTGCCATTCATCTTATGACACCAAGCCTATGTTACTTGTAAATCTATTAAACCTGCTAAACCATACTGCATGGCTAAACATTTAATCATGCCCCATTACTTCCCTGGGTGCTTCACTTTTAAGAACGTCTGATTTACTAGTTTTTTTGGTGTTTTTTTTTTCTTTCAAATAGATTGTTTTTTCTTAACTTGCCTTGTTTAATTAGAAAAGAGATCCTTCACGCTTATTGTAAGCATTGCTCCGATGATAAAAATTGATCTGTTTATGTGATGCTTAAATCATTTTGTAAGCTTGATGCACGACATGATTTATGTACTGCGTCAGGCTGATTTACTACATAACTATCTGTCTATTTTAAAAAAACATTTTTTTTCTAGGTTTCATGCACTTGACATTAAGTCTTATGGTTTCACAAATCACAGTGGTATGAAGTATCTATATTTTTTATAGGTTGAGGCCGTCACAGATATAGAGTTAAAAAGAATAAATTTTATTAGTAATTGATTTAAAAAGTCAAAGCCTACCAACAAAAAAAACAGTCACATAGAACATATAGTGACAGGACAGACAGTTAACATAAAAAGGGAGGATCTTATGGGGGGGTAAGGGAGGGGGGAGTATATCTACAGTTCCCGTGTAGCCCTCCAGAGGTCCTCAGGAGTCACTTATATAAGATGGTTCACTATCAAGGTAAGTATTTAGTACTTGAGCTGTTATGATTCGCATCCCCTTGAGATGGCGATTGTTTTTTAGTGCGAACCAGACAGCCCTTTTATTTATAAGGACTCGTATGATTTTTAGTATGGTATTCAAATCAGTGTCGTTTGGTGTATTGTTTACACTGTATCATTTCGTGCATTGTTTACACTGTATTCATATTATTTTTGACTCTCATTTGTTTTTGCTCTACGCGTTTCCCTATCGGGATAGCCGATAGTTCGTCAGGAGCTGGGCAACAATACGCCCCTAGAGAAGTAGGAGAGAGTTTTCTATCAGAAATGATCACCAAAACGATGGCTAAAATGTGCCTGTCACTTTTCAATAAAGAGATTCCTAGATTCCTCAAAATTGCCTCATTTATAAATTGCGCTTGGATTCTATCTGTAGAGTGAATCCTACGTATGCTTGAAACCTATAAGGTCCAGAAAGCTATTCAACTGGATCCTATTGCCTCACAACTGAATGCCGTATTCGCATTAGATAGTGTAACTCTAAGATAGAGTAAAGTAACTGTGCATCGTGTATTATACACGGCGACGATGCATGTGCAAAATAGCCAGAATTTTGTCCACCTCCAATCGTGTCTCAAGATCCTTGGTGATTTTCGTAGGGTTGACACCAAGAGACCTTGGCTCTTGGAAAAATGACTGTCAGGTTAAACACCTATTAGCCCAGCACAATGATAGCATGCAGGATATACAGCCCCACTTCAGGCTAAGACCTACTAGTAACTGCCACAATGGCAAAAAGCATTTTAAACTGGCTATAAGGCTTGCATTCAGTAAGGCAGAATTAGCTGTATACAGCTCACCATCAGAGCTGCAGGTGCTGCTGGAGATCACTCCTGGCACTCCTCTTGCCCTGCTCTATACCTTCTGTCTCGCTCTATAAGCTATTACAGCTAATTCTGCCTTACTGAATGCAAGCCTTATAGCCAGTTTAAAATGCTTTTTGCCATTGTGGCAGTTACTAGTAGGTCTTAGCCTGAAGTGGGGCTGTATATCCTGCATGCTATCATTGTGCTGGGCTAATAGGTGTTTAACCTGACAGTCATTTTTCCAAGAGCCAAGGTCTCTTGGTGTCAACCCTACGAAAATCACCAAGGATCTTGAGACACGATTGGAGGTGGACAAAATTCTGGCTATTTTGCACATGCATCGTCGCCGTATATAATACACGATGCACAGTTACTTTACTCTATCTTAGAGTTACACTATCTAATGCGAATACGGCATTCAGTTGTGAGGCAATAGGATCCAGTTGAATAGCTTTCTGGACCTTATAGTTTTCAAGCATACGTAGGATTCACTCTACAGATAGAATCCAAGCGCAATTTATAAATGAGGCAATTTTGAGGAATCTAGGAATCTCTTTATTGAAAAGTGACAGGCACATTTTAGCCATCGTTTTGGTGATCATTTCTGATAGAAAACTCTCTCCTACTTCTCTAGGGGCGTATTGTTGCCCAGCTCCTGACGAACTATCGGCTATCCCGATAGGGAAACGCGTAGAGCAAAAACAAATGAGAGTCAAAAATAATATGAATACAGTGTAAACAATGCACGAAATGATACAGTGTAAACAATACACCAAACGACACTGATTTGAATACCATACTAAAAATCATACGAGTCCTTATAAATAAAAGGGCTGTCTGGTTCGCACTAAAAAACAATCGCCATCTCAAGGGGATGCGAATCATAACAGCTCAAGTACTAAATACTTACCTTGATAGTGAACCATCTTATATAAGTGACTCCTGAGGACCTCTGGACTGTTTTGGCTCTCCTGCACCTGAGCCAATCAGAGGCAGCCCTCACTCACCCATTCATGAATTCATGAATGGGTGTGAGTGAGGGCTGGCCTCTGATTGGTCAGGCTGTGACCATTTAGAGGCATCTTATTCAGCAGGCGGGGATTTTAAATCCCCGGCTGCTGAATACTACTCACAGCTGTTCAGAGCAGTTCAGGAGAACTGCAGCCTGCCGCGCTGAACTCCGTCTGTCGGCACCAGGTGAGTATATATATATTTTTTATTTTTACACATTTCTGGATGAATTGCAGGAAAGGGCTTATATATTTAACCCCTTTCCGACAATTCATCCCGCGATCGCCGGCAGCCCATTGCATTCAGTGGAGTCGGCTGTATTGACGGCTCCATTGAATTCAATGGGCTAACATCGTTCTTCTCTGCCACAGCTGTTACAGCTGTGGCAGAGGAGAACTTGCTGTTTCGTTCCCATCATTTTCTTGAATTGCCAAGATTTTCACACATGAAAACCTTAGCGAGCATCGGCGAAATACAAAAATGTTCCGGTCGCCCATTGACTTCAATGGGGTTCGTTATTCGAAACGAACACCCGAACATCGCGGGAAGTTCGTTTCGAATAACGTGAACCCGAACATTTTGGTGTTCGCTCATCTTTATTAGTTATAGTAACTGAACTTCATTTAAAGTTTTTTTTATTGATTGTAGTTGTGTAAAATGTAGAATGTATCCAGTCATCTGATGAATAGCAAATTCCCGGTGAGCAACAAACAGCTTACCGGTTATCGATTTTTAATTGACATTCGATTTTATTATTGATATATTAATAGTAAGGCATCATGTATATAGCTATATTGTAACTCTCTACAAGGAGACATACAATACTGCACTTTTGTAATACTTCTAAGAGACGGTAGAACTGTAAAATGTTCTTTTACCGAATGCTCAGATGTCCTTATAGACTGGGAGGCATATAAAGGTCCAGTTAACACCATACAAGTGTATGGAAGGGTCCAATCAACCCCACAGAAATTTACAGATGTTTCTATAGAAGCATGGCACCATTTTTTTGGAATCAGCTATAGTTATAATTGTATAATTATTTCCAGGGTACAGTATGTGCTGGCACTGAACACAATAGCGAATACAAAAATTGGGGCAAATTCATCAGAAACAGGCACAGAATTGGGGTTAGTAGCAGAGTGGGCGGGCTTTTGTAGGTTAAGAAATGGTATAGAAGATGCTTGATAAAGGCTCTGTGGTAACGAGCCGAAACGCGTTTCATTTCAATAAAGAAAAATCGACACATGACGGAAGAGTTTTGACAGTCTATCCTCGGGAGCGCTAGGTGATTTTCCTCCTGTTCTTCTTTGACTACCTACACATTGGGTCTTCCTTTGGAAGACACAAAAGACCAAACAGCTCTCCTGACCATTCAGGATAGAGGGAAGGACTGTGAAGGCATATCTTCTAATTTGTATACGCCTGCTGGGATGTGGAGGTACTAGTGGGGTGTCCCCTCTGGGAACTCCACTGGGTATTAGGTAAGTCCCGTTAATCTCATGTTTTATATTTATCTTAGTTCATCGAGTGGAGCACTGTCCTGATTTTCTGTTTTAACCACAGAAGATACTAAAAAAGGAACCAAAGATGTCTGGGCAGCAAACTTTGCTGACACATGTAAGGTCATGCCTGGAAGTCTTCACAGCATTAGCAAAATATTTTCATTGTCTGGTTCGTATGTTTTGTTTGTTTGTTTTTTGTATGTTATCCATTCAGGGAAAAATGTGTATTTTTTACTGAATTCTTTCTTTTAGAATTAAACTTTATTGAACTTTTTTACGCAGTTTTTAACCCCTCCAGGGGACTTGAAGATTGAATTGTTTGTTAGCTACACTGCATTGCATTCGTAGTGTATTCTAATAAGCCCAAAACAGCAGCCTATTAGACTCTGCTGGAGGCGGGGTCTAATAGACTTAGTCACATGACAGACACAGAGGCCTTTTTCAGGCCTCTGGCTGCCATTGGAGCCCATTGGTACCTTGCCATCACATTGGGGATGGAGATGGATGCCCCCTTCCTTTGTTATCTGCCAACATGCTGCAGTTGCTATTCATTGTGACCTGTAAAGGGTTAAACTGCTATAATCTGAGATTTATCCTCTCCTGGTGGTTAAAGCACCAGCCTGGCTGTCAGTAGTCAACCAACCACTGCCTTAAAAAGATGAATGTGAGGTCAGTAAAAAGGTGTATTGGCCATCACTAAGGGGTTACTGATCCAAATCACAGATAATGTCACCTGTAAATCACTTAATTTATCTGTATAATATTTACTTACACAGTCTACAGAGCACCTGTGTAGAACTGGTATCCCCCACAATATATATTCACTGTATGGTGAAGTATTGGTCTTTTCATAGTGGTTTTTATTCAGTAACAGTATGCTAAGGTTTTCAGTGATAATACTGGTGGTCACGGTGTGGTGGAATTATTTGGGCTTTGTATCATTGGGTATATTGGTCATTGTATGTGTATTTTGTTTAGTGACCATATGGAAGTAATACTTAATCACTGTATAATGGTAATATTTGGTTCTGGTATAGTGTTTAGCTCTATCATTTATCCCTAGGTTTACTGCTCCTTATAATGGTTTACACACATATAGTAGATTAATTGCCTAAAATGGCATGGTGTGCTTGTCTGCTATCTACACCATGACAATCCAGCATTTTGTTGATTTGAATAATTTGCCATAGTTAGGCCATAGGGACGCTGCCGAAAAGTACATTTTAAAGGGAGTTGTCATCAGCAACCAGATTGGTTTATGTAACTTCAGCTTTTAGCCCATTAGGGACCAAGTGCTTGGTCCTGGGCTTTAATCCTTGCCCATAGTAAAAATATGGCGCAAGAGCATATGGCAGGAGCAGGTTGGGTTTTCAGCTGTCAGACATAGCAGAGGAACCAGAGGCGAAGACAAAAGCAGTTTTTAATGGCTTCTGCCTTTTCTTTTACAGGCGACATAGTGCTCACTGAGTGCTATATAGAGAATGCAGGAAGTGGCAGTGGTATTTCCTGTACAGGACCCGGTGATTGCTTGATTGCTAGTGATCCCTGGCATGTTATAGCTGCAAGGTCTTAGCAGACCCCTGACTAGCTCTTCCACTGATCACAGTCAGACTAGGGGGATGTTTTCCCCTGTAACTGGGGCTACCATCGATGCTCCAGTTTAAAATACAAAAGTGTAAAATTAAAAAAATACATTGTGAATGTCCCCCGGAGGCCTTATTTGATGTCATAGCAGGCATAGATATTTGGAAAAATATCAAAAATAAGTTAAAAAAACTTACAGAATAAAATATATTTTAAATAGAATATATATAATAGAAAAGGATCCACCTTCAACGCCAACATAAACTGCCGCCATATCCGACCTATAATCCTAGATTATACAAATTATATATCAAAACACCTGAAATGAAATGACAAACCCATTCTCATATCTTATTTTAACGTAAATATAATAAGAATAAAAAAAAACTATAAATGTAAAATAAAAAAAAAAAATAAAAAAAAAAAAATATATATATATATATATATATATATATATATATATATATTTTTTTTTTTTTTTGCTTCTTGTACTTACCCCAAATAAAAAGAAAAAAAAGGAAGAAAAAATCAGTAAAAAAAAGGCATTAAAATATAACCCTGCATGTGTTGGCGGGGGAAAAAAGACACAGCAAAATAATTTTGGCAGGCCAGGAAAAAAATAGGGCAATAAAACCACCTAAATACAAGGCCAAATTGGCACTGAGCTGGTGTCGGAGAAGGGCTAAGAGAACTGTAAGTTCCAGAACGACAATTTTCTAACTTTTACTGCACATCTATCCATATTCATATGTATATATGTCATGCAAATGCATAATAGTGCCTGATTCAACTAATCTAATACAGAATAACACATTTTTCTTCCAACTAAATGCAAGATAAGTGGTAAAATCATATAAATGTATGTAAAATGCCCTATTTCACGGTATTTACTCCACCTACTCATACACACCAGATGTTTAAATGAGTGCAGCACATTTTAAAGAACACAGAAAGGGAAATAAAACAGCTTCTAAGCAGATAAAAACTTTTGTTCAAAAGACAGTGTTAAAATTTACGAGAGTATTAGTTACAATTTGGATCAGTATTTTGAAACTAAAACAAGACCGGATCCGAAAAAAGGAAAAAATATAACAGAAAGATTTGGTCTGTACTTCACTCTTTTTTCTTCAAAATATTGATGAAAAATACTGAGCAAACCTGCAATGAGAGAATAAGACCTAAGGGTGGCTTCACTGGAACCTAGGTGCAAGAATGTTCCCCACTGTCCAGCATGTTTGGGCATGTCCCTGTGCATAGTACTGTCCTTTTTGCGCATAGCACTGTACTTAATGGATGAGAATACTGCTAGTGAAAGCAAAACATCTTTCTGCCATTGGACATGGTCAGCACTATGTCCCCCTCCCCTTTCCCCGTGCTGTCTATATAAGTTCCTTGTTCCCATAGACTATGAACACATACCCAGTCCACCTCTTAAGGGGTAGATGCATGCACTCAGCTTTTCATTCCCCAACCAATCCTGATGGCTACTCTGTTCATCAGCAGGTACCTGAGTATTCAGTCTCTACAATATTACATGCTATAATCACTATTACCTTCAGAAGAGTTGTGACCCAGGGATTATTCCGATTGACAGATTGCAGTCAGGAAGGAATTTTTTTCCCTTAAATTAGGAAAATTAGCTTCTATCTTATTGGGTTTTTTTTTGCCTTCCTCTGGATCAACATTGGGGGGTAATAGGCTGAATTGGATAAACAATGTATTTTGTCAGCCTTACTTAAAATGTTACTTTGTTATTGTGCTAGTTATTTCTGGCTGATCTCCTGGTAATAGATCTATGCCTTAACTACCCAGCTTTCCTGATTTCCTCATTTTCTGATCCCGGCTCATTTATTGACCCATTTCTCTGTCCACTGCTTGCTCAGATCTTTGTCCTGTTTCTTGAGTACACAAGTCATCTGCCTGCTCTGACCCTCCGCCTGGTCCTTGACAACGCAAGTTATTCTCCAGCCCTGGCCTTGGATTTTTCCTTGATTGCATCTCTATTTACAGCCTCTGGTAAAGCATTACAGTTTTCCTGTCCATGTAACGGAGCCTGTTTCTATACCAAGACTAATTTTTGGGGAAGAGGTCTGAGGTAGCCTGAAGCAAAGACCTTTAAACCCACCAGTCAGATCGGTAAGAGATACAGTGGGTCCACGTCTGCTCTCATCGCAGGTATTAGAGTCATTAAAAGTTTGTATAAAATATTTTTGAAAGAGGTTTGTAATATGAGAAATATTAGAAGACTCACAATTCTTTAAATATAACTCTGGGAGACGGCTGACGTGGAACCTGAATGGGATGTTAGAGATCGGAGCATCATGATTTTAGGAAGTTTTATAAATCTTATAGGAAGTTTTCATGCTGAAAAAGCACTGTGTTGGTCTTATAGTTTTATATAGATTGAGTTAAAGTAAAAAAAAAAAAAGGGGGGGGGGGGCATTTCAGTGCCCCTTCTTCAATTTGAGCTATAATTTACTTTTTGTAAAATGTCATCTGGTTAAGCACTACGGAGTCCTCACTCTGTACTGGTACCTCACATCAGAAAGGCTCTGTAAAGTAATCCAGTTTTAGCAAATAATTGTTAGAAATAATGCCCTGGATCAATATATCACCTGTGGTAGGAATGTCCTTCAATGCAGTATTTCTGGTCTTCCACATTGCAACTCATTAAACAAATAATTAGGCTTGATTTGACCAAATAACCTAAAGAGCATTATCCCTTTGCCATTTAAATAAATTCCAGCTATATACCGCAACAATAGCAGGACATATACTACTGACGGCTTGTCCTCATATAAAAGTAATTGGAAGGCTATAGTCCTACCTTCAATAAGCAAAAAAAAAGAATAATTTTCATCAATTATAAAATTGCATCTCAAAGACTGTACATAATCTCAGAGTATAAATCTCACAGATATCCCAAGTAACAAAGCACGTTTAAATTCAGGATATCTACTGTATGTAATTAGAGGTTGCAGATTAATAGTTTTACTAGACATGGAATACCGAATGTTTATTGTTAGACCATCATTTTCTGGCTTACAAATGGTTAATTGCACTCATATATTTAAAGGTGGTGACGTCTCCTGAAACGGATGATAAAACACAGGCTCTCCATTTAGCTCGACCCTACCTGGGCCTGGGAACTGGAGAGCACCTCTTTTCCCTCTCTATTTCCATCAAGCGACTGCGCAGCTGTAGCCAAATGTACGCACCTCCCAGCATAGGTGTCCCTCTTCATGTAGTTGAAATCAGGATAACCGAGTTCTATGCTTAAATGCAACTTTTTGATGAACAATCCAGTGATCTGAAACAGTCTCCGGGTTCTCCACAGAGGGGGAGGAGTCGGAGCTGCAGGCCACACTCAGGCCATGTGTTTCCTCAAAACTAGTCACTGAAAATTAGCCAGTTTAAGCTGTCCAATGCCGCCAAAGAGGAATGCAGCAGCTACCACCACACAAGGAGGCTCAGGAAGGATACAATACTCCATCTGCTCGTTGAGACTCCAGAGGCGCGAATTATCCAAACTGTTGCCCCATGGGAGGAACAGTAAACACAACTTACTCGCTTTAAAAACTGCACAACTCTGGAGAGCAGGACACACATAATCCTCTGTTCCCACCCGCAGCTGCAACCTGCCTCTTAGAGCTTATTCACACGAACGCATATACGGCGCGTTTTTACGTCCGACCATATATATGCGACATTCTGAGACATTTATGTCCAATGTATTCGTTCACACGGCCAATTTATGGTACATAAAAATGTCGACCCACTGAAAATGGAACTTACGCGACTGAAATACGCGACGATGCATATATGGTGGCCAAAAAGATAGTTCTGAAAGTATGAACAGGGGAGAATGTGCTAACTAGCTCTGGCCATGATTGACAGAAAAAACGTCTTTTCTGGCGTTTATATGCCGCGGACATGCGAACATAAATACACCTATGTGCATGAGAATAAGCCCTTAAGATGGTACTCCTAATATAAGAAACAGTAAAAGTATCCTAAAATGAAGGCGTACATTAATACTGGGGCACAGCAAGAATTCCCCACCCCTACATATTTAGGATATGATAACAATATGGATGCATCCTCTTGCCTGCACTCTTCCTTTGTTGGGAATTGTTTGTAAATATTTGTTAGCTACTAGAGATGAGTGAACCTACTCGGCCACACCCATTTTTCGCCCGAGCACCGCGATTTTCGAGTACTTCCGTACTCGGGCGAAAAGATTCGGGGGCGCCGTGGGTGAGTGGGGGGTTGCAGCGGGGAGTGGGGGGGAGAGGGAGAGAGAGAGGGCTCCCCCCTGTTCCCCGCTGCTACCCCCCGCGCCACCATGCCTCCCCCCGCCTCCCGGCGCCCCCCGAATCTTTTCACCCGAGTACGGAAGTACTCGAAAATGGCGGTGCTCGATCGAGTAATTACTCGAAACGAGTAGGTTCGCTCATCTCTATTAGCTACTTATTTACCCCCTAATCATCCATTTAGCTGACTTTTCTCTATATTAGGCTGCTTTCAAATAAAGCATAATTTTTATTCACGTTTGGTCTGTTTTGTGGACCATAATATGGAGATAATTAAAAATGTTTTAATCTATTTACATGGGGATATTTGTCATGGCAATGTTTTAAAAATGCAGCCATTTGTACTTTTGTCCATCTTAATGAAAAATACTCCCATTATAGTCTATGAACAGTGATTAAATCATGGATGTGTCCATATTTCATCTGTATTTGCATTTTGCATGTGCATTCATTTGTATTAGTTTCTGCAGCGCGAAAGAAGCATCCATAAAAGCAAATACAGATCAAAAGCTGATGCAACATGATGCAATTTCATATGTAACACATTCATATTTTCATAACTATCGTAAAACAGCATCACTTTTGTAGCATATTTTAGAATCCTGGTAAAAATGGTGAGTCTTTCAAGATACTGAAAAGTACAGAAAAAACCTTGACTTTTGGCCATGAGTCCAACAATTGTGTCAAAACACATGAAGAGATGTAGCAAACATTAACTTGATATTTAACGCATCATAACAAGAACTCTCTGCTTGAGGACATGGTGACGGCAAAATCGATAGAGGAGTTTAAGAGGGGACTAGATGTTTTTCTAGAGCGCTATGATATTATAGTATATAGACATTAGGTGACCAGCGGGGTTGTTGATCCCGGTCTTGCAGTCAGTTAGGAACTTTCAAACGTTGAACCAGGGATTATTCTGACTGTCATTATGGAGTCAGGAAGGAATTTTTTCCCCCAAATGGGTTAATTGGCTTCTGCCTCAATGAGTTTTTTTTTTGCCTTCCTCAGGATTAGAGTTGAGCGAACGTACTTTGCCGAGCTTTATGCTCGTTCAAGGGGAACCTCCCCCCCCCACCCAAAAAAAAAAAACTCGGGACCCAGCGGCCCACATACAGAAATCCTCGAGTCTCCCATTGTAGTCGATGGGGTTCGTTACTTGAGTAGAGCTCTTGAATTTTACGAAAAGCTCGACTCGAATAATGAGGACCCGAGCATTTGCGTGCTCGCTCATCTCTACTCAGGATCAACAAGGGGGAGGTAGAAACAAGCTGAATAGATGGACATTGGCTTCTTTTAGCCTAACATACTATGTTACTGTGTAATACGTCGGTCATGCTAAAGATTGCCACAGCTGTACCTTCAGCAGCACTCATCAGCCTACAAGTTCCTTTCGACTTGGTGATAGGACCTGATTGGTGGGCTAGTCTTCTCCACTACATAGAGCTTATACAGCATCTTCAGGAGACACTTAACACGGATGTGAGCCTAGTTGTATTGTGACCACTGTGACATCTGTAGCTGTAATCTCTGAGAATAGATATTCAGTTCTTATGGGAAATTACACTAAATCCTAGTGACATGTTTTATATCTGTTTTACTGTCATTAATTATACCAATTAAATGTTATTCAAGAACTAAAATCAGTGCTGAAGTTTAGTTATAAAATATGATTTATAAGAGCATTAGATAAAATGATCCATACGTTCTGCAGCTGGATGTGTGATAGCAGATATTGTCAGTCGCCATAATACAGTATATACTGTTAATCTGTGTCTTCACTTGACACCTGAGCAATATGTTACAGTTTCTTATTTGCTATTCCATCTGCAGCAAAGTGATGCACAAGTTCCAGAGAATGACAGTCTCTTGCTGCACAGCAATTTCAATCAAACATATTTTAGCATTTTTAATATAGTAATCTTGTTTGATGTGTATGTATGAGTTGAAAGAAGCATATTTTGAAATAAATAAAAGCAATGCACAAAAAGAACAATGACGTGGTGTCACAATGTTCACCATTCACCATAAAACTGATTGTCTCGCTTCAAGTAAATAAAATTTAAAGTGCCAACATTGTTCAATAGTTATCATGGCAAAATGACAGGAACACATTTTAAATGGGTTGTCTAGATTCTATTAGGTAAGTTTTAAAGGAATGTTTACACAAAAGGAATGTATCCCCCATTCACAGGATAAGGGATAAGTATCTGAGAAGGGAAAGGGGCTGCTTGGGATCACAAGAATGGGGTTCTCGAGTGGATCACAAGAATGGGGTTCTCGAGTGATCCTGAATGAATGAAGCAGTGTTGTACTGGAGGGAGCCAAGCACTTGTACTTGGCAATCTTCATTGTACTTGTTCTATATTTTCAATCCTGGCTAGTATAGCAAATAATAGCAAGAGACCCTTCAACTCAACAATTCAGGTTAATGAAACTCTTGGAACATGTACAGCTCCAAAAGGATCAAAAATTGTTGTTTTTTTTGCTTGGAGTAACAAATCTGTTTTACACATTTATGACTTCAGCTGCCACGGACTATCCTTTGCTTCCAAAGCTTTCACAAGGCTTTGACAGCTTTGACCAATCTCGTATTAACTGTAATGACCAAAACAGCACGGACAGCACATAGTCCATTGGTTAAGACTGAGGTGACATTTGATTTTTGGAATGTTCATTTTGCTTCCCGGTCTAACTTTGTAAAATTACCAAAGTTAGGTTCCACATTTTCACTTGACGCTAATAGCAACTTTCTGTCATGTGACATGAGGCAAAATAACTTATATTTTGCCTAATTTTTTTAATTTATTGGTCTGAGTAAAAAATGCAAACAAGGAATAAGGGCACATTCACATTAGCATTATTTTTTTTCAAAATATAGTTTTATTACTTTTTTTTAAGGAAAGATTGATTTCAAAGATTGTGATGTATAATCATAACAACGATAACCAGTTAGACAATAAACCAACCACAGGAGCAAATTGAAAAAAAAAGGGAAATGTAGAAAATATCTCTAATTCAAGTAATGTAATACAAAAACAGACTGCAGTTAAATCTCTGAATGACAAATCAAGTGAAGGTATAAAGAATAATAATATGAAGTGGGAATCTGCTTAGACTCATGTCACTCGTCTCTAACCAGAGATGGCTAAATGAAGAGTCTCTACATGTGAATCCTGGTTGCCATATCACCTTGAATTTAAAGTAGAAGTGTAGTTTCAAGTGGGAAAGTTCTTCCATTTCAACTAGTTGAGATATTTTTCCAAGCCAGTGATGAATTGGTGGTATGGTAGTGATTGCCCAGAACAGGTAAATAAGGGTTACAGCTATGGTTAATGGATGAGACTGTAGGGTCTTGGGAAACTTTTTTTATGGAAGGAAGGCCATAAGTTCTGAAAGAATATATGAAGAGAAAGGAAAGTTTGGCAAATATGGTCTAAGACTGATTAGACCAGAGTCCAATATGAGGTTATCTTTTCATATTTCCACCAGAAATGGGAATAACAACCACTGGATTTATTGCATCACCAGCAGAGTCGGAAAGTTTCAGCAGAAAACTTGTGCAGGATAGAAGGTGTTGTATACCATATTGATTTCAATTTATAAATGGATTCCTGTAGAGGAACATATCTAGATGAACCTTGTGACTGATTATACACTACTAGTTATTAGTCTTATTTTTAGTACCAGTGTTTCTGGTGGCTCAATACACCACTTATAACATAATATAGTGAATGACATCATCACATGTAACTCACTGAAGGACCTGTGATTATGGTTGGAGTTGGTCAAAATATTGAAGGACCTGTGATGACATCACCCTCATGTGATCAGGGGCGGAGATCAGAGCTCCAGTGATTCAGCTGCTTGCTGAGTTGAAATCGTGGCTGGGATGAAGGATCTGTGATGACGTCACCATCATATGATCAGAGGCGGAGCATATAACTCACTCACTCATTGACAAGTGGTAGTACTTTAGTACTTTGATATCAATCTCTTCTATAGGCAGGGAGATATTCAATTTCTCTTCCACACTTTAATATATGTTGGGGGGTTTTGCTTTTTCACCACTATAAGCTTTTTATATAGGAGGGAAATAATTTTGTTAGACCATTTCTCCAGTAGAAAAATACTTCTCACATTCACTTTTATAGCTTCAATATATAGAATTTCAAATATAAATTGTTAATAGGACATAAAGGGCATAAGGACAAATTCTGGTGTGGTTCTGATTTTTTTTGGAAAGCAGTGATCTCACATTCTTTAACAATTGATTCATATGTTAGCTTCCTAATTTTTGGGGGGAGGACTGGGGGAACGGGTAAATATTTGGTGTTAAACAGAAATGTTATTAGAAATAAACAGCTGAGAGTGATTTAGATCTATCCATAAAAGGAAAGACAGAGTAAGGCCAACCATTGCCTCCATCATGGGCATGCACAGTGTAAGGAAATAGGATCAAAGCAGCTGACTATGTGAGAGGACTGTATTGTGAGATTATAAATGTTTATGCCTGGAAGTCTTATTCCTCTAGCTTTTTTAAGGGAGGGTCAATGTGTTGTAGGCAATTTTTGGTTTGTAACCATCCCAAATATACTTGGAGCAAGTTTGACGCCAGTAGTTTTGCTTGTTTTGATCAGCAGGTTGATAGAATTGCCCCAATTTTAGCAAAATCGAATAGGGTAAATCCAAATAGATTTTTAGTGGCAATCACACGAAAATAGAATTTCCCATAATACCTGCTGCAGAGGTCAACGTGCAGTCAATCAGCAGCCATGGTGCCTTGATAATGTCACCAAATGTGTCCTCCATCTTGCAAATTGGCAGCAGTTTCATTGGACGCCTGCATCACATGATCTGGCATACATAACATAGGCACAGAGTAACCAATGGCCATTTTACACTTGAGCACATGATAGAGACGCTGCGTCACATTTATATGCCTATATTTCAGGCATATAAATCTGATCTGATCTGTTGTTAATAGGGACATATACTGTACAGAGGATATATTGCTGCTAGGAGGAAAATGTTTTTATACCACTTAAGAACTTAAACGGGATTCTATTGGAGGGAGCAGAGAAAGAAGCTGCATGCCGTTAAAATGCCTTAATGAAACGGGATCTGCACATTGGGAGAGCGTATATTTCTACTGCTGTCAACGTTAATAGCGGCAAAGCAGACAGACAACTACGCTTTGGCAAGTGGAATAATGTAGTTCCCTGTTTGTGGCCTCAGACATTGTTCAAAGTTGCCAGTCCAGCCACTACAAATTAATTGCAGACCTTACGCAGCTAGCCGTAGGGTTTGGTAAATTCAGTTATGCTGCACCAAACAGGAACAGTGCACAAGTGTGCAAGCTGCACTCTGTGGCCTTCTGTTCTCACATATTATGCTGTCCAGCGATTGCGGCTTATTTTGTTTACGGTGTTGCTTTGTGTTAATATAAAATAAAAATAAAACCAAACAGGGAAACAGCAAACAAACACGATGCATGTCAGCAGACTCAAATGTTGTTCAAAGTCAACAGTTCAGTCTCTTTGAATTATTTGCAGGCCTACACAGCTAGAAGTATACAATAAATAAATAAATAAATAAATAAGAAACACGAAGAAAGCAAAGTGTAGGGGATGTATTAGTAATGAAGGTGGTAGAGGACAAGGCAATTGGTCCTTCACGCGGCTCCCATGGAAGGCAAGCCCGCTGTCACTTCTTAGAAGTAGTTCTGCCCATGCATTACATCCACAGCACACAAAACAGCATACCTCAAGTACCTTCACCTCTTCTTCCTCCCAGTCACAGGTACACAGCAGTTGGTCACGAACACCCCCTCTACTTCACCCCATGCCAAAGCTCCTGCACCCTTCAAAGCAGTTCACATGGATCAGTCTGCGGAGCTGTTTGATCATTCAGTGTTATGGATTTTAATGGGCAGTCCAAAGAGTCAGAGGGAAAAGAGCAAGACATTGAATGCAATGATGCCTAGTCATTTATTTCCTTCGAAAAGGAAGATGAGGGTGGAACAGTGTGCGCAGTCAGCCCCCAACAGGCAATGTGTACTCAGGGGGATGTGGAATTGGAGCCAGTTCCTGGTGCTCACTGTGGCATAGAGTCCACTCAGGAGGAGAAAGACAATAAAGAGGAGTAGGAGGTAGAAGATAATGAAGTGCTTGATCCAACATGGACAGATAGGGATAGTATTATAAAAAGTTTGCATGGCTCAGGAGGAAGAGGCGAACATTGCAGGAAAGTATCATACTAAGACAGGGAATAGGGTGTGGCAGACAAACAAAAGGGCTGTACCATCACTAGTCATAGCAATACGAAATCAGATTCACAACTATGTCTACTCACAGTACTTATGCCCCCCGTGCATTCTTTGAAACTGCATGTGATGACAGAAGAGTTGTCATCTCTAAGATCTGAGGTAAGCATTCAAAACATGGCAACAACGTTTTCGAACAGTCACATGAACTGCCACCATACGCTGCCTTGGAGAGCCCACTGGATCAGAAGGCAAAAGGTTGGCCTAACCCTGCTTTTTCTTCCACTGCTGCCTCTTCCTCCATCTCCGTCCCTGTTCATGCAGTAACCTCTGAGCACAGAAAGGCAGATTTTTGTTGGGGCTGTAGCATACCTATTTCAGGCCTCTACTCTGCAACTGACAACCGGACTGCAGGCTTCAGAGTCAGGAGTGGGAAATAGAGAGCAGAGGTTGAGCCACCACCATGATTATTACCTTTACTGACATTGACATCTTCCTCACACTCCAGTGTGTCCCAGGTCAACTAACCCTCCATCACCCCGCTTATGATCACATTAAAAAAATACCACTTTAACCATCCATGAGCACAGAGCCTGAAAACAAGCATTGTACAGCTGCTTGCTATGGAAATGTTGCCCTTCAGGCTAGTGCACACAGATGCCTTCCATAACATGATGCTCCATTCTAACCAACAGTACCAGATGACTAGACACCATTTATTTACCCAAAAAGCCGTCCTTCCCCTGTGAGTGATAACGTGTCCCTGCTATTGAAGAGTAATGTCAGTGGCAGTGTGTAACTGACTGCAGACACAGAGTCCAGGAAGCTTGGCCAGGGTCTTACATATCCCTAACATCAAACTGGGACAATGTCCTGCAGGTGAGCGATGAGGCCGAAAGCCGTTGTACATGTTTCATGGTATCCTCAAGAGTTGTGAGACATTCATCCTTGTCTGTCCCCTCATCAGCTCTCTCTTTTCCTTCTCTTTCTCCATCTCTTCATACCATCTTTCAACACCCTTCACATTGTCACAGATATCCGTATATTACAAAATCTCGCCTTAATACAGCAATGCGCATGGTAAATTCCAATATACTATCCTAAAACTCATATCTCTATGGAAGGGCAGGCATATGGCTGAAGAGCTGCTAATGCAGGTCCAGCCCGATGCTGACAAAAATGGATTATTCTGCTAATCACTCATGACTAAATGCAAGGAAACAAAAGCGTTTGGAAGAGAAATTGAAAAGAGACTGTAGAAGGTAAAGAATTTTAGGTAGGATGGTCATTTTGAGGAGCTATAATTTCTCAATTCACGGAATGTAGGGGAACTACTAGGAGGCAACGATGTTATGTAATTAGATTAATAGTTACATTCTTACCAAAGATTGTTGGGGGGGGGGGGGGGCTGTGAAGTTAATGCCAGGGCATTTTATATAATCAAAACATACAGAGAAAGGTAAAATTCAAGATAGTTTGTCTTTTCAGATTTCTTGGCCAGAGATGCATAAGATTTCAAAATTTCTAGTCTTTATAGTAAAATGTGACAAAGTACCAAAATCTTTCAACCGTCTGAGAGGTATTGAAGGGCTAAGAGTGGGTTAGAGGTTATAATGATGAAATCATCTGTGGGGGCTGCTTTGTTACAGTTGGTCCTATAGATTTTGACTTCTTCCACTTGTGTGTCTCATCTCATCGCCTAAATTAAAGTTCCCATTGTTAAGAGAAAAAATAAAGCGGAAGGGAACACCCCTGTTTAGTTACATTTTTGTAGAAAAAAATGGCTGGGACAAGAGACCAGTCAGTGACTCTCACTTTAGAGCTGGGTGAAGAGTAGGAAGTAAACACTTTGTCAGTAAATGCAAGCAGGAAACTAAAACGGCTCAGCACAAATTACATTTTCATTTCTCTGCTTCTTTTTTTCCAGCAGAGAAAGCAAATTTGAAACAACCCTAAACACTTCCACTTTTTCCCTATTTATTTAATGTGTTTTCAAAAAAATGGTAAAGTTTCTATTTGTTTCTGTTCTATTTGGTTTCTATTTTTTAAACAGAACAAATATCACTGCAGAAACCCAAAAGAATAGAAGCAAATGGAAACATTTCAGTTTCAAAAATGGAACAAAAAAAGGGAAATAACTAAAAGGGGTGTTATGCTGCTGTGAATAAACCATAAGAGTTAGGGTGGCTTCACACGAGTTAGGGTGGCTTCACACGAGCGTGTTTTTGTGCGTGCATACATACACAAAAACACGCTTGTATGAGAACCAATGCATTCCCTATAGTGTGTGCACATGTCCGTGTTTTACTGGTTCGTGCCTGTAAAGATATGAGATGCGTGCACCATAGTGAATGAACGCATTGTCTTCAATGGAGCCCTGAATTGTTTTTCAGGGAAGGGCTTTACAGATAAGCTCTTCCCTGAAATCAAGAATTTTAATGTAAAAAAATAAAAAAAAAAACTTACCAGTCTGCCGCTGCTGTGTCCCCACGGGGATGAAGTTATGAAGGAAGGGCAGCGCAGTGGAATAGAGCTTCTTACCAGATGGAATTCATATAAGAACTTTTTTTCGTTATCCACACTGAAAAGAAGCGACGTTTCGATCACTACTGCTGTGATCTTTGCAAGCGGGGATGAAGAACACATCTGCCGCATGCAAAAGATGTTTCCTTCATCCCCACGAGGAAAAAGAATGCCCTGCTGCACCTGCCACATCTGTGATAGATGCGGCAAAGGAATTTTTCATCCCTGCTGGGAATAAAGAATTCCCTACCACAGCTGTAACAGGAATTCTTTTTCCTTGCAGGAATGAGGGAAACATGCGGAAGATGTTTTATTCATCCCTGCGGGGGACATGGAAGCGGAGGACAGGTAAGTGTTTTTTATTTATTTATTTTTACACAAAAATATGTAAAGCTCTTCCCTGAAAAACAATTCAGCGGTGCTGCGGCTCCATTGAAGGCAATGCACGGACCTTCATACACTCGTGTTTTTGCGCGTACATAGGTGCACACCTATATACGCACCTATGTACGCACCTATGTACGCAGAGTGAACTAAGCAAAGCAACATCTTTATAAGGTTAAGTGCAGAGGTGGTAAAAAATTCTAACTTGAATTTGTAGATTTTGCCCCAGATGTTCACAGACTTCATTGTTTGCTTTGCATTGCACAGCAAAGAGTAAAATCTGCTACATAATATCAAACAAATTACTTCAACAAACACTTGATAAAGATTTCATTTCTGCAACACTTGAAAAGAATTTAAAATTTCACTTGGTAGTGCAGAAAAAAGAAAAAAAACATGTATATCCGAGCATTCAAAGGTGTAAGAGGAATAATCCCAAAACTGAAGGGAAGGAGGTGATTACAAACCTTTACCACACGGGGAGAGTGGTGACCTTCACTCGACCCCTCTACATCCGGGATGGCTCTTGATATATTAATTTCAATGTTTTCAAAGCAGAAGCTGTAGGTGCCAGTCAGCAAAACCCAAATGTATTCCATGAGGTAGGTACAGAAACAGGTGCAATGCATTTTGGTGTAAGGCTTGCACATCCTTTTGGCCTTGCAACAAAATGTGTTGCACCTGTTTCTGTACTTATCCTTATGGAATTTTGGGGGGTTTTCGTGACTGGCGCATACAACTTTTACTTTGAAATCTGATGAGCCATTCTGGATGTGAAGGGAGAAGGGGTCTGAGTTTCACTCCAACCATTTGGAGTAAGTTTGGATTTGGATCAGCCTATAAGCAAAAACAGTGGGCAGCCATCGGAGCATCTGAGCTGGATGGGAGGGAGACTAATGAGGTGACAAGTGTATTATTTGTTTTAATTATGGACATTTTCAGCTTTTTGTAACTACCGAACAATCTCTATAAGGCTCTGCATCAAAATCCATATGTATGCAAACTTCTGCATGGGTATTAATACTAAGAAATAATGCTGAGAATTTGAAATCTCCACCACGGGTCAAATATACACTGCAGATTTTTTAAGCAACATGTAGAAAAGATTCCTCAAAATCCCTTGCACTTTGCTGGGATGTAATATGCTGCAGAAAATCTGCAGCGTTTTCGCCATGTGTGAACATACCCTAACAAAGATGTAACAATATGTCCAGGGGTTATCAGAGGAAATTTCAGGTTGGAGAATATATACATGTCCCATCATGCCCATGCTGCCACAACATGATATTAATAGAGATTATAGATGTCAGCAAGAATAATAGGACAGAACTATGATTCTCAGCACTTCCTTGGCTATAAAATCTGGCACAAAAATCCATCATCTTAGGACCTTCAGTCTCCATTGCAGAGCTCCAACCCTCGAAACATCATCAGAGGTCCTTCAGCCCCACTGCCCAGCACAAATCCTAGTCTACACTGCTGAGCGCCATTTGTTGTGACATCATTGTAGGTCCTTCTTAAATTACCATCTAAGCATCATCGCAGGTCTTCTCTACTTCTCTTGTCTGCCAACTCCCCACTCAACCCCTTCCTGCTAGATGGCACTGCCTCATGCAGGAGGGTCATCTTGCCTCAAGGATGGAACATCCCTGTCCTTGTAGCTTCATTGTGGGGAGTAGTAAGCTCTGCATGTGCTACTGTATGCTGTCTCCATGTGGCACCATATTTCCAATATATTCTCTCCTAGCAGAAAGGCTTTAAAGTGCCTTTAAGACCTGTGAAACACCATTCAGTAGAGTATGATGCAATTTAGAGAATACACAAGACATCATTGTTGTCCTTAACATGTTTTGGATTAGTAATTTAGTCTCTACTAGGATTCCACATACAAAAGTTTCCCACGCACCTCTACGGGTGCTGTATTACAGCTCAATGCAATGCAGATGATCAACCAGCCATAATTTTGTGTTCTGCTTCAGATCTAAAGTTCAACTCCTTAGCAACATATTCGAAACTAGCTTTGCTAATAGACAGATGTTTTAAATGTCATGTCATGTAGAGTTTTCAGTCAATTAAAAAAGTGAGTTTACTAGTTTGAGTGGAACAAGGAATGAACACCGGTAGGCAGGTGATATGATCATTAATCTTTAGAGGAAAGACGCCGGTTACGGTAGAGGAAAATACACCAGGAAGAAGTAGAAAACTTCATGCAAGAAAATGTATCCGATTGAGCCATAAACAAGATGCCTGACAATACATGTAGAGTGTCAGTAATGAAGCTCTGCGCCGCATGGATCTCTGCAAGCAACACAAACTGAAGAACTTTCTTAATAATATTTCAAAGACATTTCACATTTCCTATATATTTTCAAAGCTAATCCTAACAATGCTGCATTGCAGAATTACTCTCGAAAAGAAAGTGGAGCCCCAGATAATTACTGTGCACATGAGGAATCCATGTCTAGTCAAATGAATAATAGATTGAATCCGCATGATTCAATTATTCATTTCAGAAATAAATGAAATGCATCTGATTGTCGGGGCAAACAACTTGGTTTTCTGTTGTTTTTTTTTGTTTACATCAAATAGATTTAGGCAATTAAGATAATTAGACAATAAAAAATTAGACAAATTAAATTATATGTCGCCAGATTTACGGTTTCCTATCTGATGGTAAAATCAATTAAAAGACCACTTTGGTGTTTTTTTTTAATTCACCATGTAGCTATCACCTCAGTGAACTAGTGCTACCTTGGGTATGTCCCATTTAGATGGGATGACAGTTGTCTATATGACTGCATGAGCGCTGACGTCACCACTAAGGTCGTACTCGTACTTCACTGCTGGATTGCAGGCTTGTCATTGGCTTCTCACTCAGTGCATCACCTTCTATGTAAAGCACTGAGCGGGAAGTGTTTACACGCAATGACAAGCCCGCGATCCAGTGCTGTTTTTTTATGCTGACTGAAAGTCAGTAATAATGAATAGTGAATGAATAATAAACAATTTTTTTGGCATTTACACTGGACAATTAGCACTCAAATTTGTCCACTTGAATAACTTTTAAGCGATAATCATCTCGTGTAAACGGCCCTTCAATTATTTCTTTCTATCTAAGGCCTCATGTCCACGGGGAAAATCAGGCCAGCTACGGATTCTCCGTGGAGAATCCACAGAGGGTCCCTCCTGCCCTGCGGACATGAGGGCTGAAAATGAGAATAAACTTACCCGCAGGGGTCCGTGCAGATCTTCTCTTCTTCGCGGCCGGATCTTCTTTCTTTGGCCGGCGGATGTGCTTGGCACATCGTCGGCGTGCCGCGCACATGCGCAGGGCACATCCGCCGGGCCGAAGAAAGAAGATCCGGCCACGAAGAAGGAAGATCTGCGCGGTCCACAGCGGGTAAGTTTATTCTTATTTTAGGTCTCCCGCAGATCCGGACGGCTTCCATAGGCTTCAATAGAAGCCTGTGGGAGCCGTCCCCGCGGGAGACCCGCACGAAAATGGAGCATGTCCATTTTTTTTCATGCTCCATATTTTTTTTTTATTCAATTTTATTGACCATCCGCGGGTATTTATCTACTCGCGGGTGGTCAATGCATCCCTATGGGATGCGGATCCGCGTGCGGGAGAAGAGTTAAAATCCGCTGCGGATTTTAATTCTTCTTTTCTCCGTGGACATGAGGCCTAAAACTCCTGGCTTCCTTCTCCTCTGATGTTCATGTGATCTCAGTTGTGATCAGCTGAGATTTCTTTGGTGTTATGCTGTCTGAAACTTGGTTAATTACTCAGTCAGTGTTAGGCCTAATTCACGTGACTTAATGCGCTTTTATGCTTGGCCGATCACAGCTAAAAATCACATGAATGAAGAATAGCTGCGATCCAGTCCGGAGCTTTAGCCGTGTTTTCTCGTCCATTCACATGGATGGCTGTGGTATTTCGGCAAACAAATACGCTGCAGCGCAGAAGTCCCTTGGTCAGCAGAAATCCTCGGAATGGCTTATAATGCCTAAATAGAGCCAGCTGTCTTCGTTTTCCAGCATTGGATGCAGCTAAACTCTCCCCTCCCTTTTTTCAGCTCCCATAGAAGCCTATGGAGCCTCCTGTGTATCTCAGAAAAAAAGAGGGCAAGACCTATCTTTTCAGGCGCCATATGAAAGCGGTCAACGTTTTCGGTCGCCAATGTCGTATTATTACCATCACAATTTTTTTGCATGGCTAAAAACCGTTCACGTGAATGAATACATCGGAATCCAATGCTTTAGATCGTCACGATTTTTAAACACTGCTAAATGAGCTGGATATATATGGTCGTAGACTCAAGTGACGCTGAGTCTTAAGGCAGCAGAAATGCAGTCCTCAGCTCTTGCTCATGACCTGTAGGTTGCGGGTTCAATCCCTGCATGGTTCAGGTAGCCGGCTCAAAGTTGACTCAGTCTTCCATCTCTCCGAGGTCGGTACAAGTACCAGGCTTGATGGAGGGTAAAAGATGACTGGGGAAGGAAATGGAAAACCACTCCGCAAAAACAGTCTACCCTGAAAATGTCACAATGTGATGACACCCTAGAAGTCTGCCATGACTCGATGCTTGCACCAGGGGACATTACCTTTACCTATACAGTTGTGTGAATAAGGCCTTATGCTGTTACATGAACCTACCACTAGAGGGGGACACAGCACTCTTGTAGTAGTTTCTGATGCTGATCCCTCAACTCCTGTCGAACAGTTATTTTAAAGGAGATCACAGCTCATCCTCCTGACTGTATATTTATGGTCTGTAGCTTATTTAGGTGAATATAGAAGGTAATGATAATTAAACTGTTCCCATAGGAGACACAAATGGCCTCTAGATAATGTTGTACTGATACATCATTGGCTTGATGTTAGAGTGAAGATTTCACCATCTTGATTGATAAGCATTGGACAGAGGGCTGCACTGCATGGAAGTGGCTGCAGCATACAGAAGAGACCTCCTGAATGTTACAGACAATCAGGTGAGGGACGGAGGGATGAAAAAATGTGTTTTCACTGGGGTGACCCTTCAATGACAGACATCCTGATTATAGGTGTGTGTTTCTTGTTTTCTTAAGGCCATTTACACGGGACGATTATTGCACAAAATGCAATCAAATGAACAAAATTGATCAATAATCGACCAGTGTAAATGCAAAAACATTGTTCACCATTCGTTCACTATTCATTTATTGCTGACTCTCAGTGAGCATAAAGTCCATTGCTGGACCGTGGGCTTGTCATCCAGTGTAAATGATCCGCGCTCAACACTTCACATAGAAAGGGAAGCACTGATCAACAAGCCTGCGATACCGCAGTGAAGTCTGCCAGTGTAAGCGCTCTGCACGAGCGCTAACGACCAGAGGCGTAACTTGAAGCTCCCGGGCCCCAATGCAAAACCTCTAACAGGGCCCCCAACTATAATGCTTTATTCATAGTACTGGGCTCCCTATATGGAGAACAGAGGCCTTATGGGCCCCGTAAGGCTCCTGGGCCCAGGTGCAACCGCATCCCCTGCATCCTCTATAGTTACGCCCCTGCTAACGACCTTAGAGGTGACATCAGCGCTCATGCAGGAGTCTAGATGACATTCGTCCTGTGTTAAAGAGACATCATAGTAGTTTTCATAAAATTACTGTTTAATAGGTGCAATGTGAGTTAAACACTGTGACTCCTATCCATGAGTGGCCCCCAGCACACCCATCACTGATTGACAGATTTCTCCCTACAGCTGTCAATCAGAAGTGGGTACATTGGGATTCCTCAGCTCATGAACATCAAGGACTCCAGGGCTCAGCTGCTGCTGGAGCTGATAACCACTGATTTTATCACAACTACTGCAAGAAGACAAATAAATATTACAGACTGGAATCAAGATCTCTTATTCGGCCTCAGATACAGAGGATTTTTTCTCTATCTTGACAGATGTGGCACACTATGTAGTTATCACAGTGTGCCTATGTGATTTGCTTAGCCCAGCAGTCAATAAACTAGTGTAAGGCATCAAACAAATGTGCGGCGTGTTAAACAAATAGTTGTGGTGCAACGAATGTTTGGTGCTGAATATATCTGTGAGGGAACATCAAACTGCTGACAGATTCAATTTAAACAGTGAGTCAAAAAAGAACAAAGGTTGAAAAATACTTTTCTCTCTAGATTGTGTCACTTTTTTTCTATATGATTATTGTGTTTTTTGTTGGCAGGGACATCATGAATTTTAGGGGCATTTTCACACATATTACAAGCTGTTCTCATCTCAGCAGCATATGCAATTATCTCTATGCAGCCTTTTGCTTCTTCCTTGTTACGATGTTCTTTTCTTTCTCATGTTCTCTTCAGCAGTGGTGTAACTACGGGGAGTTGTGGATTTGGCCAGGCCCCACGTGGTGCTACACAAATTATTGGTGACTTTTCTCTGTATGTCCTCCATATTGTATATTGGAAGCCATAATGACAGTTAAGGCTCTTTTACACACAAAGATTATCACTCAAAATCCATCTAAACGGACAAAGATGAGTGATAATTGTTACATGTAAACGCGGACGTCGCGCACTTTTCGTTTGAACGAAGGATTTTACTCCACCTAAAATCCATTGTTCAGCAGCTCAGAAACTGAGCAGACACAACCCATTTGAATGCATTTCCCTCATCTTTCAATAGACTGCAGAATGTTCTCCCCCCAGCATGTTTACACTAGGAAAACAATGGAATGTGACTGAGCAACTCCTGCAGGTCCTTTTACATACAAATGAAGATGATAATGTGTAAATGGCCATTAAAGCCATTAACCCTTTATGCAAATTGATCAATCAATCTTTCAATCTTTCAGTAGATTATCTTTGCTTGTAAAAGGGCCTTTAATGTAACCCTTTCTGTTTGTAAAAGCTATTGACAATGTATTTAAGATAGGGTCTATCTAGAACAATAAAAGCACATTTTCGCGGGATGAATGTTGGGCAAACAATGCATGACACTCTTACCTGCACATACTCGCTCCTGTGCTGCTGCTCAAGAGCAAGTATCATTCTCTCACAGTGGGCCGGCAGGAGGAGATTTCCCTCCCTGCTCTCCCCCACCCCTCTCCATTCACTTAGGCCTCTCTCACACTGCGTTTTTCAATGCTGCGTTTACAGCGTTTTCAGCTGTGCTGCCCAATCATTTCAATGGGAGACGCACAGCTGAAAACGGACAAGAATAGAACATGCAATGCTTTCAAAACGCAGCGTTTTCAGCCTTGTGTGAGCAGCCCCATTGAAATGAATGGGAGCCTTGTACAGCGTTTAGCGCAGGGCTGAAAACGCAGTGCTAAGCGCTGTACAAAAATGCCTGTGTGAGAGAGCCCTTACATAGCGGCCATTCAGTACGGGTGTTCAGTGTAAATAACATCCGTTCAGTGAATGGAGAGGGTCGGGGGAGAGCGGGGAGAGAAACCTCTTCCAGCCTCCCTGCTGTGAGCCAATGATACTCGCTCTCGTGCAGCAGCACAGGAGCGAGTATGTGTGGGGATGAGTGTCGGGCATCATTTTCCCACGTAAATGGGGCTTTAGACTTAATATCTGCTTGACTGACTTGTGACCTATTCAGGTATCTGGAAAAAAATTGAAGATAAGACATCACAGCCAAGTAAATAGTTCAATGAGTCAGCATAAATGAAGAATAGAATGTTTATGTGCACATATGCATATAGATCATTTTTGTAAATAGTTTATAAGATGGGCATGCAGAAGACTCACCAACGTGCTGTTCACTGTAAACAGCAGTCATTCACTTTTGAACGACTCTCTGCTCATTGTCAATGGGGGCGGGCAGGGGCAGCTCGGCACAGGAGCGAGCATCACTGGGGCGAGTGTTGGCTATCGTTTGCCTGACAGTTCTTCCAATCTAAAAGAACCATAAGCTCATGTTAATTGTACGACTCCTACAATAAAAGACTTTAACAGTATAATTATAACAGCGTGTCTGAAACATCTTCTCTATTTGTATCCTGACTTGGTGAAGCACCCCATAGTTCGGGGGGCTCGTAGGCTTCATACCATATCAGGCTCCAGCGCACAAGATCTGTGCTGCAGTGTATACAAGGTTCTGATGCTAAGCAGTATCAGGACATTCTGTGATGTATCATATATAATATCCGGATGCTGGCCAACATTAGGTACTTGCATATGCCTTGGCACAGACCTTGTATGTTGGGTCAACTGTGACAGAGTTGTCTTGTATTCCAAGTCCTGAAGACAAGCAAAACTAGGGGCAAAGAGAAGTACATAATGCCTGTTTGTTTGCTATTTTTGTCTGATCAGGGGTCTGATTTAAAGATCCAACCTGGGGGTCCATGTTTGGTGGGTGCCCAATATAAAAATACGACTTGAGGCCCTACCTATCGAATAATGATGATAAGTCCCTATACCAGACACACAACATGCTCACAGGTACCAACTGCTCCATAGCAGTTAACAAGCTACAGCTTATATACTAAGGAAATGCTTTAGGCTTCTTAAAGGCAACAAGGCAAAACTTTTTAAAACTATAGATTTTAACCCCTTAGCAACATCTGACGTACGTATATGTCGGTCTATGACATATAAGACCTGCCCACAGCACCCACATTTGGAGTTCACTCCAAATATGGCTGTTAAATATTTCAATGCCATTGTCAATTCTGACAATTCTTGCCTAATTCTTGTTTATAGAACCAAACTTTGATACTCTGAAGGACTAGTTCATTCCCAGTAAGCTGTAAGGAGATGTTGACAGGCAAAACATTTACAAAAATATGAAAGACAAGGTAAATATATATAAAGTAAACTTAATATCCCAAATAAAAACTATGATGAAAAAAACCTGCAGGCATCTTATTTCATACTGTTAGAGGTTTTATTCTTGCTCCACTCGTTTTTCTGGGATCAAGGAAGCTTCCCGAATTTTAATGCAATGCTCATTGCATTAATTTCATATTTACATACTATGGGTCCATATTGACTCTAACAAAGTCACATAACTGCGACAACTATAGCTATATCATTACTAAAGAGCAAATTAGCATTTTGGTGACCTCGTAAACAAGTGTTCCTACTGACTCAGCTGAGCAGAGGATTGCCTACTAAATTAACATAAATGAAACAGCTTGACTTGGTTAAATCAGAAATACACTGTTAAACACCTTAAATTAAAACCCTCTCATCCCTATCACATTGTGCATGAATCAATTATTACTCTCTAGACAACTGATTCCAACATTTGTTTTTATACATTTTTTATGTTATTTTATGTTTTTTTATTTGGCTGAAATAACCTTTGATTATATTATTCTGCTTGACTTTATACATTTAGTAGTGAGGATGAAAAGTTGCCGTTCCAGATAATAGACACCTTCAGATGCCTAAAAAGCCAAATACTGGTTGTACCAGGGGCGTAACTATAGAGGATGCAGGGGATGCGGTTGCACCCAGGCCCAGGAGCCTTAGGGGGCCCATAAGGCCTCTCCTCTCCATATAGGGAGCCCAGTACTATGAATAAAGCATTATAGTTGGGGGCCCTTTTCCAGGTTTTGCATTGGGGCCCAGAAGCTTCAAGTTATGCCTCTGTGCAGCATGGTTTAGGTATGGGTACAGATACAGATAGAGGGGGCAGCTCACCTTTTGGATCAGGGCCCCTGAGCCTTTAGTTATGCTCCTGGGTTGTATTATATCTGTTATGACATACCCTGTTTCCCCGAAAATAAGACATACCCTGAAAATAAGACATAGCATGATTTTCCAGAATTTTTGAGGGTGCAAAATGATTTTTCAGGCTTTTTGAGGATGCTTGAGATATAAGTCCTACTCCAAAATGAAGCCCTGCTAACAGTTAATTAAAAAAGTCAATTTAAATAGTGTCCAGGCAGCTATACATGTAAAAAAGTTAAACCTTTTTGAACAAAAATTAATATAAGACACTGTCTTATTTTCGGGGAAACACGGTAGCATGGTTTTTAAGCAGAATTGTTCAGTCTGGGTATTTCTACATAGAATGAATTCTACATTTAATGTTGCTAAGGCCTCATTCAGATGAGCGTATTACTGTATTAAAACAAACAAACATGTAAGTAGGCTCCCATTGATTCCAATGGGCAATTAAGTTAAATTAGCGTCATATGTCCTATGTTCTGTGCAATACACATGAGGATAGAACATGATGTGTACTTTTCTATGCAAACAAAATATGTGCGCAAAATACACTCATGACATCAATGGGTTCTATTCACAGCGTATTGTTTATGCAAATTTTGCGTGTGCAATGCGCTGCACAAATGCATTCTTGTGTATAAGTCCTAAGTGTTGAACAAGTGGTAGGAAGTTTAGAGGGCATTGACACCAGTGCACTGATGTGAGAATCATCAGCACTGTATACAATAGGCATGGAGGCACAAGGACATACTATACAGAAATATTCACCATATATTGTATAGAGATCTTATACAGTGTAATGTCATCATACAATTAGCATGTGAGCCTATGCATTTTACATATTTACATTTTAATAAACTACACATTACAGTAGATTGGGGAGATTTAATGAGCAAGGCGCATCCAAGAGATGAGTCGTAAAATGCGTAGTTGTCCCACATTATAAACCAAACTGGTATTCGCATCCTATTAATGTCTCATAGGTGCAAGCTGCATCACTGGATCGCTCCTTCCCTTGCATTTGCCAATATGTAACAGTCACAGTCTACATAAAGTTCAATGAGGAGTGTCATCTGTTGAAGCTCATGGGAGTTATAAAAAAGCTGAGCAAGCAGAGCTACACTCTTTCTGTAATTCCCAAAGACCTCAATGTAGACGGGAGATTGTAAGTCCAGCTGCATCTCTATTGAACACTATAGAGACTGAATGTGTCATAAATGGTAACACCCCATTAACATGCATCCAAATGTGTCCAGTTTATGTAAAACTCTATTACTGACCAATTTAACACAACACAACACTTTGTATAATCTGTATCAAAACACACTTTATTGGAATACGCGATTCTGTTGCTTATCCTTTCTTATAATTAAGGAAGAAGTGAAAGAAAAAAAGTCTCAAAATAATTTTATTCATAATTAAAATTATATATCTTATGATGATACTATCTGAGCCCCATGTGGTGGGGGGTGTTAAGGCAGCAAAAATGCATCTATCCCATATCTATCTATCTATCTATCTATCTATCCATCTATCTCATATCTATCTATCTATCTATCTATCTATCTATCTATCTATCTATCTATCTATCCCATATCTATCTATCTATCTATCTATCTATCTATCTATCTATCTCATATCTATCTATCTATCTATCCATCTATCTCATATCTATCTATCTATCTATCTATCTATCTATCTATCTATCTATCTATCTCCTATCTATCTATCTATCTATCTATCTATCTATCTATCTATCTATCCATCTATCTCATATCTATCTATCTATCTCATATCTGTCCATCTATCTATCTATCTCATATCTATCTATCTATCCCATATCTATCTATCTATCTATCTATCTATCTATCTATCTATCTATCCATCTATCTATCTATCCCATATCTATCCATCTATCTATCTATCTATCTATTTATCGGTTAGTGTTATTTTAGGTGGTACATGATTTATATTCATATTACTGACATAGTAGAATCACACCATTCAATTACTTTCTGCCTCCCTCGCTGTGCTATTTTTTATCCA
Organism: Eleutherodactylus coqui; assembly: GCF_035609145.1. Lineage (NCBI taxonomy): Eukaryota > Metazoa > Chordata > Amphibia > Anura > Eleutherodactylidae > Eleutherodactylus > Eleutherodactylus coqui. Next base: position 25,669,921 of record NC_089845.1, on the reverse strand, counting down.
ATTTTATATTACATTGCTTTCAGACCAGAGCCGGTAGTGGAGGATGAACAGGGGAGAGGTGAGTAACTGCTGATCTGTTATATTAATGCATGGAGAACCAGTTAACAGTGATTTTCCTTAACTAAGATAACCCCTCTAACCATTTTATTAAGTTTCCGAATACTATATCTGCTAGTGTTGGGTGAATCAAAATAGTTGAACCCTGTTTTGAGTTGAACTTTGCTAAAAGTTCATTTGGTGAGGAGAACCCAAACCTTGAATGGCCTGTCTCAGCCAAACCCATTAAAATACTACATTTTCTTTTTTTTAGGAATGAAAGAAAGGGAGAAGAAGGAAAATTATCAAGAAGGGATAACAGAAGAAGGAAAAATCTATAGAAAAATATTTTTACTTGTATTCTTTCTTTTTTCATTTTCTTCATTCACTTTGCCATAAAGACAGCTCAAAAGTGTGTAGACTCCCTCCTAGGTGAACTGACAATGCTATACAGGGATTGTATGGCTCTTAGAAAGTTTTTACAGCAGTTTTGGGTGTATTTTTAAAGTTCTGCTTCGGTTCAAACTAATTTGGATTAAATTAAACTTTTTGCCCAAATTTGTTAAACGGGCCAAATTGAACTTTTCAAAAGTTTGCTCTTCATTAATATTTACAATTTTTTTTAAATCTTGCTATTTTTGCAGCATCATTTTTTAATATACAATATATCTTTGAGTAAGATTGTAACTTCCTATTTACTTTCGAAATAGCTCCAACTATAGAGGGATCAGCTTCCCTCTTTCTTATACTTTGGAGCTGATTAGGGCTTTTTAAGACACAAATACTTTTGGCAAAAACTGGACATTGCTGATCGCTTAACTAATAAAGTAAGCAGAATTCAGCATGTGCATTTAATAGATACCTCTCCTCTGCTGAAATAAAAGAGTTACTGGTTGGTGGGGTTAAAATGAAAGAATAAAGGAGTGCAGTACAGGTGGGGAAATGGTAAGAGACTTCTTAAATAGTCGTGGAATAATGTGCAAGAGGCAAGGAAAGGCTCTAAACATTTTTTTTACTAAATTAAGAAAAATGGTCAATGCCAGGAATGGAGTCAACTGCCTGGCTATTGATATTTCAGCAATATTAGTCTTCTCCAGCAGTAGAGGCACAGTATTTGTGTTACAATGAAATGATGAGAGAAGTGGTTCTCAGGGCTCAGTCACACGGGCGCATCGGCGCCTGTGTTACTGCAGCCAGCAAACGGCCGTACCTGAAGACGGACGTCTCTCTGCAGTGACGGGAGGAAGAACACGTGACCGGCTCCATTGCCGGTCATGTGTTCTTCTATCAGTGCTGGAGAGAGACGGCCAGTATACGGGTGCCGATGAGCCCATGTGACTGAGCCCTCAGGGTGATGATTAGAGATGAGCGAGCGTACTTGGATAAGCACTACTCGCTCGAGTAATTGGCTTTATCCGAGTATCGCTGTGCTCGGGTCTAAAGATTCGGGTGCCGGCACGGAGCGGGGAGCTGCAGGGGAGAGCGGGGAGGAACGGAGGTAAGATCTTTCTCTCCCTCTCTTCCGCCCGCTCTCCCCTGCTCCCCGCTGCGACTCACCTGTCAGCCGCAGCGGCACCCGAATCTTTAGACCCGAGCACAGCGATACTCGGATAAAGCCAATTACTCGAGCGAGTAGTGCTTATCCGAGTACGCTCGCTCATCTCTAGTGATGATTCATCTATATTTGACCAGTATAATGATTCCCGGTCCCTTAGTGCCCTCATGGTGGCCCCTCTCTATCCCTAACTGTTGTAGACATGATTCCTGCAGCATTGGTCACAGTTCCAGCTGATTTGGGCCCCTGGATGTTGCAGACCCACATCCCAGTCACATCCTCTACCCAACCCTCTGCTGTACTACACTTCTGTTGGAGCTCATCCACTCCTAACAAGGGCATGGGAACAATACTGTCTTAGCCATTGTGAATAACTGATTATACATGGCAGTTTAATGCAATCAGAATGATATTGCTACAGCAATCACTAAATATTTTTAGATTACATAAATAATGGTCTGGATCATCTTATGACACCAGATAATATAACAATCATATTACCATTATTCTTATCCTTATAAGTATGGGCAAAATTGCCAGTGAACCTATAGGAATAAATTAGCGAGATACAACAGAGATCAGCCTATCAGGTGACTTACCAAGCCAATTTGTAAAATGAATTGTGACACTATAAAGTTAAAAACTGCATCATAATCATGTTTATTGTATATATTTGCATAAAAAAATATATGATGTCCCGGATATGAGGTGCTGCCAGTATATTTGACAAGCATCATTTGTCTCTTGAGAAGCTTAGCAAAACATAAACTTCACTCACTTAGTCGTTCACATCACTGTTGAGAAATTGTTTTCTATCAGTCAATGACATCATTATTATTCAGACAAGCCGCATGACAATGATACTCATCACTAACAACCACATGAGCAGAATATCCCTAGTTGTGATTTCAACAGCAGGCAAAGATGTATACACTGTGCAGTCATATATATCACAGGCTTTACAGCATCTTCATTGAAATGAAGGAGATCATTTGTAGTGTATTTGTTGGTGGTCAATTAGTAATACTGGAAACACTCATGGTACAAATCTCAACACAACAAGCCATAGACCTAAATTGCACTATGTGTCATAGGTCCCATTGACAGAGGGCGTTGGGTGCCTGGGAGTGAGTGTAATACCAAAGTGTTGTGGGTGGAGAGTTGTGTGCGCGGAATAGGTAGCATTGATATTCTGGTATGTTGAGCATTGAATATCTATGCGTGGAGCAGCAGATGCTCACAGGTATGTTGAACATATGTTATCTTGTTTTCAAAAGGGCAAATGGTCTAGTACTTATTACCAACTGTGCTAAATGCAGGTGTCTACACTTTGTATAGAACTATAAGAACTAAAAGCCCTAGGACAAATCATGGAGCAAAAAGATTTAAAGGATCTGCACTACTTTTGCATGCATTATAAATGCAAAGAAAAATCCCTTAAGGCCCATTTACACACACCGATGATCGATCAAAATCTGCTCAAAAGCCATCTTTTGAGCGATAATCGTTGTGAGTAAATGTGCGCCCATCGTGTACTTTTTGTGTATTATTTGTTCACCGCTGACTTTAAACAAGCTTCAAGTCAGTGATGAGCCTTATCACCACCTCACGCTGAGTTCTCAACGGGATACTGCTGATAGTATTCTTTTAGCTGGTATCCCCCTAAAAGTTCTCAGCGGGATACCTCTGACAGCTCAGAGAACAAAGCAGCTGTTTGCAGATAACAGCACTGCTGCTGTCATCTGCGTACAGCAGGAGTCTTCATTTACACGCTAATTAACTCTGAAGCTGCTTGAGAAAGGCGCCTGTGTGCGCCCCAAAATGTGTCGCATATCGATCTCTATTTTTGGACTTTGTGTTTGTATTGTCTATGGATGTTAGTCCTTTTTATTTTTTCTAACTAATAAAAAAATGAATGGGATAAAATAAAGGATTCCATCCCTGTTTTACCGTGGACTACAGTTACATTGGTTGGATTACTTCATCATCAGCTACAGCAGCCATTGGTCCTGTGTGGGGTCTCTCATGCTGGAGATCCTCCCCAAATAAGTGATTTTTCTTTGTATTTATAATGTATGCAAAAGTAGTGCAGACCCTTTAAATCTTTTTGCTCCACAGTTTGTCTTGGGGCTTTCAGTTCTTGTATTTCCCGGATCACTAGGTTATTACAGTATCTGGTGTCTTTCCTTGGGGTTTTGCTTTTCTCAACCTTCCAGTGGATTCGCCTATCAGATATCTTTGCTTTAGATTTGCACCAATACAAAATTCTTGCCAGTCTTTTGTATTTATCAATTTGACCAAAGCACTCTCCTCTCTTTCTTTTTGCATAGAGCTATGTTAGCTATTGATATCATAAGGCTGTCTCATTTATGACAACTGTTGTAAAGAAAAACTGTCTTTCTTGCCCATAGCAACCAATCACAGAGCAGCTTTCATATTCGAGACCAGAATACAAAATAATAGCTGCACTGTGATTGGTTGCTCTGAATAAGAAAGACAATTTTTATGACAATTGTCCTAAAGCCAACCCATTAACTGTAGGAGAAAGCACTATCAAAGTTCTAGTCATGTGACTTGGAGGCTTTTTTGATTTAAGGCTGCCTGCACATGAATGGGTCGAATTCCGCATGGGGGAGCCCTCAGCAGAATCCGACCCACGTACTTCTGTACATACCTGTCATTTTCGTCCTCTCTTCTGGACTGCAGATGGTCTGCAAGGCTCGCTATCGGACATGCGCAGTACAGATTTTTTTTAAACTTCTGCTTTTCCCGCATCATCACTAGGTTACTGCGACCGGTCCGTCAATTGTGCATAGGCTGCAGGTTGGACAGCTTCCATTGACTTCAATGGAAGCTGTTTGTGCAGACACCGCACAAAAATAGAGTATGCTGCGATTTTTCCTCCACTCGCAGAAACCGCAATTGGTTTCCGCAAGTGTCCAGGAAGAATCGATTTCCCATAGCATGCTAACGATGGTATTTGCCTTGGCTTCACTGTGTGGTCACTTTACAATGCAAATCCGTTTATGTGCAGGTGGCCTAAAAATGTACAGAATCAAGTCCTCAATAAACACAGGTTTCTGGATGTTCCATGTATCTCTATCACGTCATTGTTCTTAAGTTGGCCATACATCTAAAGGCTGGTATAGACACAACGATTCTTGCTCAAAAAATCGCTCAAAGCCATCTTTTGAGTGGAAATCGTTGGGTCTAACTGCACTGACATCGTGCAGTTTTTGTTAAGGAGTCGCTGATCGTTCTCTTTCAGCTTGCTGAAAGAGAATAATGAGCCTTATCAGGAGTTCACAGCGGGATAGAGCTGATACTATTGTTTCAGCTGGTATCCCACTCTGTGAACACAGCCAGGGTATGAATAACACAGCGCTCCAGCTGCGTTCTTCATACTCCGCACGAAACGCACAGCTGTATTCCAGATGAGCGCTCTGTGAACACAGCCAGGGTATGAAGAACACAGCGCTCCAGCTGTGTTCAGCATACCCCGCTCGGAGAGCTCAGCTGTTTAACAGCTGAGTGCTCCGAGAAGAGATCAGCTGGATGCAGAGGACAAGTGGCCCCGCTTGTCTTCTGCATACCCTGCTCGGAGCACTCAGCTGTATAACAGCTGTGAGCTCCATGAACACAGCAGGAGTATACAGAAGACAGCGCTCCAGCTGTCTTCTGTATACCCCACTCAGAGTGCAAAGTGATAGCTCAAAACAGTCAATCAAACTGCTGTTTGAGCAATCACCTTGCCCTGCAAAGGCACACAATGATTATCACTCAAAAGACATCTTTTTTGCGATAATCATTTTGTCTAAACCGGGCATTAGAGAACTGTTGGTTAAAAGCTCATTCTCAATATGGAGACAGGGATAAGATACTTCCAAACACAAATGGCGGAAGCCTCCTTTATTCTGCCATGAGAACAAAGGATTGGTCATGTTAACACGCAACATATCCAATTCTTCTTTCCCTCAGTATTGAAGGAAGTCAGGTGACTCCAATAATACATATTAGATGTCAGGCAGGTCCCATCAAAATTGATGGGCTTGCTGGATGTTCATCTAATTTGCATGAACCCCCCTAATGACCATTCCATTTTACAAATTAATTACAAGTTAAAATGTCTGCTTGTTAAATTAGGCATTGCCTGTTTCTTCTCTTCTAATGGAGCTGTGTTATTTCTGTATTTGCCATTAAATTAAATAATTGGCGAGGCATTATGTTTGTCTTTGGCATTAAACTTTTTTTTTATTATATTGTACTTTAAAGAGTTTTAGCCGAATTCACCGTCTTTCAAGATGACAGGAAAAAGATGCAAACACAAGTCGTAAGAAAAGGATCCTACATTCCCTTCTCCTCCTGAAATATCTGAACACAGCAATTATACAATTAATAGTAATCTAGAGAGCAGCACTGAAGGACAATGGATTTAACTTCAGGTTTGGGCTTTTGTTAACTATGACTCACTGCTGCTTTTACTTTTCAAATATCTTTTTGTAAACATCGAATCCTTATTTTTAATCCAAAGCAAATGAATTACGGAGCAGTACCAGGAAACTTCAACACAATGCCTGCCAAGAAGACTTAGCTGATCAATCATGTCTATGAATCTTGACCGTCTGCAACCATTATTTTCTTGAATTCAACAAAACAGTGACTTCTGTGTCTAATCAATTTATAGGAAAGAAAAACGGGATGCTGCCCACACTGTTTTCAGCCAGGCCTCCCCCTTTCTCTAGTATATCACTGCCTCTGCTATTTTTGACTTGGCCCTTGAGAAGACAAGGGCACAAAAATGAAGTCAGTAAAACATTAGCCAGCCTTTGGTTTCTGCAAGGCTCTGAGCGCATTTCGGAAGAGAACATTGTACTTCGTGATGCTGGTGTCTACTTAAAAATAGACAATATTTGGAGCTTTCAACGAAAAGCAGAAGCAAAAATAAAAATGAGAGAATGTGTCGTATTCGGTCAAGGTTCTTCCTCGCTAAAACAAGAGCAACAAGAAAATAATTACATGCATGACTAAATACCAATAACAATGAAAAGCAAGCCTATAAAGAGTAGCATTACTTATGTTATTTTAGCCTCAAAGCAAATGGGTGACCTCAGTCATGAAGATATTAAAGTCCTCGGCCCATGATTGTTTGAATTCCCTGTTTCAATTCATCATGTTGTGCTTCCAATTGCTAATTGAAATTTAAGTGCAAGAACTCTGGCAGATGGTATGGCAAAAATCACTCAATTATCAAGGTTAATGATATTCAATTAAGTGGAAAATGTTCTGGTGTGGATACATTGTTTAATTAGCATTATTATTTCTGTTTTCTACACCAGACATATGTGTGCAAATAAAAGTTATAGAGGAACTTCAATTTTCTCGCTGCCGAATGTGAAGCTAGATCATTATTTCATTGGTCTTTGACTACTGTAATTACGTTGCCATCAACACATCAACAGCCACATCCTCCCTGTCGTTGAGTGAAGCCTTTTTCTCACTAAGTGCTTCTGCAGTGGCTGCAAGAAAAGGTGACCCAGTTACTGAAAAACCCTAATAACGCACACACAAACTGCTGCAGAACCTCTTTAAGAAGAAAAAGGGATCTTAATGACAATACATAAGGTCCAATGTCCACAGATGGATTATCCCTGCGGAATTCACAGCCAGATGCGCACCACAATGACTGTCTATAGACATGCTGTGTTAAAAGATTCCCCTCTGCCGACGTGTGGAAATCAAACTGTGATTTGCCGCTTGTGGGGGAGAATCGCAACATGTTCTATTTTGTGCGGTCAATGGAAGCCGTCCGTCTCAGGATAGTCTGTGCAGTGGGCATAGCGGAAGTACAGCAGAAATCGGCCTCACAGCCCAGCGCTGGCGCGTCATGTCCTGCACTGTGCATGCGTGCCGGCTCGCCAGGCGAGACACTTGCCGCGGATACGGACAGGTGAGTATGGGGTTTCGTGGGGGTGCCAGGTCTGATTCCGCTGCAATATTTTGCAGGCAGAATCCAACCCGGCTAAGGGCATACGTCCTACATGATTGATTGATATCAAGGTGCCCGTCCTTGTGGTAGTTTATGCCACGCTGCTTGAATTTGCAGAGATTAGCAATGTGGATTTGCTCTGTGCTTCATTAGACATGTGAAATTTTCATTGCAAATGTGTGATTTTTTTGTGCAGTTTTGGTGACCAGTTCTCGGATACATGGCATGTCCAATTTCAGGCCTCCTTCATATGGGCGTTGTATTTTAATGCCCTTTCTGCTTAAAATTACATGAACGAAGAATAGCTGCACCCAAGTCATGGCTATTATTCACGATTTTTCATTCCTTCACACGGCCGGCTGTGGTCGCCGCAGCCCCGACATCCCTCAGAGGCACCTGTCAATGTTTATCAATGCTAGCGCTGCTAAATTCCCTTCCCAGCCCTTTTTGGACGGCTGCCATAGACTCCCATAGGAGACTATGAAGCCGCCAGCGTGTCTTGGTAAAAAAAATAGGGCATTTTTCCGCAGCTTGAAAGTTTGGTCTGTGTGTTCTCCACCTGCAGTCAGTTGCACACATGCATAGCACATGGAGGAGAATTACACCCATCTGAATAGACCCTTAGTGTACACAAATCTTTGAGGTTCCCTTCTTGTTTATAAACAGCAAATGTAGTTACACTGTGCACTAATTATCTGCAATATTGACATTTTTTATATACTGTAAACTTTATCATATTATATATGGGTATACTGTATGCTGGAAAGCACAAAGTAGGATATTTTATGTACTGTATTCACATACATTGATATAAAGTAGCACTCTAGTGAAAACATATTTTTCCATTCCTGCCTTTCACCTGATTACCACACTTTGGAATTTCCTATGACTATTGTACTCATTGCCATGCAGTGCAGCCTCCTGACTGATGCCTATCAGGCACCATCTTAATCTCAAAATTTTTACTGCTTTCTCCTCTTCTATGCTGTGCTAGCATACCCATAATGCATTAGCATAGCATTGCATGATCAGCTAAGATCAACTGGAGACAGTGTTATCTCTGCCTGCTGGGAGGACATTGTAATTATCCTTAACTTCTGTATTTACCTAAAAAAGCTCAAGACCATAAGCATAAAGTCATGGAGGATGAACTGTTATCTCTTCTGTTATAACTGCATGGCAGAAGCCTCTAATCATCAGCAGTAATGTGAGAGGAGTAACTGTCCTCTTGTGAACAGCTTATGTGGTACAGTCCATGTAATTTTATCATACAGGACGTTCTGGTGACACAACTCTGATGACCCTTTGAGAGAACAGAATGGCAAGTAATCCCCAGGAGGTCACCCATCACCCAAACACTAGAATGTCTTTTTAACTCCTTAAGGCTGCAGAACATAAGCATAGCTCGTGCCATTCTGCAGTAGGAGCCAGCTGTTACTAATTGTCAGTCTCCTATTGCAACATCTAAAAGGTTATGGGACTTTGAATGCTGCGATGTAGAAAAAAAATATTTCCAAATAAAGGATTTTTATTGTGCAAAAGTGGAAAAACCTAAAAAAAATTAATAATTTTGGTACTGTTGTAATCTCACTGACCCATAGAAAAAAATATATCCCGTCATTTACGCTGCATGATTAACACAGCAAGTGTAAGCAGTAAGCAGAACTATTGTGTTTTCAATCCCTGCAAAAAATGTTTTACAATACATTATATGCACCCAAAAAGATACCAATAAAACTACGGTTTGCCATGTAAAAACAAGACCTCATACGGCCATGTCAACGGTAAAATAAAAGTTATTGCTTTTGAAAAGTGGAGATGAAAATCTCCCAAAAATTGGTGCATCCTTTGTGCCAAAATAGGGCATGTCCTTAACCCATGTAAATATACAGTGTCTGGTCCCGGGCTTTAAGCCCAGCTGTGTGTAAAATTACGGCAAGGATTAAAGCCTCCTGCTTCTGCAATCAATCAGAAGTAGGATGGTTGTCAGCTGTTAGTAACAGCCGATAACCCGGAGGAGGAGGCAGGAGGGGTTTTTAACTCTTTCTTCCTTCTTCTTCCCCAAGTACAGAGTGCTCAATGAGCTCTGTGTACTAAAAAGAGTGGAAGTGTAACTTTCACTATGGGAGCCCGGGGGGCATATTAGCCTTTTACGCCATACTTCGGCCCTAAGAACCAATCAAGTTGAATCAGCGAACCGAAACAACCAATCAGGTTGAATCAGACAACCCAAGCAACCAATCAGGTTTCTGGAAATGTGAATCAGAACCAAGCAGGCTGCGGGAATTGCTCCATAGTACTGAGCTGATGAGTAAGAACCTAATATGCGCCCTGGGGTCACGTGACCACCGGGGTTCCCTGCTATAGCAGAGCTGCAGGGTCCCAGCAGACCATGATCAGCTCTACCAGTGACTAATGTTACTACAGAGGATGTTTCTCCCTATAACTGGGGCTCCTATGGATGCCCCCGCTACAGTGGAAAAATGTCAAATAAAAAAAAAACCATGTGAATGACCCCCAGAGGTTTTACCTAATGTCATGGGGGATATAGATAGTAAAAACATAATTATATAAATAAGTAAAAGAAAGTTACAGAATAAAACAACAATATATACATAAGAAAGCAAATAACCTGAAGATGATGTCAACCAAAACCGTCGCTATAAGCGCCCTATAATTCCAAACCATACATATTATATATCAAAACGTCTAAAACAAAATGAGGAACCCATTCCCATACTGTATTTTAGCTTAAATATACTAATTAACAAAAATAACTAGAAATTTTAAAAAAAATCATTTTTTTAGCTGTTTACCCCCAATAAAACTAAAAAAACGGAATACAAAGTCATTGAAAAAGATACCTAAAAAACCCTATATGTCACAACCCCCCCCCCCCCCTTCAGTAAAAATAATTTTGCTAGCTAAAGGAAAAAAACATAGGGCAGTAAAACCACCACATGGGTAAAATCCCTAAAAAGTGTCTGGTCCTTAAGGTACAAAACAGCCAGGTCCTTAAGGGGTTAATTGTTGAATATACAATTTTAGGGCTTATTTACAAAAGCGTATACCGGCCAGCATTTTCACGGCTGGCCGATATACGCTTCCATCTGAGCAGTTTCCCCCTTCCATCCCCCTTGCTAGCTCTCTGCCTTTCTCCTCCACTCTGGCATTTGCAATGGAAGGGGGTGGGACCGGGTAGATCTAAGCTCCGCTCTGCCCCATACACATTGCTGGCTATGGACAAGGGGCAGGGAGGTGGTAGGAGCTTAGCTCCGCCCTATCCTGACCACTCCCATTGCAATCCACTCGGAAGGGAGGAGACAAGCAAAGAGCCAGTGAGAGGGAGGGAAGGGGGGGACTGCTTAGATGGAAGCGCATATCGGCCAGCTGTGAAAACACCAGCTGATATACGCTTGTGTAAATAAGCCCTTACATCCACAACAGCTCACATGGATGTTTTTCACGTATATTGATTTAATTGATGAATATACTGGGATATACATACTTAGTTTCACAAGGTTTGTATGAAGACATTACTAGACTAGATTTATGGTTCCCCCCTAAGGACAGATGCTCTATCAATGAAATTTGATGCTGAGAAATCTTTTTAGCCGTATTACTACTATTAGTACAATATTATCCTCTGTGCTATCCAAAACTCAGTTATAATATATCGGCAGTCTTACTGCAGAAAGGTTAGATGTTCAATTTGCATACAGGTCCCATAATGTTGTGTTTCGACAAATCTTGATCCCATAATATAGAGATTATTTAAATGAACGTCTACCACAAAATCTTCAATAAAAATAGAAAAACATTGTATTAATACTTACGCTGAAAAAATACGAAGTTATGAGCACTAGATTGAGGAGCATTAGGCCTCCTGTACACCGAGAAGACTCGATGAGAAGGACAAGCACATCAGATAGAGTCTAATGCTTTAAAGTGTAACTATACTTTCCAAAAACCTTTGACATTTCATAGGGACAAGTCAAAAGTTATGATTGTTGGGGGTTCCCCACAAGTCACCCGAGCACTGGCACAGCTTGCCAACTGAAGACAGACCCAAAGACTTTCTATTGAGGCCTCATTCACATGGGTGAATTTGAGCAGCTAACATACATGCGCATAAAAAACACAACTATTAGAATAAAGGGTTTTCTATGGAAACATTCGGACAAAAGAATTTTAGCAGCACAAACAAATTGCACCTAAATAGATAGGACTTCAGTGACTTAAATTCAGCAACAGAAATTCCCTGCTGTGTAAAAAGATAGGACCTGGCCTATCTTTAGTGCACAAAGCGCAGAAGCCTCCATAGACTCCTATGGGAGACTATGCGCAGCTGCTGGCAAAGGAGAATAAGAGATTTCCTAGCAGTGTGATGCTGGGATTCCCCTGCAGGGGAGAATAAGGGATTCCCCAGCAGAACAATGCCAGGGTTCCCCTGCAGGGAAGATTATTGGATTCCCCAGCAGCAGGGGGATCCCTCCATCCCCCTGCAGGGGAACCCCAGCATTGCACTGAGATGAAGGGAGTATCGGCGATGAAGGGAAGCCCTGTGGAAACTCCCTTCATCTCCATGGCAGGGCTTCCCTTCATGATGTTACAGTGAGCTTTCAAACCTGCTTAGGGTTCTTCCTCAGGCATCTCTCTCCAGTAGCACATCTTTTCAGTCAGTCCCGGCCATGTGAACAGCCCTGACCCCCACAACTAGCACTGCAGAAAATCATCCGTTCATACAACTTTCTGCACAGCTAGCTGTGATTTTTTTCCGCAACTAATAGCTGCGTGGATTCCACATTCGTGTGATTGACCCCTGAGCCTGTATTCAGCTAGCCAACAGTGAAAGTACTTGCATGAGTGCTTCAGCTGCTTTGTTCTAGTAGTTGGAGGGTGTCTCAGTACCTAAACCCAGTGATAAAAACTTTTGACATGTCCCTATGAAAAGTCAGACGTTTTTGGAAAGCACAGTTACACTGTACCAATAATACCTTAGACTAATTCAGAAATGAAAGTTGCATTACACAGAATGACCTGTAGAGGACATAGACAGGCATTCTGATACTATAGAGAGGGTTAACACCTGATGGGTGTGGCAGGAACTAGCTTAAAGAAGCAGATACTGCCAGCAAAGGCCTTGAGTCAGACAAGGACCACAACCCTTGACTCACAGCCAGGCAGGGTGTTAATGAACATTTTTAGCTGTATACATTTCAATTGATGTGATGCTAAAAATAATTGCTTGCCAATGCCAGGTTTATAGAATGGCAAGTCTCCTGAGCTGTTTATCCATGTGTGGTGGCCATTCCAGTCTGAAAGGTGGGCGTTCCACAAGCAAGTGAATCTCGCTTGCTTAGACATGTTGAAGAAAGCGGGCACAAATGGAATGGCGCATAAAGCTTCAGAGAGCAATGCATGTTTAGATTGATGTACCTGTGAGCTGTGTTGCTGGAAGCATTTAATGAGCCAGGAGGCTGGATGCAGTTAAAGAGCAGTTGATATGCAGGCACACTACATAAGTGTTAGGTTCGGATGATTGTTGGGGAGGTCTATGTTGCTATGGTGACATTGTGTGTACCAATGACGTGGACCTTGCCGGTGAGGTTGTGGACATGCCCCCATTTGGTCACGTGCGCTTGTGAGCCTGCATCATCTGAATAGAGTATAACATGAGACCTAGGACGCGCGCCGTAATGACGCGTGGGGTGCGCGATGGAGCGTAGTGACATAGCGGACGGGCGCCGCACGCTATGAAGACGTGGTGTCGCGTTCTCAGTGACGTAGTGCTTACCCTCATAGACAATATAGTAATGTGATTGGTGGGGTATTAAAGGAGGCAATTACGATATGACACTCTGTGAACTGGAGACCGGAACCAGCAGCTGTTGGGTATGTAATGTTCTAATGAAATGTTGGGAGGGGCAACTATAGACCGATCCCATTGGTAGGCAAATATATGTATTTTATTATTTAAGCTGGGGAGAAGGTGTTAGGTACATGCTTGATAAAGGCCAGGTAATGGTCGAAACGTCGCTGCCTGTATCTATTTTATGGAATTGAAATAAAGGAGTGTTTTTACATCATCTCCGGTCTGCTGCGGATCCTCTTCACACTTTGCAGTTAAAGAGCCGGGAGGCTGAAACTGCAGTTGCTGTGTGGAGCAACGGAAGCGGCAAAAGGTGTTTAAAGGGCCAGGAGGCCAGCGGAAGACTGTTGCCAGGAGACAGATGGACTGCGTCTGGAGGTGTGACAGCACGGACGGTTGTGCACTAGAGAGTCCAGTGGCCAGGGGGCCAGTGCCTGGAAAGTTGGAGGTGAGAACCTGCCAGCTAACAATGGGTGGAATCTCACTGTCAGTGGAATAGGATCCATAGCAGAACAGGTTAGCAGTTATGCTAGACATTTTGCCATTCCTTCATTGTGGTCCAGAAACTGATGAGATGGTGAGTCTAGTCTTTGAGACTCCATATGATAAGGTGACATGTGTCTTGACAAAATGTGAGAGACTGCAAGTGGAGTTTGTGTTAGGCATGGACTTTCCCCTTTTTTTCCAACTGTGGGAGCGAAAGGATCCAGTGCAGGCTCCCACAAATACTGCAAGTACAAACTGTGTTCAAGAACTACAAGTATTCAGCACAAAATAGCAGCATCAGAAGTGTGAAATAATTCAGGGTCACAAATCTGCTCCCATCACATCTGTTTATTTCTCAACTGGCTTTACAAAGACCTCGGTGACAGGTTGAAATGGCAGGCACTGTTGTGACCAAAGATGAGAAATAAACAGACTGATGGGAGCAGATTTGTGACCCTGAATTATTTCACACCTCTGATGCTGCTACTTTATGCTGAATACTTGTGGATCTGATTGGGATTAGGGTTATATCCCAAATAAGTGGGCATTTATTTCCACTCCATCCATTTGGAAGACTGGTGAGTGCGGTTGATATTTTTCTTGTTTTGGCTGTGTTCAAGAACTGTCATCTGTGGGTCCATAGGAGTTGCTGCAGTGCCACACATTATAGGGGAGTGGGGAGAGCACTCCGAGGGCTGATGAAAGGGGGCAGTATGGACTGGAACATTCCGATGATGTGGTTTTCTTGTAGGATGGTGAAAAACATGATCATACAAAGTCATATGAAATTCATAATATGTCTTTGTTGCAGGTTGGTGCAGGGAAATCTGCACAATGTGGAGGGTTAACACAATGCACACAAAATGCATGTGTGGGGAATTGTGGGATGTTTTGTGTGTATGATGTGTATAGAAATGTTCCCCAGATAAAATGTGAACAGGTTAGTATAGGGAGTGCAGCCAACACCCATGGGGGAGTTAGTACAAATATGCCTTTAGAGAGAGTGAGGACAGATCATACTAAAGGTGCAACGAAGAAAAGGAAAAGAAAAAAGACTGTGTCTAGTGAGACAGATGTGGTCATCAGTGCTGATCCTGAGGTCCAAAGTGAGACAGACAAGGAACGCTTGCTTAGAATTCTGGAGGGATTTGTACAGATGCAAGCTTACATAAAAATTTTTGAGGAAGCATGTCAAGCTGCTAATAGAAAATATGATGCACAGTTAGAAAAGGAAAGGGCCAACCTGTGTCTGCTTGAAGAAGAGGCCACGAGGCAAAGGCTGCTGATGCAGAAGATTGAGCACTTCAGGAGATTAGCTGAAGCTGAAACTTAACAAAGGTTATTGCTGGAACAGAAAATTGTCCAATGTGAACAAAGTTGAGAAGAAATGAGAAGTGAGAAAAATAAGTATGAGGGATATCTTTCAAAAGCCCATAAAAAGATGCAAGACCTCAGAGATGTAGCCAGAGATGAGGCTGATCGCAGATTATGTCTAGAGGTGAACTTTTCACAGTACAAACAGGATTATAAGAAACTGCAGATTAAACCCCAAGAGTTAGAGATGACATGTTGCCAGTTAGAAAGAGATTCTACAGATGCACGGAATCAAGTTGCAGAGCTGAACATTCAGTTGGCCCAGAGAGATAGTGAATGGAAGTTGCAGGTAACGGAGCTCAAGGACACGCTGGAAATGGAGAAAGCTGCTTGTAGTCAGGCAGAAAAGCAAGCAGCATTCTTGAAAGACAGACTGCACTTTAAGGAAGCCCTGCAGGAGAGACTGGTGACCCAGCTATAGACCAGCTGGGATGAGGAAATTAAACTGTATGAAGCCCAGATCCAGGACCTTAATCAGACTCATGCTCTAGTTATGGGAGAACTGTCCAAACAGTTAGCGCAAGCTGAACAGGTGCAAGAAACTTTGACAAGCGAGTGTACTGAGCTGACCCATGAGGTAAAGGTGCTATTAAAGAACAAGCAGGAGTTTGAATGTAAGAGGAATGCAGTAGAGATGCAACTTCAAGAGCTACATGTAAAGATCACTGAAAATGATAGAGGGCAGACAGAGCTGTCTGAGAAGGTGAACAGACTGCAGGTAGAACTGGAAGATCAGAGTGAAGAGTCTCAGAAGCTGGTGCAAGAGGAGACACAGCAGAGGCTTGGCCTTAGTGCACACCTGAAGAGAATGCAAGGTGAGAGAGATGTGTTCCTCAAGTAATTAGAGGAAGATGCAGAAACTAAGAGAAAGTTACATGAAGTATGTAGTCTTCTTGTGCAGGACAGGTGGCAGCATAATCAGTTGAAAGAGGTCTGGCAAGAAGTAAATAAACAGTTTTCAGATTCTCAGGGTTTGATGAAGTGTAAAGAGACTGAAGTCCAGAGGTTGCGCAGAAAACTGACAGACATGATGGTGGCCAACCACCAGATGAAAGTAGAAGTGCCCAGATGCAAGAAAAGTTTGCAATGCCAGAGTGTGCCTGAAGACAAATGCAACAGGAAAGAGACAAACTCACAGTTGAAATTGCAAGTAGCAGTAGTGAAGACGCTCTAGTTGTGGAGGAAAAGAGACTGTTAGAATCCAGCATGGCACAACTTGAGGAAGATGAAATAACTGGGAGAGTGTTAACTGTTCTCATTTTCTCATATGTGGAGACCATTCAGAGTGGAACAGTTCACTGTATAGAGACCACAGTCCTGATGGAGATGGAAAACACTAAAGCTGTGCAAGACACACTCTCAATGAATGAATGTGAACATGGCCTGAAGTTCCCAGTGGAGACACGGCAAGAGTTCCTGAACATACACAAGGAAGGTGAGGAAGAGGCCATTGAAGGGTTCTTGGGCCGTTCATCAACTGATCTGAGTCAGAAATATCAACATAGCTGAATTGATTAAAAAGTGAGTTAGAGCATGAGCGAGGGAAACTGACTGCATTTAAATGATCCAATGCTGCTCTACGTGAACACAACAGTAGACTTCAAATGGCTCTGGCAAAGAGAGAGGCAGATTTTGTTCAAGTGAACTTACAGGTTCAAGCAATCCTGAAACTTAGAGAAGAAGACAGTCAAATGAGAGAGCTAGTACGAAGTCTGCAAGATGATCTGGGAAAAGAGAAAGCAAAGGTCACCAGTTGGGCTGAAGTAGGGTCCCAGTTAGTATTAAAGGAAAATACTAACTTGCTACCATTGACACGCCCCCTGAAAGTGGTGTCAGAAAAAAAGGCATAGTTTCAAAAGTTTGCCCAGAAGTCAAGGGCAAAGATGAAACTCTGGGAATCAAATAGTAATGTTGCTAGAAGGAAGGTTCAGAGACTAAAGAGGTCTAGGGCACAGTTCAGACAAGTAAAAGTAAAGTAGACCCTGCTGGAGTTTGACCCCGGAGAATGACTTATAGAGGACAATAGACAGGCATTCTGATACTACAGAGAGGGTTAACACCTGCCAGAAGCATGGGGAGGGGGGGCACTTTAGCAGTGCTGGAAGGGCTGCAAGCTGAGGTCCAGTGAGGACCAGTAAAGGCCTTGAGTGAGATCCGGACAACAACCCTTGACTCTCACATCCAGGTGGGGTACTTTTGGACACTGTAAGGCCTTGAGTTTGACAGGAAAGGACAACCCTAAACTCCCACCCAGGTGGGGTGTTTATGAACATTGTTTGCTGTATACATGTGAGTTGATGTGATGCTGAAATAAATGCTGGCAGGCACCAGGTTTAAAGAATGGCAAGCCTCCTGAGTGGTTTATCCAAGTGTGGAGGCCATTCCGGTTTGAAAGGTAGCTTGCTTACAAAGTACATATCTGAATTATATTGTATTTTATTATAAGCCTGCTCCTTGTTAATATTTTAGTTGCTTTTTAATTAATCTAATTGACTAACACTCTAGTTCCCATTAGGCTTTCTTTATATTGCACAGCGGTGCATTGGAATTTTCACTATAGAAGCTGAACTGTATTTTCAGTTAGATCTCTGTCAACTTGTAATTTTCTGCTTTTGTTTGTAAAATTTAATTCAAATAACTTATAAAGTATATTGAAAATGACTCATTTCATTCCCAATATGAAGACATTCACATCACAGGTCAAATATCTACTAAGGCAATTGAGGGCCTTAGGGCAGAGATTATAATTTGTCACAAAAGGCATTAAGGATATACATTCTTGGAGCTTGAAGCCCTCATAAGATAATGTACAAAAGTGAAGAAGCTATATGAATAAAACAATACCTGTTTTCTACACAAAAGTTGCCTCCTGCACACGGACGGATTTGCATTGCGAAAATTCGGAGAGGGATTCTGCCTTCGGATTCTACTGCAAATCCAGCTCATAGCATGCTACGACAATACACGATTTCCTGCCCATGAGCGGAAATCGATTGCGATTTTCCACTCACAGAGAGAAATTGCAGCATGCTGTGATTTTTTTGGGGGGGCTACACATGGCCGGCTTCTATTGAAGTCAATGAAAGCCATCCATCCCATGGCCATTCTGTAATCATCATTGCAGAATGGTCGTGGGAGCCACATCATCGCCATAGCGATGACGCAGCGTCCTCTGTACTGCAGATGTGCGCTGGCGCTTTGGCTGGCACATTCGCAGCAGAGGAGGAAGACGACAGAGAGGTAAGCTAGGGTCACTGGCTGGGGACCGGGTCGAACTCTGCTGTGGGAATCCCGCATGTGGGGTCTCACCCACCCGTGTGCAGGAGGCCTAACTCTTAAAAATTGTTATTATTGTTTATTATTAAATGTGAACTAAATGTAAAATTGGGCCATTTATGATCAAGGGTCATAAATACACCTGCATCCAGGTGACATTCTACAATTCGGGTATTTCCACTTCCAAAAGATCCTAACTTTTTTATTTTTCCAGTAACAAAAGTACATAAGGGCTTGTCTTTGTTGTAATTTAAAATGATACCATTTAATTTACCATATAATGTATTGCAAACCTTCTACATGGGGTGAAATGAGAAAAGTGCCATAAAAGCTCTACTTTGGATTGAGAATATTTTTACTGCGTTCAAGGTGCAGTAAAAATAACATGTTGCCTTTATTTTGTTGATCAGTACAATTGCAACAACACCAAATTTATATAGTTTTTCTTTTTATATTGGAGTACTTAAAATAATAAAATATGTTTAAAATGACCTCAGTGGAGGCCGTCTGTGTGGATTTCGCGGCAAAATAGAGCATGCTGCGATTTGTCTTCTTCCTGCGAATTTCATATCAGCGAGTGTTAATGAAAAATCGAAAATGCATGCCTTTCAATGCCCATGTTTTAGGCGGATTTCCCTTGCAGGCGGCAAATTTGGATTTGCAATCCAAATCTGCCCGTTTGAGCTCGGCCTAAGTGTAGTGTCTTTTAGGACCGGTTTTCTGTAAGTTTTTGTGTTTGACTTGGTACTGCATGGCAATCATGAAAGCCTCGGTTTCTCCAAAGAAGTGACCTCGAGCCAACCCGCAGTTTGACGTAGTTTTGTCAACATGATGCTGACTGAGGTCAAAGACGTGCCTATCATGGAGCTCCTTCTTGGCCCATGATTGCTTTGCTGTGTCGGCGCTTTTCATGTGTTGTGCAATGTCTAGGATACAGGAATGTAAGTTTAGTGCTCTGTTGTTTCTGTCTGCTGGTTACCACTTTATGTAGCTGTGATGTCTCTTGTTTTCTGTAAAAGAACTTTTGCAGTGTCTGTGTTTGTGGTGTAAGGTCATAATTATTATTACTAATGGGAATGGGTGAGAGCTTTAAAATACAAATGCAGATTTAATTCTCAAAATTTGTGTGGGTCCTTACAAGGATGCCTTCTACAGCGTGCTTTACCCAAGGACTGATTACACTGGTAAACAGTATTTTTGTTACAAAGAATGTGAATGGTGTTCTTAGCTAAGTCATGGGTGCTGAATTCGAAAATGAAATCAGTTTTTGCCTCTCGGGCTCAGTTTTCTTGTGACACGCTACCCTTTTGTATAGAAATCCTTGAAAATGCTGCATTTTGGTATTCTGCTGAGGCTTGATTTAATTCAGCAGTTGTAATTGTTGAAAAACAATTGAAATATACTAGGAATTACAATAGAAAACCCTAAGGCCTCATGTCCACGGGGAAAATCAGGCCCGCTCCGGATTCTCCATGGAGAATCTGCAGTGGGTCCCTCCTGCCCCGCGGACATGAGCGCTGAAAATAAGAATAAATAAGAATAAACTTACCTCCCGCTCCGGATCTTCCTTCTTCCTTTGCTGCGGCATCATCTTCTCTGCGTCGCGGCCGGATCTTCTTTCTTCGGCCCGGAGGATGCGCACGATGACGACGGTGACGTGCCCCGCGCATGCGCCGGCCCGAAGAAAAAAGATCCGGCCGCGACAGAGAGAAGATGGCGCCGCGGCGAAGAGAAGAAACGGAGCAGGTGAGTAAATTCCGATTTTTGTCTCCCGCGGATCCGGACGGCTTCCATAGGCTTCAATAGAAGGCCGCGGGAGACCCGCACGAAAATGGAGCATGGTCCAGATTTTTTCATGCTCCATTTTTTTTAAAATCACTTTTATTGACCATCCGCAGGTATTTATCTACCCGCGGGTGGTCAATGCATCCCTATGGGATGCGGATCCGCGGGCAGGAGAAGAGTTAAAATCCGCTGCGGATTTTAATTCTTCTTTTGCCCGTGGACATGAGGTCTAAGTTTAGAAAGCCATCACCGGGAAATAAGAGAGATTTGGCAACATTGCCCATGAGTCATGCCTGAACACGTACAAACATGTTCTGTTGCGTCGGTTCCCAACAGTGATGAACATGAAGAACAGTTCCCCCAGGACATTTCTCAAATGGAAAAGCGTTATCAAGACAAACGGAATGCCGCAATGTTGTCCGGCTACTGCAGGACCTTATGGAGAAACGTTCCCGAGGCAAAGTACCGCAGGAAATCAGGAAGGAAGGTTTTTAGGTATGTTTCTTCACTTTTTTTACTCTTGTGTTGCTTATTTCTTTGATTCCTGCTTTAATATGCTTCTTCACTTCTCTTTAGTCTTATGTTTCTTATATCTTTGATTTCTTTGTGAACTGATAGTTTTTTGGAACTCTTGTAGCAGAAGCGTGTCGTTTTGCCAAATACATATAATAGCTACATACGCCGACGCAAGCATTTACAGAAACCATTATCACATGAAAACTGAGGCTGATACAGAGATTCTGAAATGAGATCTGGATCCAGGGAAGCATTATCTTCCAGAAGCAGTGTGTTTTGTTCTTACAACAGAAAAATAGTTGTTTTTTTTTGTAGACCAGTGTTATCATAGGCTGCTCTGGAACTTGTGTAGGAAATGAGAGCAAAAAGGCACATTTCTCAAGTTATTCTACCCTCAAAACAGACATAGGTAGTTATTTCATAAACAGGTTCCCAGGTGATTCCTAACGACTATTGATCTAGAACTGCACAAGCAGTCATTTTTAGAGATGAGCGAGCATACTCGTCCGAGCTTGATACTCATTCGAGTATTAGGGTGTTCGAGATGCTCGTTACTCGTAACGAGTACCACGCGATGTTCGAGTTACTTTCATTTTCTTCCCTGAGAAATTTGCGCGCTTTTTTGGCCAATAGAAAGACAGGGAAGGCACTACAACTTCCCCCTGCGACGTTCAAGCCCTATACCGCCCCCCTGCAGTGAGTGGCTGGCGAGATTAGGTGTCACCCGAGTATTAAAATCTGCCAGCCCGCAGCTCGCCACAGATGCGTTCTCACTTAGCTGAGGGAAAGTGCTGTTGATGCCGGGGCTGCTATAGGGAGAGTGTTAGGAGTGATTTTAGGCTTCAAGAACCCCAACGGTCCTTCTTCTCTATATGCGCTCAATGGGGCCGGCGGCAGCAGCGCCGACCCCATTGAGAACATATAGAAGACAAATCATTCTTCTCTGCCACAGCTGTAACAGCTGTGGCAGAGAAGAACGATGTTTGCCCATTGAATTCAATGGAGCCGGCAATACAGCCGACTCCATTGAAATCAATGGGCTGCCGACGATCGCGGGATGAATTGTCGGGAAGGGCTTAAATATATAAGCCCTTCCCTGCAATTCATCCAGAAAAGTGTTAAACTAAAAAATATATATATACTGACCTGCTCCCGGCAGCCGGAGTTCCGCGTGGCCGTCCTGCAGTGGGTGTGAAGGGGGTGTGAGTCAGACCTGCCCCCTGATTGGCTCAGCGCTGAGCCAATCAGAGGCAGGTCTCACTCACACCTATTCAGTGGGTGTGAAGGGGGTGTGAGTCAGACCTGCCCCCTGATTGGCTCAGCGCTGAGCCAATCAGAGGCAGGTCTCACTCACACCCATTCAGTGGGTGTGAAGGGGGTGTGAGTCAGACCTGCCCCCTGATTGGCTCAGCGCTGAGCCAATCAGGGGGCAGGTCTGACTCACACCCCCTTCACACCCACTGCAGGACGGCCGCGCGGAACTCCGGCTGCCGGGAGCAGGTCAGTATATATATATTTTTTAGTTTAACACTTTTCTGGATGAATTGCAGGGAAGGGCTTATATATTTAAGCCCTTCCCGACAATTCATCCCACACTCGCCCGCAGCGCATTGCTTTCAATGGAGCGGGCTGTATTGCCGGCTCCATTGAATGCAATGCACTGGACAGCTCCGCCCGATTTTCGGGCGATTTTTGGGCACCGGTCACGCGATTTGTGGATGCGCATCCGTCATGCGATCCGCAAATCGCGCGAAAAAACGCCCGTCTGACTAAGGCCTTAGTCAGACGGGCGTTTTTCGCGCGATTTGCGCATGCGTCCGGCAAATTTTTATCGGACACATGAGCGCTTTTTATGCGCTCAACAGATAAATTATAGAACAGAAATCGCAGATCGCACCTATCTGCGATCTGCGATTCCTGTTCTCTTCTCTATATGCGCTCAATGGGGCCGGCGGCAGCAGCGCCGACCCTATTGAGAACATATAGAAGAGAAATCATTCTTCTCTGCCACAGCTGTAACAGCTGTGGCAGAGAAGAACGATGTTAGCCCATTGAATTCAATGGAGCCAGCAATACAGCCGACTCCATTGAAAGCAATGGGCTGCCGACGATCGCGGGATGAATTGTCGGGAAGGGCTTAAATATATAATCCCTTCCCTGCAATTCATCCAGAAATGTGTTACAATAAAAATCATTACTCACTTCTCCTGGGGTTCTGCGGTGCTCCTGCAGGCTGTCGCTCCCTCCTGGTCCCCGGCAGAGCATTGCTTTCTCTACGAAGGGCTTTAAATCCCCGCCTTTCAATGACATCATTGTCATTGGCTGTGATTGGCTGAAGGCACATGTGTTTCTGGAGGCGGGGATTTAAAGCCCTTCGTAGAGAAAGCAATGCTCTGCCGGGGACCAGGAGGGAGCAACAGCCTGCAGGAGCACCGCAGAACCCCAGGAGAAGTGAGTAATGATTTTTATTGTAACACATTTCTGGATGAATTGCAGGGAAGGGCTTATATATTTAAGCCCTTCCCGACAATTCATCCCGTGATCGTCGGCAGCCCATTGCTTTCAATGGAGTCGGCTGTATTGCTGGCTCCATTGAATTCAATGGGCTAACATCGTTCTTCTCTGCCACAGCTGTTACTGCTGCGGCACAGAAGAACGATCTTTATGCTGACAGTGCGGGGGGGGGGGGGCACTCTTGCCGCTATTGTGGCTTAATAGTGGGACCTGGGAACTTGAGATGCAGCCCAACATGTAGCCCCTCGCCTGCCCTATCCGTTTCTGTGTCGTTCCCATCACTTTCTTGAATTGCCCCGATTTTCACAAATGAAAACCTTAGCGAGCATCGGCGATATACAAAAATGCTTGGGTCGCCCATTGACTTCAATGGGGTTCGTTACTCGAAACGAACCCTCGAGCATCGGGGAAATTTCGTCCCGAGTAACGAGCACCCGAGCATTTTGGTGCTCGCTCATCTCTAGTCATTTTACATGAAGACTGTAGATCTCTAGAATATTGTGGACTAGCTAAGTGTAACGGAAAATCAGAATTTTTATATTTTTTTGAATGGTCACTTTAAGGTCACCTTCTCACGTGGCAAAATCATTGCTGGCTTCCGTAATGGAATACCTGCAGCAATTACGCTGGAAATTCGCAATGGCCAAATGCGTACCTAAATGGATTTTAAGTGAGGATCAACTGTGAAATTTAACCCTTCTATCTCAAGGTTGAATTTTGCAGCATAAATAGATATGATGTGGATTTAGAATCTGAAGCGTTTTAAAAGAACACTACAGATTAGTTGAGTAAAATTTTTGTATAATGAAAAGGAGATTTTTTAAATCTCTCTCTCCCCCCCGCCCCACATGATTTCTTCTATACACACAGCAGATATTCAGCTGCGATTCCACTAGCGGAAATTCTGCAGTTTTTACGGCCCTTGTGAAGGTAGCCCAAAGAGCAAAAGAATGCAATTGGGAATTCCAGAAAGCTATTTAATCTCATCTGAAATACTTACAACCAGTACTCTTACATTACATTACTGTCACTGGTAAAAGCTCAGACACAATAACAGGAGCGGTATTAGCAATATGGCAACAACATATGACCATGAGAAACATTAAAGGGGTTGTGTGATTTACAAAATTAATGTATTAATACCCTATTATTGCTCCTAACACTGTGCCATACCTTAGTGCCTTAGTCACAGTATACTACAATTTATAATAATGACACCTGGAGAGCACCCTTGCAGTATAATAGGGACATCTGGGGAACCTCCTTGTAGTAGAATAATGACACTAAGAGGGTCCATTAGCCGTATAATGATGACTCTTGGAGCACCCTCTAGCAATATAACCACACCCATATGCCCCCTTATAGTATAATAATGATATCTGGAGTGCCCCCTAGAAATAATGCATTCCCCTTTGTATTAAAATGGACTCACAGACTGTAATTAATAAAAATGCAGATGCAATAACTAGGCAAAATAATAGATATTTAATAAATATATCATAAAGTAAAGAAACAAGAATAAACAATAAGCAAATAAAGCAGAAATAAAGAAAGAAAATAATCAATTATCAAACACTAACAAAGTAAAATTAGTAAGCAAAAGAATGGATCATTAGATTACTTAGCTTCGATTGGTCCTCAAAAGTTACATGCACAAATGACCTACGAATTCATTGAGAGTAGTGGTGTCTAAAGGCCCATTTACACGCAACGATTATCACTCAAAATTCGCTCAAACTATGTCTTTTGAGTGATAATCGCTATGTGCAAATGCTACCATCGTTTACTTTTCGGCTGAATAATGATTTTTAGCTGTGCATAAAATCCATCAATCAGCCAAAGAGCTGATAGCAGGGACCGCGCACTGTGTTCTCCACAGGTGATTACATTGTATTCAGCTTGCAGTCCTGTGGAGGAACAAATGAGCTGTATACAGAGAACAGATCACCTGCTGTTCTCTGCATACAGCTTTGGAGGCTCATTTACATGTAAATGAAGGTAATAAGCTGCTAATAGGCATTAGTGCCCATTAGCAGCTTATGCAAAATGATCGCTAAAACGGTCAACCTCCCTGTCTTTTGAACAAACTTTGAGCGATCATATTTGCGTGTAAATGGGCCTTTAGACTGAAGGATTATCATTCAAAAAAATCATTCAAATAAGCAAAAGTTAACCATAATCATTCTGTCTAAGGCCTCCCTTATACAAGTGCTTTTTACCGCAATTAGTGCGGCGTTCTGAGCGCAGCGCTAATTGTGGTATAACACTCCCATTGTTTTAAATAGAGCCTAGCAGACATCCGTTCGATTGCGGTGCATTCTATGATGAGGTATGCCAAACTCAGCTGTCAGCCGCAGGGAGCCACAGCTGAAAGCAAAAGTAAAATCGCAGTGCTGCTGTTTGAGGGAGCAGTAAATGTGAGCCGAGGGCATCATTGTTCACTTATTGTTTGGTTTAAACAGCAATCGTTCAGTCCCTATATTCGCTTGTACAGGGACTGAAATAAGTCAACAAAGCATTTGCCTGTCTGAATAGGCTTCAAGAAAGCGAAAGAGAGCAAACTAGTTAGCGGTAACGTCACTTACTCATTCAAGCGAGAATCGGCTCATCTAAAAGGACTCAAACCCCTGGTTCATGTTTGATAATAGTTACCCATTAATTGGAGTGTTGAAACCATACAAGATTAATTCTTACTTATGCCCTTGCAGTTTAGTAGTAACACTCAGTGTCCCCTAGTAGTGTGCCCCTCTGCGGTATAATAGCAGCACCAAGTACCCCTGGAATTATAATATACATATAATACATTATATTAATACATTAAGAATTAATGGGCATTATAAATCATTATAATACCCAATAAAAGAATCCATGCCTTCTTACATCCCACCCCAATGCTCACAGCAATAGCATCCAGGAGCTCCTCCACCATCCCCATAGTTATATAGTAAGGTGTCCCTCCCCCTACCCCACAGTGACAGCAGCTGTTGGCAGCTGGCTCAGGTTTCTTACATGGCCACGGACAGCATTGAGGGGTTCATTGGGATGATTATTCCACATTTAGATCCTTTTTTTAGGTTAATCATGGCAATCTGTCATCAAAGGGCAAGTCTCCTAGCAGAAGAGTCTAGCGTGCGGCACGCTAGGCATGTTGCTAGATGTCGAGGATACATTTTTATTGCAAGCTGGTCGCAAATGATGATAAGAATTAAAAGTCTTGTCGCCATCTGCAAATACTTAGGCACATTGGCAATCATTTCTTTCGCCATCTGAAGCCCTGCCATCTAGAGACTTCTGAGTTAATAGAGGGGGATTTCTTGTCCATAAGCCTCATCTATTAGTGAGATTAGGCAGCATATGCCAAAAGCATTTATTACTCTGGAAGACTTGGAACTACAGTATGTGCATTAAATGAATAACCCATTGATTTTCATGGGCACGGTGTAGCACTTTATTATCCTTTGCATTGGTGCTTCAGTGGAATTGAACACCTGCTTTTGGGTTTACCCACAGGTTGCAGTTTGTTTGTGCCTGTGATCCTCCTAACGAAAAAGTATTAAGCAAAGCAGACATCCCCTTAAAAATTGAAAACTCAGGTCCTGAATAGGCTTTTGAAGCTCTTCTTGCCCCAATTCTGGAGATCCCTTGGCATGCTATTCTAGACCACAGCTGAAGCCTGAGCTGGCAATGACAATACAGCCAGAAAGTCATGAACAGGAAATTCTACAACTGTCAACTGCATCACATAACACAGTATGTCATAGGCCACCCATGAATGTATATACAGGAAATATTCCATATGAAATAATGGTGATCATTGCACCTATCCACAGGATTAACAGCTGGCTTTCCGCATTTCCATTTCTGGGCTTCCATAATGATGTGCATGGAATGTGCGCCTTCGAAAAGAGCCATATACACTAAACTCAAGTCAGTTGTTGGGTGCTCGGCCTATGGCTGAGCACCTCTTAAACTTGCTTGGGAGATTCATTCCTGTTTGTGTGCTAAGGAACTGTATTTGATACTTTTGAATTGATATGGACAATTTCCAAACGACGCTGTTTGACTGCTGCCTGCCCTGACCAATATCTGTGATCCTGTTTTTCAAAAACAGTGCCAGCTTCAGATTTGCCTTTTCGAGATCGTAGGGCACAATGGAATACCCTCTGAAAAACATCAGCTCTTATTATTGGAAACATCTCCTGGGACACAACTAGGGCTTTTACATACACCCTCCCCTCGATGGGAATATTAAAAGTAAGGTTGACCCCAGTTTAGTCCTGACCCAGATACACGAGGGGCACAGTGGGCTCACACTCTGTCCAGAGACCAGTCTATGACATTCTAATTTCCACCACCATTTGCCATGCTTGTGGTATCTATTATACGTATCGCATAAAGTATTTGTTTCAATATCACAGTACAATTTGTTGCCTATTTAACTAGCGGTAAGTTTTTACAATAGATTGACCAAATAAATACATAACTACATTTGGGATATAAAGCAAACCGTGATAAGTTCCTATATGTTATCAACACACCAATGTCTTATACTTTTGGAACATCAGTTAAACTCTAATTGTTTAATGAAATCTCCAAATATAAATCACATGGTAGTAATCTTCTGGTAGACTGATTGCATAGTCTCAGAACCATTGACAATGGGAGCTCCACCTCCGGCAGATCATTTACCCTTCTACAACTATCATTTCTTTGGTTAATGAAAATCACTATTGAGCAAATTCTGACAGTCACCATTAGAACATTGTTGTCATCGCACCATCACAAGAATGTCATCAAGAGTAAATAAAAATGTCAAAATGTCAAAAAGCAATAAGTCTCCTATTGCCTCACACATTGATACATACTCTTAGGAAGAAAAAACTTATACATTAAAGAGGGTTGTCCAGAATTAGAAAAACATAACTGCTTCCTTCTTAACATAGTGTCATACCTGTCCAAAGATTGTTTTTGGTATTGCAGCTCAATTGAAATAAATGGGGCTGAGCTGGCATACAACACATAACCAGTGGACAGGTGTGATTCTGTTTTTCAAAGAAGGCAGCCATGTTTTCCTAATTCTGGTCAACCCCTTGTAGGCATGCAGTAGCAAAAGTGCCCTGCAGAAGGCCTAGACAGGCATTCTGAGACCAGATAGGAGAGGGTTCACACCTTTGGGTGTGGCAGGAAGCAATATAAAAGTCTTGGTTCCTGTCCCACCCAGGAAAAGTGATAGCTGAATTGAGCTGAAGGGCTGCTAGCCTAAGGTCCTGTATGGACCTGTTTGGGGAACTGTCACGCCAGTCTGACGGAGGACACCTTCCAACAGTACAAATGAGAGCCTCGACAACATCAAGGGTGCAAATCTATAAAATGATTTATTCTCCCATCACATATAACACAGCGATGTTTCGGCCTGTAGCCTTTTTCAAGCTTAGACACCCTCCAGATGCCACGAGCAGTGCTAGTGATGGGGACCCTATGGGTTTGTTAACCCTGTTATATGGAATGTGTTGCATGCTGTGCATATATGTTGTAGTGCTATGAAATAAATATTGGCAGGTGCCTGATTTTAAGAACGTGAAGTCTCCTGGAGCCTTTTCTATCTGTGTGGTGCCCATTTTAAGGTCCAAGGGGTCGGCGTTTGTAAACACCCTTACCATACCCTATAATACATGGCACAACTCATTGATACAGGTTGGAACCCTGAAAGACATATGAAAGTTATTCTAGATGTGCAGATACTATCTTAGGCCCCATTCAGATGAGCATTTTCTTGCAGCTATTAGACGTGAGAAAACTTTGCTGGAAAATTGTGACCATGTAAAGCATTAGATTCCAATGCATTCATTTACATGGATGTCTTATAGCTGCGAGAAAATATCGCAACTGAAAAACTTCAAATCGCCGGTGATTTTCAGACACTATTTTCCTCACAGATGTTTTAGCTAAATAGAGCCATTCTGTGGACCGCCGCCGCAGCACGCTTTTCACGCGATGCGCCATGTAAATGGACAAGAAAACACTAATTCCTCTTGGAATTAAATCGCTGTAATGCAGTATTGCCGCAATTTGTGGACGCAATGCGACCTGCATGGCTCGTGTGAAAGAAGCCTTACAGAGTGTACAAAGATCTTTGCATGTAATAAGCCTAAGATTTATATAAGCTATTCAAACAAACTCTGTAGCATTCTGTTTGAAAGTGGTTGGCCATTCCAATAAAAACAGACAAAATGAGACAACGGAACCGGTATACAAACTGCCTGCTCCTTTCTACATGGCAGGCAGACTGTAGGCTTCAGCCATGAAAAAAGGAGCCGGTAGCTGTCACATTCCATCTAATAGGTGGGGCAAGTGGAGAAGAATATCACATGTCCTTGTTTGGAACGCTTAAAGTTTTTGGAGCATTTTTAATGTACAGAATGGGCGATTCTATGCATTTTTGCACTAGGTATTATCAACCTATTTTGTACATTCATTGGGTTGTGACATTTAGTAGGGTATTCCCCATGTACTGAGCCCCTGTCAGTACATTGTCCATGACCATGACATTTCAGAACAGTAGTTGCTTTGGCAAAGAAAAAAGTTCTGAGAGACCCCCTGTAGCAGAGGAACAAGTGGGTTGTGTTTTATGAAAAGGCACACAAAGAACATTTGTGAATTAGTCATAGAAACTTAAAAGACATATACTGAAAAAACATGTATTTTGGCTATATCAATAATACTTTGGTTTCTATAAAAGGTTATAAGTGTCCATTTCTCCTACAGTGACCCTGTATATACAGTATAATCAAACCATGGAATTATTTTGTTCTACCAATGCTAGACTTCAATTGTGCTGCCTTGAAAGGAATCTTATCCCGATGTGATTATTTAATGTACTTTGTATTATATTGTTTACTATTACTGTAATTTAGATATTTTTAGTGTATTATTACATACAATTACTGCAATTAATTTTCCTGCTGTGTTTAAAATTGGTCCTGAGAGTGGGGTATCAATAATGTCACTAGCGCCTTTGGCAGAATATACTCTGCACAAAGTCCAATACTAAATGCTATATACTCACACTGACACTAGGGAATATCTCCAATAATCCCAGATGTCAATTCTGTGGCCCCTATTCAAAGATATTTATGCTCTGTACCAATCCCATTTGCACACACTCTACCTTAAAAGAATTCATGACTAGACATATCCTACTCAACTGCAAACTCTTACAGAAAAGGTTCTTTTGAACATCACATTTTCCTTGCTCGATAAAGTACTAAAAAAAACTATATCAAACAAACAGACGCTTCATTATGGCTGCACTCCTTTATAATAAGGCAAAGAAATCCCAGCACTTACCAAAGTTCAGAAATGTATTTGAAAAAGAACTTTGTTGAGTGTCAGGATTTCTTTGCATTGTTACGCCTCGTGCACCATGAAGAACACAGAATGTTATTCAGTGTTGATTTTGTACTCCTCTATACGCCTGCGCTCTTCACTCTCAATCTTTGCTGGTCATGTCATTTTAGCAGGTTCTAAGATGTACAGCAAAAATAAAGTGGTACCGTGTTATCAGAAACTTGTTCCTGGTTAGCTAATAAAGGTGTCATTTGTCTTTCTTGGCCCAAAGGTATTTTACATCACAACAAATCCAAGACCAATCTTAGGTGGTTCTACAACAAAATGAATCCCTTTTGGGTGCACATTGGTGGACATTGGAACATTAGATTGCAAATATGGATATTCGATAGTCAATACCATTGCAATAAAATTATTTAGGACTTCATTAGTTGCATCAGGTATGATTGAGATAAAAGACATCAAACAACTGAATTGGCTGTAGCTTTGATGACTGCGATATTTTATTGCATATAAAAAATATGGGTAAATAAAGGGAGTGGTCAAAAAGTTAGGAGAGCATTGCCTTGCACAAACAAGGAAAGAGGTATAAAAAAATAGCAAGGGCATTGAATAGTTCTAGATATACAATTGAAGTAAAGTTCTCAGGTTCAAAGTTAAAGGAACACTGGCTGTACTACCTGAATGGAGGCGAAACAATATGGTGTAACCAGCTACAACCAGATTTCTGATGAGGCAAGTGGTCAAAAACATTCAAATCATTGCAAAAAAACTGCAGCTAGATTTATTGGCAGTAGGCATCGAGGCTTCCACTTGCACACTAAGGCACATACTAAACACTGAAGGCATTCATGCTCTAATTCCAAGATATGCACCTCGACTAACACAAAAGCACAAGAAAAGTTGGCCCCAGTATGCTCAAAACCATATACAGTGGGGCCTTGGGTTAAGGGTTTTATTTTGTTCCGTGATGGAGCTCTTAACCCAAAACACTCATAAGTCAAATCAATTTTCCCCATTGAAATAAATGGAAAAGCCCTTAATCCATTCCGGATCGCGAAGCTCTCCCACTGATTTCAATGGGGATGGTGTTGCCCCATGAAAAGCAATGGGACGCTGGCACCCCCGCAGTGATTTTAAAGAAAGGGCTTTAAATATTAACCTTCCCTGAAAATCATCCCTAGCTGTAGTAAAAAAAAGAAATAAAATATATACTCACTAAAGATGAGCGAACACCAAAATGTTCGGGTTCGCGTTATTCGAAACGAACTTCCCGCGATGTTCGGGTGTTTGTTTCGAATAACGAACCCCATTGAAGTCAATGGGCGACCAGAACATTTTTGTATTTCGCCGATGCTCGCTAAGGTTTTCATGTGTGAAAATCTTGGCAATTCAAGAAAATGATGGGAACGACACAGCAAGTTCTCCTCTGCCACAGCTGTAACAGCTGTGGCAGAGAAGAACGATGTTAGCCCATTGAATTCAATGGAGCCGTCAATACAGCCGACTCCACTGAATGCAATGGGCTGCCGGCGATCGCGGGATGAATTGTCGGAAAGGGGTTAAATATATAAGCCCTTTCCTGCAATTCATCCAGAAATGTGTAAAAATAAAAAATATATATATACTCACCTGGTGCCGGCAGACGGAGTTCAGCGCGCAGGCTGCAGTTCTCCTGAACTGCTCTGAACAGCTGTGAGTAGTATTCAGCAGCCGGGGATTTAAAATCCCCGCCTGCTGAATAAGATGCCTCTGAATGGTCACAGCCTGACCAATCAGAGGCCAGCCCTCACTCACACCCATTCATGAATTCATGAATGGGTGTGAGTGAGGGCTGGCCTCTGATTGGTCAGGCTGTGACCATTCAGAGGCATCTTATTCAGCAGGCGGGGATTTTAAATCCCCGGCTGCTGAATACTACTCACAGCTGTTCAGAGCAGTTCAGGAGAACTGCAGCCTGCGCGCTGAACTCCGTCTGCCGGCACCAGGTGAGTATATATATATTTTTTATTTTTACACATTTCTGGATGAATTGCAGGAAAGGGCTTATATATTTAACCCCTTTCCGACAATTCATCCCGCGATCGCCGGCAGCCCATTGCATTCAGTGGAGTCGGCTGTATTGCCGGTTCCATTGAATTCAATGGGCAAACATCGTTCTTCTCTGTCACAGCTGTTACAGCTGTGGCAGAGAAGAAGGATTTGTCTTCTATATGTTCTCAATGGGGTTGGCGCTGCTGCCGCCGGCCCCATTGAGCGCATATAGAAAAGATTTCTCAGGGAAGAAAGTTAAAGTAACCCGAACATCCGAACATCGTGTGGTGTTCGTTACGAATAACGAACATCCCGAACACCCTAATATTCGCCCGAGCATCAAGCTCGGACAAGTACGTTCGCTCATCTCTAATACTCACCTGTCTGCCGGGGCTCAGGCGCGTCTAGGCGCCGCTTGTTCTCCCTGCACTGCTCAGAAGCTTTTCAGCAGGCAGGGATTAAAAATGAAGGGAGAACAAGCGGCGGCTAGACACGCCTGAACCCTGGCAGTGGCAGATAGGTGAGTATATATTTTTTACTACAGCTAGGGAAGATTTTCAGGGAAGGGCTTATATTTAAAGCCCTTCCCCGAAAATCACTGCAGGAGTTGCCGGCAGGCCATTGATCTCAATGGGGCCACTGGCAGCAGCGGCAGTCCCATTGAGAGCAAGGCTCGTTACCTAAGTTTTTGCTCTTAAGTCAAAGCAAAAATGATGGGAGAGAGCCTGCTCTCAAGTCAAAACCTTGTAAGCTGAGGCATTCTTAACCCAAGGTATCACTGTAAATAAGCCACGGAACTTTTTGGGCTTATGAATTAGTGGTATGTCTGGATGAGGAAGAATAAAGCATGTGCTAAAAAGAACAACCTGTCTATAGTGAAGCATGTTGTTGGCTCGGTGATGCTCTGAAGCTGCTTTGTTTCCCCTGGCACTAAAAACCTGCAATGTGGGGAATTTAAGATTGATTCTCTCAAATATCAGGAAATCTTAGGAGGAAACATCATGCCTTCTGTGAGGAAGCTGAAGCTTAGCTGTCATTGGACCTTTCAACAAGACAGTTATTCCAAACATACCATAAAGCCCATCTTGTGTCAAAGACATACTAGAAGATTTTGGAGTGGTCATTACAGTCACCTGACTTGACCTTCATAGAAATTTTTTTAGATTTTAAACAGGGTAATTTCACCACACAAAACCAAATATATTAGTTAATTGGAGGCCATTGCCCGTTGAAAGTGGCATTTTGTGATGAACTTGGAGAAATCAGTCATCATGTTAGTTGTGTTGACGTATTTAAATTGTTTGTTTTTTTATAAACAGTTGAAAGTCTGTAAATTTGACAAATAAACCTAATTTGCAATGGAGGTTAAGTAATTTTTATTTCAACTGAATCTGCTTACCTGTAACTAGCTTAACTGTGGTTTAGCACCAATAGGTTTCAACTTGTGATCTCAAATGTTGAAATAATGAAAAAGATCCATCCCCTAGAAGAAATTGTCAGAATCGAATGAAACTTTATATGTGTGACTATAACAAATTAAGTAAGTGATCACAATATCAGAGCAAACGAGATTAATTATTGTGGAAAAAGGGAGGCTCTAGCACCCTCTTGGGCCACCTCTAGCTTGGATATAAGATGTGATATAGATGGGGTGCTAACCATGCAAACTGTTGACTTTCAAAAACTTGTCATCTGTTTTTGTAGTGGCCTGTGGTCTGTCTGACCTCTTCCTGTCAGAGTTTCCTACAGGTTCCAAGTGCCTTTTAATGGTATAGGAAACTGTACTGAAGGTCACCTTGGTTTTCTTGGCAATTTCTCTGTAGGACAGACCTACATTTCTAAGGGCCATAATGGTCTGTCTTCTTTGGTTAATTGCCTTTTTATTGCCATTATGATAGCAATCTGTTCTGTCCTGAAAAGCAAAACTGTCCAAATCCTGTCCTAGATGGTGTTGTAATCCAGTCTGTTCTAACACAAGTTATATAGTATCAGAGGGTTGAAAGTCGTCTACAAAAGTTGAGTCAGTTGTAGGAATAGTTTGCATCCACAGCAGCTGTCCTTAATGTGATCCTTAAAAAAAGCCCTTTGATTAAAATAATAAATTTAAATTATTGTTGCTTTTCAGGTTAAATTTCATAATGTTTACCGGTACATATTTACTTTTTAACCTTTGAGCCATTTCACATAATTTGCAGGACAAATTGAGGTGTCCTAAGACTTTTGACTGGTAGTGTATATATAGTATGGCCTAAGTTACATTGTTCAGCCCCGTACTACTTCCTGTAAATGCACCACATCAACAAGAACACAACATATAATTTGTTTCAAAAAATGTTAAGACTTCTTTGTTATCTAAATTGCTGTTAAAAAAAACTAATTAAAAGTCAACATTTATTTTTTTTCTTACACAAAATACCCGTTGTATTGCCAATGTCAAACAAAATAAATAATAGAAAATCTAAAAAACTAATCATACTGTAAATCACACCCCACTGCTAAATCAATTCTTCAGAAGTCTCTTTCAAGAACAGCAAACCACGGGGAGCTAGTTGACCGTGGAGTTTTGTTTCATTGTCATTTGCTGGGTCTAAAGAGGATTTTCATTCAGATCCAGTCAAGAGGAAGATGGACTAAGCAATATCATAGCGTTAAATTAATTATTCTAATGTGCACTGAGCTACATAATTATATAAAGTCTATAGCATTAATGAAATACATTTGTCCAACAATGACGTGGATTTTAAAGGATCCTCCAATGTATAGAAAATGATTAATAGCTTTAGTACTAGAATAATTGCATGCAAAAGGAAATGTATTTCACTCTATGAAAACACATATTTAGCATTTTTTTATTTTATCCGCAATTTAAAATTAAATTGCATATTTCACAAATTATCCTATTCATTATTCTATGCTGTAAAACGGATTGTTTTCCATACATTAAAGGGAACCCGTTATGTTGTTGTCTGACTGATGTGTAGTTTTGTGGTGAAATGTTTAGTAGAACTGGCATTTTATTCATTAAAATTCTTGCACTTTCTATATTTAGGAGGCCAGTGGGCGGTGCTATTACATGATTGACAGTCTTTTCTGTATGACTGAGCATACAAAGATAATTGTCAATCACTAAGTAGAACCCCGCACTGGATTCCTAAAATAAACGTTATGCTGAGTTTTTTCTTTCCTTTTTATTAATTTTTCTTCATACAACTATATATCAACCTTCTAAGGTCCCTATGATCACGTACAGCATGACAGGTTCCCTTTAAAATTTTGTTGAAGAAATTGGGGTAACCTCCTTTATTAGTTACAGCCAAGAACCTTTGTTAATTAAGGATCTCCTTGGTGGAGGATATCTAGCATGAGGGCTCAGTCACACGGGCGTTTTTTCATGCAATTTTTTGTGCGCAAAACTGATGCGCACAAAAAATTGCGTGAACGAAGGCAGCGTCACGGCTGGAAAAAATGCTGCTAGCAGCGTTTATGAGCTCAGAGGGATCGGTCACATGTTCGCCCATTGAATTCAATGGAGCCGGCAATACAGCCGGCTCCATTGAAAGAAATGGCCTGCCGCCAAGTGCTGTATTAATTTTCGGGGAAGGACTTCAAATATAAGCCCTTCCCTGAAAAGCATCCAGAAAAAGTGTAAAAAATATATATATACTCACCTTTTTGCAGCTTCCGGAAATCAGCCGCGTCCAGCCGGCTCTTCTCCTGAACTGCTTTCTGTAGTATTTAGCAGCCAGGGATTTAAAATCCCTGCCTGCTGAATGGGCTGACTCTGGTTGGTTCCAGCCCTCTGCCAATCAGAGGCAGCTCTCACTCATCCATTCATGAATTCATGAATGGGTGAGTGAGTGCTGCCTCTGATTGGCTGAGCACTGTGACCAATCATAGGCAGCTCTCAGCTACTGAATGACAGCTGAGAGCTGCCTCTGATTGGTCACAGTGCTCAGCCAAATCCCTGGCTGCTGAATACTACAGAAAGCAGTTCAGAAGAAGAGCTAGCTAGATGCGGCTGATCTCCGGCAGCTGCAAAAAGGTGATTATATATATATTTTTTATTTTTTACACTTTTTTGGATGCTTTTCAGGGAAGGGCTTATATTTGAAGCCCTTCCCTGAAAATTAATACAGCGCTTGCCGGCAGCCCATTGCTTTCAATGGAGCCGGCTCTGGCAGAGGAGAACGATCTTTAGTATATGTTCTCAATGGGGTCAGCGCTGCTGCCGCCGGCCCCATTGAGCGCATATACAAGAACAATGATTTGCGCACAACGCAGTTACATGCGTTCTGCGAATCGTTGTGTCATATAATTTTCGGCACATGCGCATAAAAAACGGACATGTGACAGATTCCATTACAAAGGATTGGGTATATATAGACGCAGATCGCAAGGGCATCTGCAAATCGGGCTTACAAACACCAGTTTGACTAAGCCCTAAAGGTGTCCCTAAATGCATGTGATAATCATTCTATGTGTCTTAGATGAAAAAACTAGGAACAATAGTCGTCCAATGGAGGTGGAGTATGCCGGAGATCTCTTATGGCCACTGGCCTCCATTCACTGCAAATAGGCAGTGATTCAAAAATGTAACAACTGCCTGTTTATACTGAGCGAGAAATCGGTCTCTAGTCACTTTATTTCAGCGCACTAAACAAAGTGACTAATAACATAGTTTTTGCTTTGTTATGTCCCGCATTTACATGGGACAACTATCTTTAAAAATTACTTGCTTGAGCAATTTTTCAGATGGTAGTTGCTCCTTGTAAAAGAACCCTTATGGAGCAGCAATAAAAATCTATAAGATATATTCTGGATGTTGGACTTTTCCAGATTCATGTTTCCATGACGAAAAAAACAAAAATGATTTGACATTTTCTGTCACTGCACACAAAATGCAAGTGTTTCATTAACAGTTTGTGCCCTATTATATTTGCATATATTTACAGATATTACCATGTTTGTCATGAGTGAACAGTAATCAATCAGTGACACAAAATCACATCTCAAATACCATAGGCATCATCAACTAGATCAGGGCTTCTCAATCTTCCCATTAGAATTTAACCTGCCAGAATATAGTGATGTCTGATGAAAGTCCATACGAAAATGTTATGTCCTAAACACAGTGCTGTAAATACAGTGGCATAGCTATAGGGATTGCAGAGGTTGCAGCTGCGACTGGGCCCCTAAGCTACGGGGGGTGGATCAAAGGCCCCACTGCTACAATAGTAGCTATCACTGCGTCTCCCTGCCCCAAAACTCCAGTGATAGCAGGATACACTATGCTGTAGCTGACAGACTACACAGCATGTATGTGACAGCTCAATTGTTGAGCAATCTGTCAGATGCTTCCCAGTGCAGCATCCCCATCACATGCCAGTTGCACAGTGCAATCTGCATATTGCATACTTCCTCCCTAAGTGCGCATACAGACTCCTCCTCCTGCCACCCTCTCTGCTTCTGGGAAAAGGTTCTATAGACAGATGACACAAAAATGTAACTTTTAATACATACTAATATGTGTTGAGGATAAAGAACACTGCACATCAACACCAAAACCTCATACCAACTCTGAAGAATGGTGGAGGAAGCATCATGGTTTGGGTCTGCTTTGCTGTCTCATTTGCCTTGCTATCATTGAAGGAATAATGAATTCTAAGGAGTATCAAAACATTTTGCAAGCTAATGTAAAGTAAAGATTCCATAACCTCGAATTTTGAGTAATAATTGTTGCGTGTTGATGGGGGCTTAACTCAAATAAAGAATAGTTGAAAAAGAAACTGTACATTTTGATATAGCCAAATCAGGCCTTTACCTTATCAAGATACTTGTGAATCCTATATGAAGACAACTATAGTCCCACCAAAGATGTCAGTCCCACACATCAACCTATTAAACAAACCCAAAAATAAATGTCCAAGACAGAACTGCAGAGATCAACATTAAAAAATGTTTATTAAGAATCTATATATATATAAAGACGAAAGCCCTCACTGACTCACTCACTGACTCACTGACTGACTGACTCACTGACTGACTCACCAAAAGTTCTCCAACTTCCCGATGTCGTAAAAACATGAAATTTGGCACAAGCATAGATTATCTCCAAAATAGGAAAAGTAATTGGGTCCCAAATCGATTATTTCATTCTAGCGCAAAAGAATTGGCGTTAAAATTTTACGTGCATAATCTAAATCACTTCCCAATGTCATAGAAACGTGAAATTTGGCACGCGCATTAATCATGTCATAAATAGGAAAAGCTAATAGGTCCCAACTCGATTATTCAATTCTATGTGCAAAAGAATTAGCGTCGAAATTTTACGTACAGAATGTAATTTTCTCACTTTCCCGTGTCATAGAAATGTGAAATTTGGCACGAGCATTGATTATGTCATAAATAGGAAAAGCTAATCGGTCCCAACTCAATTATTCAATTCTATGCGCAAAAGAATTAGCGTCCAAATTTTACGTACGGAATGTAATTTTCTCACTTTCCGATGTCATAGAAATGTGAAATTTGGCACGAGCATTGATTATGTAATAAATAAGAAAAGCTAATGGGTCCCAACTCGATTATTCAATTCTATGCGCAAAAGAATTAGCGTCCAAATTTTATGTACGGAATGTAATTTTCTGACTTTCCGGTGTCAAAGAAACGTGAAATTTGGCATGAGCATTGATTATGTCATAAATAGGAAAAGCTAATGGGTCCCAACTTGATTATTCAATCTATGCGCAAAAGAATTAGCGTCAAAATTTTACATACATAATCTAAATCTCTCACTTCCCAAAGTCATAGAAGCATGACATTTGCCATTAGCATTGAATATGTCATAAATAGGAAAAGTTAATGGGTCCCAACTCGATTATTCAATTCTAGCACAAAAGAATTAGCGTCGAAATTTAACGTACATAATCTAAATCTCTCACTTCCCAATGTCATAGAAACTTAAAATTTGGCACAGGCATTAATTATGTCATAAATAGGAAAATCTAATGGGTTCCAACTCGATTATTCAATTCTATGCGCAAAAGAATTAGCATCCAAATTTTACGTACGGAATGTAATTTCTTCACTTTCCCGTGTCATAGAAATGTGAAATTTGGAACGAGCATTGATTATGTCATAAATAGGAAAAGCTAATGGGTCCCAACTCAATTATTCAATTCTATGCGCAAAAGAATTAGCATCCAAATTTTACGTATGGAATCTAATTCTCTCACTTCCTGATGTCATTTTATATAAAGGAAATGTCGCATGGTTACCTCCCCGTGGTGTTTCCTGGGTAATGCAGAGAACTATGCAAAATGGTGAACATGTTTTTCCAGTATCTCTAAAGTAACCACGACTTCATAAGATTTTCCATGTGAACACCAAATAAACACCAGTACCAAATTAACTCGGGCGAAGCCGGGTATATCAGCTAGTTACATATATAATAAAAGCATTTTTAAAAAAACAGAACATAAAGGAAATGCAGCATCAATACAAGGGAAATCCATCCCCTCAGGCCACACGTATAAGTAGTTCCCAAAGAAAGTCATGCTCATATCAACCTACAATAGGTGTAACCAAACTCAATGTCATGCACATAATAAAGTGTTACTACGTAACTTGTAACTGATGGTCTGGAAATGCCTGCGACCCGACGTGCACGT
This sequence comes from Eleutherodactylus coqui, assembly GCF_035609145.1. Taxonomy (NCBI): domain Eukaryota; kingdom Metazoa; phylum Chordata; class Amphibia; order Anura; family Eleutherodactylidae; genus Eleutherodactylus; species Eleutherodactylus coqui. The sequence continues at coordinate 25,629,473 of NC_089845.1, read as the reverse complement.
TTCACCTTTAGCTTTGTCTAGGGGAACTTCTTATATGTGTGACCTGAAGTGAGGTATTTCCTTCATGCTTGTTTTTTTAAATACTTTTATGATACATGTAATTATAAATAATTTTTTTATGATAATCTCTGCAGTCCTGTCTTGGACATTTATTTTTGGGTTTGTCCTATCAAGATATTGTGACACAACGTAAAGTGGGTTGTGCCTACAAGGCATCCCAGAAATAGTGATGAATTAAAGCACATTTGGAGGGAAGAATGGTCTGAAAATTCCTCCTTAATGTTGTGAAAATCTTATGTGCAGCTACATGAAGTATTTATTGTAGGTCACTGTGGCTAAATGAGGATCTCTACGATATCAATTTTAAGGGTTCACTAAAGGCCCATTTAGACACAACGATTATCGCTCATTATTTGCTCAAAAGCCATCTTTTGAGCGATAATCGTTGTGTCTAACTGCACTTACATCGTGCAGATTTCGTTAAGCCGTCGCTCACCATTGTCTTTCAGCATGCTGAAAGAAGACGATGAGCCTTATCTGGAATTCACAGCGGGATACAGCTGATACTTTTGGTTCAGCTGTATCCTGTCCCTGATAACAGGCTCGGTATGAAGAACAGAGCGGTCCAGCTCTGTTCTCCATACCTAGCATGGAGCGCCCGGCTGTATAGCAGCCGGGCTCTCTGTGCAGAAAGCATCTGGAAGCAGAAGACAAGCGGGGACACCCGGCTTGCCTTCTGCATCCTCCGCTTCGTGCGCCCAGCTGAATAACAGCCGGGCGCTGGAGCCTGGGAACAGCTATATGCAGAAGTCAAGCGGGGATACCACGCCTGTCTTCTGCATTCTCTGCTGGCAGCGCAAGGTGATCGCTCATCTTGAGTGGTCATCTTGCGCTGTAAATGACACAACGATTATTGCTCAAAACTCGCTTGAGCAACATCTTTTGAGTGATTATCGTTGTGTCTAAATGGGCCTTTACTTTCTATTCTTGCACTATGAATTAATCAGTGTATTGAATAAAAGACATAAACATGACAACTGTCCGTGTACTATCAGTTTACTTATCTTGTGTTTGTCTATCAATTGTAACTTAGATAACACTCAGACCACCCTTTATTAGTAATCGATGCAGAATTCCAGGTAATTCCAGAGGATTCATTTACTTTTGCCAACTGTATCCATATATCACAAATGGAGCCAAGTCAGGCTTTTATCCTATAACAGATGAGTTCAATTATTAAAAGTGTTTTTATTTCTAGCCAGCCTTTTTCATGCATGGCCCCAACAACCTCACTTCCAAGGGTTTATCTCCACTGACATGATATATTAGCAATTCCCTTTGAGCTCTTCTCACTAGGCATCTACTTTACAATAACAGTAGAATGTAAGATATTAAAATGACTACTAATTTCTCATGCAATTACACAATATGTATTTTTACACCAACCCAAATAAGCTATATCATTGAAAAATGAAATAACCTCCCCAAGCCGAGATATATTACTGTAAATGAGCATGGTGTATATTTGTCCTCTGATATCTAGTGGATAATATGACCCTCACATCATTAATCACTTCAACTGCAAATGTCCTGACTGTTTGCCTAAGATGTATCTTTACTGGATAGCGAGTACCATACATAAAACGCCATGTCTATGTGTCTCATTCAGAAAATAAACATTTATTGGAAGCAGAACTCGATGTGAGATCATCCAGAAAGAAAAAAAAACAGTTGTAGAATTCTATGCAGCACAGCAGGAACTGCAAAGATTACTCTCCTTCACATATACAGTTAGCAGCTGATATAGCAGATAAAAAACATGTAAAAGAAAATAAGCTGCCGAAAATTGAGAAATCTGTATGGTAAAGGATACAGATCAGTTAAATGGAATGTGTCTTCGAGATTGTTTCTTTCTATATTGGATTGCATCCTCTAAAAAGCACCTTACATTGCCAGTTAGAGGACCTCGTGACGAGAGCGCCACAATCCACTCTTTAGAAACAGGTAGAGCCCAGTGATCATCCAACCAATTCTTTATAGCTTTGACTGCTGATGACTTCAATGGAGTAAGGGACAAGCATTGCTTCTCATTGTCCCTTAATAGCCTAAATATTCATTTCAAAGGGAAGAGAGAAATAACCTGCTACCAGACACCTTTGGCACAGCTTATTATTTCTCATCAGAAGAAATGATTGAACATGTTGAAATCCAACATGCCAGATATTCTTTCCTTCCATATCTGCCATCGGGGGAGTTGGGTAGCCCCAATGCACATTAGAAATCTGCAGGTTTGTCCAAGTTCCATCTAATATGTTCAGGTGCTTTGAGGGCTACAACATTTTTTGCACAGCTCCATAAAATGACCATTCTATTTATTTAAAGGAGTCAATCATGAACAGACTCCAACACATAAAACAACTGGTCAGCGCGATATTCTAAAAAGTATTTATGATCTTTCTTTCTAGTAGGGCCACATTGCAACAGAACTAGTATTGGGTGTCTATTCAGGTGAGCATATTTTCAGCCCTTGTGTTTCATGGACAGTGAGTTCCAATGCTCTATGTAAAAAAAAAAAAAATACATGTCCTATTCTAGTCTATTTTCACGAATGACAATAGCACATGCAGATATGTGTAATGCGTATGCTGACTGATGCAACTCACATATGGTCATCTAAATATGGCCTAACTGGGCGTTAGGTGACTAGGTTATGAACGGAAATGGAAACATTACAGTGGATTTAAATACTCTAATTTTATAGTTATATACTGGAGTTCTACAGCAAGAAGATACAGATGTAGCAAAGCTTAGCATGACACATTACCCCTTCAAGGATCAAGTGCAGTAAATGTACAGTGCTTGGTCATGGACTTTAATTCTGGCCAATAGCAAAAATGTGGTGAGGGATTAAAGCTCCTGCAATCAAGCAGCAGGTTTGGATACTTGGCTGCTAGTGACAGCCGAGGACCCGGAGGAGAAGGACAAAGTGGATTTTAATCGCTTCTGCCTTCTCCTTTACATGCTACATAGCACTCAATAAGCACTACGTAGAACAGGGAGTGTTGCTTCCGCTATTCGACCCAGTGATGCAGTGACCACCAGGTTCCTTCTGCTATGGCAGAGCTGCAGGGTCTTAGCAGACCCATATCAGCTCTGTTAGTTACTACTATCACTACTGTGGGATTTTTCCCCTAGTAACTGGAGCTCCTATGGATGCACCAGCTACAGTGGAAAGGTTTGAAATTTTTTTTTTTTTAATTGTTAATGACCCCCAGAGGTCTTATATAACATCATGGGGGGACATACATGTTCCAAAAAATTGTTACAAAAATAATTTTAAAAAATTGCAATATAAAATAAAAATATATACATAAAAAAGAAAATGACTCAACACCAACCTAAACCATCACCGTATGCACACTTAAATCCAAAAGTATAAAAATTATATATCAAAACATCAGAAACAAAACTTTATTTTAGTGTAAATAATACTAATTTTAAGAATAAGCAACCATAAATTCACTCCCGATAAAACTAAAAAATTTAAAAAGGCAGTAAAAAAAGATGAAAAAATAAAATAAATCTTGTTATTTGTATAGCGCCAACTTATTCCACAGCGCTTTCAGGTAATTTATTTATTTACTAACCCCCACCAAGCTGAGTACTCATTTTACTGACCTCAGAAGGATGGAAGGCTGAGTCAAACTTGAGCCGGCTACCTGAACCAAGCAGGGAGTGAACTTGCAACCTTCAGGTTGTTAATAAGAGCTTTGGACTGCATTTCTGCTGCCTCAACACTCTGTGCCACACAAGGCTCTCTATATAAAAAATAACCCTATGTCTTGAAAAAAAAAATACTGCAAAAATAATTTTGGTAGCTGAAGAAAAAAAATAGGACAGTAAAACCACCACATGAGTAAAATCCCTAAAAAGTGTCTGGTCCTTTAGGATCCTTAAGGGGTTAAGGCAACATTTTGTACCACAGTTTATCTGCCCTTCTAGTTGTTTTACAATGGCTTTCATTATGCTGCAATAACATAAACATACTTTTTCAATGGCTTGAGATAAGATAACGATGCAGAAAGTTATCACCATCAAGTTAACCTTTGCTATGTCTGTAACACATTGATACACATGTGTGCAATATTTTTCCATAAAACCAGTGTTGCATCAATGCTGAACAGTTTCTTTAGACAAAACTGTAAATTCAAGGTTTTTTTTTTTTTTACAACTGATGACCTATCCTCTGGATAGGACATCAGTAGTTGATCATTGGGGACCCGCTGCTCAGGATCTCTATCCAGCAGCTGATCGTCAGGCCCGCTCTCAGTGCAGCGGGGCCCGACTTTGTAATCAGTGGTCGGGGCAGGAAGTGGACATGAAGACTTAATTTCTATTCAGTGGGAGTGTCGTGCTTCTATTACACTTCCTACTCATCTTATGGATGTCCGATCCTGACCATAAGAGGAACAGAAAGTCTAATGGAAGTGCAGCACTCCCAGTAATTTTAACAAAAGTGAGGGTTTCTTCAAATGGGTGTTTTTCATCAGTATTTTGTGAGCCAAAAGCAGGAGTGGGCAAAAAATATGGAAGAAATGCAAATCTTTCCATTATACTTTCTCTGGATGTTCCATTTTTGGTTTTGCTCACAAAATACTGATGGAAGGAGGCCTGGCGTGGCTCTTCAACTTCCTGTCCTGACCGCTGATGATGACTTCTGGCCCTGCTGCACTGACAGTGGACTGGACAATCAGCTGATTGAGGCACTCAGGAGGAAATGTATTGGATATATAAACGTAATACGCCAACGGGTCTAAATGAAGCCTGGGAGAATATCTAATGGACTGATGTTACTTGTTCAGCTTTAAATATAAATCTTTATTATTAAATCCTATTTCCCTATTTATATTCCTATTTTAAGCCTATATCTTCCCATCGCCTGGACGGATCTTGTATAATTATTTATTCTAATGAATATCTATTGCAGCAGTCAGGCTGATAATTACAGTAATGTTAAATATGGAACACCACTGATACAATGCATAAGGCCGCTGTCACACAGGCGTTTAATGTCTGCTCGCAACGCACTGATCAAACGCTGTACTAAGCCACCATTCATTTCAATAGGGCTTCTCAGCGTTAAAGCGCAGCGTTTCAAACGCCACAATTCTTAAACGCTGTCTGTTCTATTTTAGTGCATTTCAGCTATTTTAAACACGATCCGTCGCCCATTGAAATTAGTGGGGAGCGTTTTCAACGCAATCAAAAACGTGGTTGCAGCGTTTTACCACATTTTTAAAGGCACGTTGCTAAACCAAGCTTGCCTTTTTTTTACTGAGCTGAAAATGCAGTCAAAAACTGTTAAAACGCTGTCAAAAACGTACAACAAAGCTGAAAACGCAGTTAAGCTCTGTTTTAAAAAAAAAACTGTGTTTTTACAAGTGCCTGTGTGAGATCGGCCTGAACTGTAGACAACCAGAACAAATAGGAGGATTGTAGAACCATTAAATAACATTACAGTAATCCACACCAAATGTTAATTCCTATTTTAGACATGCATCTTCCCATTCCCTAAATAATATGTAATTATGATTAATTCCAATTAATATTTGCTGCAATTTATTTGCAAAAATCAATGTTTACACTTATGGTAATTTTATGCATAACATGTTGCCTTTACAATAGATAAGCTGGAGACAACAATAGAAATATTTCCGTCTGAATAACCTTCTAGTAAACTCAATGCACATCAAATTCTAAGTTTACCCCCGCTTAACACAAACACAATCCTTGTCCACAGAAAGAAGAAGCCTTCCCCTCTCTCACCAGCTGTCACAAGTGCCGGAGGAGTCTTTTTCCCATTTAGCAGCACTAAATAAACTAATTCACAGCGCTCCCCGCGGCTCCAGAGCAATTAATTAGGAGAGCGCACTCCAAAGCGGAGGAGTGAAAGGCTTTTCCCTCTTTTTTACAAGCACTGGACTAAAAGTCCTCCCTGTTCAACAGCGCATATAGAACATTCTCCGCTGTCTCAAAGCATTAATATCTGACAGGTCTCTTACAGCGCCTGCGCAAAGCCTTCACAGGCGCTCCGCTCTGCAGAGCGCATGTATCAGAGTCTATCTCTCGCGATTTTGAATTCAAATACTGGCACTGAGAAGAAGAGGGGGCTCCTTTATTGTATTAGCGCGGCTATCTGAGCCGATGTATTAGCGCGGTATCTGCATACCCCGCTCAGAAAACTTGAGCGATCACCTTGCTAAATGCACACAACGATTATCTCTCAAAAGACATCTTTCAAGCGATAATCATCATGTCTAAACCAGGCTTTACTCTATGTATTTGCACGTCCTCCTGCGAAGGTGTTATGTTTTATAGACTGGCTGCACCTCTCAGACTCAACAGGAATTGGGCAATCTCACTCCCGTATATAGAATAGAGAGAGGAAAGAATAAAATTCCCAAACCAAGATGTAGTTTTATAGACTTTGAGCTCCCGAGTAGATGCTTCGCTCCCTATTTTTTCCTCCCAACTTTCATAGTCAACAACTGATGACCTATCCAGAGAATGAGTCATATCAGAGGTAAAACACTGAAATACCCCTTTAAAGTTTTCCACCAATATAACATCATTCACTTTTTTTCATGATGAGCCACTCTGCTCCGAATGCTGCCCTATGGTCCACCAGTCGCACTATGATGGCTTCATGTTGAGTCTCATCTTGAGACCGCTGTTCTTCACCACTAAGAACTGTCAGGAGCATTTTGTCTCTGCTCCCGCATAGTGTTAACTCTATGCCTGGTACTTATTATGAGGTAAGGGTGGCTCATTAACTTCTGAAGCATTCTTGGTTTCTGTGTGCTAAAATCATTGGCAAGCCCCTGCAATTCATACCGAGATTTTATTGTAACAATGCATTTCTCCAACTGACTACATTGTATAATACTTTCTGATTTATACAATAATTTTGGCTCTTTTACTTAAGTTTAAATCAAACTCTTCAAATATACTTCACCATAAAGTAACATAAAGTCGCTTAGCTTTCCTTGTAATCCATTTAGCTGAATTATCACTTTTGCATAGTAGTTAATTCTTAGTATTTGTAACACAGAGTCCCATAAGTCACTTTTCTGCCCAAAAGACCACTTATATTGATTCATCCCCTTTTTTAGCAGTAACAAATTTTTATATAGATGCCTTATGCTTGTCTTGTTTTTTGTCCATCTATATAATTCCTCTGATTCCCATGCAGAACATCATTTTAAACGTTTCTACATTTTAAATGAATATTGCTCATTACCTTGGCATTTTAATGTATTCCTAGCCTGAAGATTGTAGCTGTAGGTTGGTGATTTATTCACTCATGTACCATGCTCGCTCCAGGTCTATTTAGGTTATGTTAGTCCATGAATGGTAGCATAGTATGTTATGTTAGTATGTTAGGCTGAATGAAGACAATGTCCATCTAGTTCAGCTTGTTTCAACCCCTAGTTGATCCAGAGGAAGGCAAAACCTCCAAGAGGCAGAAGCCAATTAGCCCATTTGGGGGAAAAATTCCCTCCCGACTCCATAATGGTAATCAGAATAATCCCTGGATCAACCTTTGATAGTTCCTACCTAAATGTAAGACCTGGAACAATAACCCACTGGTCACCTAATGTCTATATCTTGTAATATCATAGCACTCTAGAAAGACGTCTTGTCCCCTCTTAAACTCCTCTGTGGATTTTGCCATCATCACGTCCTCAGGCAGAGAGTTCCATAGTCTCACCGCTCTTACAGTAAGGAACCCTCTTCTATGGTGGTGATGAAACCTGCTTTCTTCTAGATGTAGCGGATGCCCTCTTGTTACCGTCGCAGTCCTGGGTATAAACAGATCATGGGAGAGATCCTTGTATCGTCCCCTCATGTATTTATACATAGTTATTTGGTCGCCCCTTAGCCATCTTTTTTCCAGGGTGAATAATCCTAATTTTGATTGCCTCTCTGCATATTCCAGTCCTCTCATTCTGTTTATTAAATTAGTTGGCCGTCTTTGAACCCCCTCAAGCACTGCAACATCTTTCCTGAGCACCGGTGTCCAGAACTGTACACAGTATTCCATGTGGCGCCTGACAAGTGCCTTCTATAGTGGAAGAATAATGTTCCCGTCCTTCGCCCCTATACCTCTTTTAATGTACCCCAAGACTTTATTAGCTTTTGCAGCAGCTGACTGGCATTGGTTGCTCCAGTTAAATCTACAATCCACTAGTACCCCCAGGTCTTTTTTCATATCATTTTCCCTAGTAGTACCCCATTTAGTGTATATTGGTGACATCTGTTCCTCCTGCCCATATGCATAACCTTACATTTTTCAACATTAAACTTCATTTGCCATTTTTCTGCCCAAGACCCCAGCTTATCTAGGTCCATTTGTAGCTGCATGATGTCCTCCGTTGTATTAATTATCTTGTATAATCTGTAAATATTGATATTTTACTGTGCAGCCCCTCTATCAGGTCATTGATAAATATATTGAACAGAATGGGGCCCAATACTGGACCCTGTGGCACCCCACTAGCAACGGTGGCCCAATCAGCGTACCACCCTCTGCTTTCTATCTCTGAGCTAGTTCTTTACCCAGATACACACGTTTTCACATAATCCGAGCCGTCTCATTTTATATATCAGCCTATTATGCGTCACAGTGTCAAATGCTTTAGAGAAGTCCAGATATACCAGATCAATAGACTCTCCCAGGTCCAGCCTAGAACTTACTTCATTGTAGAAGCTAATTGGTCTGACATGATCAACCCCTCATGAACCCATGCTGATGAGGAGTTATTCCATTGGTCTCCAAATATTTACCAATATTTACTCCGTTATTGGCTTAAAGAGTGTAGGCAGGTTTATCTAGCACTCCATGAGCCCTCCAAGAGAAGTGACACGTGAAATCCACCAATGTTTGCCTGATTCTAAGCTAGTTCCTGCTCATGTATGCCCCTCCAGTAGCTGTGTATAAATCCAGTTTGTCTAAAGAGTCAAATTGACTCAACACAATATATAGAGCTATATTACATTTTTTAACATTTATGTTGCTAAATGTCCAAGAGCAATCAAATGCTGCATTGCCTTGCTTCTAAGATATGTTAAGGGTATATTCACACATAACTAAAATGCTGCAGAATTTACACAGCGGCAAATTGGTGTGGATGTTGACTTGTAAATAGATGCGCCTCCACAGCTGATTTCAGAAGATACTATGATCGCTCTCATCTCTGAAGCCTTGATGCTCTCAGTGCTTCCTTCACCGGCACCCAGCAGCCTCTAATGAGTGCATTCATGGCTAAGGGCTCATTAATGTGGGCATATTTGTGTAAATTTTGATGTGAAATTAAAAATGGCCTAAATCTGTTCACAATTCTGCAAGTCAGAGTTTCCAGGAAAATGTTGGAAATAACAGTCTGCAAAGCAGTGCTGACCGAGGACAGTAGTGTAAGGGACTCACCCCTAAGGAGCTTCCCTGAAGTGGGTGCTAAATGAGGAGCAATGATCTGCAGAACTGCAAGAGAAAGCTCTGAACTGCACAGCGGAGACCTTGGGACCAGTACTGTTACACAAGGCTCAGGTTCTGCTGGACTTGTCAACTGAAGACTAGCTGCAGAACGTAGCGGAATGGGTATAAACTGTAAGTAAGGCCTCGAACATAATAGTGGGTGTGCAGACCACCAGGGACAGAAGAAGTAATTCCACAGGCCTGTTGGATCGTTGGGTGTCAAATACAGTGATTTGAATTGTTACATTAATGGACTTGGAGTTACAAACTACAAGTGTATCATTAGCGGATACCAACTGAAGTGAGCACCCAGGAATGCAAGCCTATGGAGACTTTATCCCGGAGTTCACAGATGGGATTGCCTATTGATCTTTGCGAGGTTAACTCGTAAGATACGAACTGAGCATTACGGTCTACAAGTTGTATTGCTGTTTCGAAGTATTGATCCTTGAATAGCATTATTGACAACTTGTTGACATTATTTCTTTATCTCGGAGTTCATAGACAGAGTTGCCTATATGCCATATCGATCTTAACGGGGTTAACATGTAGCATAAGAACTGTGTGTAATGGTATTCAAGTTGTGTTGCTCTTTTGAAGTATTGATCCTTCAGCAGTATTATTGACAATTTGCTGACATTATTTCTTGTGTCTAAAACATAGCTGATCCTAGAACTTAATCGGCTGTAGTCAGCATTGAAAGTTTTACCTTAAGGCTCGTCTCACACGACTGGATTTGAATTGCGTCGGATCCACGGTAAAACGCGGGCATTAAAAGGCATGTATTTTTGAATTTTCCTTTACTTTCGCACTACAAATTGTGTATTCTGCGAGCGGAAGAAAAATCGCAGCATGCTCTATTTTAATGCATATTCCATGCGAACGGCCTCAATAGATGACTATGGATGCAAGCGACCCGCAGCCCGTATGCAATAACATTGCGTATGAGCGGCGGAAATGCTCATAACTTGATAGGAGAATAGATAAAAAAGCTGCAATGCCGGCTGGAGGGAGAGAGAGATCTTTTTTCCGTGCGGATGATACGCTGTGCATGCACGTACATTTGCACTGAAGACCGCACACATCCACGCTCTTCCGCAACCATTTACAATTAGTTTCTGCAATGGATGACAGGTCTTCCACTGCGGATATCCGCATTTGGAATCTGACCCATTCGGGTGAGCCCGGCCTAATTAGTCGACTTGCTTTCTTGCTATTATTACTCAGCTGCTTTTACATTTATTTGTTCAAAATAAATATTGCATGTACTTTGTGTAAGTTTGTTTTCAGCATCGCATCCTGAATCTGCCCCGCAACACCACTGCTAGTGACAGTAATAGTGGTATTGTGACATATCTGTTGTCCGTCCTGATGAGATCTCTGAGCTGATGCTTGTACCAAGCTACAAACATCAGAAGAAAATGCTGGAGGTGGAGGCAACTGATTGTAGGGGAGAGAGGAGAGCATGGGCAGGGAAAGGGACTGAGGGTTGGGTGTGTACAACCACAGCAGTCTCGGGACCATGCACATTCAAGCCAGCACTGTCAGATCCACCCACAGAACAATAAGGAACTGAGAGGGAGAAGACCTGGGCTAATACATGAAAAGGTGAGATGGGAATACCCCTTCAGGGGCAATAAGGTGAGATGGGAATACCCCGTTAGGGGCAATAAGGTGAGATGTGAATATCCCTTTAAAGGCAATAAGGTGAGATGGGAATACCCTTTTAAGGGCAATTTCCCACATAGTGCCTATGTTGCAGTCAAGATATTGTGTGATGCAGCTAAAAGTCACACCAGATATTAGCACAAATCGGTGCACTTATTAAATTGATTGCTAATAACCCAGTGATTTTGCCAGTAAATAAACAGCGCAGCCGTAAATAATCAATTTGAAAACTTGTCCAATTTCTGATATCCTTATGTCCATGCAGTTTCCAACCATATTATACAATGATGTATAACACTGATAACTATAAGGTTCTGCACATGGGCTGGGAAATAAATGTCACAATAACACTAAATGGAAAACACTGATATGGAAATAGACTTGGGGATTCTAGTTAACTGTAAGCTTAACTTTGATCAACCAGTGTCAGTCAGCTGCCAAAGCAAATAGGTTCATGGGATACATCAAAAGAGGTCTAGGGGTGCATGACGAGGACATTGCTCTTCCTCTTTACAAGTCACTGGTCAGACCACACATGGAATATTGTGGACAGTTTTGGGGCACTGGTACTCAAGAAGGACAAATCAGAGCTTGAGTAGGTATAAAGGCGGATATATATATATATATATATATATATATATATATATATATATATATATATATATATATATATATATATATGACAATAGAGATCTCTCCCATGATTTATACCCAGGACTGTAACAAGGGGGCATCCTCTACATCTAGATGGGGGTTCTGTACTATTAGAGCAGTGAGACTACGAAACTATATGCCTGAGGACGTAGTGATAACAAATTTGATAAAAGAGTATACGAGGGAGCTGGATTATATGTTATAGTCACTGATTAATTCAGAAGATTTGGTGATCTGGTGATTATTCTGATTGCCAGACCTTGATTGCGGGGAGGAATTTTTTCCCTTAAATGAGAAAAATTTGCTTCTGCCTCATGTTTTTTTAATATTTTTTTTGCTTTCCTCTGGATCAACTTTGGGTGGTAATAGGGTGAACTGGGTGGATATATGTCTTTTTTTGGCCTAATATAGTATGCCACTATGTTAATACTGTATTTTCCTGGGAGAGATCTGGCTCTATCCATCTCCCTGGCTACTCAATTCCACCATTTCTACTGATTGCTAATACTCACAATAAGCTTATTTTATTCCAAACTGCTAAACTGTAGCAAACAGAATGAGTTCTTAAAGAAATAAATAAAGGCGAGCGTTCCCTCTATACATCCAGTAGAACTGAATCAGCATATGCCGCATGCACTAATCACATTAGTTACCCTGTTCAGTATACAGTCTTCCCGTCTCTTAGGAGTCTTAGGTCAGAGGCTTCACAGAAGTATATTAACGTGTAGACTTACAGACAGCAAAGCTTTTACTTCCTTTATTAGTAAGAAGCGGCCTGAGGAGCAAATATTTTAAAATGAAATAGATTTAAGAAGGCAATATGTATGAAGTATATATTATATGATAATGATTATTAAGACATGCATTCACTTTCACTGTCATGAACAGGATCACATCTACAAAGTGCTAACTACTAAACCGGAGACATTTACCACTTTTTTATTGCTTTCACAATAACATATCCTTCAGTGTGCTTATATGTCTGCTATACATTGTTAGTTAAATAATCTATAAGATATTTATATCAGGAATGAGAAGATTTAAGCTGAATATTCGGGTTTTGACAGATGAGCATGTTTTGCAAAGGCTCGCTCCTGCGCAATTTTATTATGCAGTGATTGAGTGTATTTTTACTTGCGCCTGAGCAAATACTGTGTGCATTGCCGCACGCACCACTCATTCTCACGGGTGGGGGACTCACCCCACCTTGATTTAAATGGCTAATTAGCCTAACAAGGTGACGGTGGTTGCAGAAATGTACAGCGTTTAGCGCGTACCCCTGTGTGCAGATGTATGTGTTTGCACATCTTCCATAGTCCTCTGTGGGGTTCTTTGGTGTGCAAATATGCACAAAATAGAGCAGGTCCTATTTTTCTGTGCCTGTAAAAACAGTGGTCTCAAAAGAAGAAGAATGAACTGATTAAAATCAATGGGTTCCATCTTCCGCGTTTTGTGGGCGATATTTTCCTACGCGCAAAAACACACTTAAAGCCCTTACTGTGTCGAAATTTAATGCTCTGGTCACATCTGTGCTTTGCATTTCCATTGTATGGGCCCATTACCAATAACAACTGAGGAACCCCACTGACTATAACGGGGCACCACTGCGTCTTTCATGCCTACATTTTACAACATAATTATCTATGGTGGAACACATGCCGGCTGTGCTGGTTCCAGCACACCACTTTAGTTATCACGGCGCTGACTGGAAGCAGAATATACATATGAATATATATATATGGGTATATAAGTGCTGATATTTTTTATACAGTCAAACCTCTAGTTTCATTGGTATTCCATCCGACTTTACAAGATATCAAGATCCACACAGTTTACGGACAGCCCCTTTACTCATAAACTCCCTGGTAAGTGTGCTATAGATTCTTAGGTCTGTATCTACTCCCAGTAGGTGTCCTCCAGGTATTGGAATAGCTTCTTCACTCTTTCATTAATAAGAATGTACAGTACATGAATGTCCACCAGTTCTGATTTACCTGAAAATTGCAGAAAATTGTGAAGCTTTTGCTGCACATTTGTAAAAATCAAGTCTTATAGATGCTCCTTTACTGAAAGATAGTCTGGCAGCCCAAAGTATGGACATGGTCTCCTCCAATGAATCAGTATTCCTGTTTAGTAAGACAGCATGTATCAACTACTTGTAACAGCAGGCTCTCTGAGCAGCTATGATAGTTGTGGCATCTTTCCACATTATGGCTGTTCATTCTCTTCCAATGGCCATGGAAACATTCAGGAGGTGGGGCTAATGAAAGAAGAAGACAGGCTCTGCTGCGCTTACACAGATATCTAGTCACACATGTCTCACCTACCCTAGAATACGAAGAAAGAGGGCTTTGGTATTGACCCCTCCATGTCCTTAGACCACCATGGAAATTTTAATTTGTGGGAAATATTTTTTTTCCTACTTTTCGTTGTCTAAACCAGGGCTGCATCTTGTAGTCCGGTACATCTTATATTCCAAAAAAGGATGTAAGAAAAAACAAAAATGTTTCTCTTATGCAAAAGTAGTAAAACATTTAAAAAAAACTATAAATGCATATGGTATTATTGGAATCATATCGACCCAGAGAGTAAATGTATCATGTAATTTATGCCGCACGGTGAATGCAATAAAATATATCCCAGTTGTTTTCTTAATTTTGCCTTATAAAAATGAGATTAAAAGAAATTGAAGAGTTGCATGTACAAACATATGATACATATGAAAACTGTAACTCCTCCCACAAATAAGAAGACTTTATACAGCTGCACAATAGGAAAATAAAAATGTTATGGTTCTTCGAATGTATGGACAAGAAAATGTATTTTTTTTTTCTTAAAAGGATATGTTAAGCCATAGACAGATTAGGAGGCGAAGAGTAAAAGCCAGTATGGTGCAACCATTTAGAAATGAAAGTAATCCAGATGTAGGAACATTAACTTGCTTTTCTTTAGTTACAAGCCAGCGAGAACAAACCTGTTTTGAGGCATGAAGCCTCTTCCTCAATGAAATGCCGGAGAACACTTAGAGCCAAGGAGAATGCTGAAACATGTAGTGTTCGTGTCTTAAAATGTTATTGATGGTTTATAAATAAAGAGACGATGAGTTAATGTCGCTGCCTCTGGACTTTTTTCACTTGTGATACCTTGTGCCATTACTGGGTTTTTCCCTTTACCTCCTAATTGAGTCACATCATGCTTACGGCTTCTTCCCATGACATTCATGCTACTTGGCAGCACCTTCTATAGTACACTGCTCTTATTATAGTCTTGAGCACCAAAATATCTCAACACTTACAAGAGAGACGTTTCCAATGTACAAGGGAGCTCTACCCAGTTTTTGATTTCCACATTGATCTAAGCCATAGGCAGGTCAAGGAATCTTGTAGGCAATGTTAGCTAAATATACAGTTCTTCAATGAGGTTCTAGTAGTTACTTAGCTATGAGCTTATAATGCTGACTAAAACATCATAAGTGCTTTGCATGCATTGCAATGAATTCTAGAGGCATTAGGAGGTGAATATTCAGTGTTTTCTGTGTTAAACACATTGGTTAATCAGCTATGTGCTAATTACACTCTATTGGAAAGATGGTAAAAAGTGTCCAATGTCTAAAGATACCTTTACAGATGCTATAAAAACTGTATAAATGTATTCATTATACTAAAGCCAGACTCAACTGCAGTAACTCAATACACATAGTTTAACCAGTATACATCCACAACATGTTGGTCCTTTAAGAACAGACACAATTTAGCAATTTTTAGTGTATAATATATATTTCATAAAGAAAACCGTAATACTTGGTTCTGAATAAGGTTCAGTTTCACTGATCGAGTTTTCCCCTAGGAGCACTGATATATAGCACTCAATGGAACATCCTACAATTTTATTTTAAGTAGTCATCACATGATTTTACCACCATATTCCAATGCAGTCATATGCTTAGCCCTATAGAAATACATTAGGGTGGCTTTAGAGGACCGTGTGCACAATTGTGCATGCTTCAGTGCAACATATTCGCACAGTGAATGTGGTCAATGAGGTAGATTTGCACGCATATCGATGCATAGTACTGAAGACAAATAGCTGCAACCAACACTAACAGAACTAGCACCCCCCTCCCTACAACTCTAGCTCTGTAAGGTATCAGTGCTAACAACAGAGATCTCCACACCTGTGCTACAGAGGAGGAGAACAGTTAGAATAAAAAGAGAACATGAAAACACCATCCAATTGTTGGCATTGGATAGATTTGAACCCAGACCTTCAGAAAGGCAACGTTCTCTGTGTTCATTCTTGTTGTTCTCATCTAGAACAAAATTAACAAGTGTGCTTTCTTGGTTTTGACCAGTGCCTGTTCCTCTTGGCCTTCTTGACTTCTATTCTCCTGGCTTTGGCTAGTTATTTGATCATAATTATTCTATGTGCTGCCTGCCTTGACCTATGGCCTGATTTTTGGGTCTGTGTGCTTCCTACTCTGACCTCAGCTCAGTTTCATTAATCATCTTTATCTACACCCACTGGTACTGGGTTATGGAAAACCTGACCAACCTGGATCAACTGCCTCTTGACCATGACTAGTTCTGAGGTAGCAATCTGTAGTTCTTCACAGTAAAAACCAGATCCCTATTGGTGAGATTAAAGGGTGAAAACTGGGGATCGCCTGGTGCAACCCTCAGATCCAGCCTCATCCAAATTGGTGTAGAGGCACAATGGATCTATATTGGCTGTCGTGAAACTTGCTTTTGCCTCAGTATATTTAACAACTCTCAGTACTCCCTCTTATTCTGTGAGACACAGCCATATGCAAAAAACTAGCTGGTCACAAATATTTCTTCACAACATCACACAGTGTCTTACAAAATGTTTACAATCCTACTGAATTAGTGAAGTCCCAATCCCGTTAGGCCTACCTCCTGGTCTCATTCAACAGCATTCTCATTCATGATGGTTGTCTATGGAGGTGAGTGTGACCATAAACATCACTCAGACTCCTCTATAGTAACACACTGTGCACTGAGGAGGTTAAGTTATGTTTTTGGTCACCTATTCCTCTATATACAGACATATTATTGACAAGAAATCTTTTGGATGAGAGGAGGTGGGTCACTTCAAGGACATAGCTTCACTATTTCTGCAGAATGACAGAGATATTGTAATAAAAGTGTATTAGAAAGTGATGTTTATACATATTAAAAACACTTTTCTTATTTATTGAACCCTAAAGTGGCCAACTTCCTTTAATGGCGAATACTACTCTCCAGATTTCACTCTATCTACTTCCATGATGTGCGGAAAGCAATGTCCCCATATGACATGCCTCTGGTCACAGGTCTGTTATATGTAATCCTATTGCATGCTTATGTGTGACCAAACATGTCAAAATTACAGGTTTCAGGACATTTTGTCCAATTTTTTTTCGACCAATCCATAGATTTTGTTCATTGCTTTTCTTGTCCACTAGGACATTTTGTCCAATTTCTTTCGTCCAATCCACATTTCGTCCAATTGCTTTCCTTATCCAGTAAGACATTTGACACTTAGCCATTGATACTTTATGACATACTTAAGAAAAGAGATGTGTGGGGGCATGGCCTGGATGGATCTGATGGCAGATGCTTGTTAGTGAAGCTCCATCTATCACATACCTGAAGCTATACTCAGCAACTTCAGAGGGCTGCAGAACTCACAGGAAGGGAGCATAAAGGAACACTGAGCAGCAAGATGACTAGAAAGAACCAAGTGAAAATGGGACCGTAGCGCTTGACAGACTTCTTCCCAGCACATGGGGGTGAAGAGGAGCCAGAAGTGGAGGCTGTGGCTTCCACTGCTGAGTGCTGGCAGGAATCAGAGGCGGTGGACCGAGAGGATCTTCCATCCAGAAGAGGCGGTAAGCAAGCTTCCACCAGCCCCTCACTCCCAAAAACCACACAGTCACAATCCCTAGAGCAGCCCTGCTCACACTGCAAGTGAGGAAAAGAGAGGTGACAGTCCACCACAGCGCAGAGGAAAGAATGGAGATGGGGCTGCCAAACATCCCCGCGGGCTTCAGAGAGTGATGAGAGAGAAGATTCAACCTCACCAAGAAACAGCCCTGAGAAAAGACAACCTAGGAGAGAGGAGGAAAACAAAAAAAAAAAGGAGAGGCTAGATCCCATAATGAATATAGAGTGCTTCAGTCAAGCAACCTCTGAATACTTTATCCGTGACATGGTGCTGACACTGAGGGGGTCGCTAAAGAATGATCTCACTGCAATGAATAACTGCTATAACAGGTTTGGGAGAAAGAGTAGACCACTTAGAGACCAAAGCTAGCAAGATAACAAGCTCCCATAATGAGCTATTAGACGCTCACTACAACCTGGCGGAGGACTTTGAGGCTCTTAAATATAAACTAGCAGATCTTGAAGATCGCTATAGGCGAAACAACATTTAATTCAGAGGAATTGCGAAATCGTTGAAGCCGGAAGATTTGCGCAATTACGCTCAGGACCTCATAAAGACCCTGTTGCCAGACTCTAGATCCGCAGAGTCACAGGCTTCCAAAGCCTAAACACATCCCTGAAAAAGCACCAAGAGATGTAATAGCAAGGGTGCATTTATTCCACATCAAAGAGGCTCTGATAAATACCTCAGAAATCTTAAGGAGTTGCCGTCTCCTTTTGAGAACATAAAATTGTTCCCTGATTCTTCTCAAATTATCATGCTTGCTCACAAAAAACTCATCCCCAATAACAATGACTTTGAAAGACATTAAAATTGTATACAGATGGGGTTTTCCGACAAAATTATACGTGTTCAGAGATGGCAATACCAGCCTCATCTCAACCTTTGATGAGTGCGTCTCCCTGATGAATAAATGGAACCTGCCCATACCCAAATAGGATGCCCCTACTCACATAGTCAGAGATTGGTCTGGGAAAAAAGCTCCCTCGACTAAAAAAGCTTCATCCACTCACCGCTGAATGTCCTCTCAGCTATGAAAAGGAATATTAAGAGTGGTCCTCATACCAACGGAAGAGGTACTATCCAAAAATGGCTGAATTGTTTGCACCCTAGCTTTACAGATTAGGCTACAGCCATCCAAACCCTCGGAAAGGTCCACTTTCGTTAAATTTTTTCAAATGCATATCTTCAGAATTGTATAGTGAAGAAAGTTTTATCCCAAAACATTTATTTCCACCTTCCCTAATTTTCCCAAAATGGATCCGCAATCAAACATCAGTTACCTATGGAGGTCAGACCAACCAAAAGAAACATCACGACATGGCAATCGGAGACCTATCACAAGTGGTAACACACATATCCTTATAGAGTTAAACCTGTTATCCCTGAATGCAAAAGATCTAAATTCTACATTCTCCATTTAAGAGGCCGGCGTGATTTTTTCCCAGAGACCTCGGACAACCATCACCCGAAATAGCGATCCTGTGTCTGGGAATAGATAGGGTCCCTTAGAAAGTTAGAAAACTAGTGGCACACGGGCTTCTCTCTATTTAGATCTTTTGCATTCAGGGATAACAGGTTTAACTCTATAAGGATATGTGTGTTACCACTTGTGATAGGTCTCCGATTGCCATGTCATGATGTTTCTTTTGGTTGGTCTGACCTACTAGTAGTTTCATAGAGAGAAGCCTGTGTGCCACCAGTTTTCTAACTTTATAAGGGACCATATATATGTGTACCATCATTATCACGGTGTGCAATTATACATGTTTCCACTGAAAAACTTTAAATAAAGTTCATATTAGGAAAGCAGGGACATTATTAACAGTGTTATATGCCTATCAGTGCAACACATATCAGTGGCGAACATGCCAATGGTCAAGTGTTCATAGTTCAAAGATACAGTGATGGGCAAATGGCCAATGTCAGTTTCCAAGTCAAAGTATCTGGACATCCTGTGATAAGCTGATTCTATGTTTCACTCTAATGAGAATGAATTGTCATTGGGCCAATAACTTAAAGCATAATTAAAATTATAGATATATTTGTGAGATTTGGAAGAACATTTATGTTTCTCTACTTTTGCTCTACTTTTTAAGAATCCAATACTATAGTTTGTTCTTAAATAGTAATGAAATGCATGTCAGTGTTCCCAGGCCATAAAAATAATTGATTACTTCGTTAATTTGGGAGAAAATATAAGCTATGATTGCTTGCATTTCAAAATGAAATTGCCTGCAACATACACATGAGTAATTAGCACACTCCTCTGTGCTAATGTCAACTAAAATATGTACTGTACAGGAGAACATTAAAGAGTGTGTCTAATGGAAAGAACGTCAGGGCTCTCCATACTTTGTGTAACAAGATACAGTGTGGAAATAAATTCTTGCAGAACATAAAAAGAGAAGCAATCTTGTATATAACCCTGTTTCCAATAATGAACTTCTTCATCTGAATCACAGGGATGGTATCATAATATCCAATACATCAACATTTGTGTCACTTTGCACCATTGACAGCTCATTTCCATTTGTAGTTAGCACTTTCTGCCAAGCAAGGATTTATTATGCTAATGAATATGTACAGAGGTAGCATATGACTTTGTCCTCAGTAATAGAAGTCGCGTTGGAAAATTCACATATTTTCAGTACTACTAGGATTTACTTAATGGTAAAAATGTAGAAGATAATGTGTATTAAAAGTGCTAAAGAATATTTTAATAGTGTTATAATAGACAACAATGAGACTACAGATGTAAGAGAGAGGAATTCCTTATTTTACTCTGAGGATATATGTATACAGGGTGTCTCACTTAGGTCTCTTTCACATGAGTGTTGCACTTTCATGCTGGTCGCATTGGCACCGAAAAACGCGTGAACGAGAGAAAGACGCGGCCAAAATTTGCGTTTTCTCCTCCATTCACGTAGTAGATAAGAATAAATAGGGCAGCAAGATTATGGTGCCAGTAAAACAGACATCAGTCGGAATGTGACTTTATTCCTTGACAGAAAACAGCAACGTTTCGACTACATGCTGTAGTGTTTGTCCTAGAAATTACTTCTAGGATTCTCCTCCATTCACACGAGCAGCGTATATCCTCGGAAAGTCTTCTAATGCCTAAATAGACGCTGCTAATGCTGGACGCTGCTAAACTCCTTACCCCTTCTTTTTCATGCAGCTCCCACAGCAATCTATAGGAGTCTATGGGAGCCAATAGGAGTCTATGGGAGCCCATAGGGGTCTATAGAAGTCTACGGGAGTCGCTTGCGTATCTTGGCTAAAAAATAGGGCAAGATCTAACGTTTTCGGTCGCATATAAAATCGGCTGCCAATAAAGTCTTCAACGTTCTATAATTTGCTGCACAAGGTTTTTATGCGACTAAAAAATGGTCATCTGGAATCCAATGCTTCAGATGTTCACTTGTGTGAATAACGCCTTAATGTTGTGCCAAGACAAATAGTGAGGGAAATTTCACTGCATTGCTGATGTATAGAGATGAGCGAGCATACTCGTCCAAGCTTGATGCTCGTTCGAGTATTAGGGTACTCGAGATGCTCGTTACTCGAGACGAGCACCACGCGGTACTCGTCTCGATTAAACGAGCACTGACCATTGAATTCAATGGAGCCAGCAATACAGCCGGCTCCATTGAAAGCAATGGGCTGCCGGCGATCGCGGGATGAGTTGTCGGGAAGGGCTTAAATATATAAGCCCTTCCCTGCAATTCATCCAGAAATGTGTAAAAATAAAAAAAAAAGATATACTCTCCTTGTCCCGGCAGAACGATGTTAGCCCATTGAATTCAATGGAGCCGGCAATACAGCCAGCTCCATTGAAAGCAATGGGCTGCCGGCAATCGCGGGATGAATTGTCGGGAAGGGCTTAAATATATAAGCCCTTCCCTGAAATTCATCCAGAAATGTGTAAAAATAAAAATAAAATATATACTCACCTAGTCCCTGACCAATCAGAGGCAGATCTCACTCACACACCCATTTATGAAGGGGTGAGTTACTGCTGCCTCTCATTGGCTCAGCGGGACCAATCAGATTGGTCCCTGCGCTGTTACAGCTGTGGCAGAGGAGAACTATCTTTATTCTGACAGTGCGGGGGGGTCTCACTCTTGCCACTATTGTGGCTTAATAATGGGACCTGGGAACTTGAGATGCAGCCCAACATGTAGCCTCTCGCCTGCCCTATCCGTTTCTGTGTCGTTCCCATCACTTTCTTGAATTTCCCAGGTTTTCACAAATGAAAACCTTAGTGAGCATTGGCGATATACAAAAATGCTCGAGTCGCCCATTGACTTCAATGGGGTTCGTTACTTGAAATGAACTCTCGAGCATCACTGAAAGTTCGACTTGAGTAACGAGCACCCGAGCATTTTGGTGCTCGCTCATCTCTACTGATGTATGATGCTAGCAAACTATATGTATGGACAGTAGGGTAAAATTTAACTTCACTGTGAAATATGTTTTAATTTGTAATTGGATAATTTAACCTCTTAAAGCGGTTGTCTAGCGGTAGCAAGTGGGGCTATACACTTCTGTATGGCCATATTAATGCACTTTGTAATATACATCGTGCATTAAATATGAGCCATACAGAAGTTATTCACTTACCTGCTCCGTTGCTAGCGTCCCCGTCTCCATGGATCCGTCTAATTCTGATGTCTTCTGGCGTTTTTAGACGCACTTGCGCAGAAGGGTCTACTGGCTTCTGTTCGGTCCGGCACGAGCGGCGTTCTGGCTCCGCCCCCTTCTACGTGTCATTGCGTAGCTCCGCCCCGTCACGTGTGCCGATTCCAGCCAATCAGGAGGCTGGAATCGGCAATGGAACGTACAGAGCCCATGGTGCACCATGGGAGAAGACCCGCGGTGCACCATGGGAGAAAACAGCAGTGCATCCCTGGGAAAGGACCGGCGGCCATCTTTGTCAGAAGATTTTTTTAAACTTCATATTTCGTCGGATCGGTGAGTAGCAAGCGACTTAGAAACCGCTTTAAATTGCTATTTTATGCCAGGTGGGGTGACATGGGGAATGGGGTAATGTAAAATTTTGATGTTTGCCGCGAGACAACCCCTTTAAGGACCGGACACGTTCTAGGAATTTTACTAGAGATGAGCGAGCACCAAAATGCTCGAGTGCTCGAGAGTCGAACTTTCAGTGATGCTCGAGAGTTCGTTTCAAATAATGAACCGCATTGAAGTCAATGGGTGACTCAAGCATTTTTGTATATGACTGGTGCTCCGCTAAGGTTTTCATTTGTGAAAATATTAGCAAATCACCAAAGTCATGTAAAAAACACAGAAATGGATAGGGCAGGCGAGGAGCAGCATGCAGGGCTGCATTTCGGGCTCTGAGGTCTCACTATTAAGCCACAATAGTGGCAAGAGTGAGACCACCCCCCCCCCCACTGTCAGCATAACGATCGTTCTCCTCTGCCACAGCTGTAACAGCTGTGGCAGAGAAGAACGATGTTAGCCCATTGAATTCAATGGAGGCGGCAATACAGCTGGCTCCATTGAAAGCAATGGGCTGCCGGCGAGCGCGGGATGAATTTTCAGGAAGGGCTTAAAAATATAAGCCCTTACCTGAAAAAGAAAGATTTTAGTGTAAAAAAGATTAAAAATGCAGGCATTCTCTTCAATGGAGCCGCTGCTGCTGCCGGCGACTCCATTGAAGACAATGGTCCGCTGGCACACCTGAATTCTTTACCAGGGAAGGGCTTTACATATAAGCCATTCCCTGGAAATGAATTAAAAGTGATTTAAAAAACAAAAAAAAATAGATACTCACCTCCCTTCAGCTTCTGGGGCACAGCCGCGTCTTCTCCTGCTGTCCCCTGCACTGTGGTGCTGAACTGCTGTCATTCAGCTGAGAGCTGCGCTGAGCCAATCAGAGGAAGCATTCACTCACCCATTCATGAATTCATGAATGGGTGTGAGTGAGATCTGCCTCTGATTGGTCAGGCTGTGACCAATCAGAGGCAGCTCATTCAGCAGGCGGGGATTTTAAATCCCAGGCTGCTGAATACTACAGAGAGCAGTTCAGGAGAACTGCCAGCTGGCCGCAGCTGAACTCCGTCTGGCGGGACCAGGTGAGTATATATATATTTTTTATTTTTGCACATTTCTGGATGAATTGCAGGGAAGGGCTTATATATTTAAGCCCTTCCCGAAAATTCATTGTGCGATCGCCAGCAGCCCATTGCTTTCAAAGGAGCCGGCTGTATTGCCGGCTCCATTGAATTCAATGGGCTAACATCGTTCTGCCGGGACAAGGTGAGTATATTTTTTGTTTTACTTTTTACACATTTTAGGATGAATTTCAGGTAAGGGCTTATATTTTTAAGCCCTTCCCGAAAATTCTTCCCGCGATAGCTGGCAGCCCATTGCTTTCAATGGAGCCGGCTGTATTGCCGGCTCCATTGAATTCAATGGTCAGTGCTCGTTTAATCGAGACGAGCACCGCGTGGTGCTCAGCTCGAGTAACGAGCATCTCGAGCACCCTAATACTCGAACGAGCATCAAGCTCGGACGAGTATGCTCGCTCATCTCTAAATTTTACCCATGTGGCGTTTTACTGCCCCATTTTTTTCTTCAACTGCCAGAATTATTTTTGCTGCATTTTGTTTCCCTGACACACATGCACACACACACACACACACACACACACACACATATATATATATATATAAATACACTTTTTTTACTGACTTATTTCGTGTTTTATTAGGAGAAAAAGGCTAAATAGAACAATATTTTTAAAGTTTTTGTTTATTTTTTAAATTAGTATATTTACTCTAAAATAAAGTACAGGAATGGGTTTCTCATTTTGTTTTGGACTTTTTGATATATAATTTGTAAAGTCTCAGATTACAGGGTGCGTACGGTGATGATCTTGGTTGGCATCGGCGGTGGGTCATTTTCTTTTTTTTTTTTTTATTTTATTCCATAATTTATTTTTACTTATTTTTGTAACCATTTTTTAACATCTATGTCCCCAATAACGTCATATAAGACCTCTGAGGGTGATACACGTTGTCTTTTTTCTTTTTATTTCATACTTTACAATGTAGCTGGGGTTATTCACAGAGGCAGAACAGTCTATCAATTAATTTGAAAGCCCTTCACAGAGTAGACATCTAAAACTAAACCTTTATTGATTTCTATTAAAACCAGGGCTAATGAACACACATAAATTTCACGTACGTCCAACTAACAAAGAGTAAGGACATGTGAGTGATTAAACATACAGTACGGGCACACACAACAAATAGATCTGGGAAACCCGAGTAGTAGGTAGCCCAGAAGTGTCTCTGATCCAGTACCTCTTTAGGCCCATTTTCACCAGCCGATTATTGTTAGAAAATCACTAATCTGCGATCGTTTTAGTGATAATCGGTGCGTGTAAATGTGCGCCCATCGTCTGATCCTTAAATTCAGTCCAACATAAAAATCGTTGCTCACTTTTATCAGAAGTTCTCCATGGGGAGTGCTGATGGCATTGTTTCATTGTGGAGAACAAAGGATCTGAGCGCAGATAATAGCCTCTGGCTTTTAGCTGAGTTCAGAGAAGGCTTCATTTGCATACCTAATTGGTATTTAAGTAGCTGAGTAGCTACTTAAATACCAATTAATTTTTATGCAAAGCTGTCACTCAAACTGTCATTTGAGCGATCTTTGAGCGATCATCAGCCCGTGTAAACCAGCCTTGAGTCTCAGGTAGGCATATTAAAGGTAGAAGGGTTTCCTTTCATAGACACATATAGATACCTACCTGCAGAAAACAGGTCAGTATATCTACCTGTGCGTAAATTATCAGTTGCAGAGGCTCACTGATTCGTGGCACTGATACTGGATAACCCCATTACTAATGAATGATTTACTTCATGAATTCTGGTTTATGACTTGGTTCAATGTGTTTCCCTGCAGGTTATGCAGTTCATCAGGAACCATGTGTTAATTCACTCAAATGATGGGAAAGCAATTATAAAGTCTTTAACTAAAGTATCAGAAGCATGATGAGAATTCCGATCCCGGTGGGATGAAAAATGACCAAACCTAGATATTGTTTTCGATCGTGATCACCCACCCCAGCTGTAATATGTTTCTAAGATAGAAGCACTGGGTCTAGCCATCTTAGAGTGATCAATGCTGTGTATGGAACCCAAAGTCGTATGGGGGCTACGGGCCACTCTGCATCTTTTTATTTTGAGACTAACAGATAGCGGATAGGCGGGGCGATTGAGCCGAGGACTGAATGGGAAAAAAATTTAAGCACTGTAGGGATAGCAGCGGTCCTGACCATTCTTTTCTCCAGAGATTATCAATGCATTTATAGGTTAGCAAGATTAGATCATGCCTTTGCTATCTTTGGGGGGGGGGGGGGGGGGGGGGGATGGAATTTTGGGACTAATAGTTCTGTGCAGACAGCCAGTATCTGACAACAGTGATATTCTGGGAAGATGCAGGTACTTTTCTTCAACTACCTTTTGTGGCATTTCACCCACATCTACCATAAATTATTAGATCTCATAACTGTGTATTTGTGTTTGGGATTGTTTATTGCTTGTCCTGGGACCAACTACTCCACCAGACAGTAGAGCACTCACCCAGAAAAGGGCAATCCCAGCAGGAAGTGAAATCAACTAATGACCAGGACTGGAGGTTCAAAGTAAGTTGGTAAATAACAAAGGAAAATGAAAAGCATAAACTATCAACAAGAACCAGGCATGTCCTAAAACTATAGCTAGCACCTTTCCTATGGAGGTGCTCTTTAAATAAATAGCAGGGAAATTGATTGAATTCTAGGCGAGGCAGGAAAAAAGCCCAGAAAATTATGCTTTAAATTACTTGAATTTGACAGCTCAACTGTATCAGCAATGTGTTGAAGCCAACCTCACCATTTGCCCTATCACAACATTAACTTGGAAATGCTGTATACATATGTTCCAAAAAGGGTGTACAATCATGTAGAGGGGAGTGATCATATAGCTGCCAATATCCACCTGTAAGGCTCAAAGATGAATGATGCCAAGCAAAAAAGCTGTTAGCAGCTATTGCACATGTTCACTTTTTCTACACATCGGTGATTACCACACCTTTCTGTTTAGACTTTGTTGCTTTGGCTCTACCTGTTGCGGAACACAACCATTTATTTAAACAAACCCTAAGGGCTCCTTCGCACGGGCGTCGTTTGCACGCTGAATAGGGGTCTATATAATTGCTCAACTGTTATCAATCAGAGTATAGATTATGTAAAACATAAAAAGTGCACCGCGCTCACAGTTTATATCTGTTGCAAAAAGCTTATGTGATGTTTTCACATTAGTATAAAAATTCAACACAATAAAGGGACAAACAACTAATTAGTCACCCAGCAGTTTAGGATGAGCGCTGTCCATTCTGCACGAAATGGACATTACAGTTTAGGTTGAACTGAGCTTGTTCTACTTTAAATGACTGTAGTTCTGGTTCTGTCGGTGCTATTGACAAGCTTTTGATAAGATTTTCGACACCAAAAATATTTGATAGGACTTACAGAACCAGAGCTACAGCCATTTGAAGTGGGGTGAGGAATATTAAAATTACAGCTGTCATTTCAGTCAGTGCTGTAGAGTAGAGAGGGAGGGAGAAGGGAGACCAGCCTGTAGCAGAGAAGATTGTGATTCTACTGTATATCTCCCTGTCCCAAGGGAGGGGTGACATGGAATGTTTCTTCATTGTACCCCCCCCCCCCCCCGCCCTCCATCAATCATAAAACACATTTACTCTCTGTTTCTCACAAATGGGGGTATTTTTTCCCAGAAAAGGAGTGAGATGATGAAGACTTGCTCATCTAATCACTCTTCTACACCATTTAACCCTGCAGATACACCAGTCATTCCTGATAGAGGCATCTAAATGTTTTTGAAGTTAAAAATCGTAAATACTTTCCCCCCCTTACTTAAAGCTTTAAATATCAAAAAATACAAACAGCAAAAAAGCTTCACATAATTGATATCACCACATCCATAACAACCCATACTAAAAAATATTATGTTATTTACCCAGCATGGTAAATTCCATAAAAAGAACAAAAAAAGAAAACTATAATCATACTAGTCCATTGAATAAATGTAAGAGAATGTTTATAGCACACTGTGAAAGCCGTAAAAGTAAATCCCATTGCAGGAAAACAACAAAAAATAAAGCTATCTAATACATTATCTGTACCTGAATCTGCTTTCTATAAAAACTATAACTCATCCCGCAAAATATAAGGTGTCATACAGCTATATTGCCAAAAAAAAAGTTAGGACCCATGAAACAAAAAAAGGAATACAATTTCCTGTCACTTAAGGCTAAAATTAGTTATGCCACCAAGGGTTTATAATGTGCTTAAGGCAATTGAGTTCTGTATCAAATATATTTATATGAGACATGAATTTAGAATCTACAATAAAAGGGTACATTTTTGGGAGAGTTTTTCCAATTTTTATATGACTGTGGAGGGTTAATTTGTGTAAATAGCAAGTCATCAGGGGGTGGAGCCTGTATCCACTAACCAATAGAATCAATCCTGTAAAAAAAAAATTCAATAAAGATAAATGGACACTGGAATGGTGTTTACTGCTTCTCCTTGTCTCCACTGCACATGTCCAAAAATCCAAGTCCTGCATATGTCAGACCAATCTAGGACCTATGCAGTGTGATGTCCACCTTTATTACTTCAATAAATTATTCCAATACTAGAAATAGTAGTAATGTAGATAGTAGAAACCGATAGTAGGCTTAGTATACCAATATCCATTGTAACCTTGTAATAAATTGCTTAATATATTGGCATCCTGGTAATCTTATATGCACAAACTGCAGTTACATAGTGATAAATATTATGGGATAATATTTTTTGACATATATATGCATATATAAATCCCCAATTTATTGTGCATGCATAATAACCCCTTTCCTCCCCATGACGTAAGGGTACGTCATGGGAGCGGGGCACTTCCCGTAAAATGACGTACCCTTACGTCATAGGAATAGCGCGAGATCATGACTGATCTCGCGCTATCCCGCAGCGGGAACCGGCTGTCAGTCATAGCCGGCCCCCTGCTTCAGCAGCGGGGGTGCATCGGAGATGCGCTACCACTGTTAACGCCTTCCCTGCCGCGATCTACATAGATCGCGGCATGGGAAGGCTTCACAGAGGGAGGGTGCTCCCTCTGTGAAGTTGCTTGGCTCTTGCGATATAATCGCAGAGAGTCTGACCTGTTGCCATGGCAACAGGACACCATATACTGGTGTCCTGTGTTGCCATTGCCTAAGATCGCTGTATAAGCGATAAGACATGGCAGGACAGAAGTCCTGCCATGCCTTATCACAGCGATCATCAGTGCTGTGCTTTAAGTCCCTCAGAGGGACATAGATGGTGTAAAAAAAGCTAATAAATAATGTACAAAAAAGAAAAATGTAAAAAAAATGTTAAAAAAACCATTTTTTGTGCTTTTTCTCATATTAGCATTAAAAAAGGTAAAAAAAAATTAAAATGGCACATATTTGGTATTGACACGTCCGTAACGACATGTACAAAAAGTTGAACATGCTTTTTATTTTGTACAGCAAAAAGCGTAAAAAAAAACCTGAAAAACAGAGGCAAAATGCAATAAGAGTGATAAAAAAGCCATATATTCACCAAAATGGTACCAATAAAAACTACAGCTCGTCTTGCAAAAAATAAGCCCCCACAGAGCTCCATACATAGAAAAATAAAAAAGTTACAGGACTTTGAATGCAGCGATATAGAAAAAAAAAAGATTCCAAAAAAGGGGTTTTATTGCAGAAAAGTGGAAACACCTAAAAAAATATAAGAATTTTGATATCATTGTAATCGTTCCGGTCCAAAGAAAAAATGTATTGTATCATTTATGCTGCATTATTAACGCTGTAAAAAAAAAATCTATGGCAGAATTGATGCGTTTTCTCCCTGTTATCATCAAAAAAAATAATAAAAGTTTTACAATATAGTCTATGCACCCAAAAATGGCACCATCTAAAACAACAGTTCACAACGCAAAAAACAAGCCCTTATACAGCCACGTCAACACAAAAGTAAAAAAGTTATGGCTTTTGAAAAATGGAGATGAAAATCCGCCAAAAATCGTTCCGGCCTTAAGCCCAAAATAGGCCATGCCCTTAAGGGGTTAAAATCCCACTGTCCACTCTAAACCCCCTTCCCCCTCAATCACCAAACTCTACTCATACTCACCTAACCCAGGCCCAGGATGCTTTCCTGCAGTCTCCACTCTCCTCTGAATCTAGCAGTCATTTGCCCGTCTAAGCTTATGACCACTGCAGCCAATCACCAGCCTCAATGGGCACTAAGAACAGTGATTGGACACATGTGCTTCAACAGACATGTGGCCACTGGAGCTAGAAGTGAATGTAAACAGGAGTGGCAGACATGTATAATAGGTGAGTAAAGCTTTTTAAAATTATTTCTTAACCTCCTTAATGCTTTTCAACTATATCTGTGTTTTGAGGTCTTGGATAAAATTAAAATTGGTGTTGCTGCCAGGTGTTTCAATGCTATCAGAGGGCACAGTGCAGATGCACCGTTTGCTCTATGGTTAAATCAGCCATGAATACATATTTGCTCATATCACATACTTTAGAACTCTAGAATTACAGATCGTCTATAAAAATGAAGATGTTTTTTGTTCAAAGTTTTGGCAGTTCAAACAACAACTTATCAATTGATCTTCGCTTTATTTATGTTTTTACTACATTCACATTGGAATGAATCTAATAAAATCACAAATACAAAGTAATGTTGCGTTTAGACTGCACAATTATCATTCAAAAAGTTGTTCAATTGAGTGATACCAAATGATAATCATTCAGTTTAACCGCGGCCAACGAATGAACATCTGAATGATTCATGACAATCGTATGGTTCTCGTTCGTCATTCAGTATCAGCCGGCATAAAAACCAGCGCCAATTCCTTCACTTGTCAGGCAGTTTGAACATAGGAATGTGAAACACTGAATGACAAGTGAGTGAGAACTGCACGATTCTCAATGAGAAACGTGCAGTCTTAAAAGGCAGACCGATATTCGCTTAGGCAAACGAGAATCATGAGATTCTTGTCCCATGTTTAAGAGCCATGAGTCTCCCAAGGTTGTGTCATTGCCCAAAAAAATTTACAGACTGGGTCTATAGTGAAGCAGCATCCAGCTTTCCCAAAAGACATCTAAATGCCAAAGGAAAAATAAAGGATCATAACATTTTAAAAAATCTATACATAAAACATACATTTAGAAAAGTCAGGCAATGACTACCGAGTGCAAGGGCAAAGATTTATTTATGCCAGCACAGGATTTACAATCTAAATTCCGGTAGTTTCAAGGTATTAGGATGGTAAGTCCAGTATTGTTCCTTATCTTTTAACAGTGGATGCGGTTGCTATGGATTTATTTTACCATTCGGGCAATATAAATCTTCCATTATATTGATTGTCAGTTTTGAATCATCAGAGGCTAAAGCCAATGTGGCAACAAATATGGTGGCTAATTGTACTGAAAATACTGGCTGTGAAAGCCGTAAAGTAATAAAAGAAGAAATATAACTAACAGACTTCGGCTATTGCAGTTTGGTTTTAATTGTACTGGCCTGTTTCTGGGGGAAATGTTCTCAAAGCTAATGAGCCCTTGAAACAGATGGGGCCAAATAAAAATGTGTCCTACGATTGCCTCCACTGTCATCCATGATTTGCTATAATGTCCAATAAATATGTAAACATTTTATATATGCTCATTCTTCTCTATTAATCTCCTTTATTATTATTTCAATACTACTGTTCCTTCCTTTGAATTAGCGTGCATTTAATTTACCATTCAAGTTAATAGTTATTTTATTGCCAATGCCAATATATATTCTCAGTATTTCTAGGCAGAAGAAGACAGGATTTTAACTTCGAGCTTTTTTTCTGTAGTACTTAGTGCCTGGATAAGAGAATGATTACAAATGTCTTGTGCTCTTTAAGTGGCAGACTTCCAGCAGTCTGCACAGCAAGAAAGTTGTGTCATATATTGGCAGGTGGCCTGAAGTAGAGCCTACTGGAGCCTGGAAGTTCAGAATGCAAATCAGACTGACAGACTAGAGAGTTTGTTCTTGGGCCAACTTTTCATCTTATGTCTTTTTTATTACATATGGCAGATGACAGTATGTATTTAAGGAGAAAAGGAACATTAGGGAATGTGCCGCAGAAATATGGTGGAATAATACTGTAAGACATTGCTGCTAAAGTTGAGGCTGCAACTTAAGAAGTTATTTTGACATTTTTTTGCAGTTGAAGTCAACTAACTCCAGAAGCAACCAGAACAATTCTAAATGCAAATAAGCAAATCAAGGTATGTGCAACATTAAAGATATTATCTTAACTTCCAGTTCAGCAGTGTGCAAAGATGTCACTAAAGCAGATATCTCCGTGATCTCAGCTCTTAAGAACAGGGATTCTCGCATCTAAACCACATCAAGTGGGTTTTCAGCTCCATAACCAAAGAGATGGGAATCCCAGGGGCACATAGAGAGGTTCCTTGTTAAAATCAGGACTTCAGCAGATAAAGCATCGCTCCCTCAGAGAGAAAGCCATACACCACAAGGCAAGATGGTACTGGAGCAAACAAGAAACATGGAGCAACAGATCTGGGTCGCAGCCGCCCTCTGCTCCGCAAGACTCCACAAAAGGTGATTTGGGCAGGTCGATAGCAGTTTGAAGATATCATGAAAAATGTTGTCTAGGGAAGTGGAATAATTACTAGCAATGGACATTAAAACATCTTTGGAAACCACAGTATTGGTGACACTGCAGAAGTTCAAAGCTGGTGTGACACAGCATACGAGGGGCTGCTGGTAAGTATTGAGTATTACCCAGAAAGAATTGAGCTAGGAAGCTGAAACTGCCACACTATTCTTCATATTACCCCAGGATGTCAATGCACTTGTGACATCTCTCCTACAGCTGTTTAAATCCCTGCAAATAGAATTCTTTTGACTGCTAGTCAAACCACTCATTTGCAGCATTAGGTGCCTCCAAAACATTACCATACCTTTGTCCCTTCAAGTGTTTTTGAGATTGGGTAACAGATAGTAGTCAGACAGAGCCAGGTTGGGGGAATAAGTTGGGTGGGGCATCAATTGAAAGCCTGGAGAGGTAATTTTTACAATACTGGCACCTGCAGTGTGTGATGGGACATTGTCATGCAACAGGATGACACCTTTGGAGAGCTTTTCTCAACATTTTTCCTTAATATTTTGCCTCAGATTTATCAAAAACAAACAGTAATATATTCCATTGATGGCTAAACACTTTGGGAGGTAGTCCAGGAGCAGAACTTGCCATTTGATAACGCGATGACCTTTGCACACGGAATGTCTTTGGCCTGAGAGAACCACTGTATCTCCATTACTTATGTTGCTTTGTTTGTGGATCATAACAGTAGATCCATGTCTCGTTACCAGTTTGTCCAGGAAATCTGACTCATTTCTTGCAAAATGCTCCAAAACAGCCACCAATATCTCCACACGTCTCCTCTTCTGTTTGGTTTTCACATGTTTCGGGATCCACTTGGCCATAAGCTCTCTTATTCCCAAGTCATTGTGGATAATGTTTAATTGTTGCATATGAAGGACCACTGTCACCGAAAGTTTGTGACATTTCATTATTGATCTGCTTTGCACCTTTCCCTTGGAGAAACAAGAACTTGATTATGGTCCTCTGCTCTTCCACACTGAGCGTCTTTGGAGATGCTGCCATGTTAACTTTGGACCAGAAAAAAAAATGTAAATCATAGGTAGTTGATTTTTACATCATTGAATATAGACAAATAGACAAGTACACCCTACAATTTACAGCTTCATAGCATGATATTTTCTGGGTAAGGCTCAATACTTTTCAGCACTCCCTCGTATATCTAGATTAGAAGAAATTGAAAAAGCATCTTAGTTCATCTGGTAAAGGACGAACTGGAGGAAAGATACACTAATACACTATTCTGAAGCAAATCAACAATTCATGGCAAAAGTAGAGATCTAATAAGTAGATCAACGAGGAATTTTAACACATAATAGTGTTGCTGGAATCTGTTCCACCTGGCCAGATAATAGACATATGCTCTGTCAATATGCCACTAATGCTAGGCCACACATATCCACTAAAGGTTGAAGGGGCCCCATAGAGTGGAAACCCCCAGACAGTTTTCGGGAATCATTCACAACCTTGACAGAGATTAGTCATTCCTAAGTATTTGGACTGTAAGTCAAGCATTTTCCAAGGTTTCAGGAAAAATACATAATTAACATTCTTAAAGCAAGAAAGTTGTGTAAAAAGGGACATCAAATCTTAATTTTCTGAGACTATTCAGTTGAGGTTTTTTTTTAATACAGGCATTTGGCCCAGTGGACTCAACACTTTTCCAAAAGAAAAAAAATAGCTTTGCACTAGAGTGTCCAATTGTACTGTATACATATTCACCAGATGGTGGAATGGAAACATTCTCCACACCAGAAGAAACTTCACAATAGCTTGATCATATCAACATGGACACCTATGAAATTGGTTGCACATCCTGATTACATCAGGGAGAGAAGATTGGGATTCCCAGATTTATTACTTGAATAAACAGTGATACTCATTAAAATTAATGCACTATGGACCTTTTCAGGAAAACTGCACCGTTAAGGGTCTTGCCTTGTCTTTTCTCTCTCCTGTCCTCTTATTTCTTACCCTTCCTTGGATACCTCAGCTGCTATAATACAAGGACATTAAGCCATCAATATACAGAAACAGGGAAACTGAGAATTGTAATTTCTTGGGTTGACATTGCATCGGATCATGATAAATTCTTGTAGCTCAATGATTCTTATTGATTTTTAATTAGTAACATAATTTGAGTTCTTCATATCTGCATATTCCTCTCCCTCCATGATGTCAAACTGAGGAAGCAAATGCAATACATAACATACAGGAGTGCTAACTTTATTAGTATGAGGAATTAAGACATTGTGCTTGAGTAACAGTAATCTCAATGATAGGCTTAATGTTAGGATTAATTTATAATGTGTTAAGCTACAGAATAGAGACTGAAAGCAGCTGTATAATGAGCAGAGGTTACATGAGAATGTGTGAAAAACACGAACCCTATAAAAGATAGTACTCTGACTAAAAACAATACTAGCATTGTTTCTTTAAAGTTGTTGGGGTCTGGAGAGGAGGAGGAGGGAGAGACTTGAAGATAATTTCTTATTATACACCCTACCTGAAGAGCTTCATACCTGAAATCACTCTATACTGTACAACTCCCAATGTAGGAGCAGTGACATGAAATGTTGAAGGTATCCAATCACCTCATAGGAGAATGATGCTATAGAGAGACTACAAGAAATGAAAACAAAATTGGTATTATTACAGGAAACCCATCCGAAAAGGCAAGACCTTGAGAGAATGAATAAATTGTGGATAGGCATTGTGCTCTTGTGTTTGAAAATTAGACTGAAGTACTGTTGTTGTTGCATAACCGGTGTAGGCAGGCAATGTCACTGTTGGTTATTATGGGCTTATGGGCAGGTTGGATGAGGAGGACTGTGGCAGGAGAGGTATGTCTGTGCCTAATTAATCAGACAATACCTGGTTGGGTATGGCTGTAAGACAGAAATACCTCTGAGCTCAGTGTCCACATTTGCGTCCACTTTAGACCAGAGAGAAATCCACAGATAGATCTGAGAGAGTGAGTTCTTGCTGGCTGAACAGCCATTAATCTCAACAGGGTGGATGGTCCCTAGGTTGACACCTTCGACTGGTATGATGTGATGGACTTCATGCTACATATTTAGGGCACTAGGTCTGTATGATAGACAGGTTTTAAAATTGATGGCATTTAGTGACCAGACACTTATTAGTATTTGTGTACACTGTGGCAAGTAACAACAATATGAAGTTTGTGTTATGATTACTGTTGATTGACCACAATAAAGGACAGATATACTAAGTTTTTGCTAAACTTCTGGCCTGGATGTGTTTTACTGGAATGTGAAAATCCATCTGGCGGTGGAAAGATTGTGATCTGATGAGCTAGCACCCCAAGTTGTCTCAACAGCTAAATTGTAATATTTTAACACTTTCCCCCACAATATTATTTATACCTTTAAGACTTTAATCATGTTATCCCTCTCTCTTCTGTCCTCCAGGCTATACAAACCAAGTTCTTTAAGTCTTTCCGAATAAGTTTTGTTCTTGAGATATTCCACTATTTTTGTAGCCTGTCTTTGGACTCATTCTATTTTATCAATGTCTTTCTGTAGGGGAGTTCTCCAGAACTAAATATTGTATTCTACTGCATATGTGGTCTCACCAAAGCTCTATACAACAGGACCACACTTTCCCTCTTTCCACTGGTTACACCTCTAGCCATGCAGTCAGCCCCCCTACTTATTACTTTTGCTGCCTGACTACACCATGTACTCATTTTAAGGTTGTCAGAAAACGGAACTCCTAAATCCTTCTTTTCTGAAGTCCTGGATAACACAGAACAGCAAATACAATACTCAGTCTGAGAATTTATTCTCCCTAAGTGCATTATTTTACATTTGGAAACATGAGACAGCAGCTTCCATTGTTTTGACCATTTATCCAGTAAGGTTAAACCATTCTCCATGTTCAAGATACGACCGGGATTATTAACTCTATTTCACAACTTGCTATCAGGATGTAGGAGCAGGAGACAGCATACAAGACACATGCTTCAAAAATTGCACCTAGAATGTTAGCAACAAAAAACATTTAGTACCGTGTTAGCCAGTAGAGCAAAATCTGATTGTTCTCAGCAAGAGAAAACAAGTCAACTGATGGATATGATACATTATAATGGCTAACAAAAAGACATGATGTTACAGTTAGCTTTCAAACCTACTTAGGGTTCTTCTTCAGGCTTTATATATATCCACATACATATGAAAAGGCACAGATATGAGTTGATTAATTTGCATGGATGTGCCTTTTCATATATATGTGTATTTATGTATGCAAATTTGAATTTATTCTATTAAGCCTGAGGAAGAGCCCTGAGTAGGTTTGAAAATTCGCTATAACATCATGCATTTTTGTTACCCATTAAAAGGTATCATATCTACAAGATTACGTGGTTTCTCTTACTAGCAACAAAGAAATGTATATTGTGACACTGGCTCAAATCAACAACTCCAGAAGTCTCTGAAGCCTCACTACTATGAAAACCTTTCTGGTGTATGATAGGATAAATACAGAACAACAATAAGAAAAAAGTAGAGCATGTTTTTTAACCAGTTGAGCATTTTTAGTAAGAACTACTATTCACATGCAGAAATAACACAATTAATATTGTTTTTTAAGTAAACTACACAATACAATGTGGAAAACCTTAAAGGCACATGGGAAAAGTATAATTACAGGGATTGTGAGACGACCACCAAGATAAAATTATAAAGGAGTTATTGAAAATTCATTGCTTTCCATATACTGTATTAACTGAGACAAAATAAATTATAAAAAATGTAGGGGAGACTATGTGGAAAACAGAACTGGCCTAAAACAAATATAATGGTCAGTGAGTAGAGAGCAACATGGATGTGCTCCATGATATATATCAGAATCATGATCATAGGATCATGTTGTATCTTTTTTATGGCACATTGCTGAATAATCTCGGTTTTCCTTTCCCAAAAAATATTTATAAAAAACAGGTTGTCTCATAAAACATGAATTTTATAGATGAAAGCTATTGCAGCAATTAACTGATCACCATGTTTCTGACTTCTCACACCCCCAAAAACAGACAATTTTGCCAAATGGAATATTCTGCCAGCTATACATCTCCCTTCCAGCCAGCCATATAATACAAAGATGGCTTGAGTCCATCAGAGAAAAGGTGGCTTTTGCTCATAAAGGGGTTCTCATGCGGGTACCCACATTGTATGATGTTCATATGACCTAGTAAATCATATAGACAGGGGTTGTTTCTGTAAGCCAATTCCTTTAAGCATCTTTTATGTATGAGATGGAGATGGGGCTAGATGGAAAGTATACCATTGTGTTTCAATGTTCAGCTCTTATGGACTGGGTGAGGATTGATTACCAGGCAAGAAGGACAAAGCATAGAAAATAGTAATTATAGTGAGGCTATAACTTTCTTAAAGATGCTTATAAGCAATAGATCTATCCATGTATAATTAGCCAAGTTTCATAGAAGATTATATTAGTAAGCATCTTATAAATAACAAATAATGTTTGTATACCATTTCACCATTGGCATTTTCATAAGAGTAGCAATTGCCACCTCCTCATTTGTAGAACAATGATGGTGTTTAAGGCATTCAGCAATTCTACCAGAGATGACTCACTTCCCTTTAGATGTAGCCTGATTAAATTACATTGAGCCTAATGAATATAACATGGGCATCATAGCTGTCTTACATGAATTTTATATCTTGTCACCATTATATGTGAATCTGAACCAGTCAGTCTACCAGCTAGTTGTAGTTATAGGACTGAACCTGATACAGTATTATACTTTCTGTCTGTCTCATGACTGTTGTGATCCAGCATCATTGACAACAATCCTTCTATTGGCTCCCTGTGAACAGAAAAATGATCATTTTTCCATATAGCTTGTTTTCATTATGCTAAATTACTATAACATGTTTATTTGGTGTTGCTGTGTTGATACCATAGAACCATAGAATGGTAGAGTTGGAAGGGACCTCCACAGTCATCCAGTCCATGAGTGTGAAGGGTTAACAGACCTGCCGTTGGATGCCGTGTGGTTTTGGTGCCACCTGTGGGCGGAGCTATAGTCAAATTCTTGCTAATCACTGGCAATTTTGAAACCATAGAATAAACTTAGCTTCTTAGTTCTATCACATAGTGAACAGCAAGAAAAAGAAAAACAAACAATTGTGAAATTGCTGAGTTGTTTTTACTACTATTTTCTCCTAAAATGTAAAACAAACCAATAAATCATATGTATCCTAAAATGCTGCCATTGAAAAACATAACTCATACTGCAAAAAATAAGTTCTCATAGAGCTACATCAAAAGAAAAAAGTTATTAGACATGGAATGCGGCAACAAAAATAAATAAATACAATAAAAAATAAAACAGCAACAAAAAAATTGTAGAGTGACTGTTCTAAGACTAAGAATATGAATGGCATGCTATGTAAATAGTGTTTACACAGAGGCTGGACAAATATCTGTCTGGGATGATTTAGTGATCCTGCACTGAGCAGGGGGTTGGACCCGATGACCCTGGAGGTCCTTCCAACTCTACCAGTCTATGATCATAGGCACAACAGAGTACGTTAAAGGCATAGTGCATCACAAACATTGGTTTGGTAGCTACATTTGTATATGATACCTTGTTACATGCCTGTGTTCCTGTACAAATCTAATAACCCCCCACCTCCAGCATTCTATGGCCATGCACTATCTGTCATTGCATTAGCTACTGTTTTTGTCTTATGATCCTGATCGCAAAGCTTTCAAACTACTATTACCTCATAACACTATAGAAGTGCAAAGTTTCTTCTTTTATGTCAAGTTCATGGTGATTCAAAAAGAATGTTGCAAAAGTAACACTGATTTATTCATATATGAGTAAACTTAAAAAAAAACCAGAATGACTTGAAAAGATAGAAGAACAGTTCAAGCTTTAATACACCTTATAGATGTTTGATGTCTATGCCATTAGTGACACAGCATATGTCACGTTGGTAGTCTAGTTCTGTCCAGACATGTGTAAAGACTGCATGCTTTGGTGATCTTATGCTGCTTTCACTTCTACATTGGAGGCTTCACTTTCTTGTTCCACTTGGGGAGTAGGAAAGGGGAATCACCTGTCCAAACAGATCCGTCTTATGATGAAACCGAACAGCACTGAACGCACCCCATTGGCTATATTAGGGCCTGTTCTATTTTTGCTCAGCTGCCTGGCATATTACCAGAAGAAAATGTCCAGCATGCAGCGCTATTTAGTTTGATATTCTGTGCCGAATCTGCGAAGGAACCTCCGATCGGAGGATTCAGCGCAAATGTGAACCTGCCCTTAGATATTGATGGCATAGTCAGAATTCATAAAATGGCCATAACAGCCAAGTACTATGCATCAGTCTAAGGCAAGCTCTTATAAAAGACCTTATTCCCATCTACTGTACTTACTTTCTCTAATTACGAATGGAAAAAATAAAAGGATGCAAAGCTGAAATGTCTGTTCCTACAGGATGATTATACAACAAGGGTCCAGAAGTAAATTGTATGTTTTGTTCTTGTCTGTAGT
Organism: Eleutherodactylus coqui; assembly: GCF_035609145.1. Taxonomy (NCBI): domain Eukaryota; kingdom Metazoa; phylum Chordata; class Amphibia; order Anura; family Eleutherodactylidae; genus Eleutherodactylus; species Eleutherodactylus coqui. The sequence continues at coordinate 25,589,311 of NC_089845.1, read as the reverse complement.
GAATAAACATCAGTCTGTTAGCAATTTATTTTCTCTTTAACATTCTGCTACAAGCATGTTTCTCACAAAACATAGAGCAATGTTTGCGCTGTCTGCCCTTTAACCATTGCATGATTTATCTCTGGAGCTGTCATAATACTGTAAATATAGCTGTACTGCTATATAGATATATGCAGCTGTGTTCAATGGTGGAACTAGCGAACAGCTGTAATACAACGTAGTTTTCTATATTAGTAATGTGCACACTAAAGCACCTGGATAAATCTGACATACTATATCAGGCACATTTGTTGACAATGTCACATAGACAGATCTTGTCACTATAAAGTAATGATGAGTAATAAGAGTAGTGCAGTCAAAATAACTAATGCAGGCATAGTAGAGGGTACAGCATACAATATATCTCATACAATTATGCTTTAAACTGAGTGTTCTGACCACAAACATGTATGGCTTACCTATACCATATACCCATAAATGTCCAATAAGTAGGGGTTACCCCTCCAGCACAGGACAGGTCTTATTGTCCCATTTATACAGCATCTGGGTCAAAGCTACCACTGTAAGGAGCGGAAGAAAGCTGTCCTTGACTCCTCTATTATAGTCTATGGGAATTATATGAGCAGTCGAGCGCTCATTATTGACATGCCCAACATGTGTGTGGTTGGGATACCCATTTAGTTATGGATAAAAACTGTTTGAGGACCAAAGCAACAACTCAGCTAAGTGAGAACCTATTATAGGAAAGGAGCAGAGAGAACATAAAATAGTACTAGTTTCATTGTTCATTAGATACAGTGGCAGGTTAAGTAGGTCGGAACTGTTTCCAAAACTCCCACTTTCCACCACAGCTTTGTTATACTAAACCTTATTGAGGGTCCCCACTTGAGAATGGTGCAGTGAAGAGGCAGAGACACAGTGGTAGCTTTGAATTTATCTTTATTCCAACTCGGGGCACAAGGCTTAACAGTTTTAGTACAAGGCCCAAGACTTGTCGATTACAGAGACAATAAGTACAAAGTTTAGCAGTTACAGAGTCTCTCAAAAGTACTGGTCTTTCCAGTTACTATTAGCAAAAAAATAGTCTCAATGAGGGTACAGCCATGACAGTTGTAGTCTCTCAACTTGGCAGTACTAACAACTCCAACAGGTTCCAATAGCAACTTACATTAACTAAGCTTGGTCGGGTACCTTGGACTGATACTCACACAGTCTCTGATCAAAACAACAGTATTTTTCATGACCTTACTGACCCCATAGTATAGCTTATTAGTTCACGTAGCAGTCTCTAACAGCTTCCGTATTCTAGGGACAGTCAAGGGGCTACCTCAAACCCGGTAGCCACAAGCATGGCCACAACCAACAGGGTCTCAGGATAAAAAGCTGTAGTGTGGATCACTGGCAGAGTTCAGCTCCACTCTTACAGACCAGGCCAATTGATGCTTGTGGCTCTCCATTACTCCCATGTAGCCGGCTAAAGCTGCATATGAAACTTACTGTACACTTTAACTTTAAGAGCTTCACTACTCACCAAGGTGTTTAAAGCAGTCTGATATATAATTTCTGACACCCACCTTGATTGGAGCTTATGTAGCTTAACATTACAGAATTCAAACCCAGAAACTAATGAAACTCAGGAGCGGGCCTGTAAACATACACAAGTAGCACATAAATGGGTTGGATGCCACATGTGGCAGCGTGCAGCAGAACCCAACCCTGTGCCCGACTGGCACCCACGTGTATCTTACTTTTTCTCTTGTCTTCTGTACTGCAGATGATCATGGAGAGCTGCCTTCGGACATGTGCAGTACAGATTTTTTTTTGAAAATTTATTTTTCAAGTGCTGTTGCTGGGAGATGACACGGAATCCGCAACCTGCCTGCAATGTCAACTGTGGACAGGCCGTGGGCCGGACAGCTTCCATTAACTTGAATGGAAGCCATCCACGTGGACACTGCATGAAAATAGAGGATGCTGCGATTTTCCTTCCACTCATGAAAACCACAATTGGTATACAGGAATAATGGATTTCCTATAGCATGCTATGGACAGTATTTGCTGCGGATCCGCTGTGCAGACATCGACCGTGGATTCCGCAATGCAAATCTGTTCGTTTTCAGGCGGCCTAAGAAATAGTGATCTGTTATACTGATGCACCACCTGCAATGAAAAGTGGATAAAGTACCCAATGGTAAACAGTACATAACACAGTATATCAGAACTTTGCATAACAAGTCCCTGGTAACTTCAGTGAAACAATTCCAATCTAGTACACCGTAATAATGTCCACCCCAGACATATACTTGTTAAAGGGATGTGGTGTGGTTTATGGTTGTGGGTGTTTTATCTCAACCATTCTCTTGCACTCTATGTCAATAGTCAGCATCATATTTCTGTGCTAACATTGACAAAATTCACCATGTCAAAGGGCTATATCCTCCAAACTATACAACCATTGCCAACATATCCTATTGACAAAGGAATGGGAACAACCAGTGATCAGTTAGGCCTGGATTACACAGAATCGTCCAAGTATTTATTATATCAGACATATCAGGAGATTCTATAAATCTAGCGACTCATAGGTGATGTCTTCTCTAATTGAAGTCATTATCTTTAATTTTCTTCTCCATTCAGCCCAAACTGCCATAATGACTTCTCCTGACAACTGCAGAGTTTAGTGCCAAGACCTCTTTAGCCTCTCACTACAGCAACAATCTCCATAGCTAAATAAATTTATGACCCAGACCAAACTGCAGAATAAACACTAACCCAGGAATAAATTCAGACCTCCATACATAAACACAGGTTAAAGACACCTTAAACTTTTACACCCTCTACATCCTCCTAAACAATTGCAGACCCCAAAATAGATCCCCAACCAGACAACTCTAAGTAAATACAGACCCCTGGTCAGTCCATCCTGAATAAATACAGACCATAAAGCAAACCCCTGACCACATCCTCAAACCAAACTCTCTAGAGACCCCAAAACATATCTCCTAAATAAATAAATACAGATCCACTAAATTAATATAGACTCCCAAACTAGAGACTTTTAAATGCTGAATCAAAACGGGCCTCTAAATTAATACAGACTCTGAACTTAGATCTGCTAAATAAATTCAGACACCAGTCCCTATAAATACAGACCCACCAAAAAAAATTCAGACACTAGACCTCCTAAATAGAGACCCAAGGCAGACAACGTCATCTAATACAAACACTCAAACCAGACTCCATAAACCTACACAGCAGCTAACGCTCTCTCAATCTCTGCCTTCTTGCTGATCTCGCCTTTGGCTTGAAGACCTACAGAAGAAGGATCATGTCACCTTGTCTGCCCAGTTCCTAAGAATCATTGCAAAAAGTACGTTAGTTATGGTTTTTGCCGAGATTTGCAGAAATTTGTAATTTGCCAGATTTTGGAATTCAATATTGATGAGAGATAATAGTTCAAATCAAAGGTATATTTACGACTGGTAATGTCTTATTTAACTTGTGCCTGACCTCTCTCTCCCAGATGCATGGAAGACTAATGGTTATCAGTCAAAATACATCTCAAATTAAAAAGGAAGTCTAGTCTAGCAATCAGGGTATAGTAAAATCCAAATTTACTAAGGATTAAAACTAGTGATGAGCAAGCATACTCGCTAAGGGCAATTGCTCGAGCAAGCATTGCCTTTAGCGAGTACCTGCCCACTCGAGAGAAAAGGTTCGGCTACCGGTGGCGGGCAGGGAGCTGCGGGGGAGAGCGGGGAGGAATGGAGGGGAGATCTCTCTCTCTCTCTCTCTCTCCCCCCCGTTCACCCATGCTGACTGCCGCAACTCACCGCTCCCCCACGCCGGCACCCGAACCTTTTCTCTCGAGCAGGCAGGTGCTCGCTAAAAGCAATGCTGGCTCGAGCAATTACCCTTAGCCAGTATGCTCGCTCATCTCTAATTAAAACCTATAAAACATAACCCCAGCCTGGATGTGCCCTCTTATGTTCACATCATGCTTGGTTTAGTCCTTAAAAAAGCTTTTACTATACCCAGACATGCCTGACTTCCTTTTTCGTTTGAATTGATAAGAGATAACTGATTATAAAATAACTGGAGAAAACAGCAGTCTACCAGCCCCAAGTCTAGAGATGCCACTTGTAATCAAAATCCTTAACTGGAAGCAAAAAAAGAAACCAGAGGGGTTTGTGGAGGGTAAATTGAAACTCTGCGTGCAACAGTAGGAAAATGGAAATCTCTCCCAGATACCAAGGCATGGGAGTTTAATGAGAAATACCCCTCTCATTAGAAATAGCAGGAAACTGCAATATATGGAGCCGAATGCGTGTAGCAGAGCTGGAGTCAGTGTTAGCAGCACTATTTTCGATAGTCCTATGTCATAATGATAGCTTATTTATGCTGCCACTGGTAAACATGCCCCAAAATACATAAAATAATATGGAAATCCTTTTATAAAGTCTTCTCTTCTCATAAAGATAAAAAGAATTGCGCACTTCAAAGGATAACACAAGGCAGTAGAAATAGGCAATTACTTGCATTCCAACAGCCTCTTGTTAAATACTCATGTGTAGTGCAAACCTAACCTTTCACTTTAGGTTCCAGTGATGTTTCTGACTAATTATTATTTCACACCTGAAGGTTAGATGAGCTTTTCTGTAGTAAAGATACAAGAGCATTTTCAGTGGCTTTAGAGAACATCAGTTCAGGTTTCCTTTCCTGACATGCCACTAATCGTGAACTCTGTTCACAGACATTGTTTTCTGGAAGTATTTCTGAACCCATGTAGAGTTTCCATTATAGATGCATGCCTGTTTTTAATGTGGGTCAAGTGTGGTATCAACTCTCCATAAGGAGAGCATCTAGGAGGTGAGTGAGGAGACATATAAGGCCATGCATGCTCCTGTGGGAAATATTGGCCAATTAGGAAGATGGAAGAATACCTCTGCGGTGCCACCTGTTGGGTAGCAGCATTCCTTCAAATCATTGCTTGACCTTTTATACAGGTCTGTAGAGCAATTATTGGGAATTGAAAACCTAAGCCAGAATCAATACACAGATGGCTGTTTCAAGGTTTGTACTACTCATCAATGTGCAGTAGGATCCTAGTTTGGCTAGTGAGAGGCCTATGATGTGGGTTAGGAAGGGGGTTTGTTTTTAAGGCAGTGACACCTAAATGTCCATAGATCTCGAGCATTCAATATTGACCATCGGCATTTCCCTTGTGCACATTAATTTCCCCATAATCTCTGAATCTTTTGATGATATTATGTACTGTAGACGGTGGGATATTCAAAGTCTTCACAATTTTACATTTTTCTGAAGTTATTCCACAATTTTTAGACACAGTTTTTTACAGGTTGGTAAAACGCTGACCTTCTTTGCTTATTAGGGACTCTACCTCTCTAACTTGCTCTTTTTATACACAGCCATGTGACTTCTTAGGAAATTGACCCTCCAGCTGTTTTTTCATTAGTACTACTTATTTTTCCAATGTTTTGTTAACCCTCCTAAAGTTTTTTAAGAAATGTTGCTGCCATCAATATCTAAATGAGTAATTTTTAATAAAATGAAATGGAAAAATGCCTCCCTTCCACCTTGCGATGTTCTACTGTAAACTAAATACGGTTATATGAGATTTTCAAATTATTACATTTTTTTTTTCTTTAAAATTTACATTTTACACAGAATTGCAACTTTTTTGGAATTGGGGTTGTAAAAATCTTTATCTGCAAAACTAAAAATAATGGACTGATTTATTAATGGTATCTGTACAACCTTTCCTCCATAAATTTATTGAAAAATATGAAATTTAGGGCAAGGTCTGATTTTTGAAACCCCTGCTTTACATTTTTGACATGTACAAATGTCTTTGAAAAAGTGAGTAGGACTTCAGAGTCTCACCAAGCACAACTAATTTAATAAAACATTTTGTCAATTGTTGATGATTTAAGAGGGTATAGAATATATAAAAAACTTTTTTTATATATTTTATCGAACAACTATGCTGTGATAAAATAGTCTCTTATAGGAAATTTCGAATTGGATGTTTTATAATCGTGATACAGAATAACAAAACACGGAAATACAGTTGGATATAGTAATGGTCAGGGGAAGTAAAAATGGGATGATAACCAAACAGAGACACTATTCGAGCTGTTACCAGGATATCAAATAACTATAGCTTTGTACACCCTGTGAAAAGTTCCATACTGTAGATAGACCAACAGAGTTAAAGGGAGAGACAGTTAATATAATGGGTAAATCTGCGATACAATAATGTATATAAAAAGCTTTATTATTAAGGTGCTACATGTTGCATCTCGCCATCTGTGACTATATTATGGCACGACAGTCTTGTAAATGTGACAGGAGTGTTGGTGCATGTGCCCTGTCATTTGGTGCTGGACCCCAACTAGGTCACATCATTTCATGATATATTGTCTGATTGTTGTCCACAGTTAGCTAATTATGTGCTATTATAATATATATTCCAGCCCCTCCTCTCAGAGGGCACAAGTTATTTCCCTGTAGGTGGAGTCCTGGTCCGGTCTCTTTATGTACAGTGCTGCCTCTCAGTAAGATAAGTCCCTGGTCTTTTATGTGCCTCCTTACTCTGATATTATGGTCATTAACATGTGACATATTTTTACCCCTTTTTTTCATGTTAGGAACAGTTTAAATAGCCCCCCTGAAGTTGGGTTGGCCTCATCAGGTAGTTAGGGTGAGATTTCCCCTTTCCCTCATTGTTTTGTTCTGTTATTGTCAGTTTTAGTTTTCTGAGTTTATATCTGCCCATCTGGACAACTATTGCGTTTGATCTGGACAAGGTGCTTTGGTGTCCGGATCAGGCATTATTTTTACTACATACTGGGAGGATCAAGTATTTTTTTCCATTTCTCATTTCGATGTTTGATTATCTTAAAACAGATGTGGTAAAAAAAAAGAACTTATGAAATCCAAGTAAAAAAATAAAGCTTTTTTTTCATCTTAGCTCTTCTAATTTCTTGATGGCCATTTTAAATTAGCAAAGGTGACAATACATAATGTGCAGTATATGGTATTTTATTATGAAGCTGACAGCTTTTTACACACATTAATGAAGAAATGTCAAATGTGTTAAAATGCTCACATTACGAAAATAAGGCTTTAAACTAACCCGGATTTTGAGAGCCTTTTCTCACAAGATAATTACCTTTTATGCTTGTCTTGCATTAAATTTTCAATGAGCATTACCTTGTTAAGGTGCCTTCACAAGATAACACGAAAGTAAATGTCACTCACTAGCACATATGTACTTTGGCTTAACACTGAAACTCACCCATATAGACATTTAAATGCTTTTTAAGATGATCAAGGTCACCGTACTTTTTCTTCCATCTATAAATCCTCCTTGAGTTCTCTAAATTATTTTTGTACATTTTTTTTAGTTTATTTGAATATTTAAGCCAAGACTTAACATTTTACTTTATAGTTTTTTTCTTCTTATCTGTGTCATGTTTTCTAACGAATTAGCCCAAAGAAAAAGTTCTTAGATGAAATGGTGGACAGTTTCTCCTGTCAGCATTAATGAGCATGCTTCAGGCACAGCTCTAACTATTGAGCTAGTTCAAAAAAACTAAACCGATGAATCTCAATTGCCGCTGATGACTAGGTAAAGTAAATGTGCTTAACCTTAACATTTTATAGGAATAAATTAATCCGACTGCTAGGTTAAGTGAAAACAAGGTAATAGCTAGCAATTAAAGATGTTGATGTGTAATTCAGGCATTAAAAAGAAATTAACGCAATGGCTCAATTGCTTATCATTGTAACCGTATGCTGTAGTTGTACATTTACTGTCCTGATCACATTCTTCTACTCACAACGAGATGTTTCTTAATTTAGTATAGACTACAGAAGAAAAAAAAAATGAAAAGACCAATTTAAAAGGACTTCTAGTCTAAGACTGTTATGTCAACTGGTCGAACTTTACATTGGAAAGCTAATTTTATCACTTTTTATTCTAGATCCCATAGCAATGTTACCTCTAACTGCAATTAAAAAAAAACTGTTTGATGTGGATCTACAAAGAGAATCAGACTCAGGCTTGTTGTAATTACACAACAGGCAACAACAAAGTCAACTTTCTTTTGGCTCAGTTGACAGTACTATTTTCCCTGGTACTTTTGATAGCAAAATTAGCACAGCCTGCACCACTAGTCTTGATGTGAAAAATGTTGGAACCCTGAAAAAACACTTAAAAGCTATTATTACACAGTACTTCAATAGGTCTGTCAAGAGTTGTTGGGATATGTTCACATATGGGAACTGTCATAACTGTTATGGCTCCATTATGATGAAAGTCATAGCACTAGTATAAGAAGAGCCTTATACTGTATTTCTTTATTCTAATGAACCCAATCCCCATTTTAGCCCCAAAAAGGCCACATGGCATGTGTGACCATAGCCTAAAATACGGAACATAGTAACATAGTATGTTAGGCTGAAAGAAAACAATGTCCATCCAATTCAGCCTATTTCCAGCCTCCTTCCTTGTTGATCCACAGGAAGGCAAAAAAAAAACAAAAAAAACAATGAGGTAGAAACAAATTTAGCCCATTGTGGAGGAGAAAGAGAATATTATTCATTATTTTAGCAATCTATTTTTGAGGTACATAATCTACATGAATAGAAGATTGTGGATAAATATTAATGACTACCATTACATTTCCTATAGGTGGTCAACCTAGGTTTTTATAGATCCCTTCATCTCGCCTACTGACTAATGTTTTTGTATTATAGAATTATGTTTGTAAACACATAACAAGACGAATTATGTTGTAGGTTCCTCTATATGATATAAACTTTCATATAGTAATCTTGTAAAGGCAAGTCTCTAATGGCACAGGAGCAGCACACAAAATAACTGTAACGGCAGGATGAACTGTAGCTCGCTCCTTGCTTTAAAGCAGGTACAAATTTACAGTGTGAAACAAAACTGGGTTGACAACTATGGATACATCAGTTCTACTAACTGCATCTCTACTCCGCAAGGAAACACGGCTACTGGAAAGGCCGGTATAGGGATGGGATTACACCCCATATACTCGTTCTGATACACAGTCAGCACCTCTCTTATTGCTTGATTTAGCAGGGCTAGGACACCTGGGATAAAACTGTAGGCCGTTTTGGAAGGGCAGATGCTAAGCTACCTTCTTTCCTATACTTACTCCTTCAACTTCTCGATTGCTAAGGACACATATAACTGTGTGTTACGGACAGCGAGTGTGTACCCACTGTGCCAACTAACCAGTTTGGCTTTGGGCTAAACCTAAGGGAGTTCCCTGATGGTTCCCCGGTATTCACCCTTTAACTCCTGTACAGGGATCTGGACTTTGCTTTGGGAAACCAAGTGGCTGCACTTTCTTGGAGTAGTCCCTGTGTGGATGGAAGCTGACCCATGTGGCCAGAGATACTGGTGCAAGGCACCACGAACAGGCTGAGCAATGAACAGAATCTGACCAGGAGGCAGGACAGGCAGAGTGAAAACAGGAACCAGGTATGAGTCCAGAAATCAGACAGACACCAAAGCCAAGAGCAAAAGGTTTTTGTTGGGTGACAAACAAACACACACCAATACTTGGACAAGGAGGAATATCCTCAGCTCAGCTAAATAGGATGATAATGGCCAATTACCCAGCAGCTGGGCTGAGAGCACTGGGATTAACTCCTGCAGTGCTGAAGGAAAGTAAACATCTAAGAGCTTATTCATACAGGAGGAGCAGAGCAATGCCCACATCTGCACTGAATAGCAAGAGGGCAGCTGACCTTGGTAGGCAGCCTAACACTGTGTCACATTCCCTTTTATTTGTTTCTATGCATCAGAAGCTCTTCCCCTTCTATCTTCATTACATGTGGTTTCCTAAACTCAACTTCTCTTTGAAAGTGCCACCAACCTTTTAAACAAACATAAGAATACAAAAATAACATTATAAATGAACACATGACTTTCTGTTATCACTGTACAACCTTAAACATTTTTAAAATGTAGAGTTTGAATATGACCAGTTGACATCTCCAAGATATTTGTATGGTTCCTCTTTGTTTAAATGAGTTTCCTCTGGGTAAATCAGTTACCTTCTAACCTTCATGAACATGTCAATCAGTAAATACGTTTTAATGATGATTGACACTAAAATCTATGTTGGCAGTGAATCACTAACCAGCAAGCTTCCTATTCTTGAACTTTATTTATTTCATATATGTAAATTAGGACTATGATATTGATTCATAAAGCAATTTCCTACAGGTAACAAACAAAACAATTATTCAGACTTGCAGAATTGCATTGATATTTAAAGTCTTATGTGAAGGTAAATACTGGATTAAATTAAGGCATTGACTTTGTATGTTTAATAATCCTTTCAATGTTGCTTCACAACCTTATTAATATTAAATGAAGAAAATAGTTTTACTCACATATGAATTATTTGATCCATGGTCCTGTTTTCTATATGACTTCCATGTTTATACAAATCTTTCTAGTGACCTCTAAGATGCTTACAGGCATTACTTAAATTAATGTCTAAACACTAAGCACATTTTCCACGAGGTAATATCCCAAATTTATCAGGTTTCCTATCCAGTATCATTCACATTTTTATTCCATTTGTTAATGAGCTAAATTCCCTTTAAACCTTCAAAGTCCTCTTTCTACACAGGGATCCAACGCAGGCTCTTTTGATGGCTTGCCAAGTCTTAGTCTTGTTTATTTGCTCCCATTTTTATTTGCTCATATTATATTAATAATAGAAACATTAAAGACTGGTTCCTACATTATAATAGTTGGGTAGCATAAGGAACTGTTGTCAGTTTGAAGTCTGACTGTATTTATCTTGACCCCGATGGGTGTGTCGGCTGTTGGTGTACACCTGGTGGCAAGTGGGCAGTGTTTTTAGTTCCCTCCTGGCCTGAGTTCAGTGTTGGTCATTTTCAGTTGTCTCCATCTGTTGAGGAGTGAGGATGTCATTGGATCCAGTTACCAAGGTTCTCTCAGTGGTCCTCTCAGATAAGTCCAGTGATTCTGTACTGAGACTTGTTCTTAGAGGTTTTGGTTTATTCCTATGTTGGTTTTTCTTTGTCATTTTCTAGGGTTAGTGAGTGGCACAGGCAGGAGGGTGAATTTGTCCTGATGAGGGTAGGCCATCCTCTAGTAGGTAGGGGTTGTTATCCTCTAGTTCCCGCTAGGAAAAGTTTCCCTCATTTGTTTATTTTTCCTTGTGCTGCAAGGATTTCCTGGCAGTGTGGTGTGAACACTGCCATAGACTTTATATTTTGGTTTGCAGTTATTGCACTCACAAAACAGATGTGACAGGAACCTTGAGTTATCAACTATACAATGTCTGGGCTGCTCATACCAACACACTAGACATGAAGAGCAAAATTATTTCTGGAAAAAGACTAGATGTGAAGGCAATTTAACAAAATATCAATATTAATTTCCAGCAATTCATATGATATATAAACTCTAGAACTCCTGTCATGATCCACCCAAAGGCAGATCAATTAAACTAAATGATCCAGTGACAGATTCCCATTTTCACAGGGATGTCCATATAGTACAGTGGTGACAAATTTTACCTAGATTGTGATAGTGCAGAAAGTTATCTTATCTTAACCCATTAAAATCCATTGTTCTCTTATCTAAACACAACAAAACCCATTGTATAGTAGTTCAAAGTGTAAATAAACCACCCGAGAGCACTGCACATCCTGCCATCACATTGCGGTAAAGGTCAAGCTTAAGAGTAAGGGACCTTTTACACAGGCCAGGAATCCAAACGATTTTCGCTCAATGAAAATGCATTCCCCGACTGAACGACAAAAGAGAATCAGTTTGGTTCTCATTCCTTGTTCAGTTTCTACATGCCGCAAAATGAACGACGTATCAGCCCGTGTAACCAGGCAGTCGTTGATCTATGAACAACTGCCTGTTCACTGTGAACGAAGGCGGGCTATCCAGAACAATCCCCTCCACCTCCATTCACTAGCAATGCTCGTCCTTATGTAAAAGCACAGGAATGATTATTGCTGGGATGACCTTGGATCCTGGGATTTATTAGAAAAACTTCTTTAATGTATAATGTATAAAATATACAACAAGCAAATTACATTACTATCTTAAAAATGCTGCGCAGGTTTGAGGACGTATGGAAATAGTTTACTAAAACAAAAGAAAACAAATTAGTACGGCAAAATAACAAAGTTTAATCTTCAAAAAAACATTGCCGAGTATTTTTTTTTCATTGTCTACGCAAGTATAAGAATACATCTGCATTTGATCAAAGAAACTTCATGCATATTTTGTGCCACATTCATTTATGCAACCTCAAATCAGGAAGTGTTTTTGATTGCAGAAATACATTTTCAGCAGCACTTGATATTTTATTGATGGCAGAGATCTCCTCCCAAATGCCTCTCAATTTCCCAAATCAAAACCAGCACCACCTGGAGCAAAAATGTAAATGATTATATCAAGATACAATGTCATTGAAAAGACAGCAACATTTCATTGCTCGAGCTTTGTGATGATGATGTAACTTTTTAAAATAAATGATCTAAACGCTCTGGCATTAAAGAGGCAGGAAAGCATTATGCAGAAGACGAAAGTAGATGCAGCACTTTCCCACTCTACGGGTCTGGATCTCCTTTAACTCTTCTAGCTTTAAAGTTTAGTGTCTTGTGATTCACCTAAATGCAATTGAAACTTTTTTTTAAGTCAATAAAAGCAGTTTATTGCTGTGGGCTTTAAAAAAAAAAGGCTACATAACAATTTAAACCTATAAGGATTTAGAGCTAACGAGAAAGTGATCACTCTTTCTCTGCGCCCAGGCCACTGCAAGAAGTCTTGAGAGTCCTTAAAATTATACCCTCTGGTTTTCTTAGAAGTGAAAATGACTGTTTTGGTGTTTACAATAACTAATCAGATGTAAGCACTATGCTCTAAAGACTCTTCTCTTGTCTCACATAGCTCAACAACACTCAAGCCGGCTCCTAGGGTCTTGCTACAGCTATAACTCTCAGCTAAATTATACATGAAGCGAAAAAAGGAAGAGGCAGGTACATATCTAGTACAATATTAATGTGTTCTTAGAACAGTTTAGAATCGACAGTCTTAACCTCATATCAAGTGATCATACTTAGGCCTTAGTCAGACGGGCGATTTTTCGCGCGATTTGCGCATGCGCATGCGTCCGGCGATTTTATAAAACCATTGCTTTGCAATGGTATCGGACACATGAGCGCTTTTTATGCGCTCGTCCGATAAATTATAGAACAAAAAATCGCAGATCGCTCCTGTTCTCTTCTGTATATGCGCTCAATGGGGCCGGCGGCAGCAGCACTGACCCCATTGAGAACATATAGAAGACAAATCATTCTTCTTTGCCACAGCTGTAACAGCTGTGACAGAGAAGAACGATGTTTGCCCATTGAATTCAATGGAGCGGCAATACAGCCGCTCCATTGAAAGCAATGGGCTGCCGGCGTGCGCGGGGTGAATTGTCGGGAAGGGGTTAAATATATAAACCCTTCCCTGCAATTCATTCTAAAATGTGTTAAAATAAAAAAAAATTGTATACTCACCTTTCCGCTGCAGCCGGAGTCCAGCCGCGGCCGCTGTTAGTTCTCCTGAACTGCTTCTTGGCACTATTCAGCCGGCGGGGCTTTAAAATCCCCGCCTGCTGAATGATCTGCCTCTGATTGGTCACAGCCCTGACCAATCAGAGGCTGAAAACACTCACACACCCATTCGTGAATTCATGAATGGGTGAGTGACTGCTGCCTCTCAGCGCTGAGCCAATCAGGGGCAGGTCTGACTGACATCCATTCATGAATTCATGAATGGGTGTGAGTGAGGCATGCCTCTGATTGGCTCAGCGCTGAGCCAATCAGGGGGCAGGTCTGACTCACACCCCCTTCACACCCACTGCAGGACGGCCGCACGGAGCTCCGGCTGCCGGCAGAAGGTGAGTATACAATTTTTTTTTATTTTAACACATTTTAGGATGGATTGCAGGGAAGGGTTTATATATTTAAGCCCTTACCGACAATTCATCCCGGGCTCGCCCGCAGCGCATTGCTTTCAATGGAGACGGCTGTATTGCCGTCTCCATTGAATGCAATGCGCTGGACAGCTCCGGCCCGTTTCTAATGAAACGCGGCTAGGAGCAGATTTTCGGGCGATTTGCGGGCGACTTGCGCGCACCGGTCACGCGATTTGCGGATGCGCATCCGTCATGCGATCCGCAAATTGCGCGAAAAATCGCCCGTCTGACTAAGGCCTAAGGAATCAATTTCCTAAAAAGCAGCATGAATAAGTAATTTTCGTTCTTACATCACAGTATGCATAAAACATGGTTTCAAGCATCAATTTTCATTAATTTGTTGGAATCTACTTAAAATTAATTGTTCTGTACTCATTTAACCATGCTCAGCTTATATATGGGCAAACTGAAAGATTTTGGATATATTTTTTAGCTTTTACTTGAGCATTATAGCAATTAAATTCCCTTATCCATTTAGAGGGAAGCTACAATGGCTGGTCACAGCCTTTACTAATAAAACACGCATAGTCATAATCTCCTATTATGTATAGAGGTTATGGTCTACAGATTCTAACCTCTAGACTTTTTCCAATGCATTATGAAAATGACTGAAATTTGTGCACAAGGAATTAAAACATCCTCTTACTAAATATGCAGATGTCTAACTCTCGGGTATAGGGTCTTTTATCCATGGTGGGAAATCCAGGAGCCATGCTAGCCATGCACCATTCATAAATGAGGTTCCAGCCAGCTCTTTAACCACATACAGATGTATGCTTCCTTACATGTATTCTTGGCTTAACATACCCAAGATGTGTGGTGTGAGAAGACCAGTTTTGAAGAAAAACATGATTTTCTGATACTATGTTAGGAGATGTATATGAATTTCAGCCTGTCATTTTTTTAGCATATCTTCAAAGTTTATTGAAATTTTCTTATGAGAAATTGAAGTCCTTAACACATTTTGTGAAATGCCCGCGCCGAAACGGGGTTTTTTTTTTTAACCCCCCCCCCCCCCCCCCCCGTTCGGCGCGAGACAACCCCGATGCAGGGGTTAAAAAAACAAACCGGAGAGTGCTTACCTAAATCCCGGCGGTCCGGCGTCTTCATACTCACCTGCTGAAGATGGCCGCTGGGGTCTGCTCCCTCCGTGGACCGCAGCTCTTCTGTGCGGTCCATTGCCGATTCCAGCCTCCTGATTGGCTGGAATCGGCACGTGACGGGGCGGAGCTACACGGAGCCGGCATTCTGCACGAGCGGCCCCATTGAAGACAGCAGAAGACCCGGACTGCGCAAGCGCGGCTAATTTGGCCATCGGAGGCCGAAAATTAGTCGGCACCATGGAGACGAGGACGCCAGCAACGGAGCAGGTAAGTATAAAACTTCTGATAACTTCTGTATGGCTCATATTTAATGCACGATGTATATTACAAAGTGCATTAATATGGCCATACAGAAGTGTATAGACCCACTTGCTGCCGCGGGACAACCCCTTTAAGGTTGGACACATCTGAACATACAATGTACTGTACACAGAAAAATCTGATAGAGTAATATAAAAAATAATACAGCTAAATGTCTTAGCAGTATTGATAACAAATTAGTTGATGTTCATCTAACTAAAGCAAATAAAAGGAAGCTGAGCATTAAAGGGGCATTCCCAGTGTTTCATATCTGAAATGAAAAAAACTGTGGCTGTTTCCCAACCACCTTGCCATGTGTTTTGGAAGCAGCCAAGGATGCAATCTTACGCTGTTTCTATAACTTCTATTGAAGTGAATGAGAGTTATCGAAGCAACCTAAGGGTGTGACCTCGGCTGTTTCCATTATACCCAACATGGTGGTCAGGAAACAGCCGCAGGTTTTTCATCTCACCCATGAAAGTCTGAAATGGAAATACCTCTCTAATGCTTCAACTCATAAAAAGGTCTAAGGCACCAGCTTCTCAAGCATAAAAGTCAATCTTTGTTAATTTCTTTCTTAAAAGACATCCAGCAATATTTCAACCATTCTTGGCCAACATCAAGCCTAACATATGTTTATTGCTCATACTGTATTTGCCTTGATAATGGTCAAGAATGGCCAAAATGTTGCTCAATATTAGAGATGAGCGAGCACCCAAATGCTCGGGTCCGCGTTATTCGAGTTGAGCTTTTCGTAAAATTCGAGAGCTCTACTCGAGTAACAAACCCCATTGACTACAATTTGCCATTGACGCGCGCTGTGTCATGGTGGGGAGGGGCCAAAACAGGCACGTCACAGCGGGGAGGACTCAAAAACTGGGACGGGGTCGAACATGGCTTGATGCTCGTTCGAGTAACGAGCACCATCGAGTATGCTAATACTCGAGCGAGCATTAAGCTCGGCAGAGTATGTTCACTCAACTCTACTCAATATCTTTTATGGAAGAAATTAATTAAACTTAATTACTAGAGATGAGTGAGCACCCAAATTCTCGGGTCCGCGTTATTCAATTCGAGCTTTTCGTAAAATGTGACAGCTGTACTTGAGTAACGAACCCCATTGACTACAATGGGAGACTCCCCTGCCTGCCAGACAAAAAAATTTGCCATTGACGTGCGCAGCGTCGCGGCGGAAGGGGCCAAAACAGGCACGTCACAGCGGGGAGGAGCCAAAAACTGGTGCGGGGTCGAACACGGCTTGATGCTTGTTTGAGTAACGAGCACCATCGAGTACGTTAATACTCGAACAAGCATCAAGCTCGGCAGAGTATGTTCGCTCAACTCTATTAATTACTATACTTCAGTGGCTCGTGCCATGGCCTAATTGATGAATGGGATGCATTTTGTAGCTCAGTAGAAAGGTGCCCCAAGAAAGGTGCAGCACAATACAAGTGGGAATGGGAAACCAATGTATAAACTGTGTGCAGGAAATACTGTATATTCCCACCTCTTAGATTGTAATTTTATCCTTAGTTTAATGGTGCTGTGCTTTCAAATGTTAATACAAACATTTAGGTAGGGCTACATACGAGTCTATGGATAAAATGGTAGCACATAATTGTTGGGGTTGTAGCAGTAAATTTCATATGCAGCTAAAAGTCTGATCATGGCCTTACTATCAGTCGTAAAGACAACAACTCATGATTCTATGCCTTAGTCTTGCATCAACACCCATTCAAATGTCACCCATGTAATGCTTCAGTTGTGCAAAAGAAGCAGCTTTTAATTTTAATGCTGTTAGGGTCTGTTTATACAAGCATCATGGCTTCCATTTATAATGAAGCCTTAGGACGGCTTCAGATACGTCTCCTTGCGCCGCACATTGCGCATGTGGAGTTAGCGCACACAATACACAGAGAATAGAACTCATTGATGTCAATGGTTTTGCTCTCATTAACAATTTTGTGGTGCAAACAAATAGTACTTGCTCAATCTTTTTGTATATTTGCACATGAAAGGTCCCCATAGAAGTCCATGGGAGGTGCGCAAATATGTGTACAATAGGCAACAGAATGCGCGAAACACTGCGCAAAACTGTGAAGAAAAGAACACATCTAGATCTCCTTACGCTAAACAGCCTTTTAAATCAGGGCGAGAGGGTTGCACGCACATATGAACGGGCTCTACATGTGCAAAAAAGTACAGTACAATGTGCGGGGCATACACGGGCAAAGATAACTCATTCACTGCGCAAATACATTGTCTGAAGCCGCGCTTAGCAGCTTGCAGGATCTGTAGTCAAATGGATACCAGAGACTCTTTTTGGACTTCATTTTTAGATTGGGGTCTGTCAATGTTCCAGTATGTTTGAAAGCAAGAATAGAGCTGCCGTCTGCACTGTAATGGCCATCAAAAATACTGGAAAGTCAGATGGTGTAAGTGCTAAATGCAAATGTGAAAAAGCCATAATTATCCTCTTAACATAATTAAGAAGTCATTACAGCTGCCCGTTAAGAACAGTTGTATCATTGTGCTTGTCTGGCAAGAATATATGTGTATCTACAAACAGTAACGATGACAGATCTCGTTAAATCGGAATATCATGTTAGTCGTACCAAGGCTTGTGCTTTGCTTCTCTTACTAATAAGTCGAAGTGTTGCATGTGAGTTTTCTCTGTTTTGTTGACTGACCATGAAAGTCTCATTGAAATTCAGTAGCTATCCAAGTCCTCTAAAGAGCCGTAGCACAGAACTTTACATATAGTTAGTTTTCGACTCTGGATGGATGAGTTAGCTTTCAGTTTTAGTCCTAGGCAGAAATTAGGGAAATATTGAAAATTCACTGAGGGTGTATTTCCTATTAGAAAGCTGCAAATGCTGTACAGAAACTAAAGGAGGCAGAAATATGGAACTATATTTCAGTCCGCGTTGTTTTATAAGATACAAAGACAATTTTCAAAGCTTCGTTCATCTTTAGTCATGGGGAAAGCAGATGGAGACTTTTTTTTTAAAGAATAGAATCTTTAGACTTTGGAGAACCTTAGAAATATAATAGTGATAAGGTAGATGAAAGCCGGGGCTAAACAGACAAGAAAGCCAAATCATTTATGACTGTGCTAATAGCAGAGGACACCTGCCTAATATTATGCCATCATAAGAAGAGCACCCCAAGCTCTTACTGATAATAATCCCTCTCTTTTGTAAGTTCTTCAATTCAATAGCTGCTACATCAGGTTAAGAGATTTGAGGGCTGTAATAAATGTATGTCAGTTGCTTTTCTATACTTCTCTGTCCTTTGTGAAGTGGCTCAATAAATCATCAATTCTTCCTCAAATACACTATGTTCCTCCGTCAATTAAGGAATGTATGCTGAGGCAATTCATTTCAATATAATGTTTTAAAGGACTACAAAATAATGGTCAATTAACAGAGTACAAAGTGGAGGCTATTATACGGATATATACTGCTTAACTCCTTCTGATCCAATTTATTACCTGGGTTTCCAGTGGACGTCCTCTTTTTATGCCATTATACAATAGCGCTATCTGCTGGCTAAAGCCAGTACTGCAAGAGGTGATGTGTCGGATAGGCTCCGATAGCGGAGTAGCCAGCAATATACAATTCTAAAACACCGGATCTATACAGGCTTAATGGTGGAAGATGTCCCATATTACATCAAAAAAAGGGTTAAGGATAGTTTTACACAGGCATGTTACAGGAACAAGTAATATGGACAAGTGTTTGGGCCTTCTCCTTATAATTTACGATGCCCTGAATTCGGGTCTGGAGACCTGTGGTCAGGTCAAGACAATCATCTGTATTATGGTTGCATCAACTTCTGAAACACATTCATGCAAAATCGGTCTAATGATTTCCTCCCTGATCATTGCTCTCAGAGGCAATACATGCACAATTTAATTATTTGGTTACTTACTACGCACTTTATTTCATGAACATGGCATTTAAGGCCCTTTTACATGCAACGATTCTCGTTTGAAACACTGAAGTAATATACAACTTTTTTGCATAAAATACTGAACATTTAAAATACATATCATCTGAAATCCTCTACATTTCCATCCTTAGCTTAAGTAAACACCGTATATGTTGTTTGCTCAGGGGGGCGTGTGTTTATGCGAGGAATCTCTGGCCAGGAGGATTTTAATTAGTGAAGAAAAGCCATTGCTTTCTGCCGGCATGAGTAAGCAAGTAGTCATTGTGTTTTAGAAGGGCAAACAATCACCCCTCCCCTCAAGTCATTCAGCCGCTCAAAGACTGAACAAAGGGCATTTAAAGAAAACAAATAAGGAAC
This sequence comes from Eleutherodactylus coqui, assembly GCF_035609145.1. Lineage (NCBI taxonomy): Eukaryota > Metazoa > Chordata > Amphibia > Anura > Eleutherodactylidae > Eleutherodactylus > Eleutherodactylus coqui. The sequence goes on along the minus strand of NC_089845.1, from coordinate 25,569,510 downwards.
TACCTAACGAGTATTTTTATTCCGGCTGAAATCAGCAATAAGTGACAAGTGAAGAATAATGCATGACTGCAGCGCATTTACATGTAGTGATTATCACTCACTTTCCCTAATTTGAATGAATATTGAGTGCTAATCGTTGCGTGTAAATGGGCCTATACAATTCTACTATATGTATGTTCTCCAATCATTAGGATGAACATAAGCCTGCACTGAGACTTGATTGTGCAATGTAAAAAGTGAAAAAAATGCTCCATCTTCAGGTTTCTTTGTACAACTGAATAGACACTGAGATCCGAGTGCTGATAATACCGTTGGTATCAAAGTCTGATGAATGTTTTCATTTAATTGAATTTGAGTGACCAAGAGGTGGGAGCTCACATCCTCTAAACCAGTGTTTCTCAACTCCAGTCCTCAGGACCCCCCAACAGGTCATGTTTTCAGGATCTCCTATAGTAAGAACACCTGTGGCAATGTCTGAGGTGCTGACAATAATTACATCACCTGTGCAACACTGAGGAAATCCTGAAAACATGACCTGTTGGGGGGTCCTGAGGACTGGAGTTGAGAAACACTGCTAAACCTCAGCCATGGGCCCTGCAAACAGTACCCTCGCCCTTCCCTCTATTGTTGGTAGTCCAAATGTGCTACACGAACCACATGGTAACATGAAGTGCATCCAAAAATTACCGCATATCTTATGCTCTGTTCATATTTTACAAGATTAACGTCAGAAAAGCCATTTTAAATGGCCATTTCCTATCATTTAGCAACCTCATTACCGATCTCAGCTGCCGCTATGTATAAACCCCTTTTTTTGCGATTTCAAATCAATACATGGAAAAAAAAAATTCTATTTTAAAACACATTTAAAAAAAAAAATATAGGACTATTATCTCTGGATAAAATAAGGGAAACATTGTATTTAACTAGTAAAGTGGAGCTTTCCAGATCACCATCAATAATAATTACAGCACTAGCTGCTATTTCCTTGATGAAATATATCTTGTCTATAACCAGTTCAAGATTTCTTTTCCTGTGTTCCCAAGTCCACAACCACAAAAGCTATTCACTCCTTGCTTGGTGCGGGGTAGGTATTCAATATGAGATTTATTGATTTGGACACTGGCCAGTAACTGGTGTTTTAGCTCAAGCATAGAATACCAGCGAGATAAGAAGGCATATTGTATGCTTTGCAGAAAATAAACTTTATCTTATAAAATTGTTGTATCATGGAAAGATCGTAAATATGTTGGGATACATCTACATTCTGCATAGTAAAATTCTGCAATAAAACTTGTAATTTACTCTACTCTTGCCACAAGCGGATGTCTTTGCTCTCCTTTTGTTAGGAAAGAAGATGGTGAAGAATCAATTGTAGTTTTGGAGAGATGATCAATGGTAATTGACAATGTGAATATCCAGTATAAAAATGAAAGCCTGGGGAAATAAAGATTGTATCAAAGTCGGCATAGAAGCCTAAGGACAACAGACAGTCTGGTCCTAGACCAGTCAATGTCATGTACTTTGCTTTAACTTTTGGTTTAGGAAATATTGTTCAAGTTAGAAAGTCAAATACTCCTAATTACGTGTTTACAAACAAATCGCCAATGTCAAAGGCATAGAGCATTTTTCCCCTTGAATGAAGCAGTGACATTGTGACATATGAATTTATGGCCTGATATTGTACATCAGCCAAGAATTTACATTCATTTCATCCATTGCGAGGCTTGACTGGGTTATTTCATGCCCTCTTCTTCAGTGTGATGTGTGAAACATCACCAAATGAACACAGCTCTCCTTTCTATCTATGTGCAAATCCAGCAATAGAAATATATACTGTACCTGCACACAAAAAACAATGATCCGTGCCAAATATTAAAATAACTCAGAAGCTGACAGATAAGAACACTAATTATGGCCCGATATTCCAATTTACAGTGCGGCATCAATCTATGCCATTTAAATTGATGACGCAGGTCAGCGCTGTAATATGCCTTTTATGATATTCATTAGTTTTATCTTAGCACAACATGGAGTGAATACATTTCTACTATCATTGCAATATGTTAGTGGGATATCAGCTGCATATTAATTCTGAAGTGAGGTTGCTTCTTGGTTTCATATCTGGAGCAGCACTATTAATAGTGATAATATTTTTAGATAATATTGCAACTTTATTTTAATCTCGCTACAAATGTGGCATTAACATTTCAGGCTGCAGGAGAAGATACGTATTGCACAGATGTTATTTATCTGGCTTCTGAAAATTGCTTTACTTTGTAGAATTAGGTTTCTGGAAAGGTTGTGAATATATATATATATATATATATATATATATATATATATTAGACCTAGTGCTTATTTGGGGGCAAAATATATATATAATACATGGTCTTATTTTCAAGGAAACATGGGAAAAAAATATATAATACATGGTCTTATTTTCAAGGAAACATGGGAAAAAAATATATATATATATTTTTTCCCATGTTTTCTTGAAAATAAGACCATGTATTATATATATTTTTGCCCCCAAATAAGCACTAGGTCTGATTTCCAGTGGGATGTCCTGTTATACTTACCTAGCAGGCTTAGTTAAGGTCTGCTGCTGTCCAGAGCTCCAGCGCGATTCCTACAGTCCTTGGATGCCTGCAGAAGATTACTTCTTGGTTATGGGATTTATAAATCCCACCTCCAGGAAGCAATGGCTTTGAACATTGCTCAGCCAATCAATGCAGCTCTAATCACAGACATCGCATTGGTTCCTTGAGTGTTGCATTGATTGGAAGAACCAATCAGAGCCATCGCTTCTAGGAGGTGGGATTTATGAATCCCATAACCAGGAAGTGATCTTGTGTTGGGGGTCGAAGACTGTGTGAAGGCTCTGGAAAGCAGCGAAAGAGACCTGGACAGAGCCTGCTAAGGAATGTCTTCCTTTGTATTGCAATGCAGCTAGGGCTTGGCTTATTTTGGGGTAGTGATTATATTTCAAGCCTCCATGAAAATCCTGAAAAATCAGACTAGGGCTTATTTTTGGGGAAACTCAGTGTATAAATATACCACTATCACTATATACATTTCTGTAGCTACCAGAGACACATGCATTGCCATTTCTTATCCAAGGACACCCTTGATATGTTAGGAAAACCCCTGTAAGGTCCAATTGCAAAGCCAGGGTCTATGTTCCTTTAAAAAAAAAAATAAAAAAAAAAAATAAAAAAATAAAAAAATATATATATATATATATATATCTTTTTTTGCCAAGGATATTGGATATTGGATATTAATAGAAGGTAAACATTTTCCTGACACCAACATTTGGGACTTATTTCCATTAACACTAAACAGAAAAGCAAATTTTGTTCATATTTCTTCTGGTCTTGTGGGGCATTGTGTATACACCAGTGCTAATGATGGGAATCTAAAAAACCACAACTGCTCAAATACAAAAATAGAACATCAAAAACTGCATGTTTGTCCTATATATATTTACTTATAATTAAAGCTATATAATTATGTATACTTTATAATTCAAGAGACAGTGTGTGGGAAGTGTGATGAAAATACACTGTGCTGCAGAATATTAAAAGCACAGATACAATTGTTACATGAGGTGTTCCAACATCGCTGTTTCTACTCGGCAAAGTTAAAACTCTTTGTAAGAGATTGGCCACTTTCAGTGTAAAATATCCAAAGTTCCCCCCCAAAAATACATTGATTCAAGCAAAATGCATAAAATTACTTTTGTATAGCCCCTACATGCCACCATGCTCCCGCAGCAGGCTTGTGTGGGTGCGACTTCAAGACAAATGAAAGTACAAATCCCAGCATACATCCCACCACTTTCTCCATACTTTCAGAATTCCCACCTCTTTCTCTGCCTGTTCGGTTGTGAGCACAGTGGCTGCACTGCCCTCTACCATTTGTAGTTGTTCCTCCGAGTTCTGTCTGTACATAAAGTTACCACCAAAACTATGATAAATATTATCCTATAGACATATATACATGTAAAGTGTATATTAATAAGTATGTGATAAAGTGTATAATATATTTAACATGTATATGTATCTATAGGACGAAAAAATCAAGCACCTAGAAGATGTTGCCGTTTTGCCGCAAAATTCTGCATGCAGTTACATCTCAGGCAGATATGCAAATGATTAAAGTTGTAGTATGATTAGATGAAGAGTCTTGTCACCTGAGGCCCTAAAAGTAGTTCCACCCTTGGCCTATAAAATGACTCTCAAAGGCTCCTTGTGTGTAGGGGACATCTTTCATCAGATTGTTAGGAGGTGTTTGGATCAGTGGATGAATGAGGGCATGCACACAAGGTGAATGGGCTGAGGACACCATTGACAGACCACCAGTAGAGAGGATTGTCTTATTCTCGGACAAGCACCAGCAGCCCCAACTGTTTCAGTGTCCGCCATCCAGAGACAGATGGCACCATTGTTACAGGCCACTGTGTCAGTTGGAACCATTTCCCAGCACTTGCCTGAAAGACATTTAGTTCCATTGCTTCCATTACATGTGCTGCCGTTGACACCCACCGTCATTTCTGTTTGCAGTGGTGTCATGAATGACGAAACTAGATTACTACAGAACGGAACTAGGTTGCCTTTAGCGAAAAATCTAAGTTTAATTTAGGCACAGAAACTAGGGGTGAGTTCCAGAATTCTGCCTTTGCTGTGCTAGTAGTAGTACCAGGGACAATAACAACTCAGTGATGTGTTCAGGACATTCTGCAGCCACAAGCGGCATTTTCAGTAGAACCATACTCAGCTGCAAACAACGAGGGTGTCACAGGACATTGCCTCACTTCCATGGCCTGCCTGGTAGCCAGATTTATTGCCCATGGAACATGTATGGGACCATCTGGCATGCCAGTTTCGACAGTCTACAAGTTTGCATGATCCAGAGGCTCAGTTGCAACAAATGTGGACCAGTATGCTGCAGGATACTATATAGAACCTGTATGCCTCCATGCCCACCTGTATCACATATTGCATCCAAGTATAGGTGACCCAACAGTGTACTAGAGCCTCTATTCAAGTGTTCAGTATTTTGCAATAAATTATTCTTTTGCTTTCATAGCATGTCCTCCCACCACATCCCCACTGCAGTTCTAGGTCTAGAGGGGTAACGGAACCCCCCCAAAAAAAAAAGTAAAAACATGTTTTTACTGCTTCTACAACCCCTATCCCCTGCCTGGGTTCCGTACACCTGCAGTACCTAGTGGCAAATACAGGCCTGCCTTGACCATCAAGCCCAAACTATGGGAACAAACAGGGTTATATAGTAGGAACTGCATTGAAATTAACAAAAAGGTAAGGAGTGTTGGAGTCCAAAACGAATGAGATTAACTGTTTGTTCACTGGTGAACGGAGCTCATGACAGTATTAGACATATTAAAGACATACTAAGATAAATGAAGTGTGGACAACATGCATGGAGTCTGTGTATCTCCCCATTCTCTCTGGTCTGACTACTGAGCTAATATAACATTACAAGGCAGGAGAGGAGTAGAGGCAAAGGGATGCAGGACCTTTATGAGGCTGGAAACCGGAAGTAACAGCAGGTCGGCGGAGCAGGCAGAGCCTGAGCTCTACAGAGGACCTGCTGCTGGTGGGCGGAGCCTTTCCCCTGTTTCTACCTCTATTGTTAACACAGATAGCAGATCTGAAAACTCGGCACATGCTCAAAGCAGTCATAGATGTGTGAAGTCACATGACCCTCCATGTCGTCCATTTTTTGAACTTGCTGACTGGGAATAAAAAGGTGTTTCTAAAAACAGAGGGCATAGTTTTCTGCAAAAGAAAACAGTACAGAACCTCTAATGGATATATATGGGTGCGTTATCCATTTTCCTGCCTCCTACAGATTAAAAAATTGCCAATGTAAAGGGACCAACCCCTTTAAGTACACAGTTTCAAAAAGCTGTGAATGTGGCCTCAATGGGAAATACTGTGCTTGCTGTTGGTGAAAAGATGTTTCAGCATTACTTTGAATTAAATACCGCTTACTGTGAAGAATATTTATATGTGTAAATAGATAAATGTAATTTAAACACTGGCATGAAGAAATGTGATCCAAGAAATCAAGGCCCTCGAAACTTTTCCAAGTCTTATGGCCTAATTAAGGAATAAATGAAATATGAATGAAGAGTATTTTAAAATAACGAGAAGCATTAATTAATCAAGGGAATGAGTTAAAGTAAAACTCTGACATTCTAAATATTGCCAACATGCATGTTCCCATCATGAATTGTTTTGTAATTAAGCCTAAAACATCTGAATAGGTCATGTACTTAGTGGTCAAGTACCCTGTGAAGATGTGGAAGTGTAATTAAACAATCCACCTTTCAATATGAACTGGGAACGATGAATATACCTATTAACTTTTGCATGCTGTTTTTCTGGCATTAGGGGGTGTGGCCTATCATATTTACTATAATGTACAATAGAAACTAGTGTATATTATAGCAGAAACCTGCACCAAGTCAGAACTGGCATAGGTTTCCATCTGGTACACGAAGGTACTGCCTGAAATGCGCTAATATATAAAAAGATGCCAGCCTCTTAATACATCTGCTGGAATTAGCCAGACACAAAGTTTACTTGGATTGGCATATGAAAATAAATAGGCATCAATGTTTAACAATATAAATACATTAATAATCTTAGAAGCAGTATAAAAACGTAATTGTGGGATGCTTGGTGATTTCCATTACCCTGAACTTTAAATAATTTTGACCCCAAGCTTCATGCTCTTAAATTCTCCTATACATAACCCTCCTCCTTAGGTTCTCCTACACATAACCCTCCTCCTTAGGTTCTCCTATACATAACTCTCCTCCTTAGGTTCTCCTATACTTAACCCTCCTCCTTAAGTTCTCCTATACATAACCCTCCTCCTTAGGTTCTCCTATACATAACTCTCCTCCTTAGGTTCTCCTATACATAACCCTCCTCCTTAGGTTCTCCTATACATAACCCTCCTCCTTAGGTTCTCCTATACATAACCCTCCTCCTTAGGTTCTCCTATACATAACCCTCCTCCTTAGGTTCTCCTATACATAACTCTCCTCCTTAGATTCTCCTATACATAACCCTCCTCCTCGGGTTCTCCTATACATAACCCTCCTCCTTAGGTTCTCCTATACATAACCCTCCTCCTTAGGTTCTCCTATACTTAACCCTCCTCCTTAGGTTCTCCTATACTTAACCCTCTGGCTATTTTTTCTCCTACAGCGTTATGACGAAACATATGAGGAAACTGACATCAGAAGTAGCACCACAGCTTCCTATAAGACTGTTCTAAACTGATGCATTGGATGCCTTCCTGCACCAGGTGGAAAAATGTTGCAAGCAGAGGTTTTCTGTCCGACTATGGATGTCAAACCGATGCAAAAGGCCTTCAAAATGACATCAATTGGGTCTGAAAAAACTACTAAACACAACGGAAACCCAGCCTTCAGATTTCCTCGACATTTGTCCTTCACTTCACATTGTCTTGTTGACAACACAAAAAAGTGCGAAATAGCCCTGTGAGTTCTCAGCACCGTTTCCTGTTATTGTGTCTAGTGAATTAATATAAACCTCTATATTTAAGTTAGGAAGGACTCAAATATATTGCTTTTATCTTCTGAAAAGTTCTTTTTCCATTTAATGCTAAACCATGAAAGTGAAAACTGGTGGGAGTCTACATGTAAGATAGAAGTTCACAGCATACTCCATTCAAGGATTGTCAATGAACTTTGCATTCAAGCTGTTGGCCAGCGGTGGAATAAGCTGCCAATATTTATTATCCAACCAGGAGAATGCTATAGCTGTCAATCAGAGCAGAGAGAGACTGTAGAGCCTCAATGCAGAGAGCCGAGTGCACTCCAAGGAGGGGGACCACCCTCGGGGCGCTTGTGGGGACAATGTCTGCTAGAATAAAAGTTTATTTTCTCACTGATGATAATAGTAAGAGCATTGGCACGGCTACTCTCCAGAGATTCCACCTGGCACTGTCAGTAGTTTTGCATGGTCAAAGCTGCTAACAGACTGCCTTTAACTTTATGTGGCGACTGTTTTTTAACATTCATATCATAAACAGGTTTCTATGTAATTAAAGCAGGAATAATGAGACGATATTCCAGCAAAGCTCTGCTAATATTTGTAATTCTGACTCCATTTAATTTTTACATGGATGATTTGGGATATTGAGGTTAGTGTTGCACCAATGTTAGTTAAATTAAGTTATCTGTAAAAATAGGTTTAAAATTTTTTTTCCATGTACTCAGATGATGATATTATAATAAGCACAGGGTCCACATCAAAGTGATCAAGAAATCAAAATCTGTGGGTCACTTTAGACACTGATGGAGTTAGATGCATCTGCCAAAGTGATGAAGTTAAACCCTTCAGTTTATATATAAACTTGACAACTTTGGAGATATATATATATATATATATATATATATATATATATATATATATATATATATATGCTTTTTTAAAGAAATTTGCATTTTTCCGGCCTCAACATTAAATGTGTCAGGGACCCATGTTATATTGCAGGGTGCAGTAGTTCTCGGGTCCGTTATCTGGCAATGCCCTAACCAATATGGCTCTGAGCTATCCTCAACCAGAATGAGAATTCAAGGGCTTGGGTGTACTGTATTGCTCACATAGACCCATAGAAAGCTTAATTTAGGGTTAGTTTTCCTCCCAAGGGGTTGAAGTGGTAGTTGTAGTCAGTCAGAGAGTCAGTGTGAGAGCTTCTGACAAGTTTGTGTGCACAGACCCAAGAGGGTTAGCTGAGGCTGAACCTACATGCACCTTACTCTTAAATGAATGGTGTAGCACAGTGGGTCATGTAGGTCATCAATAGTTAATTGCCAGGAACTTGCTGCTCAAGATCCCAACTGATGAGCTGATCACCCGACCAACTCTCAGTGCACAGTGGGCTGGAAGAAGAGGAAGCAGATGGGAGGGGATGGGAGAGGAAGTGCCCTAGCTGGCTTCACTCTCATTGAAATCAATGGAAGCTGAAGCAGCAATCATACTGTCGCAGTCATCCCCGGTGTCAGAGGCGGAAGTGCTGGGTGAGTAATAGAAGCATCAGCTCCTATTGATTTCCCAACCCCTACAACACATTTGCTGTCTGCTCCACTGACACAGGGCTGCGCAATCAGCTCATGGCTCGGGATTTCCTTCAAGCCATAATTTTCACAAGTGTAGATGTTAAAGGGATATTCCTATCTTGATTTTTATGGCATATCCACATGATATGTCACAAAAACACTAATAAGTATAGTTCTCCCCCCTCTTGGACCCGCACCTATCTCAAGCTGTTGCTTCTGCTGCTCCTGGCTTGACTGTATACAGTGGTCGAGGATGATCAAGATTTATGTAGACAGCCAAATGGGTTTTGCTAATCTGCTTCTTTAACTCCCATAGTACACAATGGAAATCACACAAACAAAGTAGCAAAGAAACACTGTTTCCATAACTAGGGAGTTGCAGAAACAGCAAAGCTTGCTGTGTTATGGTCCCATTGACCTTCATGGAAGTTATGAAAACAGCATGGCACAGCCTTATATGGCAGTCTTCCCATCACTGCCATGTTTGTTCAAAATGGAAACACTGGTTTAACCCTTTCCAATCCAATTTGTATCCTGGTTTTCCTAGGGGGCTTACTCTTTTTCTGCTGTTAAATAATGGCGCTATCTGCTGGCTAAAACCAGTACTGCATGAGGTGACACGTTGGATAGGCTTTGACAGCAGAGAGGCTGGCAATATACAGTAAGAGAACCCCAATGGATGTTTTCCAACATCGGATCTGTACAGCTTTAAATCATAATGTCTTCAGACGTCAGACAGTGGATTGGAAAGGGTTAAATATATTAGAATCATACTACAGATATATAGACCGTTCTGTTGAAACCTGGAGAAGAATCTCATTATTTATATCTGTGTAGCTCAGCTGTCCGTAATATAGTAATAAATAGAGATGAGCGAGCACCAAAATGCTCGAGTGCTCGTTACTCGAGTCGAACTTCCCGCGATGCTCGAGGGTTCGTTTCGAGTAACGAACCCCATTGAAGTCAATGGGTGACTCGAGCATTTTTGTATATGTCTGGTGCTCCGCTAAGGTTTTCATTTGTGAAAATCTTAGCAAATCACCAAAGTCATGTAAAAAACACAGAAATGAATAGGGCAGGCGAGGAGCAACATGCAGGGCTGCATTTCGGGCTCCGAGGTCTCACTATTAAGCCACAATAGTGGCAAGAGTGAGACACCCCCCCCCCCCCCCGCACTGTCAGCATAAAGATCGTTCTCCTCTGCCACAGCTGTAACAGCTGTGGCAGGGAAGAACGATGTTAGCCCATTGAATTCAATGGAGCCAGCAATACAGCCGGCTCCATTGAAAGCAATGGGCTGCCGGCGAGTGTGGGATGAATTTTTCGGGAAAAATGTAAGCCCTTCTCTGAAATTCATCCAAAAATGTGTAAAAACAAAAAAAAAAATGTATACTCACCTTTCCGCTGCTCAGAGTAGTATTCAGCAGCCGGGGCTTTAAAATCCCCGCATGCTGAATGAGCTGCCTCTGATTGGTCACAGCCTGACCAATCAGAGGCAGCTCTCACTCACACCCATTCATGAATTCATGAATGGGTGAGTGCTGCCTCTGATTGGCTCAGCGCTGAGCCAATCAGGGGCAGCTGTCAGCTGTCATTCATGAATTCATGAATGGGTGTGAGTGAGAGCTGCCTCTGATTGGTCAGGCTGTGACCAATCAGAGGCAGCTCCTTCAGCAGGCGGGGATTTTAAAGCCCCGGCTGCTGAATACTACTCTGAGCAGTTCAGGAGAACTGCCGGCGGCCGCGGCTGAACTCCGACTGCAGCGGAAAGGTGAGTATACATTTTTTTTGTGTGTTTTTACACATTTTTGGATGAATTTCAGAGAAGGGCTTATATTTTTAAGCTCCATTGAATTCAATGGTCAGTGCTCGTTTAATCGAGACGAATTCCCGCGTGGTGCTCGTCTCGAGTAATGAGCATCTCAAGCACCCTAATACTCGAACGAGCATCAAGCTCGGACGAGTATGCTCGCTCATCTCTAGTAATAAACTATCACTACATACCAAATAGCATATCTGATTGTGCAGCAGCACAGGACAAAATGGTAATTCATATACCGTATATACCGGCGTATAAGACGACTTTTGAACCCCAAAAAATCTGCTCTGCAGTCGGGGGTCGTCTTATGCGCCGGTAATACAAAAAAAAAAAAGTGTAAAAAAAAAAAATTTTATTACTCACCTCCCACGGCGTTCTGTCGCGCTCCGGCAGGATGTCGCTCGCTCCGGCAGGCTGTCGCTCGCTCCTCGTCCCCGCCGCAGCATAGCTTTCTGAATGCGGGGCTTGAAATCCCCGCTTCCAGAAAGCTAATACACACGCCGGCAGCCATGACAGCATTGAATGGCTGCGATTGGCTAAAGCACACGTGGCTTCAGCCAATCACACTATTCAATGACATCATTGAATGGCTGTGATTGGCTGAAGGCGCACGTGTTAGCAATCACACCCATTCAATGATGTCATTGAATAGTGTGATTGGCTGAAGCCACGTGTGCTTTAGCCAATCACAGCCATTCAATGATGTCATGGCTGCCGGCGTGTGTATTAGCTTTCTGGAAGCGGGGATTTCAAGCCCCGCATTCAGAAAGCTATGCTGCGGCGGGGACGAGGAGCGAGCGACAGCCTGCCGGACCGAGCGACATCCTGCCGGAGCGCGACAGAACGCCGTGGGAGGTGAGTAATAAAATTTTTTTTTTTTTCTCCACTGAATACCGGCGTATAAGGTGACAGTTGGGGGGTCGTCTTATACGCCCCGTCGCCTTATACGCCGGTATATACGGTATATATATATATATATATATATATATATATATATAAATATAAAAAAATATAAATATATATATATATATACACACACGCACACATAAGTAATGATTGTCTTTTAATTACAACTTGGTGCCTCTCCTGGTTGCATTCAATAATACCATATAGGAAAAATACAGAAAACAATTTTTTAACGATGTCTTGTAAAAGCAAGAGGAAGCATCACTGACAGCGTGTTCATGAGGTTATCAAAGCAAAACAGTTGTTGGAACAAAGATTTCCGAAAAGAAAAAAAAATTGGATGTGTTATGATGTGGCTTTGATCTTCCTCTTTCAATAGACAGAAAAGTAAATAAATTTCCAGTAATGGGGTGAATAGAATCAAAGCATCCTGCATATTTCTCTACACATAATAATACAAACCAAACAACACATTTCATGTGTTTCCTATGTCTGACTCTACAAGTATGTTCAGTGTATACACTAAAGAAGGTCTTCCAGCATATGTGCAATAGTAGAGGCCATACATATACCACTGTTTGATATACAGAGTCATACTACACATCATCCATAGGCCATTAAGCGTAATGTTAAAAAAACAAAAACTTTTTCAAGTTACTCACTGTGTAGGGAAGCACAGCAAATGCTGCTTCTCTATACAGTAAAGAAGATATGCCAACACTCTTTAGTCCTCTGTTGGGTGAATGGGGACCCATGGATATATTTCACATATACTTTGAGAGTTTTCCCCATGCAAATGAAAAAGGTAAATGTAATATGAACATTGCATAAGTTATGCTTATGTAGTAATAAGCAAGTTCTGGTAAACCTATGTCGGGTGCGGTGGGTGAACCAAGGCTCTACTGCTATACTTCCGCCCTGTTGCTGGCATCTGGGAGTATGCATCTATGTGGAGGCTTGGTTCTGATATTGCTATGCATATACCATATTGTCTGTATCTATTGCTCATTAATGCTAAGTGCCAGATTACTGTTTGATTCTCTATAGGCTGTATATTATAGGCTGTACATTATATGTGATTTAGCCACTTTCTCGTACTTTTATGGATTATTGTTAATAAAGATGGGATATTTTTGAGTAACTTTTCAGTCTGGCGCTGACTCTTTTTCAGTTCTCTGTTTGATATATTCATACAGACTTGGCATATTATAGCTTGCGATATCCTTTTTAGTTTGTTTGATTTCGTGGCTAGTTTGACCTAATTAATATGGCCATTTTTTGGCTCTATGAATTAATTGTAAATTTAGAACTAAGGACAACATCTGAATCCCATTTTGTTAGAAAGTTAGCTTCGGCAAAGGCTTTCCCGATTCCACAGCCCATGATTCAATTTGTCTTTAGCTCTAGGCATATCGTAGATGCATAGAGCCAGGGGCGTAACTATAGAGGATGCAGGGGATGCGGTTGCACCCGGGCCCAGGAGCCTTTGGGGGCCCATAAGGCCTCTCTTCTCCATATAGGGAGCCCAGTACTATGAATACAGCATTACAGTACAACCATGTACACGTACCCTTAGCTTTACTTAAAACCCAGAAGCCAACACTTTTGAAATAAAGCCCATGAACCTTGCATCAACTAATATAATGTATTGCTCCATAACAAATAATGAGCATTATATCGCAGAGGCCCAGAGTACAATTTCTGAAGACACCTTCAATATTTCATAAACACACAGTGAATACATAGTATGTCTTTTAGCTGGGGGAATTACATATGAAATATTTCAATATTTAGCCATCATTTCACCTATCAAAACTTTAATAGTAACTTCCCTTTCATAAAACTTTTGACCTGTTATATTGACATGTAAGTAGTTTTGATTGGTGAGGCCTGGGTGATGAGACTCTCAAGAATCGCTGAATTGAAGGGGCCGAAATGCTCAGCTGAGTTCCTTTAGCTATGATCAGCTCTCCTCAGCTCAGTAAGGTCAGCTAAAGATGGGATCACAGAAGTTGAGCAAACCAGGAGGAACCAAAGAGAGGCAATGATAGCTGAAGAGGCGCAGCAGTTGACTCTTAGTTTTAGCAATCAGTGGGGGTCCCAACACCCAGACCCCACTGGTTAGAATTATGAATATTGGCCTATAAAAGTTTTTTAGAAAGAAAGTGACTCTTTATAATTACTCTAATAGCATGCTACCTATGAGTTATAGATGGTAAGCTAGATATGAATGTATGAGAGGAAACCAAAGTACAATATAGTGTTTCCTTGAAGATGACATAGATTTCTTCCAGAGTAAGTGAATGGGATATAAATCGCCCCATTCACATGAATTAGCAGCAAATTGGTTGCAGATTCGATCCATAATTAGTCAAAGAATTTGACAGAATCCATTAACTGTGAACATGGTTTTAGTGGGAATGTTTATGGGAGAGTCAAGCGAGATACAGTAGCTGTCTTATGGATATGGCCAACATTACGTAGTTCAGAGTTTTTGGGTTGACTTGACTACTGACAGATTAAAAAAGCAACCACTACAAATATGAATATATGAATGATAGTGGATGGTGCACAACATTACCTAGAGGTTTTACATTTTTTCACTCCACCATACAAAAAGTTTGCTTCCTTAAACAATACATTGGTCGTGGACCTGCGTCTTAGGGGTCAAATGTCACAACCAAGGATCCTTGTAAACTTCTGAGTCATCATGTCAGTGATTTTTTTGGTAAACTTTCCTCTGAAAGGATCTTATTCCCTCTTTACTTATTGAATATTATATTGAATCCTTATTTAAACCGCTCCGATTTCCCGTTCATTCCTATTCTTGACTTTTCCTAACACTGAACTTAATAAAAAGTCAGTCTCTCATTTATGTAACCCAGCAAAATGTAGTATGTAGCACTGCTCAGTGTGTTAAGAAAAAGTTCATTGCAATTAGTCTGCAAGCGGGAGAATCAGTGAGAAAGCAGCTAAAGCGTATGATGGTATATGATAGGCTGATATGGAGAGGACTGTGAACTGTTCTGTATATATTCAGCTCTTTGGATATTAACAGAGGTTCATTCAATTTTACTGAACACTTTATCACTGATGCACAGGTGGGATTAATATACTACTACGCCTATTCCTTTTTATCTCTTATTTGGCAGATTGAGACCCTTTAAATGGCCAGCTATATCACCAATGATACATTAGAATGTCTCAGGCAGATACTCGATATAATACCAGTAAATATCATCCAGATTAATTGCGCTAATCACGATAAGCACAAGTTGGCAAAACATTGGACATACAATATGACACATGCATTTCTATACAACATGTCAATAAGTATATTATCTGCAATACATGCATTGATTTTTGTATAAGCAGAACAATAATTGCAATTACCGCTTATGACAATGTAATGACACATATCTCAAGTCCTTTCAACCTGAGTGAACACATCTGGGTAGTCAGTCACTAGAGGACAATGGACTCTTGTTAACTTAAATATGTGACCTTAGCCTGACAAAAGGAGTCCTTGACTATCATCCACCAACTTCAAATGCAGAGTGACAGGATGAAATACCTGATTCCTAATCTGACTTGGCTTCTTGATTTAACACTTTCTATGTCATATTTCTTTCTCCTTACTGGAGATTAAGGTTTGATGGGGGTTGGGGGAGCATATTCACCTGCCTTGAACTAACCTAGAAATGATTTATTCATTTTTCTCTGTAATTCAATGTATCATTGATCAAGGCACTGAGATGTATGGGGAAAGCTCACAAGCTGTTGTCTTTGTAACTCATATCATCCAGGATTCTAAATGTTTTATCTGCAATAAACAGATATCTAGCTTCTAGCACACACTGTCTCTTAGGTACTGTGGACCTATTAATACAGTCAACTATTCTATAAATAAGAACGTTCTTGGAGAAAGATGGAAACAGAGTACAGTGTTGACATTAATGGCTTGCTTTATGCTCTGGAAATCCACTATGCTAGAATCACATTTCAATGCATGTTCCCCTGATATTAACCCTGCAGGCAAGCATATATAACAAGATGTAGCTATATACCCTACTAAGTCAGCAGGACAATCTATTGCCCCCCAATTACTGTTTACATGACTAGTTCTTTAACTCCAGCCATAAAACCCTCTCCTATTGAACTCCAAAGTTTGACTTCAAAGTAAGACACTAATACAACATACGAGTGAAATCCATCATGCAATACATCATTTTCCATATCCTGATAAAAAGACATTAACATTTCCTTTAAATACTATGACTCAATCTGCTTAGCAAAGCTTAGAGACATCCTTCAAGCCAGCAAACATGAAAAGGTCAAAGAAAACAGTGCACTCCAGAAATTGACAGCATAGTATCAGAGAAAAATAGTAAAGGGAGAAATAAAAGCTTTTTTTTCTTCTATATTGATAGAGACAGAAGGCTGATTTGCTGCAGTGCAGAATGCCAGTTCACTCCGAAGTTTCAATCCACACACTTGGAAGAATGCATTCACCCAGATAAAGGATCACTTACCTTAATTGAGATGCTTTCTTGTCCTACAGTCCAAGCAGCCAAACCAACACCCAGCAGGTATAGAGCAAGTGCTGGTTGTGCTGTCCCTTAATTCTGTGACTACAGCCCAGCTGAAATCCTTGAGAGCTTCTCTTGTACAGAGTGGTATTGTGCCACTGATCTCTGTATAATATCTCCAAGCACTGTGCCCTGGACAGAGAGAGATCTTCTAACTAGGGCAATAGGCTCCTGTCAGGTCCCTTGAGATTTGGGATGATCATTGACCTGATTAGTGTTGAACACTCCCTACATACAGGGAGAGCATACAGAGGATTGGACGGTGACAGGAGAATTGGGGGGAAAATGCACAGGAGCCACTTGGGAACGCTGTCTTTTCCAGACTAATGGATGTGTTGCTGCTGAAGCTGTGCAATTTGTGAGGAGGTTATGTACAGTGTTAACCAATGTGCTCCTGCCTTCTCTGTGCTGCTGATGCTGATGCTGGAGGAAAAGATACAGTAGCTATAGACTGTGAAGGTAGCACAGCCTCAGACAGCATGTAGAACACATTAATTAGAGACTGATGTAGCGGCTTCATAACAAGAGGCTTAAATATGCAATTTTCTGTAAGCTAGCAGATAAAAGTAGATTAACACACTTTCCCCGACCCCAGAGACTGATTCTCCATTGCAGACGTAGGATAGTGAAATGAATTTGGTGGTCCTACTGAGGCTGATGCTCGTCTATCCAAAAAAAAACAAAACCTCAGCCCATACAAAATAGCCCTATTTTAACTTCACGGCAGAAAGCTGAATTATTTCAGAGGAAACCATTCAATGGGTAGAAAAGTACAAAGCAGCTGTAATCTGACAGGGAGAGAAATTAACTCCTGCTCCTACAGGGATGTTTTTTTTTTCCTAGATGGGAAAGCAGCGCTATGTTAACACAAGCTACTGAATCCGATCAATAGATGATTTTGTATGCTAAAACAAAAAGACCAAACAGACATGGAAGCTGCTTAGTATAGCGACTCATGAAAACATGCAGAAATCTATAATTAGCCACTTTGTAGCAAATGAATGCCTAATTTGGAGTAGAAAAATGAAGGATACATTCCTGAGTAATTACATTTTAATTAGTTTGGTGTTGGTGCAATAAGGTAATAAATATTGCATTATAAATATAAATCTTGGCTACTGTTGTATGCCCAGGGACCTTGGTATGGAATGTTACATTGTATCTTCTGCAGCACAGAAAAAGTTAAACATGTTATGTAAACAGATGACTTGTTATGTTAAGGCTCTCTTACACAAGCGGGTTTTACTGCATATTACATGCATGGGCTTTGCACACATAATATGCGGTACTAATCTTTTACATTCATTTCAATTGTGCCTCTCACAATACAGCACGCAAAATGCACGTTAAAAAAAGGTTGCAGCATGCACTATCTTGGTGCGTATTACACACGCTTACACGTCGAGATATTGCATAGGGATTGTCGGCACGCAGCAAGTACGCGATGCATTGCAAAGTGCTGCAAGCTCCTGCGTGCAGATAGAAAATGCTTGTGTGAGAGAGGGTTTAGGGCTCCTGCAGACGGACGATTTTGCGCACATTTTCACGCACGCAAAATCGATTGCGCAAGCTGCAGAGAAGAACTCATTGAGGTTCCCTCACATTAATGCCTTATTCAAATGATCATATATATGCAGCTATTTAATGGCATCCAAAAATCCAGCAAAAATTTGCGTCCATCTGAAGCATTGGATTCTAATGTATTCAGTCAGATGGGCCATTTTTAGTCGCGTAAAAAAACCACGCCGGCAAAAATAGGACATCGGCAGCTGCTTTGGGGCTCTGATTTTATACACTGCATCCAAAGATAGGTCTTGCCCTATATTTGAACGAGATATGCTGGGAGCTCCTATAGACTCCTATGGGAGCTGGAAAAAAGGGAGGGGGAGGGAGTTTAGCTGCGTCCAACGATGGGAAAAGAAGATAGCTGCCACTATTTAAGCATTAGCAGTCATTTCGAGGATTTCTGTTAATCAAGGGATTTTTGTGCATCAGCGTATTTTTTACCTGATACGCTGCAGCCGGCCGTGTGAATGTTAAAAAATATGCGGCTAAAGATATGCAAAAATATACGTGACATGCTCTATTTGTGTGCATATTTACGCACTCAAGCCAAGATAGGAGGCTATTGGGGTGTGCAAATGCGCCCCCTATCCACATGAAATCATGCACTGAACTGCATGATTTCACAGTGTTAATACATAGCACTGAGGACTAATTTGGCCGCCAGTTAAATGACAACACGAGTGTGTCTCGCACCTATGTGAACGGGCTCGGGCGCGTATAAACGTACAGTGGAATGTGCAGGTATGCATGCAAGAGCATGTGATAGTGTTCCCGTTACAGCGCAGTCACGCTCTCACATGCGTATTTACACCTACGCCCGTCTGCAGGTGCCCTAACTAGGGAATGTAAGGCAACAATCACCAAATGTTCTCCTTGTAGCCATTGCCATTGGCCTCTTATGAGCAGGAATGATGTGATATGATGTCACAGGATGAATAAATGCATCATATCAGCAGACACAAGCTGCGATGTCATAGGCAGAATACAGGCTGCTGCACACAGTGGTACATATTGAGCCAGTGGTTTTGAAGGACAAGATGTGAAATTTGAACTTCTATGCTATTATTGAAATGCTAAAGCTCTTAAGGAGAGCAAACCTGAAGATAATAGTACATGAGGGAATGCAGTTGAAATGTCATAATATACACATTCACAGAGGGCAGCCTAGGCTTTAAAGTCCAACCACTGTTAAAAAAGTAACCATTACATCTCTATTTCTATTTCTCTGTCCCTTTCTGTCTCTCTCCATCTTTCTGCTGTTCTCTGTCCTTCTAGCTCTATCGAAAAATCTATCTTTCTGCCTTTTGTCTTAATCTCTCTTATTCAGTTTCTTCGTTTTACTCTCTCAGTCTCATTCTCACTGTCTCTCCCTTTCCATCTCTCTATGTCTCTCTCCCTCTCTCATTTTCCTGTCCGCCTCTCTGTCTCTCTCTGTCTTGATCTCTAACTCTGTGTCCCTTTATCTCTTTTTGTCTCTTTCTAATGCTATCTGTCTCTCTCCCTCCATACATCTCTCTTTCCCCATCTCTCAGGCTCGCTGTCTCTCTCTATACTGATACACCACTATCCCTCTTTTAATGGTGCAGACTTCCAGGCTGTAGACTTACATTTAGATGTGCACAGGGAGGAGACACAGTGATGAGGATTAATGCACCTTATAGCTGCAGCATATTTCATCCTGTTTCCATACAGCGTCCATGACAGTCATAATGTATGTGTGAACAAGCTTTATGAAACTGTTGAGAAAAGTACTCTGGTATAATGTGTTCACGCTGCATTTCAAATGGAACATGACATAGTGAAATCACCCTGAAGTATCAAAGGCAGAAGGTACATTGTCCCAGGTTTTTTTTATGGATTTACCGTATGTACTATGAGATATTCCCATAAAGTGAATAAATCCTCTGGAAGCTTTTGTGTATCTTTAGACCAACTAGTTACATTTCCTTAAATGCTACATAGTGTGTGTATGTGTATTTTTTGCACTACGATACTGTTAGGTCAAGGGTCCTTTAAATAAGGTGACCAGATTTTCCCAGGGTCAAAGCCGGATAGAATGGTGTGTTCAAGGGGCGGGGCTTATTACGAGGTATGATTTTACCTCTGTCATTATAAAAAGTTTCAAAGAAGGCAGGGAGCACATTCAGCAGCTTTTCTGCATCCCAAAAAAACAGTCAAAATCTTAACCATTGGCGCTCCCCCTCACCTCTTCTAAAGGCTTCCTGCATTCAGCATTCCCTTGGCTAACGGTTTCCAGTGGCCTGTAGTGGCCTCACCTGACCAGCATCACTTGACCAGGGGCACTACACCTGACCAGGGCACTGGGAACCGGAAGCCGGTAAGTGCTGACTATAAGAAGCCTTTAGAGGAGGTGAAGGGGGCCCCACATAGTATGAAATCAGCTGTGGATATGTGGCTGATTTCCAGTTAATGTCCGCACCAATGGTACAGATTTTGACTTTTTTTGGATGCAGAAATGCTACAGAATTTGCTGTGGAAATTTTCGCTGTAAACATTCACAGCATTTCCGCCACATGTAAACATACCCTAAGTCAGCTTGAGGTATGCTGCCATGTGCGGAGTGGCCTCAGTAGTAATAGTGTCTCCTATATCTGCCCCAGTAGTAATAGTGGCCACCACAAAGGCCCCACTAGTAAAAGTGTCCCCTATATCTGGCTCAATAGTAATAGTGTCCCCCACAATGGCCTTGGTAGTAATAGCATCCCCCACAGCGGCCTCAGTAGTAGTAGTGACCCCCACAGTAGCCTTAGTAGTAATAGTGTCCCCCACAGTAGCCCTTGGTAATAATAAAAGCCCCCAAAGTGGCCCTGGTAGTAGTTGTGTCCACCACAGTGGCTCTCAGTAGTAATAATGTCCCCCATAGTGGCCTCAGTAGTAATGCTGACCCCCACAATGGCCTTAGAAGTAATAGTGATCCCACAGTGGCCTCAGTACTAATTCTATTATAACTGGGGCTGATATAGGGGACACTATTACTAATAGTGTCCCCTATATCGACCCAGTAGTAAATGTGACCACAGTAGCCCCTGTAGTAGTAAAATTCCCCTGAAACCAATATACTTACCTCCTCCTCCTAGTCTTCTGAATGCCACTTCTCTTCCTCTTCTCAGCACTTCTACAGGTTGAAGTGTGTGCACCCACAGTGGCGCCTCCCCCTTACCCTCTCCTCTTGTGGAACTAAGGTGTAGAGGTCAGAGGAGGAGGGGAGGAAGATCATAGATGCACACACTGCTGTCAGTGTGTGCATCTGCCACAGCACCGTACACAGAGTGGTTACCAGTCAAGGAGCCACAGCACCCCAGCTGGTAGTCACTTTAATGGTGAGCAGATGTCTCGTCAAAGGCGCGACAAAAGCGGGACTGTCCCAGCTAAATCAGGACATCTGCTCACCTTACTTTAAAGGGACATTTTGGTGAAAACACATTTTTTCTTTTCTGCCTCCTCATTTGTTTACCTGTCACACTCTGGAGGTCGTCCCTGTATATTGTAGTCACTTCCATGCAGTGCAGCCCTCTGTCTGATACTTATCAGGCACTTGATGTTACTTTCCCTTTCACAGCAATCCCAGAATGCATCAGCACTACAACAGATGACCAACTATAGCCTGCAACATTGCCATTACCCTTTCTCTTTTATATCCATCTAAATAAGCTACAGGCCATAAGTATACAGCCAGAAGGATGAGCTGTAATGTCCTCCATTATAACTGTGTGACAGGAGCTGTGTGATTATCATCAGCAACTGTGATATTCTAACAGTCATTCTACTATATATCTATTCTCCACTATATATCTAGGCAATCAGTCATAGCAGTGCTGGAGGCCTTTAGAATGACCTAGGCTACAACTGAATGCAGCTCACAATCTCATCGAAAAAATGAATAATGGCTTTAAGTGTCACTGTCAGAACTGACAGCAGCAATTACAGGGTTAACAGCAACAATCAACATTAGCGCTGAACGTGGCTGTTGCTGGTTGGTGTCAGCACTGAAAGGAGCAGTGGTTGGTGCCGATCACTCGACTGAAAGCTCTGATTGGCCCCCCACTGCGCAGCGGTGCTGGGCGGCTGGTATTTTCTGGACGGCAAGAAAACTTTCACGACGCTACTGCTGGCATCCTGCACTGCTTTCCCCAGTATGTTTGCAGCGCTTGGGTTTTGGAGGCGGCGACCTGCTTGTGGATACAGCCGGTCCGCAATGTGTCGGCAATCCAATCTGAAGTTTGGGGACTGTAGCTTGCATCCACCCATTCTGGTGGCCAGTGAGGATATATATAGGATCAATTACCTTCAATTATGATGGGGGGGGGGGGGGGATTCCTGGAGAAGAGGGTTTAGCGTTTTGTTCAAAGGAACAGCCTCCTCCAGGAATCCACACCCCAACCCCCCCAACCCTATAATCAAAGGTAATTGATCCTTTTTCCTCATATATATATATATAGTTTGTACCTAGGGCCTTATACTTACATTAAAAGAATTGTTTTAGAACTGGCATTTCAAATCAAATCTTGGCTTCCACTACCAACAGCAGGGGGTTTCTGTGAAATGTTCCCACACCCCTTCTTCCAAGTGAGTGACATCGGATTGCCACTTGCATTGCATTATTGTTTCAGTTGGTATATTCTCCAATGAGCGCAAAGACGTTTTATACGTCAATTCTTTCTCTTTTGTTACAAAACTTCATTGGGAGTTTTTGGTCACTTTGCAGCTCTCCACTTCATTTGGATGCTACCCCAGCATAGAGGGATACCTTTCTGCTCACTAGGACTATAGTTGTGACACCTGGTCCATCAGGCCCATGTGGTCACACCAGGTGAGTCCTCTTGTACTACTACATTGTATCTTTTGTCCTTGTCTTAATCCATCTTTGTGAAGCACTTTTCATATCATTAATTCTATAATTGAGATCATATGACTCACCTGAGGGAAGACCAGGCTTCAGACTATCCAAGGTAACACGAGCCAATTTATGTGTAATGTGGGAATAGCCACATAATGAATAAAAAAAATTAAACTGAGTGGTCCTTTAATGAACGATAAAGACAACCTTAGTAAACACAAAGTATAGTTTTATATGATTATTTCACTAATTGAAAACAAAACAAAACTTATTAACACTTGTATCACCCATATGAAAAAGTAATTGCCCCTACACTTAATAGTTGGTTGGGTCACTTTTAACCACAACAACATAAAACATGTCTGCTAACTGCAGGTCAGAGTTCTGTCCCATTCTTCTGAGATGAATAGCTTTACTTCAAGCACACTGGAGAGCATTCAAGCATGAATTGCCCATTCCAGTTCCTCCCATGGTATTTCAGTACGTCTAAGTTAGGGCTTTGACTAGATCACTCCACAACTTTACTTTTGTTTCTTTTAAGCCATTCAGAGGCAGGCCTGCCTTTATACAAGATATAACTGGATTACGCTTGAACTCTAGATAGCGAACTGATAACCAAACATTTTCTTAGGAGTTTTCTGGTAGAGGGCAGCCTTCCATAAACTATGGAAAGTCATTATTCAATCATATATCAGTCAATAAAATCAACTTAAGTACTTCTAAAGGTCCATTTAGACACAACGATCATCACAAAAGTGTCGAAAGTGGGCGATGGTGTTGCTTTTAAAGATGACCATTTAAATGTAACGATTGTCATTGGAAAAAGGACGATAAACAATAATTGAAAGATAGATCAGTGACGGTAAAAAAATGAGGTAAAAATCGTAAACCACTAAACGATATTCATATAAACCAAAAAATAATCAAACTACCAAGCGATGGATTTTAAGCGGACTGAAAGATACCGATGAACGAATGACTAATGAAAACTGCACGATAGGCGCGTGTTTACACGTAATGATTATTGTACAATTGCGACACTTTTAAACCGTAATAACGCGGCCCCTTTTTTTTCCATTTTCATTTTTTCCTCCCCCCTTTAAAAAAATAGTAACTCCTTTATTTATCCATCAACGTCGCTGTATGAAGGCTCGTTTAGCGGGACGAGTTGTACTTTTCAATGGTGCTATTTAATGTACCATATAATGTACTGAAAAACTTTGAAAAAATTCTATAATGCTATAGCATTACGTCATACTGCGGTTTGACAGGCAGTCTATCAAGCCACCCCACGGAGATGGCTTAATAGGCAGTCTCCTAAGGTAGCCCTAGGGCCTTTTTAGAAGGTGCCGGCTGCCATGACACCTGCACGGCTTCTCCGAACTCACCATGGGGGGGAGGGGGGAGGGGGGGGGCGTACGGGACCCCCGAACCTCGTTTGGGGGATTTAAATGCTGCTGTCAGAATTGACACCAGCATTTAACCCTTTGCAATCCAATTTTGGATTCAGGGTTTCCTAGGGGGCTTTCTCTTTCTGGCATTTTACAATGGCACCATCTGATGGCTAGAGCCAGTACTGCGGTATGTGACATGCCAGAGAGGTCCCCAACAACAGGGAGGCCAGTAATATACAGTAAGAATACCCTGCCGGATGTCTTCTGACATCAGAAGCTGTACAGCCTTCAATCAAAATGTCTTCAGATGTCAGACAGTGAATTGGAAAAGGTTAAAGGGTTAATAGCCACGATCGGCCGCACAGCCTATTGCAGATATTGCCTGTGGCTGTCAGCTGTAGTAAATAAATAAATGTACGTCCTGGAGTGGGAAGGGGTTAACAAATGTTCAGCGATGATCATTGCGTCTAAATGGGCCTTAAGTGTGGATGTGTTCTCTGGAGAATACACTGAGCTTAACTTTAAAATGAAACTCAAGGCAAATTATCGCAGCTAATAAAATAGATGAATAAGGGTCATTTAAAATATCAGGGTCACTGGCGTAACTATAGGGGATGCAGGGGATCGGTTGTATCCGGGCCCAGGAGCCTTAGAGGGCCCATAAGGCCTCTCTTCCCCATATAGGGAGCCAAGTACTATAAATAAAGCATTATAGTTGGGGGCCTGTTACAAGTTTTGTATTGGGGCCCGGGATCTTCAAGTTACGCCTCTGAGGAGGGTCATTATTTTTCTTCACTCTGGTCCTTAAAATGTATATTTATAAGGTACATTGTATATTACAGGTCCTTAATACCACAGGAAATAATATTGCTGCATAAAACTGGGTTGTACAAGAGACAATGCCAAAATGATGCCCCCTTCCCTGACATCACTCAGTACTCCATAGCTGTTTGCTGAAGCTCTACCACATGGACTTACTTCTCATTTCATTCCATGCATGTGCACTTCACATAATAATGGTATAAAGAGAGATGTTTTATGCCTTTTAGGTATATTTCTGTGCATTGGGGTTCAAAAGCATGAGGATACAGCTAAATTGTTACAGATAGCTATCAGTATTAGGCCTCCTTCCCACGAACGGATTTACGCCACGTAAATTCGCGGCAAAAATCCGCAGCGTTGCACCCTGCTATTAGGTTCTATTGAACCTAATAGCACAATGCTCACGATGCGTAATTCCACCGCGGAATTACGCACCGCGATTTCTCCCGTCCTCACCCGCAGCATGCTCTATTTTCTGCGGATGAGGACGGGCTGTACGCGCTGACGGCTTCCATTGCAGTCAATGGAAGCCGTCCGTTCACGCTATCTCCCGCTGTAACCAGCGGGAGATAGCGTGAAAAAACGCTTTCCCGCCCACCGCCGCGCGTCATATGACGCCATATGACGCGGCCGGCCGCGTCACGTGACACGGCCGGCCGCGCACGTGACACGGCCGGTGACGCGGCGGCGGTGGGCGGGGAAGCGTTTTCACGCTATCTCCCGCAGGTAAGTATAGGGGCTCTGGGGGGCGCCGTGACGGGCTTCACTGCGTAATATTACGCGGTGGAGCCCGTCACGCTCGTGGGAAGGAGGCCTTAAAGGTGTCGCTACAACAACCCCTGTTGATATACCCTATCAGGGAATATGGACATCATCCAGGATGCCTACCACTTTGCGAGCTGTAAGTCTGTGAGACAGTCTCTGGTTCTGGCCAACTCAGTATATCAATGCACTACTTGGATGTACATTCACTTAAATGGCAAGCATATAATGCTACAATCCCCTTGCATAATAAGTGGCTTATTTGCCATGCTCTTTGCTATCGTGCACCCTCTCTTCTATAATATATATGCTACTGACTGTCTTTGTGGTTGCTAGAATCCCAGAGCCTTACAAATTGTTTTATAACTAGAGATGAGCGAGCACCAAAATGCTCGGGTGCTTGTTACTCGAGCCAAGCTTTTTGTAATGCTCAAGAGCTCAGCTTAAGTAACGAACCCCATTGAAGTCAATGGGAGACTCAAGCATTTTTCTATGCTCCACGGCTGCTGCCGGCGGCTCCGTTGAAAACAATGGTCTGCCAGCACCCTGAATTGTTTTTCATAGAAGGGCTTTACATATAAGCCCTTCTCTGAAAAACAATAATTTTAGTGTAAAAAATAAATAAATAAATTACCTCTCCGCCGCTGCTGTGTCCCCCGCACGGATGCGGAACACATCTGCTGCATGCGGCAGATGTTTCCTTCATCCCAGGTAGTAAAAAGAATTCCCTGCTGCTGCAACTGCCACATCTTCTCTGCGCTGTCTCCAGCTCTGTAGTGCTGATCTATCAGCAGACGGGGATTTAAAATGCTGAAAGAGCTGATTGTGATTGGCTGAGGCGCTTAGCCAATCACAGGCAGCTCTCACCGAATGAATGACAGGCGGGGACAGCACAGCCGGGGACAGCACACAGAAGACGCAGCTGAGCCCCAGCAGCTGAAGGGAGGTGAGTATGTATTTTTTTTGTTTTTTACACTACTTTTACTGGTTTTTCAGGGAAGGGCTTATATTTAAAGCCCTTCCCTGAAATCCAATGACCGGGAGTCGGCAGCAGGATCTTCTACCACAGCTGTCATGTGTGACAGCTGCGATAGGGGATTGAAGAATTCCTCTGCTGCATCTTTCACAGATGTGGCAGGTGCAGCAGCAGGGAATTCCTTTTACTAGCGGGGATGAAGGAAACATCTGCTGCATGCGGCAGATGTGTTCTGCATCCACGCGGGGGACACAGCAGCGGCGAAGAGGTAAGTTTTATTTTAATAATTTTTTTTTTTACACTAAAATTATTGTTTTTCAAGGAAGGGCTTATATGTAAAGCCCTTCCATGAAAAACAATTCAGGGGTGCTGGCAGACCATTGATTTTAATAGAGCCGCCGGCAGCAGCCGCGGCTCCATTGAAAAAAAATTTGTGAGTGTCCAACTAAAGTGTATGCAAAAAATAAACATGTGGGGAGGAGAGGGTGAAATTTTCTCGTACACCTGAGCACCGCGTGGTGCTCGCTCGAGTAATGAGTACTTTTGAGTATGCCAATGTTCGAAACTAGCATGCTAGCTCATCTCTATTTATAACTAGAGATGAGCGAGCACCAAAATGCTCGAGTGCTCGTCACTCGAGTCGAACTTCCCGCGATGCTCGAGGGTTCGTTTCGAGTAACGAACCCCATTGAAGTCAATGGGCGACCCGAGCATTTTTGTATATTGCCGATGCTCGCTAAGGTTTTCATTTGTGAAAATCTGGGAAATTCACGAAAGTGATGGGAACGACACAGAAACGGATAGGGCAGCGCGAGGGGCTACATGTTGGGCTGCATCTCAAGTCCCAGGTCCCACTATTAAGCCACAATAGCGGCAAGAGTGCCCCCCCCCCCCGCACTGTCAGCATAAAGATCGTTCTCCCCTGCCACAGCTGTAACAGCTGTGGCAGAGAAGAACGATGTTAGCCCATTGAATTCAATGGAGCTGGGAATACAGCCAGCTCCATTGAAAGCAATGGGCTGCCGGTGAGCGCGGGATGAATTTTCGGGAAGGGCTTAAAAATATAAGCCCTTACCTGAAAATCATCCTAAAATGTGTAAAAATAAAATAAAAATGTATGCTCACCTTTCCGCTGAAGCCGGAGTTCAGCCGCGTCTGGCCGGCAGTTCTCCTGAATTGCTCTCTGTAGTATTCAGCAGCCAGGGATTTAAAATCCCCGCCTGCTGAATGAGCTGCCTCTGATTGGCCACAGCCTCACCAATCAGTGGCAGCTCTCACTCACACCCATTCATGAATTCATGAATGGGTGTGAGTGAGAGCTGCCCCTGATTGGTCCCTGCGCTGAGCCAATCAGAGGCAGCACTCACCCATTCATGAATTCATGAATGGGTGTGAGTGAGAGCTGCCTCTGATTGGTGAGGCTGTGACCAATCAGAGGCAGCTCATTCAGCAGGCGGGGATTTTAAATCTCCGGCTGCTGATAGATCAGCAGTTCAGCACCACAGTGCAGGGGACAGCAGGAGAAGACTTGGCTGTGCCCTGGCAGCTGAAGCGAGGTGAGTATCTATTTTTTAATTTTTTTTTTACTATTTTAAAAGGCTTTTCAGAGAAGGGCTTATCTTCCCTGCAAAGCCACTAACAGCTGCCGGGGCTCAGCGGGGACTTCTGCCGCTGTCCCCGGCTCTGTAACGCTGCTGAGCTATCAGCAGCTGGGGATTTAAAATCCCCTCCTGCTGGTAGCTCTGATTGTGATTGGCTGAAGCAATTCAGCCAACCATAATCAGAGCTACCAGCAGGTGGGGATTTTAAATCCCCAGCTGCTGATAGCTCAGAACTACAGAGCCTGGGACAGTGCTAGAAGTCGCAGCTGAGCCCCGGCAGCTGAAGGGAAGTGAGAATTTTTTTTTTTTTTGCACTATTTTATATGGCTTTTCAGGGAAGGGCTTATGAAGCCCTTCCCTGAAAAGCCATTGACAGGATGCCGGCAGCAGGATTCTCTACCGCAGCTGTCATGTGTGACAGCTGCGGTTGAGAATTGAAGAATTCCTTTTGCTGCATCTGCCATAGATGTGGCAGATGTAGCAGCAGGGAATTCTTTTAACTAGTGGGGGTGAAGGATACATCTGCCGCATGCGGCAGATGTGTTCTTCATGCCCACGGGGGTCACAGAAGCGGTGGAGAGGTACGTTTTTTTAAATTCTTTTTTTGTTTTGCACTAAAATGTTTCTTTTTCAGGGAAGGGCTTATATGTAAAGCCCTTCCCTGGAAAAGAATGCAGGGGACCAGCAGAGCATTGTTTTCAATGGAGCCGCCGGCAGCAGCCGCGGCTCCATTGACAACAAGCACGCAGTGCGAGGGGGGGGGGGTCTCACTCCCGCGCTCGCCGGCAGCCCATTGCTTTCAATGGAGCCGGCTGTATTGCCGGTTCCATTGAATTCAATGGGCTAACATCGTTCTTCTCTGCAACAGCTGTTACAGCTATGGCAGAGGAGAACGATCTATATGCTGACATATTTTTATTTTTTTATTTTTACACATTTTAGGATGATTTTCAGGGAAGGGCTTATATTTTTAAGCCCTTCCCGAAAATTCATCCTGAGATCGCCGGCAGCCCATTGCTTTCAATGGAGCCAGCTGTATTGCCGGCTCCATTGAATTCAATGGTCAGTGCTCGTTTAATCGAGACGAGTACCGCGTGGTGCTCGTCTCGAGTAACGAGCATCTCGAGCACCTAATACTCGAACGAGCATCAAGCTCGGACGAGTATGCTCGCTCATCTCTATTTATAACCCTTTCTAGACTTACATATTTCAGTAGCTTACTTCTTCATGAAATAATGTGGCATAGCCTTCTGTATGTTGGGATGCTTTAGACTACTTTCATTACTAAAAAAGGTACTTTTAAGTCCCATTTAGATTCATGTGAGCCAGCAGTAATGAACAGAGTGAGCCTGATCTCATTAAAATAAATTCTCAATTAAAAAGGATTTTGGTGAATAGTTGATCAAATAACTAATGGGGAAAATTCCTTTTTGACAGAAGACCAGTCGGTGCTAATTATATTTTTCCTTTAATAAATTATCATTTAAGACTGGATTTTGTGTTTACTCATGTTGTCTTCAGACAAAAGTTGAAGAAATCTGAAAAAAAATACTTTTTCATAACTATTTGACCAGTATGGCTGGAAGAAGCGTTAGGCAGAGTAGGCAGGATCCTGGGCAAGGGGTGCGGTAATTGTGGATGGATAAATGTAATGCTCTCTGCCTTTTAATGTACTTCTATAACCGACTGGATGTTATGAACAAGCAGACAATAACTCTGTAAGTTGTCCATTCAACAGCCATTGTGCCAAAATTTCTGTCTTGAACATTAAAAGAACTGTTTTACATTAAGCAGCAACCAAAAACATGAATAGTAGTTTAAACCAGTGTTTCCCAACTCCAGTCCTCATGGACCCCCAACAGGCCATGTTTTCAGGATATCCTATTGTAAGAACATCTGTGGCAAGGTCCGAGGAGTGACAATAATTACATCACCTGTGCAATACTGAGGAAATCCTGAAAACATGACCTGTTAGAGGTCCCTGGGGACTGGTGTTTGGGAAACACTGGTTTAGAGCTACAGATGGGTCCACTTCCCTTTTCGTGAAGACTCCAATTTCTCACGATACGAATTCAGTGCATTAATTCAGTATGCTAGCAAGACCCTCCACATGCTCCACTTTACATAACAACCACTAGGTGGCCACATGTAGTATATACATCTACTGACAGAGTACCACAAAATCATGTTTTTTCAAATCTGTTCATCTTTCAGCTCTAAAATCAGATAAAAGGAATGATATATCTGTATAATGTCTTGCACAAAAGTAAACCGACATAATGGAGCTACATAAGAGGACAAAGTTTGCATTTTTTCAGACAAAATGGAAACATTTTTCGGGATTCAGTTTTGAGACTCCCCCTTGTTCTTGTAGAGTTGTCTATGCAGCCAGTTTTTACACTAGAGGAATACACATACAGCCACAAAGTAGCACCTTTCTATTTCCTTACACATTACCTCCTAGTCAGTGTACCGCCATATACAAATGACCACCACCATGCTGCTAGCTTGTAACCACTAAACCTAATCAGGCAATAAGTACAACTTAATATAACTTTAAACATAGATAACTGACAGCAGAAAAACACCACACGGCCAATCGAGCCTGTCCTATGACCTGTTTATTTCGCTCTTAGGATTGATATACAGTTATCCAAGACATGCTTGTATTCATTTATTGTTGATTTTCTAAGTTTGATCTGAGCAACTACTACTCTTTCAGCCAAAAAATAGTTTCTGATATTTTTTGGATTTTCCCCAACTCAGGCCGTTTCCCCATTCTCTTGACTTAAGCTTCCCAATAAAACCACCTCCCTTCTGAACCTTATTTATACCTTTAACATAGTTGAAGTTTCAATCATGCCCCCCCCCCCCTCCCTTCTGTCCTCCAGGCTATACAAATTAAGTTCTTTAAGTATTTCCTGATAAGTTTTGCTCTTGAGACCTTTCACCATTTTTTGTAGCCCGTCTTTGGATGTGTTTTATTTTATCAATGTCTTTCTTTAGAAAAGGTCTTCCGAACTGAGCAGGGTTATCCAGATGTGGTCTAACCAGAGCTCCGTGCAGCAGGATCATAATCATCCTCTTTCTTGCAGTCAAGCATCCTACTTGCTTTCTTTGCTGCCTGACTGCGTGTGAACTCATTTTGAAGCTGTCAAAAGTCGGAACTCCTAAATACCTCTCTTTTGGAGTCCTGGCTTACAGAGAACAACTAATATGATACTCAGTTCGAGGATTCTTTCTCCCCAAGTGCATTATTTTACATTTGGAGGTATTGAACTGCAGTTTCCATCGTTTTGACAATTTGTTCAGTAAAGCTAAATCATTTTCTATGTTCCAGACACAAGCAGGCATAGCAACCTTATTGCACACTTTTATTTCATCAGCAAACAGATTATACACCTTACCAATTAAATCATCTCCCGTGTCACCTACAAACATAATAAAAACAACAGGACCCAGGACGGACGTTTGCGGTACTCTACTTGTAACTTGTCACAGTTTAGAACACATTCCATTAACAACAACAGTCTGATATATATCTTCTAATGAATTGCGAATCCACTGAACTACCAAAGGCCTATGGCATAAAAAAGCAGCCTAGGTTTTCATTGGTGGCTGTTTTGCTACTATTTTCACCCAGTTTGAACTATAAATTCAATTTGTCATGTAGATTTTCCTATTTTTCTGCTGCCCTGCTACTTGCAGGTAGGGGAGAGGGTCATACTCAGCTATTCTACCAGTACTGTACTGGCTGGGACATCCTCTCCCACACTTCCAATGCTGCCTTGAATAGTCCGGCTACAAACAGGGGCAAGGCAGCCTCTGAATGTCCACCCGACTGTTGCATGTAGTAACTAGCAGTGCCCCCTGTGTCCCTGTTACTGGAGAAGCCAAATACCTAATGACAGGCAGTGGATTGCAAAGGTTCAGAGAGGGAGACCCCTAGTTGCAATGACTTCACACTTAATTTTCAGTGGTAAAACAAAAACCTTTAATGCAAATATATTGCAAGATTGATGATACACACATTGGCTGTTATATGAGCATAAATGATGTGAACATTTAGTGTTCATTTAAGTCCAATTTGTAATAACGTGCCTATGAGCCTTGTATGTGCCACTACTGCTTCATTTCTTGTTTCTCTTCAGTCCTGGCCAATTGAGAAGCTGGAAGTGGAGAATTAGCACAGCACTCATCTTGATTTCAATGGAAGTGAAGCCAGCGCTCTCACTTCATGTGCTGACCACTGATGACAATGTCTGGCCATTGCACTGCACTGTGGACTAGATGATTAGCTGATGGACAGGCTCCCGAGCAGTGAACCCTCATGCATCAACTACTTGTGACCTATCCAGAGGAAAGGTCATCAGATGAAAAGAGAGCTGACAACCCCTTTAAATGTGCACATTCACCTATAACATCAGCCACAGAAAACACTAGACCAGAGCCTTGACAACTGAAAACCAGCTTCTGAATGAAACACTCATGGGGGCAACAGGTATCTCTATTCCGGGTTTATGCTGCAAATGGTTCGAGTAGCATGAACCTGATGACAATGTCCCTTTAAGTTTCTATTACAGGCAGACCTATTTTACTATATTGCTAACTTGTTTAGTGAACCAGAATTGTTTATTTGTCCTTTTTCTTTTGCTAGTTAGTTTAGTTGTTTTTAAGATGGCCATTTTTAATAGTGTCCATTGAGCACACACTCTCGCTGTTTTATTCGACTATGTTACTTCATTTTTTTCTTCAACCTACCTATATAATTGAACTTAGTCTTCCTAAAGTCTAATACTTTGTAGTAATGGATTGTTCAGTCTATTTTAATGTGAAAGCATAAAAAGTGGTGGCTGCTGGAATCCAAATTGTCTTACTCAGATGCTAGATCCCCATTTGTAAATACTAAAACTGGAATATGATCTCTGGTTGATGATCTAACCAGCTGTTTTAGAGATGCATCCTTAAGTGCTTCTATCATGTTTATGCTCATGTTTTATCTTTATTGCCACTTGACTTATTTAATCAACTAACAGGTTATCATAATCCTCAATTTGCCCCAAAGGCCTATAGCAGTACCAATTCTAATTATAGTTCCTTTAATAATATCCATTACAAAAATAGCTACTCCACCGCCCCTTCTTTCTACTCTTTCTTTCCTGTACAACATGTAGCCAGGTATAGCTAATTCCTATTATTACAATCCTTGAACCATGTCTCTGTTATTGCAGCCAGATCTTCATGATCCAACTTAAACACCAATTTATACCTTCATTTTTTCCTGCCGTCCCTCCGTTCAAAACTCATCAAGGCTAACATCTGCATACACTTTGGCCAAGGGCAACATATGGATGGAGCTTTTTAGATGTAAACCTACACCTTCATCACTGAAAAGCAGCATTGCTTACAACTGAGCCACCACACTTGTCCATTATGCTCTGGATGAGAAGAACAACAAGAATAAACAGAAGGAAAACAGAAAACAATCTGTCCTGCTTTTACCCTTTGCTCAGATTTGAGCCAACAACTCCAGCACTACAAAGCAGCAACACTAACAGCCGAGTCACCACATCTGTGGAGAACTTAAAAACACCATGCAAATATTGTCATTGGAGAGATTTGAACCTACGACTCCAGCAAGGCAACAGTGCTAATGATTGAGCTACCATGCTTGTTCTTCCTTCTTCTTGTTCTGTCTTCTCCTCCAATAATAACAATAAGAATAAAGTGAAGGAGAAGAAAAATAAGGAGAATGAGTAAAATGAAAAAAGGAAGTATAAGAAAGAGAAGCAAAATGAGGAAAGGAAGAAGGGAATGAAGGAGAATAAGAAGATCTATTTTTTCAAAGAAGAAGCAGGAGAAAAAAGGGAGAAGTTTGATGGCCCAGTGGCTATCACTATTCATGGCTGATTATGGACAACGTCTGCATGGAATTTGTATGCCATCTTTGTTTTTGTTGTTCTTATTTTTCTCCAGTTTCTACTCCTCTGGAGAAGGGAAAAGAAGGAAGTGTGGCTCTGTTCTTAGCACTGCTGCTTTGCAATGCTGGTGTTGTAGGTTCAAATCCAATCAAGGGCAGCACCTAGATTTTTTTAATGTTCTATTTGTTTTTACTCTTGCTGTTATTCCTCTCCTCTTCTGGAGCAGAAAGGACAGGCGTGGGGGTTCAGTTATTTGTACTGCTGCTTTGCGGTGCTGGAGTTGCAGGTTAAAATCTGACCAAGGGCAACATCTTAATGGAGTTTTCCAAAGTCCATGCAGATGTTCTCCTTGATTCAGGTACTCCCAAGCTGACACAATTTCATAAAGGTTAAGTGTGCATCGGGATGGCTGATTCCAACTCCCCTTTAAATCAATGACTGTTGATGGTTGAGTGTGTCCCCTGTTTTCTATGCATGTGGCTCAGTTGCTAGCACATTTTACTTTCAGTACTGCTGTATATGAAAAAAGCTGCACTTTAATAGTGTTGAGCGATTTCATTAATTACTAGAGATGAGCGAACGTGTTCTTCCGAGCTTGATATTCGTGCGCATATTAGGGTGTTCGGGATGTTCGTTATTCGTAACGAACACCATGCGGTGTTCTGGTTACTTTCACTTCCTTCCCTGAGACGTTAGCGCGCTTTTTTTGGCCAATTGAAAGACAGGGAAGGCATTACAACTTCCCCCTGTGACGTTCAAGCCCTATACCACCCCCCTGCTGTGAGTGGCTGGGAAGATCAGGTGTCACCCGAACATAAAAGTCGGCCCCTCCCGCGGTTCGCCTCAGATGCCGTGTGAGTTAGATGAGGGACAGTGCTGTTTGTACCGGAGCTGCTGTAGGGAAAGAATTGGTAGTTAGTGTAGGCTTCAAGACCCCCCAAAGGTCCTTATTAGGGCCACTGATAGCTGTGTGTTGGCTGCTGTTAGCAGTGCCATTTTTTTTCCCCTCAAAATCGGCTCTGCAGAGCGTTGCACCTGGCATTAGGGACAGAAGTGCTGCATAGGCAGGGAGAGTGTTAGGAGTGAGTGTAGCCTTCAAGAACCTCAACGGTCCTTTCTAGGGCCATATTTATCCGTGTGCAGTACTGTCCAGGCTGCTGTTAGCTGTGCTGCATTTTTTTTTGCTTCTCAAAATCGCCTCTGCAGACCATTCCACCCTCCATTGATACTGCAGGGAAAGAATTGTATAGGCAGGGCCACAACACAGTTATTATTCATTGAATATACGCAGTGCTGCCTTTTGGTGGAAAAACAAGTGGAAATAATTCTATTTGTCCTGCCTCTGTCCGTCCTAACGCCGGTGGACACGTGTCGGCTGCGTGTGCAACCTGTAAAAATCATACGCACCCAGCTACGTTTTACTCCTGGCTTCGCCATTTGCTTTCCTTAATTGGGAAAAAAAATACCTGCTCTGCCACAGTTAATAACTCTGCTACCCTCACGTTCTGTGACACATTAGCAGGAAAACAGCACAGTTATTAAACTTCTCATGTTCATAGAATATACGCAGTGCTGCCTTTTGGTGCAAAAAAACGGAAAATAATTCTATTTGTCCTGCCTCTGTCCGTCCTAACGCCGGTGGACACGTGTCGGCTGCGTCTGCAACCTGTAAAAATCATACGCACCCAGCTAAGTTTTACTCCTGGCTTCGCCATTTGCTTTCCTTAATTGGGAAAAAAAATACCTGCTCTGCCACAGTTAATAACTCTGCTACCCTCACGTTCTGTGACACATTAGCAGGAAAACAGCACAGTTATTAAACTTCTCATGTTCATAGAATATACGCAGTGCTGCCTTTTGGTGCAAAAAAACGGAAAATAATTCTATTTGTCCTGCCTCTGTCCGTCCTAACGCCGGTGGACACGTGTCGGCTGCGTCTGCAACCTGTAAAAATCATACGCACCCAGCTACGTTTTACTCCTGGCTTCGCCATTTGCTTTCCTTAATTGGGAAAAAAAATACCTGCTCTGCCACAGTTAATAACTCTGCTACCCTCACGTTCTGTGACACATTAGCAGGAAAACAGCACAGTTAATAAACTTAGATTATTCATTCACTAGAGGCAGTGGGGCCTTTCGTTTTCAAAAAAGGGAAAAAATTATATTTGGCCTGCAGTCTTGCGCCAATTTATTTCCTGCCTGTGAAATCAAATCACTGGTAATACAGCATGCTGAGGGGTAGGGGTAGGCCTAGAGGACGTGGACGCGGCCGAGGACGCGGAGGGCCAAGTCAGGGTGTGGGCACAGGCCAAGCTCCTGATCCAGGTGTGTCGCAGCCGACTGCTGCGCGATTAGGAGAGAGGCACGTTTCTGGTGTCCCCACATTCATCGCCCAATTAATGGGTCCACGCGGGAGACGGTTATTAGAAAATGAGCAGTGTGAGCAGGTCCTGTCCTGGATGGCAGAAAGTGCTTCGAGCAACCTATCGTCTACCCGCAGTTCTGCGCCGTCCACTGCTGCCAATCCGAATCCTCTGTCTGCTGCTCCTCCTTCCTCCCAGCCTCCTCACTCCACTACAATAACACCTGCTCAGGAGCGGGAACACTCCCAGAAACTGTTCTCGGGCCCCTGCTTAGATTGGGCAGCAGCGGTTCCTCTCCCACCAGAGGAGTTTATCGTCACTGATGCCCAACCATTCGAAAGTTCCCGGGGTCCGGGGGAAGAGGCTGGGGACTTCCGCCAACTGTCTCAACAACTTTCTGTGGGTGAGGAGGACGATGACGATCAGACACAGTTGTCTTGCAGTGAGGTAGTAGTAAGGGCAGTAAGTCCGAGGGAGCAGCGCACAGAGGATTCGGAGGAAGAGCAGCAGGACGATGAGGTGACTGACCCCACCTGGTGTGCAACGCTTACTCAGGAGGACAGGTCTTCAGAGGGGGAGTCAAGGGCATCAGCAGGGCAGGTTGCAAGAGGCAGTGCGGTGGCCAGGGGTAGAGGCAGGGCCAGACCGAATAATCCACCAAGTGTTTCCCAAAGCGCCCCCTCGCGCCATGCCACCCTGCAGAGGCCGAGGTGCTCTAAGGTCTGGCAGTTTTTCACAGAGACGCCTGACGACCGACGAACAGTGGTGTGCAACCTTTGTCGCACAAAGCTCAGCCGGGGAGCCAACACCAACAGCCTCACCACCACCACCATGCGCAGACATATGATGGCCAAGCACCCCGCAAGGTGGGACGAAGGCCGTTCAGCGCCTCCGGTTTGCACCCCTGCCTCTCCCCCTGTGCCCCAACCTGCCACTGAGATGCAACCCCCCTCTCAGGACACAGGCACTACCGTCTCCTGGCCTGCACCCACACCCTCACCTCCGCTGTCCTCGGCCCCATCCAGCAGTGTAGTTCAGCGCACCGTCCAGCCGTCGCTTGCGCAACTGTTGGAGCGCAAGCGCAAGTACGCCGCCACGCACCCGCACGCTCAAACGTTAACCGTCCGCATAGCAAAATTCATCAGCCTTGAGATGCTGCCGTATAGGGTTGTGGAAACGGAGTCCTTCAAAAGTATCATGGAGGCGGCGGCCCCGCGCTACTCAGTTCCCAGTCGTCACTACTTTTCCCGATGTGCCGTCCCAGCCCTGCACGACCACGTCTCCCGCAACATTGTACGCGCCCTCACCAATGCGGTTACTGCCACGGTCCACTTAACTACGGACACGTGGACAAGCACAGGCGGGCAGGGCCACTACATCTCCCTGACGGCACATTGGGTGAATTTAGTGGAGGCTGGGACAGAGTCAGAGCCTGGGACCGCTCACGTCCTACCCACCCCCAGAATTGCGGGCCCCAGCTCGGTGCTGGTATCTGCGGAGGTGTATGCTTCCTCCACTAAAGCACCCTCCGCCTCCTCCTCCTCCTCTGTCTCACAATCAAGATGTGTTAGCAGCAGCATGTCGCCAGCAGTCGGTGTCGCGCGGTGTGGCAGCACAGCGGTGGGCAAGCGTCAGCAGGCCGTGCTGAAACTACTCAGCTTAGGCGATAAGAGGCACACGGCCCACGAACTGCTGCAGGGTCTGACACAGCAGACCGACCGCTGGCTTGCGCCGCTGAGCCTCCAACCGGGCATGGTCGTGTGTGACAACGGCCGTAACCTGGTGGCGGCTCTGCAGCTCGGCAGCCTCACGCACGTGCCATGCCTGGCCCACGTCTTTAATTTGGAGGTTCAGCGCTTTCTGAAAAGCTACCCACGCTTGTCAGACCTGCTCGTAAAGGCGCGCCGGCTTTGTGCACATTTTCGCAAGTCCCACACGGAAGCTGCCACCCTGCGCACCCTGCAACATCACTTTAAGCTGCCAGTGCACCGACTGCTGTGCGACGTGCCCACACGGTGGAACTCTACGCTCCACATGTTGGCCAGGCTCTATGAACAGCGTAGAGCTATAGTCGAATACCAACTCCAACATGGGCGGCGCAGTGGGAGTCAGCCTCCTCAATTCCTTTCAGAAGAGTGGGCCTGGTTGGCAGACATGTCCATGTCCTTGGTAATTTTGAGGAGTCTACCCAGGTGGTGAGCGGCGATGCTACAATCATTAGCGTCACCATTCCTCTGCTATGCATCTTGAGAAATTCCCTGCAAACCATAAAGGCAGCTGCTTTGCGCTCGGAAACGGGGGCGGGGGAAGACAGTATGCCGCTGGATAGTCAGGGCACCCTCCTGTCTATTTCTCAGCGCGTACAGGAGGAGGAGGAGGAGCATGAGGAGGATGAGGAGGAGGGGGAAGAGACAGCTTGGGCCGCTGCTGAGGGTACACCGGCTGATTGCCTGTCATCCTTTCAGCGTGTATGGCCTGAAGAGGAGGCAGCTGAAAGTGATCATCCTAGTGAAGACAGCCATGTGTTGCATACAGGTACCCTGGCACACATGGCTGACTTCATGTTAGGATGCCTTTCTCGTGACCCTCGCGTTGCACGCATTCTGGCCACGACGGATTACTGGGTGTACACACTGCTCGATCCACGGTATAAGGAGAACCTGCCCACTCTGATTCCCGAAGAGGAAAGGGGTTCGAGAGTGTTGCTATACCACAGGACCCTTGCGGACAAGCTGATGGTAAAATTCCCAGCCGACAGCGCTAGTGGCAGAAGGCGCAGTACCGAGGGCAAGGTAGCAGGGGATGTGCGTAGATCGAGCAGCATGTACATCCCAGGCAGTGCAACAGTCTTTAAGGGCCTGGCCAGCTTTATGGCTCCCCACCAAGACTGTGTCACCGCTCCCTAGTCACGGCTGAGTCGGCGGGAGCACTGTAAAAGGATGGTGAGGGAGTACGTAGCGGATCGCACGACCATCCTTGGTGACGCCTCTGCCCCCTACAACTACTGGGTGTCGAAGCTGGACATGTGGCCTGAACTAGCGCTGTATGCCCTGGAGGTGCTTGCTTGTCCTGCGGCTAGCGTGTTGTCGGAGAGGGTGTTTAGTGCGGCTGGGGGAATCATCACAGATAAGCGTAGCCGCTTGTCAACCGACAGTGCCGACAGGCTAACACTCATCAAGATGAACAAAGGCTGGATTTCCCCAGACTTCTGTTCTCCACCAGCGGACAGCAGCGATACATAAGCAATACGTAGGCTGCACCCGCGGATGGAAGCTACGTTCTCTCTCACCATCCAAAACGGGGACATTTCTGCTTCATCAATCTGTGTCTAATATTCCTCCTCCTCCTCCTGCTCCTCCTCCTGAAACCTCACGTAATCACGCTGAACGGGCAATTTTTCTTAGGGCCACAAGGCTCACTCAAATAATTTTTCTGAACAATTTTTATAAGTTTCAATGCGCTTAAAAGCATTGGAACTTTAACTAGAACCAATTTTTCGTTACACTGGGCTGCCTCCAGGCCTAGTTACCACTTAAGCCACATTAACCAAAGCGATTAATGGGTTTCACCTGCCCTCTTGGCTGGCCATGGCCAATTTTTGGGATGTACATTAGTACTGTTGATACAGCAATTTTTGTGGGCCCTCGCCTACAGTGTAATCAAATTAATTTTTAGCCCACCTGCATTACAGCTGACGTTACCTCAGCTGTGTTGGGCAATGCAATGGGATATTTTTATGTACCGCCGGTGGGTTCCAGGGAGCCACCCATGCTGTAGGTGCACACTGAGTTTTTAATACATCTGTACACTTCTAAAGAACCCCAGTCTGACTGGGGCATGCAGTGTGGGCCGAAGCCCACCTGTATTACGCACGACATTACTACCTCAGCTGTGTTGGGCAATGCAATGGGATATTTCTATGTACCGCCGGTGGCTTCCTGGCACCCACCCAGGCAGTGGGTCCACAGGGAGTTTAACCTACATGTGTCCACTTGTAAAGAACCCCAGTCTGACTGGGGCATGCAGTGTGGGCCGAAGCCCACCTGCATTAAGCACGACATTACTACCTCAGCTGTGTTGGGCAATGCAATGGGATATTTTTATGTACCGCCGGTGGGTTCCAGGGAGCCACCCATGCTGTAGGTGCACACGGAGTTTTTAATACATCTGTACACTTCTAAAGAACCCCAGTCTGACTGGGGCATGCAGTGTGGGCCGAAGCCCACCTGTATTACACACGACATTACTACCTCAGCTGTGTTGGGCAATGCAATGGGATATTTCTATGTACCGCCGGTGGCTTCCTGGCACCCACCCATGCTGTGGTTCCACAGGGAATTATAAATGCATCTGTTTCCACTTATAAAGAAACCCAGTCTGAGTGGGGCATGCAGTGTGGGCCGAAACCCACCTGCATTAACCCTTTCCAGTCCACTGTGTGACCTGTGAAGACATTAGGGTTTAAGGCTGTACAGCTCCGTTGTTGGTAGACGTCCGTCGGGGTTCTCTTACTGTATATTGCCAGCCTCTCTGCTGTCGGAGCCTATCCTACGTGTCAGCTCATGCAGTACTGGCTTTAGCCAGCATATAGCGCCGTTGTATAACGGCAGAAAAAGAGTAAGCCCCCTAGGAAAACCATATACAAATTGGATTGGAAAGGGTTAAGCACAACATTACTACCTCAGCTGTGTTGGGCAATGCAATGGGATATTTCTATGTACCGCCGGTGGCTTCCTGGCACCCACCCATGCTGTAGGTGCACACGGAGTTTTTACTACATCTGTACACTGATAAAGAACCCCAGTCAGACTGGGGCATGCAGTGTGGGCCGAAGCCCACCTGCATTAAGCACGACATTACTACCTCAGCTGTGTTGGGCAATGCAATGGGATATTTCTGTGTACCGCCGGTGGGTTCCAGGGAGCCACCCATGCTGTGGGTCGACAGGGACTTCACAATAGGGAGTTGTACCTGCCTGTGTCTATGAATTAAAAAGCCCGGTTTGACTGGGGCATGCAGACACCTTGACAGAATGAATAGTGTGTGGCACATAGGTTCCCCATTGCTATGCCCACGTGTGCAGCTCCTGATGGCGGTGGCACAGGATTCTATTTCTCATTGCTTCTGTACAGCATTGTGGGCTATCGCCCCGCCCCTTTTAAAGAGGGTCGCTGCCTAGCCGTGCCAACCTCTGCAGTGTGTGCCTGCGGTCCCTCGTCATGGAAGACGCAATTCTAAATAGACATGAGCGTGGTGTGGCATGAGGGCAGCTGAAGGCTGCCCAGGGACACTTTGGTGTGCGCTGTGGGGGGGAGGGGGGGCGGTTGGGCAGCATGTAACCCAGGAGAAGTGTCAGTGGAGTGTCATGCAGGCAGTGATTGTGCTTTGTTGGAGGTAGTGTGGTGCTTAGCAAAGGTATGCCATGCTAATGAGGGCTTTTCAGAAGTAAAAGTTGTTGGGAGGGGGGGGGCCCACTCTTGCCGGTATTGTGGCTTAATAGTGGGACCTGTGAACTTGAGATGCAGCCCAACATGTAGCCCCTCGCCTGCCCTATCCGTTTCTGTGTCGTTCCCATCACTTTGTTGAATTGCCCAGATTTTCACACATGAAAACCTTAGCGAGCATCGGCGAAATACAAAAATGCTCGGGTCGCCCATTGACTTCAATGGGGTTCGTTGTTCGAAACGAACCCTCGAGCATCGCGGGAAGTTCGTTCCGAATAACGAGCACCCGAACATTTTGGTGTTCGCTCATCTCTATTAATTACTCAACACAATTAAAGTCCAGCTTTTCTCATATACAGCTTTGAAGTCCCTGTATATAGTCATAGACTTGCCTAACTTAATTATGTGTATCCGCAGCTGCCATTAAGAGGGAATGTATTGACTTTGTCTACAATTTTGGGACTTTTCCCCTATTTTTGACATCCACAAAGTCTGATTTACAACAAAAAACATGATATTACACCCCACTACCCATATATTACAATATCACGCAGTGTTTTTTTATTTCTATTGTCACTTGCAGTTTAATACCTCCCACCTCTATTCACCTTCTGGCCTTTAAGTCCCTAATGATCAATGAATGCACTGTTGATTATGGGGGAGGGGTGGTGTATTAAGTGGCAAATACCAATTATGTGAAACAGCTGATACCTTCCTGCAATGACAATTATCAAATCTTTCTCTGATCACAGTCATTTAACCACTTAGATGCTGCAGTCAATGCTGACCACAGCATCTAAGCCATTAGCTATAAAAAAAAGCATGTCACCCCATTAGCCCTCCCAAAACTTGA
Organism: Eleutherodactylus coqui; assembly: GCF_035609145.1. Classification (NCBI taxonomy): domain Eukaryota; kingdom Metazoa; phylum Chordata; class Amphibia; order Anura; family Eleutherodactylidae; genus Eleutherodactylus; species Eleutherodactylus coqui. The sequence continues at coordinate 25,526,507 of NC_089845.1, read as the reverse complement.
TTGTGGCATGCCAATGGGGAGGCCCTAGTTCAGGCTCTCAGGTCTACCATGTATTTCAGTCAAAATGTTATAATGAAATCCATCAAACTACATAGACAAAAAAAATTGTTGGAACTTACTTTAGTGGGTCAGAAGTTCCCTAAAAAGGCCAATGTAAAGAATTGTTGCTTTGATGTCTACTGTATCTTCTTGGTGGCTGCCCCACATGCATAAGCTACAATATATAGTAGCAGAACATGTATAAGTCATGTTAAGACAGATAAATAGAGGCACGTTTCATGACCATCAAAAGTACAGGCTATAGGAATAGGGTAATGTATTTCTGTGCCATCTTTAAAATTTAAAAATCTTGAGGGGTAGTCAAAAAATAAGGTCTTTTCAGCCATAGTACACTACTAATGATGGGCATGGAATAGCTTGCCTTCAATATATACACATATTACTGTACTGCCTATTTTAGTTCACATACTGTAGCTATGCCATATGAAAATTGGAGATTGACTCTGAAATTAATAATAGAATCACTAAGCTGCAGGGCATAAAGTGTAATAGTATTATACATACAAAATGTTTTACTTTCGGATCTTGCTACAGACAAGTATAGTTGAAGTGGTTTTGATTGTTAGCGCCACAATGCAGACTAATCAGACTACTAGAGTGAACACAAAGGTCATGTTAAACGCTACACGTAAAGTTTATTTTATACTCTAGTAGTGAATAGCTTGTGGTTTCTACCTTACTCACGCACTCTGAATGATATGCTCAGTTTACTGAGAAACTATGTTTGCTACACAAAGTTCATACTATTCAGAAAAGCAGCAAATTTTCTTTCTTACAACATAAAACCTCACAAACAAATGAAGTGAAGGGTTATAATAAGTAAATATATGGCAGAATTCTGTTACAAATTGCAGCCGATAGTGAAGTAGATGGTGTACGTCGAATCTCTTAGGTGGTTTCGACCCTAATTTAGCAATTCTGTTCACTAGCCATGAGGCTGTGTAAGTTAGATAAATGTGTCTAACATGCCTAATAAAATGCAGCAAATTTATAATGTTGGTGCAATTTTTTAACATTTTGTGCCATTTACAAAATTTACAACAACTTAAAAATATATACATCATTTAACACTCTTGCTTTATCTGCCCCACTGTATGCTGATAAATTCATATACTCCAATTAACTACCTACATGTATCCTTAACTTTTTTCTTTGTTTGACATATCCCGAGATGTATGGTGTGAGATGTTAACAAATATGAAGAAAAAAATGCATACATCTGACAGATGCCTCAAAGTTATTCATTGGCAAGTTTTTAGCCTTGCATTTCCAATAGGCTCCTATAAAAATATATGCATTTAACATATATGTTTTTTTACTGGATGGCTCTGACAAATGCCTCTGACAAAGATCATGTAATGACCTGGAGCAAGTTCGGAACCTCGTGTTGTAACCTGAGCAAACCGATAGCATGGTCACGAAAAGCCAGGGGTCGGTAATGGTGGATAACAGTTGCAGTACAAAAGGAGCAGGCAGGTAATGTAGTCAGAAGGTAGCTAGAGTTTGTTAATGGGTGGAGATCAGTTGCAGTAAAAAAGGGGCAGGCAGGTAGCGTAGTCAGAGGATAAGCAAGAGATCTGTAACAGGTAACAGCAATTCAGTAGATATGAGCAGTAGTAGCAGAGCTAGACTAAAGGCAGGAAGCACAATAATCACTCAAAGAGGAGGTGGAAGGGCCAGGCTTTCATAGTATGTCCATTTAGGAACAGGGTGGACCTAATACAGGAATTGAATTGCAGGAAAAGGGAACAAGTCTAAGGTAATGCAATGGAGCTGTCTAAAGGGTTTATGGCTTAGTAGTGTCTGGAGTGCAGGAGGTCCTGGGTTCCAGTCCTGACACACCATCTATAGACCAACAAACACCCCTAGGCCCCCATCTTAAAGGGGTTGCTCACAATTAGAAAAATATGGCTGTTTTCTTTGAAACACAGCACCATCCTTGTCCATGCATCTAAGCTTCCATTCACTTCAATAGAGCTGAGCTGCAATACCACACACAGCCCTAAGGGTGGACATATCTGTATGTATTAGAAAAAACAAAATAGCCAAAAGAGACTGTAATGGATACAGAGGGGAGAGACGATCACTCTAAATGAGTCTGATCACTCTAGCGAGATTGTGAGTGCGGAGTTGCCAGACAAGCTTTCATGTGGTCCTGCCACATGTAGACCAAAAGCACAAATCAACCCCTGAGCTGGTCTAACGCACCCCAGCACGACACAATGCCGCTGATACAGACACTGCCACCCCCAAGTTTTAAAAGTAAGCTGGAACTCAGATTATGAATTAGCAATCTCTTCAGAGTTATGGTTTGTTTGGAAATGGGCAAGGCTTGACTAATAAATTGCAGATTTATTCTAAAAAAGACTAGCAGTGTATATATATATATATATATATATATATATATATATATATATATATATATACATACACACAAAGGTTATACAAAAAGGTTGTTGGCAAGTCGCAACATTTAGCACTAGTAATGTTTTGCTACAAAATTTTGCTAATTTTTGCAGTTGTATGCCTATCACTCCACATTTCCAGAGCATTTAGAAAAGCAAGCGGAGTTTGAATAAAGTGAGGTTTTTAGAAACATTTTTAAAAATGCGATTTTTAAGTTGCAAAATTTGTAGCAATCTTACTCCAGAAGCTGGGTGGCATAAAAAGTGACTCCACATCTTTAGACCTACTTAACCTCTTAATGTGACAGGAAGAAAGTTTACATCCTGGCAGGGTGGTAGTTAATGCTACAGGACATAAACTCACATCCTGTGGATGACATGGGCTCAGACGTGAACCCATGTCATCTCATAGCGGGAGCTGGCTGTGACTGAAAGAATCAGCAAGCATTGGGAGAACCCTGATCCCTACTGTTAACCTCTTGAATGCCACAATGTAGATCACGGCATGTAAAAAGGTTCACACAGAGAGTGTGCTTCCTTCATGATGTCATCGGCCCTCCTCTGTGTAATCGGGCTATAATAATCAGATGCCACACAAAAAGCAAGCCATGATATGGCTTCTAAAAGGGGAGATGAAAATCCTCCAAAATGGTTGCATCCTTATGGCTCAAAAAGTCCATGACCTTAATGGGTTAAAGATGCAAGTAACTTATAAGTAATTTATTTGATACATTTCTAACAAAGAACATCAATGTGGCCTCCAGCAAAATGGACTTTAAAAAAATACATACCTGATGTACCAAAAAAGCAAATTAACCCCTATCCACAGGATAGAGCAAAACTTGCTGATTGGTGGGAGTCTTACCACTTGGACCACTGCCAATTTAAGGAATGGGGTTTGAGTGTCACCCGTCCTCCTCACTGTGGGGTTACTGCAGTCCCGCAGTGTGGAGGACACTGAACATACTGCTGGTCACACAAATGCATTTTCGCTTTGCATGGGACTGCAGAGATAGCTGAAGGGTCGCCGTTCGGCTATATCTGTCAGCCCCATTGAAATGAATGGAAGACTAACTGCGCATGCTCTACCAACGCTTTATTTAGAGTGATGTCACTACTTCTTCAGATGGATGTAGTTGTGTGAACATTTGAACACGCAAAATATACACACGAAATACACAGAGAATAGAACCCACTGATGTCAATCCGCTCATTCTCATTAACATTTTTGCGCTTCTATGTCCCAGAAGTGCAAAAAATAGGATCTACTCTATTTTCCTGTCCATTTGCACACCCAGGCCCCATAGAACCCTATTGGATGTATGCAAATGTGCGCAAACGCGCAATACGTTGCACAATTAGATGGAAAAAATAACACATCTGGAGCTCATTAAGCTAAATAGCATGTGAACAGGCCGGGTGTGCACAAAAAGTAATACCTCATTCAATGCACAAATACGTTGTGCTGACGCAAGTGTATTTGCGCATACGCTCGTCTGAAGGAGCCTTTATGAAGGAAGCTACATTTTATTACTTCCTGTGCAATAATCAGTAAACTAAAGTCTGCTCGGCAAAAACTTACTTAAAGGGGTTGTCCCGCGGCAGCAAGTGGGGTTCAGCACTTCTGTATGGCCATATTAATGCACTTTGTAATACACATCATGCATTAAATATGAGCCATACAGAAGTTATTCACTTACCCCTCCGGTGCTAGCGTCCTCGTCTCCATGGCGCCAACTAACACTGTCTTCTCCTTCCATTAGACGCGCTTGCGCTGTGCGGTCTTCTGCTTTGTTCAATGGAGCCGCTCTGGCGTGCTCGCGCCGGAGAGCTGGTCTGCGCATGCGCAGAAGACATGTGCGGCGCGAGCACGCCGGAGCGGCTCCATTGAACAAAGCAGAAGACCGCACAGCGCAAGCGCGTCTAATGGAAGGAGAAGACAGTGTTAGTTGGCGCCATGGAGACGAGGACGCTAGCACCGGAGGGGTAAGTGAATAACTTCTGTATGGCTCATATTTAATGCACGATGTACATTACAAAGTGCATTAATATGGCCATACAGAAGTGTATACCCCCACTTGCTGCCGCGGGACAACCCCTTTAAGGCTTGATTCACAAAAGCATTTCTATACCGTTATTTTGTTGTGATTAAACGTTGGCCGAAATTCGTGATCATGTGAAGCATTAGATTCTAATGCATGCATTCACATGATTATTAGCTGGGTAAATACATCCGGCTGGCAACGATAGGACATCAGCAACCAAATATGCTGGCCAATGTTTTGACGCGTCCGGAAAAGATAGATTTTGCCTTATCTTTCTGCTGCAATCAGCTGGCGGCTCCCATAGGCTTCTATGGGAGCTGCCGTCAAAGGGAGGGGGAGGGAGTTTAGGAACGGCCAGCGCTGCTAAACCTTGTCAGCTAGCTCTATTTAACTAGAATAGAATCCATGCTGAGCATTTTGGCATGTCGACCAAAGGAGTTCAAGAAAAATGGACAAGGGAATGTGAATTTTAGCCGCAATTTGGTCACGACTTTCTATCATTCATGCATGATGTGGCTAGCTGACAAAAGCATCGCCCATGTGAAAGAGGCCTAAGAGTGGACTCACATGGGTGTATTTGGCGTAATACGCAGAAAATAGCACCCATTGATTGCAATGGGTATTCTCATATTATATGTTTTTGCATGTATTAGGCACGTGCAAAAAAACCCCAAAAACCAGCATGCTCTATCTTTGTGCGCATTTCCACTCCAAAGGCTCCATAGGATAATTTGCGCAATTATGCTGTGCAATTTCACGAGAAATCGAACACACAGAGGACTAATCAAATTAAGCTGCACAGCCTTTTAACTCATACAGCTGTGTTAGTCGGCCCTGAGACCATATTCAGTTACACTTGAGGTTCTTGGGTGCTGCTTGATCCGGACAGCACATGGACACCCACCTGTATGCTGTGCGAGCTGCTTGGGCCCTACACATAACATGTACTATGCTAGTATGTGAGAATGGACAAGAACAGGACATGCTGCAATTTCGAATTTGAAAAATCTCCCGTCTGAATAGCCTAATTGGCTATAATGGGCCATGTGCTGTCCGTGAAATACACAAGCAGCACGGAGACAGAGTATACGCCTCTGTGAATGGGCTTTAACACAACCCGCTGTGATGTACATTGCAGCTCTAGATAATAGGGGGTTACATTTCCCATCCAAATATGTTTCGGAATGGCCAGAGACATGGCTGATCCAGGTACCACTTGCTGTAATCTATAGCTGCACCCAGTCATTTTATGTTGAAGCAGAAAATAACTGATGTTGAAAATTGCTGCTGCTGAACAAAGAACATTAAGAGAAAAATAACAGTAGAATAAAACCCCGGTGAGTATCGCTTTAATTAATCATCCTGTGAAGATCTATAAAATAGCAGTGATTAAGCTGTAGAAATCCTCTGCGGGGTTTTATTAGCACTTTCCTACTATCTAGATATATAGGGAGAGATGTGCAATCCAGACTGTTTGGAGATGATGCGCTGAATTGTTAACATGACATTGGGAAGTACGGCTTCCACTAACAATATATCAGGCGCTTCGGCTAATGTGGAACATACTACCTGGCACTTTGTAATGCTCCAGCAGATAGAATAACTTTTGCTACACTACATCAGCAGTCCAGAAGCAATTTAACTGTCAAGTACAGATGTAGGAAACATTATTGTGTGCGCTGATGTGTAACAATGTGCAAAAGGACATGTTAGCGCAGCAGTGAACTCTGGTGTTCTCACTGCCCGGAGCTGTACAGGATTTAAATGAATCCATTACTTTGGAAATAGGTAACTCAAAGATGACTGGAACATACCGGTCCAGGGAATAAGCGTGTGCAGGGATTGCAGAAACCATGTCACACATGAAAGGGCTTTAATGAGTGACACACATCCAGACTCAGGGCTTAAACAGACGAATGTGTGACGCCGCAATTTTGCACGCTGGAAAGTCCCACGCTGTGTAGTAGTTTTCTGTCATCAGAAAGTCAGAACTTGTTGTAAAAGTTGGGTTTTGCTAAAAGAAATGTGCAACTTTTTGCTGTTCTACGCCTATGGTCATGAACGCATATTTGCTGTGGAATCAGACCGACCCACGGCTCTTCCACAATTGACATTGCAGCACCTACACGACTTTGTAGCACCACTTATGAGGATTTGGGGGGGACTTGAAATATAAGACCTACCCCAAAAATAAGCCCTAGCTGCAGATTTTTTTTTTTTATAAGTATACATCACCATAGAATTGCTGTTCGGGGCTCTACTGCATCTTCCTGCTGTTCCTCTGCACTGTTCGTCATCTCTTCTGGCTGGGGATTGAAAATTCCCTGCCTCCTGGAAACACTGACTCTGATTGGCTGTCGCTTAGCCAATCCGCGCCAGCACTCGATGGACCAATAACAGTCATTCATCGAGTGCTGGCTCTGATTGGCTAAGAATCAGCAATCAGAGGCAGCACTTCCAGGAGGTGGGGATTTTTCAAATCCCAGCCAGTAGAAATGAAGAAAAACAGTGTCGGGGAACGGGGAGAAGATGCAGTGGAGCCGGACAGCGCTTCTAAGGTGATGTATTCTTTTTTTTTAATTTTCCCTGCAGCTAGAGCTTAGTTTAGAGCTTTGACAGTAGGATTTCCTGCTGTCAAACTTGCATGATATCACACAAAAACCGTGTTTTTGTGCGATGCAATGCAACAGAGAGAAAGGCTCCATAGGGAAGCATGGGCTACAAAACCTCGCTTGCTGCGTAAATATTGCGCAACCAGCGAGGTTTTGGATTACCCCTGTCACATGCTACAAAACATCATGAATATGAAGGAACCCATAGGAAACATGGGGAGCTAGGCGTGCAAAAATCACTTGCGTTAAAAACACGCAGATATTAAAATGATTTTTGCGCGCTTAGCTCCCCACATGAATGGGTCCTAAGGGCTTACTCATATGAGCGCATTTGCACGCACAAAATCTGCATGTGCAGTCCGCAGAGAATAGAAACCATTTTGCAAAAAAAAACACAATATGCTATATTGTGCATTTGCGCACCAAAGGCATGATAGGGGTTTATGGGGGTGCAAAAATGCACACCCGATCCCCGTAAAATTATGCAATTAAATCAATAACATTGGTGACTAATTAGGCTGCACAGCCTTTAAAATCACAGCGCAGGTGTGTCTCGTTCCGATGTTAATGGCTCCTGTCATCGGCGAATGCACAGCAAAAGGCATCGATATGCGCACAACAATGCAACCTTCACAGCGCTAAAAGTTATGCTATTGTGAGGGTTCTGCCCTTACGCTTGTCTGAAGGAACTCTAGGTAGCATCGAACAGTATATGGACATTCATAGGCAGTAGAAATGTCCAGCAGCACTCACCTCCCAGGCCAAGCAGGTTAACTAAAGAGGAGGATGGCACCGCCCCCAACAGGATCGGATCCTGATCCAAATAATGTCCAAATATGTAGCAGAGAAAGCAGCATCTATGGCACTTATTATACCGCTTTTGCCCCATGATGAAAATGTCATGAATGTGAATACATTTGCACTCCATAAAGCACATTGTCATGATCATAATATGGGCATTTTTATAGTACGTCCTTCAGACAGAGGTTAAAGGCGCTGCCTGGAACTTTTTGGATTTTTTCCTATTGGTGACCTGCCTAAGGATAGTTCATCAATTGAGGATTGTGGGGAGTCAGCTGATCAAGATCCTCACCGACCAGCTGATTGCTTGCATCCCCGTCACTACAGGCAGTGTAGGAAGCAGATTGGACTGGCCCTAGCGCAGCCGTCCGGGTTGGTATTGCAGGCGCAGATCCCATTAAATTAACAAGAAAATTACATTGGTGATACACAGCGCCGTAGAAGGGTTTAGGCAGGTATAAAGAAAATGCTGCAAAATAAGAATGCTTTCAAAAATAGAAGTGTTAATAGTTTATTTTTGTCAATTAAGAAAATGCAAAGTGAATAAACAAAAGAGAAATCTAAATCAATTCTTCTAGGTAGACTTAGGTAGTCATAGATTTTGTAGGATTATCGCCCGGTGTATGATTAATCATATATACCAAACAGGTGAAAATGATTATCATTTTCAAATGCAGATTTAAACAGTCATTAGCTGAAACAGAAACAGCTGTGTAGGAGGCTTATAAGTGCACGAGGACCAGCTAAATAGTGCTGCAGAAGATTGTGGAAGACAGTTTCATGTCACATGTCATACACTACAGCAAGCATGCTATGTGTATGACAGGTGAGCACAGGTACAAGACACAAGGTAGTTAGACTGCATTAACAAGGTCTCTATAAGGCAAAGATTTCAAAGCAGACTTGGGTTTCAACATGCATTGTTCAAACACAAAAAATGGGCAAGGTTGAGAACTCAGGGATCGGCCAAGGAAACAGTGCAGCAAATGAAAGGCACATAATGCTTACTTCCCTTTGAAACCAGAAGATGCCCAGCAGTACTATCAACTCAGATCTGGCAGAAACCAGTTAGACCCAGGTATACCCATTTTTGGCTAAAAGTGCTTTTCATGGAAGAATCACAGCCAAAAAGCCATACGTTCAATATCTTAACGTCATAAGAACTATCTTCAGAGTAAAAAAAGAACAAGGAGTCCTGGAAGTGATGATATAATCTACACCGAGCCCTGATCCCAACATCACTGAGTCTGTCTGGGATCACATGAAGAGACAGAAAGTTATGAGCAAGACTACATCGACAGAAGATTTGGGCTTACTTCTCCAAGATGTTTGAAACAATCTCCTTGCTGAGCTCCTTCAAAAAATATGCACAAGTATACCTAGAAGGCTTGATGTTTTATAAAAAAAAGACAAAGGGTGGTCGCACCAAATATGGATTTAATTTAGATTTCATCTTTCTTCATTCACTTTAGATTTTGATAATTGACAAAAAAATAAACTATTAACACTTCTATTTTTTAAGGTATTCTTACTTTGCAGCATCTTTTTACACCTGCCTAAGGCCGCCTGCAGACGAGCGGGTCGGATCCGGCAGCGAGAAATCTCGCCGCGCGATCCGACCCCAGAGCCTGCAGGGACGAGCGCGTACTCACCCGCGCCTGGCGGCCCCGGCTCTTTGATGTGCCGGCTGCCGAGCAGCCGGCGCATGCGCAGACCGGAGCCGGCGGCCAGGTGAGTGCGTGCCCCGCAGGAAATTAGAACATGCCGCGGTTTGGCCGCGCGAAATCTCACGCGGCAAACAAACCGCGGCCGTCTGCATAGGAGTGCGTATTGTAATGCACTCCTATGCAGACTTTCAGCAGCGGAAATCCCGCGGGAAATCCCGCGGCGGGATTTCCGCTCGTCTGCAGGCGGCCAAAAACTTTTGCACAGGTCTATGCTTTTGCTTTGATGCTATGCACAGTCTGACAGTAACAAAAACTTAGGGCGGCTTCAGATGAGCGCATGCGCAAAAATGCACATTTCAGAATAACATATTTGCGTAGTAAATGAGGTTGATTTGCGCAAGTATCATTGTTCTGTACCAAACTTTTGCAAATAAGGATGATGGAACAATACCTCTACAGCGCAACCCATTGGATAGCAGCATTCCTTCAAATCAATGGTTGACCCTTTATACAGGTCTGTAGAGCAATGATTGGGAATTGAAAGCCAGAATCCATACACAGACAGCTGTTTCAGGGTGTTTGCCCCTCATCAGTGTGCAGTAGGATCCTGGCTTGGCTAGTGAGAGGGCTGTGATGTGAGTCAGGAGGGGTAACATAACTCCTAAGTGAGAGTACCAAGAAGGTGATTGAGGAGACTTATAAGGCACTACAGAGGTATTGTTCCATCTCCCTTATTTGCATATTAACCATATTTTTTTGGCTGAAAGTCAGCGATAATGAATAGTAAGTACATTTTTGGGATTTACACAGGACAATTATCACTCAAATGTATTTGTTTAAATGTATTTTAAGCCCATAGTTCAATTTCACTGATTAATTTTCTATGGAGACTAAGACTGCGATTTCTATATATGTATAGAGGCTGCAGAATACAAACTGTGCAAAATTTTTAATTAAGCCTAATTTCAAAAATGATTGTCAGACCAAAATACAAGCATTTAAGTATGAAAAACAAGCCCCCCAAAGGTTTCCATATCCCTTAATGCACTCAATAATTATGTAAACCTTTTAAGTTGAAGAGATTTAAAGTTAATTCCTGTTTGAATAAATCTACAGGCACCCACTAAACCAAAATCGATAATTGAGTTTTCCCTCTAACTAGCTCCTGTAGCTTTTTCCGATCAGGAAAAAATGACTGTGAACCAACCCATTCTTCAGGGAATCGTTTCCAACGATAAGTTAGGGTTATGAGCTAACAGCATCCTTGATGTTAGTATCTATCCTTAAAATATTACAGTGTTTACTAACTATTTGCCTTGAACCCCAAAGCCCTTGTCAATGGTCATTGTATGATCTTCATTTTCTCCCTGGGGATTTAAGACTTCCCCGAATTTCTGGGTATGGCAGTCCTATAGGCTGATCTTAGGATGTTGTCAGGATAGCTGTCACATTTGTCCTGGACTGCTGAAAAACCCATTGGTGATATGGTACCGGAGCAGTCAGGACAGGCATGTATGTTTGCTACTAAGATGGCTTAGAAACAGGAGCAGGCCTAAAGAAGAGGTAATGATCAGAGCAGGACACTCTGAACCCCTCTGTCAGAACCCACCTTGAAGCGGAGCACCCGTCCCGAAAGGGACGACCTCACTACTTGCACGAAGCCAGCTGCAGTGTCAGAGGGGAACTAGAGTACAGAAAATGGGGACAAACCCTAACTGACCCTAATAAATAAAAGACAAGAATACAAAGAATACAAAACAAGCAGGAACACAAAGAACTAACCAGAAGATAGGAGCCAGAAAACAGACAGGTAAACTGAGGGTGCTTACTAAACCAGAGATACAGAATATAACCACAAAAGCTGGATGATACAGTCATATAGGGAAAGGGGAGAAGCTGATTGGTTGTTAGAGCTGTCAATCAACACACCCAGCACAGCGGCTGACATAATTATGAACCAGCTGGTTGGCTGACAAAGCTGTCAATCACCAGCCACTATCTCAGCTAACAGCAGCAGGGATTGTTAACCCTAACTAGTCAGGACAGGAGATATTAACCACAACTAGTCAGGATAGAACTAACTGCAGTAAATGTGACAGTAGCCACATATTGGCTGGCAGTGATGTGACAATAGCTACATATAAAAACTATGCCTCAAGTCTTTGGCTTGTCTCCCAAATTATCTCATGGTACAGCATTTCCTACAAATTCTTAAAGGGAATGTGTCATCAGAAAATTACTTTTTGTATAAATCAAGTTTTTATGTTAAACATATTTTTTAAGAATTGTATGATTTTTTATTAAATCACTTTTTGTATTGAGATCTTGAGTTGTATACGTTTAGAATTTTAAATAGTTTTCAACAGTAATGCATTTATATCAATAGCATTTTTGAGAATTGGATTTATACAGATAAGATAAGGAAAGTAAACACTATGGTTGTGTGTTAAGGTCCATAAACACACACAGAAATCTTTCAAAAGATTGAAAGATCAGTGATTGTTTTGCATAAAGTACTAATAGGCACTAATTGCTATTAGTACTTATTAGCTTCGTTTGCATGCAAATGAGCTTCTGGGAGCTGCTACAGAACTCAGCAAGAGGTCTGAGCTCTGCAATTAGCTCCATTGTTCAGCCACGGGCTACCTGTGGAGAATTCAGCACCATGGACAGCAGACGCTGCATGCAGTCCTGCTTATCTGCTGTTCTGCTGATGGGGCTAGGAGCTGAGAATAGCTATCACAAGTTATTAGCTGTAATCAGCTCTCCACAGGCAGAACACAGCATTATGTCCTGCTTATCAGCTGTTCTGCTGAACGACGATTTTCATGCAGAACTGAAAACCACAGTGAAAGTTGGGCACATTTAGACACAATGTTATCTTTTGAGTGAATTTTGAGCGATAATCATGGTGTCTAAATGGGCCTTTATTCAAAGAGGGAGGAAAGTAACTAATTGCTTCTGGTGAACCAATGCGTGTCGTCCCATTGGGACCATATAACCAAGAATGGGATCTTCTTTATTGTCTAATAAAGGCCTAAAGGTTACCACAATATCAAGGTAAGTCTCGATATTGTGCTTGCCAACGTGCATTTTTCACGCAAATGTGAGGCATTTTTCATTTAAATGCACCTCGCATCAGTTTTGTGAAATTGCGATCCACAGTTGTGTGATTCGTGTGAGTGCCATGCAATGTCTTTTAAGATCCCATTAAAAACCATGGGTGAGGCATTTTGATGGAACGCCAACAGATAGAACATGCTGTGATATTTATTCCTGCAACATCGCTGCGAAGGGAAAAAAAACACTCATGCAAATGAGTCCATTTAAAGGTATAGAATTCATATTTCTGCGAGTTTTGTGCGAAATTCTCATCCAAGTGAATAAGCCCTTAATGGTAATGTCCATCTTACATAGTTTTTCGAAAGATATGGCGATGGAAACCGAATTAGAGACCAGCAATTTATGCATATAGTGTTGTGTTTGCATATAATGGCATTGACAGCATAAATGTAAATGAAGGGTATCTTGCAGTGACTCAAGTAGTAGAACTTTCAGAGTTTTATAAGTGAGTATGTTAGCGAAGCGAAACAGGATGTCAGTAAAGTGAAACAAGCCCTTCTCCAGCCAAAGCGTAAACACAGAGGGAGACAGACTATATAACAGTCAATATGTATAAAAACAATCTTGCAGTCCTCACATAGACCATTAAGCATAATAAAAGTCTGCCACTTCCTATTCTGTAGAGAAAACTTTTCAGCAGCCATGTCATTTTCATCACAGGCAGGACTACAAGGAAAGGTGACATACTGTATGCAGATAAACCTGGATCCACCATTCACAATAGGTGATTGTGATAGATCATCTACTCCCCCTCCCTGTACAGTGTACTCTGCGCATATCACAGAGTATGCCTAGAATACTCAGCTTCTCTCCATTGTTTGAATGGCCCATAACATATCAGTAGCAGCAGCCTTCACAATTGGCATTTTAGACATCAAACATCAGTTTCTCTAAAATAGCACCAGCAAGGCACATGTCAACTCAGGCATTCCCCATACATAAGCCTGAACTGGCTAGAATTTAGCAACTCACTTCTCAATAGTTCTGATCCAAATACATGCAGGGCTCTAACTATAGCTTCAGGTACTCTCACTCAGACTGACAACTGCTGGGATTTTGCATCCAGCTTACTTCTGCCCATGTCATGTGGAAGCTGGTCAGCTACACATACTCAGCACCCAGCATACCAACCAGATATAGGGGCTTAACAGATCCCTGAATGCATTCGATCACAGAAATATAAATGAGAAGAAGCCTTCTCTCAACTATATGCTTCTTATAACTTATTTTGATAATCACTGTGACAACCAAGGCTCTTAGAGCAATTTAGACTATTTGTCACTGAAAAGGCCTGAAACTAAAATATAACCTTTATTAAGTTAAACGATAAAAGACCATCCCTTATTCAACAGGATGGTTGAGACCCAAAAACAGACACAAAGTTACAAACAAACAAACAAAAATGCCTATGGGATTTACGCAAATGTTTGGGCATACAGAATCCCACTAAACTCCTAACTAATATCAGTGGGAGTTACTGAAAGGGCTAACGGATGAATTGATAATCTCTGGCCCTTTCCATATATATACAGGACCAGAGATATATCTCCTCCTTAAATGAGGAGAGTGGGAGGGCTGCCATATTCTGCAGAGGGACATCAATACATGCAGCCTGAGGAGAATCTAATGCTCCTCTATATGTATACATATTTTATTCCTCGGTTACTTTAAAGCAACCTTGCAAACAACACTGAAACACGTGTATCAAATTAACTCGGGCTTCCCCGCTTGTCTTCTGCATACAGCTGTTCCCCCACTCTAGCGCCTAGCTGTTATACAGACGCGCACTCGGAGTGGAGGATGCAGAAGACAAGCGGGGTGTCCCCGCTTCTCTTCTGCATCCAGATGTTTTCTGCACGGAGCGCCCGGCTATTATACAGCCGAGCGCTCGGTGTGGGGTATGGAGCACAGAGCTGGACCGCTCTGTTCTTCATACTCAGCCCATTATCCGGGAGTGGGATACAGCTGAAACAATAGTATCAGCTGTATCCTGCTGTGAATTCCTGATAAGGCTCATCATTGTCTTTCAGCATAACGAAAACTGCACAATGTCAGTACAGTTACACACAACGATTATCGGTCAAAAGACGGCTTTTGAGTGAATTTTGAGCAATAATCGTTGTGTCTAAATGAGCCTTAACTCACCTCTATATGTATGGAGAATCTATTTCAGCTCTCTGTGTATATACTGAGGAGAATCTACCTCACCTCTATGTGTATATACTGAGGAGTAGCTACATCAGCTCTCTGTGTATATACTGAGTGCAATCTACCTTACCTCTCTGTGTATATACTCAAGGGAATCTACCTCCCCTCTCTGTGTATATACTGAGGGGAATCTACCTCACCTCTCTGTGTATATACTGAGAGGAATCTACCTTACCTCTATGTGTACATACTGAGGAGAATATACATCAGCTCTCTGTGTATATACTGAGGGGAATCTACCTCACTTTTCTGAGTATATACTCAAGGGAATCTACCTCACCTCTCTGTGTATATACTGAGGAGAATCTACCTCACCTCTATGTGTATATACTGAGAAGAATAACATTGACCTCTATGTGTATATACTGAGGAGAATCTAACGCTCCTCTATGTGTATATACTGAGGAGAATCTAACGTTCCTCTATGTGTATATACTGAGGAGAAGCTAACTGACCTCCATGTGTATATACTGAGGAGAATCTACCTCACCTTTATGTCCATATACTGAGGAGAATCTACCTTACCTCTATGTGTTTATACTTAGGAGAATCTAACCCTCCTCTATGTGTATATACTGAGGAGAATCTAACTGACCTCCATGTGTATATACTGAGGAGAATCTACCTCACCTTTATGTCCATATACTGAGGAGAATCTACCTTACCTCTATGTGTTTATACTTAGGAGAATCTAACCCTCCTCTATGTGTATATACTGAGGAGAATCTACCTGACCTCTATGTGTTTATACTGAGGAGAATCTACCTCACCTCTGTGTATATACTGAGGAGAATCTACCTTACCTCTATGTGTTTATACTTAGGAGAATCTAACCCTCCTCTATGTGTATATACTGAGGAGAATCTACCCCACCTCAATGTGTATATACTGAGGAGAATCTACCTCACCTCTATGTGTATATAATGAGGAGAATCTACCTCACATCTGTACATATAAAGTACATATAAATGCAAAATCTCTACTCACTCACTCACTGACTCATTACTAATACTTTAACTTCCCGGAGTCGTATGAGCTTGAAATTTGCCACATTCTTTAGGTCCTAAATTGAAAAAGTAAAGGGGGTGCAACTTGATTATTCAATTTGAAGCGTGAAAATCCGCAAAAAAACATGATACATAAGCTAGTTCTTTTCTCAGAAACCATCAAGCCTAGGGGAATGATCTTTTCACATATACTACCTTCAGGTTGTAGAGGCTTACTAAGCAGGACTTTTTGAGAAATTCATTGTCCAACTGCGATAATTCCCAATCAAGACGCAAATCTTAAAAATTCAGTGTGTAAAACTAAATCTAGTGTCCAATGAACTATTAAATCTATCTTATCTAAAATTATTTCCAAGCAACATGTCTCTTAAATGCATTATTGTTGATGGACGCCACCCAAAGTAGTACATTTTCCTCTCGATGGTTCCTGTCTGTTCCACTCTTTGTCTTATTTACTTCATGGAAATCTTACTAGAAGCAACTCCATCCGCTGCATGATTGTCAACCATGTACTAAGCTGCTGGCAGAGATTAAGAGCCTGAACTGATTGTGGGAGAGGTGGTAATTATCTAACAGAAGAAAGTTACAGGGAGGAAATGTTAAGACCCATGACATATGGTTGTGCTTGCGAGCTGGTGGCAGCAGGAGAAATATTCCATTTTTACTTCGAAGTTTATCACAATAATAACAATCTGTATCATGCCTTTGGTCAAGCAATGGAGGCCTGTTAGAAGCCTTCAATTTAGCCGTGATAATTTGAGCAATGGTCACTATGACGTTTATGAACAGGTTTAAGCCCGACCTCAAGCTGTCAAGGAACATACAACTAGGGCTCATGCTCATAGTCATATGCGTAAAATGCTGTGGTTCTCCCCGCAACAATTTACACATTTCCAGCCATATACACTGCTGGCAGAAATCCAGCAGAGACCACATATGGGCTGCATATGGCATAGCATATGCACGTGAATCACACATTCAGGAACATGCGCAGTGGGATTTTTTTTGTAATTCTCTGCTCTGTAATTCCCCCCTCTGTTATTATGTATGGATAGCATATCATATCCAGCTCATAGAAGGGCATAGGGCTCACATTGCTTACGTATGCAGAGAAATAGAGCATACTGTGATTTATTTCTCTTGTATATTGATACGTATTGTCCACACGCTGGTGTGTATAGAACAAAGAAAGGCCATTGACTTTCATTGCCTCCATTCACCGTGTGTCACACGGCCATGCAATCACTCTTTATACAAGCCTCATAACAATGACCGGGAATTGAAAGCAAAAACAGAATCCATGCACAGACAGCTGTTTCTAGGGGGTGGGGGGGGTTGCCCTCATTGGTGTGTAAGAGAGATGAAACCATACCTCCACAGTGCTATCTATTGCACAATGATGAGAAGCAAACACCCCGAAACAGCTGTCTGTACATTGGATTCTGGCTTTGCTTTCAATTCCTGGTCATTGTTATAAGGTTTGTATAAAGAATCTAACACTGATATGAAGGAATGCTGACTTCCAATAGGTGGCACTGTGCAGGTATTGTTCCATCTCTATTATTTGCATATCGCCCAGAGCATGAATGGCCTTTTAGGTTTTCTCACTCACTCACTGTCAAATGTGTGTAACTGTTATGAATAGTTCTCATAATTTTGTAGCCACCACTTCCCACTCCAGAGTCAGCATCCTGCACCCTGTCAGCATATATGCCACATTGCTAGACAATCTGCCTATGTTGATGCTTTTTCTTGGTTAGGATGTTCGGTTGCCATAGCAATCAGATGTCCTTTTATCCTGGCAGCTTATTTAAACAAGTGAAGGCAGCATAACACAGCAGAGTTCCTGTTTCAGTCCTGTTCAAGCCTCTGTTCCTGTGACCTTGCCTCAAGCCCTCTTGTTCCTGGTTTTTGATCAGCTCCTGGTCAGCTCCTGGACTGTAGTTCCTTGACTCCCAGCCTGCTCCTAGATTAAGAGCTTATTCCCACCGGCGGATTTATGCTGTGTTTCCCGTGGCGTAAATCCGTGACGGAAAAACGCAGCTGCTAGGTTCTATTGAATCTAATAGCTCAGTCCTCACATGTGGGATTATGCCTCCGATTTACGCCGCTGGAAAAAAATCATGGCATGTTCTATTTTATCGTGTTTTTCCATGGCAGGAGGTCTCCATCAATATAGTATTAATGGAGACCGCAGAAAAATGTGGTAAAAAGTGTGTTTTTTCGGGATCAGCAGTAGGGACTTTTTTTTTTTTAAACTCGTTTTATTGAAAATTAAGTAGCATAAGGAACATACAGTCATAGACAGGTGCAGCACATAAATAGTACATAACCTTGTATAGTTAGATTGGTAGGGAGGTTCAGTCACCCTGATACATCAAAAATAACGATTTAATGCTTTCAAGTCAGATCAGATAAGCAGACCAAATCCCAGAGGCCACAGGTCCCACTCCAGAACATGTATCCACTAGTGAGCACGTCTGAGCTCCAGAATAGATGAAGTCATTAATTGTGGTGAATATAACGTGAGGGGGGATTCACACCACAGACCCCATACTTTATCAAATTTCTCAGGACACTTACGTCTCTTGTAGACTATATAATTATATGGCACCACCGAATTGACCAGCTTCCTCCACATTGAGAGTGAGGGGTTCTTACGATCCATCCATCGCAGTGCAATCGTTTTTCTAGCAAGGAACAAAGATTCCCGCAGAAAAATCTTTTTATGGTGTTGCCAGCTTTCTTCATCTAATATTCCAAATAGGCAAATCTCTGGGTTCCGTGGAACAGGGAGTTCCACAAGTTCAGAGAGGAAACCCGTGACATCCCCCCAGAAACTTTCAATAGCAGGACACTCCCACATCATATGCCAAAAATCGGAATATTCGCAGGAACACCTAATGCAGTTTGTAGACTGTATTCTGCCCATTTTGTACAATCTTACTGGAGTGAGACAGCACTGATACACTATATACAGCTGGATCATTTTGTTATTGGCTGCTGGGGATACATATAGAGGAGATTCCAAAAGCTCTTGGAACGTATCATCTGTAAGAGTCAGTATCAGTTTCCTCCATTTTACTAGGGCAGAGGGTATATCTTGAGAGGCTCGTATTGAGATAAGGTGGGAGTACAGTGCCGATATGAGTCCCTGAGGGCCCTGGGAGCAAAGGATGCCTATTAAGGGGTAATGAGAGATAGCAGGTCTGGGCGGTGGGAACTGCGCCTGCAAAGCGTGTCTGATCTGGAGAAATCTATAGAAATGGGAGCGGGGTAGCTCGTATTTGTTCTGTAATTGCTCAAATGAAGACAGGGTGTTCTGTGGATAGAGGTCTGCCAGGGTCCGGAGGCCATATTGTTCCCAAACCTCGGCATCTTCCAATCGGAGCACTTCCGGAAGCCCAGGATTGCGCCAAAGAGGAGTGTCAGCTATTATGTCCATGAACTGGCTAATTGACTTGGCCTGCCGCCAGACCTGAGAGGCTAACCTATGCATTGGTAACATTTTGCCTGTTAGAATAGAAGGAGATTCCAGCAAGGGCCACAATCCAGGGATTTTTAGGTAATGTGCTAGATGCGCCTCAGAGTTGGGGAGAGGGTCATCACTCAGCCAGCTTCTCAAGTGAATTAGCTGACTGGCCACATAGTAGAGGAATAGATCTGGCAGGGCAGCACCCGCATCTTGCTTCGGCCTTTGAAGCGTCGATATTCGTAATTTGGGACGGGAGTTTCCCCAAATAAAGGAAGACATCAGGGACTGTAGGGATTTAAAGAAGTGGGTCGGGATATGTACCGACACATGCTGCATTATGTATAGGCACTTTGGTAATACTATCAGTTTGATAAGGTTAATGCGCCCCGCCACTGAAAGCGGCAAGGAGCCCCATATTTTAAACTTGGACCTGAATAGATCTATGAGGGGGGTATACATTTAGCTCTAGAGACCTTCCCACATCATTGGTTATCTGTAACCCCAGGTATTTAAACTGATTGGAGATCTGGAGGCCACAGAGTGAGTCGATATCTGCCAAACAGCTTCCCCTGGAAACAGGCATCAGGGCTGATTTAGTCCAGTTGATTTGAAGGCCCGAAAAGTCACCAAATATATTAATTAGATTTATTACGTGGGGGAGGGTTGACTCAGGGTCTGCCAAGAAAAGCAGGAGATCATCGGCGCATAAAGCCACCCGGTCTTCCCTGTCTCCTACTGCGAAACCCCTGTATAGCTGGTTTTCTCGTAGCAACATAGCTAGCGGTTCAATAGCCAGAGCAAATAATATGGGGGATAGGGGACACCCCTGTCTAGTTCCTCTATGTAATTGGAAATAGGGAGAGCAAGACCCATTAATGGAAATAGCTGCTAGGGGGGATTTGTACAGAAGAGTGATCCAACGAATGAAGGTCTCACCAAAACCAAATCTCTGTAAAACCTGAAAAAGAAAGGGCCATTCAATTGAATCCAATGCCTTTGCTGCATCTAAGGAGGCCAGTAGGGACTTTTTTGTTTATCCCTGTGGCGTAAAACCGCGGGAATATCTAGCTCTGTCTGTTAGCATGATCCCCAAGCCTTGCTTCATCTTCCTCTTACTGACCTTGCCTGTTCCTGGACTCTGCCTTTGCCTCCCTCCCTGGTTGCTTTCCCTGGTTCTAACCCCTAGCCTGTTCCTGAATTCTAGGTTCCTCTTTCTGATGCATGGCTTATTCTTGAATTAGATTTATAGTTTTCACTCCTGGCTTGTTTCTGGCCTCTGATCTCCTAGTTATGACTTTTGTTTTGTTTCTATTCTGAGTTCTGGCCTTTTTAGTCATCACTCTGTCTGACCTGTCTGACCAGACTCTAGTCTGATCCTCTCAACTTCAACCCCGACTCGGTGTCTGGTTCCGCTGCTTCAACAAAACCAGAATGTATGACCAATGTCTAACAGATGGGAATGTGAAATTTGTGTTTTTTTTCCCTCAGATTTTATTCCTTGTTGTTTATTCTTCAGCATTGATACACAAGTCCCTGTCAGAAATGAGGCATACAATCACATGGATTCTGGGGGATGTTATCTACATATATAAAGTCGAAAGCCCTCACTGACTCACTGACTCACTGACTCACCACTAATTCTCCAACTTGCCGATGTCGTAGAAACATGAAATTTGGCAAAAGCATAGATTATCTCCAAAATAGGAAAAGTTAATGGGTCCCAACGCGATTATTCAATTATAAGTGCAAAAGAACTAGCGTCCAAATTTTATGTACGGAATCTAATTCTCTCACTTCCCGATGTCATAAAAACTTGAAATTTGGCCCGGGTATTGATTATGTCATAAATAGTAAAAGCTAATTGGTCCTATCTCGATTATTCAATTCTAAGCACAAAAGAATAAGCATCAAAATTTTATGTACGGAATCTAATTCTCTCACTTCCCGATGTCAGAAATTTGACACAAGCATTGATTATGTCATAAATAGGAAAAGTTAATGGATCCTAACTTGATTATTCAATTCTACGTGCAAAAGAATTGGCGTCCAAACTTTACGTATGTTATCTAATTCTCTCACTTCCTGATGTCATTTTATATAAAGAAAACGTAGCATGGTTACCTCCATGTGGTGTTTCCTGGGTAACGCAAAGAACCATGCAAAATGGTGAACATATTTTTTTCCTCAGTATCTCTAAAGTAACCACGACTTCATAAGATTTTCCGTGTATTACGCCAGTTTTTTTTAGACCCAGTTACTATCAAAATAAATATGCAGATATTACAAAGCTCTCTAGCTATTTACCTTTTTTCTGCAATTTATATTTTATTTTTCTCTAAATGTTAAACTCAACAATATACTGGAAATATTTTATAGATAAAGCCTAAGAATTTAACTTGGTTCTAAAGGATTAGAAAATTGAGTCTGTTTTCTTTCAAAAATAGTATCACGCCAGAATGAAGCGGAGCAGAAATCCCAAGCACACACATACAAAAGTAAGTATTCAATACATTGTTATAGGTTGTGAGACTCCTTTGTTCTGCTATAAAGCTTCAAATCTCCTTAGGTGTTTACTGACCACTGTTGTACTTAAAAGTCAATGATAAGTATTCACTAGGCCGGCATGCTACTTCTAGTGGTGGCAGCGGGGAAGGGTGAGGGGAGCAACTATGGTGCGCTCTCTTTTTTTTCCATACAAATCCAGACTTAGAGTTCACACTGCACCTGCAATGTACAGTATGTCCAGCGGTGATCTGTTTAGTGTTTACATCTAGAGCTTTCATGTTCAATGCAAGCTACCCATATCTGCCATTTTATATTTATATTTAAATTAAATAAAAATGAGTAAAACATTGTTGGATATCTAGTAAATTCATTATGGCAATCAAAACGTATAAAAGATCACAATTTTCTTTTGAAGCTAGACAGCAGATGTGTTCTATTCGAGATTTAGAATGTCTTCAAACATATATCTTTGCTAATATTGAAGATAAATTAGAGCCAAATAAGGACAATGCTTTTATTTATTGCTGAATATTTGTGTGTGAGGAGAGAAATAATTGAGTTGTCTTCTTTTATGGCATTTGTATTTTATTTTTATGAAGCATCCAACGATTTTTGTTGTCTTTCCTTGAATAATACTTTTTTTGCATTGAAATGTAAAACATAGAAAGACAAGTATAAATTTAATTGTAGCAATTTGTGGTGACCTTTAAAGTATCCTAGGGACTATCCTAAGAAGTGATCATTTAATTGGTCCAAATTTATTCATGTAGCTTAGTTAAAATAAATCATTCCTTACAGCGGCATAAATATAATTATCGTGGTTTTGTGGCTATAACAATATTTGCTATAAACATTGAAATAGAAAATGTTCTAAATTAAACAATGTTCATAGTGTATGAACATTACATGGAACTTTGCTCAACATTTTCTTCTAACTGTGCTGACATGTAGCCTCAAAGTCACCCATCACCCTTCGGATGTAACTGTGACCTTTCTGTAATGCATAGAAATGTTTGGATTTGCTATAAATCTTAGTATTATGTGAATATGTTAGCAAGTTAACGCTGCTTAGATTTTCTTGCCATAGGTTAAATGGGAATTTCTTTGTTATTGCACTGAATACCTTGATTTCTAAAGTATAGTTCCCACCGTATACATAGTCAAAAATAGTAATGGGCTTTAGCTCTGTTTAATGTGTTCTGAATATGAACTTGTACATACAGTACATATCTTAAAGATACAAAGCAGAAAGATAAAAGAAAACACCGCATTTGATAATATAATAATAGCCTTGGAAAAGCCTGTCCTCAATACTCATGACAGACTATTTTATTCATAGGGCAAACAGTGCGTGCCTATGTGTGCAAACAAATTGATTCTACTAGAATCATTGGTTCCCTATGAAATGTTCACATGTCTGTTTTTACAGGTGCAAAATACTCACACCTGCAAAAGATACGACATGCATGCGCCAGGAAGGTCCGTGCTGCGTGCAACATTGTGTAATGTTACAAGGAGTTTCTTCATCACTGAACACTGTGACAGCATCGTCACAGTATTCAGTGATGAGGGGACTCCCCACAGGGACAAAAGAATCCCCTGCTACAGCTGTCATATCTGTGGCAGAGGACCGCGTTGCCATTTCATTGCTTTTATTGGGGCCGGCACTACTGCAACCCCATTGAAAGCAATGGAAATGGTTCAATATCCCCTGCTGTGACTGTGACAGCTGCAGCAGGGGATTCCATGGATGTGAAGTGCCTGGATGCTGTCAGATCCAGGGGCTTCACATTATTGTCAACAAGGCCAGTCGCAGCAGCACTGGCCCAATAGAAAACATAGAGGGAAAATGTGCTTCTCTGCCACAGCTTTGATAGCTGTGACAGTGGAGCGCAATGCTATCCCATTGCTTTCAATGGGGCCAGCATTTCTGCCGCCCCATTGAAAGCAATGGGATGAATTCAAGCCCTTAAAATATAAGACCTTCCCTGAAAATTATCCCTAGCTGTAGAAAAAAAACCCATTAAATCACCTAGAAGCACTGTGCGGCTTTTCTCCCTGTCCCAGTCAGTCTTCATCTGTCTTCTGGTGACCAGGGATTAAAAAATCCCTGCCTCCAGAAAGTGCTGCCTCTGATTAGCTGAGTGCTGTTAAAAATCAGAGGCAGCGCTTGGTCATTGAATGACAGCTAACCACTGCCTCTGATTGGTCACAGTGCTCAGCCAATCAGAGGCAGCACTCAGCCATTCATTGAATTCAATGATCAACAACATGATATTCAATAATTTGGGAATGTTTTGCCTACTGAGTTATAGCCCCTACTAGACCTAGAGAGTGATAAAAGAAGCTAAACTCATCAGTCAAGAGGAATTTTTATTCATGACTCCCACAAAACCACAGATAACCACATTCTGTTACCTTACCAAAATACTCAAGGGAATGTCTCCTTTAATTGGTTGCCCAATAGTGTCAGATATTGATAACTTATCCCAAAATACAGCATCTATATTGATAAGATCTTATGCTGATTCATAGAAACTCCATTTTACAGTCAAGACACAAAGGACATCCTTAGATGACTCGAAGGTGTCACAGTAACTGAAGACCCAAAACTTGCTAGTCTTGATGTTGAGGCCATGTATAGTTTCATTCCCCATACAGGGGGCTTAAAGCAAAAGCCCATTTTTTTTAAAAACACAGAGATGTGCAGTTTCGGGGATATAATGAATTGATGCTTCAGTTAAAGTCGTGTGTCCTTGGCCATAACTTCTTCTTTTTGAAGGGAGAATCAACCACCAGTTCAGGGATATAGCGATGGGAGCCCCTATGCCTCTACATATGCAAATCTGTACCTGGGCTGGTGGAAGGAAAAAGTTGTGTTTTTTAGATAGTAACGAACATTGGACATCTCTGATTTTGCTGTGGCTAAGTTTTATTGATGACATGCTTATCTTCTGGACAGGGACTGTTGAAATGTTTCAAGAGTTTGGGGGGGTCGATAAATATGAACAACTTGGGTTTATGCTTTACATCAGAGATACAAATCGGCTACCCAAGGGATGTTATCAATTTAGCTTATAATTTTGCACCTATCCAAAGAAGGAAGAACTTATTGGTTCCCCAGACCCACCAGAGTCAAACAGGATGATTAGAACCTTTGACTCTAAGGCTAGCGAAGGGCAGAAGATTTTTCAGTGGTATTGTGATGAGGTGATACAGTTCTATCGGAAGTATTAACAACAGGGCCCTTGTTCACGCATAGATGAGGTCATAATTTTAGACCAGCTAATACACAGCCATCTTGGTCCTAGAAGTCAATCTGGTATGTGGCTGCTATCTCATGGATCTAATGGGACCTTCAGATGTGTTGGGCGCAAAGGATGTAAATATATTCAGAAAAACACCTACTATATATGAAAGTGCAGCTACTGGGAAGAAATATTCAAACAGAGAATTTATAAATTGCCGTTCTAAGAACATTGTTTATTTATAGACTTCCCCATGTCCGCGTAACTATGTGGGAAAAAACAGCTCAACAGTTTAGAAGGAGGATTGTGGCACACATTGACAATATAAATCGTAATGAGCATAATCTTCTAACTACACATATTAAAGAGCATCATAACAATGATCTCAGTTTACTGTAGTTTCCACATAACTATGGGGGTAAAACAACGCATAGGCACTTGACCATTGTACCACTCTCCTTCCATTTTTACATTCTCCATTATTGGGAAGGGTTAACACAGCCTGACTTGGCCCTCTTCTGGGTCCCCTGATTCACTTACGTCATTGGAGCTCTTTGCCGCAGTCACGTGATTTTGTGATGTTGCCATTGCGCTTGCACAATATTTCTGTCATGCACGGGTTTACCCCGGCATGGTGTGAATGGGCACTTTTTTCCTTTGCACATGTGCAGGATTTCCTAACGCTTTGCCAGTGCGTTTTTTTTAGGTACATGGTGTGATGTTACAGATTGATCGCATGGACCTCGCTTTCATTGATGGACAGAGTAATCGTGCTATAAAACCAGATGTCTGGAGAGACGCTCTGGCTGCTTCTGATACACCACTGGTCTACCATCAAGGCTGAGTGGGGTTTTTACTATTTTTTGTAACTTTATCTAGCTATTGGGCTCTTTGTGCTTTGATATACTAGACTAGGGACTGTCCTAGCTCTCCTGATGATGTAGCTGCACATTTAGCTGATGAAATGCGTCAAGAGGGAAATTTATTGGTACCTTTTATGATCCTTTCTAGTATGCAATACTGCTGGTGAAGGGGTGAGAAATTGAAGCTCTCAATCCCGGCTATTTTCTACTAGTAGAGTATCAAGAATAGAATAATTTATAGATTACCTTTTTCTAGGGAACAGTTTTATCTTGTCTCTAAACCCATGGGATAGGATTTGAAAGGTAGTATGCTCTCATTTTGCAGACTTAGATGAGTTTAATACCTTTAGCAATTTGAAATTAGATCCCTTGGGTTTGCCATCTAATTCCCCAAGTGTCCTTAAGCGGTTTGCATTCTCTTGGGGACACTCTGGGGCTTCCTCATTATCTGTGTGTATTCTTAAATTTTATTCTATCAACTAATTTTTAACTATATCTGAAATAAAAGTCAGATTCTTCTATATAGATCCCCGCTGCTGCTCGGTGATTCACTGTCAAGTTCTGATTATACAACTACACAATTTTTGTGCAGTGACATCAATACAAACTAAATTATATACATTACTACATATTTCTATATCTTACAATCTTCCTTTAAAAAATCTTACATTTTTAAGCTTTGACACTCTCTGTTAAGCCTCACAATAGACTTATGTACCTATTAGACAAGTTCTCATTTGAATGAGGGCGTGATGTCACCACTAAGTCATTTGCACTCAGACGTACTGCTTAGTCAGCAAGATCTTCATTGAAAATCGTTCAATTCCCATGTAAAACACTGAGCCGGAGTTTTAAAACGCAACGAGAAGTTACATTTAAACGCAGCAAAAGGCGGCTTGCACACCTGTGTTAGGGATTAATTCAGGGCTTCCATCTCTCTGCTCCATTTTTGGAGGCGAGAAACTGAAAAAAATGGATCTGTGTTTTCCTCATTGATTTCAATAGGGTTTCAAAAAACGGAAAGCAAACACAAAGGCTTCCATTCTATTAGGTTTCCATTTCTTTGGATGGAAAAATAGTGCAGTCTCCAGTGTTATTTTTTTGGCCAACAAACAGAAACCTGATGGAATGGAAGCAAACAAAAGCCTTTCCAGTTTTTGGACAGCCCATTAATATCAATTGGGGAAAAAATGATCTTTTTTTCCATTTTATATAAGTTTTCTCCTCCAAAAATGGAGCAGAGACAGAAACCCTGATCCTTAAAGCAGGTGTGAAAACAGCCTAATACTTCCTGTTTTATAGAGCTCACTTCTCAGAAGTTATTTCATTATCATCACAAGCAAAATTACATTGAAAGGTAGCAACACTATCGTACCAGCAGCATGGCTCCTGCCCATCTGTACATGCCACAAATATGCGCACATAACTCCCCCATAGAAGCCAATGAGTCATCTTTAGACTACAGTTTCCTGTATTTATGTGACTGCTGTAATGAAATTCTCTGAAGTACTACTGTTCACAGAACAGCAGCTCAAGCACAAGGGCTGACCCCACATCTTGTAAGGAAAATACAATAAACTGATATATAAATAGAAGAAAAAAGCAGATTAGAAGAACATAGTATATTTCAGAATCTGTTTTTAAGCCCCCAACAGTCACATTTAAATTGCAAAACGGTCAATTTTATTATAAATTTTCAATTTATGTCTCATGTAAATATAGAAATACAAAGAACTCAGTTGTCTTTGAGTGCATTTTTAACTGCTTGGTGCCATAGCTAATTTTAGCCTTAAAATACAGTAATTTGTTCCCCCTTTTGTGTTCCAGCGGTCATAACGTTTTACATTTTTTTCATCGGTGTAGCTGTATGACATCTTTTATTTTTATCAGTGTGGTATAAACATAATGTTACCTTTATTCCTTGAGTCATTAAGATTACAAGAACACCAAATTTCTTGAGGTTTTATTATGTTTTACCATTTTTGTACAATATAAATTTTTTTTGTACAAAATTAGTTTTTCTGGGGGTGTGGCCTGGATGGCTTTGATGGCGGACAGCTTTCTGTGAGCTCCGCTAAAGAAACTCACCCAAAGCAACCCACAGCAACCAAAAAGGAGAAAAAAATTCCTGTAGCTGCTGCCAGAAGATACACAGCACCTAGCAATGTCGAGGAGAAGACAGATGAAGCCGGGTCCCAAGCGCCTGACGGACTTCTCAGCGCACTCTGAGTAAGAGGAGCAGGAGATGGAGGACGCGGCAGACAGTGGCTGGACTGGTAAGGAGCCGGAGGCGGAGGGCAGGGGGGACTCGGCACACAGAAGAGGAGGTAAGCGTGCTTCCTCCTGTCCCTCGTCTCCCACACAAACAGTCCATGCCCGGCAGTCACAGCCTCCCCAGCAGGACTCCTTATTAGAAAAGAGGAAGATAGCAGGGGGGGGGGGATGGCTCCCCTCAGCACGAAGAAGAAGGGGGAGGGGACTAATAGATCAGCGCCATCTTATACACAACGGGAACAACTAGAGGAAGACACAATAAACACTGACTCTCCCTGCAATAGCCCAGATAGGAGAAGACAACGAATGGATGAGCTCATATCTGACTCCCCTACAGCACACAATAGCTTGGAAAAGGATATTGCAGATCCCATTCTCGACATAGAGTGCACTAGTCAAACAGCTTCTGAGTACTTTATTAGAGATATGCTGCTTTCATTAAGAGGCTCACTAAAAAGTGATCTGGTAGATATAAATACAAGAGTCAGCTCGGCCATAACAAACCTTGGAGAAAGGGTGGATCATTTGGAAAACAAAACGGGCAAAATCACAAGTTCACATAATGAACTAATAGATGCCCACTACAAATTAGAAGATGAAGTTAAAGTGCTTAAACAAAAAATGGGAGATATAGAAGACCGCAACAGGCTCAACAACATTAAATTCAGAGGAATCCCAGAAACAGTGAGACCAGAAGAGCTTAATAAATTTGTCCAAGGTCTTTATAACACCACCCTACCAAGCTCCAAGCCACAGGAGCACATCCTTGATAGAATACACAGGCTCCCTAAGCCCAGGAACATCCCTGATAATGCGCCGAGAGACGTAATCGCCAGAGTTCATTTTTATCACGTTAAAGATGAGCTAATGAAAGTGTCAAGAAACCTTAAAGAATTACCCCAAGCTTATCATAACATCAAATTATACTCAGACTTCTTGCAACTGACCATGTTGGCGCGAAAAAGATTCCCGTGAGTCACAGCTACTCTTAAAGAACACAAAATACTCTATAGATGGGGATTCGCTAGCAAGCTCATTATCATTAAAGATGGCAATACACAAGAGGAGGGAATATCTTTCCTGAAAAAATGGAAACTTCCCATTCCGAAGGAAGCTGCCCCTTCCCATGTAGCTAAGGAATGGCTCCAAAAACAAGCTCAAAAAGCTAACAAACAACCATCACCCCCCCCCCCCCAATTAAAGAAACGGAAAAGTTAATAGTTACCATTTACGGATCCTTAAAATTAAGGAAAAGGGTGACATCCACAAATGGCTGAACTTTAATCACCCCAGTTCATGGCCTTTAGCAAGAGGGTTCTGGCTGCACCCAGACCCTGAAAAGCCTCGGTTTTGTTAAACAATCACAAGATGGCTTTACAAATTACAAGACCAATCTGTTCGATTAAAAACTTTTTGTTTCATCCCTTCCCCTCCATAACTGTATCCACTGTCGAGACACTCTCTCCTGCATCCTAGCAGATCATTATATTATCCAGAGCTCTTCCAAACGCACACCGGAGAAGGAAAATCTGAAAATTAAAGCCCAACCCTCAAAATTAAGATGGAGCTAAATTTGCTGTCCCTAAATGCTAGAAGACTCAACACACCCTTTAAAAGATCAGCTCTTTGGAAAGAAGCCAATACTTCTAAAGCAGACAAAGTCTGTATACAAGAAACTCATTTTGCCCACGACAAAACCCCTAAGTTGTTTCAAGCGAGGTATACTAAGGTATATCTAGCTACTGCTACGAAAAAGAAAGCGGGAGAAATGGTGGCCACTAAAGAGACAGTTGACTTCCAACTAATAGAAGAAATAGCGGACAACGAAGGAAGGTATCTCATATTAATATGCAAAATTGAAGGCCTCCTCATGACCTTAGTCAATTTGTATGCCCCAAACACAAAGCAGATAACATTTTTGAACAAGGTGACGAGGAAAATTAAAAAAGTCCAGCAAGGTAATCTTTTCTTATGCAGAGATTTCAACCCTATACTGGACTCTAGCTCATCAAGCAGAGGAAAAAGTCTGTCTTTATCCACCTGGATGCATGGAGCAAACTTGCTAGATTCATTTAGATGTTTAAATGTGAACTCTAGGGAATACACTTTTTACTCATTCCGCCACAGGTTATTCTCAATAATCGACATGTTTCTGGTAGACTTCCTGATTCTCAAAAGAGTACAGGAAGCCAAAATAGGTATGACTTCATGGTCGGATCATGCTCCAATTACCCTCAAATTGAGGATAGGCCCCCAGATTTCAACATACGGAAGCTGGAGAAACAACACATTCTAAATGAAGGAGCCAAATTTCCAGAAGCAAATCGCTGAAAATATTAAAGAATATTTTGATATTAACGATTCTCTAGAAACGTGTCGATTCACTCTCTGGAACGCGCACAAATCTGTTGTCAGAGGAGTGATGATTCAGCAGGGCTCCATTCATAAAAGAAATAAAGAAAAATTACTTAAGAACACCCTTTTATGCCTAGCAGACATAGAAAAAGAATTGCAAGCTAAACCTACCTCATTACAAAATACACTCATAGAAATGAGAATGAAAGCTCGAAACATACTTTTAGAGCAACATGAGAAAAATTTAAAAAGCCTAAAATCCTTGTTCTACATAAGCAACAACAAATTCACTTGGATGATGGCTAAAAGAATAAAACAAAAAAGGAATAAAGCAAAAATCCCCTATATAGTCGACTCAGGTTTTCATAAGAAAACTTCTAACTAGAGATGAGCGAGCATACTCGCTAAGGACAATTGCTCGATCGAGCATTGTCCTTAGCGAGTATCTCCCCGCTCAGAAGAAAAGGTTCGGCTGCTGGCACGGGTGAGAGGTGAGTTGCGGCCATGAGCAGGGGGTAGCAGGGGGGAGAGAGGGAGAGAGAGATCTCCCCTTTGTTCCTCCCCGATCTCCCCAGCCGCCGGCAGCCGAATCTTTGCTCCCGAGTGGGCAGGTACTCGCTAAGTGCAATGCTCGATCAAGTAATTGCCCTTAGCGAGTATGTCCGCTCATCTCTACTTCTAACCCATTAGAAATTGCCGAGGTATTTAGGAATTTCTATGAAACTTTATATAACTTAAACAAGGACCCCTTCATCCCGCAACCTAACGAGAAAGAGATAGATCATTTTCTGTCCTCAATCCAACTCCCCACATTAAATAAAACTCAGTTGGACAAACTAAACACCCAAATCTCCCTACAAGAAACTCTAAAAGTCATCAACAACTCTAAAAAAGATAAGAATCCTGGTCCAGACGGATTTACTAACGAATATTATAAAACCTTTAGATCCCATCTAGCTTTTCATATGACACCAGTATTCAATCAAGCCATGACAAAAGGCAGTCTCCCCCTAGAAATGTTACAAGCAAATATTGTTACAATACCTAAACTGGGAAAAGATGCCTCCTCCCCGGCCAACTTTAAACCAATATCCCTACTAAACTGTGATACTAAATATTACGCAATAATCCTGGCACTCCGTCTTCTGGAAATTACATCAGATCTTATACATAGCTACCAAGCACGATTTGTCAAGGGGAGACAGACGTCCGATGCTACTAGAAGGCTGTTTGTCGCAATGGAGGAGATGGAGGCCTCTCGGATGCCTACTGCTCCTGACTTTGGACGCGGCGAAGGCGTTCGATAGAATCCACTGGGATACGCTTTTGCTGTACTGAGAGATGGGATTCGAGGGAGCAATTCTGCAGGCAATCCAGGCTTTGCATGGTTCCCCTTCCACAAAAATTTTAATAAATAGAGTGATTTCCACTCCTTTTGAAATCACAAATGGGACTAGGCAGGGATGCCCCTTATCCCCCACACTATTCATTCTAACCGTGGAGCCCCTAACTAAAACCATTCGCATGAATACTGAGACTAGGGGAGTGCCTATATCATCCAGACAACACAAAATTGGCCTTTTTGCGGACGACGTAATTTTAATGTTAACCACACCACTGAACTCTCTTAGAGCAGCATCTGATATTATTTCCATTTTTAGTAAAATTTCATATTACAAAATCAACCCATCAAAATCAAAAATTTTGGCGATAAATATATCAGACAAACATCAAAACCAAATCAGAAAAGAATTCCCATATATTTGGGAACAATCGGAAACCCAGTACTTAGGAATAGCTATTACACTTTCCCCAGAAAATACAATGATCCACAACATGGAATCGTTGATGGAAGAGATCGAGAGTTGTCTGGAAACCTACAAAAAGATCGAGTTTTCATGGCTTGGAAGAATAGTCATATATAAGATGATGATTCTCCCTAAAATATTATAGAAATTCCGCAATATTGCAACTCTATGCCTAAATAAAATTCTAAAAAGATTACAAAAACAACTAATGTCATTTATCTGGGGGAACAAAAAGCCACGAGTAGCCACATCCATAATGTACTGCTCGAGAAGTTTAGGAGGCATGGGAGTCCCTAACATAGAAGCTTACTACAAAGCCAACATAATTAAACAAATTAGAGCGTGGTGTGCCCCGCAGACAGGAATCAGCTGACCCAACTTGGAGCAAAGTGTTTCGGGAAAAAAATCACTTAGAAATTTACTTTCGGCATCCAGCATAGATCCTAAAGTTAAGCTCCCTACGAACTCAACAATAAAAGCAGCAATCACTATATGGAGACTTCTTCAGATATCTAACCACCACCAACCTAGGAGACACATCTCCCTTCCTATAGAAATTTTAGAGTTCTGGACTACTAACTTAAGCTTGCAAAACTGGATAGACAAAGGTATAAAATTTATCTCAGACCTAGCAATAGGGAAAGAACTAAAATCTTTTGAGCGTCTATGTTTAGACTACAACCTCCCGAACAGTGACTTTTGTAAATATAAACAAATTTAGAGTATTTGGGCCTCCCTCCCAAAAGTGCAACTCTTAATACCATTGTATTTATATAAATTCCTCTTCGGACACCCCCCCCCCCCCCCCCCCGCTCTTAGTTCTGACATTAAAAGCATGTTGGTAGCCCTGATAGAACCGGAGTTTAAAGTAGAACAAGTTTTGTTCATCTAAGGCCTGATGTCCATGGATGGATTGGATCGCACATGCGGATTTCCGTCACAGTAGACATGCGGTAACAATTTGCAGGATATTGCGGATTTATTAGTTTTTCCGTGCGGATGCACTGCAGATCATCCATGCAGAAAAAAAATCTGCAACCCCACCTCCCTAGTTGATTTTAACCTTCAAATCTGCAGTACATATGCAATTGTATTTGCGGTTGCACTGCGGATCGTCTGGACCCATTGACTGCTATTGAGCCCGCCCGCACGGAATCCGCACTGAAATGGAGCATGCTGCAATTTGTTTTCTGTATTAAACAGTCAGCAAATCAAATCCACACTCAGCTGCAGATGCCAATGCTTACCTATGCCACTTTTTAAATTGCGGATCTTGTGGATTCCGCAAGTCAAATTCACGCATGAACATTGGACCTAAAATTGTAATGTCCTTTTCCTTCAGAAGGAACAGAGCTTTTTCTAAACTGCTGGGGAGGGGGGGGGGGGGGGTTAATTAGTAAAATATGGTGAATAAAGGTACATTGCCTTGTAAAATAAGCTTTTACTATTTTACTCTTGAAAGAACAGGCTAAACTTGCTGTTTGATAAAAATCGTTTTTCAGCAGCCATTGCATTGCAACGAAATGTAACACCTCTATTATAAAGTTGAGAGCAGAAAACACAGGCTCACAGGACTAAGAAATGGTCTTTCTCCTCCCTGCACAATGATCTGTACACAGTTCAGGGAGCCCGCTCTCAACCCCCTCTTATAGCAGTCAATGAGTCATTTTCTGGCAGAGCTTTCTTATATCCATATGTTTGCTGAACTGTGCTCACTGCACTGAGCAGCAACTAAATGCAAGGTAACTGCCTCCATAGTCATCCAAAGAAAGTAGAATACCCATGCAAAATCAGAATATATAAAAGTACACATATGTTCCCGTGTATCTTTTAAATTAGAAAAAATAAACCAATATAGTCCCTTTAAATTCATACCCTTTTTCATCCTGTTGAGAGAACCACATGAGGCAACATGTTAGAAGATTGTTTCCTTTATCCTCTTGCCTCCTATTGCTTCATGTTTTCTGTTGGTTTTGTTTTCGTTCTACATTTTTGAGTAGAAAGTTAATGAATCTTAACAGAATAGACACATACAATAAGTTCTGCAAAGAGCCTTATTATGCCTGTGTAGTATTTGCATAGAGCTTCGAGTATATAATAATACAATGTATTTCCAAATTAAACACATTCATTCCTGAAGGCTAAGCTGCCCTACTGACCAAGGTGCAACTTTTAGAATAAAAATGTAGCATTCTGAATGAGTTGCTGTGTTACATCTGGAAATTATGAAAATTGCTACAAGCCAAGACACAGTATCCTAGTCATATCTT
Source organism: Eleutherodactylus coqui (assembly GCF_035609145.1). Taxonomy (NCBI): domain Eukaryota; kingdom Metazoa; phylum Chordata; class Amphibia; order Anura; family Eleutherodactylidae; genus Eleutherodactylus; species Eleutherodactylus coqui. Next base: position 25,491,781 of record NC_089845.1, on the reverse strand, counting down.
ATTTAGGAGTCTTAGTCATAGAGATAGAAAGTGGAAAAGTATTGTTTGTAAATAACATGGAATGTTTGTAATAATATTTGTATAGAAAATGTTCAGATATGACATATGAATGCATGAGCTAAAGTAATTCCTAGTAATCTACTCTCTCCCCATGTGGAAGAGACAATCGGCTTGGCAAGCACATATACTGTAGAAACACAGCAGGAGTGTTCCATGTCATGCATGATAGAGTTTGCTTAGTTCTTTCAGGCATGACATGAGCCTGCTCCTGCCGCGCTCATAGACCTTGCAGCCTCAAAGAGAGTCAGTTGTCTTCTAAATAGGATGAGACTAACATACAGATCCAATAGTGATTTACAGAAAAGGGAATAATTACAGTTTGTTTTCACTTGTGGAATAACTTCCCTATGAGGAGTGACTATACAACCAGCAGCTAAAACCATTTGTAAAAAAGTTTAAAGCTACAAAATTTAAATGTAAAAATATATTTTGTGTAATAATTCAACTTTGCAAATAGTTTTGATTATAACTCTCCTTATGTTTTGTATCTATCTTTGTGTTTCTATGGCAACAGACTGCAAACAAAACCTGTGTAATCTTTTACATCTGTCTTCTCTTCTTGCTAAACTACTAAACTTAAAGAAAAGGGAACAGATGGAGGGACGTATGACTGCCGGATCAGATTACACGGGATTTGTTTGTAGTTTGTGACAATGAAGAGATGGAGGGCTATATATAAAGAAATGCATTTTATATGCCTGTCTTGATGTAAGGTGCGCTGCAGTGAAATGTGCTTCATTATATAAGAGGCTCACGCCTCATAATATATTAGGCAGATTTCTGACCGTTTGGTGCGCTAGACAGCCAAAATATACACCAGGTATGCCTTCTAGTCTCCCCATATATCAGAAGGCATAGGAGCTGCAGATACAAAATTGTAAGATTTGTATGTAAATACGACTAAGTATCTAGTTTACAAAATAACCTGAAAATGTATTTGTATCCTTACATTGCTATCTTTGTGTTAGTTGTTCTTTTTTTCCTCCTCCTCTGGAGAAAAAGTGTGGTCGCTCAGTTGCTCGAACTTTTGCTTTGCAGTTATCAAAGTCTGTCCAAGGGAAACAAGTGGATAGAGTTTTTCAAAGTCCATGCTGATGTTGTCCTTGATGCTTTATGAGATTTGAACCTAGAACCCCAGCACTGAAAGGTAATAGTGCCAACCACTGAGACACACGATGAGCTGCAGTAATATTGAATATAAAAAATATTGCTGGGGTTATGGCCTGACAGGCAAGGAGACAGGACATACATAAGAGAGCTCCGTCACTCAGCCTGCAGAATCCGGGCCAATTTGCTTCTCGTGGACCCTAACCAGCCTGATTTATTCTTGTTTTGCTCTTGCCTGCCTTGGAGCATCAGTTTAAGACCTTTTAAGGCCTTATCTAGAACAAGCTCGATAGCGGCCTACTGAGGCCTGACCATCTCCGGGTTCAATTACCAGGTGCTGGCACCTAGAGGAGGTTCTGGCTTGAGCCCTCCTACTTACCAAGCTGAAGAACATATTGATCCAGGAACCTTGGGGGTGCTGCAGCTACCGGCTGCTGACTTCTCTCTCCAATCTGGTGAGTGACACCGCCATTGGCGGCTCCAGTGAGCATCTGGCCTGACTGCCTCTGGCCCCCTGCTCTCCAGAGCTAGCATTCCCCAGGTGCTTGCATATTGGGAGCCACACTGATCCCCTGGCCTGTACCACCATTCACTTTCTACTAGGCGGCCGCCATCTTGCAGGCCTGGAGGTGGGAAAGCATAGTCCTTCCACTTCTCCACATTTGTGGAGTACTATGGTATTGGAGAAGAGGGAGGGGAAAAAGAGAGAATAGGAGGAATAGGGAGCAGCAGGAGAGAGGGGGAGAAGAGGAAAGAAAAGGAATATAAGCACAAGTGAAGTGCCCCTGGATACACATTATCCACAGTTTAGAGGGGTGAAGCAATCAATTCTTCCCCACTCATCTGTCTGTCACATGTGGGACTGGGAAGAGAGCGGAGAGTAGCCCCATAGAAAGAGAGAGTTAGGGGAGCAATTTCTTAGCCACTGGAGCAAGACTTTTGTTATATTCTGCTGCCACCTAGTGGCCCTTATATAGTGGCATTATATCCCTGCTGCAGAGCACTGATCTTGAAGTCATAAATTGAGAAGTGAACTGCGACTGATATGATAGACTCACAATGATACGATACAGAATGCACACGCTGCTAAATACAAGAACTTTGCGATGTAGTAAGCGGGTAAAGTCCCCTGAGGACTTCCCTGTGATACTATAATAGCCCTGGCCAGGTGACATCTTTTCTTTTGACTACACTTCTCTATACTTTGTATATGAGTCTCGCTTGCATGGCCCCTACTAAACAAATGAAGCTCACTAACAGAGTGCAACAACTTGTGAAACCTGGCTTTGGAAGATACTCAGCCCAGTGTGTCCAGCAGACCTCAGAGATCTCCCCGTGAATCCACCAAATCAAGTATGACTATTGCGGACATACTTAAGGCCATAAGGGAGTGTAAATCTGCACTCACTGGAAAGATTGAAAGCAGACGTAAATAATCTACGAGAGCGTACCACCATGGTAGAGATCTGAGTTTATGACCTGGAGGATATAGTCACACCACTTATGGCACAAGTTCAGGCGCTTGAATCTGCCTCTTCTGCTCAACAACTGAAGATTGACAATTTGGAAAGCTGCTCCAGCCGATGTAATATTAGAACGGTCTGTTTACCGAAGGGTTTGGAGGGGAGACAGCCCTGCGAATATCTTGAATCATTGGGAATTCTTTGGCTATGACTCTTTTTCAAACCTTTTTATGTTTAACATGCACATCGTATCCCGACCAGAGCCCGCGTCCTGGAGCACCTATTCGCACATTTATAGCTAAGCTCCTAAACCACAGGGACAGGTAAAAAGTGCTGGAATTAAACCGAAGGATGGATCCTCTAAAGCTTCAAGGACAGCACATGAGAATCTTTCCTGATTACTCCCTAGAGGTGCAGAAGCATTGTCAGAAGTTTGCGGAGACAAAGCGTCTCTTAACAGCTGGAGTATGCAATTCTGTACCTGGTTAAACCTAAAGTGATTAGAGACAATCGTGCTCACTTCTTTGATAAGCTTGGGATTGTCATTGCTTGGCTGGAGTGTCAGTAAATCCTGAATGTCCTAAATATTTGAATGGGACTGGCCGGTTGAAATGACTCCTGATGCTTTCTGATGATATGAATGCTACTTCTGCTTTTTCTTGTGAAGGGAAGATGGACCCTCCTTGACATCGTATACATGTTTATTTATATACTAAGCCACTGTTAAGACGGGTCCATGCATATCTAATAATTGCATTGATGTAAATGTATTTGCATTGTCTGTAACTTCTCCACTCTCTTTCTAGGCTTCTGGCCAGTCAACTCCAATTTCACCCAAACCCAAAATTCAATATTGCAGTCTTATTATGAACCTTTGCCTTGGGAGAGGATTCTACCATGACTGGATGGGCCTTTATCCTTTATTGAATGACTAAGTAGGATGCAGAACATGTGATTTTTAGCTCTTTATGTGGGTTTATGAATGCCAAATCATTGCGACATAGATGGGGGGGTTCTCTCTCTTTTTCTTCTTTCCTCTATCCTTTTTATTGTTCTTACTGTCTCCTAGAGCTGATTGGTTGGCCCGTGCACCCTTCTGGTTGTAATGATTCATGAACTTAAGCCTGTTCTCAGTTGGGTTAAATGGTAGGGGGGGGGGGGGGAGGAAAGTTGGTGTTTGTTTACAGTAACAGATTCATTCTCAGGTTAAATCCACCATGTGACTGTCCATTAAAGGTTATGCGGGCACCTTGTACCTATGCGATCTTCTCATATATTCCTTTGTTTCCCAATGGCTGATACCAAATTTAAATTAATCTCATGGAATGTCAGAGGTCTCAATTCTAAAGTTAAGAGAACATTGGTGTTTAACTTCCTTATTCGTCTTTTGTAGGAAACACACTTGCAGGACTCTAGAGTGATGGCACTTAAACGTGTGTTTGTTCCCTCAGCCTACCATGCCACATATTCTAGCTATCCTAGAGATGTGACAATTCTAGTGGATAAATCCATCCCATTCACTTTTAAGCAACTGCATATTGACCCTAATGGTCGCTTTCTTATACTGCAGGGTTTTTTCATGGGCAGCTTCTAACAATAGCTAATGTCTACAAACCACATCCAGCTGATATCTAGGTGCTGCATGATAACATGGCCATGGTACTCCTGGACGCATCCCCATTGATATTGGTGGGAAACTTCAACCATCTTATGAACCTTCATCGGATGCTCCAGTGGGATCCCAGCTGCCAATATGGGCCTCCTATTATTTGCTGGAGGAGATATGGTGCCTGAGACACCTGCATGATACTGCCTACTCCTACCACTCAGTGTCTAATGGTTCTTTTTCTAGAATCAATTTGTGCTTTGGGTCCCTGGAGTGTTTTCTCTTGCTGGGTGACATCTTTTATCTGCCTCAGGTTATCTCTGACCACTCAACACTTCAGCTAGTTCTCAGTTTGAGGGGGAGGGACTCTTCCTCCTTGGAAACGTAATCCCCTATGGCTCGATCGGCAGGAGGTATGCATCTATACTGACCAGGAAGAGGAGACTTATTGGGGGGTTAATGCTGCTTCAGTGTTCGAGTCTATGGTCTGAGAGGCCTTTAAGGCCTTCAGCAGAGGCTCCTTTACTGTGGCCATCTCCATTTACAGAAAGTTGCTCCAGCAGGATAGGCTGGACTTGGAGTGCCATCTTTCTGAGGCAGAAACCTGCCATATTCCATATTCCATTGAAGCCAATCACTATACTCTTAACTGTCTGCGAAGAGAATATAAATTACTGATATTTGATTCCGTGAAGAAAAAGCTTTTACACTTGTAACATAGAGTGTTTGACCAAGGGGATATAAGCAATCGATTGTTAGCCTATCTTGCTAGTGAAGACAGCATTATTCCTCCAATTGTGGCAGTTTGCAATATATCTGGAGCTCTAATTACTGATCTTGAGTTTATCAATAATGTATTTGCCAAATTTTACACAACTCTGTATACCTCTAAACTCTAAAGTGCCTATCTTGACATTATTACCTTCCCTACATTACCCAAGAGTAGTGTGACTATCCTAGATCGGGACTTGGAATGGGAGAAGATTGTGGAGGTTATTCAGTCATTCCCAAACAGGAAATCTCTGGGTCCAGATGAGCTCCCTATGGAATAGTACAAAAAGAACGTGGAATGTATGGCCCTGAAGATCCTCATGTTATACAACAGTATCCTTTAGGGATTTTGCCAGTAACAATGGATGAGGCTTTTATAGTCTTAATTCTCAATTCCGGTAGGACCCAGGAGATTGTGGCTCATATCAGCCTATCTCTCTAGTCAACAAATTGTGAAAATTAAAAATGCCAGCTGCTGAGCAAGGGAGGGACTAGCCATTCCCCGCTTCCACTGTTACTACCTAGCTGGCCAGTTGGTATGTGCAGGATGGTGGCTGTCCTCCACAGACTACAACCCAGTGGTAAGGCTTGAATGCAGAATAATGGGTCCTGACCAAGGTCTGAGGGGCTTATTGCTAAGGGGCCCATCCTCATGCGTAAACACCCTACCTACACGCATGTGAGTGACTCTTAAAGTTCAGAACATTGCCCTTGATTTGATACTTGATGAGGCAACCAAATGGAACCTCTACACTCCGCTGTAAAACACTCTGAACTTGCAATATATGCCAGACACTGTCTTCTGGCTGTGCTATTTAATCACTACCCTTTTGGATGTTGTAGAGGATGGCGATCTCTGTACATTCTTGCGATTGCAGATACATTTTGGCCTTCCCAACAATTGCTTCTGTAGGTAATTCCAACTTTGACATGCCCTCAGAAACCTGCCATATTACATATTCCCTTGAAGCCAATCACTCTACTCTTAACTGTCTGCGAAGAGAATATAAATTACTGTTATTTGATTTCATGAAGAAAAAGCTTTTACACTTGTAACATAGAGTTTGGGGAATCTGAAGGTCTCTTCTCCTCTACCCTATGCTATGAGCATAAATACTGGGTGTTCGCTGTATTGGTAATCGCGCTGTGGGTAAATTTGCTGTTTGCTTTCTTGTAATTCCCCAGGACAGGAATCTTGACTTCGTATGTTGTGAAGTCTAATGTCAACTAATATCACTCAATATAATGGACTGAAAAAGCTCTGATGACCAAACACTGAAATTTTTAATTGCTTTTCTCCTTTTTTTCCTACATTATATTATATAAAATGCCCCATGAATAAAAATTATTGCCATTCTTAATTAGAATCATGTACAAAGCATCCCAGTGCTAGCAAATTTGATTGGATAATTGCAAGAGTTTTAGGCTACCCTCGCACATGACATATTTGCTGCAGGCTTTCCGCACCTAAATGATATGGATTTGGGCAAGTTTGTAATTGTATTACTGCTGCAGGATTTAAACCCTATATTTCGAGAGTTGAATTCTGCAGCACAAATAGATATTTACAGATTTAGAATACACAGCATTTTTGGAAAATGCGGTAGATTAGTTGCAGAAATTTTCCACAGCATGTAAAGACGATTTTAGAAATCTCTTCCACACACCTTGTAATGTAAATGCTATGGAGTTTCCACCACATTTCCAGCAGCAGAAATTCTAAAGCATTTCAACTATGTGGGAAGTGTAAAGAAAATGCATCCTAGACATAAAGCATTTACTGAAAACATTATATCCATAGCTTCACTACTCGTTCACATCTTGAGCGCCATGATGCCAGGAGTTCAGGAACGTGATGCTGCAGCCTCATCTGGCTGCAGTACTCCCCTGATTTCCTCTGACAGAATTTGTTACACCAATTATTGGGACTACTGTGGGGCTACAGTGCCAAATCCTGGCAGCAGCAAGATCGCTGCAGGGAAGGGGTTAACAGCGCGGGAGCACATCTCCGATGCCCCCTGCTGTCGCAGCGGAACGCCAGCTACTAGTGACAGCCGGCTCCGGCTGCGGGATAGCGCGAGATCTGCTATGATCTTGCGCTATCCCTATGACGTAATGGTACGTCATTTTGTGGGAAGTACCCCGCTCCCAGGACGTACCCTTACATTATGGGGCGGGAAGGGGTTAATATTAGCATTTGTATTTTGATTTTTTGTGAATATGTAAAAACTTATAGGTCCTAGGAAGCTGAAAGCCAATCTAAAATATTTCAAAGCCTGTGATTTACCTATGTGGATAAGCTGGTGCAGATTTGTCCAGTTGTTTGGCCATTGTGATTGTATTATAATTTTTTTGTGAATATGTCGAGAGTGGTAGGTTCCAAAACTCAATCTAAAACCCTCTGCAGTGTCTGATTTACCTGTGTGGCAGATTGACCAAGTCATTTGACTGTCGGATTTGTGTTCCAACTTTTGTTTCCAATTTTTTGGTGAATATTAGGGATGAGCGTGCGTACTCGGAAAAGCACTACTCGCTCGAGTAATTTGCTTTATCCGAGTATCGCTGTGCTCGTCCCTGAAGAATCGGGTGCCGGCACGGATCGGGGAGCTGCAGGGGAGAGCGGGGAGGAACGGAGGGGAGATCTTTCTCCCCCTCTCTCCCACCCGCTCTCCCCTGCTCCCCGCTGTGACTCACCTGTCAGCCGCAGCGGCACCCGAATCTTCAGGGACGAGCACAGCGATACTCGGATAAAGCAAATTACTCGAGCGAGTAGTGCTTTTCCGAGTACGCTCGCTCATCTCTAGTGAATATATTGAAAACAGAAGGTCCTAGGGAGATGAAACTGGGTCTAAAGCTTCCAATGTGCTGATTTACCTTTGTGGGAAATTTGGTGTCGATTGGTCGAGTTGTTTGGCCGTGCATAAAAAACAGACAACAGAAGGGTAAAGCTGGTACCTATGTAAGTGAATTTATCTGTAGACTTTGGCCTGAGAGAGAGAAAGAGAGAGAGAGATAAGTCTCCTATTATACAGGTTTACTGTTTAGTGTAGAGACTAGAGATGAGCGAGAACCAAAATGCCCGGTTGCTCGTTACTCCAGTCGAAATTTCAGTGATGCTCGAGAGTTCGTTTCGAGTAACGAACCCCATTGAAGTCAATGGGCGACTCGAGCATTTTTGTATATGACTGGTGCTCCGCTAAGGTTTTCATTTGTGAAAATCTTAGCAAATCACCAAAGTCATGTAAAAAACACAGAAATGGATAGGGCAGGCAAGGAGCAACATGCAGGGCTGCATTTCTGGCTCCTAGGTCTCACTATTAAGCCAAAATAGTTTCAAGAGTGAGACCCCACCCCCCCCTGTGTCAGCATAACGATCGTTCTCCTCTGCCACGGGTGTAACAGCTGTGGCACAGCAGAACGATTTTAGCCCATTGAATTCAATGGAGCCGGCAATACAGCCGGCTCCATTAAAAGCAATGGGCTGCCGGCGAGCGCACGATGAATTTTCGGGAAGGGCTTAAAAATATAAGCCCTTACCTGAAAAAGAAAGATTTTAGTGTCAAAAAGAATAAAAATACAGGCATTCTCTTCAATGAAGCCGCTGCTGCTGCCGGCGACTCCATTGAAGACAATGGTCCGCTGGCACACCTGAATTCTTTTTCAGGGAAGGGCTTTACATATAAGCCATTCCCTGGAAATGAATTAAAAGTGATTTAAAAAACAAAAAAAATAGATCCTCACCTCCCTTCAGCTGCCGGGGCACAGCCGCATCTTCTCCTGCTGTCCCCTGCACTGTGGTGCTGAACTGCTTTCATTCAGTTGAGAGCTGCACTGAGCCAATCAGAGGCAACACTCACTCACCCATTCATGAATTCATGAATGGGTGTGAGTGAGATCTGCCTCTGATTGGCTCAGCGCTGAGCCAATCAGGGGCATGTCTGACTCACACCCCCTTCACACCCACTGCAGGCCGGGCCGGCTGCGCTGAACTCCATCTGCCGGGACAAGGTGAGTATATATATTTTTTTTATTTTTACACATTTCTGGATGAATTGCAGGGAAGGGCTTATATATTTAAGCCCTTCCCGACAATTCATCCCGCGATCGCCGGCAGCCCATTGCTTTCAATGGAGCCGGCTATATTGCCGGCTCCATTGAATTCAATGGGCTAACATCGTTCTGCCGAGACAAGGTGAGTATATATTTTTTTATTTTTACACATTTCTGGATGAATTGCAGGGAAGGGCTTATATATTTAAGCCCTTCTCGAAAATTCATCCCGCGATCGCGGCAGCCCATTGCTTTCAATGGAGCCGGTTGTATTGCCGGCTCCATTGAATTCAATGGTCAGTGCTCGTTTAATCGAGACGAGTACCGCGTGGTGCTCGTCTCGAGTAACGAGCATCTCGAGCACCCTAATACTCAAACGAGCATCAAGCTCGGACGAGTATGCTCGCTCATCTCTAGTAGAGACCCATTTCAGTGACAACACTTTGCTATGGCAGTTGGGCTCACACAATTGATTAAAATGTGTGTTAAGATCCTCAAATCAATTAAAGGGGTTGTCCCGTGAAATCAAGTGGGGTTATACACTTCTGTATGGCCATATTAATGCACTTTGTAATATACATCGTGCATTAAATATGAGCCATACAGAAGTTATACACTTACCCACTCCGTTGCTGGCGTCCCCGTCTCCATGGCTCTGACTAATTTCTGCATCTTCTGGCTTCTTTAGACGCGCTTGCGCTGTCCGGTCTTCTGCTCTATTGAATGGAGCCGCTCCGGAGTGCTCGCGCCAGAGAGCTGGTCTGCGCATCGTCATCGTAGCTCCGCCTCCGTCACGTGGTGCCGATCAGCCAATTAGGTGGCTGTAATCGGCAGTGGAACGCAAGAAAGGGGAAGATAATCCACGGTGCACCATGGGAGAAAACCGCGGTGCATCCTTGGGAAAGGACCAGCGGCCATCTTTAAAAGAAGAAACTGCCCGAACGGGGAGGCAGGTAAGCAATTTTTTTTTTTAAATAACAAAAGGATTGTTTTTAACGGGGCAGAATGTGAGGGTATGTAGAAATTTTTTTTTTTTGATTTCGCCGCGGGACAACCCCTTTAAGCAATGATGGTCATTTATTATTATAATCAATAAAGCAGTAATGCAATTTAAAATATGACATATTTGTATATATGCAAGAGCTATATAAATAAAGGAAATTAGGTCTTAGCATCTACAGCATGATTTTGGTGAGACTAGCAGATCATCTAATATGTTCAGGAGCCTAACAACTCTCCCCTGACTGCAGATGTTGGGGAAGATAAGAATAAGGCAGTTGGATTTTAACTGCATAATCATATAACTCGGATTCTCCCTTCTCTCCATTCAGAACATATGCATGCTTGACTAGGAAGCTGACTGCAAACAGATGTTTATCATGTGTATAGTCAGCGATAAATAGATAGATAGATAGATAGATAGATAGATAGATAGATAGATAGATAGATAGATAGATAGATATGAGAGAGAGAGAGAGAGAGAGAGATATGAGATAGATAGATAGATAGATAGATAGATAGATAGATATGAGATAGATAGATAGATAAATAGATATGAGATAGATAGATAGATAGATAGATAGATAGATAGATAGATAGATATGAGAGAGAGAGAGAGAGACAGAGAGAGATATGAGATAGATAGATAGATAGATAGATAGATATGAGATAGATAGATAGATAGATAGATAGATATGAGATAGATAGATAGATAAATAGATATGAGATAGATAGATAGATAGATAGATAGATAGATAGATAGATAGATAGATAGATAGATAGATAGATAGATAGATAGATATGGGATAGATAGATAGATAGATAGATTTGTTACATGTAACGAAATTAAACATATGCAACCTTAAATTTAAAAGAATTTATGTAACTTGTAGATAAGCCTTATTTTTGCTTAAAGATTCACATATTATATGTACAAACCAAGACACTACCCTTGAAGAGTCTTACCAATTTGCAGATAGCAACTCAATAATGCACTGATATTATAGACTGAGCCTGTAGAGAGCTGTATTCAGGTTATTCAGCGTTAGAAAGACAATATTTTAATCTTCAAGGGTTAAAGATTCAATTTCCTTATGTTGAGTTCCACAAAAAAAAAAGGAAAATGCTTCACTGTTTTATTTTTATAACTTTTCTTTAGATCAATAAAAAGGATATGAAACTAGCACAAATCAAACTGGAGAAAACTGGACCCCTTTTCGCTGTGAGAAGTCACAGATGCAGTAGGTGTAATTGTGGATTTAGGATTTTTCTCAGTTTCATCTGTTTTAATAACGGTGAAGACAATGGTAATTATATATTTTGCATTATTCTTTTATTAAGTTCATTATTTGATCAAATCTAAATAGATTCATTTTTAAGGTTAAATATTAGATTGCTATAGCCAAGAAAGGTTAGTGAATGACTGTACTGAGGGGATTATATGTAGTAGATTGCACTACTGTAGAGGAGCAAGTGATGAATTACTTAGCTAGAAGTACAGTGGTGCAAAACTACTGCAGTCAATTCCATGTCTCTGCTGTTACTTTTATAGTAGATGCAATGTAAAATGTCCCTATATTGTCATATATGTTTTGTAAAAATTATATTATTTTAGATTATCTAAATAGGTTTATTTTGAACAATTAAAAAAATCAATTACCAGTTATTGCTAGTTTTCTGAAATGCTGTTATACAGAACTGGAAAATAAAACACTGCTATATCAGTAGTATGTAGTAATAATAGTGGTAATGTAATAGTAGTTATACGTACATATAAGACTTGAAAATAAGACCTAGCCCGAAAATAAGACCTAGCATGGATTTTTGAGGATACAGAATAATTTTTCAGGATTTTTGAGAATGCTTGAAATATAAGCGCTTTTTTCTCTTCCTTCTAGCGGTAATGCATAAAGGTGAGTAATAGCAAACAAAAGACACTTACTGGAAAGGAGGGGAGTGTGTGTATTGCAGAAGCCCCCTCCTTGAAGTGCTGACTCCAATCACTGACGGAAATACACCTCAATGTGCAGGATAAAGATCCAAGATTTATTTCTGATCCACCGAACGTCGGATCAAATAAAAGGCAACGCGTTTCGGTGTCAGGATAACACCTTTCTCAAGCCAATAAAATCATGCATAAAAACATATAAAACATACTCACATTTATAATGAAAATGAAAGCTCGGCTAGTACATGGGTAGCGCCATATTGTGGGAGGGGTTAGTGATGACAGCATATGGTGTCATAATAGGGGGAGGAGTAAAGATGTGGGAGGGGCTATAGGCCCAGAAAACTGGAAATGAGGGATTGAGATAATTGATGTGGTGATGGTGTAAATGTAAAGGTGAAAAGGAGATAACTATTATAAATGGATGGGGGACTGAGAAATAGACAGAGTAATAGGAGTAAAAGCGGGCTGTATAATTTACGGGGGGCGTGGTCAACTGTAGGCCTCGGTCATGTGATTTTTACATCATCATAGATGGGGTGTGTGATGATGACGCTGTCACGTGCGTGCCGTGTCTATTGGTAGCAAAGGGGACAGGCTGTGGGGCATGGTCACGCTGTAACGGCGTGCCCCATCTATAGTAAAGGGCAAGACTTGATAACGTTGTAATCAAGTGTCGCGTATCTGGGGGGGGGGCGTGGTATCGCATGGTGACGTGGTCACGCTGTATTGGCGTGCCACATCTGCTGCGGAGGGTATGACGTGGTCGCGCTGTATTGGCGTGCCGCGTCTACACCGGGAGCATAGCTTAGATTAGTGATGTGGTAACGCTGGGTGGGCGTGCCGTGTACTGGCAGGGGGCGTGGCTATGCTGGATGACGAGGTAGTTGTAGGGCGTGGTTACGCTGTGATGGCGCGCCCCGTCTGATGTGAAGAAATTGACTTGGTCACATTGTAATAACGTGCCGCATCTTTTAAGGGGGCGTGGATTCGCTTGATGACGTGGTCACGCTGTGTTGGCGTGCCGAGTCTGCTGTGGAGGGCATAACATGGTCACGCTGTATTTGCGTGCCGCGTGTTGACCAGGGGTATAGTTTAGATTAGTGCTGTGGTCGCGCTGGCTGGGCGTGCCACGTATTGGAAGGGGGCGTGGCTTGGCTAGATGGCAAGGTGGCTTGGTGTATGGTATATAATGGGGATGTATAACATACATTACTCGATCGAGCACCGCGATTTTTGCGTACTTCCGTACTCGGGTGGAAAGATTTGGGGGGGCACCGAGGGGCGGGGGGGAGGCGTGGTGGAGCAGGTGGTAGCAGCGGGGAACAGGGGGGAGCCCTCTCTCTCTCTCTCTCCCCCCACTCCCCGCTGCAACCCCCCACTCACCCACGGCACCCCCAGAATCTTTTCGCCCGAGTACGGAAGTACTCGAAAATCGTGGCGCTGGGGGAAAAAAGGGGCGTGGCCGAATACGCTCGCTCATCTCTAATCAGGAGCCATGTGGGTGAAAAATGGTCTCCAGTAACATTGTAAATATATCTTTACCAACCTTATGAAAGATGGTCAAAAGCAGAAAAGTTAGTATCCTTTTGTCAGTGGCTACAGAATAGAGCTATATAATATACAGTAGCTTGCATGTAAGAACTAAATAGAGTCTACTGTACCAACTACCACTGTGTGAATTATAAAGCATTCTTGACCTGAAGACCAGATGCTCCATTTTCCACAGAGCTGCCTATAGATGCAGTCAAAGGCCTGTTGCGCTGAATGGGAAATACTGTTCTGTACCCATAGATGTGACTACTGGTGAATATAAAATCTAAGTAATTTGTCTGTGCAAGTTCCATTATGATTAGTTTACAGAACAAGTTTAATTACACAGTTATAACATATTACCAACAGTCAAATATAATGGTGGTAGCGGAATTATAAGAGCTCTGGAGCATTCAGAACATCATGCATTTCCTCCAGGCAGTCAGCATCTCCAGATTGGAGTTTAATAAAGTTATATTTGTCATAACATGTATCAGGCAATAGAAAGACTGAGGCAAAATTATTTCTATGTTTAGTTAATTTATTAAAGTGCTTGTGTTGCAGCCATTCTGAGGCCTGCACCTTGCTTGCAGGGCAGACCAGGTTTTGGGTGTGCTCTTGCTTCTCCTGGAGCTGAAGGGTGTGGTAGTTGCAGGAGTAACGTCAGTCAGCACCTGGTGCTGAGTAGCTTGGCTCCTACTTAAACAGTGCCAGCATTATCTCCTGTGCTGGTCAATACTTCAGTTGCCTGTGGACAGCGATGGAGGAACACACCTTGGCTGAAGCACTCCATGCTAGCTAAGTTCTTTTCTGTTTCGTTTTGTTTTCTGTTTCGCCTTTCTTCTGTGCTAGGGCTCCCTGATAGGGCCTTGTCAGAGCTCACACTTGTCAGAGCGATCGGTCCGCCGAGTAGGCAGGGCCCCCTCCCGGGTTAGGGGGATATAGGGAGAGAATTCCCCATAGTTTTATGTTTTCTTTGCACGGTTGTGTCTTTTTGTTTGTGTTTTTGAGGTTGCACGTCTGGAGGACGCAACAGCTTGCTTCTTAATATAAGTAAAAATGAACCAGAAGAATGAACTTCATAAAGTTTGCTATGGGTGGTTTCACACCTGCACTCAGGGTTCTACTTTCCCACTCCATTCGGGGAGCGGGAAAGGAGAATCCCTTCGCCAAATGGATCCATCTCAGTACGGAGCCAAACAGCACCGAACGGGCCCCATTGACTGTAATGGAGTCCATTTGGTTTCTGCTGAACTGTCTGCCTTTTAGACGGTAGAAAACAAGGTGCATGCAGCATTTCTTCCAGGATTTTGAGCCGGATCTGTGGCAGAACCTCCAACTAGAGTTTCCAAAGCAAATGTGAAACCAGCCGTAGAAACGTTACAGGATATGAGATTTGTTTACACATTTTCTCTTCATGTAACCTTCATTGTACATAATTGTATTATTATTATTTATATATGAAATATGTTTTTTATGCTTTATATATTTTTACTAAACTGTATACTACTTTATTCATTACATATTAATTAGAGATGAGCGAACACCAAAATGTTCGGGTGTTCGTTATTCGAAACGAACTTCCCGCGATGTTCAAGGGTTTGTTTCGAATAACGAACCCCATTGAAGTCAATGGGCGACCAGAGCATTTTTGTATTTCGCCGATGCTCGCTAAGGTTTTCATGTGTGAAAATCTGGGCAATTCAAGAAAGTGATGGGAACGACACAGCAACGGATAGGGCAGGCGAGGGGCTACATGTTGGGCTGCATCTCAAGTTCACAGGTCCCACTATTAAGCCAGAATACCGGCAAGAGTGGGCCCCCCCCCCCCTCCCAACAACTTTTACTTCTGAAAAGCCATCATTAGCATGGCATACCTTTGCTAAGCACCACACTACCTCCAACAAAGCACAATCACCGCCTGCATGACACTCCACTGCCACTTCTACTGGGTTACATGCTGCCCAACCGCCCACCCCCTCCCCCCCCACAGCGCACACCAAAGTGTCCCTGCGCAGCCTTCAGCTGCCCTCATGCCACACCACCCTCATGTCTATTTAGAGGTGCGTCTGCCATGACGAGGGACCGCAGGCACACACTGCACAGGGTTGGCACGGCTAGGCAGCGACCCTCTTTAAAAGGGGCGGGGCGATAGCCCACAATGCTGTACAGAAGCAATGAGAAATAGAATCCTGTGCCACCGCCATCAGGAGCTGCACACGTGGGCATAGCAATGGGGAACCTATGTGTCACACACTATTCATTTTGTCAAGGTGTCTGCATGCCCCAGTTAGACCGGGCTTTTTAATTCATAGACACAGGCAGGTACAACTCCCTATTGTGAAATCCCTGTCGACTGACAGCATGGGTGGCTCCCTGGAACCCACCGGCGGTACACAAAAATATCCCATTGCATTGCCCAACACAGCTGAGGTAGTAATGTCGTGCGTAATACAGGTGGGCTTCGGCCCACACTGCATGCCCCAGTCAGACTGGGGTTCTTTACAAGTGGACACATGTAGGTTACACTCCGTGTGCACCTACAGCATGGGTGGCTCCCTGGAACCCACCGGCGGTACACAAAAATATCCCATTGCATTGCCCAACACAGCTGAGGTAGTAATGTCGTGCGTAATACAGGTGGGCTTCGGCCCACACTGCATGCCCCAGTCTGACTGGGGTTCTTTAGAAGTGGACACATGTAGGTTAAACTCCCTGTGGACCCACAGCATGGGTGGGTGCCAGGAAGCCACCGGCGGTACACAGAAATATCCCATTGCATTGCCCAACACAGCTGAGGTAGTAATGTCGTGCGTAATACAGGTGGGCTTCGGCCCACACTGCATGCCCCAGTCAGACTGGGGTTCTTTACAAGTGGACACATGTAGGTTACACTCCGTGTGCACCTACAGCATGGGTGGCTCCCTGGAACCCACCGGCGGTACACAAAAATATCCCATTGCATTGCCCAACACAGCTGAGGTAGTAATGTCGTGCGTAATACAGGTGGGCTTCGGCCCACACTGCATGCCCCAGTCTGACTGGGGTTCTTTAGAAGTGGACACAGATGCATTTACAACTCCCTGTGGACCGACAGCATGGGTGGGTGCGAGGAAGCCACCGGCGGTACATAGAAATATCCCATTGCATTGCCCAACACAGCTGAGGTAGTAATGTCGTGCTTAATGCTGGTGGGCTAAAAATTTATTTGATTACACTGTAGGCGAGGGCCCACAAAAATTGCTGTATCAACAGTAGTAATGTACATCCCAAAAATTGGCCATGGCCAGCCAAGAGGGCAGGTGAAACCCATTAATCGCTTTGGTTAATGTGGCTTAAGTGGTAACTAGGCCTGGAGGCAGCCCAGTGTAACGAAAAATTGGTTCAAGTTAAAGTTCCAACGCTTTTAAGCGCATTGAAACTTTTAAAAATTGTTTAGAAAAATTATTTGAGTGAGCCTTGTGGCCCTAAGAAAAATTGCCCGTTCAGCGTGATTACGTGAGGTTTCAGGAGGAGTAGCAGGAGGAGGAGGAGGAGGAATATTAGACACAGATTGATGAAGCCGAAATGTCCCCGTTTTGGATGGTGAGAGAGAACGTAGCTTCCATCCGCGGGTGCAGCCTACGTATTGCTTACGTATCGCTGCTGTCCGCTGGTGGAGAAGAGAAGTCTGGCGAAATCCAGCCTTTGTTCATCTTGATGAGTGTTAGCCTGTCGGCACTGTCGGTTGACAGGCGGGTACGCTTATCTGTGATGATTCCCCCAGCCGCACTAAACACCCTCTCTGACAAGACGCTAGCCGTAGGACAAGCAAGCACCTCCAGGGCATACAGCGCTAGTTCAGGCCATGTGTCCAGCTTCGACACCCAGTAGTTGTAGGTGGCAGAGGCGTCACGGAGGACAGTCGTGCGATCGGCTACGTACTCCCTCACCATCCTTTTACAGTGCTCCCGCCGACTCAGCCTTGACTGGGGAGCGGTGACACAGTCTTGGTGGGGAGCCATAAAGCTGTCCAGGCCCTTAAAGACTGTTGCACTGCCTGGGATGTACATGCTGCTCGATCTCCGCACCTCCCCTGCTACCTTGCCCTCGGTACTGCGCCTTCTGCCACTAGCGCTGTCGGCTGGGAATTTTACCATCAGCTTGTCCGCAAGGGTCCTGTGGTATAGCAACACTCTCGAACCCCTTTCCTCTTCGGGAATGAGAGTGGGCAGGTTCTCCTTATAGCGTGGGTCGAGCAGTGTGTACACCCAGTAATCCGCTGTGGCCAGAATGCGTGCAACGCGAGGGTCACGAGAAAGGCATCCTAACATGAAGTCAGCCATGTGTGCCAGGGTACCTGTACGCAACACATGGCTGTCTTCACTAGGAAGATCACTTTCAGGATCCTCCTCCTCAGGCCATACACGCTGAAAGGATGACAGGCAATCAGCCGGTGTACCGTCAGCAGCGGGCCAAGCTGTCTCTTCCCCCTCCTCCTCATCCTCCTCATGCTCCTCCTCCTCCTGTACGCGCTGAGAAATAGACAGGAGGGTGCCCTGACTATCCAGCGGCATACTGTCTTCCCCCCCCCCCCCCGTTTCCGAGCGCAAAGCAGCTGCCTTTATGCTTTGCAGGGAATTTCTCAAGATGCATAGCAGAGGAATGGTGACGCTAATGATTGTAGCATCGCCTCTCACCACCTGGGTAGACTGCTCAAAATTACCAAGGACATGGCAGATGTCTGCCAACCAGGCCCACTCTTCTGAAAGGAATTGAGGAGGCTGGCTCCCTCTGCGCCGCCCACGTTGGAGTTGGTATTCGACTATAGCTCTACGCTGTTCATAGAGCCTGGCCAACATGTGGAGCGTAGAGTTCCACCGTGTGGGCACGTCGCACAGCAGTCGGTGCACTGGCAGCTTAAAGTGATGTTGCAGGGTGCGCAGGGTGGCAGCGTACGTGTGGGACTTGCGGAAATGTGCGCAGAGCCGGCGCGCCTTTACGAGCAGGTCTGACAAGCGTGGGTAGCTTTTCAGAAAGCGCTGAACCACCAAATTAAAGACATGGGCCAGGCATGGCACGTGCGTGAGGCTGCCGAGCTGCAGAGCCGCCACCAGGTTACGGCCGTTGTCACACACGACCATGCCCGGTTGGAGGCTCAGCGGCGCAAGCCAGCGGTCGGTCTGCTGTGTCAGACCCTGCAGCAGTTCGTGGGCCGTGTGCCTCTTATCGCCTAAGCAGAGTAGTTTCAGCACGGCCTGCTGACGCTTGCCCACCGCTGTGCTGCCACACCGCGCGACACCGACTGCTGGCGACATGCTGCTGCTAACACATCTTGATTGCGAGACAGAGGAGGAGGGTGCTTTAGTGGAGGAAGCATACACCTCCGCAGATACAACCACCGAGCTGGTGCCCGCAATTCTGGGGGTGGGTAGGACGTGAGCGGTCCCAGGCTCTGACTCTGTCCCAGCCTCCACTAAATTCACCCAATGTGCCGTCAGGGAGATGTAGTGGCCCTGCCCGCCTGTGCTTGTCCACGTGTCCGTTGTTAAGTGGACCGTGGCAGTAACCGCGTTGGTGAGGGCGCGTACAATGTTGCGGGAGATGTTGTCGTGCAGGGCTGGGACGGCACATCGGGAAAAGTAGTGGCGACTGGGAACTGAGTAGCGCGGGGCCGCCGCCTCCATGATACTTTTGAAGGACTCCGTTTCCACAACCCTATACGGCAGCATCTCAAGGCTGATGAATTTTGCTATGCGGACGGTTAACGCTTGAGCGTGCGGGTGCGTGGCGGCGTACTTGCGCTTGCGCTCAAACACTTGCGCAAGCGACGGCTGGACGGTGCGCTGAACTACACTGGTGGATGGGGCCGAGGACAGCGGAGGTGAGGGTGTGGGTGCAGGCCATGAGGCGGTAGTGCCTGTGTCCTGAGAGGGGGGTTGGATAGCAGTGTCAGGTTGGGGCACAGGGGGAGAGGCAGCGGTGCAAACCGGAGGTGGTGAACGGCCTTCGTCCCACCTTGTGGGGTGCTTGGCCATCATATGTCTGCGCATGCTGGTGGTGCTGAGGCTGTTGGTGTTGGCTCCCCGGCTGAGCTTTGCGCGACAAAGGTTGCACACCACTGCTCGTCGGTCATCAGGCGTCTCTGTGAAAAACTCCCAGACCTTAGAGCACCTCGGCCTCTGCAGGGTGGCATGGCGCGAGGGTGCGCTTTGGGAAACAGTTGGTGGATTATTCGGTCTGGCCCTGCCTCTACCCCTGGACACCGCACTGCCTCTTGCAACCTGCCCTGCTGCTGCCCCTGCCTCCCCCTCTGAAGACCTGTCCTGAGTAGGCGTTGCAAACCAGGTGGGGTCAGTCACCTCATCGTCCTGCTGCTCTTCCTCAGAATCCTCTGTGCGCTCCTCCCTCGCACTTACTGCCCTCACTACTACCTGACTGCAAGACAACTGTGTCTCATCGTCATCGTCCTGCTCACCCACTGAAAGTTCTTGAGACAGTTTGCGGAAGTCCCCAGCCTCATCCCCCGGACCCCGGGAACTTTGCAATGGTTGGGCATCAGTGACGATAAACTCCTCTGGTGGGAGAGGAACCACTGCTGCCCAATCTGAGCAGGGGCCAGAGAACAGTTCCTGGGAGTCTTCACGCAGCTGAGCAGGTATCATTGTAGTGGAGTGAGGAGGCTGGGAGGAAGGAGGAGCAGCAGACAGAGGATTCTGATTTGCAGCAGTGGACGGCGCAGAACTGCGGTTGGACGATAGGTTGCTCGAAGCACTTTCTGCCATCCTGGACAGGACCTGCTCACACTGCTCATTTTCTAATAACCGTCTCCCGCGTGGACCCATTAATTGGGCGATGACTGTCGGGACGCCAGAAACGTGCCTCTCTACTAATCGCGCCGCAGTCGGCTGCGATACACCTGGATCAGGAGTTTGGCCTGTGCCCACACCCTAACTTGGCCCTCCGCGTCCTCGGCCGCGTCCACGTCCTCTAGGCCTACCCCTACCCCTCAGCATGCTGTATTACCAGTGATTTGATTTCACAGGCAGGAAATAAATTGGCGCAAGACTGCAGGCCAAATATAATTTTTTCCCTTTTTTGAAAACGAAAGGCCCCACTGCCTCTAGTGAATGAATAATCTAAGTTTAATAACTGTGCTGTGGCCCTGCTAATGTGTCACAGAACTTGAGGGTAGCAGAGTTATTATAACTCTGGCAGAGCAGGTATTTTTTTCCCAATTAAGGAAAGCAAATGGCGAAGCCAGGAGTAAAACGTAGCTGGGTGCGTCTGATTTTTAAACGTTGCACACGCAGCCGACACGTGTCCACCGCCCTTAGGACGGACAGAGGCAGGACAAATAGAATTTTTTTCAGTTTTTTTCCACCAAAAGGCAGCACTGCGTATATTCAATGAACATGAGAAGTTTAATAACTGTGCTGTGGCCCTGCTAATGTGGCACAGAACTTGAGGGTAGCAGAGTTATTATAACTCTGGCAGAGCAGGTATTTTTTCTCCAAATTAAGGAAAGCAAATGGCGAAGCCAGGAGTAAAACGTAGCTGGGTGCGTCTGATTTTTAAACATTGCACACGCAGCCGACACGTGTCCACAGCCCTTAGGACGGACAGAGGCAGGTCAAATAGAATTTTTTTCACTTGTTTTACAAGCAAAAGGCCGCACTGCGTATATTCAATGAATAATAACTGTGTTGTGGCCCTGCCTACACAATTCTTTCCCTGCAGTATCAATGGAGGGTGCAATGCTCTGCAGAGGCGATTTTGAGAAGAAAAAAAATATGCAGCACAGCTAACAGCAGCCAGCACAGTACTGCACACGGTTAAATATGGCCCTAGAAAGGACCGTTGAGGTTCTTGAAGGCTACACTCACTCCTAACACTCTCCCTGCCTATCCAACACTTCTGTCCCTAATGCCGGGTGCAACGCTCTGCAGAGGCGATTTTGAGAAGAAAAAAAAATTGCCACTGCTAACAGCAGCCAACACACAGCTATCAGTGGCCCTAATAAGGACCTTTGGGGGTCTTGAAGCCTACACTAACTACCAATTATTTCCCTACAGCAGCTGCGGTACAAACAGCACTGTCCCTCATCTAACTCACAAGGCATCTGAGGCGAGCCGCGGGAGGGGCCGACTTTTATATTAGGCGGACACCTGATCTCGCCAGCCACTCACAGCAGGGGGGTGGTATAGGGCTGGAACAACACAGGAGGAAGTTGTAATGCCTTCCCTGTCTTTCAATTGGCCAGAAAAGCGCGCTAACGTCTCAGGGAAGGAAGTGAAAGTAACCCGAACACCGCATGGTGTTCGTTACAAATAACGAACATCCCGAACACCCTAATATCCGCACGGATATCAAGTTCGGACGAACACGTTCGCTCATCTCTAATATTAATTAATTGTATGTTTTATTTCTATTCTCTATTTATTCAATGCATTATCAATTTTAATATATTTACACATGCTTTTGTATATCCACTATGGCTTAGATACCATTATAATGCTACCTGCTCCCTTTCTCTATCTATATGATTTTATGCAAGGTCACTGCAGAGAAATAGATTTCGATTATACTGTTGTAAAGCCTGTGCGACACAATAGTACTACACTCAGCACGGCATCAGGGATTGTACACACAGTTGGAAAAAGCCACACACCTTGCTATGCGGAATGGTAGCACCACTCCAAGGAGAGGAAAGGAAGCCTGGCCCTAACCTAGAAGGGAGGTGATGGATCCCTGGGGACGTCGCCTCGATAAAAGGCGGGCCCATGGTCTTCTTTCTGGGCCCTAATTGTCCCTATAGGAACCCCTAGAGAGGTGAACTGACACGCAAAGCAAAAACAGAGATGAAAAGCAACAAAACAAGATGGAAAGGAACCCGCAGCTACTAATCTGCAAGTAGAAAAACACCCTGCATAGCAGAGCTCCAAACTCCAAGTTCTCCACTATGGAATGCAATAAGCAGCACTGCTTTCCAGGAGGGATGAGAATATATAGCCACTCTGCACCTGAAAACTGTCAGAGTGAATAGAAAACCACACCTCCACCCTACTCCAAGGCATGGCTAATCCAGCATACATCCATGCAGCAAAGGCAGACAGCACCCTTGACCTGCTTAACAAGGCAACAGGTCTTTGCCTATGTTGAAGCCACCAAGCCACGACAGTAACTCTACATAATCCAGCATTTACCGACAAATGGGTACATACCCCGAAATGAGTTATATTGTTTTAATAAAAGAAGAGTTAAATTCATGTCTTGCCTCAGTGTTTTGTTTTACAATATCAGCGATGTATTATACACCTACAAATAAATACACTCAAATACAAGAATAAAGATATACATACTGAGAAGGATACATATATATGCTTGTAGGTAGAAGAGAAACCACTGGAATATATACATTTATATAGATATAGTTATGTGCCTTTCTTTTCATATGTATACTAACATATTCTCATATGTACTAACTCTATAAAAAAAACAAAAACTTAATACTCCGCCTTATATCAGATATGCCAAGATGCTTTGCAAGGCAAAACAGAGAAAGAATGTCCAAAGGAACCAGACGAAGGATGAAGGTTAAAGTGGAGGAGGAAAGAGATACGAAGAATGCATGCTTAAGCCGCTTTCTTAGAATTGAGTGGGTGATTCTTCGCACTGGAGTTAATTAAATACGTGATTTTCTGTACATAAGCTAGAGACCAAGTATGCCATATCAAGATGTTCAACTATGCATCTGAACTTTCACTGTCTCAGGCCGGAAATCCGGACTTCCCATATATGGTTATGAGCCCATCACCCATTCCTGGTGATGAGACAAAAGGGTATAAGATCTCATGTAATCTGTAATAAAGCAGAGCGCAGGTTTTTTTTTCCTTCCCGTGTGAGGAGCTATACCAGACTTCTGTGTGTGGTGTTTCTTCTTTATCGTCGACAGCGGGACATTTGGGGTGGGCCTGATTGGTGTTGTACTTAGAATTTCCCTGACAATACTTCATTTTGAAAACTTATAAAATATATAAAAAATGGCACAGAAACTCATATGAAGCCATGTGACAGGTATAATTAATCTAAAACATGATATAAAACATGATTAATGGGCTACTATATGAGTAACTGAATAGTAATGCACAAGTGCAATAAAGATCCAGCATCCCAATATAGGAAAACTATCTCATTATTGACAGGTAATGAAATAAAAGAGAATACAGACCTGGATGACAGATAGACCCCGACATACATTTTGCACTAGCTTTGTTTTTGTCCCTTGAGAAAATCAGTGCAAAACGTAAATTGCGGAACAGCTGTTCGCCAGGTCTATATTTTATTGTATGTCATTACATGTCATTTAGGAAACCTTTGTATTGGAGCTAGGCCACATTTGACTTTTCATTCCAACTATAGAACAAATAATCAGGCATTTGTAATTTGTGGCATGTTATAAAGTTTGACTTAGTATCAATTTAGATCTCTGACTTTGTTCTTGATACTTCACAGATTACATACCATCAACTTTTTAGGTTCTCAAGTGTCCATTTGTTGCTTATTATTTGTAGGATGGGTGTATGGGATTGCTACAATGTATATTTTGTCTGCACTTCCTGTTTGCTTAAAGCAGATCTCAGATTTCATGACAAAATTCTGTCCTGGAACTGAAGGGGTTGGGGGTTATATTAACTGCACCTGTTCTTTTTTCTGTTTATCTAATCCAATCTGCTGATTCTGTTCTTATTTTTTAGCTGTTGAAGATAGAAAATTGAAGCTTCTATCTAGCTAATGCACACTGTGCATTGCTTTCGGATTGGCCAGTGCTGATGACATGATCAACGCTGTACATTCAGAGAGCAGGTATAACACTACCAATGCACTATGGGCTATAAGTAGCCTGAAGATTGTGTTGGCCATGCTGGAGGGCTAAAAATTGGACTGGAAACTGGCAGATTGGAAGGATGACAGAGAAGAACAAGTTCAGGTAATATATCGCCCTAGAAAGACCTCCATGGGTTTTGTGTATTTTGCAGACTTTTTTTATTTTTTAAATGTAGCAAAGCAAAAAATATTAATTTTATATTGTTATAATTGTACTGACCAACATAGCAAAGTAAAAATGTAAATTCCAAAAACAATGGTGAATACCAATACTAAAAAATTGGAGTGGAAGCTTAAAAAGGCAATGATTTCCGCAATTATGTGGCGTCAGCCCAACACACAGACCCTTTATTTCGAAAAATTGCAAATAAGACGGTTTATGGTAATAAAAAGGCCAAAGCAGATTTTATTATATCAAGCACAAAACGAAAAAAAAATTCTCTCTCCGCCTTCCAAAATTATTGACAGTCTCCTCATGTCCCATTTATCAGATCAACATGCATTTGGGCACCCCCTTGCCCAAACAAACAAAACACAAAATAGTAAAAAGGAGGGTGTAGACAATCACCCTACAGTTACAATTTTCAGGCCAAACAGTATAAACTAATGATATTTAGAACTTTAACCCCTTAGTGACTACCCCTATGTGTTTTCATGTCCTGGGTGTCTAAGATTTATTGTACAGGACCGTGGAAACATGTCAGCCTGGTAGAATAAAGCTGTAGGGTCGGAAGTGTGGCAGCTGTCACCAGGGGCAGCGGTGTGTGGTCCCTGGTCACGTGATTGCCGTTATGTAATGGATAACAGGGATCACGTAAAAGTAAAAAAGTTTAAAAAGTTAAATTTCCTCTCATGGATTCGATTCATGAGGGGAGATGAAACTGCTCATCTAAGGCCTTCAGTAATGTCACTTGACATGATGTTGCTAAACGGACCTTTCCCTGGCTCCTTCACATGCTCTCGCAGGAAGATGGCAGGCACATGCACAGAAGCTGGGGCAGGCCTAAGAAGTTCAAAATCTCTAAAAGTAGCTGAGAGCCAGGAGCAGTGACCCGAGGCTATGGTAAGTGGCCCCCAGTCACGCAATCGCCATTGTCCAATGGTATAAAAAGGTAGTGATCTACCTTATTCAGATCGCTACCTATAATGCAGAATTTACAAAAAGTCCTAGGAATGCTCATCTTCCTGCAGTTCCGGGAGCAGCTTGTTGAGCACCTTCTGTTTGAGACCAACATATCTCAACAAGTTTACGAGTCTGAGGAGATGCGAAGGCTTACAGAATGTCACTTTCTATACCTCATCCCTGCCACTGAGGTCAAGAAATACCCTCAAAAAAGTGTTGGGTTTGCAACAATCATAGGAGCAGGAGGGATGCTCGGTTTTCTTGCCCCATGTGCTAATCCCAACCAGGCCTCTGTAACTACCCCAGTTTTGAGACATATCACATGTTTTACATTATTAAAGGGGTTGTCCCGCGAAACAAAGTTGGGGTATACACTTCTGTATGGCCATATTAATGCACTTTGTAATGTACATTGTGCATTAATTATGAGCCATACAGAAGTTATTCACTTACCTGTTCCGTTGCTAGCGTCCCCGTCTCCATGGTGCTGTCTAATTTTCATCGTCTAATCGCCCGATTAGACGCGCTTGCGCAGTCCGGTCTTCTCCGTGTTGAATGGGGCTGCTCGTGCTGGAGAGCTGCTCCTCGTAGCTCCGCCCCGTCACATGTGCCGATTCCAGCCAATCAGGAGGCTGGAATCGGCAAGGGACTGCACAGAAGACCTGCGGTCCACCGAGGGTGAAGATCCCAGCGGCCATCTTCACAAGGTAAGTAAGAAGTCACCGGAGCGCGGGGATTCGGGTAAGTACTATCCGGTTTTTTTTTCAACACATGCATCGGGTTTGTCTCGCGCTGAACGGGGGGCTATTGAAAAAAAAAAAAAACCGTTTCGGCGCGGGACAACCCCTTTAATTTCATATAAGATGTAGCAAATCACTGAGGCAGAAGTAGTCGGTACGTATGTAAACCCTATTCACAGGTCGCCTAAAATTATAAACTTTATTGATAAACTACTAAAAAAAAGGCTAAATGTTGTAGAACAAATTGTGTTATTTTCATAGTAAAGTGATTTTCTGGCATGCAGGATAATGCAATGTCTCTAAGCACATGAAAAAATGATGTTTTTTTTTTAGAAAACCTTCTATCTCTATACTCTAATGAGTCAGCCACTCTCAATGTAAATAGCTACACACATGAAGTTCCTGATGACTCAGAGACATGTGATTATTATCCTGGTAACCAGGATGCTGGATTAAATGTGCAAAATTTAAGCTATCAAGAAGCAGGAAGGACATCAATAGCCCAAAAACTGCAGATCAGCCCATAGTGTGGACAAGATAAAGCTGTTTCATAAACTATTAAACAATAGCGTATCATTCAGACCCACTAGAATAAGTGTAATCTAGTTAGCCTCTTTGCAAAGTAGCCTTTTGTTGTAATCCCCTCTCCCACCATCTGTGAAGTACTTCAATGCCCTGGAAATGTAACTGAGTCAAATTGCTATTGCGATGTTCGTACATATGGTTAGGCAATGAAGAATCCTCACTTTATTTAATATTGCCTACATGCCCTCTATACAGTCTAGGGGGCATGAGCAATTTGCCAAATATATAGCATTGTGGGTTCTGTAGTTAATATATTCCCTGTTGTGGTATATTTTACTTGTTGATGCACTCTCAAAATGTTAACTTTTACTGAGATAGTTGCATGCTTTACAGCAGAGGAGCAATATGTACCCTTGTGATTGTTTCTAGTCAGCCACATATCCTGATTAATCTGAGGCTTTAAATGGTTCTATACCAGTCTGTCTCACAAATTTATACCCCGTCTATAGGTAATAGACAGTTTATCTTTCAGGTCAGCTCCTTGTTCTCACGTAACTCATCTCAGTAACGTTCAATAATAAAATGTACCTTTTGGGCTCCTGTATGGAAGCTGCCTATTAAACCTGTTTTGCCATCCTTTTTATCCTTTCTTCATGGTATTAACAGTTCTTCTCTTAAAGTACTTGAAAAAAAATGAATTTTTTTTCCATCCATTTTTTAATATTTTTTCCAAAAAACGGTGGGGTCAGAATGTTTAGTACACACCTAGCTAAATGAGCTAAAGGGTTGTAATGGAGAAATTATATCAAGTGAAATGCCTATTTCACTATCTGAGCCAGCAGACAGGATGTGCTGGTCACATCCTAACTGCTGACAGTTTATCAGTATATACAGCTTTAATAGAAACACACGCACATAACCTCAGGCATAAATCCAGCTTACCTTCAAATAACCCTCAGGCATCACCACGCCCCTGCCCCTACCATCGAACACCCAAGATGTCGCCTGCACCTTGCCTGAAACCACATAATGATGGATGTTGATGATGACAGAAGCACACGCAGAACCGGATGCAAGAAGACCTTAAACAGTCTACCCAATCGCCTGCTTAGACGTGTAGCCTACACAATTTCCGGGATGCCCATAAAGGGTGGGTAGTTTTAACATTCTATAAAGAGTAGAGATGAGCGAACGTGTTCGTCCGAACTTGATATCCGTGCGGATATTAGGGTGTTCGGGATGTTCGTTATTCGTAACGAACACCACGCGATGTTCGGGTTACTTTCACTTCCTTCCCTGAGACGTTAGCGCGCTTTTCTGGCCAATTGAAAGACAGGGAAGGCATTACAACTTCCCCCTGTGACGTTCAAGCCCTATACCACCCCCCTGCAGTGAGTGGCTGGGGAGATCAGGTGTCTGCCGAATATAAAAGTCGGCCCCTCCCGCGGCTCGCCTCAGATGCCTTGTGAGTTAGATGAGGGACAGTGCTGTTTGTACCGGAGCTGCTGTAGGGAAAGAATTGGTAGTTAGTGTAGGCTTCAAGACCCCCAAAGGTTCTTATTAGGGCCACTGATAGCTGTGTGTTGGCTGCTGTTAGCAGTGGCAATTTTTTTTTTCCTCAAAATCACCTCTGCAGAGCGTTGCACCCGGCATTAGGGACAGAAGTGTTGCATAGGCAGGGAGAGTGTTAGGAGTGAGTGTAGCCTTCAAGAACCTCAACGGTCCTTTCTAGGGCCATATTTAACAGTGTGCAGTACTGTGCTGGCTGCTGTTAGCTGTGCTGCATATTTTTTTTCTTCTCAAAATCGCCTCTGCAGAGCATTGCACCCTCCATTGATACTGCAGGGAAAGAATTGCGTAGGCAGGGCCACAACACAGTTATTATTCATTGAATATACGCAGTGCGGCCTTTTGCTTGTAAAACAAGTGAAAAAAATTATATTTGACCTGCCTCTGTCCGTCCTAAGGGCTGTGGACACGTGTCGGCTGCGTGTGCAACGTTTAAAAATCAGACGCACCCAGCTACGTTTTACTGCTGGCTTCGCCATTTGCTTTCCTTAATTGGGAAAAAAAATACCAGCTCTGCCAGAGTTATAATAACTCTGCTACCCTCACGTTCTGTGACACATTAGCAGGGCCACAGCACAGTTATTAAACTTCTCATGTTCATTGAATATACGCAGTGCTGCCTTTTGGTGGAAAAAAACTGAAAAAAAATCTAATTGTCCTACCTCTGTCCGTCCTAAGGGCTGTGTGTACGTGTCGGCTGCGTGTGCAACGTTTAAAAATCAGACGCACCCAGCTACGTTTTACTGCTGGCTTCGCCATTTGCTTTCCTTAATTGGGAAAAAAATACCAGCTCTGCCAGAGTTATAATAACTCTGCTACCCTCACGTTCTGTGACACATTAGCAGGGCCACAGCACAGTTATTAAACTTAGATTATTCATTCACTAGAGGCAGTGGGGCCTTTCGTTTTCAAAAAAGGGAAAAAATTATATTTGGCCTGCAGTCTTGCGCCAATTTATTTCCTGCCTGTGAAATGAAATCACTGGTAATACAGCATGCTGAGGGGTAGGGGTAGGCCTAGAGGACGTGGACGCGGCCGAGGACGCGGAGGGCCAAGTGAGGGTGTGGGCACAGGCCGAGCTCCTGATCCAGGTGTGTCACAGCCGACTGCTGCGCGATTAGGAGAGAGGCACGTTTCTGGCGTCCCCACATTCATCGCCCAATTAATGGGTCCACGCGGGAGACGGTTATTAGAAAATGAGCAGTGTGAGCAGGTCCTGTCCTGGATGGCAGAAAGTGCTTCGAGCAACCTATCGTCAACACGCAGTTCTGCGCCGTCCACTGCTGCAAATCCGAATCCTCTGTCTGCTGCTCCTCCTTCCTCCCAGCCTCCTCACTCCACTACAATGACACCTGCTCAGGAGCGGGAACACTCCCAGGAACTGTTCTCGGGCCCCTGCTTAGATTGGGCAGCAGCGGTTCCTCTCCCACCAGAGGAGTTTATCGTCACTGATGCCCAACCATTCGAAAGTTCCCGGGGTCCGGGGGAAGAGGCTGGGGACTTCCGCCAACTGTCTCAACAACTTTCTGTGGGTGAGGAGGACGATGACGATGAGACACAGTTGTCTTGCAGTGAGGTAGTAGTAAGGGCAGTAAGTCCAAGGGAGCAGCGCACAGAGGATTCGGAGGAAGAGCAGCAGGACGATGAGGTGACTGACCCCACCTGGTGTGCAAAGCTTACTCAGGAGGACAGGTCTTCAGAGGGGGAGTCAAGGGCATCAGCAGGGCAGGTTGCAAGAGGCAGTGCGGTGGCCAGGGGTAGAGGCAGGGCCAGACCGAATAATCCACCAACTGTTTCCCAAAGCGCCCCCTCGCGCCATGCCACCCTGCAGAGGCCGAGGTGCTCTAAGGTCTGGCAGTTTTTCACAGAGACGCCTGACGACCGACGAACAGTGGTGTGCAACCTTTGTCGCGCAAAGCTCAGCCGGGGAGCCAACACCAACAGCCTCACCACCACCACCATGCGCAGACATATGATGGCCAAGCACCCCACAAGGTGGGACGAAGGCCGTTCAGCGCCTCCGGTTTGCACCCCTGCCTCTCCCCCTGTGCCCCAACCTGCCATTGAGATGCAACCCCCCTCTCAGGACACAGGCACTACCGCCTCATGGCCTGCACCCACACCCTCATCTCCGCTGTCCTCGGCCCCATCCAGCAGTGTAGTTCAGCGCACCGTCCAGCCGTCGCTTGCGCAACTGTTGGAGCGCAAGCGCAAGTACGCCGCCACGCACCCGCACGCTCAAACGTTAACCGTCCGCATAGCAAAATTCATCAGCCTTGAGATGCTGCCGTATAGGGTTGTGGAAACGGAGTCCTTCAAAAGTATCATGGAGGCGGCGGCCCCGCGCTACTCAGTTCCCAGTCGTCACTACTTTTCCCGATGTGCCGTCCCAGCCCTGCACGACCACGTCTCCCGCAACATTGTACGCGCCCTCACCAACGCGGTTACTGCCACAGTCCACTTAACAACGGACACGTGGACAAGCACAGGCGGGCAGGGCCACTACATCTCCCTGACGGCACATTGGGTGAATTTAGTGGAGGCTGGGACAGAGTCAGAGCCTGGGACCGCTCACGTCCTACCCACCCCCAGAATTGCGGGCCCCAGCTCGGTGGTGGTATCTGCGGAGGTTTATGCTTCCTCCACTAAAGCACCCTCCTCCTCCTCCTCTGTCTCGCAATCAAGATGTGTTAGCAGCAGCATGTCGCCAGCAGTCGGTGTCGCGCGGTGTGGCAGCACAGCGGTGGGCAAGCGTCAGCAGGCCGTGCTGAAACTACTCAGCATAGGCGATAAGAGGCACACGGCCCACGAACTGCTGCAGGGTCTGACACAGCAGACCGACCGCTGGCTTGCGCCGCTGAGCCTCTAACCGGGCATGGTCGTGTGTGACAACGGCCGTAACCTGGTGGCGGCTCTGCAGCTCGGCAGCCTCACGCACGTGCCATGCCTGGCCCACGTCTTTAATTTGGTGGTTCAGCGCTTTCTGAAAAGCTACCCACGCTTGTCAGACCTGCTCGTAAAGGCGCGCCGGCTCTGCGCACATTTCCGCAAGTCCCACACGGACGCTGCCACCCTGCGCACCCTGCAACATCACTTTAAGCTGCCAGTGCACCGACTGCTGTGCGACGTGCCCACACGGTGGAACTCTACGCTCCACATGTTGGCCAGGCTCTATGAACAGCGTAGAGCTATAGTCGAATACCAACTCCAACATGGGCGGCGCAGTGGGAGTCAGCCTCCTCAATTCCTTTCAGAAGAGTGGGCCTGGTTGGCAGACATCTGCCATGTCCTTGGTAATTTTGAGGAGTCTACCCAGGTGGTGAGCGGCGATGCTACAATCATTAGCGTCACCATTCCTCTGCTATGCATCTTGAGAAATTCCCTGCAAACCATAAAGGCAGCTGCTTTGCGCTCGGAAACGGGGGCGGTGGAAGACAGTATGCCGCTGGATAGTCAGGGCACCCTCCTGTCTATTTCTCAGCGCGTACAGGAGGAGGAGCATGAGGAGGATGAGGAGGAGGGGGAAGAGACAGCTTGGCCCGCTGCTGACGGTACACCGGCTGATTGCCTGTCATCCTTTCAGCGTGTATGGCCTGAGGAGGAGGAGGAGGAGGAGGAGGAGGATCCTGGCAGTGATCTTCCTAGTGAAGACAGCCATGTGTTGCGTACAGGTACCCTGGCACACATGGCTGACTTCATGTTAGGATGCCTTTCTCGTGACCCTCGCGTTGCACGCATTCTGGCCACGACGGATTACTGGGTGTACACACTGCTCGACCCACGCTATAAGGAGAACCTGCCCACTCTCATTCCCGAAGAGGAAAGGGGTTCGAGAGTGTTGCTATACCACAGGACCCTTGCGGACAAGCTGATGGTAAAATTCCCAGCCGACAGCGCTAGTGGCAGAAGGCGCAGTACGGAGGGCAAGGTAGCAGGGGAGGTGCGGAGATCGAGCAGCATGTACATCCCAGGCAGTGCAACAGTCTTTAAGGGCCTGGCCAGCTTTATGGCTCCCCACCAAGACTGTGTCACCGCTCCCCAGTCAAGGCTGAGTCGGCGGGAGCACTGTAAAAGGATGGTGAGGGAGTACGTAGCCGATCGCACGACCATCCTCGGTGACGCCTCTGCCCCCTACAACTACTGGGTGTCGAAGCTGGACACATGGCCTGAACTAGCGCTGTATGCCCTGGAGGTGCTTGCTTGTCCTGCGGCTAGCGTCTTGTCGGAGAGGGTGTTTAGTGCGGCTGGGGGAATCATCACAGATAAGCGTAGCCGCTTGTCAACCGACAGTGCCGACAGGCTAACACTCATCAAGATGAACAAAGGCTGGATTTCCCCAGACTTCTGTTCTCCACCAGCGGACAGCAGCGATACGTAAGCAATACGTAGGCTGCACCCGCGGATGGAAGCTACGTTCTCTCTCACCATCCAAAACGGGGACATTTCTGCTTCATCAATCTGTGTCTAATATTCCTCCTCCTGCTCCTCCTCCTGAAACCTCACGTAATCACGCTGAACGGGCAATTTTTCTTAGGGCCACAAGGCTCACTCAAATAATTTTTCTGAACAATTTTTATAAGTTTCAATGCGCTTAAAAGCGTTGGAACTTTAACTTGAACCAATTTTTCGTTACACTGGGCTGCCTCCAGGCCTAGTTACCACTTAAGCCACATTAACCAAAGCGATTCCCCTGCCATCTTGGTTGGGCATGGCCAATTTTTACTGAGGTACATTAGTACTGTTGGTACACCAATTTTTTGGGGCCCTCACCTACAGTGTAATCATAGCAATTTGTATGTTCTTCGCCTGCACTCATGGTACAGAAAGGTGTGTGGGGTTGGCCTACACTTTAGCTACATAAATGTAACTTGGGCCTTGGCTATACTAAGGCTACTGAAATGGAACTAAGACTGCGCTCCCACTATACTGCTGCTTCAGAATTGTTACTGGGGCCTGTCTTGAGTGCTACTATTGCTGACATGGAACGAAGACTGTGCTCCCGCTATACTGCTGCTTCGGAATTGTTACTGGGGCCTGTCTTGAGTGCTACTATTGCTGACATGGAACGAAGACTGCGCTCCCGCTATACTGCTGCTTCGGAATTGTTACTGGGGCCTGTCTTGAGTGCTACTATTGCTGACACGGAACTAAGACTGCGCTCCTCCTATAATGCTGCTACTGATATGTTAGTGGGGCCTGTCCTAATGCTACGGCTGAAATGTTACGAATTCTGGGCTCTGCCTATACCGCTGCTAATAGTATGTCTCTGGGGTGTGGAAACAGAGGCTTCCCAAAGACATGATGGCGGCGAGGCCATTTCCCACCAACGCGGTTACTGTTAAGGTGCATATAACCACGGACACGTGGAGAGGACACGTAGTGCCTCAAAAACATCCCCCTCCTCCTCCAACAGGGAAAACATTCTTGGAAAATGCCTTTGCATTGGTTCGTCTGGTGGCAGTCCAAGAATTTCACCTTTACCGACACAACAAGAGAGCCCCCACACCATCCCCCCGCCACAGCCCACTTAATCCTGGCCGCATTCCGAAAACCAACAAAATACAACCGTGCTACTAGGTCCGCAGTCACCACCACATTACCACCAACGCGGTTACTGTTAAGGTGCATATAACCACGGACACGTGGAGAGGACACGTAGTGCCTCAAAAACATCCCCCTCCTCCTCCAACAGGGAAAACATTCTTGGCAAATGCCTTTGCATTGGTTCGTCTGGTGACAGTCCAAGAATTTCACCTTTACCGACACAACAAGAGAGCCCCCACACCATCCCCCCGCCACGGCCCACTTAATCCTGGCCGCATTCCGAAAACCAACAAAATACAACCGTGCTACTAGGTCCGCAGTCACCACCACATTACCACCAACGCGGTTACTGTTAAGGTACATATTACCAGTCTGACTGGGGCATGCAGACACCTTGACAGAATGAATAGTGTGTGGCACATAGGTTCCCCATTGCTATGCCCACGTGTGCAGCTCCTGATGGCGGTGGCACAGGATTATATTTCTCATTGCTTCTGTACAGCATTGTGGGCTATCGCCCCGCCCCTTTTAAAGAGGGTCGCTGCCTAGCCGTGCCAACCCTCTGCAGTGTGTGCCTGCGGTTCCTCCTCATGGCAGACGCACTTCTAAATAGACATGAGGGTGGTGTGGCATGAGGGCAGCTGAAGGCTGCGCAGGGACACTTTGGTGTGCGCTGTGGGGGGGAGGGGGGGCGGTTGGTCAGCATGTAACCCAGGAGAAGTGGCAGCGGAGTGTCATCCAGGCAGTGATTGTGCTTTGTTGTAGCTAGTGTGGTGCTTAGCAAAGGTATGCCATGCTAATGAGGGCTTTTCAGAAGTAAAAGTTGTTGGGAGGGGGGGGGGCCCACTCTTGCCGGTATTGTGGCTTAATAGTGGGACCTGTGAACTTGAGATGCAGCCCAACATGTAGCCCCTCGCCTGCCCTATCCGTTTCTGTGTCATTCCCATCACTTTCTTGAATTGCCCAGATTTTCACACATGAAAACCTTAGCGAGCATCGGCGAAATACAAAAATGCTCTGGTCGCCCATTGACTTCAATGGGGTTCGTTATTCGAAACGAACCCTCGAACATCGCGGGAAGTTCGTTTCGAATAACGAACACCCGAACATTTTGGTGTTCGCTCATCTCTAATAAAGAGATACTGTATGCCTACTAATAAAATAGAGTCAGGGAAGACTTTCTACACTGGGCCTCTGTATTGGTGTAATTTCTTCTGTTGTGGGCACAATCTCTGAGAATTAATCAGGAAGGGTGCAAACATTCCTATTGATTACGCCGTTGACCCCAAATAAATCCATGATAGAGTCTACATTTCAAAATGCGGTCATTTGTGGGGGGCATTCTATCATTTTGGCATCTTGATGGCTCTGATAGTGAGCAATGGGTTTTGGAATGTATTCAAATGTGCCCTGAAAGCTGAAGGGTATTCCCTCTATTACACGCCTAGCTATGTGTCCAGTAAGAACATTGGGGCTACAATGGGTATGTTTCAGAGCACAGGACAAACAGGGGTATCTATTTTGTGGTGCAAGTCTTCATTCATATGAGTGCTGTACACAAAAACTGTTTTTAAATAGTCACAATTGCCAAAAATAGATTCCTTTAATTGTGGGGTCAAAATATGCTGTACACCCCTACATGAATTTGCTAAGTGGTCTAGTTTTTAAAATGGGGTCATTTGTGTGGGTTCTCTATAATTTTGGAAACTCAAGGGCTCTACAAGTGGGCAGCATGGCTGAAACACCATCAACAAAATTTCTTTTCTGAAAGCCACTGGCTGTTTTTGTTTTGGGCCCCATTGTGCATACAGATATAAGATTATGGCCACAGTGGATATGAACACAGGACAATCAGGGGTATCCATTTTGGGGTGAAAATTCTCATTTTCATGTGCATTATATCTATATATATATATATATATATATATATATATATATATATATATATATTATATATATATATATATATATATATATATATATAACCTATTTTTAAAATTACATATTTGGAAATGCATAACTTGCTCTAAATTGCATAAATTCCTGGAAATAAAATGTGGGGTCAAAATACTCATTTAATACATTATGATGTGTATTTTTAATGGAGTAATTTGTAGGGGTATCTATTATTCTGACACATATGAGGCTTTGCAATCTTGGATTGGTGTAGAAAAACAAAATATTCCTCCAACTAATGTTACATTTGTACGTCCTATAAATTGCTAAAAATAGCTAAAGTTTTTCAAATGTGCTTCCAGAATAAAGTAAACTGATGGAAATATATATCTCATCAAAAAAATTTTCAGTATGTTTACACATATTTGACATATTGTAATTGAAAATGCGAAAAAAGTACAATTTTTTCAAAATTTTTACCAATTTTGGTGCTTTTAATAACTGTACACAAATTGTATTGATCTATTTTTACCACCTTAATGAAGTACAATATGTGGTTAATCAATGTCAGAATTACTTGGTTATGCAAAACCTTTACAGAGTTATTCTATGTTAAAGTAACACATACTAGATTTCCAAAATTTCGCTCCGTCAGTAAGGTGCAAACAGGCTTGGTCACTAAGGGGTTTATAAACAATTGAAGTGGTTCTTATTTTTGTTTAATAAAACTCCATTACAGAACAAAATGTTAACTGCTACATTGCTCCATATATACTGAGCGCTCACCTTCAGCTCTTCAGCTGGTGATAGGTGCTGTCCTAGACAACACCAATCATAACAATTTTACTATGCCTTGCAGCACAGTAATTGATTTTTAATCTAAAAATTGTTGTGACTGATCAGAATTTGCCAGCCAATTTCAGTGATTGCCGATGCTGAAGGTCCACGGTGATCCACTGACTGCACAGTGAAGATAGCCTGCTCTCAGTGTTGTGGTGACCCCTAAAACTATGACAAACATGGACGGAACATTACATCAAGTACATGGTGTCTAGGCTGTAAATGCATGGCATGTGGCATCAAGAGCCTAAAACACATGCTGAATGATGTAACAAAACAAAAGATAATAGTGATAATAGTTTTATGCACTCTAAAATACTTTGATTGAAATACATGACTCAAATATGGCTGCAAAATTTAAGCCCACATTGGCTACACTAAGGGGAAATAAAAAATAAAAATATGACTCTTAGAATTGGTAACTTAAAATATTTTTTTTTTTACAAATGTACTGTTAGGGCTTAGTCACACGGGTGCATTGTTACTGCAGGAAGAAGACGGCCGCACTTCAGGACGGACATCTCTCTGCAATGCTGGAAGAAAGAACATGTGACCGGCTTCATTGCCAGTCATGTGTTCTTTCTTCAGCGCTGCGTGGAGTCGTCCATCCTGAAGTACGGCCGTCTTCTTCCTGCAATAAGTTCTCAGTCACACGGGCGCATCGTCCCTTATTGAGTAAAAGTAGTAAAACATTAAAAAGTGCTACACATATTTTATATTACCATAACTGTAAAATAAGGATAACATGTTTTTTTTTTTATGTCAAACATTGAACAATGTGAATTTAAAACACAAAAACAGTAATGAAACTGCCAATTGTTCCCATTGTCCCACTAAAAAGTGTTCAAAAGTAATGCTGTATGTACCCCAAAATGGTGCAATTGAAAGATACAACTCTTCCTTCACCCAGAATCCCTCTCATACGACTAACCTGACACAAAAAGAATGCAAGCTATATCTCCCTACGTTTCCATGAATAAAAAAAATTCCACCAATTAATGAAGGGGTTAACAGGAATTGAACCTGTACAGCAGTACTGTGGTTGGCATATTCAGAAAAAACTGTGTAGCTTCTTAAAAACTATTTGTCCATAGTCACCATGAGCTGGTGGTGTGATCTAATCACATAGGTGTGCAATAAGTAGTTTTACACACAATATACTATCCATATAAATAGTAATATTAGAATACATATAGCGCACACATATAAATATGTATTAATATCGCGGCTTTAGTTTTCTATTGTGGACAGTTTAAGATCCAAGAACAAATCCCCTGTAACGTTGCTTGGTTTCCATGACAACCGTAACTGGAAATCATAGCAGTCATATTGAGGCAGTAGCATAATGTAATAACTATGCTATGCTATTGAAAGTTTTCTACACGCCTTCAGAGTCACAAAGACTTTATTGATTGATCCTTGAAATACAGGTTTGTACATATGTAAGCATTGCTTACTGTCAATATGATCTTTTCCTTTATTCTATAAATATATATTCAGAAAATAACCTTCAACATAAAAGATTCCAATTTTGTATAAATAAAAGTAAACCTCTATAGAATTTAAAATTACACAAATTTCCAATTAACACTCATTGTCAGAAAAAACATCACTTACGTGGAGTTGTGAGAATGGAATGAAACGTTATATGTGTGATTGTAACGTAGATATAAGTAAGTGTAGATAGGCCTCCAGATCCTGCAAACCTGTAGGCTGTGAAGTTGGCCTCCAAGATAGTCCTATGCATGTTCTACTGCCAACAGAAGTGTGACAATGTTGTGGAGATGTTCCTGTAACACACTTGCTGTGTGCGCACGAGCATTATCCTGCTGATAAATGCCCCTTAGGACCCCTGTCATGAGAGGCAATATATGTGGCTGCAGGATGTCCTGAACATATTGCTGAAGTGTCATTGTCTCTCGTACCACTTCTATGGGTGATCGAATTTCGTATGCAATGGCCCCACAGACCATTACACCAACAGTGTGCTGCTCTACACACTAAAGGCTGGATTGAGGTGCAAACCCCTAGGTCTCCAGGCATGACAGGGCCCAAGCTAATTCATTAGTGAAGACAACCCAGTTCCACTTCTTAGCAGTCCAGTTTCGTGATTCAGAACACCACTGCAAATGGAGGCGACAGTGAGTTTATACCAAAGGCAGTGCACGTAATGGGTGCCGTAAGACCAAATTTCTTTCAGCCAAGCGCCTGGAAATGGTTCCGACAGACACCGAGCCTGTATTGATCATGCTACCAGTCTCTGTATGGCAGACAACAAAAGAGTTGGAGCTACTTATGTTTGTCAGAAAATTCTCTCTACTATGGTCTGTTGAGATTGTCCTGAGTCTGGTGGCCCTGTGTTAATTTCCTCATGCATGCACTGGTTCTACACCTCCTAATATTCTGGTCAGAATGGCCCAGGTGGTGGGGAATTTGTCAATACAACCTTCCAGCTTCTCTATTACATTGCAGAGGCATGTTTATTGGTCAACAAGCTCTACACAAGAAGACAAAGAGGTCCATTACACACAAGTAGCCTCTGATAGAGATATATACCAGCATGTTGAGTTTTGCAGCAAAACTACAACTCCTTCTTGGTGCTTGATTTTTTATTTTATTTTTTTTACAAAAATTAATATTGTGAAATAAATCTATCATCAGGACAAATCTCTCTCCTACATATATGGTTTACAACAGTGTATCAGTGCAGGTAAAATGTAATAGCCTGTTAAGTTCAGGGAGCCTAGACTATGTAGAGTTGGAAAAAAATTATTAGCTTTTGGACATAGTATAGGCTTATTACAATAGGTCTCAAATCAGAAGTGGAAATTAGAAGATAGGGCTCTGTTGTAAAGTTACAATGAAGTCCCTTCCATTTGTTGGCTAGAACCATTAAGAGTGCCATTAAATTTGATATTGCTGTACTGACCTGCAGAATAAAGTTAGTATGTCATTCATGCTGCATGGTGAACAATGCTGTACATCCAAACAGCAGTTTGCCACCACATATACAACAATTTTGTTTTCGGGGAAAATTTTGTAGCAAATCATGGTGTATGTATCCTCTTATTTCCTTATAAAATGAGGCTAAATTTAAGTATTATTGGAAAAATGTTATTTTTAGCTCTCATGGCCTAATTCTAATAAATTCTACAAAGAAATATGTAGAGTCAAAATGTACACTGTACCCCTATATAAATACTTTTAAAGGTGTAGGTTCCAAAATTAGGGTCTTTTGGGATTGTTTGTTTTGTCTTGGTTCCCCAGGGCCTGTGCAAACCTGAAATAATGCCTAAAAAGCATCTTAATAGAGCCCTAAAATCCAGTGGCATTGTATGGTACTCTTGCATTCCTAAGGCCTGTGTTTAAATCTTGTTGCATACTGGTGCCATATGTGGGGCCTTTATAAAAACTGCTGATTTAGGCCTCATGTCCACGGGCAAATTCGGATTTTAAAGCCGCAGCGTTTTTCCCGCACGCGGATCCGCGCCCCATAGGGATCCATTGGACACCCACAGGTAGTTAAATACCTGTGGATGTCATTTTTCCCTGCAGGCACAGGTCCCGCGTGCAGAAAAAAATCCGGACATGCTCCATTCAAGCGCGGGTCTCCCACGGAGACAACTCCCGCAGGCTTCTATTGAAGCCTATGGAAGCCGTCCGGATCTGCGGGAGACCCACTCCTGAATTAAACTCACCTGCTCCGGGGACGCAGGTCTTCCTTCCTTCGCAGCCGGAAACTTCTTTCTTCGGCCCGGCGGATGTGCCGACGTGCCGAGCACATCCGCCGGCCCGAAGAAAGAAGATCCATCCACGACGGAAGGAAGACACGCACAGACCGCTGCATGTAAGTTTATTCAGATTTTTTAGCATCATGTCCGCGGGGCAGGAGGGACTCGCTACGGATTCCATGGAGAATCTGTAGCGGGCCTGATTTTCCTTGTGGACATGAGGCCTTAGAGCAAGAATTATTGAAATAACTCCTTGTTAACTCCTGCCATTTTTTATAAAAATGGATTAAAATTAGTAATCTGGAAAATAATGACATTTTCAATTTTCACCTCTATTTTGCAATAATTCTTGTGAAACACCTAAATG
This sequence comes from Eleutherodactylus coqui, assembly GCF_035609145.1. Taxonomy (NCBI): domain Eukaryota; kingdom Metazoa; phylum Chordata; class Amphibia; order Anura; family Eleutherodactylidae; genus Eleutherodactylus; species Eleutherodactylus coqui. The sequence continues at coordinate 25,451,043 of NC_089845.1, read as the reverse complement.
GTTAACAGTAGAGATGAGCGAACGTACTCGTTTCGGGTGTTTTTGCAATAACTGACTACTCGGACGAAAATATTCAGGGGGCGCCGGGGGGCGGGGGGCAGCGTGGTGGAGCGGGGGGTAGCAGCTCTCTCTCCCCCCCCCACTCCCCTTTGCAACCCCCCGCTCACCCCGGCGGCCCCCGAAACTTTTCGTCCGAGTAGTCAGTTACTCGGAAAAAGCAATGCTCGATTGCAAAAACACCCGAAAAGAGTATGTTCTCTCATCTCTAGTTAACAGTTCTTGTAAATGCTATTTTGAACACCTAGAGCAGGCTTTTAAATGTGGTGATTTTAGGGCGTTTCTAATATATAGGTCCCTTAACCACTTCAGGATTACCCACATTACTCTACAGCAATGCCAATCCCCAGAACCTGATCTTATTAACAAACCCTGGTCCTGGTGTCATCATCGGAACCTCAATGGTTTCAGTCCTAATTCTATGATCACCATTGCAATCAATCTTGGAATGTACAGGAAAAAGTGTTATAGGGACAGATTTTACTGGCTTCTGTGCTGTAAATAATCCTCTCTCTGCTGATGTGTCTTATCAGAGCAGGAATGGCAGAGGGAAAGATGCTTTTATACAATCTAAATATACAAAGAAGTGAAATTCGTTTTTAACCCCTTCCTGCTTATCTCTCATAAATGTATGTCTTGAAAACATACTCGGCAGTACTTTAGTCAGTACTGCATGGCACTACTCACTTCTGTGGCTGGTACTGTAGGCTGATTCGAGAAGTCCTGAAAGATCAGGCCTGTGCTGTGATAGTGATGGAAAATGTTATTTGTCTCCAAAACTCCTGGAGAGAGGAATCATGAGAAACTAAAAATGTAGGCCTTCTGCTTGTAGTGCCATATTGGCATCATATGTTAGACAATATACACATATTTGGCATGGTTTTGCACAAGAGAATTAGAGGATTCATTTGGGGTTAACTATTACAGACCAAATCAACTGTTTTAGAAAAGAACATGAAAATAATGAAAAAAAAACAAGTGTTTTTTCCTGTTTCTGACCATTTATGACTACGCAAGACCTACCAAGCAAAAAATGTCCACTTCAATTTGTAAGATTTAGAAAGCTCTATATATCTTGCAGTAAGAGCCCCTGTGTCGCAAAGTGTTGGGCAGCAGAAATGCAGTCCTAAGCTCTAACTTACGGGTTGCGGGTTTAATCCCCAGGTGGTTCAGGTAGCCGGCTCAAGGTTGACTCAGCCTTCCATCCTTCCGAGGTTGGTAAAATGAGTACCCAGCTTGCTGGGATGTAAAAGTTGACCGAGTAAGGCAATGGCAAACCACCCCGCAAAAACAGTCTGCCAAGAAAACGTCAATATGTGACGCCACCCTAGGGGTCAGTCGTGACTCGGTGCTTGCAATAGGGAACTTTACCTTTACCTGCATATGTCTTGCAAAGTAAAATATTTGGTTACACCCAAAATAAAACTAATTTAGAATTTTGTTTAAAATCCAGCATTCCAGCATGCTCAGGTTATCAAGACCCAAACCACCCTTGTCATGGATGAGCTTAGAAATAGGTTTTAGAAAATTTTCTTCAAAACTTCAAAAATTGCTGCTATATTCATATTTCACATAAAGTTTGAAATAAAATTTGAAAAAATGAGGCAATGAGGTAAGACCAAAACTGCATATGATGGGAACGGCTTAACAAGAATGCTTTCTTTACTAACAGAAAGCAGAGAATGGGGAGGAATTGAAACTCAGAATTATATTTTTCAAGGAATTTTTATATTTAAAATTGAAGCTCTTCATTTTATGATGTTCATTCTCTGAGAATTTAGTCAGGACTCGGGCAGATTCCGTCTCCTAATTCTGTTGGAATCCAATAGCATTCTACTAGCAAAGCGTGTGCATACAATACAATATTTAATACCTAACTCATGTTCAGAAAATTATCTCAGCGACATAATGAACACACTGCAGAATGTAAATTCTGCACACTGTTAATTATTGATGCAGATTCTGTACTGAAAAGCCATGGATCAGATCCATTGAATTACAGTGGGACTAATCTGTGTGCATGTATGTTGGTCAATCTGAGTCAGAAATCTGAATTTCAGTTTTGTATTTCTCTCACATATTTTTTCCAAAATTCCACTGCCATGTGAACATGGTATTAAAATTACTTTTAAATTTCAAACTTTTTAAGGATTAGTGTTGCCCATCTTTATTGGCTGGACGATATTGAAATTTTTGCAATATTGAATCAGGTTAGTACAAACCAGTTTTTGGTGAAAATCATTGGAAAATTGAATTTCCCATAATGTCTATTGCAGAGTAACACGTGCAGCCAATCAGCAGCCAGGGTGTCTTGCTGATGTCACCAAATGTGTCCTCCATCTTGCATATTGGTAGCATTTTCATGGGGCGTGTGAATGACCTAGCCATATATAACATTGGCACAGTGTAACCAGTGGCCTTTTTACAGTTGAACACAGGATAGAGAAGCTGCATCATGTGTATATGCCTCTATAAAATGTACTCTGTTGTTAATGGGAGCAGATATTCTACAGAGGATGTATTGCTGCTGGTATGAAAGTTTGCATACCGGGGTTATAACACATGGAATACAGAAAGAAGTTGCATCACATTTATATGCCGTATAGCACATAGTCTGTTGTTAATAGGGACAGATATTCTGCAGAAGATATATTGTTGCTGTTGTGAAAGCTTACCGGCAGAAAAGTTAAACGCGGTTGTTTTAGAGGGACCAAAGAAAGAAGTTGCATCACATTTATATGCCTTTACGAAATGTGGTCTGTATGATGGGAGAGGGTATATGTCTACTGGCAGGCATCAGATTCTGGAGTGGGAAATGGAGAGCAGAAGTAGAGCTGCCACCACCCCCACCACATATACAGACATTGACATCTTTCTCATGTTTTATTGTGCCCAAAGATCAACAGCCTGCCTCTATCCCCAGCTATGGGAATGTAGAAAAGAATATTACCTTATCATTCATGAGTAAAGGGTTTGAACACAAGTATAGCACAGCTGTATGTAATGGAAATGCTGCCCTTGAGGACACAGAAAGGACACCTTCTACAATGTGATGCACTGTGCTACTTTACAGTACCAGAGGCCCAGACAACTTTTTTTTTGCCCCAAAAGCCATCTTTGCCCGTTATCGCCATGTGAGTAATAACATGTCCTGGGTGTTAAAGAACACTCTCAGTGGCAGGGAGCACCTGACCACAGACACACGGTCCAGTAAGCATGGCGAGGGGCATTGCATATCCTCAACAACACACTGAGTCAATGTCCTGCAGGTGAGACATGAAGCTGAAAGTAGTGGTTCACGTTTCATGGTACCTCCAGGAGTTGTGAGACATTCATACTTGTTTGTCCCCTCCTCCTCCTCCTTTTACTCTTCCTTGCAGAGGCAAAGATAGCAGCAGAGAACAATTAGAGACTACCAGATGATGCATGCTGTTAGCAAGCATTGTACAGAAGTTGGTTACTTGATGCTTGTGGAGTGGCTGCTGATCAAGGACATGTGTGCTGGTTTAGTCTGCTTTGAGGAAGTGACCAAAATAGTCAGTTGTGATGACTCACTGACCAGTATGACCATCCCTATTGTCTGTCTGCTGGAACAGATGCTATGTGACCTCAGGAAAAAAGCAGGTTGTTATCACAGGAGAAGGAGGAGGAAGGGATATCAATCTCCCAACTGTTTGACCAGGTGGCCATTATTCAACACCACAGGGAGAGTGGCTTTAGGCAAAAAAGGGGGCATCTTCTCTAACACATTTCTCTATGGGAAAAGTATAGAGGAAGAAGAAGAAGAGGTGATGATGTAGGACCAGAGGAAGGGAGGGGGCTAAGCAACATTCTTTCCACCTTAATAACCCTAGCTATTCTTCATGGATGGCAGAACTGGCCAGAGGACACTCGTAAGCCTGACCCTGAGGTATGTGGGCCATAATCCTTTGGCACTGTGAGGCATATGAGTTCTTTTATGCTGTAGTGCTTTCAGAAGCCCTCTGCCCTCATTGTGCAACTGCTGATGGTGCTGGTGGATCTGCTGCTACTCTCCTACTCCTGCTTTCACCTTGTTTCCTCCTCTTCCTCCTTATAACAAAACAAACATTTTCTAAAGCACAAGAAACAACTGTAGCTCTTGTAGAAGGTTTGTGCTTGGGTGTTGTGTTCATCTGGTAGAATTTGTCCTTAGCAAACTATATGACATTTCTCATACAACAAGCAGCCCACCTAGTGTCTTGTATACTAAAGAAGCTCTACAGCTGGAGCAGGCCCATGCTTGTGTGATGTTTTCACCTGGCAGAATTTCTTGTAAAATTTATGACATTGCTTTTAAACCAAGCAGCCCATCTGCTCTATTGGTGCAATTTTTGATCTAGGAGACCTGGTGGGACCTTCTTTGTTTTCGGTGACACCTGTGTGCTGCAATTGACCCCTACACCACTGTACATTATTTTTTACCAATTTCTGCAAGGAACACAGTGTTCCCTGGATGTGTGGATGTATTTTCATGAAATTTGGGGGGCTTTGGCTGCATTGGGACCTTCTGAAGCGCAAATTAGTGAACGCCATTTTACTCACATTGACTTAAAAGAGAGTAAGAATCGACTCCCCTGATTCACGATGATTTAGATGAAATTGGCCCGATAACTAAACAAAACGATTATTGCAATAATCACTCATCACTATCAAGGGTAATATTAATTATTGTTTTATACAATATTTATGATTTAATATATAAAATATAGCAATTTGAAGTATTAGTATACTCGGGCTGTTTCTTAACACAAGGTTTCTATTTAATTCACAAGTCATTAATATTACATATGCTAGATACAGCATACAAAACAACAACCACCTTCTTTCTGGAGTTTACTGTTCATGAACATTGCATCTGTTAGCCCTTTCTACACATGTAGCTAGTGTTCCAACTGAGACCTTGACTGTATTTCTGGTGATTCTTACATATAGATACGTGAGATTGAAATTAGAGATGAGCGAACATACTCGTCCGAGCTTGATACTCGTTCGAGTATTAGCGTGTTCGAGATGCTCGTTACTCGTGACGAGTACCACGCAATGTTCGAGTTACTTTCACTTTCATCTCTGAAACGTTAGCGCGCTTTTCTGGCCAATAGAAAGACAGGGAAGGCATTACAACTTCCCCCTGCAACGTTCAAGCCCTATACCACCCCCCTGCAGTGAGTGGCTGGCGAGATCAGGTGTCACCCGAGTATAAAAATCGGCCCCTCCCGCGGCTCGCCGCAGATTTATTCTGACATAGAGGAGGGAAAGTGCTGTTGGTGCCGGAGCTGCTATAGGGAGAGTGTTAGGAGTATTTTAGGCTTCAAGAACCCCAACGGTCCTTCTTAGGGCCACATCTAACCGTGTGCAGTAGTTGAGGCTGCTTTTTGCAGTGTTGCACTTTTTTTTTTTTTGTATATCGGCCGTGCAGAGCATTGCGCCCTGCAGTAATTATACATAGTCCAGGGCCAGTAGTGGTGGTGAGGCAGGGACAGAAGACATATATTTATTGAATATAGGCAGTGGGCCTTTCCAAAAACATTTGGGAAAAAAAATCTATTTGGGCTGCCTGTGACTGTCCTCAGTGTACTGGGTCTGTGCTGGGTGTAGTTGTCCTCCTAATTCATACGCAGCCAGCTAAGTGTTACAGCAGGCTTGCGCAAAATTATTTCCTGGCTCTGTGTTGGCTGTTACATCACCGCTGTATTCCAGTCCACAGTGCAACAGTCTGCAGTTATTTTACATACTCCAGGGCCAGTAGTGGTGAGGCAGGGACAGAAGACATATATTTATTGAATATAGGCAGTGGGCCTTTCCAAAAACATTTGGGAAAAAAAATCTATTTGGGCTGCCTGTGACTGTCCTCAGTGTACTGGGTCTGTGCTGGGTGTAGTTGTCCTCCTAATTCATACGCAGCCAGCTAAGTGTTACAGCAGGCTTGCGCAAAATTATTTCCTGGCTCTGTGTTGGCTGTTACATCACCGCTGTATTCCAGTCCACAGTGCAGCAGTCTGCAGTTATTTTACATACTCCAGGGCCAGTAGTGGTGAGGCAGGGACAGAAGACATATATTTATTGAATATAGGCCGTGGGCCTTTCCAAAAACATTTGGGAAAAAATATCTATTTGGCCTGCCTATGAGTGTCCTCAGTGTACTGGGTCAGTGCTGGGTGTAGTTGTCCTCTTAATTCATATGCAGCCAGCTAAGTGTTACAGCAGGCTTGCGCAAAATTATTTCCTGGCTCTGCTGTGCGTTCGGTAAGCGAAGTCAGCCTCCAACCACAGGCCAATAAGCTTCTGCACTACTGGTAAAACACCATGCTGAGGGGTAGGGGTAGGCCTAGAGGACGTGGACGCGGGCGAGGGCGCGGAGGCCCAAGTCAGGGTGTGGGCACAGGCCGAGCCAGTGCGGTGGCCAGGGGTAGAGGCAGGGCCAGACCGAATAATCCACCAACTGTTTCCCAAAGTGCCCCCTCGCGCCATGCCACCCTGCAGAGGTCAAGGTGCTCTACGGTGTGGCAGTTTTTCATAGAGACGCCTGACGACCAACGAACAGTGGTATGCAACCTTTGTCATGCCAAGATCAGCTGGGGAGGCACCACCACCAGCATGCGCAGGCATATGATGGCCAAGCACCCCACAAGGTGGGACGAAGGCCGATCACAGCCTCCGGTTTGCACCACTGCCTCTCCCCCTGTGCCCCAACCTGCCACTGAGATCCAACCCCCCTCTGAGGACACAGGCACTACCGTCTCCTGGCCTGCACCCACACCCTCACCTCCGCTGTCCTCGGCCCCATCCAGCAATGTCTCTCAGCGCAGCGTCCAGACGTCGCTAGCGCCACTGTTTGAGCGCAAACGCAAGTACGCCGCCATGCACCCGCACGCTCAAGCGTTAAACGTGCACATTGCCAAATTGATCAGCCTGGAGATGCTGCCATATAGGCTTGTGGAAACGGAGGCTTTCAAAAGCATGATGGCGGCAGCGGCCCTGCGCTACTCGGTTCCCAGTTGCCACTACTTTTCCCGATGTGCCGTCCCAGCCCTGCATGACCACGTCTCCCGCAACATTGTACGCGCCCTCACCAACGCGGTTACTGCCAAGGTTCACTTAACAACGGACACGTGGACAAGCACAGGCGGGCAGGGCCACTATATCTCCCTGACGGCACATTGGGTGAATTTAGTGGAGGCTGGGACAGAGTCAGAGCCTGGGACCGCTCACGTCCTACCCACCCCCAAAATTGCAGGCCACAGCTCGGTGCTGGTATCTGCGGCGGTGTATGCTTCCTCCACTAAACCACCCTCCTCCTCCAACGCAACCTCTGTCTCGCAATCAAGATGTGTCAGCAGCAGCACGTCGCCAGCAGTCGGTGTCACGCGGCGTGGCAGCACAGCGGTGGGCAAGCGTCAGCAGGCCGTGCTGAAACTACTCATCTTAGGAGAGAAAAGGCACACGGCCCACGAACTGCTGCAGGGTCTGACAGAGCAGACCGACCGATGGCTTGCGCCGCTGAGCCTCCAACCAGGCATGGTCGTGTGTGACAACGGCCGTAAGCTGGTGGCGGCTCTGCAGCTCGGCAGCCTCACGCACGTGCCATGCCTGGCCCATGTCTTTAATTTGGTGGTTCAGCGCTTTCTGAAAAGCCGCCCACACTTGTCATACCTGGTCGGAAAGGTGCGCCGGGTCAGCGCACATTTCCGCAACTCCAAGACGGACGCTGCCACCCTGTGGACCCTGCAACATCGGTTTAATCTGCCAGTGCACCGACTGCTGTGCGACGTGCCCACACGGTGGAACTCTACGCTCCACATGTTGGCCAGGCTCTATGAGCAGCGTAGAGCTATAGTGGAATACCAACTCCAACATGGGCGGCGTAGTGGGAGTCAGCCTCCTCAATACTTTACAGAAGAGTGGGCCTGGTTGGCAGACATCTGCCAGGTCCTTGGAAACTTTGAGGAGTCTACCCAGATGGTGAGCGGCGATGCTGCAATCATTAGCGTCACCATTCCTCTGCTATGCCTCTTGAGAAGTTCCCTGCAAAGCATAAAGGCAGACGCTTTGCACTCAGAAACGGAGGCGTGGGAAGACAGTATGTCGCTGGATAGTCAGAGCACCCTCCTGTCTATATCTCAGCGCGTTCAGGAGGAGGAGGAGGAGGAGGAGGGGGAGGAGCATGAGGAGGAGGGGGAAGAGACATCTTGGCCCACTGCTGAGGGTACACATGCTGCTTGCTTGTCATACTTTCAGCGTGTATGGCCGGAGGAGGAGGAGGAGGATCCCGAAAGTGATCTTCCTAGTGAGGACAGCCATGTGTTGCGTACAGGTACCCTGGCACACATGGTTGACTTCATGTTAGGATGCCTTTCTCGTGACCCTCGCGTTACACGCATTCTGGCCACTACGGATTACTGGGTGTACACACTGCTCGACCCACGGTATAAGGAGAGCCTTTGCACTCTCATTCCCGAAGAGGAAAGGGGTTCCAGAATGATGCTATACCACAGGGCGCTGGTGGACAAACTGATGGTAAACTTCCCATCCGACAGCGCTAGTGGCAGAAGGCGCAGTTCCGAGGGCCAGGTAGCAGGGGAGGCGCAGAGATCAGGCAGCATGTACAGCGCAGGCAGGGGAACATTCTCCAAGGCCTTTGCCAGCTTTATGGCTCCCCAGCAAGACTGTGTCACAGCTCCCCAGTCAAGGCTGAGTTGGCGGGAGCACTGTAAAAGGATGGTGAGGGAGTACGTAGCCGATCGCACGACCATCCTCGGTGACGCCTCTGCCCCCTACAACTACTGGGTGTCGAAGCTGGGCACGTGGCCTGAACTCGCGCTGTATGCCCTGGAGGTGCTTGCTTGTCCTGCGGCTAGCGTCTTGTCAGAGAGGGTGTTTAGTGCGGCTGGGGGAATCATCACAGATAAGCGTACCCGCCTGTCAACCGACAGTGCCGACAGGCTTACACTCATCAAGATGAACAAAGCCTGGATTTCCCCAGACTTCTCTTCTTCACCAGCGGACAGCAGCGATACCTAAGCAATACGTAGGCTGCACCTGCGGATGGAAGCATCGTTCTCTATCACCATCAAAAACGGGGACATTTTTGCTTCATCAATCTGTGTATAATATTCCTCCTCCTCCTCCCGCTCCTCCTCCTGAAACCTCACATAATCACGCCGAACGGGCAATTTTTCTTACGCCCACAAGGCTCAGTTATATAATTTTTCTAAACAATTTTTATACGTTTCAATGCTCATTAAAGCGTTGAAACTTGCACCTGAACTAATTTTTATTTTAACTGGGCTGCCTCCAGGCCTAGTTACCACTTAAGCCACATTAACCAAAGCGATTAATGGGTTTCACCTGCCCTCTTGGTTGGGCATGGGCAATTTTTCTGAGGTACATTAGTACTGTTGGTACACCAATTTTTTGGGGCCCTCGCCTACAGTGTAATCCAATTAATTTTTTGCCCACCTGCATTACAGCTGATGTTACATCAGCTGTGTTGGGCACATCAATGGGATATATTTATGTACTGCCGGTGGGTTCCAGGGAGCCACCCATGCCGTGGGTCCACACGGAGTTGTAACTACATGTGTCCACTTCTAAAGAGCCCCAGTCTGACTGGGGCATGCAGTGTGGGCCGAAGCCCACTTGCATTAAACATGACATTACCTCAGCTGTGATGGGCAATGCAATGGGATATATTTATGTACCGCCGGTGGCTTCCTGGCACCCACCCATGCTGTCGGTCCACACGGAGTTGTAACTGCATGTGTCCACTTCTAAAGAACCCCAGTCTGACTGGGGCATGCAGTGTGGGCCGAAGCCCACTTGCATTAAACATGACATTACCTCAGCTGTGATGGGCAATGCAATGGGATATATTTATGTACCACCGGTGGCTTCCTGGCACCCACGCATGCTGTCGGTCCACACGGAGTTGTAACTGCATGTGTCCACTTCTAAAGAACCCCAGTCTGACTGGGGCATGCAGTGTGGGCCGAAGCCCACTTGCATTAAACATGACATTACCTCAGCTGTGATGGGCAATGCAATGGGATATATTTATGTACCGCCGGTGGCTTCCTGGCACCCACCCATGCTGTCGGTCCACACGGAGTTGTAACTACATGTGTCCACTTCTAAAGAACCCCAGTCTGACTGGGGCATGCAGTGTGGGCCGAAGCCCACCTGCATTTAATCGGACGTTACCTCAGCTGTGATGGGCACTGCAATGGGATACATTAATGTACAGGAGGTGGGTTCCAGGGAGCCACCCATGCTGTGGGTGCACACGGAATTCCCATTGCGGAGTTGTACCTGCCTGTGACTATTTATAAAAAACCGCGGTCTGACTGGGGCATGCAGACACCTTGACAGAATGAATAGCGTGTGGCACATAGGTTCCCCATTGCCATGCCCACGTGTGCAGCTCCTGATGGCAGTGGCACACTATTATATTTCTCATTGCTTCTGTACAGCATTGTGGGCTATCGCCCCGCCCCTTTTAAAGAGGGTCGCTGCCTGGCCCTGCCAACCCTCTGCTGTGTGTGCCTGCGGTTTCTCTGGCAGACGCACTTATAAATAGACATGAGGGTGGTGTGGCATGAGTGCAGCTGAAGGCTGCGCAGGGACACTTTGGTGTGCGCTGTGGACATTGCGTTGTGTGTGTGTGGGGGGGGGGGGTTGGGCAGCATGTAACCCAGGAGAAGTGGCAGCGGAGTGTCATGCAGGCAGTGATTGTGCTTTGTTGGAGGTAGTGTGGTGCTTAGCTAAGGTATGCATTGCTAATGAGGGCTTTTCAGAAGTACAAGTTGTTGGGAGGGGGGGGGGGGCCACTCTTGCCGCCATTGTGGCTTAATAGTGGGACCTGGGAACTTGAGATGCAGCCCAACATGTAGCCCCTCGCCTGCCCTATCCGTTGCTGTGTCGTTCCCATCACTTTCTTGAATTGCCCAGATTTTCACAAACGAAAACCTTAGCGAGCATCGGCGATGTACAAAAATGCTCGGGTCGCCCATTGACTTCAATGGGGTTCGTTATTCGAAACGAACCCTCGAGCATCGCGATAATTTCATCCCGAATAACGAGCACCCGAGCATTTTGGTGCTCGCTCATCTCTAATTGAAATAACACAATATGTTCAACATGTAAGCTCTGTATTATGGCCTTTATAGTACACATCTTATCAACCACTCTTATTATCAGTTGCAATGATATGTTGCTGAGCAAAACCGTTAAAGAAGAATTGTTCTCTACTTATTGCTGTGCTTTATATGATGAGATTATTTTAATTAAATAATGGTCTCTTTCGCTATTAATTGTTAATGATGCTGTCAAGACAATGAATAATATAAAATGCATTTCAAGAGAATGCTTTGCTTGATAAACAGTTTTCCTGTTTGATATGGATAGATGTTTCAAATACTTGAAATTAACTGGGTTTATTCAAACAGGCAACAATGATGAGTTGGTAAAACTATTTTGTAATGAGAAAAATAACAAAAGTGATTTAAAGGTGACATGTTTAAAACCTATTCAGTGAGAAGCTAAAAGAATCACCTTTAAATCATGTTGTAATTACTCTAATTACAAAAGTGCCGACCAACTTGTTTATTTTATGGCTGTATCTGTACAGCCCCTTCCATGAAAATAATGAAAACTCTGTTGTCACAATGACTCCTTTTGCAAATATTGATAAGTCTAAATAATACATAGAATGTATAAATTGTCATTATATCCATCTGCAGAGCATGCCTAAAGAGAAATCACAGCAAAACAACAAACAAATGAAAGAACAAAGTTTGGGATTCTAATTCCTCAACAGAAAACTTAAAATCCAGTTAAACAGTATGGAGAACAACGGTACGATGAGACGGAGCAGATCATGTAATGTAAATCGTACCACAGTTTATTATCTGCACAGTAGTTCCCTTTGGTTACAGGAGTTGATTGGTTTAGAAAATACAGTTTCAAATACTCTCTTGTGTAATTGGAAATGAATAAAAGGTGAAGTTGACAATAAGCCAGAATACAAAGAGGCCGCAAGGAACATTTCTCATTCTATAAGACGCAACACCTTTGTCCATTACATGGATAGCCTGTACATTGCAGTGACCATTGTGTAGTTGGACATTTCCTAAGTGTTGGTGCTCCAGTCTACAATGCCTTGTAAAAGTATTTATCTCTAGTTGTTTTTTTCCCATTTTGCCACATTACAACCTGGGATTAAAATTAATTGGTGGTTCATATCATTTGATTTATACAACTGTCAGGACCGTGCTCACACCATCGACTCTTTACCCGGACTGCAGTGGTGCGGCGCAGGGGAGCCCCAGTTTTGGTGACCTCCCCTAGCCGCCGTAATCCTGTTCGCTGTCGGGTTGCTAAAAATGCAGCGGGTGCCGCCCAACGCCGTGTCCCCATCACCATGTCGACCAGGCGTGCATCCTTGGTCTCAGTCTCTCCAGCTAAGCTGGGGGCGGGTTCTCCCGTGCCTCGGTGATTGACTTGCTGCTGTCTGGCTCCCCGCCCCAATCAGCTGTTGGGGCGGGAGTCCTGACAGCATTTAAACGCCTCTGTTGCTTCTAGCAGTTGCCAGTGTTAGTTTGGTCTCCTGCTACACTCGCATCCTTGCTCTTGCCTGATTCCCTGTTTTTGACGTATTGCTTCTGACCCTGACTTCGCCTTTGCCTGATCCCTGGTACCTGCCTGATCCCTGCCGACCCGGACTTCCTGACTTGCCTCTGTGTTTGTTTGTCTCTGTATATGTTTGTAAGTCTGACCCCTTGCCCCGCTTCCCTAGAGAGTATAGGGACCATTGCCCAGTTGTCGCCCTGGGGCCTAGCCCAGGGGGGCAAATAGGTAGGGACAGTGAGTTGCGGGCAGCTTTCAAGGACTAGCAATAGCCGGACCCCAGTTCCCTGACAACAACATGCTGCAATGGTAAAAAGTATTTTTTTATGTGACACAAACAATAATTAACAGAAAAGGAACAGTTAATTATTCACCCACCAAAAGTCAATACTTTGTGAAACCACCTTTTGCTACAATTATAAATGTACGTCTCTTGTGTGATGTCTATATTAGCTTAGCACATCTAGATACTGGGATTTTTACTCATTCTTCCAGTCGAAACTGATCCCATTCCTTCCTATTAGATAGGTAATGTTGGTGTTTAGAAGTCTTCATTTTTTGAAACAGATTCTCAATTATATTGAGGTCTGAGCTTTAACAAGCCCATTCCTAGACATTTAAATGTTGCCTCTTAAACCACTACCGTCTATCATATTTAGGGTCATTGTCCTATTGGAAGGAACGTCCATCTCAATCTCAAATTTCTAGAAGACTGAAACAAGTTTTTTCCCAAGAATGCCATCCATCTTTCTTTCAATGCTGACCAGTTTTATAGACCCTGGCAATGAAAAGATTCCGCACAGCATGTTGCTAACACCACTATGTTTCACGGTAGGAATGATGTTCCTATGTTGATGGGAAGTGTTTGGATTTGCATTTCCCATGACGGCCCAAAAAATGTGTTTTAATCTCATCTGATAAGAGAATCTTCTTCCATGTATTTGGGGAGCCTGTCGTATTCTGCTGTTTGTCAAAATCCAAATGTTCTTAAGTTTTCCATTAAGGAATGGCTTTTTCTGGCCACCCTTCCATAAAGTCCCAATCTATGGAATGTATGGTTCATAGTGGTCATATGGATGAATAATTTCCTTTCCATTGTACATCTTTGGAGTACCTTCAGAAATATTGTTGGTGTCTTTTTTTGAGTCTCTGATTAATGTTCTCCTTGCTCGGTCTGTGCATTTTTAAAGGGTGGCCTTTTCTTCTCAGGTTTGTAATTGTGCCATATTCTTTCCTTTTTATTATAATGGTTTTAATGGTGTTATTTGGATTTATTATGTTTTATAGCTCAACCATATCTATAATTCTCTACAACTTAGTTCCTAACTGCTTTTTCAAGCTCTTTGGTCTTTATCTTGCTTGCTTAGTGATATTTCAGACTCAGAGGCCTTTCAGAATAAGTGTATTTATACTTACATCTTGTAGCATATCATGGAATACTTTTATTGCACACAGAGGGACCTTATTTAGCTAATTATGTGACTTTTCTAGTAGACTAGTAGGATTAGATTGTATGTATGGGGTTTCATAGCAAAGGGAGTGAATTCATGTGCGCTCACAGCTTTTCAGTTTTTATTTTTTACACAAGGTATATTTTTTGCTCCACTGTAACAATTTGGACATTTTGTCAGACCCATTCCATAAAATCTAAATTAAAATCCATTTCATAACAGAATGTAATGCAAGAAAACCCTGTAAAAACACTAAAGGGGTGACTATATTTCCAAGGCTAAAGTCTCCATCTACATCATTGTCTCCAGCTACTCTCTGAACTGATTAAAATAATACCAATATATAAACAAAGAAAAAAGGTCGGCTACAACGTCTAAAATCTTCTTTATTTCAGGGAAGAGACATCATATAAAGAGACATCAAAGGACCTGGACGCGTTTCGGCTAGTCCTGCAACCTTTTTCAACAACTATGCACAAACTGACAAACACAGTCTTATACAACAAAAAGTCTAAAAACAAACAGATGTACAACTTGATTGTTTGTGCTGGTTGCAGACTAATTGCTGGGTGGATCCACAATCCATTCATTCACTTATTGGACGTTACAGCAATAACCTGTAGCATCCAATAAGTAGACATATGATGTTTAATATGAGATTTAGTAATGTGTTTTTTTCTAGATATATTTTAAGATATTTATTGAAAACCTGCAACTCACCTGAGAGTGAATGAATGGAATGTGGATCCACCCAGGGAGAGTGGCTTTAGACTTTTTGTTGCAGTATATGCACAAAAATGTGTATGCACAAAAATGTATATGCACTATGTTTATCAGTGTGTGCATAGCTGTTGAAAAAGTCTGGAGGACTAGCCGAAATGCGTTCAGATCCTTTGATGTCTGTTTCTATGATGTCTCTTCCCTGAAATAAAGAAGGTTTTAAACATTGAAGCCGACCTTTTTTTCTTCGTTTATGTATTGGTATTCCGCTTCTGGTCTGAGCTCTGTCTATTATCATCTCCTTGCTGTGGGGTCCCGCCATAGAGGGTGAGCCCTATTTTTTCTTCCCTCGCACTTAAAATAATATCAGTATAAAAATTGGATACCTTGAGAAAACTGTTTGAGCTTCATCAGTCATGTGAATGCACCCTTTAATTTTGCAATGACTTTTGCTGTCATACATCACACATAGGCTATGTCATCCACAAGAACCAATAAAACATTGCAGAAACTCATTTAACTGTCAGCTTTTGATGATTTTTTTCCACTGATAATACTCAGAGGGCATGTGGTAATTTGGCCCTATTATCATGACGGACATGGGCCTATTGGAACATCTTCTATAGAAGAAAGTTACAAAGTTTTGGTTCCTCCAGCATCTAAGAAAAGAACCAACCTGGACAGTATACTTATAGGAATGCCTCTTTTCCACAATTCCAGTTCTTATGAAAGTACTCAGCCGGCTTTAGTCTTTCAGTGCAAAACTAGTCCAGAGTATAATTCCCTAGGTAACATGTGGAATATGCACCAAAAAAAAATACTAGCGAAGAGTTTGGATGGGCAGATGCTAAGGCAGAAATATTGTGGTGCGGATAAGTCAATGACATGGAGGTTCATGGCTGATCCAGGATGTAGTTTTATCATTCAATAGAAACATAGTCAGTCAAGTTAGGGTTAGATCTTGCAAATCAGGAGCAGTGGTATCAGGTACCATGAAATAGTCAGAAATTTAGTCCAGAACTTCTAAAAACAGCATCCTGGGTGCGTTAACTTTATTCCTCCATCATGCAATATTTTAACCATATTGGTCTGTCTCAAGCATATAGCAATTAACACCAATGAGCTGTATATATAGTCTGTGACATCCACAAAAAAAACAATCAGTAAAAAGAACCCAACCCCTACAAAAGGAGAGTCCATCATGTGATTCTCTGCATCAATCACTGTGCAATACAACATTAGGAGCCCTAAGGATATCTGACACACCTGGGTGAAAACCATTCTCATGATGGCATACATAGACCTTGGGGGTGGAGGTGCAAGAACCAGAGTTTCCTGACACTACTAACACATGCTCAGAAACTAGCCAGTCCGTATTCTTGCATTTGTTGTCGCACAGCAACAACGAGTCATGTGACCGCTGCTAAGTAACAGTGCCCCAAAGCCTTTGCTGTAATGTTGACCCCTAGGTAAAATAAATGCATACATAACATAATATAAATAATGCAAAACTATATGACTAAATAAATTCTATAAAAAAAACAATACAAGCTTAAAAAAAATACAAAAAACTAATTTAGCTTTTAAAAAATTCTTGTGGAGTTAAGTGAAAATAAATGACATTCCGCCATCTTTCAGTGCGTCTTTTTTTGACGGCACATAAACTGCAACAAAAATGACACGACAACTTTATTCTATGGTTCAGTATGATTACTACGATACCAAACTTATACAGTTTTTTTTGCTGTGCGGCATTTATTTGTTTTCAAAGATATTAATCTTCTGAGCGCAATAACGTTCTTATTTTTTCGTAGACATAGTTGTACAATGACTCATTTTTTGCAGGATGTCCTATAGTTTGCATCGGTATCATTTTGGAATACATGCCACTTTTTGATCGCCTTTATTGCATATTTTCTTGGAGACAGGGTGACCAAAAAAAGTGCATTTCTGGCTTTCTTTATTTTTTTTTCCTGATGATGTTCATCATACTGGGTAAATAATTCATTACTTTGATAGGCCTCAATACCATGAGCGTGTTTATGTGTGTACATACACGCACACAAAACCACACATCTATTTAGAACAATTGGTTCCCTATGATGTCTTCACATGTCTGTGTTTTATAGGTGTGCAAATGCACATACCTGCAAAAAATAGGACATGCGTGCACCATAAGTCTGTGCTGCATGTCAATATTCCCAGCGGGGAGTCCACTTGTCAATAAACACTGTGACAGCACTGTCACAGTGATCAGTGACAAGGGGTCTCCCTGCAGGGAGTAAAGAATCCCCTGCCACAGCTGTGACAGCTGTTGCAGGGGATCGGATGCTCCCCTATTGTATTCAATGGGGCCGCTGCTGCTACTGGCAGCCCCATTGAAAGCAATTAGCTGCCGGCAACCGCTGTAGTGATTTTTGGGGAAGGGCTTTAAATATAAGCCGTTCCCTGAAAATCATCCCTGGTTTGTGGAAAAAAAGCATATACTCACCTCTCCGCCGCTGTCAGGGCTCAGGCACGTCTAGCTGCTTGGGTCCCCGGCAGTGTAGTGAAGTTCTTTCAGCAGGCAGGGATTTAAAATCCCAACCTGCTGAAAGGGCTGTATCTGATTGGCTGAGCGCTCAGCCATTCCTTGAATTCAATGAATGGCCGAGTGCTGCCTGTGATTGGCTGAGCGCTGTGACCAATCGCAGGCAGTGCTCAGCTGTCATTCAATGAATGGCTGAGCGCTGCCTGTGATTGGCTGAGCACTTTTGTAGCCACACTCACTAATGATCTAAGGACTAAATTGCAGATAAACAAGCACCCACTGTATACACAAGATATTTTGTTCAGAAAGGTGGTCAATTCATGCGCTTGGTTAAGTTCTACATTCTCAAATTATACATTACGTACTTAGGTTCAATAAGTGCTTAGTTCATGCTTTTCTTTTGTTACTGAGTTCACTTGGTTCAATGAGCGCTCAGTTTCTGCTAGGTTCTCATGCACTTAATCTACGGCTAGATTCATGCTAGGTTCTCATGCATACAATGTTCTGCTAGTTTCAATTAATGCACTCAATCTACCGCTCAGTTTTATGTTAGGTTCATATGCACATAATGTACTGCTAGGTTCAACGCATTTCCCTGTACTTTAAACAGTTCATAAGGAACCATTTGAATTTAGTTTTAGTGAGAAATAAAAGATAGATGTATCTAAACCAGATAGATATGAGAAGCTGGATTTCACAGGTGGCTTTACAGGAAGACAGAAGGGAAGGAGAAACAGAAAACCACTACTAGGAAACTGCCAGAGGTTGTATGGCTATTCTCATAGAGCACAGGATTTGATATCACATTGAGAAAGAGGTATAATTATAACAACAATGAAAGATTGGTGCACTATGAATCCTTTCTACATACTCAGATAGTAGTTAGAGGTAATGGAGCTAGGCTATTAGAGGATATGTCCCATATGAGTAGATACTCAGGTAAGTTAGAGATAGCAGAACTAGGCTCTTAGAGGACATGTCCCATACAGGTGGACATAGCTCACAATCAGGGCTCCGATCCCGGAGACATAATATATCTAAGGTTCTCTGAGAATATAATGATTCAATCACCCTGCTAGAAGATCTATCTATAGCACTCTAGGAGTACAGTGGTTCAATCACCCTGCCTATAGAATGTTCTATAGCCCTCAAGGAGTACAGTGGCTCAATCACCCTGCCTATAAAGTCTTCTATAGCGCTCTCGGAGTATAGCGGTTCAATCACTCGGTCTATAAAGTCTAAGATTGTAGATGCAAAATAATAAAGGGGTGTGATGTAGTCCACCATCAGGGCTACAGACTACATCACACCACTTTATTATGCGCCTATGAACCTAACACAAACAGAGTGGTAGATTGAGTGGATTAATTGAAACTAGCAGCACATTGTGTGCATGAGAACCTAGCAGAAACTGAGCCCTCATTGAACCAAGTGAACTCAATAACAAAAGAGAAGCATTAACTAAGCACTTATTGCACCTAAATACAAATGTATGATTTGAGTATCTAGAACTTAATTGAGAGCATGATTTGAGCACCTTACTGAACTAAACATCTTGTGTATATAGTGGGTGCTCATTCATCTGCATTTTAGTCCTAACATTATTAGTGAGTGTGGCTACAAAATTGTTTGTGCCCACCCTCCCATCCGAACCTGGTAGAAAATTTAGTGCATGAACTGAACACTTATTTAACTAAGCAAAATAAACTAAATTCGACATGAACGCTTCTGGTAGCCAGCCTCCTCATTCTATCACTGAGAATTGTCCTGGTATAGAATGGTCATAGAATGATAGAGTTGGAAGGGACTTCCAGGGTCATCTGGTCCAACCCCCTGCTCAGTGTAGGATTCACTAAATCATCCCAGACAGATATTTGTCCAGCTTTTGTTTGAACACTTCCATTGAAGGAGAACACACCACCTCCTGTGGTAACCTGTTCCACTCATTGATCTCCCTCACTGTCAGAAAGTTTTTTTCTAATATCTAATTTCTGTCTTCTGACTTTCAATTTCACCCCCTTGCTTCTAGTCTTTCCTTGTACAAATGAGAATAGGGCTGATCCCTCTGCACTGTGACAGCTCTTCAGATATTTGTTGACAGCTATTAAGTCTCCTCTCAGCCTTCTTTTTTGCAAGCTAAACATTCCCAGATCCTCTATACGTTCCTCATCGGAGATGATTTGCAGACCTCTCACCATCTTGGTAATTCTTCTCTGACCTTGCTCCAGTTTGTCTTTGTCTTTTTTAAAGTGGTGTGCCCAGAATTGGACACAGTATTCCAGATGAGGTCTGACTAAGAAAGAGTAGAGGGGGATAATTACCTCACATGATCTAGACTCTATGCTTCTCTTAATACATCCCAGAACTGTGTTTGCCTTTTTGACTGCTGCATCATATTGTTGACTCATATTCAGTCTATGATCTATTAGTATAACCAAGTGTTTTTTACATTCCTCCCGTTCTGTATGTGTTTTTTTCATTTTTCTTGCCCAGATGTGGACTTTGCATTTCTCCTTGTTAAATACCATTCTGTTAGTTGCTGCCTACTGTTCAAGCTTTCCTAGATCTTTTTGAATACTCTCTCTCTCTTCCCTAGTGTTAGCTATCCCTCCTAGCTTTGTGTCGTAGGCAAATTTGACCAGTTTCCCATAAATTCCCTCTTCCAGATCATTTATAAAAAGGTTGAACAACACTGGGCCTAGGACAGAGCCTTGTGGTACCCCACTTGATACGTTCTTCCACTTGGATGTGCAGGCATTTATGACCACTCTTTGAGTACGATCACTCAGCCAGTTGTGAATCCAACTAACAGTTTTCTTGTTAATCCCATATTTGGTCATTTTTTCAATAAGGATAGTATGAGATACTTTGTCAAATGATATATAGTAATTAAGGCTTACTAGAAGTGACCAAGTGCTTCCTATTAGTGGATCACTGACATATCTATTGAGATAAGCTGATTGAACATATGTGTGAGGTCAACTTGTCAAGAGACCTGTATTTCCACTACTCAACATATCTAACCCCTTGCGGTGGATTGCTCAGGCTCCGTTTATTCTATTCATCTCTATTTGAGTGTCTTAGCCCTTATTTTTAAAATAATATTTATTAAAGTCTTATTAGTTTTAGTTATGTCTATACTGTGAAGGGCATGTTGTTAATGGATCTCAATGTTGCAAGCTGCCCATTTAGATCCAGGTATGTATGCGTAACATGCTCACATCTCATACAACACTATGTGCCCTCGAACGCCTGCTCAAAGACTGAGTACACGGCACAAGATGTACACTTGACAGCATTGTGAGTCATAGAGAACATTGTAAATGGAGATTATACAGACAGATTACATAAAAGTAATATGTGCAAAAATTAAAATAGATAAGCAATAAATTAATACAAGTGACTCTTATAAAGTCCTTGAATCTAAATTAACTAATCTCAAGTCATACACCTAATAAACAATACATTTTAGAAAACAGCACACCTAGAATACAGCATTCACACTCATCTCGCACACACACTTATGTTTGCTTTCCGTAGTTCTTAGCTGTTATATACCTTCTCCTCCTCTGTTTAGAAAGAATACAGAAAATTCCACAGTTGCAATCTATGACACCTTGATTGGATAACCCCACCCTTAATTAATCCATGTCCAATGCAATGGTGATTGAAACCCACAAGAAGACTATGTGACTATGCTCCAATATACCCTCCCAGTACAATACATTCAACCTCTAGGGGAAAAAAAAACAACAAAACAACAGAGCTAAAATACGTAAGCTAAAAGATTACGATGACTTGATATAAACACAAATAAACAAATCTAAATAAAATAGGGAAAGAAGCAATCTCTCTAATCTCAAGTTACACACTAAAGAAACAGCACACTCTAGAAAACAACTCACTTAGAAAACAGCACACACTCAGCTCGCACACTCGCTTATGTTTGCTTTACATTGCTTTTACCTTTAATACTTTTTTCCACTGTTTCTGTCTTTAATGTCATAAGAGACTTATTAGAGGTTTTGTGAGATTAAGTTTAATTCAGGCAAGTCAGATATAGTTTTAGCGTATTTTTTTTATTTTATACTGTCGCTATGCCTAATGTTTGCTCATGCAACCATATGTTTATTGCTATATTCAGCAAGGGATAGTAAATGAAGCATGAAGGGTGCCAATGCAACCTCAGAAGGATATGAAGTGTGTATTACATGGTGATATTATTGACTGCTATTGAATTGTGGTTTAAATGTGTTATTGACTATTTCTGCTATTGACTGTTAATGACTGGTTGTACTAGTGACTGGATTATTGACTTGTGGCTTTGTTAACTGTGATGAATATATAAGTGGAAGTCTTTTCTATTTATGTAGAAAGAGATACAATTAAATAGTGGAACAGGAAGATGGAGAAGTTAATATTTTTATGGTTAATGGATAATGGTTTGGTAGAAGCTCTATCATAGTTATATATGATTTCTACAAATTGGTAATAATAATTTGCACATCTTTCCGGTATATAAAATAAATAACAGGTATCAGTAGACTAGTAGGGTCTCGAATTGAGATTACTGATCACCCATATACTACTAGCTGTAAAAAGTTGCATTGCCATTTCTCTAACAGATTTGCAAAACTGCAGGGAAAGTCTGACTGTTGGGGCACATGGAAAAGCTTAGGAACTTCATGTATACATCATAAGCACTAGGTAAACTATCATGTTTCACTTACTGGTGGCTTGAATTTTACAACTTTTTAAATTAAAAAAGACAAAATCATGTTCAATGATGGACACTTATTAAAGATATATGCCTAATTTGAGAAAAAGAATGGTTATGGTTGGACCGTAAGGTTTGACTATGATTATTTAAGAAACCAACAAATTAGCCTTACTTTTTTTCCTTTGTCATTCCACTAATGCTTTAACATTGATATTACATTTTCAACAAATCACCACAGGTTTTTGGGAGTACCTACTTCTAGTTGAGTAGAACTGAGAGGGGTTTGGATATTGTGATTTTAATATGGGCCATAACATATCATGGGTATGTCAAAATGGCTGTAGTGTAATAACACAAGAAAAATAAATGCATACAATTCTATGGAACAGAACATAAATAATAAAAGGTATTTTATGAGGATCTAAATTTGGTCCAGAAGAACCATGGGAGGTTCAGGAATTCACATAATATGGACCCCAAATGTGTCCCATTATGACTGAGTAATTCCAGTCTTTGACTATGTTCAGATCTTGTTTCAAACTGCGTTTCTCCAAGAATAAAATATAATGGTAGAGTTGGAAGGGAGTGTCATTGGGTCACTCCCTGCTCAATGGTAGAGTTGGAAGGGAGTGTCATTGGGTCACTCCCTGCTCAATGGTAGAGTTGGAAGGGACTGTCATCGGGTCACTCCCTGCTCAATGGTAGAGTTGGAAGGGAGTGTCATCGGGTCACTCCTTGCTCAATGGTAGAGTTGGAAGGGAGTGTCAAGTGAAATGTCATCGGGTCACTCCCTGCTCAATGGTAGAGTTGGAAGGGAGTGTCATTGGGTCACTCCCTGCTCAATGGTAGAGTTGGAAGGGAGTGTCATTGGGTCACTCCTTGCTCAATGATAGAGTTGGAAGGGAGTGTCAAGTGAAGTGTCATCAGGTCCAGCCCCCTGCTCAATGCCGTATTCAAAAAATTATCTGAGACACATATCTGTTTGAAGACTTCCATTGAAGGAGATCTTCAATAGAATATTTTAATAGACATCCATGGATTTGATTTATGCTATAAGTGTGTACTTTTGGCATACCTTCAGACAGTAGGCATTGGCATACAGTTTATCTCGCTGAATTGCAGACTACATACAACGGGAGTCTATAGATCACATATGCATGGTTTGTACATTTGTCATATGCAGTTCTATCTTTTTCGTAGGTATACACCAAACATAGTGTAAAGATAAAGTTTGAGCAAAGCCTTACTGTATAAAAACATAAAGCTCTTTCTAACCTCATTTCTTGCACACATTATTGTTCTTCCTTACATTAATTATCCGGAGGAACACATGGTATTATCTTTCTAGGATGTAAGATTTAAACATAGTGCAGCCTTTATTTATTTAGGAAGGAAAGAAGCCATATTGGATGTTGCTATAAATGTGTTATACCACCAAGAAGATCATTTTCATCTGAAATTAAATTAAATGTGGCTCCAGTATATTCTGCCTCTGTTTCCTGATTGTAGACTATGATTTTGACAGAAAGCAATCAGCCTATGAATAAAGGCACATAAAGAAACAAGTGCGTTCTTCAGTTAAATGGAAATGACTTTAATGCTGTCGATGTATTTATAGCATGCAAATGTAAATGCTTTCTGCATGGTTTTTTTTTGTATTTCTAGCATTGCTTTCTTTTACTCCTTTTATACAAAAAGGGCTTATTTTCAAAATACAGCTAATGGTACACCTATTATGTATTGATCAAACCTTCCTAAAATCATAACCTTTTATGTCCTTCAGTGAAAAAATAATTTGTCTCTGTAGCTTAGCCAAGTCAATTAGGCTGTGTTAGTCAGTAGACTGGCTAATTGAGTTGATTGTGTCTATGCATTACCACAAAACCTTCAGGGGACAAGCTATAGATCCTTGTTACTGCAAAACTGAAACTTATTTTTCTAATGTAGCTCTTAGGATGTACACTGGCTTCTGTGATACAAAAGTTTTCAGAGAATGAAGATGAATTGCATTATTATTTATAACTCTGTTTTTAGTTCTCTGGTTGATGCTGTTTCCATTATCAAATGACTACAATATACAATCACTAATAGACAAAGAGAAGAAAAGAATTTGGACAGCACAATTCTTTATTTTCTCTAGGAAGTATTTCTAGTATATATGGTATCAATGCCATGCTGCCTCCTGTGCAAATCAGCCTATTAAAAAACAACTTGCTGTGTTCAGTATCCAGATATTCTTCCCTTACACAATATATCCTCTGATGCATTGAAATGGCGTATAAAAGGCTAAAGACAGGCACATCTAAATGATATACCCAAAGCCATATAAAAAGCAGAATCAAACAAAAAATGATTTCTTTTCCAAATAGTAAATATTTCGTATGACTTCCTACCGAGGGACAAAAAGGTAGCATTTAAAGCAAATGTTCTGTTTAAAATAATTGTTTCCATTTCACTTAGTAGTTTATATTCCAGTTCATTGTGCTATTGCTATCTATGGCTCATATCGAATCATACCTCGGTAGACTAAACTTGATTAGTCTTGCAAACATAATGAGCTGCTATGTATTATACATTGAATGAATACACTGTGTGCAAATTGTATGGTGATGGAATATTTCAGAATTTTGGTTATGTAGACGCTGAATATTCATAAACGCTTATGCTTGTCTGGTTTTTAATTTTTTGGTTGATTCCATGTCAGCAAATTAGAAATCACACTGCACAATGGTTTATTTATACATTGTAATATAGCGTTCCCCTATGCATTCATATACTTCACTACAAATAGATATATAATATTGGGAAGGTCTAACTACACCTATAAAGTGCTTGGATGCAGCTATAAAGATCATTACAGTACTGGAAGGCATGTTGGCATCTGCAACCATTTTTAGTATTGCTTCAATTGGGTTCTTAAAAGTATCCTACCATTTGTGTGTTTACAGCCCCTGTGCAGAAGTAATAGTCAGAATCTTTATTTATATAGCCCCAGCATATTCCACAGCACTTTACAAACTGGAGGAAACACACACAAAATATGTCATAACTAGGGATGAGCGAACGTGTCCGTTACGGACACATCCGCACCCGGACACCGGCTTTGCCGAACACTGCAGTGTTCGCGCGTAAGTGTCCGGGTGCCGCCGGGGGGCGGGGAGATGCGCGGCGGCGCGGGCGGCAGTAGCGGGGAACAGGGGGGAGCCCTCTCTCTCTCCCTCTCCCCCCCACTCCCCGCTGCACCCCCCCGCGCTGCCACGGCGGCCCCCGAACTTTTTCGCCCGAACACTGAAGTGTTCGCAAAGTTCGGTGTTCGGGCGAAAAAGGGGCGGAGCCGAACGTGTTCGCTCATCTCTAGTCATAACATTTAGTAATCAACCAATGCACATCTTAAACAATAGAGGTGAGGGCCTTGCTCGCAAGAGCTTACGGACTATAAGAAAGTAGACACATAGGATACTATACATCAGAGGCGTAACTTGAAGCTTCTGAGCTCGAATGCAAAGTCTGTAACAGGGCCTCAACTATAATGCTTTATTCAAAGTACTGGGCTTCTTATATGGGGAAGAGAGGCCTTATGGGCTGCCTAAGGCTCCTGGGCCCGGTTGCACTTGCATCCCCTGCAACCCCTATAGTTATGCCGCTGCTATACATATATACAAATATAAAGCTGCGTGCGTGAATCACCAGCCATATTTGTGAATAAACAGATAAGAGGTGTGATGGGTGTGTAGGGGCTGCAGTGGGAAGGGAGAGGGTAAAAGCAGGATAGATCAAGCAGAGTTTTGATTAGGGAGTATGGAAGGTCTCCCTAAAAGGATGGGGTTTTAGGGCAAGCTTAAAACTATGGGTGTAAAGATGGGGTTTTAGGGCACGCTTAAAACTATGGGTGTAAAGATGGGGTTTTAGGGCACACAAAACTATGCGTGTTTTGAATTAACTTCAATGCCTGGGCTGGCGCATTCCAGCGAACTGGCGCGGCTCAGAAAAAAATCTTGAAGGTGGGAGTACAAGGTTTGGAGAATTTAGTATGAGGTCATTAAAGTGTGGAGAGCACAGGATGGAGGCATTAGTGTAGTGGCTTGACAAGAAGATAAGCCTGGCTTCTGCATTCAGGATGGATTGGAGAGGGGAGAGTTTAGTATGTCTCTCCATGAGTACACAGAAGCTCTGTATAGTTCATTTCTGCAATATTACTCCAATCTATGTCTTTATACTTGATAGTGTACTGAATCTAGTGGGTCAGTGTACAGTAAGGAACTATGACTGTAGAATCAGACTACACAGGGTTATTTGTAGTCTGTAACCATAGAGACACATAGATCTACATATGAGCAGTTGGCACAGAATGGTAGGATATACATCTTACTGAGCCCTACAGAGATATCCTTCCTTAATTTTCTTCCTGGCTTGACATATCTAAAGATACATGGTGTAAGATGACCAGCTTTGAAAAGCACACAGCTTTACAATACTCTGTCGGGAGATGTTTATGCTATATGTCAACGGTTTTGTCAGCATACTGTATTACAATAACACATTGTATTTTCTTTGTGAGGATTTAGATTCAATTTGCAGAAAAAGTAAGGATGGACACATCTGCACCTAGATCTAGAATCTTGTATTTGTAGTAGATCCATGCAAAAGATAATACAATTCTAAAAGTTATGAAGGCCTCTGCAATCATTTGTATTATAGCTTCAATGTGCAGTGTCTAAAATCAATAGATGAAACAGCTTTACAAATACTAGAACAATATTCAAAGTATTCTACCATTTTTGTGCTTGCAGCTCCTAAGCAGTGTATTCATAATTGCGAACAAACTTCCATAATATCATTCTGCTACTATACTCATCTGTCCCCTAAATTTTGCTAACACACTAAATTTAGTGGAAAAGACAATAACTACAAGACCAGTCTACAGACATTTTGCTTGTAGTCTATAGATTCACAAAGTTCTGAAGAGGAGGAGCATAATGTTACAATATTTGTAAAAAAGACTATTTAGGCCTTAGTCACACGGGCGTTTTTTCGCGCGATTTGCGCATCGCATGACAGATGCGCATGCGAAAATCGCGTGACCGGCGACGAAAAATCGGCCGAAAAAACGCCCGAAAATCTGCTCCTAGCCGCGTTTCATTAGAAACGGGCTGGAGCTGTCCAGCGCATTGCATTCAATGGAGCCGGCAATACAGCCAGCTCCATTGAAAGCAATGCGCTGCGGGCGAGCCCGGGATGAATTGTCGGGAAGGGCTTAAATATATAAGCCCTTCCCTGCAATTCATCCTAAAATGTGTTAAAATTAAAAAAAATTGTATACTCACCTTTCCGCTGCAGCCTGAGTTCTGCCGCGGCCGCTGTCAGTTCTCCTGAACTGCTTCTCGGCACTATTCAGCCGGCTTTAAAATCCCCGCCTGCTGAATGAGTTGCCTCTGATTGGTCACAGCCTGACCAATCAGAGGCAGGTTTCACTCACACACCCATTCATGAATGGGTGAGTGACTGCTGCCTCTCATTGGCTCAGCGGGACCAATCAGGGGCAGCTCCCGCTGAGCCAATGAGAGGCAGCAGTCACTCACCCATTCATGAATTCATGAATGGGTATGTGAGTGAAACCTGCCTCTGATTGGTCAGGCTGTGACCAATCAGAGGCAGATCATTCAGCTGGCGGGGATTTTAAAGCCCCGCTGGCTGAATAGTGCCGAGAAGCAGTTCAGGAGAACTGACAGCGGCCGCGGCAGAACTCCGGCTGCAGCGGAAAGGTGAGTATACATTTTTTTTTTATTTTAACACATTTTAGGATGAATTGCAGGGAAGGGCTTATATATTTAAGCCCTTCCCGACAATTCATCCAGCGCTCGCTGGCAGCCCATTGCTTTCAATGGAGACGGTTGTATTGCCGGCTCCATTGAATTCAATGGGCAAACATCGTTCTTCTCTGCCACAGCTGTTACAGCTGTGGCAGAGAAGAATGATTTGTCTTCTATATGTACTCAATGGGGTCGGCGCATCTGCCGCCGGCCCCATTGAGCGCATGTAGAGAAGAGAACAGGAATCGCAGATTGCACATAGGTGCGATCTGCGATTTCTGTTCTATAATTTATCGGACGAGCGCATAAAAAGCGCTCATGTGTCCGATACCATTGCAAAGCAATGGTTTTATAAAATCGCCGGACGCATGCGCATGCGCAAATCGCGGCTAAAAACGCCCATCTGACTGAGGCCTTAGAAAGTTATGAAACCTCCATAGAAGAAAAAAGCTGGTTGATTGTGAAAAACCCTTTGACGTTATTAAAGTTGGAAAGATTCCCATATCTAAATCATTCCTTTGCATTCTTCCTTTGTAATCTGAATAATTATTTTTCCATAAACTGGAAGTCCCCCATACACTTAGTTTTGGATGATGTTGGATAGAATGTAGGATTTGAAATTGGGAATTCTATATTATTGATAAAAACAGATCCCATGTCCACCTCACAATTTTCCCTTTCCAGGTCTTGAGGGTCTAACAATCCCAATACTTCTCCAAGCTGTTTATTCATAAACTCATTGGAGGAAACATGAACTTTATTTTTTACTTGATGTTCCAGGTTATCCCTTGTTGACTCGTTGTTCTTCAAAAAATGTTTTTTCAAAGTCAGTGTTCTTACAAATCTATTTAAATCCAGCGTAGTGTTAAGTAGACTGAAGTAGGTTTTGGGCACAAAATTAAGCCCTTTATTTAAAATGAACTTTACTCCGCAGATAGAATGTATGTGGGTAGAAGAATAACATTGTTGTTTTCTATTTCTTGAGTCTGTTTGGATATCTCCTTATATTTACTGTCAAGGAGCTGGGGTCCGGGTAACTGGGAGTCCCTGAAACTTACCGCAACCCCTGTCACTACCTACTTGCCCCCTAGGTTAGGCCCTAGTGCAACAACTGGACGACAGTCCCTGGACTCTATGGTAATGCGGGCAGCATCAGACACACAGACAAATACAAGAAACAAACAAACACAATGGCAGGTCAGGCAATCTGGGTAGGCAATGGGAGAGAACGTAGTACAAGAGGTCAGGTGAAGGCAAAGTCAGGTCCAGAGCAAGCAAGTCAAAGCAGGAGATCAATACAAGGAAATGCGTGTGTAGCTGGAGACCAAACATACACTGGCAAATACTGGCATGAACTGAGACGTTTAAATGCTGCCAGAACTCCTGCACCAGCAGGAGCCAAAGCCTGGATGTTGGAAGAAACAGCCCCCGGCACCTGCTAAGGACAGGCAGGCGCACCTAGGAGTCATGGCACCCGCCACGTCCCCAGTAACCTGACTAACTAGGCGCACGCCCCCTGCGCACGGGAGTGTGTGCCCAGAGACGGTGTACCGGATCACGGTGGCCAGGAGAGGTCACAAGGACTGGAGCTCCCCTGCGCCGCACCCCTGCAGCCTGGGTACTAGGACCGGTAGTGCGGGTACGGAGACCCCAAGAGCCACCGGATACGACATTTGCTGTTTCTCCTGCCTCGTTTTTTTTATTTAATTATGTTGGTTTTAAAAGAATTGAGACAGATTACCTTTTAGAGGTGATCAAGATCCCGTAGAGGATTGAAACACGTCCAAATTTTATCCTGATGTATTGGCACTAACTTTAATAAAGGCAAAGGATTTGGTACAATCAACCAGCTTTTTTCTTCTATGGATGTTTCGTATACAAATGCCACTGGGACTGGAACGGCGAGAGATTTTGCTGAGACTAATTGAATGTTACAGGGAGAGGAAAGGTGAGCTAACTTTTTCATACATGTATATTTTACGTATTTAGAAAATTACTTATTTTTCAAACGAATTGTAGCCATAAGAGAGCAGAGGTAATTGGTGCAAAGGTCTACAACGTTCTTAAAATATATAAAAGTAAATCAAATAAATACTTCAATAATCATATAATAATCATGACTCCAATTTGTGTGTATCAATGTTAACAAATATTGAATAGGCAATATAATAAAAGTGATTGTCAAATTAAATTATTCAAGAAGTCAGCACAAAAATCAATAATAAGGAATTATGATCATTTAATCTAATAAACATGCCCAGCTTGTACATCGGTACTATTATTATTCTGTTGCAGTAAGCAGTGTCACTAGTGCTTTACTGTTTTTCAAGGACTGTCAGCTACAATTAAAGTGTCTGTTCAGCAAATCTTTAATGAATTGTTGATAACATGACATGAATGATGCTGATGAGAAACTCACCTTAGACAACATGTAAGGTCATTGAGAATTTTGACAAAAGCCACTAATTTGTATCCAGTTATAAAATATTTTAATAATGCCAAACCCGATCAATTGTATTCAATAACAGTATATTGGTAATTATGTTATGTTGACGTATGGATGGATAAAACAAAATGGATAACGTGTAGTTTGTAGTAGAACTTCTATAAAACCATTAATTGTCAGTTTTTATACTTCTTCATATTGACCTCATATTAACATTAATTGAATATACATTATATTTGTACTACATGTTGTGAAAGTAAGGGATTAGTCACCATACAGGATCAACTTCTTCTTCAGCCAAGACGGTTGGCACCACTCTCATGAAGATACTTTACAACTTGACTTCTTGCTGCCAGCTTTTTTTAAACTCAGCAACTGGTCACAGTATTTTAACTGCACATTACATCAAAACACACAAAATAAATCCTGGTCATCCTGGTCATCTGACCTCTCACTATGCATCAATGTTCTTCTCTAAACAGGCCTAATGCCAAAACATCATATAAACACAGTCCATTTACAAATACACAGTCTATGTCTCTCTCCGATACAGTCTAGGTTTCTCTCTTCTACCCAGGAGCCTCTAGTTGACTGAGAGTGCAACATCCAGTCCTTTTACCAAACTAACCTTGGTGAAAAGTAATTGGGGCACTCTTTACCTGCTGAAACACTGTTATTGAGAGCCTTCTACTGATCATTTGTGGTACTGACTCATCCCACATTCCACCTCCTGACAAAAGCCGTAGATGTTGTCACTTGGACTGACTTCCCAGAGTCAAAGTTTCTGCCCCATGAACACATAACTTGTTCAAACTTAGGGGGCACTGTACTTTTAACTACTTGTCCTGCGCTAACTTTCTAGGCACTATCTACAATACTTGCCTTCTTCACCAAGTTGTGCAGACTACTATTTTTTTTAACAGGAATGGTACATTTTCTATATTCTTCCACTATTCTCCCTCTTCTACAAACAGCAGTATCCATAACTTCAATACTTCAGTAAGTGTTTCTACTTCAATCACTGGTACGTCATGTAGCACAGGCCATCTGTATGTAACCAGAGTAACTTCCATCAGACATTCTCCATTCTGCTTCATGTTCCTTGTCACTGTAATAACATTCCTTTGAAGGATTTTATTCTCCGCAATCTTCTTAACTAAGTCATCAATATGCTGTACGGGTACCTATAAGTCAGTTTCACCTTCATCATCACTGGACATATCATTTATGTCTTCTAGGCTCTACATCACACCCTTCTGAACAGGAACTTTAATTTCACCGAAGAGCATTTTGTCAACTGTAGGACTTTTTCCCATAAGACAATAATCTTTAACAGTCACTTGTGGACTTATCTTCTTTTTCTTAGGAGTCAACTTTTCTGAATCACTGAGATGCTCCACTTTTACAAATAGTAAAATCCTAGGGACCATCTTGGCTTCAAGACATCTCAGTTTCTTCTCAGTATTTACAAACCAAGCCCACAAATCATCTCTGGGTGCTCTAATGTCTTCTTCAGCTTTACCTGCAAGTTGTGCCTTTGTTTGATAGCATCTTCCCTATCCTAGACTGCAGAGACCATTTTCAGCTTAAAGATATTTTTCTCTACTTTAAACTGTTCCCATATATCTTGCAAGTTACCTTCCAAGTGTAACTTGACATTCTTTGTGACTTGAGCATCACCTTTAAGTTTCTTCACCTGAGTCTTCATTTCTTTCACTTACTTTCTGAAGATGCTCTTAAACATTTTTCATCTCTAGACATTTCTTTCAGTATCATCTTTAGCACTCATCAAGTCTTTGATCTCAGTGCACAACTGCAGGATGAACCCTTCTAATTTGGCCTTTACTTCTAGGGTCACTCACGTTATTTCAGTTGTGTTACTTCAGTAATGGTAGCTAACTTCTCAGACAGGTACCATCTTGACTCAACCTTCTGTCTTGTGGTTTCCTCCTCAGCCACAGACCTTTGCCTCATAGCCTCTGCATGAGTACTCAACTTAAGAACTTTGTCCGCAAGTCCTGCTACCTTACCGCTCTCCGCTTATACTCTCAGTAGTGTGGCACAGCTCTACTATGTTACCCATGACCTTCAGCAGAACTGCTCTCAGCATGCACTTTTACTAGTTCCTTCTTGAACTGTTGTCTTTCTTGTTTTACCTCAGCAGCCTAATTTTTAAGGCACGGACACTCCTCCAGAACTATGCACAGCTGCTCAACCTCATTTACCTCTGTTTTCAGCCTTCTTGTTCAGACCATATTTTGTAGGCAGCAGTTTCTTCAGTTAGCTTTCTGTGCCTCTGCAGCTCTTCTTTTAGACAGGAACTAAGCTGCTGTGAATGGCTCAGCTCCACCCCAGCATTTCCTACTATAATTACTGCTGCAACCTAATCTCCACTGTCTCCAACTTGTCATGAACTACTTTCTGTTCCCATTGTTGATCTACGCCTTCAACAGGACCTAGGGACATAATACATTTTTCGACTTCCTTTTCTCTATCAGCCCCCTGTAACTGCAGGAGTGCTATTATCTCATTGGCCCACTCACTATTCTTTGCAATTACTATATCACAGGCAGGACTGTGGACAGTAACATTCACAATATACTCTGGTACCTCAAACATTTTCATTATACCACATTTGTTACACTTTAACATAGTGGACATTTGTTTTTCCGGTAACCACAGTAACCTTGTTACATTTAATTCCTGCATTAAACCATGACATTTCCTATTGGTCTTTCTTGAGGAATTGCCACTTCAGCAAAAGTAGGCAACAACCTAGGACTTATCTTTGTTGAAAATGGTGGACATGCAAAGTCACCTGACTTAGCACCATTCTCATCTCCCAAATTCTGTTCATTGTGAAACCCCAAATCAATTACATACTTATTCTTGTCAACCAACAACAATTTTTCATTAAACATTCCATCCACTTTTGGGTTAGCTTTCTTCTCCCTTGCAAACTCAGCAAGTAATACCACATAATCAACACTTTTCTAGTGACCTGGATTAGAGTCAGTACAGCACTTGTATGGTCACTTCATGGTCAAATGCGTTTATTGCTGTAAGTGTTATATAAGTGTTAAAGGTTGGGTTTTTTCATTTATATTATACTTTCTCACTGTTCTATTCACTGACAGCTCCCTATTCTGATTGGGTTTCCATTACCTAGCAACAGTCTAAGGAGTGGTTAGTCAAGTAGCAGAAAGCAACAGAGCCTGGATTGTAGGATCAGCCCTGCATGGGTTGGGTGAGAGGAGGCAATTAAAAGGGAGAGTGGGTGGAGCTTAAGTCAGTCTAGAAAAAAGGAAAGCTTTGAGGAGGAGAAGGAACAAACTCAGAAGGGAGAACAGAGGAGCCAGTGTGATAGGAAGTGGAAGAAGTGCGAGTACTAAAGCCAGTTTATGTTGAACATAGAGAAAGTAAGCAAGAGAGAAACGTTAAACCAAAAAGATGTTAGGAAACAGAATTGACAGTCAGAAGAAGGAGGTCAATTCAAGGAAAGCAAAGGAGATTTATCTACAGTAAACAACAGTGAGAGAGAGAGTAACAGAAAGGTAAAGTAATGGGCATAGAAGTGTGTCCCTATACTGATAGTAACCCTTCACCAAAGTAAAGTCTGCAGATGTAAGAGGCTGCACTTGAAACTGCAATCATCTATCTCAAGTAAACGTAATGCAAACTGTGTAATTGCCACTAAGTGAAGATCTCTCTCTGCAAATAAAATGTTCCTTTGATAAACTGTTTAACCTGCCTCCTTGGAATCCCTTCCCACCACCAACATCTCCACTGAGATACCCCACTACACTCCAGGGAGAAAGGACAATTTCCCTTTTTATTTTATTTTTACATAGGTAGGTTTGAGCCTACATATGGACTGGGGTCACAAACTTGACAAAGCACCATCTTATCCTGCCCGACTTCGCAGGTAGCACCCAACACCCAAAGTAGAACACCATTCACACTGCAGCGTTTTTTCCCCCGCAGGTGCGGTTTGGAACAGGGAGAGTAGCGGAGCCACCACCACTGCCTTTGTTGTCATCGGGAGCCTTTCTCCAGCCAGCCTGTGGGGTGCTACACTTGGTTGATTTTCCATCTCACAGTATTAAGCAACATTCATCTCACACACCTCTCTCTCACTTGTAGGTATAGGAATCCCCTGGTTGCTTTTAGTGACATCACTTTTACCTAAGACACTCCCTGCAACAGCATCTATTGGGTTAAACTTGGTAATTGCATGTTCATCAGATAACTCACTCACATAGTTGCTAGCTACCATGACTGCTGGAGGCAAATACCTCAGCTGCCTCATTTAACTTTGCTTGATGTTTTGAATGTGACACATTATGCAATACATTTTAAACACCCAGTTAATCAGTTTTTTCAAGTCTGCACCGCACAGAATCAACAGTCTTTAAAATTGCCTCAGCACCCCTCGGACTCTTCTTTTGGTATGGCAGCTTCCCTGGACAAACTAATGAGCTCTGTTGGTCAAAGTTCTGACCAGCAAACAGCAAGACTCCACCTGCGATCTGCTCACGTACTTTTCTTGTCTTCTGAAGTTTTGACAATTAGGTGCACAGTCTGGTTTTCTGTACCTCCTGCAAATGTCTCTCTGCTGACCGGCAACAGCTGCCTACAGTCGACATTGGTCACTCCCAGTAACCGTATTATTCTTTCTCAGTCCATTTAGCCTGATGGATTCGAACTAATGCCAGTGAGGTTTAACTGGCCACATTATCACCGGACATTCATACGTGCAATAGTCCACATTTAGACAACTCAAACATGGCTTTTTTTGGTTGTCTCCCTTGAGAACGACACTGAAGACTTTTAGTCCTCCAAAGCCAGAAACATCCTGGACTCCTGCTTGGACCCTTAGCCTGCTTACCTCCATAGCAAAATTCATCTGCATCATAACAGAGACGGTCTTTTTAATTGGGCAGCTGACCCTTTAAATTTTGCAACTTGCAGCAACACACTTTTTCTTCTGCAATTTTTCTTCAGCCAAGAGGGCCCTTTATCTGCAATCACAGCACTCTTTCTGTGGACATCAGATTGACTCTTCGGACTGCATTTTCAGCATCCTCCACCATATGTGATACTAGGGAATTAGTCACCATATAAGATCACCATCTTCTTTACCCAAAATGATTGTTGCCGCTCTCATGAAGATACTTTACAATCAGACTTCTTTAAGTCTGGCATTTACCAGCTTTATTGCACTCAGCAACTGGTCACAGTATTTCAACTGCACATTACACCGCAGAATATAACATAAATCCTGGTCATCTGACCTCTCACTATACATCAATGTCCCTCTCTAAGCAGCCCTAATATCAAAACATCATGTAAGCACAGTCTATTTACCAACACATGCTCTGAGTCTCTCTCAGACGCAGTCTGGGTTTCTCTCTCCTGCCTAGGAGCCTCTTGCTGACTTAGGAGTGTCACATTCAGTCCTTTTACCAAACTAACTTAATTGAACAGTAGAGGAACCCTTTAGCTGTTGGAACACTGTTATAGAGAGCCCTCTACTGATCATTTGTGCTACTGTCTCCTTACAATGTGTAGTATATTAATTTATGATATATTAGTTTAACACTCCAAAATCAGTATGGACAGTACAGCTGTAGAAGTAAATACTAGAAACAGAAGAGGTTATATGACATTTCTACAAATGAAATTAACTAAAATAAATGTTGTTAAAAAAACAACTGCATTCATGTGCTACTATGCTCCGTAGTGGTGAGCGTAGTTGTGCATAAAGCCATCTGGTTTTACCCTTAAGAAAACACGGCCGTCTAAAGAAATCCTTACGTGCGGGCTGAAATCAGCAGCGGCTCCACAGCTGGATCAGAGCCAAGATCTGTACGCTTGGTGCAATTCCACTATAGTGAACATACCTTTAAGGCTCGGTCAGGCAAGCATTTTTTAGCGCATGAATAGCTGCGCTAAAAAAGCGTCTCTATTAGAACCAATGCTTTCCAATTAAAGCATTCAAATGTCCGATTTTTACAAGCACTAAATAATCGCAAAAGATAGGACAGCATTTAAAAAAGTGGAGCATTGCACGAAAACATGGTTTTTATGCAATGCGATGCAACTTTGACAGAAGGAAATCCTACTGTCAAAGCCCATAAATAAGCCCTAGCTGCAGGAAAAATTAAAAAAAACAAAAAACATCACCTAGAAGTGCTGTCTGGCTCCGGCATGTCTTCTTCCCGGGTCTCCGACACAGTTCCTTTTAGTTTATTGAAAAATCCCTGCCTCCTGGAAGCGCTACCTCTGATTGGCTGAGCGCTGGGACCAATCACAGCCATTCAGTCTTCCCCCTCACAAACCTTTCCTGCATTACAGCCATAGATCAAGTAAAGACAAATATATGTTTTTTTTTTTACAGAATCCTTCAGTTGTTCTGGTCACTGTACCAGTGAATGAAAACTACTGAACAATTGGTGTTTAAACGGAACGATTCGCGAATGAGACAACAATAATTTTTCTGCTTGCATAAAATGAACAAAGATTAATGAGCAAACAAATAATGATCATTGTTCAATTGCTGGCCGTATTTCAAATTCAAACGATCCAATGATTTTTTGGAACAATAAAGGTTTCGCATAAAAGCACAGCAAGTACTTAGTTGTCCATCAAGGATGTGTTACGCAATTCAGGGCAGTAGCTGATTTATACCAACTTACCAGGCATTGTAAGCAAAATAATGAATTCTGTGTAGAATGATTCATTGGGTGGATCGGCGATGGAGGTCTCCGGTTTAAAGCTCTTTTATACGGGATCACTCGGCAGGTGCAGATGCCCAACAGGTCATCCCAGCGATATTCATCCCTGTGCTTTTAATCATCACTAGTGAATGTTTCCGGCCCACTCACCTCCATTCACAGTAAGCAGGACGTTGTTTACAAATAAATGACTACCTGCTTAGATGGTCCGATGCCTCGTCCAGCTCTCTGCATGCAGAAACTAAAAAATGAACAAGAAGCAAACGAATTCCTGTTCATCGTTCAGGCGGCCATGCATTTACACTGAATGATAATCGGTCAGTTCCCACTAGATGTGCGAATCTAAACAATATATTGGCTCGAGTAAAAGGGCCCGTAGATTTAAAATAAAAGAATAGCTGACAGAACTGAATGAGAGAAATAACTGAGAATCAAGTTTTAGGATTATTATAAAAGTTGTTGAATACTGTCATTATCAAAGTGCTGTTTTGGCAGAAAAAAAGAAAGAATAAATACATAAATAGATTAGGACATCTGAAAATCGAAAGAGAAGATGTATGTTCACTTATGGTTAATATAGTACAGACATAGTCTTACAAGAATGACACTTTTAAAAGGCAAAGCAACTTATTTAATTTGGAACACATTTCGCCAAATTTATCAAAGTGGCACAATTCATAAAACATTTGGTTAATTAATGGCGGACACGTCACTTTCTGTACAGATGTAGCAAATGTTGGGCAAGACATAAGATGAGCGAAACAATATCCCATAGATTTCACATTTTCAATAGCACAAGACAGGGCTGCACATTGTCCCCCTCTTTATTTATTGTCACTGTGGTAACATCAATCCAAAAAATGAATCAAACAGAGGATCACAGATGTTAACCCTTTAAAGGCTGTTATCATTTAAATGTCCCGATTGGGATTTAGGTGTACTAAATGTCCCCTATGCAGTAAGATCACTGGGTTGACATCCGGGTGTCATGGCAGCCTGGGGACTTCTGAAAATCCCCAGGCTTCCATGATCATTTGCCTACTAAAGATGTAACTATGACATGTTTTTAATAGGTAGCCTGTTAAAATATAGTATAATGCAATACCATAGTATTGCATAATACTATATAAGCGATCAAATGATTGCAGATTCAAGTCCCTTAATAGAAATAATTAAAGAAAGTAAAATAAGGATACAACTAAGATTGTCGTGGAAACCTTCCTTTGTGGAACCACGCCTTACTCAATTAGGAATGATCACACCCTTCCAGATTGATTGATCAAAGGTATCGGACAGTGCGCACTGTCTCCTAGAAATCACTTAGTCTGACACAAGTTCAAAGAAAAAGTAACTTCCTGTTTATTTTGGCGCGTAGCATGCTTATAAGGCACAACAAACCAGCCCTTTTGGGGCAGGCAAGAATTACACAGGCACAACGTATTGTTCGATTATTGGATAAGCATCTTCCTTCATTCGGTCATCTGGTATTGCCTGTCACGTGGTAGCACTCTGGAGAGTAGAATGGGCTGTCTCGCCCCACGTGTGTCAAAACCGATATGATTGGAGGCTATATCATGAATTAGTAATTGCATAGACCGCCCATGTTATTTGCGTCTGTTTCCAGTAAAATCGCTGGGGGATTTTCGTGGTCATCTAAAAACGGTAGTCCGTCTCAGATGCGGTTGGTTGTCTAATTCCTAGTTCCGTATTAATCTATGCAGCTGGACGGTCAAATATATTTATACATGTTGGTTACGTGCTAAATTCCATCTTTGTCAGCAGAGTTATGAAAAACAGATATTTCATTGCCTAATACTATTGCATAATTGTACGTACACTTCTATAGTTGAATCAAAACAGATTTAAAGCATTTGAATTAACAAGTTTCCCCGTACGGCCCACCAAATCCCAATACACAAAGATTTATATATTGGGATTGCCACCACAGACCCCCCTTGAAACTATCTGTTTCACCAAACTCGCCCTGCTCCATCCCACCCCCACCGCTGACTCTAGACTTGTAATGTGTTGTAGACTGGAGCCATTGCTCTCATGGGGGTATAGGATGGGTCAACATCATCGTATTCTGGATCTGTGATGACGACATTGGCATTGACAGTGGGCCTACTGCCAGACATCATAGAGAAACAGGTGGACCAGGTAGACACCAGGGTCGGGATACACTGTATGCAACAACAAACAGAAATTAGAACCATTACAGTGGCAACAAAAACAGTTAGTATTTTCTTCATCAGAGTAAGCCCAAACCAGGACCCTGTCAACCAGTCAAACCACCCCTGATCCATTCCTTGTTTGATACTGGTGGCTAGATCTCTCAGGCGGTTGATCTGTTGGTGGATTGACGCAGAGTTGTCAGAGAGATTAAAACAACACATCCCTTCAAACTCTTCGCACCCGTGGTTCATGGTCATAAGGATGTAATCAATGGTGGCCCTGTTCTGTAGGGCGGCTCTTCGTATGTTTTGTACATCTAAGAGTAGTAGGTCCAGTGCCTGGGATGTGGCATTTAGGCCCTTTACCATGTCACAAGCTAAGCCGTTAATTACTCTTGTGTTATGCTGGGCCAATGCCCGGGTGCCTAGGATGCTGAGAGCTAGTGCGGTGTGCTCTGAGAAACTCAGTAGAGTAGGTGGTCCTACACAGTTATCGGCCAGGCCGTGGATGTCCCTCCGATCCCTAAGTGAGGGTGTGGGTGCCGGGGGGTCTGGCTTCTGATACATAAGGATACTTAGATGGGACAATGCACACGGTCCTCCTGTAATGTTGGCGGGGATATATGTGTATGTCAAATTGCCACAGGACAGGACCCATCCTACTGGCAGTTTGACATGTCTGGTGTGGCTGGGACTCCGAACTACTTTTCCACAAGACATGGTAGTCACTATCTTTTGACATTGTTCTTCAGTACGGGAGCAAAGTATTCGGGAATCACTAGTGACCACTTGGCCCCTCTCACATTTCCCAATGTACCGTGGATTACATGTAAAGTTGTAACATACCTCAGCCTGTGAGACATTTCTGACCTGGAACTCAGTCATATTGGACCAGTCAGCGTGTTCTACAGCCTCACAGTAGGGACAATACTCATATATGTTAATGAAGGTGTTATCTTGTATCACATCGCCTTCCCCCACATCATCATCATCATGTACCATTGCATAAATTGATGTCAATACATTTACTGGAGTGGGAATGGCCAGTAAGCAAGCTCGTAGAATATCTTCCCTGCTCCTTAATTTAGGCATGCACATGTTAGTTATATTGATAACATCTCTGGCTAAATACTCCCACATATTGATATGGCTTTCCCTCACCCGTTTAGCCTGCTGCTTCTGGTTCTTCACTGAGGTACCCTTTTCGTCCCACATTACCAGAACCCCACATAGGAGAAGTATTATGATAACTTGACCTAAATATTTCATGATGAGTCGTCCTTCTGGGATGGAGCTTTTTTGCAGTGGCTTGCGTGGATCCAGGTAGGCTTCCCCTCTAGTTTCACCGAGGTGGCAGTGGTCAACAACACCTGGAACGGACCGTCGAATCTGGGCTCAAGAGAGTTTTTCCTCAGGAACTTCTTTACGTACACCCAATCCCCGGGTTGTATGGAATGGGTGCCTGTGTCCTGGTCTGGGTCTGGAATGGAAGAGAAAACTCGTGCATGGACTTTAGTTATTTCTCTGGCGAGTGATATAACATACTTAGTCAGAACATCGGAGTGCAATTGTAACTGCTGAGGGAAATAACACCCTAGTCTGGGGACGGTCCCGAAAAGAATTTCATAAGGTGATAACTTATGTTTTCCCCTTGGTGTGTACCTCACGCTATACAGTGCTATGGGGAGAATTTCTGGCCAGGGCATGCCAGTTTCTCGTGACATTTTAAGTATTTTTGTTTTCAAGGTACCGTTTAGTCTCTCTACCTTACCACTACTCTGGGGGTGATAGGGTGTGTGAAACAAAAGACTGCTGCCCAACGCCTGCCATATCTCCTTGGTGACGTTGGCGGTAAACGCTGGACCTTGATCACTTTCGATGACTTCAGGTATTCCGAAACGGCAAATTAACTCAGTCATGAGTTTCTTAGCGGTACTTTTGGCAGTCATATTTGTACTTGCGTATCCCTCTGCCCACCCAGAGAAAACATCCACCACTATTAGGGCGTATTCAAAGCGTCTTGATTTCGGCATCTGGATGTGGTCAATCTGGATCCGTTGAAATGGATACAGTGGCTTGGCCAGGTGTTTTCTCGGTGTCTCCTCCATTTTTCCTGGATTACATTGGGCGCAAATGGTGCAAGATTTGCAGTACTTGTCCACCAACGTTGTGATGCCAGGCGCCAGGTAATATTTCTGGATCAATGAGTTCCATCTTGGACAAATGGGTTGGGCCATGCGCCCACTGTACCACTGCTGGGTAGAAGCTTCTAGGCAAACATGGGCGGCCTGCCAGCGCCAACAGTCCTTGTTCGTCCTTCTTCGCTCCCTTCTTTGTCCATTCTTCTTTTTCTTCCTTGCTTGCTCTCTTTTGTGCTTCCGTAAGGTAGTCTGGTCGTATCTTCTCATCCACACTGACCATCATGGACGGGTCTGGTTCCTCTGTTGATTCCACCCCTACCGGTAGTGCTTCCACCTGAATTCCAATTCTTCCAAAGTCCCCCCTTGCAGCTCTTTTTGCTGCTTGATCCGCTGTATGATTACCAACGGCCTCTTCAGTGTTCTTCTTGCTGTGAGCTTTCACTTTCAGTACGGCCACCTTCCGTGGCAGTTGGAGGGCATCCAGCAGGTGCCTGATGGCTTGATGATGCTTGACTGGGGTGCCTGCAGCTGTGAGGAATCCTCTAACTTTCCAGATCATCCCGAAGTCGTGTGCCACTCCATGAGCGTACCGTGAATCTGTGTAGATGTTGGCTGTATGATCCTGGGCCACCTCACACGCCCGTGTGAGGGCCTGTAGTTCGGCTTCTTGTGCTGATACCGTAGGAGGGAGTTGTTGGGCTTGGATTATTTTCGTGGTGGTGGTAACTGCGTAACCGGTATGGTACCGACCCATCTCATCGGTAAATCTGGAGCCGTCCACGAAGAGTGTGTAGTCTACGGGTTCCAGTGGTTTGTCATAGACTGATGGTAGATGAGAGATTTCCTGTTGCATCATCTTGACGCAGTCATGTGAAGGACGTGGAATGTCGTAGTAGGAGACGGAACCATTCGGTTTTTCCTCACCATCGTTCTCATTCTCCTCTCCATCGCCTTCCCCCTGAAGAATTGGAAGGAGGGTGGAAGGGTTGAGGACATTACAACGCTGTAACGTGACATTCTCCGGAATCAACAGTGAGCACTGCAAACGTAGATGCCTTGCTGCTGATAGATGCTTCGGCTGTGTCTGGTTGAGTACGGCGGCAATGTCATGTGGAGCCAGGACAGTCAGAGGGTAACCCAACACGAGATCTGAAGTCTTATCCAGCAAGACATGGGCTGCAAAGACTGCCCGCAGGCAGGAAGGTCCTGCTCTTGCCACTGGGTCGAGTCTGGCTGAGAAGTAGCCGATGGGTCGCGATTTTCCAGCATGTTTCTGAGTAAGGACACCTGATGCGTGTCCTTGATTCTCGGACACAAACAGAGCAAATGGTTTGTCGTAGTCCGGTAGTCCCAATGCAGGTGCTTTAGAGATCAGGTCCTTAAGTGTGCTGAAATTTCTTGTCGAGTCTTCAGAGAGTGTACACGGGGCCTTGGCCTTTCCTCCTTCTTCACCGATCCTTCTGACATCTTCGTACAGGGGTTGCATCAGCAAAGAGGCCTCTGGAATCCAGGCTCTGCAGTACGAGATCAGTCCCAGGAAAGCTTGAAGAGCCTTTTCAGATCGGGGAAGCGGCACTTGTTGAATGGCGGCGATCCGGTCTTCTGTCAAGTGTCGTACTCCTTGGGAAATGCAGTGGCCAAGGAAGATGACGGTTGTACAGCACCACTGTAACTTGGATTCTGACACTTTACATCCCTGATATGCCAGATAGCACAGAAGATTTTCAGAGGAGGAGGAGGCCGTGTCCAGATCGTCTGCGCAAAGTAACAGGTTGTCCACATATTGGAGTAAGACCACTGTGGGGTGTCCCTCCATCCATGGGTTTAGAATCAGAGACATTGCTTTGGCAAATTGGCTGGGTGAATTCTGTGCACCCTGAGGCATTACAGTCCATGTAAGTTGGCCTCCGTTGTGCGTGAAGGCGAATAGATATTGGCATGATGCGTCTAATGGGACGCTAAAAAAAGCGCTTGTCATATCTATCACTGTGAAGTACTTCGCTGTTGGCGGAATTCCAGACAGTAGCGTGTGTGGATTCGGCACCAAAGGAGTTTCCAATATGGTCGCCTGGTTCACTGCCCGTAGATCTTGAACCATACGGTATTTGGTTGGTTCGCCCTTCGGTGTCTTCTTTTTCACCGGGAACAACGGGGTGTTGCATGGCGACTCACATGGCACAAGGGCTCCCTTCTGGATCAGCATCTTAATCTGTTCGTCGATGGCTAGCGACACTGAGTGCTTCAGTGGGTATTGTGGTCTTCTTGGGAATGGCATTCCGGGCTTCATCCTCACCATCACTGGTGGAACTCTCAGACGACCAATGTCCTCAGGTCCTTTTGACCACAGTGTATCAGGGATTCTTGCTTTCACCTCATCTGGTATTGTCTTTTGAACTTCTTGACAGGTCATGAGGAATGGTTCTGAGGCAAGTGTCATCTGGTCATCTTCAGATAGAGGGGAGGTAAC
This sequence comes from Eleutherodactylus coqui, assembly GCF_035609145.1. Classification (NCBI taxonomy): domain Eukaryota; kingdom Metazoa; phylum Chordata; class Amphibia; order Anura; family Eleutherodactylidae; genus Eleutherodactylus; species Eleutherodactylus coqui. Next base: position 25,407,148 of record NC_089845.1, on the reverse strand, counting down.
CGTTATGCCACCGTCTTCAGTGTAGGCGATTGTAGCTTGAAGTCTGGATAGAAGGTCAGCTCCCAGTAGGTTGAGCGGTGAGGTCTTGTGGACCACAAATCTAGCCAGGATGTTCTGTATGCCGACAGGAAGTGGCTTGCTTAGTGGGTTTTCAGACGGCCTTCCCCCTACTCCTACGGTCAGTATGGTCTTGTCATCCAGCAGGTGCTTGAAGGGGAAATCGTCAGCACGAATGATGCTCCTGGCTGCACCAGTGTCCAGTAGGAAGGTAATTGGATTCCCTGCAATAGAGAGAGTCACTTGGGCTTGGGGTCCGGTATTATCTACTGCAGGGTTCTGGAAAGAGGCCATACTGGAGACTGGCTTGCCTGCGTCCTATTGGGACGGGCCATGGTAGGATACCGGTGGTGGGGGTGGTGGTGGAGGCGGAAGGTCATCAGAAGATGTTGGTCCAGCCTGTCTTCTGGCCTGATTCGTTTGTCCATGTTGTCCTGGTGGTGCGCGGCAGTCTCTCTTGAAATGCCCTGTTTTGCCACATCTATAACATCTTCTTTGCCCATCCTGACTACGATTGTGTGGAGCTCCCATCGCCACCATCACAGGGGTAGGTCCATTTCCTGCTACTCCCTTTGCGACTGGTAGTAAGACATCGATAGCCAGGATTTTGTATTCCGGTTTTGCTGCCATCAGTCCCTTCCTGATCGGGTCTCGTAAACCAGAAACAAAAGCAGCGGAAAGCATCAATTGGTGTGTTCTGATTTGTGATGAGAATCCGAGATCGTCAAAGAGTTGAATGAGGCGACCATAAAACTTGTCCACAGATTCCCCTTTTTCTTGGGTCACGTCCTGCAGTGTGATAGCTTGATCCGCCAACCTGTCTTGCGCCCAGGCCTTCACTTGCTTGCAGAATTCCCTTCCGGAAACATATGTTGTCTCTGGAGTAGCATTCTCACTTGTCGGATCAAGGGATTTCTGGATGACTGGCCAATATGTGTCCCCAGCCTTTACTTCCGTCAAGGCCTGTAGATCCTTCCAGGTGGCTGAATAATTACGTTGGTACTGGACCAGCTTCCTGAAGAAAGGCATGGGTTGCTTTTCTGGATCTGGTAATCCCGCCTGGAGGGTAGTGGCTTGGCTTGGCGTGAAGCTGACGTATAGGAGTGGGGCGTCTGCCGGTACGAAGAGCATCCTGTGTGGTGCCAGCTGAGGCGTGATCTGTGGTGCCAGAGATTGATGTTCATCTTGCGTGAGGGAGTCTTGCGATCCATAAGGGTCATCTCCTTGTGGAGACATGAAATGGACCTTAGGAGTAGATGTATTGGGGGGTGCAAAGTTGAGTTGTTCTTGTATACTCGTGCGAGCTGCTGGGCTTTTTCGTAAGCTGGGCTTTGTTAGCGAGAATTGTTCTTCTGCTCCCCCTGAAGTCGTCCTCGCTGGCCGATGCTTTGGTCTTGCACCATATCCCTTGTTTGCCAATATGCCGTCCCGGCGGCGCACCATTTTCACAGGGGGGGGTCGGCCTCGGAACTTCTCTCCAGACCTGGTGACTCCTGTTCCCCCATCCTCCTCACTGTCTGTCCATTGATCTCCATCTTCCTCCCTGGGTGGGGGTAGATCAAAGCCTCCCTGAGCTCCACCTTCACTTGCAACAGGTCCTGCGATCAGCTGATCCTCTGTGCTTGCTTGGTCATCTGTAATTGGCTGGTCTGGGAACAGAGGGACAGCTTGTCTTTGTGCTTGTAATGCTTGAGGATCTATCACTGGATAGAGTGGAGACATGGTAGGTGTTTTGCGTCTCTGAGGTGTAGCAATATGGCTGCCTTCATGGGTGGACAGCTGGGTACTAGGCCTCTGGGGTGTACCAAGATGGCCACCGTATGGAGTGGGTGGCCATGCCCTAGGCCTCTGAGGTGTCTTAAGATGGCTGCCAGAGGAAGTGGCTGTGGAACGCATATTGGAATGCCCAGTATTTCCTGCGACATCATCACAGGAAACTGCAGTGTTGAAACGCACGGCAGCTCCGGATGCAGGAACCGCCTGCTCAGCGTTGAATACAGGAAGTGTGGACTCATTCACACTTCCGTCTGGGCGCGGGGAGCCACATCCCAGACAGGTTTCTCGCTGCCTTGGGTTCTGCATTCCACAGACTAGGCACATCCAATATGGTAAGTTACCTGAATGCATGGGAGGTGCTGACGGATGTGTAAGAAGTGGGTTCACAGAATTTGCATGATACACATAACGTTTGTATTTCCCCCCCCCCCTTCCTGCTCTGTCTCCCTCCACCCGTCTCTATTCAGTGTTTTTGCGACTCGATACCACGCTTCTGCAGCTGTGAGTACATTTTTATCCTGCAACATGCCACGCCTATCTCTTATCAAGACTCGCCAGGGCTCCGGCTGAAGTCGTCCATTTGGATCTGGATCCCAGCCCGCAATTTTCCTTATCTGTGGCCACTTATCTGAGCAGTGTTTGCCTTCTCTCTCGGCCACTAAATCACGTGCCCGCCGCCCGTTATTACTGCTTGATTTATTTCCCATTCTTAAGTCCGTCATTTTAGGCGTCTGGCTGGAACCTGTAGTACTAATAGATTCTAAACTAACACTTCCTCTTTTTCGGCCTCCGCAGAGTTTCCCCCCCCCCCCTCTCTCTAGCAGGAGGATATCTTCTCTTTCAGTGACAATACAACTAACCTGCTCCCCCCGTCTATCAACTTCCGTCGCCCACAATACCCTACAACAAGGAGGTGAAATCCCTGCCTATCTCAGGAGGGGGGCATGGGCTTCCCGTGTGTTTTTTTTTCCGAGAAATCCACACCCCTCACCTGTACGAGGTGGCACTTCGTGAAGTGTCCCCTCGCTGGTTCCTATGGCCGCCTATACTATCCCTAGGCGAACGGGAAGTTAACTGGCTGATATGACTACGGAGCAGGTGTATGCCAGCGTGCGTAGTTAGCGCTAACTGTGCCGACTGGGATAGTGTCGGAGTCCAGACAAGAGACAAGCGGTGCGGCTGCAGGTACTATAAATATCCCATCCTTAGGTCACTGATCCGGAACAGTCAGTGGTGGTCAGGAACAGCGATATCTCTAGTTTCTAGGGTTTTTTTCTTTCTCTCTAAGTGTAATGTTTAATTGAACAGCTGGGTGTCAGAGTGACTTCCTCTTCTCCGCAGCGTTGATCCCCCGCGCCTCCCCCTTCTTCTGATAACAGACTACAGTTTAACCCTATATCACAGACTTAACCTTAATTCTATGCAATATACTGGCAGACTATTTCTATATGAGATGTAAGTAGGATTAACTCTACATGATATATAAACACTCTAAATTCTATGCAAAGCTTATGTTATGCAAATGATGAGCAGAACTACTCAGATTCAGTCTAATGCAATTACTTATACTCTACTGTTGCATACCTTAGCAATAGCAATTGTTAGTACTGTCCATTACAGTTATAAACGTGACACTTTTGAACACATCAGAGAGTCAGTGGTAGCAGTGATTATTTGGATTTCCACATCTCAGAGGGGGATGCAAAAACTGTCCTTGATACAACAGGTGTTGCATTCCAATCTCAAATACGGCAGTCAGGTCTAAAATTCTAGGAGTAACGCTAGATGCCGGACACAGTATGTCCCGTCCTAGAACCTCACAGAGTTCTACTGCTACATAGTTCAACAATCTACCTTCAGCCAGAGGGATCCACTCATGCACGTTTAAACGATAAACAAATATTTGTGGACCATCACCCTCAAGCAGTGGACCATAACCACAGCGATGGGCGGGGTAGGGAGTACTCTGATTACAGATCTCCCATCCGAGGGTACTTATTGTCAATAACAATCCTTTTTTGCAATTTGGGCAAGACATGGGTGGTATACCCACACAATTAGACAGACAACTAGACGGAGCACCAGTACGGCTGGTTTAGTCTAAACTGCCCCTCGGGATACTGTCTGGCAGCCCCCCTCTCCTCGGTCTCTTACCAGACTCTAACGGAGCAGCGGTACCTGTCCAGACGTTTGACCGTTTCCTGACTCTAAGGTTTTAGAGACCAAACCTGACCCGAGCAGGACCACCTAGTCAAACTACCCCGACAGGTCCCCTTACTCTAAGGTTTTAGACACCAAACCTGACCCGAGCAAGGGGCCCGTACGGGGACTTCCTCTCCCTTAAAGCAATTCACTGACCTTGCCAACCGACCAGTACTCTCAAAACGACAGGCATGTAATCATTCCTTTATATTTTATAACAGGTTCTTTTCACGTGATCGAGACTTAAAGAAGTACCTGTTGTATGGCTCCAAACTGACCGGCCTTGGCACAACACAGGTAAACCTGAACTTAGCCACACAGGTATAGATAATCAATTTATCTTACCGTGTTCTGTAGATAGGTGGGCCCACCAAGTCTAAGGTTGTCTGTCTGTGCCTTGTGTCCGGGCTTTTTGGAACCTATCGATCACGCTGCCCGCATCCTCCACCAGCTGTCGTGGAAACCTTCCTTTGTGGAACCACGCCTTACTCAATTAGGAATGATCACACCCTTCCAGATTGATTGATCAAAGGTATCGGACAGTGCGCACTGTCTCCTAGAAATCACTTAGTCTGACACAAGTTCAAAGAAAAAGTAACTTCCTGTTTATTTTGGCGCGTAGCATGCTTATAAGGCACAACAAACCAGCCCTTTTGGGGCAGGCAAGAATTACACAGGCACAACGTATTGTTCGATTATTGGATAAGCATCTTCCTTCATTCGGTCATCTGGTATTGCCTGTCACGTGGTAGCACTCTGGAGAGTAGAATGGGCTGTCTCGCCCCACGTGTGTCAAAACCGATATGATTGGAGGCTATATCATGAATTAGTAATTGCATAGACCGCCCATGTTATTTGCGTCTGTTTCCAGTAAAATCACTGGGGGATTTTCGCGGTCATCTAAAAACGGTAGTCCGTCTCAGATGCGGTTGGTTGTCTAATTCCTAGTTCCGTATTAATCTATGCAGCTGGACGGTCAAATATATTTATACATGTTGGTTACGTGCTAAATTCCATCTTTGTCAGCAGAGTTATGAAAAACAGATATTTCATTGCCTAATACTATTGCATAATTGTACGTACACTTCTATAGTTGAATCAAAACAGATTTAAAGCATTTGAATTAACAAGTTTCCCCGTACGGCCCACCAAATCCCAATACACAAAGATTTATATATTGGGATTGCCACCACAAGATGTTTTTAAATTATTATTAAATTTATTTTTTTTTAAGTTTAAATAAATGGCAGAATTGTGCTTTTTTGGTCAGTCTGTCTCCAAGAAAGAAAATTAATAAAAAGCTATCAAAAAGTTGTATGTTCTCCAAAATGGTAGCAATGCTAACTACAGATAATCTTGCAAAAGACAAGCCCTCACACAGCCCTATTGATAGAAAAATAAAAAAGTTATGCAAGTCAAAAGATGGCCACAGAAAGGAATTATTTTTTATATAAGAATATTTTTAAAAATATATATCAATTTGATATTGCTGTACTTGTACTGAGCAACAGAATGAAGATAACATGTCACTTTAATTGCACAATGAGGCCTTAGTCACACGGGCGTAAATACACGCGTATATACGCGCGTATATACGCGTGTAAAAAAAAACGCGTGACCATGTCCATTGCCACCAATATGTTCTATCTTTTGTAGGTGCGTTTTTACGCGCGTATATACGCGCGTATTTACGCCCGTGTGACTAAGGCCTGAATATCATGAAAATACCCCCCCTTCAAAAAATAAATAAAAAATTATTGTGCATTTTTTCCCATTTTGCCCCACTTTGAACTTTTTAAAAATCCCAATATATGGTAAGTTAAATGATACTATTCAAATATACAACTTATAAAAAGCAAATCCTCATGTAGGTATGTCACCTGAAAAATTCAGGATACCAAAACTACAGAATGTGGCCTGGACGCAGGTGCATCAATAACCCTTGGTCATGAAAGTGTTGAAGAAACATGCCACCTTTAGATGGTCTGAACTTTATATCAAATATTTGGGAAATAATCTCACTAAATACCCTTCAGCCCTTTTCTTTGCTAACTACTCTCCACTACTCTCTAAACTTGGAACTCAAGCTTTCTTAACATGACCTTGCTTTCTTAAATTGGAAGAAGAAATTAAAACAGATTCTATATTCTACCCCACCTGTTATACACCTTCTAGATGAATCACCCAGTGTATGTATATATATATATATATATATATATATATATATATATATATATATAGCACTTTGATGTCCACAGTACTCTAGTTACACCCCTGAATCTGAAAATGCACCGCTAATTACTGCTTTCAGTTGTCTTCATTGAGTCAGTAGTTAACTAATTTCCACATGTTTCCCCAGCACAAGCATTCTCATTTCAGATAGAAAACTGTTTATGTAACACTGAGTCAATCACGTATAAAAAAAAGTCTTGATACACATTCACAGCCTCACCCAGGTACCTGTTATTATTATTACTGTGCCATTTATTCCAGGGGCTGTGCATATGAAAATAAGAGTTTATAGAATCATAGAATGGTAGAGTTGGAAGGGACCACCAGGGTCATCGGGTCCAACCCCCTGCTCAGTGCAGGAGACAGTAGATGAGAGTACAAACAGTAGATTAGGGTAGAAACTGTTCATGTGGTGGTGCCAGAAGAGCTAATATAGCTGTCAGGCTTTTCAGAAGAGATGGACTTTGACGTTCTTTTTGAAGCTTTCCAAGGTGGTGGATCCATATTTTTACATTGCAGTCAATGGGAGTCAGAAAATAACAGCAATCAATTTTCATCCATTTTTCCTTTTCATTTGTATCAGGTTGAACAATCCCAATACCAAGAAAGTTGGGACACTGTATAAATTATTAATAAGTATAAAGAAAAAAAGAATGCAATAATTTGGAAATCTTATATAACCATATTTCACAATAGAACATAGAACACATATCAGAAGTTGAAAGCGAGACATTGTTACATTTGATTAAAAAAAAAAACACTTTTAGATATTGACGACAGCAACACAAGGTTGAAACAAGGTCATGTCTTAAATTGTGTAGCACCCCCTCTTCGTTTTACAACAGTATGTAAACAATTTGGAAGTGAGGAGACCAATTTGTGGAATTTTGGGAGAGGAGTGCTGTCCCGTTCTTGTCTGATGTAGGACTCTTGCTGCTCCACAGTCCTGGGGCTTCTGTGCCAGATTTTTCACTTCATCATGCGCTAAATGTTTTCTATTGGTGAAAGGTCGAGACTGCAGGCGGCCATTTCAGCACCCGACTTTTTTTTTTTTCTGTAATGATGAATGCAGTATGTGGTTTATCATTGTCTTGCTGAAATACCCAAGGCCTTCCCTGAAAGACATGTTATCTGGATAGGAGCATATGCTGTTCTAAAACCTCTATACATTTACATTGAGGAACATTGTTCTGAAATTGTTCCACAACTTTTAGATGCAGTCTTTCACAGATTTGTGAACCTGTGACTACCTTTGTCTCTCTTGCATGCTCTCTTTATACACAGTCATGTTTCTTAGTAGAAAATTTATATTGCAGCTGTTTTTCATTAGTGCCCCTTTTTATTTTTTCAGAATTTTTTGAGATGTGTTTCAGCCATCAATTTGTAAATGAGTTAATTTTATTAAATGAAGCTTAAAAATGTCTCACTTTCAACTACTGATATGTTTTCTATTGTGAATATAACATGGTTATGTGAGATATTAAACATTTATTTACATTTTACGTTGTTTCCCAACTTTTTAGAATTTAGGTTGTATTTCTCAGCATGTGCAGAGGACAGGAGACAATGAAGACTAAGACACTACAGCCACTGGTAACCAGAAAAGAGCAGCCTGATCACATGACCAATGCCTATGGTCATCTTGTTGTGCTTGGAGCCATCCAAAAAAATGGATGTCTTTCTGAAGTGTAACATTGTTACATGTTATAGCCACCTGATTACTCAAGAAGGGGTTGTAATCCAGGAATTCATTCAAATTACAAGATATAGAGGTAGGAAAAAGTTGTTTGTTTTTTTTACCTAAAGTGATGAAAACTCGTTTCTACTTTTAGGTTTTTTTTTTGCCTTTCTGTGGATCAATACTGCAGGACTAAAATTTAAACTGTATGGACATCATGTGTTTTTCAGCCTTACAAACTATTTGACTTTGTTAGGTTACAACACACAGTCTATAATCAGAGGCATACTATGTTGATGGGAAATATTCCTCACATATATCTCCAAATGTAGGGCTCTTGACATCATATGAATGGTGCCTTAAAGGTCGTTTCCCACTAAAGAATTGTATGTCTATAGGGAAAAATTGGGAACAAATGTCTAATTGCTGTCGTCCTACAGCTTGAACACATAGGATCCCAGGAATGAAGTACCCAATTCCCCATGTGAATGGAACAGCAGTGTGTCTGCATCACCACTACTCCATTTATGTCTATGAGATGGAGAGATTTCAATGTGCTTGGCTATTTTCCTTCTTTAATGGAGTGGTGGTCAAAGATGCACACTGGAGCTCCATTCACTTGGGACATTCAAAGTACACCATTCTTAGGGTCATTGGGGGTCACAGTGATTGGACCTCCAGTGATCCCTATTCTGTGGATGGGGATACATGTCTACAGTTGGTAAAACATCTTTTATTAAACATCCTGTTATATAAATGACAATAATTTCATTCCATTTGGAATTAAGCATGGTAAGGACCAATATAAAAAATGTAAGAAAAAAAATGAGCAGAGCAAAATATTGGAATTATTATCAAATGTTTCTTCAGATATAGAAAGATACTGCACCTCTGCAGTAGAAATGAATGATACATAAAATATTGGTTATTTCAGGGGTCCCTCTATATTTTGAACATTTTCAAAAGTACGTAATTACACATGCAATCTTTATTAATGGCTGGTCTTTGTGAATACAAGCAGCCATTTAAGTATTTTAAACTTACATCATTATTTAATTCAAGTAGCTACTGTATGTCTGGAGATTTCAAATATCTGATCTTGAGCTAAGAAATAATTAATGATAGTCACCCACTACAAATAACTGTTATGCACATTTGACACATTTTACAAAACAGAAACCGTTGATCACAGCAGGTGTTCCCTTGAAGTGATGCATATGTAGAGCCATTCCACTGCAATTTGCATATCTTCATAAGCAACTTGCTGAGCTCACGGCCAGGATCCAGATACTGGGCAAGCAGTCAACGGTAGTAATAAAGAGCTTAACCTGGATATTATGTAGTAGCTATAAAAGTATCAATAGCAGCTGGTGTAACCAAATTAGCATAGCTTCATAGACATGAATCTTACGTCATTATGTCATACTTGCAATTATAATTAGGCTGAAGCCACAAAATGGCAAACATAAATATTTACTGGTGGCATATGACTTTCAAGGAGAGTAGATACAAACTTTGAAACTAACCTATAAAGACAATGCTAATATATTAGTATAGTTCTGTGTTACATACAGAAAATGACTCCGACATAATTTGATGTTCAGGCTTTATAGTTAATAGAGTAACATTGTGCCTGGAAATTATGCTGGAGGAAAAGTAAAGATTGTCTTTGGGTGATTTTTTTAACCCCTTAGTGACGGTCAATAGGCATTTTTACTGAACTCAATAATGAACTTTAAACCTGTGCACATATCTATTTAAGGTAGGGGCTTGGCTGACTTCTGACACCCATGCTCCTAGTCTAACAGTCAAGAATAGAGAAACCTCAATTCTTGTCGGTTTAACCCTTTATATGCCACAATTAATAGCAACTGCAGCATGTAAGCAGGTGGAAGAGGTTAGGGGTCTCTTTCTGTTTCCCATTGGTACCCTGCAGTGTGATTGCATGGTACTATTGGGTTGCCATGGCAGCTGAAAGCCTGACATGTTTGCTATGTAACTCAGCCTATTAGACCCCACCTTCAGCATAGTCTACTAAACTGTTATAGGCTTAGTACATAGGTAATGCAGTGTACTAGCCTAAAGATCAAGCAATCACATCTTCAAGTCCTCTTGAGGGAATAAAAAATAGGGTAAAATAGTTTACATCTAAAGAAAAAAATCCAGTTAAAAAAAAGATTGGTTTGGAAGTCTGGCACGGATCTCTTGTGCTAGGTATAGCTGGAGCTTGACGGTCTACTGACAGCCATGCTCCTACTCTACAGGCTATGATATGAGGAACCTATGATCACACCAGTTAAAATCATTTGATGCTGTGATCAATGATGACCATGACATGTAAGTGGAAGGAGCCTCTCTCTGTATACCCATGAGTCCCCAACAACACCTCTGATTCCACTGTCCTCTTAATCTTACAGAGTTCCTCCCTGTCTTGGAGAGCCCAGAAAATTATGCTAATTTCTTTGCAGGGAAGGTCCTCTCCAATGGTAACATATGTGAGGATGGAGCGGAGAATGAAGAGTGCAGCCTGTTACTGTTGCCTTCTTCAGGATTGGCTTTTGCAACTTTGCCGCCTGATTCAGACAACCAAGTCTCAGATGGCTCTCCTGGCAGTTCACCGGCCATATTGAAACCTTGCATACAAGGTAATTTAACCCCTTGAAGGTGATGCACTTCTTCTCCACATGGAGATCAGGCTGGGACTCAGATCTCAGACCTCAGGTATTGAATCCTTCCTACAATTGCTGGTCCTGAAATGGAGAAGACTATGAAAGATTTGTTTTGCAAAGCTTTGAACTACCACACATCATGACATAAAGAAATTATGCACTGAACTACATTTACAGATTAAGGCTTTGGACAAGCGTGCCTCTCATATTAAGACTAAAGTAACAGAATTAACAACCACTCACAATGAACTGGTTTATGCCTCTAATAACTTGGAAGAGGAAGTAAAGCTACTTAAACCTAAAACAGCTGACATGGAAGACTGGTCATAAACCAACAATATGCAGTTCCAGGGCATACCCAAACCTGTTAAAATAGAAGACTTGAAAGAATTCCTAGTTGACCTATTTATTTGCCTCAGTCCTGAATCATTGTGAGCCAAACTCATAATTGATCAAGAATATTGTTTCCCAAATTTAAGTTTCTTCCACTTACGACTTCTTGGGCTGTTATAGATAAGTTACACTTTTTTATGTAAAGGAAAAACTGATGGAGGCTTCTAGAAAATCCCTTAACCTCCTAGATAATTTCAAACATATTTCCGTATTTGCGGGTCTCTTTGCTGTAACCTGGTATTATCACAAGAAATGGCTCAAAAGTGGTCATTCTTTCCCATGCCAAAGCTATGTTCTTATGTAAAGATTGGAACCTTTTTCTCCTGATGAAGTCTCGGCTGTCTCCCACAGTAAGAGACGTCCTCCCACAAAAGTACAGGAAGAATGGAGAATAATCTCTCCCTATGGCAATCTCTGTATGGATTGATGCTATGTATCATTTACATTAGTGTTTTTATGGGTTTTGCTTCCTTCTGTGCCCACATTTTCGTTAGCTTGGATATAAGCTGTACTTCTGCACCTAACTACAGTTTATTATATTTATGGGCTAGTACACTTAACCCCACTACTTTCTGCACCAAGTCTCTGTTGTATTGGTAAAAGGAGCACAGTGTGGGACTCCTGCCACTCTTCACACGTAAATTGGAGTGGCTTGGTATGTTCTCCCCTAAAAAGGGCTCCAACCCACTAGCGATAGGTTTTCTTGCAATGTGAGAGTGAGTGAAAATGCATGATTATGAAACCCATGATTTTCAATGGTTTCATACTAATTTGTGCTGTGGGCACTGAAGCCTCGCAGCGTTAAGAAAAACCTGCACTATCACCCATTGTTTTCAATGGGGCAACCGGCAGCAGCGCCAGCCCCATTGAAAACATAAGGAGTACATTGCGCTTCCCAGACACAGCTGTGACAGCTATGGCAGGGAATTCCTTCATCCCTACTGAGACTGCGGGGATAAAGGAATTCCCTGCCACAGCCGTTATTGAGCGCAGAAGATGGCAGAAAATAATTAAAAAAAATTAAATGTCATTGAAAAAAAATAAAAGAAGTACAGCAAAAAAAAGAAATATATATATATATATACAAGTTTGATATCGTAGTAATCATACTGACTCATAGAATAAAGTTATGATATTATTTTTGCTGCAGTTTGTGCGCTGTAGACACAATACACTGAAAGATGGCGAAATTTCAATTTTTTTCTCATGTTACTCCACTTAGAATTTTTTTTAGAGCTTTTCAGTACATTATATGGTACATTTAATAGCACCATAAAAAAATACAACTCGTCTCGCAAAAACAAGCCCTAATACAGCGACGTCAATGGATAAACAAAAAACGGGAAAAGGGCCGCGTCATTAAGGCTTTAAAACTCACAAAATATGCATTCCACAGCCCTGTTTGTTCTGTTCAAAAAATAGAAACCAAATGGAATGGAAGCTAATGGAGACATTTCCTTTTTTTAAAATCCATTGAAATGAATGGCGAAAAAAATATAAACTCTCAATTCTCTTCTAATTTTGTTTCTCTGCTGCAATAATGGAGCCGAGTGATGATAATCCCTAATGAGGGTTATGTAGGTGGGATCTAGTCCTTACTTTGGGTTGTCTTTACTTGATCATTTTTGTAACTTACAGTATGTGACTTTTAAGACTAAAACCAACTAACTTGGGAGTGTCGTAGCATCAGGGACAGATTCATGTCGCTTTTAATGAATGTAATGACTGCAGATAATTTCCTAAACATTTGTTTTCACTTTGACCTTAAAGAGTTTACTACTGTTGATCAGTGTCAAGAAAGCCTAATTAAATCCACCATGATTCATTACTGTTGCATAATAAAATGGGAAAAAGTCCAGGGGTGAGAAGGTTTGCCATAAGTACTGCACAATATTTTATCTTATAATACCAACATTCTGTGATTAAGTGTACATATCCTGTTTATGGGGAAGATACCTGAAATTTCAAGACTTTCTAAAATATCAATTTCTATGTTTTTAAAATATTCTTTGTTGAAATGTAATACTATTTTTGCAATTGAAAATGCAATTTCAATGTACAAGGCGTTGTGCACATGGCTTTCAAGCCTTCCATTACAGGTATATGTACCCGATGCATACTGTACTTATGCCACTGGCAATGGATTTCATTGTAAAAAACAATGGGCACGTTTTTTGCGGTGAACTTCTGTATAGCAAAGCTCAGTTTGCTGCAATTGCCTATAATGTTGAAAAAAAAGTAATTGTCACAAAGTATGGTCAATTTAGGTAAAAAAAGACACTGGGAGGGGGGGTGGAGCCTGGGTTCGAGACCGGACGTGTGTTGCTGACCTCTGTGCATACAACTCTATTAATGGTGCCTAGCGGCACTTTCAATGCAGTCACAGCAGTCACAGAGAGACAAAGTGACATCCATGCTATGATGGAACCCCGGAGACTGACGGAGTTCTTTTCTTGTGATCTACGCAGCAGCTCCAGGCAAGATGGCGCTGGCCAGTGTCACCCGCTGTCTCCTTGCCTAGCACCACAGATAGTGGAAGTAGATCTCTACATGTGGCCCCATTGTCAGCTTCTCCTCCAGTGGCAGAGATGACAGAGGGGGCAGAGGAGAATCCCAGGGATGCTTTCCATGTAAATAAACTGCAATAAAAACCCTGCTTCATTAAGCCCACAAGGCCAGGCCTAGATACTGTAGTGCACCTGATACCCCTATTGTTCTGCAAGACCGTATTAATCTCCAACTTTAAATAAGGCTGCTTAGGAATCTTTTATAAAAGAGATAATTCTTGCTCTCAGAGGCTCACTACAGCATGTGCCTATGGGCCTGTGTGTGTGTGTCTTAGTGTGTGTGTGTGCCTGTGGGTCTAGGTGTGTGTCTGTGACTAAGGGAGGGGGTATTAGAGTGCATTAGAGTGTGAGTGTATGTGTCTATGTGCTAAGTGTAAATGCAGCAGGATTAGGGGATTGAGTGAAAGTGTGAGTGTTAGTTAAATAAAGTAAAATAAAAAAAAGTGTGTGAGCGGTTGCACATAGGCGGCGGGGTGTAAGCGGTTGTGCTTAGGCGGCGAGGTGTGAGTGGTTGCGCATAGGCGGCGAGGTGTGAGCGGTTGCGCATAGGCGGTGAGGTGTGAGCGGTTGCGCATAGGCGCCAGTGTGTGAGTGGTTGCGCATGGGCGGCGGGGTGTGAGCGGTTGTGCTTAGGCGGCGAGGTTTGAGCGGTTATGCTTAGGCGGCAAGGTGTGAGCGGTTGCGCATAGGCGGTGAGCTGTGAGCGGTTGCGCATAGGCGGTGAGGTGTGAGCGGTTGCGCATAGGCGACCGGGTGTGAGCGGTTGCGCATAGGCGGCGAGGTGTGAGCGGTTGCGCATAGGCGGAAGTGTGTGAGCGGTTGCGCATCGGCGGCAGTGTTTGAGCGGTTGCTCATAGGTGGCAGTGTGTGAGCGGTTGCGCATAGGCGGCAGTGTGTGAGCGGTTGCGCATAGGCGGCGGTGTGTGAGCGGTTGCGCATAGGCGGCAAGATGTGAGCGGTTGCACATAGGCGGCGAGGTGTGAGCGGTTGTGCGTGGGTAGTGATGTGTGAGCGGTTGCGCATAGGCAGGAGTGTGTGAGCGGTTGCGCATAGGCGGCGGTGTGTGAGCGGTTGCGCATAGGCGGCAGTGTGTGAGCGGTTGCGCATGGGCGGCAGTGTGTGAGCGGTTGCGCATAGGCGGCAGTGTGTGAGCAGTTGCGCGCAAGCAGTGAGATGTGAGCGGTTGCGCATAGGTGGCGAGGTGTGAGCAGTTGCGCTTAGGTGGCGAGCTGTGAGCGGTTGTGCATAGGCGGCAGTGTGTGAGCAGTTGCGCATAGGTGGCAGTGTGTGAGCAGTTGCGCATAGGCAGCAGTGTGTGAGTGGTTGTGCATAGGCGTAAGTATGTGAGCGATTGCGCATAGGCGGGGTGTGATTGGTTGCGCTAAGGCGGCGAGGTGTGAGCGGTTGCGCATAGGCGGCAGTGTGTGAGCAGTTGCGCATGGGTGGCAGTGTGTGAGCGGTTGCGCATAGGCGGCAGTGTGTGAGCAGTTGTGCGCAAGCGGTGAGATGTGAGCGGTTGCGCATAGGTGGTGAGGTGTGAGCAGTTGCGCTTAAGTGGCGAGCTGTGAGCGGTTGTGCATAGGCGGCAGTGTGTGAGCAGTTGCGCATAGGTGGCAGTGTGTGAGCAGTTGCGCATAGGCAGCAGTGTGTGAGTGGTTGCGCATAGGCGTAAGTATGTGAGCGATTGCGCATAGGCGGGGTGTGATTGGTTGCGCTAAGGCGGCGAGGTGTGAGCGGTTGCGCATAGGCGGCAGTGTGTGAGCAGTTGCGCATGGGTGGCAGTGTGTGAGCGGTTGCGCATAGACAGCAGTGTGTGAGCGGTTGGGCATAGGCGGAGAGGTGTGAGTGGTTGCGCATAGGCAGCGAGGTGTGAGCGGTTGCCCATAGGCGGAAGTGTGTGAGCGATTGCGCATAGGCGGGGTGTGAGTGGTTGCGCTTAGGCGGCGAGGTGTGAGCGGTTGCGCCTAGGCGGCGAGGTATGAGCGGTTGCGCATAGGCGGCAGTGTGTAAGCAGTTGTGCATAGGTGGAGAGGTGTGAGCCGTTGCGGATAGGCGGCGGTGTGTGAGCGGTTACACATAGGCTGCGGTGTGTGAGCAGTTGCGCATAGGCGGCAGTGTGTGAGCAGTTGCGCATAGGCGGCAGTGTGTGAGCAGTTGCGCATAGGTGGCAGTGTGTGAGCGGTTGCGCATATGCAGCAGTGTGTGAGCAGTTGTGCATAGGCGGAGAGGTGTGAGCGGTTGCACATAGGCGACAGTGTGTGAGCGGTTGCACTTAGGCAGCAAGGTATGAGCGGTTGCGCATAGGTGGCAGTGTGTGAGCGGTTGCGCATATGCAGCAGTGTGTGAGCAGTTGTGCATAGACGGTGAGATGTGAGCGGTTGCACATAGGTGGCGGTATGTGAGCGGTTGCACTTAGGCAGCAAGGTATGAGCGGTTGTGCATAGGCGGCGAGCTGTGAGCCGATGCACACAGGCGGCAATGTGTGAGCAGCTGCGCATAGGCGGCGAGGTGTGAGCAGTTACGCATAGGCGGCAGTGTGTAAGCGGTTGCGCATACGCGGCGAGGTGTGAGCGGTTGCGCATAGGCGGTGAGGTGTGAGCGGTTGCGCATTGGCAGCGTGGTGTCAGCGGAGTGTGAACAAGTCTATCTTCACTACTTCCACAAGTAAATTGTAGATCCCCATTAGGATGAGCTCCATGCCTGGCAATGTCATCCAGTGTGCTACTTGATCAGCGGGTGCACACTGTTGTGTAAGATGCGTGCACATCGAACATTTAGAAGCCCAAATCCTGGATTTAAATGAACAACTTGCAACCCTGTGATCCATTGGCATTATGGAAAGGAGTTTGCTGCTCACTGAGCAGGCGCTCGCTAGGGTACAGACGGGGTCGGATGGTAGTACGGAAGTGCAGGGGGAGCAGGCAGCTAGCTGGGGGACAGATAGAAGGAGGCGTAGAGGGAAGAGAACCAGGGAGGCTAGTCCTGAACTGGCACAACCCAACAAGTTTGCAAAGTTGGCAGATGAGAGGGATGCCATTACAGAGCCAGCACCGCTGCAGCACGACATGCCCTCTGAATGCCAGGGAGATGACTGCTCCAGTGAGATGGAGATGGGAGCGCAGGACAGGCTAGACAGGTCCTAGTGATGGGGAACTGAATTATAAGGGGGACAGATAGGGCAATCTGCCATAAAGACCGGGATCATCGAACAGTGTTTTGTTTTACTGGTGCTCGACTTTGGCACATCGCAGATCCGATTGACAGATAACTGGGAGGGACTGGTGAGGATCCAGCGGTCATGGTGCACATTGGCACCAATGAACAAATTAGAGGTCAATGGAGGGCCCTTAAAATGATTTCAGGGACTTAGGGTCCAAGCTTAGGGCGAGGACCTCCAGGGTAGTTTTCTTGGAAATACTACCTGCACCTAAGGCCACACTAGAAAGGCAGCAGGATCTTAGGGAGGTAAACAAGTGGCTCCGGAGTTGGTGTAAGAAGGACGGTTTTGGGTTCCTGGAGAACTGGGGTGACTTTGCTGTCAGCTACAGGCTCTACCGTATGGACGAGCTGCATCTTAATGGGGAGGGTGCAGCAGTACTGGGTGAGAAGATGGCTAGAAGGCTGGAGGAGTGTTTAAACTAGGGACTGGGAGGAGGGCGAAAAGAGAACTAATGGGGTGGTCAGCGTAGCTAGTGACCAGGGTCTAAGCAATGGGAATGGGGGTTGAGCAGGGGGTGGGTTTAGTACAGTTAGAACTGTCAGATCAGCCAATAGTACCATTAGTAACAAAATGAATTTAAAGAGCAAAAAAAAACTGTATAAATTGTATGACCACGAATGTTAGAAGTCTGATCGGGAAAGTGGGTGAGCTTGAAGCAAGTATGACTGATGAAAACTATGATGATTGGGCGGTGAATTTACAGGGTTACAATCTCTTCAGAAGAGACCATGGAAACCAGAAAGGGGGAGGGGTATGTCTGTACGTTAAATCGTACTTAATGCCGAGGCTACAGGAAGATATAGGGGCAGGAGGTGAACATGTGGAATCTCTGTGGGTAGAAATACAGGGGGGAAAAAATCCTGATAGGGGTTTTTTATAGACCACCAAAAGCAACAGAAGAAACTGAAAGCTTACTATTAAGGCAGATAGAAGAGGTGTCAATCCGCAAAGAAGTAATTACCATGGGAGACTTTAATTATCCGGATATAACATGGGAAAAGGAAACCTGCAATTCTCATAGGGGTGATAAATTCTTGAGAACAATTAAAGATAACTACCTTACCCAACTTGTGCAGGAGCCAACTAGAGCGAGGTACCACTCTGGACTTAGTACTAACCAACTGGACCGAATAATGGGAGTACAGGTTGAGGGTCACTTAGGGAATAGTGATCACAATATAATCAACTTCCAGCTGTCAGGGAACGACAAATAAACTAAACTTTAGTAAAGCAAAATTTGATCAGCTTAGAACTGCTATCGGTAACATTAATTGGGACAACATCCTCAAAAATATCAGTACAGAGGAGAAATGGGAAAAGTTTAAAAGGATCCTAAATATCTCATGTGAGCAGTTCATTCCCTTTAAAAATAAAAGAACTTCAAGTAAAAGGAAACCATTGTGGCTCGACAAGACGGTAAGGGGGGCAAGAAACGAAAAAAAGAAAGCGTTTAAACTACTTAAGCAAGAAGGCAGCAAAGCGCTAAAATCGTACAGGAAAAAAAACTAAATATGCAAAGATAAGATCAAAATTGCTTGCTGGCAGCCCATTGTTTTCAATAGAGACGGCTATATTGCCGGCTCCATTGAATTCAATGGGCGACCATTGTTCTCCTCTGCCACAGCTGTGCCACAGCTGTGGCAGAGGATAGTGGGCAGCGCTCCTTTGATCGGGGCCGTTTCATGGAAAACGCTGCTAGCTGCAGATTTTTCGGCGAATCGTCGGCCCCGGTCACTCGATTTGCGAATGTGCATCCGTCATGCGATCCGCAAATCGCGCGTAAAAACGCCCGTGTGACCGAGGCCTAAATCCATACTTCCAACTTATCAACCTCTAGACCTGCTCATAAGCAGAACGCACAGACTTCCCAAACCCGAAGCAATTTCAATCTAAGACACCGTACAATTCATTACAAGTGGGGCTCCCCAACAAAGCTCTTGGTGAATAAAGGTGGTAAGATTCATATATACATGGAATTGAATAAGGCCTCTCCTTAAACACTAAAATCTCTCCCCAACTCCTTCAGCAGAGCTAAGAGGACAGGAGTCATCTTTATGTCTTTCCCCAGAATGAAACTCATAAAACATTTCAAAGGTGCTTTATTTGTGGTTCTACAGGTTTTGAGCCTGTTACCACTCTTCTGGTGAACTTACGTTTCTTACTACTGCTCTCCCTATGTCCCTATGTATACCTAACCAAGAACTATGTATATACATACAATTAATGTTAAAGATTGTGTGTTTTTTTCATTTTCATGTATTATTCAGCTGGTGTTCCTCACCAGTTATATGGCAGCTATCTTTTAATGCCTTTCATATTCTGAGTGCCAACTTGATATTCTATTGTCCTACAGCCATTCAACTTTCCTCGCAGCTTCTCATAAATTGCTATGCTTATTAAGTTTACTTCATTGAACACCAATGTTCTGAATAGCCCTTTCAAAATAGCCACAGTATAAAGGAGGCCTGTCCTCTCATATGGATGTACTCTCTCTTCAGGAGAAACACTTTATAACAGCGCCCCTAAATTTCAAGATAAAAAAATTCTCCAACATCTACATAGCTAACACTGAAAAGAGAATGGCTGGTGTCCTCATTGCCATCGGAGGCACCATGATTTTCCAGCTCCTGGACTGCCTCCGTGAAACAAGGAGAGATTTATCCCCATAATTTGGTAAATTAATGAGATGTTATGACTATAGTGAACCTGGATGCCCTCAACTCCCCACAAATTTGGTTCTTAAATAGAACAATCAAGAAAATCAGGGAGGTTGGGGGGCGAGGCTTAGAGAGGCACCAAGACGGAAGTTTTTGCATAGGCTCCGTCTAGAACAGGACTCTAAGCAACATCAAAGCGACTCCAGAAGAACACAAAAATACACCACAAGGTGCAGGAACCTACCAGGAACCCAGCGATGGCAACAAGGAGGAGAACGACAAAAGTTAAACCTGCCAGGCTGGAGGATTTCTTCCCAGCGCGCAGCCCCCCCTCTGACATGGCACCGGAGGACGTGCTGGCTGACAGCTCACAGACAGCGGAGGTGCAGGAGGCTCCGATCCCAGCTAACAAAGGTGAGCGAGGGGACACTGCAGAGGGGATAGAGGAGAGAGGAGATGCCCCAGAGACAGGAAAAGAGATAGGAGCAAGCAACCCTCCCCTGATAGAAGACAGCATAAAGCGCTCTAAGGGAGATAAGATGGCGTCGGACACGCTGTCACTGAGTGCCCCCTCCCCCACAAGCAGTCCCGAGAAGCAGAGGCAGAGAATGTCAGAGGACACATGCATAGAAGCCCCTGAAGTTCCTGCAAATGCTCAAAATAGCAAGAACGAGAGCGGGCTAGCTAATCTATCAGCCTCAGATAAGCCAGCCTCAGAGTTATATATTAAAGAGATAGTACTGGCTCTGAGAGAAACTATACAACTAGATCTAAAAAGCCTAACATCTCACGTTGACACTTCAGTTCAAGAGGTTAACAACCGTATAGAAAAAACAGAAACAAAAATGGGAGAGATAGTTAAATCCCACAACTCCTTGATTGATGCCCACTACGAATTAGAGGGGACTGTTGCCAAACTACAACAAAAATTAACGGATCTTGAGGACAGAAATAGACGTAACAACGTCAAACTGCGAGGTGTCTCAGAAAAAATCTCCAACTCTGAAATAAAGGGATTTATCACACGATTCCTTTAAAAGATCCTCCCGAACATCCCAGAACAGGAGCTGCAGATAGACAGAGCCCACAGACTCCCCCTCCCAAAGTTCCTCAAGGAAAATACACCTAGAGACATCATAGTACGCATTCATCACTACAGCACCAAAGAAGCACTCATGAACACAGCGAGAAAGCTAAAGGTGCTTCCAAGTCCTTATGCTGACATACGTCTATTCATAGACTTGTCACAAGCTACTATGGAGGCGAGACGAAGTTTTGCAGCTGTAACAACGGCATTGAGAGAGGCAAATATTCCCTACAGATGGGGCTTCCCCACAAAAATCATCGCTACAAAAGCTAATACAGTATATGTATTTCACAGCCCCTCTACAGCTATGGAGACACTAAAATCGTGGGGCGTACCAACCCCCGCCCCTAAACAAGTTCTGCCCTCTACCTCCGAGAAAAGCAGTTCCGACAAATTTGGAAAATAAAGCTAGAACAAGAAGAAGGAAGAAAAGACAGGAAAAGATCCCACTAAATTTTCCCTCTTTATGTTCCTGGAAAGGAAAAAGAAGAAAAGCAATCGTTTAAAAACCAAAGGACACTTAAGGACACATTAAATCTACAGTCCATTCTGGAATACAGAGATGTGAGTCCTCTCACTTTAGTGACTTTGACCCCCCCACCGAACATGCAGGCACAAGCTTGTATAAACATTTTTTTGAAGGTTTATTGTGGTTTCACCTTGCGTCTCATGCAAAAACCCGCTACCAGTGAAGGAACAGTTACAACTTGTTCAATACTATCCTGTGCGGTATTCTCTTCACAGGGCAAAAACATTTCTGGTAGCAAGGTTGATACTGGTAATCTGATGCATTACTCGTTTGTTGTTGTTTCTCGTTTCAATTATTTTTTGGCAGATAAACACAGATACCTCCAGTCTTCCGTCCTCCCGTGCAAACGACCCACCATACGAAAATGGCCACAAAATTGATGTCTCTGAACGCCAATGGCCTGAATTCCCCTTACAAAAGAAGCTCCGTGTGGAGAGAAGCATGCCGTCTCAGCACGGATATAGTATGTATCCAAGAAACACATTTAGTAGACACAGACAGTCATAGAATGACACACAAAAAATTCCCCCAGGTTATACAAGCCTGCGCACAAAAGAAACATGCAGGAGTGCTGATAGCATTTAGAGACACAGCCCCACTTAAAATTGATAAACAAATATGTGACCCAAAAAGACGTTACATAGTACTGTTGGGCACGCTAAAAAACACACAGGTCACTATAGCTAACGTATACGTCCCAAATTCAAACCAAATCAAATTTCTAAACAAAATAAACAAAAAAATAAACAAAGTAGCCAAGGGATCTATAATCATAAATGGCGATTTTAACCTGGTACCAGAGAGATCTGTCGACACCACAAGCGACAAAGTGAGAGGGGGTATGTCCCTAGGCAACTGGATAAAGAAAGCCGCACTTTTTGACACGTTTAGGTGTCTCAATGCCTCCGCCAGGGAGTACTCATTTTTCTCTGCAAGACATAGGTCCTTTTCTCGCATAGATCTGTGCCTGGTGGACAGGTCTCTCATAACCTCTACAATCAGGGCTGAGGTTGGCACAATAACTTGGTTGGATCACGCCCCGATACTGACATCTCTGGCAATTGGGGGATTCCGCCACCTTCATAAAATGTGGAGAAACAATACTTATCTAATGAAAATACCCAAATTTCAAAAAGATATCCAAAACGCAATTGAAGACTACTTCACTTTAAATAATACGCCTGATGTAAGCCCTGAATTGCTCTGGACAGCACACAAAGCTTACATGAGGGGTATCCTTATAAAACTAGGAGCTAGGTACAAAAAAGAAAAACTAGAAAAAACTGATACCTTACTGACAAAAATCCAACAATTAGAAAGTCTAGCCCAGACTAATGCAAACCAGCAAATATATAACGACCTATTCAAAACAAGATTAGAACTGCGTAGGGTGCTGCAAGGGGATCACGACAGGGAAATAACCTCCCAACGTGCTAATGTCTACGCATCCTTAAACAAACCCTCAAAATGGATGGCTAACCTGACAAAGAAAAAGACGATTAAAACTAACATCCCATACATTTGGAACTCAAAAAACAAAGAATTTAAAATATCCCACCCGAAACAAATATTAGAAACATTCCGCCTATTCTATAATAAATTATACAACTTAAAAGATGACCCACAAACTTCCCACCCTAACAACGAATATATAGAAAAATTCCTGAATAAAATTAAACTACCATCAATAAACTCAGTCCAAGCCGCTAGTTTAGATCGCTCAATAACGGTATCCGAGGTGGCGGAAACAATTTCCTCCATGAAAAACCAAAAAGCGCCTGGCCCAGATGGATATTCGGCAGAATATTATAAATGGTTCTCAAACTCCCTATCTCCCTACTTGGGAAAACTCTACAGTTCAGCTATGGAAAAAGGATCGTTTCCTGAAGAGATGCTCCAGGCTACGGTGGTAGTGTTGCCCAAACCAGGAAGAGAGCCAGACGATCCAGCAAACTTTAGACCCATTTCCTTGCTCAACACAGACGTCAAGATATATGCAAAGATATTAGCAAATAGATTACTCGATGTCCTACCAAGTGTTGTGCATTCTGATCAGGTGGGTTTTGTAAAGGGGCGGCAGGCCTCGGACGGCGCGAGGAGGGTTCTCAACCTTTTATATTCCTCACAAATCTCTAGATCCCCAACAACTATGATAGCTTTAGATGCAGAAAAAGCTTTTGATAGGGTTCACTGGGGATATGCGTTTCAAACGCTAAATAAATTTGGCCTCGGGGAGGGTGTGATTCGCGCCGTCCGGGCCCTGTACTCCTACCCCACAGCTCGAGTGTTAATAGATGGCGACATTTCAGATAAATTCACCATTTCCAATGGTACACGCCAGGGATGCCCACTTTCCCCTATACTATATGTCCTCATGGTGGAACACCTGGCCGAAATCATAAGATCCTCTATAGAAACAAGAGGAATTCCTCTAAACTCCCGCCAACACAAAATTGGCCTATTCGCCGATGATATTATCCTCACATTAACACACCCCCTGGAGTCTTTGAGAGCTGCCTGCCAGATCCTCGAACATTTTAGCAAAGTATCCTACTACAAGCTTAATGTTGACAAATCAAAAATACTAGGCATAAACATCCCACAAAGCCTACAGCATGCAATCCAATAAGAATTCTCTTTCAAATGGGGGGCTGACAACATCCCGTATCTGGGCATATTACTTTCTGCGGACATAAATAAACTAGAGGGAATTAACTATACTCCACTCTTAGAAACAATCCAAAAAGAAATCGACCATCTATCAAGAATAAATCTATCTTGGCTAGGCAGGATCATGACCTATAAAATGAAAATATTGCCAAAAATGTTATACCTTTTCAGGGTCCTGCCGATCCCCATATCAAAAAGCACAATCAAAAAACTACAAGCACAACTATCTGCATTCATTTGGAAGGGAAATAAACCACGATTAGCCCTTTCAATCTTAGCCTCAAACCGGAGGAAAGGAGGTGCAGATATACCTAACCTAGAAAAATATTTTAAAGCTACTATCCTGAACCAAACCAGATGCTGGACAAAAAGAGACAACACAATGGCCTGGGTAGGCATGGAAACACACCTCACAAAAACCCCCAAAGGACATCTACTGCTACTTAGCGCATCACTCGCGGCCATGTCAACCAACCTTGCCCTAAACATCCCTCCCAAAAATTTGCTTCTTACAGTGGCAGCCTCCCTAAAAATTTGGGAAGAATACACAAAAAAAGTAGCCACCTACGATACCCACAAAAAACCAAAACTGCCAATTGAAATACCAAACTTGTTTATATCTGATTTAAGAATTGACACCTGGAGAGTAAGGGGTGTGGAAAACTTAGAGGACATAATGACAGGAGAGGAACTAAAACCTTTTGAAATCCTACAGGAAAAATGTAACCTTCTCCAAAAAGACCTCTTCAATTATAGCAGAATAAAAAATTTCCTTAAAAAGTCTCCTATATATAAGATAAAAATCCCGATGGAAGTCCAAAGAAAGATCACATCAGAACCCCTCCTGGGAAAGTCCGAAACCAGATATTTCTATGATATTCTGACAGGCAACAACAAATTATCCAAAAAAACACATATGCTTAGTTGGGAAAACGAACTGGGTACAGTTATTTCAACGGAATCATGGGAAAAGGCGTATAAAACGGCATGTGGCTCAACCAAAGGTCTGGGGATACTGGAAACACAAATTAAAGTAAATCTGAGATGGTACTACACACCGTGCTTGTTGGCCACAAGATTCCAAAACACCAATGACAAATGTTGGAGGAACTGTGACCAAAAGGGTACTCTAACGCACATATTTTGGGCATGCCCTGCTCTTGAGAGATACTGGGATCTTATTCTTAATCATCTAGACGAAATTCTAAAAACCTGTATCACAAGATCCGCAAAACTAACCTTATTATTGGTTGGCTTAAATAAATACCCTACAAAAATTAGATATTTGCTGGGTCATGCCCTTATGACAGCAAAATCTCTCATTGCGAGAAGATGGAGAGAGCCCACACCTCCATCCTTTGGGGAATTTAGGGACCGTATGGCAGAACAACAATTATTCGAAAAGTGGATAGCACTAAGAAACAACTCTTTAAAAAAACACAAAGAGGCATGGGAGCTATGGAGGTAACCTTATTATAAAAAGTTAAGGCTGCACAAAAATGCCAAGTTCATTCAATACGATACATGTTGTATCGAAGTATTTCTTTTATATACAATTTCTGAAAATGTTTATCCGTTCTAATATTATTGATATAAGGAAAAAATGGGATCTGACAATTGCATGATTTAAATAGAAAACAACAACATAGCAATGTTAACATGTCTGCAACTATTACATGTCTTATAAACTGTGTGTATATTACATGTCTATATCCCAAATAAAGATTTAATATTGAAAAAAAAATAAAATCAGGGAGGTTCAACAAGGTAAACTAATAATATGCAGGGATTTTAATATTATTCCAGATAAAGTACATGACACCACGAACAAGCTGATGCGCCACATCTGTAATACCTCCTTGGCTACGCAAAGAGGAACTATATGACTCCTATAGATCTTTGAATGCCTCATCGAAAAAATACATCTTTTATTACGCTAGATACAGGACATATTCAAGAGTAGACTTATTTATTCTAGATAATAGGTCCCTTCAAAATGGGCACCAAGCTGAAATCAGCACTATAACATAGTCAGATCATGCCCCCGTTTATCTCTCTCCTAACGTAGCCCCACATGCTAACACGGCGAGGTCATGGAGGAACAATACCTATATAATGAACCTCCTTATATTTAAAAAGAAAATAGTAACTGAACTCAAACATTTTCTTCAATACAACAAAACAACTAAAATCTCCATTTGCTCCCTCTGGAATGCCCATAAAGCTTACATAAGAGCATAATAGTCCAATTTGGTTCAAAATATAAAAAGCAAAAACAGAGAGATATAATGCATTTTTTCAGCAAATAACGTACAGGATAGAATCTGAAAATAATTCCTTGATTATGTAATGATTAAAAACACAGCAAAACATATGACTTTGTAGCTGTAGAGTGATTACTATGGCTGCTGGTCACGAGGTTATACAAATCCTCTGTATAAGACCACAGCCTTATTTACAAATGAGGCAACCAAAGCAATAACTAACCCCCTATTTGTAGACAGATGGTAGTTGCTTTTATTACTCATGGGTACTGAGTCGTATGGTTTGCACTAGAGATGAGCGAGCGTACTCGTCCGAGCTTGATGCTCGTTCGAGTATTAGGCTACTCGAGATGCTCGTTACTCAAGTCAAGCACCACGTGATGTTTGAGTCAATTCCATTTCCTTCCCTGAAAGTTTTGCGCCATTTTCTGGCCAATAGAAACACAGGGAAGGCATTACAACTTCCTCCTGTGACATTCCAGCCCTATTCTACCCCCTCTGCAGTGAGTGGCTGGCTAGATCAAGTGACCCCCGAGTATTTAAAGTGGGGCCGCCCGCGGCTCGCCACAGTCACACACTGGGAGAGATCAGGGACAGTGCTGGTGCTGCTATAGGGAAAGTGTTAGT
This sequence comes from Eleutherodactylus coqui, assembly GCF_035609145.1. Classification (NCBI taxonomy): domain Eukaryota; kingdom Metazoa; phylum Chordata; class Amphibia; order Anura; family Eleutherodactylidae; genus Eleutherodactylus; species Eleutherodactylus coqui. The sequence goes on along the minus strand of NC_089845.1, from coordinate 25,380,520 downwards.
GTAGGATCCTGTGTACAAGAACCCCAAGGTCCTTCTTAGGGCCACATCTGACCGTGTGCATTACTGTTATGGCTGCTGGTAGCAGTTTTGCAAATTTCTTTTTTTTTTGTATATCGGGCATGCAGCCCCATTACAGCTATAGCGTTCTCAGGCTGCAGTCTGTACTACATAGTATAGGGACAGCGTTGCTGAGATAGGGAGAGTGGTAGTGTAGGATACTGTGTACAAGAACCGCAACGGTCCTTCTTAGGGCTACCTGTGACCGTGTGCATTTTACAGGTTGTCTGTTGGGAGTTGTAGTCCATCACTATTGCACAGCTAGGCCTGTTTGCAGCCTTCCATATAATTTTTTTCTGGCTGCAGTTAGCGTTACATAACCGCTGTCAGCCTCCAACTGTACGCCAATAATTCCACAGCCTACAGCGACATCCCCTGATAGAGGGAAAGTCATATACACGCTATATAGCTGGTATTCTTTTTCAAAAATTGTTTAAAATAAAAGCTCCTTCTTACGGCTACCTGTGACCATGTGCATTTTACAGGTTGTCTGATGGGAGTTGTAGTCCATCACTAATGCACTTAGGGCTCCCACCCACTGGCGTTTTTTTCTCCACTGCGATGCGATTCTAAAGTTAAAGTCTCGCATCGCAGTGCGAGAAAAACGCAGGCAGATATCCCAAAATCGCTGGGATATCGCTGCGACATCGCCAGTCTTTTCAATGGGGCCAGCTATTCATGAATGAATAGCTAAGAGCTATCTGCCATTGGCTGAGCGCTCAGCCAATAGCTAGGCAGTAGCTGCTATTGGCTGAGCCCTCAGCCAATCTGCACAGCCCTTTCAGGAGGCGGGGATTTTTAAATCCTTGTCTGCTGAAAGAGCTCAGTAGCAGTGGCGGGGAAGGGCTTATATTTCAAGCCCTTCTACGATAATCATTCTGCAGGGCTTGTCAGAAACCACTGCTTTCTGGGATCGGCAGCAGTGCCGATCCCATTGAAAGCAATGGGATAGCATGCCGCTGACTTCTGCCACAGCTGTGACAGCTGTCACAGCTGTGACAGAGGGTTCCCCCGCGGGGACCGCGGGGATGAAGGAAACTCCTGCCACAGCTGTGACAGCTGGCCCCATTGAAAAGACTGTCGCAGCGATATCGCTGCGATTTCTCGCACTGCTCTGCCAGAGTTTTCACTTACTTTCATAGCGCAGTGGAGAAAAAAACCCTAGTGGGTGGGAGCCCTTAGACCTGTTTGCGGCATTCCTGACTATTTTTTTCTGCCTGGAGTTTGCCTTACTAGACTGCTCTCAGCGACAAAGTCTACGCACATAATTCCAAGATTATTTACACCAGGCCGTGTCTGCAGTGAATTAGAGACGCACAGCATACGGCCACAGCGACTGATAGAGGGAAAGTGATGTACACACTATATAGCCTGTATTCTTTGACCAAAAAAAAAACAAAAAGCTCCTCAGTTGGGCTACCTTTGACTGTTTAAATTTCACTGGGTGTCTGATGGGAGTTGTAGTCCATCACTATTGCACTTAGTCCTGTTTGCGGCCTTTCTGACTATTTTTTTTCTGCCTTGAGTTTGTCTTACTATACTGCTCTCAGCGACAAAGTCTACGCACATAATTCCAAGATTATTTACACCGGCCTGTGTCTGCAGTGAATTTGACGCTCAGCGTACGGCCAACACAGGTACCTATAGAGGGAAAGTGATATACACAGTATATAGCCTGTCTTATTTAAAAAAAAAACCCAGAAAGCTCCTACGTTGGGCTACCTCTGACCATCTGCATTTTACTGGGTGCCTGGTGGGAGTTTTGGTGCATCACTATTGCTTTGCTAGGCCTGTTTGCAGCCTTCCTTCCATTTTTTTCTGCCTGGAGTTAGCGTTACGATTTCCGCTCTCTGCATGAAAGTGTACGCATATAATTGCATAATTATTTACAGCGGTCTGTGTCTGCTTTATTCGTAATCCACCATGCTGAGGGGTAGGGGTCGAGGATGTGGACGCGGAGTTCCAAGTGAGGGTGTGGGCACAGGCCGAGTTCCTGGTCCAGGTGTATCCCAGCCGGCTGCTGCGAGATTAGGAGAGAGTCAAGTTTCTGGGGTCCCCAGCTTCATATCACAATTTATGGGTCCACGTGGTAGACCTTTATTGCAAACAGAGCAGTGTGAGCAGGTCCTGTCATGGATGGCAGAAAATGCATCCAGCAATGTATCGGGCACCCAGTCTTCTACGCAGTCCACTGCTGAAACTCTGAATCCTCTGGCTGCTGCTCCTCCTTCCTCACAGCCTATACTGCTGCTACAAAAATGGTACTGGGGTCTGCATATGCTTCTGCTACATAAATGTTACAGGGGTCTGCTGATACTGCTGCTACAGAAATGTTACAGGGGTCTGTCTATACTGCTGCTACACAAATGTTACAGGTGTCTGCCTATACTACTGCTACACAAATGTTACTGGGGTCTACCTATACTGTTGCTACAGAAATGTTACTGGGGTCTGTCTATACTGTTACTACTGAAATGTTACTGGGGTCTCCCTAGACTTCTGCAACATAACTGTTACTGGGGTCATCTTATACCTTTGCTACAGGAATATAACAGGGGTCTGTGCATCCTATGGGTGCACTAAGTTTTCCCATCGTGGTGTTCTACCTATCTGGCCCCCCCAGAAAACCCAGATTGACTAGGGCATGGAGTGTGGGCCAAAGCCAACATGCATTTTTTCTCACATTACCACAGCTATCCGGGACACTGCATTGGGACAAACAAGAGGAGCGATAAAGCGCTAATGAGACGTTCACAGCTATGCTAGCATTGGAGTCCGCTCTATGCCCGCGATTGCTGAGGGTTTGTGCAGAGGCCTATGTCCTGGGCGCAGTGAAAGTCTGCCATGTTTAGGCACTCTGATTTCTTTATGTGAACTGACTTTAAGTTCCTTGGGCCCACCCATGCTGTGGGTGCACACAGACTTCCCATAGAGGTGTTTTACCTGTCTGTCCTCAAAAGACTGACAGACTTGGGTAGGGTGCAGAGTGCAGATGGTTTACCCCTTGCGTTGTCGATGAGGTATCTGACACCCAAACAGAATAAGTAGTGTGTGGACACATAGATTCCCCATTGCTATGTCACTCACAGCACCTTGGGCCACACAAGGTGTTTGCTGGGACCGAGCCCGGCCAAGGGCCAGCTCACATCCTTTCAGCACAGGCTACAGCGGGTCCTGGTCATGGTTTATGGGCCTTGTGAGGCCACTTCCTCCTCCTGCTTGGGGTCAGGGGGTCAGCATTGCGCATCATGTATTTTCTCTCGTGTTACCACAGTTATCTGAGAAACTCGTTTGGGCCACAGGAGAGGAGCATAACTGCATTAATGAAACCTTCACAGGTGTACTAGCATCGAAGTCCGCTTTCTGCCTACGATTGCTGAAGCTGTTGGCCGAGGCCTATGTCCCGGGGGAACTGCAACGGCGCCAGGTTGGGCCTGTGGAACTTTTTCCTGGCTAATCCAGTCTTTGGAGCGATGAAAGAAAACGTAACGGATTTACTGAGACCTTCACAGGTGTACTAGCATCGAAGTCCGCTTCATGCCTACGATTGCTGAAGCTGTTGGCTGAGGCCTATGTCCCGGGGGAACTGCAATGGTGCTAGGTTGGGCCTGTGGAACTTTTTCCTGGCTAATCCAGTCTTTGGAGCGGTGAAAGAAAACGTAACGGATTTACTGAGACCTTCACAGGTGTACTAGCATCGAAGTCCGCTTCATGCCTACGATTGCTGAAGCTGTGGCCCGAGGCCTATGTCGTCGGTGCAGTGTAAGTCTGCCATGTTTGGCCACTCTGATTTCTTTATTGTTTATGTCTTGGGTTGCCTAGGACCCGCCTATGCTGTTGGTGCACACAGACTTCCCATCGTGGTGTTTGACCTGTCTGGCACAAAGACACTGACTGACTTGGGTAGGCGGCAGAGTGCAGATGGCTTTCCCCTTGCAGTGTGGATTGAGCTATCTGACACCTAGACAGAATGAATACTGTGTGGGCACATGGATTCCCCATAGCTATGTAACCCATGCCCACGTTTGCAGCTCCTGACGGAGGTTGGCACTTTATTGGAATGAAGATTGAACGTCAATTTCTCATTGATTCTCAACTGTATTGTGGGCTATCGCCCCGCCCCTTTTAAAGAGGGTCGCTACCTGGCCCTGACAACCCTCTGCAGTGTGTGCCTCTGGTTCCTCCTCATGGCAGACGCACTTATAAATAGACATGAGGGTGGTGTGGCTATGAAGTGAGCGTGTGGCATGAGGGCAGCTGAAGGCTGCGCAGGGATACTTTGGTGTGCGCTTCGAACTCTGGGTCATGCGGGAGGTTGGGCAGCATGTAACCCAGGAGAAGAGGCAGCGGTGTGTCCCGCAGGCAGTGATTGTGCTTGGTTGGAGGTAGTGTGGTGCTTAGCTAAGGTATGCCTTGCTAATGAGGGTTTGTCTGAAATAAAAATTGTTAGGGGGGGTGGCACTCTTGCCGCTATTGTGGCCTAATAGTGGGACCTGGGAACTTGAGATGCAGCCCAACATGTAGCCCCTCGCCTGCCCTATCCGTTTCTGTGTCGTTTCCATCACTTTCTTGGGTTTTCCAGATTTTCACAAATGAAAACCTTAGCTGAGCATGGGTCATATACAAAAATGCTCGAGTTGCCCATTGACTTCAATGGGGTTCGCTACTCGAAACGAACTCTCGAGCATCGCGAAAAGTTTGAATCGAGCAACGAGCACCCAAGCTTTTTAGTGCTTGCTCACTCTAGTTTGCACACTTGTAATAACAAGGTCACTTGTCATATGGAGCACTAATTCTAACTGACAGTGCGTTGATAATTAACAGGAGTGCAAAATCACTTGTCAAGAATGTGAACATAGGCCTACACCTAAATGTGGATTTGATCACCAACCTCACATTGACAGTGTACTAAAAGTCCATAGCGACACATTGCATACATACTGATCCTAGTCTTATGGAGATGCTGCACTACAGAATAAAAGAACTTCAAATGGGTTCTAGTGTCTATTGTAACATCAGATAAATTTGATAATGACCCAATCTGACCCCCCTAGAGAAGCTCTAACTGTTTCTGGATAAAGTGGATATTTCTAAGAACACCCTATCGGTTCCTGTATCAACACTCTCAAGCTCTCACACTAACGCTCAACATGTTTCTAATAGACCTCTCATCAGTAGCCAAGTCAAAGTAATAGAAATTAGTATTTCGTTAATCAAGCTGTCATGATAACAACAGGAAAGATTATTGAACCGCCATGAGAACAAAATAGTAAAACTTGATATTCAGATAATTATATTCAAACTGTCCTGATAACAACAGAGAGCATTGCCATATTGTCGTGTTATTTGGTAGCATTATGAAACTTACAGTATTTGTTTTACATAAACTACTTCTGGACTGTCTATAGACTTTAAATATCTGACCAATTGACAACTAACTCTGCCCAGATGTTTTAGAATGTCCTGTAGGGTTTCTCGCCTAGCAGACCCCTGCCCTCTTCATAGGTCAGTGATCACACTATCTCTACGCAGCCAAGACCCCAGAGCTTTGATGTTGGCAAACTTTCTTGTGTTCACTGTGGCAGCCACAGATCACATGCCAATAGACCACACTCATTGGTCTCTGGACATGTGATCGCTGTTATAGCTATTCACAGGAAATTCAAGGAAGTTCAGTTGTCCCCTCCCATGTTATTTCTTTACATGCCACAGTCTACAGTGGTTAACAGCAGGAATCAGTGTTCTCATTGATCCAGCTGTTGCTGTGGGAGGTTGGCTGTTAGTCTTAGCCGACTCCCGCTGCTGTGTGGTACAGGCTCAACGTTTGGGCCCGTGCCATTCACAGGAAGTAAATTTATGTCCTGTTGTGTTAAATAACATCCAGCAAGGGCATAAACGTAAGTGTTATGCCATTAAAGGGTTAATTCCTGAGAAATATCTAAAAGGTTAACAAGCTCCCTAAATTACATAATACTTTAAGGGATGCAGCTTTTAAAATGGGGTGATTTCTAGAGGATTCTAATATACAAGCCACTCAGGCTTGGGCTGGCCAACCAGAAGCCAGTGAATCCCCCAGTGGACCCTTTTGACAGAAGTTGACCCCACCTCCTGCATTAGTGTCACTCTTCATTTTGAAGATGCCACATACTGTGTCTCCATTTGGGCTTTTCTCCATGCAGGTCTATAATAGCGGATGAAGAGGAGAGGCCTCTACTACCAGCCAGGGTTCTTCCTGCTGTGCAGGTCTTCCTTGTACTGGTTCTGCAAACTGAAGATTTTTTGCAGGCCAGATAGGAACAGCCAAGCAGATTGTTTGCAGGCAGATAAGCATAGAACTCCGACATGTCAGCATGTTACAGAGGATGCACTCAGCGAGCCTACTGCACTGGCAGGGTTGGGTGGGAGGAATGCTGGAAGGTAAAGTCCTGCCTTGGCTGGGAGCTGGCCGTTCTCTGCAGGCCAATGAAAAGAGAAAATGAAGGCAAAGGTTTAAAAAAGGCAAAAGGTTAACCACTATTGGACGGCTGAATAAATCATATCTCCGTTCTAACTTTTTATTTATTTATTTTTTAATGTTATCTATTTATTATTATTGATGGTCTAATTTTCGTAAGCATATTAGGTTCCTGATGCTCCATCCTGGCTATTTTAATATTTAGATACAGTATCAAATCCATGTCTTAGTTTTGGAAAATCCCATTCTTTACAGTATTTGAGGCAGAAATGCTCAGTACAGTAACATCATTGTTGGTGTTTGGCAGCAGAATGTTTGCTCCTTCTAGGCTTGCCTTTATTACCATGCTGTTTGGATCTAAACCTCTGTGTGTGATACAGAGGGATAACGTCCCTATCTATGAATACATTTAACCTTTATTTTCATGTTGCTTTTAATTCCAGTAGAACATTTATCTCCATTTTAAAGTGAAATTCACCTAATGCATTAATGAATTGAATAATACATTTGGAATTACCCACAGCCCTGCAGATTATTATTGGAATGTAAGTTATATAATAGGAAATGTGTGTTTATGCAATTATCTAGTAGCTACTAATACAGAGCTATGCTTGCTGAATGGCCACACTAATGTGTCTTCCTCTCTACCGTGAGCCTAGTGCACATCAGCCTGTTATGCCCTAACAGCTCCTGTATAATCCTTTATATATATATATATATATATATATATATATATATATATATATATATATATATATATATATATATATAATGTGAATATATTTATCTTGCTTATTTAGCCATTTCAGTGGGGCTAAAGAGTGGGCAGTTTCCCCATTCTGGAGAGCTACCCAGAGAGAGAGACCAAAGGACCTTGACTACCTTGGGACCAAAGATAGGAGACCGACTGGACCCTTGGGGTGAAGCATTCCACAGTGCATGGAAGGAAAAGGAGTCTCCCTCCTTGCAGTGCCTGACATCACAGTGCGGGTGCCGAAGATTTGCCTCAAATGCTTTGAGATATCTGAAACTCAGAAACAGACAAAGAGCAAAGTAACCGTAAACTGGTAAATAGGTAAATAGGTTTGGTTTAAATATGAGTGTACAGCTATCCCCAGGGCTGTATATTGAAAATTGCTGGCCAGGGTGGGGGACAAGGACTCACGGGGACAGTGATGTTATCCTAGTTATGGCACCATAGTTATAGGCTCGAGCAAGGCTTCGTTGGCTAATAGTTCATGATATGAGTAAGGTGTAATGAATGTGATGTTATGTAAACTGGTATGCTGACGTGTAATGTAAATGATGTGGCCATGACGAAGGATGTGTAGTGGCGCAGTGAAGCGCATGGCGTGGAGTGGTAATTCGAATTGGAGTAATTTGTGACGACCTCTAGATATAGAAGTGATGTCTACGATGTATGTAAGTGTTCTCTGCTTCTATGGCCATAAAAATGATGTTTGTAGTGGTTATGCCGCTGAGAAGAGAAGTTGCAAAGACGCTGATGAATATGTGGAAAGTCATGTGCCTTTCTCCTGCTAAGGAAAATAAGTGAAGAATATGTAAGTGCTGGCGAGTGACACCAATTGCAGAAGAGTGACATTTTGGATCTGTTGATTTAAAGAGAGGTTATGCTGATTGCTATGCAATTTTAAAGTACATTATGCCCCCTGGAGTGAAATAAAGTTCATGCTGGTGTTCACTACAGATATTTTTGTAAAAAATGTGCCACCTCTGCCTCCTGTCAGCTGATGCGCCATCCTGAACCCGCGTTGCACCATTACATGTAACGTGTTTATCTTTCCTGCTGCAGCAGACTCTGAGCTCATATACCTAATCATTGTTATATACAGTAGCTTGTTAAAAGGTCTGACATTGACTAACAGGAATGCTGACTGGTTCGCAGCATCCCAGCTGCAGGATATACACACACTGCTGTGTGCCGCCCATCACCATTTGTTATCTTTGCAAGCATGCACACATAATACGCACCAAGATAGAACGTGCTGCGATTTTTTTGGCACAGGTTTGTTGCACAACTCTTGCGAGTGGTAACATGCCTGCCTATGGGACAGTCATGTATAAAACAATGCTGCAAAACAAAAATCCGTTTTCAAAAATAGTGGGCGTCTGATTGACACTACATGTATTCTGCCACAGGACAACAACCCCAAACATCCAGCCCTGTCACTAACAAATATATTCATATATACATGGATGGGGGTAGTTTCTATGACTTGAGGCTTGTGCCCCAATTTTTTAAAAGTGCCCCTAGCTGCTGCTGCTGCATTGATGGATCAGTAAAGAGACCCAGGAATGCAATTGAAAGTTATGGATGAACTTTTGCACCAGGGCCCATGAGGCTTTAGCTATTTCCCTGTTTACAAGAAAGCTCATCTTTCACGCTTCTCTCCTCCTTGATGGGGAGAGGCGAATATCGTTGCACAAGTGCCAGATTAGGAGAAGCCATAGACGCTGCCTGCCTGCTGTCTATTGGATTTGGAGGTGCAGAGCAATGCAGGCTGGTCTGGGGACTGGGGTCATATTTCCGAATTGGGAGCCCCACCTATAATTTTGCCCAGGGCCTTACTCTGTCTAAAACCAGCCCTGATAAGGATATCTATTTTATTACTTTCTCTAAGACTGGCTGCACACAGCCGTGTCCGATTCCACATGCAGGAGCCCTCAACGGAAGCCGACACTGTGCCCGGCCAGCGTCCACATGTACCTGTCATTGTTTCTTCTGTTCTGTACTGCGGAGGGTCAGCACAGCTCACCATCGGACATGAGCAGTACAGATTTTTTTGTTTTTATCACGGCTTTTACCGCGCCATCACTAAGAATCCACGACCTTTCCATGACCTTTCCTCCGTGAGCGAAAAACCGTAATTGATTTCCGCTGATGTGCAGAAAAAAGCACTTTACTATAGCATGTTATGGATGGTATTTGCTGCGGAACCCGGAGGCGAACGCCCGCTCTGGATTCTGCGATGCAAATCCGGCCATGTGCAGCCGGCCTAATGTGTGTTGCTTTGTTCGTTTCTTGTAAGAGGTAGTAGTGTGTGTTCTGAAGTTTCTGTCTGTGAAGCTTTTGCTTTCTGAAACGTCCGGGGAGTATGCAAACCGTGATAATGATGTACCTGTCTGTTGAATAGTTGCCGTGGGAGATATGCTGTGTAAATATAATGCATAAGCATATTTTAAAGTCTTTGCAGTTACTTCAACTTTTATATTAAGGTAAATAGCCAGGAACTCCATATTCTATTCTTTTGATTGTTGATATCCTACAAATAAGTCTGTATGCAGCCAACCTTTTTTCATCACTTCATTTAATCTTATCACTACAACACTTCTACATAATAAGAATATTTTCATACATTTTCCCTGTACCAATGTGAAAATCACTTTTATCAAGTGTGCTGTTGTCAGTACTAGTTGAAAGCAAGCAATAAAACAGGACACATTAAAGCTGCCTACACACATGCATTTAGAGTATTACGGTGTATTCAGACAAGCATGGTTTACACGCTGCTACAGCAACGTGTAAACCATGCTTCTATAGCAACTAATGGGTTGCTATGGAAGCGCTCACACAGAGCTTTTTTACCAGCACAGATTCTGCACTAGTAAAACAGATAGGACAGTAAGGGCTGACTAGCATGTCAGCTCTGTGCTGAGGCGCTGTCTATGTTGCTGACCACAGGCTCCCATGATAGCCACAGCAGCACTCAGCTCCTAGCACGGACATGTCAATAGAGCACAGAGCAGCTCATTCACCGCAGAATTCCTGCATGTTAGCGGTGTGGTTTACTTGTTGCTGTAGCAGCGTGTAAACCACGCTTGTCTGAATGCACCCTAAGCCATGTGGAGGAGATTTTAGACATCTCCTTCATTCTGCAATGTATTTGAAAAATGCTGCACATTCTAAATCTGCAGCATGCCTATTTATGCTATTGATTTCTGTTGCGGAATTCAACCCTTAGGGTGCATTCAGATGAGCGTGGTTTACATGCTGCTACAGCAACGTGTAAACCACGCTTCTATAGCAACCAATAGGTTGCTGTGGAAGCGCCCACACAGAGTTTTTTTTTACCAGTGCAGAATATTATACCGTGATAAGATTGGCAAAATACTTTCCTGCCACAGATGCTTCATGTTGGAGGGGATGTGGGTGCATAGGATCATTCATACATGTCTTCTGGGAATGCCCATATATTGCTCCCTTCTGGAATGAGACATTAACCTTGATTGCCAATATCTTAGGGATGACCATACCAAAAAACACAGCTCTGGCCCTTCTATTCCTAGAAATTGACAGTATACCACCATGGTTTAGAAGACCAGCCTGTCACATTTTGACGACAGCAAAGATTCTTTTAATGGGATATTGGAGGTCTTCCAAGATTTCTACTATTGGAGAGTTGGTTTCAATAGTTACATACCACAGTGCGTCTGAAAAAAACCCATGCCCTTCATAATAACTCAATGTGGAATCCTTCACTGTTACACTTTTCCCTTTGATACCTGTTTGGTTAGACTCATGTATTGTATTCTTGGATGCAAATTTGTATTATCCGTTTGCTACTTGATTTGTGATCATTTACTGGGAATGTATCCACATAAAATTGTAACAACAGTTTTCTCAAACAATTTAAAAACATAATAAAAATCTTTAATAGTTAATTTACCCACTTACACACATTCCAGACCAAGCATTCTCATTTCATATACCAACCTGTTATGTGGCACAATATCAAATGCTTCAGAAAAGTCCAGAAACACAAGATCCAGAAAAAACAAGATACAGCAGTACTCAATGCAAATCCCAGCCGGAGGGGTAGATAAATGCAAGCCACTGAGAACAGGGTCTGAGCCTCCAAACTCCACAGACAGCCCCAGAAACGATGAAGGAAGTGGCAGCATAAACAGATCTCATAAAAAAATAATCTTTATTCTTCCATGATTGTTCTATAAAAGGGTAGGCTGTGTTTCGGGCCACATGAGGCCTTTTTCAAGCTTGAAAGATAACTTTTGAAGGTTAGGGCTCACTCACATGGGCGTGCGTACTATATATTAATCACATACTTTTAACATGCAAAAAATATATGGTACACAGCAAATATGCATGTACATGTGTATCTGCTGCGTATGTTTAATCCCCATAGCCTATATTGGTGTGTTTTCAATGCCAAAACAGGACATGCTGCATTTTTTCACATGGCTGAATAGAAATCAATGGGCTTTTAGCATTGTGAAAAATACAGACGTAATACTTGGGGCACATATGCCCCTGTGAAGGAGCCCAAAGTGGACAATATGGGGGCTTCAATTTGTTCCAATTAAACATCATGATGTGTAAGTTCACTTTTAGTTGGCAAAATAGTTTTAATAGAAGCTTGATTTAATGTTTTCATTAAACATATCTTTATGGATGTGCACCATGATTTCTGTTCTTCTATTAAGCAACAGCTTATTTGATTCCTAAAATTAATAAATGCATTTTCTAGTAAATACCTTTCCATCTGTGTGGCTTATCTTATAGTATTTTCATTTGACACACACTCTTCACACTGGCTGCCAAAGCTTCCAATACATTATTGTTTTAATTAGCATTTAGTTCATCTTCAGTTATTAAACTTAAAGAACAGCTCTGGAAGGAAAAGGATTTTTTTTTCAAATCTTTTATTGAGATTTCAAAAATTATTAACAACGTTTACAAAACAACCTTTTAAGGTTATCTACAATGTTCAGTGTATAATTACAGTATGGAAAAATGTAAGTACACATTATATATTATTTTAACAATCATAAGTCAAATGTCCTTGAGGACAACAGACAAAACAAAGACAAAGAGCACAAACCATAGTATAATAGGACTAATACTTCAAAAAGGGCCTATTTACTAATTCCCATGTATGGAACACGTGGCAAAGACAGCATGAGAAAGAGGAACATCAATATGCACAAAAAAATGTAATAATTGTGGTGGGATCAACCCCAAACCACTGCAATATATTATCTGCAGTCCATAGGAAAGCATGGAGGCAGGAAGAACAAATGGCCCACAAAATATCTCATGAGTCCGTCAGACTAATGTTAGGTTTCTATGTAACACAATTAAGCAATAGCATTTATCTGGTTCATACATAATATAGAAAGAAAGTGCAAAATTGTGTTATACATGGAACAACATGATGGAGGAATAGTGAAGGGGAAACTACACAAAGCTAAAGGAAAGTAGTGCAAATTCTCCAAAACATTATGGCACGAGTCCGAGAGACTTAGTTTAATTATTCCAGGGTTAATAAGAATCCAAAACAAATTTCTAAAGTTTAAACATATGCTTAGAATATATGCTAAAAAAGGGACATACAGTGCCTAGATGATATCAAAAATGGTTACAATCCCTAAACAGCGGTGTCAAAAATAGCTTATACAAAGCCTAAACTTTAAAGATGTCGAGAAGTACCCAAATAATAGTGTCATAAAATGCCAATAAAATCATATATTCGTCAAGTAACAATACCTAAATATGTTACCTATAGAAGAACCAAATGCTGTGATTGCAAAGTAATAAACCTATAGCACAATCAATCCATAGTAGTTATATGAGCTAATGTCATGAAGAACTTCACCAACACCCTTAAATCTGGTATATAACACTTAGAGCCATAAAAGCCCTGTGTAAGGTCCCTTAGGATGGTATCGAAGTTTTCTGGCCATATTTTTTAAAGCAAAGTCAATAAAGAAAAGTAAAAGAATGGAAAAGAAGAAGAGGAAGGAGACATTTTTTGCTTGTGTTTCTCTTGTTGAGCTCCGTCTGGTGTTCTGTTTTCATTTATGTCTGAATTACGTCCTATATCTGATCCACCTGTCCATTGGTTGTCGGATGCATGGTCTATGTTTGTTGTCCTACCTGTCTGCTGGTGGGCAGATGCCTTGTCCTGTCCCCTTCATCCATTGGTAGGCAGATGCTAGGGCCTTGTTCTGTCTGTCTGTCTATCTATAGGTATGCAGATGCCTTGTATGAATGATTTACGTTTCCCGTTCAACCTACCTAGAGGTTGCGTTCATGTTATTCGCTGTTCATATGGCCTGCACGAACATAACACTACCCATAGTTATCAGAGGATCCAAAGAGTGCTAAAAAACATAAACCCCTCCACTTCTCCACCTCCATTAATTCACAGAGTGATCAAGCAGCTGTCAGAAAGCCCAAAGCCTTGGTAGCTGTCAAGGGTCAACACTGCTACTGAATCACAGTTCTACTATGAGGAACTCTTATAATATTGCTGACATGCAAGTATAGTTGGTGCCCCATGAGTATTTAATGTGTGCATATGCTGTTTTATAACAGACATTTTTCTGTCTATTTTTGTATGACCTCCCTGATGAACTAGGTTTGATTCCCAGGGAAACATGTTTGAGGCTCGGAAATAATTATGTGTATTGGTTTGTATTGTGCACTGAGGCAGAATGAACGTCTGAAAAGTGTCTCTTTTTGCAGTTAATTGTAACATCTGGTGTTTGCTGGCTAGGACTGCATGGTTGTACGAACAATAGCATGTTACTATATTGTAGGCGTGCTTTTCGTTTGACTTTATTTATGAGGGTGAACAGCTATTGTATTTTCTAAGGATGTATATTCTCATTCAGAATTGATTTGAATTTCTGCACATCAGGTTTATTGATTTATTTTGACCCTAACACGACTATAGTATAACAGAGATCTGGATTTATCTCACTAGGCAATGTTTTTCCCGTTCCCAGTGATCCAAATTCTGTATGTTTTTGCTCACTGGAGTTTTGTTTTTCCATATCTCAATGGTACTCAAACTGGTAGCCTGCTGTTATATAGCCCGTCTATGCTAAGAAATGATGAGTTGTGTTTTCAGACTCAGACATTATTTTGAGTACCAGCATTGTATTTTGCTGCAATTTGATTGACTAGACCAATAATCATGCCTCATTTGAAATTGTTCAAATCACTCAATTTTCCCATGCTAATGTGAATTCACAATGAAACTGATCCACGAGAAACCTGCTCATTTTACGCTCTCCGTGGGATCACTTATCTTATTTCCATACAGGGCAACTTCAATAGCAAAAGCGCAGTTGTTAGTTTAGGAGAGAGGATCACCAGGACACTGATACCTTAAAAAGATAGGGCCGAAACATGGAGAAATGGGGGAGACCAAGAACGAAAGGACCAAATGTGAATCTAACTAAGTACAAGATAAAAAGTGATAAAGAAGAATAGAGATAGGATAAAAGAATGAAACAGAGAAAGAAAAAAAAAGGGGAAGAGGAAGAAAGTAAGCGGGGTTGTCTAACATAGATATGCATTTTAGCCTGATGTGGTGCGGTCTGTTATCAAAACAGCTCTGCCCTTATGTGTATGCATTATGTAGATATATACGCTACACCTCACACACTCACTTTTCATCACCAAAGCATCTACAACAAACATAATGAGTCATATTATGTACATCCACACAAAGCTATCTCTCCCAATCAAACACACAAGCCTTCATTGTGTGTTTGATTGAGAGAGATCAACAAAATATTGCCAACAAAATATACACTTTTTCATCAATCAGCTGTGGGGTTCCACAAAGACAGTTTCACAAAGTGGCAAAATCTTGAACAATTTCAAACTTAAACACTAGCTACACTTTTAATTCTGAGCGCTCCTACTCCATTGGCTGTTTTCGACTCCTTCCAGCAGCTGAAGACGGACCCATATAGCATTATAAAGTCAGCTAATGGAGCAGGAGCGCTCAGACGTGAAAGTGCAGGTACGCTTTAAGTCCTGGGAAATCACGTTACTTCTGTAAATATGTAATAGCGAAGAGGATCGCCGAGCTGTGCAAGCATAAAGAATGAGACAATGAAGGGATCTCCAAATTGGTTTGCCCTGGGTATTTCATGCATTCAAAATAGCTGACACCTTTGCATTATAACTACGATTCTTTTACTAATTCAATTGAAAAAATGTTCAGCCTGCCACTTATGGCTTGGTAGATTAAAAATAGAGTCACAAAAAGGGTCTATGTCCTTGCAGCTCCACCAGATGCGTAACATAGTACCCTTTTCTGGCCACATTGTCAACATATGTCTCAAACCAAGGGACATATAGAATGTTATAACACAAGACACTAACTATATATGATTAGTATTTTATAGCTTTATTCCGAAGCTTTACAAGCAAGGGGAAGCCCTGTGTGAAAAATAACGCTCTATGCCACTCTGCCTCACATATGCTTACTTACAGCTCCCCTTCCCATTCCATCACAAAGCCTGGTCCATTTTCATCCTCATCCTGTCATAGGAAATTATATACTCGGAGGCACAACATGCATTGGCTGGGACTCTAGCAAGAATAGATGCTCAAAAGATGTAGAAGATGAAGAATTAAGTCTTTGCCTGTTAACCCCTTAGTGACGGCCCCATTACCTTTTTACATCCTAGCTAAGTGGGTTTTAATCCGCAGAGATGTAAAAACATGCTTCCTCTGAGCCACGTAGACTGAGGACGTGACAGCTCCATGCTAACGGCTGATAAAGGTAGCCGACAACCTGGAGCTGTCATGGGGGCTCGGGGTTATCCAAAGCCCAGCCATGCGATTGGCACTATCCAATGGATAGTGCCAATGACATGAAAGTAAATAAAAAGTGGAAAAAAGAGTTTCAGCTCCCCTCACAAATCACATCCATGAGGGGCACTGAAACTACTCACCCTCATTTTCTGCAATGTCCCACGATGATCTGGTCTGAAAAGAACCTTCGACCATCTTCTGCACATGCGTGCCCAAGAAAAATGGTGGCGCATGCTCAGAAGACCAGATCAGCACGGGGGATTTGAAATCTCCTTCAGTAGCCGGGATTTAAGAGATGTCACCATGGACCGCGGTGACCAGTACCCATGCCCGTGATCACCACTATGCAATGGATAAAGGTGAGCACATAAAAGTTCCAAAAAGTCCATTAAAGTTAATGTTTCACCCCCCCCCCCCATGGATCGGATCCATGAGTGAAGGTGAAATGACTCACCCCGGTCCTGTGCAATGTCCCATGGCGATCTGGTCTTTCCAGGACCTGACGTTGTTCTATGCACATTCGCGCCCATCATACATCGGGCGCGTGCACAGAAGGAAGTTTTAAAAAACCCTCTGCTCCCAGATAGTATGAGTAGCAAAGAGCAGAGAGATATCACTGGGGACCTCTGTATGTGGATTCCCGGGTCACATGATCGCTATTATCCAATTGATAAGTGATCTTTTAAAGTTAAAAAAAAGCGCAAAAAAAAATTTAAAAAAGTTTAAGTCTCATCTCACCTCATGGATCATATCAGTGCAGGGATATGAAATTACATACTTAAGGCCCCCAGATTTATCCGTGGACTTTAACACAGCTTCTGCGGACGCTCCTATCTCCAAAATGGCGGACGCATGTGCAAAAGCTGAAGATTGCCAGGGTAATTTCAGATCCTCCTGCTCTTGGCTATCAAATGTAGCCGTGAGCCTGGAGATTTCATAGGGAGCCATGGTATGTTGTCCCTGGTCACATGATCACCGCTATCCAATGGATAATGACTATCGCGTAAAAGTAAAATATATAGTTAAAATTTCACCTCTTGTCATGGATTTGAACCGTGAGGGGAGGTGAAATTACTTACCTAAGGCCTCTGGCGCTGTTCCCTGATGGGATCTTAATCCGTTGACCTTTCTCGACTTCGGCCTGTCGGCAAAATGGCATACGTAAGTGCATAAGCTGGTTAGGGCCCGGGGAAATTTAAAATCTCCTTGCTCTTGGCTACTAAAGGTAGCCGAGAGCCTGGAGCAGCAACTGAGGAGTGCAGTGAGCGGTCTCCTGTCACTTGATCGCCGTTATCCAATGGATGATGGTGGATTACATAAAGGTTAAAAAACTGTTGAAGTTTAATGCTCTGTTCGGTTTGGGCCCTATTGTACATACAGACATAAGATTAGGGCCACAATGGTATGTCTATAGACACAGGACAAACTGTGGGATCCATTTTGGGGTGAAAGACTTCATTCATATGTGTGCTGTACAAAAAAACCAAACTATTTTTAAAATAATACAATTGCAAAAAAAAATGAAAATCTTAATTTTGTTCTTCTGCTTAGATCAATTCAAAAACTGTGGGGTCGAAATATGTAGTACCCTCCTAGATGAATTCGTTAAGGGGTCTAGTTTTCAAAATGGGGTCATTTGTGGGGGTTTGCCATCGTTTTGACTGCTCAAGGGTACAAGTGGGCAATGGGGCCAGAAACACCTTCAAACAAAATGTATGTTCTAAAAGCCAGCAGCTGCTCCTTTCATTTTGGGTCCCCATTATGCATACGGACAGAAGAATAGGGCCACATCAGGTATGTCCCTGAACACAGGACAAATGAGGATTCATTTTGGGGTGAAAGTCTTCATTCATATATGTATGCTGTACAAAAGAAAATGTTTTTAAAATGACATAATTGCCAAAAAAATGAAAATCGGAAATTTCTGAACTGAAAGCCACCAGCTGCTCCTTTCGGTTTGGGCCTCGTTGTGCATAGAGATATAATATTAGGGCCACAATGGGTATGTTTCTGAACACAGGATAAATGGGGGGGGTATCCATTTTGGGGTGTAAATCCTCATTATCATGTGCAATATAGCAAAAAAAAACCCTGTTTTTAAAATGACATATTTGCAAAAGCATTAAATTGCATTAACTCCTGAAAAAACTGTTGTGTCAAAATACTCATGACACCCCTCATTGAATAAATTAAGGGGGGAGAACTTTTTAAAATGCGGTCATTTGTAGTGGTGTTTATAATTCTGACACCTATGAGCCTTTCCAATCTTGGCTTGGTGTAGGAAAACAAAGTGTTCCTCAAAATGTTAAGTAATGTTAAATTTGTACGTCTCCTAAATGGTTTTAAAAAAAAAAGTTTTTCAAATGTGCATCCAGAATAAAGTAATCAGATGCAAATATATGTCTTATCAAAAATTTGTACAGTAGGTTTGCACATATTTGAGATATTACAATTGAAAATGTGAAAAGATGACAATATTTTCAAAATGTTCCCAATTTTCGCAAATTCTATCAGTCTATTTTAAACATGTTAATAAAGTACAATATGTGGCAAAAAAAACAATGTCAGAATCACTCGGATATGCAAAAACTTTGCAGAGTTTTTCTATGTTAAAAGTGACACATGTCAGATTTTTTTTTTTTTTTTTTCTTCGCCTATAAAGAGTACTAATACCAATGAGAGGTCTGGATCCAACGCCAAATAAATTTCAGGATAGCTGATTCGAGACACTCAAAGAATTGTGCCAAGTGGAGTTTATTGGAATGGCAGGGAAAACAAATGAAATGGGGAAGGATATCCATCTTAAGAGCATTTATCCAAACAAACTACAACAATCTAAGCTTATCATATGAAGCTACATACATCCTTTAAGGTTATATTCAGGAGGGAAAGAAAATATCCAGCAAAGTCAGAAAGATCAGATACTCCGAGATATATTTTAAAGTAGTGGGTTGCCACTCAAAAGGAAAAGCATCAGTGCAGTGAGCTAATTCAGGTGCCACCAAATCATATTCAATGCCTCTGACTTCAAATAATACATTTTTAGGTTACATAGGCAACCAAATCTTTAGGACTTCTGTATTATAGAGTAAAGGGAAATAGGGAGATGAGACAGATATCAGTGAAGATCATCTACGCAGACTGCTAGTTACAGCCATAATCCTACTATGGTTACCGGTGGCACAGCTTCTGGGACCCCAGGTAACCAATGCCGTACATGTGCAATGTGGGAACTACTGTCCAACTGTGTTGTATGTGTACACTGTATGTCGAGAAGGGGTTAAAGTTGTCGCTGTCTGCATATTCAGATAGTAGATTGAGGTATCATGAGCATATTGAAATTTGTTCCCAAATGGGGAGGTACTAATTAGCTACACTATATGTAGTCCTAATTTGAAACATAAGAAGATTTATCTCTCAGAAGGAACTATCCAGATGTCTAAAATACAGGATTATTATAAAAGAAATAGAGATTTTCAGCATTCTATACAGTAGAACCAAAACTGTTTTACAGGTTCACACAGATTATGCATAGCAGCATAGAGCTGGTTTGAACATTTTTGTGGCTCCAGTCTTTTATGATATCAGCATCACATGAGCGCCCATGGAACAAGAAATGTCAGAACATCTGGTAGCTTATGCAAAGAAAAGTTCTGTGAGACCACCGGTAGCAAAGCCCTTTCACAGTTTAGACAAATCTAAAATGATAATTCTTTATTAATTATATTTAAAAATTACTTGAACGAACACGGGGCACAACACAGAAGCCACTGGGTTGATGGAGATATGAGAGTCTATTCAAGGACCTAGGTGCCACATCCTAATACTGCTTCCCTCTGTATACAATCATAGCAGAGAGGAAGAGCATGTTATAGGAAGTTGGCAACGTACAGTGGCTTTAATCAACGAACAATTAAAAAGAACTCGGACCAAATTCTATACTAGTGTCCCTCTCTTATGCTCTTAGTTCACTATCAAAGTAACAAACAACTCAGCTACCATCACTAGATAGACTCAGCAATGAAGCTTGAATAGATGAGCATAGTATAGTTTTAAACAGAGGGAAAATAAGTTTCTAGAGAGCTGTGTTGTAATAAAGGTTGATTGAAATGTATCATGCAGTAGTGCGGATCTTCATATCATTATTCAGAAACCTATATGCCTCTCTAGAAACCCTCTTATGCTTGAATTCATGCGAGCAAAAGAGAAAGGATAGAAGGACAAGTTGTGGGCCCAGTATAGATGTCAGTGAGCACACTTCTCCTTCCAGGGCCTGTTTAGTAGTCCTGGATTCTTAATTCATTTAGATTACTAATATCGGCATTGATGCACTCATAGTTAGCTCTCTCAGTACTGTATAATCTCTTTCCATTTATTCTCAACGCGTTTCTCCGCTAATAATGGCGGGTCATCAGGAGATCAATGAGTTTAGTACTAAAGGATCAATTTTATATGTTTATTAGTACACAAAGCACGAATCATTGGTGCTTGTTCATAATGTATTTCCGAGTTTACTCCGAACCAATATCAAGCATATACTGCCAAGTAACGGTAATATCTCGTGTTTATATAGAGAGAGACTCTTTGAGGTATTAGAATAAAAGTGGCATTAGAGATGTGGGCTAATAGTGGGTCTTGAAGGACCTTTTTGCCAAAGGATGCCCCCTGACCAGACCGAGACTGTTGTCCAAGATAGTCTATATAACAGCTAGGTCTGATTCAGTATCTCAGCATGCACAGTAACAACTCTTTGACTGTGCCTGAGAACGGGCAATATGGAGCAGATAATGTCTGTAGCGGCAGTTGTATTAGAGGATACCTCTTTAGAGAATAAGCCCTCTTTAGAGAATAAGCCCTCTTTAGAGAATAAGCCCTCTTATGCCAACATGGATAAAGCGTGCACAGTAGCAATTCTTTAGCTGTGCCTGTGAACGGCCAAAATAGAGCAAGTACTGCCTATAGCGGCAGTTATATTAGAGGAAGCCTCTTTTTTAAAAATTAGAGAATAAGCCCTCTTATGCCAACAAATAAATAAAAGTGACCCCTGTCAAGTAGTGCAAGGCTCAGGTTTTCCAATAAAGATGGTATAGGCAAAACCTGAGTCTGATCTAGTAGCTAGATATATGCACAGTGGGGTCACTGTAGCAGAGTCTCCATGTCCCTAAATAGGTCTCTATCTGAGATATAGTGGTATAGAGTATAGCATGAATAGAGCAGCGCCTCTGGCCTTGGTGGTAGGTCAGGGCTATCCGGTAGCAAAGGAGCAAGTAGATCGTGTTTGTGAAAAGGCTCACACACTCAACTTCAAACAAACTTAAAGACATATACTAAACATCATCCAAGTATTTTGGTTATATCAATAACACTTTTAGAAACCCCTGGAAATCTCTTTTTCATTTACGTATCCATGTATTGTGGGTCACTGGATTTATGCAGGACAATAGAGACTTCTTTAGATTTAGATTTGGGACCAGGAAAGCAGGTTGTATAGTACTTATCTCTGATGTGAAGAAGATGTTATCTAGTTATAAATTCACTTTTGAAATTGGAGCCAAATTACATAAAGTGATAAAGCAAATGATAATTACCCTCCTCAGCCCCAGCCAACCAACACTGCAACCCCACGATTCTCCTGGTCTCTGTTGACAGCAGAAATCAGGTGACTGCTTCTTGTCAATTAGAAGCCATGGAATCATCTCCCTTTCTCCTGGAATAATGGCAGAAGTTTGAAAAAGTGATACTCTTATTGGCAGGTAGCAGTCACCTGAGGTCTGCTGTCAACAGAGAATGGCGGGGCTGCAGTGCTGGCTTGCTGGGGATGAGTAGGGTGAGTACCATCTGTTTTATTTGTTTTGAGTCATTTGACTCTAATTTTAAAAAGTGAATTTGTTACCCGACAACCCTTTAACTTGTGTGTGATAACTTTCTATGACAAGTTATCCTACCATAGGCCAATAAAAACTACTGTTATTATCTTAATACAACCACAGTCATTGTAAAGCAATTGTAGGGACCCAGAGTTAGTAGGGCCCCTCCATAATGTTATATGTCTGTCTTGTGCCAATGTCTTGTCGGTATCTTGTTTGTGGAATGCATTTGATTTATGTGTATTACATGGCTGCAGTACTGAAAATGCTAATATCTGGTATGTACTGTCCTGTCTGGGAAATGTATCGTTTTGTGTGTGTCATGTGATGTGGAGATATATGTCTTTGCTGAATGTGGGGAGAGAGAAGGGAGACAGAGGACTGGCAGAGTGTAAGAGCCTGAGAGGAGCATGTCGGTCTGTGTGTGGGTCTTCCCCGTGCTCAGCCTGGGCCCCTACTACCCAGGAGGCTTTAGGGCTTCTGTTGAACGCTGAAGGAAAGAAAAACATCTAGACAGCGAGAAGAAGAGAGAGTGAGTGTTTGCCAGTAGAGAGAGAGAGAGTGTTTACCGGAAAAGGAAGCTCACAGATAACCCAGACTGTGAGTGATCCGAATACCCCTTGAGTCCTCCCTGCTCCACCACTATCATTTGTTTGTACAAAGACTGTTTATTTGAATCAGAGTTCAAGAGTCTTCAGTAAATGAACAGAATCGACCATTCCCGGTTCTTGTTCAGAAAGCTACCCTGTGTGTGGACTACTTTGTTACATCTGGAGATCCGCCGCAGACGACGGAACGGTGGTGTCACGAATGACAATTGAACTTCAGGTAACCCCCGGTTACTACCCCTTGATCTCCACCAGTAGTAACGTGGTTGGGTCACAACTTGTAAAAAGTCATGTTAAACCCTGATGTGTTTGTATATATAAGCCACTATGAGGGGTATAGCCAGCGAGACAGACTGCTCCCATGTGTGTATTGAGTCTGAGAGGGTAGATGTCTCAAGTCAAGTACTGCCGATGCAAAATGTTGGCTAATATAGATTGCATCAGTCATCAAACAGGAAGTTTAAATAGCTAGATGCCCCAGGTCTCTTCCCTCAGTAGTCCTCCCCATATGACAAAGCACAATATTAAGCATTATACTAACAATGAACCAAATATGCATACCAACATCCCAGACACAGAGGTCACAATAATGCCTGCACAAGCATTACTGACACCTGTACAGATGGATGGACTCTTCCAAAATAGCCTCATGCCTACTTGCATACATGATTGAGTGGAATACTGAGCTTGCTGCAGTTCCTCACACACAACCAATGAGTAAGGAGCTTTTTCATTTATCAAGAGGATGACTGGACAGTAAGTGTGGTTTTCTGCAGCTCAGCATCTTTAATTCAGAGAGGAAACTTCAGCTATGGCCTGCGGTCATGATCAGCAGATGCTTGCATGCCGATGATGAAGTGCAACTGCTGCTTTAATCCAAGTCTTACTTCCCTCGCATGTGCAGGCACACTAGACAGATTGTGCTATATCTCAGGGCCCTTGCCGACCAGCTGGGAATGACAGGGGAGCAGAAGGCAATGTGACTGCATGTAATATGAGCTCCTTTCCAACACAGCTTTCAGATCTTTAATCACCTGCACTGTCTCATACATTATGGCACACTGCTAGTCCTGCACTGTGTGTGTCTTTATTCTGCTGCCCTGAATTGGGTGTAGGAACCAAAGAGGAGAGGGGAGCATGCATACAGTGCTGGGATGTTGTGTGCTGCAATTAATCCGACAGTGCAGGTGACTAAAGATAGGAAAACTGTGTTGGGAAGGAGCTCAGTAAAGTAGTAATAACAGGCAGGAATAAAATAAAGGGACACAATGTAGGCTTGTTTCTGTAGAGGCTACAAGGGGGGAACATCACTGAAGGGGATAAGAGAAGGCACTATTATTGAAGGGGCTACAAGGTGGCATTATTACTGTAGGGGGCCTTGTTACTGGGGGGGGGGGGCACAAAAATGTATTATTACTGTAGGGACTATAAAGAAGCTTGATACTGGGAGGCACAAAGGGGGCATTATTATTTTATGATTGAGACAGTGGGGGAAATATTCCTTTGTGGGGCACTACCATAGGTCCCAATACCACCTATACAGGTGTCATTGAAATTTATACAGATGAATTCACATTACCAAAGCATCTTTATGCATATTTTTACACATGAGACCAAGCTCACTACTAAGCTGTTCTACAGCCAATGGGAAAGCTCCTTACAATCAATGAGTAAGAAGCTTTCTCTGTGACCAGGAGGTAGCAATCCATACCCCCCCCCCCCCCCCACACACACACACACACACAAACACACACACACACACGGCAGCATCTTGTGTATATACATAGTGATAAACCCTCCCCTGCATGCTAAGGAGAAAAATGTATTACTACACACATACACAAGAAGCTGTCAGCAGAGGAAAAATAGGAGCATATCAAAGCTCCGGTGCCTTATGGGGATGATAGTTGTTGTTAGCTGTTTCCTTCTGGAAGTCAGGGCATGAACTATTATGATTTGTTTTGTTTCAACAAAATATTTGATTGCATGTACACAATGTTAAATTTTTATACACAATTGCTGGCTCTTTGATCTAATGATATTGACAGTACATGTATAGGAAATTGCTAGTAATTATTGGGAAATTGTAGTACCAGTGTCTCTGGTGGCACAATGTGCCACCACAGCTCTGCTACATGCATGTCTCACACACACACACAGCTCTACTATGTTTCTTTAGCTGAGGAGACATGTTCGCTCGTAGCTTTTCCATATGAGCTGCATGTGTTTTACAAACTTCAGCTGGTGGCTGAGGTGAAATCATGGCTTGTCGCTGTGTTATGTAAGCTGCATTAGCTGCATGGTGGCATTAAATCCTCTGTTGTAACATTTTTGTACGACTGCAAGGGTTTGTTTCAACACTGGACAGTGGTTGATGATTAGATGAAGGCTGGACTGGTGTTGGTGGTATTAGCACTTGCAATGACAAGATAGGACATTGAGGACATGTGAAGATAGTGGTGAAGAACTATGCTTCAATGTTGTAGGATAATATGCACTGCCAGCTATGTATGTGTACTATGGAAAGTGTTCACCGTGTTACCAGATTATCGCTGCCGGTAACACAATGAACATTCGCCCGTGGATAGGCTGCCTTAAGGCCCATTTACACCAGTGATGATCGCTAAAAAAAAAATTTAAAAATCGCTAATCGGCGATCGTTTTAGCGATAATTGGTGCGTGTAAATGTGCGCCCATCATGCGCTTTTCAGGCACTGTTAGCTGATCATTAAATTCAAGCTAACCTAAAAATTCACTCTTATCAGAAGTTCTTGACGGGGAGTGCTGATACCATTGTTTCCCCATGGACAACAAAGGCTCTGAGCGCAGATAATAGCCCTCGGGCTCTTAACTGCATTCAGGAAGGTTTCATTTGAACACTTAATTGGTACTTAAGTAGTTGAGTGTCTACTTAATACTTTATGCAAAATGATCACTCAAAGCTGTCACTCAAACTGTCATTTAAGTGATCCTTGAGCGAACATCTGCTGGTGTGAATGGGCCTTTACTCTTCCGTCTTGTTTATAATTGCCAAATAGCAGGAAAATGAAAGAGATAATGTAAAACAATGTTTTAATCTCATTTAATATAAGTGACTTGACAACTTCTAAGTACCCCCAAAATAATGTCTAAAAACTTGTCCTGCACAAAAAAGTCTCATAGGGGTCTGGCGTGGTCATCATCTTGATTGTATTTGAAGTAAATCATTTATTGGTATCTTTCATTTTATGGGGTAGGATATTAAATCCCTACTGAGAGAACTGTAGTTAATGTCTTTTGGATGCAAGATTCAAATTTCTAGGGAGCTGGAATAGAAGCTTTAAAAAAGGCATTTCTTTATACTCATTGGCTATAGCTGCTGCTTGAGATTGTGTTTGCTTTTATAGATCATTACTGGTACTGTTTTTACAATATTCTAAGAGCAAATCAAGTTTATTGCTAATGATTGTACATAAGAGTTAAATCATCATAGTCATATCTAGTCAACCTCTTTGTATTTGCAAGAAAATTATATTATACATTATGCTGTTAATTATAATCCATTTTTTAAATTGCATGGCTATTTTGAGATTAGACTTCTGTATAATATTAAATGTGTGAGCCAAGTATAAGTAGATGAAATGCTTATTTCAAGCACTAATATGGGGAAAATGAGAAAATATTCAAGTAGATCTAAGCAAGCTTTTAGCATTCCATCATTGAGAATATGTAAAAAAATACATTTCATACAATGGTTAGTAGCCTTCGTACTCTAAGTACTTAAATGCAGAAAGAAAGGCATAATAATGATATCATAGGCTACAAGAGTGCTCTCTTAGTTTATAACATCCCATAATACATTTCTGCATGGATTAAGGCTTCACATTAGACTTATACAATACTTTAAGAGGTTATATCACAAAGAAAGCAGCAATAATATTTCTAAATTTCTACTTAAAATGTTTTGCCTCAATCCTTACCCAAAGGATGTCACTAGAGTCACCAATATCTCTACCTGGAAACGTGTAGTCACTGATCTGACATATCATCCTTGCATACGCTGTAAAGTTAAAGGGGTTGTCCCGCGGCAGCAAGTGGGTCTATACACTTCTGTATGGCCATATTAATGCACTTTGTAATGTACATTGTGCATTAATTATGAGCCATACAGAAGTTATAAAAAGTTTTTTACTTACCTGCTCCGCTGCTGGCGTCCTCGTCTCCATGGAGCCCGCCTAATTTTCGCCGTCTAAAATGGTCGAATGGCCAAATTAGACGCGCTTGCGCAGTCCGGGTCTTCTGCTTTCTTCAATGGGGCTCCGTGTAGCTCTGTGTAGCTCCGCCCCGTCACGTGCCGATTCCAGCCAATCAGGAGGCTGGAATCGGCAATGGACCGCACAGAAGAGCTGCGGTCCACGGAGGAAGAGGATCCCGGCGGCCATCTTCAGCCGGTAAGTATAGAAGTCACCGGAGCGCGGGGATTAAGGTAAGCGCTGAGCGGTTTTTTTTTTACGTCCCTGCATCGGGGTTGTCTCGCGCCGAACGGGGGGGGGGGGGGGGTTGAAAAAAAAAAACCAGTTTCGGCGCGGGACAACCCCTTTAAAGGTTTGCGGTATCTACTGGTAAGAATAGCTGACACAGATGCAGGTAACCATAAATCCAGAAATGTTATATCTGTGGGAAGTTAAAAACATGTAAATAAATATTGTTATTAAGGTAATCAATAAAGTATGGTATGGCAGGTACACACCACAATGCCTCCATATAAGGAGGTGGTCATCTATGTACCTGCCATAGCAGACTATACATCAAATGGTTTAGAAATCGAAAAAATATAGATTTCTCTGAAAAATACATAATGAGGTTTGCCAATGACAGTGAACATTTCGCCCTCAATGCAAATCCACATAACTGTAGATATAACTGAGGCTCAGGCCATTAAGCACTATGGGACTTTTTGGATCATCTAACCACTGTAACATAGTATGTTAGGCTGAAAAAAAGACATTTCCATCTAGGTCAGCTTATTACTCGCCTTTATACATCCAGAGGAAGGCAAAAAACAAAAAATGAGGTAGAAGACAATTTTCCTCATTTAACCCCTTAGTGAGGAAGCCTGTTTGCGCCCTAGTGACGGAGCCACATTTTGGAAATCTGACATGTGTGAACACCCACTGACGATACGATATTGTTGCAATGCAAGAATGGGTGAAAACGCATGATAATGAAACCAATCATTTTCAATGGTTTCATTCTCATTAGAAATGTTTTCACTGTATTGCAAAGAAGAATCTGCGATATCGCCCATTGTTTTCAACTAGCCCCATTGAAAACATAGGGAGTACATTGCGCTCCCCTGACACAGCTGTCACAGCTATGGCAGAGGTCCGCGATGCTATCCCATTGCTTTCAATAGGGCCGATGCTGCTGCTGCCCCAGTAAAAAAAGGAATGGAATGAAGGCTACCACTGTGGCAATGATTTTCGGGGAAGGGCTTGAAATATAAACCCTTTCCTGAAAATTATGGCTAGCTGTAAAAAAAAGTTTAAAAAAAAGATTACCTCTCCTAGAAAAGCCATCCAGCTCTTCTCTCCGGCCCCGACAGTCGTCTTCTGTGTTCCCGCCTTCAGAAAGTGCTGCCTCTGATTAGCTGAGCGCTGTGGCCAATCAGAGGCAGCAATCAGCTGTCATTCAATGATTTTTCAAACCCCTGCTCTAGAACACAGAAGACGACTACCGGGGCCGAAGAGAAAAGCCGGACGGCTTTTCTAGATGAGTTAATCTTTTTTTTTTTTTTTTGCATGTGCGAGTTCAATCTGTTTTGGATTTCAATTATCTTCAATAAATATACTTTTGTTAAAGGGGTTGTCCCGCGCCGAAACGTGTTTTTTTTTTTTCAACCCCCCCCCCCTCGTTCGGCGCGAGACAACCCCGATGCAGGGGTTAAAAAAGAACACCGGAGAGTGCTTACCTGAATCCCCGCGCTCCGGTGACTTCTTACTTACCTGCTGAAGATGGCCGCCGGGATCTTCACCCTCGGTGGACCGCAGGGCTTCTGTGCGGTCCATTGCCGATTCCAGCCTCCTGATTGGCTGGAATCGGCACGTGACGGGGCGGAGCTACACGGAGCTACACGGAGCCCCATTGAGGAAAGAAGAAGACCCGGACTGTGCAAGCGCGGCTAATTTGGCCATTAGACGGCGAAAATTAGTCGGCTCCATGGAAACGAGGACGCTAGCAACGGAGCAGGTAAGTGAAAAACTTCTTATAACTTCTGTATGGCTCATAATTAATGCACAATGTACATTACAAAGTGCATTAATATGGCCATACAGAAGTGTATAGACCCACTTGCTGCCACGGGACAACCCCTTTAACTAACTGTGGAGCTGGATAACTCCTTCACCTTTTAAGTCCTGCCAGAGGCAGGATGTAATAGAGTGAAATATTTTGTAGCCCTGGGAGCCTTCATCAGGCCCAGAACTAGCATGGAAATTATTGGCACCACACAATCACATCACATGAGTGGTGAGTCAGAAGTAGATGCCTCCCTCCAGCTGACACCTTACATGCCTAGGTCAAGATTGACAGTGCAAGTAAGCAGTCAAACATTCACAAATGGAGCTAGCTACTGGGCCGACTTCACACCCAACCCTCAACTCTGGGATGTACATGCACAATACCAAAGACAAATGGTTTAATACAGAGCCTGTGAATATGCAATGATTTTTTAATGCTGATGAGGTTCTAGAAAATGAGGTGTTTTTTTTCTATCAGGCTAATAGGTAAAAACCACAGGTCCTCAAAATCATGTATAACATGAATGAAAGCAACTAAAACTACCAGGGCATGAATGAATAGCTAAGGACTATCTGTAATTGGCTGAGCCCTCAGCCAATCAGCACAGCCCTTTCAGAAGGTGGGGATTTTTAAATTCCCGAGTGCTGAAAGTGCTGGACAGCAGTGCCTGGGAGCCAGCCGGAATACGCGTCTGAGCGGCGGAGAGGCGAGTAATTAAAAAGAAAAAACAATTTTACCACTTATTGATGATTATCGGGGAAGGGCTTATATTTCAAGCCCTTCCCCAATAATCATACTGCGGGGCTTGCCAGAAAGCAATGGCATATCATTCTACACTTCTGTCACTGCTGTGACAGCTGTCACAGCTGTGACAGCTGTGGCAGAAGTCCGTGCTATTCTCCCTATGTTTTCAATGGAGCTAGCGCTGCTGCCGCTGGCCCCATTGAAAACACTGGCGATATGCCAGTTGTATTTTCGCGTCTTTCTTGCGATGCGAGGCGAGAGTTTTCACATGCTCTCGCAGCACAAGAAAGAAAATATCACCAGTGGGTGTCCACCCTAAGGGCATCTTTAGATGACCATGATTTTGAAAATCACGGCCGTAAAGTGGGATAAAATAAAACCATTAATTTCATTTTCACTATCGGAACTGTCACATGTTAATACTATGCACAAGAAAAGATAGCACTTGGCCTATCTTGTGGCATGTACTTCTTTACATGTAAGAAAGATATGGCAGGACCTATCTTCACGCTTTTTGTTTTCCAATTCGTTCCCAATAGCACGGGGTTCGAATAGTCAAGCAAAGAAAAAAAAACTCGTGCTGATATGTTCCATAGCGGCAATCGTACTATCGCATGTGACCATCTGTTTAAGCCGTAATGTATTGTATATAGTTGCAGAATCTTGTACACTATGTATGAAGCCAGCCTTGAAAAGTTTTCAATCTCCAATCAGCTGATATATTATAATACAGTTATTTTTTCAAATAAGGGAGATGGAATAAATCCTCCACAGTGCCACCTACTGAAAGGCAGCATTCCTTCGAGTCAAAGTAGGACTTTTTATACAAGTCTTGTTACAATGACTGGGAATCAAAAGCAAAGCCAGACCCCATGTACATACAGCTGTTTCCGGGTTATTGCCCATCATCAGTGTACAGTAGGAGTCTGGCTTTTGCTAGTGAGAGGCCAGGGACAGGGGTCAGAAATGCTCTTTTCTCCTTAGGGAGAGCAACTATATACTATAAATAAGTGAGGAGACTCAAATGGCCACGCACGCTCCTCTGGGTAATATGCAAATAAGGGAGATGGAATAAATCCTCCACAGTGCCACCTACTGAAAGGCAGCATTCCTTCGAGTCAAAGTGGGACTTTTTATACAAGTCTTGCTACAATGACTGGGAATCAAGAGCAAAGCCAGACCCCATGTACATACAGCTGTTTCCGGGTTATTGCCCATCATCAGTGTACAGTAGGAGTCTGGCTTTTGCTAGTGAGAGGCCAGGGACAGGGGTCAGAAACGCTCTTTTCTCCTTAGGGAGAGCAACTATATACTATAAATAAGTGAGGAGACTCAAATGGCCACGCACGCTCCTCTGGGTAATATGCAAATAAGGGAGATGGAATAAATCCTCCACAGTGCCACCTACTGAAAGGCAGCATTCCTTCGAGTCAAAGTGGGACTTTTTATACAAGTCTTGCTACAATGACTGGGAATCAAAAGCAAAGCCAGACCCCATGTACATACAGCTGTTTCCGGGTTATTGCCCATCATCAGTGTACAGTTGCTCTCCCTAAGGAGAAAAGAGCGTTTCTGACCCCTGTCCCTGGCCTCTCACTAGCAAAAGCCAGACTCCTACTGTACACTGATGATGGGCAATAACCCGGAAACAGCTGTATGTACATGGGGTCTGGCTTTGCTTTTGATTCCCAGTCATTGTAGCAAGACTTGTATAAAAAGTCCCACTTTGACTCGAAGGAATGCTGCCTTTCAGTAGGTGGCACTGTGGAGGATTTATTCCATCTCCCTTATTTGCATATTACCCAGAGGAGCGTGCGTGGCCATTTGAGTCTCCTCACTTATTTATAGTATATAGTTGCTCTCCCTAAGGAGAAAAGAGCGTTTCTGACCCCTGTCCCTGGCCTCTCACTAGCAAAAGCCAGACTCCTACTGTACACTGATGATGGGCAATAACCCGGAAACAGCTGTATGTACATGGGGTCTGGCTTTGCTTTTGATTCCCAGTCATTGTAGCAAGACTTGTATAAAAAGTCCCACTTTGACTCGAAGGAATGCTGCCTTTCAGTAGGTGGCACTGTGGAGGATTTATTCCATCTCCCTTATTTGCATATTACCCAGAGGAGCGTGCGTGGCCATTTGAGTCTCCTCACTTATTTATAGTATATAGTTGCTCTCCCTAAGGAGAAAAGAGCGTTTCTGACCCCTGTCCCTGGCCTCTCACTAGCAAAAGCCAGACTCCTACTGTACACTGATGATGGGCAATAACCCGGAAACAGCTGTATGTACATGGGGTCTGGCTTTGCTTTTGATTCCCAGTCATTGTAGCAAGACTTGTATAAAAAGTCCCACTTTGACTCGAAGGAATGCTGCCTTTCAGTAGGTGGCACTGTGGAAGAGTTATTTTTTCAGAACACCACCCATCTAGCAGCCCTATGATTGTCTATCAAGCAATTTTAATGCTTGTGTTAGGGCTCAGTCACACGCCGTTTTGACGCACAAATTTTTTTTGTGCGTGAAAAAGATCGCACTATATAGAACCAATGCTTTCCAATGGCAGCGGTCACATGTGCAAATTTTTCATACGCAAAAACATCTGCGGCGAAAAATATAGGACACCGTTTGTTAAAACACAGGTAACTGCGGTATTGGTGTTTTTTGGATGTGAAACCCCTGATGCGACAAGCCCTGCAGTGATTTTCGAGGAAGGGCTTTAATTATAAGCCCTTCCTTAAAAAACATCCCTAAAATGTGTAAAAAATAAAAACGAATATATATACACCTTCCCGCTTGCTGAAAGCTCTTCATAGCAGTTCAGGAGAAGACTTGGCTAGACACGCCTGAGCCCTGGCTTATATTTAAAGCCCTTCCCCCGAAAATCACTGCAGGGCTTGCCTGCAGCCCATTGCTTTTAATGGAGCCAGCTGTAGTGCCTGCTTCATTGAATTCAGTGGGAGAACATCACAATCCTCTGCCACAGCTCTGATAGCTGTGGCAGAGGATGTCTTCATCTCCGCGGGGAGTCCCCTTGTCACTGGACACTGTAACAATGCTGTCACAGTGTTCAGTGACAAGGGGACTCCCCGCGGAGATGTGGCAGAAGACCACAATGTTCCCTGTATGTCAATGGGGCCGCCGCTGCTGCCGCCGACCCCATTGACCAAACATGAAACCCCTGGATGTGACAGTATCCACATCCAAGGAATCTCCTGCTGCAGCTGTCACAGCCGCAGCAGGGGATAGCGGGCAGCACACTTTTTAAGCAGAAAAACGCGGACAGTTTTTCCTGTGTGCCGCCCGCTTTGCTCAAGCTAATTTTTGAAGGCATCAGTTATGTGCAAAACAAATTGTGCGTCAAAAAGCCTGTGTGACTGAGCCCTTATTGTCTCTCAAGCACGTTTTTTCATTCTCAGCACATTTCCATCTTCACTTACAATGGGTTCAACCTAAATGGACATTACAATATATCATCCTATTATATTGTGAACCAACCAGTATTCCATCCATCCATCAGAAGCTCATCAGAGAGTCAACTCATTCTTTTCCGTTTTTTAGTTTTATAAGGGGCAAAAAGCTAAAAAAAAACTATTTTGTTGTTTATTTTCAAAATTAGTATATTTACACTAAAAAAACTACAGGAACGGGTTTCTCATTTTGTTTCCGATGTTTTAATATATAATTTGTACAGTCTCGAATTACAGGGCACATATGGCGACGGTTTAACAGCTGGAAATTGCCTATTCACGCTATTTTTAATGCAGTATAGCTGCAATCTTTTCACACGCCTATACTGCGCTAATACCACGCTCAGCTGGACGAGCCCTAATAGTCACTGGCAACATACAGGGTGGGAGAAATTTTATGGCTACTAATGGCTATAGTTTTTAACCAAGGCCTGGGTAATGCATACAAAATTTCTATTCCTATGTATTTAAACTGTGGAGACCTCTTCATTTTGTACTAGTGAAAATAGTATTTTTTCTAACATGACTGTGATCTGGCCCATGATGACCGAACCAATCAAGCTGTCCTGATGGTGGCTCTGACTGTTTGTATGTGACTTTGTGCTGCGACCAGTCCAATGCATGTAATTGTGTTGTTCTTTATGGGTGCTACTTATTGAATGTCATTGCTGATAATGTCTGCTAATATGTGGACTCTATATGGTTAATATGATGTAGCTGCAATACTTGGGATTATTGTATCAGCAGTTGAAGATTTTATAGTACCATTTAAAAAGGATGCTCTGCTGCTTTTGTCTTCATTATCATGTATATTTATGGCACCAACTCTCTCCCATGATATCCCCAAATATGTAGCAACACTTTTGGCTGAAATTCGGCAGTCCTCCATGATCATGTTATGGATGGCTTTCGCATCTGCAGGCAAGGAGACGGAGACAGGCCTTTCACTGGGCTTCTCAATTTCAACACCGAAATGGCCAGTTTTAAAATTTACAACCCAATGTTTAACTGTTGGATATGAAGGGTCACGGTCACCCAAAGTTTATATTTCATCATAGATCTGCTTTACACTTTTCCCTTGAAGAAACAGGCATTTGATTGTGGTCTTATGTTCTTCCGCACTGAACGTCTTTGGAGATGCTGCCATGTTCACTTTGGACCGGAAAAAAAAAGATAAGTTAAAATCTTACATAGTTGATTATTGCATCATTGACTATAGACAAATAGACAAGTACACCCTTCAATTTACAGCTGCCTAGCTCAATGTTTTCTGGGTGAGGCTCAATACTCATCAGCACCCCCTCGTAAAACGCAAAATCTGTTTGTTTGTCTCCTATACAAATTCACATTTCTCTTCCAAATTGAGTGAAATTTTGAAATGAGCATTCTTCAACACCAGGTGACGAAGAATTACTGACTTCCCCTGTAATTTATGTTGTCAATAGCAACCAATCACAACTCAGCTTTCATTTCTTATACTGCTGAGATAAAATGAAAGCTGCGCTGGGATTGGTTGCTATTAACAACACTGAATTTCTTTTGGACTGCATAAAATTGTCGTGCAAGGCATGGGCATATCACCAACAATGCTCTGCTGGCCACCTGCATTCTTTTTCAGGGAATGGCCTTCCTTGAAAAAGAAACATTTTAGTGTAAAAAAAAAACAAAAAAAAGCTTACTTCTCCGCCACTGCCGTGACTCTCGCGGGCATAAAGAACACATCTGCCGCATGTGGCAGATGTTTCCTTCAACCCCGCTAGTTAAAAGAATTCCTTGCTGCTACATCTGCCGCAGCTGTGGCAGATGCAGCAGAGGAATTCTTCAACTCTCAACCGTAGCTGTCACACATGTCAGCTGTAGTAGAGGATTCTGCTGCCGGCAATTCATTTCAGGGAAGGGCTTTAAACATAAGCCCTTCCCTGAAAATCCAGGAAAAGTAGTGTAATATATATATATATATATATATATATATATATATATATACTCACCTCCCTTCAGCTGCCTGGGCTCAGACTTCTGGCGCTGTCCCCGGCTTTGTAGTTCTCAGCTATCAGCAGCTGGGGGTTTGAAATCCCCGCCTCCTGTTAGCTCTAATTGTGATTGGCTGAGCGCTTCAGCCAATCACAATCAGAGCTACAAGCAGGCAGGGATTTTAAATCCCAGGCTATTGATAGCTGAGAACTATAGAGTCGGGGACAGCGGCAGAAGTCGCCGCTGAGCCCCGGCAGCCGTCAATGGCTTTTCAGGGAAGGGCTTCATAAGCCCTTCCTTGAAAAGCCATTTAAAATAGTGTACAAAAAACCCCCAAGAAAAAAAATACTCACCTGCCGGGGCTCAGCCGCGGCTTCTGCAGCTGTCCCCAGCTCTGTAGTTCTGAACTATCAGCAGCTGGGGATTTAAAATCTCCACCTGCTAGTAGCTCTGATTGTGATTGGCTGAAGCGAATCAGCCAATCACAATCAGAGCTACCAGCAGGCGGGGATTTCAAACCCCCAGCTGCTGATAGCTCAGTACTACAGAGCCGGGGACAGCTGCAGAAGGCGCCGCTGAGCCCCAGCAGGTGAGTATTGATTTTTTTTTACACTTTTTTAAATAGCTTTTCAGGGAGGGGCTTATAAAGCCTTTTCCTAAAAAGCCATTAACGGCTGCCGGGGCTCAGCGGCAACTTCTGACGCTGTCCCCGGATCTATAGTTCCCAGCTAGCAGCCAGGGATTTAAAACCGCCACCTGCTAGTAGCTCTGATTGTGATTGGCTGAAGCACTTCAGCCAATCACAATCAGAGCTACCAGCAGCCGGGGATTTTAAATCCCCAGCTGCTGATAGCTCAGAACTACAGAGTCGGGGACAGTGCCAAAAGTTGTGGCTGAGCCACAGCAGCTGTGTTCTTCATGCCCGCGGGGGTCACGGCAGCGGCGGAGAGGTAAGTTTCTTTTTTTTACACTGAATTTTTCTTTTTCAGGGAAGAGCCTTTATGTAAAGCCCTTCCCTGAAAAAGAATGCAGGGGGCCGGCAGAGCATTGTTTTCAGTGGAGCCACCAGCAGCAACCGCAGCTCCATTGAAAACAATGCATGCATTCCCAATGGGGCACTCATGTCCTATCTTTGCAGGCACGCACCTGCAACGTACGAACATGTGCACACACCAAAGGGAATGCATTGTTGTAAATACAAGTGTGTTTTTGTGCGTGCGTATGCACGCACAAAAACACGCTTGTGTGAACCCACCCCAAAAATGTAAGCAGTTGCCTGGTTAGATAGTTCATATTGTTAATGATTTTAGAAGTAACAAGAACAATATAGAGGCGCATATGTTTAGATGTTAGAACATTAGCAGATTAAAGGTTAATTGAATAACCCCTTAATTCTACAGAATGCACATTTACGTCCAGGAGGTTAGGAGTTTGTATGGAGGGGCTCGATGCCGCACCATACAATGTGAGTGCTGGCTGTTTCTTACAGCCAGCACCCGTTTGCAACAGCTCCAATAAGCAGCTCCGCTGATTGGAGCTATTAATTCTTTAAATGCTGCTGTCAATTTGGAGTGCCTTGTGGTTGCCATGGCACCCATGGCCATCTGTAAGGCCCCAGGGCTGCCATTGCAAATTGTCTATCAAGCCATGCCTGTGGCATGGCTTGATTGATTGCCTGTCAGATTGCAGAATAATCTAATGTTATGGCATTACATCATAATGCAGGAGCGTTCAAACCACAGCAAGTTCTCGTCCCCTATAGGAACTAAAAAAACATATAAAAATTATTTTTAAAAAGTTTTATTAATTATAATATAAAAATAAAAGGTAATAAAAGTAAAAAAAAACAAAACTTTTTATCATATTTATAATAAAGTAATCTAAATAATACAACCAAAACATATTTGGTATTGCTGCATCCGTAAAAGCCTGATCTATCGAAGTAACACATTATTTACCCCACACAGTGAATGTCATAAAAAAAGAAAAGTAAAGAAAGCCAGAATTGTATTTTTTTGGTCTCCCTTTCTCCAATAAAAAAATGTAATAAAAAGGGAACAAAAAGTCATATGTACTCCAAAACAGTACCAATAGAAACTGTAGGACGTCCTGCAAAAAACAAGACCTTGCACAACTATGTCAGCGGAAAAATAAAAAAGTAATGGCTGTCAAGATGGTGGCAGAAAATAATTTAAAAAAAAATACCTTTGGAAAAAAATAAAAGTAGTGCACCAAAAAAAGCTATATAAATTTGGTATTGCAGTAATCATATTAATCCATAGAATAAGGTTATCATGTCATTTTTGTTGCAGTGGGAATGTAATAGTAACAAGACCCTCACAAAGGCCTTAGTCACATGGGCATTTTTTCACGCGATTTGCGCATCGCATGACGGATGCGCATGCGCAAATCTCGTGACCGGCACCGAAAAATCGGCCCAAAAATCGGCCGAAAATCTGCTCCTAGCCGCGCTTCATTAGAAACGGGCCGGAGCTGTCCAGCGCATTGCATTCAATGGAGCCGGCAATACAGCCGGCTCCATTGAATGCAAGCGCTGCGGGCGAGTGTGGGATGAATTGTCGGGAAGGGGTTAAATATATAACCCCTTCCCTGCAATGCATCCTTAAATGTGAAAAAATAAAAAAAAAGGATGTACTCACCTGCTCCCGGCAGCTGGAGATCCCGGCGGCCGGCCTGCAGTGGGTGTGAAGGAGGTGTGACTCAGACTTGCCCCTGATTGGCTCAGCACTGAGCCAATCAGAGGCAAGTCTCAGTCACACCCATTCATGAATTCATGAATGGGTGTGACTGAGATCTGCCTCTGATTGGCTCAGGCTGAGCCAATCAGGGGCCAGTCTGAGTCACACCCCTTCACACCCACTGCAGGCCGGCCGCAGGGATCTCCAGCTGCCGGGAGCAGGTGAGTACATCCTTTTTTTTTATTTTTTCACATTTAAGGATGCATTGCAGGGAAGGGGTTATATATTTAACCACTTCCCGACAATTCATCCCGCGCACGCCGGCAGCCCATTGCTTTCAATGGAGTCGGCTGTATTGCCGGCTCCATTGAATTCAATGGGCAAACATCGTTCTTCTCTGCCACAGCTGTTCCAGCTGTGGCAGAGAAGAATGATTTGTCTTCTGTATGTTCTCAATGGGGTCGGCGCTGCTGCCGCCGGCCCCGTTGAGCGCATATAGAGAAGAGAACAGGAATCGCAGATCGCAGATAGGTGCGATCTGCGATTTCTGTTCTCTAATTTATCGGACGAGCGCATAAAAAGCGCTCATGTGTCCGATACCATTGCAAAGCAATGGTTTTAAAAAATCGCCGGACGCATGCGCATGCGCAAATCGCGGCAATAAACACCCGTGTGACTAAGCCCAAAAACTGCAGAATTTTGTGTTTTTGTTTTTTTTTTCATTTCACTCCACTTACTTTTTTCAGTTGGTCATATGGTACATTAAATAGTATCATTGAAATATATAACTCGTTCCGCAAAAAAACAAACCCTCAGACATCTATGTTGATGGATAAATAAAAGAGTTATGATTTTTTAAAAGGAGAAGGAAATAACAAAAAAAAAAAAAAGTGCGTCCTTAAAGGGTTAAGTTCACAGGGAGATGTCCTCTGCAAGAGAGAATATATGGGTGATAGACTTCATGAGCCTTTTCATAAGGAATTCTTACTTTTGTCATTTGGAAATTCATTCACACTCTGTTCACTCTGCACTGGGAAGAAGCAGAATGCTTTGCACGATACAAATTGATACTGTTATGATAGTTGTTTACGATAACCGTATAGAAAATGTGATTTCATTCTGTAAACTGTTCAGAAAAATGGTTACTGCATGTAATAATTTATTTTCCAAACTTGTCCAAACAAAAGAGAAATTGTGCAGGAACTTACATGTACAATCCTGTATCTGTACAGTGTGGTGGCAACATAATTACAGGCCTGTGAAACATTATTATCCTCATGCGTCTTATCAAACAGCAATGTGCGTCCATAGACATGCAATGTTAAGCGATTCCCCCCTGCCCACAAGCGGAAATCAACTGTGATTTACTGTCCGCGGGGGAGAATCGCAGCATGCCCTAATTTGTGCAAAAATCGTGTGGACGGCTTCCATTACAATCAATGGAAGCCGTCCGTCCTGCGATACTTCCGCTGTGAGCACAGCAGAAGTATTGCGGGAAATCTCATCACTGCCCAGCACCGACGCGTCATGTGATTCAATGCGCATGCACGCCGGCTCACTGGCCGAGATGCTTGCAGCAGATCTGGAAAGGTGAATATAGGGTCTCTGGGGGGCGCTGGGTCTGATTCCACTGGGGGATTTCACAGTCAGAGGACTAAAGTACATGTCACAAGGATATCTCAACACTTTAAAATTGGTGAAAGTCAAACCTCTGGGATGACCATGACCCTGAGAGTGAAGGGTCTAGAGTCCCTATTAAGTGAAACATCACTTCAGTTGGTCTATGCTGCAGTTCACTGCATGACAGGTGGCTAAGGTGATGCTGTGCAGTAAAAGAAAGTGAAGGGGTCTCAGTGCTAAATCAGAGACTATTCCATGCCCATTGTGTGCCAGCTGTTTTCAATAGCTCACAGCTGTTAGCAATGGCTTCAATCAAACATTTAATTGCTAAGATGCCAAGATCAACCCTGACCATAGAGTTAAAGCAGCTGCTCAAAGGGAAATGGCCCCTCTGGCACTCCCCTCTCCCTGCAACATAGCCACATAGGGCAAATTACTTTCTATGCCAGTCTTGGGGCTAATGAAGAGCCCCAGAGCTGCCATGCATGAATGACTATTAAGCCCTGCATTTGGCAGGGTTTAATAGGCAACGTTTAAAAAATACTTTTTAGTAAATAGTATTGGTATGCAGTTGCAATCAAAATGATGCAACCATCTTTGCAAATTTAGTTTATTTGCCAAATTCACAAAACTTTAGCTTTTCGCAAGAAATAATTAAACAAGAGCAATGTAAATAGATCAACACAATTAATGTACCTAGAGACTTTTCCAAATTCAACACAAAATACTACTTTTAACAATGACTGCAGTCTCAGAATTATTCAAACTCTTCATGACAAATGCCTTTAGTTCTTAATAAAGCATGCTTTTGCTGTTATGACCAGCTGCAAGCATGATTCCTAGCCAGACACCAGTTTGTAACAGCATTCCTCAGGAATCTTGGACAACACTTCTTAGGCAATGGTCTCCAGTTTGCTAATGTTCTTGGGTTTGTGTGCTGCAACTGCCTTCTTCATATCCCACCACATATTTCCCTTGGGATTCAAGTCAGGCTTCTGTGATGGCCACCCCAGAATCTTTCAGGGCTTCTTCTGAAACCAAGCCTTGTTGATATTTGAGGTATGCTTGTGATGATTGTTTTGTTGGAAAGTCCATTGACGTCCAAGCTTCAGCCCCCTCACAGAAGGAATGATGTTTTGTCCTAGGATTTCTTGATACTTGATTGAATCCACCTTGTCCTCCACATGCTGCAGGTCTCCAGTGCCAGAGCAAGCAAAACAGACACTAAACATGTTTGAGCCACCACCATGCTTTACTGTAGGCAGGTATTTTTTTTCAGTGTATACTCCATTCTTCTTTTTCCAGATGTGCCATGGATCTATAGGCCCGGAAAGTTTCAGTTTTATTTCATCACTCAACAGAATAGATTCCTAAAACATATGCATCTTATTTATATGGCTTGGAGCATATAAAGCCAACTTTGCTTGTACTTTTGGGTCAATAAAGGTGTATGTATTTGAGTTTGGACATGAAGACCTTCAGTATTTAGTAGGTGCCTTAATGTGCCAATGGAAACCAAATTGCCCGCTGCCACCAAATCTTGCAGGTGATAATTTCTGCTTTCTGCAAAGAAGTATCGCCAGTGTTCCTTTGAATTAGCAAACTACGATTCCAGCTGGATATTTAGGAACATTCAGTGGCTTTGCTATGTTTTTGTATACTTTTAGTGCAAGAAAATGATTAGAGATGAGCGAGCACCAAAATGCTCGGGTGCTCGTTACTCAAGCCGAACTTTTCGCGATGCTCGAGGGTTCGTTTCGAGTAACGAACCCCATTGAAGTCAATGGGCGACCCGAGCATTTTTGTATATCGCCGATGCTTGCTAAGGTTTTCATTTGTGAAAATCTGGGAAATTCAAGAAAGTGATGGGAATGACACAGAAACAGATAGGGCAGGCGAGGGGCTACATATTGGGCTGCATCTCAAGTTCCCAGGTACCACTATTAAGCCACAATAGCGGCAAGAGTGGGCCCCCCTCCCAACAATTTTTACTTCTGAAAACCCCTCATTAGCATGGCATACCTTAGCTAAGCACCACACTACCTCCAACAAAGCACAATCACTGCCTGCATGACACTCCGCTGCCACTTCTCCTGGGTTACATGCTGACCAACCCCCCCCCCCCCCCCGCACAACCCAGTGTCCACAGCGCACACCAAAGTGTCCCTGCGCAGCCTTCAGCTGCCCTCATGCCACACGCTGGCCTCATAGCCACACCACCCTCATTGCCTATTTATAAGTGTGTCTGCCATGAGGAGGAACCGGAGGCACACACTGCAGAGGGTTGGCAGGGCCAGGCAGCGACCCTCTTTAAAAGGGGCCGGGCGATAGCCTACAATGCTGTACAGAAGCAATGAGAAATCCAATCCTGTACCACCTCCATCAGGAGCTGCACACGTGGGCATAGCAATGGGGAACCCATGTGCCACACACTATTCATTCTGTCAAGGTGTCTGCATGCCCCAGTCAGACCGCGTTTTTTTATAAATAGTCACAGGCAGGTACAACTTCGCAATGGGAATTCCGTGTGCACCCACAGCATGGGTGGCTCCCTGGAACCCACCGGCTGTACATAACTAAATTCCTGTTGCAGTGCCCATCACAGCTGAGGTAACGTCAGGTTTAATGCAGGTGGGCTTCGGCCCACACTGCATGCCCCAGTCAGACTGGGGTTCTTTATAAGTAGACACATGCAGTTACAACTCCGTGTGGACCGACAGCATGGGCGGGTCCAAGGAAGCCACCGGCGGTACATAAATATATCCCATTCCAGTGCCCTGGACAGCAAAGCTAACTTCAGATTACATGCAGAAGGGCTTCGGCCCACACTGCATGCCCCAACCTTACCGGAGTTTTTAATTCATAGACACAGGCAGGTACAAATCCCCAATGTAAAGTCCCTGTGGACCCACAGCATGAGTGGCTCCCTGGAACCCACCGGTGGTACATAAATAAATCCCATTGCAGTGCCCAGCACAGCTGAGGTAACGTCAGGCTTAATGCAGGTGGTCTTCGGCCCACACTGCATGCCCCAGTCAGACTGGTGTTCTTTATAAGTAGACACATGCAGTTACAACTCCCTGTGGACCCACAGCATGGGTGGCTCCCTGGAACCCACCGGTGGTACAGAAATAAATCCCATTGCAGTGCCCTGCTCAGCAGAGCTAATGTCACATACAATACAGGTGTGCTTCGGCCCACAGTGCATGCCCCAGTCAGACTGGTAATATGTACCTTAATAGTAACCGCGTTGGTGGGAATGTGGTGGCGACTGCGGACCTAGTAGCGCGGTTTTATTTAGTTGGTTTTCGGAATGTGGCCAGGATTAAGTGGGCCGTGGCGGGGGGATGGTGGGGGGCTCTCTTGTTGTGTCGGTAAAGCTGAAATTCTTGGACTGCCACCAGACGGACCAATGCAGAGGTATTTGCCAAGAATGTTTTCATTGTTGGAGGAGGATGTTTTTGAGGCACTACGTGTCCGTGGTTATATGCACCTTAACAGTAACCGCGTTGGTGGGAAATGGCCTCGCCACCATCATGTCTTTGGGAATCCTCCGTTTCCACACCCCAGTGACATAGCATTAGCAGCGGTATAGGCAGAGCCCAGAATTAGTAATATTTCAGCGGTAGCATTAGAGACAGGCCCCAGTAACATATCACTAGCAGCATTATAGGGGGAGCACAGTATTAGTTCCATTTCAGTAGTAGTAGCAGTCCAGACAGGCCCCAGTAACAATTCCGAAGCAGCAGTATAGGGGGAGCACAGACTTGGTTCCATTTCAGTAATAGTAGCAGTCAAGACAGGCCCCAGTAACAATTCCGAAGCAGCAGTATAGGTGGAGCACAGTACTAGTTCCATTTCAGTAGTAGTAGCAGTCAAGACAGGCCACAGTAACATTCCCGTTGCAGCAGTTTAGGGAGATAACAGTCTCTTTCACATTTCAGTACTTCCAGTATCGACAAGGCCCCAGTTACATTTATGTAGCAAAAGTGTAGGCCAACCCCACACACCTTGCTGTACCATGAGTGCAGGCGAAGCCCTTAAAAATTGCTAGGATTACACTGTAGGTGAGGGCCCCAAAAAATTGGTGTACCAACAGTACTAATGTACCTCAGAAAAATTGCCCATGCCCAACCAAGAGGGCAGGTGAAACTCATTAATCGCTTTGGTTAATGTGGCTTAATTTGTAACTAGGCCTGGAGGCAGCCCAGTTAAAATAAAAATTGGTTCAGGTGCAAGTTTCAACGCTTTAATGAGAATTGAAACATAAAAACATTGTTTACAAAAGTAATATGACTGAGCCTTGTAGGCCTAAGAAAAATTGCCCGTTCGGCGTGATTACGTGAGGTTTCAGGAGGAGGAGCAGGAGGAGGAGGATGAATATAATTCACAGATTGATGAAACTAAAAGGTCCCCATTTTTTATGGTGATAGAAAACCATGCTTCCATCCGCGGGTGCAGCCTACATATAGTTTAGGTACCGCTGCTGTCCGCTGGTGGAGAAGAGAAGTCTGGGGAAATCCAGGCTTTGTACATCTTTATGAGTGTAAGCCTGTCGGCACTGTCAGTTCACAGGCGGGTACGCTTATCCGTGATGATTCCCCCAGGCGCACTAAACACCCTCTCTGACAAGACGCTAGCCGCAGGACAAGCAAGCACCTCCAGGGCATACAGCGCGAGTTCAGGCCACGTGTCCAGCTTCGACACCCAGTAGTTGTAGGGAGCAGAGGCGTCACGGAGGATGGTCGTGCGATCGGCTACGTACTCTCTCACCATCCTTTTACAGTGCTCCCGCCGAATCAGCCTTGACTGGGGAGCGGTGACACAGTCTTGCTGGGGAGCCATACAGCTGGCAAAGGCCTTGGAGAGTGTTCCCCTGCCTGCGCTGTACATGCTGCCTGATCTCCGCGCCTCCCCTCCTACCTGGCCCTCGGAACTGCGCCTTCTGCCACTAGTGCTGTCGGATGGGAATTTTACCATCAGTTTGTCCGCCAGGGTCCTGTGGTATAGCATCACTCTCGAACCCCTTTCCTCTTCGGGTATGAGAGTGGAAAGGTTCTCCTTATACCGTGGGTCGAGCAGTGTGTACACCCAGTAATCCGTAGTGGCCAGAATGCGTGTAACGCGAGGGTCACGAGAAAGGCATCCTAACATGAAGTCCGCCATGTGTGCCAGGGTACCTGTACGCAACACATGGCTGTCTTCACTATGAAGATCACTTTCAGGATCCTCCCTCTCCTCCTCAGGCCATACACACTGAAAGGAAGACAGGCAAGCAGCATGGGTAACCTCAGCAGTGGGCCAAGCTGTCTCTTCCCCCTCCTCCTCATGCTCCTCCCCCTCCTCCTCCTCCTCAACGCGCTGAGATATAGACATGAGGGTGCTCTGACTATCCAGCGACATACTGTCTTCCCCCGCCTCCGTTTCCGAGCGTAAAGCGT
Source organism: Eleutherodactylus coqui (assembly GCF_035609145.1). NCBI lineage: Eukaryota > Metazoa > Chordata > Amphibia > Anura > Eleutherodactylidae > Eleutherodactylus > Eleutherodactylus coqui. The sequence continues at coordinate 25,335,721 of NC_089845.1, read as the reverse complement.
CTGCCTTTATGCTTTGCAGGGAACTTCTCAAAAGGCATAGCAGAGGAATGGTGACGCTAATGATTGCAGCATCGCCGCTCACCATCTGGGTAGACTCCTCAAAGTTTCCAAGGACCTGGCAGATGTCTGCCAACCAGGCCCACTCTTCTGTAAAGAATTGAGGAGGCTGACTCCCACTGCGCCGCCCATGTTGGAGTTGGTATTCCACTATAGCTCTACCGTGTGGGCACGTCGCACAGCAGTCGGTGCACTGGCAGATTAAACCGATGTTGCAGGGTGCGCAGGGTGGCAGCATCCGTCTTGGACTTGCGGAAATGTGCGCTGAGCCGGCGCACTTTTCCGAGCAGGTCTGACAAGCGTGGGTAGCTTTTCAGAAAGCGCTGAACCACCAAATTAAAGACGTGGGCCAGGCATGGCATGTGCGTGAGGCTGCCGAGCTGCAGAGCCGCCACCAGGTTACGGCCGTTGTCACACACGACCATGCCCGGTTGGAGGCTCTGTCAGACCCTGCAGCAGTTCGTGGGCCGTGTGCCTCTTATCTCCTAAGCTGAGTAGTTTCAGCACGGCCTGCTGGCGCTTGCCCACCGCTGTGCTGCCACCCCGCGCGACACCGACTGGTGGCGACGTGCTGCTGCTGACACATCTTGATTGTGAGACAGAGGTTGCGTAGGAGGAGGAGGAGGAGGAGGGTGGTTTAGTGGAGGAAGCATACACCGCCGCAGATACCAGCACCGAGCTGGGGCCCGCAATTCTGGGGGTGGGTAGGACGTGAGCGGTCTCAGGCTCTGACTCTGACCCAGCCTCCACTAAATTCCCCCAATGTGCCGTCAGGGAGATATAGTGGCCCTGCCCGCCTGTGCTTGTCCACGTGTCCGTTGTTAAGTGGACTTTGGCATTAACCGCGTTGGTGAGGGCGCGTACAATGTTGCGGGAGACGTGGTCGTGCAGGGCTGCGACGGCACATCGGGAGAAGTAGTGGCGACTGGGAACCGAATAGCGCGTGGCCGCCGCCGCCATCAAGTTTTTGAAAGCCTCCGTTTCCACAAGCCTATACAGCAGCATCTCCAGGCTGATCAATTTGGCTATGTGCACGTTTAACGCTTGAGCATGCGCGTGCGTGGTGGCGTACTTGCACTTGCGCTCAAACAGTTGCGCTAGCGACGGCTGGAAGCTGCGCTGAGAGACATTGCTGGATGGGGCCGAGGACAGCGGAGGTGAGCGTGTGGGTGCAGGCCGGGAGACGGTCGTGCCAGTGTCCTGAGAGGGGGGTTGGATCTCAGTGGCAGGTTGGGGCACAGGGGGAGAGGCAGTGGTGCAAACCGGAGGCGGTGAACGGCCTTCGTCCACCTTGTGGGGTGCTTGGCCATCATATGCCTGCGCATGCTGGTGGTGGTGAGGCTGGTGGTGGTGGCTTCCCCGGCTGATCTTGGCACGACAAACCTTGCACACCCCAGTTCGTCGGTCGTCTGCACTCTTAGTGAAAAACTGCCACACCTTTGAGCACCTCGGCCTCTGCAGGGTGGCATGGCGCGAGGGGACGCTTTGGGAAACAGTTGGTGGATTATTTGGTCTGGCCCTGCCTCTACCCCTGGCCACCGCACTGCCTCTTCCAACCTGGCCTGCTGCTGCACTTGCCTCCCCCTCTGAAGACCTGTCCTGTGTAGGCTTAGCAAACCAGGTGGGGTCAGTCACCTCATCGTCCAGCTGCTCTTCCTCCGAATCCTCTGTGCGCTCCTCCCTCGGACTTACTGAAATTACTACTACCTGACTGATAGACAACTGTGTCTCATCGTCATCATCCTCCTCACCCACTGAAAGCTCTTGAGACAGTTGCCGGAAGTTCCCAGCCTCATCCCCCGGACCCCGGGAACTTTCCAAAGGTTGGGCATCGGTCACAACAAACTCCTCCGGTGGGAGAGGAACCATTGCTGCCCATTCTGGGCAGGGGCCCGAGAACAGTTCCTGGGAGTCTGCCTGCTCCTCAGAATGTGTCATTTTAATGGAGTGAGGAGGCTGGGAGGAAACAGGAGCAGCAGTCAGAGGATTCAGAGTTGCAGCTGTGGACGGCGTAGAAGACTGGGTGGTCGTTAGATTGCTGGATGCACTTTCTGCCATCCACGATAGGACCTGCTCACACTGCTCATTTTCTAATAAAGGTCTACCGCGTGGACCCATTAATTGTGAGATGAATCTGGGGACCCCTGAAACTTGCCTCTCTCCTAATCCCGCAGCAGTCGGCTGCGATACACCTGGACCAGGAGCTCGGCCTGTGCCCACACCCTGACTTCAGCCTCCGCGTCCTCGCCCCCGTCCACGTCCTCTAGGCCTACCCCAGCATGGTGTATTACGAGATTAGCAGAAACAGAACGCTGTAATTAAATGTGCCGCTTATTGGCCTGTGGTTGGAGGCTGACTTCGCGTACGTAACGCACTGCAGAGGCAGGCAACAATTATGCGCAAGGCTGGGTATTAATTCACCAACTACTACACCTAGCAGAGACGCTGTAAACGGAAGGCACTGACAGGCAGGCCAAATCTTGTATATTTTTTTAACTTGGTGGGAACAACCACACTGCCTGTGATATGCACTGTATTTCTATTGCCCTGTTGGAGGCTGACTTCGCGTATGTAATGCACTGCAGAGGCAGGCAACAATTATGCGCAAGGCTGGATATTAATTCAACAACTAGTACACCCAGCAGAGACGCAGTAAACTGAAGGCAGTGACAGGCAGGCCTAATATTGTATTTTTTGGAAGTTTTTGGGAAAAAGCCAAAAAAAGTGGTAGGCCTTAAGTATTTTGCTTCGATTTTTTTAAATGGTGAGCTGAAACACCAGAAAGACCCTGTATGCAGCGTATATTATGTATACTGTTTCCCTCTGGCGCTATGACGGTGGTGATGTAACAGGCACAGCAGAGCCAGGAAACAATTTTGTGCAAGCCTGTAGTGAGACGTGGGTGCATATGACTGAGCTAGTGGAATTCACAGCGCAGAAGCAGTCAAGTGGCCAAAGGCCAGTGGTAGGCCTTAAGTATTTTGCTTCTATTTTTTTAAATAGTGAGCTGAAACACCAGACAGACCCTGTATGCAGCGTATATTATGTATACTGTTTCCCTCTGGCTCTATGATGGCGGTGATGTAACGGGCACAGCAGAACCAGGAAACAATTATGTGCAGGCCTGCTGTAACGCTTAGCTGCATATTAATTATGACTACCACCCCCAGCAGACACGCAGTACACTGAAGACGGTCACAGGCAGCCCAAATATAGTATTTTCCCCCACAATTTTTTTGAAAAAGCCCACTGTCTATATAGCCTGTATACCTCTTTCCCTGCCTCACCAGTACTGCCCCTATACTCTGTAAAATGACTGCAGACTGAGGACGCTATGGTCTGCACGCCCGATATACAAAAAAAAATAAATTGTGCAACACTGCTAAAAGCAGCCTCAACAGTACTGCACGCGGTCAGATGTGGCCCTAAGAAGGACCGTTGGAGTTCTTGAAGACTAATATAACACCTAACGCTCTCCCTATAGCAGCAGCAGCATCAGCAGCACTTTCCCTGATCTATGTCAGAATGCATCTGTGGCGAGCCGCGGGCGAGGCAGATTTTAATACTCGGGTGTCATCTGATCTCCCCAGCCACTCAGTGCAGGGGGGTGGTATAGGGCTGGAACGTCACAGGAGGAAGTTGTAATGCCTTCCCTGTCTTTCTATTGGCCAGAAAAGCACGCAAATTTCTCAGAGATGAAAGTGAAAGTAACTCGAACATCGCGTGGTGCTCGTCTCGAGTAACGAGCATCTCGAACACCCTAATACTCGAACGAGCATCACGCTCGGACAAGTACGCTCGCTCATCTCTAAAAATGATCTATTTTCTTAACTTATGGGACCACTCTTTTGGTGTAGCAATTTTTGTAATATATCTATTACCCACCAACCCCCTCATGTTAATCCAAAGCAAAGGGGAAAAAAAACAATAAGGTAAAGGCCAATTTTCCCATTTAAAGTAAAAAAAAAAATCCTTCCTGATTCTAATCCTGAAGGATTGTATTCAAGGTGTTGAATAATTCTGACATTGCAGTAGTCTTTAAAATTGGCATTTTGTGTTTAATTTGGAGACGCTATTTAAATTATTTTTCCTTGGTATTTTTTTTCCTTTTTGCAAACAGCTGGAAGCTTGTAAATTTAGTAAATAAACCTAATTTGCAATACGGGTGGAATAATTTTGATTCCAACTGTAGTAATGGGACAAGTGCTCAGGTACTCTAGTGAAAATTAATAAGAATGTACAAAAAGCTTTAATAGAATGAAAAATAAAGGCATAAAAAATCTTTAAAAATATGTGTAATAATTAGAGATGAGCGAGCGTACTCGGCCACGCCACTTTTTTGCCCGAGCACCGCGATTTTCGAGTACTTCCATACTCGGGCGAAAAGATTCGGAGGGCGCCGTGGGTGAGTGGAGGGTTGCAGTGGGGAGTGGGGGGAGAGGAAGAGAGAGAGGGCTCCCCCCTGTTCCCCGCTGCTACCCCCCGCGCCGCCACGCCTCCCTCGCCCCCCGGCGCCCCCCGAATCTTTTCACCCAAGTACTGAAGTACTCGAAAATCGCGGTACTCGATTGAGTAATTACTCGAAACGAGTATACTCGCTCATCTCTAGTAATAATCATGTATTAAAGGTTTTATCAAGAAACATGTATCAACGGGGGCGTGGCCTAGATGCAGACCGAGACAGTCGCATAACCCAGAGCTCTGCTCGTTTTCAGCCTGCATAGCGACTAAAAGCGATTCCAGCCTCTTTAAAGCACATAAAAGCAGACCGGAGGTCTTCTACAGGAGGATGCCTAAAGGAAGAAGCACCAAAACACCGCTGAACAAAGTTTCAGACTTCTTCATCACCCGCGGCCCGAGGAGACCGGGACCGCTGAGCAAAGATGGCTCCCTCACATCCACAAGCTCCAGGGGAAGAGCGGGGGACTCACCTACTCTACCCTCCAGCGATGCAAACCAGGACGCCGACCAGGAGCTGCAGGGAGAGGAGACGCCGCTGATTACATCCCGGCGCAGGGTGAGTGTAACAACCGAGGACTGTGACACTGCCGCTTCGCTTGGCCGCAAAAGGGTGCCGATGAGCTCACAGCCTTCATCTGCTCCCTCCACTCCTTCTGTGAGGCCCAAGAAGCAGCGTCCCCATCTCTCCCCACATACAAGACAATCTCATGGGGACTCCATGCATGAACCAGATCCCATTATTAGTGTCCCATCTTCTAACATGCCTGCTACAGAAGATTTTATTAAACAAATGATCCTAGCACTAAGAGGATCATTACAAAAAGATATCAAATCCCTGTCAAACACAATCAACTCCGCTATACAAGATCTTGAAGAAAGAACTGACCACATTGAGAGCAAAATGGGAGAAATTACTACATCCCATAATAAACTAATCGATGCTCACTATTCCCTAGAGGATGAAATGGAAGCTATAAAAAACAAACTTACAGACCTAGAGGACAGAAGTAGGAGAAGCAATGTCAAATTTAGAGGCATCCCAGAGAGTGTTCCACAACACGACCTGAAAAACTTCCTCACCAAGCCAATCAAAAGCATCCTCCCAAATGCTACAGAATTAGATTGCACAATCGACAGGGCGCACAGTTTACTAAAACCGAATTTCCTACCAGACTCTGTTCCACGGGACGTAATCGCAAAATTCCATTTCTTTCATATAAAAGACGCTCTGATGACAGCCTCAAGAAAACAGGGTTCCCTGCCACCTCCTTATGCAAATATTAGCCTTTTCACCGACTTGTTCCAGAATACAATTCAAGCAAGAAAGGCTTTTTCGTTAATCAGCTCATTCTTGAGAGCAGCGAAAATACCTTACAAGGGGGGTTTCCCTGCCAAAAATAACACAGGTCTGCAAAAAAAACTTTTTTAAAAATTGTTTTGATTTTGTTAAATCATCTTTATGTAGTTTTTTGCACAGATTTAAAAAATGACATGGGTTTTTTTCTATCACGTAAGGCTTGCCTACAAAATAAAGTTGAAGTATTTAGAAAAAATACAAAAAACGGGAATTTTTTTGTTTTTATTATTTTAACATGAAGTAAAAGCAAAAAAAACAACCACAATACCTAGCTAAAATAAGCATAATAGTGATACACATGTGTTGCAAAGTTATTATAAGTCTTTGTAAAAACGTTTTCTTTTTCCATCAAAGCTTCTTTTGGTACTTTTTCGGCTGTGTTCTTGTGAATTTTCCCTTTTTAACATCCAACAGTAGTCTGCCATCATGTTGACATTCCATCGACCTTGGTATCTGTGCTCCATTTCTTTTAGATCTTGAGGGGAACGTTCTCCTTGTTCCTCACTTACAGCCCCAAGATTTTCTGGAAAGTAGTCCAGATGTGAGTGAAGGAAATGGACTTTGACACTCCTGTTGCAGCCCAAGATTTTGTAGTTTTGTAACAATTCAGCAACCAAAGTTTTGTAGTTTGGGTCTTTTTTATTTCCAAGAAAGCCTGTTACAACAAGTTTAAATGAATTCCAGGCATTTTTTTCTTCCATTTCCATTTTAGTGACAAAGATTTCATCTTTTAAAAGTTTTCTTATGTCAGGCCCAACAAAGACTCCCTCTTTCAGCTTAGCATCTGATAGACCAGGAAACTGTTCACAAAGATACTTGAAACACTCTCCTTCTTTGTGTAATGCTTTCACTAACTGTTTCATTAGTCCCAATTTGATATGAAGTGGTGGAAGTAAGATCTTTTTAGGATCCACTAAACTTTGTCTTTCAACATTTTTAACTCCAGGAATAAGAGCCTTTCTGATTGGCCAGGGCTGCTTGACATAGTGTTGTTTCCTATCACGGTTATCTCATTCACAGAGGAAACATGGAAACTTTGTGTAACCACTTTGTTGACCTAGTAACATGGAAATAACTTTCAAATCCCCACAAATGGTCCATTTATGGTCAGAGTAGCTGAGCTTATTAAGAACAAACCCAAGATTTTGTAGCATTCTTTCAAATGGACTGAGTGTCCAACAGGCACAGAAGTATATTGGTTACCATTGTGAAGAAGTACAGCTTTCAAACTCCTTTTTGACGAATCTATGAAAAGTCTCCATTCCTCTGGGTCATACGTTATGTTGAACATTTCCATGATTCTAGGTACATTGCTGCAGAAAACTAGTTCAACCTCTTGTGTAAAAAAAAGGGACAAATTCCTTTTCTCTAAGTCGGTACCATGAAAATGAAACACCGGAGGCTAACATATGTCTTTCTTTAAGTCTAGACCCTAATACTTCCGCTGAATCCTTTGGTCGGCCCAGATCTCGTACTAAATCGTTCAAGTCTGATTGAGAGAAAAGTTCAGGGTCATTGGTACCTGGATCATAGCTGTCATCATTATCGCTGCTGCTATGTGACATTTGGTCTAAATCGTCTAAAATATTGTCCAGGGTATCAGGAGGTGAAGGAATAGGCAAGTCAGGTCCATGAGGAACAGGGCGAATAGCCGAACGAATGTTGTTTGGGTATGAAATGTCCTTCCTGTTTTTTAAATTGAAACCTTGCACTGAACAAGAACAAAAATAACAGTCATCACTGTGATTTTTAGGCTCTCTCCAAACCATGGGTACTCCAAAACGAAATGATTTCTTCTTACCTTGAAACCATTGTCTCAGTTCTTCAACACACACAGAACACACTATATGGGGAGCCCAAGATTTATCTTGGTCCCCTAATTTCATACCAAAGTATGCAAAATACACCTTCTGAACAAAATTAGGAATATTCCTTTGTTGCTTCTTGACGGTATAAGACCCACAAATATAACAGAAACAGTTAGGAAAGTTGACACATCTTCTAGTAGCCATTTCTTCTAAATACCGTATCACAAAACTGTTTGATGCGTACACCACAGTGGCTGGCTCCACACTGAGTCACTGACTGCAGTCAAGGTCACGCCTTGTAGACAGTTTACATTCGTTGTCGTACGCGTACCGAACCTGAAAAACCCTGAAAATAAGAAAATTTCAGGTGAAACTTGTGACTTATCTAGGGGTGATGGAATTTTTTCACTATGTTTACCGTAATCAGCACAAAAAATACTGTTAAACCCACTAATTAAATATGCTACAATTTTTTCATCGCAGACCTGTGTAATCGTCCATAAAGATAATGCAGTGCATGCTCTAACTTCTCCAGAAGATGGCGCCAACGTCCTATCAAAATGGAATATCCTGCTTCCAGAAGAATCTCAACCTGGCAAGCCTCAGAGATCCCTAAAAACTCCCCACCATCGCACGCTCCCTACTACCCCCCCATGAGAGACACATGAACCCTAATTACTCTCCTTTCACAATAAATGCTGGACGCGTTCTTCACCAACCTTCAATGTCAGGCTGATGGTCTGCAAGCCGAAGTTTTCACCCCACAACAGGTTTCTATACCTGCTCCTATTCAATGTTTAGTCTGTTTTGTTTTGCTCTTGCCTTGGAGTGCACATTTCGATGCTCTTATGCAATAAGAACGGCTTCTTATCGTTTGCTGTCCTCTATAACATAAGTGGCGCATCATAATGTTAACAGGCATATTACTGTTTCCGCCTGTTTTTGTGTTACAGGTTCACATGTTATTTATGCTGCCTCTCTGTTTCAACTCGATACGCTCATAACCTACCTCCACAATGGCTATAAAAAGTGTTCCCAAAATGTTAGGGGATTAAACTCCCCGTTTAAATGCGCTATGGCCTGGAAAGACGCTAAAGCGTCCGACATTGATATTTTATGTTTACAAGAAACCCATTTTGCTCAACAGACCTGCCCCAAATTCACAAATAAACACTATCCACATATCTTCTCAAATGCCCAGAAAAAGCACGCCAGAGTACTAATTGCCCTGAGAGACAATCTCCGCTTCTCTCTTAATAAACAAATTTCAGATGAGAGGGGCAGATATCTGATACTGCAGGGTACAACTAACGACTCCCCAGTAACTCTGGTAAATGTTTACGCACCTAATAAATCCCAGATCTCCTTTTTGAACAAACTAATTAAAAAGATCAGAAAGGTCCTCATGGGTAAATTGATCTTATGCGGAGATCTTAGCATGGTCGCGGATAGAGGGATAGACTCCACAGCACCCAATAGGATCACGTTGGTTCTTCACCCCTGGTTACACAAAGAGGGCTTATACGACACATTCAAGTGTCTCAACTCCTCCTCAAGGGAATTCACCTTTTTCTCTCCAAGACATAAGACCTATTCAAGGATCGATATGTTCCTTGTAGATAGGGGAACTCTCACTTCAGTTATAGACTCTACAATTGGCGTCACCACTTGGTCAGATCATTCGCCAATATATCTGAAATTAAACATCGGTGCCCCCTGTGCCCTAACCAAAATTTGGCGCAACAACACTAGCCTATATAAAACACCCAAAAACAAAAAAATAATCAATAAGGCACTAGAGGAGTATTTTTTTATCAACTCCACCCTGACATTAACAATGCTACACTTTGGAATGCCCACAAGGCGGTTATAAGAGGGTTCTTAATAAAACTTAAAATTCAACAAAACAAAAATAAATGAAAGAAAGTAGACCTCCTACTAGAAAAAATAGAAAAACTGGAAGTACTGCATCGAGAATCTACACAAAATAAATTCTCACTAGAATTGGCTTCCTTGAGGAGAGAATTAAAAAAAGATCTTCTAGATAACTACAACAAAGGCCTGATGTATTTCAAAGCAAACTTTTACTCCCACATGGACAAGCCTTCCAGACTGATGGCTAATCTTGTCAAAAAAAAAAAAAAACAAGTCAAAGCTAAAATTCCATTCATCACTAAAAATAACACCTCTCAGATAAAAATTACCCACCCCCAGCTGATAGCTGAACAATTTAAAGATTACTACAATAATCTCTATAATTTAACAGATATTCCCAACACTTTCCAGCCCATTCCAGATTCTATAAACAAGTTTCTGGATGGGGTGACCCTCCCCACGCTGGACTCAAAAAGAGACTTCTTGAACAAACCAATCTCTGATAGAGATCTATAAGGCCATCCAAGACCTAAAAAACCATAAATCCCCTGGACCTGACGGTCTCTCGAATGAGTATTATAAGGCTTTTGCCTCCTCATTATCTCCCCATTTAATTTCACTACTCAACGATTTGATTGACCGGGGCTCCATGCCTGAGGAAATGCTCCAGGCCACTATTATCACCATTCCTAAGCCAGGAAAGCCCTCCACAACACCAGCAAATTTTAGGCATATTTCTCTGTTGAATTCTGATGTGAAGATTTACGCCAAAATACTGGCCCTCCAGACTCCTAGAGGTCCTACCCACGGTCATCCACAATGACCAAGTGGGATTTATTAAAGGAAGAAGTGCAACAGATGGCACACGCAAAATTCAAAACCTGCTGGAGCTGGTTACCTTGAGTCGGACGCCCTCTCTCTTCCTTTCCCTGGATGCAGAGAAGGCGTTTGATAGAGTCCATTGGGGTTTTGCGTTTGAGGTGCTTCGGAGGTTTGGAGTGGGTGAAAACTTTCTCCGTGCTGTCCAGGCCCTCTATACGAGACCCTCTGCTAGGGTCCTAGTTGACAGAGTACTATCTTCACCTTTTTCCATATTGAATGGTACCCGACAGGGTTGCCCCTTGTCTCCATTATTATTCGTTATGCTGATAGAACCCCTTGCGGAAATGATTAGAGTCTCTCCAGAAATTAGAGGTGTGTCAATGGGACTAAGACAGCACAAAATTGGCCTATTCGCCGATGACATTATTATCTCTATAACAGATCCCCTGAATTCTCTAAGAGGTGTTTACAAATGCATCACTCAATTTGGTAGAGCCTCCTTATATAAATTAAATTCTGATAAATCTCAGATCCTGGGTCTTAATGTTGAATCAGAACTGAAATCAGCCATCCAGAGAGAATTTCCTTTTCAGTGGAAACCAGAAATACCGTACTTAGGCATAAAATTATGTCAAAACCTATCCGAAACAGTCTCTGCAAACTTTGACCCCTTGTTTGCCTCTCTCAAAGAGGAACTAGAGGAGCTAAGCAAAAGGGAGCTTTCCTGGTTCGGAAGGATAGCACTATATAAAAATGTTAATACTCCCGAAAATTTTATATCTTTTTCGCACCTTGTCCCATCCAATCTCCCCACCTGTGATCCAAAAATTCCAGAAACAATTATCAAACTTTATTTGGAATAATAAAAAACCTAGAATAGCTGCATCAATACTATATCAACACAGAAAACAGGGGGGGCTTGGAGTTCCTAGCCTCCGGGCATACTATAACGCATCCCTTTGAGCCAATCCGGTATTTGGCTGAGATCCCAACAAACCCCCTCATGGTGTCACATAGAGAAAAGCAGAAACGGGAATAGATCCCTAGGATCCCTGATCAAAGCCTCAATTTTAGGCGCCCTAATCCCGGAGACCTCATCATTGTTACAATTTCATGATATCTCTCCACTAATGCTAACCACCCTTCGCTGCTGGAGCCAACTGGCACTTGGGTGCAAGGCTAGTTCTGAGGGCCCTCCAACCGATCTCCCACTGGAGATTCTCTCCTACCTCATACGAGATTTAAATCTCAAAAGATGGCTAACGAAAGGAGTAAAATCTATCTCGAACCTAATAAACAAAGGAAGGCCTCTTTCATTCCAATTAATTAAAAACAAATTCAATTTACCTGACTTTGAGGCCTTCTCCCATATTAAAATTCTCTCCTTTCTTAAATACGCTAATATAAGTAATTTCTCTCTTCCGAAAGAATTGGAATATCTATTTTTTAAGTGCACAAACTCCCATGATTCCCAAATCAAAATATTCTACAACACAATCATTCAGAATAGCAATAAATCAAAGAAGATGCATCTACTAAACTGGGAACATGCAATAAAAAAAAAAAACATACCATGACCAAAGTGGTTAAAAGCCTTTGAATGGGCAAATACAGCAACTCTTTCTGCTAATATTCTCCAAACCCACTACAAAGTATTAACTAATTGGTGCTACACGCCTTCAAAACTGGACAAGTTTTTTCCAGCTTTTGATAACTTATGTTGGAGAAATTGCGGACAAGAGAGCTCTCTATACCACCTGCTCTGGGAATGTCCCCAAATCCACAAATATTGGAAGAATGTATTTGATACTATCCAATCAATCACTGGTTTATGCCTAAACTGTTTGCCCTAACTTGCTCTCCTTCTCAATCTCCATAAAAAAAAGAAAATGGATATGCCACGTTTTACTATCCGCCAAGAACACTATAGCCAAAAAGTGGAGAGAAACTCCCCCCCCCCCCTCTCAATCAAGGACCTCTTGGACGCAATTTCAGACCACTACTGCTATGAAAAATTATACGCAAAATCCAACAACTGCCTCACCAAATTCAACAGTACTTGGAAACACTGGCAGCTATTCGAGTTGAAAAATATGTTTTGAAATGTTTAAAAATGTTTTGTTTACCTCTTTCTTTTACTACTCTACAACTAAAAGAAAACTATCACATTTACTGCATATAACTTTTCACAAATAGTAAATTAAAAAAAAACTCTTACCGATATATTGAAAGGGTATGTAATGATGTCAAAAATTACTTTGTGTATACGCAGTGCTTTGTATGTACTCATTCTTTACCAAAAATCCAATAAAAATTATTTGTTAAAAAAAAAGAAACATGTATCAACAAAATACAATGAATAGGAAATCACAAATAAAAAGTATAGTGCAATATAAACAAATCCTACTTATTTTTCTTATATATCTAACCCATTCTGTACAATAAATATCTTCCTCCATATTTAATTTCAGAATAATAACCAAAGTAAATTTTGAAAATTTATTATGTGAACCTTCAATTCAGACTTACAAGACTCCTGTTCTTACCTTCTGAAATCTGAGTTGGTATGTCACTTAATTTCATAGTCTAATTATTAGAGATGAGCGAACGTACTCGTCCGAGCTTGATATTCGTGCGAATATTAGGGTGTTCGGGATGCTCGTTACTCGTAACGAGTACCACGCGGTGTTCCGGTTACTTTCAGTTTCCTCTCTGAGACGTTAGCGCGCTTTTCTGGCCAATTGAAAGACAGGGAAGGCATTACAACTTCCCCCTGTGACGTTCAAGCCCTATACCACCCCCCTGCTGTGAGTGGCTGGGGAGATCTGATGTCACCCGAGTATACAAATCGGCCCCTCCCGCGGCTCGCCACACATGCCTTGTGACTTAGCTGAGGGAAAGTACTATCGTGCTGGAGCTGCTGTAGGGAGAGCGTTAGGAGTTAGTGTAGGCTTCAAGAACCCCAACGGCCCTTCTTAGGGCCACATCTACTAGTGTGCAGTACTGTGTTAGCACTGTATTTTTTTTTTTTCCAAAATTGGATCTGCAGAGCATTGCGCCCTGCAATAGGGACAGAAGTGGGGGTTAGGCAGGGAGAGTGTTAGGAGTTAGTGTAGGCTTCAAGAACCCCAACGGTCCTTTCTAGGGCCACATCTATCCGTGTGCAGTACTGTCCAGGCTGCTGTTAGCAGTGTTGCATATTTTTTTTTTCTCAAAACCGGCTGTGCAGAGCATTGCACCCGGCATTAATACTACAGGGATAGAATTGTGTAGGCAGGGCCAGAAGACATACATTATTCATTGAATACACGCAGTGTGGGTGTTCCTTGTAAAAAGCAGGGAAAAAATTCTATTTGGCCTGCCTGTGTCAGTCCTCAGGGCTCTGTGTACGTGTGTGCTGTGCGCTGAACGTTCAGAAAAAATCAGACGCAGTCAGCTACGTTTTACCGCAGGCGTGCGGCAATTTTTTTCCTGCATGGGAAATCCCTGATCTGCTGTAGGTAGCGAATTACTTTGCATCACTGCAGTTCTGGGACAAATTGGCAGGGCCACAACACAGTTATTAAACTTAGTATTCATTGAATACACGCAGTGTGGGTGTTCCTTGTAAAAAGCAGGGAAAAAATTCTATTTGGCCTGCCTCTGACAGTACTCAGGGCTCTGTGTACGTGTGTGCTGTGCGCTGAACGTTCAGAAAAAATCAGACGCAGTCAGCTACGTTTTACCGCAGGCGTGCGGAAATTTTTTTCCTGCATGGGAAATCCCTGATCTGCTGTAGGTAGCGAATTACTTTGCATCACTGCAGTTCTGGGACAAATTGGCAGGGCCACAACACAGTTATTAAACTTAGTATTCATTGAATACACGCAGTGTGGGTGTTCCTTGTAAAAAGCAGGGAAAAAATTCTATTTGGCCTGCCTCTGACAGTACTCAGGGCTCTGTGTATGTGTGTGCTGTGCGCTGAACGTTCAGAAAAAATCAGACGCAACCAGCTACGGTTGAGTGCAGCCTTGCGCCAATTTCTTTCCTGCCTGGGAAATACCTGCTCTGCCACAGTTAGTAACTCTGCAACAGTAAAGTTCTGTGACAGTTTTGCAGGGCCGCAACACAGTTATTAAAATTATTATTCAGTGAATAGACGCAGTGGGCCTATCCTTTTAAACAAAAGGGAAAAAAGTATATTTGCCCTGCCTCTGACAGCCGTCAGGGCTCTGGGTACGTGTGTGCTGCGTGGAGAACGTAAAAAAATCAGACGCAACCAGCTACGGTTGAGTGCAGCCTTGCGCCAATTTCTTTCCTGCCTGGGAAATACCTGCTCTGCCACAGTTAGTAACTCTGCAACAGTAAAGTTCTGTGACAGTTTTGCAGGGCCGCAACACAGTTATTAAAATTATTATTCAGTGAATAGACGCAGTGGGCCTATCCTTTTAAACAAAAGGGAAAAAAGTATATTTGCCCTGCCTCTGACAGCCGTCAGGGCTCTGGGTACGTGTGTGCTGTGTGGAGAACGTAAAAAAATCAGACGCAACCAGCTACGGTTGAGTGCAGCCTTGCGCCAATTTCTTTCCTGCCTGGGAAATACCTGCTCTGCCACAGTTAGTAACTCTGCAACAGTAAAGTTCTGTGACAGTTTTGCAGGGCCGCAACACAGTTATTAAACTTAGTAGTATTCATTGAATACACGCAGTGTGGCTTGTCCTTTGAAAAACAAGGGAAAAAATTGTAATTTGGCTGCAGGCTTGCGCCACTTTCTTTCCTGCCTGGGAAATCAAATCACTGGTAATACACCATGCTGAGGGGTAGGGGTAGGCCTATAGGACGTGGACGCGGGCGAGGACGCCGAGGCCCTAGTCAGGGTGTGGGCACAGGCCGAGCCAGTGTGGTGGCCAGGGGTAGAGGCAGGGCCAGACCGAATAATCCACCAACTGTTTCCCAAAGAGCCCCCTCGCGCCATGCCACCCTGCACAGGTCAAGGTGCTCTACGGTGTGGCAGTTTTTCACAGAGACGCCTGACGACCGACGAACAGTGGTGTGCCACCTTTTTCGCGCCAAGATCAGCTGGGGAGGCACCACCAACAGCATGCGCAGGCATATGATGGCCAAGCACCCCACAAGGTGGGACGATGCCCGTTCACCGCCTCCGGTTTGCACCACTGCCTCTCTCCCTGTGCCCCAACCTGCCACTGAGATCCAACCCCCCTCTGAGGACACAGGCACTACCGTGTCCTGGCCTGCACCCAAACCCTCACCTCCGCTTGCCTCGGCCCCATCCAGCAATGTCTCTCAGCGTAGCGTCCAGACGTCGCTAGCGCCACAGTTTGAGCACAAGCGCAAGTACGACGCCACACACCCGCACGCTCAAGCGTTAAACGTGCACATTGCAAAATTGATCAGCATAGAGATGCTGCCGTATAGGCTTGTGGAAACGGAGGCTTTCAAAAGCATGATGGCGGCGGCGGCCCCACGCTACTCGGTTCCCAGTCGCCACTACTTTTCCCGATGTGCCGTCCCAGGCCTGCACGACCACGTCTCCCGCAACATTGTACGCGCCCTCACCAACGCGGTTAATGCCAAGGTCCACTTAACAACAGACACGTGGACAAGCACAGGCGGGCAGGGCCACTATATCTCCCTGACGGCACATTGGGTGAATTTAGTGGAGGCTGGGACAGAGTCAGAGCCTGGGACCGCTCACGTCCTACCCACCCCCAGAATTGCGGGCCACAGCTCGGTGGTGGTATCTGCGGCGGTGTATGCTTCCTCCACTAAAGCACCTTCCTCCTCCTCCTCCAACGCAACCTCTGTCTCGCAATCAAGATGTGTCAGCAGCACGTCGCCAGCAGTCGGTGTAACGCGGCGTGGCAGCACAGCGGTGGGCAAGCGTCAGCAGGCCGTGCTGAAACTACTCAGCTTAGGAGAGAAGAGGCACACGGCCCACGAACTGCTGCAGGGTCTGACAGAGCAGACCGACCGCTGGCTTGCGCCGCTGAGCCTCCAACCGGGCATGGTCGTGTGTGACAACGGCCGTAAGCTGGTGGCGGCTCTGCAGCTCGGCAGCCTCACGCACGTGCCATGCCTGGCCCATGTGTTTAATTTGGTGGTTCAGCGCTTTCTGAAAAGCTACCCCCACTTGTCATACCTGCTCGGAAAGGTGCGCCAGCTCTGCGCACATTTCCGCAAATCCCACACGCACGCTGCCACCCTGCGGACACTGCAACATCGGTTTAATCTGCCAGTGCACCGACTGCTGTGCGACGTGCCCACACAGTGGAACTCTACGCTCCACATGTTGGCCAGGCTCTATGAGCAGCGTAGAGCTATAGTGGAATACCAACTCCAACTTGCGCGGCGCAGTGTGAGTCAGCCTCCTCAATTATTTACAGAAGAGTGGCCCTGGTTGGCAGCCATCTGCCAGGTCCTTGGAAAATTTGAGGAGTCTACCCAGGTGGTGAGCGGCGATGCTGCAATCATTAGCATCACCATTCCTCTGCTATGCATCTTGAGAAGCTCCCTGCAAAGCATAAAGGCAGACGCTTTGCGCTCGGAAACAGAGGCGGGGGAAGACAGTATGTCGCTGGATAGTCAGAGCACCCTCCTGTCTATATCTCAGCGCGTTCAGGAGGAGGAGGAGGAGGAGCATGAGGAGGATGAGGAGGAGGGGGAAGAGACAGCTTGGCCCACTGCTGACGGTACCCATGCTGCTTGCCTGTCATCATTTCAGCGTGTATGGCCTGAAGAGGAGGAGGAGGAGGAGGAGGAGGAGGAGGATCCTGAAAGTGATCTTCCTAGTGAGGACAGCCATGTGTTGCGTACAGGTACCCTGGCACACATGGCTGACTTCATGTTAGGATGCCTTTCTCGTGACCCTCGCGTTACACGCATTCTGGCCACTACGGATTACTGGGTGTACACACTGCTCGACCCACGGTATAAGGAGAGCCTTTGCACTCTCATTCCCGAAGAGGAAAGGGGTTTGAGAATGATACTATACCACAGGGCGCTGGTGGACAAACTGATGGTAAACTTCCCATCCGACAGCGCTAGTGGCAGAAGGCGCAGTTCCGAGGGCCAGGTAGCAGGGGAGGCGCAGAGATCAGGCAGCATGTACAGCGCAGGCAGGGGAACATTCTCCAAGGCCTTTGCCAGCTTTATGGCTCCCCAGCAAGACTGTGTCACCGCTCCCCAGTCACGGCTGAGTCGGCGGGAGCACTGTAAAAGGATGGTGAGAGAGTACGTAGCCGATCGCACGACCGTCCTCCGTGACGCCTCTGCCCCCTACAACTACTGGGTGTCGAAGCTGGACACGTGGCCTGAACTCGCGCTGTATGCCCTTGAGGTGCTTGCTTGTCCTGCGGCTAGCGTCTTGTCAGAGAGTGTGTTTAGTGTGGCTGGGGGAATCATCACGGATAAGCGTACCCACCTGTCAACCGACAGTGCCGACAGGCTTACACTCATCAAGATGAACAAAGCCTGGATTTCCCCAGACTTCTCTTCTGCATCAGCGGACAGCAGCGATACCTAAGCAATACGTAGGCTGCACCCGCGGATGGAAGCATCGTTCTCTCTCACCATCCAAAACAGGGACATTTCTGCTTCATCAATCTGTGTATAATATTCCTCCTCCTCCTCCTCCTGCTCCTCCTCCTGAAACCTCACGTAATCACGCCGAACGGGCAATTTTTCTTAGGGCCACAAGGCTCACTCATATAATTTTTCTAAACAATTTTTATACGTTTCGATGCGCTTAAAAGCGTTGAAAGTTTAACTTGAACCAATTTTTCGTTAAACTGGGCTGCCTCCAGGCCTAGTTACCACTTAAGCCACATTAAGCAAAGCGATTAATAGGTTTCACCTGCCATCTTGGTTGGGCATGGGCAATTTTTCTGAGGTACATTAGTACTGTTGGTACACCAATTTTTGTGGGCCCTCGCCTACAGTGTAATCCAATTAATTTTTTGCCCACCTGCATTACAGCTGACGTTACATCAGCTGTGTTGGGCACTGCAATGGGATATATTTATGTACCGCCGGTGGGTTCCAGGGAGCCACCCATGCCGTGGGTCCACACGGAGTTGTAACTACATGTGTCCACTTTTAAAGAGCCCCAGTCTGACTGGGGCATGCAGTGTGGGCCGAAGCCCACGTGCATTAAACATGACATTACCTCAGCTGTGATGGGCAATGCAATGGGATATATTTATGTACCGCCGGTGGCTTCCTGGCACCCACCCATGCTGTGGGTCCACAGGGAATTATAAATGCATCTGTTTCCACTTGTAAAGAACCCCAGTCTGACTGGGGCATGCAGTGTGGGCCGAAGCCCACCTGCATTAAGCACGACATTACTACCTCAGCTGTGTTGGGCACTGCAATGGGATATTTCTATGTACCGCCGGTGGCTTCCTGGCACCCACCCATGCTGTGGGTCCACAGGGAATTATAAATGCATCTGTTTCCACTTGTAAAGAACCCCAGTCTGACTGGGGCATGCAGTGTGGGCCGAAGCCCACCTGCATTAAGCACGACATTACTACCTCAGCTGTGTTGGGCAATGCAATGGGATATTTTTGTGTATCGCCGGTGGGTTTCAGGGAGCCACCCATGCTGTCGGTCGACAGGGACTTCACAATAGGGAGTTGTACCTGCCTGTGTCTATGAATTAAAAAGTCCGGTCTGACTGGGGCATGCAGAGACACCTTGACAGAATGAATAGTGTGTGGCACATAGGTTCCCCATTGCTATGCCCACGTGTGCAGCTCCTGATGGCGGTGGCACAGGATTCTATTTCTCATTGCTTCTGTACAGCATTGTGGGCTATCGCCCGCCCCTTTTAAAGAGGGTCGCTGCCTAGCCGTGCCAACCTCTGCAGTGTGTGCCTGCGGTTCCTCCTCATGGCAGACGCACTTCTAAATAGACATGAGGGTGGTGTGGCATTAGGGCAGCTGAAGGCTGCGCAGGGACAGTTTGGTGTGCGCTGTGGACGCAGGGTCGTGCAGGGGGGGGGGGGGTTGGGCAGCATGTAACCCAGGAGAAGTGGCAGTGGAGTGTCATGCAGGCAGTGATTGTGCTTTGTTGGAGGTAGTGTGGTGCTTAGCTAAGGTATGCCATGCTAATGAGGGCTTTTCAGAAGTAAAAGTTTTTGGGAGGGGGGGGCCCCACTCTTGCCGCTATTGTGGCTTAATAGTGGGACCTGTGAACTTGAGATGCAGCCCAACACGTAGCCCCTCGCCTGCCCTATCCGTTGCTGTGTCGTTCCCATCACTTTCTTGAATTACCCAGATTTTCACACATGAAAACCTTAGCGAGCATTGGCGAAATACAAAAATGCTCGGGTCGCCCATTGACTTCAATGGGGTTCGTTATTCGAAACGAACCCTCGAGCATCGCGAAAAGTTCTTTCCGAGTAACGAGCACCCGAGCATTTTGGTGCTCGCTCATCTCTACTAATTATATAAATTGTTTACGCACATATTAAGGAAAAGATAGAAAGGAAAATATATATAACAAAATCTAAAAATAAAGAGGGTTAAAAAAAGGAATGTGGATGAGGATAGGATAAAAACAATGGAAGGGAAAGAGAGAACTCAGGTATGTAGCACCAAATAAGCTGGAACACAAGAATTCTGTCTCATTAAGGCTTCCTGCACATGAACGGGTCAGACCCCATATGCGGGATTCCCCCCGCAGAGTTTGACACGGTGCCCAGGCGGTGCCCCCAGCTTGCCCCTCCTCCATCTTCTCTTCTCTGCTGCGGATGAGCGGCCGGCGCATATGCGCAGTACAGAGGATGCTGTGGCGTCGCTACTGTGATTGTCGTGGTAGCCGCGTCATTCTGCAATGATGATTGTAGAATGGCCGTGGGACAGACGGCATCCATTGTCGTCAATGAAAGCTGGCTGTTCGTAGCCCGTACAAAATTGCAGCATGCTGCGATTTCTCCCCCGCGGGTGGAAAATCGCATTTGATTTCTGCTTGTGGGGAGGAAATCGCGTTTTGCCATAACATGGTATGGGCTGGATTTGCTGCAGAATCTGGAGGTGGAATCCTGTTTCGGATTTTGCAATGCAAATCCACCCCTTTGCAGAGGCAGAGAATTCCATGGATTCTCCAAAGTTTTTTCATGCAAACCATAGCAAAAGGAAAGCATCCAATCACTGCTGTTGCAGCTATCTTTCTACTATGAGTTCTTCCATTCTCATTATACTGTAAAATTCGGAAATCCACTCGCAATGGGAGAGCACTGTGCATGCTCTTCAATGCCTTGGTATAAGCAGTCTTGTGGCTGCAAGACTGTGCCACAGAATCCCCTCTGTTTTTAATAATAGTGACCTCTACAGCTGACTTTCATACACTGGTCTCTAAGTTTACCAAAAATACCGTATATACCGGCGTATAAGACGACTTTTGAACCCCGAAAAATCTGCTCTGCAGTCGGGGGTCGTCTTATGCGCCGATAATACAAAATAAAAAAAAGTGTAAAAAAAAAAAATTTATTACTCACCTCCCACGGCGTTCTGTCGCGCTCCGGCAGGCTGTCGCTCGCTCCTCGTCGCCGCCGCAGCATAGCTTTCTGAATGCGGGGCTTGAAATCCCCGCTTCCAGAAAGCTAATACACACGCCGGCAGCCATGACAGCATTGAATGGCTGTGATTGGCTGAAGGCGCACGTGTTAGCAATCACACCCATTCAATGATGTCATTGAATAGTGTGATTGGCTGAAGCCACGTGCGCTTTAGCCAATCAAAGCCATTCAATGATGTCATGGCTGCCGGCGTGTGTATTAGCTTTCTGGAAGCGGGGATTTCAAGCCCCGCATTCAGAAAGCTATGCTGCGCCGGGGACGAGGAGCGAGCGACAGCCTGCCGGAGCGAGCGACATCCTGCCGGAGCGCGACAGAACGCCGTGGGAGGTGAGTAATGAATTTTTTTTTTTTCACCACTGTATACCGGCGTATAAGGTGACAGTTGGGGGGTCGTCTTATATGCCCCGTCGCCTTATACGCCGGTATATACGGTATATATATTTTCTTGATACATTACTGCTGCTATATTAGGGTTATGGCATATACTGTATATAGGATCCAACATGATAGAGCCTAAGAGGCACTACATTAGCATATGGAGTGACCCATGCTTTTAATAATAGACCCTTAGTATTATATATTATTAATTAATAAATGTTTGATTTTAATAATTAGGGATGTTTTAAATTGGGCTCTTTTGCAAATAGGCAAATTCATTTGTCATCAAAATTGATGCCCTGTCTATCCCAGGGGTCCTTCAGTTTTAATTTCTCCTATTTCTGTGCACTGCCAGATGCAATGAAAACTGCCACAATTATGGGATTTCATGCTCCTGCAGGATATCTCACTGAGTGTTCAGCATCCTATATTGTGCTAAAGTAGAGAGAGACAGGTCCTGCAGTAATATAATATGCGCCACATCAGTTTCTATGTCAATCATATTTTAACCCTCGATTATAATCTCTTGCTATACTATATAGTAATGGAGGCAGCATATGGCATCCCTTAGTTTATTTATATTAGGGTTGATAGCTCCCAGGGCCCTATGGGCTCTGTATTTCAGTTCCTCAGTTACCAGGTGACCTAGGGTCATCCTGAACAAGCCTCGCAGTGTTGGGACAAGGTCTTTGGTCTTACTTGCTTTAGGGATGACCCTTATTTTGCTCCAATTATCAGAATTGTCATGTAGATGGTAAAACTGTTTGATATGTTGATTCTGAATGCCCCATTGGGCTGTGAGGGCAGTGATCGTGGAGGGTAGGGTTTCCCGATCTGAGGACACTTAATTTACTTTAACATCCAGAGCTTAAATGGTAAGTTTCATACAGCTTAGTTCTTGTTTGTATTAATTATCCAACCTCTCTACAAATCGCTCCATTTCCTGTCTAGTTGGGAGCAACTTAATGTATTCCTTTTAGTCCCAGTTCATTTTGCAAGAATGTGGCTGAAGATCTGTTTTTGAGAAGGCGTAGGGTGTTTGGCAGAGTTCATACTTGTAGAGAGGAATGGGGACTGAAAGCCTCCAATGCTTTGCTATGGGAGTTGTATATCCATCTGCAAAAGGGTTGAAGGCTGGAATGATAACTGTCCCAGCATAATAGATTATTAGTTGAGATGGGCTTTCTAAACACCATTGTGGAAAGTAAGCCATCTGGAGATTCAATAATCTCCAGGTCCAGGAAGGTTAATTGATATGGCTTGATCTCAAATGTAAGCAATAACTTCCAGATCATTGGTGTTTAGATGTTTAACAAAATCTGCAAAGCTATCTGGAGTATTGGACCTAAGGATGAAAGTGTCATCCATATATCTCAGCCACAATAATATATGATCTGTCCACATCTTATTATTCTCTACAAAGACGCAATATTCTTCCCATCAGCCGGGTACAGATTAGTATATGTGGGGGCACAAGGGCTCTCTATTATTGTATCTCTGAGCTGGAGGTACTAGTACATGCATCCAGCAAACACAAAAAGGTTGCACTCTAGAACTCTAGCTATCAGTTTTATTAAGAATTAACTTTGTTGAATGAGATATGTACCCTTTTAACTTAAGAAATGTCCAATTTCCCTATATCCACTTTTGTGTGGTGTGGAGCTGTACAAAGCTTCCACATTGAGGCTTGCCAAGTAGGTTTCAGGTGTTGGAACCAAACCGTCAGGTCTCCTTATCACATCAATTGTATCCCTGATGTAGGATGGTAAAGTTTCCACAAAAGATCTCAAGACTTGATCGATGTAGATGTTAATGACACTAGTAAGGCTGTCAAGGCTAGAGGCAATTGGACAACCCTTTGGGGGATTCAGACCCTTATATACCTTTGGTAAGCCATATAAAGTAGCTAACTGGGGTTCGTTAGGGGCCATAAATGTATATTTATTTTGATCAATGCGACCATCTTCCTTTGCTTTGGTGAGAGTTTCAATAAGAAGTTCTTTCTGAAACCTTTCTGTAAGGCCTGTGGTTAATATATGGTATCCATTCATATCCTTAAGGATGTGTAAGCATATGTAAATAATATATTGGTCACCATCTATTACAACAGCATTACCCCCTTTTTTATCATGCTCTTTCTCGAGGCCTAGGTCTTTATTAGTCAAATTAGATCCCCAGTTGGGTTTTTCATGAGATATTGATTTCAGTTCAGAGATAACCATGTGCTCAATAATTTCTATGTGAGCATAATCGCCTGCTCGTGGAATTTTAGTACTAGTAGGTTGGAGATTTGTAAAGAGATCTGCCTCCAGATTTTTCTGACTCTCATCAAGCAGTTCTTCAAGCATTGGATAATTTAATAAATCATCCATGTTAATCCCAAGTAATCTATATTGCTGTTGATCATGTGTGTTAATGAATTTTTTACAGGATAGTTTCCTCATGAAAAGGGCTATGTTCTTGACCCAATTAAAGCAATTGAACCATGTTGCTGGTATAAAGAACAAACCCCTACAGAGGAGACTAATATTGCTCAGTTCCAAGATCCTTTTCGACAGGTTGGTCACTTGTAACCCATTATTACCATCACTGGTATTCTTACCATACTGGTCATTGGTCTCATGGTATGTAGCCCCTACCAAATCACTCCTATTGACAATTGTTCCTCTAGTGATCAAGCCTTCCTTAGTGGAGAAGATTATTCTCCCATATCTCTCAACATATATTGGGATATCAGTAATTCCACGAAATCTCCTCATGTCACATACATCATTGGAGGTCACATGCTTTATTTTATTTTCAATAAATAAAAGTTATATTTTAGATTCATAACTGTAGAATTTAAAGATAAAGTTCCCAGCGCTCCAGTGAATAATGTGCAGGACTTACTTCCTCACACTGAGTGCACCCCTCATCCAGAAATGTGTTGTATAGACTGCAGAGCCTGAGGCAGATAAAAAGAACCAGTCCTGATCAATCCTCAATAAGTTTTATTCTTTAACACAATGCAACGCGTATCGGCTATAAAAATAAGCCTTTTTCAAGCAAATTCAAGATTCATAACTGAGATTTTCAAAACTTCTTTGAACCCAATATTGGCCCTCTGTGAACTTTTGCAAACATTACGGTGTTTATGTAGGAGTGTAGTGAACATTTTAACTTAGCAGTGAAAATTAGAAATTTTCCTCATTTATTCCATTTATTCACCTAATACTGTTTGTTGTAGCTTGAATCACTGGAGGCACACATGCCATATCTTGTTAGGTGGATGTTCTCGGGTATAGCAATTCCTCATGTACAGTATGGCCATTGTTTGTTCTCTGGTCATATGACATTGCTCAGAAGGGAAGAACTACCTTGAGTTTTCCAGAGCACAGGATGTCTGGAAAGGTTTTTAAGTGCCATTCGGCATTTGCCGAGCGTCTTAGGTACCAGTACAATAGAAGCCCCAGAGAAGTGCACTCATTTTGGAAATACACCCCTCAAGGAATTCATACACTAATCAGTTTATCCCCACAGGTATTTTCCAGAGTTCAATGCTCCATGGGTTCTCAATAATTAAGCCACTTCAATGTCCAATATGTTGTGCTGAGCTTGTGCCACCAGAGACACTAACCCCCCAAAAATTGTATATGCAGATCCTCCCAGATATAATAATAATCCACATATATATTAAGTAGATACATTAATTACTGAAACTGTTTACTAAAAAATATGGTAGGTACAAAATATCCCATACTAAAAAAAATAGGTATTAAAAATCATGTAGTAAAAATTAAGGCCTGCAAGTTGTCTACTAAACATTATCTAGCATGTGGCAGATAAATAATGTACTAAAAGTAATGATATACAAATTAGGCATTTAAAATTGTAGCATACCATTAAGGTGCCTGTACTAAAACGTGTGTACAAGTTACATAATAAAATTAAGGCACATAGTTAGCTGCTAAGAAAAACTTAAAGTGTTTTCTGATTTTTTTTTAATCTAGCTACCATTGCCCAAAATCCAGCATAATAAAACAGCACATACTCACCCATTCAACCAACGTAGGCTAATAAAAACATAAAAACAACTTAGAAAACCTCTTAGAAGATGCAAGCTATGTACTAAAATGTGCTGCACTTACTTAGCTACTTAAAATTGTGGTGTACTAATTAGGCACTTATAAATTGTGTAGTGTAAATTAAGCATTAAAACCTGTGGCAGACTAATTAGATACTAAAGCTCACGGCATCCAAATTTAGCTACCTGTACTAAAAACTGCAGTGTACAAATTTGGTGCTAAAAACTGCGCCATGCAACTTAGAAACCTTAAACTTGTGGTGCACAAATTAGGCACTTAAAGTTGTGGAATAAAATCAATTATGCTTGAACTCAATTAGGGTGCGTGCGCACATAGTGGCTGTGTAGAGGTATTGTGCTGCCCGGTGAAGAACTGTGTGACAAACTTGTATGCTGTTTTACAGCTAATTGCCACAATTTTGCATTGGTGTTGCATCACCTGCTTCAACTGTACAAGCACTACTGTGATATGGAGGGCAAAAAAGGGATCCTGTCTTGTGGTGTAGAATTAAAATAACTTTAAAAAAAAAAAGGGTTCCAAAAGAAAAGTATTTGAGAGAGATATGAACATGTAGACTCCATACACTGGAGAATAGAAGCCTACTTCAAGCTCCACGATGGATCTGTTGAAGGCAGTGTTCTGGCCTCCTGATAAAAGGAATCAGCGCACTTACATTAAAAGAATTTTGTACATAATTGCATATAGGCATGCGATAAATCTATGGGGACTATTGTATCTATCCTCAGAGGCCTGAGCTCCATCAAGCACTTTATAAGCAGGCCTCTCACATAGAGAATTTCACTCTACATTCTGTGGGCATGTATCCTAAACACATCAGTGAATCAATGCATGTGAAACAGTGAACAACAATATAGGTTGCAGTTCCCAATACACCATTTGATTATTGACAAAAGCTATATAGCTCATTGGTTAGTTTTCTGTACCAACAGTATAAAGAATGTGTAAATATATGCTAAATTTGTCATTTTAAAGCCCAAATATCAGTGTGCAAATATCAATTACATACAATCCACACAGGCTGGAATGGGATTTACCAGGATCTGTTCAATTCTCTTAGGTCTCAGTCACACGGGCGTTTTTTCGCGGGATTTTCGGATCGCATAAAGGATGCGCATCTGCAAATCGCGTGACCGGGGCCGACGATTCGCTGAAAAATCTGCACCTAGCAGCGTTTTCAGTTAAACGGCCCAGTGCTGCCCGCTATCCTCTGCCACAGCTGTGGCAGAGGAGAACGATGTTTGCCCATTGAATTCAATGGAGCCGGCAATATAGCCGGCGCTATTGAAAGCAATGGACTGCCGGCAAGCACCGGATGAATTTTCTGGGAAGGGCTTAAAATATAAGCCCTTCCCTGAAAGCCATCCTGCAAATGTGTAAAAATAAAAAAAAAGTATACTCACCTTTTTTCTGCAGCCGGAGTTCAGCCGCGTCCGGCCGGCAGTTCTCCTGAACTGCTCTCTGTGGTATTCAGCAGGCGGGGATTTAAAATCCCCGCCTTCTGAATGGGCTGCCTCTGATTGGTCACAGCCCTCACCAATCAAAGGCAGCTCTCACTCACCCATTCATGAATTCATGAATGGGTGAGTGAGTGCTGCCTCTGATTGGCTGAGCGCAGGGACCAATCAGAGCAGCTCTCAGCTGTCATTCAATAGCTGTTACAGCTGTGGCAGAGGAGAATGATCTTTAGTATATGTTCTCAATGGGGTTGGCGCTGCTGCCGCTGGCCCCATTGAGCGCATATATAGAACACAACGATTCGCAGAACACAGATAGGCGCGTTCTGCGAATCGTTGTGTCCTATAATTTATCGCACATCTGCATCCAAAGCGGACATGTGCCCGCTCCCATTGGGATGCCTTGGGTCTATAGATCTGCAGATCGCAAGCGCGTCTGCAGATCGGACCAAAAAACGCTCGTGTGACCGAGGCCTAAAACTGATTGATTAAATAACAGCAACTTTGTGGAACCAGGGAGAAAAAAGGGATTGTTCTAAAAGATCGAACCTAAATGTTTCATTGTGATGAATATCTATATTCTTCCTTTTTTGGTTTCCTTGTAGAACACAATAGGCTTGTAGACTCCATGCCTCTGCTCCGCAGTGCAAAGCCTTTGTCATTCGGAAGTGTGCACTAATTAACGGAGTTCAATGAATCTCTGAATACTCTTGATTATAATGCATTCAATAAAACATTTGTTGACAATAGAAAAACTGCTTATTTTGCTTTTGCTCAATAATGTGCATTATATTTATCAACAAAGAAACAGGAAGTCTTTTTGTTGAATTTCCCCACATCAATAAGTTTTAATAACTGTTGTCTTTAGGAATATCTAAGAGAAGTATGCGAGGTGCCTAAAGGTACATTTAGTACCAATCCTCAGCATTTTAGTACTTTGAATTGTATTATTTCAGCAGTGTTTACATTTGGAAAGCTCTTTAGACATCAATTGAAATCCTTCCAGGTTTGTTCTACATGTACTGAGCATTCCACAACTGCACTGCAGACTGAATTGAGATGTGATGAGAGCATTTTGATTTTATTTCACGTGAAAGCCAATCTTTAGGGTAGCTGAAATATTCAGTTTACTTCAAAAGTAAAAGAAATACATAATGTAAAGACAAACAACAGCATACGGCATGCAAAACATCTTAAAAGTTATGGAAAACATAAATAATAAAAATTATGTCAGCCAAGATCCCAAAGAACTTTAGAAATAGCACTCAGCAAAGGAACATATGGCATACTGTGTTTAGCAACTTCCCCAAATGAGATCAGAGAGAGAAAAAATACTCAGAAGATATAAAGGAAATTCCGAGGAGTTCATTTGAAACAATTGTGTTGTTGTGAAGTCCTGCAAGCACATCGGGGTTGTTAACTGTTTGCTTGATTTTTCTATGAAACTATGTTTGTATCTAAATACCAGGAGGAACTACCAGTCCAGGACTTACATCTCAGATGGTCATTAGCCTGAAATACCTGCTGCTTTAACCCCTTGAGTGGCACACCCGAAAATTTCCGGGACGAGCTCCACTGCTCATAGCAACATAGCCCGGAAGATTTCCGGGCTATGTATCACTATGGGAGCTGCAGAGCACAATGCCACAAGCTGTGACAGTGTGCTCTGCCTGCACAGTCCCACAGAGAACAAAGCAAGGGCTTTGAAAAACTAGCAGAAGATATTGCCGATATGTCGGAAACCTCCTGCTTTGTTTACAGGTTGCCATAGAGACCATTGGCTTGTCAGAAGCAAGCCGATGGTCTCTGTGGCAGGGAGAGCTTGGTGTTTGGCTGTCAGAGGACAGCTAGGTACTAGCTCTTACAGCAGAGATCAGAGAAAACCTCCGATCTCTGCTGATGTGATCAGGGGTCCTGATGGGTCCCTGTGGAAGTCCCCTAAAGGGACAAAAAAAAAATAAAAAATAAAAAAAAGTTAAAAAATTATTAAAAAAAATAATAAAAACACTTGTCTCCCTTTACTTTGTAAAAAAAATCAAAAATACAATCACATGTGGTATCCGTGTGCGTCGTAATGACCCAGAGAAGGAAGTTAATACATTATTTAACCCCTTAATGACATGGCCCCTTTTTTTCTTTTTTCCCCATTTCTTTTTTTCCTCCCCCCTGTTTAAAAAATCACAACTTGTCCCGCAAAAAACAAGCCCTTATATGGCCATGTCAATGGAAAAATGAAAAAGTTATGGCTCTTGAGACGCAACTGCAAAATTAGTTGAAATTCAATGATTAGACCATTTTAAAAAACCTGCCGTGGTGGGCACGACAGGGTGGTAGGAAACCCGCCACTCAAGGGGTTAAGGCCTCATGTCCACGGGCAATCACAGATTCTGAGTGCAGAGTCCTGCAGCGGATTCCTGTCGTGCCTGCAGACGTGAGGCAAAAAGACATTTTACTCACCTGTCCAGATGCGGCGCGGGTCTCTTCCATCACGGCCGGATCTTTATTCTTCTGCTCGATGCGCTTCATTTTTCTTCATGGATGTGCTTTTTTGTGATTTTTTTCAAAATCTTTTCCCGCGGACCCGCAGTAAGTCCACTGTATTAGGTGCAGACGTTTTCAATTGACTTCAATAGAAGACGTTCCTGCGGGATCCGCAGAAAAATGGAGCATGCTGCGTTTTCTTCCCTGCGTATGGATCTGCGGATGCCCAATGATAGTCTATGGGCATATTGAACTGTGGATCAACCTCGTGGGAGACTCATGCGGATTTCGCAATTCAATTATGCCTGTGGACATGAGGTCTAAACCTGTGTAGGTAAAAAATCTTTTCCTTATGCATCCAAAATCTGCCCCCTTATGAAACAAGATGGATAAGTAAAATGACCTTAAAATGATGTATATCTCCTGTGTTAGAGAATGTCTCAAATCAGACACAGTTTACCTTTTTAGTAGCCTGCTATATATCTTATGACTACATCAAGGACCATACCTGTGTTTCTCTAATGAGCTGTCAGTCCCATTGTGTCCATATTTGGACAGAAAACGTAATATCCATAAAGTAAGTATATTTAGAACTAATTATCAACCTCAGCGCGGATTCAGAATGGCGCACGCACAAATATTCTTGCCGCTATGGAGCGTATTAGTGAATGAACCAGTGATTTTTTGTTATGGTAATTTAAACTCTGCGCTATTGCGTGAGAGTCTGAAAAAAAACCCAGGAAGATCGGTCCTGCCCGGTCTGATCTCGCACGTAGTTTTTCAAGTTCTATCTTTTCTCAGAGTAGTATTAATGTGCGAGAATCTTGCTAGTGGGAACGAAACCATTGAAATCAATTGTTTTGTTTTGTTCCGTTTCGCAGCCGTGATTTTCACACCTGCAAAATGGGACAGAACCCCGGTCATGTGTTTAAGCCCTCAAAATAAGTAAAATCTATCCTCCTTTTCTAGGATGCATATCACATGGTAAAATTGCACATCCTGATTAATATTCCTCCAGCAGTTCATCATGCCGTGTTCTTCTGAGCAGCATATTACCCCTGGATTCCCACAGATGTACATTATTTCTTAGTCCAGAAGGAATGCATAAATTTGCATGTAATTTTTATTTCTTAATCCCTAAAAACATTTCCAATGGTGTATATAGCATACGCCTACGTGTTCCTGGTGTTACGGTTCTTAGCCATGGCATCCTAGCAATGGAAATCCATGCATTAAAAGTAATCTAAACCAATCAGAAACTGTATAGACAATCATGTGACATTACTGCTATATTAGCATTCACCATAATCTAATTCACATTCCATATTATTAACATATGAATAGCAATTCGGTGTTGTAATTTAGTCCAAATGGATATCGTGATTGAAATTTGAAGATCCAAAAGGCTTTTGTGGGGCATAAGTAGCTTTCGCTTATCTCCTCCCCTCATAGAGTCATAGAGTTACTGACCCTTTAAATGCCATAGTATCTAAAGGGGGCCAGATTGCAGTTACGTGCATTCAAGAAGTGTTTTGTTCCAAATATATATCTTAGGGTGCATTCACATGAACGTATATTGGCTTGGTTTTCACGCTGAGCCGATATACGTCCTCCTCGTGTGCAGGAAGGGGGGAGGATGGAAGAGCCCAGGAGCAGGAACTGAGCTCTCGCCCCCTCTCTGCCTCCTCTCCGCCCCTCTGCACTATTTGCAATGAGAGGAGGCGGGGAGGGGGTGGGGCTAAGGTCTGCAAATTAGCCCCGCCCCCGTCCCACCTCTCCCCATTGCAAATAGTGCAGAGGGGCGGAGAGGAAGCAGAGAGGGGGCGAGAGCTCAGTTCCTGCTCCTGGGCTCTTCCATCCTTCCCCCCCTGCACACGAGGAGGACGTATATCGGCTCGGCGTGAAAACCAAGCTGATATACGTTCGTGTGAATGCACCCTTACTGCCAAACTATTTATTTCAGCAGTATGTTCTAAAATTCTGCGTTTTAGCTTTCTTTTTTGTGCATCCGACATATTTCAGATTGCATGCAATACGTTCAGTAACATGCACCACATATTCACTATCACAATGAATGTATGCTTGAATATCATAAGAATATCAACTTTCATCATTTTTAAATGTATCCGTGATGCATGAGTATTTACATGTCTTGCATCTGCTCAGTCCTCTCCTATAATTACCTTTAAGATGCAACCGTGTTTCATTGGATGCTTCACTAATAAATGTAGTTGGTGATAAAGCACCCCCAAAGTCCTGCCCCTTGTAGCTACTAATCAATATCCATTATTTATCAGCTAGTGTATCATCTTGATATAATGTCCCAATATCTAATATAAATAAGCCTACATGCTTTTTCTTGCACCACACTTTGTCCCCTTTGCTGTAACTTTGGTGTCATTAGATGCGGTACAGGCTCATCATCAATGTTAAATCATTAAACTTGAGTTTAATAGATTCATTGAGCAATCAGGGGAGTTTAAAGTTACAATGTGAAGTCTATGGCGGCACTGCTGTGTCAGTGCCACTCGGGAGAGTGAAGCATTGCCTTGCTAAGCAATGTTGATAGGAAGCCATAGCAAGGCAAGCAGTGAAGGTGAATGTTGGGCTGGGTTCACACAGGGCGGAATTGCCACAAAACTTTGCTAGCATTTTAAACCTGGGACTAAACAGCAAAGTGGATGAGATTTGCAAAAATCTTGTTCCCATGCTGCTGACAGTCGGACAAGCCACATGGAAACTGCTATGCAGAGCGGAGTTCAAATCCACAACATGTCTATTGTGTCCCCATTTCTGCTGCAGGCTCGCTTCTCTTTCTGCAGCAGAATGCAGACGGAAAAAGCCACTTCAAACAGCGCCGAATGCTGCGGTTTTTGAAGCAGCTTTTCCGCTGCAGAAATCTTGTGTAATTTTTGTGCGGATCTGCTGCAAACAATCTTCATGGGATTTCTCTCCTGTTAGAACCAAGCCTGACAGGAGAGACACCTCAACACACCAAGAAGTGAGGCTAGAGACACGGAAACACAGCAAGCAGTGGAGAGAGAGAGAGGGCGGGAAATGGAGGGACTCAGTTCTGCTCCACACCCTCAACACTACTACACACACTCAGCTCTGCTACACACACTCAGCTCTACTACACACACTCAGCTGTACTACACACACTCTTGCTCTGTTACATGCCCCTACACACATCAGCACTAAAGCATGCTGTTATACAAACTTAGCTCTGCAACACGCTGCTACACACACTCGGCACTGATACATGCTAATGCACACACACAGCTCTGCTGCACACACACAGCTCTGCTACACACACTAGGCAATGCTACATACTGTTACACACACTCAGCACTGCTACACTCTGCTACACACACTCAGCTCTACTTCACGTTGCTACACACACTCAGCCTGCTACATGTTGCTACACACTCAGCCCTGCTACATGCAGGTATACACACTGATCTCTGCTACACACAGGTAAACACACTCACCTCTGCTGCACACATCTATACAAACTCAGCTCTACTACACACAGGTATAAACTCACCTCTACTTCATGCATCTACACACACTCAACACTGCTACACCCAGGTATATACGCTCAGCACTGTTACACGCAGCTATACACACCCAGCTCTGCTACACATAGGTACACATGTTCAGCACTGCTACACATAGGCACACACATAGTAACATAGTAACATAGTTCGTTAGGCTGAATGAAGACAATGTCCATCTAGTTCAGCCTGTCTATCCTCCTGTGTTGATCCAGAGAAAGGCAAAAAACCCCAAGAACGGAAGCCAAATAGCCCTTTTGGGGGAAAAAATTCCTTCCCAACTTCCTAATGGCAATCAGACTGTTCCCTGGATCCACCCCTAATATTTCCTACCTACCTGTATACCTGGATTAACAATTGACCTAAGATTTATAACTTATAGTATCCTTCCTCTCCAGAAAGACATCAAGTCCCCTTTTAAACTCCTCTATGGATTTTGTCATCACCACATCCTCAGGCAGAGAGTTCCACAGTCTAGCTGCTCTTACAGTAAAGAACCCCTTTTCTATGTTGGTGATGAAACCTGTTTTCCTCTAAATGCAACGAATGCCCTCTTGTTACGGTCGCAGTCCTGGGTATAAACAGATCCTGGGAGAGATCCTTGTATTGTCCCCTCATGTACTTATACATGGTTATTTGGTCGCCCCTTAGCCTTTTTTTTTCTAAAGTAAATAGTCCCAATTTGGATAGCCTCTCTGGGTATTCCAGTCCCGTCATTCCATGTATTAGTTTAGTTGCTCTTATTTGAACCCCCTCCAGTACTGTAACATCTTTCCTGAGCACCGGTGACCAGAACTGTACGCAGTATTCCATGTGGGGCCTGACAAGTGCCTTATATAGTGGGAGGATAATGTTCTCGTCCTTCGCCCCTATACCTCTTTTAATGCACCCCAAGACTTTATTTGCCTTTGCAGCAGCTGATTGGCATTGGTTACTCCAGTTTAGTCTACAGTCCACCAGTACCCCCAGGTCCTTTTCCATATCACTTTTCCCTGGCGGTACTCCATTTATTGGATATTGGTGACCTCCGTTTTTGCTGCCCATGTGCATAGTCTTACATTTTTCAACATTGAACTTCATTTGCCATTTTTCTGCCCAAGCCCCCATCTTATCCAGGTCCGTTTGTAGCCGTACATTGTCCTCCGTTGCATTAATTATATTGTATAATTTTGCATCATCTGCAAATATTGATATTTTGCTGTGCAGCCCCTCTATCAGGTCGTTGATAAATATATTGAACAGAATGGGGCCTAATACTGAACCCTGTGGCACCCCGCTAGCGACTGTGGTCCAATCAGAGTACGAACCATTTATTACCACCCTCTGCTTTCTATCGTTGAGCCAATTATTTACCCAATTACACACGTTTTCACCCAATCCGAGCTGCCTCATTTTGTATATTAGCCTATTAAATGGCCCGGTATCAAATGCTTTAGAGAAGTCCAGATATACGAGATCAATAGATTCTCCCAAGTCCAGCCTAGAGCTTACTTTGTCGTAGAAACTGATCAGATTTGTCTTACATGAGCGACCCTTCATGAATCCATGCTGGTCAGGAGTTATTCCATTGTTCTCCCTGAGGTACTCATCGATGGCGTCTCTCAGAATCCCCTCGAAAATGTCAGGACAGTGTCCGGGATATGGGGGTCCCTGAGATATCCCGCAACCCCTGTCCCTGCCTACTTGCCCCCCTGGGCTAACCCCCAGGGCGACAACTGGGCGACGGTCCCTACCCTCACTAGGGAAGCGGGACACGGGAGACAAACAGACACTGAGACAAGCAACGGTAGAATGGTCAGACAATCCGGGTAGGCAACAAGAGGGTACGCAGTACGGAGGGGTCAGGCAAAAACGTAGTCAAGTCCAAAAGCAGGTGTCAGAAAAGCCGAGGTCACAAGAGCAGTCAGGATAAACGCGGGTGCAGCTGGAGAACCAAACTAACACTGGCAAGGCCTGAGAGGAAAACACACCTATTTAAATGCTGTCAGCGCTCCCGCCCCAGAAGCTGATTGGGGCGGGGAGCCTGACAGCAGCAGGGCTAATCAGGGCGGTGCTGGGGGCACGCCCCCAGTCTCACTGCACAGACAGTTACCAGGGAAGCCAGCCTGGTAGTCAAGCGACTAGAAGCACCAGCTGCCTCCCTAGCAACCCGGCGGCGACCAGTCTTACAGCGGCCCGGGGAGATCACAAGAACCGGGGTACCTCTGCGCCGTGCTCCTGTACCCCGGGTGGCCGGACCGGTGGTGCGGGCACGGCGGCCCCGAGAGTTGCCGGTTCTGACAGAAAATTTTTCCTGTTACTGAAGTGAGACTTACTGGCCTGTAGTTACCAGGCTCCCTTTTGCTCCCCTTTTTGTAAATTGGAACCACGTTGGCAATGCGCCAATCAAATGGTATTACACCGGTCTTGATAGTGTCTAGAAATATTAGATATAGCGGCCTAGCTATCTCGTCACTTAGTTCCCTTAGTATCCTTGGGTGTATTCCATCTGGGCCCGGCGATTTATCTATTTTAGTCTTCTTTAGTCGCTTCCGCACCTCCTCCTGCGTTAGGTATGACATATTTTGTGATGGGTTAATTTTATTCCCCTGCATCTCGTGTGGCATTTCCTCTTCATTTGTGAATACACTTGAGAAGAAACTGTTTAGTAGATTTGCCTTCCCTCCATCATCTTCAATGATCTCTCCTGCATTATTTTTTAAAGGGCCAGTGCTCTCCCTGCTAATCCTTTCGCTGTTAATATAGTTGAAAAATAGTTTCGGGTTGTTTTTGCTCTCTTTGGCGATCAGTCTTTCTGCTTCCTCCTTGGCAGTTTTGATCGTATCTTTGCATATTTTGTTTTTTTCCCTGTATGATTTCAGCGCTTCTTCGCTGCCTTCTTGCTTTAGTAGTTTGAACGCTTTCTTTTTTTCGTTTATTGCCCCTCTTACCGTCCTGTCGAGCCACATTGGTTTCCTTTTAGTTGAGATTCTTTTATTTTTAAAGGGAATGAACTGCTCACATGAGGTGATTAGGATCCTTTTAAACTTTTCCCATTTGTCCTCTGTACTGATATTTTTGAGGATGTTGTCCCAATTAATGTTACCGATAGTAGTTCTAAGCTCATCAAATTTTGCTTTACTAAAGTTTAGTTTATTTGTCACTCACTGATAAGGCTTCCTATTGATTGACAGCTGGAAGTTGATTATATTGTGGACACTGTTCCCCAAGTGCCCCTCAACCTGCACTCCCTTTATCCGTTCCGGTTTGTTAGTTAGTACTAAGTCCAGAATGGCCCTCCCTCTCATTGGTTCCTGCACCAGTTGGTTCAGGTAATTATCTTTAATTACTTTCAAGAACTTTTCACCCCTGTGAGATTTGCAGGTTTCGTTCTCCCATGTTATATCTGGGTAATTAAAGTCCCCCATGATAATTACTTCATTGCGGTTTGACACCTCTTCTATCTGCCTTAATAGTAAGTTTTCAGTTTCTTCTGTTGCTTTTGGTGGTCTATAGAAGACCCCTATCAGGATTTTGTTATTTTTTCCTCCCTGTATTTCTACCCACAGAGATTCCACCTGTTCTTCTCCTACCCCTATATCCTCCCGTAGCCTCGGCTTTAAGTTCAATTTGACATACAGGCATACCCCTCCCCCTTTCTCGTTCCTTCGGTCTCTTCTGAAGAGATTCTACCCCTGCAAATTCACCGCCCAATCGCACTTATCATCAAGCCATTGTTAAAGAATTTTTAAAGAAGTACACCTAGATCAGGTAAAATTGAATATAAGAGTCACTAGTGACTTAACCCTTAACCAGAATTCAGACACGACATCCGAATGTAGTTAATGGCAGTGAGAGCTCGGCGAGCCAGGCACCCAACTTTTATTGAGTACACAGGAAAGACGTAATTAACATATAGATGAGGGAAGGCATATTCAAATAAGATATAGGTAAGACATATGGGCGTATACGTTATTGGCAAATTAATGACTTTCCCAAGCTCAAAATATCACATTTGACATAGAAACATTGGAATTCGCAGATGTTGAGAAATCACACAATGAAAGGATAACCCCTACGCACTCCATCAATCTCAATGCATCCTGGTTCCATAATAAAGATAGTTTCCAGCGC
Organism: Eleutherodactylus coqui; assembly: GCF_035609145.1. Taxonomy (NCBI): domain Eukaryota; kingdom Metazoa; phylum Chordata; class Amphibia; order Anura; family Eleutherodactylidae; genus Eleutherodactylus; species Eleutherodactylus coqui. The sequence continues at coordinate 25,298,691 of NC_089845.1, read as the reverse complement.
AAACAACCTTGTACTAATTACTAGTGTGCATGACATGCTAAGTCAGCACACAGTTCATGACCAGGGCAGTGTGTTCTTCTCTGAAGGCCTTAAAGGGATCTGCAGAGTGAACCAATGTCAGTGAACCAAACTATATCTTTCACAATTTCCCTCCTAAAATATCTTTAAAATGGAAGAAGAGGATGCACCCTAGGCTAGAAGATTTAAAACAAAGCAGACCTGCTATCTTTGCTACACTCACTAGCCCTTCCTAGAGAGACCTGCCCCGAGGAAAAACAGGAGATCTTCCTCCCACTCCTCTACCCGTCCCCCAACTGGTTCAGGTCTCTTCTGTCCCTATGTCTGTCTTGCAAAACACAGCACAAGGAAAAGGGGTTATCACGTTCCAGTGTACAGCATTCAAGGGTGTTGGTTATATGCAAATAGATGAGAATAAATGAGTCCAATGAAAGTCCATATAATGAAATGTCCATGGTATGATTGACAGTCCATTAGGTGTATAAGTCTCTCAAAAAGAGTATAGTCCTTTAAGGCTGAGATCCTTTAGATCACACTCTCATATCCACAGTACATGCAGTTGTCAAACTTCTGCAGAGTAGGTTTTCTACATTAGGTGCAAGGTGCCTTGTCAGTTGTCAACATGGTCATAAGATGGGTTTCAGTTTTTAACACACCAGGTAATTTCTCAGCAGATTTTCCTGAAAGACATTTGCAATTAGTACCCAGAATTTTCTTAATGATTACCATGACAATCTTAATAATAATGGCTAATACCACAATGCACAAAACTCCCTGTAGGAACAGACCCACTACCCCAGACATTATACCACCCAAACCTCTAAACCAGTTTACAGGATTCAAGTAAGATAACCATTCTGGCCATTTAGTCTCGTCATCAGAAATAGCCTTACGGTACAGCTCTTTTATTTTTCTTGCTTGTTCCAAATCATGAGTGATCTGCAATGTTCCTGCTGGATCTATGTAGTGACAACAAGACGGACCCACCACCTGGCATAACCCTCCTTGTGAGGCGGTGAGATAGTCTAGGACCACCGTATGTTGATTAGTGACTAGGATCAGTTGTTTAGTATACTCATTTTGAACACCGAGTATGTCAAATAGTGTATCAGTGATGTTATCAAAAGCATCTCCCAAAGCCTCTATCATGTGAGTGTTCCTTAATGAGTTAAATATCATACCTATTGGTCCTCCCAGAACTGCTCCAGCCTTCCAGGCCCAATGTGTATGTGCAAAGTGTACCTTGTGTTCTGGAACGTAACATATGTGATGGAACATGCTGATAGGGAAATTCATCACTAGTCCAAACCCAGGTGGCCTGCTCCAATTTTGCTAGGGTACATGTACCTCCAGCTCCAAGTGGGATCCACCTGTAAGCTTTACTACCACATACTGCATAAACACCTGGAAGCTTAATCTGTATCCCATGTATGAACGCATCTGCAATATAAACTAATAACACAGTATTAGGAAATAAACACCAAGAATAAGCTTCAACATTAATAAATTCCTAATAGAACGCTTTAGCGACCTAAGGGGCATGACAGCATACCCAACCTTCTAACAGATTTTGTCACTCTAGATATGAGCTCATGATACATAATGATTTTGTTAGTGCATTCTTTATCTAATGCATGCTCACTAGACACAATTGAAATCTTGCCAATAATACAGGAAGGGAAGTAAAATATTTTCTTTTGTTCCTTTACAGAAGTAATTAAAGTTGGTAAAGGCCTTCCATCTCCTGGTTGCAGGTTATGAGTACTTTGTAATGATAATAGATCTGGAATAGAACTGAAAACATGTTTATGAATCTGCCGCAATATTTTCTACATAAAATGTCAAAACAGCATCTATTGGTCACTGAAACAGGTATAAGAGAAATATTTTAGAGAAAAATTTAAGTGCAACCTTAACAGTTTTTCCAACGTTCTGGCAGGTGCAAATGGCACAATCCTTGCACAAACCTAGGAATAGCGTGCTGACATCCTGATGTTACCCAGCGCTGTTTACCAGACTCACCATTGCCTCTTCGAACTGATGTGTAGGTCCTTGTGAGATGGCACAGGTAACAGGGTGTCTGAACCCAACCCTTTTATAACTAAAACAGGATTACATAATGGGATCAAGAATGTGATTATAATACATAAAATCACCTTCCAACTAAAAGTTTGAACATACCAATCATTAAAGGTAACTTCTAAATGTTTCTCTCAAATGCTGCATGTTTTTCATTACAATGATACATTGCATAAACAATCAGATAATCTAATATCAAATTTATTACACCCTAGAATTTCATTTGCTAGCAACACAAAACCAATCCTGTCAAATCTGGGCTCAAGAGAAAAAAACAAAAACAAAAGCAAAAATGAAAAATAAATCTATAAAAATAAAAAAACAAAACAGTCATATATGGAATATAAATGTCTCTTTATCTTGAGGTCTTCCTTCCGTTGTTTTTCATTACATCCCAAATATACAGGGTCTCTAATGCAGGGAAGCAGAGCAATTATTGTGTCCTTACTACTTTCCCTGGTTAGTCTGGTGTCAGTCAATCTCCTCCATTCATCATACCCATGGATGTAAGGTATTCACAGGTGACTATAGAGCCCCTTGTTCCTTGTAGATTCCACTCTTCCACATGCCCTTTGCACACCATTGGTCGTCTCAGGTCTCCAGGGAGGAGCTATAATGCTTAGCCCTCCTTTGACTAGTCGCCAGCTGGCAGTTAGGCACTGTTTTAAACACTTGTCAGTTCTTCAGGCTCAGTTGAATAGTCACAGCTATGGAGAGATACAGCTGGCACTTAGAGAAGATAAAAATTAAAATCACACTTGCAAAGTTCCAATCTCCTGCCAGATATAACTCAGTTCATGAATTCATTCAGTCCAAAATAACCTTGATCGCAAATAGTTCAGTCCATGATAAATTAAAACAAAAAAACAAAATCGCAGTCCTGGGTCTTGTGGTACTCTTCTTCATCCGTCCATAAAAATGGATCAAACCAGTTTCTATATGTCAGCTTTATCAATCTCTGCCCAGAGTGACCCTATTAGCTTTCTACTGCAGCAAACAAATATTTTTAATAACTATCTATTTCTATGACAGCAGGAGCAACTTCTATATACTTTATACATAGAACTCATGAATCAGTCTTTTGAACAAACAGTAATAATTCCTTAAAATTATTCAAACAACACAAATTAAGATAATCAAGTTTAAAACACAATCTTAAGATTTATCATTATCATCCGTACATTTATAATTAGCAACTTTCATACTTTGTCAGTCTAGCCTTTTCAGAGTTCTTCCCTCACACCCTCCTTTTCGGGGGAGGGACCCAAAGGCACACTCCCTCTCTCCACATCATCCAGCTCCACCCCTTTGAGTCCAGCCAGTTGTTTAGACCGTTAAACCTCAAATGCAAAAATATGGATGATCAGAGCATACCTCAATACCTCATTATACTTGCATTAATAGGACTTCACACATTCGTACTCATTAGATTTACAGGACAGTTCTTAGAAGCCAACAGCTGGATATAAGTATCATTAGCAGAACCTCCACTAAATGATTTTGCCAAGGTTTTGTATGTTATAGCAAGCAAAATCTATTAACTCCCACTTCTTATTAGATTCAATTAAACTAGAACGTATGTCCTGTTTACATATTATCGATCAGCCGGCTAGGGAGGGAGTACTATAGCCAAACATCGCTCCTATATCTGGCTTCTACATGGTGGGCAATTGCCCTTCATGCAACCCATCGCTCCACAGCCGTAACGCCCTTCTTTGGCTGTGGACGGGATGTGAATGTATCGCAGCCCTTGTGATTCAGCTCAGTAGAATTTTCACGTATCTTAAATTGCATATATACATTATATATGTATCTTTTATATTACTAGTTTTTCCGTTAAATAGAATGCCCCCCTTCACCCCTTCCACAATGTCTGCATTTGCATACTATGGAGGAGCAGAGGTTAATTTTCTGAGTATTCCAAAATGTTAAACCGCTGCATACTCACTCACTTAAGTACACATCATATAGTCATGAATTTCTACCTAACATTCCTGTCCAGGTGCAAATTCCCTTAATCTCCATACCTGCTCTCATGTATTTTTGCCTCATATACCACCCATACCAGATCCCATCATGAACTTTCCCTGATCAGTTTTTCCCTGATCCCATCACATCGTGGATATTTTCTGATCGGTCATGGGTCCCATAGCAACTGTCAAAAGTAGCGAACTTTGTCTTCAGTATTTGCTATGTAAAATCTGTTTACCAAAATGACACCTGGCCGCGGGTTGCGATCCTTTGGCACTCTGTCATTACCCCTGGCTAGTGTTCCACACATTACAGTAGCCAGTTTAATCCAGGCAACCAAATACAGACCAGCAGATTTTGGAGAGGAACTTGCACTTGGAACCCTTAAACATATACTCACATAAGTGATTGTGTAGTATTTTTAGCAATACTGTACACCCACTGAAAACACAAGAACATAGTCATGATATAATGCTTGCACGTATGCCAAGCAATTAAAGGAGCTTCAGTTTTCTACTCAGTTAAAGTTACAGTATAAACACTCCAGTCCGTAACAGATCGTCCTCATGAAAAGTTTAAAATTACACGATCAGTGAAAAACCCTACGTTACTGATTTATATAGACATGAACCCCAAAGCATTCACCCAAAGCTTGCATTGCAAAACTGTACTCACACTTATACAGGCGAAAGTAACATCCAAACATCAATCAGCACACAAGTAAGATTCCTCTTAGAATAGTTAGAGAATGCAAACATACAGTTATGAACATAAAAACTTATACAGTGAATAACCACCGTATATTATCCAATTTAAACATTACCATACATGATAAAGGCAGTTAAAGAGGAGATTGCATGATGAAATATTTGCTGTGCACTTGGCACAGAACCAACAGACTATCAGCTATGTACCCACAATCGCAGTGCAAACACACTAATACCAAATCATTCACAGCAGAAAACTAAATCCAGTCATATTCCATCATATTTCATACTCCTATACCTAAAGGTAACAGATCCATCAGACAGACTTACATTCTCTTATTGCATAACATACTTCATTGCACATTATTAAAACATCTAGTTTTACTTTAACTTTCCGTAGTGTAACATACTAATATTCTACTAGTGTTAACAACAAAACTCTTAGAGGAATGTCACATAGCATTCTCTCCCCCCTCGTAAACATCACTACATACATCCATTTAACCGCTCCACCTTATCACTACTCTGTGAGTGGCATGGAGTATGGAATGCCTGCTCTATTCCCAAGGCCTTTTTCACCTCTTGACATACTCCAGAAGTAAAGTGTATACCTCTGTCACTCTCAATCACCTCTGGTATTCCATACTGACACACACTAGGACATATTCATAGGTCCCACTTTTAGGAAAGTGGATGAAATTATTCTGCAATCGCTGTAAATTGGCGCCAAGCATTAAGGTCAAGACCAGCTTTTGGTAATTTGGCCTTCCGCCTATCACACCCATAGCAATCCAACAGGGAGAGCCAGTCCCGTCTTCAGATATCTAGCTATGTGCAAAACCTTGTGTCCCGCAACTGTCAGTAAGCGGCTATCCCAGAGCCCAGTTACATATACCTACACTCTATCGGTAGCCAAAAACTGTAGAGTCGTATTGAAACCATGAGTAAGGGAAGCGTGCAGAGCATAAAAACACAACCACAAGTGAAAATCTATGCATCAATACCAGAATCTCTCTCTGAAGCGTTAAAATTATATTTACATTCAAGCTCATCTTCTGTAATTGTGCAGAAAAGAATAAAGCAGTCTTCTGGGGAATAAGAGCTGTCTCACAGGGATGTTGCATATCAATAATCATACTGTAATACTGCACAACATTAATATAAAATAATACACGATGTAGCAGAGCTGAAGAATGACACAGGAAGGTGAGGAAGCAGTAGGGATAGGAAGAGTTAAAGCATGAATACAAGGCAGGAAATGATATGTAGCAGAGCTATTGCTGCGCTGCTTATAGAAAGACAAAAAAGACAAACAAATAGAAAGATAATTTTACCTGATAGGGAGCAAGTTCAGAAATGCTGAAGCTGTACACCTGACACTGACACCGCAGACGACCCCCTCTCTGTGGAGAAGTCAAGAGAAATCTCTTGCCCCGGGGAACTGCTTCATCCAAGAGAAGAAGGCCGCTGCTCCCCGTTCAGTAAAAAGAGTGTAAAGGTATAGCATGTCGCTGAGGGCCTCCAAAACTGTTAAAGAATTTTTAAAGAAGTACACCTAGATCAGGTAAAATTGAATATAAGAGTCACTAGTGACTTAACCCTTAACCAGAATTCAGACACGACATCCGAATGTAGTTAATGGCAGTGAGAGCTCGGCGAGCCAGGCACCCAACTTTTATTGAGTACACAGGAAAGACGTAATTAACATATAGATGAGGGAAGGCATATTCAAATAAGATATAGGTAAGACATATGGGCGTATACGTTATTGGCAAATTAATGACTTTCCCAAGCTCAAAATATCACATTTGACATAGAAACATTGGAATTCGCAGATGTTGAGAAATCACACAATGAAAGGATAACCCCTACGCACTCCACAAGCTCAATGCATCCTGGTTCCATAATAAAGATAGTTTCCAGCGCAAACATCCTTGTACTAATTACTAGTGTGCATGACATGCTAAGTCAGCACACAGTTCATGGCCAGGGCAGTGTGTTCTTCTCTGAAGGCCTTAAAGGGATCTGCAGAGTGAACCAATGTCAGTGAACCAAACTATATCTTTCACACCATGTTTCCGTAATTCCGACTACATCATAATTTTCATCAGTCATTCTGCTTTAAGCTCACCCACTTTACCGACCACACTTCTTGCATTCGTGGTCATACAATTTATATAGTTTTTTTTGTTTTTTAAATTTGTTTTGTTGTTATTCGTACTAATGGCTGATCTAACAGTTCTAACTGTACTAACCCCATCCCCTGCTCGACCCCCATTCCCCTTGCTTGGACCCGGGTCGGTAGTTACACTAGCTACCCCACTATTTCTCATTTTACGCTCCCCCCCAGTCCCTAGTTTAAACACTCCTCCAGCCTTCTAGCTTTACACACTCAGCTTTACTACACGCAGCTATACACACTCAGCACTGCTACATACAGGTGAACACGCTCAGCTCTGCTAGCACTGCTACATGCAGGTATACACATTCAGCCTGCTACATGCAGATATGTAGTGGTCTGCAGCTCAGTGACTGCATTCTCTCTCTGTAGCAGATGCAATCTGTAGAGTATACCAGAGATACATGATATTACTGCAGGATACATGAATACACTGGGGGCTCCACAGTAACATATACTATAGTAAGTGGTGTAATATAACGACATGTAAAATACACTAATTGACTGTTCCCATGTTTCCAAAATGTGGAGGACCAAACTGTGAATGGCAAACAGTTCAAGCTGAATCCTCAGCTCGACAGTTCTTAAAACATTTACAACCATTTTTCCAAGCTTTTCATGTTCATGTAGCGAACATCGGGTCAGTCTAGTTATATAAACAGCTGTACATCATTTCTTAGATTTCCTAAGCATCATGTTGTCCTGTGTTCCCTTCGCAGAACGTCCTTTCCTAAATTATACATAACACCTAGTGTTCCTTCTGCTAGCAGATTATCTACTGCACATTCTCAGTCCCATCCTAGAAGTGCTAGAAGTGTAATATCTGGTGACAGCTCCCAGTGATTTAACTGGAAATGAAGCTAGTTATAGTAATTCCTCTTCTATACCTTATGGCAATGTCTGGCCCTGCTGCACTGGCAGTCGGCTCGACAATCAGCTCATCACCGGGAATTCCAAGCAGGGGGTTCCTGTTGATCAGGGTTTGGCTGGCAAATCTTAATCTGGGGATCAAGCACACAGCATTGACGCATGAGTAGTGGCCTACCTTAATGTTGGAAATATGATGCGGCTGGCCAGACACAGCCAAATCATTACCAAACAAATTATTGACAAAATTGTGTGGCAACTGGCCACCATGGGTGGGCATGGTATGGCCATGTGTGGACAGCCGCACATTGACATTCCTCCTCTAATCGGTTTATCTATTTAGCATAAATACAACACCAGAACCAAGCTCATAACATAAATTCAGCCACAGTGTCAAGCTCCGTACATAAATATAGCACCACAACCAAGCTTATAACTTATAAATACAGCCCCAGAACAAAGAAATATACTCTTTTGTCTATATTGCCAATTTTAGACGAGCGTATTATGGGTATATTTTGCAAATAGTGTCCCAGCCCAACTACTAATAACTAGGGTGAGAATTGTCAGCTTGAAAATGTGGTAGAGTTTGGAAACAGACAGGATAGACATATAGAATTTGTAATGAGGCGCAAAACCACTATCAGAAAAAGGTCACAGTACAGGCATAATGCACTTAGCGATGTTATAGTACAAGTGCACACAGTGATGTCACAGAACCGGTCTTCTGGACAACATTAATATTAACCACTTCTCTTGCCTCCTAAAGGCGATGCCTACATAAGCTCTTCTGTTACATGCATATGCACAGAGCACTGCCATCTCCTGCCTGACACCACACATGTCAGTCCTACAATGTCACTCTTCTCCCTGGAGCGCACACGGTGTCACATGGGAGACAGCAGAGCTCTGTGCATATTTAAGTAATGAGAGTGCTTCTATCGGTTGAGGTTTTAGGAGGCAAGAGAAGGAGGTCATTTTAAATCTGCAGCAATTTTAGGTGTCGACGGCCCTAAATTTTTGCTGATGGTCCAACCTGGGGGGCTCATGCCTCCCTGTCCCCCAACCGAGCCTGCCCCTGCTGATGGTTAACTATTGATGACCTATCCTCAGGTGAGTTTATCAAAAGTTTATGCCCTGAAAACCCCTTAAATAACTTTTCTTCCTAAAGAATAAACTTTTTTTCCCTTATTTAGTACATTTTCTTCTACACTGGTAGCATGCTCTCTGCCACTTTCACTGGGATTATATTCTCCCGGTCACAGTCGTCACAGTGCTAAACAGCTAAAATTGAAAGCTTTTCACCTACCTTTCGTGATAATGAAATGAGCAGGTCTGAAAGGCAATGGGAACACTTGCTGAGCTTACATCAGTAAGGAACAGCACAGAAAGTACAAGAAGCTGAGTGCAAAAAAAAAAAAAAGTTTATTCTGGAAGACGCTTGGACTTGATGGTTATGAACTTCAGGCAGTGTTCCTAAAGTTACAATATGTGCAATTCATGTTGCTACAATTACAAGAAAATAAAAGGTTATGGCTGTTAGGACAATGATTGTGGGATGGCAAAGCCAAGAAAAAAAAAAGTTTGGCTATCTGAGTATGTAGAGAGCCTAGATTTTCAGACAAAGGGATAAATTACAAACTTTGTGTAATACAGCAATCTAGAGCTAAAAGAAAATAATTATGTAAGTTTGAGGAAAAACAAAAAATGCAACAAAGTGGCAAAATTATCACAGATGACAATACTGGTGTATAGTATACTGGGTGGATGAAGGATGTTGAGGCATAAGGGGCTTAGTATGACTCTATCACCCAAGGGCCGATATGAACCTAGAGCTAGCCCTCATCAGTATGTGCCCGTACATTCAGTTTAGAGAAATATAATTTGCTAATGATGTACATGAATGTCCATATGCGGAATGGGTTAATCATAGAGTTTTACTAATTGGTCATATCAGGCAGGGTTCTGGCCTCTGGTTTTGTGAAATGTAAAATTGTATTGCAGTTCCGTGCTGGAAACAAATGCCAAATTATGAGGCTCTTTGGATTATGGGGCATCTAAAACCTGAATTATCAGAATTTCCAGCATTATAACTGGCAGGCATATCAAATGTTTAATGTGGTCTGCCTGCCAGATATCAATATGTACACCATCACGTTATTATTGTATTCACCCTTGCAAGTGAGCATAGTAAGTGACAAGTCAGGTATAAAATAAGATATTAGGTTTTGGCATTGCATAGAAAATGTACTTGACTCTGAAATATGACTTCGGTATATGAGAATTACTTACAGCATGAACAGCATAGAGCCTTTTAAAACAGTCATGTTTTCCAGTGTGAGGTCAAGAGAGTGATTAAAGCGTACCTGTCATTACAGAAAGAGCTGTCATGTAATGTACACGTATAATAACACTACTTCATGCTTTTTAGACATTTATCTTCTATAGTCTCCCTTTCTAGTCATTAGTTTTCCATTAACTCAGTTCCAGAATTGGGTAAAGCAAAGCTGCAATAAAATCTCCCATACACAGAAACCCAGAGATATTGTTCTTATGTCTGTATCTCTTTTACTTAGAAGCAGTAGCATCATGGAGGACATTATACAGCGTGACTGAGCAGTGTAGCTGTGAATACAGCACTGGAGTGAAATTTAAATACTGTACTTACTAGAACCCAAGGGCATAGTGGGGAAGGGGGAGACAGAGGCAAGACTTGTGCCTTGGGTGTAGTTAGGATTGAGAGGAGAGGGGGCATCCCAGCTGAAAAGTGTTTTTCAGCCACGGCATCAGCTCAGTAAAACAGCTGATTCCGGCAGCAGCTGTCCAAAACACAAATCACTATTTTTTATGTATGCAGGGCCACTGCTGCAGCAACTAGGGTGGACTGGGGAGACGGGCAGAGAAGCATGTGCCACCTACCCCAGGCCAGTCTCCCAAAGACATTTAGGCCTCATGTCCACGGGCAAAAGAAGAATTAAAATCCGCAGCGGATTTTAACTCTTCTCCTGCCCACGGATCCGCACCCCATAGGGATGCATTGACCACCCGCGGGTAGATAAATACCCGCGGATGGTCAATAAAAGTGATTTTTAAAAAAATGGAGCATGAAAAAATCTGGACCATGCTCCATTTTCGTGCGGGTCTCCCGCGGGGACGGCTCCCGCAGGCTTCTATAGAAGCCTATGGAAGCCGTCCAGATCCACGGGAGACCTAAAATAGGAATTTAAAAGAATTAACTCACCCGCAGCAGACAGGGAAGGTCTTCTATTCCTCATGGCCGGATCTTTCTTGCTTCGGCTCGGCGGATGTGCCTGGCGCATGCGCGCGGCACGCCGGGGATGTGCCGCTGGCGTGACGAGTTCATCCGCCGGCCGAAAAAGAAGATCCGGCCGTGAGGAAGAGAAGACCTTCCCGGCCCACTGCGGGTGAGTTAATTCTTTTAAATTCCTATTTTAAGCGCTCATGTCCGCAGGGCAGGAGGGACCCACTGCAGATTCTCCATGTAGAATCCGTAGCGGGCCTGATTTTCCCCGTGGACATGAGGCCTTAGGGCTGTGCAATTCCATTTCTCCCTTCATTTAAAACACAGCAACAGAAGGGCAGACAATCACAGCAGGGCAGCGCCGCAGGCAGACACCAGCAGAGCGCCTCTTACTGCATGTAGCGCTGTTCTGCTTTGGGTGTTGGTGCTATGGATAGGTTTTTGTCTCTTGCTTTACATAGTTTTCGGGGTGCACAGAAGGGAACACTTAATGGTGGCCATGAAGAGAACAAACTATTATTTAATGTTCGCCAGAGGGAGGATCAACTTCTTCTTAGTGCATTCCCTTAGCACATTAAGTAATAGTGGGTCGCCTCAGTAGCTACCATTACCACTCAAAGGAATTTTCCAGGCATTTTTTTATTGAGGATAGATTAACAATAGTTGATTGGCTGCAGTCTGCCGCTTGGAACACCAAGTAATCAGCTGTTCTACACCTGCTGTTACCGACAAGACACAGAGTAGGGAGCAAAAACAGATAGCTTGTAATTGCAGGTGCAGCTGTCATTGATTTTACTGGGCGCTGCAAGTGAAATTACCAGCAATGCATACTACACAGGGGTCAAAGCTATCTGCTTCCGCTAAACAACATGTATAATTTTCCAGTGACATTGAGCACTGGAACAGCTGATTGGTTGGGGTTCTGAGTGGTGGACCCCTACCGATCAACTATTCATGACCTAACCTCAAGATAAGTCATGAATAAAATATGCAACTCCTTACAGTGGTAATGGTAGCCACATTGATTTTGGTTCTGAGGCTGAATCTATGTCATTTGCATGTTTCTAGTAGTGTACTTATGTTATTAAGAAAGGAAAAAAATGAATAGGGTCTCACCTCACCAGCAGTGCCTCCGCTATAGGGGAAAAAACCAATATCTGTTTCCCAGCGGAAGCTCCGCCCTCAGATGGCCATCGGCATTCGGCTAAACTTCATGAGAGGAACCTTGGATACGGAGGAAGGCTTCAACCATTAAAAAGAATAACTTTATTGATTAAAACGCATACATCTGACAGGTAAACGCTGAATGCGTTTCGGCCAGACAGTAGTCTTTGTCAACAGCTGGTTGAAGCCCTCCTCCATATCCATGGTTCTACTTGTGTTATTAGTTTGGTTCTGTGCTGTAGATATGTTACAAGCTTAATGCTGGTACTGTATTCACATTATGAGCTTGGTTCTGGTGTGGGATCAATGCCATAACCTTGGTTTTGGAGCTGTATTTATGTTATGAGCTTAGTTCTGGTGCTGTAATTATTCTACAGCAGGCAGCAGTAAACAGGCTAGGTCCTCATTAACACAGCAGATTGTTGCCCTAGATTTAGATGCAGATTCAACAGCCAAATAATGTCAAAATCTGCACTATTTTTGTATGCTGTTAGTTGCAATGAAAATTCATGCTATAGTTCATACAGCGCAGATTTTTTTCACATACGAAATCTGAAGGCCAATTGCACAAAAAAAGAACTGACGTGCCATTTTTTGGTGCCGAAACCACATTGGGCGGCAGTATGAAGATTCGCACTATTAACTGAAGCTAAATCTGCATGTGGATACGCATGAAAATCCGTAGCAGAACTCCAAAGCTCAGACTCAGAGTTTTCTCATGGACTAAACTATTAAAACCACGGTGCAAAAGCTGTATAAAAACTACCTAAGAATGGGCCACAAGTCATGGGCCAGTGCTGTGTGCTTGCCCTCCAGGCTAAATCTTATATTATATATTCCCTTCTAGGACCTGTGCCTCTTCCTCACACTTGCACTATAACGGCCACTATTGCCCGCACAATGTCCTTCTCTTATACCCTCACTTCAGACTTCCTGCAGCAGCAATCTAACCCTCTCGTTATAGTCATCTTGTGTTTTCAGTCCTTATCTTTACCTTCTCTTTCCAGACTATAGCTATGAGACACCCCTATAAGCCCTTATCTCCACCTCACTGCACAGTCATCTAGTTTTTCCATCCTTAGGCCTTATTCAGATGGCCATAGTGGGAGTTGTGTCTGAGAATCATAGAAGCAACTTGCATAGGACTGTGCATGACATCCGTATGTGTGTTGTCCATTCTCCAGAGACAGTGCACACTGCATGTTCTATTGTTGTCCATGAATGGAGGCCAAAACAGTACATGCAGTTTTCACACTGATTGCTAAGCCTTAAAGGGGTTGTCCCGCGCCGAAACGGGTTTTTTTTTTTTTCAACCCCCCCCCCCCCCGTTCGGCGCGAGACAACCCCGATGCAGGGGTTAAAAAAGAACACCGGACAGCGCTTACCTGAATCCCCGCGCTCCGGTGACTTCTTACTTACCCGGTGAAGATGGCCGCCGGGATCTTCTACCTCCGTGGACCGCAGCTCTTCTGTGCGGTCCATTGCCGATTCCAGCCTCCTGATTGGCTGGAATCGGCACGTGACGGGGCGGAGCTACACGGAGCTACACCGAGCCCCATTGAGAAGAGCAGAAGACCCGGACTGCGCAAGCGCGTCTAATTTGGCCATTAGACGGTGAAAATTAGACGGCAACCATGGAGACGAGGACGCCAGCAACGGAACAGGTAAGTGAATAACTTTTGATAACTTCTGTATGGCTCATAATTAATGCACAATGTACATTACAAAGTGCATTAATATGGCCATACAGAAGTGTATAGACCCACTTGCTGCCGCGGGACAACCCCTTTAAAAAAATATATACAAGTCAGATATTCCCTTTCAAATCTTTCAAACTCTCTAAACTTCTCTAATCTACAGACTATCACTGTTTTGCAAATTAGCATTGCACTAAAAACTATGCTTTCAGCTGATGCATATGGCAAGGGCTTATACATAGGAAAATCTGTAGCCTAAATCAACTGTTTAGACCCAATTGAAGCAAACTGAGAAACAAATTGAACCTAAATACAGCCATGAGACCAAGGAATACACATTGATTTAAGAAGGCTGAGATGAGACTTAATATTTAAAGGCTGTCACAGTGCAGAGGGATCAGCCCTATTCTCATTTCCACAAGAAAAGACTAGAAGCAATGCGATGAAACTGAAAGGTAGGAGACATAAATTAAATATAAAAAAAACTTTCTAACAGTGAGGGTGATCAATGAGTGGAACAGGTTACCATGGGAGGTGGCGAGTTCTCCTTCAGTGGAAGTCTTCAAACTGAGGCTGGACAAATATCTGTCTGGGATGATTTAGTGATCCTGCACTGAGCAGGTGGTTGGACCCGATGACCCTGGAGGTCCTTTCCAACTCTACCATACTATGATTCTAAGACTCCATATAGCACTTATAAGCGTATTTGTCACATGTGATTTTATACTTTGACCATTTGTCATTCTAAGAGATAAATAATAGCAGACATCGTTGCATCCATTTTTCTTTCCTCTGTTTCCTATGTATATTTTCACATATACTGGTAAGTGGACAAAAACATCCACTCATTTTTTACCCCAAATTTCTAGGATTTCCAGTTTTCTTTGAGTTACAGTGCACTAGAGTCTACATTAAGTGTGACCTGCCACCTTCTGGGACTTGGTGACATCACATCATTGCATGTGGCAGAGAGATGTGACATCTAGTGAAAAACAAATGTTACATTAGTTGGTGTGAGGGAAGAGGCACGACAAACAGAGCTAAGTTTCATATGGGGTGACAAACTGATTTTTTTCGCTGGCTGATTCCTCTGCTTCCTGTGATGTTACATACATTGACAGTCATTCTCCTTCCTGCCTGGCAATGTAAGCTATGTCACAGTTCACAGCCTAGCAGGGAGTGCCGAGCTATTGCAGAGACTGCTCATACGTGCTGCCACTGCAATAGATCAGCATTTCTTCCTAGGCAGTAAAGGCTACATCACAGGAACAGGACCTTCACTGACCTGCTGGAAGGAAAGCGAGGAATGTTGCCTTCATAACAAGCTGCCCCCGCTGAAGGTGATGTGACCTCAAGGAGGAGATGAATGCCTGTGGAGTAATAGGTGAGTATAGATTTTTTTTTTAATGTCAAAACTAGAGATGAGCAAACATGTCCGTTACGGACACATCCGCACCCGGACACCGGCTTTGCCGAACACTGCAGTGTTCGCGCGTAAAGGTCCGGGTGCCGCCGGGGGGTGGGGAGATGCGCGGCGGCGCGGGCGGCAGTAGCGGGGAACAGGGGGGAGCCCTCTCTCTCTCCCTCTCCCCCCCACTCCCCGCCGCACTCCCCCCGCGCTGCCACGGCGGCCCCCGAACTTTTTTCGCCCGAACACTGAAGTGTTCGCAAAGTTCGGTGTTCGGGCGAAAAAGGGGCGGGGCCGAACGTGTTCGCTCATCTCTAGTCAAAACTCCTTTAAGCTTTGTCACAATGTCACACCAACCCATTGCTTAGGCATACTCCATGAGGGCAGAATGCCTAATTTAGAAGGAGATGTCTGATGATTAGTGGGGGATAGGATTAGGGAGCGTGTGCTGGCCCTTTAAGGAAGGCGGCCGAGGGCACGTGCAAAGCCTAAGGGCAGAGGACTTAGAGTGAGCAGCATCGTTAGACAGGTGGCTGCATATTACCTCAATCCCAGGAGCAGGTCAGCGGGATGAGCAGCAGCGACGCTCCGTACCAAGTACATGTTCAGTTTATACATCGGGAAGATATAAAAGCATGTGCCATACAGTTGCATATATTGTCCTTTAACACCCATTGTATAAAATGTATACCATCAAGGGCATTTGCAGAGTATAATAGTATACGCAAAACGTACAATGAAACCATGCAAAAATAGCCTTAGGCTCTTCAGTTAATTGCTTCGCCAGGGCTATTTGTGCTGCGTTTTGGCATATTGGCTGTTTTGGTAACTAAAAATATTTATTTACTTTGGCAATATGCAGATGTATTTAATACGCATAAATAAAATATGATTATCTAGATATTCAGTGTTTTGTGAAAGTGTTGAATGTATTATATGTAGATATATTAGACCTATTCCTAACATTCGTTCTATTTTCATGCAAAGAAATAAGCATTAAACTAAGAGCATATTCTACAAATATGTTATTCATAAGCTTCTCCCATTGAAAATCTCTCTGCAAAATGTCAGTGTAGTATCATAACCACTACTTAGCTCGGAAGCAGATAAATAGTACTGTCTTGATTAACACATCCCTAATGCTTTTATGTGCTATGCCAGAGTAATCCAAATTTGCAGTTAATGAAGTCAATGCTAACTCAAGCAAATCACAGAGGTATCATCATACACAACAAACCTTTAAAGTCTTCAAATGACTGTTACCTCATGAATAAATTGTCAATCAAGAAGAACCGTAAAGGGATTTTACTATTTAAGCCATGTTTATTCATTCTACGTACATCTTTAAATAGCTAAACTAGTTTCAAAGAGGAGAATAAAGGACGCAGGGCTTTTTCAAAAAGCCATCCAATATTTTTAAAGTAGAAAAACAATGGCTTTTAGGTCTGAGACTCCATGTGTAAATAAAAATACAATACCATTCTATCAAGACATAATGGGGCAGCTGCTTCTATTTTGAAAGCTATAGTGGTTTTGCAGTTTTTATTGTCTAGCCATTCAATAAACAATATCAAATTCTTACTTTCTAGGGATCAATTTTTTATAGAACATGACATTTTTATTTTGAAACTCAAGTTGCTTAGATTCTAGGTACAGAAACTTTAGATTCCACAATGGATGAAAGACATATATGGATTGGCTACATTGAATATTCACTAACCAGCCATAGCATTAAAACCGCTGAGTAAACAATATTGATTATCTCATTATTGAACAGTGAGTTCTTCAAGTTGATGTGTTGGAAGTAGGAAAAATCTTCAAATGTAAAAGATCTGCGAGACTTTGACAAGGGTCAAATTGCGATGACTGAGAAAGAGCACCTCCAAAACGATAGGTCTTGTAGAATGTTTCCAATATGCAATGGTTAGTACTTACCAAAAGTGGTCCAAGGAGGGATAACCAGAGTTCAGCAACAGGGTCATGGTAATCAATGCTCATTGATGCGTGTGTGAAGAATGGGGCAGCCCATCTGATCTGACTACAGAGATGAGCCACTGTAGCAAAAATTTCGGAAAAAGTTAATCCTGGCTGTAATAGAAAGATTTCAGAATTTACAGTATCACAGATTTCTACCTATAGGGCCAAGGGCCATCGCATCAATGTGCCCATTCTGTGCCTGTCTACTCCAAAGAAAGCCTACAATAGGCACATAAGATGTAGAACTGGATAATTAGTCAATGTTATGCAAGAAAGAAACATATGACTAAATCCATTTTTTAAAGGGAACCTATCAAATTAAAAACTCAGTCCATTTCGCTGACAGCATGTTATAGAGCAGGATGAGCTTAGCAGAAAGATATACAGTTGAGTGGGAAAAATATTCTTTATAACTTGTATTTTATTTAAATCTGTGTTCTTTCTGGGCTTGTAGGTCCAGTGGGCGTTCTATCGGTGATTAACACTTATTTATTTATTCACAGTCATACACAGATGTCATTGATAGGACCGCCCACTGGACTTCTAAGCTCAGAATGAGCAGAAGTTTAAATGAATTTAAAAATATGTTATACTGAAACTTTTTAATATAGGTATAGAACAATCTTCCCAGCTCTTCCTGCTCTATAACATGCTGGCTGAAGTTTGGACAACACATTCAAGCTGACAGCTTCCCTTTAACACTGCAGGGAGGTACTATAATTGCACTTCACAAGGTCAGATGCTTTGATAGCATCAAGTGAAACCATGGACTAACTAGTCTCCCATGTTGGGCACTGAAGATTTCTGAATAGTAAGTATATCATCTGAAGTTGGTTTTCATGCTAGGGAGCCAGTTTCATGCGGTTGGATCAAACTTAAGGAAAAACTTTGAGATCTTCCTAGCCAACATTTTAGCTAATATTTTATAGTCAGAGTCTAGTAAAGAGATTCGACCCTGGGAGGTAAGATCTGCAGAATATCTTTTCAGATTTTAAAAGCAGTGTAATGGGATTCATACTGGATAATAGTATGCCCTTATGGAAGGAAAACATGAATACCTTCAAAACCTCAGATCACAATTAGCATATTTTATAAATATCTTTACTGGAAGGCTGTGAGAACAAGGAACTTTATGTTTTGGCATATACCCTACTGCTTCATAAAGCTACTCTACTGGATGGAGCACACAAGGTTTACTGTTCAGTATTTATAGGTCTAAGGAAATAGTCTTTGTCAAGCAATAATTCAGTCTATTTTAAGGAACATTTTTCTTTTGGCGTAGATTATTTTGAATAAAAAACATTTAATTAAATATAGTATATTTTAGAAATTATTTAGCATGTATGCCTGTGCATTTTTAATTACAATGTTCAAAGAGCTGGTATTTGCACCTCTAATAAGTTTAGCTATCTTCAGTTTTCCCTTTCTCCTATGGCCTCAAAATTTTGAAACTGGAGGTTAATATGAATTGGCTCAAATACTGCTAAATCGTACTGTTGACTTGGGTGTCAAACCAGTGCTTTTGTTTTATGGTTTATGAGCATTACACCAAAAAGAATCCTCAGCTAGCTGAATCTCATTGGACAAAAACTGTAATAAAGACCTAGATTGCCTTTTGAGATAAATTGATTTCCTTTACAAAATGTCTTGAAATTTTCCTATACAAATTCTGGATCACCAGAATTGGATTTAAGTTGGAAGAAAACGAATCATAATATTGCTAGATAAAGCTGTCCACCCTTCAAGGAATTTAAGCCAATAGACATGAAATTTTACATACCAAAGACTTCCAGTATTATCAGTTCATTGGGTTACCACTAAAGATGGTGATCAGAGAGCCTTTTTGAGCAAAGGGTATACCAATTTCATTAGACAATACGAATTCAATTCTAGATGTAGTTTAAATTGAAAATGTTCTACTGTCCAGGTTTTATTGCTGCCGTGCATCAAGCCATCCCATTTCACAAATTAATTTTCCAAAATTAGCACTTATTTAGTGAATGAGGAAGGCCCATCTGCCAAGGCTAAAACTTTACTTGCTATAGAACCAAAATAATCAATGCTGTCAACTTTCTTCTCTGGTATTGCACAATGACAATGCCTTTTGTAAGAAATGCTTTTTTAAATGTAGTTGGGTATCCAGTCACAGCACTACTTTGCCTTTTTCACAGTTGTCTGGCATAAATCAAAACACAATAAACACACTAAGAAGCATTGATTATATTGGATGAAAAGAACATTGAATTTACTATTGTAAAAAGAGATGTTATCCAAGATATTGTTAGAAAATTGAAATAAAACCTTAAGTCTTACATAAGGGGTTGTCTGTTGTCATGTATGTGCATCTATTTCCTGCTATACCCCCCCCCCCCCTCCTTTTTGCATTTCTAATAACAGTTAGTAGAAATATATGAAAAGCACTGTTTTATCTCAGTAAAATTGAACACTAATGTGTGTAAGTTGTATATAATTTTTGATTCTCCTTGTTGGCACCTTATAATTCTAAAGCTAATGTAACCTATTAATAAAAACAGGCAAGTACATTATAGAATATATACCTTTTAAAAGCCTGTGTGTACACATGCATATACTTAAGATACAGATTATGAAATGTGACAATTTGATATGAAAAGTATAGCTATCCAAGAATTTAATAACAGCATATATCACACAAAACTCATTGTGTAGCATTGACAAGTGCCATAATCCTAGACAATAGTAGCACTTAGACACTTTTGCCAGTTCCAGCATCTACACAACTAGATTTACACTACATTGCAATGTTCTTTTATTTTTTATTGTAGAAAATTTGTGCAACTGCTAGAAAAACCTTGTACGATTGAGGCATCCATCAAATAAAAGACAATTAATAGAAGCTATAATAGAGGCTATAATTGCTTCCTGACACCACATAATAACAAAGGAAGAACTTCAAACACTTGTCAGCTCAATAAAATGACATTGTGATGCTGTTTTAAAAATAAAGGTTACCATACTAAATGCTGACAGATATCAGATTGTAGTGTAGATTGATCGTGATTGCAGTATTCACAGCTTAACTTTTTATACCGCAGACATTTTACATTTTGTTTTACCTTGTATTAAATTCAACAGTAAATTATCTTTCTACTGATATATGTAGCATGCATTCAGCAAAATGCCACATTTTCTACATGCATTGAAAGTTGCAAAGCATTAAAATTTGAAAAAGTGGCCACAATTTTGACTATCACTTGTATAAAAAAAATCTTGTTATTTGTATAGCGCCAACTTATTACATATTGATTTCAAGTAATTTATTTATTACCCCCCTTCAAGCTGGGTACTCATTTTAACGACCTTGGAATGGAAGGCTGAGCAAACCTTGGGCCGGCTACCTGAACCATGCGGGATTGAACTTGCAACCTTTAGGGACTTTATAACTTTTATGTTGAACAACAAGGTCTAGCTCATTAACTGCATTACAATTCATTTCAAAGGTATTTGATAGGATTGGGGTCAAGGGCTCTGTGCAAGCTACTTGTGTTCCTTCACACTGAACTCATCAAACCAGGTATCATTCAATACTAGAAAGAGAACATGTAGGCAAACATTCTCTGACACACTGAACAGAATGGCATGAAGAAAACACCAGGGTGGCTGGTAAGGTGTAGGTCAAAGGCATCCTGAATGGCGATGAGAAAAAGCAGGAAATTCAACTACCAGATTGACACTAGCTCACTCAGGATATGGAATGTAAGAAGACCTGTATATCTTACTTAGACTCTCACAAGGAGGGCATGGACTGCACTACACATGTCACACCTCCAAGATGACCTTTAGAAGGCTGGGGCTTAGGGAAACATGGTCAGGCAAGTCCGGACAGTAGGACTTGAATAATCATTGGTATTAGACCATAGGACAAACTTGTATCCAGGAATTGTTGCCACAGATCAATAAGGGAATCAGAATTAGAATAGCAGGGAGAAGAAGAAATCCAAAAAACAAACCACGGTCAAACATGGCTGAGAACACCAGAGAATTTGCAATATTAACAAGAGAATCAAGCAATTATCTACAGGTGCAGTGCTCTTTTATAACCATTGTGATCTCATCATGCTGTAACTCATCGGCTTCCCAGTTGTTGGCATTATCTAGGCTATTTGACACTGATGTGTAGGTGGAGCCTGAAAGAACAAATGACTGGTTCAGCTAACATCTTTATTGACAACTTGCAAAATTGTATTTCTTCCTCTAGCCTGGACTACTTACTGAGGCTGGGAATCTTGTTCCCAAAGAGATTTTTCCTTGGATCAGTTGTTTCAAAGACATATTATTGGTAATGTACCACTGTGAATTATGGTGGTGGCCAACCACTCTACACAGTTTATAAAGACTAGAAGCTATGTAGTCAAGTCTTGGGTGTGCTGTATGTCCTTGTTTCTAATGCTCTAGACCAGTGATGACGAACCTTTTAGAGACCGAGTGCCCAAACTGCAGCCCAAAACCCACTTATTTATCGCAAAGTGTCAACGCATCAGGGGGCGAGGCTTATCACGATGTATGATTTTACCTCTGTCGTTCTAAAAAGACAGAGCTGTCTCAAAATAGAGAGAGTGCAGATTTTGACTGCTTTTTGGAAACAAAAATGCTGCAGAATTTGCCACAGAAAGTTCTGCTGAGGACATTCTGCAGCATTCCCGCCATGTGTAAACATGCCCCATCAGTGATAGTGACCCCCAGAGTGGCCCCAGGAGTAATAGTGAACCCCCCACAGTGGCTCCAGTAGTAATAGTGACACTCCCACAGCTGCCCCAGTAGTAATAGTGACCCCCAGAGCGGCCCCAGTAGTAAAAGTGATTCCTCCCACAGGGGCCCCAGTAGTAATAGTGACATTTCACAGTGGCCCCAGCAGTAATAGTGACACCCTCACAGCAGCCCTAGTAGTAATAATGACACCCCACAGTGGCCCCAGCATTAATAGTGACACCCCCACAGTGGCCCCAGTAGTAATAGTGACACCCCACAGTGGCCCCAGCAGTAATAATGAAACCTCACAGTGGCCCCAGCATTAATAGTGACACCTCACAGTGGCCCCAGTAGTAATAGTGACATCCCACAGTGGCCCTAGCAGAAATAGTGAGCCCCACAGTGGCCTCAAGAGTAATAGTGACCCCCTCAGTAGCAATAGGAACCCCCACAGTGGCCTCAGCAGTATTACTGTCCAACAAAGTGTCCTTAGCAGTAATAGTGTCCCCCACAGTAGTAATAGTGACCTCCACAGTAGCCCCAGTAGTAAGTAACCCCCACAGTGGCCTCTGCAGTAATAGTGTCCCCCAAAGTGGCCTCAGCAGTAATAGTGTCCCCCAAAGTGGCATCAGCAGTAATAGTGTCCCTCTCAGTAGTAATAGGGTCCCCCACAGTGGCCTTAGCAGTAATAGTGACCCCCTCAGTAGTAATAGGGACCCACACAGTGGCCTCAGCAGTAATACTGTCCCCCAAAGTGGCCTTAGCAGTAATACTGTCCCTCACAGTAGTAATACTTATCTTCACACTAGCCCCAGCAGTAAGTGACCCCCACAGTGATTTCAACAGCAATATTGACCCCCACAGCAGCCCCAGCAGAAATAGTGACCCCCACGGTGGCCCCAGCAGTAATAATGACCTCCGCAGTGGCTCTAGCAGTAATCGTGTCCCCCAAAGTGGCCTCAGCAGTAATAGTGTCCCCCTCAGTAGTAATAGTTACATCCTCAGTAGTGCCAGTAGTAAGTGACCCCCCCCCCCACAGTGGTTTCAGCAGCAGTAGTGACCCCCACAGTGGCCCCAGCAGTAATAGTGACCCCCGAGGTGGCCCCAGCAGTAATAGTGACTGCGACGGTGGCCTCAACAGCAATAGTGACCCCAACAGAGGCCCTCAGCAGTAATAGTGACCCCCACAGTGGCCTCTAGCAGTAATAAGCACCCCACAGCGGCCCCCAAAAGGAATAGTAACCCGCACAGCAGCCCCCTGTAGGAATAGTGACCTCCACAGTGGCCCCCAGTAGGAATAGTAACCCCCACAGTTGCCCCCGGTAGGAATAGTGACCCACCACATCAGACTCCAGTAGGAGTACTGACCCCCACACTGGACCCCAGTAGCAATAATGACCCCCCATAGCAGCTCCCAGTAGGAATAGTGACCCCCATAGTGGACCCAGCAGGAATAGTGACCCCCAAAGTAGACCCCGGTAAGAATAGTGAACCCCCTGAGACCCACAAACTTTTCCCTTCCTCCTCGTCAAAGCACGCTGTTCCCAGGTGCACACTGTGATGTCAGTGTGCTGCTGGATGCCTCCTCCCTCTGCCCTCGCAGAACCATGCAGGAGATGTCAGGGGAGGGGGAAGGTGGGAGGAGAATCCCGGGTGCACACTGACGTCACAGAGTGCACCGGGATCAGTGCCGCTGAGTGGATACCTGCGATAGCCGGCTGATATTTACTAATGTGGAGAGTGGCTGACGGCAGCGTGTGCCAGCAGGGAGGGCTCTGGGTGCCGCCTTTGGCACGGGTGCCATAGATTCGCCACCACTGCTCTAGACTATAACAGGTCTTTGCATTGGCTTGCATCTACCTATAACAGATACTAATCAAGATCACCTCTCATTTCAGCAATATATGGGGGGAGTGTTAGTCAGAACAGATCTTCCAGTTACAGTCTAAATTGCACAACCTGTGTATTGGCCCCTTTAACCATCCCCACCAGTTTTATCATCCACTAGGGCATAGCTAAAGACTCATGGGTTCTAGTACAACATTTCTGTGTGGGGCCCCCTCTCCATCCAACTTTTCTCTAGGTTGTAACTTCTTACAGCTGTATGTATAGTACCCTATTCATTTAAAAGATGGAAAGACAGTTGTACAGAACAGGCACTTGTACCTCTTCTTTCACCCCTATTATCTCAGAGTCTGTAAGCTTTTGTGAGCTGTACCCTCAATCCACTTGTTCAAATTGTTTATTAGTACTATAGTGTATGTAATGTGTGTTTTGACTGTTTGTTTACCCTTTGATTTCTCAAGTCCCATGGGATACCCCTAAATAATACATTCAAGATATAACAGTCAAATACCAGTTCTATACAGTGATAATGATTACAATACTGTTCAACAAGCTCTTCAGTTCTATTCCTACAAGTACAAAAAAAATTGACAAAAACAGCTTTGTAGCATTTCGATCATATTTTCCCCTATACCTAAATGCAATATTAAAGGGGTTGTCTCGCGAAAGCAAGTGGGGTTAAGTACTTCTGTATGGCCATATTAATGCACTTTGTAATATACATCGTGCATTAAATATGAGCCATACAGAAGTTATTCACTTACCTGCTCCGTTGCTGGCGTCCGCGTCTCCATGGCTCCGTCTAATTTCAGCGTCTAATCTCCCGATTAGACGCGCGTTTGCGCAGAAGGGTCTTCTCCCATCTGTTCGGTCCGGCACGAGCAGCATTCTGGCTCCGCCCCCTTCTACGTGTCATCGTGTAGCCCCGCCCCCGTTACGTGTGCCGATTCCAGCCAATCAGGAGGCTGGAATCGGCACATGTGATGGGGCGGAGCTACGCGATGACGCTTAGAAGGGGCGGAGCCAGAATGCCGCTCGTGCCGGACCGAACAGATGGGAGAAGACCCTTCTGCGCAAGCGCGTCTAATCGAGAGATTAGACGCTGAAATTAGATGGAGCCATGGAGACGGGGACGCCAGCGCAGGGAAGGTAAGTGAATAACTTCTGTATGGCTCATATTTAATGCACGATGTATATTACAAAGTGCATTAATATGGCCATACAGAAGTACGTAACCCCACTTGCTTTCGCGAGACAACCCCTTTAATTAGATTTTTCTAAAATTAAGTTTGACAATGAACTTCTTTAAAATTAAAAAATACAAGAATAAAATTAAAAGCGATGCGGAATAATAATATACAAATAAAGATTATTAAAAGTATATAATACTTGAAATGTACAAAGTGTCTCACTGTCTTCAGGATACTTACTATACTGCACTCTACACAAAAGAAAAGCTCCATTATGTTACCCTCAACAAGTGTTGGTTAACGTGACAATATCTATCATGCAAATAGTAAATCATAAATCCCAAGATAAAGTAGTGACTTTTCTTATGACACAATTTGCCTTTTCTTCACTAAGGGCTTGTAACTAGTATAATATAAAACAACCGCTGCGCTCTAGCGCTATCCACGAGGAGAAGGGTTTGTAGCTGCTTGTTAAAACTGCTCACCCAGAGCTATAAATCTTTGGCTCCTTGTGATAACTGCAGAACTGAGTGTGCAGTAAATTTTCCAAACAAGATACAATAAGTAGCTTGTTGTACTATTTGTCTTCTGTCCTGCAATTTTATTTCAAAAATTAATTTGAAAGACATTTTCTATCATTTTTTTATTATTGCAACATATCCTCCTTTTCTTTCTTTCAGCAGCTTTCTGTGATTTTTGAATTTTATATCGCAAAGTTTTTGATTGTAGATGATTTAACTTGTATTTTTTATCTATTTTCGTAGCTGGAATATGAATGTTGAATATATGTTTACGTGTAATAATAGCATTGCTTCCAACTATTTCTGAGAGGGTTCACGCACACTATCATATTACAGTTCTGCCTTTTATGCAGCTGTAATACTGCTGCCAAAGAGATCCATGCTGCCTCTATTGTAACTTGTTGTTTCTTACTCTATACAGAATAAACATGGCATGTTCCGTATGTAGGAAGGTATTGTTCACTGGAAGCATTGCTTCTATGTGGTAATGCAGCCACATACATGGAGTCTGACAGAGTCTGAAAAGTTTGTATGACAATGCAGCTGCATCATAGGCTCCATGCACAATGCTCTGTTAAGACTAAAAGGGAGCAAGATTAAAATAAACTCACAGTAAGGGCTTATTCCGATGAGCGTGGGTGCAACTACACTCGGCGGCATGGTGCATCATTCCACTTGAACAAAGAGAATCCTTTCCCCTTCACTTTCTTTTCAAACTTTTTGCCACACAAATGCGCGCAAAAATAGAACAGGTCCTATTTTTTTCTGCACGTGCAAAATATGGAATGAAGAATGAACCTTCTGTCATAAGGATTGATGCAGTTTCAACCAGCTTCCCATCAGCTGCTGTTCAGGTTACTGGGAAAGCTGAACTCATTATTTTAATCTCCCCTTCCTCCCTCACATCTGAGAGGTCTCTGATATGCAATTAGCTTCAGGAAGGCTTTGATCATGATGGCAATAAAATTAGCCAGGGACAGGGAAATATTAATTACCCCCTTCCAGCGAGGTTTGACACCTTTGGTATTCCCCACAGACACTCTGGATCCAAGATTGAAATCAGAAGAAAATCTATTAATAAGGATAACTGGTTGTGCCATGGTCCGAACCCGAAATTAAATATATTTTCGGAATTGGACAGGCCAGCCAATTAAAACGCATCTACACACATTGAGGTAAGGGCCCCAAAATCACATATCCATATACTTGGTTAAAATTTACGTGTTGTGCTTGATATCGCTGAATAGATAAAATCATGACCAGAAATATGCCGGGCCTATATTGCTGATCAGATTATCTCCTACAGAGTAATGGCCAAAATGGGGAATTATGTTTTTTCCAGCTAACTACACCTCTACTCCCACCCCTCCTTGAATGACCTCAGAGAGGGCGGGGAAAGGTGTTTTCTAAGGAAACCTTTAAGAAACAGGGACTCACAGGGACCCAGTTGTCAGACTTCAGAGATATGCTACTGCATAAGGCTTTCCCATTTGCTTCAGTGACTCTGCATGAACAGAATCTTGGGCCGAATATCCCAAATTAGGTATTTTTTTTATTTACAAATACTGTCTGTTGTGTATGCCTGTAAACCTTAACTCCATCGAAACATCTTTTTCTGCATATTTTTGTATACTTATAAATATTTAGCCCTGCTAGTCTTTTCTAAAATAAATCTGCAATTTGTTAGTCAAGCCTTGTCTGTTTTAAAACAAACCAAAACATTGAAAATTGTGTTCATAATTCATAGTCCGTGTTCCAGCTTTCCTGTGATACATGCTAGTGGTGACAGCAAGTGTGTGTGGGTATTTTAGAGTGCTGGAGACATTAGAGCAAAGAGGGGGAGATTTGAGCTTTCATTTTGCATGCATACAGGAGCCCAGAAAAGCTGGATACAAATACACCTATATGCTAACAACTCCGTGCTTGCAATTCCACTAGAGTGATCGATTGAGGCTCTGCTGAGACAATTGATAGTGGCGAGTGCGCTCGGATTAGTCAATCCATGACAAATCTGCAACAGAGGAAGAATCAGTCAGGGTCCCCCTCTCTCTCCCTGACAAACCTATTAAAATCAAGGGGTTCTATTCTCTACTTATTACATGAGCAAATGTTGTGCACGCAAGAACACGCACAAATACGGTCATCTGAAGAATCCTTCAGTTTCCTTTTCCTTATACAATGGAATAGTGTCACTACTTAACAGAGTTTGTTGAAAGCATATTCTCACATTGTAGAGGATTGATTCTAAAAATATGATGTTTTAATGTAGTGAGAGATTCGCAAATTCCTGCTATTGTCTTGGAATGTTATAAATCTGTCATGATAAAACAGATCAATCATAGATGGCTTCTGACTGTGTTCTCTATTGTTAATCTTTGATTGTAAAGGATGACAAAGGAAGTAGAAGCAATATTTGGGAAGTGCAGATTGACTACTTAGTTGTAAGTTCATGTTACTGGAGAGGATAATCTTGCAGAACCAGAGAAGAGAAACATGTTTGTCAAAGCGGCACTGTGGCTGGTTTGTGTGTATTGGTGGAAGGAAAAGGGTATGTAATTAATGTATTGATACTACTTGACCAACACTAATGTATAGGCATTATAATGTGGGATATTTCCAAAATGGTACCACCATTTAGGCACTGTCTAGGTAATCTCATAATGTGGAGATCATCTACTGTGAGTAATTGCAACCATGTGCTAAATTTTTAAAGTGTCAGTAAAATCACTGGGTCCACCATTTTCAGAACATACTATTGTTTAACTTTTTTTTTCATAAATATATTTTTATTAGGCTTTTCAAAAATAAAATGGCATTATATATAAAACATGCAACATGTTCAGTTAGCAAAGCAGAAATGTGTTTCGTATAACAGGCCAGTAGAAATGAATATAACATACTTTGACATACTTTGCTCATCTACATCTGTAATAATATCATTCATCCTGAAAACTATACAACACTATTTGTTTAGCTTATGTTTTTATATGTTCCCTGATAATTACCAACAGGGAACATATAAAACTATAAACTAAACAAATAGTGAGAGCTACCGGAGATATTGGATCTTAAAAGAATCATAGAGTTTATGAAAGTACTAGCTGTTATACCCGCCTTTGCCTGAGTTAACTTGGTACAGGTGTTTACCTGTTGTACGTATGGAAAATTTTCATGAAGTCACAGTTAATTCAGAAGAACTGAGGAATAAAATATGCATAAACATAGAGAAGCATGAGATTCTCCTCAGACTGCATGTACCGATGTCCCTCTGCAGAATGTACCACGCTTGCCATTCTCTTCACATTTTACCCTTAAAGGGTTATTCAAATTTAACCCCAGACTGGAGGTTGCAGCCCTTTCTTAGATTTAAAGGCATGCTCCATCCCTGCAGTCCATGGCCGCTTCCTTATTTACTTTACAGCCTTTCAGTTAATGCACATAGAGGTCAGTTAGATTGTTCTCAGTATATACACATAGAGGTGAGGTAGATTCTCCTCAGTATATGCACACAGATGTCAATTAGATTGTTGTGCCAAATTTCACTCTTGTAAAACACTGGAAGCTACATTACATAGGGGTGCACTTACTTTTCCACTTAGCAATGAATAATCAAGTCGTAACCCATTTACTTATCTTATTTAGGACCTAAAGAATGCTCTTGCCAAATTTCACGCGTGTACGGCACTGGAAAGTTACATTACAAAGAGGTGTACTTACTTTTGCAATTTGCATTGAATAATCAAGTGAAGACCCATTTACTTTTCCTATTTAAAACCTAAAGAATGCTTGTGCCAAATTTCACACTTGTACGACATTGGGAAGTTACATTGCATAGGGGTGCACTTACTTTTACAAAAAACATTGGATAATCAAGTTGTGACCCCTTATCTTTTCCTATTCAGGACCTAAAGAAAGCTTGTGCCAAATTTCACACTTGTATGACACCGGGAAGTTACATTACATAGGGATGCACTTACTTTTGCAATTAGCATTGAATCATCGAGTTTTGACACCTTTACTTTTTTCTATTTAGGACCTAAAGAATGCTTGTGCTGAATTTCATGTTTGTACGACACCGGAAAGTTAGAAAATTACATTGGGTACATTACAGAGGGGTGCCAATACTTTTGCACTTACCATTGAATAATCGAGTTGTGACCCCTTTACTTTTCCTACTCAGGACCTAAAGAATGCTTGTGCCAAATTTCACACTTGTATGACACCGGGAAGTTACATTACATAGGGATGCACTTACTTTTGCAATTAGCATTGAATCATCGAGTTTTGACACCTTTACTTTTTTTATTTAGGACCTAAAGAATGCTTGCGCTGAATTTCATGTTTGTATGACACCGGAAAGTTAGAAAATTACATTGGGTACATTACAGAGGGGTGCCAATACTTTTGCACTTACCATTGAATAATCGAGTTGTGACCCCTTTACTTTTGCTACTCAGGACCTAAAGAATGCTTGTGCCAAATTTCACATTTGTAAGACATCAAGAAGTTAGAGAATAAGTGGCGATTTGAAAGCAAGATATCTAGGTGTTGTTGGGATTGAGGGAAGACATTTTTGGAGACA
Organism: Eleutherodactylus coqui; assembly: GCF_035609145.1. Taxonomy (NCBI): domain Eukaryota; kingdom Metazoa; phylum Chordata; class Amphibia; order Anura; family Eleutherodactylidae; genus Eleutherodactylus; species Eleutherodactylus coqui. Next base: position 25,268,496 of record NC_089845.1, on the reverse strand, counting down.
TCAGTATATGTCCTCCATATTTTTTGAAGGACTAGGCCAAAATTGAATTCCCAGTGTGAGATTTTTTCAAATCTGTATATTTAATTGCCACAACATAGGGATGAGTGGCCTCCCTGATGCAAAAAGAGAGTTGACGAGTGGGAGTATTAGAGGGGAATATAGATAAAATAGCAATCTCAAGTGATTGGCGAAGGATTCAGAATTGTGAATGGCAGTCAGTGATTGTTGTGGCTCTCAAAAAGCAGCCAGGTGGTTACCATTGTGTAATATGGCTCAGTGATATTGTGAGGGTTATGAACATATTAATTTATATATGTATGTATCTTTGATACACGTTTCCGGAGGCTTTAGGCCTAAATTGTACACTCTATTCTGTGTCCTATGAAAAGCTCTGATAAATGCTTGTACATTTAGGTTAGTACTTAATTACATTAAGTAGAGGTGTAATCTTAAATGTCCATCATGTCTCCAAGATCTTGTTAATCTCGTTACAATGATCAAAGGATAATGGAATGCTTCGATCATTAACTGCTGTCTAGGGCATGTGATTAAAATGTAGATTGTGATAAAGAATCAAGGTACTAGACAGTCAGTCTACATTCCAACAAAAGAAGCCATGTTTATTGAGAAAACGCAATTATTCACCACCTTAGTACTTTGACCTCAGTATAACAGATTGAACTTTGTAACACTAGCCTTTGCACTGATACGCCTACTGATACGCCTACTGATACTCCTTCTATTTTTTGTATAAGAAATGACAATGTACAGAATAAACACAGATTGCTTCTAGACACAGGCCTGATCTCTGTGTTTCATTGCTTTCTCACGGCGGCCGCCATAACCACCTCTGATTTGGAGCCTTACAGCATATTGACGGAACATTGAATTCCTTAACAGTAATTGGTGCCCAGAACGTGGGGCTTGAAGGAACAAGAGGACCACCTGCACCTCAAACCCCCCCGGACCCAGATGGGATAAGGAGCCACTCGGAACCACGGATTTACAAAAACTGCGCAGTAAGGTAAGGCTTTATCTTGCCACAATCTATCCGTGCTTCTTGGCTGCTCCTTTCCTGTCCGAGGGGTAAGAAGTGCATGCCTCTTATAAATCTTCAAGCTTTTTTTAAGAATTCATATGGTGGGCTGAATATGCTGTGCAGGTGTTCTTTAACTGTTATTGTCTTTATTTGTTACTTTGCATGGTCAGTGTACAGAATATGAAACCCTCTTGCCGATCTCTGGAAGGCATGGTATAAATTGTACCAGGGAAGCCTAAAATTTTCAGGGAATAAAATCCCTGATGGGAGCCTCTTATAGGTATAAGAGAAGTAGTTGAGACGGGGGAAAAATAAGCAGGGTTGGGAGGTACCGACACTTACAGACAAGTGAGGAAGTACTGACACTTAAAAAAAAAAGTAGTAACTGACATTCAAATGTTTTTGTCTTTATGTGTGCCTGTTTATGCATGAGTGAGTGATTGATGAGTTGACCTGATCGACGGAACCTGACCTCCGGGGTGCAAATATAAATCTCTGTGTCCCGTGTTAACAGGAACCTGATCAGTGACGCTGAAAGGAGTCCCTAACAAGGCCACGATTCTGGACAGGGCCCCCTGCAGTTCCGTTTGTATATTTCAACGGTCAGGGGATTGTTTTATGTGTATGAAAGGATAAAATAATAAGCCTCTTGGTGTACATAAACCGCCAGCCATGGGCAATACTGCTGGTAAAGAGGATAAGGTATGGAAGACAGCTAGAGAAATAGTAAAAGACAAAGAAGGCACGTTAGCTGTGGGAAGAAGAATGTAGTAAGGTGTTTAGAATTTTGGGAGTCTTAGACCAGCAAGTTTGGGGAAAAGATGCAGAGATAGTCAAAAGAGTGTATAAAAATATGTTAGACAGATGGATTAAGGCAAGTATAGATACGGCAGTAAGGGGTTATCAGAGAAAGGGAATCCTCTTATAGCTTGTGTCCCTCTGGGACATAAAGTAAGTTCATGCAAAATCTGTGGACAATTATGTGACAAATAACCATTATTGTTTGTCTTGTAAGTCTTGTTGTTATGTAAACTAATCTTTGTTGTACGACTTAGTCTTCTTCATGTAAGTGTAAGAAAGTTATACCCCACTCACATCTGTGGGGGCTCAAAAGAACAATGAAGTATATATACTGTGTGGTTTTTATGTTGTCCGTGAAGTAATGTTCTGAGTGTAAGAAGGTGTGAGCTATGGGGGGTTTTGTATTGTCTCTGTAGTAGTGAATGGTGTGAGCAGACTGTGCAGGTTAATAGGGAACAAAGAATGTGTAGTATAACTTGTTACAAGAAAGTAAAAAGAAAAAGTTGATGTAAACTATTTTAGCTGAAGGTTCAATGACTTAAGGAAAGGTAGAAGGTTTAACAATGAACGGTGATAATAGTTGCTATCTGGAGTGGTGAATATAAGTATGTGGATGGAAATGGGCATAAGTTGTATTATGTTTGTCATTGGATAGCCTATTCTGAACAAAATATGTAAAAACCGCGGTACATAAGAGTTTTTCTAATATATATATACTTTGTTCAATATGGGAAGTTCTATGTACAGTAAATAAAATCCCAGTTTCTACTTCACATGAGATACTTATCAGTCTGTGTATGAGTGAATGAAAACCCCAGTGAGTGTGAATTTGTGTATTAATGAAGGGCCCGTATGAGAGTTAGATTGTGTTATATGGTATATACTGTCCGGTGGCTAGAAACTAAATGAGGCAAGAAAGACCAAACGCTGAGCCAGACCACAGGGGGTGGAGCTAGGTGATGTAAGGAGATGGGAGGGAAGAACAATAGGAAGAGGTCTTGCTCCACCCTCAACACAGACCAGCCTAGGAGAGAAGTATACGTCTTGTAATTACTAATAATTAATGCTGTTTAAAGTCTGAATGTTTTAGTTGCTTATTAATATCTTAGCTATTGTTTCATAGAGATAAAATTCAGTGTCATAGAAAGGAAGAAAGACGCTGATGAAATAAGAAACTTGTAATGAATTATGTGAATTATACGGTCTTAAAAATAGAGAACATAGGGATTTTAAGATATATATATTTTTGCTTTTTGGGTAAATGTCAGTTCTGTAATTGGTTGGACGTCTATATCACTGCTAAATGCTGTTAGTACTGCATTGTCTCTGAGAGAATGTTCTGTAGGAGAGACATGCAAACGACCAGCATCGAAGGGGTGGAGCTAGATAATGTAAAAGTACGTAATGTTTCATCCTTCTTTTGTCTACAAAGGGAGGGGGTGAGGAGCTTGGGCAGTTAGGAAAAGTTTTTTTTTTCTCTTCTCAAATTTGATGAGACATTGCAGGCAGGATCAGATTAATAATGAATTTGCTTAAAGAATATCATATTTCAATGTGGATAGATGTTTGTGGATTATTCTGCCTTGTTGTAATTCATGTCTCTGTTATTTGTATTGATATCTTACAAGCCTTATCTGCATCCATCAAATTTTCACCGGATGGATCGGTACGGGTTGAGACCTCAGGTGACAGTTCAGAGGAGGTTTGTAAACTAACTGCTCTCTTGGTGGATCCGGCTCATGTATTTGTCTTGATAGCTACTGCAGAAACTCAGCTTTCCGCAGGTCCTGACAAATAGTAAGTCACCTCCAAGACAAACTCCAATTCCTGAGTCATTGCTTAGCCCAAGGAACTGGATATCTGACATAATTGATCCAGGTATTGCAGGTCAGCAATTTCTAAATTTTTAATTTTTTTTTTTGCAATAAGGTTCTGATCTATTTGTCTAGCAGTAATTGGTGCAAGGGGTTTCAGGAATGCCGATTCAGCTGGCAGAAACTGAACCACTAGAGGTAATGTTTAAAGGGTCACGATGCCTCATGCGCTTCCGTGTGCTGGAAAGTCCTGAAAGCATATTGGGAACCGAAATGATGGGATCCTTGGGATCTTGTATCGAACTTCACCCGTCCGGTGAGGCTCGTATACACCCCAGGTCTGAAAGTCACCCGACCTTCTGTCGGATGGCAGCAGACCTAGCAACACCTCTACCTGTCTTCACTTTTACGCACGCAGAGAAACAAGTTCTTAGTGTCGTTCCTTCGAGCCTTTGGGCTACCAGTCAGACGGACCTCGACAGACTGTCTGTATTTGTTTGTATTTAATTTCAGAGGAAAGCAGTACTGTTGGATAGTGCTGCCACAAGGGGCACAGTATAGCCCAATACCAGTTCACCAGATTCATGAAACTGGTATTAGATGCCTGGCCAATTCCTGAGGGCACCACCCTCTTGTAATATGTTGATGATTTATTTTTATTTTCTTTTATGTACTGCTGACACAAATAGTTACCTCAATGCATCACTAAGCCTTTTGTGTTTCCTCCATCAGAGTAGAATGGCTGCAAAGCCAGCAAAGAGAAACTTCAGTTCTGCAAGTCTCACGTAGTGTTCCTGGGCCACTGCCTAGGTCCAGGTACTAAGCACCTGACGCCGGAACGCACGAAAGTGGTAAGTGACATGCAACTTCCCACCTCCCATGCCCAGTTGCGTACCTTCTTGGGACTGGTTTCATACTATTGGCAATGGATGCTCTGCCTCCATGACCATGCAGCCTCTGTACGACTGTTTGGGTTCACGGCCATTTGCCCTGACCCCGCAGGCCGAGTCAGCCTTCTATCAGCTGAAAGTACAGGTAACCGGGTGCACTGGAGCTGCCAGACTATGACAACCCTTTCCAAATGTACGTCACTGAGATGGAGGGACACGCCACCGCTGTACTGACACAAAAAGCGACCTGTAGCATACTACAGTGCCCATCTTGACGCGGTGGCTAGAGGGTCTCCATCCTGCGTCCGAGCGGTTCTAGCAGTTCAGGCACTAATGGACAAAAGTTCTGACGTTGTCCTAGATCACACCATGGTGATCTACACCCCACATGACATACATGGTATCCTGACACAGGTAAGCCGTAGACATCTGTCTCTTGCTAGACAGATCAAAATGGAACTTGCATTTACACTCTTCATCCAATGTCTCATTTCAACGTTGCACCACTTTGAATCCGGCCACCTTATTACCATTAGGTGACACTGATTCAAATGGGGGAGTAAGTACAGAGGACCAGCTTTTTGCAAATTCTCTGACTGATGAAGAGGAGGCCTTTGACGCAGAACACCAGCATGATTGTGCAGCGCTCATGGAGCAGGAGACAGCTGGGTTCGCACATGTCACTGACAAACCCCTCCTAAACCCCCACCTTGAAATGTTTGTGGATGGATCTAGATACCTGAATGACGAAGGAGGGTTTGTAACAGGTTTTGAAGTAGTCACACTGAATGAGATACTTGTACAAAAACCACTGCCGCCATACATGTCAGCGCAGGAACTGAGGCCTGTACGATTGCGAAAGGTACCACTGCCAGCATCTACACTGATTCCAGGTACGCCTTTGCTACTGCACACGATTATGGACCCATCTGGCGGTCCAGGAGCTTTTTCACGGCACAAGGCAAGCCCATTAAGCTATCATGTTGCCAGGACAGGTGGCCATAATAAAGGTTAAAGCACACACGCAGGGGCAGTCACCATAGAGCAAGGGATAGGGCAGCCAAGGCTGCAGCTCTCCTAGGACAGAACGCAAGACCCCTTGTGCTGTAAGTTGGATCTTGGTCCCACCACTCTTGTTGATTTGGGATTTGGCGTCCTACGGGACGTAGATGATGTACCAGCGGCTGCCTACCCCCACCTCGCCGTCCTAGCTCACGGGAAAGTGCATGCCTCTCGGAATGCCATTGTTTCTGTTATGGACAAGGTATGGTATGCTCCAGGGTTCGACAGGTTGGCGAAGGCATATGTGAAGGCATGTGAAGTGCACACCCAGACCACTGTATCCTATTCAGAGATTACAAATCGATTACATCCAGCTTCCCAAATCAGGCAGGTATGAGTACGTCCTTGTGTGCGTGGACCTGTTCAAAGCCACCGCACAATGTACAGTGACTAAACTTGTGTCAGAACTTGTATGTAGATTCGGGGTACTAGAGACAATTGAGAGTGACAGAGGTACACAATTTACAGGTGAAGTGATGCGAGAGGTGATGTCAGCCCTGGGGTGGAACAAGCGTTTTACACTCCATACCACCCGCAGAGTTTAGACAAAGTTGAAAGAACTGAAATGATATGCTTAAATTAAAAGAAGTGTTTGGCTCTATGCCAAGATTAGGCCTGTACCATCCACAGGCCCTACAGCAGGGGTGTGATAAGGTTATTGAATATGTACAAGAATTATGTCGTAAACTGAAAATAACACCCGATCTAGTGTTTTCCCCAATTCCAGATCCTGACAACCTAGAGGGCTCATTTCTTGCAGCCTGGAGATTGGGTGGTCGCAAAAAGACACGTAATAAAGGCCTTGGACCCAAGGTTTGACGACCATACCAAGTTCTGTTGTCAACACCTACTTCTGTAAAAAGTGGATACATGCCTCCCACTGCAAGAAAGTTCCCGAGCCATAGGAAAAGTGATGGGTGGGATCCCGGCGTTGTTTGGGTGGGGGAGGTAATGGACATTTTGATTTTGACTTTTGCATTTGTCTTATTGGACTGTCTTTTTATTGGGGAACACCACTCCATTTTCTGGATGTTTACAGAACATATCGGTGATACATTGGTTTACAGAAACTTACACCTTTTTGCCAGATGCTGAAGCTGCAATAAAGTATTACTGGCACCCAGATGCTATCCCTATGTCAAATCTGACTATATCCTTGGGTAGAATCGTAAGACTAATGAAAGACCACCTTCAAAAGCATTTGGATGTTTCTAACCTCTCCCTTATGGAATTAGAAAAACAAACTATATGGGTAGGAGATAAGTTGGTCAGCATAGGTAATAAAATCCAGATAGACACAGAATATAACTGGTATGATATTTTTACTGGATGGTCACCTACAGCAGGAAAGATGATGGATTTTATGTTTCACCCATTCCTAATACTGTTTCTTTTGTTCATTCTTTTGAGTGTTTGCAACTTATGGACATTCTGTGGGATACGGAGACAAGCAAATTATCTGGAATCGCTCCCTCTACGATATCGTTAAAACAGTCAAAAGAGTAAAAGAGCACCAACAGTGGGGATCCGGCGAAGAGGATAGAAAGACCGGCAGGGGTGGCTTAGCACCCTTGATAGTACCACAACAAAGGCTCTTTTCAAGATGGACTGTTTCAAATGGGGGATTGTGAGGGTTATGAACATATTAATTTATATATGTATGTATCTTTGATACACGTTTCCGGAGGCTTTGGGCCTAAATTGTACACTCTATTCTGTGTCCTATGAAAAGCTCTGATAAATGCTTGTACATTTAGGTTAGTACTTAATTACATTAAGTAGAGGTGTAATCTTAAATGTCCATCATGTCTCCAAGATCTTGTTAATCTCGTTACAATGATCAAAGGATAATGGAATGCTTCGATCATTAACTGCTGTCTAGGGCATGTGATTAAAATGTAGATTGTGATAAAGAATCAAGGTACTAGACAGTCAGTCTACATTCCAACAAAAGAAGCCATGTTTATTGAGAAAACGCAATTATTCACCACCTTAGTACTTTGACCTCAGTATAACAGATTGAACTTTGTAACACTAGCCTTTGCACTGATATGCCTACTGATACGCCTACTGATACGCCTACTAATACTCCTTCTATTTTTTGTATAAGAAATGACAATGTACAGAATAAACACAGATTGCTTCTAGACACAGGCCTGATCTCTGTGTTTCATTGCTTTCTCACGGCGGCCGCCATAACCACCTCTGATTTGGAGCCTCACAGCATATTGACGGAACATTGAATTCCTTAACAATATACCCCAAGTTTACCATCCCCATATTTGAAGGCAAGGGTAATCAAGATTTTTTGAACCATAAATGATAAAATAAGAACTGCAAGTTCAAACTGCATGAAACATCAAATCTACTTCAAGTGAAATTGCTATATTTCAATATTGTTAAAATAAAATTTTTAAGACACCTGGCTGTAACTAAACATCTATATCTTAGCCACCTCAACTCTCCTTATAGGGATGACACTAGCATCATATGGGTTATATTTTTTGGTACTTTGAGAAGATTAATGATCTTGACAATAATATACCAACTCATCTGGAAAACATAGTAGCAATCACATTTAAAATAAATGCATGACAAACGATATCTCTTCTAGAAGCCGATATAATGCACCAGTTGTTATGAGAAACTGCCCTCAACATAAAAAAAGATAAATTGACTGTTAAATAAAGCATGTCAGGCGCTATAAGAATATCTGCGCTCATTCATACAAAATATTGATTTTCTTTTTCTTTTTAAACTGTTAAAAGTAGAAAAATCCATGCAGACTATTTTTTATAAAAGACAATCAAAAAGTGAACGGTATAATTTCTGTAGCACAAACTTTTCTTTTAAGTCACAACATAAATAAAAGACAGTCAGACGGATAGATAGATAGATAGATAGATAGATAGATAGATATGAGATAGATAGATAGATAGATAGATATAGATATAGATAGATAGATATGAGATAGATAGATAGATAGATAGATATAGATAGATAGATAGAGAGAGAGATAGATAGGAGATAGATATTAGATAGATAGATAGATAGATAGATAGATAGATAGATAGATAGATAGATATAGATAGATAGATAGATAGATATAGATAGATAGATATGAGATAGATAGATAGATAGATAGATAGATAGATAGATATGAGATAGATAGATAGATAGATAGGAAATAGATAGATAGATATGAGATAGATAGATAGATATGAGATAGATAGATAGATAGGAAATAGATAGATAGATAGATAGATAGATAGATAGATAGATATGAGATAGATAGATAGATAGAGATAGATAGATAGAGATAGATAGATAGATAGCGATTCCATAGCGGTCCATGATAACTCATTGTAAAACAGATGATAACAAAAAGTATTTTGAGGCCCCCTTCGCTTGCTGATATTTGTGCGTGCAAAATTTGCACATGCAATACACAGTGCATAGAACACTTTAATTTCAATTCATTCTTGCACATATGTGTAATCTTTCATGCGTATTTTGGTCACACAAAAAAAACCACAGCGTGCTCCATTTTCTTGCGCACTCAAAGTCCCCTTAGAAGTCAATAGCAATGTGCAAATAAGCGCTAGTAGATGTGTGAAACATTGCATAATTGAATGGGAAAAAGAACACATCTGGTAATCATTAGATTTAATTTAGACACAATGATTATTGCTCAAAAGCCATCTTTTGAGCAATAATTGTTGCAAGTAAATGTGCCCATATTTCAGTTTTCTTCCAATGATGGACTTCAGTTCGGCTTGAAATCCTTTGTTCAGCAGAACAGCTCATAAGACGGACCACACGCTGTGTTCTGCCTGGAGAGCGCTGATTACAGCTGATCACATTGTCGCAGCTGTAATCAGCACAGCAGAACAAAGAGAATTTCTTCAGAGAACAGCGGGTGATCTGTTACCTGAATACAGTTCCCGACAGTTCACACGCTACTAATTGGTACTAATAGGCATTAGTACTGATTAGTAGATTATGCAAAATGATCGCTCAAAAGTTGTCTTTTAAGCGATCATCTTTGTGTCTTAATGCACCTTAACTAGCCATTTCTATCAGTGTGTCTTTGTATGCCGAGCGCAAATGAGCATGCCTTGCGGGTGCAAAAAGTACAGTAAAATACGCTGATGTGTGCTCAATAAAGCGTTGTTCATTCCCCATATACACAGTGCTCAGGTGAGTGCAAATATACATACGCTTGTGTAAAGGGGCCTAAGATTTACAGTAACATACTTTGCTCATCTACATCTGTAATAATATTCTACATCCTGAAAACTATACAACAGACAATATTACTTAAAGGGGTGGTCTCGCGAAACCAAGTGGGGTTATACACTTCTGTATGGCCATATTAATGCACTTTGTAATATACATCGTGCATTAAATATGAGCCATACAGAAGTTATTCCACTTACCTGCTCCGTTGCTAGCGTCCTCGTCTCCATGGTTCCGTCTAAATTCGCTGGCAGCTTGCTTTTTTAGACGCGCTTGCGCAGTCCGGTCTTCTCCTTTCAGCACGAGCCGCTTCAGTGTGCTCCCCGCTACAGCTCTTCTGCGCATGCGCAGACGAGCTGTCACTGCTCGGGAGCGCGCTGGAGCGGCCATTCTGTACCTTCCTCTGTTAGAGGAAGGTGCAGAAACTGGAGCTGCCGTCCGGAGAAGCCGCCCAGCTGTCCTGCCGTCCAGCTGTCCTGCCGTCCAGGTAAGTGATGGGCCGGGGGGGGGCTGCCGCTGCGCCGGGGGGGGGCTGTCGCTGCTGTCGCTGTGATGCGCCGGGGGGGGGGGCTGCCGCTGCGATGGGGGGTCTGTCGCTAGGCCGGGGGGGGGGCTGTCGCTGCGATGGGGGGGCTGTCGCTAGGCCGGGGGGAACTAGCGCTGGGCCAGGGGGGTAAGTGATGGGTCGGGGGTGATGTTCACTGACAGGTGAAGGCCCCGGAGCCCAGCGCTGGGCTCCGGGGCCTTCACCTGGGCTGAGGGTCTAGCGCTGGGGAGCCGGGGGCTAGCGCCGGTTACCTGCTGCCTGGCGGTGGGTGACTGGTCGGCGGCTGCGGGGCGTCTGGTCGGCGGCGCGTCCGGTTGCCATGGAGACACAGCTGGCAGCGTCTCGGGAGCGCGCACGTCGGGCTGCAGCGAGCGACGGGGAAAGAGCCGGCGGCCATCTTGGGGAAACTTTTATAAGTTGCTGAAACGCTGGAACGGTAAGTACAAACCAGCTAGGAAAGTCATTTACAGGGGGGCTTAGTAATGTATGTTTAATTAGGGGGATTGGGCAAAAAAAAAAAATCACTGCTTCCTCGAGACATCTCCTTTAACCCCTAAAGGGACAAGGTGTTTCAGTAAAAAGGGGCTATACACTTTTTAGGGATTTTGCTCCTGTGATGGTTTTACAGCTCTATATTTTTCTTCAACTCCTAAAAAAAGTATTTTTCCATAACAGACAGGACTAGTTTTTTTTATTGCTAAATCACATTTTATTTTAGATTTTTCATTAAACAATACAGACAAACGAAGTCTTGCATATTTATATTCAAATATCAATATAAATGAAATCTTACATTTTCAAATGTCAAAAATTTCAAAACATTTTGGTATTATAAATGATTTCTAACACAATTGGGGTAGCTTGTTTTAGTACAATCCTATTGTGTTCATAGGAGATTTTCATGTCTGAAGAAAGATAGCAAGATTTTAATATACTATTTCCTTCTCCGTTCATGTAATGCCGCGAGTCAGTCTTAACTCGCCTGCTTGATTTAATGTCCTCCACACCACTCCACACCATCCAGCCCAAGGGTGGACGCGACGGAGCTAGGGAGATTACAAAAGTGCAGCATCACTTGACAAACAGAAAACGAAAAGAAAAAGCTATGAATAATTATGAATAAGAGAGGAAGGGGGTGGGGAGAGAAATGGGTAGGGGGTTGTGGGGTCCTGAAGGCAGACATTTTTTATTTGTTTAAGGGACTGCGTTTGCAAAGAAATATCAACCACATTATCCTATTTATTCCAGATTCACCTTAAAGTAGAGTCTCACAAAGTATGTGAAGCAAATTTTGCTGGTAATCCCTGGTAGCTCAAGGGTTATGTGTGGGTATTGTTTCCAGGGTGGCCATATTTTGAAAAATGTTGAATGTGCTTAGTTTTGTCCAACTCAGTAATTCTTCGAAGACACAAATTTTAATTATCTTTTCCTTCCACATAACTATTGATAGAAGGTTTGTTTTTCCCGAAAGGAGGGGGATCAATACTTTCGCTGCTGCAAATAAATATGAGGCTAGCCTATCTTTTAGTGGGTTAAAAAATAAATGGAGTCTGCTGAGGATGATTTGGTCAGGAGAGAGCTGTATATTTTTCTTAAGTATTGTTCCCATTTCACTCGCAGCCTCTGCCCAGAATTTTGGAATCTTAAGGCAGTTCCACCAGATACGTAGGTATGAGCCTGTATGCTCTTGGCATCTCCAATATCTGCCCATCTCTGAGAGTTTGTATGCATATAACCATTCTGACGTTTTGTACTATCTACCATATATTCCGGCGTATAAGGCGACGGGGAGTATAAGACGACCCCCCAACTGTCACCTTATACGCCGGGAATACAGCGGAACAAAAAAAAAAATCACTACTCACCTCCCCCGGCGTTCTGCGGCGCTGCTGCAGGATGTCGCTCCCTCCTGGTCCCCGGCAGAGCATTGATTTCTGAACGCTGAAGTCACGTGTGTTTTAGCCAATCACAGCCATTCAATGATGTCATTGAATGGCTGTGATTGGCTGACGGCGTGTGTTAACCAATCACAGTATTAGCTTTCTGGAGGTGGGGATTTCAAGCCTCGCATTCAGAAAGCAATGCTCTGCCGGGGACCAGGAGGGAGCGACAGCCTGCAGCAGCGCTGCAGAATGCCGGGGGAGGTGAGTAATGATTTTCTTTTTGACACTTTCTTTTTTTTGTATTACCGGCGTATAAGACGACCCCCGACTTCAGAGCAGATTTTTGGGGGTTCAAAAGTCGTCTTATACGCCGGTATATACGGTAGTTAATAATTTGTATTGATTCTCATGCAGATGAAAACATGGGGAAATTCCATATGGGATTTTAAACATTATTCTGATTTTGGCATCCATTATTTTGATGCCCAAATCGTTTTCGCATGAAGATATAAAAGTTGGCCTACCTGTGGCACAAGAGGAAGTGGAATTTTTTGTTAAATGCAAGATATTTCTGGTGTTTTTATTCTGGCTGCTAATTAATTTTTCAAAATCTGTTAGTAGTCTCCGGGATAAATGTTGAGTTTTAAAATTTGATATAACAGCAGAGAGATGAGCAAGGTGAAGGCAATGAATCATCCTGAGAGGCACAAATGTATTTATTATTGTTAGGCGATCCTTATGTATTCCCCTTTGAATATCCTTTGACAATCCTTCCGATTGTCAAGTCTTCAAAGATATTACAGATTTTTCTCTGGTGTTGAGGAAGTGGGTTGCTTAATTGTAAGCGGAAGTAAATTTAGAGGGATAGTAAGTGAAGGTGTCAGTTGAGGACTAAGAGAGTCCCAGGTCTTGTAGACACCTCTCAGCAGGATAATAAAGTCTTTAGATCCATAGGTCTTGGAACTGGGAACCCAAATATCCCCCCCAAAACTATTTCCCTGCGAAGTCTGTACTATCCTTTTCAATTTATAGTTTTTCAGTGGGTACATTAAATCCAGCCATCTACTTAGTTGGATGGCGTTATAATATTCCGTAAGATCCAGAAGGCCAACTTTTCCAAATCATCAGTGAGTAAGCTAGCCAAGGCCTTTTATATTTCAAAAAGTAACCCAAGAATAACAAACACATTTTCTTAAAGAATGACTATTGGTATGTGAATAGGTAGCATGTATATTTTGTATAGTATCTTAGGTAGAATGTATGATAAGATTCTTCTTGCCAAACCAGGATATTATTGTGAGTCCTTGTATTTCTGGGTTTTGTCTGACTGCTTGCAAGAGGGCTTCTAGTGCGAGTATAAATAATGTGGAAGGAACAATATTGGACAGCACTCTGTGGTAAATACAAGGATTATATCAAAAATCCAGAAAAATTATATATGACTTAAGGCTGATTTAGACACAATGATTATCGCTCGAAATTCGCTCAAAAGCCATCGTTTAAGCAATAATCGTTGTGTCTATCTTGCACCCGTCGTGCAGTTTTTGTTAAAGATTTGCTCATCGTTGTCTTTCAGTCTGCCTAAAATCCATCATTTAGCCGTTTGCTTTTCATTTGGTCAGAATGACATCGTTCAGTCGTTCAGCAATTTTAGGGGACTTTTCAATGCAAACACTACACAATGATAATACGACTGAAAAGCCCGACATTTTCCAACAATTTTTGTTAGGTTGAAAATGTCCATCATTAAAAGCAAAACCATGACTCACTGTTATCGTTATAACGAATTTCGAGCAATAATCTATTTATCTAAATGGGACTCTACCCGGTGCCCAGTGGAGTCCTTAAGAAAGTTCCTCACTGACACCTTAAAGTCCTGGTTTACCTTAAATATTATATGAAGATCCTCCGAACCTGTCTGTATCCCGGATGCCCAGGAGAGTCGCCAGGAGAACTCACCCCACTGCACCTGGGGGTATAAATCATGCCTCAACACGTAGGAAGAAAAAATATCTCCTCGCTCCTTGTGCCAGGGGATGAAGGTCACCACAGTGGTTCCATAATGTTCTTTTATTCAGATACACAGGTGTAACACATTTCAGCCCACACACGACCCTTTATCAAGCATAAAAATTTCCATACAGTTTACATATATATACAAAACACTCAGTTTCTCAAGGGGATTTCTGCTATTGGTTCCCACAGCTGCAGGCATCGTTTGATGACGCGATCTATCCATTGCATGATACATGACACATGACAGCGGCGATCAAGGTGGAATGTAAAACGCACATTCGATTATGAGACGGGATGATGTCATTACGCTCCCTATTACTAAGAAGTATCAGGCAAGCTTTATCAACACAAGTTTATTAAGAAAAATGACAAAAGTGTCTATTTTAACCATCAAAGGGACAAAACACCAAGTAATGTAAATTCCAAAGGGCAATCGCATGATCACCGGGTGGAATAGGATTAAAGCCCAGGACCAAGCAAACATAAATTTATAGTGCTTGGTCCTTATTGGTTTAAAGGAGGGGTTGTCCCATCTCAGCATTTTCTTTTTACTATGAGAAAGGTTTCCTGATCACGTCACCATAACATGTTTTTCATAAACACGATAGATAGATAGATAGATAGATTGATTTTAGTACAGTAATCTGCTTATACTGCAGGAAATTTACTTAATTAGTTGTGTACGTTACCTCCTTTTCTATTATCAAAGTTAGCAAAAGTAAATGCCCAAGTATTACAAAGTTGCAGAGTTGTATTTGCTTTGAGTCTACTACCACAGCACTAAAGCTGAAAGTTAAATCATTTGGCAAAAAAACAATACAGTTTGCAGGTTTGGAGCCAGTCTTGTCTAGGAATACTATCACTATGTCAATGAAATACACTGTTATTTCTCTCTTGAGCTAATTGCTGCACTTTCCAAATTATATGCAGTTCACTTCCTTATCTGACATAAATTCAACTTTTTTTGTAGGCTATGTGTTGACTTATTGCAAACTGTTAATTCTTTTACTTTCGTGCATATAATTGCAGTGTGTTCACAAAATGGTTATTTCTGTAAAATGGATTGATAAAATATGAATACTAATTTAATGTTTCAAAGAAAATGTGTTTTTATTAGGTTATGTTTCCACAAGACAGGTTCCACGGCAAAAAATCTACAGTCAGGGGGACTTCAGACTGGTGCATGCACAAATATGCTCACCGCTACGAAGCTTATTAGCACATGAACCAGAGGGTTTTTTTACTATTCAAACTGCGCTCGACTTTGAAAAAAAAGCGAGTTAGGCCCTGCCCTATCTTTCCTTACGCAAAGAAAAACTGCATGCAAGAATGATAGGGCAAGTCCTATCTTTTCTCGTGCGCAGTATTTACTTACAAAAATTCCACTAGTGAAACAAAACATCAAAATCAATAGTTTTGTTTCATCACGTTTTGCGGCTATTAAAATCACGGTGGCAAAAAATTTCACCTTTCACATTGCAAAGGATAAAGTCTGCCGTGAAAATCCATGATATGCAAAAAATGTAAAATCCACACCACATGTCATAGTTGCATAGAAGGTTTGGAAAAATAAACATCTTCATCAAGTTCAATTAAGGAATAGGAAAGGTCATGATAGAAGGTAAGTGCTGTCAGTAAAATGTCCTGTTTCCCATCATGAAGCATAAGCCAATTTGCCCAAAAAGAGGAAAAAATCCTTTCTGATCCCAAGTGCAATCATAGAAAATCAACTTTCAGAACAACATTCTATACATTTTCATACAAATTAATGTTACTGTGTTCTAAGAAATCATGAAGGCCTTCTTTGAAGCCATCAACTGTTACTGCTATGACGAACTCCTGAGTCCACAGTTTCACATTCCTTATGATAAAGATCCTTTGATGCCTATGGGGATTAAATCTCTTTTTTTCTCTAGACAGAGGGAGCGTTCCCTGGTCTTTTAAGGCAATTTTGCAAGGAACAGCTTTTTGTTATATTTTTGAATGTAACTTTTATATACTTATACAATTTAACTGCCCAATAGTTTAGAACCAGATCCGTTAGTTCTGCAGGAAACGAACATTACCGTTTAGGACTAACAGAGCTTGTTCTACTGTTAATGGTTGTAGTTCAACTTCTGTCAGATTTACCAACATGCTCTTAATGTCACTTTAAATCTATGATTCTTGTTCACAGCCTTTACATAACCGGAGTTACCACTGCTTGAAATGGAGTCGGGAATAGTGAATTTACAGCTGCCATTTTTTACTGTTTTCACAGAAGAGAGAGGGAAGTATCTGGCAGCAGTGAAGATCTCTGATTCTCCTATATATCTCCCTGTCACAGTGAATGGATTAAATTAATTTTTGTTCATGATATCACCTCTTCATCAATCAGAAAGCATATTTGCTCTCTAATTGTCACATATGGGTTTTTTCCAAGAAAAGGAGTGAAATGATGAGGACTTGCTCATCTAATCATTCCTCTATACCGTTTACCACAGCAGATGCTACAGTCATTGCTGACAATAGCATTGAAACATTTTTACAGAAAAAATAATATTAAAAACCTGCACATAATTGGTATCTCTACATTTATAACAACCCATACTGTAATATTTTATTATATATCAAGCACAGAAAATCCCATTAAATGTAAAACAAAAAATCCAACACAGCTGTTTTTTAAACATCTCAAAATGATACAAATGAAAACTAAAAGTTGTCCCACAAAAAATAGGCCTGATACTTATCTGTCAACTGAAAAAAAATGCTCTGGTTCTGCAATGTGGCGCCAAAATATATTCTTGTTTAAAAAAAGTGTTTATCTTGTGCAAAAGTGGTAAAATATAACGAAACATATATAAATTTGGTGTAGTCATCATCGTAATGACCTGCAGAATAATGCTACCACACTGTGAATGCCATAAAAACAAATCACAAAAAACTGGTGAAACGTTTGATGATATACCAGTTACTGATGCTTCAGTCACTAATATATCTATGTGTCACATTTGCCCAGAATGCAAGATGCACCATGTCCAGGATGAACGATAGGCTGTGTTCACACAGGGAGCATACCGCAGTACAGAGTGAAGTACAATAGAGTCAAAACAATATAATGAAAGGATAACCTCATTCTGACTTCTAGGAAAGAACAGCCCTGCCAAAAAGGGAGGTTATTGCCTAGATAATGGCAGCCCCATGTCTCGACCACTAACTCCAACACCTAAAAGAAAGAAAACACAAATGGACAACAAAAGCACCACTTTGCATTGCAGCAGAATTAAACCACAAAAACACTACTAAGCTTAGCAGCAGGACTCCAATGAACATGACCCCAGTCCATCAAAACTGAAACAATATTCAGCAACAACCACCCCCAAAAGCAGCCTTATACAATGTCTGAGATAAAGCAATGAAGCAATAAGTCAGACAAAGTTCCACAAGCACCAGGGTAAAATCAATATATAACACAAGGGAACAAAATCAATGACAGGGAAACCACTAAGGGAATACAGACAAATGACCAAAGTAACACCTAAAGAAATGACAAATCACAGAAACACAAACATTAACCTGTAGGACAGACTGGAATAGTGCAGTCCGCCCATTTACATGTCAGGTCCCTCATTCTGTGACTCTGTCATGGACCACAGACAGTACCTCGCCTCTGAGGGTAGGCCAACAGACGCTTAGCACCTGGTTTACTAGAATTCAACTGACCAAACATCCTAAAAAGGCGATCAGCTCTGATGTTGACGACTTGAACCCATGTACCTTCCTCAGCTCCATATCCCCGCCAGTGCAATAAATATTGCACAGAATTCCTTACACGATGAGAGTCAATAATGTTCTCCTTGATCTTCTAATGACTAATAAAAGTCCAAAAGAGGGTATTTTCAGCTTAATATTTTAAGTTGATAACCACACCAAATCACCGACTCGAAAGGTACACTCCTCTGACCACTTGCTATCAGCCCGCTCTTGCAGTCTCTTACAGATCTTCGGAAGTTTCTCTGCACCTAAATCCAAACATTCTTGAGATGAAATGAAAGTTCATTCTATTTAAGTACTTTAGAAAGAAATCTCGAAAAAGAAGCAAAACATGGATGATACTCATAATTGCAGAAAAAGGGAAAAAGTGCCATTGACTCCAAAGACTGAATATTCAATGCAAACTGCCAAAGCTAAAAACCACGACCTCCTGATTACCGGAAACAAAACACTGCAAATATTGCTCAATACTCTAATTACATATTTCAGTTTGACTATTAGTTGCAGGATGATAAGCAGAGAACACCCCAATCAAAGACAATATCAGATGGCAACCCATTCAACCTAACCACATGAGTCAAGAAAAGTTTAGCTAATGTTTTAGCATCAGGAATACTAGGAAGAGTGGTCAAATGACACATCTTGCTAAATTGGTCAATCACTACCCACTGTGCTGGCCTTTAAGGCCAGTAGATCAGTAATGAAATGCATGAACGAGGCTTTTCCAAGACAGGCAAAGGCAAAAACTTCCCAGCTGGAAGATTCCAGGGAGCCTTGTTTCAAGCATAAAACCAGCAGAAAGAGACAAAACTAAGAACTTCTCATCCAATAGACAGCCATCAGAGGATTATGGATATTAACCTCCTAGAACTGTTGATACCTGGATGACCTGCTAGAAGAGAGCTATGCATTTCAGACAATAACTGGAGCCTTAGATGTATTAAAACAAAAAGCTTTCCGTCTGGAAGGTTGAGAGGAGCAAAATCTTGTGCCTTACAAATCTGTTCCTTTAGATCCAAAGAAAGTGAAGACACAACAACCCCTCCAGACAAAATGGATGCAGGAGGTTCATCAGAAAATACTTGGGGAAAACTCCTAGAAAGAACATCTGCTTTGACATTTTTACAACTAGGGTGATATGTGAAAGTGAGAAAAGAATAATGACCACCAAGCCTGTCTAGGGTTTCGTCCCTTAGCAAATTCCAAATACCCCAGATTTTTATGTTGAGCCCTCTCCAAAAGATGATGCCACTCTTCAAAAGCCGTCTTAATAGCTAACAGTTCCATATTCCTAATATCATAATTCTGTACAGCCGAAACAAACCTCAGTAAAAAGAAAGCACAAGGATGGAGATATTTCGAGTCATCAGTGCACTGGGACAGAAATACTCCCACTCCCACCTCTGAAGCATCCATCTCCACTAAAAAGGGTATAGAAGAATCAGATGGAATAAAAACAGGAGCCGAAGCTAAACATGCCTTTAGAGCATTGAAGGCTTTCACTGCGCTTGAAGATCAGTTAGAAGAGAAGGCATCCTTCTTCGTCATGTCTGTCAAAAGTTCTACCATCACTGAAAATCCCTGTATAAACGTAGATAGTAATTAGTAAAACACAAAAATCTTTGAAGTAGCTTTTTAAGCTGCACCCAATCCGCTATGGCCTGTACCTTCTCTGAGTCCATTTTAAAACCTTGTGGAGTAATAATGTGACCCAGAAATGTAATATCCTGCACAACGAAAGAACATTTCTCCCTTTTCACAAACAATTCTCCTGAAGTGCTTGCAACACCTGATGGACATGAGAAACGTGAAGAATAATCATGAGAATACCATCCAGATATATTAACACAAAATGTCCAATGAAACTTTGAAGCACCTCATTGATAAAAGCCTGAAACACTGATCAATCTAAAAGGCATCACAAATATTTAAAATGCCCTTGCATTTCTGGCAGGTGAAGTTTGGGCTTTCCTCTGGTAGGTCTGTAAACATGTAGCATATGTTTCAACTCCACATATAGATACTCTCCTATTCCATATTGCTCAGTCAGTTGATGTTGACTTCTGAACTTTTAAAGGTCAAAAATTCTTGTGATGATATATAACCTCCAAGATGTTACTTAGTGCAAAATCTATGGTCTGGAGATCTCCTCCGAGCAGCTTGACCTGCCTACACCCAAAACCACTTTTCTCTCTTTCCAGAATGCACTGGGAATAAGCAAATTATCTTCCTGGAGCTTCAATCTCTGGTCTAGTGAGCTCTTCTGACCATCTAGACCCAACTAAAGCCAGCAATCGTCCCACTCACCATGACTCTTATCTCTTCCCAG
The DNA here is from genome assembly GCF_035609145.1 of Eleutherodactylus coqui. Lineage (NCBI taxonomy): Eukaryota > Metazoa > Chordata > Amphibia > Anura > Eleutherodactylidae > Eleutherodactylus > Eleutherodactylus coqui. The sequence goes on along the minus strand of NC_089845.1, from coordinate 25,248,120 downwards.
AATGCATAAGGAATAAGCCAATTTAACTACCTGGAGCTCCAATCTCTGGTCTGGTGAGGTTGTCTGAGCAGCTAGACCCAGCTGAACCCAGCAATTGTCACACTCATAATGACTCTTCTTGCTATCTAAAATGCAGTGGGAATAAGCAAATTATCTTCCTGGAGCTCCAGTCTCTGGTCTCCAAAAGTCTTATTATGTTGCATTTTGTTCAAAAAATTTAAAAAACTCAAATAAAAAGAGGAGAAGGTACACATGAGGTCTGGGCTATGTTCTGTCACACAGATAAAATAAGGGAGATGGACCAATATCTATGCAGCAGATAATGAAAGCATGGCCTTATATATTACATTGCTCACATCACACTAGAACAACAATCCGCGCCACCATACGGTTAGAAGAATATAAGGTAACTCACCTGGTGCGCAGCGGGGTTCCCGTGAAATCGTCAGGGACACCCCACCTGCACCTGTGGTCCGGGTGTGCCTGTAAAATATGCAGGAAATCTCCAGGTATCCTTCGGTGAAGAAGGAGAGCCGCAGGAAAGTCAAACCCCAAAGAAACAAAAATTTCCTTCAATGGGTTTAATAAGAAGTGTTTTAAAAGAAAAAAGCTTCTCTCCGCGCTCCTGCTGACGATTTTCTTATTTAGAACAGATCCACTGTCATGGCAGACAGTATTTTCATATAATAAATTTATTTGAAAACAAAAACTAAATCAAGAAAAATGCATACAAAAGACACCTCTTGCCGCGAGGGTCATGCAACGCGTTTCGGCGTATTTAAACGCCTTTTTCAAGCATCCCATACAATAAAAATTGCATATTTAAATAGTGTCTTTTACCTTGTGGAGGTGGGAGTTCTTAGTCCTAGGCGCGCGCCTCCGTGTTTTGTCGCTCTGGCGCAATCTCTGAGCGTCATAGGATTCGTCTTAGGGAGGTGTGTCTGCGCAATGTATGCGCTGAACCTGTACGGAAACGCCATCTTCCGGGCGGGCAGGAACGCTAACTTTCTCTAAAACCTCATTAAGACCAAACGGGGATAAAGTATTCATTCTAAAAATCCAAAACATCTCTCTTGTTCTCAATTTCGCAAAGGATTGCTCACATCACTTTATTTCACACCAAATCCCATGTCATGTATTGGACCATGCTTTCATGGTGGTTTAGTATGCAAACAAAAGTGTTATGTCTTACCGTGTTGGTATGTAATACTGTATGTTCTACAACAGCAGACCAGTGCATTATGAAGTTCTGCAGCAACTGAGGTGTTTTTTTCTTTAATCTGATGTGGCAGCCACAGTACTTTTCATGAAGTTCTGCCAGTCAATGCATAAAAAATATTTTAGAGAATGTTTTTTTTTTTGGCCTCCATTGGGCCATAATATAATAGGCTTTTGTGATGTTTGCCTTGTTCTTCAAATTCCCTAGAAACTGCATTGCTGTCTGCCCCAACTCTTCTCTGTTTAACCGGATACCATGCTGTTTTTTTAGGAGGGAAAATATTGGCAAATAAAATGTGATACGGCACATTATACGTTTGGTTTTTGGATCGCCCACCTCTGATGGAACATTGCCCAGCTGAATAACCACTCCGCTCAGCAGCTGCCAAGGCTTACAAAAAACGTTAACTGCGGCAGTATGTTATTAACACTGTTTGTGACAGTTTCAGTCACTAATACCTACTCATGGCCAGACCGCCTCATACTGCAGTAGGCCAGGCTCACAAAAGCATATTACAGGTCCCCTTGTTCATGTGTAATAAGGAGGGCTGTCCAAGCATCATGGGGATTTTTAGAATACACTCATGTGAAACTGTTCTTAATGTATGTCATCGAATATGTCTAACCCCACAGTGACCACCAATGCACTTTTTTATGGCAGTCAACAACATCAGTCAGAAGTGAATGACACCATTTCAAATGGGGATCAAATCTGAGTCACTAGATTCTACTGTACTGCATTCCCTTACACAGTCAGCAGGGAAGCTATGCAGAGCTGGTGTTTTCCTGTCTTATATGGTCACTGCAAGGTGTTAATATTGGTCTATGTGCAGTGGGCTTTATACAGCAACAAGCAAATGTATGTCAAATATGTAGTGCTCACAATGTGGTGGTATTATTTGGTACTTGCATATTGGTATTATTGGTAATATTGCTCTTTGTACAGTGGTTTGTATTTGGTAACAGTACAGTAGTGTTAGTCACTGTTGAGTAGGGATAATGATGTGATGGTACTATTTGGGCTTTGTATGGTGGTAATATTGTTCTTTGTAAACTGTATGTTTAGTGCCTCTTCTTCATGTAGATAGAATTTTATTTTTTGGGGGGGAGAGACATATGCTTTGGGGTTTGTGCTATGATTAGAGATGAGCGAGCACCAAAATGCTCGGGTGCTCGTTACTCGGGACGAACTTTTCGCGATGCTCGAGGGTTCGTTCCAAGTAACGAACCCCATTGAAGTCAATGGGTGACCCGAGCATTTTTGTATATCGCTGATGCTCGCTAAGGTTTTCATTTGTGAAAATCTGGGCAATTCAAGAAAGTGATGGGAACGACACAGAAACGGATAGGGCAGGCGAGGGGCTACATGTTGGGCTGCATCTCAAGTTCCCAGGTCCCACTATTAAGCCACAATAGCGGCAAGAGTGCCCCCCCCCCCCCCGCACTGTCAGCATAAAGATCGTTCTCCTCTGCCACAGCTGTAACAGCTGTGGCAGAGAAGAACGATGTTAGCCCATTGAATTCAATGGAGCCGGCAATACAGCAGGTTCCACTGAAAGCAATGGGCTGCCGGACAGCGCTGGATGAATTGTCGGGAAGGGCTTAAATATATAAGCCCTTCCCTGCAATTCATCCAGAAATGTGTAAAAATAAAAATATATACCATATATACCGGCGTATAAGGCGACGGGGCGTATAAGACGACCCCCCAACTGTCACCTTATACGCCGGGAATACAGCGGAGCAAAGAATAAAAATCATTACTCACTTCCCCCGGCGTTCTGCGGCGCTGCTGCTGGCTGTCGCTTCCTTGATGTCATTGAATGGCTGTGATTGGCTGAAGGCACGTGTGTTTTCTGGAGGCGGGGATTTCAAGCCCTGCATCCAGAAAGCAATGCTCTGCCGGGACCAGGAGGGAGTGACAGCCTGCAGCAGCACCGCAGAATGCCGGGGGAAGTGAGTAATGATTTTTATTCTTTGCTCCGCTGTATTCCCGACGTATAAGGTGACAGTTGGGGGGTCGTCTTATACGCCCCGTCGCCTTATACGCCGGTATATACGGTATATATTTTTATTGTAACACATTTCTGGAAGAATTGCAGGGAAGGGCTTATATATTTAAGCCCTTCCCGACAATTCATCCCGCGATCGCCGGCAGCCCATTGCTTTCAGTGGAACCTGCTGTATTGCCGGCTCCATTGAATTCAATGGGCAAACATCGTTCTTCTCTGCCACAGCTGTTACAGCTGTGGCAGAGAAGAATGATTTGTCTTCTATATGTTCTCAATGGGGTCGGCGCTGCTGCCGCCGGCCCCATTGAGCGCATATAGAGAAGAGAACAGGAATCGCAGATCGCACATAGGTGCGATCTGCGATTTCTATGGCCTAAGAAGGACCGTTGGGGTTCTTGAAGCCTAAAATCACTCCTAACGCTCTCCCTATAGCAGCTGCGGAATCAGCAGCACTTTCCCTGAACTATGTCAGAATGCATCTGTGGCGAGCCGCGGGAGGGGCAGATTTTAATACTCGGGTGACACCTAATCTCGCCAGCCACTCACTGCAGGGGGGTGGTATAGGGCTTGAACGTCGCAGGGGGAAGTTGTAATGCCTTCCCTGTCTTTCTATTGGCCAGAAAAGCGCACAAATTTCTCAGGGAAGAAAATGAAAGTGACTCGAACACCGCGTGGTACTCGTCACGAGTAACGAGCATCTCGAACACCCTAATACTCGAACGAGTATCAAGCTCGGACGAGTATGCTCGCTCATCTCTAGCTATGATCACCCACTGTTTTGGGGTCATATTTGACTTTGATCTTTCCTTCAGTTTATCTATTCTGTCACTTGCATGCTCATGTCACCTGCACCTCAAAAACATTACCAGAATATGCCCTTTCTAACTATAAACTATAATAATCTAAAATTGTTGTAAGCGTGCGCGTCAGTTCAAAGTGACATCGTGAAAGATTAGCTTGGCGCATGCACATGCAGTGGAGCACACGTTGTGTTCCACTTAGCGCCCATGATGGCCCTCCCTGAGTTGCTGCCATGTGACATCCATTCCCTGCACCCAGTGTCCCGATGCAGCCATGTTGTGGTGTTAGAGGCTGGAAGAGGTCACAATTTTGTTAGTATTTTTTGTAATTTTATTATGTATATAAATGTATCTCTGAGATGTGTCTAACTATGCTTGAGAAAGGCGCCATTTAGAGTGCAGAAATGCATTGCATATTTGTATATACAGCCGGTCAGAGGGTGAGAGGTGCCTCTGCCCATGACCTGGCATTTTTGTCATAGACTGTATGCTACTTTTACCTTTATTCCCCTGCTGGGATAATAAATTGCTTATATTGTTAGGAAGTTGAGGGTGCAGAGTTTTTTTTACTGCATATGCATTTTTACCCTATTCTTCTTTTGGACCGTTATCCCTCCACCCACCAGTGTTGGGGTTCTCTCTGCTGCCGCCTGATGTCGAATGACCAGGAGTGACTTCCATTTTATAAGCGGACCTGGACTACAGATGCTGAGTTGGCACCCCCCTGCATAAGGGTCCCCCACATAGTGCCAGGTGAGTCAACATTTCCATTTAGTACATTGGTGTATACACGCCTTTTTTTATATGTGAAGATCTGCCAGGTACTTTCCCTTTTTTTTTTCTATACCCTTTCTAGCTATGTAATCTTTTATTATATTGTTTTGGATCTAGCGAGGCCTTCCTATCATTGGATCCTACCAATGTACAGCAAAAATAGCTTGGTACCGTATTCCATCATAGTGAATTATTCAGAATGTAGAACAATTCTTGAATTTCTTTCATTCTTAACAGATCCATGAGAGGTATAAAAGTTCCATTTTTTTTTATTAAATCCTGTATGGATTCCATTCCTGCCTGAGTTCATCATGGATCCAGTGTTTTCTATGGTAAAAATAGCCCTGAAGTTTACGCTAATATTTGCACTGAGAACACTGAAAAATTCATGAGATATAGACTAGCGGTTGTATGAACTTATCGCTTTGTACTGCTTGTAATTATCATTATTTAGTAGTAGTACCATCGGCAGTAGAGTTTTGTATTGCAAGTTTAAAGCCTACACCTGAAATAAATTTGATATTTTTATTCTAGAAGTCTGTGGAAGATGTTAACATTTGCTATAATGATTACACCTCACACAGCTACCTAGACTTGACAGTCGGGGCATAGATATAAAATTTATAGATGCATAAAATTAATCTTGACCAACAACACTATTTACATCTAGCTTTTTTAAATGAATATTTAGCACTGAGCTTACTTTTTATTATGCTGTATAAGGTACATTGAAAATATTAATAATGAGATTGCTGCACTAGGGATATTTTAATTATTGACTGGAGACAAGACTTGTGTGAGAAAGTTATTATTCACTCGCACCGTATTAGGTTTTGCAGACTGAATTTATTTTAATAGAGTTAGTAAATTTTTAACTAATAATAATGTTAAAAATTAAAGATTAGCTGTTATTGTTTGCCTGGAAATGTTACAAGCTGCACGCTGTATTTTAAATAGATAATTAAACAGAAGCCAACATTACTTATTTAGGATAGTAATAGAAGAGTTACTTAAATCTACATTTCTGGACTGCACGTTTTTTGTTAAACTTCAAAAAAAGGCATAAAATACTAAACTATAGAAAACTATTCCATTTGCGGCTTAAAAACCTAATTAAAGGGAACAATTTATCATTTAAATATTATCTTCTACAGGGCAATCTTAACCCCTTAGTGACCAGCTCATAGTGTATTTATGTCCTGCCGAAGTGGGCTTTAATCTGTGAGGATGTAAAAACATGCATCCTGCTGGGATTAAAGCCACGTGGGCTTTGGACGTGACAGCTCCATGCTGCTGGTGCCCGGAGGTAACCAACAACATGGAGCTGTCATTGGGGGCCACAGGGAGCCCCTTCCCTCCCCAGCAATGCGATCTGCATTGTAGTGTAAAAAAGTTTTTTTAAAAGTTAAAGATCCAGCTGCCCTTATGGATCGGATCCATGGGGGCAGCTGAAATTACTCACCCCGGTTCTCAGTGGTGTCCCGTGGTGATCTGGTCCTCCAGAACCTGACGCCGGCCTTCTATGCATGCGCGTCAGGCATCATTACGTCAGACTCATGCGCAGAAGGCCGGGTGCACCGGCAAATTTGAAATCTCCTGGTTTCTGAAGGTACTTATTTATGTAATTATATATATTTATATTAATACATATTATATTAATAAATATTTATTTATGTAATTTATTGTACATCTTGATCTCCACAACTATATTTCTTCAACAGGCTTCTACAGGTTATTATTACAAGATATAATGGACACTCTTCCTATTTCTTCTAATTGATACCAATTGTATGCTAAGATCGCCCTACAGTAAATGTTGATGTGGTGGTCACCTCACAACCATTTGCCTCCAACTCATTCTTATAATGAAACAATATGAATCAGAAGCGGCGCTCCAATGGTGTATAGAAATCTAGAGAGAGACAGGAATGGTATAAAGAGAGACTCACCGCAACTGAACCGGTCCTAAATGGAAGGAACCGGTCAGTTTGTAGTCCACGAGAGCCTCTCCAATGAATATAGGTGAGATGAAGGTTGGCGGTCCTAGGACATCCCTGGAGGGAGAGCAGCAGCAAGCAACTCCAAACAAAAGTGTTTAAAGAGGAAGAATATAATGAGGAATAAGGAAAAAACTCGCTTATGCGCTCCGTCAATTTTCATCAATGTATATAAGATCTTACTTGATAAGGGGTGCCTGGACTCCTGGCACCCCTTGCATCCAAGAAAGCAGGAAATCCAATGAAGCAGGCGTATTCCTTTATAGGTCAATTTAATACAAATAAAACAAATGGTACTGCAACGCATTTCGGCTTGTGCTAAGCCTTTTTCAAGCATGAGAGACAAGTAACAAGCTGCCTCTATTTATAGCAGACCTGTACTTAGGAGGGAGGGGAAGGGGAGGGTGAAAGGGGAGGGGGAAAGGAAAAGGAAACAGTCTACTCTCTCGTTGCCCAGAGAAAGAAACATATTATTTAAAAGAGGAACAAATATAATAAAATATTGTCCTATTCCTATAATATTGCATAATGTTAGTTAGTTTAGATTAGAGATGAACGAATGTACTCGTCCGAGCTTGATATTCGTGCGAATATTAGGGTGTTCGGGATGCTCGTTACTCGTAACGAGTACCACGCGGTGTTCCGGTTACTTTCAGTTTCCTCTCTGAGACGTTAGCGCGCTTTTCTGGCCAATTGAAAGACAGGGAAGGCATTACAACTTCCCCCTGTGACGTTCAAGCCCTATACCACCCCCCTGCTGTGAGTGGCTGGAAAGATCAGATGTCACCCGAGTATAAAAATCGGCCCCTCCCGCGGCTCGCCACACATGCCTTGTGACTTAGCTGAGGGAAAGTACTATCGTGCTGGAGCTGCTGTAGGGAGAGCATTAGGAGTTAGTGTAGGCTTCAAGAACCCCAACGGCCCTTCTTAGGGCCACATCTACTAGTGTGCAGTACTGTGTTAGCACAGTATTTTTTTTTTTTTTTCCAAAATTGGATCTGCAGAGCATTGCGCCCTGCAATAGGGACAGAAGTGGGGGTTAGGCAGGGAGAGTGTTAGGAGTTAGTGTAGGCTTCAAGAACCCCAACGGTCCTTTCTAGGGCCACATCTATCCGTGTGCAGTGCTGTCCAGGCTGCTGTTAGCAGTGTTGCATTTTTTTTTTTTCTTCTCAAAACCGGCTGTGCAGAGCATTGCACCTGGCATTAATACTACAGGGATAGAATTGTGTAGGCAGGGCCAGAAGACATACATTATTCATTGAATACACGCAGTGTGGGTGTTCCTTGTAAAAAGCAGGGACAAAATTCTATTTGGCCTGCCTCTGACAGTACTCAGGGCTCTGTGTACGTGTGTGCTGTGCGCTGAACGTTCAGAAAAAATCAGACGCAGTCAGCTACGTTTTACCGCAGGCGTGCAGCAATTTTTTTCCTGCATGGGAAATCCCTGATCTGCTGTAGGTAGCGAATTACTTTGCATCACTGCAGTTCTGGGACAAATTGGCAGGGCCACAACACAGTTATTAAACTTAGTATTCATTGAATACACGCAGTGTGGGTGTTCCTTGTAAAAAGCAGGGAAAAAATTCTATTTGGCCTGCCTCTGACAGTACTCAGGGCTCTGTGTACGTGTGTGCTGTGCTCTGAACGTTGGTGAGGGCACGTACACTGTTTTTTTTTTTATCGCCACATGTTGTACTTCATTTAGGTGGTACAAATTGTCCGATTTGTGTATATTTATTAGAAGCTCCAAAATTGGGAACATTTTTTAAAAATTGCCATTTTTTTCACATTTTCAAATGTAACATATCAAATATGTGCAAACATACTGTACAAATTTTTGATAAGACATATATTTACATTTGTTTACTTTGAAGGTTACTGTTAACCTTCAAGCAAAACAGACATTTTGCTTGAAGGTTATTTAGGCCCCATAGCACACTTTCAGAACCCTTGAGGTGCCAAAATGATAGAGAACCCCCACAAATGATCCAATTTTGAAAACTAGACCCCTTAACAAATTCATCTAGGGGTGTGCTGCATATTTTAATCCCACAGTTTTGAATGAATCTAAGCCAAGCAGAAGGAAAAGATTACAATTTTCATTTTTTTGGCAATTATGTCAATTAAAAAATAGGTTTTTTTGTACATAACACATATAAATAAAAACTTGCACCACAAAATGACTCCCCCTGTTTGTCCTCTGTTTAGAAACATACCCATTGTGGCCCTAACCTACTTACAGGATACATGGATAGGCCTGTAATGGAGGGAACACCCATTGGATTTCAGGGAACAATTGAATAAATTACAGGCCTCATTGCCCCACTTGTGCAGAAAAAAAAATGACTCCATAAATATAATCTCCACCCTTCCATTTTGGCATTTACTAAATCTTAGATAAAAGTAATAATGTAAACAGTGTGGTATGCCTGAAGACAGGGGTAATTACGGAGGCCCGGTTGGGATGGGCACATGGGGCAATAACATCCGGTATCCCTCCTCTTGTCATGTTTTTTTGGGAGGTATTTCTTGACATCAGCGGCAGATATGGGGTGTAAAAAGTGGTGCTCTGTGAGGCTTCATAAGTTTGCTGCGGTGCAGCGGTCTCACACAGAAGGCGCTCAACAAGCTGCTCCTGGAACTGCAGGAAGGCGAGCTTTTCGGGGACCTTTTGCAAATTATGTCAGCATTACAGGTAGTGATTTCAATAACACCGGGTTTACATGGCCGCATGTGGAATCCGCTTGCAGAGGCATGCAGCGGATCCCAGCTGTGAGCCTGGCCGTGGCCCTGCATATGGCCGCATAACTGCGTACTCACACAGGCGATCATGTGCAGTACACCTTTTTTTGTTTATATTTCCCTTCCGTCACTTAGCGATGACACAGGTACCCTCAGCATGTACACAATGTAATTGCGTATGGGCTGCGGGCATATCCACAAGCATGGAGCACAATAGGCTCTATGTCACGGATATCCACGGTAAAATAGAACATGCTGTGTTCTGTTTTCTTCAAGTGGATTATGTCATTCCAAACCGCTAATATGAGCGGAATTGTGTAATCCAATGCCTCTGATTGTTATGAGTATTGCTGCGAATAAAACACATGCATAATCTGCAATTTCTATCCAGACGCGTGAGACCGGCCTAAGGTAGATCCCTACCTTTTTATCACATGACTGGGGACCACTCAACGAGGCCACCGGTCACTGCTCCAGGCTCTCGGCTACCGTTAGTTGCCAGGAGCAAGGAGATTTTAAATTTCCTGGGCTCCCCAGCTCCTGCGCACGTGTCCGGCATTTTGATGGCGGACACATGCGCAGAAGCTGAGGAAGGTCGGTGTAGGAGTATTGCATCGGGATTCAAATGCGGAGAACCCTAGTAAGAAGTTCAATCTCCTCTCACCAATCGCATCAGTGAGGTGAGATGAAATTTCAACTTTTAAAAAAACTTTTACGTGGTTGCAATTATCCATTGCATAATGGCAATCACATGACCAGGAACCGCATACCGCAGCCAAGAGTAAGGGGATTTAAAATTTTCTAGGCAATCCTTGACTTTTGCACATGCGTCCGCCATTATGCTGACGGGAACATGCACCAAAGCTGGAAAAGGTCAGTGGATAAAGATCCCATTGTGGGACAAATCTGGGGACCTTGGGTATGTATTTTCATTTCCTTTCACAGATACAATGCATAAGGGGAGATGAAAATCCAACTTTTGAAACTTTTTTTTTTTACACTTTTTAACTTTACATGATCAGCGTTATCCAGTGGATAACTGTGATCATGTGACTGGGAACCGCATACAGTGGTCCCCGGTGACATCTCCCTGCACGCAGTTAACTTTGACAGCCGGGTGCGGGGAGATTTTAAATTTGCAGGGGTCTCTGGTAGAGATGAGCGAACGTGTTCGGCTCCGCCCCTTTTCGCCCGGACACCGAACTTCGCGAGGAATTCCGTGTTCGGGCGAAAAAAGTTCGGGGGTCGCCGTGGCAGCGCGGGGGGTTGCGGCGGGGAGTGGGGGGGAGAGGGAGAGAGAGAGGGCTCCCCCCTGTTCCCCGCTGCTGCCGCCCGCGCCGCCGCGCCTCTCCCCGCCCCCCGGCGCCCCCCGAATACTTACGCGCGAACACGGAAGTCCTCGGAAAAGCCGGTGTTCGGGTGCGTAAGTGTTCGTTAAGAACACGTTCGCTCATCTCTAGTCTCTGGCCTTTTGCAAATGTGAACCACATCAGCGCATGCGCAGAAACCCACAGCAGGTGCAAATCGCTGTGGGATATTACGGAGGACGAGGGTGAGTATTTTCAGCTGCCTCCATGGATCCAAGATGACATCTCCTGCCTCCCGGTTACTGAAGCCAGGAGATTTCAAATTTCCCAGGCCAACTGGCCTTCTGAGCATGCAGCAGACGTAATGATGTTCTTGGGGTTTTATTTACCTCTCCGAAGAAACTTTGTAAATGCAATATTTTATTGCTTTACTTCTTTATGCTTCAGCAAAACTGGAACAGTTTGGAGAGGATAAAAAAGTTTAGGAAAGAAAGCTGACCATTTTATTTAGGTGCCATTTACCCAAAAGTTACAAAGGGAGATTTTTCCAATGTCCTAACTCTTTCTGTATCTTTTGGAACAGATCAAGGTAATTAAGTTTATAGACTGAATCAGGAATGCATCCTATTTTACCCTCTAAATAGATTATAAAGAATTTAACTGGTTTTATTGGGATACCGATGTTACACCAGGACATGGCTGGAGTTGAATGTTTTAATTCCAGCAATTCATTTTTAGAGATGTTTATATGGAAAGCCGCAAAAAACTGAATGATTGCATTTCTTTTAAAATGTCATCTGGGGTTTGAAAAAAGAGAATAATATTGTCTGCAAATAAAGTCAATTTGAGCTCTGTTTTTGACAAAGTTATTCCCTTATAGGGTAGACACCCACTAGCGATATTTTTCCCTGTGATGCAATAGCGATGAATATAAAACCAATGATGTTCAATGGTTTTATACTCATTTGCGATTTTTAGTAGAGCTTTGGAAATCTGTGATATCGCTCAGTGTTTTCCATGGGGCCAGCGGCAGCAGCGCTATCCCCATTGAAAACATAGGGAGTACATTGCGGACTTCTGCCACAGCTATGACAGCTGTGACAGCTGTGGCTGGAGTTTCCTTCATCCTTGCGGGGACCGCGGGGATGAAAGAATCCTCTGTGGCAAAGGTCCAGGATGCTATCCCATTGCTTTGCAGTGGGTTTTAGGCAACCCCCGCAGCATGATTTTTCAGGGAAGGGCTTGAAATATAAGCCCTTCCCTGAAGATCATCCCTAGCTGGTGAAAAAAAATATATAAATATACTCACATCTCTGCCGCTCAGGCACGTCCTCCGGCTGGCTCCCCAGCATTGCTTTCAAGCTCCTGAAAGGACTGTGCTGATTGGCTGAGCACTCAGCCAATTATATGCAGTGCTTAGCTATTTATCAGTGAAAACTGACAGCAGTGCAGGGGAGCCAGCCGGAGAACACGGCTGAGCGGCGGAGAGGTAAGTATATAATTCTTATTTATTTTTTCACCAGCTAGGGGTGATTTTAAGGGATGGTGTTATATTTCAAGCCCTTCCCCAAAAATCATGCTGCGGGGGTTGCCTAAAACCCACTGCTTTCAATGGGGCCGGCAGCAGCAGCGCCGACCCCATTGAAAGCAATAGGATAGTATCCTATACTTCTGCCACAGCTGTGACAGCTGTGGCAGAGAATTCCTTCATCCCCGCGGTACCCTTGGGGATGAAGGAAACTCCTGCCACAGCTGTGACAGCTGTGGCAGAAGTTCGCGATATACTGCCGCCAGCCCCATTGAAAGCATTTTGCGATATTGCAGTGTTTTCTTTGCGCTGCAAGGCGAGTGTTTTCACTTGCCCTCGCAGCACAAGAAAAAAAAAGCTAGAGGGTGTCCACCCATATAGTGAGGAATCTGCCAGAAATTTCACTACCGGATCAATTGCTATTTTAAAACGAAGGGGCAAGGGAGGGCAGCCAAATCTTGTTCCCTTGTGGAGAGGGAACAGGGAAGAAAGAAAGTCTGCTGTGTAGCTTCTAGACATTGGGGTATAGTATCTTAAATTGATATGTCCGGAGTAGGCCTTGAAGGCAAATGCAATCAAGCACGAACGCCAGCCAGAGCCGCCTGATTGAAAGCTTTTTTGGTATCAGGTTTGGATTTTCCCCCTGTTGTGGCCAGTAATTTAAGTTCAATCTAGAACCATACCTTCCATATGTTCATGACCTCTGCCTGCCCTTTTGTAAATCTCACCTATTTTGGTATGATTAGCTTCGGCATTACTTGTGCCAACCAGTCAGCTAATATTTTGGATTAAATTTTAATGTCTTGGTCAATTAACAAAATTAGACAATACAACCTGGGGAAAGCGGATCCTTGCCTTTAGCTTAATGTGTGCTACTTGGGAATATTCACTTTACTTCCATTTACATTATCTTCTGTGATATTGGCATTCAAAGATATAGCTTTTGTGTGTGTAAGTGTAAGTAATCTTATAGCATTCAAAGGGTCTCCTTCTACCTTCTCAATCTTGTTCTTATAAAGGTCCACAGAAAAGTCTCATAGAAGCAAATTTATACATTTATAATTAGTAATTAAACTACCATGGCCATCTTGCAAAGGGAAATATGTGAGTAGTGGTATTCACTTTTTATAAGCTTGGCCAATAAGATACCTGCCTTTTTTCCATATCAAAACAAATCTGCCTCATGATACTAACAATGCATGTCTTCTCTCTAACCACAACTCAATGTCTGACTTGGCCACTTTTGACTAGCAGTGACTGAGGAATTAGCCAAAAAATGAGAATAGGCCTATATTAGCTTGTCCCTTGATGACTTAGAATTTTGAGCAATGTAACATTTGAGTGTAGCTACATTAAACACCCTTTCAGTCAAAACTTTTGTCGTGGCCTAATATAACATAAAATCTTGTTTATGGGACTTATTGTCATATTCCATCCACCAAGTGTCTAATCATTCTAAGAAGGTGTCATCTTTCCTTAGGTAGAATGGGATTCTCCAAAGGAAATCTATTCCTTTTGGATATTTGTCATGCAAGTTCAGTGTTATTGGGAAGTAGTCAGAGACTATTAATTGTTATAGGTTGGACCTCAACAGATAATGGGTTGCCAGATCTGAGATTAAGATACAAGTTTGATGTGCATAGGAGTAAAATGAATATTCTCTAACCTGAAGATGCAAGAGTCACCACACGTCTCTCAATTTGGCGGGTAGTGACTTATCTCTAGATCATGTTTTATAATTACGAAGGTGTGTTGATGTATGATTTTTTTTCCTATTATCTGTAGTATCTAGAATAGAGATGAGCGAGCACTAGAGATGAGCGAGCATACTCGTCCGAGCTTGATGCTCGTTCGAGTATTAGGGTGCTCAAGATGCTCGTTACTCGAGACGAGCACCACGCGGTACTCGTCTCGATTAAACGAGCACTGACCATTGAATTCAATGGAGTCGGCAATACAGCCGGCTCCATAGAAAGCAATGGGCTGCCGGCGATCATGGGATGAATTGTCGGGAAGGGCTTAAATATATAAGCCCTTCCCTGCAATTCATCCAGAAATGTGTAAAAAAATATATATATATATATACTCACCTTGTCCCGGCAGAACAATTGTTAGCCCATTGAATTCAATGGAGCCGGCAATACAGCTGGCTCCATTGAAAGCAATGCGCTGCCGGCAATCGCGGGATGAATTGTCGGGAGGGGTTAAATATATAAGCCCTTCCCTGCAATTCATCCAGAAATGTGTAAAAATAAAAAAATATATATACTCACCTGGTCCCGGCAGACGGAGTTCAGCACGGCCGGCGGCAATCCTCCTGAACTGCTCTGAACAGCTGTGAGTAGTATTCAGCAGTCGGGGATTTAAAATCCCCACCTGCTGAATGAGCTGCCTCTGATTGGTCACAGCCTGACCAATCAGAGGCAGATCTCACGTGCGTGCAGCCTCTGATTGGTCAGTTCGTAACTCTCGAGCATCACTGAAAGTTCGACTCGAGTAACGAGCACTCGAGCATTTTGGTGCTCGCTCATCTCTAGCGAGCACCAAAATGCTCGGGTGCTCGTTACTCGAGTCGAACTTCCCGCGATGCTCGAGGGTTAGTTTCGAGTAACAAAACCCATTGAAGTCAATGCGTGACTCGAGCATTTTTGTATATCGCCGATGCTCGCTAAGGTTTTCATTTGTGAAAATCTGGGAAATTCAAGAAAGTGATGGGAACGACACAGAAACGGATAGGGCAGGTGAGGGGCTACATGTTGGGCTGCATCTCAAGTTCCCAGGTCCCACTATTAAGCCACAATAGCGGCAAGAGTGGCCCCCCCCAACAATCTTTACTTCTGAAAAACCCTCATTAGCAAGGCATACCTTAGCTAAGCACCACACTACCTCCAACAAAGCACAATCACTGCCTGCATGACACTCCGCTGCCACTTCTCCTGGGTTACAACCCCCCCCCACGCACAACCCAGTGTCCACAGCGCACACCAAAGTGTCCCTGTGCAGCCTTCAGCTGCCCTCATGCCACACGCTGGCCTCATAGCCACACCACCCTCATGTCTATTTATAAGTGCGTCTGCCATGAGGAGGAACCGCAGGCACACACTGCAGAGGGTTGGCACGGCCAGGCAGCGACCCTCTTTAAAAGGGGCGGGGCGATAGCCCACAATGCTGTACAGAAGCAATGAGAAATCCAATCCTGTGCCACCTCCGTCAGGAGCTGCAAACATGAGCATAGCAATGGGGAATCCATGTGCCACACAGTATTCATTCTGTCAAGGTGTCGCATAGCTCAATCCACACTGCAAGGGGAAAGCCATCAGTGGTCTGCCCCCTACCCAAGTCAGTCAGTGCCTTTGTGCCAGACAGGTCAAACACCGCAATGGGAACTAAGTTTGCACCAACAGCATAGGTGGGTCCTAGGAAACCCAAGACATGAACAAAGAATTGATCTGAGCGGCCAAACATGGCAGACTTGCACCGCACCCACGGCATAGGCCTCGGCCCACAGATTCAGCAATCCTAGGCTGGAAGCAGACTTTCACTGCACCCAGGACATAGGCCTCTGCACAAACCCTCAGCAATCGCGGGCCTACAGCGGACTCCAATGCTAGCGTAGCTGTGCACGTCTCATTAGTGCTGTATTGCTCCTGTAGTTTGTCCCAATGCAGTGCCTCGGATAGTAGAGCTAACGTCAGATTAAATACAGGTGGGCTTCGGCACACACTGCATGCCCCAGTGAGACTGGGGTTCTTTATACGTAGACACAGGCAGGTACAACTCCGTGTGGACCGACAGCATGGGTGGGTCCCAGGAAGCCACCGCCGTTACATAAATAAATCCCATTGCATTGCCCAGCACGGCTGAGGTAACGTCAGATTAAACACAGGTGGGCTTCGGCCCACACTGCATGCCCCAGTCAGACTGTTTTTTTTTAATAAGTAGACACAGGCAGGTACAACTCCCTAATGTGAAGTCCGTGTGGACCCAAAGCATGGGTGGCTCCCAGGAACCCACCCGCGGTACATAAACAAATCCCACTGCAGTGCCCAGCACAGCTGAGGTAACGTCAGATTAAATGCAGGTGGGCTTTGGCCCACACTGCATGCCCCAGTCTGACGGGGGTTTTTAATACATAGACACTGGCAGGTACAATACCGTAATGTGAAGTCCCTGTGGACCCACAGCATGGGTGGCTCCCTGGAACCCATCGGCGGTACATAAACGTATCCCATTGCAGTGCCCTGCTCAACAGAGCTTACGTCAGATCCAATACAGGTGGGCTTCGGCCCACAGTACATGCCCCAGTCAGACTGGTAATATGTACCTTAACAGTAACCGCGTTGGTGGGAATGTGGTTGCGACTGCGGACCTAGTAGCGTGGTTTTATTTAGTTGGTTTTCGGAATGAGGCCATGATTAAGTGGGCCGTGGCGGGGGGATGGTGGGCGGGCTCTCTTGTTGTGTCGTTAAAGGTGAAATTCTTGGACTGCCACCAGACGGACCAATGCAAAGGTATTTGCACAGAATGTTTTCATTGTTGGAGGAGGAGGGGGATGTTTTTGAGGCACTACGTGTCCTCTCCACGTGTCCGTGGTTATATGCACCTTAACAGTAACCGCGTTGGTGGGAAATGGCCTTGCCGCCATCATGTCTTTGGGAAGCCTCCGTTTCCACACCCCAGTGACATAGCATTAGCAGCGGTATAGGCAGAGCCCAGAATTAGTAACATTTCAGTGGTAGCATTAGGGACAGGCCCCAGTAACATATCACTAGCAGCAGTATAGGGGGAGCACAGTATTAGTTCCATTTCAGTAGTAGTAGCAGTCGGGACAGGCCCCAGTAACATATTACTAGCAGCAGTATTGGGGGAGCACAGTATTAGTTCCATTTCAGTAATAGTAGCAGTCAAGACAGGTCCCAGTAACATATCACTAGCAGCAGTATAGGGGGAGCACAGTATTAGTTTCATTTCAGTAATAGTAGCAGTCAAGACAGGCCCCAGTAACAATTCTGAAGCAGCAGTATAGGGGGAGCACAGTCTTAGTTCCATTTCTGTAGTAGTAGCAGTCAAGGCAGGCCACAGTAACATTCCCGTTGCAGCAGTTTAGGGAGATAACAGTTTCTTTCACATTTCAGTAGTTGCAGTATAGACAAGGCCCCAGTTACATTTATGTAGCAAAAGTGTAGGCCAACCCCACACACCTTGCTGTACCATGAGTGCAGGCGAAGCCCATAAAAATTACTAGGATGACACTCTAGGCGATGGTCCAAAAAAATTGGTGTACCAACAGTACTAATGTACCTCAGAAAAATTGCCCATGCACAACCAAGAGGGCAGGTGAAACCCATTAATCGCTTTGGTTAATGTGGCTTAATTTGTAACTAGGCCTGGAGGCAGCCCAGTTAAAATAAAAATTGGTTCAGGTGAAAGTTTCAACGCTTTAATGAGAATTGAAACGTAAAAACATTGTTTACAAAAGTAATATGACTGAGCCTTGTGGGCCTAAGAAAAATTGCCCGTTCGGCGTGATTACGTGAGGTTTCAGGAGGAGGAGCAGGAGGAGGAGGCTGAATATAATACACAGATTGATGAAGCTAAAAGGTCCCCGTTTTTTATAGTGATAGAGAACGATGCTTCCATCCGCGGGTGCAGCCTACGTATTGTTTAGATACCGCTGCTGTCCGCTGGTGGAGAAGAGAAGTCTGGGGAAATCCAGGCTTTGTTCATCTTGATGAGTGTAAGCCTGTCGGCACTGTCAGTTGACAGGCGGGTACGCTTATCCGTGATGATTCCCCCAGCCGCACTAAACACCCTCTCAGTCCCATCCTCCACTAAATTCACCCAATGTGCCGTCAGGGAGATATAGTGGCCCTGCCCGCCTGTGCTTGTCCACGTGTCCGTTGTTAAGTGGACCTTGGCAGTAACCGCGTTGGTGAGGGCGCGTACAATGTTGCGGGAGACGTGGTCATGCAGGGCTGGGACGGCACATCGGGAAAAGTAGTGGCGACTGGGAACCGAGTAGCGCGGGGCCGCCGCCGCCATCATGTTTTTGAAAGCCTCTGTTTCCACAAGCCTATACGGCAGCATCTCCAGGCTGATCAATTTGGCTATGTGCACGTTTAACACTTGAGCGTGCGGGTGCGCTGCGGCGTACATGCGCTTGCGCTCAAACAGTTGCGCTAGCGACGGCCGGACGCTGCGCTGAGAGACATTGCTGGATGGGGCCGAGGACAGCGGAGGTGAGCGTGTGGGTGCAGGCCGGGAGACGGTCGTGCCTGTGTCCTGAGAGGGGGGTTGGATCTCAGTGGCAGGTTGGGGCACAGGGGGAGAGGCAATGGTGCAAACCGGAGGCGGTGAACGGCCTTCGTCCCACCTTGTGGGGTGCTTGGCCATCATATGCCTGCGCATGCTGGTGGTGGTGGCTCCCTGGCTGATCTTGGCGCGACAAACCTTGCACACCACAGTTCGTTAGTCGTCTGCACTCTCAGTGAAAAACTGCTACACCTTTGAGCACCTCAGCCTCTGCAGGGTGGCATGGCACGAGGCGGCGCTTTGGGAAACAGTTGGTGGATTATTCGGTCTGGCCCTGCCTGTACCCCTGGCCACCGGACTGCCTCTTCCATCCTGCACTGCTGCTGCACTTGCCTCCCCCTCTCAAGACCTGTCCTCAGTTGGCTTAGCAAACCAGGTGGGGTCAGTCAACTCATCGTCCAGCTGCTCTTCCTCCGAATCCTCTGTGCACTCCTCCCTCGGACTTACTGCCCTTAATACTACCTCACTGATAGACAACTGTGTCTCATCGTAATAGTCCTCCTCACCCACTGAAAGCTCTTGAGACAGTTGCCGGAAGTCCCAGCCTCATCCCCCGGACCCCGGGAACTTTCCAAAGGTTGGTCATCGGTCATCGGACAAACTCCTCAGGTGGGAGAGGAACCATTGCTGCCCAATCTCGGCAGGGGCCCAAGAACAGTTCCTGGTAGTCTGCCTGCTCCTCAGAATGTGTCATTTTCATGAGGGGAGGAGGCTGGGAGGAAGGAGGAGCAGCAGCCAGAGGATTCAGAGTTGCAGCTGTGGGCGGCGTAGAAGACTGGGTGGTCGATAGATTGCTGGATGCACTTTCTGCCATCCACGACAGGACCTGCTCACACTGCTCGGTTTCTAATAAAGGTCTACCGCGTGGACCCATCAATTGTGAGATGAATCTGGGGACCCCAGAAACTTGCCTCTCTCCTAATCCCGCAGCAGTCGGCTGCGATACACCTGACCAGGAGCTCGGCCTGTGCCCACACCCTGACTTGGGCCTCCGCGTCCTCTCCCCCATCCACATCCTCTAGGCCTACCCCTACCCCTCAGCATGGTGTATTACGAGTAGAGCAGAAACAGAACGCTGTAATTAAATGTGCCACTTATTGGCCTGTGGTTGGAGGCTGACTTCGCTTACGGAATGCATAGCAGAGCCAGGAAACAAATATGTGCAAGCCTGTAGTCAGACCTAGGTGCGTATGACTGAGCTACTGGAATTCTCAGGGCAGAACCAGTCAAGTGGCCAAAGGCCAGTGGTAGGCCTTAAGTATTTTGCTTCAATTTTTTTTAAATGGTGAGGTGAAAAACCAGACAGACACCGTATGCAGTGCATATATGTATACTCTTTCCCTCTGGCGGGATGACGGCGATCATGTAACGGACACAGCAGAGCCAGGAAACAATTATGCGCAAGGCTGCATATTAATCAGCGACTACTACCCCCAGCACACACGCCGTTAACTGTAGACGGTCACAGGCAGGCCAAATATAGTTTTTTTTCCCACTTTTTGGGAAAAAGCCCACTGCCTCTGATATACCCTGTATTTGGATTTCCCTGTTGGAGGATGACTGTGGTTACTGAAAACCCAGTGCAGCCAGGAAACAATTATGCGCAAGGCTGGGTATTAATCAACGACTACTACCCCCAGCAGACACGCCGTAAACTGAAGACGGTCACAGGCAGCCCAAATATAGTTTTTTTTTTCCACTTTTTGGGAAAAAGCCCACTGCCTCTGATATACCCTGTATTTGGATTTCCCTGTTGGAGGATGACTGTGGTTACTGAAAGCCTAGTGCAGCCAGGAAACAATTATGCGCAAGGCTGGGTAGTAATCAGCGACTACTACCCCCAGCACACACGCCGTAAACTGAAGACGGTCACAGGCAGCCCAAATATAGTTTTTTTTTCCACTTTTTGGGAAAAAGCCCACTGCCTCTGATATACCCTGTATTTGGATTTCCCTGTTGGAGGATGACTGTGGTTACTGAAAGCCCAGTGCAGCCAGGAAACAATTATGTGCAAGGCTGGGTATTAATCAGCGACTACTACCCCCAGCAGACACGCAGTAAACTGAAGACGGTCACAGGCAGGCCAAATATAGTATTTTTTTCCACTTTTTGGGAAAAAGCCCACTGCCTATATAGCCAGTATACCTCTTTCCCTGTACCAGTGTCCCTGCTTCACCAGTACTGCCCCTATACTCTGTAAAATGACTGCAGACTGAGGACGCTATGGTCTGCACGCCCGATATACAAAAAAAAAAATTGTGCAACACTGCTAAAAGCAGCCTTAACAGTACTGCACACGGTCAGATGTGGCCCTAAGAAGGACCGTTGGGGTTCTTGAAGACTAATATAACAGCCTAACACTCTCCCTATAGCAGCTACAACAAGACAGCACTTTCCCTAATGTCTCTTAGCGTGCATCTGATGCGAGCCGCGGGCGGCCCTAGTTTATATTCTCAGGTGTCACCTGATCTCCACAGCCACTCACTGCAGGGGGGTGGGATAGGGCTGGAACTTCACAGGAGGAAGTTGTAATGCCTTCCCTGTGTTACTATTGGCCAGAAAACGGGGCAAAATTTTCTGGGAAGAAAATGAAAGTGACTCGAACACTGTGTGGTGCTCGTCTCGAGTAACGAGCATCTCGAGTACCCTAATACTCGAACGAGTATCAAGCTCGGACGAGTATGCTCGCTCATCTCTAATCTAGAACAGTATTAAGATCCCCCCTAAGATTTTGAGAGGAATATCATTGTGCTGACACTGAGTTGCAAGATTTTTGAAAAAGTCTGTTGTCGCCATTTGGATCATAGACAATATAAATAAACCACTTTCCCTATTGTGTTCCAGCAAGACTTGGGCCCACCTTTCCTCATTAACCAGATGACTACTAATCATATTACAGACAGAATTTTTATGACGTAAAATGAGAGCTCCCACTTCACCTCTTTTTGCATTTGGTGAAAACCTAGATACGTCTCTTGCAGAAGGCCAAAGTCAGGTTGATAGGATATTTGATCAGTTATTGAGGGATTACAGGTCTTAACATTCCAAGAGAATATTTTCATAGTCTAAACTAATAGATCAGGGCGCCCACCCACTGGCGTTTGCGATTTTCGTGCGTGAAAAACGCTGCGTTTTCCGCGGCGTTTTTTGCCGCGTTTTCGCTGCGTTTTCGCGGCTTTTCCATTCATTTCCATTGACATTCATGGGTGCATTAGGAGAAAAATAAGGACACATATGCAACTGACAGTTCCTATGTTAAAAAACGCAACGCAACACAAAAAAACGCCAGTGGACAGGAGTACATTCAATTCTAATTGCTCTTGAGAAAAAAAGCAAAACGCAAAGAAAAAAAAATCGCCAGTGGGTGGGCGCCCTCAGGTGGGTGCTCTGACCAATTAATAAACGGTTTATGTAAACATTTTGAGAAAATGGTTTGCAAATGCTTTCATACTGGTTGGCATTGGTATGCATCTATGTCCTACAATTAGCACTGTGTGACAGTCGCAACACAAAATAGCAAAAATTTACAAAACCAGCATATTAACTGTTGTACTTCCTCCTAGAAATGTATCAACCACAATCTTGATTCTGCGAGATTGTAGAATAGTAATAAACCATCTGCTCAAGAAAAATATGCTCATTCTCAGAAATGTAGAATACTTGCAGTTACAATCTGAAACTATTAAAGTATGGGCTTCCCTTTGTTTCAGGAATGTTGACAGCTTCTTGTTCAGCTAGAGAGAAGTTGCACCCCAAAATTAAACCATACTAATAAATATTACATTGTAGTCTTGTTCTAATCTTCAAGTGGGTGGGCATTAAGGCTACCTACTATCCTGAATTTAGCAGTGAATAGCAGGTCTCCATCTCAAGGCCTAGCACTGACGATTAGTTTAGGTGGTGTTTTTGGTTTGGGCTTCAATATGGTTGAGGGATGCAGAACTGGAGTGGGATCATCTCTTAGCACCCTCTCTCAGTGAACTATTCTTTGGTGATAGGCAAGCTTGGGCTTCTTGTTTTGGGGATGAATCTCCTGGGTGGAGAATCTTCAATCTTTTCAGTACTGCTGTCACTTTCTCCGGAGCACTGTATGACGCCGCTGAGCTAACTTTGAAATAAATTACAAATGAGGCTGGATATATAGGTCAAAATTTGGTTTGTTTGCAGGCTACAGACGTACATAGCAAGCTACATGTTTCTTAGAGATCTCTACCAAATAGTCTTGAAAGAGGAGTCATTTAAAACCTTTGATTTCCAGTGGGCCTGAGTGTATTAGCAAGACTCTCAAGATGTTCATTTTATCATTGTAATCGAAATAACACATGATGACTTTGTGCGGGCAAACTTTCTGAAGCTCCATACTGGTGAGGAGTGCGGAGTTTCAGAGTTGTTGGTCTGGGCCTATCTTGATCTCTCAGCTCTGCAGTGGTAACAAAGGCCCAATGCCTCAAGATGGTCAATTTCACAAAAATCTTGTTAGTCACGAAACATCATCATTTCACTGAAATTACCTGTCCTTACTGAAGTTGATTCTGCATCACTCCTTGAAGCAGTACAAATCAATCAGTTATTGATATTTAATTTAGTTTCACTCCAGGGAAAGTCTAGGCCCAGATGGGTTCACCGTGTATTATTTCAAGAAATTTCAGGATATTCTAGTAGAGCTGAGTGAACCTACTCGGCCACGCCCCTTTTTCACTCGAGCACCGCGATTTTCGAGTACTTCCGTACTCGAGCGAAAAGATTCGTGGGGCACCGTGGGTGAGTGGGGGGTTGCAGTGGGGGGTGGGGGGGGGGGAGAGGGAGAGAGAGAGGGCTCCCCCCTGTTCCCCGCTGCTACCCCCCCGCTCCGCCACGCCTCCCCCCACCCCCCGGCGCCCCCGAATCATTTCACCCACCCGAGTACGGAAGTACTCGAAAATCGCGGTGCTCGATCGAGTAATTACCTGAAACGAGTAGGTTCGCTCATCTCTATATTCTAGTGTCTCAAATAACAAATCTATATAATGATTTATTTTATGATGCCAACTTTTATAAGGAACCTTTTAGGGCTCAGCTTACCTAAGGAGGATGAGGACTTGAAGTACTGCCACAACTGTAGGGTCATTTCTTTGCTGAATTTTGATTTTAAAATTTGGACCAAATTGTTTGCTTCATAATTACAAATTATTTGCTTCACAATTCCTGATCGATCAGGAAGAAGTAAGATTCTTTCCAGGCGGGAAGGGTAAGAAGAACACCCACAAACTGATTAATGCAATTGACTATGCCAAACAAACAAACAAACAAACAAACATTTCATTAGGGTCCTTTTAAACCACATGACCTTTCAAGCGAAGGCCATCCCAGGAGAACAATCATCGCTCAGTGAATGGTAACAGAGTGGACCGGGGATCATTCCAACCCGCCCGCCTTCATTGACAATAAACAGACAGTCCAGTATAGATGAATGACTGCCTGTTTACATAGGTTGATCATCGTTCAGTTTTTGTGCGTGCATAAACTGAATGACAAACGATAAGACAACAAATGTTCATTCAGCGTTCGGTCAGTGCATCTATTTAGACTTTACGACAATCATTCAGATTCTCGCTGGATGCAGGAATCTGACTGATTTGTTGGTCCATATAAAAGGGTACTGATGTCCAAAAGGTTTTGATAGAGTCTACAGGCTATATATGAGACTGACCTTGGAGAAATATAAGCATCTTCTCCCTATATTCAGGTCCTAGCACATGTGTAAGAATTAATTGCACATAGTCCCCTAGCTTCAATATTTACAATGGAACAAGGCAGGATTAACCCCTGTCCCCAGGCATTTGTGTCATGATGATAGGAACAGTTATATAGCATATTAGACTAGATGAGAACATCCAGTGACTTTGGGTTGGTGACTACACTCACCATACAGTGGCTTTTGCAGATTATCTACTTCTGCTAATTTGTAACCCTTAAACAGAATTGTTCTCTTTAGCGAACATTTTAGTAAAGTAACTTTTTAACCCCTTAGTAACTGGCCTATCGTTTTTTTACTGCAGATGCAGGACATGTATGAAGAGAGATTGTGCGGCGTAACGATCTAAGCATCGCAGGTTGTTGTCCCCTGTTGGGACTAAAAAAATATACTGTATAAGGCCTTAGTCAGACGGGCGTTTTTTCGCGCGATTTGCGCATGCGCATGCGCATGCGTCCGGCGATTTTATAGAACCATTGCTTTGCAATGGTATCGGACACATGAGCGCTTTTTATGCGCTCGTCCGATAAATTATAGAACAGAAATCGCAGATCGCACCTATCTGCGATCTGCGATTCCTGTTCTCTTCTCTATATGCGCTCAATGGGGCCGGCGGCAGCAGCGCCGACCCCATTGAGAACATATAGAAGACAAATCATTCTTCTGTAACAGCTGTGGCAGAGAAGAACGATGTTTGCCCATTGAATTCAATGGAGCCGGCAATACAGCCGGCTCCATTGAAAGCAATGGGCTGCCGGACAGCGCTGGATGAATTGTCGGCAAGGGCTTAAATATATAAGCCCTTTCCTGCAATTCATCCAGAAATGTGTTAAAATAAAAAAATATATATATACTCACCTTGTCCCGGCAGACGGAGTTCCACGCGGCCGGCCTGCAGTGGGTGTGAAGGGAGTGTGACTCAGACTTGCCCCTGATTGGCTCAGCCTGAGCCAATCAGAGGCAGGTCTCACTCACACCCATTCATGAATTCATGAATGGGTGTGAGTGAGACCTGCCTCTGATTGGCTCAGCGCTGAGCCAATCAGGGGCAGGTCTGACTCACACCCCCTTCACACCCACTGCAGGCCGGCCGCGCGGAACTCCGGCTACCGGGAGCAGGTGAGTATATATATATTTTTTATTTTAACACATTTCTGGATGAATTGCAGGGAAGGGCTTATATATTTAAGCCCTTCCTGACAATTCATCCCACACTCACCCGCAGCGCATTGCTTTCAATGGAGCCGGCTGTATTGCCGGCTCCATTGAATGCAATGTGCTGGACAGCTCCGGCCCGTTTCTAATGAGACGCGGCTAGGAGCAGATTTTCGGGCACCGGTCACGCGATTTGCGGATGTGGATCCGTCATGCGATCCGCAAATCGCGCGAAAAAACGCCCGTCTGACTAAGGCCTAATACAGTAATATTACTCACCATAATTCTTCTTTATACTAATACTAGCTTTCATAGTGCTTCATAGTGCCTCCATACAGTAGCAGTGCTTCCATAATGCCCCATATAGTAATACTGGTCACCATTTAGTAATAGTGCCTCAACATACCAATAGTGCTCCCATATCATAATAGTGGACCTTATGCAGTATTATTAACCTCCATAGTGCTCCCATATAGTAGCATTGGCCACATAGAGTAATAGTGGCCCACATAGAGTAATAATGGACCTCATAGAATTCCCAAAAGTAACAGCACCATCATAGTACCCCTATAAAATATTAAAATAAAAACTTCACCTAATATGGTGAGATCCTTTTACGCAGCCTGCAGCCTGTTGCATCCTGTGATACAACAGAATTATTGCATTTCCTGAGTCAGACATCTGACAGCTGAAATCCAGTTGAAAAGCGACACATACCCATGGACCCGGGCAGGCCCCCATATTCTAGGGCCTAGTCGCAGAGAGGCAATGCTTCTGCTAGTAGAGAAATATGCACATCATACCTACTATGTTGCTGATTTTCAGTGGATTTTTGCCACAGATTTTATTTCAATAGATTTTTTATTGAATAGTTTTATAATTAACATTAACAAAAAGAAAAGCCATTGTGAAGTCATATTCACATTATTAATAATTAAAGTAAGTACAAAAAAAAAAGTGAATACAAAAGTCTGACAAACAGACCAAAACGGGTGACATATCAGTTGGTATGCCCTAAATTCTAAGCACATTGCCATTCAGTACATGCTGCAATAAAACCAAAAATAAAGTTAAGAATATAAGCTAATACAATGATTCCCGATAGGCATGATGTTATAGTGAGAATATAGTGAATCAGTTAGAATAAAATGTTATTTTCTTTTCAATTATCTTTTTATTAAAGTTTGCAATAGAAAGAAGAACAGTTTCACGAGTTGGAAAGTACTGGTACAAATAAAAGCAAGTATATAGCTTGGTTTGTGATAAATGTTAAAAATGCAAGCCTAATCTACAAAGCAGGTTTAGTGGCGTGCGTGTCTAGTGGGTTTTTATGAAGCACTTTCAGTAAAGTATATATTTTTAGCAGTTCCTTTCCGCTTGCTGGATATATTTGGATATATTTTTTCTTGATGATTAATCATTGCTGGCTGGATCCATATACGCTCTGGGATCCTTTCCGTGCATAGACTGCTGAGTTTAATTCTAGGTGAGCTGATTACTCCTTCTAGCGCATCATTTTGAGAATACAAAGTTTAGAGGGAACAATGAATCAGCCCAAGAAATTTCATCAGCATCCCAAGGTCAGTAACAGCACGGTTGCTCACAAACATAATACACGTTTTACAACTAACATGTTAGGCTCCTATAGAGTTCTATGATACCTCCAAAGTAACATACCTTCCTAGTAACATAGTATGTTAGGCTGAAAAAACAGAAATGTCCATCCCATTCAGGCTGTTTCCACCCCCCATGCTGATCCAAAGGCAGGCAAAAAAATTTACAATGAGGTAGAAGCCAATTTATCACATTTTGGGGGAAAAAGTTCCTTCCCAACTTCGAATAGCAGGCAGAATAATCCCTGGATCAACACTCTTCCGTGAAAAGTTCCTTCCTGACTCCATATTCTTCCACTTTTTTCTGCTGGATCTATTTAGAGTACAACAGAAACAACTTGTGTCATACTTTATTTGAATGTAGACTCTCTTGGACGCATGGCTAGTATAGAGTTTCATGGACTTTGTGTTGGCACACAGCCTGCATAGTTGTCCCAATTAGACACAATCACTGACGTAACTATAGGGGATGCGGTTGCACCCGGGCCCCTTCTCCATATAGGGAGCCCAGTACTATGACTACAGCATTATAGTTGGTGGCTCTGTTACAGGTTTTGCATTGGGGACCAGGAGCTTCAAGTTACGCCTCTGGACACACAGACGATGAAAAGTGAGCGATGGTTTTGCTTTTAAAGATGAACGTATAAACCTAACGTTTATCATTGGAAAATGGACGTGGCGCCCGGGCGTTTCAGTCGTTAGTTTTATCATTGTGTAGCGTTTACATTTACCAATGGTTGAACGGTAGTTTGTTTGAAAGGCTTGTGCGTTAGTGAAGGGAAAAAAATGAGCTTCTTTGTATTGGCTTTTAAAAATCGTGAGTGAGTTTAGCCTGTATTTTAAAAAAAAACATAGCTGTTTAACACAGCGACATTAGAATGAAAGCTTTCGAAAGCTTGCTGTAACATCATGCATTTTTGTTGGCCATTAAAAGGTATCATATCTACAAGATTACTTGGTTTCCCTCACTGAGAACAATCACACATTGCTCTATTGGATAACACGGTGCCAAACCTTTTTTATTTTTGGGCCTGTAATGTCAAGTGATTTATCAAATGCCACATTTTAAAGTGTTCTCTCTTTAACCCCTTAAGGACCAGGCTGTTTTGTACCTTAAGGACCAGACACTTTTAAGGGATTTTACTCATGTGGCGGTTTTACTACTTTATTCTTTTTTCTTTAGCTATCAAAATTATTTTTGCTGCATTTTTTTTCTGTGACATATAGGACTATTTTTTAGATCTTTTTCACTGACTTCCCCCCCCCCCCCTTTTTTGTGGTTTTATTGGGGTAAAAAGCTAAAAAAAAAGATTTTTTTAACATTTATAGTTTTTAAAAAATTATTTTTATATTTACACTAAAAAAATGTATGGGAATGGGTTCCTCTATTTGTTTCAATCGTTTTGATATATAATATGTATGGTTTTGGATTACAGGGCGCTTATGGCAACGGTTTTGGTTGGCATCGGTTTTGGGTTATTTTCTTTCTTATGTATATATTGTTGTTTTATTCTGTTATTTTGTTTTACTAATGTATGTAATTAGGTTTTTTACCATGTATGTCCCCGATGACGTCATGTAAGACCTCTGGGGGACATTCACATGTTTTTTTTTCTTTGTTTGACACTTTTTCCACTGTAGCTGGGTAACCATAGGAGCCCTAGTTACAGGGGAAAGCAACCCCTATAGTGACATTAGTCACTTGCAGAGCTGCCAGGGTCTAGTCTGACCCTCCAGCTCTGCTGTAGCATGGAATCCCGGGAGGTCACATGCCCCCCCCCCCCCACCTCCCGTAGTGAAAGTGCATTTTACTTTCACTTTCCCCACACAGTGCTCATTGAGCACAGTATATCGGGGAAGCAGAAGGCAGGAAGGGTTAAAAACCCCTCCTGACTTCTGCTCCGGGTTATCAGCTGTCACTAACAGCTGATAACCCGTTCCTGCTTCTGACTGATTGCAGAGCCAGGAGACTTAAAGCACCGCGGTAATGTTACTATCGGCGGTGCTCTAAGCCCAGGACCAGCCGCCATAAATTTACTGTGGCTGGTCTTAAATCGGTTAAGCATTGCTAACCATTGCATTGCTTCCATGTACTTGGCTCTGCTATGTAAATACTAGTAATTATTGGGAAATTATATAACCAGTGTTTCTGGTGGTGCAATGCACCACACAGCTCTGCTACATGTACATTACACACACACAGCTCTGCTACGTTGCTTTTGCATATTAGCTGCAAGTAATTTATGAACTTCAGCAGCTCGCTGAGGAGACATGTTTGCTCATAGCTTTCGCATAGATGCTGCACAAGATTTATAAACTTCAGCTGGTGGCTGAGGTGAAAACAACGCTTGACACCATATCATGTGAGCTGCATTAGCTGCACGGCAGCGTTCAACCCTCTGTGGTGACATGTTTGCACAACAGGGGAGGTTTGTTTCAACACTGGACAACGGTTCACGATTAGATGAAGGCTGGACTGGTGTGGGCGGCATTAACACTTGAGATGATATGATATCATGTTCAGGAGATGTGAAGATAGTGGTGAAGAACTATGCTTCAGTGTTAGTCACTATGCACCGCCAGCTATGAATGTGTATATTTGTATTGTGTCATTTATTGGAGTCTCCACACAGATAGGCAGCTATCTCACAACCAGCTACAAACTGCCAGACTGAGTACTGCTGTATCTATAGCAACTGAGGCCGCAGGGGTTTGTGGGGGATGTAGTCTGCCCATAATCCCTCATTCAGTGCACAAGGAGGATAAAGCACCTGTGATGATGTAACCATCATATGATCAGGGGGCGGAGCTAAGACAGCACGGTTACTGACATCACAGTTCCTGTCAGGCTTTGCATGTAACTTACACATCACACGCAGAATGACAGATAAGTTGTTGCTAGCGCTTTGATGGCCGAAACTTTAGACTTATAGCTGCATTTGAGAATATGTCAGCATAGAAGCAAGCACACTAAGGGCAGTTTCAGACAAGCTTTAGTGCAAATACGTTTACTGGTGCAGAACGTATTTTTGCATGAAGAAAGTTAGGAGATGGCAAGAAACAGGCTGGTGCGTCCGTGCCAGCAGATTGACTGGAGTTTTTTTTGCCATCGAAATGCCAGTTCACAACTTTGCATGTTACACCCTTCCTGTGGAATAGACTGGCCAAATTATGGCCAGCTGTCTTCTTTTCCCTGCATTGTACGCAGGGTAATTCCTTCCCCCTCCCTTCTTTTTGGGTCTGCCATAGAAATCTATGGTAGCTTTCTGCGTAACACGGACAAAGATAGAGTAGGTGCTATCTTTTCACGGACAAAGCTTTTGCTTGGCAAAAACATGTTTATCTGAAGGAATCTATTGAAATCAAAGTTATCACTTTGTCATGTTATATAGGCAAGATTTTCATCTGTAGAGATGGCTCCGCAAATACGTTTGGCTAAATCCGCCCTAAAGAGCAATTTATGTTATAAATTGAGCCTGTCACATTAAAAATGCAGTCCACCCTACAGGCAGCATGCTGTAGGGCAGGAGAAGCAGAACAGATTGTTATATGTTTTATGGGAAAAGATTCAGTATAACCTGCATTTTATTCATCTAAATCTCTGCTCATTCTGAGTTTATAGGTCCAGTGGGAAGTCATATCAGTGACCATAGGCGTACCGGTAGGGGGTGCCGGGGTTGCAACGGCGAACCGGCCCTTGTGCTTTAGGGGGCCCAGAGGCCTCCAGCATATACAGGTTACTTTTACTTTGTACTGTCGGCGGCCACTTGCTAAGTTAGTGCGGTCCAGCAGACAGCACAAGCCAGGAGGAGAGTAGGTGAAGGGAGGGGTGGGACTTGGAAAGAGGACAGGGGAAGAGGAGGGGGGGAGGAGCAGAGAGGACTTACCGTCACACAGGCACAGCACAGCAAGGCATCGAGTGGCCCAGGGATGATGTCATCTCCCTGCTGACACTGCGTACACTTGCTCTCCTGAGCAGAGAAGTAGTCCGGGCACCAAGGTATCTATCTATCTATCTATCTATCTATCTATCTATCTATCTATCTATCTATCTATCTATCTATCTGTCTTTCTATGTGTCTGTCTAACTATCTAGCCTAGTCTTATATCTATCTCCATATCTATCTATCTCCATATCTATCTATCTATCTATCTATCTATCTATCTATCTCCATATCTATCTAATCTATCTATCTCCATATCTATCTAATCTATCTATCTATCTATCTATCTATCTATCTATCTATCTATCTATCTATCTATCTATCTATCTATCCATCCATCCATCCATCCATCTATCTATCTAGCTATCTATCTATCTATCTATCTATCTATCTACCTACCGTGTTTCCCCGAAAATAAGGCACCCCCGAAAATAAGACACATTAAGAAATTTGCAGAAATCGCTAATATAAGGCACACCCCGATAATAAGGCATACTAAAGTGTGCAGGCAAGTCAAGAGGCCTGTCCCCTGCTGCCATCCCCGTTGTCTCCTACCTCCTCCTGTGCTGTACGAGTGTGCTGTTGTAAGCTCCCCTTGCTGGCTGCAAAACCCCATACTGTCGTTCTCTTGCTGCTGCACACGTCTGCTGTGATGAGCTCCCCCTGGTGGCCGGAAGCTGCAATACCATCCCTGCTTACAAGTGGTACAGGAACTTCTGTCTGCAGGTACGTTACTTTTTTTATGGCTCTGTGTGTGAGTCAGGCAACCATATGTGTGATTCTTAAGGCTGGGTTCTCACAGAGTGTATTTCCAGCCTTAGGGGGTGAGCATTACAGTCTCCAGACAGTGTGTGGGAGCCAGGTACTTTACAGCTCTTATTTTTTGTGTGTCATTTTGATTCAATAGGGGGTGTCTGCTTTTTTGCTGAAGAGTCTAAAGTACAAGTAATAAAAAATGTTGCTACCGTATATTTTTACCCCTAGACATGAGCGCAAAAAGAAAGAGCCATTCCGTTGAGTACAAGAAAGGAATCGTGGAAGATTCTTGGGGCAAAAACCTTCCTGCTTTGGCCCGAAGATTTTACAAGAAATGGAGTGTCAAGAAATTCAGCAGGAGATTCCGGGTTCAGATGTTTATGATGATGTGCCAGAAAATGATGACATGACTGTCATTGAGTAATTTTTGCTTTGTTTTCACAGTTTGTCTAGCTATATTGGTTTGTCGTGACAACTACGGTACTGTGCAGTATATACGGCAATAAATGTTCGTTTTTTTGGTTAAACAATAAATGTGAATTCTTCTTCATTGAAAAATAAGACACCCCCTGAAAATAAGACGTAGCGCATATTTGGGAGCAAAAATTAATATAAGACGCGTCTTATTTTCGGGGAAACAGGGTATATATCTATTTATCTATCTATCTCCATATCTATCTATCTATCTATCTATCTATCTATCTATCTATCTATCTATCTCTGAATTGCTCTCATATCTATGTATCTATCCATCTCTCTCTCTTGGGCCTCATGCCCACTTGCACGCATGGTACTGAATCCCACAGTGAAATCCGTACATGCCTGTGGACATGGAGAGAGAAAATACATTATACTCACCTCTCCGAACGCAGCGGGGGCTCCTCTCTGTGCTGTCCGGAGTTTTCTTCTTCCTGTCGGCGGATGTGCTTGGCACGCCGGCAGCGTGCCGCATGCACGCGCACCAATATTTAAAAAATTTTCCTGTTCTCCCGCGTATCCGCGGCACAGTACAAAAACAGCTGCGGCTGTGCCGCGGATACAAACGGCTTCCATAGGCCTCAATGGAAGCAGCGGGAGCCGTCCGTCTGGCAGATCCACAGGAAAATGGAGCATGCTGCGATTTCTTCCTGTGCGTGTGACCCGCAAACCAGGAAGGAATCCCATCTGCATGCTTTTAGCTGCCCTACCGATGCCAATGCATCCCTATGGGCAGTAAGATGCACGGATCTCCCGTGTGGATTTTATAAATAAAATCCGCATGTGGACATTAGCCCTCAGGCATAGACACGGGGCGAGGGGGAAATAGGACCTGGGGGGGGGGGGGTGAACTTTTGCACCAGGGCCCCTGAGCCTTTAGGTACGCCCCTGTCAGTGACTAACAGTTATCTGTGAATGACTCTATATTCAGATGTATCTGCAATTCTTTGAGAGAACCACCTACTGAACCTCTAAGCATAGATTGGGCAGCGATTTAAGGGGCCAGTGGAGAATGTACTTTATCACTTTACATCTTATCTGACATTTCATTTACCTCTGTGAATACGCTGGAGATAATTTTACCTACATTCTTTATTAAGAGGCTAATACTTTCAGTGTTTATCTTATTACTATATATAATTGACAGACAGTTTATTGTTAGTTTTACTTTCTTTGGCAATAAATCTCTCTGTAATAATCTTTGCTGCTTTCATTTCATTCTGTACTATTGAAATATTACACTACTTATCCCATGGGTGAACGCTATAAGAAGAAAAATGGGCAATGCCATAATTAAGTTTTTTGTGTGTCACTCTGTCTTCTAAGCAAGAAATTAAATAAAAAGTAATCAAAAAGTCAAATGTGATCAAAAATGGAACCAATAAAAATTACAACTCACCCATTGGCTAGCCAATCATAAATCCTGCCTCTGTAATGTGATGGCTGTTGCTTGGTTATTCGAGTGCCATGGCTCAGCCAGTCAATGCAGCGCTGGATAAACCAATTTAATGGCTGTGGTTGTTTCAACGAGTGCTGCATTGATTGGCTGAGCGCGGCATCCGAGAACCAATCCCAGTCATCGCTTCCTGGAGGCGGGATTTATTAATCCTTTAACCATAATGATGTATGAGTGGCTAGGGCTAAAGAACAGCGTGGACCTTCAGAGAGCGGTGTGACCCCAAAAATAAGACCTCGTGCCTCTGTTGGGGCAAGAATTAATACAAGACAGGGTCTTATTGTTGGGGAAATACGGCAGTAGTAAAAAATAAAACAGTGAATAAATTTGGTATTGTGATAGTTATATTGACCAGCTGTATAAAGTGAACATGTTATTTTAGTGCACTGCGAATAAACCCCCCTCCCCCCATGACCATAAAAGAAATGGTTCAGTAACCTTTCTTTTTTTAATTGCACCCCACTTAAAATTACTGTAAAAGTTTTAAAGCACATTGCATTGCACATAAAATTATACTATGTGGAAAAACAACTTGTCACACACAAAGCAAGCCCTGATACAGTTATGTCAATGGAAAAATAAAAAAAGGTTTTGCTCTTGGTAGGCAGGGATGAAAAACTGTAAACTGAAAGATCCCTGCCCTCAAAAGCTTTTATGTAATATTGTAACATTATTATGACATCATGTGCATAGCAAAAACATTGCAAATGATACCTACCATGTGGTTATCATACAAACAGTATAGTTAGAATGATAAAGATTAGTTGGATTAAAAAGCAAATACAACAGTTTATTTAAATTACTATTCAGCATTTCTGAGATTTTATGTTTCATTTTTATACAGATGCCCTTGTACGATTTTTTAATGCAAACTAGGTTACATCTAAAATTGCTTTTATCTATTCACTGCTTTGTTGTCATGTCGAAAGTAATTCCCAAATCATAATACATTAAATTGTTTTATCTGAATCATCTTATATTTCCATAAGACCAAGTGTGAAAGTAAGTAAAAAAAAGGAAAAGTTAGGTTTAAACATAGAATATATAACTTATAACATAAAATAAAAATAATTATTAACCCCTTAATGGCCAGCCCATTGCCTTTCTACGTCCTGGCCTGCTGGGCTTAATTCCCAGTGGATGTAAAAACATGTTTCCTCTGGGGATTAAAGCCCTGCCGGCTCTGAGCGTGACATCTCCATGCTGTTGGTTACCGAGGGTAGACGACATGTTGGAGCTGTCATCCGGGGCTGTGGGACCCCACTCCCAGGCTGCGTGACCCCACTCTTGGTCACGCAATCGCCGGTATCCTGTGGATCACATTGAAGTGAATGGAAAATAAATTAAAGTTAAAGTATCAGCTCCCCTTACGGATCTGATCCATAAGGGCAGCTGAGGATACTCACCCTCCATCATGTCCGGCATCTTTCTCATCCTCCCCGGGCCTCCGGCCAGCATCTGCGCATGCGCGCCAGACGGCATTACGTCACACACATGTGCAGAGGACCGTGAGGCCCAGGAAATTTAAAAACTCCCCGCTCCCGGCTAGTATGAGTAGCCGAGAGCTGGGAGCTGTCACCAAGAGCCGCTGTATGCTGGATAACAGCGATCATGTAAAAGTTTTAAAAAGTTGAAAAAAGTGTAAAAAAAGTTTGTTTCATCTCCCCTCATAAATCATTTTCGTGAGGGGAGATGAAATTAGGTACCTAAGGCCCCTAGATTTATCTGCAGACCTTACCCCGGCTTCTGCGCACGCGTCCATCACCAAAATGGTGAACACATGCAGAAAAGCCGCAGATTGCCAGGGTAATTTAAAATCAAGAGCCTGTAGATTTCATGAGGCACCACTGTATGTGACTCTTAGTCACGTGATCGCCATTATCCAATAGATAACGGCGATCACATAAAAGTAAAAAAAAGCTAAAGATTCACCTCCTGTCATGGATCCGATCTGTGAGAGGAGGTGAAATTACTTAACTAAGGTCACCGGCGATGTCCCCTAACGGGAGCCTTATCCATTGACCTTTCCACAGTTTTGGCGCATGTGTCCATCGCCTCAATGGCGGACGCAAGCGCAGAAGCTGCGGAGGGCAAGGGGAAATTTAAAATCTCCTTGCTCCTGGCTAAAGAAGGTAGCCGAGAGCTTGGTGATGTCATTGGGGGCAGTGGTGAGTGGTCTTCGGACACGTGATCGCCGTTATCCAATTGATAATGGCGATCACGTAAAAGGTAAAAGACAGTTAAAGTTTGATGTTCCGTTCAGTTTGGACCCCGTTGTACATCCAAAAATAAAATCAGGGCAACAATGGGTATGTTTCTGAACGGGACAAATGGGGGTATCCAAATTGGGGTGAAAGTCTTCATTCCTATGTATGCTGTACAAAAAAAGCTATTTTTAAAAATGACACAATTTTTTTATACCCTTTTTTTGAACATTAGATTTTTATTAGAGAAGGAAATTGAGAGTACACAATATGCTGGGGAAGGCAATGGCAAACCACCCTGCATAAACAGTTTGCCAAGAAAACGTCACAATGTGATGTCACCCTAGGAGATAGTCATGACTTGGTGCTTGCATCAGGGAACTTTAACTTTACCTAATATACAACATGTTGCATTGATTCTTATACAAGGATATACATGAAGGAGACATATACTGCTTAATATTCATATCCTTTTCTTAACAGCATCATTCTCAATTACTCCCTTATGTATTTATGAGTTTCCTTATATTTATAAACTTTATAAACTGCCTTATCGATAATTCCTCTGGTGGGAAACATTCACTTTTATTCGGGCTTCAAACATTTAACGTTCATGAGTTAACTTCTGACTTTAATATGGCATCTTAAAAATATCCTTATGTTCTTAATGTTGCTGGTACTTTACCCATAAATCCCACATATCTGAGTTCGTATTAACTGTATTGGAACGGATGGCCAACTATTTTTGGAATACACAGTGTTCTGCCATTCATCTCACAAATTCAAAGGATCAAGGGATTTTTAGTGTTTTGCAATGATTATTTTGGCCATCATGAGGGAGTGGCTATTAGGTATCTAGTAGGTAGGGGCACCTGCCCAAGGCCCAACAACAGCATCATAAGTTTCGGATTTCTCGGAACTTTTGTTTTTAATATCTTTTGTAACAGGTCAAAAATACCCTCCCAGAAAAGTTTCAGCTTCAGACATGCCCAGAACAAGTATATCAATGAACCCCCTCGACCACAGTCCCTCCAACAAAGGTCGGCTCCTCCTGTGATGCAGCTGGGTATAAGTTGGGGAGAGTACTACCATCTCATTTGGATTTTTTGTTGTGTTTCTAATATGGCTGCACCCCTGGTGGATTTTAATGCATATCTAAAAGCATTATCCCATTCCTCTATAGAGATCTCTTCTCCTAACTCTCTTTCCCAGTTTAGAAGGTGCACTTTTTTTGATAAGTTGTGTTTACCGGTCAACACATCATAAAAAAATGTCTTGTCTCTGATTTGTTAAAATTTGGCGGGGATGTGAACTTTTATATTATATTGTGTGTAATTTTATAATATAAATGGAAAGCTTTCTCAGAAAGGATCTGCTCCTAAGTTAATCAAAGCTATTTCTAGATTTTAGATGATATTTTGCTGGTATCCACTAGAAGAGTTTTATTCCATTAGATGTTACTAAATCTTCCACCCTCAAAAGTCCCATCCTCTTCCAGCTTGAAACATCTAGAGGTAAAGGTCAGGAGTGGTGGGTAGTTTTCTTCTTTTAGATCTGCCAAGTGCAGTGTCAATACAATTCTCAGATAAGGGAGTCCATTTTTTTCCAGCAAAAGGGGAATTCCTTCTGAATTGTGCATCTAAGATCACTTTTAACATTTAGGCCCAATATTTGTGTTTTTCCTGTGTTAAGTTCATAAAAGGATACATTGCTAATATGGTTAATTATATTTTGGGCAGCCCATAGGGATTCCAGGGGTTGGGACAGGGTCAATATTATGTCATCAGCAAATAAGCCTATTTTGTATTGCCTGTGTCCTGACAGTATTCCTCATATTTCTATTGAGGTTCTTATATTTTCTGCTAGGTTCCATAATAAGGGTAAACAGTAGTGGGGAAAGTGGGCATCCCTGTCTCGTCTCATTGGTTATGGAGAAAGTGTCTGACATATTACCGTCAACCAGGGCTCTTGCTGATGGTCTGGAATACAAAGCTCAGATGGCATGGACTGCATCTTCCCTGAAACCAAAGCATCTCAGTGTCTCAAAGGCATAGCCCAAATGGATCTGGTCAAAGACCTTTTCTGCATCGATAGTGCTTAAAAGGCCTCCACAGTGTGGATAAGATTAAGGACCCTTCTTGTGCCATCCGAGGCCCATTTGCTCCAACAAAGCCTATCTGCTCTGTATGAATAATATTTGGGAGAATTTTTAATAATCCCTTTGCTGGCGTTTTGGCATAAATTTTGATGTCGGTGTTCAATAAAGATATTGGCCTGAAATTTCCATGGGCTTTCGGTTCTTTTCCCGGTTTTGGTAGCACTACGATTGTAGCTTGCAACATCTCCTCTGAGAAATGACCTTATTGCATTGCTGTGCTAAATGAGTTTTAAATATATATGTGATCAGTGATCCTGAGAATATTTTATACTATTCTGCTGAAAAGCGATCTCGGCTTGGGGCCTTTTGGCTTTTCAAATAGGAGATTGCTCGGATCGCTGCAATTGCTGATCCATTTCTTCCACTTGTGGGGTTGATTTAGCAGGGAGGTTTACTTTATGTAAAAAAAATTGTGATTGTTTTGCTGTTTGGCTGTAGAGTCTCCAAATCATCTTTAAGGCTATATAATCTATTATAATAGGAGCAACAAGTGTCAGCTATCTGTTCTGGATGCGTCAGTTTGACCCCTTTACCTGCGGAATCCTAGACATATGGTACATTTATCTTATATTTTATTATATTTTTTTCTTTACTAAATTGGCCATCCATCTTGATTGTTTATTCAATGAAGAGTATATAGAGGCTCTTTGCACGTTAACTTCCCTGTCAAAGTCTCCCATCATGACTTACCATAATTTCTGTGTTAAGTCAAAAAGGTATTTATGTGTAATGGCTGAGGATCTTGCTGTAACTCTTTCTCAGCAAGTTGTATCTGGGTGAGGAGGTCATCTACTGTAGCTGTCTTCGCTTTCTTATATTTAGCCCCCATTTTTATAAGTACACTTCTTATATATGCTGTATGGGATCTCCATAATATGAATGG
This sequence comes from Eleutherodactylus coqui, assembly GCF_035609145.1. Lineage (NCBI taxonomy): Eukaryota > Metazoa > Chordata > Amphibia > Anura > Eleutherodactylidae > Eleutherodactylus > Eleutherodactylus coqui. The sequence continues at coordinate 25,209,050 of NC_089845.1, read as the reverse complement.
GTCTATCCCTGGTGTATAGTTAATTTCAAATAACTCTATTATACCTAGTTGTATCTCTTCTCTATATTTGGGCAGGTTCATCAAATATGTTTTGTTTCTCCATATTTTATGTGTCGAATGATTATTTTTTAAGAGATAGAGTTGCTGTTACTGTCGCATGATCTGAACACAAGGAAACACCAATCTCCACATTTTTAATTGAGTTGAGCGTTCCTCTGTCTACAAGGCACAGGTCAATTCTAAAGAATGACCTGTGCTATGGAGCGTAATAGGAATATTTCCTTGCTGATGCATTGAGGCACCTGAATGTGTCATAAAGTGCTTCTTTTTGTAGCCATGTGCCCAGAAAGGGGCCACCTCTCTGTGCCCGCCCTGTGGTGTCCACCGATCTGTCCAGGATTATGTTAGCATTCCCACATACAATCAGTTTTCCCTTAGCCATTTGTCTCACCTTTCTTATTGTCTTGTTTAAGAATTGGATCTGTCTAACATTAGTGTCTATAGTTATCTGTGTATTCCTCAGGGATGCCACCATTATATTATATCTGCCCTTGGGATCAACAGTTTGAGACTCAACTACAAATGTAGTGGATTCACTAAAATCCATCAGCACTCTCGCTTGTTTCTTAGGGGCACAAGCAGTAATAATCAATGGGAAGCATTTATGTGACATTTTTGCGAAGTGTGTCTCTTGGATACATACTATATCAGTGTCACTTCTTATGGCTTCTTTCCAGGCCAAATTTCTGGGGAATTCAATCAGTTTACATTTAGTGATATGATTTTCCATTTTCATATCGGTATGCTGATGATCTGACAGTGGGACTGCTGGTATAATACACGGATGCCTGAAATAGAATAACAAAAAGAACAAGCACACAATGCGCTCTAGAGCTCTAAACATGGGGTTCCATCTTTTCATGGATCCTTTACCTCTGAAGGCTCATAGTTACAGTCAGTTGGACACATATATTCAACATTAGAACATGAAAATAAATCCATACAGTGGACATAGCAAGTTACATTCACTTGCATAGCAAAATGGGAGGGGAGGGTGATCAGTTTGGCTATATTAGGCCTTCACTGAATATATAAATCTTTACAGTATACTGTCTGTGACTGCTTGAACTTGTGTATCAAATTTCAAGAATGAAGACATGGTTGTCTTTTGTTAATATTATCTTAGTCAGGAATCTTCATTTTTATGGGATGCTTGCATGTCTCTAGGCTAGTACCCCCAGGTCCTTTTCCATATCACTTTTCCCTAGCAGTACCCCATTTAGTGTATATTGGTGACATCCTGTTTCCCCTGCCCATGTGCATAGCCTTACATTTTTCAACACTGAACTTCATTTGCCATTTTTCTGCCCAAGCCCCCAGCTTATCTAGGTCCATTTGTAGCCGTACCTTGTCCTCCGTTGCATTGATTATATTGTATAATTTTGTGTCATCTGCAAATATTGATATTTTACTGTGCAGCCCCTCTATCAGGTCGTTGATAAATATATTGAACAGAATGGGGTCCAATACTGAACCCTGTGGCCCCCACTAGCAACGGTGGCCCAATCAGAGTATGAGCCATTTATTACCACGCTCTGCTTTCTTTCTCTTAACCAATTCTTTACCCAGATACACATGTTTTAACCCAATCCGAGCTGTCTCATTTTATATATCAGCCTATTATGCGGCATGGTGTCAAAGGCTTTAGAGAAGTCCAGATATACAAGATCAATAGATTCTCCCAGGTCCAGCCTAGAGCTTACTTCATCGTAGAAGCTGATCAGATTGGTCTGACATGATCGACCCTTCATGAACCGGTGCTGGTGAGGAGTTATTCCATTGTTCTCCTTGAGGTATTCTTCGATAGCGTCTCTCAGAAACCCCTCGAATATTTTTCCAGTTACTGAAGTGAGACTTACCGGCCTGTAGTTACCAGGCTCACTTTTGGACCCCATTTTGTAAATTGAAACCACGTTGGTAATGCGCCAATCCAATGATACAACCCCGGTCTTGATCGTATCCACAAATATTAGATATAGCGGCCTAGCTATCACATTACTTAGTTCCCTTAGTACTCTTGGGTGTATTCCATCTGGGCCTGGCGATTTATCGATTTTAATCTTCTTTAACCAGTTCCGCACCTCCTCCTGAGTTGGGTATGAGATATTTTGTGTGGGGTTCATTTTATTCCCCTGCATCTCATGTGGCATTTCCTTTTCGTTTGTAAATACACTTGAAAAGAAACTATTTAATAGGTTTGCCTTCCCTCCATCATCTTCAATGATTTCTCTTGCATTATTTGTTAAAGGGCCAGTGCTCTCAGTGCAGATCCTTTCGCTGTTAATATAGTTGAAAAATAGTTTAGTGTTGTTTTTGCTCTCTTTTTTGGCGATTAGTCTTTCTGCTTCCTCCTTGGCAGTTTTGATCCTATCTTTGCATATTTTGTTTTTTTCCCTGTACGATTTTAGCGCTTCTTCACTGCCTTCCTACTTTAGTAGTTTGAACGCGTTTTTTTTTCATTTATTGCCTCTCTTACCGTCTTGTCGAGCCACATTGGTTTCCTTTTAGTTGAGATTCTTTTATTTTTAAAGGGTATGAACTGCTCGCATGAGGAGATTAGGATCCTTTTAAACTTTTCCCATTTGTCCTCTGTACTGATATTTTTGAGGACGTTGTCCCAATTACTGTTACCGATAGTAGTTCTAAGTTGATCAAATTTTGCTTTACTAAAGTTTAGTTTATTTGTCGCTCCCTGATAAGGCTTCTTATTGAATGACAGCTGGAACTTGATTATATTGTGGTCACTGTTCCCCAAGTGCCCCTCAACCTGTACCCCCTTTATTTGGTCCGGTTTGTTAGTTAGTACTAAGTCCAGAATGGCCCTCCGTCTCGTTGGTTCCCGCACAAGTTGGGTAAGTTAGTTATCTTTAATTGTTCTCAGGAACTTATCACCCTTGTGAGATTTGCAGGTTTCGTTTTCCCATATTATATCTGGATAATTAAAGCCCCCCATGATAATTAATTTGTTGCGGTTTGACACCTCTTTTATCTGCCTTAGGGCGAGCACCCACTGGCGTTTTTTTACCTGCGTTTTGCGTTTTTCCTGCACAGGCATAGAGATAACATGTGTTCCTGTCCACTGGCGTTTTTTTTGCGTTGCGTTTGCGTTTTTAACATAGGAGCTGTCAGTTGCATATGTGTCCTTATTTTTCTCCATGGAAATTAATGGAAACGCCGCGAAAACGCCGCGAAAAACGCCGCGGAAAACGGGCGGAAAAACCGCGGGGAACGCGGCGAAAACGCTGCGTTTTTTCCCCGCGGAAAACGCAAACGCCAGTGGGTGCTCGCCCTTAGCAGTAAGCTTTCAGTTACTTCTGTTGCTTTTGGTGGTCTATAGAAAACCCCTATCAGGATTTTGTTATTTTTTTTCTCCCTGTATTTCTACCCACAGAGATTCCACGTGTTCATCTCCTACACCTATATCTTCCCGTAGCCTCGGCAATGAGACAAAATAAATACCCTTGAATCTCCACCAAAGAGACAGATTCAGGGACACATCTAAACTTCACATTATTTTGCCTATTCCTGTCCGCTAGATCTTTAAGCTTATTTTGTAATTTAGCCACCACCTCCTCCAACGTGTAATGGGCATCTAGTATTTCATCATGGGATTTAACCTAACCACTTCCTCCATCTTACTCTCTGCATGGTCCATCCTGTCACTGATTTAAGAAAATGTTAACGTTGGGAAAAAAAGCTTTTAAAATCAGCTTGTACAGCATCTCTTAGTGCCATGATTGCTTCTTTAGTAACAACTCACTGGCTGATCTATTTCTAGAGGAGAGATTTATAAACTTATCTTCTGCTGTTATTTCAGGGTTTGGAGCAGTTTGTATACCCTCTCTGTTAGACATTTTTGCCTGTTTTTCAGGGCTGCTTGTAGGGGAGCTGCTGTTGCTACATGCCTGTGTGGCGAGCACCATCGTGACTATGCTGTGTGATCTTGCAGCAGCTTCTCTCTGCTCTATTCTCCCCCTCTTCTGTGACCACACCTCTCACAGGCCCCCTGTGCTGGTTTTGTTAGGATTTATGGACTCATCACCCCTGCAGGTCTTTTGTCCTTTGGGTTCTGTGTTTCACTGTCAAGAATCCGGAAGTGGGTGTTTCTTCCAAGGCCATTATCAAGGGAGACTGCCAGACTGTAAGGAATTCCTCCAGCCACCCTAGATTTGCTTTGAAAGCTTTTCTTCTTGTCATCGCTGTAGTCCTGAGTAAGTGCTGAACTGAGTCCAGCAGTTTTGTCACCAGTGGTGCTGGTTTAGTTGCTGCAGGAGTGAAGGTGCCGAGAGGAACTCACTCTGCTGCTTCCATCTTGGTTCCTCTTCAAGCCCCCCACCCCCATCACACACACACACACACACATACTTTTTTACACTATTATGCAATTGCCATTATCCTTTGGATAACGACAATTGCGTGACTAGGGGTCACGCCCCATAGATCCCTTTAACAGCTCTAGGCCATTGATTATATCTGTGGATGATAGCAGAAAGCAATCACCCACACAGACCCTATGGCTTTAATCCCCAGGGCCAGCATGTTTTTACGGCCCTGGGGATTAAAGCTCTGACACCCAGGATGTAAAACACGTATGGGTGGTCACTAAGGGGTTAACTACATACAGTAACTATATAACTACATGGAAAAGGAATTTGAATGTAGTTAAGAAAGCACACATTCACTTATCAACGTGTGTTCATTAAGGCTAGATCCCCATGCTGACATGGTCAGAATTCTTGTAAACACCACAATAAACTATGAAAAACATTTACACAATTTTAAGTAATGTAGCCTTTTTTTCCCTGACTGACAGGCAAACATATTTTACCACAGAGTGCTAACCTTTGCAAATGTAGAAGGGCAATAAAGCAATTGACATATAGTAGATGCTTATCGCGGATGTTAACTTGAAAAATATGGTCCCCTGCGGGTTTGTATACTATTAAGAAAAGTGGTAATAAAACTAATTACTAGCGGTATTTACTTTTTTAGTTCTTAAAATCTTTGTTTAGCATTGATATAATAAGGTAATCTAGTCCTTCATGTAATAATTATTTTAGGTTATTGCAAAAATCCTTCTAGTATTTGGTTTAGTGGACCTGGACAGGGCTTTTTTTTAACCCTCTGGTCAGTACAGGGGTGTTATGATTCCCCCCTCCCCTAGTTTTTCTTTCCCTTAAAATAAAATAGAATTGTGTTACTCACCTTCCCCGAACACTGGTTCTCACTTGTTACTGTGATCTACTGGTGTGACCCAACACTGATGCTCTGGATGCAGCTGATAACCTTTTTATTTGTCTTCTTTCAGTGCAGTCGCTCCAGTCTTCAATAGACTCTCTTTCTTCCTTCTTACATACTCCACTGCAAGCCGGATCTGATGAACTTGCTCACTAACTTTTACAGAACATCATGAAGATTCTTTTCAGCCCCAACTTGGCATTGCATACTCTTCCCACTGCCATTACTCCTAACGCTTCTCTCCTAATACTACTCTCATACAGTAATAATTCCTCCACTGTGCCCACCCTAAAATATGAAGCCCCCTTCTGCACCCACAGTAATAAGCACCCTCTCTGCCCACACAGAAATAAGAAACTATCACTGTGACAGACAAATTCCCTTTGATTCACTAATATATTCTATCACCGAAGGGGAAAACTAATTGTTAAAATGTAACCTTTATTCAAATCAAATTAAAATAAAAATGCGTGATCACTCATGTATGTTTCGTGCCTCCTTGTGTAAAAATAGCACCAGCTTTTTGATATTTCCATAGAATAGCTGTTTTTCTGTCCTCTCACTGTTACTGATTAGGGACTCTTGTTCATGGTATTGCAACCGGAATACTTTTCCTTTGGATAACTGTTTTTCAATTCTCTGACAACTTCTGATTATGGAATCTTAATCATAGTACTACAACAGTATATCCTGGTTCTATAGTCTCACGGTATATCCCGCTACTATAGTATCATCGTCTAGATGAACCTGAGGTGTGTGACTGTATTCACCGTTGTTTTGATCTATCGGTGAATGCTAATATCAAATTCAACAGCAACGAGTTCTCTTGTTGCTATTATTATATATATTGCGCAATTTGAACTTAGATTAAATCACAGAGTCTGTATAATGCTATTGACCAGTCTCATACACCTCATTTCATCATAAGGTCCAAAGTCATGCAATCAGAATCAGTCATCCATAGAATTTTTTTTCAAGGAACATATATATCAAAATCCAGCACTGTAGTTTAAGGCTGAATATATATGTATCTTGCTTTCATTCATTCATAAGTAGCCCCCATGTTTTTATTTCCAGGTGGCTATTTTGAGGTTATATAGAGCCACAACAGAATTTTCCTATGTGGATATTATTAACCCCTTTTCTCTTATTATTATGTTCAACATCTCCAGCAGGGGGTTCTTTATTGGAGACGGATAGATTTAGGTTTTACCATCTATCAGAACTCCTTATACCCCCTTTTCTTAGTTTCTAGCACCATCAACAGGGGAAATTTATTAGAGTCAGATAGATTTTTATTTTGCCATCTATCATAACTACTTTTAGCCCCTCCTATTAGTTTCTAGCACCATCGACGCATTTCTGCAGCTACTAGTGATGTAGCTGCGTCATCAGGATGGTATAGGACAAATTTTTGATGTGAACAGCCCGAGCGGCTGTGAATGAATGAGCAGAGATGCTCATCAAAATCAATGGTTTCTTGCACACTGCTTGTACAGATGAAACATATTGAAACTATGGACTTCATATATACAAGTCTTGGCAGAAAACCTCATCACAAAGCTAAAGCAATTCACTGTTAAATCATTTGCATTTTTTAGATGTTTTTTGGTAAGTTTTTTTTTGGGTGGCTCCCTGGAACCCACCGGCGGTACATAAACAAATCCCATTGCAGTGCCCTGGACAGCAGAGCTAACGTCAGATACAATACAGGTGGTCTTCAGCCCACAGTGCATGCCCCAGTCAGAGTGGTTATATGTACCTTAACAGTAACCGCGTTGGTGGGAATGTGGTGGCGACTGCTGACCAAGTAGCGCGGTTTTATTTAGTTGGTTTTCGGAATGTGGCCAGGATTAAGTGGGCCGTGGCGGGGGGATGGTGGGGGGGCTCTCTTGTTGTGTCGTTAAAGGTGAAATTCTTGGACTGCTACCAGACGGACCAATGCAAAGGTATTTGCCAAGAATGTTTTCATTGTTGGAGGAGGAGGGGATGTTTTTGAGGCAGTACGTGTCCTCTCCACGTGTCCGTGGTTATATGCACCTTAACAGTAACCGCGTTGGTGGGAAATGGCCTCGTCGCCATCATGTCTTTGGGAAGCCTCCGTTTCCACACCCCAGTGACATAGCATTAGCAGCGGTATAGGCAGACCCCAGAATTAGTAACATTTCAGCGGTAGCATTAGGGACAGACCCCAGTAACATATCACTAGCAGCATTATAGGGGGAGCGCAGTCTTAGTTCCATTTCAGTAGTAGTAGCAGTCCAGACAGGCCCCAGTAACAATTCCGAAGCATCAGTATAGGGGGAGCACAGTCATAGTTCTATTTCAGTAATAGTAGCACTCAAGAAGGCCCCAGTAACAATTCCGAAGCAGCAGTATAGGGGGAGCACAGTTTTAGTTCCATTTCAATAATAGTAGCACTCAAGACAGGCCCCAGTAACAATTCCGAAGCAGTAGTATAGGGGGAGCGCAGTCTTAGTTCCATTTCAGTAATAGTAGCACTCAAGACAGGCCCCAGTAACAATTCCGAAGCAGCAGTATAGGGGGAGCACAGTCTTAGTTCCATGTCAGTAATAGTAGCAGTCCGCTGAACCACCAAATTAAAGATGTGGGCCAGGCATGGCACGTGCGTGAGGCTGCCGAGCTGCAGAGCCGCCACCAGGTTACGGCCGTTGTCACACACGACCATGCCCGGTTGGAGGCTCAGCGGCGAAACCAGCGGTCGGTCTGCTCTGTCAGACCCTGCAGCAGTTTGTGTGCCGTGTGCCTCTTATCGCCTAAGCTGAGTAGTTTCAGCACGGCCTGCAGACGCTTGCCCACCGCTGTGCTGCCGCGCCGCGCGACACCGACTGCTGGTGACGTGCTGCTGCTGACACATCTTGATTGCGAGACTGAGGTTGCGTAGGAGGAGGAGGGTGGTTTAGTGGAGGAAGCATACACCGCTGCAGATACCAGCACCGAGCTGGGGCCCGCAATTCTGGGGGTGGGTAGGACGTGAGCGGTCCCAGGCTCTGACTCGGTCCCAGCCTCCACTAAATTCACCCAATGTGCCGTCAGGGAGATATAGTGGCCCTGCCTGCCTGTGCTTGTCCACGTGTCCGTTGTTAAGTGGACCTTGCCAGTAACCACGTTGCTGAGGGCGCGTACAATGTTGCGGGAGACGTGGTCGTGCAGGGCTGGGACGGCACACGGGGAAAAGTAGTGGCGACTGGAACCGAGTAGTGAGGGGCCGCCACTGCCATCATGTTTTTGAAAGCCTCCGTTTCAACAAGCCTATACGGCAGCATCTCCAGGCTGATAAATTTGGCTATGTGCACGTTTAACGCTTGAGCGTGCGGGTGCGTGGCGGCGTACTTGCGCTTGCGCTCAAACACGACGGCTGGATGCTGCACTAAGAGACATTGCTGCATGGGGCCGAGGACAGCGTGTGGGTCGGAGGAGAGCGTGTGGGTGCAGGCCGGGAGACAGTCGTGCATGTGTCCTGAGAGGGGGGTTGGATCTCAGTGGCAGGTTGGGGCACAGGGGGAGAGGCAGTGGTGCAAACCGGAGGCGGTGAACGGCCTTCGTCTCACCTTGTGGGGTGCTTGGCCATCATATGTCTGCGCATGCTGGTGGTGGTGAGGCTGGTGGCTCCCCGGCTGATCTTGGCGCGACAAACCTTGCACAACACAGTTCGGCGGTCGTCTGCACTCTCAGTGAAAAACTGCCACACCTTTGAGCACCTCGGCCTATACAGGGTGGCATGGCGCGAGGGGGCGCTTTGGGAAACAGTTGGTGGATTATTCGGTCTGGCCCTGCCTCTACCCATGGCCACCGCACTGCATCTTCCAACCTGCCCTGCTGCTGCACTTGCCTCCCCCTCTGAAGACCTGTCCTCAGTAGGCGTAGCAAACCAGGTGGGGTCAGTCACCTCATTGTCCAGCTGCTCTTCCTCTGAATCCTCTGTGCGCTCCTCCCTCAGACTTACTGAAATTACTACTACCTCACTGATAGACAACTGTGAATCATCTTCATCGTCCTCCTCACCCACTGAAAGCTCTTGAGACAGTTGCCGGAAGTCCCCAGCCTCATGCCCCGGACCCCGGGAACATTCCAAAGGTTGGGCATCGGTCACGACAAACTCCTCCGGTGGGAGAGGAACCATTGCTGCTCAATCTCGGCAGGGGCCCGAGAACAGTTCCTGGGAGTCTGCCTGCTCCTCAGAATGTGTCATTTTCATGGAGTGAGGAGCCTGGGAGGAAGGAGGAGCAGCAGCCAGAGGATTCAGAGTTGCAGCTGTGGACGGCGTAGAAGACTGGGTAGTCGATAGATTGCTGGATGCACTTTCTGCCATCCACGACAGGACCTGCTCACACTGCTCAGTTTCTAATAAAGGTCTACCGCGTGGACCCATTAATTGTGAGATGAATCTGGGGACCCCAGAAACTTGCCTCTCTCCTAATCCCGCAGCAGTTGGCTGTGATAGACCTGAACCAGGAGCTCGGCCTGTGCCCACACCCTGACTTGGGCCTCTGCGTCCTCGCCCGCGTCCACGTCCTCTAGGCCTACCCCTACCCCTCAGCATGGTGTATTACGAGTAGAGCAGAAACAGAACGCTGTAATTAAATGTGCCACTTATTGGCCTGTGGTTGGAGGCTGACTTCGCGTACGGAACGCACAGCAGAGCCAGGAAACAATTATGTGCAAGGCTTGGTATTAATCACCGACTACTCCCCCCAGCAGACACGCAGTAAACTGAAGACAGGCATAGGCAGGCCAAATATAGTATATTTTTAAACTTTTTGGGAAAAAGCCCACTGCCTCTGATAGACACTGTATTTTGATTTCCCTGTTGGAGGCTGACTTCGCGTACAGAACGCACAGCAGAGCCAGGAAACAATTATGCGCAAGGCTGGGTATTAATCACCGACTACTCCCCCCAGCAGACACGCAGTAAACTGAAGACAGGCACAGGCAGGCCAAATATAATATATTTTTAAACGTTTTGGGAAAAAGCCCACTGCCTCTGATAGACACTGTATTTTGATTTCCCTGTTGGAGGCTGACTTCGCGTACAGAACGCACAGCAGAGCCAGGAAACAATTATGCGCAAGGCTGGGTATAAATCAGCAACTACTACCCCCAGCACACACGCAGTAAACTGAAGACAGGCACAGGTGGGCAAAATATAGTATATTTTTAAGATTTTTGGGAAAAAGCCCACTGCCTCTGATAGACACTGTATTTTGATTTCCCTGTTGGAGGATGACTTCGCGTATGGAATGCACAGCAGAGCCAGGAAACAATTATGCGCAAGGCTGGGTATTAATCAGCGACTACTCCCCCTTGGAGACACGCAGTAAACTGAAGAAAGGCACAGTCAGGCCAAATATAGTATATTTTTAAACGTTTTGGGAAAAAGCCCACTGCCTCTGATAGGCACTGTATTTTGATTTCCCTGTTGGAGGCTGACTTCGCGTACGGAATGCACAGCAGAGCCAGGAAACAATTATGTGCAAGGCTGGGTATAAATCAGCGACTACTACCCCCAGCACACACGCAGTAAACTGAAGACAGGCACAGGCAGGCCAAATATAGTATATTTTTAAACTTTTTGGGAAAAAGCCCACTGCCTCTGATAGACACTGTATTTTGATTTCCATGTTGGAGGCTGACTTCGCATACGGAACGCACAGCATAGCCAGGAAACAAATATGCGCAAGGCTGGGTATTAATCACCAACTACTCCCCCCAGCAGACACGCAGTAAACTGAAGACAGGCACACGCAGGCCAAATATAGTATATTTTTAAACTTTTTGGGAAAAAGCCCACTGCCTCTGATAGACACTGTATTTTGATTTCCCTGTTGGAGGCTGACTTCACATATGGAACGCACAGCAGAGCCAGGAAACAATTATGCGCAAGGCTGGGTATTAATCACCGACTACTACCCCCAGCAGACATGCAGTAAACTGAAGACAGTGACAGGCAGGCCAAATATAGTATATTTTTCCACTTTTTGGGAAAAAGCCCACTGCCTATATAGCCAGTATACCTCTTTCCCTGCCTCACCAGTACTGCCCCTATGCTCTGTAAAATGACTGCAGACTGATGACGCTATGGTCTGCACGTCCGATATACGAAAAAAAAAATTGTGCAACACTGCTAAAAGCAGCCTCAACAGTACTGCACACGGTCAGATGTGGCCCTAAGAAGGACCGTTGGGGTTCTTGAAGACGAATATAACACCTAACACTCTCCATATAGCAGCTACAGCAAGACAGCACTTTCCCTGATCTCTGTCTGCATGCATCTGTGGCGAGCCGCGGGAGGGGCCGATTTAAATACTCGGGTGTCATCTGATCTCTCCAGCCACTCACTGCAGGGGGGTGGTATAGGGCTGGAATGTCACAGGAGGAAGTTGTAATGCCTTCCCTGTGTTTCTATTGGCCAGAAAACGGCGCAAATTTCTCAGGGAACGAAATGTAATGGACTCGAGCACCGCGTGGTGCTTGCCTCTAGTAACGAGCATCTCGAACACCCTAATACTCGAACGAGCATCAAGCTCGGACGAGTACGCTCGCTTATCTCTATTACACATCAATCTATCCAGCGTTTTCTCTTCTGTCTAGTGATTCCCCTTCAGACTGAAATGCAATGAATGATCTACTTTACATATACATTTTTTATATTATTACTATTTTATGTATGAACAAGAGTGGATAAAACCTAAATCTAAATAGCTCAATAAGTGCTTTGGTTAGTTAGTTTATACAATAGTAACCTTCAAAGATAGACGTTAATACTAAACCTTTATTTTTCAAAGTAGTTGAACAACAATTGCCAAGTATATTAACATACATAGAAGCGCTCGATACAAATATGTTGTAATAAAAGGAATGAAATTAATAACACTCTGGTAGCAGCAGTTTGAAAATTCCAGGTAAAGGCCATGTGAGAAAATCCATTTGCTGCTAAGAAGATATTTTTTTTACTTTTTTCAAAATAATTACATTATTGTCCAACGGTTCTCTGGATAAATCTGAAAACTGTTTACCTAAGAAACAATTAACAAGGTAAATTGTATTGCTTTTACCATCCAAATCTATTCTAAGCATTTGTTCTCTAGTTGCTGGCTCACAAGAGATGAAAATTACCTCTTATAATTTTCTATGAAGGGTTGAACTCAGATTACTTTTCCAACCAGCTGTCCTAGTTTATATAATTGTATGTTCTGATATTTGTTTTTGGTTGTCATAGCAAACCTTGATAATGCAAACAAGTATTGAAAAAAACAAAAAAGATTTGACAAATCAGATAATCAGGATATTAAGCAAAATTATTCACTTCCAATGACCATTTACCAAATATGTATCTTGTAAGGGTACAAAAGCAAGTGAAGGAATTAACAGATCATGTTTGTTAATATTATGTATAGCAAATTTGTTTAATTAGGTAGCAATATGTTCATATTAAAACATTACATGGTGAAAAGTATATAAATGAATACCGCTCACAAAGCTTTGGTTTGGCTATGTCAACCAATCGAATGGCATAAAATCAAGCTCAGCCATGAATAGGCAAGTCAAATGAGTACATTGTGCATAAAAACGTTTGTACTCCAATACAACATTCAAGATTCAGCACCAAACATATGTAGGGGCAGTGTGAGAAAGAACATGTTCATTGGAAATTTTATGGATTGGGTTTCTATTGCCTGGCAACCATTAACAAGTTCACAGAAACAGAAACTCCAATTGATGCTGAAGCACACAGACATTGCATCTTGCTGAGCATTACTGCAGACAAATAGAATATATCAGTCCAGTGTTTGCTGAGGCTGTCACATAGATTATTTGTAGAAAAGGGGAATAAAAATGATCCATTATTAATAGTGTTAAATGAACTGAACCAATTGAACTCTGTTTTGGGTTGAAATATGCTAAAAATTCAGTTAGCAGCAAATCTGAAGCCACACCCCTTTTCAGACAAGTCACAGAAAGTTTCAAAAGATGTCAAAAAACACACAGTAAATGTGCTGCAAAGAGTGGAAGAGTTTTCTGGCACAATTTGCAGCATAAAATCTGTTGTATTTTGAATATTAAATCTGCCCTAGTATGTTTACTGATCATATCCTTATTTCAGTCTGCATCAATGTAAAGAAACCCCTCCCAACCCACTTTATGCCATCAAAAAGTGAAAAGTAAGATCCCTTCCAGCAGTGTGTATTTTAATCTGTAACATTCAGTATTTAAAATCTTCGAAATTTACTGCTCCTTGAGTTATTTTATACTGCGATTACTTGAAATATAGTAAAATCTTTTTATGAGTTTGCTTAATGCATAGTATAAGAATGCTAGAGTTCTTAATTTGAAATACTGTAAGATATTTTATATGGTGTTGTAAAAAATTATATTTTATATTACTAAAACAGTTTAGGGACAAAGAATAAGGTTATGATGAATCATGAGTGTAGAAGCTGTCAATGTACAATTGCAGTGTACAGTATGTCTCAAAGATTGCTTCCAGATTAAGCTTAGAAACATCTGCTTCAGCTGCTAATTGCTTGCATGTGAAAGTATATTCAGCTGTGTAATTTAGGAAAATCTTTAAGTTCACGTTCTGAGTTTTCTTATGTAGACCATACCATATTGATTTATTGGTTTCTACATCATATATCAGTCATAGATGAAACAATTACACATTCTGAAAAACATGGAGATCCACTTATTCTTCCTTGAGTGGAACTAACCCAAACTGAAAAGTGAAGCCAGACAATAAATCCTCACTTAGAATTTATAAACAACATTTGGATTGACATTACCTTAAATGACTTTTAGAGAATGCAACTCGCTAACCCCTTAGTTATCTCCAAAACACTTTTCATTTCATCAATAAAAGGCTTTAAACCCTCCAATATACCTTTAAATAGTGAACCTGGTGTGTGTGTTCTGTGCCGTGAATAGTGGGTGCTTGGCTATCTAATGATAGTCACACACCTGCTCTAATAGCTGTCATCAAAGTAACCTTCAATCCCAGTTGTTTAAACCCTTGGGTGCTGCAGTATCTCATTAGCTCCCGTGGATTAGCAAAGTTGGTGGAGGCGTAAAATTGCCTCCAGACCTGGCATGTATAGAAGCTTATTAAGTCCCATCTAAAGTAGAGCCCTATAGGCAGCTTATCATTATACTCGTGATAGATATAATAGACTGGACTGGAACTTCCATGGAGATATGTGGATGGTATCTATATGGTGGTACTGCAGTTCTTACTTTTCTAGGTTCTTTTTTTTATTTTTAGACAGATATATCTGCATATACATATGTGTAAAAGAAAACCGCGTAACTCTTATTGGCAAGTGTGTCCATTAGGGCCATGTTTTGCTTTATAGGCAGGTGCTTAGATTGGCAAAGTTAAGTTGACAGCACATTTTTATCCTTTGTTTAAAAAAATAAGACAATTTCTAGCGGATCCAACATCAGGAGTTGCTGTGCCAGACACACTACAGTCACTACAGTACTGTATCTCCCTAGCCAAGGAACCATACCCCGATGCCACCCTCACCAATAATTGTTCAGTTGCAGCTGCTACTAAAGAGAGGGCAAGAGAAGCCTTGGCTTCTTCAAATACCACCTGCTTTGCAGATCACAGGGTATCTGCTGCAGGCTTAATATAGTGCAAACCTATTTGTGCCCACGTGTACCAGCACATAGTTCATCAAAAGCCTGAAACACTGAAACCAATGATGCGAAGGGGTTAGGTAAGTATTGGTGACTCAAATGAGAAGAAGTAAAATGAGTGCATTTTATTTTTGAGGGCACTACGTAATGATAGGAATGTTTTTGTGTTTATTGTTATGATAACACATAATAAATAAACACAATTTGACATAGAGTTGTGTGGTTACTTAGCTGGCACTGCTCAAGTACGTTTTTTCATTTACCTTCAGTTTCTATAATATTTGACATATTTGTAAGACTTTATTTTACCAAATAACAATGTAACATTTGATTCATTTCATTTATTCAATTGTAGAGTTTTATGCCAGAATACAATGGAGATCAATAAGGGGCCATTTCAGAAAAGACTATAGCAACCCTCTAAGAAGTAAGCCTTCTCCTTCCAGAAGGAAAAAATATAAATAACTTAATGGTTCTACAACTGTCTAAAGAATACGGAAAAGAGTCTATGTTTTTCTACAAATATCACTTTTAAACTATGCAACATTTTGCTAAAATGTACACAAATCTAATGTCTATTTGTCTACAGACTATAATCAATTCATGAGAATGAAGATGTTGACATAGAAGATGCTAAATAATCTTCTTGAGGGCTCACTCAGAAGGGCGTTTTTTTTAACGCGTTCTTTTGTGCGTAAAAAAGATCGCATTGCGAGCATAAAAAAAAAAAAAAACGTGACCGCGTCCATTGCCACCCATATGTTCTATCTTTTGTAGGTGCAAATTTTATGCAAATGTAAAAATCGGACATGTGACCGCAGCCATTGAAAAGCATTGGTTCTATATAGATGTGGATCGCAAACGCAAGTAACATGCGCAGCAAAAAACGCCTGTCTGACTGAGCCCTAACTGAGGGACCATCATGTACAAACTTGAGTGATGAGCAAAAGGTATTACATAAATGTAACTATCAACATGAAATTAAAGGTATCAGTAATCTTCTATGTGACTCAGAGTTTCACTCGCAGAACATTCTCTCCTCTACAATGTCATTGCTAAATGTGGAAAACATTAATCCTGGTACTCGGGATTGCAATCCACTCAATCTGCAAACATCAGATAATACACATATCCAGACTCAGAATAGCCACATGTTTGCTCTTTCTTTATAATGCCGAGATTGGTAATATTGGTATAGTCAGATCAAGCAAGATGTTAATCATGAAACTCTGGGCCATCGTCAACGCTCAGAATATAGATGTGACACTTAAGTCACTTAAAATCCCCCATCATGTATCTTCCTCTTTATAAATTAATATATGTGATGGGTGAGGCCATTCTGCGGGTATGCCATTATGTTAGTTTAATGTTTACATGGATATGAGTAGTAGATGACTGTTGCTTTAAATGGAGGGATCTGCAATGACTTTGGGGTTGGACTCACTCTTGTAGCGGGAACCAGAAGAGGAAGGACTTAGTCAGAGGAGAGCTGTACACTGCTTATTGTAAGATCGCTGTGAAGAGATTCCATTTCAGGCCTTAGTCAGACGGGCGTTTTTAGCCGCGATTTGCGCATGCGCATGCGTCCGGCGATTTTTTAAAATCATTGCTTTGCAATGGTATCGGACACATGAGCGCTTTTTATGTGCTCGTCCGATAAATTATAGAACAAAAAATCGCAGATCGCACCTATCTGCGATTCCTGTTCTCTTCTGTATATGCGCTCAAGGTGGCCGGCGGCAGCAGCCCCGACCCCCATTGAGAACATATAGAAGACAAATCATTCTTCTCTGCCACAGCTGTAACAGCTGTGGCAGAGAAGAACGATGTTTTCCCATTGAATTCAATGGAGCGGCAATACAGCCGCTCCATTGAAAGCAATGGGCTGCCGGCGTGCGCGGGGTGAATTGTCGGGAAGGGGTTAAATATATAAACCCTTCCCAGCAATTCATCCTAAAATGTGTTAAAATAAAAAAAAATTGTTTACTCACCTTTCCGCTGCAGCCGGAGTCCAGCCGCGGACGCTGTCAGTTCTCCTGAACTGCTTCTCGGCACTATTCAGCCGGCGGGGCTTTAAAATCCCCGCCTGCTGAATGATCTGCCTCTGACTGGTCAAAGCCCTGACCAATCAGAGGCTGAAAACACTCACACACCCATTCATGCATTCATGAATGGGTGAGTGACTGCTGCCTCTCAGCGCTGAGCCAATTAGGGGCAGGTCTGACTCACATCCATTCATGAATTCATGAATGGGTGTGAGTGAGGCATGCCTCTGATTGGCTCAGCGCTGAGCCAATCAGAGGGCAGGTCTGACTCACACCCCCTTCACACCCACTGCAGGACGGCCGCACGGAGCTCCGGCTGCAGGCAGAAGGTGAGTCTACAATTTTTTTTAATTTTTACACATTTTAGGATGCATTGCAGGTAAGGGCTTATATATTTAAGCCCTTCCCGACAATTCATCCCACACTCGCCCGCAGCGTATTGCTTTCAATGGAGACGGCTGTATTGCCGTCTCCATTGAATGCAATGCGCTGGACAGCTCCGGCCCGTTTCTAATGAAACGCGGCTAGGAGCAGATTTTCGGGCGATTTGCGGGCGACTTGCGCGCACCGGTCACGCGATTTGCGGATGCGCATCCGTCATGCGATCCGCAAATTGCGCGAAAAAACGCCCGTCTGACTGAGCCCTCAGTGCATCATTTCTTGTCTTCATCCAGAACTGAATCCCCAAAGAAGGTGTGAAACTTGCAGGCATAAAGAGGTGGATTCAAAGTGTTCCAAATTCCTCCTAGGGAGGTGAGATATGTCCAGCTTCACTGCATAATCTCTGCCAAGTTATTGTTTGCTGTTTATGACTGGTGAGCAAATGTGCAGTGCTGCTGAAAGAGTTCAGTTATTCATAACTAAGACAAACTCTGAGCATAAAAACGAACACACTGCCTATCCATTACTTTGAAATGAATTGACAATGTCATGGAAAGAAACAAATCCAACCCCAATAAATGCAAGCAATTCTGTTTCTCAATAGACATACTGTACTACGGTCCAGATCATCAGTTTGCAAATGGATAGTTTTATCCAATATCCACTAATGGAACAAATGTGATCAATGATTTTGCAAGTACCACCGCATCGTACGCTGAGCATTTGCCAAGTAAGGAAAGTAGCTGCACTGATTACTCCATATTTGGTGCTTCGATTCAAGAATGTTTATACTCAAACACATTTAAAGTAAGCATCCCACATTTGCCTGCAAGTGTATATTGTTTCTGTAAGCATGTTTTGTTGGTGAATGCGACATC